>NC_083433.1:16716929-19311929 GCF_020745735.1 Hemiscyllium ocellatum
CACAGTGCGGCTTCCGAGCTAAAAGATCAACAGTAGACATGATCTTCTCCCTTCGCCAACTGCAGGAGAAGTGCAGAGAAAATGCCCCTGTATATTGCTTTCATTGACCTCAGCAAGGCATTCGGCCTGGTCAGCAGAAACAGCCTGTTCGAGGTTCTCCTGAAGATCGGCTGCCTAACGAAAGTGCTGAGCATGATCGGAACCTTCCACCGTAACATGGAGGGGACAGTAGAGTTCCACGGCAGCTCTTCGGAGCCCTTCAACATCTGCAGCAACATCAAACAAGGCTGTGTCCTCGCTCCCATCTTTTTGGGATTGTTTTAATTGCTGCGCTTCTGAAATATAGTTAAAAATCCCACAACACCAGATTATACTCCAACAAGTTTATTTGGAAACAACTAGCTTTCAGAGCGCTGCTCCTTCACCAGTGATTGTGGAGAATAAGATTGTAAGGCACAGAATTTATAGCAAAAGTTTACAGTGTGGTGTAACTGAAATTATATATTGAAAAGGATCCGGATTGTTCCTTTCATATGTAAATCACAAAACCTGTTTTTAAAGTTACATTCTCAAGTGCTCTTTAACAATTGGTGTCATGTCGGCACAGATAAGGTATTGTGGGTGTTAACTCCCTGTGAGGCTGTCTGTGCCACAATGGTCAGAATGATTCTAACCTAAAAAAAATGGATTTACAGAATCTTACATGGATTCATGCAGTTTTTGAGCAAAGTAAAATGTAATTCTGCAAGTACAAATTCACCCCACAAACGTATATGTGTATGTGTGTGTGTGTGTGGGCAGGTGGTGGGGGTTTTTGTCGTCCATCACCCTGGCTCTACCATCACTGACAACCTCTCCTTGGACACAGAGATCGACAAGAGGATCAGGAAAGCGGCCTCAACTCTTGCTCGCCTCATGATTCGACTATGGACAAATCCCAAGCTGACAGTGAAGACAAAAAGGTCAGTCAACAACGCCTGGATCATAAACACATTGCTATACAGCAGTAAAACGTGTACTGCACGGTGGCACAGTGGGCGGCACGGTGGCACAGTGGTTAGCACTGCTGCCTCACAGCACCGGAGATCCGGGTTCAATTCCCGACTCAGGCGACTGACTGTGTGGAGTTTGCACGTTCTCCCCATGTCTGCGTGGGTTTCCTCCGGGTGCTCCAGTTTCCTCCCACAGTCCAAAGATGTGCAGGTCAGGTGAATTGGCCATGCTAAATTGCCCGTAGTGTTAGGTAAGGGGTCAATGTCGGGATATGGATGGGTTGCGCTTCGGTGGGTCGTGTGGACTTGTTGGGCCGAAGGGCCTGTTTCCACACTGTAAGTAATCTAATCTACATGTGCTAGACAAGAGAGAAGATTGAACCCCTTCCACTTGAGTAGTATCCGCTGAATCCTGGGTATATAATGGCATGACAGAGTGTCCAACACAGTGGTCTAATCTTGCGCTGGCCTTCCCAGGATGTACGCTCTGCTCAGACAGTGGCTGGGCCATGTCCACCGCATGGAGGATGGCTGCATCCCCAAAGATATCCTTTAACGGAGAGCTCACATCTAGGAAGAGACCCATTGGGTGTCTCCAGCTGCGCTACAAGAGCATCTGCATGAGGGACATGAAGGCACTTGATATTGTTACGGAGTCCTGGGAACTGACGTCACGAGATAGAGAAGCACCCTGAACCAACACCTCAAAACAAGGGAAAAGAAGCTGAGGAGCACTGCAGCAGACAAGCGGGCACGCAGGGAGGAGTGCAGCAGTTCTAGCAGATCAATAACCACATACAGATGTGACCTCTACAACAGTGACTGTCACTCTAGCATTGGTCTCTTCAGGCACAAGTGACATTACTTCAGAGAAGCAGAAAGCTGGAACAACGAGGATGTAACCCGTGGTCAGCCATGATCAAAAGGGACCTCACTCACTACTGGAGGGCCTGCCTTAATTGTTTTTTTTTTGGTTGGATGCGTGTCTAGTGTCCAGTTCCTGTCGCCCTGTTAAAGGAAGGATATTATTAAATTGGAAAGGACTCAGAAGTGATTTACCAGGATGTTGCCAAGAATGGAGGGTTTGAGTTATAAGGAGAGGCTGGAGAGGCTGGTAACTTTTTTCACTGGAGTGTAGGAAGTTGAGGGGTGAGGTTGTAGAGGTTTATAAAATCATGAGGAGCAAAGATAAGGTGAACGGCAAGTGTCTTTTCCCAATGGTGGGGGAGTTTCAAGACTAGGAGCCATATTTTTAAGGTGAGAGGAGAGAAATTTAAAAAGGGACATGAGAGGCAATTATTTTACATGGAGGGTGGTTTGTGTGTGGAATGAGCTTCCAGAAGAAGTGGTGGATGCAGGTACAGTTGCAATATTTAAAATATATTTGGATTATGTTCATGAATAAGAAATATTTGGAGGGATTAGATTAGATTACTTACAGTGTGGAAACAGGCCCTTCGGCCCAACAAGTCCACACTGACCCGCCGAAGCGCAACCCACCCAGACCCCTACATTCACCTGACCTGCACATCTTTGGATTGTGGGAGGAAACCCACGCAGACACAGGGAGAACCTGCAAACTCCACACAGTCAGTCGCCTGAGGCGGGAATTGAACCTGGGTCTCTGGCGCTGTGAGGCAGCAGTGCTAACCACTGTGCCACCGTGCCATCCACGGATATGGGCCAAGAGCAGACAGTGGGAGTAGTATATCCTGGGGATGATGGTCGGCATGGACTGGTTGAACCAAAGGGTCTCTATGATTCTATGGTTCTATAACAACCAATGCCAGTGAGGCGGACCATCAGCTGTGAAGTGCTACACATCAAAGGTGGCATCAACAACATTGACATCACCTCCTGGGAGACCACTGCTCTGGACTAGAGCAGATGGAGGCATGGTCTTTGTAAAGGATCCCAGCATTTTGAGACTTTGTGATGACAAAATGAAGAGCAAATGTGTGAGCAGTGATAAGGGCAAAGGGTGAAGGAACAACCCTTTAGGACTAAGGTGAGGAGGAATCTCTTCACCAGAGGGTGGTAACTCTGTGGGAGTCAGCGCCACTGAAAGCTATTGAGGCCAAGTCATAGAGTCATACAGCACGGAAACAGACCCATTGGTCTAACTCATCAGTGCGAACCAGTCATCCTAAATTGATTTACTCCCATTTGCCAACATTTGGCCACTATCCCTCTAAACCCTTCCTATTTATATACCCATCCAGATGCCTTTTAAATGTTATACCAGCCTCCACCAGTTCCTCTGGCAGCTCATTCCACACATGCACCACCCTCTGTGTAAAAAAGTTGACCCTCAGGTCCCTTTTAAATCTTTCCCCTCTCACCATAAACCTATGCCCTCTAGTTCTGGACTCCCCAACCCCAGGGAAAAAGACCTTGGCTATTCCCCTGATCCATGCTCCTTATGATTTTATAAACCTCTATGAGGTCACCCCTCAGCCTCCGACGATCCAGAGAAAACAGCTCCAGCCTATTCAGCCTTTCCCTATAGCTCAAATCCTCCAACCTTGGCGACAAGCTTCTCATTTTTTCTGAACCCTTTCAAGTTTAACAACATCTTTCCTATCAAAGTGGGACCAGAATTGAACACAGTATTCTAAAAGTGGCCTCACCCAATTCCTGGTTAGCTGCAACATGACCTCTTATACTCAATGCACTGTGACTCCACTTTCAAGGAGCTATGAACCTGCACTCCTGGATCTCTTTGTTGGGCAATACTCCCCGCGATCCTACAACTAACTGCAGAAGACCTGTCCTGTTTTGTCTTACCAGAATGCAACACCTCAAATTTATCTAAATTAAACACCATCGGCCACTAGAGAATTTAACACCTCATAACTAACAGAGGCAGTAATCTGACTTAAAATGTACCCAGACCTTTGGGGGAAATTGAGTAAAGACAGGACATCATCAGGTGACCCGATGAAGGGGCAGCGCTCCGAAAGCTTGTGATTTTAAATAAACCTGTTGGATTACAACCTGATGAGATACAATTCCCTGGGCACTGGGCCCTGCCAAGACTCTAGGCTATGGGGCAAACACTCCCAAGGGCTCCATGTTAATGTTTATGACAAACAAATTGTTTAAATTGCTAGGAGAGGGAAGTTGCACCACACTGAGCACTGTATGGTGAACTGGTAAGGCAGTGAAGTGGTAAAGATTTCATCACAGTGTGATTATTCTTTTTTTTAATTTAGAGTCATAGAGATGTACAGCATGGAAACAGACCCTTCGGTCCAACCCATCCATGCCAACCAGATATCCCAACCCAGTCTAGTCCCACCTGCCAGCACCCGGCCCATGTCCCTCCAATCCCTTCCTATTCATATACCCATCCAAATGCCTCTTGATCTTGTGTTGTCAACAGAGCCGGCAAAGCCAGTATTTATCATCCATTCCCAAGTGCCCTCAGCAGCTGGTGAGGAGCCATTTCAGAGGGCAGTAAAATTGGTGCAGGGCTGGAGTCACATGTAGATCAGATCAAATAAGGATGGCAGATTCCTTCCCTGAAGGACAGTTGTGAAACAGATGGTGTTTTATAATGATCTGGTAATTCCACGTTCATTATTGATGAGACTACAATTTGTTAGTTAGTTGATTTGAAGTTCCCTCCGCTGTACTGGTCAGATTTGGAATCTATTTCTAGAACATTAGGCCAAGCTTCTAGATTGATAATCCAGTCTCATCTCTCTGCTACCATTGTTAAAACTATACAGGGACCGGTCAGGCTAGAGCTGGAATACTGAGAAGCATTTTTGGCCCTTATCGAAGGAAGGAAATTGACATTGGAGGCAGTCCAGAGAAGTTGGTCAGATATCAGGTTTGGAAAGGCGTTCTTAAGGGATAGGTTAAGTAGGCTGGGTTTGTAGTCATTGGAGTTTAAAAATACGAGAAGCAATGTTATTGAAACAAACAAGATTCTTCGGGGACATGACAATATAGATGTGGAGACCTTATTTTCCCTTGTGAGAGAGTCTACAACCAGCGGTCATAATATGGATGGCACGGTGGATGGGCAGCACAGTGGTTCAGTGGTTAGCTGTGCAGCCTCACAGTGCCAGGCTCCCGAGTTTGATTCCTGTTTCGGGTGACTGTCTGTGTGGAGTTTGCACATTCTCCCCGTGTCTGTGTGGGTTTCCTCTGGGTGCTCCGGTTTCCTCCCACAATCCAAAGATGTGCAGGTTGGGTGAATTGCCCATGCTAAGTTGCCCCATAGTGTTAGGTGTATTAGTAAAAATAGGGAAGGGGAATGGATCTGGGTGGATTACTCTTCGGAATGGCCTGTTTCCACACTGTAGGTAATCTAATCTAACCTCAGAATAAGGGTTCACCCAGTCAATACAGAGATGAGAGGAAATTTCTTCTCTCAGATGGTAAAGAATCTGTGGCACTCCTTACTGCAGAGGGTCATAGAACAGAATCCCCACAGTGTGGAAACGGTCCGTTCAGCCCACGCCAACCTTCTGAAGAGCAATACCATCCAGACTTCCCCCCTCCCCCATATCCCCTGGACACTGGACAATTTAGCATGACCAATCTACCTAACCTACAGATCTTTGGATTGTGGGAGGGAACCTACACAGACACAGGGAGATTGTGCAAAACCCCACGCAGACAGTCACCCAATGGTGGAACTGAACCCGGTCCCTGGTGCCATGAGGCAGCAGTGCTAACCACTGAGCCACCGTGCCACCCCTGCCTGGGTCATTGTGCATTCAAGGTTGAGAGAGTAAGCAGGAAGGGAATCAAGGTTTATGGGAAAAAGGAAGGAAAGTGGAGTTGAGGATTATCAGATCAGCCACAATCTCATCGAATGGTGGAGCAAACCAATGGATTAAGTGATCTACTTCTACTCCTCTATTTTATGGTCTAAACTCATTAATTAGTTCTTTGAGAAGGTGACCAAACAGGTAGATGAGAGTAAACCAGTTGATGTGGTGTATATGGATTTCAGCAAGGCGTTCGATAAGGTTCCCCACAGTAGGCTATTGTACAAAATGCGGAGGAATGGGATTGTGGGAGACATAGCAGTTTGGATCAGTAATTGGCTTGCTGAAAGAAGACAGAGGGTGGTGGTTGATGGGAAATGTTCATCCTGAAGTCCAGCTACTAGTGGCATACAGCAAGGGTCGGTGTTGGGTCCACTGCTGTTCGTCATTTTCATAAACAACCTAGATGAGGGCGTAGAAGGGTGGGTTAGTAAATTTGCAGACGACACTAAGGTCATTGGAGTTGTGGATAGTGACAAAGGATGTTGTAGGTTACAGAAAGACATAAGATAAGCTGCAGAGCTGGGCTGAGAGGTGGCAAATGGAGTTTAATGCGGACAAGTGTGAGGTGATTCACTTTGGTCAGAGTAACTGGAATGCAAAGTCCAGATACATAGATCCTTGAAAGTTGCCACCCAGGTTGACAGGGTTGTTAAGAAGGCATACAGTGCTTTAGCTTTTATTAACAGAGGGATCGAGTTCTGGAACCATGTGGTTATGCTGCAGCTGTACAAAACTCTAGAGCGGCCGCACATGGAGTATTGTGTACAGTTCTGGTCACCACATTATAAAAAGTATGTGGAAGCTTTGGAAAGGGTGCAGAGGAGATTTACTAGGATGTTGCCTGGTATGGAGGGAAGGTCTTACGAGGAAAAGCTGAGGGACTTGAGGCTGTTTTCGTTAGAGAGAAGAAGGTTGAGAGGTGACTTAATAGAGACATATAAGATAATCAGGGGGTTAGATAAGGTGGACAGGGAAAGCCTTTTTCCAAGTATGGTGACTGCAAACATGAGGGGGCATAGCTTTAAATTGAGGGGTGATAGATATAGGACAGACGTCAGATGTAGTTTCTTTACTCAGAGAGTAGTAAGGGTATGGAATGCTTTGCCTGCAGTGGTAGTAGATTCGCCAACTTTAAGTACATTTAAGTCGCCATTGGACACACATATGGACATACATGGAATAGTGTAGGTGGGATGGGCTTCAGATTGGTATGACAGGTCGGCACAACATCGAGGGCTGAAGGGCCTGTACTGTGCTGTAATGTTATATGTTCTATATAAATGAGTACAAAATGACCTTTCAACGGTTGCACAATCCCCAATGGAGATTAGATGAAACAGTGAGTTAGAGTACAATGCTGGTAGGGACGGAGTTCTAGGATTTTGATCCATAACAGAATGCTGGAAAAGCATACATACTGGCCTTTCACCACTGCAATGTTGCTCAAGCCCAACTCGGACTGACACAAGGAAAAATGCAATGAAGGTGGACAATCCCAATCCAATCTTGGGATCTTTCTGATGCACCAGAAATTTACCATCAGTTATCAACATCACTCAGAGAGTGCATGGGCAGTGCAGGTAATGAATTCTAAATGTCAGTGGGGGATAATCTTCAGAGATGGAATAGCACCCGTCCAGTTTTATACCAATACGTTGGACCTGACCAATGTTGGTAGGAAGTTGGGTAAAAGTGACAATTAATCAGCATCCCAAACTTTAACTTAATGAGAAAATCACAAGAATAGACTTATATTTTCACTCAATATATATTAAATCAAAATGGGAACGAAAATGTTGAGACCATCCCAATCCACAGTGACTACAGGAGTACTTTAGCTAAGTTTTATAGTTTCCACATTTCACCTTTTGGAAAGGTTTACTAATCTTAGACGGCACTTCTACATTTAACTTTGAGGTTCAGGTCCCTTATGCCTGTCCCATTTACGATTCCCTGTGCCAGACCACACAAGGATAAGCGCATTGGAAATAGAAGCTCCCTATTCCTGGAATGATCACAGAAGTTAAAGATTTTATAAATTTTATAAAATTCACCAATTTAACCAAATTGCAAACCAAGATTGACAGAAAGTCTGGAGCAGGCTTATGAACATAGCAAGACTTATTATATTTTACCAATAAATAGATGCTAGCGACAGATAGATAATTATGATTCATCAGCTTATGACTCTATTCCTTAAAATGTTAAGCCTCTTAAATAATTCCCTCCACTCATGCACACCAAAAATGTAAGACAGAATAGGTAAGTCCTCTATTAATAATGGGATTGAAGGTGACGGGGGAAGGCAGGAGAATGGGGATGAGAAACATATCATCGGAGATCGAAGGGCCAAATGGCCTAATTCTGACCGTGTACCTAATGGTCTAAGAATGGGCCATGACTCAAACTAAGAACACAAGACCACACATTCCACACAATGACAAATACCTACGTGTTGCAGAGTCGGATGGTCCTGAATTGGCCATCTTCAGACTCTCAGAAGTCAATCATCCTCACCTGGAAGAGACAGCCAGACATCTAACCAAGAGGTGGCACGTGGACAGGAACCAAGGCCATAAATAAGCTTCCTGACATCCATGCTCACCCAGAAATCTTCAGCATCTGAAGATGATGCTCCCACCAGTATCACTTGGGAGAAGATCATAGAATGTAAGCAGGCCACTTAGCCAACACCAACCCTCCCAAGAGAATTCCACCCAGACACACCTTCCCTAAACTATCCCTGTAACTCTGCATTTCCCATGGCTAACTCACCGAACCTGCACATCCCTGGACACTAAGGCCATTTTAACATGGCCAATCCACCTGACCTGCACATCCTTGGACAGTGGGAGGAAACCGGAGAACCACGCAGACACAAGGAGAGTGTGTAAACTCCGCACAGAGAGTCACCCGTGGCTGGAATCAAACTTGGGTCCCTGGTGCTGTGAGGCAGCAGTGCTAACCACTGAGTCACTGTGTTGCCCTAATGATTATAGAGAACTCTAAAAATAAATGTTTTCCATCAATCCTTTGAAGATTATTGCATGTTTATTGCATAAAAGAACAGGGCAGAAGAAAGAAAAGGTGTTTTGTCTGGTAGTCAAGAAACACCCAATTGTCCCGGAAATTGAATCTCTCCTCCTTGAATGGGACAATGAAGTAGTGTGGGGGATGGGTGTTGGAGATGGAAGATCATGTGATAGCACCTCCAGGTACATGTCCAATCAGCATCGGAAATGTGACAGCATGCTTATATGTTTATATAGTGTCTTTAACCTCATGATACATCTCAAGGGTGTTCCAATGATGCAAACAAACTCTAATCATAAACACGATGCAGACAAAAAGGAGAAAAACTTTCATTTACGTAGAGTCACAGAGACATGCAGCACTGAAACAGACCCTTTGGCCCAACCACTCCATGCCGAACATAATCTCAAACTAAACTTGTCCCACCTGGCCCGTATCCCTCCAAACATTTCCCATTCATGTGCTTATCCAAATGTCTTTTAAACATTGTAACTGTACCCACATCCACACTTCCTCAGGAGGTTCATTCCACACACGAACCACCCTTTGTGAAAAAAATTTGCCCCTTTTTTAAAACTCTCTCCTCTCACCTTAAATATGTGCCCCCTAGTCTTGAAATCCCACATCCTAGGGAATAGACACCTAACATTATCTCTATCTATGCCACTCATTATTTTAAAAACTTCTATAAGATCATCTCTCAACCTCCTTAGCTCCAGTGAAAAAGTTCCCAGTCTATCCAGCTTTCCTTCACAACACAAACCTTCCATCTCGGGCAACATCCTGGTAAACCTCTTCTGAACCCTGTCCAGCTTAATATCCTTTCTATAACTGAGTGACCAGAACTGGACACAGTATCCCAGAATGTCCTACATGATCTCAACATGACATCACAACTCTGATAACCAAAGGACTGAGCAATGGTGACAAGTGTGCTAATGACCTTTTTTAACCACCCTGTCCATACGTGACACAAACTTTGAAGAATTATGTATCTGAACCCCTAGGCCCCTCTGCTCTACAACATCACCCTAGGCCCTGCCATTGTATAAGCTCTACTCTTGTTTATTTTACCAAACTGCATTCATCCAGATTGAACACCATCTGTCACTTTTCAGCCCATTGACACATTTGATCAAGATTCCTCTGTAATCTTAGATAACCTTCCTCACTGTCTACCATGCCACCATGTCCACAAACTTACTAACCATGTCTTTTATATTCTCATCTAAATCATCGACATCTGCAGAAGGGTCACTGGGATCAATAGGTTAACTCTATTTTCTCTTCTCAGACATTGCCAGAACTGCTGAGATTTTCCAGCAATTTCCGTTTTTGCTTAACCATCTAATTACATCACTTCTTTAATGACCAACAGGCATCTCAGAAGGCATTATAGCCAATTAAACTCTTTGCGAAGTGTAGGCGGTGTTGTAATCTGGGAAACACGGCAGCCAGATTGCACACCACAAGTTCCCAGAGCTGGGATAAGACCAGACAATCTCTTCCTTTTTTGCAAGGGAGATAAACAGTGGGCAATTAAGTCGCAGGATATAACTCAGCAGCTTAGTGTCCTTGTGGCACAGATGTAGCAAACTGATTTCTGGACTAGGAGGTGTGGGTTCAAGTCCCATCCACTCCAGAGATGTGTGATATCTCTTGAGTGGAAGGTATCTTAAAACATCTCAGCTTTTCTTCAATATGCTACTATGGAGCCTTTAGTATTCATCAAAGCAGATAGATGGGACCTTGGGCAGTTTTAGATTCAAAAGGAGACAACACAAACCATGTTGCTCTCCTTTACTTTCAGGCATCTATGATTTGATTTGATTTATTGTTGTTGCATGCATTGAGATACTATAAACAGTGTTGCTTAGCAAATCGTACCATACAAAGGGAATCAGGATAGCAGAGCCGAGTGCAGAATCCAGTGTTAAAGCTGCAGAAGAGGTAGACAGAGTAGCGTTTTATTTGTCACGTCTATCATATATGACTGATACAATAAAAACGAGACAGTGTTCCTCCAGGACCGAGGGTGCTACATGGACAGCAGAAACTACACAATTGTACACAGCATCAAGTTCATAAGAAGTGCAAAACACACAAGTCTCATAGAAGAATGATAAATAATAGACTTTTTTCTAGTAGTAATTCAAAGTTGTGCAGGGAGACAGAGAGATCAGAATTAACATTTGAGAGGTCTGCTCAAAAGTGTGTTAATGGCAGGGAAGAAGCTGCTCTTGAATGTATCCGTACATGTATTCAAATGTTTGCTTCTTCTGCCCAATGAAAGAGGTTGGAAGAGATTATAACTGGGGAGGGGTGGGCGGGGTCTTCAATGATGTTGGCTGCCTTCCCCGAGGCAGTGGAAGTGTAGATGGATTCCATGGATGGAAGGCTGATTCGTGTGATGAACTGAGCTATGTTCACAACTCTGTGTAGTTTCTAACAGTCCTGGGCAGACCAGTTGCCTTTCAAAGCCGCGATGTGTCTGCATAGAATGTTTTCTATAATGCATCTCTAAAAATTGGTAAGAGTCTTTGTGGACATGCTGAATTTCCATAGCCTCTTGAGGGAGGAGGGATATTGCTCTGCTTTCTTAACCATAGCGTCAGCGTGGGTGGCCCAGGATAGATTATTGGTCATTATCGCTCCCATGTACTCGCTGCTCAAACACACCTCTGGTGTAGAAAGTGAGGACTGCAGATGCTGGAGATCAGAGCTGAAAATGTGTTGCTGGAAAAGCGCAGCAGGTCAGGCAGCATCCAAGGAACAGGAAATTCGACGTTTCGGGCATTAGGCCTTGATTCCTGATGAACTGACCTTTTCCAGCAACACATTTTCAGCACACCTCTGGTGTAGGTGAGAATTGAACCCAGGGCCACCTAGTTTAGTGGTAGGGATACAATCACTGTTCCACCAGAACCCTCAGTCATGAACGTTATATTTAAGCATTGAATTGGGACTATAAGAAAGAATTTTTGACTCGAGGCATGCAAGTTGCTACCTGAGACAGGACTGAAATTTAATTAGGTGAGTGGAGAAGCTGGCTAATTCCTTCAGCCCTATCCCACGTTAATGCAACCTTCCAGTTAAACCTTAGACACAAAGAATAGCCAGGAGAAGCTCATTTATTGTTTAATTAAACAAAAGAGTACTGGAAGACAGAAAAAAAAATCAAATCGCTCAAGAAACTCAGCAGGTCTGCAGCATCTGTGGAGAGAGAGAAAGCAGAGTTGGCGTTTCAGGTCTAGCAACAGTGGCCTGTATCAGTCAGTGCATTGAGTATAGGAGTTGGGGGGGGTCATGCTGTGGTGTACAAGACATTGGTTAGGCCACTTGTAGAATACTGTGTTCAATTCTGGCCTCCTTAATATAGGAAAGATATAGATAAACCTGAAAGGGCTCAGAAAAGATTTACAAGGATGTTACCAGGATTGTAGGATTTGAGCTATAGGGAGAGGCTGAATAATCTGGGGATGTTTTCCCTGGAACATCAGTGACTGAGGGGTGACCTTATAGAGGTTTATAAAATCATGAAGGGCATGGATAGGATGAATAGTTAAGGTCTTTTTCACAGGGGATGGGAGTCCAAAACTAGAGGGCATAGGTTTAGGGTGAGAGGGGAAAGATTTAAAAGGGACCTAAGGGGCAATTTGTTCCATGCAGAGGGTGGTGCATGTATAGAAAGAGCTGCCAGAAGAAGTGGTGGAGGCTGGTACAGTTGCAGCATTTAAAATGCATCTGGATGGGTATATGAATAGGAAAGGTTTGGAGGCATAATGCTGGCAAGTGAGACTAAATTAGTTTGGGCTATCTGGTCAGCAAGGACACGTTGGGCTGAAGAGTCTGCTTCCATGCTGCACAATTCCATGACCCATCTTCTGAGTTTTTCCAGCAACTTTGC
Source organism: Hemiscyllium ocellatum (assembly GCF_020745735.1). Lineage (NCBI taxonomy): Eukaryota > Metazoa > Chordata > Chondrichthyes > Orectolobiformes > Hemiscylliidae > Hemiscyllium > Hemiscyllium ocellatum. Next base: position 16,729,652 of record NC_083433.1, read on the forward strand.
CTCCCTTAACGACATACAGCACAGAATCAGACCCTTCGGTACAACCAGTCCTTGCAGAACATAACCCCAAACTAAAGTAGTCCCGCCTGCCTCTACTTGGCCCATATCCTCGGAAAAGAAGTGGCGCTGCGGGAAAAATAATTGCCCCCGAAGTCACAGAGGAGATTAAACCCAGAGGCCCATCAGATCCTGTGGATGTGCTGAATATTTCTGCCCACCCATTTCCAATCTCTTCTGAGGAACTTTGGCGAGCAGTAGGACCCAGTGGAATCCAACCGGTGAGGCTGTTTATGCTTTGTTAGGATTTAGTCACAGGTGTCTACCAAGTCTTTACCTTGACAAGGCTCTTATTTCTCTCGCAGTGAGCTCAGCAAAACACTCTCTCCAACCTGAGGGAAGAATCTAGACTTTGACAGAGCACGAAGTGACTCTCCTTTAAAAGTATTGATCGCTTGGTTGCTCAATAGAGCTGTTTTTAATTTCCATTCCAGACTGCAAAAAAGACATTGCCACTGTCAGTTTTTCTCCGGGAAAGAGCTGTCAACTGAAAGTCTGCTGCGGATGCCTGGCCCAGAGCAACAGAAATATTCAAGTGTGCACCTGTGGATTGAACATGAACGGGCAGGAGCCCTCCGAATTCATCCCAGCGCCAATGAACGTGGTCAGGAATAACATGAACGGGCAGGAGCCCCCCGAATTCATCCCAGCGCCAATGAACATGGTCAGGAATAACATGAACGGGCAGGAGCCCCCCGAATACATCCCAGCGCCAATGAACATGGTCAGGAATAACATGAACGGGCAGGAGCCCCCCGAATACACCCCAGCGCCAATGAACATGGTCAAGACCAACATGAACTGGCACCCCAACGCAGAATTTGTAAGTTGCAATGTTGCATTTTACAACGACATTGTGGGCAGTCCCCTTCCAGTTCCAACCAACGCGTTGTGTCTCCAGTGCTTGGGGTCATTTGGCTGTTTTTCAAAAGTACTTGGGTTCTGTTGAATAGTTCAGTCGATTCTCTGCTAGATGTGGCTCGGTCCCAACTCTGAGAGAGAAGCTGGAGAGTTCCACGCACCCATCAAAGGCTGGGGAGCTAACTCTGTGTTGACTGGAGGGGTACAATCGGGCAGGGGTGCAGAACTGGAGGAATGGTGTATTGGAGGGGTGCAGTAAGTGAGGGCTGGTGCAGTGTGGAGGGTTGGTGTATTGGAGGGGGTGCAGTACGGGAGGGTGGTGTATTGGAGGGGGTGCAGTACTGGGGGATTGGTGTATTGGCGGGGGTGAAGTACTGGTGTGTTGGTGTGTTGGAGGGGCGCTGTGCTGGAGGGATGGTATATTGAGGGGTGCAGTGCTAGAGGGATGGTGTATTGAAGGGTGCAGTACTGGAGGGATGGTGTATTGGAGGGGGTGCAGTGTGGAGGGTTGATGTATTTGGAGAGGTGCAGTACTGGAAGGAGGGTGTATTGGAGGGGATGCAGTACTGGAAGGTTGGTGTATTGGAGGGGTGCAGTACTGGAGGGTGGTGTATTGGAGGGGTGCAGTACTGGAAGGTTGGTGTATCGGAGGGGTGTAGTAATGGAAGGTTGGTGTATCGGAGGGGGTGCAGTACCGGAGGGGTGCAGTACTGGAAGGTTGGTGTATCGGAGGGGGTGCAGTACCGGAGGGGTGCAGTACTGGAGGGTTGGTGTATTGGAGGGGGTGAAGTCCTGGAGGGTTGGTGTATCGGAGGGTGTGCAGTACTGGCGGGTTGGTGTATTGGAGGGGTGCAGTGCTGGAGGGTTGGTGTATTGGAGGGGGTGCAGTACTGGAGGGTGGTGTATTGGAGGGGTGCAGTACTGGAGGGTGGTGTATTGGAAGGGGTGCAGTACTGGAGGGTGGTGTATTGGAGGGGGTGAAGTCCTGGAGGGTTGGTGTATCGGAGGGTGTGCAGTACTGGCGGGTTGGTGTATTGGAGGGGTGCAGTGCTGGAGGGTTGGTGTATTGGCGGGTTGGTGTACTGGCGGGGGTGCAGTACTGGAGGTTGGTGTATTGGAGGGTGTGCAGTACTAGAGGGATGGTGTATTGGAGGGGGTGAAGTCCTGGAGGGTTGGTGTATTGGAGGGTGTGCAGTACTGGAGGGTGGTGTATTGGAGGGGGTGAGATCCTGGAGGGTTGGTGTATTGGAGGGTGTGCAGTACTGGTGGGTTGGTGTATTGGAGGGGTGCAGTGCTGGAGGGTTGGTGTATTGGAGGGTTGGTGTATCGGCGGGGGTGCAATACTGGAGGGTTGGTGTGTTGGAGGGGCGCTGTGTTGGAGGGATGGTATATTGAGGGGTGCAGTGCTAGAGGGATGGTGAATTGGAGGGGTACAGTACTAGAGGTTTGTTGTATTGGAGGGGGTGCAGTACTGGAGGTTTGGTGTATTGGAGAGGTGAAGTACTCGAGGGAGGGTGTGTTGGTGGGGTGTAGTACAAAGGGAAGGTGTATTGGAGGGGTGCGCTCCTGGAGGTTTGGTGTATTGGAGGGGTGTGGCACTGGAGGGAGGGTGAATTAGTGGGGTGCAGTACTGGAGATTTGGTGTATTACAAGGGTGTGGTACTCGAGGGGGGGGGTGTTGGTGGGGTGTAGTACTGAAGGGAAGGTGTATTGGAGGGGTGCAGTACTGGAGGTTTGGTGTATTGGAGGGGTGCAGTACTGGAAGGAGGGTGAATTGGTGGGGTGTGGTACTGGAGGGAGGGTGTATTGGAGGGGTGCGGTACTGGAGGGAGGGTGTATTGGAGGGGTGCGGTACTGGAGGGGTGCTGCACTGTTGATGATGTTTCTAAGAAGAGCCCTTCACCTTCAGGCCTTGTCTTCTCTCTCTCTCACACATGGACCTAAAGCATCCCCTCCCCAAACCATTCTTCCAGGAGCAGGAGACTTCTCCCTGGGGATCCTGGCCAGTATTTTTCCCTCACCGACCTTATTAATAAAAGATTATCTAGTCATTATTGCATTGCAGTTTGCTGCAGGCAGACTCACTGCTGCTGTTGCTACATTACATGGTCAAATAAAGACATGTATCTGAATAGCTCTAAGGACTGGAAAGGTGCTATGTAAATGGCGGTCTCTTTTTGCTGGTCCTTGTGGTTCAAACACAAAGGATCCATCACGCTTACAATAAGGCTCACACTGATGTGTTTGATTCTGATATGTTTCCATCTTCTACTCAGTGCCATGCTCCTGATCCTATGCTACTCTTTTCCCCAGGGTTGAAAGCTCTGGTGAATTGGCCAGCATCTCAGGAATTGTTTTCAGAATCGACAGAATTTGTTTGCCCACCAGCTGTGGGGTAAGAAGGGGGGGCATTCGCCTCCTCTGAGCTTCAGTGTAGAGCTCACAGTTTGAGGCCCAGCCTCAGGCCTGGGAATAATGCTCCTCGCTGCTCCAATACAGCAGGTGCGGCCTAGCTCCTGTACCTCTCCCTGGAGTCATCAACACAACCCTGGGCTCTTACCCCCTCCCACCCCCACCTCAGTGAATCCTTTGAGATTAATTAGCCACTCCTTCCAACCCTTACTGAGCCCATTATAGAATTGTTTTCCGAGTGGGCGGAATGGAAGAATCCAAAATATTACAAATAGGCAAAAAGACAAATTCAGGAAAGATAATTTTGTTTTGTTTGACGTGAAAAGCATCTAACGAGGAATGTTTGCTTGTCAATCCTCCTTGGAATTTCCTGGAGTTGAACAACCAGTACCATTTTTCTGTCTCCTTTGCATTTCTTGCACATGCTTGCTCATTGGTTTTGAAAAAAACATTGTAACTGGGCTGTTAGATTGAGTAAGGCAACAAGTCATGTAGGAGAGTCCTTGGATAATATCTTTAACCACAGCTAGCAGTGGGACCGGGGAGGCTAAATCTTCAGAGCTATCTCAGACATAGTAGAGCTGGGGTAAAGTCACTGTAGTCCACCTCTCTCAACGAGACAGAGAGAAATACCTGGTGGTAGTTTAACCTCAGGGTCATCATGTCTCAGGTGAGGAGAGAGGCTGAGAAGGGCAGTCCTTCATGGTCAGCTCAGCTGGTGCTGGAATTGAACCTGCTCTGTTGGTATCACTCTACATCACCAATCAACCATCCAGCCAACTGAGCTAGGCAAAAGTGAGGACTGCCAATGCTGGAAATCAGAGTCTAGATTAGAGTGTTGCTGGAAAAGCACAGCAGGTCAGGCAGCATCCGAGAAGCAGGAAAATCGACGTTTCGGGCAAAAGCCCTTCATCAGGAATGAGCTCTTCATCAGGAATGAAGGGCTTTTGCCCGGAACGTCGACTTTCCTGCTCCTCGGATGCTGCCTGACCTGTGCCTTTCCAACACCCCTCTAATCTAGCCAACTGAGCTAACCAACCTCAAGGTCAGGGGCACTCATGTCTCCATCATGCACTCATGAAAATCCCTTCCTGCCCTGGCAGCTTGCATTAGAATGATTTTCCCGAGAGTATCTTTTGACTGATAATGTGGGAATGAGATTATTTCCACTCCCTTGTCAGATCACTCTGCTCTATCTGGGGCACGTTGACTTTACAAAATCTTGGCATCTATGTTAAGATTCCTGAATGCCAAGTGGCAGAAGTCTTGCTCTGGTTGGATAAATCTCTGGTCGTTCTGTAATTGGTGTTATCTGGGCACCACACCTCAGGAAGGATACATTGACCTTGGAAGTGAGCATTGATACAATTCACTGGGGCACCGCAGGCGAACGAGTTAAATTATTAGGGCAGGTTGCATAGACAAGGTTTTGTCTTCCCCTATGATGGGGATGAAGCAGTTGGTCTAAGCGATGTACTTAAAATGATCTTAGAAGTTCTGGATTGTTTAGCTCAGTTGGTTGCAGGTTATTGCTAAGAGTGTGGGTTCAATCTCTGAATCAGCTGGTGGTAGTACATGGAGGACTAGAATTGAGTGGTTTCCCTGAAACCAGTGCCCCTCTCTAATGGAAAGAAATGCCTATGTTCTGTATGCCAAATTGCCCCACTACCCAGGGTAGGTGCAAAGGGACCATGCCCTTTGATGGAAAACTACAAATCAAGGGAAAATAATGTTAAAATTCGAGCTTGGCAGTTCTTATGTGATGTCAGGAAGGTCTTCACACAAGTAGGGAAATGTAGAGACCTCCAGCCAACTGACTTTATCAATGGAGTCAATGGGGGAAGCGCGTCAATGGAAAATCTCAAGATTGAGATCATCATTAGGCAAGGGACTACGGAACTAAGGCAGGTAGATTGGATCCATGTACGTATGAGCCAGGAATGGAACGGGATGAAGTGGGAGTGGGGGAGGAATGTCATCTACCATCACCCAGAGACACAGAAGCTGAACTCTCTCTTACGTGGCTGGCCTTTCACCGGCGTATCTGTGCATCGAGAAAGGAGCCAGCCACCAAATCTATCAACATGAGGATTTTCACCCCTGTGGTAAATCATTACTCAGACTCTGTCCCTGAAAGGACAGGCTTGGTTTTAAGGTCAATCCTTTCAAAACGCTGATGTATCGTTTGACTACAAGGGTCATGCGAAAGCAAACACCAGCCTTTGAAATTTGAGTGCACTGATTCTGGGATTTTACTTTTCCTGAATGAATGAAGAAAACCTTGCATTTGTAGAGCAGTTTCCACCTCCCCTTGCTCTCCAACAGCGTTCCTGTTCAATGGAGGGTTTTTAAAAGGCTTGTAGTTGGAAGGCAAGAGGCAAGGGAGCCAATTTACACACAAGTTCCCACAAGCAACCAGGGAATAAACAGATAATCAGCACTTTTTGTGTCAATAAATATTTTATTCTTTCACGGGATGTGAGCATTGTTGGAAAAGACAACATTTGTTCACCCCAATCTGCTCTTGAGAGCACCATCAGAAATAGGAACAGGCGGAGACCATTCAGCCCCTCGTACCTGCTCCACCATTCAACAGGATCATTGCTAATCTGACATTCCTCACCTTCACTTTCCCTGTAACCCTTGAATCTCCAACTGATCAAGAATCTGTCTCCGTCTTAAGTATACACAAGGACTCTGTCCCCCACAGCTCTCTGCAGCAAAGAGTTTCAAAGACTCGCAACTCTCTGAGAGAAGAGCTTCCTCCTCATCTCAGTCTTCAATGTCTCACAACACCAGGTTATGATCCAACAGGTTTATTTGGAAGTACAAGCTTTAGGAGTGCTGCTCCTTGAACAGGTAATTAGTGGAGCAGGATCATAAGGATACGTGCCCTATGATCATGCTGTACCAGCTACCTACCAAAGGGTCAGTACTCTGAAAGCTGTTGGACAAAAAGGAAGAAAAAAGTATAACCTGGAAATTTAGAAAAAAAAAGCAACAAAAAAGAAAGAAAATAAAAATAAATCTGTTGGACTATAAGCTGGTGTTGTGTGATTTTTAACTTGGTCCACCCCAGTCCAACACTGACATCTCCACATCAGTCTTAAATGGGTGCCCCTTTATTCTGACACTGGGCCCTCTGGTTCTAGACTCTCCCATCAGTGGAAACATCCTCTCAGCATTGACTCTGTCAAACCCCTTAAGAATCTGATAAGTTTCAATGAGATCATCTCTCATTCTTCTAAACTCCAGTGACTGAAGTCCCAACCTGTTGAACCTTTGCTCATTTGGCAATCCCTCTTTACCAGGGATCATCCTAGTGAATCTTCTCTGAACTGCTTCCAATGAAATGATATTTTCCTTAAATAAGGAGACCAAAACTGCTGGCAGTCCTCCAGATGTGCTCCCATCCACCAGTGCTTTTGTACAGTTGTAGTAAGAGTTCCCTACTCATACTCCAACCCCCTTCGAAATAAGGGCCAAGATTCCATTCGCTGTCCTGATTACCTGTGATAGCTTTCTGTGCCCAGGTCCTCTCAAGCACCTTGGTTCACAGCTTTCTGGAGTTTTTTTCCATTTCAATTACGTCCTGTCCTTTTGCTCTCCCTTCCAAATTGAACAACTTCGCATTGTACTAGAGTAGATAAGACCATAAGACCATAAGACATAGGAGTGGAAGTAAGGCCATTCGGCCCATCGAGTCCACTCCGCCATTCAATCATGGCTGATGGGCATTTCAACTCCACTTACCCGCATTCTCCCCGTAGCCCTTAATTCCTTGTGACATCAAGAATCTATCAATCTCTGCCTTGAAGACATTTAGCGTCCCGGCCTCCACTGCACTCTGCGGCAATGAATTCCACAGGCCCACCACTCTCTGGCTGAAGAAATATCTCCGCATTTCTGTTCTGAATTGACCCCCTCTAATTCTAAGGCTGTGTCCACAGGTCCTAGTCTCCTCGCCTAACGGAAACAATTTCCTAGCGTTCACCCTTTCCAAGCCATGTATTATCTTGTAAGTTTCTATTAAGTCTCCCCTCAATCTTCTAAACTCCAATGAATACAATCCCAGGATCCTCAGCCGTTCCTCGTATGTTAGACCAACCATTCCAGGGATCATCCGTGTGAATTTCCGCTGGACACATTCCAGTGCCAGTATGTCGTTCCTGAGGTGTGGGGACCAAAACTGGACGCAGTACTCCAAATGGGGCCTAACCAGAGCTTTATAGAGTCTCAGTAGCACAACGGTGCTTTTATCTTCCAACCCTCTTGAGATAAGTGACAACATTGCATTCACTTTCTTAATCACGGACTCAACCTGCATGTTTACCTTTAGAGAATCCTCGACTAGCACTCCCAGATCCCTTTGTACTTTGGCTTTACAAATTTTCCCACTGTTTAGAAAGTAGTCTATGCTTTTATTCTTTTTTCCCAAAGTGCAAGATCTCACATTTGCTCACGTTGAATTCCATCAGCCATTTCCTTTCTTCTCAAAGTTCAAAAGTCCATCAGTGGTTAGCACTGCTGCTTCACAGACCGTGGTTCAATTCTACCCTCAGGTAACTGTCTGTGTGGAGTTTGCACATTCTCCCCACGTCTTCTGGTTTCCTCCCACAGTCCAGAGATGCACAGGTTAGCGGATTTGCCATGCTAAATTGTCCGTAGTGTCCAGGAATGTGCAGGCTAGGTGGATTAGCCATTGGGAATGTAGGATTACAGGGATAGGATAGAGGGGTGGGTCTGGGTGGGATGCTGTTTGGAGGGTCAGTGTGGGTTCAATGGTCTGAATGGCCTGATTCCACACTGTAGGGATGCTATGATTCTAAGTAAGGGAAAGAGGGTGGAAAGGGAGTTGGGCAGGAAGGGAATTTTAGGATTTTGACCTGGTGACGGTGAAGGAACAGTGATATATTTCCAAGTCAGGATGGTGTGTGGTTTAGAGGGGATATTGTAGGTGGTGGTGTTGCCATGTATCTGCTATCGTTGTCCTTCTAAATGGTAGAGATGATGTCAAAAGAGCCTTGGTGAGTTGCTGCAGTGTGTCTCGTCGATGGTACACCTCGGTGCATCGATGGTGAAGTGAGAAAATGGTTAGAGACTTTTTCCAAGATGACGTTATATTTCTTGAGCATTTGCGTTCATCCAGGCAAGTGGAGAGTGTTCCACATCCCACTTCTGACTTTTGATTTGTAGATGGTGGGCAGGCTTTAGACAACATGGCATGAAATATTTGTCTCAGAATTCCTTGCTCTTTAAGCAAGAATATTCTGAATTCTTTTCAGTTTCTGGTCAACAGAAACCTCCAGGATGTTGGTAGTGGAGATTCAGTGGTGGTTGCTGGGTCGCCATAGTCTTACCAAAACCCAAGGGCCGCTCTCTTGTTTGAGAGAGAAGCGACTGGTGGTGATTTAACCTCAGGGTCACCAGACCTCAGGCGAGGGAAGAGGTTGAGAAGAAGAGTCCTTCATGGTGACCTCAAACTGGAGATGGGAATTGAACCCACCCTGTTGACATCACACTGCTCTGTAAACCAACAATCCAACCGATTGAGATAAACCAAACAAGATTCTGGGAAGTTTTGACAGGGGAGATGTTGATTTAGATGTTCTAGCACTAGTGAAGTCTCAAACCAGGGACATTAAGAAGGGAACATTCATTTTTTAAAAAATGTGAAGAAATTTATTTTCTCATAGTGAAAGGCTAGTATTTTCTAGCCCAAAGAATTGTGAAAGCTACATGGGTAGGGAGTGGATCTGATAGACTTAGTCTTCAGAGGGTCAGTATGGACATCTTGAGCCGAAGGGACTGTTTCCATACAATAGGAATTCTATGATTCTATCTCAAATTACCTTAAAAGAGGGTAGATAGACTTTTGAAATATTGAGTAGTTGAGGGCTATGAGGATCAAGCATAAAAAGAGGAGTTGAGGCCTGGGTTGGCCCAGCCTTGATCTGATAGAATGGGGGAGCAAGCACAAGGGGATGAATGCCCTACTCCTGCTCCGATTCCTTGAGGGTCCATTTCATGTTTTCTTTTGTCCAAAGGGGAGCATGATACAATGGGCTCAAGGGGTGGCTCAGTGGTTAGCACTGCTGCCTCACTGCACCAGGATCCCAGGTTTGATTCCAGCCTCAGGTGACTGACTGTGTGGAGTTTGCACATTCTGCCTGTGTCTGCGTGAGTTTCCTGCGGGTGCTCCGGTTTCCCCCCACAGTCCAAAGATGTGCGGGTTAGGGTGGATTGGCCATGCTAAATTGCCCCTTAGTGTTAGGTGCATTAATCAGAGGGAAATGGGTCTGGGTGGGTTACTGTTCGGACGATCAGTGTGGACTTGTTGGGCTGAAGGGCCTGTTTCCACACTGGAGGGAATCTAATCTAAATTCCCCTCAGTGGTGGAAATGCCATTGAATGTCAAGGAGCAGTGGTTAGGTTCTCTCTTGTTGGTGATTGTTATTGCCTGACATCTGTGTGGTATGAATGTTACTTGACTTTTGTGAGGCTAAGCCTGGATATTGTCCAGGCCTTCTTACATTTGAACGTGGGCTGCTTGAATACCTGAGGAGTTGCAAAGGGTGCTGAATATTGTGTGATCTTCGGCGAGTGTCCCCACTCTGCTCTTATGAATGTTATTGATGTCGCAGCTGAAGATGGCTAGGGCAAAGAACTGAGGAAGTGAGAGTTCTTGGGGTGCAGTGGCAGTGTTCCATACTCTGGATCACAAGGCCTAGGTTCAGTGTACAGTCAGAGTCATACAGCATGGAAACAGATCCTTCAGTCCCACTGGTCCATGCTGGTCCTGTTCCCAAACTAAACTGGTCCCACCTGCCTGCATTTGGCCCATATTCCTCCAAACCTTTCCTAGTCATGAACCTATCCAAACATCTTTTAAACATTGTAACTGTACCTGCATCCACCACTTTCTCTGGCAGTTCATTCCACACACAAACTACTCTCTGTGTAAAAATATTGCCGTTATGTCATTTTAAAATCTTTCTCCCCTCAACTTAAAAATATGCCCCCTAATTTTGAAAGTCCCCTGCCTAGGGAAATGACCATTGTCATTCATCTTATCCATGCCCCTCATCATTTTATAAACCTCACTAATCTCACCCCTCAACCTCTTACGCTACAGTGAAGATAGGTCCCAGCCTTTCCAGTCTAATTTTATATCTCACACCGTCCATTCCTGGCAACATCCTGGGAAATCCTTTCTGAGCCCTCTACAGCTTAATAATATCCTTCCTGTAACAGGGCAACCAGAACTGTACACTATACTCCAGAAGAGACCTCATCAATGCCCTATACAACACTCCAACTCCTTTACTCAAAGGTCTTTTTTTTAAAATTATTCATTCAGAGGATGTGGGTGTCACTGGCTAAACCATCCCTAATTGCCCAGATTGATGTATAAAATCTACCTTGAACTCCTGCAGAGATATCCTGAGATTTGAGATTATTGATCTCCAACAACCACACCCATCTTCCTTTGTGCTTGGTATAATCTCAACCAGTGAAGAGTTTCCCCCCAAATCCTCTCAACTGTGTTTTTTTCTCGGGTTCCTTGATGACACATTTTTGTCAAGTTTTGCCTTAATTTCAAAGCAGTCACCTCACCTTCAGAGTTTAGCGAGGGGGAAGTGAGGTCAGGAGCTGTGTGGAACCAAACGGAGTGTCAGTGAGCACGTTATTGCTGTGTAAGTGTTGCTCGATCACACAGTTGATGAAATCTTTCATCATTTTGTTGACAAACGGCAACAGTGTGATGGGGTGATCATTGGCCAAATTGAATTTGTCCCGTACTTTATGGACACCACATATCTGGGAAATGTTTCACGAGGTTGGGTCAATGCCAATGTTGTAGCTGTGCTGCAACACCTAGATAGAGGTGTAACTAGTCCTTCAGCACAAATTTTAGATTAGATTCCCTACAGTGTGGAAACAGGCCCTTCAGCCCAACAAGTCCACACCGACCCTCCGAAGAGTAACCCACCCAGACTTATTTCCCTCTCATTAATTCATCTAACACTACAGGCAATTTAGCACAGCCAATTCACCTGACCTGCATATCTTTGGACTGTGGGAGGAAACCGGAGCACCCGGAATAAACCCACACAGACACGGGGAGAACGTGCAAACTCCACACCAGCAGTCACCTAAGGCTGGAATTGAACCTGGGACCCTGGTGCTGTGAGGCAGCAGTACTAACCACTGGGCCATCGTGCCACCCCAAAGTTTCGGTACTGTTGCTGGAAAGTTGTGAGGGTCTGTAGCCTTTGCCGTCTCTCGTGCCTTTTGCCTTGATACCACGTGGCATGAATAAATTTAGCTGAAGGTTGGTCTCTGTGTTGTTGGGGAGTACAGGAGAAGGCTGAGACGGATCGCCCACTTGGTATGTCTAGTTCAAGATGTTTGTAAATACTTCAGTCTTGTCTTTTGCACCGATGTACCTTCCAGTTCACTGTTGAATCGTCCACCAATGTTCACAATTGGATGTGATAGGGTTGGAGAGCTTCGATCCAATGCCTCACAACGCCAGGGACCCAGGTTCGATTCCTCCCTCGGGTGACAGTCTGTGTGAAGTTTGCACGTTCTCCCTATGTCTGCGTGGATTTCCTCCGGGTGGTCCGGTTTCCTCCCAATCCAAAGGTGTGCAGGTTAGGTGGATTAGCCATGCTAAATTGCCTGTAATGTCCAGGAATGTGCAGGCTAAGGGGATTAGTCATTGGAAATGCAGGGTTACAGGGAAATAAGATTGGGGTGGGTCTGGGCGGGATGCTCTTCCAAGTATCAGTGCAGACTCAATGGGCCGAATGGCCTGCTTCTACAATTCTACGCAGAATGAAGCGATTTGGCTGAAGATTGGTATTTATGATGCTGAGACCACAGGAGGAGGAGGGTGAGATGCATCATCCACTTGGTACATCTGGCTGAAGATGCTTCACTCTTCTCTGTTGCACTGATATATAGATTCCAGTTCATTGTTGAATTGTCCACCAGCATTCACATTTGGATGTGATAGGGCTGCAAAGCTTTGATCTGATGCTAAATTGCCCACAGTTTTAGGATCACATAGTCCTGTTTATTGCAAATCGCTCCTGCTATTTGCCATGCCTGTTTGGTAGCTGCACCAGATTGACATCTTATTTGTCGGTATACTTAGCACTGCTCCTGGCACAACCTCCTGCACTCTGAAGCAGGGTTGATCCCCTGACTTGATGACAAAAGTAAAATGGAGGATATTTTTACATTGAACACAACTCTGCTGCAGCTGATGGCCCACAGCATCTCGTGGATCGCCAGTTGTGAGTTGCTAGATCATTTGTGAATTCCTAATGAAAAGCTTTTGCCCGAAACATCAATTCTCCTGCTCCTCAGATGCTGCCTGACCTGCTGTGCTTTTCCAGCACCACATTCTTGACTCTAATCTCCAGCATCTTCAGTCCTCACTTTCACCCAGTTGTGAATCTAACTCATTCAGGAAGGTGGCAGTGCCACACAACACACTGAATGGTATCCTCAACACACTCCACCTGGCCAATATACCCTTCAGGATTCGCCAATGGGTGATGCCACTCTTGGTAATAGAGATTGAAGTCAAGTATATTCTGTCAACTTTAATGTGTTTTCCAATGATGTTCAAAATGGCATAGAGCTGATTCATCAGCTGGGGGACGAAAGGGTGAAGATAATCAACAGAATGTTTCCTTGCCCAAATTTGACCTGAAGCCATGTGACTTCACGAGTCTAGCGTCTGTCCATCATCTCCAAGGCAGAAGTCAAAAGTGTGATGGAATACTCCCCATTGGCTGGAAATCTGCAGCTCCATTGATGAAAGTAAAAAGCTTGACACCATCCAGGACAAAATAGCAACTTGATTGAGTTAAGGAAGTGAGACAGATGGAACATTTTGATTTAAGGTGACCCAAAAATGACTGCTCTTGTATGGATTACTCAAGCATTCACATCCAGGTTGGAGGTGGGGGTGTTGACTATCCCAACCAATGCACACACACACATACACGCGCAAATAAAAAGAAGAGAAGGAGAAAATGTTTACAATGACAAAATACTTTAAAAAACAAAGATATTGGTATAAATCCATGTGATTGTGAGAATCCAGAGAGCTTGCTGAAGGTAGAGTGAATCGGAAATTTTTTTGAAGTTAACGGAAATCGCTGGAAAAGCTCAGCAGGTCTGGCAGCATCTCTGGAGAGAAATCCATTCCGGGTCCAGGGACCCTCCCTCTGAACTCGGGCTGTCCTTCTTCAGTTCTAAGGAAGGGTCACTTGGCGCAGAACTGAGTGAAAGGATGGCCTTTTTCAAAAATGCCTCTTGCTGACGGTCTGTGGTTTCTCCATGGTTACAATTTTGGTTTTTATGGAGTGTGTGTAGATTTTGTCACCACGCTTTTTTTTCTGTTCTTAAAGATGGTGTATGGGAGAACGCCGGATTGTGTTTTTAGCTCCCATCCGTGTTGTGACATCTAGCACTGATGTCTGTGGGAAGTTTAGAAAGGTATATAACAGTGGAAATATGTTGCTCAATTTGAAATACATTTCACCGGGAGTTCTAGTATTTCAGACTACCAGCCTTGTGCTGACTATGCGTTATTCATGTACATTCAAGGAAGAAGGACCCCGTTACCTAACATCAACAGCTGTTGTAATTGCAGAGATGATGAAGATTGCAGCATGCCTTTTAATAGTCTGTAAGGATTCTGATTACAGGTTTAAAGCGCTAAATGGAGTATTACAAGGTGAAATTATTAACAAACCAATGGATACACTAAAACTTATCATTCCTTCTGGAATTTATACACTTCAGAATAATCTCCTTTATGTTGCGTTGTCCAGTTTAGATGCAGCAGCATACCAACTGAAGGTTCTTATTACAGTTTTCTTTTCTGTGACGTAAAAACTGAGGTGGTTATCAATGGCTTTCGCTCTTAATATTAATGGCAGGAGTCACACTTGTTCAGTGGCCAACAGATACCACAGAAGAGGTAAAGCAGGAGCTCTCTGCAGGTTCCCAGTTTGTGGGTTTGAGAGCTGTGCTCAGTGCTTGTTTATCCAGTGGACTTGCAGGAGTTTACTTTGAGAAAATCCTTAAGGAGACAAAACAGTCAGTTTGGATTAGAAACATTCAATTAGGTTTGTTCGAATGTATTTTTGGAATCATGGGCGTATATGTATATGATGGGCAACGAGTAAAAGAACATGGAATCTTCCAAGGGTACAACAAATTCACTTGGATTGTTGTCATTCTACAGGCTCTTGGTGGTCTAGTAATAGCAGCAGTCATCAAATATGCAGAAAGCATCTTGAAAGGCTTTGCTACATCATTATCTATCATTCTTTCAACATTGATCTCTTACTTCTGGCTGGAGGACTTTGTGCCCACCAGTGTCTTTTTCTTCGGAGCCATTCTGGTGATAACTGCAACATTTCTATATGGATTTGAACTGAAAATGTGTTGCTGGTTAAAGCCCAGCAGGTCAGGCAGCATCCAAGAAACAGGGAATTCGACGTTTCGGGCAAAAGCCTATGTGGATTTGAACCCAAGAACTTCTCCGATCCAAGCAAAGCACGATGCAGTCTCAATCAGCACATCAGTTCATTCATGTGCAGGTGGAAAACTCATCAAGGGGTCTAAATACTCACCCGGAGGCACTTAACTGTCTAAAATAATGTTCTTTAACTTACATAATTATTATGGAACTTGCATTATAATTTAAGTGGGTATAAGTGGGAAGATATATGTAATTTCATAGGATCTTGATGAATGTATAGACTGATGGCACTCTTGAATACCAACGGCCAAATACAAAGCAAATATAGGCAGATCAGTAGTTGGAACAATCGTGCTTGAGCTCAGTGACAGAAATAGACTATGCAATGTATGCTGAACATGTGTTGCTGGAAAAGCGCAGCAGGTCAGGCAGCATCCAAGGAACAGGAGATTCGACGTTTCGGGCATAAGCCCATCTCCAACGCCCCTCCCCCAAGTCCCTCCTACCTACCTTTTATCTTAGCCTGCTGGACACACTTTCCTCATTCCTGAAGAAGGGCTTATGTTTTTTTTCTATTATCATCTCCTATGCAATGTATGATCAGGGTTCATAAAGTGATACGGTTTGCAAATAGATTTTGGTTTTCTGAC
Source organism: Hemiscyllium ocellatum (assembly GCF_020745735.1). Classification (NCBI taxonomy): domain Eukaryota; kingdom Metazoa; phylum Chordata; class Chondrichthyes; order Orectolobiformes; family Hemiscylliidae; genus Hemiscyllium; species Hemiscyllium ocellatum. The sequence continues at coordinate 16,745,144 of NC_083433.1, forward strand.
AAAATATTTTAAGTCAAATTGAAAACAAGTTTACAAGTTGAAGCATGTTCATTTTCAAGTATGTGAATAAGTGAAGGATGTTCTGTATCTGTTTTTCAATAAACTTATGATATTTTAGTCCAAAACCTGCAAACTACAGCTTTGTTTAAAACAAAAGAAATGAAAATGCCATGTGTTGCTGAAAGCCAACTTTTCCTTTGTCTTTTTGAAAGAGCACAGTGGCCACTTTATTTCTGTTTACAGTTTTATGCATTAGACTGGACCAAACCATGGAATCTGATTCCCAAAATGGTTAAAAAATCCAGAATTATATGGTTTTAAAAATTGATTTGCTTATCACAACAAGCCAGTGAATATGGATATAAATATTGTATCAAACAGTCTGCAACAATTTCACCATTGTGGAAAATGTTATTTGTCAGAATTCTTTATAGTGAAAAAGTCAATGAAGAGTGGTTCATCTGACTGAATGTGACTCAAATATTGTTAATCTATTTCTGGCAATTAATACTCCTTCTGAAAAGTTTGATCTCAATCTTTCAAAGACAACCTATCCTAAATCTGTACCTTAAATTATCTGCTGTGAAATGACTGGTACTATCTGATTAATATGTTGACAGAAACCTCGAACAAGCAATATGGTTAATGTTTGAGTTAAAAGAAATAGCTGATCCTTTAAACTGTATTTTCCACACTGCATTGTTTTCCTTCTATTCATCATTTTATTTTAACTTAACTTTTCTGTGCATAATCTGAACAGAGTTTAAATATTGTTATTTAATTTGTGAATGTTATATTTTAATAGAGGGCTCATAAGAATTGTAAAAGGTAACTCTCAAATTTCTTGTCTGGTTTATAGCATCATTATAATAAGTCCTCATTTATAGTGGTGGTTGTGTTCCTGAAAATCATGACTTTTAAATGAAACATTAAACCAATCATAACATTGTAGTTGGATCAGTAGGACCTACCTTCTCAGAAAAACAGCTATTAAAATATTATACTCTTTAACTTGAAATATTTTATACTGATAAATTAAGTAACGTTTAAAATAAATTTAAAATATGTAAAAAAATGTAACGAGCTAATAACAGTATCTCCTTTTCAACAATGATCCTACTGGGATTGTATTCATTGGAGTTTAGAAGATTAAGGGGAAATCTAATAGAAACTTACAAGATAATACATGGCTTGGAAAGGGTGGATGCTAGGAAATTGTTTCCATTAGGCGAGGAGACTAGGACCCGTGGACACAGCCTGAGAATTAGAGGGGTCAATTCAGAACAGAAATGTGGAGACATTTCTTCAGCCAGAGAGTGGTGGGCCTGTGGAATTCATTGCCGCAGAGTGCAGTGGAGGCCGGGACGCTAAATGTCTTCAAGGCAGAGATTGATAAATTCTTGATGTCACAAGGAATTAAGGGCTACGGGGAGAATGCGGGTAAGTGGAGTTGAAATGCCCATCAGCCATGATTGAATGGCGGAGTGGACTCGATGGGCCGAATGGCCTTACTTCCACTCCTATGTCTTATCGTCTTATGGCCCAAAACTTTGATTTCTCTCCACAGAATATAGAACATAGAACAGTAGAGCACAGGATCAGGCCCTTCGGCCCACAATAATGTGCCGAACATAACGCCAAATAAACTAATCTCTTCCGCCTGCCCTTGGTCCATGTCCCTCCATGCCTTGCATATTCATGCACTCATCTAAAAGTCACTTAAATTCCCTCCGTCGTGTCTGTCCCCACCACTACCCCTGGCAATACGTTCCAGACTCCTACCACTCTCTGTGTAAAAAATGTGCCCCACGCATCTGCTTTGAACTTGCCCCCTCTCACCTCCATGACTCTAGTTTTAGACATTTCAACTCTGGGGAAAAAGATTTTGACCGTTAACCTTATCCATGCATCTCATAACTTTATAGACTTACAACATCGAACAATACGACGCAGAACAGGCCCTTTGGCCCTCAATGTTGCGTCAACCTGTGAACTACTCTCCATTCGCTCCCCTCCCACCCCCCCCCCACACACTATCCCATCAGCATCCATGTGCTTATCTAAGGATTGTTTAAATCTCCCTAATGTGGCTGCGTTGACAACTTTAGCAGGTAGGGCATTCCACGCCCTTACCACTCTCTGCCTCTGACATCTGTCTTAAATCTATCACCCCTCAATTTGCAGTTATGACCCCTCATACAAGCTGACATCATCATCCTAGGAAAAAGACTTTCACTGTCTACCCTATCTAATCCTCTGATCATCTTGTACGTCTCTATCAAGTCCCTTCTTAGCCGCCGCCTTTCCAATAAGAACAGACCCAAGTCTCTCAGCCTTTCAAACTTGTATCTAATCTCCCCACAGCTTCTGCCATTCCGGGGAAAACAACCCACATTTTTCTAGCCTCTCCTTGTACCTCAAACCCTTGAATCCAGACAGCATCCTGGTAAATCTCTTTTGCACCCTCTACAAACCCTTCACGTCCTGTTGTGGTTCTGTTCGCCGAGCTGGGAATTTGTGTTACAGACGTTTCATTCCCTGTCTAGGTGACATCCTTAGTGCTTGGGAGCCTCCTGTGAAGCGCTTCTGTGTTGTTTCCTCTGGCATTTATAGTGGTTTGTCTCTGCCGCTTCCGGTTGTCAGTTCCAGCTGTCCGCTGCATTCGCCAGTATATTGGGTCCAGGTCAATGTGTTTGTTGATAGAATCTGTGGATGAATGCCATGCCTCTAGGAATTCCCTGGCTGTTCTCTGTTTGGCTTGTCCTATAATAGTAGTGTTGTTCCAGTCAAATTCATGTTGCTTGTCATCTGTGCGTGTGGCTACTAAGGATAGCTGTCGTGTCGTTTCGTGGCTAGTTGGTGTTCATGGATACGGATCGTTAGCTGTCTTCCTGTTTGTCCTATGTAGTGCTTTGTGCAGTCCTTGCATGGGATTTTGTACATTACGATAGTCTGCTCATGCTGGGTATCGGGTCCTTTGTCCTGGTGAGTTGTTGTCTGAGAGTGGCTGTTGGTTTGTGAGCTGTTATGAGTCCTAGTGGTTGCAGTAGTCTGGCTGTCAGTTCAGAAATGTTCTTGATGTATGGTAAATGCTGGAGGAACCAACACTGAAGCGCTTCACAGGAGGCCCCCAGGCACTGAGGATGTCACCTAGACAGGGGACGAAACGTCTGCAACACAAATTCCCAGCTCGGTGAACACAACCACAACAACCAGCACCCGAGTTACAAATCTTCTCCCAAACTTTGAACCTTCACATTCTTCCTGTAATGTGGCGGCCAGAATTGAATGCAATATTCTTAAAGTGTGGTCTAACCAAAGTCATATAAAGCTGCAAAATGAAATGCTGACTCTCATATTCAATTCCCTGACCAATGAAGGCAAGCGTGCCATATGCCTTCTATACTGCCCTATCTACTTGTGTGGCCACTATCAGGGAACTAAGGACTTGAACCCCAAGATCCTACTCTACATCAATGCTGTTCAGGCACGTGCCATTAACAGTATAATTTTCCTTAACATCTGATCTCCCAAAATGATAGAGAGCATCCATGCTCCTCTTTGTAACAGTGCGGTGTGGTCTGACAAATTCATCTGCGAGAGCCTTCCATCCATGTGACTGTACCTCAGGCAGTGCAGCTGTCCCTCAGGGCTGCATGCAGAATCTCTGGGCTGGAGTTTGAACTCATAACCTCCTCTCTCTCTCTCTCTCTCTCTCTCTCTCTCTCTCTCTGCTCTCTCTATATAAAATGGTGCAATGGGATTCGGGCGTCACTGTGCAGCAGGATAGTATATCACAGCCGTCACTGCAGGGTTGGCACACTAGAAACCAAACCCAGCTCTTCCTGGAGTTGCAAAAATTAAAAAATTTTTTAAAAGCATGCAGAATTTCCCAATTTAACCAACTTTCAGAGCTATGTTGACAGAAAACATGGACTAAGTTTCTGTACTAAACAAGAATTTCTATTAATCACAAGTAATTATACTCTAGCTAAGGGTATAAGCATCGATGTATAACTCTGAAAGTTAAAACTCTAAACCCCTTATAAACTTCAACACACACACACACACACACACACACACACACACAGAAAAATGTGGGTGTTCTGGAATTGGAAGAACTGGAAAAGCTGTTCACTGGTTTCTGGTCACAAGATTTGTTCTTGTCATAGAGATGTACAGCACAGAAACAGACCCTTCGGTCCAACATGTCCATGCTGACCAGATATTCCAAACAGTCCCGTTTGCCAGCACCCAGCCCATATCCCTTTAAACCCTTCCTATTCATATACCCATCCAGATACCTTTTAAATGTTGTAATTATACCAGCCTCCACCACTTCCTCTAACAGCTCTATCCAAACACGTACCATCCTCTACATGAAAAAGTTGCCCCTTAGGTCCCTCTTATATCTTTCCCCTTTCACCCTAAACCTATGCTCTCTAGTTCTGAATTCCCCCCACCCCAGGGAAAAGACATTGTCTATTTATCCTAACCATGCCCCTCATGATTTTATAAACCTCTGAGGTCACCCCTCAGCCCAGAGCCTTACCTGGGTCTCTGGGTTAACAGCCGAGCGATGATGCCACTAGGCCATCACTTCCCCTAAAGGAACAAAGGGCTGCTTGTCTTTCTAACAGTTATAATCCAGCCACAGCAGATGGTGAAATTTGACTTCAGCAAACATCTGGAATTAAGAGTCTAATGATGACCCTGAATTGATTGTTGGAAAAACCCATCTGGTTCACTAATGCCCTTTAGGGAGAGAAACTGCTGTCCTTGTCTGTGAATGGGATAGTTAGAAAGGCTGATGGGACACTTACTTTCATTAGATTAGATTACTTACAGTGTGGAAACAGGCCCTTCGGCCCAACAAGTCCACACCGACCCGCCGAAGCGCAACCCACCCATACCCCTACCCCTTTACCTAACACTACGGGCAATTTAGCATGGCCAATTCACCTGACCCGCACATCTTTGGACTGTGGGAGGAAACCGGAGCACCCAGAGGAAACCCACGCAGACACGGGGAGAACATGCAAACTCCACACAGTCAGTCGCCTGAGGTGGGAATTGAACCCAGGTGCCTGGCGCTGTGAGGCAGCAGTGCTAACCACTGTACCACCATGCCACCCATTAGTCGTGGCTTAGAGTCTAAGGGCAAGGAGGTAATGTTGGAGTTGTACAGAGCGTTGCTCAGGCCACAGCTGGAGTGCCGTGTGAAGTTCTGGTCGCCTCATGACAGGAAGGATGTGACAGCACTAGAGGGGGTACAGAGGATATGGAGAATCGGGCTTATGTCTGCAACATTGATTCTCCTGCTCCTCAGATGCTGCCTGATCTGCTGTACTTTTCCAGCACCACACTCTCAATTCTGATTAGTCCTTACTTTCTCCTAGTACAGCGGATATTGCCTGGGCTGGAGCGGTTGAGCTGTAAGGAGAGACTTGATAGGCTTGGATTGTTTTCTTTAAAGCAGAGAAGACTGAGAAGGGGAGACATGATTGAAGTGTGTAAGATTATGAGAAGTGTGGACAGAATAGAGAGCAGTTGTTCCCCTTGGTTGAGGGATTAATCACTACAGGGGCATACTTTTAGGGTATGGGGCAAGACATTCAGAGGGTATTTAGGGAAAAAAAACTTTTCACTCAGTGGGTGGTAGGAATCTGGAACGCACTGCCTGTGTAGGTAGTGGAGGCTGGAAATCTTTTAAACAGATTTGGATGAGAACTTCAAATATCATGACGTTCAGGGATATGGGACAAACACAGAAAATTGGGATGAGCACACGTTTAGTGGTAGCTATGTCAATGCAAACTCAATGGGCCAAATGGCCTTTTCCGCTCTGTATGAATCTATGAACCTGCCTCCTCTGGCCTACATATGACTCCAGACCCACAGCAATGTGGTTGACTCCTAACCGCTCTCTGGGATGGGTAATAAATACTGATGTCCTTATCCTGTGATTGAATTAAAAAGAAATATTTCTTGGCTGTCAGCCATCCTCCTTTCCCCTGTCTCAGAAATATTACAATAAATGCAGGAGACAGGGGAAATAAAAATGCAAACTTTCCTTTGATGCACTTTTTGAGGTGTGTTCCCCCAGGGTGGTTGATGTGTCCTGGAGTCGAAACTGGAGTTCCAGGTTGGTTACTAACTGACTGTACAATGAGTCTGAAGCTACCTGAGTGATTGTAAATACTGCTGTATCAAAAATGGTCATCTTTTATCTTCCAGGTGATTGTACCTACAAAACCGGCAGGGACTGGCAGGAGGACAATCATCATCGTGTCCTTAGTGCTTATCGTTGTGATTATGGTCATCACTGGGATTGCCCTCTGGTACTTCCTGAGTAAGTGATCCAGCTGTTTCTCCCATTTAACAGGAAAGAGTCCATTCCCATTAGAGTCATAGAGATGTACAGCGCAGAAACAGCCCCTTCAGTACAACTCGTCCATGCCAACCAGATATCCCAAATTAATCTAGTCCCATTTGCCAGCATTTGGCCCATATCCCTCTAAACCCTTCCTATTTATATACCCATCCAGGCCTTTTAAATGCTGTAATTGTACCAGTTTCCACCACTCCTTTGGCAGCCCATTCCATACACGCACCACCCTCTGTGTGAAAAGGTTGCCCCTTAGGTCCCTTTTAAACTTTTCCCCTCTCACCCTAAACCTATGCCCTCTAGTTCTGGACTCCCCCATCCCAGGGAATAAGACCTTGCCTATTTACCCTATCCATGCCCCTCATACTTTTATAATCCTTGATAAAGTCACCTTTCAGCCTCTGACGCTCCAGGGAAATAGCCCCAGCCTGTTCAACCTCTCCCTATAACTCAAATCCTCCCACCCTAGCAACATCCTTGTAAATCTTTTCTGAACCTTTTCAAATGTGACAATATCTTTCCTACAGCAGGGAGCCCAGAATGCACTGACCAATGTAGGCAAGCATACCAAACATGTTCTTGACTGTCCTGTTTAACCGCGACTCCACTTTCAAGGAACTATGAACCTACACTACAAGGTCTCTATGTTCAGCAACACTCCCCAGGACCTTACCGCAAAGTGTATGAGGCCTGCCCTGATACAACACCTTACGTAACCAACTTAAGAATTGTCTGGACAGTAGGCAGAAAGCTAGAGGGTGTACCCACATTGGGGCGGTGTACCCACGCGAGGTGAAGTATATCGCAAGATACACAAATACCAAGACACACTCGCAGCGAGGGCTCGCCCAGGCCCGCAGCGAGGGCTCTCCCAGGCCCGCAGCGAGGGCTCGCCCAGGCCCGCAGCGAGGGCTCGCACAGGCCCGCAGTGAGATGATACAAAACACAGGGTACTGTTCTAATGGTTATGCTGGAGCAAAGAGAATGGAGTATCTGTAAACATTAGTCAATAAAGACGGTACTTTAGATGGAAAGAACTGTAAAGAAAGCATACAAAACAGAAAGTGCTGGTTTGGCAATATCTATGTAAGAAGTGTTAACATTTAAAGTCTGGTAACTCTTCATTGGAAGAGTATTTTATTTTATGTAAGTAAAGCATTTGGTATTGCAGGCTTCATAAATAGAGACATAAAGTCCAAGGGCAGGGAGGCTATGTGAAACTGGTATAAGACCCTGGTTTGACTTCAGCTGCAGTCCTGTGTACATCTCTGGCCACCGCATTATAGGAAGGCTTTGGATGTTTTTAAGAGAGTTCAGGAGAGATTTACAGGAATAGTTTCAATACACTTCAAGTATGAGGATAAATTGAAGAATTTGGAGCTGTTCCCCTTGAAGAGGAGAATGTAAAGAGGAGATCTGAAAGAGATTCTTAAAATCATGAGGGCTCTTGGTAGGGTGGACGTGGGAACCTGGTAGGCAAAAGTGGGTACTGCAGATGCTGGAGATTAGAGTCAAGGTTAGAATAGTGCTGGAAAAGCACAGCAGGTCAGGCAGCATCCGAGGAGCAGGAGAATCAGTTTAGGATATCTGGTCGGCATGGACTAGTTGGACCGAAGGCTCTGTTTCTGTGCTGTATGTCTCTATGACTTCACGAGCGGCCAGGGTCTAGATTGCTCTGCCTGGAAGTGTAGTGGAGGCATTCAAAGGACCTATAAAGGATAACTTGGCTGGAAACAATGTGCAGGGATATGGGGAAAGAACAGGAGGGTGACACCGAGTTAGAATATTCTGAGTGGCAGTGCGGGCACAATGGGCTGAGTGGCCATCTTTCTACACTATAACAAAAATGTGGCATTGTGCCAAAGTGAATTTATGCACTCCACCCTCCCAACCACCACCACCACACCATCATCATATTTGAAAGTGGGAAGAAGGTGCTGTATATTGAATAAAGCCAGTGATCAGTCCACCACCTTCCCTCCCACAGCCTGAAGGGTTGCGGTGGAGTATTGGCCACCCTGCCTACCCCTTTGGCTTATTGGGGTCCTTACATTGCCAGTTAATGTCCTATTTCTGTCAATGCTGCAGTAATACACGTGTCTAGGAAATCTAGTGGAGATAGAGAAAGGATGAAAAGCAAGAAGTTTGAAGGGGTATCTCATCTGCTCAAATCCCCAACCTTCACCACCTCTCACTCTTCACTAAGCAGCCCTTTCTTTGTCTGGGTGACATACCCCTTCTGGGCAGCATGTTGTCTCAGTGGCCAGCACTGTTGCCTCACAGCACCAGGGACCCGGGTTCGACTCCACCCTTGGCTGACTGCCTGTGTGGAGTACACACATTCTCCCCGTGTCTGTATGGGTTTCCTCCCGCAGTCCAAAGATGTGGAGGTTAAATGGTTTGGCCATGCTAAATTGCCAATTGTGTCCAGGGATATGCAGATAGGTGAGTTAGCCGTGGGAAATGTGGGATTACAGGATAGGATGGAGTAGGGGGTTGGGTGGGACGCTGGAGACTAGATGGTCTGAACTGCCTCTTTCCACTGTCAGCATTCCGTGGTTCTGCTCAGAACTGCTTGAAGTACCAGCAGTGGCCACCATTTGCTTCAGTGCTGCTGAGCATATAGTACGGCTGACCCTGAAGAAGGGTCGTATCCAAAACGTTGACTTGTCCACCTCCTGACGCTGCCTGGCTTGCTGTGTTCTTCCAGCCTCCTCCTGGTCTACTTTGGATCTGCAGTTTTTTTTTGGGTCTGGCTAATCCTTCCACACTGTAGGGAATCTAATCTAATCTAATGGTGCAGGAGTTCATGAGAGAGGGATTTCCTGTCCCCGATGGGCAGAAGTCCCATTCTCTCCCCTTGTTAAGGCCAGTTCCTTACTAAGGGGGCAGCCTCTTAATGAAAAACCCTCAGCCCCAATTTTTCAAGAAGAGAAAAATGTCCTCCTGCAAACCTTCCCCCTGGAGATATTCACCCACGTAGCCAAAAACCCTGCTGAAAACATTTTTGGACTGTGGGAGGAAACTGGAGCACCCGGAGGAAACCCGGAGGACACTTAAAAGAAGAAAAGAAGAGTTTTAGAGAGAAGAATGCCAGATCATTGAGTCTTAATGTTTGAAAACACAGCTATCAATTGTGGGACATTGCAGTATTGGAGTAAACGTGGGCTATTCAGCCCTTCGAGCCTGCTTCACTTTTGAGACCATCGCTCCTCATACCGCTCGATGTCATTTGCCTGCACTACCTCCATACACTTTGATGGCATTAGCAACTAAACAGCAATCAGCTTCTGTCTTGAACTTACTGAATGTGTTGGCTTCCACAAACGTCTGGGATAGAAAATTCTAAAGATCCACCCAAGAAGACCTTCCTCCTCACCTCCAATCCTAAATGACTTGCCTTTTATTCTGAGGCTACGTCCACTGGTTCTAGTCTCTAAAGCCAGAGGGAATACCCTTTCTGCACCCTGTATAACCTACGTGGGGGAGGAAGCCAGAACTGGGAAAGTGCTGGTGTCTTGTTTCTTATTCATTCATGAGACATGGGAATCGCTGGCTGGGCCAGCATTTATGGCCTATCCCCCGTTAACCCTTGAAAAGGTGGTAGTGAGCTGCCCTCTTGAACCACATACAATAGTCCAACAGGTTTATTTAAAAGTACTAGCTTGCGGAGCACTGCTCCTTCATCAGGTAGCTAGTTGGGCATGATCATAAGACACAACATTGATAGCATCATAGTTTCATGTAACTAGATTGAACCACTGCAGTCCACCCAACATGGATTGAAGCATAGAAAGACTCCCTACAGTGTGGAAGCAGGACCTTTGGCCCTAGGGGCGGCACGGTGGCACAGTGGTCAGCACTGCTGCCTCACAGCGCCAGAGACCCGGGTTCAATTCCCGCCTCAGGCGACTGACTGTGTGGAGTTTGCACATTCTCCCCGTGTCTGCGTGGGTTTCCTCCGGGTGCTCCGGTTTCCTCCCACAGTCCAAAGATGTGCAGGTTAGGGTGAATTGGCCATGCTAAATTGCCCGTAGTGTTAGGTGAAGGGGTAAATGTACGGAAATGGGTATGGGTGGGTTGTACTTCGGCGGGTTGGTGTGGACTTGTTGGGACAAAGGGCCTGTATCCATACTAAGTAATCTAATAAAATAAAACGCGATCACAAGTCCACTCTGACTCTCCAAATGGTATCCCACCTAAACCCATTCCCCTACAAATCTACATTTACCCCTGACTAATGCACCTAACACTATGGGTAATTAAGCATGGCCAATTCACCTAACCTGCACATCTTTGGACTGTGGGAGGAAACTGGAGCACCCGGAGGAAACCCGCACTGACACTGGGAGAACGTGCAAACTCCACACAGTCAGTCACCAGTGGCTGGAATCGAACCTGGGTCCTTGGCGCTGTGAGGCAGCAATGCTAACCGCTGAGTTGCCCACAATGCCCTTATAGCAGGTATTCCAGGATCTTGACCCAGCAACAATCTTGGAAAGTTGCAGAGGAGGGGGTAGCAGAGAGAGAGAAGGGGGAGGTCATGGAGGGATTTGAAAACGAGTGAGAATTTCTCCATTTAGTGGACAATGGCTTGAATGAGGGGTAAAGTTCAGGCAATATCATAGAATGCAAATATATCAAAGCTCCAAATGGTCATTGGTTAAGCATATGGATGATAATGGAATAGTGTAGGTGAGATGTGCTTCAGATTGGTTCCACAGGCCAGTGCATCATCGAGGGCCGAAGGGCCTGTACTGTGCTGTAATGTTCTATGCTCTCATATGCTGCTACGCAAGTTTTATTTCAGTCACAACTGAATAAATATTATCGCGGCCAATGGCAAGGATGCTTATGCTGTGTTGCTTATTTTCAACACCAGTGGACGTTGCTTCTGTTTGTCATGCCATGCTGTGGGATAAACAAGCGAAGGGATCCCACAGGGGCACAGAGAGCAGGTGCAAATCTCTGGGCATCAATCACTAAAGTAAACCTGAAAGGCCCGTCCGGGATTGTGTGGCCGTGGTAACCGATAAGCAAGAGAGACTTGACAACCTCTCAGCACCAAAACAACACAGCTCCCTTGTTGGTGATTTGTCCCACTCTCTTGTTGACCGTGAGACACTGGGGCAGGAGCACAGCTGAGTGTCTTAGGGCTGACATCCTTCTGGGATTGAGCCAGAGTCTCCACAGGTGAAAGGTTATTCTCCAGAGTCCCTGCTCCAAGCCCCATCCAGGTAAAAGCAAATCATAGCAACATTTATAAACAAAAAAAGGGATTATATTCTCGCTCAATTGTCAAAGTGTCTGGGAAAAGGCTGTTTGGTCGGGTGCGGCCTACTGGAAGCAGGAGAAGCCTTCCCTCGAATTTTCTTTCTTGCATGGCAATAGCTTGCAGAACTGGAGGTCAATGCCACCATCGCCATGCCGACCACCAATGGGAATGTACAGAACCATGCTGTGGCTGTGCACGCTGCACAGTTTAGAGAGAACGTCGGTCAAGAAGGGGATTCTCTGGGAATGCATCAGCCCAGGTTGACAATTCTGAATTCTGTGGTTGCAGTGCCTTCATATCACAAATATCAGAGGTGGGTGTCTCAGTGGTTAGCACTGCTATCTCACAGTGTCAGGGACCTGGGTTCAATTCCAGCCTCGGGCGATTGTCTGTGTGGAGTTTGCACATTCTCCCTATGTCTGTGTGCATTTGCTCTGGGTGTTCCAGTTTCCTCCCACAGTCCAAAGTTGTGCAGGTTAGGTGTTAGCCATGAGAAATGCAGGCTTAGAGGGATAAGGTAGGAGGGTGGAATGCTCTTTGGACAATCAATATGGACTTAATGGGCCGAATGGCCTCTGAAGAGCATCCTGCTCTCTGCCCTATCCCTATAACCTAGTATTTTACCACAGCCAATCCACCTAACCTGCACATCTTTGGACTGTGGGAGGAAACCAGAGCACCTGGATGAAACCCACTCAGACACGGGGAGAATGTGCAAACTCCACACAGACAGTCGCCTGAGGGTGGAATCAAATCTGGGTCCCTGATGCTGTGAGGCAGCAGTACTAACCACTGAGCAGCCACACCAACTGAATGTTGTGCTGGATTTAGCACACCTAACACAGGGAAGGGTTTCAGAAAAGCAGTATTGTCCTGACTGGCTGAATGGCCTTCCTCTGTGTGCTAACCATTCTACGATCCTATATTTTTAATTAATAAATGAAAAGAAAATGAGAAAGCTATAAGACTTTGTTTAATATTCCGGGAAAGTTACCTCCAGATTTTTATATACAGCAGTGTCCAGGATATTAAACTTTAATCCCTGGAGTTTCTTGGTCAATCCTAGAGGATCGATAAATCATGGAGTCATAGAATCATGGAGATGTACAGCTTGGAAACAGACCCTTCGGTCCAACCGTCCATGCCGACCAGATATCCCAACCCAATCTAGTCCCACCTGCCAGCATCCGGCCCATATCCCTCCAAACCCTTCCTATTCATGTACCCATCCAAATGTCTCTTAAATGTTGCAATTGTACCAGTCTCCACCACATCCTGTGGCAGTTCATTCCAAACATGTACCACCCTCTGTGTGAAAAAGTTGCCCCTTAGGTCTCTTTTATATCTTTCCCCTCTCACCCTAAACCTATGCCCTCTAGTTCTGGACTCCCCGACCCCAGGGAAAAGACTTTGTCTATTTACCCTATCTATGCCCCTCATAATTTTATAAACCTCTATAAGGACACCCCTCAGCCACCAATGCTCTGGGAAACCAGCCCCAGCCTGTTCAGCCTCTCCCTGTAGCTCAGATCCTCCAACCCTGGCAATATCCTTGTCAATCTTTTCTGAACCCTTTCAAGTTTCACAACATCTTTCCAATAGGAAGGAGACCAGAATAGCACGCAATATTCCAACAGTGGCCTAACCAATGTCCTATACAGCCGCAACATGACCTCCCAACTCCTGTACTCAATACTCTGACCAATAAAGGAAAGCATACCAAACGCCGCCTTCACTATCCTATCTACCTGCGGCTCCACTTTCAAGGAGCTTTGAACCTGCACTCCAAGGTCCCTTTGTTCAGCAACACTCCCTTACCATTAAGTGTATAAGTCCTGCTAAGATTTGCTTTGCCAAAATTATTGTGGTTTACATTGGCAGGATTGTGCATGGCACAGACAGAACATCAGAGGAGGTATGTGTTGCTGGAAAAGCTGAGCAGGTCAGGCAGCATCCAAGGAGCAGGAGAATCGATGTTTCGGGCACAAACCCTTCAGGATGCTGCCTGACCTGCTGCACTTTTCCAGCAACACATTTTCAGCTCTGATCTCCAGCATCTGTAGTCCTCACTTTCTCCATGAGAGGAGGTATGTCAATCTTGTGTCAAGCCTTGGTTAGATCTTGCTTCCAGCATTACAAGCAATTCTCCTGTTCATATTATAAAAGGATTTAGCTACACCAGAGAAACTGGCAAAGCCATTTCTAAGACTGAGATGAGATGGAGAGGTTATCGCCATCAGGAATGACTGAACAAGCTGCGACTTTATTCTCCAATGAAGGAGTGACCTGTTTTGAGGTTTGCAAGATTATGGCAGGGCATGGAATGAGCTGCCAGACGGGGTGGTGGAAGCTGGTACAATTACAACATTCTAAAAGGTATCTGGGTGGGTATATGAACAGCAAGGGTTCACAGAGCATGCTGGCAACGGAATTGGGATGTCTTGTCGGCACAGACGAGTTGGACTGAAGGGTCTGTCTTCTGTGCTGTATGACTGTATGACCTGATAGAGCAAATAACAAGAAAAAAATAGAAGTGCAGAACACACCAGGCCCTTCAGCCCTCCAAGTCTGTGCTGATCACCATGCCCTAACTGAACTAAAAAAAATTATAGCTTGGGGAACTAGAGGTCAATGCCACCATCGCCATGCCGACACCAATGGGAATGCATTGAACCATGCAGTGGCTGTGCACGCCACACAGTTTAGATGGAACATCAGTCAAGGGGGGGATTCTCTGGGAATGCATCAGCCCAGGTTGACATTTCTGAACTCTCAGTAACAGCAGCGCCTTCATATCACAAATGGTGGCTACACCAGGTTAACCATGTTAATCATTCAACAATTCATCCAGCACAGGAACAGACCCTTCGGTCCAACCAGTCCATGTTGACCATAATTCCAAACTAAACTAGTCCCACAGCCTGCGCTTGGCTCATATCCCTCCAAACCTTTCTTATTCATAAATGTATTTTGAATGTTATAACTGAATCTGCATTCACTAGTTCCTCGGGAAGATCATTCCACTCACTGTGTAAAAAAAATTGCTCCTCATTCTTTTTAAAATCCTTCTCCTCTCACCTTAATGTGTGCCCTAGTCTTGGAATCCCCTAGTCTAGGGAAAAGACACCTGCCATTCACCTTCTCTATACCCCTCATGATTTTATAAACCCCAAAAGGTCACCACTCAACTTCCCACACTCCAGTGAAAAATGTCCCAGCCTCTTCTTATAACGCAAACCCTCCATCCCTGGCAACATCCTGGTAAATCTGTTCAGAAGCCTCCCCAGCTTAATGTCCTTCCCATAATTAAATTCTTGATTTAAATGGGAATCGACGGTTATGAGGAATGAAAGTGGAGTTGAGATCAAGACCAGAATGGGCTGGAACAGCTCAGCGAGGGGGAGCGGTTAGATCTGGATTACTGCTCTTAACCAATGCCATACATCACATGCCTGAGATATAACTCTGCTAAAATAGCAGCTTAAAATGACAACAGGGAAATATCTGATGGGAGTCATGAACAAGGAGTAGAAAATTATCAGAGGAGTTATCATACAGTAAGGAAAAAAGTTCATTATAGTAGGAGATTTTCTAATCATAGGATGTGAATTTAACCTCCAATCGCCTTTTTTTCAATCTGGCATGGTGGCTCAGTGGTTAGCACTGCTGCCTCACAGCGCCAGGGTCCCAGGTTCAATTCTAGCCTTGGGCGACTATCTGTGGAGTTTGCATATTCTCTCTGTAGGTTCCCTCAGGGTGCTCTGGTTTCCTCTCACAATCCAAAGATGTGCAGGCCCATAGTGCGAGGTGCATTAGCCAGAGGGAAATGGGTCTGGGTGGGTTACTCTTCAGAGGGTCAGTGTGGACTGGTTGGGCTGAAGGGCCTGAATCTAATCTAAAACAAAAAGTCTGGAAAGTAAAGTTAATCTCAGTAATAGTGGCCATGACTACCATTGTCACTTGTTAAAAAAACCAACTGGTTCACTTGGCTCTGTAAGGGAAGGAAATCTACCATCCTTAACTGGCCTGACCTACATGTGACTCCAGGCCATCTGAGATATGGCTCTTAACTGCCCTCTGAGATGGCCCAGAGCACCTCTCAGGTCAAGGGCAACTAGGGTTGGGCATCGAAAGCTGGCCTTGTCATCACATCACATGAAAGAGTAAAGAGGCAGCATTTCTCTGACAGCCCGGAGACCAGTCCTTCAGGATCTAATTGGTTAACCATTTAGGATCTATTAAACCTTCCGTAAATGTTCTTTTGAATTGTGACTACACAACTGCCTTCAACATCCAGCCAGTGTTTGACCAAGTGTACCATCAAAGAGGATCCTGGGAACACTGAACTGAACTGAAGTCATTGACATGGCTGAGGATCCTGGGATTGTATTCATTAGAGTTTAGAAGATTGAGGGGAGATTTAATAGAAACTTACAAAATAATTCATGGCTTAGAAAGGGTGAATACTGGGAAATTGTTTCCGTCAGGCGGGGATACTAAAGCCCATGGCCTTAGAATTAGAGGGGGACAATTTAGAACAGAAATGAGGAGACATT
Source organism: Hemiscyllium ocellatum (assembly GCF_020745735.1). NCBI lineage: Eukaryota > Metazoa > Chordata > Chondrichthyes > Orectolobiformes > Hemiscylliidae > Hemiscyllium > Hemiscyllium ocellatum. The sequence continues at coordinate 16,761,363 of NC_083433.1, forward strand.
TCTTCAGCCGGCGAGAGATGGGCCTATAGAATTCATTGCCACGGAGTGCAGTGGAGGCTGGGACGTTGAATGTCTTCAAGGCAGAGATTGATAAATTCTTGATCTCACAAGGAATTAAGGGATATGGGAATAGTGCAGGTAAGTGGAGTTGAAATTCCCATCAGCCATGATTGAATAGCTGAGTGGACTCGAATGGCCTTACTACCATTCCTGTTTCTTACGGCCTTATGGTGCCCATGTTGATCACCAATCAGCCATTCACACCCAGTAACATCCTAACAGAAACTTTCTCTTTCTTCATCTTCTCAGTTGAAAAGCCGAAGGTCGACCATCCCAAATATCCATTAAACTTTGTGGGTGGCCTGTGCATAACGAACAAAGATTTTAACAGCAATTATGCAGATAAAGCAACTGACACATTTGAAACAGAGATGAAGGAAGTTGGCAAACAGGTGAGCTTATAAAACCGTATATACGATTGGTTGCTTTTATTTTTTAACTGAAACACAAAGTTCACCGGTTTTAACTTTTAATGTCACTTTGCTGTTCGAGAAAGTTTGCTGATTGGAATCGATTATCAACATTTAGGAGGTGTGAAGATTAGGAGAGTGTATGTGTGGTACTGCTAGGCACGGGCAATAAACTGGCTTGGTGGTATACTCACTGATGAAAGTGTGATGCTGGAAAAGCACAGCTAGTCAGGCAGCATCCAAGGAGCAGGAGAATCGACGTTTTGAGCATAATTTCTTCATCAGGAATGAGGCTGGGCTAGTATTTCAGTATCTAAGATGAATTATATGAATTCAAATCCTGCCCCGGTGAAGTCTCAATTCAGTCAACATCTGGAATAAGTAACCTGGTTTCAGATCAGATTCCCTTCAGTGTGAAAATAGGCCCTTTGCCCCAACAAGTCCACACCGACACTCCAAAGAGTCACCCAACCAGACCCATTCCCCCACATTATGGGCAATTTAGCACGGCCACTTCACCTGACCTGCACCTCTTTGGATTGTGTGAGGAAACCAGAACAATCAGAGGAAACCCATGCAGACATGGGGAGAATGTTCAAACTCCACACAGACAGTCACCTGAGGCTAGAATCGAACCCAGATCCCTGGTGCTGTGAGGCAGCAGTGCTAACCACTGAGCCACCGTGCCACCCATAAACTTGTATGTCATCTGGTTTGTTAATGTCCTTCCTCTGGTCTGTGTGACTCCTGAATGTAGTGCGGGTGAATGTTAACCTCTGTATGGTCCATAAAGGCTGGCCTAGCTAGTAATGGTCCTGTCCCACAAATACATTTTAAAAGATAAGTTAAGGATTCATCTAATAAAAACTGAAAGGACTCCGGATGTTGTAAAACAGAACTGAGGGAGCGTCACTCAACCTTAAATGTTAACTCTGATTTCTCTCCACAGATGCTGCCTGACCTGCTGAGCTTTATCAGCAATATCTGTGTTTACTTCAGGTTTAATCTAGTTGTCTTGAGACATGTACAGGCAATTATGTGATTTTGGGGATGTTAGGGCAGTATTCCAACCCCTATAAAATGGCACCAGTAACTCCTCGGTTCTTGTGTGATCTACAACAGAAATCTTTCGCTGTTTTCAGACTGCTTCCCTACTTTGGCCCAAAATAGGACTGAAATGACAATGTGTTTGGTCCATGGTACAGACAACTAACCCGGAGTTTACTAGGGGTTCAACAGCCTTGGTTCTAACCCCTTGATCATGCCAAGACTAAACTATCCTAACACTGGAATGGAGCTGTTCTAATGTGGATTCTTCAGATGTTTGTACACGTTCTCAGCTATGGGGGGGGAGTCCCGATTTGCAACAGTCTGACTTTCAAATGTCCGTACTTACAAATGCAATCCCACCCAGGGATGTAGTTTTGAAAACCCAGCAAGGAAACATTGGCTGGGCTTACAGACAGTTGCTTTCCTCTTCAGTCCCGCATGCAGACTCCATTCACAACCCAGGGTCATAGACCCGTAGAAACTCTACAGTATCCAAGCAGCCCATTCAGCCCACATTGACCTTCTGAAGAGGAGCATCCCACCCAATCATCCTGCGTATCCCATGCCTAACCCACCTAGCCTGCACATCCCTGGACACAGTGGGCAGTTTAGAATGTTCGAGGAGAAAGTGAGGTCTGCAGATGCTGGAGATCAGAGTTGAAAATGTGTTACTGGAAAAGCGCAGTAGGTCAGGCAACATCCAAGGAACAGGAAATTCGATGTTTCGGGCATAAACCCTTCTTCAGGAATGAGGAAAGTGTGTCCAGCAGGCTAAGATAAAAGGTAGGGAGGAGGGACTTGGGGGAGGGGCGATGGGGATGTGATAGGTGGAAGGAGGTCAAGGTGAGGGTGATAGGCCGGAGTGGGGTGGGGGCGGAGAGGTCAGGAAGAAGATTGCAAGTTAGGAAGGCGGTGCTGAGTTCAAGGGATTCGACTGAGACAAGGTGGGGGGAGGGGAAATGAGGAAACTGGAGAAATCTGAGTTCATCCCTTGTGGTTGGAGGGTTCCCAGGCGGAAGATGAGGCGCTCTTCCTCCAACCGTCGTGTTGTTATGGTCTGGCGATGTAGGAGTCCAAGGACCTGCATGTCCTTGGTGGAGTGGGAGGGGGAGTTAAAGTGTTGAGCCACGGGGTGGTTGGGTTGGTTGGTTCGGGTGTCCCAGAGGTGTTCTCTGAAACGTTCCGCAAGTAGGCGGCCTGTCTCCCCAATATAGAGGAGGCCACATCGGGTGCAGCGGATGCAATAGATGATGTGTGTGGAGGTGCAGGTGAATTTGTGGCAGATATGGAAGGATCCCTTGGGGCCTTGGAGAGAAGTAAGGGAGGAGGTGTGGGCGCAAGTTTTGCATTTCTTGCGGTTGCAGGGAAAGGTGCCGGGAGTGGAGGTTGGGTTGGTGGGGGGTGTGGACCTGACGAGGGAGTCACGGAGGGAGTGGTCTTTTCAGAATGCTGATAGAGGAGGGGAGGGAAATATATCCTTGGTGGTGGGGTCCGTTTGGAGGTGGCGGAAATGACGGCGGATGATACGCTGTATATGGAGGTTGGTGGTGTGGTAGGTGAGAACCAGTGGGGTTCTGTCCTGGTGGCGGTTGGAGGGGCGGGGCTCAAGGGCGGAGGAGCGGGAAGTGGAGGAGATGCGTTGGAGGGCATTGTCAATCACATCTGGGGGGAATCTGCGGTCCTTGAAGAAGGTGGCCATCTGGGCTGTACGGTATTGGAACTGATCCTCCTGGGAGCAGATGCGGCGGAGACGAAGGAATTGGGAATATGGGAAAACGTTTTTACAGGGGGCAGGATGGGAGGAGGTGTAGTCTAGGTAGCTGTGGGAGTCATTCGGTTTATAGTAGATGTCTGTGTTGATTCGGTCGCCCGAGATAGAAATGGAAAGGTCTAGGAAGGGGAGGGAGGAGTCTGAGATGGTCCAGGTGAATTTGAGGTCGGGGTGGAAGGTGTTGGTAAAGTGGATGAACTGTTCAACCTCCTCGTGGGAGCACGAGGCAGCGCCGATACAGTCATCGATGTAGTGGAGGAAAAGGTGGGGGTGGTGCCAGTGTAGTTGCGGAAGATGGACTGTTCCACATATCCTACGAAGAGGCAGGCATGACTGGGGCCCATGCGGGTGCCCATGGCTACTCCTTTGGTTTGGAGGAAGTGGGAGGATTGGAAAGAGAAGTTGTTCAGGGTAAGGACCAGTTCAGTCAGTCGAAGGAGGGTGTCAGTGGAAGGGTACTGGTTGGTACGGCGGGAAAGGAAGAAGCGGAGGGCTTTGAGTCCTTCATGATGGGATATGGAGGTGTACAGGGACTGGATGTCCATCGTGAAGATAAGGCGTTGGGGACCGGGGAAGCGAAAATCATGGAGGAGGTGGAGGGCGTGGGTGGTGTCCCGAACGTAGGTGGGGAGTTCTTGGACTACGGGGGACAGGACCGTGTCGAGGTATGCAGAGATGAGTTCGATGGGGCAGGAGAAGGCTGAGACAATGGGTCGGCCGGGGCAGTCAGGTTTGTGGATTTTGGGCAGGAGGTAGAAACGGGCGGTGCGGAGTTGTGGGACTATGAGATTGGAGGCAGTGGGTGGGAGATCCCCTGAGGTGATGAGATTATGGATGGTCTGGGAGATGATGGTTTGGTGGTGGAGGTGGGGTCATGGTCAAGAGGGCAGTAGGAGGAGGTCAGCGAGCTGGCGTTTGGCCTCAGTGGTATAAAGGTCGGTGGGCCAAACTACCACCGCGCCTCCCTTGTCTGCCGGTTTGATGATGAGGTTGGGGTTGGAGCGGAGGGAGTGTAGGGCTGCACGTTCCGAGGGTGAGAGGTTGGAGTGGGTAAGAGGGGTGGACAGGTTGAGTCAGTTAATGTCGCGGCGGCAGTTGGCTATAAAGAGATCGAGGTCGGGTAAGAGGCCAGCATGGGGTGTCCAGGTGGATGGGGGTGTGTTGGAGACAGGAGAAGGGGTCATCAGTGGGTGGGCGATAATCCTGGTTGAAGAAGTAGGCACGGAGGCGAAGGCGGCGGAAGAATTGTTCAATGTCGTTGAACTCGTTAATCCGAGAGCGTAGGGGAATGAAGGCGAGGCCTCTGCTGAGGACTGATCTTTCATCCTCAGAGGGGGAGGTCTGGAGGGATGGTGAAAACACGGCAGGGCTGGGAGCTAGGATCTGCTGTGGGACTGGAGCTGGGAGTGGGGGCGGGCTTAGGTGCAGGGACAGGGCATCCTCAGAGAGGGGGAGGTCTGGAGGGATCATCCTCAGTGAGGGGGAGGTCTGGAGGAATCATCCTCAGAGAGGGGGATCCCGTTCCTTGGATGCTGCCTGACCTGCTGCGCTTTTCCAGCAACACATTTTCGACAGTTTAGAATGGTCAATTCCCCTAACCAGCACATTGTTGGGAAGAAGCACACACAGACACAGGGAGAACATGCAAACTCAACACAGACAGTCACCCAAGCGTGTAATTGAACCCATGTGGCTGGCACTGTTGGGCGGCAGTGCTAACCACTGAGCCCGCATGTCACCAGGGTCTGCCTGTACTTTTACACAGTCTTCCATAACAGACTATGCACGATGGTAAGGCTGTAGAACTTATTGCTCTGTGTTGTCGAGGTTCCAACATCCTCAGAGTGTTAGGGCACATTGAGATATATATTCATTAAACCCTATCATCATATGAAAAGAATGATTGGCTAAGTTTGGTGCAAATGTTTCTCTCTTAGGTCAAAGAAGCTTTCACCTCGTCGGACATCGAGTCGTACTACAACAAGTCAAGGGTCTTCACTTTTGGGTAAGGAAACCATTTCATAAATGTGTTAGCTTCGAGCTAACTACCAAAGCCACCAGACAACTGGGTCCACACCGATGATGAGTAATCAGAGTTGGAAACTCATAACCTCACAGAGACACATGGTTTATGTCCAACTCATTTGTGTGTTTCGCACCCTCAATCAATCAAGATATGGAGGTGCCAGTGTTAGACTGCGGTGGTCAAAGTCCGAAGTCACATAACACCTGGTTGTAGTTCAACAGGTTTATTTGGAAGCATCAGCTTTCGGAGCGCTGCTCCTTCATCAGGTGATTGTGGAGTATAAGATCGTAGGATAGAAAATTTTTAGCAAATGTTTACAGTGTGATGTAACTGAAATTATATATTGAAAAAGATCTGGATTGTTTGTTAAATCTCTCGTCTTTTAAAATGAACATTTTGGGTTCAGTTCTTTCAAATGTAAATCACAGAACTTTTTAAAAGTTACATTCTCAAGTGAACTTTAACAATTGGTGTCATGTTGGCCCAGATAATGTATTGAAGGTGTGAGGTGCCCTGTGTAAGACTGTGTCACAATGTTCAATCTGATCCTAATCTAAAAAAACAGATTTACAGAAGCTTACATGGATTTGTGCAGTTTTTGAGTAAAATAAAATGTAATTCTGCAAGTACAAATTCACCCCACAAACTTTGTGTGTGCATGCATGTGCGCATGTGGGTGTGTGTGTGCGCATGTGGGTGTGTGTGTGCGCATGTGGGTGTGTGTGTGCGCATGTGGGTGTGTGTGTGGTGGGAGGGTATGTGTGCATGTGTGTGAGTGAGAGTGTAAAGGTCTATGAGAGTGTGGGAATGTATATGTATGAGAGAGAGACCTTGTATGAGAGAGTGTCTGTGTGAGTGTACGTATCTGGAGGTGTGTGTGTGTGTGTGTGTGTGTGTGTGTGTGTGTGTGTGTGTGTGTGTGTGTGTGTGTGTCTGTCTGTCTGTGTAGTGCAATGGGGCCACCTGTAGTGTGATATGAACCCAAGGTCCCGGTTGATGCCATCCCCATAGGTACTGAACTTGGCTATCAGCCTCTCAGCCACTTTGCGTTGTTGCCTGTCCCAAAATCCACCTTGGAGCATGGTCACCCGAAGATCCAAGGTCAAATGTTCCGGACCACTGAAGTGTTCTCTGACTGGGAGGGAACACTCCTGTCTGTTGGTTGTTGTGTGGAAAGCGGATAGGACTGGGGAGGGAACTACATCTCTGGTAGGGTCCGTTTGTAGGTGGCAGAAATGGCGGAGGATGATGCCATGTATACGGAGGTTGGTGGGGTAGAAGGTGAGGACCAGGAGGACTCTGTCCTTATTGCCGTTGTTGGGGGTGTGGGGGCGATGGTGGTGCGAGGGTGGAGTTGTGGGAAGTGGATGAGATGAACTGGAGGGCATCATCAACCACGTTCAATATATAATTTCAGTGACATCACACTGTAAACTCTTGCAATAAATTCTTCTGGTCCTGTTCCACAGCCACCTGATGAAGGAGCAGCGCTCCGAAAGCTAGTGCTTCCAAATAAACCTGTTGGACTATAACCTGGTGTTGTGTGATTTTTATCTTTGTACACCAAGACCAGCACGTCCAAATTTAGGAGAAGGAAAATTCCTCCAAGCTTGGTCACCTCTCTGTTCAGCATGCTTGGTAAAAGAGTGACTCTTTGGGAAACTTTGGGTAGTTACTCCTGCTAAACATCTTTGTGTTTTTTCATGTCAATAGATGACTCCACACCTCAGACCCTTGTCAAATGTCAGCTTGATCACAAGCTATGGGTGGCTCTGTAGTTAGTTAGTACTGCTGCCTCACAACGCCAGGGACCTGGGTTCAATTCCACCCTGTCTGCATGGAGTTTACACGTTCTCCCTGTGCCTGCATGGATTTCCTCTGGGTGCTCTGGTCTCCACCCACAGGTCAAAGACTTGCAGGCTTTGTGGATTGGCCATGGGAAATTGTCCGGTAGTGTGCAGGTTAGGTGGATAAACTATGTTAATTACAGGGTGAGTGGTGGGATGCTCTTCAGAGGGTCAATACAGACCCAATAGCTTATAACTGCACTGTTATTCAATGGTTTGTTTAGAGGGAACCCTTACAGTGTGGAATCAACAAGCCCACACTGACCCTGCAAAGAGTAACCCACCCAGACCCATTCCCCTACCTTATTAGTCTACATTTCCCCTGACTAATGCATCTAGCCTATACATCTCTGAACAATATGGTCAATTTAACATGGCCAATCCACCCAACCTGCACATCTTTGGACTGTGGGAGGAAACCCAGGCAGACACAGGGAGAACATGCAAACTTCACATAGACAGTCGCCCAAGGTGGGAATCAAACCTGGATCCCTGGAGCTGTGAGGCAACAGTGCTAACCATTGAGCTACCATGCCATCAGGTGAACTTTGTCTTCATCTACTTCAGAGCTCTGCTCTGCAATTCCCTTCCTAGCCCTCTTGAGCTCCTCCTCCCTGTTTAAGATGCTCCTTACACCCATCATTTAATTGATCAAGCTTTCAACCACTTGCCCTAATGTCACCCCATGTGGCTCAACAACCAAATGTGGTCTGCTGATGCTCCTGCCGTATACCTATGGATGTTAAAGGTGCTACGTGAATGCAACTTGGTTGTTGAATCATTTGCGTGTCTTTTTCTTCCTTAAAATTCACATTGGATTACAGCAACAGGACCCATGGGATTAGAAATGAACTTTTTAATTATTTACTGTTTCTCGTCTGCCCCGACAGTAAAGGTAGCCTGTTGGCTTACTTCTGGATAGACTTCCGAGTTACAGAGAAGCAGCGGAAGAACCTGACCGTGGATTTGGTGAAGTCGACTCTAAACAATTACTTCCAGACTGAATCGACTGGCTATCAGATCAAGACAGCATCCACCTCTGTAACCAGTCAGTAATCCCATGTCATTTTGTTTCAAAGCGTGGTTTGTGACAGCTGTCTGTAAATCAAGGATATTAATTACAGTGATGAGGTGGGGAATATAAATTAAGACACGGGTCAGCCCTGATTGAACTGTTCGGACTCAAAGAAGCTGAGAGATTTCCTCTCATTCCCATTTCCCTCTCACTGGCTCAGATTTATTCCTTTCACCTACCAACCCAACCACCCCGTGGCTCAACACTTTAACTCCCCTCTCACTCCACCAAGGACATGCAGGTCCTTGGACTCCTCCATCACCAGAACATAACAACACGACGGTTGGAGGAAGAGCGCCTCATCTTCCGCCTGGGAACCCTCCAACCACAAGGGATGAACTCAGATTTCTCCAGTTTCCTTATTTCCCCTCCCCCCACCTTGTTTCAGTCGAATCCCTCGAACTCAGCACCGCCTTCCTAACCTGAAATTTTCTTCCTGACCTCTCCGCCCCTACTCCACTCTGGCCTAACACCCTCACCTTGACCTCCTTCCACCTATCGCATCTCCATTGCCCCTCCCTCAAGTCCCTCCTCCCTACCTTTTATCTTAGCCTGCTGGGCACACTTTCCTCATTCCTGAAGAAGAGCTTATGCCCGAAACGTCGAATTTCCTGTTCCTTGGATGTTGCCTGACCTGCTGCGCTTTTCGAGCAACACATTTTCAGCTTATTCCTTTCACCCTTTTGCTCGTCCAACAAATGTGCATTTCTCTCTTCCCCTTCACAATCTGAGGAAGTTATGCCTGAGTCCATACCTCTGTTTGTATTTCTTTGAGATCAAAGCTTGCTAGTCCAAAGAGTGCCTCCGAAAAACCAGGAGCCATGCAATGGGGAAAAGTGGCATTTGGCCTATTAAATCTGCTTTCCTCAATGCCTCTTGGAGTCATAGTTATGCAGCGCGGAAACAGACCCTTCAGTCCAACTCATCCATACCAACCAGATATCCCAACTTAATCTAGTCCCATTTGTCAGCACTTGGCCCATTCCCCTCTAAACCCTTCCTATTTATATACCCATCCAGATGCCTTTTAGATTGTACCAGCCTCCACCACTTCCTCTGGCTGCTCATTCCATATGCGCATCACCCTCCGTGTGGAATGGTTGTCCCTTTCATATCTTTCCCCTCTCCCCTAGTTCTGGTCTCCCCCACCCCAGGGAAAAGACCTTTCTATTTATGCTATCCATGATTTTATAAACTGGAACATGATACGAAACCTCCAGACAGGAAGTGCAGCATTTGTTTCTCGTTCTCGCCAGGCAATTCAAGCCAAACTTTGGAATGTCTCCCTAATGTAGCATCATCGAGCCGCAGTCCATCTCCACTCTGTTGTCAGGACCTTGCCATTGTCGCAGTGTCTCCCCGGGTGGCATGGTGGCTCGGTGGTTAGCACTGCTGCCTCACAGCACCAGGGACCTGGGTTCAATTCCACCCTCGGGTGACTGTCTGTGTGGAGTTTGGGTTTCCTCCCACAGTCCAAAGATGTACAGGCTAGGTGGATTGGCCATGGGAAATTGCCCAGGGGGAGAAATCCAGAAACATGCAACAAAATATGATGTGCGCTTTCCGGATTCATCTCCTCATTTTATTCCCAAGGTGGCAGTTAATAAGGGTTGGATGGGATGCTCTTTGGAGGGTCAATGCAAACTCAATGGGCCTAATGGCGCCTCTCTATGCTGTAGGGATTCAATATATTCTATACAGTTTGGAAAGTTCTCTGATGATGTTTGTATTGTATAAGGTAATGGATGCATAAGTGTTGATCTGAATTAAACTGACACTTCCCTTTCTCTGAGAGATAATGTCGCGAATGTGTGAAGCAATGAGCAGTTAGAGTTTGGCAGATGGTGGCCTCATACTGACATGTCTTCCTTCCCTCTTCTTAGTAACAGTTCATATGTCCCAGAGTTAATCACAGATCATAGTGTAGCAGGAGGCCATTCAATCCATCGTTCCTGCACTAGTTCTATCCCCTAGTGTTAACTTCCTACCTTTTCTTCACATGCCTGTACACCATTTCTATGCGAATAATCACCAATACCCTCCTGAATGCCTCAATAGATCCTTCCACCACATTTCCAGGCAGCGCGTTTCAGACCCTAACTGTGTGAGAGAGTTTTGTTTTCCCTCACGTCACCCTTGTTTCATTTACACATCATTTTCAATCTGTGCCATTACACTCTTGTTTTTTTCACTAGCAGAAACACCCGATCTGCACTGACCAGGATGCGCTCAATGTTGGAAGCCTCAATTGGATCTCCTCTCAGCCTCCTTCTTTCCAAGGACGACAGTCTCACCTTCTTCAATCTGTCCCCAGAGCTGTGGTTTCTCATTCCTGGGACCAATCCTGTAAATTCATTTCTGCACTTTCTCTCACCACATCCTAGTGTGGCCCACAACTATACACAAGACTCCAGCTGAAGTTAAGCAATGATCTTGCACAAATTCAACATGACCTCCCCACTCTTGTACAATTTGCCCTATTAATAAAGCCCAGGACTTGTCTGCTTTATTTCCTGCTCTCCCCACTTCTACTGCCTCCTTCAATGATCTGCACATATGTGTACCCAGCTCCCTCTGCACCTACACCCCCTTTAGTTGCTATAACTTTTATACAGTTACAGAAAAGAAATAAACCACATTCTCTTGCAAAACAATAGGTAGTGAAGCAATGAATAGCGAAGAAAGTGTTTGGTATGCTTTCCTTTACTGGTCAGTGTATTGTGTATAGGAATTGGGAGGTCATGTTGCGGCTGTACAGGACATTGGTTAGACCACTTTTGGAATATTGTGTGCAATTCTGGTCTCCCCCCATACGAAGGATGTTGTGAAACTTGAAAGGGTTCAAAAAAGATTCACAAGGATGTTGCCAAGGTTGGAGGATTTGAGCGATAGGGAGAGGCTGAATAGACTGGGGCTGTTTTCCCTGGAGCGTCGGAGACTGAGGGGTGACCTTATAGAGATTTATAAAGTAATGAGGGGCATGGATAGGATAAATAGACAAAGTCTTTTCCCTAAGGTGGGGGGAGACTAGAAGTAGACGGCATAGATTTAGAGTGAGAGGGGAAATATTAAAAGGGACCTAAGGGGGAAAGCTAGAGAAGTGAATTGCTGGGCCTCTTGCTGAGATTTTTGTATCATCGATAGTCACAGGTGAGGTGCCAGAAGACTGGAGGTTGGCAAACGTGGTGCCACAGTTTAAGAAGGGCGCTAAAGACAAGCTAGGGAACTATAGACCGGTGAGCCTGACCTCATAGGTGGGCAAGTTGTTGGAGGGAATCCTGAGGGACAGGATGTACATGTATTTGGAAAGGCAAGGACTGATTCGGGATAGTCAACATGGCTTTGTGCGTGGGAAATCATGTCTCACAAACTTGATTGAGATTTTGAAGAAGTAACAAAGGTGATTGAGGGCAGAGCAGTCGATATGATCTATATGGACTTCAATAAGGCGTTCGGCAAGGTTCCCCATGGGAGACTGATGAGCAAGGTTAGATCTCACGGAATACAGGGAGAACTAGCCATTTGGATACAGAACTGGCTCAAAGGTAGAAGACAGAGGGTGGTGGAGGGTTGTTTTTCAGACTGGAGGCCTGTGACCAGTGGAGTGCCACAAGGATCGGTGCTGGGCCCTCTACTTTTTGTCATTTACATAAATGATTTGGATGCGAGCATAAGAGGTACAATTAGTAAGATTGCAGATGACACCAAAATTGGAGGTGTAGTGGACAGCGAAGAGGGTTACCTCAGATTACAACAGGATCTGGACCAGATGGTAGATGGAGTTTAATTCAGATAAATGCGAGGTGCTGCATTTTGGGAAAGCAAATCTTAGCAGGATTTATACACTTAATGGTAAGGTACTAGGGAATGTTGCTGAACAAAGAGACCTTGGAATGCAGGTTCAAAGCTCCTTGAAAGTGAAGTCGCAGGTCGATAGGATAGTGAAGAAGGCGTTTGGTATACTTTCCTTTATTGGTCAGAGTATTGAGTACAGGAGTTGGGAGGTCATGTTGCGGCTGTATAGGATATTGGTTAGGCCACTGTTGGAATATTGTGTGCCATTCTGATCTCCTTCCTATCTGAAAGATGTTGTGAAACTTGAAAGGGCTCAGAAAAGATTTATAAGGATGTTGCCAGGGTTGGAGGACCTGAGCTACAAGGAGAGGCTGAACAGGCTGGGGCTGTTTTCCCTGGAGCATCAGAGGCTGAGGGGTGACCTTATCGAGGTTTACAAAATTATGAGGGGCATGAATTGGATAAATAGATAACGTATTTTCCCTGGGGTCAGGGAGTTCAGAACTAGAGGGCATAGGTTTAGGGTGAGGGGGGGAAAGATATAAAAGAGACCTAAGGGGCAACTTTTTCACACAGAGGGTGGTACCTGTGTGGAATGAGTTACCAGAGGATGTGGTGGTATAATTGCTACATTTAAGAGGCATTTTGATGGGTATATGAATAGGAATTGGAGTGATCTGGGCCAGGCGCTGGCAGGTGAGACTAGATTGGGTTGGGATATCTGGTCGGCATGGATGGGTTGGACTGAAGGGTCTGTTTCCATGCTGTACATCTCTATGACTTTATGTCTCTGAAGCCTCTATACAATCCAAATCCTCTATTTCTGGCAACATCCTGGTAAATCCTTTCTGAACCCTCTCCAGCTTAATAATATCCTTTCTATTACAGGACGATCAGAACAGGGTACAGTACTCCAGAAGAGGCCTCACTAATGTCTTGTACAACCTTAACAAGACTTCTCAACACCCATACTCCTCCACCCTAACCATAGATTTAGGTTTTAATCAGAGACTGAAGCACATTGCTTTCAATCGGGCATCAGGAGACAGAATTGAGGTAGAAATATGAAGCTGTAAGGTCAAATGATAGCCATTCAGCAGCTTGATGACATTCTACGATTCAGTTAGAATCTGTATATTCACATCTACCTTGTTTCCAAACAAACAAATCAGTATGATTGCTTACAAATGTTCAGTGGTTGTTTTGCATATGAGCTCTGTCTGTTACACTCAACTACTCTCCCCAACACTGGGTTCCAGTTACCAGTCATCCCCTTGGTGATGAAAGACTGCCTGTTGCTGTCACCTGGGAGGATACACACTAGCAATGTGCCTCATAAATATCTCTAAAATAATTATCAAGAAAAACCTAAAACAATCGAACAATGAGAAACAAAATGTAATGAAGAATATATTGTGCAAGAAAAACAAAGGTTTAAACATAATAGGAGGTTTTACTTAACGTTGATTTAATATTGCATATGTGAAATCATTGTCAGATTGTTGGTGTTGGAAAATTATACCTGTGTTGAAACAATCGACAAATTCAGTCCCAAATGAATTCATGCCAACACTGAACTTAGACTCTCTCTCCCTTCCCTAGCTATCCCCCTAGAGCAAGGAGGTGATAGTCGAGTGGTATTATCACTGGACTGTTAATCTCGAGACCCAGGTACTGATATGGGGACCTGGATTCAAATCCTGCCCCAGTAGGTGGTGAAATTTGAGTTCATTTGAAGTCCATGAATCCATTGTTGGAAAAACCCATCTGGTTCACTAATGTCCTTTAGACATCTTTACCTGGTCTGACCTACATGTGACTCCAGACCCACAGTGATGTGGTTGACTCATAACTGCCTGCTAGGACGGGCAAGAAATGTTGTCCTAAGCAGAGATATTCTCATTCTGTGAGTGAATAAAAAAAATCTGAAATTATCACTTTGAGTTAACTTTCTCTGGCCCATGATCATATGTCATCCATTCAAATGGACCAGTCATGACCTAAGGTACGTGGGTATTGAGGATTGGAATTCCCATCCTAAACCACTTCACTTCTCAATCTCACACATGCCTAAAGTTGTTCCTTTAAAATCATGTTTTTGACCAGTATTTTAGTCCCCTGTCCTAACAGCACCTTCTGTGGCTCAGCATTAACTTATTTTCAATAATCTTCTTCAAGATATCTGTCATGAGGTTTGGTGATGCAGAACTTGAGTCTTGAAGGTTTTCATCTTACACTTGTCAGGATCAATGCAAGAATGCCAAATTTCAAATGATCACAAGAATTTCTACTAAGGAGAAAGGGATGTTGATTGGTTGGCAAGTTGACTCTGATTTGGCTGAGATATTGTCATAATGCATTCATGAATGTAAGAAAGAAAATCTTCACCAACGTTTCTCACATTCAGCAACATCTTAAAGACGCTGCATAAATGCAAGTTGTTGTTTTTGGAGGCTCCCTTTAAGACTGAAACGAATAGTCACTCCAGGATTTTCTCTCTGGCAGCAAGCATTATCCTCTGTTGCCTCCACTGTTTACAAAAAAGGCACTGACTTTAATAATCTTTGTCTTTTTCTTCATTTTACAGAAATGTCAAGAAAAGATTTGAAAATATTGACGGCAGCAACAGGTAATGGAGTTCTATGTTGTATTGAGTTACAACACAACTTATAATTTACAACTTGATGATGGGCAAATGGGATTCTTGACTTCATTCACTGAGAGACCGAGTTTAAAAGCAGGGAGGCTATTCTGGAGCTGTATAAAATGTTGAAAATGTGTTGCTGGTTAAAGCACAGCAGGTCAGGCAGCATCCAAGGAATAGGAAATTCGACGTTTCGGGCATAGATGAAGGGCTTATGCCCGAAACGTCGAATTTCCTATTCCTTGGATGCTGCCTGACCTGCTGTGCTTTAACCAGCAACACATTTTCAACTGTGATCTCCAGCATCTGCAGACCTCATTTTTTACCTGTATAAAATATTGGTGAGATCACAGCTAGAGTACTGTGTGCATTCCGGAATCCACATTACTGGAGTGATGTGATAGCACTGGGAGAGGGGTGCAGACGAGATTTTACCAGGATGTTGCCTGGGCTGAAAACTTGGAGGGACATTGGACAGACTGGAATTGTCTTCCTCAGAGTGGAGGAGACTGAGGGGAGACATGACTAAGCTGGATAAAATTATGAGGGGCATAGACAGGGTAGACAGGAAGGATGTTTTCTCCTTGACAGGAGGATCAATGACCAGGCAGCACTGATATTAAGGCCAGCGTGAGGAGGCTGAAGGGGATGGGAGGAGCTTTTGTTTCACCCAGGGGTTGGTGGGAATCTGGAGCTTCCTGGCTGTGAGGGAGATAGAAGGCAGAAACTCTCGGAGAAGTATTTAGATGCACACTTGGTGATCCCAAAGCATTCAAGTGCTAGAAAATAGGGTTAGGTGGTTGTTTTGGACTGGCACAGACTCAATGGGCCAAAGGGCCTTTTTCTGTGCTGTAGATCTCTACAACAGCAGTTGGGAGGTCATGTTGCGGCGGTACAGGACATTGGTTAGGCCACTGTTAGAATATTGCGTGTAATTCTGATCTCCTTCCTATCGGAAAGATGTTGCGAAACTTGAAAGGACTCAGAAAAAGATTTACAAGGATGTTGCCAGGGTTGGAGGATTTAAGCTATAGGGAGAGGCTGAACAGGCTAGGACTGTTTTCCCTGGAGCGTTGGAGGCTGAAGGGTGACCTTATAGAGGTTTACAAAATTATGAGGGGCATGGATAGGGTAAATAGGCAGAGTCTTTTCCCTGGGATCAGGAAGTGCAGAACTAGAGGGCATAGGTTTAGGGTGAGAGGGGAAAGATATGAAAGAGACCTAAGGGGCAATGTTTTTACACAGAGGGTGGTATGTGTCTGGAATGAGCTGCCAGAGGAAGTGGTGGAGGCTGGTACAATTGCAACATTTAAGAGGCATTTGGATGGGTATATGAATAGGAAGGGTTTGGAGGGATATGGGCCGGGTGCTGGCAGGTGGGACTAGATTGGGTTGGGACATCTGGTCGGCATGGACGGGTTGGACCGAAGGGTCGGTTTCCGTGCTGTACATCTCTATGACTATGACACTTCAAGCTGAGCTGATACTCCAGCAATAAGCCTTTTGTAACCTCCCTGGGTGACCCTGCCATCCCCCAGGTCCTGGCTCAGCCTCAGCAGTCACAGGCACCACGCCCATCTCTGAGCATTAAGTTCCACCAGGAAATGTTGCAGTAATTAATTCTTTGAAATTTGCGTCGCAGGTAGACAGGCTAGATAAGAAGGCATTTAGCATACTCGCCTTCATTGCTCAGACCTTTGAGTATAGGGGTTGTATGTTGAGGTTGTACAGGAAGTTGGTAAGGTCTCTTCTGGAGTGCTGTGTGTAATTGTGGTCACTCTGTTATAGGAAGGATTTTATTAAACTGGAGAGGGTTCTGATAAGATTTGCCAGGATGTTGCCAGGAATGGAGGGTTTGAGTTATGTGGAGAGCTGGGACTTTTTTCGCTGGAGCGTGGGAGGTTGAGGGCTTACCTCATAGAGGTTCATGAGGGGCATGGATAAGGTAAACAGCAAAGGGTTTTCCCGAAGGTGGGGGACTTCAAAACTAGCGGTCATATTTTTAAGGTGAGAGGAGAGGATTTAAAAAGGACATGAGGGGCAACTTATTTATACAGATGGTGTGTGGAATGAACGTTGTGAGGAAGTGGTGAATGCAGGTACAGTTACAAGACATTTGGATGAGTACATGAATAGGAAAGGGTTGGAAGGAGATGGGCCAACAGTAGGCAGATGGTACTGGTTTAGTTTGGGATTATGGTCGGCATGCACTAAGTTGGACTAAGTTTCCATGATATAGGGCTCTATGACTCCAGTGTAATGTCAAGGGAGTGCAGCACTGTCGGAGGTGTGGCCTTGCGGGTGTGAAGTTAGACCAAGCCTGTTCACTTGAGGTGTAAAAGAATCACAGAATTGTTATGGAACAGAAGGAGACCATTCTGTGCATCATGCCTGCAGCAGTTCACAGGGACAGGCAACGTTCATGTCCCACAAGTGAAGAGAGAAAAAAATAGGATGCTAAAGATTTACAACAAAACAGAAGGTGCTGGAGAAACTCAGCAGGTCTGGTAGCATCTGTGGACAGAGAAAGTGAATTAACATTTCGAGTCCGGTATGGACCTTCTTCAGAATGTTTTCAGTTCCAAGTATAATTTATGGGTTTTTTTTCACTAAATTGCGCCTCTAGTGGACGCTAAATGCCTTCAAGGCAGAAATTGATAAATTCTTGATGTCACAAGGAATTAAGGGCTACGGGGAGAATGCGATTAAGTGGAGTTGAAATGCCCATCAGCCATGATTGAATGGCGGAGTGGACTCGATGGGCCGAATGGCCTTACTTCCACTCCTATGTCTTATGGTCTTAGGCAATCATGAGATTGATGCAATACTCGCCTCAGAAAGGATTTTCGGCATGTCCGCAATCACTCTTACCAATTTTGATAGATGCACCATAGCAAGCATTCTATCTGGATGCATCACGGCTTGGTAAGGCAACTGCTCTGCCCAGGACCATTAGAAAGTATAGAGGGCTGTGAACACTCCATCACACAAAACCATCTTCCATCCATTGACTCCATCTACACTTCCCACTGCCTCAGGAAAGCAACCAACATAATCTTGCTGTTTACCTCGTCTATGCCCCCCATGATTTTGTAAACCTCTATGAGATAACCCCTCAACCTCCCACACTCCCGTGAAAAAAGTCCCAGCCTCTCCTTATGAGTCAAACCCTCCATTCCTGGCAAGATCCTGGTAAATCTTATCAGAACCCTCTGCAGTTTAATAAAATCCTTCCTCTAACAGAGCAATCAGAACCCCAGTTATACTCTCTTCTGCATTGGGCAGAAGATACTGAAGTTTGAAAACAAGTACTAACAGATTCAAGAACAGCTTCTTCCCCACTGTAATCAGACTTATATATGGACCTCTCATATATTAGAGTTGATCTTTCTGTTGTACCTTCTCTGTGGCTGTAACACTATATTCTGCATTCTGTTCTATTACCCTGATGTACTTATGTAAGGTATGGTTTGCCTGAATTGCATGTGGAACAATACTTTTCACTGTACCTCGGAACATGTGGCAGAAATAAATCAAATCCTCAAGGACTGATGGTTTCTTGTGTGTCTTGCTTCCTTCAGATTGTCACAGTTATAGCTATGTCAGCGCTGACCAAAGCACAGTACTCAAAGGGCCGGAGTCGGACACCAAGAGTTGCTACTGGCACCTGCAAGGCCCACCCGGGCTCCTGATTAAACTGAAGGTTGAATGGGTACTCATTGGCTGCAGTGATTGGATCGCAGTCTACAACGAGGTGGCAACCAGTGGCCACACACTCTTGACATCGTGAGTATTTGTCTTCCCCTCACGTGTACCTGAGGCATCACGGCCTTTCCTGGTCGCTATGTGAGCAAAAACCCCATAAAGACAGATCTTTATAAAAGCCTGATATACCAGGAAGCAAAGGGGTTATGAGGGCAGTAGACCAGATCCTAAAGGGGGTGGGAGGCAGTCTTTAAAATTAGAGTTGGTCGTGACTTCTTTATGCCAAAGGTGTTGTCTCTCTGGAAGTACCATCCCTAAACATAAAACAATGAGTGTCAGTCTTCAGTTTCAAATCTAAAATTGATCTTTTTTATCACTTCATGGGTTATGGGTGTGCCCCTCACGAGTTGTCCTTGAGAAGGGAGCTGCCTTCTTGAGCCTTTGCAGTCCACGTGCTGTCAGGATACCCACAATGCCGTTGGGGAGGGAATTCCAGGATTTTGACCTAGCGACAGTGAGGGAATGGCGATATATTTCCAAGTCAGGAGGGTGAGAGGCTTGGAGGGGAACTTGGAGGGAGTGGTTTTCCCGTGTATCTGCTGCCCTTGTCCTTCTAGGTGGGAGAGGTTGTGGGCTTGGAAGGATCATCTTTGGTGGATTTCTGTAGTGCATCTTGTAGATGGTGCACAAGGCTGCTTAGCATCAATGTAAGGGAGTGGATGCTGGTAGATGTGGTGCCAAACAAGCAAGCTGCTTTGTCCTGGATGGTGTTGAGCTTCTTGAGTGTTGTTGGAGTTGCATCCATCCAGACAAGTGAGGAGTACTCCATCACACCCCCTGACTTGTGCCTTGTGGACAGTTGATAGGATCTGGGGAGTCGGGAGCAGCAGGATTCCTGGCCTCTGACCTGCTCTCGCAAGCTGTTGTATTTATATGGTGAGTCCAGTCAAGTTTCTGATCAAGATTAACCCCCAGAATGTTGATTGTGGGAGATTCGGTGATGGCAACACCATTGAATGTCAAGGGGCAATGGCTAGACTCTCTCTTATTGGAGATGGTCAATGGCAGACATTTGTGTGATACAAAGGTCACTTGTTATTAACCAATCCAATCCTGGATCACTCCAGGTCTTGTTGCATATGGACACAGACTGTCACAGTATGTGAGGAGTTGCGAATGATCCTGAACATTGTGCAATCATCAGAGAAGGTCCCCACTGCAGATATTATGATGGAGGTTGAGATAGCTGAAGATGGTTGGGCCTAGGACGCTACCCTGAGGATTGCCAGGCTAGCTAAGGTTAATAAGGGTAAGGGAACCAAGGTGGGTTGGTGCAGATTGATCTGGATCTTACTGAATGGCCTTTATCAGGACAGTCGGGATTCTATGATTAGACAATGAATGTTGACATAGACTGATTCTGCTGAATAACCTGTTTCTGCAGCATTTATCTTGTGGGATAATCAGCCTTGATTATATTGGATGGCCTGATTATGTTTCTGCTTTCTACAATTCTGTGTGTAATCCTGTTGAATCTTGTGAATGGATGGGGCAATCATAAGCTATTTGATCCCATTCCCGATGGTGTCCTCTCTACCCATTACATTGACACAATTCTTTCTCTCTCTCTCTCTCTCTCGGTTCCAGAATCTACAAGTGCAGCTGGCAAGAACCAGTGGTGGAAATATTCTCATCCTCCAATGTGATGTCAATCATATGGAGGCAAGGACAGTACAGTTACTACGACCCATTTCGGCTAACTGCACAGGCCATGCCGATGCTCGGTAAGAGAATCAGGGCCCAACGCACACTTCAAGCCTCAGCCAAAGCTCCTGATTCCGATCTGTGTGACAGAAAATGGAGAAAGCTGGATTGTGGGTGGTCACTGAAGGGGAGGGGAGTCATTAGGGGCAGCTCTTGGAGACACTTGGGACAAATAACTCAACCCTCAGGGTGGGTCAGAGGCATCAAATACGCAAAGGCACAGGACATCTCTCCCTTCAGTGTTACCAAATGGAGCAGCTATCAACCTGCCCACCATTTCGTAGTCGATCAACTGTGTGGATCACATAAAATGGCCGCCTTCCAGTGACATCATCGGTCAGGGAGTAAGGAACAATGTAAAATTGTAACTGAGAGATTAATGGCAAAGATAAGAGAAATGTCTTTGTGTTCAGAGATTTCATTGAATCCCTACAGAGCAGAAAGAGGCCATTCAGCCCAATGAGTCTGAACTGACCCTTTGAGGAGTATCCCAACCATAACCCCCTCCGCTACAGCATATCCCTGTAACCTCATTTCCCATGGCCAACCCACTTAGCCTACACTTTAGCATGGCTAATCCACCCTAACCTGCACGTCTTTGGACTGTGGGAGGAAACCGGAGCACCCGGAGGAAACTCTCACAGACACGGGGAGAATGTGCAAACTCCACACAGACCTTCGGCCGAGGCTGGAATCGAACCAGGGACCCTGGTGCTGTGAGGCAACAGAGCTGTGTTTGTTTTAAAACAATGTAGAACTCTGTCGGGAGATGATATATCTGACATGGGAAGTTCTTGATGTTGTCCTGAACATCTGCAGATGAGCTGTGCGATTTAAACCTTTGTCACTTTTAATTCCAGACTGTTCCAGGAATATCACATTGACAGAAGGTTGGAACATCCAAGGAAATGCGAGCACACCATTTTTCCCCAGTTACTATCCGCCCCACACAGAGTGTACCTGGCATTTCACTGTGAGTACAGTGTGGGGATGCTACTAATTTTAAAACAGATCTTGTTTCTCACATCGCAAGTTTCATGATAAAAGCATCAACATTAACCTTGGTCAGTGGGTAGCTCTCTCGCCTCTGAGTCAGAGAGAGTCATAGGGCTGTGCAGCATGGACACAGACCCTTCAGTCCAACAGGTCCATGCTGACCAGATATCCTAAATTAATCCAGTCCCATTTTCCACCATTTGGCCCATAACACTCCAAACCCTTCCGATTCATGTACCCATCCAGATGCCTTTTAAATGTTGTAATTGTACCAGCCTTCCTCTGGCAGCTCATTCCATAACGCACCACCCTCTGCGTGAAAATGTTACCCTTCAGGTCTCTTTAAATCTTTCCCCTCTCACCCTAAACCGATGTTCTCTAGTTTTGGGACTCCCCTCCCCTGGGGAAAAGACCCTGACTATTCACCCAACCCATGCCCCTCATGAATTTATAAATCAACGTGAGCAAGGCCACATTCACAGTTCTGATCACCCTCCTGTAGAAAAGATATTATTAAACTAGAAAGAATGCAGAAAAGCTTGACTAGGATGCTACTTGAACTTGGCAGGTTGGAGCTATAAGGAGAGTTTGGATAGGCTGGGACATTTTTCCCTGCAGTGTAGGAGACTGAGAAGTGACCTTATAGAGGTCGATAAAATCACGAGAATCGGAGATAAATTAGATAAACCAACAGGTTTTTCCCCATGGTAGGAGAATCTAAAGAGGGCATGGATCTAAGGTGAGAGGGGAAAGATACAAAAGGGTCCAGAGGGGCAATTTTCTCCCAGAGCGTGTCTGGAATGACAAGTATCATTTTGTCATTTAAGAAACATTTAGACAGGTGCATGGATGGGATAGATATGGAAGGATATGGACCAAACGCAGGCAAATGGGACTAGTTTAAACTGGGTGTCATGGGCCAGTTGGGCCGAAGGGCCTGTTTTCCTGCTGTAGACCTCTATGACTCTATCAGCTCATCCCTTTCGAGAACACAATCCAGGCTGACACTCCCATCACAGTATTGAGGGAGAGCTGCATCGTCTGAAACTTTTGTTTTTCCAATGAGAAATTAAACTGAGGTCGTCACCCCACCTCTGTTAGACATAAAAGGCAACCTTTACTATTTCTCCTCCCATTGTCCAGGGCAAAAATAATCCCTCAAAATACTTCACTAAAATAGGTTATCTCGGTGCTGTTAATGTGCTACAATAGTTCGATATGAAGGATTGGCCGCAAAGTGATTTGGGACAATCTCAGGCTGCATTGATGTGGAATATACTTAGACTTCAGGTACGATTCTGCAGAAAGCATTACATTTATATGGCACCTGATCTCAGGGTTTCGCAGACTGAATAGCCACAGTGTCCTCGAATCATACAGCACAGAAACAGACCCTTCAGTCCAACCATTCCATGTTGACCATAATCCCAAATTAAACTAGTCCCACCTGCCTGCGCTTGACCCATATCCCTCCAACCCCTTCCTATTCATGTACTTATCCAAATATCTTTTAAATATTGTAACTGTACCTGCATCCACTACATTGTCTGGAAGTTCATTCCACACACGAACCACTCTCTGTGTAAAAAGGTTGCCCCCATGTCTTTTTTAAATCTTTCTCCTTTCACCTTAAAAATACACTCCCCTAGTCTTGAAATGCCCCACCTTAGGGAAAAGACATCGGCCGTTCACTTTATCTATGATCCTCATGATTTTATAAACCTCTATAAGGTCACCGCTTAATCTCCTACACTCAAGTGAAAAAAGTCCCAATTTCTTTCAAAACTGCGTGATACAATTGCACAGTCTTGATCCTTCTCATCCTAGCTTCCTAACTCTGAAGTAGTTTCTTCCACCTCTCTATTTGCCACTCTTAACATCTTGGAAACCTCAATCAAATCATCCCATAGCCTCCAACATTCCAGGGAATACATCTTCATTTGTTTCATCTGCTTCCAGAATGAGTCATTCTGGTAAATTGGTGATGCACTCCATCCAAGGCCAATATATCCATCTCAAGAAACTAGAACTGCTCTCTGTAATACCAGATGGGGTTTAGTTATGGCTTTGTGCAGTTGCAGAGTAACAGTGCCTCAATTTAGTCTTCCTGTAATATCTCCCATCTCATCCACAGGTACCATCCCTGGACTATGGAATCACACTGTGGTTTGACGGTTATGAACTGGACACACCAACCTTCACTAAACCTTGCTTCCAGGGCCAGTGGAAGATACAAAACAGGAAGTAAGTGCAAAAGCATTTTAATTTTTCATCCTCCACTGTTCCCTTCCTTAATTATTGCCAACCCCTCTGTAAGACAGTTTGGTAATAAACAAAGAGGCCTTGGAGTGTAGTTCCTTGAAAGTAGAGTCACTGGTAGATAGGATAGTGAAGAAGGCGTTTGGTACACTTTCCTTTATTGGGCAGAGCATTTGAGTATAGGAGTTGGGAGGTCATGTTATGGCTGCTACAGAACATTGGATCAGCCACTTTTGGAATATTGTGTGCAATTCTGGTCTCCTTCTTATCAGAAGGATGTTGTGAAACTTGAAAGGGTTTAGAAAAGATTTATGAGGATGTTGCCAAGGTTGGACAATTTGAGCTATGGGGAGAGATTGAATAGGCTAGGGCTATTTTCCCTGGAGCGTCGGAGGCTGAGGGGTGACCTTATAGAGGTTTATAAAATCATGAGGGGCATGGATAGGATAAATAGACAAAGTCTCTTCCCTGGGGTGGGGGAGTCCAGAACTAGAGGGCACCGGTTTAGGGTGAGAGGAGAAAGATTTAAAAGGAGCCTAAGGTGCAACTTTTTCATGCAGAGTGTGGTACGTATAAGGAATGAGTTGCCAGAGGAAGTGGTGGAGGCTGGTACAATTACAACATTTAAAAGGCATCCAGGTGGATATATGAATAGGAAGTGTTTAGAGGGATATGGGCCAGTGCTGGAAATTGGGACTGGATTAGGTTAAGATATCTGGTCGGCATGGACGAGTTGGACCGAAGGGTCTGTTTCCATGCTGTATATCTCTATGACTCTATTTCTGTAAATGGATGGCTAATGACGTCACATGAAGTGATAACAGGTCACATGACATGCATGTCAATAAGAACTTGCTGATAATGGTGCTCCGTGTATAATGTTCAATGTACAATTCTAGTTACCAAGACTTTCTATACGTCCATTACTGGATGCCCTTATGGTAATTAGTCACTGTCCCTGCCTGGGTTCAAGTCCATCCTGTTCCAGAGGTGTTGTCATAACATCTCTTTCTGGCCAGTTTGGTAGGGAAATGAGAATGAGTATGTTGAATTCTACAGGCAACAGAGAAATGAGAGGATTTCCTACATTCTACAGGGAATCCGAAAGTGCTGAACATCAGACCTTTTCAATTCAATTGTAGGGAAACTGCAGCAGCTAGTTTGTGGACAGGAAGCAGTTTTCTTTTGTCGGTGCAGACCCAATGGGCCAAAGGGCCTCATCTGGACTGTATGATTCTGTGATTCAAGGTAATATTAGTCTAATCCTTAGGATGGTCTCCATTACCGTTGATGCCAAAAAAAAGGCCTTGCAATTAGCTAACACCTTTCATGACCTCAGGATATCCCTTACAGTGAATGAAATGTTTTTTGAATTGTAGTTGTGGTTGTAAGCTTGGAAATGCAGCAACAGATTTGTGCACGTCAAGTTCCCACAGCTGTGTTACCGCAATCCCATCATCCATTTTGGCGCAGTCAATTGAGGGTTAAAGATCGAGGGAACCTTCCTTGACCCTTCTTCAAAACTAGAGAATGTTTAAAATGCAGCTGAGAGAAGTCAGGTAAATGTTCTGTGTGGAAGTGGAACAGTGCTCCCTGTAACACAATCAGCTTTGCGTTTTGTACTTGAGACCTGAAAGCGGACTGAATCCCAAAATGATCTGATTCAGAGGCAGGAGAACAATAATCCACTGATGACCGATATTCCTGAGTCTGCATTCTTGTTGGACTGTGTTTGCGTAAAGATTTCCTGGTTTGCATAATGGTAGATTTTAACATCCCAACGTGCTCTAGTACCTGAGTGGAGACACTTTGCCTGGAAGGTTTCCACTTTGCATTCCCTAAGAACTGCCAAAGCTCTGTGAAGGTTCAGCTCCATGTTGGGGCCCCAGTGGCCTAATGGTTAAGGCATTGGCCTCCTAAGCCAGGGATTGTGGGTTTGAGTCCTATCTGGGGTATATGATTTTGGGGCAGGACGGTGGCTCAGAGGTTAGCACTGCTGCCTCACAGCACCAGGGTCCCAGGTTTGATTCCACCCTTGGGTGACTGTCTGTGTGGAGTTTGCAAATTCTCCCTGTGTCTGCATGGGTTTCCTCCCACAGTCCAAAGACATGTAGGTTGGGTGGATTGGCCATGCTCATAGCATTAGGTACATTAGTTAGAGGGAAATAGGTCTGAGTGGGTTACTTTTCGGAGGGTCAGTGTGGACTTGTTGGGCCCAAGGGGCTGTTTCCTCACTGTAGGGAATCTAATCTAATCTAAAAAGATTCCCTGCTTCAGGCATTGGTATTTTCCCAATCAACCTATTCAGGGGTGTTATGACACACCTCTGGAGCAGGTGGGATTTGAACCGAGGCCTCCTGGCTCAGAGATGAGGACAGTACCAGTGCACCACAAGTCCCCTTAGATTTGTGGTATACTGTGTGTAGATTAGGTGTTAATAAGGGTTATATATCGTTATAACTGATTTTAGGGTCACTGGTCAAAATGGAAAGTGTCAGCTTTTAACAGTAACCTGCTCCCTACGTGTGTCTGAAGCGCACTTGAGTTTGGTAATGATTATTGGCAGCATAATCTGTTCCCAAGGAGACAGGGCACTTGGTTTTGGTGATGGGGCATTGGGTACCCATTGAAATAATAGTGGGGTTGGGTGGGCTCTCACAGCCTTTAGGACTGAGGTTGACTTTTAAAAACAGAGATGGAGGGGTGCGCACTAGCGCAGGATGACATTGGGCCTACCTCAGGCTGTCCCGCTGTTCTGGCCTCCTCATGGTTTCTCCTCTCTCCTCAGGCTGTGTGGGCGGAGAATGCTGCAGCCGTACGCGGAGAGACTCTTTGTCGTGTCGCTGACCACAATGGTGACCTTCACTTCCGAAGTGACCCTCACAGGCCCTGGAATCCAATTCTCCTACAGCCTCTTCAACCAGTCAGACCGTACGTGTGAATCTTCCCTTTTTGTTCATATTGATTCATGGGATGAGGGCATCACTGGGCAGGCCAGCGTTTATTGCCCCATCCCTAATGGCCCAGAGGGCAATTAAGAGACAGCCATATTGCTGTGGGTTTGGAGTCACATGTAGGCCAGACCTGGTAAGGACAGCAGATTTCCCTCCCTAAAGGGTATTTGTGAACCAGATGAATGTTTATGATAATTGATGATGGTCCCAATCACTGGGACTTGCTGTATATTCCTGATTTATGATTTAAATTTAAATTCCAACCAGCTACTGTTTTGGGATTTGATCCCGTGACCCTGAACGATTTAGTTTGGGCCCCTGGATTGCAAGCACAGAAACTCTCCCATGACGCCACCACCCCTCCTGTCACAGATCCTGACCTGTTTTGGTGCTAAATTTGGTTTGGTCATACTCCTACGAAGGGTGTGGATTTGCTAAGGGGGTTTAGTGAAGGCGTTGGGTTAATTCTTGCTCCAGGACAGAAGCTGGATCTAGTGAGAGCAATAGAGGAGGCCCCAGCGAGAGCTTTATTTAGTATGTCGTGACCGACTTCCCGAAGACAAAAGGTCTTGGTGGGAATTGCTTCCTTTAAGGTAACCAAATTTGCCTGTGAGTTCCAGGAATTAAAGACAAATTCCGCTGTGAGCAAAACATTGGTTAGGCACCAGCTGGAGTACTGTGTGTGTGGTTCTAATCCCCATACTACAGGAAGGATGTGATTGTACTGGAGAGGGTGCAGAGGTTGTTGCCTGGGATGGAGCGATTCAGCGATGAAGAAAGACTAGATAGAATGGAGTTGAAGCAGACATGGCTACAGAGAAATCTGACTGATGTGTACAAGGTTATAAGGGGCACAGATAGGGTAAGTAGGAATAAACGTATCCCTGAAATGGTGGGATCAATAACCAGGGTGCACGGAGTTAAGGTAAGGAGCAGGAGGGACTTGAGGAGAAATTCTTTCACACAGATAGTGCTGGAATGCACTGGCTGAAAGGGTGCTGGAGATGGGAACCATTACAATATTTAAGAAGGACTTAGTTGGGTCAGCATAGTGGCTCAGTGGTTAGCATTACTGCCTCGCAGTAGTAGGATCTCAGGTTCAATTCCTGCCTTGGGGGGCTGCCTCTGTGGAGTTTGCACATTCTCCCCATGGGTTTCCTCCCACAATCCAAAGATGTGTAGGCCGGATGAATTGGCCATAGTGCTAGGTACATTAGTCAAACATAAGGCAATGAGTTAGGGTGGGTTACTCTTCGGATGAAAGGGCCTGTTTCCACGCTGTAGGGAATCTTAATTGAGCAATTGAAATGCAAAGCTTACAAGGCTAGTGATGGGAAATGGGAAGAGTAATAGATAGCTGTTTGATGGCCAGAATGGAAACAATGGACTGAAGGGCCTCATTCTGTCCTCTAATAATCTATGACTTGCCAGTCTATTAAAACTGAGGATAAAGATGTAAGGACTTAATAGATCTGTGTTTCCCTTCATTATCATTTAACTTGAAAAATATTGAACGCTGGAGAAGTAAATTGACAGTCAGGCAGTCAGATGATTTATTAGTCGCTGGGTCAAAATCCAGGAATTCCCTTTCTAAGGGCATTGTGGGTCAACCCTCAACAGGTGGACTGCAGTGGGTTCAAGAAGGCAGCTCACCCCCGCCTTCTCAAGGGGCAACTAGAGACAGGGCAATAAATAACCGCCCCTGAAGCAATGAAAGAAAACGAAGTATTTGCTAAAGGAAGGGCAGAACATTCTGAGGCTGGACTTTCATGCACCCAATGCTGAGGTTGTCAGGGGGTGGAGAGGGGGTAAAGTGTGAAGATGGGGAGGAGGGAATTGGATAGCATTGCAATGTGTATCTCAAAACAGAGTTGACCACTCTCTGTTACTGTCTCTTGTGGGGCGGGGGGCTGACCAGTCTTTATTGCCCCATCCCTAGTTGTCCCTTGAGAAGGTAGAGTGTGAGCTGCCTTCTTGAATCACTGCAGTCCATATGCTGTAGGCAGACCCACAATGCCCTTAGAGGAGGAAATCCAGGATGTTGACCCAGTGACAATGAAGGAACGGCGATATATTTCCAAGTCAGGATGGTGAATGGCTTCTTCCTGCCTGTTCAGGTCAGACAGGCTGAAGTTGGACACGCTTATCTTTGACAAGTGGATTGGAGGTGGTGCGGGGAGGGTTGGTTAATAAACAGAGGGCAACAGGACGGGAGGGGGAGAAGCCAGGCTGAGGGGAAACCATCTAAGCTCAAGTGGAGTCCAAATGGATCTGAGTAGATCAGCATGAGGGAGATGTTAATCCTGAGGTATTATTCCGTTGCTGAAAATGTGTTGCTGGAAAAGCGCAGCAGGTCAGGCAGCATCCAAGGAGAAGGAGAATCGACGTTTCGGGCATGAGCCCTTCTTCAGAAATCCCCGAAGAATGATCCCTTCCTGAAGAAGGGCTCATGCCCGAAACGTCGATTCTCTTGCTCCTTGGTTGCTGCCTGACCTGCTGCGCTTTTTCAGCAACACATTTTTCAGCTCTGACCTCCAGCATCTGCAGTCCTCACTTTCTCCTAGTATTATTCCGTTGACACTGTACTGCCTCAGCTCACGTGTCTGCCTTCCTCCTTCCCTCCCTCTGTCACAGCCTGCCCCGACAAGGTTCTGTGTTCTGTATCCGGTCTGTGTGTCACCGAATGCGACGGCCTGAAGGACTGCAGCAACGGAGTGGACGAGAACAATTGTGGTAAAGGAACCATTTGCTTTCTGTTGTTGAGCACCGGAAAATTCCTCCACAAATTTCATTCACTCCCTGTGGATTGAACGTCGATTTGTTCGGATATGTCAGAATGGACAGCTTTAACATTCCCATCTTTAATTTTAACTCCCCTCCTCCTCCCTACCTCTACTTCCCTCAGCACCACAAGCTTCAGCCATCTCCGCGATTTTGAGATCTTGTGTATCTTGTTTTTCATTGCCCTCACTACTGCACCCTTGTGTCTTGAACTGTCTAGACTCAACTTTTGGCTCTAAAATTCATGTGTTTTACTTTTATTCATGGGGTGGGAGCATTGCTGACTGGGCCAGCATTTATTGTTCAACCCTAATTGCCCAGAGGTCAGTTAAGAGGCGAGCGTATTGCTATGAGTCTGGAGTTACATGTAGGCCAGACCGGTATGGATGGGACTCCCTCTCTGAACCCCAACACCCGGCTTTTATAGAGTCATACAGATTCCTGATGAAGGGCTTCTGCCCGAAACATCAACTTTCCTGCTGCCTGACCCGCTAAACTTTTCCAGCAGCACACTCTCCATAAGACCATAAGACATAGGAGTGGAAGTAAGGCCATTCGGCCCATCGAGTCCACTCCGCCATTCAATCATGGCTGATGGGCATTTCAATGCCACTAACCTGCACTCTCCCCGTATCCCTTAATCCCTTGCGAGATTAAGAATTTAGCAATCTCTGTTTTGAAGACATTTAACGTCCCGGCCTCCACTGCGCTCCGTGGCAATGAATTCCACAGGCCCACCACCCTCTGGCTGAAGAAATGTCTCCTCATTTCCGTTCAAAATTGACCCCCTCTAAGTCTAAGGCTGTGCCCACGGGTCCTAGCATCCCCACCTGATGGAAACAAATTCCCAGCGTCTGCTTTCGATCCCAACCAGTCCATGCTGACCGTAATCCCAAATTAAACTAGCCCCACCTACCTGCTCCTGGCCCATATCCCTCTGAACCTTTCCTATTCAGGTACTTATCTTTTAAACGTTGTACCACTTCCTCAGGAAGTTCATTCCACCCGCAAACCACCCTCTTTGTAAAAGATTCGCCCCTCCCATGTCTTTTTTAAATCTCTTTCCTCTCACCTTAGAAATATCTTGGAAGAGACGACTTGCTTTGTGGGGCTTTTCTGTCACCTATCCTAACATTTCCTTATGCTTCCCTGTGCAAATTATCTGCTGATGCTGCTGTTGAGGCACCTTAGATGATTTACTGTGCTTTGTAAAAGTACTCACTTGAAAATGCCAATAATCTAGGTCACGGAATGTAAAATATTATTCCCTCAATCTTCCTTGCATCTTTAACCTGAAAACATGCCACAGTATTTTCCACAATCAATGTCCCTTTGTGGAGATTACCATTCAGAATCGCTTGGTGAATGCCTGTTGTGGGAATGTCACCAAAGCAGGGAGGCAGTTAATGTAGGGGGGGGTTTCTGGTGGCATCAGCTGAGAGAGTGCCGTTGGCTCAATGAAGAAAAGCCACCTGATCTTTTTCAAACAATAGACATCCGATCTGAACAGCAGGAGAGCCCTGTCCAATTCCGTAAACCATCACTTAAAAAAAAATTAAAAATCACACAACACCAGGTTATAGTTCAACAGGTTTATTTGGAAGCACTAGCTTTCAGAGCGCTGCTCCTTTGTCAGGTGATGGAGTGGCACTCCAAAAGCTAGTGCTTCCAATTAAACCTGTTGGACTATAACTTGGTGTTGTGTGATTTTTAACTTTGTACACCCCAGTCCAATACCAGCATCTCCAAATCATGACTAAAAAGAGTGATTACATTTGCCAGCTAAAGCTCATCAGGACCAGCGTACAAGAAATCTTAGAATCCCTACAGTGTGAAACAGGCCCTTTGGCCCAACAAGTCCACACCAACCCTCTGAAGAGTAACCCACCCCCGCCCCCTACGTTTACCCTTAACTAATGCACCTAACCTGAACACTATGGGGCAATTTAGCATGGCTAATCCACCCTAACCTGCCAATCCCTGGACACTATGGGCAATTTAGCATGGCTAATCCACACTAACCTGCATATCATTTGGATTGTGGGAGGAAACCAGAGCACCTGGAAGAAACCCGTGCAGATACTAGAAGAATGTGCAAACCCCACACAGACAGTCACCCGAGGCTGGAATCGAACCCGGGTTCTTGACGTTGTGAGGCAGCAGTGCTAACCACTGAGCCACCCTAGAACAACAATTTCTGCAGCTGATTGGTTGGACTGTGGGGTCAGCACATTCCCTTTCCAAGTTTGTTTTTTTTAACACCAGAAATGTTATCACATGCAACAGAGCGACTTTCCCACCACCAAAATCACCATGACTTTTCTCCTTGTCGTTATTAACGTTCTTAAAACGCTAGCTGCCATTGATAAAGCATCCATGTCGCCAATTTAACATCTACACGCTAAGCCCATTCAGGACCATTAAAAGTGAGGGTGAGGTAGAGAGAGAGTAGCAAGGGACAGAATCAAAATGGAGTTGGAGGTGGAGATAAAGCTCTGTACCCCCTAAGTGCCCACCACTCTCTAAAGACATTGAGAGCATTGATGGGCACCATCTGTGCAAGGGCACCCAGGCATGAACATAAACCACAGAACAGAGACTTAGTTTAGTTTCATGCATTTCATGTCCTGACCTTTAACTTTCGATCTCTTTTAAACAATGTTTAGATTCTGTGCTATTATTTGCCCCCAAGAGCGTTGCCTCCCTTAACCGTCTCTGCACTGATCTGTCATCCTGAGAAAGCTTAATCCCTGGTTTGGGATCTCAAACAGTCAACCCTTTTAACACGAGGGGCTAACTTCGGCTGAGTGGGTAACACTCTCAGCTTGGAGTCAGAGAGGTTCACATCCTGAGATATGAACACACAGGCTCCAAGCTCGCAGCACTGATGGAGTGCTGCTCGCTCAGAGCTTCCGTTCCCTCACTCCGATTTCATCGCCATCAAAGTGTCCGAGGTGATGGTCGGAGTCTCTCACAATGTGAGCTCCATCGATGGCTTTATCGAGCGTGTTACACCCAGAGTTGGGAACGTTACCACCAAATATGTAAGCAAGAATGGATTATTGGCAGTTTTACAAAAATCCATCAGATTTAAAATTAACCATTGATTGAGCTTCAATTGCCATTTTGTTGAAGAGAATTCCGAACATCCTGATGCACAGGATGTTCTCTCATGTCACTTCTGAAAGGACTGTTACTAGTTTTTAGACTTTGCTCTGATTAACAGAGATCCATCGGCCATTCGTCCCTTTGAGGTTGATTCAACATTCAGTAAGATCATGACTGTCCAAAGATTAACCATACTAAAAGTTGCCCCATAATGCCCAAGGCTGTGCTGGTTAGATGGATTGGTCTTTCCAAGAATTGCCCCATAGTGCCCAGGAATGTGCTGGTTAGATGTATTGGCCATGCTAAAAGTTGCCCATCATGCCAAGGGATGTGCTGGTTAGATGTATTGGCCATTTCCGCCACCTCCAAACGGACCCCATCACCAGGGATATATTTCCCTCCCTTCCCCTATCAGCGTTCCACAAAGACCACTCCCTTCGTGACTCCCTCGTCAGGTCCACACCCCCAACCAACCCAACCTCCACTCCTGGCACCTTCCCCTGCAACTGCAGGAAATGTAAAACTTGCGCCCACACCTCCTCCCTCACTTCCCTCCAAGGCCCCAAGGGATCATTCCATATCCGCCACAAGTTCACCTGCACCTCCACACACATCATCTATTGCATCCGCTGCACCCGATGTGGCCTCCTCTATATTGGGGAGACGGGCCGCTTACTTGCGGAACGCTTCAGAGAACACCTCAGGGACGCCCGGACCAACCAACCCAACCACCCCGTGGCTCAACACTTTAACTCTCCCTCCCACTCCACCGAGGACATGCAGGTCCTTAGACTCCTCCACCGGCAGAACATAACAACACGACGGCTGGAGGAGGAGCGCCTCATCTTCCACCTGGGAACCCTCCAACCACAAGGAATGAACTCAGATTTCTCCAGTTTCCTCATTTCCCCTCCCCCCACCTTGTCTCAGTCGGTTCCCTCAACTCAGCACCGCCCTCCTAACCTGCAATCTTCTTCCTGACCTCTCCGCCCCCACCCCACTCCGGCCTAACACCCTCACCTTGACCTCCTTCCACCTATCACATCTCCATCGCCCCTCCCCCAAGTCCCTCCTCCCTACCTTTTATCTTAGCCTGCTTGGCACACTCTCCTCATTCCTGATGAAGGGCTTATGCCCGAAACATCGAATTTC
Organism: Hemiscyllium ocellatum; assembly: GCF_020745735.1. Classification (NCBI taxonomy): domain Eukaryota; kingdom Metazoa; phylum Chordata; class Chondrichthyes; order Orectolobiformes; family Hemiscylliidae; genus Hemiscyllium; species Hemiscyllium ocellatum. The sequence goes on from NC_083433.1 coordinate 16,794,760, forward strand.
CTGTTCCTTGGATGCTGCCTGACCTGCTGTGCTTTAACCAGCAACACATTTTCAGCTGTGATCTCCAGCATCTGCAGACCTCACTTTTTACCCCCATACTAAAAATTGCCCCATAGTGCCCAGGGATGTGCTGGTTAGATGGATTGGCCATGATAAAAATTGCCCCACAGTGCCCAGGAATGTGCTGGTTAGATGGATTGCCCCTTTTATAAACTGAATACCCCATGTGGGATTACTGGGATAGGATTGGTGGGATGCTCCTCAGAAGTCAGTGTGAACTTGATGGACTGAATGGCCTGCTTTCACACTGTGGGGATTCCAGGATGCTGGAAATCTGAACCAGAAAGTGACGGTGAAACTTGGCTGGTCTGGCAGCATCTGTGGAGAGAAAACAGAGCCAATGTTTCAGATCCACTGGCCCTTCCTCAGTTCAATTTTGGTGAAGGGTCACTAGACTGGAAACATTGACTTTCTGTTTTCTCTCTCCACAGCTGCTGCCAGACCGGCTGAGTTTCTCCAGCACATTTGGTTCCCCTCCAAGCTCTTATAACTTTCTATGAGATCACCTCTTCATTCTTCCAACTTCCAGTGGGCCCAACCTATTCAGTCTTTCCTCAAAGTTGGTAAAGTCAACATAGTCCTGGACAGCTGCTGTCTCTTTCGTGGGGACAGGACTGAGGGGGTGTTTAACCTGAGGGTCAGCAAAACTCAGGTGAGGGTGAAGTTGAGATACTGGGACCTTTATGGTGACCTCAGACGGTGTGGGAACTGAACCCATGCTGTTGGTGTCACTCTGCATCATAAGCCAGCAGTCCAGCCAACTGAGCTAACCATCACAAACCCCAGGAAGTGTAACAATACTTGGTAGAGTGTCTGCTGGTACACATTAACACTGAGTGCAGCCGCATTCTAGCAAACCTGTGAGGTACTCTGACCTTTTGTTCCACGCTGTGACATATTGATGGTTGCCTCATATTGATTTAGTCGTTTGTAAATATTGCAACTTTGCAAAGAACATAGAACGAGAGCACAAACAGTCTGCCGATAGCTGTTGCTGCGTTTCTCATGCTGTGGCCCCTTGTTCTCAGTTCAGCGATTTAAAGAAAGAAATCACGGGATGTGGGTGTCACTGGCAAGACCGGTATTTATTAACCATTCCTGCTGGCCTTGAGAAGGTTGTCGTGACCAGTAGGAACACCAGTAAAACTGGTGCATGACACATAGTGGTCCAACTCCTCTAGTCTACTCCAAAATGGAAGTACAGCACATCCAATACATTCATTTCCAAGTATTAACTTTCTCTCCCACTGCTTTATCCCTTATTGAATGGGTGCACCCACTGTGTCATTAGGGAGGGAGTTCCCAGTGTTTGACCCAGTGAAGGTACAATGAGATAGTTCCAAGTCAGGATGGAGTGCGGAGTGTTTTAGAAAGGTAGAAAAGGGGAAGTGTTGGAACATAATTATACCAGTCTCACACTAACACCAAGGTTAGTTTATTACTTCATGGTGGCTCAGTGGTTCGCACTGCTGGCTCATAGCACCAGGGATCTGGGTTCGATTCCAGCGTTGGGTGTTTGTTTGTATGGAGTTTGCACATTCTCCCTGTGTCTGTGTGGGTTTCCTCCCGCAGTCCAAAGGCATGTAGGTTATGTGGATTGGCCATGCGAAATTGCTCCACTGTATCCAGGGATATGCAAGCTAAATGCATGGTTACAAGGATAGGGCAGGATGCTCCCTGTGTGTGATGGAAGGAAGCCCCTGTTTTCTGTCATTTCAAAGCCTGAACCGTGCAGCTCCACTGTTGTGACACAGACTGTATGCCCAGGACTGAACGGTGTCGGAGTGAACTCTTGCTCATGTCCCATGGCACTGCCACACAGCTCACTATCATACAGGGCATCAGTGACAAGTTGTTTTATTAACCCACTCATGGGACATGGGCATCACTGGCTGAGCAAGCCTTTATTGCTTGTCCCTAGCTGCCCCTTGAACTGACAGGCTTGCTAGACCATTTCAGAGTCAACCACATTGCTGTGGGTCTGAAGTTCATGCCAGCCAGACTTGGTGAGGATGTTCGAGTTCCTTCCCTTCAGATTATTAGTCAAATAGATGGGTTTGCTTCCTCCCCCCAACAATTGTTTCATCAGTAGATTCTTCATCCCAGATTCACTTTCTTGAATTCAAATTCCGCCATCTGCCACGGCAAGGTTCAAACTCAGGTCACCAGAGTTTCTGGATTAATAGCACAACGAGAATATCTCTAGGCCATCACTGTACTCAGATCCAGTACAGCTCAGCCCTCTGACATTTCTCATAGAGTCACAGTCACTGAGACAGTGCTTTGAGTTCAGCACAATGGCACTGACAGAGTTCGGTGGAACTCACATTGCGATGATACTGAAGCAAATGGTAACAGATGTCCCGGTATTGCTGACAAGAGGAAGATACTCCCTAACCCTAGATGTGGTCTCACCCTGTCTCACTCCATCAACACCTGCTCCATAGAGTCATACAGACACAGATCCTTCAGTCCAATTTGTCCAGAGATATCCGACCAGATATCCTAAATTAATCTAGTCCCATTTGCCAGCACTAGGCCCATATCACTCTGAACCCTTCCTACTCAAACTCAGCACCGCCCTCCTAACCTGTAATCTTCTTCCTGACCTCTCCACCCCCACCCCACTCCAACCTATCACCCTCACCTTGACCTCCTTCCACCTATCACATCTCCCTCACCCCTCCCCCAAGTCCCTCCTCCCTATCTTTTATCTTAGCTTGCTGGACACATTTTCCTCATTCCTGATGAAGGGCTTATGCCCGAAACGTCGAATTTCCTGTTCCTTGGATGCTGCCTGACCTGCTGCGCTTTTCCAGCAACACATTTTCAGTTATTCACATACCTACCCAGATGCCTTTTAAATGTTGCAATTATACCAGCTTCCACCAGTTTCCTCTGGCAGCTCATTCCACACACGCACCACACTCTGCATGAAAAGGTTGCCATTTTAGGTCCCGTTTAAATCTTTTCCTTGTTGCCCTAAACTTATGCTCTCTAGTTCTGGACTCCCCACACCCCACCCAATCCAACCCAGAGGAAAAGGCCTTGTCTATTTACCAATGTAGCATTGTAAAATCTAATATGTTAACTCATGCATCATGTTGAAGTAAGCTTGTTAAATAAATGTTGGCGGCTATTGCGAGTAAGAGATTCATTGTTCTGAGCCAGTAATGAAAAGATCATGTATTTTTCTCGGTTTAATTATATTGGAGTTAATGCTCATAATTAGAAATCTTGCTGCATGATATTGTATCTTGTGTGGAGGCAATGCTCCAATCTTACCATCTTGATTGTATACTCACTTTCCCTTTGCATCATCTTCCACCCATTTCCCCTTCTTCACCAACAGGGAACTAGAGGAGGTCACTCAACCCTTAATGCCTTTTGTGTCATTCAGTAAGATCATGGCTGACCTGATTTTAATCTCAATTCTATGTCCCCAATAACTCTCATCCCTTTGGGAATCAAGAATCTATCTGATTCTGCCGTTTAAAGATTCTACATCAAGTATTCGGGTGTCTGGTTGGCATGGACTGGTTGGACCGAAGGGTCTCATTCTGTGCTGTATGTCTCCGCCACTCTATAACTGCCTTTTGAGAAAGGGAATGCCAGAGAGTCACAACCCTCAGAGAAAAAAAATGTTTCCTCATCATTCTCTTAAATAGGTGCCCCCTTATCTTTAACCTATGATCCCCCCTTACCCCAGTTCTAGATTCCCCGACAAGTGGAAATACCCTTTCAGTGTCCACCCAGTTTAATCCGCTCAGGATGTTGAATGTTTCAATTAAATCAGTCCTGACTCTTCTAAACTAGTGAGGACACAGGCAGATCCTGCCTAACCTTTCCACTCATTCCAGGTATTAGTATAGTAAACCAGTCTGAACTGCTTCTAATGCATTAACATCCCTCTGTCAATACAGTGACCAGTACTGTACAGAGTCCTTCAGGTGTGATCTCACCAATGCCCTGCGTAACTGAAGCATTAATTCTTGCATTCAATTCCCTTTGCAATAAACCAATACATTCTGTTAGCTTTCCGGATTGCTTGCTATACCTGCATACTCTTTCTGCTGCTCGTATAGTTAGGGTATTACTACTGAGCTCCTTTTCCTCATTCTCATGCTCTACTCCTCTCTCTCTTTTACTTGTTCCTTCATTCATCTTCTCTCTCTCTCTACTCTTTCCCCAGTTTGTCCTGCACAGTTCCACTGCGCTGAGGGAAACACCTGCCTCTCCTTACTGGATGTCTGTAATCAGGTTGCAGACTGTGAGACAGCCAACGATGAACAGAGCTGTGATGAGGGTACGTGGAGACTGAGTTTTGGTGTTCTGCACAGTTTAGTGCACATCACCTGTTTATTTTTGGATCGAGTCTAATTTTCTTTTCGAAATCCTGTTGGAGTGTTGGGGTTAATCTATCTCAAAATCTGTTCATCACTAGAAGTCACCGAATGGAAAGTGACAGGGAGGGCAATTTGGTTGGTATCAGGGAGATACCCACTTCCTTCACTACCATCAGGGTCTGGGTGGTAGACCGGTTGTTTGGTGTGTATGTGTGTGTCCCCTTTGCTCTATGAGTGAGGTATGTGTGAGAGTTGGTGTCTGTGTCTGTCTGTCTGTGTGTCTGTCTGTGTGTCTGTCTGTGTGTCTGTCTGTGTGTCTGTCTGTGTGTCTGTGTGTGTGTGTGTGTGTGTGTGTGTATCCAGTGTTCCCTCAGTAAATGTGTGTTTGTGTGTGAGATTATGAGAGTGTAAGTTTGAGTGTGTGTATGTGAGAGTATGTTTCTGTTACTATATCCTTTGATCTCTGAGTGAGCGTGCGTGAGAGTTTGTGTGTGCGTGTGTGTGTGTGTTTTTCTTGTTTGAGTGTGTGTTTTCAGCTGTGGTTAAATACTTGCATGTTCTTTGTATTCTAGCTGTACCATGTGACCTGTTCACCTACAAGTGTGACGATGGGACGTGTGTAAAGAAAGCCAACCCTCAGTGTGACTATGTGTCAGATTGTCAAGATGGATCAGATGAGAAATATTGTGGTAAGGTCATGGCTACTGGCAAGTGGAGCTACAGAAACTAACTAAATCACAACAGCCTCTAAAACCAAGTCTGAAATCCCTCATCTGCGCTTTATTAAGGCATTTTGAAGTGTTGTGAAATATATTTTTAAAATTGTAGCTGTTTAATCTCAAGCCAAACCTCTAGGTATTTCTTCCAACAGTATTTAGAGCCAAGAGTCCTGGGTTCAAGGCTCCCCCCCACCACGCTACCGTTTTACCAGAGTGTAGTCATATCTCTGAACTGGTTGATTAGAAATAATCGACATCTTGGATTAGCAGCAGCACACATCTCTGCCTCTATCTGGTTGTAATCTTCAAACAGAGCCTCTATCTCATGTCTTTTGAGGGTAGAGGGACATCACAGCACACCTCAGATACTCAGCTGTATCTTTATTAAGCACTACTTATGAATGTTATGAATGTTAAACTGCCCCTAGTAAAGACCTACATTCCCAACCCCTCCCCTGTCATGTGGGCCCAGACTGGAACCTTCATCCCCAACCCCACCCCCACATTGTGGGCCTAGGCTGGAATCTTTGCCTCATACTCCATCCCACCCTGGTAGTGTGGGCCTCGACTAGAACCCCATCTGCCCCCATATTATGGGCCCTGTCTGGAAGCTTCCCATCACCAACCCCACTTCCCATCCCTCCCCACAGTGTGGGCCCAGACTTGAGCCAACAGAGTAAGACTGGCCAAGCTCCTCTTTCCCTTGAAGTGAGACCCTCCTTGGGATTAACAATTTGCCTTCTCTTCCTCAGAGTGTGGCCTTCAGCCGTCCGCGAGCAGAATTGTCGGGGGAACAAATGCCACTGAGGGTGAGTGGCCGTGGCAGGCGAGTCTACAGATCAGTGGCCAACACGTTTGCGGGGGCATTCTCATCAGTGAGAATTGGGTACTCTCTGCAGCTCACTGCTTCGTTAGCAGGTAGATCCATAACGACATCAAACTGTTTAAACGACCGATGTTATTCCCAGTTCATGAGGCAGTTTTCCCTCACCACCTCATGGTCAGCTTGGAATTCAGTCTCATGCTAAATGAATCTTTGAGTCCTGTAATTCATTAGAATTCCTTTCTGTGTCTCCTCGCAGATTCGCCCCACCTGACCGGTGGACTGTTGTCCTGGGCAAGTTCAAGCTTGACATCGTCAGCTACCATGAGCTCACCTTCAAGGTAGTGAAGATCATTTCTCATCGATACTATGACGATGACACCTATGACCACGACATTGCTCTACTCCAGTTGGACCAACCTGTGTCCATTGACGCGTACACATACCCCATCTGCCTGCCAGCTAAAACTCATATGTTCGAGACAGACAAAACGTGTTGGGTCACCGGCTGGGGAACAACTGAGGAAGACGGTACGTAGACCCCCCCAAGCCCCCCCCCCGGGGTTAGATTTTCTGCGCAGCCTTCATTTTGTTGGGGCTTTGTTCCTCCATCGAAGATCTAGTGTGTCTGTCAGGATAGCTGTACATACACCCTATAGCTGAGTGGGTTGAATTGCACTGCAGTGTGATGCCAACTGCGTGGATTCGATCCTTGCATCAGCTCAAATAACTTTGAAGGATTGTCTCCTTTTCAAATTCTCCACTTACCTGAGGGGTGGTGACCCTCAGGTTAAGCCACCACCAGTCATCATAGAACCCCATCAAGCCATTCGGCCCATCGAGTCCTCATCAACCCTCCCAAGAGCATTCCACCCAATCACAATTGGTTAGGCTACTTTCGGAATATTGTATGCAATTCTGGTCTCCTTCCTATTGGAAAGATGTTGTGAAACTTGAAAGGGTTCAGAAAAGGTTTACAAGGCTGTTGCCAGGGTTGGAGGATTTGAGCTATAGAGAGAGGCTGAATAGGCTGGGGCTGTTTTCCCTGGAGTGTCAGAGGCTGAGGGGTGACCTTGTAAATGTTTATAAACTCATGAGGGGCATGGATAGGGCAAATAGACAAGGTTTCTTTCCCTGGAGTGGGGGAGTCCAGAACTAAAGGTTTAGGTGAGGGGGAAAGATTTAAACAGGACCTAAGGGGCAACTTTTTCACATAGAAGGTGCTGTGTGCATGGAATGAGCTGCCAGAGGAAGAGGGAAAGGCTGATACAATTACAACATTTAAAAGGCATCTGGATGGGTATATAAATAGGAAGGGTTTGGAGGGATATGGGCCAAGTGCTGGCAAATGGGACGAGATAAGGTTAGGATATCTGGTCGGCATGCAAGAGTTGGACCAGAGGGTCTGTTTCCATGCTGTACATCTCTATGACTTTACAACTGGGTAATTCCCAGTCTATAACAGGCTCTGGCGCTGTTGCTCGCATTTCCGTTCTTCATCCTGCTTCCAAGCAGATTTACTACAGTTGGATCCTTCAGTTATCTTACTGCATTAAATTAGCATGGTTTTGAACCTTTTAAAAAAGACTCAAATTTAGCGCCTTTCGCAACCTTTGGCAGGTGCATAGTACTGGGCAACCAATAAAGTTGTTTGAAATGCAATTCATGTTGTGTTACAATAAATGCCTGATCATCAACTTGTGCCCAGCAAAGTCCCTCAGGCAGCAAAGTGAAAATGACAGATAATCAAATGTTGTTATTTTACTTGTGTTGGTCAGGAGATAAACATTATCCAGGGAATAAAAGCTAACGACCCTCCTGTACTTAAAAAGAAGGCTGTCAGATCAGTACCCAAGAGAACAGACTTGCAAATTAACGGCTCATACCAGGAAAGAAATTATCGTTGGGTGGACTTAGTGCCAGAGACCACTGCTGTAAACCATGCACGTTTCCAGTCAACCAGAGGTTGCCAATTTAGGGGCATATGTTCTGTGCATGCCAACCAGGATTTGTTATAGGGAGGATACGATTAGGCTGACGAGGGTTCAGAAGAGATTTCCCCGGATGTTGCCAAGAATGGAGGGTTTGAGTTATGAGGAGAGGCTGGATAGGCCTGGACTTTTTTCACTGGAGTGTAAGAGGTGAAGAGATAACCATTTGGAAGTTTATAAAATCATGAGGGACATAGATAAGGTGAATGGCAAGTGTCTTTTCCGTTGGGGATTTCAAGTCTAGGGGCTATAATTTTAAGATGAAAGGAGGAAGATTTAAAAAGGACCCAAGAGGCAACATTTTTACACAGAGAGTGGTTCGTGTGTGGAATGAACTTCCAGAGGAAATGGTGGATGCAGGTACATTTGCAAAATTTAAAAGGATAAGAGCATGAATAGGAAAGGTTTGGAGGGATGTGGGTGAAGCAGAGGCGGATGGGACTAGTTTAATTTGGGATTATGGACTGATTAGACTGAAGGGCCTATTTCTGTGCCGAATGATTCTATGACTCTACATTCTTCCCATCAATCCAAACTCACAATCAATCTAGGCCTCAGACCTCCATCTAGTTGACCTCCCTGAAGGGACTTAACACTATTTTGGCCTTGGAAAGGGCTCAGCATTCCTTCGTGGGACTGAAGTACCACTGCAAAGGATGGCTTTTGTTGTCCATCCCTATTTGCCCTTGTCTGGAATAGTTTGCCCTGCCAGATGGCGGGTCAGGATCACAGAGAGACAAGACCAGGTACGGACAGCAGACTTCCTCCTTTGGAGGACCAGTAGTGAACCAGATGGCGAAATGATCCTGGTCAGCAACGTTTGACTGCGGATTTTTGAATTAATTGTGCTTAAATACAGTGTCCTCAGGGCACTGAAATAAAACAAAGACAGGGAACACTGGCGATCTGGAACATAAACAGAAGATGGCAGAGAAACACAACATCTTTGGGGAGAAAAACAGAGTAAAGGTTTTAAAGTCCAGTGACCTTAGGACAGTAGTTTGGTTACTAGGCTAGTGAGATTGCTGCTGCCCTGTCAACTCCTCTTTTGTAACTGAAGCTGCTAAATTAGATTAGATTAGATTCCCTACAGTGTGGAAACAGGCCCTTCGGCCCAACCAGTCCACACCTGACTCTCCGAAGAGTAACCCACCCAAACCCATTTCCGTCTGACTAATGCACCTAACACTATGGGCAATTTACCATGGCCAATGCACCTGACCTGCACATCTTTGGAAGAAACCCACGCAAACATGGGGAGAATGTGCAAAATCCACACAGAGGCTGAAATCGGACCTGGGACTCTGGTGCTGTGAGGCAGCAGTGCTAACCCCTGAGCCACCATGCTGCCCAAATAAGTTATGAGGGTGATTGTACAGAAAATCAAGGGGTGATCTATTTAAGGTTGAAAATCACACACCAGGTTATAGTCCAATAGGTTTATTTGGAAGCACTAGCTTTCGGAGCACTGCCCCTTCATCAGGTGATTGTGGGGAATAAGATTGTAAGACACAGAATTTATAGCAAAAGTATGCAGTGTGATATAACTGAAATTATAGATTGGAAAAAGACCCTTAAGTCCCTCATCTTTTAGAATGACCCGAGTCCAACACCAGTGTCTCCAAATCATGATCTATTTAAAGTGTTCAATAGCATGACATTTTTTTTTACTCATTCACGGGATGTGGATGTTGCTGACCAGGCCAGTATTTATTACCCATCTCTAATTGTCCAGAGGGTAGTTAAGAATTGACCACATTGCTGTGGGTCTGGAGTTACATGTAGTCCAGACCAAGTAAGAATTATTTGATACAGAGGACAGAGAGGAACAATCACCTCTGGTTGAGAAGGTCTGGAACAAAGAGATAAACGCTTGAATTTAGAGTCAGCGCATTAAGGATTAATGTCAGAAAGTACCTCCTCATCACAAAGAGCATGGAAATCTCAAACCTCTGCTCTCCGAAAAGCTGTTGAGATTGGAGTCAATGGAAAATTTGACTGATGGGTTTTAAATAGATCTCATTTTAATTTGATTTTTCTTAATTAGAGCTTTTTTTAAGGAGATATGGAACCTGTAACACTCAAAACCCTGACACCATTCCAGACAAAGCACTCCGCTTAATGAGCAATCCCTCCACCACAATCAATATCCACTCCCATCACCACCACCGATGCTCAGGAGCAGCAGTGTGTGCTACCTTCAAAGATGCACTGCAGCAACTCACCAATGCTTCTTAGACTGCACCTTTCAAACCCATGAGCTCTACCACCTGGAAGGACAAGGGCAACAGATATATGGGGAACACCACATCCTGCAAATTCCCTTTCAAGCTACTTGCAATCTTGACTCAAAAATATATCACCGTTTCTTCAGTGTCAGTGGATCAAAATCCTGAAACTCCCTTTCTAACAGCATTGTAGATGTACTCACATCAGATCATAGAATCTATACAGTGTGGAAGCAGGCCATTCAGCCCATCGAGTCCAACCAACCCTACAAAGGGCAGCCCACCTAGACCCTCCCCCTACCCGATCCCTGTAACCCTGCACTTCCCATGGCTAATCCACCTCTCTTACACAGGCCTGGACACTATAGGTAACTTAGCATGGAGAAAGTGTGGACTGCAGATGCTGCAGATCAGAGTCAAAAAGGGTGGTGCTGGAAAAGCACAGCCGGTCATACAGCATCCGAGGAGCAAGAGAGTCGATGTTTCGAGCATAAGCTCTTCATAAGGAATCTGATTTCCTTCCCTAAAGGGCATTAGTGAACCAGATGGGATTTCCCCCTGACGATCAGCAATAGATTTATGGTCGTTATTAGATAATTATTCCAGATTTCTTTAAGGAATTCAAATTCCACTGTGCAATTTGAACCCAGATTCCCAGAACCTAGATCCCTGAAGTCAGCACTGCATACGAATAGGAAAGTTAGGAAGGCAGGTGGGACACTTGCTTTGATCAGTCGAGGCATAGAGCACGGAGATAATGTTGGAGTTGTACAAGTGTTACTCAGGCCCCAGCTGGAGTGCTGTGTGAAGTTCTGGTCACCTCACTACAGGACGGATGTGACAGCACTAGAGGGGGTGCAGAGGAGGTTCATCAGGATGTTGTCTGGGATGGAGTAATTAAGCGATAAGGAGAGACTGAATAGGCTTGGATTGTTTTCTTTAGACAGAGAAGGACATGAAGTGTACACGATTGTGAGGGGTATTGTCAGGGTGAGTAGAGAGTCGCTGTTCCCCTTGGTAATTTAGCATGTCCAATCCACCTAACCCACACATCTTTGGACTTTGGGAGGAAACCTGCACAGACAGTCACCCAAGGGCGGAATCGAACCCAGGTCCCTGGCGCTGAGAGGCAGCAGTGCTAACCACTGAGCCACCATGTTCCCCCTGAATTGCTGATAGTGGCTTTTGGCAGCACAGTGGCTCAGTGGTTAACACTGCTAGGTAAAAACAATGACTGCAGAAGCTGGAAACCAGATTCTGGATCAGTGGTGCTGGAAGAGCACAGCAGTTCAGGCAGCATCCGAGGAGCAGTAAAATCGACGTTTCGGGCAAAAGCCCTTGTGCCTCACAGCATCAGGGTCCCAGGTTCAATTCCTGCCTCGGGTGACTGTGTGGAGTTTGCACATTCTCCCCATGTCTGTGTGGGTTTCCTCCGGGTTCTCTGGTTTCCTCCAACACTCCAAAGATGTGCAGGTCAGGTGAATTGGCCATAATAAATTGCCCATAGTGTTAGGTGCATTAGTCAGAGGGGAATGGGCATGGATGGGTATTCTTCGGAGGGTTGGTGTGGACTGTTAGGCCGAACGGCCTGTTTTTACACTAATCTAATCTAAGAAGGCATCACTCCACTACATTCTCAATGTCAATGAGGAATGAGGAACAGATGCTGGCTTTGCCTCTAACACAAGCATCAAATAAAGAACAAAAGAAAGCCAGTTGACAGAAGAAGATACAGATTACACGTATTTGGTGGGAAAAGCTCACTGGATTGAATATTCTTCTGACTGTAAATTTCTAATTATATGTTTTTGTATTACTATAGCAATGGCCATGATTCTGGATTGTTACAGACATGAGGAAGACTGGAGGCTGCACTCAGTAATAAGAATCGAAGATGACCATTTCTCTCTCTCTCGTAGGTTCTGTAGCAAATGTTCTCCAGAAAGTCGACGTCAAGCTAGTTGATCAGTCTACCTGCAATAAAGCGTATTCCTACACCATCACACCCAGGATGATCTGCGCTGGCTATCCCGAGGGAAAGAAGGATTCCTGTCAGGTATTGTGCCTTTGAACAAAATGAAAGATCAGCAAGGCTGAAAAGCTGACTGAATCTGTAAACTTGAATTTTCTTAGCCCTACACAATGCAGTTCAGGGTGGTGGACAGCAGGCAAAACAGTGGAGGACAGCGGGGGGGAAGGGAGGGAGGGACCGGAGGAAGTGATGGTTCAATGATTGGGAGAGTCAATGACCAGAGGGGTTAGATTGAAAATATTTGGCATGTAATCCAGAGGAAGAAGGTGTGGCCTGCAAATCAGAGTCAAAAAGGGTGGTGCTGGAAAAGCACAGCTGGTCAGGCAGCATCCGAGGAGCAGGAGAGTCAACATTTCGAGCATAAGCTCTCCTTCAGTCTGAAACGTCGACTCTCCTGCTCCTCGGATGCTGCCTGACCTGCTGTGCTTTTCCAGCGCCACCCTTTTTGACATATAATCCAGAGGGCTGACCCACCAAGCTCTTTTCATTCATTCACAAGATGAGACCATCACTGGCCAGTGTTTATTGCCCATTCCTGATTGCCCAGAGGGCGGTTAAGAGTCAACCATGTTGCTGTGGGTCTGGAGTCACATGTAGGCCAGACCAGGTAAGGATTGCAGCTTCCTTCCCTAAAGGACATTAGTGAACCAGATGGGATTTCCCCCTGATGATCAGCAGTGGATTTATGGTCATCATTAGATGTTCAATTCCGCTATGGAATTCAAACCCAGATCCCCAGAATCTAGATCTCTGAAGTCAGCACTGCACGTGAATAGGAAAATTAGGGAAGGCAGATGGGACACTTGCTTTGATCAGTCAAGGAATGGAGCATAAGAGCACGGAGATAATGTTGGAGTTGTACAAGTGTTGCTCAGGCCCCAGCTGGAATACTGCGTGAAGTTCTGGTCACCTCACTATAGGAAGGATGTGACAGCACTAGAGGGGGTGCAGAGGGAGTTCATCAGGATGTTGCCTGGGATGGAGTAATTAAGTGATAAGGAGAGACTGAATAGGTTTGGATTGTTTTCTTAAGAGCAGAGAAGACTGAGGGCGACATGAAGTGTATACAATTGTGAGGGCTATTATCAGGGTGAGTAGAGAGCAGCTGTTCCCCTTGGTTGAGAGGTCAATCACAGGGGGACATAGTTTTAAGGTAGGAGATTCAGAGGGGATTCGGGGAGAAACATTCAGTGGGTGGTGGGAACCTGGAAAGCACTGCCTGGGAAGGTAGTGGAGGCTGGAAACCTTACAACCTTTAAAAAAGTATGGATGAGCACTTCACATATCACAACATTCAAAGGTATGGGACCAGCACAGGAAATTGGGATTTTTGGGGTAGTAATGCCAGTATAGACTTGTTGGGCCAAAGGGCTGTATGAATCTATGAAACAGTCCAGCAATAATACCATTAGGCCATTGCTCGCCCTCCCCTACACCCCCCATGCCCCCCACCCACTTTGTTGTGAGTTGTCATTTGGAATGGCCTAAAGGAGTGGTCGAAATAGATTCAATGATAAGCTCCAATATTTGAAAAAGGAGCAATCCTCAAGAGTAGGAGTCAGGGAGACTATCTCTTACACAATGGGCTGAAGGACCTCCTTAAAGCTTTGTGAATCTAAGTTCACCAAATTCAGTCAAGGTGCTTAATGACATTAGATCTTAACCTCACTAGATTAGGGATAGGATAACCAGACACCATTTTTGTTACTGGTTACCATTCACTAAACTCTATGGGACCAGAGATATTGGATAAGACCAGCATTGGACTGTCTGGTAATCATGCCTGCTCCACCTAAACTTGTGAACATTTTTGGAAATTACTGCAGGCTAAGTAGCCACTCGTGTGTCTCCATGCCAACACCTACTTCCCCCATCACTCCTACTAGGATTTTATGTCCCTCAGAGAGAAAGGGTGTTCCTTTGTTTTATTATAATACGGCAAACTTTGTTTTAACTGGCACCTTATGAACGAGCATAAACCGATAAATGTTATCGTGATGTTTACAGTATTATTCTGCCCAGTTATTGTAGTTTTTAAAAAATTTATTCACCTCAATGTGAATGTAGTTCAATCAAATGGCCACATGGAATATCAACAGTTGATTCAATTTCAATTCAATTCCTCCTCAAATACCGTGATCTCTGAGTAGCCAGTTGAGAGGAAAAACTAGAAATTGCTGGAAAAGCTCAGCAGGTCTGGCAGCATCATTGGAGAGAAATCAGAGTTAACATTTTGGGTCCAGATTGTTCTGAGGAAGGGTCACTTGACCTGAAATATTAACTCTGACTTCTCTCCACCGATGCTGCCAGACCTGCTGAGTTTTTCCAGCAATTTCTGTTTTTGTTTCTGATTTCCAGCATGATCAGTTCTTTCGGTTTTTAGTCAGTTGAGGGTACGAGTGAGAAGGCTCTCTAACGGTAAGTTTTATTTAAGGCAAAGTGATTTGTGCTGCAAATAAAGTATAACAGAGATGTGTAGACTTCTTGCGTTACTTGGTGTGTACTTTAACATTGATTATGTGGAGCTCTTGATTATCTGGGATTAGATTAGATTATTTACAGCGTGGAAACAGGCCCTTCGGCCCAACAAATCCACACCAACCCGCTGAAGCGAAACCCACCCAGACCCATTCTCCTATATTTACCCCTTCACCTAACACTACGGGCAATTTAGCATGGCCAATCCACCTAACCTGCACATTTTTGGATTGTGGGAGGAAACCGGAGCACCCAGAGGAAACCCACGCAGACACGGGGAGAATGTGCAAACTCCACGCAGAGAGTCGCCTAAGGTGGGAATTGAACCCGGGTCTCTGGCGCTGTGAGGCAGCAGTGCTAACCACTGTGCCGCCCATTTGATCTATCAGCCCACTTCTGGTGCAGTGGGTGTCGGATAATAAAATGTTTACTGTACTTCAATTTCTCTGTCTGACTTCGATCCTCCTTTCTTGCGATGAGGGAGGTTGAGTGAATGTTGAACAGACAGCAGAGCAACAATAGTGCCCAGGACACATTCCAGTTCTGTACCAAGCGGGTCAGCCTTGGCTGTGATGGGATTACAGAGGGATCAACACTCAGGTCAGGGTCTGCCTGTCGCAAACACAATTCAGTGTCTCTCGCCTGGCCTCTGCATATTGAGGATACTGATTAATAACAGGCTTCAGCTCACCCATTATTTTCTATGGGCAAATTAAGGAAAGGGTGGTTCTGCGGTTAACACTGCTGCCTCACAGCATTAGGGCTGACTGGGGCTTGCACATTCTCCCTGAGTCTGTATGGGTTTCCTCCCACAGTCCAAAGGTGTGTATATCAGGTGGATTGGCCATACTACATTGTCCCACAGTGTGCAGGGTAGGTGGGTTAGCCATGAGAAATTCAGGTTGGGGTCTGGGTGGGATGCTCTTCGGAGGGTTGGTGTGGACCCGATGGGCCGAATGGTCTGCCTCCACACTGTAGGGATTCTACGAAACTTATGTTCGTGTCACACCTCATACACCCTCAAGGTCTTGAAAATTGGTTCTCAGCCAATCACAGAAGTATTTTGGAAATTCAGGTCGCTGTTTTAACATTAAGCAGCATTGGATCACTGTCTCAGTCCAAGGAAAAGGTAAAGTTCCCATCATCCCACTCTACCACTGGAGAGAGACAACTGATGGTGAGTGTAATCTGAGGGATACCATAAGGGATAACCTCAGGGATACAGGCAAAGGGGCAAGATTGAGGAGATGGACCTTCATAGCTGCCTCAGCTGAGGTAGGAATTAAGCCTGCACTTTTGACATCCCTCTGTGTGGCAAAACAGCCATCCAGCCAACTGCGCTAACCAAACTTGGATGTTGAGGACTCAATATCAAGTTCAATAACTTTAGAGCCTGAGGCACCTTCTCCCATGTCTTTCCCCCAATCCCCACACACTAGGCCTTGACATCAAGTAGGCTGCTACCACAACCAAGTGATTGTCATCCGTAATGGTCTCCATTAGCAGCTATTCATCCCCCCAAGTCAAGAAGCCTGTTTTTTATTAATTCATGGGATGAGGACATTGCTGGTATTTACTTCCCTCCCAAAGGGTAGTCATAAAAAGTCATAGGGGTCTACAGTATGGAAACAGGCCCTTAAGCCCAAACTGTCTACACAATTTTCACAATGAATCTAGTCCCATTTGCCTGTGTTTGTCCCGTTTCCCTCCATACCTATCCCATCCATGTACCTGTCTAAGTGTTACTGAACTGAAAAAAAATTGTACTTGCCTCCACCACTAGGCCTGACAGCCTGCTCCAGACACTCCCCACCCTCTGTGTGAAAACATTGCCCCTCTGTACCTTTTCTAGCTCTCCCCTCTCACCTTAAACCCATACCCCCTAGTTTTAGACTGCCCTACCGTGGGGAAAATCTGTTGACTATCTACTCTATCAATGCTTCTCATGGTGTTATAGACCTTTATAAGGTCACCCTTCAACCACCTACACTCCAGGAGAAAAGAAGTCCCAGGCTATCCAACCTCTCCTTATAGCACACAAGTTAGGTCACATGTAGGCCAGGCAAGGTAAGGATGGCAGTTTTCTTTCCTGGGCTTTTTCCAGACAATCATCAATGATTTCATGGTCATCATTGGACACTTAATTACAGACTTTTATTGAATTCAAATTCCTTCATCTGCTTTGGTGGGATCTGAACCCAGGTCATTATCTGGGTACCCCCCATGTACATTCCGGACACCACCTACACCCTCCACCTCCTCTCCATCACTTTTGTTTCCAAAGTCCCCAACGTCTCATCTTCACTATGGCCATCCAGTCCATGTACACCTCCATCCACCATGACGAAGGCTTCCCAGCCCTTCATTTCTTCCTCTCCCGCCAACCCAACCAGTACCCTTCCACTGACGCACACATTCGATTGGCTGAACTGGTCCTCAACCTCAATAATTTCTCCTTCGAATCCTCCCACTTCCTCTAGGCCTAAGGGGTAGCCGTGGGCAACCACATGGAGATCAGCTGTGCCGGTCTCTTCATCAGGTACGTGAAACAGTCCATCATCCGCAGTTACACCGGCACCACTCTCCACCATTTCCTCCACAGCATCGATGACTGTATGTGCACCACCTCATGCTCCCATGAGGAGAATGAACAGTCCATCAATTTCGCGAACACCTTCAACCCTGAACTTAACTTCACCTGGACCATCTTGGATACCTCCCTCCTCTTCCTGGACCTCTCCATCTCCATTTCCGGTGACCGATGCAACACAGATATCTACTTCAAACCCACCAACACTGACCAGTTACCTGGACTACACCTCCTCCCACTCTGTCTCCTGTAAAGACGCCATCTCTTACTCCTAATTCCTCCACCTCCACCACATACTAACCTTCATAACAAGAGGAATTGAGTATAGAAGCAAAGAGGTCCTTCTTCAGCTATACAGGGCCCTGGTGAGACCACACCTGGAATATTGTGTGCAGCTTTGGTCTCCAAATTTGAGGAAAGACATTCTGGCTATTGAGGGAATGCAGCGTAGGTTCAGGAGGTCAATTCCCGGAATGGCGGGACTATCTTATGCTGAAAGATTGGAGCAACTGGGCTTGTATACGCTTGAGTTTAGAAGGCTGAGAGGGGATCTGATTAAGACGTATACGATTATTAAAGGATTGGACACTCTGAAGGTAGGAAGCATGTTTCCGGTGATGGGTGAGTCCTGAACCAGCGGACACAGTTTAAAAATAAGGGGTAGGCCACTTAGAACAGAGTTGAGGAGAAACTTCTTCACCCAGAGAGTGGTGCGTGTGTGGAATGCTCTGCCCCAGAAGGCTGTGGAGGCCAAGTCTCTGGATATTTTCAAGAAAGAGTTGGATAGAGCTCTTAAGGATAGTGGAATCAAGGGTTATGGTGATAAGGCAGGAACAGGATACTGATTGAGGATGATCAGCCATGATCATAATGAATGGTGGTGCTGGCTTGAAGGGCAGAATGGCCTACTCCTGCACCTATTGTCTATTGTCTATTATCTGCTCCCAGGAAGACCAATTCCACCATAGAGCATCCCAGATGGCCGCCTCCTTCTTCAGGGACTGCAATTTCTACTCCCATGTGGTCAACAATGCCCTCCAGTGCATCTCCTCCACTTCCCACACCTCTGTGCTTGAATCCCACCTCCAATCGTAAAAAGGACAGAACCCCACCCCCCTCCTCAGGTCTTCACTTTCCACCCCACCAACCTCCGGATACAATGCATTGTTCTCTGCCGTTTCCGCCACCTACAAACAGGGATATATTTCCCTCCCCACTCCATCTGCATTCCATAGAGACCATTCCCTCCGCAGCTCCCTTGTGAGATCTATGTCCCCCACCAACCCACCCTCCACTCCTGGCACCTACTCCTCCCCCTGCAAGAAGTACAAAACCTGCACCCACACTCCCCACCCCACCCCCACCCCCCCAACCCAGACTCCATCAAAGGAAAGAATTGCGGAAGCTGTGAATCAGGAACAAAACACACAAATTGTTAGCAGCATTTGTGGAGAGTTAATGTTTGGGGTCCAGTGAACTCTGATTTCTCTCCACAGATGCTGCCTGACCTGCTGAGATATTTCCAGCAATTGCTGCTTCTGGATTAACGGCCCAGCAATAATACCACTGCCTGCCCCATCTCACCCAGTCCCTAAATGCTTGTGTTTATAAAACAGCGATAATTCCAATTGATGACCTTCCTCTTTGTCAACAGGGTGACTCTGGAGGGCCGCTAGTCTGTGAAGAGACGAGCGGGCGGTGGTTCCTGGCCGGAATCGTCAGTTATGGTTACGGCTGTGGCCGGCCGGAATACTACGGTGTCTACACGCGGGTGACCAGGCTCATCGATTGGATTTATGCTAATATTTCATAACCACCGGAGATTCCAAGATGGGATCCTGGAATGTGTAAGACAGATGGTGGCACTCACAATGCTCCCTCAGGACTATCAATCAGGAACTGGAGTTTACAGCATATGTTCGGCCGAGGCATCCAACCTGTTGAGATGTTGTCACGGTCTCCTCTGTAAATAAAGCAAGCAGCCAATGAGCCAACCCCACCTCCCCACGCATACACACATACACACACATACACACATATATATATA
The DNA here is from genome assembly GCF_020745735.1 of Hemiscyllium ocellatum. Taxonomy (NCBI): domain Eukaryota; kingdom Metazoa; phylum Chordata; class Chondrichthyes; order Orectolobiformes; family Hemiscylliidae; genus Hemiscyllium; species Hemiscyllium ocellatum. Next base: position 16,814,074 of record NC_083433.1, read on the forward strand.
TATTCGCACACACACATACATACATATATATATATATATATATACACGCACACACATACATATACACACACACATACACATATACATATATATATATACACGCACGCACGCACACATACATATATATATATATATATATGCACATACATATATATGCACACACACACACACACACACACAGCCTGAGCTGGTTGCCTAGGGGTTTAATAGGGTTGAGAAGGGTGGGAGTTTAGCAATTATATTTTTATGTATACTTACAAAGCTTGTGTTATTCGGGGCAATAAGGATATTTCAGAGCCTTTCTGTGTCCTGTGCGATGTTCTCCAAAACAGTCATCTAATTGGGAATTAGATCATATCTGATCTGTATCTTATCTCCAATTAACCACAATGCTTCCACAACCCTTAATTCCCACACCCTACCCAAAACTTACCAATCTCAGTTTTCAATAGCCCCCATTCCCCACCCAGCTTTTTGTCAGGGAGAGAGCTCCTGATTCCCCACATCTGGGGAAAATAAAAGCTGATTTCTCCTCTGTTTTAGTCCTGTGTCTGCCCCAACTGCCTGAAATAGTTTCTTACTGTCAAACCCCATCAACTCTTGTCACCATTCTTTGAACCTCACTTAGGTCAATACTTCAATAATCCTTCCAAATCTCTGGCCTCTTGAGTGAGGCGTTTGTACTGGAATCTGGGGCTTTTCAGATTTTGTTCTGGGTCCCTCGCTGGTCCCTTCAGGTCAAAGCAAGATGAATGAGCCAATGTCCTGTATTTTGAGAGGAACGACAATGATAGATAGTTCTGGTACACAGCTACCATACCAGTTCATTATTTTAGTATAAACAAACAAATTAGGAGGAGAGGTAGGCCATTTGGCCCTACAATCCTGCTTCACCATCCAATAGGATGCAATTGTGACATCGACTCCACTTTCCTGCTCCCCCCCCACCAAGTGTCCCACTAACCTTGGACTTGCTTGTTAGTCAAAACTCTATCTACCTCTGTCTTTAAAAGATGTTAAACAATCCTGCCTCCATCTCTCTCTGAGGAAGAGTCCCAAAAACTCAGAACCTGATGAGAAGATATTTATCTTCATTTGCCTAAAGTCGCCTTAAATGGGGTCCCCTGCCTTGCCGTTTGATGCAATTCAGATTACTACTCAGTTGTTACATCCCCTTCACCCCAGTCTGTGCAGGTTACATCATTTCATCCATCACTTATCCTTAAAGATTGACTGAAAAGTGCTGAAGAGTGGTAAATGTAGCAGTGAGACACAGTGGGCATCCCTCTCAAATGATGAGGTGGTGGGATTCCAGTCTCATTCCAATGGGTTAAAAGTCCAGCCTGACGCTCCACTGCAGTACTGAGGGAGTGTGGATGTTTTGATACAACATTAATCCCTGGAGCTCTGATCTGCTCTGTCAAAGGGCAGCTGGAAGATCCCATGTCACAACTCAGAGACGTGCAGGAGATTCTTGCTGGTATTCAGACCAATATTTATCCCTCACGCAACAACAACAAAATAAAACTGATTAATCTGGTCTATTTGTGACAAATTGGCTGCAGTGCTTTCTGTATGACAACATTCATAACCTCAGAAATACATAAATAGCTCTTAAGTACTTTGAAACATGGAAGTCTTTGTGCAAATGCAAGTCTTTTTTTGTCTGCTTCTGCTGGAAGGGGGCAAAGCCTTTGATTTTTGCATCTCCAAAAATGAAGAGGCAATGGCCAGGCTATTAATCCAGAGACCCAGGTGATGTTCTGAGAACCCGGATTCAAATCCTCAGCTGTTACAATTTGAATTCACAAATATCTGGGATTAAGGAGGGAAATGGGCCCAGTGCAGAAGATGGGACTAGTTTAGTTTGGGATTATGGTTGGCATGGACTGGTTGGACCGAAGGGTCTGTTTCCGTGCTATATGACTCTATGACTCTAAGAGTCTAATGATGACCATGAAACCATTGTAAATTGTCGTTAAAAATCCATCTGGTTCACTAATTCTCTTCAAGGAAAGAAATCTGCCCTTACCCAGTCTTGCTTCTATGTGACTCTAGGAGAAAGGGAGGACTGCAGAAGCTGGAGATCAGAGTCGAGAGTGTGGTGCTGGAAAAGCACAGCAGGTCAGGCAGCAACCGAGGAGCAGGAGAATTGATGTTTCAGAACTCCTGATGAAGAGCTTATGCTCGAAACATCAATTCTCCTGCTCCTCGGATGCTGGCCGACCTGCTGTGCTTTTCCAGCACCACACTCTCGATTCCATGTGACTCTAGACCCACATCAATGTGGTTGACTCTTAACTGTCCTCTGGGTAATTAGGTTAGGGCAATAAATGCTGGGCTGGCCAATGATGCCTATTATCCTGTAAATAAATATTTTAAAAATGCCGATTCTGCACATCATGAAACCATGCATAAATGCTCCAATATATTCTGTCACTGTAAGCTGTTGTATTTCAATTCAACTCTCTTCAAGAACAGCAGTACAGAGCAAGAGGCCATTCAGCCAAGATGTCAGCTTTTTGAAAGACCCACTCAGTTAAACATACTTTCTCCCACTGAATGAGTGTTTATATAACTCATTTATTTGAAACTTATTGAGTCTGCTGCCTCCATTCTTTCAGACATTATATCCCAGATAACTTGTCAGTCACTGTTTTAAAAAAAAACCTTCATCTGTCTTCTGCCCAATTTCCTTAAACCTGAGGCTTCAGATTTCTGATAGACCCACCCCACCGTAATCACTCCACAGAGGCCTGATATCCTATCACCAAGCCACCTTTTATTTACAAGACACTGACCCAGCTGGCTCAGCACTGATTCCTAGAGTGAGCAGAATACCTGACACTCCTGTTTCTATCTGTCAGCCAGGGCTCCCCAATTGAACCAGGTTAACAGCCCCAATCAGGAAACCCCTCTATGGGATCCACCTGCCTGACCTCATTCTAATTACAACATCACTGTCACCCCCTACCCCCGGCATCCCACCAGGTCCTGGCGACATAGGCCTGTTCTTTTTCCTGTAGCAATTTCACACCAGGTCTGGTTCCTCTGACCCTGCCTTGGATACCGGTGCCGTGTACCGGACTGTAGACAGGCCCCTGTTCCCAGAGCGTCTCGGCTGAAATTCATCTTCTTCCCCAGCTCGTAAACAGCATCGAGACTGCAACATCAACCATGTCCTTCTCATCCTCGGAGTTTCTTCGATGCTGGGCACTCAGGGAGAACCCAGGAAGTTGTTCTGAGGGGCCGGGTATGTTTTGCTCCTGTTCCCCCCCAAGTTTGAGAGGTTGAAGTTTCCATGTGATCCATGAGCTTGTCCAGGATTGCCGCACCTTTACATGTCATGTGACCTGACTTTGCATCAACCTCACCTCTTACCTGTGCAAAGCCATTCTCGTGATTCCTGCACCAAATGTCATTCCCTGGAGTAAACCACCTCTCTCACGTAGCGGAGCCTTGTGTCTGGTATTGGCATTCTCAAATGTCATTTCACCCTTGCTCCCCACCACCCCAGGTGATTAGATTAGATTAGATTACTTACAGTGTAGAAACAGGCCCTTCGGCCCAACAAGCCCATACTGACCTGCCGAAGCGCAACCCACCCAGACCCATTCTCCTACATTTATCCTTTCACTTAACACTACGGGCAATTTAGCACGGCCGATTCACCTAACCTGCACATTTTTGGATTGTGGGAGGAAACTGGAGCACCCGGAGGAAACCCACGCAGACACGGGGAGAATGTGCAAACTCCACACAGTCAGTCGCCTGAGGTGGGAATTGAACCCGGGTCTTTAGCGCTATGAGGCAGCAGTGCTAACTGCTGTGCCACCGTGCCACCCTGTACCACCGTAAAGTTTAACCTGGGTTGGAATCTTCTCCCCATCAGCAACTCCGCTGGTGCTGTCCCTGTAGTTGCGTGAGGGGCGGTCCGATAATCAAACAGGAACGGGGACAGGTTGGTATTGAGTGAAGTCATCGGCTGTTCCTTTAAGCTTGCCTTGAAAGTTTGGGCTGCTCTTCCTGCCAGACCATTGGATGGTGGATGGTAAGGAGCTGTCCTTTTATTCCGAACGCCATTTGACTTTAGGAAATTTTTAAGTTCCCTGCTGGTAAATGATGACCTATTGTCTTGTCTCGGGAAGCCTGTGTTTAACAAAACATGCATACAACTTTTCAATCGTTGTCTCTGTGAAGGACAAATGAACTCTCTGCACGTCCAGCCCCTTTGACGGGGCGTGTACAATGACTAAGAACACTGAGCCCATGAAAGGATCGGTATTGTTGACGTGTAACTGAGTCAAGGGTTTGCCCGGCCAGTCCCACAAATTTGGGGTAGCTGCCAGTGGTAATTTTTGTCCTTGTTGGCACTCTGGGCACTGCCCAACAACATGGCTATGTCTGCATCCAATCCTGACCACCAGGCATAACCCCTCACCAACATCTTCACCTTGGAAACCCCTGGATGGCCCAAGCAGAGTTCTGAAGAAGGGCTTATGCCCGAAACGTCGAATCTCCTGTTCCTTGGATGCTGCCTGACCTGCTGCGCTTTTCCAGCAACACATTTTTCAGCTCTGATCTCCAGAATCTGCAGACCTCACTTTCTCCTCCAAGCGGAGTTCAGCCAGTATCTGGCAGCAACTTTCGCTCGGGACAATCACTCTTGCTCCTCACAATAAAATGACGTCTTCTACGGTGATCTGGTCCCAAGCAGATCCATTTCTGTTTGTGGTGGCCCTTCTGTCTGCCCCGTCGCCACCAGCTGTTTTAGTTTTGCCAGGACCAGATCTTTTTTGTGTCCATGTTCGGATAATGTCACTGGACGGTGACCGGAAGTTTAAAGCCAGAAAGGACTGTTCCCGTGGTGGCACCACCAGTGGTGCATTCACCAATGGGAGGCATCTCAAGGCATCCTCATTTGTCACTTGGCCTCCCAGATGGTGTTCCAACCTGTAATTGTATGCACCAGCATAACTGGCCCAACGCTGGATTCAACTGGAAGCTATGGACTGCACAGCCCTGTCCTTTTTAAGTAGTCCTAGTAATAGTTTGTGATCTGTCACTGTTACAAATTTACATTCATGAAGATATTGGTGGAATTACCCCACACCAAAGATGGCTGCCAAACTTTTCTTCTCTCTCTGGGCATATTTGTGTTCAGCATCAGCCAATGTCCAGGAAGCACACGCTATCGGGCGTTCCTCTCTGCTGAGCCAAGGGTGAGCCAACCTTACCCAAAACCATATGGGGAGGCATCACTTCTCAGCACCACATCTCGCTTAGGATTATAGTGTGCCAACACCTTAGATGGCAAGAGCTACTTTTTCACTTCCCTCAAGGCTACTTCTTGACTACGCGACCATTTCCAAGGCTGACCTTTTCTCAATAGCAGATGGAAAGGTACCAAGGTGGAGGACAGTTATGTATGGATTTTCTGTAATAATTCCCAAGGAAAGACCTATGCTTTGGTACAGCCATGGAAGCCAGGACAGCTTTGATCGCCCTCACCTTATCTTCGAATGGGTGTATTCCAGTCTTGTCTACTCTGTAGCGCAAGTGGGTCACTTGGGGTGCCTAGAATACACACTTTTCCCTCCAATGGCATGCACCCACCTTGGAAAAACAGTTAAACACAATGTCCAAGTTCTCTAAATTCTCTTTATTGGTCTTCCCAGTTATTAGCACGCCATCCAGATAGACCTGGGATTGACCTTGTAAAATGTTCTCCATCATCCACTGGAAAATGATACAGGCTGCTGATAGCTCAAAAGGCAATCTCACACATTGGTACAACCCCTTATAGGTTTTAATTGTAGCATACTTCTGGGAATCCTCGTCTAACCACAATTGCAGGTACACATGGCTCATGGCTCATTTGTGAAGGACAACCTCCTGTTAACTTTGTGCATAAATCCTCCATGCAAGGAACTAAGTACTTATCCAGCTGTGAGAAGCAATTTACCATTTGTCTGACATCTCCAAAAAGGTGAACCAACTTGTTGGGCTTCATAATTCCACAAACTGTATTGGTTTGACGATTCCTTCGCTTTCCAGCCTCCTGATTTCTGCCTCCTCTTTTGTATATAAGACAAATCGCACTGGGGCAGGCCTTGCAAAATCGCAGAATTGCTTCCTGGTCAGTGTGGCCTTGGCCCCCTTGGTAGTCCTTGACCTTCCTGAAAAACAGCCAGCTATTTAATTAGGACTTCACTCAGGCAGCCATTTTATAACCGAAAAATGTAATGCTAATCAAGTTGAATCTTTCTTAACCAATTCTGCCCCATCAAACTTGGGCTCAAGCCTTTTACTACAATCAGTGGTAACTGAACCAGCTCTTTCCCATAAGAGACCGGAACCAAAGTTGTACCTTAATCTGTAGGGGTTCCCGGTACAGGTTCTCAGCCTTGCCAAGGTCTTAATCAAACAAGTGTTGGAGTCCACAGCAAATTTTGGTAAAGACTGGTTCCACAATCACTGATATAGCCGCACCAGTATCAACCTCCATTAGAACCAGGTGACCATTTAACCAGACAGTTATTTTGGTTTGTTCTGATTTGGATGTTGCTAAGTAATTTAACTGTTCCAGACCAGCTCTGAATGGACTTTCCAGGGTGTGCAGTCTCTTGGATATTCTTTTCTTACTCAATTTCAAGCCCAAGTGGGACTCTCTTGCTGCCTTGAGTCTGCAGACCGGCAACAATTATAACAGCTTGCCTGCCTGCATCCTGAAGAAAATGCCAACCATTTGGTTGAGGCTGGGCTTTGTTTTGGGGTTTTGCTGTGGGCTGACCTGGAGTCCCTCTGTTCAGAGTATGTCCTGAGTGGGGCTGTGCAATGGTCCTGCACTCAAGTGGTGTTCCCCAAGCTCAGTCAACCTGACGAGGGTGTCCACTTCCATCAGCATACCCTGTGACTCATGTGCTCCACATGCCATATTTTCCAGTGACAAAGCCAGTTGTGGTTCCTGTTTGAAGTCCTGTTGGGCTTCAGCTAGTAGGCACTTTTGCATGGTCACATCATTAATCCCACATACCAAACGGTCTCTCAGCATCCCACTTAGGGTTAACCCAAAATCATATGCCTCTGCCAGTCATCTTAACCTCATCAAAACTCCCACTATGGATCTCCCTGGTTCTCAAATAGCCAAGTAAAACTGATAGGGTCTCAGAATTAGAGGGGGCTTGGCGTCATAATATTTATTAACTAACTTTGGCAGCTGTTTCCTGGTACCTCAGGAAAAATTAGGCTCCTAATAACCAAAAATGCTGCGGGTCCACAAGCTGTCAGGAGAATTGTTTGTTGCGTTCCATCTGCCACAATGTCATTTGCCAGAAAAAAGAACACATTCTTTTGACATACTGGGCCCAATCTCCGGTGGCAGAGTCAAACGAGTCAAGCTTCCCAAATAGCGGCATGTTACCAGAAATGCTTACCCCAACACAAAGGTGAATGTTACAAGTGAATCTCTTCAGTGGTGTGCCTTTCTCTCACTGCCACTGAAATAACTGCATGGAGGTCGGTATCCCATCACCAAGTCTCCCTTTATTTACATATGCATAGTACTTGACACTGACCCAGCCAAATCAGAGCTGGCTCCTCGAATGAGCAGAACCGGTGATACCCCTGTTTCTTTTTTTTTCCTATGACACTCCTGTTTATTTTTTTTTAAATTTTTTTTTATTAACCCCCACACTCCCACCTAACTGCGGTAGTGCTTATTTTTCCCCCAGCACCCATGGTGTGTGTGTGCAGGTGTGAGACACAGTGAGAGACACAAAGTGCACAAATCTTTATTTAATTTCCACCACCAGGAAGAAAGGAAACACCCGAGTGGCCAGTGACAAGCAGTGCCCTTCACATCAAAGGGCAATGATACCCCTGTATCTTTTTCTTTTTTTTATGACATTTGTGTGTGTGATATATATATATATATAAGATAGTCCAATTGCATAAAACAGTGCGTGCAATAGAGACACCCCGCAATCCAAAAAGCTCTGATTTATTATCTCCTGTTTTTTTTTCTTTTTTGATTATTAACCCCCACACAACCACCTAACTGCAGCAGTGCTTATTTGGTTCCTGGGTTTATTTTTTTTCCCCCCAGCACTCAAGTCAAGGGAAAACACCTGAGTGGTCCAGTGACAAGCAGTGCCCTTCACATCAAAAGGGGACACTGCTTTTTTTTTTCTTTCTATCCCCCACACTCCCGCCTAACTGCGGTAGTGCTTATTTTTTCCCCAGCACCCATGTTGTGTGTGTACAGGTGTGAGACGCAGTGAGAGACACAAAGTGTACAAATCTTTATTCAATTTCCACCACCAGGAAAAATAGGAAAACACCCGAGTGGCCAGTGGCACGCAGTGCCCTTCACATCAAAGGGCAATGATACCCCTGTTTCTTTTTTTTTCTTTTTGGAATTTCAAGTAGTCAAGTTTTATTTGTATTGTACAATTCTATTCACATTATCCACAATCAACAATGGTAATAGTAGAGGATGGCTTGCCACCTTCACTGCCACATTTCTCTATCATCTCCACGACATCATAGCCTTTTACAACTTTACCAAATACGACATGCTTCCCATCCAACCAACTAGTTTTGTCAGTACATATAAAGAACTGTGACCCATTTGTATTTGGCCCAGTATTGGCCATAGACAGGAGACCACGTTCAGTGTGCTTTAATTGGAAATTCTCATCAGCAAACTTCTGTCCATAAATGGACTTCCCACCAGTGCCATTGCAGTTTGTGAAGTCACCTCCCTGGCACATGAATTTAGGAATGATTCTGTGGAATGTTGAATTCTTATAACCAAACCCCTTCTCATAAGTGCACAGTGCACGGAAATTTTCTGCAGTTTTTGGGACCACATCAGCTCTGAGCTCCACCTCGATGCGCCCCACGTTCCTGCCGTTGATGCGATGTCCATGAACATGCGCGGGTTCCTGTTCGCCATGACGCCTGCACAAGAACAACATTTCTGATTCTTTTTTTTTGCTGTGTGATCAAAAATCTCGTGTTAAAACTTTTTTTTCTTTTTTGTTTTTTTTTTATTTTTTTTTATTAACCCCCACACTACCGCCTAACTGCGGTAGTGCTTATTATTTTTAACCCCAGCACCCATGGTGTGTGTGTGCAGCTGTGAGACACAGTGAGAGACAAGGTGTACAAATCTTTATTCAATTTCCACCACCAGGAAAAGTAGGAAAACACCCAAGTGGCCTGTGACAAGCAGTGCCCTTCACATCAAAGGGCAATGATACCCCTGTTTCTTTTTTTTTACACCCATGTTAAGTGTGTACAGGTGTGAGACACAGTGAGAGACACAAAGTGCACAAATCTTTATTTAATTTCCACCACCAGGAAAATAGGAAAACACCCGAGTGGCCAGTGACACGCAGTGCCCTTCACATCAAAGGGCAATGATACCCCTGCTTTTTTTTTTGTTTTGTTTTCAGACACTCCTGCTTTATTTTTTTTAATTTAACCCCTACGCTACCACCTAACTACGGTAGTGCTTATTTTCCCCAGCACCCATGGTGTGTGTGTACAGGTGTGAGACACAGTGAGAGACACAAAGTGCACAATCTTTATTTAATTTCCACCACCAGGAAAATAGGAAAACACCCGAGTGGCCAGTGACACGCAGTGCCCTTCACATCAAAGGGCAATGATACCCCTGTTTCTATTTTTTTTTTAAACAAAGGAGATTCTAATCTCCTGGTTATATTTTTTTCATCTTTTCTTTTTTTTTGTTTTTCATTTTTTTATAACCCCACACTACTGCCTAACTGCGGTAGTGCTTATTTTTTCCCCAGCACCCATAGTGTGTGCGTGCAGGTGTGAGACGCAGTGAGAGACACAAAGTGCACAAATCGTTATTTAATTTCCACCACCTGAAAAATAGAAAAACACCCGAGTGGCCAGTGACACGCAGTGCCCTTCACATCAAAGGGCAATGATACCCCTGTTTCTTTTTTTTTCTTATAACCCCACACTACCGCCTAACTGCGGTAGTGCTTATTTTTATCCCCAGCACCCATGGTGTGTGTGTGCAGCTGTGAGACACAGTGAGAGACAAGGTGTACAAATCTTTATTTAATTTCCACCACCAGGAAAAGTAGGAAAACACCCGAGTGGCCTGTGACGAGCAGTGCCCTTCACATCAAAGGGCAATGCTGTGTGATCAAAACAGTGAAGGGGAGGGCAGGGACTAAATCAAAATAGAGTTGGAGGGGGAAATGATGCACTCCACTCCCTGCGGCGCCCACCTCTCCCTGAACAACTCCAGGGTGTTGGTGGACACTGCGTGCTCCTTCTCCAAGGACACCCGGGCCCCTAACGTAACCGCGGAAGAGGGGCAGGCAGTCGGCCCTAACGACCCCCTCCACGGCCCGCTGCCTGGACCTGTTTATGGCCAGTTTGGCCAGGCCCAGGAGCAGACCCACGAGGAGGTCTTCAGACCTGCCCTCCCTCCTCCGCACCGGGTGCCCGAAGATCAGGAGCGTGGGACTGAAGTGCAAACAAAAGCAGAGGAGGAGGTTTTTAAGAAAATCAAAAAGGGGATGCAAACGCCCACACCCAACATACACATGGTCCACGGACTCCACAGCGCCACAGAACAAGCAGTTGGGCTGGGAGTCCGTGAACCACCGCAATCTGCGGTTGCAGGGGACTGCTGCGTGCAGCACCCTCCACCCCAGATCCCCGAGAGAAAGGGGGAGGACTCCTGCGTAGAGAGCCCTCCACTGGGGATCCCCACCGCCCGGTGGCAAATGGGCACGCCAGGGCGTGTCCAGGCGGTGGTGAGGGAGAAGAGGTGGACGGTGTGCAGCAGCAGTCTGTACAGGACCCGCCTTTTAACGTCCTTGAACGGGACAAAACTAAAATTACGGAGGCGGCTCAGGTTGTGGGGCACAGGCTCCCGCGGGAAGTACGGGACCTTGGGGCCAATGTGAAATTCCGTCCGGGCAGGGGTTAGCGCGGACGGGATCCCACCGCACACCTGAGCGTCCTCCAACTGGTGCACTACGTCGGGTCCGAGCACCGCCGTTTTAAGGCGTCGGATGCCGGTGGCCACGTACCGGACGTCTACCGCTGCCCTGCTCGCTATGTCTTGCGGCAACGTCCAGCCCAGCCCCCCGGCACCCAGCACGTCCCCGACCCTGGTCACCCTCGCCGCCACGGCCCTCCCCTCCGACAGCCACTCGAACCCGCGAGCACGGAGGTGCGGATTCCTGAGCAACGGCTCCCTGACGACAGCCGCTACTCCTGCCGGAGGGTAGGCGCGACGCGATTCGACCATGTTCCAGACAGTGATCAGGTCCTGGTAAAAGACAGGCAGCACCTTGAGGGCGACCTCCAAAGCGTCACGGTCGACGAACAGGAGCTGCGTGTCGTAGTTGAGGTTACGCACCTGGCGGAAAAAATACGTCGCCAGGGCGCACCACCTAGGAGGAGGCTCGACGTAAAGGTATCGCTGCAAGGTCTGAAGGCGGAAGGTCGCGACCTGGGTGCGGACGCACACCAGCGACTGACCGCCCTCCTCAATGGGGAGACTCAGAACCTGCGCAGCGACCCAGTGCATCTTTTTGTCCCAGAAGAAGTCGACCAACGTTCTCTGGATGTCAGCGACAAAGCCAGGAGGAGGGACCAAAGTGACCAGCCGGTACCACAGCATGGCGGCCACCAGCTGGTTTATGACCAGCACTCGGCTCCTGTAAGATAGCACTCGGAGCAGTCCTGTCCAGCGGCCTAGGCGAGCCGAGACTTTGGCCTCCAGCTCCTGCCAGTTGGCCGGCCAGGATTCCTCGGTCGGGCTGAGGTAGACCCCCAGGTAGAGGAGATGGGTGGTACTCCAGCTGAACCCCCGAAACTCCTCCGGCAGGGAGTCCACCCGCCACGGACCCACCAGTAGCCCGGAACATTTGGCCCAGTTGATCCTGGCGGAAGACGCCGCCGAGTACACGGCCTGGCACTCGCGCATCCTCCCCAGGTCAGCCGGGTCGGTGAAAGTGAGGAGCACGTCGTCAGCGTAGGCCGAGAGGACCACCCCCGCGCCCGCGCCGCGCAGAACCAGCCCCGACAACCTCCTCCGCAAGAGGCGCAGGAAAGGCTCCACGCACAGGGTATACAGCTGGCCGGACAGGGGGCAGCCTTGACGCACTCCTCTCCCGAAGCGAAGGGGCGCCGTCAGGGACCCGTTAACTTTAACCAGACACTCTGCGGCGGCGTACAAAAGTCGGATCCGGGCGACGAACTGCGTCCCGAACCCGAACGCCCGCAGAGTCCCGAGCAGGTACTCGTGATCGACCCTGTCGAACGCCTTCTCCTGGTCGAGAGACAGGAAGGCGCTCGGCAGACCAGCCCGTCGACAGAAATGGATCAGGTCCCGGACCAGATGGACGTTGTCTTGTATCCTCCGGCCCGGGACCGTGTAGGACTGGTCCGGGTGAATCATGTGGGCCAGCACGGAAGCCAGGCGAGAAGACAACACCCTGGCAAAGATTTTGTAGTCCGTGCTGAGGAGGGAGACCGGACGCCAGTTCTTCAAAGAACGAAGGTCCCCCTTCTTTGGCAGCAGGACGATGACCGCCCTGCGCCAAGAAAGGGGCAGCTCTCCGGCATTTAGACACTCCCCCAGGACCTGTGCGAAGTCGCTCCCCAGGACGTCCCAGAACGCCCTGAAGAACTCCACAGTCAGCCCGTCCAGCCCCGGGGATTTGCCCCTCGAGAGCCGGTCGAGGGCGCCGGTCAGCTCCTCTAAGGTGACGGGAGCGTCGAGCCTTCCGGCGTCCTCCGGGCTGAGCTGCGGCAGGTCCTCCCACAGAACTCTGCGAGCGTCCTCGCTGGACGGATCCGGAGAGAACAGGGCCGTGTAATAGGATCGGACGTGGGCCCTGATACCCTCCGGATCCGAGACGAGGGACCCGTCGTCGGCCAGCAGCACAAGGAGCTGCTGACGGGTGCCACGCCTTTTTTCCAGCGAGTAGAAGAAGGGGGAGCCGCGGTCCAGGTCCTGGAGGAGCTGGAGCCGCGACCTCACGTACGCGCCCCGAGCCCCGACGAGCTGCAGGTCCCGGAGCGCGGCCTTCTTCTCTTCGTACACCCCGCGCAGGGCCGGGTCCGCGTCGGGCTGACCGAGGCGTGACTCCAGGTCGAGCATCTCCCTCTCCAACTCCCCGATCCTGGATTTCCGCCTCTTCGTCGACCCCCTCGCATACTCCTGACAGAAGACGCGGACGTGAGCCTTGCCCACGTCCCACCATAGCCTCAGGGAGGGGAAGCTTCCCCGCTTCCTTCTCCAGCCGGCCCAGAAACGACGAAACGAGTCCCGGAACCGCTCGTCCTCCAGCAGCAGGTTGTTAAAGTGCCAGTACGCGGAGCCCAACCTGGCGCCGAACGGAAGGAGTTCCGCCCACACCAGGTGATGGTCCGTGCACGACACCTGCCGCGTGGAGGCCTTCGGAAAGCAGGAGGCGTACGCCCGCGAAACGTACAGGCGGTCGATTCTGGACGCTCCGACCCCAGGCCTCACGAAGGTGAAGGCGATGGAGTCAGGATGGAGATTCCGCCAGACGTCCACCAGGTCCGAGGACTTGACCAAGTCCCCCAACCTCCTCCCCGACGTCGAACTCGTGCGGGCACCGCCGTGGTCCCTGTCCTCGAGGACGCAGTTAAAATCTCCCCCGAGGACGACGCACTGGTTCTCGTCGATGGAAGCGAGATGAGCGGACACTTCTTCGAAGAAGCTCGCTTGCCTCGGCCCGGCCAGGGGAGCGTAGACGTTCACCAAGTGAAGCACCGCGCCCCCCAGCCGAACCGTCAGGTGAAGCAAACGGCCTGGCACTGGCTCCCTGACCCCCAAGATCTCCGGCTGAAAATGCGGGGCCAACAAGATAGCCACCCCGCCAGATCTGCGGGTGAGGTGACTCATGTAGACCCCCCCTCGCCACTCCAGGAGCCAGGTGGCTTCGTCTCCCGGGGTAGTGTGGGTTTCTTGCAGGAAGCACACCGCATACCTCCCGTCCCGAAGGGCCGAGAGGGTCTGGAATCTGCGCTGTGACTCCCTGCTGCCGTTGATGTTGAGGCTGGCTATAGTTGTCTCCATGTCGGAAGTATAGTGCAACCACCACCAGTACACACAGTTAAACTATGTACATATTTACTGGGAGGACGAGAGAGGGGCACAGAAGTCCCTCGCCCTCACCAGGAGTGCTCCCAGGAAGTTCCTGACTCGCTTTCGCTCATTGACGTCAAGCCCGGGCGCCTGGCGCGCAGCGTGGGCCGACCAGTAGATTCTTTCGAAGGAGCTCCAGCGGTCGAGCGCCAGTTGGGCTCTATCCCGGCGACTCCGAGTTTCCTCGACAAATTCCCGGAGTTCCTCGAGGGGGATGAGGGGGAGATCGGTGGGGGGCACCTGGGACTCGAAAATGTCGCTGGAGACGGACTCCGCGTCGTCCCCGGTGTCCGCCACCGATCCAGAACCCTCCTCCGGGAGGTCGCCTTCGGTCACCGACCCCTCCCCCACCGAGAGGATGGGGGCTGGTCCGGCACCGCCAACTGGCCTCAAACCTCCAGTGACCCCCACCCCCAGGGTCACCTTCCGTATCTTCCTCGGCGCACCCCTTCCCGGAACGCCCCGAGTTCGGGGCAGGTCGGGCCATGGTGCAGGACAGTGGGGGGGCACCGTCGGCTCATCCCCTGGAGAGGGGCAGCGCCGCCGGCGCGCTGATGGGATTTCTCCCCCCTCCAAGGGCCGGCGCCTCTTCCCCAGAGAGACAGGGGGGGATTTATGGGTCTTCCCCTCCCCGCCCGCCTTGGTGGTCATGGGGCCCGAGGTCCCTCCCCCCCGCCTTTCCCAGAATATGATTGGCTGGGGGAATGCAGGGGGCGTGGCCAGGGTGGGGAGGGTCAGCCGTGTCACTTCCTGCCCCGCCCCTGGTATATCAGGTGATGGCGGGCGGGGCAGGGGCCCAGTTCCCTCTCCGGGGCCCAGAGACACAGTCGCTGCAGGAAGTGGAGCAGCGATGGTTCCCCCCAGGTTAGTGCCAGGGGGTGGCTGAGTTTCTGGAGGGGGGGTTGAAGCCCCAGGAGTTTCCTTAACGAGGTGGGGGTCGGTGTTGGGGTCGGGGTCAGTGGGACCGGGATCAGGTACGGGTTTGGGGGTTCGGGGGTCAGGGTTCCCGCGCCGGGGCGACGCTGGCACGGCCACAGGGGCATTGTCGTGCCGGGGCGGGGCAGGTCGTGGGCTACGTGGAGGGGAAGGGGATGGGGATAGGGTGGTCTCCCCGTGGGCGGGCTTGACGCGTTGCGTCTTCCTGAGCGCCTTCCGTTCGGTCGGACGCTCACCCCCCTCCCTGCCAGAGGCTGAGGCATTGGGAGCCTCTGGCTTAGCCCCCGGTGCCGGGGCTTGTGGTGTTGACTTTGGGGGAGGGGGAGTGGGTGCGGCGGCACCACCCGCAGCCGTTGGTGTGGGCTGGGCAGCCTTCTGGGTGGGGCAGTTTTTTCTAATATGCCCCACCTCGCGGCACAGGTGGCACCGCACGCCGTCCGCCGTCCAGAAGGCGCGGTAGGCCGCGCCCTCGTGGAGGATGGTGAAGGATCCCTCCGTGACCTCCTCCCGGGCCAGGCAAATAAACACCTGGCGTCGGAAGGAGTACACGTGACGGAGGGTGGGGTCCTTAAGACCGAGCAGGAGCGGTTGAACACCTGACCGGATCTCCCCCAAGGTGTTGAGGTGGGGAAGAAGGAGCTCGCTGGCAATGAAGGGCGGGACGTTGGAGATCACGACTCTCTGGGCCGTGACCTCCAAAGGGTCGACTGGCAAATACGTCCCGCCCACAGTGAGCCCCCTCTCCACGGCCAGGTGGACCGCCTGCTCGGTTTTAAGAAAGAAGACGGCCTTCCCGTACATGCGGGCCGCAGCGACGATGGCCAGTGGGCCGACCACACTAGCCATGGCTTTTCTGCAGGCCTCGATGGTCATGTTGGGATGGGGATAGGCCTTGACCCCCAGGCGTTTGGTCAGGTGCCTGAAGGGGGATGCGGTTGCGGCCGGGGTTGGGCCAGCCGAGCCCAAGGCAGCGGCTACCCCGGCGTAGGTCCGGCTGGGCCCTGCGACCTTCGGGCTCGCCATACTCCGTCGGCCCCCGGCAGCAGCGGTGGAGGTGGGCCTCTGGCAGTATTAGCGATGAAGTCCTTGGGGAGGTGCCCGAGGCCAGTCACCCGAGGCGAGTCCTAGGCAGCGGTGGTGGAGGCAGGCCTCAGGCAAGTCCTCGGCAGGCCCTCAATTGCAGTGTTGGGGGCAGGCCTGTTGGGGGGGCCCCAAGACAAGTCCCAGGCAGCCCCAAAATTGAGTCCTGGGCAGCAGCGGTGGAGGTGGGCCTCGGGTCGCAGCAGTGGTGGAGGTTGTGGGGAGTGGCCTCAGGCGAGTCCCAGGCTGCAGTGGTGGAGGCAGGCCTCAGGTGACAGCAGTTGAGGCAGGCCTCTGTCGAGTCCCAGGCAGGCCCTTGGTTGGGGAGTGGCCTCAGGCAGTGGTGGTGGAGGCAGGCCTCAGGCGACAGCAGCAGTTGAGGCAGGCTCTGGCAAGTCCCAGGCTGGCCCTCGGTCCCAGCAGTGGAGGCAGACCTGTTGGGGAGGGATTCCCAGGCAAGTCCCAGGCAGCAGTGGTGGAGGTGGGCCTCAGGTCGTACCAGTGGTGGAGGTTGTGGGAAGGGGCCTCAGGCAAGTCCCAGGCAGCAGTGGTGGGGGCAGGCCCGTGTGGGGTCTCAGAGACCAGCAGTGGGTGTGGGCTCCAGGTCAGCTGCAACACTGACTTGACCTGGGCAAGGCCCAGGCTGCAGCTCCAAAACTAGGCCCAGGACTCCAAGCTCTCGCCTCCTTCCACCTCCTTCTTCTCTCTTCTTTTCTCTGTCTTCCTCTTCTTGCACAGCTACACACTGCCACTGGTCCAGCCCAAGTGATAGATAAACACCTGAGTGGCCAGTGACACGCAGTGCCCTTCACATCAAAGGGCAATGATACCCCTGTTTCTTTTTTTTTTTTCTTTTTCTTCCTTTTTTTTTTCTTTTTTTTTATGCTGTGTGATCATAATCCTGGTTTTTTTTTTCCCCCACACTACCGCCTAACTGCGGTAGTGCTTATTTTTTTCCCAGCACCCATGGTGTGTGTGTGTGTGTGCAGCTGTGAGACACAGTGAGAGACATAAAGTGCACAAATCTTTATTTAATTTCCACCACCAGGAAAAGTAGGAAAACACCCGAGTGGTCCAGTGACAAGCAGTGCCCTTCATATCAAAGGGCAATGATACCCCTGTTTCTTTTTTTTTATTAACCCCCCCACTACCGCCTAACTGCGGTAGTGCTTATTTTCCCCAGCACCCATGGTGTGTGTGTGTGTAGTTTGTGAGACACAGTGAGAGACGCAAAGTGCACAAATCTTTATTCAATATCCACCACCAGGAAAAGTAGGAAAACACCCGAGTGGCCTGTGACGAGCAGTGCCCTTCACATGAAAGGGCAATGCTGTGTGAACATTCCTATTTATTTATTTATTTATTTTTTTCTCTCTCTTCTTTTGTGTGTGCAGGTGTGAGGCACAGTGAGAGACATAAAGTGCACAAATCTTTATTTAATTTCCACCACCAGGAAAAGTAGGAAAACACCCGAGTGGTCCAGTGACAAGCAGTGCCCTTCATATCAAAGGGCAATGATACCCCTGTTTCTATCTGTCAGCCAGGGCTGTCTGATTGGACCAGGATAACAGCCTCGATCAGGGAACTCATATTCTGTGACTTCCAACTGGCTGGCCTCATTCCAATCACCACACCCACCCCTCCAAATTAGAAATATCTTTTCCTGCTTACTCTATCAAAACCTTTCTTGACTTATTGAATCTCTATTGAATCTCTCTTTCACCAAGTCTGCTGCGAGGTAAGTAACCCTAGCTTCTCGAAGTACCTGGACAGCCCTCATCTCCGGTGTTTTTATTTTAATATAAACAGGATCATTTCCACTGATTTTGAGTTCTGTAAAAAGATAATTGGAGCAGTTCAAGTTACACATGTTTTTGAGCTCGAAGGATTTCACTGACATTATGTCAAATACCGGCCTCTGATACTTCCACAAGGGATCGCAGTGTAAAAGTCATTTTGCCCTCCCATTATCTCAAAACTGAGACAGGCTTCTCTTCAAATACCCAGTTTAGGTGCAATGAATTTGCACAAATGGTGCTGAAAATGTGGGACAGATCAGCAGGCAAATCCCTGCCAATACCTTCCAGGAGAACCTGACAGGTTCAATGACTTAAAAATGATGGTGGACATGAGATAGAGTCTGATCACTATTGACATTGGGTTATTAGTATTGTACTGCTTTACCAACCAATTTGGATGTTAAATCTGATTATTTTGTTTGTATTTCCTAACCTGCTGGATGACACAAATAGTTGGCATTCCACAGAAAACTATCTCATATAATCCAGTGGCACATTAATGGTTGTCTGTATATTTGTAGATTTATTTTGTCTGCAATCCACATGACCACTAGCACTTATCAGTAAGGGTGACCTGGTCTGGAAATCTCAGGGAAGGAGGTTATTCCCTTTCTGACTCAGGAACATGGAGACTAACTTGAAATAGTTCAGTTGAAGTCACTAATCAAGGATCTCTCTGGATCTAAAGCCCACTCTTAATTCCAAGTTGGTTCATCCAATGAATTAGATTCCTCTTTATTTTTAGCTGAAATATTTTGAATATGATTTGGAGATACCGGTGTTGGACTGGGGTGCACAAAGTTAACAAATCACAACACCAGGTTATAGTCCAACAGGTTTAATTGGAAGCACTAGCTTTCGGCGCAATGCTCCTTCATCAGGTGGTTGTGATCACAATCACCTGATGAAGGAACAGCGTTCCAAAAACTAGTGCTTCCAATTAAACCTGTTGGACTATAACCTGGTGTTGTGTGATTTTTAACTTAATATTGTGAACAATGAGGATGTTAATCGATCAAATGGACCAACTCCATGGCTCGCTTTCACAGTGCAATAGAAATGAAAATTACAAAGATCCAGTGGGAACCTGAGAGGATTCCTCTCTTTCTGAGCTTCATTGGCACCTGTCACAGGATTAGGAAGGTGAAATTATTTAGACTTTTATTTCCAAAGTTGATGGCTGGCAGAATGTGAGGACCACTAGAACCTGAGATTATGTCAATCTCAGATAGAAGGACAAATATCCTCTCTAGAATTGCTTACTGAACAGCAGCAGCTACCTCACTCTGGGAACCGCAGACATACTGTGGAACATTTCGGAGACTGAAATGAGGATTTCTGTGGGGCTTTTCCACATCATCTGCCATGGCTTTGCCCAAAATTTACATCTATCTTCCACATGTTTGTAACAGGATAGAAACCCACCCTGAGAAATTCTGCCCTGAGTTTAAGTCGGTTCAAGGCTGTCCATTATCTAGGATTGAGGTTAGTCTCCAAGTAGCTCCCAGTAAGTTTGAGTTGCAGTGTGTCGTTTTCATAGAATCAGAGAATTCCTACAGAAAGAGGCCATTTGACCTATTGAGTCCATGCTGACCTTCCAAACAGCATTCCACCTTCCCCCCCACCAACCTCTCCCCCACTACCCCCAGTTTACCCTAACCCTGCATTTCCTATGGCTAATCCACCCTAACCTACCCATCCCTGGACACTATGAGGCAATTTAGCATGGCCAATCCAGCCTAATCTGCACATCTTTGGACTCTGCAGGGAAACCAGAGCAAGTCCATAGAGACATGGGGAGAATATGCGAACGCCACACAGTTGGCAGAGGGTGGAATCGAACCCAGATCCCCGACGCTGTGAGGCAGCAGTGCTAACCAATGAGCCACTGGGCCAAAAACCACCAAACTGCTAGAGGGGGCAAGTGGACCTGTTGGATCCATTGCACCAAGGGAGCGCGGTTTTGAGATTGAACTTCAAAAGAACATGAGAGGAGAGAAAAGGGAGTTCTGCTCTGAACTCAAACTGCTAATTTAATCCGAGGTGGGATTCTGAAGGTGATATTCAGCATCATTCCATTCCCATGGGCTGATATAAACACCTTGGAGTAACATAAAAGAGATAAGTCCAGCAAATTTCTGGACAGCCTTTGAAAGCACCTAAATGGGATAGCTTTGCTAACAGTTTTGAAGTTCTCCTAGTGCTGAGACTTGACATAAATAAATGATGCTGTTCTGAGGCTGCTGTGCTTAAAGCAGGCTTCTGATGTATATTTCATATAAAAGGGGTTATGGAATAGCCAGTTTCCAACTTCTTATTGTAACCGTGGATTATGGTGATTGCATTATTTGATTCAAAGATTGCAGGTTTGAACTGTGGAAGGATCTTGCAAACACATTCACCCTGGAATTACTCGGGGTGGGTTTGGAAAGTACTGCCTCAAGATATCTCAGATGATGAAAACATTTGATGCATTCATAAGAATTTTTAACTTGTAAGAATCTGAATACTTCATTGAGGGCTCTTACACAATGCCACTGAACCCAAGATATTTATCCATTGCATATAAAACCTGCAGAACATCACTTCCTTTTTCATTACCATCTTCTCAAGGAAAATAAGGATGAGCAACAAACACCCACATCCTCTGGCATTTACTGTATATGCCTTTGCAACTTGAGTTGCTTACAAGGCCATTCAGAGGGTGGTTACGAATCACAATACAGTGTACCCAGAATCTGGCATGACCAGGCAAGGACCAGTCCTAAGGGAAAATGGTGAATCGGAGAGGCTTTCGTGACAATTGGGAAGTCTCATTGCTTCCATTGACGGCGGCTTTGGTTTGAGTTACAAGGAGAGAATGGACTTTATTTTCACTGGCGTGCAGGAGGCTGAGAGGTGACCTTATAGAGATTTATAAAATCAGAAGGGGATAGGGTTAATGGGGCATTTCTTTTAAGGTGAGAGGGGAAAGATTTCTTAAAATTACACGAGAAGCAGCTTTTTTTATACACAGCGGTTGGTTCACGTGGAATGAACTTCCTGTGGAAGTGGTGGATGCAGACACAGTTTCAACATTTAAAAGACACTTAGATAAGTACATGAGTAAGAAATGATTGGACGGATATAGGCCAAGAGCAGTGAGGTGCAACTGGTTGTGTTTGGGATTATGGTTGGCATGGACTGGTTGGACCAAAGGTACTGTTCCCATGCTGTATGATTCCATGACTGTGACTCTATGATTTAATTAGTTGAGGTTAAATTCCCAGCTTGCCTGTTGCCTCTCATATCTTCAGAACCATTTATTAAGGCCATTTGATTATTAGTCCAACATGATCAGTTTAGTTCAGTTGGCTGGATGGTTAGTTTGCAGAGCAGTGTGATGCCAACAGCATGGGTTTAATTCCCATCTCCTTCTCAACCTCTTCCCTCGCCTGAGGTCTGGTAAGCCTCAAGTTAAACCACCACCAATTGCTTCTCTCTCAAATGAGAGCAGCCCCTATGGTCTGGGTAGGCTATGGTGACAAAACAATCTAAATCCAGAACTTACTGTGTGCTAGAGTTACAGCTTTTCACTGTGCATGTTCATAGCTTGGACAAAGAGACAGTTCTAAATCCAATTTTTCAAAAGAAACTGAGGAGGTTGTACACATGGCGTCATGGCTCATCAGGGAAGCGTATGCTGACAGCCATGTGCCACTATTCCACAATCCGTCACAAAGTGTTCACAAGCCAAATTACACAGCCAGGATGATCAATTTATCGGACTACTATTCAAGAAAAAAAGAAATGCTCAGTACTTTTCTCATTTACAGAAATAACTATTTACTGTAACACACTTTAACAACCGTCAGAAAAAAGAATAATTACTAAGTTACTCCCTGTGCAATTTAAATTATACACTTTTGGAACCCTAAATACACACATAAGTAATATGTGCCACATAAATGCCAGACAACTATCCATTCCCAATGACAGCATCAAACCTCTGCATCTTGATATTCAATGGTATCACCATCAATACATCCACCCTCCTACTCTCTCAACATCCTGACAGTAAGCATTGATGAAAAGTTGAACTGGACTACTCATAAAGACTGTAGTAGAAGACCAGGTCAGGGGTGAGAAATCCTGCAGAGTAACACAACTCCCGACACCCCAAAGCCTGTCTACCATCTACAAGACACAACTAAGAGTATGATGAAATACTCCCATATGCCTGGATATGTAGCAGTTCTAATAACACTCAAGAGGCTCAATGCCATCCAAGATAAAGCAACCTGTTTACAAACACCCATTCCCTCCAACACCTACACCAAGTAGCAGCAGTGTATGCCACCTATAATATGCAGCATAGAGATTCACCAAGACTCCTCACACAGCACTTTTCAAACCCATGACCACCTCTAAAAGGACAAGGGAACATGAGTTTCCTGCAAGTTCTCCTCCAAGCCACTCACCATCCAGACCTGGAAATACATTGCTGTTCCTTCGTTGTCGCTGGGACTCCCTCTCTAATAGTACTGTGGGTGTATCTACACCAAATGGACTGTATGTTCAAGGAGGCACCTCACCACCACCTTCTGAAGGCCAACTAGGGATGGGAAATGAATGGTGGCTCAACTTAAATTATATACCTTTTGAACCCTAAATACACACATAAGTAATGTGTGCCACATAAATGCCAGATAACTATCACATCCCATGAATGAATTTAACAAAAACTCCTTTGCAAATTAAAGACAATAAAAACTGCAGATGCTGGAATCCAAGGTAGCCAAGCGGGTGTCTGGAAGAACACTGGGTAAAAACAATGACTGCAGATGCTGGAAACCAGATTCTGGAGTAGAGTAGTGCTGGAAAAGCACAGCAGTTTAGGCAACATCCGAGGAGCAGTAAAATCGACGTATTGGGCAAAAGCCCTTCATCACTACACAGTGGAAGAACACAGCAAGCCACGCAGCATCAAGAGGCAGAGAAGTCAATGTTTCAGGTGTAATCCTTCTTTAGGAGTGGGGGTGGGTGTAACGAGAGCTGCAGATAAAGAGGGTGTGGGGGAGGGGGCAGGGTGGCGAGGTAGGGATAGGTGAACACAGGGAAGAGGGTATGACCTTGTTGGTCGATGGAAGGAATGAATCCAGTTGGTAGCTGGAAGGAAGGGTCAGTCAGAGGAACGGGAGGGAGGGGAAGGGGCTGGGAAGGGAGTAGGGGACGGGAAGGCAGGTTATTTGAAATTGGAGAACTCAATGTTGGGTCCTCCGGTGCCCAGGTAGAAGATGAGGTATTGTTCCTCCAATTTGCAGTCTGATGCGCAGTGGAGGCCAAGAATGGTCATGTCAGAGAGGGAATTAGGAGGGGAATTAAAAGGGGAAGTGATTGGGAGATCAGGTCGGCCCCTGCAGGCCTGGCTGAGATGCTCGGTGAAACATGCCCTTAGTTTATGTTTGGTCTCACTGATGTAGGGAAGACCACATTGGGAGCACTGGATACAGCGAACTAGGTTGGAGGAGAGGCAGATGAACCTCTATCTCACCTGGAAGGACAGTCTGAGGCTCTGAATGGAGGTGGGTTGGGGGGGATGGTGATGGTGGTTGTGCTGGCAGGTTTTGCATCTTTTACAGTTGCAGGGAAATAAGCATGAGTAGCCTGGGTGGGGGGAGGGCAGTGTTGGTGGGGAGAGTGACGTGAACCAGGGATCTTCAGCACACCACCCCCCTCACATACAGGGCCCCAATCAGTCCTTCCAGGCGAGACAAAGGTTCGCCTCCAACATCGTTTACATCCTGACATCACGTAGTGGTCTTCTCTACATCGGTGAGACCAAACGTAAACCAAGGGAACATTTCACCGAGCATCTCAGGCTGGCCCACAGGGGCCAACCTGACCTCCTGGTCACCGCCCATTTTATCCGGCAGAATTCCCTTAATGCAAAGACTCCCAGCGGCCCAATCTCAAAATATCAACCTCAGTGCTTTGAAAAGCAAGGTGGTCTTGCACAGCTAAAAATGTGCACCACTTGATTATTGGGAGTTGCAAGACATTCCTGTTTTTTCAGTTACATAGCCACAGTGGCACAGTGGTTAGCACTGCTGCCTCACAGTGCCAGGGACCTGGGTTCAATTCCCACCTCAGGCGACTGACCGTGTGGAGTTTGCACGCTCTCCCCGTGTCTGCGTGGGTTTCCTTCGGGTGCTCCGGTTTCCTCCCACAGTCCAAAGATGTGCGGGTCAGGTGAATTGGCTATGCTAAATTGCCTGTAGTGTTAGGTAGGGGTAAAATGTAGGGGTATGGGTGGGTTGCGCTTCGGCGGGTCGGTGTGGACTTGTTGGGCCAAAGGGCCTGTTTCCACACTGTAAGTAATCTAATCAAATAGCCATCCAATTTCCGCTCCAGTTTATAATCGCATAAGCAGCAAGATGGACAGATTGAATTCCATCTAATAAATTTTAGGCAATGAGAAGTGTAGGATCAATGTGGAGCAGCACAGTGGCTGGCACTGCTTCCTCACAGCGCCAGAGACCAGGGTTCAATTCCCGCCTCAGGCAACTGTCTGTGTGGAGTTTGCACATTCTCCCTGTGTCTGCGTGGGCTTCCTCCCACAGTCCAAAGACGTGCAGGTTAGGTGAATTGGTTATGCTAAATTGGCTGAAGTGTTATGGATATGGGTGGGTTGCTTTTTGGAGGGTCGGTGTTAGGCCAAAGGGCCTGTTTCCGCACTATAAGTAATCTAATCTAAAGAGGAGGCCCATGATATTCCTTGGTGGAGATTTACATTATACTGTGGGCAGCACAGTGGTTAGCCCTGCTGCCTCACAGTGTCAGAGACCCGGGTTCAGTTCCCATCTCAGGCAACTGTCTGTGTGGAGTTTGCACATTCTCCCTGTGTCTGCGTGGGTTTCCTGCAGGTGCTCTGGTTTCCTCTCATAGTTCAAAAACGTGCAGATTAGGTGAAAGTGGCTATGCTAAATTGCCCATAGTGTTAGGTGAATGGGGTAAATGTAGCAAAATGGGTCTGGGTGGGTTGCTCTTCAGAGGGTCCATAAGACATAAGAGTGGAAGTAAGGCCATTCGGCCCATCGAGTCCACTCCACCATTCAATCATGGTTGATGGGCATTTCAACTCCACTTACCCGCATTCTCCCCATAGCCCTTAATTCCTCGAGACATCAAGAATCTATCAATCTTGGCCTTGAAGACATTTAGCGTCCTGGCCTCCACTGCACTCTGCGGCAATGAATTCCACAGGCCCACCACTCTCTGGCTGAAGTAATGTCTCCGCATTTCTGTTCTGAATTGACCCCCTCTAATTCTAAGGCTGTGTCCACGGGTCCTAGTCTCCTCGCCTAACGGAAACAATTTCCTAGTGTCCACACTTTCCAAGCCATGTATTATCTTGTAAGTTTCTATTAAGTCTCCCCTCAATCTTCTAAAATCCAATGAATATAATCCCAGGATCCTCAGCTGTTCCTTGTATGTTAGACCAACCATTCCAGGGATCATCTGTGTGAATGTCCGCTGGACACGTTCTCTTGCCAGTATGTCCTTCCTGAGGTGTGGGGACCAAAACTGGACACAGTACTCCAAATGGGGCCTAACCAGAGCTTTATAAAGTCTCAGTAGCACAACGGTGCTTTTATATTCCAACCCTCTTGAGATAAATGACAACATTGCATTCACTTTCTTAATCATGGACTCAACCTGCATGTTTACCTTCAGAGAATCCTCGACTAGCACTCCCAGATCCCTTTGTACTTTGGCTTTACGAATTTTCTCACCATTTACAAAGTAATCTGTGCTTTTATTCTTTTTGCCAAAGTGCAAGACCTTGCATTTGCTCACGTTGAATTCCATCAGCCATTTCCTGGACCACTCTCCCAAACTGTCTAGATCCTTCTGCAGCCTCCCCACTTCCTCAGTACTACCTGCCTGTCCACCTAACTTCGTATCATCGGCAAACTTCGCTAGAATGCCCCCAGTCCCTTCATCCGGATCATTAATATATAATGTGAACAGCTGCGGCCCCAACACTGAGCCCTGTGCGACACCGCTCGTCACCGGCTGCCATCCCGAAAAAGAATCTTTTATCCCAACACTCTGCCTTCTGTCAGACAGCCAATCCTCAATCCATACCAGTAGCTCACCTTGAACACCATGGGCCCTCACCTTGCTCAGCAGCCTCCCGTGTGGCACCTTGTCAAAGGCCTTTTGGAAGTCTAGATAGACCACATCCACTGGGTTTCCCTGGTCTAACCTGCTTGTCACCTCTTCAAAGAATTCCAACAGGTCTGTCAGACACGACATCCCCTTACTAAATCCATGTTGGCTTGTTCTAATCAGACTCTGCTCTTCCAAGAATTTAGAAGAGTCAGTATGGACTTGTTGGGCCGAAGGGCCTGTTTCCACACTGTAAATCTAAAATTTTCCAAATGACCTCAAACCCCATGGTTACACCAACATCTGGAATTTCTCCTCCAAGCCACACATCATCCTGATCTGAAGTTACATTGCTGTTCTTTCCTTCACTGACACTGGGTGAAAATTCTGCAATTTATTTCTAACACTAGCCACTCATACTCCCCAGAGCAAGGCCGCAAGTTCACCATCACCATTCCAAAGGCAGTTACAGGCGAGCAACAACTAGCATCACCCACATCCCATGAATGCATTTGAAAAAAAATCTTTCACTGTAAGGATTGTAGATGAGAATATTTTCTTAATGACAGGAAACTAGAAACAGAGGAGCAGCAGCAGCAGAGATTAGGGTGCTCAAATTCAAATCACTAAAACCAGATGCACGAAACATAACGAGCCTCTGGAATATTGGCCCTTATCACAAAAGGCTAGTCTTGCATCTGAAATTTAAACACAGTACGAGGCAACTTGATTAAAACATACAAAACAATTGTTGGAAAAGCCCAGCAGGTCTGGTAGCATCTGTAGAGAGAAATCAGAACTAATGTTTTAGGTCCAGTGACCCTTCCTCGGAATTGGGATCCTGAGGTATCTCGTTGGGGTGCATGTGGAAAGGATGTTGCTTCGCATGGGAAAATCTAGAACTGGGACTTACTTTTAAACCAAGGGGTTCTTCCTTTTAAGACAGAGATAAAGAGGTCATGTTTCTCACATCAGGCTGAGTCTTTGAAATTCTCTTTCTCAAACTGTGGTGGAAGTAGAATCCTTTATTTTAACAGCACAACTAGTGTGTGAATAATTAAGTGGATGAAAGGTTATAATGAACAGACAGAAGTGTGGTGTAATTTGATCAGTCATGATCATAATGAATGATGGGGTAGGCAAAGTGGACCAACCTTACTCCTAATTCGTATGTTCACATGAAGAAATGTTGATCCAGACAACAGTTTGAGATACCAGTAGCTTTATTCAACTCAGTTATGAACAAAACAGCAATGTATATTCCCTCAGATATGTTGATGATGACCGGTTTGATCAAACAGCTCACCAAAAATGCTCCCCCCCACCCCATCAACAGACAACTCAAAGCAGCCAACCCTAGAAGGTTTGGACAGAGCCAACACTTGCCTCTTCAGGTAATTTCTTCAAGCAGATTCCTGCTGTGCACTTCAAACTGCTCACCTTCAGAGAATCAGAGCCAGCTACTTTTGATACTGACCGTCCACTTAGCTTTTGAATCGGCCATCAGGAATTTTTTTCAAAAATGCCAGAAATATATGGCTGCTGCTGAAAGAGATTGATCACAAGATACTTACAAGGGGGGAAAAGGCATCCACCCCATTACAATGCATCCATGGTACCAGGGTCTTCTCTTCCACCACTCCACTGGGAGTCCGTTCTAAGTGCTGACATTGTGTGTGAAGAACTCCTAAAGTCAGTATTTTTAAAGTTTGAGGCTGCCCTACTTGGACATACTATTCCAGACTATCCTTTCCCTATCATAGTTTGCATAAATACCTCCATCAGACTTCCGCTAAAACACCATTTTTCAAAGTTAACTTCCCGAATATTCATAGCTTTGAGCTTTAAAAAGGTCCTCACGTCTTTCATACTCTTAAGAATACAATACCATGCCACCTTGTGCCATTTCCTTGAGGAAACTGAGATTGTTGAGAGATGGGGTTCCCCCGAAAGCTCTATTAATTGCTATTTACCAAGTTGTCATGCAGCTAATCCACAAATTTATTTCTTAAAGTTAATTTCATTTTGCACTCATGTAACACTAATCTATCTACTTGTCTGGATCTGTTTTATCACCTTCTTTGAATTCTGGCACCATAGTAGCCTGTTTCTACTATCCCAGCATGCTCCAGAATCAGATTCCACAAACCCCTTCATTACAGTCCGTGCCTTATAAAATCTCCTCCCATATCTTTCTCAGCACTTCAATATATCCCCCATAGGTGCCATGAAATGTATTCTAACTTAAAGACTTCCGTCTGATTTACATTAAAATCTTAAATTATAATTTTCAGGGATTGGGGTGACTGAAATCTCATTAATGTTCTGCTTATTTGAAGACATCAACAGAATATCAACCTTATGCTTCGCAATTTCAAATTTATTTGCATCACAAATGCTTTCACCACCTCTCACATTCCTCTTGCTTATGCACTGCTGAAAAATGTTTAGTATTATGCTCTGTTCAAAAGCTTTTTTTTTATTAGCTAGGGTGCTATCGCATCCTTTGTGTGATTTCCAATTTATTTACAAAATTGTGGTTAAATGGACATCACTTCCATGACATTTGCAAAGAGGCTGGATGCTTTCCTAGTAACGTTTCTGTTTTCATGCCCGACTCACCTCTTCATAGACTCAACATAGAGTGGTCATCCTCAATGGTAAAATGGGTTAATATAGTGAACTGGAAGAGAGGGGGGTTACACTCAATATTTGGAAAAAAGATTCCACTCCAAAAAGGTTGCCAACCCTCCAGAATTGTCCCAGAATTTCCAGGAATTAAGGATTGGTCTCCATTTTTCCAAGTAACACCCAAGAGAAGAAAACTAATGGGTCTGTTAAATGGGCCTTTTTCCATTTTCAATTAATCACTTCTGTTCATTAATAATAAAGCACATTAGAGTTTGGAGGAAAAGGTTGTTTTAGGAAGGGCAAGAGGGTGGCACATCATGAAATCTGCAACTAAAGGTGAAAATCTCAATGCCCCAGGGCTTTAGCCTATTGATCTATTAACCCTGATGAGTCTATGTATTTTCTTTCTTCGTTGAGGATATACAGCATAGCATTTTTCCAATGTTACTTGTAGCATGCGTCAAGTGGCATCTTGCCAAAGGAAACATTCCAAATATTCTGCCTCACCAAACATAGAGGCTGAAACTGAGCTTATCTAACCCCATTTTAAATCATGGTGGTGTGAACAAGGACTCTGGATTGAGGAAGGAGTATCACAGATTTTTCTTTTGAAACTTTCCAATGTGCAAGACACATGCTGGCTTCAACAGCCTCATTTCATTAAAATCATACTCTGAATTTCCATTAAATAAAGTACAGGACCAATATTAATGAATTTCCACACAATATTTATCAACAACTGGTGTATTATCAATGCTATCGCCACATTTAAATAGTTGGTAGCTCAATCTAAAACCTTAGACAGTCAGCCAGCCACCTCAAAACTATATTTTTTTTTTAAAAAAGTGTTCACTATAGATTAATCTTACCCTTTATTATAGCTAAAGCTAAAATGTACCAAAAATTCATGTTTAAAAAGTTAACGTTTTCAAGTACACTCCCCAGTCCCAGCACCACAACTACTCAAAGCTTTGGCCCCGACCATCTGTAAACAAAAAAAAACACAAAACCCGGGGAGAACACAACGGCTTCTTGTTAATATTCACTTGCTCTACGGTGTCTACATTGATAACATGCATTGCAGACCTCAAAATGAGGTGTCCAAAGTTTTGCCCGATGCAGCAGCAAAGTCCAATAGTGTTACCGCCACAAATCAGTCCCCCTTTAAAAAAATAAATTAGCTGCCGTTATCCTGCCAGCATCAGAGTCGCCTTGGGTACAAAAGTACCGTGATGTCCTTTTCTTTTGTGAGGAATTCCCAGCCATCTGCAACCAACAACACCGAAACATACGTATTCCCAAGGAAGGCTGCAGTACTGAGATTGCGAGGTCTGAGCCCGCATCTATCCTCTTCAACTCAAAGAGGAATGAGAGTCCATATCTAACATCAACAGGAGAATTTAAAAAGAAATAAAACTGCAGAAACGGTTGTGTGTCCTGCTATGGCTTTTTTGGTGTTGTGATATGCTGTAGAGTTCCACATCGTCCATAGAGTGGGATACGCATCGTTTATATAAAAAGGGAAGAAAAGGCGGGTGGAACACTTCCTCTCACATTGTTGAGCCTTTTGCTTGTAAAAGCTGTGGGAGGAAAGTCAGAAAGAGGTTTATAAACACAGACACCAAGAAAAGGCTTTCAAACAGAATTTGGCTCATACCCTTTGCTTTTAAATCAGGTGATCAGTTATGAAATTGCGAGGAACAATGAGTTCAGGAGAAATGTTTATATCTTGCTGAAACTCGCTGAAATTGTGGTGAAAGAAAAAGCCCTCATCCACACTTAAAAAATACTTGTGTAGGCAACTGAAATGTTGTAACTTACAGCATTCATGGACCAATAGCTATAAGGTGGGATTAGGCTGATTAGCTCTTTCACTGCCAGCTGGAACACAAGGAACTGAAGGCTGACTGTGATCCCATATAGGTTTCTCTAATTTCACTAACTTCCCATTTGGTTATGTGGATTTAGAATCCAACGTGGGTTCGATGAGTTCAATGCTTAAAAGCAAATTGTTGCTGAAGCGAAATACTAACAGTTTGTGCTCAAATAATCCCCATAACTAAAGGCCAAAGAAACTACAATTTAGCTCTTTTCCCTCTCACCTCGAAATGCCTGAAGAGCTGTTGACCTGTCATAGGCACTTTCAAGAGACCCATACCAGGTTGCTCATCCATTATTAGCAGAAAACCAAACTCTATTATGTTAAACTAATCTCTAAGAAGGTAAATAGAAATATCACACAGATAAGTTTCTGTTTAAATATATGTTAGACATGCATTAAAAATACCCATCAATTGCAGATCACCCACCCCAACTGTACAACTAGACTAATCCAAACCTACATGAATTCATCAGTCATTCATTCTACATTGTAACTGTACCAAGGACAACTACAGAAACATTGAAAACTAGAGACTACATAGAAAGGAGTGAAGAAAATAGATGGCAATGAAGAAAGTAAAAGATAAAAAGACTGCTTGAAGGGGTGAGATGTAAGAGACATACCACTCTAAAAATAAACTCACACGAGGCAAATGTACACACAAGTGACACAAGCACAAATGCAAGACAGCACCCATGTTCAAGCAGAGGCACACACACATATATAGTTCAACGTTTACAAGAAAGGTACATGTGCACAAGTGTCCATGGGAGGAGCACAAAAACAAGCAAGGAAGTGAGCTGTGCACACACAGAGAGCACTGCATGCACACAATACACACAGGAGCCATGTGTGGGCAGCATCATTATACAGAAGAATATAACTAAGGTTCATATGAGAATCAGATACTACTATATCCAAATGCACCACAACAGCATAAGCAAGCATGTGATAAGTAGCAAGTAGTATTGGCGAGCACTTAGAGTCATATAGCATGGAAACAGACCCTTCAGTCCAATTCGGCCATGCTGACTGTTTCCCAAACTGAACTTGTCCTAATGGTCTGCATTTGGCCCAGATCCCTCCAAATCTTTCCCAATCGTGTACCTATCCAAATGTTTTTTAAATACTGTAATCTTAATCTGGCAATTCATTCACACGCGTACCACCCTTTGTGAAAAAGCTGCCCTTCACCTGTGCAGGTCAGGTGAATTGGCCATGCTAAATTGCCTGTAGTGTTAGGTAAGGGGTAAATGTAGGGGTAGGGGTATGGGTGGGTTGCGCTTCGGCGGGTCGGTGTGGACTTGTTGGGCCGAAGGGCCTTTTTCCACACTGTAAGTAATCTAATCTAATCTAATCATGTTCCTTTTAAATCTTTCTTCTCTTACCTTAAAAATATGCCCTCTAGTATTGAAATCTCACATCCTACGAAAAAGACCTCTGCTATTCACCTTATCAATGCCCCTCATGATTTTATCAACCTCCATAAAGTCACCTCTCAACCTCCTATACTCCAGGGGAAAAAAAAAGTCTCAGCGTCTACAGCTTCTCCTTATAATGCAAACCCTCCAGTCCCAGCAACATCGTGGGATATCATTTCTGAACCCTCTCCAATATCCTTCCTATAGCAAGGTGACCAGAACTCCAAGAGTGGTCTCATCAACATTCTAGACAACCTCAGCATGACGTCCCAATTCCCATACTCAATGGTCTGAGTAATGAAGGCAAGCATGCTAAACACCTCTTAACCACTCTGTCTATGTGTGATGCAACTTTCAGAGAACTATATATCTGAAACCCTTGGTGACTCTGCTTGACAACACTACTCAGAGCCCTACCATTGACTGTATAAATCCAACCCTCCTTTGTCTTACCAAAATTCAATACCTCCCCTTTATCCAAATTAAACACGATCTGCCTCTCCTCAGGCCCTTGACCCAACTGATCAAGATCCCTTCATAATCTTACATCACCTCCTCCACTATTGTATATACCATCAATTCTGGTGTCATCCACAAACTTAATAACTGTATCCCCTAAATTCTCATCCAAATCATTTATATAAACGAGTAACAGTGGATCTAGCATCAATGCCTGCAGAATACCAATGGTCCTAGGCCTCCAGTCTGAAAAACAACCCTCTATCAGCACTCATTGTCTCCTACTGCCAAGCCAATAGGAGAAGGTTTGAAAGTGAGTGTTCATGCAAACCTCCAAACAAGGGAATCGATGTTTCGAGCATCAGCCCTTCTTCAGGAAACAACGATTCTCCTGCTCCTTGGATGCTGCCTGACCTGCTGTGCTTTGCCAGCAACACATTTTTCAGCTCTGATCTGCAGCATCTGCAGTCTTCACTTTCTCCAAACAAGGGAGAACTGGCAAAAGCTACAAATTTAGGAAAAGGTGAGGCCACATAATGACAAACACGAGGATGACAGTGTTTAAATTGGAGGCACTATGGACAAGGATAAAGGACAAGCCTCACGAATCAGCAGAGCTTATTACAGGACAGAATGCAAACAGTTGTGTTTGTGATAAACTGAAGCTGATGAAGGATAAAGAATGGAAGGCTGATCTGCAACACATTTGAATGGTTGAGTCTGCAGGTAATAATATTTGACAAGGATTTCAGTGATAAGTGGCTGAGACAGGAACAACAAAATTAATGGTCTTGGATGAAGGTTTGCTCGCTGAGCTGGAAGGTTCGTTTTCAGATGTTGCGTCACCATACTAGGTAACATCTTCCAACCAACCCAACCACCCCGTGGCTCAACACTTTAACTCTCCCTCCCACTCCACCGAGGACATGCAGGTCCTTGGACTCCTCCACTGGCAAAACATAACAACACGATGGTTGGAGGAAGAACGCCTCATCTTCCGCCTGGGAATCCTCCAACCACAAGGGATGAACTCCGATTTCTCCAGTTTCCTAATTTCCCCTCCCCCCACCTTGTCTCAGTCGGTTCCCTCAACTCAGCACCGCCCTCCTAACCTGAAATCTTCTTCCTAACCTCTCCGCCCCCACCCCACTCCGACCTATCACCCTCACCTTGACCTCCTTCCACCTATCACATCTCCATCGCCCCTCCCCCAAGTCCCTCCTCCCTACCTTTTATCTTAACCTGCCTGCCACCCTCTCCTCATTCCTGATGAAGGGCTTATGCCCGAAACGTCGAATTTCCTATTCCTTGGATGCTGCCCGACCTGCTGTGCTTTAACCAGCAACGCATTTTCAACCAACATCTTCAATAAGCCTCCGAATGAAGCTCAAAACTTGCTAAGTTAATGGTCTTTCTAACAGGCATATATTGGATTGGAAGCTCCATTTGGGATTAGAAAAATTGTGAACAGTCTATTTCCAAATGACACAATGGTCAGATAGAACTGGTAACAGGAAGCACAGAGCTTGTGATAGGGGATGAGGGAGATAACTGAAAACTTCCCAATGTTTAACTAGAGAACTAGCTTTTTTTTGAAGGGAATTGATCGCACAATGGCAATGTCACTAGAATAGCAATCCAGAGGTTCCGGCTAATGCTGTGGGGGTAAAAGTCTAAATTACATTCTGGTAGCTGAAGAAGTTTAAAGTTAATTATTACATCTGGAATTGAAAGCTAGTCTCAGCAATGGTGACCACGAAGGAATCGTCATTTGTTGTAAAAACTCATCTGCATCAGCAATGTCCCTTAGGGAATGAAATCTGCTGTCTTTACCCTATTTAGCCTACTCCAGATCCATGCAATGTGGTTGACTCTTACTTATCTGCTGAAATGGCCAAGTGAACCACAGAACTGAAAAGCAATTATGGATATCAATAAATACTAGACTTGGCAGTGATGCCCACAGCCCAATTTCAACTGAAGGATAACACAGATGAAACAGAGGTCACAAGTGATGAAGAAGTATTGCTCATTTGGAAACAGTTAATATCAAAGTGCAGCATGTGAAGGTGACCACAAACACAGCTGTAGAGGTAAAAGTGAAATTAAGCACAGATATTCCATTGAACTGCACAACGAGAAAAAAGCATTGGAGCTGTCCAAGGGTTCACTTGCATACATACATACACAGAAGCACCATGCATATGACACACACCGACAAGTAACATAACTCTCACACAGGACTCATTAAGTGGCGCACACACACCAGTAAAGGATTACTTGCTCACTCAGGTTAGACCAGGTTTCTTTTTCAAGATTACTTATTTCTATAATAATTTACAACACAAGAATGAATGCTGAAACGGGCCCACCACCAACTCATTCTAAGTCACTACCAGTTCTCACCACCATGTACGTGAGTTACATTTTATTCCCCGTCATTCAAATCACAATCAGCTTCCTCGTCCTCGCCCTTTATCCAGCATGCAGCATGCACAAGGGGTCAAATGTTAAACAGAAAAGAAAAGTAGCTGAAGATTAAGAAACAATCATTTTGATACTTGTAAAACATTCTGCAGTTTTAAATCAGAACATGCACAATTTACCAAATAGCTCAGCAGTTCACAGACACTCTGTCGGATTAAATGAATGATGCACTGGAGGCCAGACGCAACAGACAGCTGCCATGATTTCACATGCAGCACTGGAAATTATATGGGCTAAAGCAGCTCCAGCTACTGGGAACAGGCTTGAAGATATACCCTTCATTCACAAGGAGGAACGTTAGAAACAGGAGCAGGATTAGCCCATACAACCTGCGAGCCTGTTCCACCAAATCAGTAAGATTGTGGCTGAGCTCCTACATCAACTCCATGTTCCATTCCTATACTTATACTGCATTTTGGAAGAAAGGTTTTATTACCTTAAAATACTCCTTAAAATTGAATATTTACTAAGTTTATTAGATTTGTCTCATACTCTATAATAGCATGCAGCCCTGTGGTGACAACTTGGGACAGTGTGTCAAGATCAAAAAGTGAACTAGCAGTCCCTGGAATCCAGGACTTGACACCGTCAGTCGGCACTAACTCAGAGCGTCACTGGCAGACAGACAAAAATGCCTTGCAATATTTTTCTCTTTGACACTCACGCATGGGTCTCCACCCAGTAGCACTAAGCAGCCCTCAGAAAGCAACTAAGCAACTTCAAAATCAGATCATAAATCATCACCATGTATAAAAGATGGTCCAGACCATCATTATATTAGACTACAGCTACATGTCAGGTGCAGCGAATTAACTGCACACCAACCAGTTTAAAATGGTTGCAGCTCACCATACATTGGCTAGCTGCCTTGCCTGAATTTCTCCCTAGCCTATCTCCTCACCTTAGCTTTCCTGCTCGGTTCACAGCTTATTCCATTGGTGGTATTATGCAGCTCCTTGGAAACAACACACAGAAACTCTGCCTGGTCTTCATTCCCGTAGTTGTACGATGATCCAATGCTGACCAACTGTAAGAACAACAATGGACATTTAAGCTGAAATCCTTGATGTATAGGAAATCCTGTACTACTCAAAGAGGGGCTTCAAGAAAATGGACACTGAACCAAAGAGATGCAGGTAACAAGACATAGTTAAAAGTTTTGGTCAAAGAGCTGGGTTTCAAGGAGCATTTCCACAGAGAAGTGGATGAACTGACCAAGTTTAAGGGTAGGTACTGAAGAGGAGGTTAGAGAAAGAAATTTCAGACAGCAGGAATGTACAGCAAAGGGAAGATACACACATAGCACACTGAAGGCAATGCAGCTAAAGAGGATCACACATGGAAAGATAAAGGTGCTACACCTCCATGATATAGCTGGAGTATATACTGGGTTATTGGCCTAACTATGCTTCCACGCATACCCTGAACTCAAACAACTGGAGTTAACACTAGTTACCAGACTTGATGCAAAATCTCTTTGATCCCTTTTCTCCTATCCACTCTACTCTGATCATTAATGGTAATCCTTATGGCATTAACCATTAGAAGTGAATTGCACCAACCACCCAGCCACCATACTTTCACAGTACTACCTCTGCTTTGGGCAGGAACAGGAGGAGGGGATACTGAAGTACAGCACTTTTAAGTTATTACAACCTATTATCAAGCATGCATGACAAAGCTGCAGAACAGCCTTACCTGTTCAAACTTCCAGCCATCAGACATAGTGGAAACCATCTGGGTCAGCTCTTCCTCCTGACACTGAAGTACCCGGTAAACATGTTTTGTAGGAAGCTGCAGAAATGGAGATCACATTGTAATTAGCCTTCCATTCAAACCTCACATGCAGCAATATACCTTATCTGGTTCACAATAACATGGTCATTTTACAATTATAATAAACCCACGTTATAACACTGCTGCCTCAGTTGCCTGTTTTACAAAAGAGCACAATGAATTTGCTGATCAAGTGTCTAAACTCCTGTGTGGGCTCTAAAGGAGTAGTTTCCCTCTGTTTAATAGGAAATCATTCTTGTAAGACAGCACTTACAGGGAGATGAGCTATTAACAAAGCAATTAAACGACTGACTTAATTGAAAAAAGCATCCTTTTCATAGAATATGTATCCCACCAGGAATTCCCCAGTATCTCAGTAATTTATTTATATCACTCATTTCTCATAAGTACGTTTATTCAATTTCAAGAGATGAAACCAGCTTGCAGTGCAAAGTGCTGAAGAAATATATAATTTAAATCCAAGTAACCAGATTTTAGTCACTATCCACAGTTCAATTTTACACACATTTTAAAGGAGAAGGCAACCTTGGAATTAAAAAATAAATTCTCAGATTATTGATGAATAATCACATGGGACACAGACTTATCAGATAGCTAGATAAGGACTGGTACTGAGGGAGCTATGGTGTAAATCGGAAGTTCGAGGAAATCTCAATTAATGCTCTGTCAACTTCACTTTCTAATTCAGAGTTAAGCTGCACTAACGATATGTAAAATACCACATCCCAACAAACGAGTTTTCACAACAATCAAGAAATGTAACTCTTTCTGCTACCATAATGAATCCATGTTTCAATTGGATAGAAGTTTTTAAATGCTAAATTTACCTGAAATTTCTCAGCTTTTGTCACATGCGCCTGTCTGTCCTTTAACTGAGTGGCTTGCTAGGCCATTTAATAGGGTAGTCAAGAGTCAACCACATCACTATGGATCGGGAGTGAAACACAGGTCAGACGTGGCAAGGATGGCATATTTTCTTTCCTAAAGGGCAGCAGTGAACTGGATGGGTTTTTATAACAATTGTTGATAGTTTAATGGTCACCGTTATCAAGACTGTTTCTCAATACCAGATTTATTAGCTGAATTTAAGTCCCACCAGCTGCACTGGGCAATGTGAACGCTTACCTTTGGAGGATTAGCTCTAGCTGATACGTCTCATTTTCACATTCGATATGTGATAAGTGAAAAAGATATAGCCATTTATTAAAAATTTAAGATGTGGTCAAATAGCTAATGACTGCTGTCAGAAGTATAACATTTGTAAATGAGTTTATTTAGAGCGCTCATGTCAGCTGTGGGTTGACATCAGAAGCCAAACATTACAACATGCACTCGATGAATGGCATAGGTTTATTAAAAATTTTATTCAAACTTTCAACTCCTTTAAAATAGCAGGCGGAGGAATTTAATAACAACAGATTAAGCATGTAAATCCTGCTGACTCACCACAGTTTTATTTTTAAAAAATCAAATGTCGGTGTGTCTACTTTAACCCTTGATGTTACCACCATCAACTGCCTGTCACATTACTAGTTTAAGTGTCCAGAATCTGAGCTACCCTGATGACTAGGTTGGCAATTACGGTGAGGATATAAGAAATTTCAAAGTATAATCCCAATCCCCGCCAGGT
Source organism: Hemiscyllium ocellatum (assembly GCF_020745735.1). Classification (NCBI taxonomy): domain Eukaryota; kingdom Metazoa; phylum Chordata; class Chondrichthyes; order Orectolobiformes; family Hemiscylliidae; genus Hemiscyllium; species Hemiscyllium ocellatum. The sequence goes on from NC_083433.1 coordinate 16,852,532, forward strand.
TTTCCAAGCCATGCCACAGTTGTAATCAATGGTAGCACCACTTGGGAAATAGGGAGGAACAATGAAAGGTAGAAGAGTTCCTGCTACTGGCAAAAGGACTGGGGAATATTGGCATGGTGGCAATGACACTGGCCTAGGAATCCAAAGGCCCAGGCTCATGCTCTGGGGCATGGGATCCTGAAGAAGGGCTCATGCCCGAAACGTCGACTCTCCTGCTCCTTGGATGCTGCCTGACCTGCTGCGCTTTTCCAGCAACACATTTTCAGCTCTGATCTCCAGCATTTGCAGTCCTCACTTTCTCCATGGGATCAAATCCCAACTTTAGCAACTAGCAGAATTTAAACATAATTAATAAATTTAGTGCATTAATAACACCCATGAGAGCCATTACCAATTGTTGTGGAAACCCATCTGGTTCACTAATGAAGAAATATGCTATCCATACTTGATTTGACCTACATGTGACTGCAGCCCTACAGTAATGCAAGTGATCCTTAACTACCCTCTGGAATGCATCATAGGACATTCAGCTCAAAGGCTCACATTTGAGGAATGGCCTTTTGAGAAGGCAGCAGGCAACTCTGTTGGACATAAGGGCAGCACATCGGCTCATTGGTTAGCCCTGCTGCCTCAATTTGATTCCACCCTTGGGCCACTGTGTGGAGTTTGCACATTCTCCCCGAGTCTACATGGACTTCCTCCAGTGCTCCAGTTGCCACCCACTGTGCAAAGATACACAGATCAGGTAAATTAGCGTGGGAAATGCAGGGTTATGGGATAGAGTAGGAGGTCTGGGTGGGATGTTCTTCAGAGGATCACTGTGGACCCAATGGCCTTTTTCCACACTGTAAGGATTCTATAAAGCAGTCTATATCCAAAAGTAGCAAGATTTGAACAATATCCAGGTCTGGGCTGATAAATAGCAGGTAACATTCACACAAGACAACTGCCAGCAAATGATCATTTCCAATGAGAAAATATCTAACCACTGATCGTCCCCTTTATATTCAGGCATCACCATCATTGAACTACCCCCACTATCCACATCCTGGGGGTTACCACTGACCACAAACTTAACTGAACTAGCTAATAAAGAGAATATTATCGCAAATAAACAGCATAAAAGCATAGGAAGGGTTAAAGAATGAAGACCACTGGCAGTCTGTGCTCTGTGGAAGGCAGGATGGGATAAGAACAGTGGAATGCTCTTACACCAATTAGCAGAGTAAGGTTATGGCTGAAAGGTCACTATGGCATGATGAAATAACAATTGGTAGAACTAGTTTTTCTGTTAAGTATCATTACGACAGGATTGAGACCATAAATATTTGGGACATGACATTAAGATATCTAATCAACAGTTAATAGAGTCATTTTGAGACAGGAGACCATTGTAATAGATTGAATAGTTAAATATCTATCATGACAGGCTAGTCTGGAATGGAAGATCACTGTAACAGAGGGTGATAATAAACATCTAACCATGACATTAGAATAACATTAAATGGAATATACAACTAAAGAGATAATGGGAACTAACATCACTGGTTTATTGTGTAGATAGAGTGAGGTACTTTGACTAATATAGTTGGACATGCTGATAAGCTAACAGAAACATGATTGAAAAAACAGATAAATAAAAATCCACGGACCCAGAGGTTCGGGGGCATTCGAGAATTTGCTTTCCCAGTGTCACAGTTTTTTGTTTGCAAATAAAAGACCGACTTCTTGAAGAATTCGGAGCATCTCCTGGTGATTCTCTACATTTTCTCCATGACAATATAAATATCATGGCAATAACAGCAGGTCAGAGGCTAGGAATCCTGCAGTGAATAACTCATCTCCTGACTCCCCAAAGCCTATCCACCATCTAAAAGGCACAAATCAGAATTGTGACAGAAACCTGACCACTTTCCTGGATATAGGCAGCTCCAACAACAGAGTTGAAAAGTGTGGTGCTGGAAAAGCGCAGCAGGTCAGGCAGCACCCGAGGAGCAGGAGAATCGACATTTCGGGCATAAGCTCTTCTTCAGCTCCAACAACACTCAAGAGGTTTTAAACCATCCAAGACAAAGTAGCCCATTTGGTTGAAAAAAACATCCTCACACATTCACTCTTTCCATCACTGACACGTGGTAGCAAAAGTGTGTCCCAGGTGCAAAATGCAACGCAGAAATTCACCAAGACTCCTCCAACAGCACTTTCCAAACCTACTCCCACTGTCATCTCAAAGGACAAGGGCAGCAGATACATGGGAAAACTACCACCAGAAAATTCCCTTTTATGCCAACCACCATTCTGACTTGGAATTATATTACTGTTCCTTCAGTTTCACTGTGTCAAAATCCTGGAACCTCCTCCCCAATAGCACTGAGAGACTACACCAAATAGGCTGCAGTGGTACAAGGTAGCAACTCACTACCACATTGAGGACAACTAGGGATAGGCAAATACTGCCAAGTTGGCAACGCCCACCGCACGAATGAATTAAAAAATACTAACGTGGGAGAGAATTAAAAATTAATTGATGGAAATAGAATGAAATATTTCATTTTTTTGCTTTCAACCCCACCATACAGTGCACCTATCCTTACCTGTGTGGGTTTACAGTCTCGCTCCTTGATCTTCTCTTTCACTAACTTAATGAGAGGTGCTATGTTGTAAAACTCTGCTTCTTCTAGAACCCCTGCAACAGAGAAATATTACAATCACTATGACATTGCACAAGTGCCAGCATTCATTGTCACCCTGGCAGGGTTATAAATGATATACAAAACCACCAGAATCTAACCACAGACAGCCCTGCTCAAAAGTATATGTTTGCACATTAAGAATGGACAACTGAAGTCATTGAGGGCACTCCCCACAGTTAAATAACCTTCAGGTTGAGCTTACATATGATGGATGGCCATCTGACCGTGCCAGTAAAAAGAGTAATGAAAAGCATTGGTTTCTGCAACTGGGTTATAGGATAATAACAGAATAGCAAAAAGTACAGTAAAATTACATTGAAATTATAGAAACAGACCATTCAGTCTGACTGGTTAATGTTATGACTTATGCTCTGCAAGATATTCCTCCCATTCGGTTTCATTCACTCCTACCTCCGTAACCTATTATACCTTCTTCCCACACTAATTTGATTATTCCACATAGAAGTGATTTGTATCTAGCCACTCTTAGCAATGGTTCTACTGAACTCGCTGTTAGAGAATTAAAATCTTTGGGCTTTCTGTTGCACAGAAAGTGTAAAACACAGTGCCAAGCTCAAATGAATATTATCCAATTCCCCATAACTGTTTCTAATTCTGGTTCCACATTTACAAGCAATCATGACTCTCTTTGCAGATGCAAAATGGTTCCTGTCTAGATGCTGAGGTGGGTCAACTTTGTAAATCCAAAGACATAACAGACAGGTAAGTGGGTACATAGTATGAAAGATTCAATCAAACTGGTCCCCTACTCTGCATAAATACAAATAAAAACCACATTTAGCCCATCTACTAACTTTATATGCAACACCAGGAATTAAGACAAGAGAATTGTTTGAGGAAGAAATACAACCAGAATGGGGAGAGAAAAGAAAAACTCAATTTTTTCTCTCTTCCTGCCTCTAGGAAGACACCCTTGAAACTAATTAGTCTCCTATTTTCATTGGTTTTTCCTGGTATTTGTTCCAAAACTCAATTACAAAAGTGAAAGTTGATGGTGGAAATCTGAAATTGAAGAAGAGCAAGTGCTGAAAATAGCTAATCCCATAGAAACAGAAAAAGAGCCAAAGTTTTAGTCAATGACCATTCTGCCACTGAGGTTCTTGCTGCATGGATGAAGCCTGACCTGATGAGTACTTCAGTACTCTTAATCCATAATGCTGTTCATGACTTTCTACTTTAGCAATTAACTCCTGCCCCATAGTTAACCATTTGCTGCAATCAGTTGCCTCAATCTTGAAAACCTCAGCTGGATCTGTCCTTCTCTTGAAGAAAAGTGATTAAATACCATGATGTACATTCACCCAGAATAAAGAGCCAGAATTGGGAGAACAGATGAGAGGTATGAACTACCAATACAGGATGTGGAGATGGTGGAGAGAAAAGATTTAATAATTTTTTTTTTAAATTATGCAGGGTTTTGATGCAATTTTGAAGGAAAGACTATTTCCTCTGAAATGAGTGTCAGAAAGATCAATACTTAAAGTTATCATCACAGCTGATAGTAAAACTGGACAATTCAGATTTCAGAGTGGAAACTATCTTGATAGCGTAAATGTTTAATTTTTATTTACAGTGAAGGTCAATCACTGAACATAGAGTCAGAGATGTACAGCACAGAAATAGACCTTTCGGTCCAACCTGTCCATACTGACCAGATATCCCAACCTAATCTAGTCCCACCTGCCAGCAACCGGCCCCTATCCCTCCAAACCCTTCCTATTCATATACCCACCCAGATGCCTTTTAAATGTTACAATTGTACCAGCCTCCACCACTTCCTCTGGCAGCTCATTCCATACACGCACCACCCTCTGTGTGAAAAAGTTGTCCCTTACCTCTCTTTTATATCTTTCCCCTCTCACCTTAAACCTACACCCTCTAGTTCTGGACTCACCCATCCCAGGGAAAAGGCTTTCTCTATTTATCCTATCCATGCCCCTCATGTTTTTATAAACTTCTATAAGGTCACCCATCAGCCTCGATGCTCCAGGGAAAACAACCCCAGCCTGTTCAGCCTCTCCATATAGCTCCAATCCTCCAACCCTGGCAACATCCTTGTAAATCTTTTCTGAACCCTTTCAAGTTCCACAACATCTTTCCAATAGCGAGACCAGAATTGCACGCAATATTCTAACAGTGGCCTAACCAATGTCCTGTACAGCCGCAACATGACCTCCCAACTCCTGTACTCAATACTCTGACCAATAAAGGAAAGTATACCAAACGCCTTCTTCACTATCCTCACTACCTGTGACTCCACTTTCAAGGAGCTATGAACCTGCAGTCCAAGGTCTCTTTGTTCAGCAACACTCCCTAGGACCTTACTATCATCCACAACAAAAACAGAAATCATTGGAGGAACTCAGCAGATCTGATGGGATTTGTTGAGAAAAAGCAGAGCCAATGTTTTGTGTCTAGTGACTTTTCTTCAGAACTGGATCTGAAATGTTGACTGTGCTTCTCCAGCTATTTGTTTTTGTTTCAGGTTTCCAACATATGCAGCTCTTTGATTTTGTTTACTGTTATGATCTAGTAAGGTCTGGCATGATACCCAAGATTAAATGGAACAAAAGAACAGGTGACAGTTATGTTGATTAAGGAATAGTGGAGTGAGAATGAGTTATAAATATGGGGAATCACTGTGCTGGGCGTTTTGTTAAGAGCAAGGTGAAATGAAACACTGACCGGAAAAGTATACGGTCAGGCTCTGTATAACTAACTTTTAACCTCTGTAGTCTAATATCTATCTCTGAGCCAGAAGTCTGGGTTCAAGTTTCAACTGTTCCACAGGTTTGCCACAAGTCCAAACAAGTTGATTTTTTAAAAAAAATTCACAAGAGGCTACCAATGTACTTCTAACAAAACATTGTTAACAAATATCCTATTACAAACATTAGAAAGAAAAATAATCTGCAGAAAAACTCAATGAAGAATAACTCTTAACTCCATGTTAAAGCATCTTGCTCAGCTGGGAAGCTATAATCAGTTTTTTTTTTCAAAAAAATTCTTACACATTCAGTTCATGTTATTAATGTTGTAATTGTCTCAGGGGAGAGACTATGCTAACTCAACTCAATTACTACTTAATACTGGTTCCCTAAACTTATATCTCCAGTCTCCTCTGGCAGCTCATTTCATTCACACCCCATCCACTACATGAAAACGTTGCCCCTTAAGTCCCTTTTATATCTTTTCCTTCTCAAACTAAACCTATGACCTCTAGTGCTGGACTCCCCCACCCCAGGGAAAAGACCTTGTCTATTTACCCTATCCATGCCCCTCATGATTTTATAAACCTCTATAAGGTCACTCCTCAGCCTCCAATGCTCCAGGGTAAGATATCTGTTGCTTTCTTCTCACTAACCTCTAAATCATTTGGGACTTTCCTCTAATCTGACTGCTCGTAGACACCTAATTTCAGTAACTCTGATATTACGGACCTCATCTCTCTGTATGAAACTGCTTCTGATAAGCCCTCTCCCCCCTCTCTCTCTCTGGAAGTCATTAGACTTCAGTCAGCAAACAAATGAGCAATGATCTCAAGTGGCTTACTGGTCATTTAGCTGAAATGTCATGACATCTTGTAAATGTGTTTTCAACTCGCTATTGAAAACAACTTCAAAAATGGGCCAGATCTTCACAAAACTAAAAAATTTTCTCCAGCTTAGAACTTAAGTTCTCAAACGATAAAACTTCATGTGTCATCATAATAATACCAAGCAGTAAGGTGCAAGAGATTTATTTTCAGAGAGTTCTTGGAATGTAGGATAATTTGCCATAAGTCATTTTGAATTAGAGACTGTTGCAACTTTAAAGGGTAAATGTGATGAATACTTGTAAACGATGATGATACAAGGCCATAGCAAGAGAATAAAGCACTGGGACAAGCTTTGGATTGTTCCAAAAAAAAAAGGGGGGCAGCCACCAACAAACTCCTTGTGTTGTAATAGCATATGGATGAACAAGGCCAATCTCAACAATCTGTCTTCACAACTTTAAACCCTCAATACCCAGAATCATTATTTATTGTATTTTACATCCCAAAAAACTTGATTGCAGTGCCTTTGTTAAATGAGAACTTGGAGAAAGTCCCAGACTTTTTCCCCAAATCTCTACCAATAATTAACAGTAACATTTCCCAAGAAACTTCACAGCAATGTTATCAAACAACATTTGGCACAGGCGACAAAAGAATGCACCAACATCCTGGAGAATGCAAGTGACCAGAAACATAAATAGTGTTGCTATAAAGCAGGTTAGAGGCTGGGAAATCTCCAAGTAACTCATCTTCTGAATCCCCAAGGTCTGTCCACCATTTATTTACAGGGCTCAAGTCTGGAGTGTAATTAAATACTTCCCCCATATGCCCAAATGAGTGCATCTCCAACAAAACTTCAGAGGCTCAACTTCTATAACAAAACAACTGAAAGCCAGTCCATTCACCATCATAAACAAACCAATTTTCATCTACTGGCAGCAGCATGCAGCATCGATAAGATTCAATGAAGCAATATGCAAAGGCTTCTTGACAGCTTTTTCCAAATCTGCGACCTCTACCACAAGGAGGACAAGGGTAGGAGAAACTGGGTAGACCAGCACCTCACTGTCTCACAATATCCTGATTTAATTCCATAATTGCATTCCTTAACTGTCACTGGGTCAAGAACACGGACTCCCTTCCTAATAAAACAGACCCTTCGGTTCAACTCGCCCGTACCAACCAGATATCCTAAATTAATCTAGTCTCATTTGCCAGCACTTGGCGCATATCCCTCCAAAGTCTTCCTATTCATACATCCATTCAGATGCCTTTTACATGGTGTAACTGTACAGGCCTCCACCACTTCCTCTGGCAGCTCGTTTCATTCACACACCATCCACTGCTTGAAAACGTTTCCCCGTAGGTCCCTTTTATGTCTTTCCCTTCTCAACCTAAACTTATGCCCTCTAGTTCTGGATTCCCCCATGCCAGGGAAAAGACTTTGTGTATTTACCCTATCCATGCCCCTCATGATTTTATAAACCTCAAAAAGGTCACTCAGCCTCCAATGCTCCAAGGTAAACAGCCCCAGCCTATTCAGCCTCTCCTGATAGATCAAACCCTCCAAACCTAGCAACCTCCTTGTAAGTCTTTTCTGAATCCTTTCAAGTTTTACAACATCCATCCTATAGCAGAGAGACCAGAATTGCAGACAATATTCCAAAATTGTCTTGTACAGCCACAACATGATCTCCCAACTTCTACATTCAATGCACCGACCAATAAAGTGCACCAAACGCCTTCTTCACTATCCTATCTACCTGCGACTGCAGTTTCAAGGAGCTATGAACCTGCACTCCAAGGTCTCTTTATTCATCAACACTCCTCAGGACCTTACCATTAAGTGTATAAGCCTTGCCCTGATTTGCCTTTCCAAAATGCAGCATCTCACATTTATTTAAATTAAACTCCATCTGCCATTCCTCAGCCCATCTGATCAAGATCCTGTTGTAGTCTGAGATAATCTTCTTTATTATCCATTACACCTCCAATTTTGGTGACATCTCCAAACTTACTAACGGCACCTCCTATGTTCACATTCAACTCATTTATATAAATGATGAAAAGCAGTGGATCCTTGTGGCACTGCACTGGTCACAGGCCTCCAGTCTGAAAAGCAACCCTCCACCACCACCCTCTGTCTTCTACCTTTGAGCCAGTTCTGTATCCAAATGGCTCATTCTCCCTATATGCCATGTGATTTAACCTTTCTAACCAGTCTACCATGAAAAACCTTGTTGTATGCCTTACTGGAGTCCATATACATCACATCTACCGCTCTGCCCTCATTATTGCTCTTTTGTTACTTCTTCAAAAACCTCAATTCAAGTTCATGTGACATGAGTTCCTACACAAAGTCATGCTGACTATCACTAATCAGTCCTTGCCTATCCAAATACATGTAAATCATGTCCCTCAGGATTCCTCCAACAACCTGCCCACTACCAATATCAGGCTCACTGACCCATAACTCCCTGCCTTTTCCCTACTATCTTTCTTAAAGAGTGGCACCCAGCACCACCTCCTCTATAACAGACATTTTTCAAGCTGTCATCTATTTCCCCACTTTCTATACCTTCAATCTCCATCTCCACAGTTAATACTGATGCAAAATACCCATTTAGTATCTCCACCACCTCCTGCGGTTCCACACATAAGCTGCTTTGTTGATATTTTGAGGGGTCTTAATCTCTCCCTAGTTACCTTTTTGTCCTTAACATATTTATAAACTGTCAGAGAAATTTGCCCAATATTTTAGAGATCACAAAACACAGCTTGAAGTGAAACTGACAAATAGTTTATTACAAGTGATATTGCTGGAAGAGAACCAGACTAGGCTGACACAGAACTGACAGTCTGTACAGATTTCTCTTCCCAGAGCTGAGGATGAGACCAGTTTTATAATAATTTTGCACAATGACACTAATTAAGAAATAGGAGACTACAATGTACCTGGAAATGGAGTAATCTAGTTGTAAGGATGCTAAGAGAAAACAAATATCGGATGAATGCTCTGTTCCTTCACACAATGCAACATCCTGACAGTGTCGATGGTTCCATTCCTCTTCACAGGAAGGTGTTAATGTCTCCTCGGAAGTGGTGAGGTGCTTCCATTGTCCTGTTCCATTCAGCATGTCCTTGCAGGTGCCTTTCTGTCTGACCTGCTCTTTGTGGCTTTGGTATTGCTGGGTTGTGAAACTGCCCTTGAGATATCTGTGGTGCTCTGTCATTGTTAGTGGGAGCTTAAAGTCCGAAAGTAGCGACCCACTGACACCTTAGTCACTTGTCCTGTCGTATTTCCAATGTACCTACACCAGATGGACTACAGTGATCCAAGAAGGTGGCTCATCATCTCACTCTCAAGCCAACTAGAGATGGACAACATATATGTGCCTTGGGGGTAATATTCTTATTCCATGAATGAATAAAGAAACAAATCGGATTAGATGGCCAAAAGGCGAGTAAAGGAGGTATATTTTAAAGGAGTTAGTTTCAAAAGAATGTAGGGATAAAGAGAAGGCTTTGGAATCCCTAAGCCTGAGGGTCAAGGCAGCAGAATGCAACTCCTCAACAGAAAAGTGATGAAAGTTGGGGATGCACACAAGGCTAGAATTTCTGAAACACATTGGTCCCATTGGCTTGAAGACTGCAGAACATAGCAGACATAGGCGAAAGACCACAGAGGGATTTGAAATGGACATTAAAAATTTTAAAGTTACGCCATTACTAGAGAAAGAAGCTAATGTCAGTTAGTAAACAGTCCAGGACCTGGCAGCAGAGTTTTGAATGACGTCAATCTTATCCAGAAAATAAACTAAGAAACCGGCAATATTCAAAAGTATTGAATTACTCTTTATCCAATCTGGCAGAATGGAAGGAGCCTGGGAGAAATCACTAAGTATTCAAGATGGCTTCTCCTGGCTCTCAGTAACAACAGGATATCAAATTATTTGAGCAAACACGAAGAATATTTTTAATCTCAGACAATAAATGATCCCTCAAGTGTTTATTCCTTTTTACATTGTCATAATTTTTCATTTTCTTGATTTGCTGTTGAAGAAAGCCACAAATGAATGATGTCCAGGGAAATATTTCACAAACAGACTCAAAATATTTCACCCCTGGAGAAAAAACACCTGATCCAGTAAGCTTTTAAATCAAATCCACCATTCCATTTTCTGGTCATATCCATATTGTTCCTGGAAAGATAAGTAATTGTTTCTTCAATTCTGTTCTAACCTGGAATGAACTCCTCAAAATCATATTCTCTGGGTGAAATTTTTACACTCAAATGCTTTTCCACTTAAGAACAATGCGGCAAAACATTTAAGCAAACTTCTCTTGCTGTTGAGTATTAATCTTATGCTAATGTTGTACCTTTTACCAAGAGGTGCAAGGACACGTTGAGGTAGAGGTTCATGAACCCTTCTCATCAATAATTTGAGATTTAATAAGAGTCACTCTTTAATACAAGTGCATTCCTTCATCATGATTAAAAGATCTAAAATTGCTTTATGTCATATGTAACTGACCCACCTTAAAGGTGCTGGTAAATTAACCATGAGTTTGTGTAGAAGAACCAGGACCTGTAACCAAGTAAATCTTCAAAGTTATTTGCTTTACTATTTGTCCCAGTGGGGCAAATAAAAAAACATCTGCAGAAGGACTTTAGTACTGAAAATTATGAAATCTTTCACTTGGAATCAAAAAAAGGGATAGATCCAAGGATAATTTTAAAACTGTGAAAAGGGAAAACAGCAGAGACCCAAAGAGTGATATAGGAACACATATACAAATTTCTGTTTAAAAAAAAGCGGCCTATGGTGCATGGCTTTTAGGTCAAAACAGGTCAGAATATAACAAAGAGGAAGTTCTGCTGAAGCTTTACAATTCCGCTGTTAGACCAGTTTTGGGCACTGTATCTTAGAAAGGATACACAAGCCTTAAAAACAATACAGCTCAAATTCACCAGAATATTATCAAGACTCCAAAGACTACTCAAGAGGGGAGATGACATAATCTAAGCTTTAGTTTGCTGAAATAGAAATATACCTGGGTAGTTTGTTATTTTTAGGATTTGGAAAGGAATTGAAAAATAGGGAGATGACAACTTTATTCTGCTGGTGGGGAAATACAAGACAAGCGAAATAATCTTAAAAGGTGAGAAACAGGTGGCACTCTAGATAGAAGTTAAGAAACGGCTCTTGACACAACGTGCAGAATATACCAGCAGTGAGAGCAATCTCAATTAACAATTTTATTCTAAGAACAATAGACCATTGCCAGCCAGACATAAAATGGTATGGAGTCAAAGTGGGTACCCAGGGTTAGAATACTGAATGATTGCAATAAATACAGACTTAAAGAGTCCTTTCTTGTTCTTGAGTATTCAAGATTGACAAACCACCTTACCTTCTTCTGCTAGTTCCTTGTTGATGACAAGTTTGCCATGTCGGAGATAGTTCAGTATTGGCCCGAAGTATGTGGGATCCCGATCAATCAGGTACGCTCCTGTCTCATCCTGAGGAGGCAAAGTCACTGATTTACTATTCTTTGAAGACACTGTTCACCTGGGATGGGGAAGCACATCAACCTGCCTTGGCAGGAAGTAAGGGCATGATCTTGCACAATTCCTTGAACTGATGTTATCTTGTCTGCATAAGCACAAAAGCTTGTGTAGCAGATGGTCCCCCCAACAAAGAGCAGTGCTGCTATTAAACATATTTACTGATATCAATAACTAAAAAAGATAAGGAAGCACATAACATTGTGTATTATGCCTTGCATGATACAGATGTAGCAATGAATAAAAAAAACCCAAAGACTCTGAAAACCTCTTAAATTCCATAATACAGCTGATTTTTTGTAACGCGGTACATTCACTCTTCTGTAAATAGCTATATAAAATTCTATAATCTAGAAAAAGCAGAAAGTAGTACAAAAAATTGGACTGCTCTCGCAAAAAAGCCAGAACAAGCGGATGGGTACTTCTGCACTGTAAGGTTTTATCTGAATATAAAAATATAACAATACAACCAGCAAGATTTTACTGTTCAGCCCATGCCTCAACGTTATATGGAGACATGGCTTAGATAAATATGGGTTCTGGATTAGAGTGGTACTGGAAAGGCAGCATCCGAGGGCTTTTGCTCGAAACGTCGATTTTCCTGCTCCTCAGATGCTGCCTGAACTGCTGTGCTTTTCCAGCACCACTCTAATCCAGAATCTGGTTTCTAGCATCTGCAATCATTATTTTTACCCTGAGATAAATATGGGATCAATCTGAGAAATCCTTCAAGGAATTAATTTCTCAACAGTCCTATTGAGATAATATTATACAGAAAGAAATAATGACAGCCTATACTTGTGAAGAAGTCAGGTTTCGAAAGTTGAATTCTTTTTCACAAAGGATCGAATTTTTACACGAATAACATTTAAGAGGTTGAAAACTATACTCTCCCTTCATCTCGCTGTTGTAGAGCTACCAAGTCAGAGACTGTTCTCACCATCCCACCTTCAAAACTAGTTCAGAAGGTGGCAGAAAAAATTACCTCCACAGAGTCTGATATTGATTTAAGCACACTAAATTAAAATTTACTGAATTCAAAAAAATCCATTTATACAAATTCATACAATTTCATTTTTTTTTCCAGTTCTCCTGGTTAGAAGATCCAAACTTTCCTCAGCTGTATTTTTTTAGGCTACTTTCATCCATCCATCCATCCTTTATACTGAATATGGTCCAAATGCTTCCTCTGGGAATGACTGTTTCAGGACAGGTTGCTTTGTAAGTATCACCACTGGTCTGAGGAACTCGGAGAAAGGGAAGACTGCAGATGCTGGAGAGTCAGAGTGGAAAAGCATGGCACGGGAAAAGCACAGCAGGTCAGGCACTATCCAAGGAGCAGGAGTGTCGTTTTGGGCATAAGGCTTTCATCAGGAATGAAGAGAAGGAAGGGTGCTGAGAGATAAATAGGAGTGATGCTGGGGGAAAGTAGCTGGGAAAGTGATAGGTGGCTGCAGGTGGAGGGTAATAGTGATAGGTTGATTGGGAGGGTAGAGTGTATATGAGAGAAGGAAGATAGGTAGAACAGGTTTAGAGGGCGTTGCAGAGTTGGAGGCTTGGATCTGGGATAATGTGTTGAGAAGGGAGATCTGGAAACTAGTGAAGTCAACGTTGATGCCGTGTGGTTGAAGGGTCCCAAGGCGGAAAAAGAGGGGTTCTTCCTTCAGTTGTCAGGTGGCTTTGATTCGGCAGTGGAGGAGGACCAGGACCTACTAATCTCTGGACCCACCCCTCCAACTGCAACAAGAACAGAACTCTCCAGCCTTCACCTTCCATCCCACTAATTTCTGGATACAGTGCATTATCCTCTGCCACTTCCACCACTCACAATCAGACTCCACCAATAGAGATATATTTCCCTTCCAAACCCTATCTGTGTTCTGCAGAGACCATTCCCTCTGTGACTCCCTTGTTAGGTCCACGCCGCCCACTAACCCACCCTTCACACCCAACACCTTACCTTGCTGCCACAAAAGGTGTAAAACCTGTGCCACACTGTTCCCCTTCACCTCCATCCAAGGCCCCAAAGGATCGTTTCACATCCAGCAGAGATTTGCCTGCAGATCCACCCACCTCACCTACTGTGCCCATTGCTCTTGATGGGGTCTCCTCTACACTGGGATGACAGGATGCCAACTTGCGGAGATTTCCAGGGAACATCTTTGGGACACATGCACCAAACAACCCCACCGCCCTGCTGCCATTCCCCCTCCCACTCCTGCAAGGATATGCAAGTCCTAGGCTTCCTCCACCACCAAATCAAAGCCACCTGACAACCAGAGAACATCTCATCTTCCGACTTGGGACCCTTCCACCACACAGAATCAATACCGACTTCACCAATTTCTAAATCTCCCCTCTCCCCACATCCAACCCTTCAGCTTGACACCACTCCCGTGTCCTGTCCTACCCGCCCATCATCCTTCCCACCTGTCCACTCCACCCTTTCCACCAACCTATTGCAATTACTCCCCACCTGCATCCATCTATTGCCTTCCCAACTGGGTCTTCTGGCCAAAGCTTTTATGTTTTAGAAGTAACCTGTATTGTCAAGGGGCGTAGCCAGCTCTCCAACTGTGCAGTTCAAAACCTTAATTCAGTTCAGCAGTGGTGTGTGAAGAAAAGACTGGAACGTCTCTCTCTCTCTCATTCTGCCCTTCTAACTTCATTCTGTAAGCCCCGGTTTCATTTTTACTCGATTTAATAGGGATTGTTTATTGGGACTGTTGTGTATTTTCAGAACAGCATAATTAAGTCTGGTTTGGATAGACTGAGTTCTATGGATATTCTGGTGTTTATGTTTCATTCAAAATTTGAATAATTTTTTTGTCTGTTTTAAAACCTGGTAGTCAACCTCGCTAACTTACTCCAGGTAAATTTCATTGAACACTCACTGAAACAAACAGCAAAGTTATGGTCTGGGCTGCTGGCTTAAGAATGTTGAGTGTGTCTGGCCTAATCAATAATAAATTCGCCCACATTTCCATCCTGCCCTTAAATTCACTTGGTCTATTCTCAGACATCTCCCTCCCCTTTCTTGACCTCTCCATTTTCATCTCTGGTGACAATATCCAGGCAGACATTTACAATAAATGCACAGATGACACCATGTCCCACCCAGTATCCTGCAAGAACTCCATCCTGTTTTCCCAATTCCTCTGCCTCTGTCACATCTGCTCAAACGAGGAGACATTCCACTCCCAAGCATCCCAGACGTCCACCTATTTTGGATGTGCTTTCTCCCTTCTTTGTCATCCAGACAGCCCTCCACTGCAACACCTCCATTCCCCACTCCACTGCTCTAGACCACCCCCCTCCTAAAGTAATAAAATAGGGTCCTCCTCTCAGCTACCACCCCACCAGTCTCTGCATTCAATCATCCTTAAACACTTCTGCCAACACCAATTAGACCCCATGACCAAGAACATCTTCCCCTCCCCACCCTCCGGCAAGAACCGCTCGTTTGCTAATTCTTGGTTTGCACAACTGTCCCCACACCAATACCTCCCCCCACCCCAATCCGCAGGTACCTTCCCCTGCAACCGTAAAAGATGCAAAACCTGCCGGCACGCCACCCCCATCCCCTTACCCCCATCCAAGGCTCCAAACAGTCTTTCCAGGTGAGACAGAGGTTCACCTGCCTCTCTTCCAAACCCGCCTACTGTATCCGGTGCTCCCAATGTGGTCTTCACTACATCGGCGAAACCAAACATAAACTCAAGGCACATTTCACCAAGCATCTCAGCCAGGCCTGGAGGGACCATCCTGACCTCCCAATCACCACCCATTTCAGTTCCATGACATGACCATCTTCGGACGACTCCGTTGCCACAGCAAATCACACCACAAATTGGAGGAACAACACTTCATCTTCTGCCTGGGCATCCTACAGCCGGAGGACTCATCAATGATTTCTCCAATTTCAAATAATCTCCCTCCCCAACCCCAACTCCTTTTCCAACCCCTCCCCCTCCCTTTCAATCCTCTGACTGACCTTCCCTTCCAACTGACAACCGGATTCAGTCCTCTATTGACCAACCAGGTCGTACCCTCTACCTGTGTTCACCGATCCCAAACCTCACCACCATGCCTCACTCCCCACCCAAAACAGCAAACACTGGTTTTACAGCACAGGGTGATGGCTTAACAAGGCTTGATGCAGATAGCAGAGCTCCAGATTAAGTGAAATTTATGGAGATTCGGAGGTAGGAGGCCAGCAGTAGAGGAATGGAATTGTGTCTGGAGCTAGCAAAGACATGGAAGAGAGATTCAACCGCAGATGGGCTGAGGTACTGATCATCACACTGGCATCGCAAGCAAATTGCCCTTATTACAAATCTAAATATAGCTTCGATCACTGACACTTTTCAACACGTTAGCAATGAGGCATTTTTTCAGCCATCCACAGAGGCATACAAAGCAACAAAAAGAGATAGTAGTAAAGAAAAGTAAACTTTTCAAAAATATCACGATCAAGGAAACCAGGTAAAGAAAGCAAAATTTGATACGTGGAGAGATAGGTCAAATTATAAGATGACAATGGATTCTTAGAATCATGGTTCTTTCACTGGCAAATAAATATTTTAATTGGCTGGGCAGCAGGAGAGACTGCATATTCCCAAGCTAGGAATGGAAAGATGAAGAAAATAACCCCAGAGTCCCTGAGCCTAGTCGCTCTCCAACAAGTTAAGCCAGTGTAAGAGGTGGTGTCAGGTAAACAGAACAAGCTCTTAAGTCGGCTGCACTATTCAATGAGATCATGACTGATTTGTACCTTAGGTCCATTGACTGTGTTCCATAACTCTGAATACCCTTGGCTAACAGAAATCTGTCAACTTCAGTTTTAGAAAATCTCAACCTGGGCAAATGGTGCAATTCCTTACCAACCGATTGGTATCCACAATCTAAAATGCCCACAAAGAAGAATCTATGAGTTCCAGGCTGTCAACAAACATCTTCAAGATTACAGCATTTTCCAGCTGCCTTAGCTTTGCAGGATCCCTTTAAGTCACAGTTGTTCATCCACACCATAATAAAAATCTTGATTCGTGAAGGTAACAGACCTGAAACACTAAACTGAGTTTTTCCTTTTCCTCAGCTGCTGCCAGATCTGAAAATTTTCAATTTCTAGCTTCCATAGCATTAATTTTTTGAGTAATCTTAATTCCATTTAAAAGCCTTTGTATAGGTAACATTGTCGTTGTTTTACTACACCAAAGGGCTGGTCACTCATCAGGGAGGGGTAACTGATGGTGGTTTAACCTCAGGCGAGGGGACAGATTCAGAATGAGAGTCCTTCATGGTAGTCTCACAAGGTGGAGGAATTGAACCCGTGCCATTGACACCACTCTGTATCACAAAATGGCCATCCAGCCAACTAAGCTAATTGACTAGGATTAGTGAGGATTGCAGATGCTGGAGATTAGAGTTGAGAGTGCGGTGCTGGAAAAGCACAGCAGGTCAGGCGGCATCCGAAAAGCAGGAGAATCAACGTTTCGGGCAAAAGCCAGATGAAGATCTTTTACCCGAAATGTCGATTTTCCTACTCCTCGGGTGCTGCCTGACCTGCTGTGCTCAGTTGCTGGCCTCAGATTTTGTCAGCTCTTGCAAAAGGTCATTTCCAGTTTCATTGACTTAAATGTATGACTTCTCAGCTACCTCTTCAACAAACGTGCAGCCAAGTCCTGGTTCACCTCAATTACACAAGGATCCAAAACTTGTTGGACACATTCAAATCAAACTACTTTTCCTATTCATGAGATGGGGGCATCGCTGGCTAAGCCCCTATTCCTAATTATCCATCCCTAATCGTCCACAGGGCAGTTAAGAGTCAAACACAAGTTTTTGAAGTCACATGTAGGCTAGATCAGGTAAGTTGGCAGATTTCCTTCCCTAAAGGATATTAAGGAACCTAATTTTTTTATGACAATAGGTAAAGGTTTGGGACCAACATTAGACTAATTTTTTTTAGAGTCAAATTCACCATCCACCGCAGTATGATTCGAACTCATGCCCCCCAGAACACAGAGCTGGGATTCTGGATGAACAGTCCAGAGATATGACTGCCATACCACCACCATCTCCTATATTTCCTCTTACAAATCATAGAATATTTCAGGCAAATAGCCCACACCAGGAACTCAGTTACAATAACTTTCTCAGGAACTGCCTAATTTAAACATGAGAGACTGAGGTTCAGATTAAGATCAAAGTTGCATGTTCACAAGTCCTACCAAAAATTGAGATCAAAATCTCGGTGGCTATTTTAAGGTGCTGCATTATGCATGCTAAGGGACCCCTGAATGGGACTTTAAACTTTGGTCCTACACCCGTTCTAAAGAAAGACTACACGCAAAATGCCACAACCTATTTTTCTCTCTTTACAAATAGTGACGGAACAGGTGCGTGCTTACAGTAACTTGGTTTTATTTCCTTTTGACATGGATTGTATTTCATTATCATCTTCTAATTTACCTTCAGGATGACATTGCAAATTGCTTTGATCTAATGGGTGCAGCCTTTCCTGACGGACTAGAAGAGTATTTATCTACTATGTTTGTATTGATTCTTTTGTTCATTGACTGCTTCAAAGATCTGACTCCATTAGCAACATTGACAATGTTCAATTGTTATTATACTGGTCCTGCAATACAGTCACTGCTGCTGAGGGAGCCCAACTCAGTAAGCGGACTTTGTGATTACACTGACCAAATTAAATGATCTTACCCTGCCTCAGTCACTTCTAACTCCCTATTCTGTGTTACTATTGGTCAATTAGTATGTGAAATAAAGGACAGTGGTTTATAACCGAGGACAGACAGCATCAGTGGATAAATAAACAGTTATCTATACATTGTCCTGGGGATTATCCTGTGCCCCATCACATTCTCAGATACATTAGGGCCAGATTTTCCATTCTACCTCACCCACTTTCACCCTACACACTTTCATCCCCACTCTCAATTCCTTCAGTAAAAATCCATACCTCCACTGGACTTGGTGTTTATTTCCTTACTTGTTTCATTGTCACCAGTATCGCCTTGCACCATTCTCCCTTTCATCACTCAACTTCCCCCACCTTAAAACCCATTACCAGCCACTATCATCCACCTACCACTGCCTTTCTACTTAATGATTATATCTTGAACATTTTCAGGTTCTGGCAAAGTCATCAACCTGAGATATTAATGGTTGCTCATTCCACACATGCTACCTACTCGCAGAGTGTTTCATTTTCAGTATTTGCTCTTAATCCTAATGTACTCTTCACTTATAATGTCAACTTAAGCTCTCAGATCTGAGTCAGAAGCTTATAGGTTCAAGTCCTGGCCTTAAGAATCAGAAATCAAAGCTTCTCATCTACTGCATGATCTACACTATGCTGTCAATTGCCATCTGTTGGATAAGAAATTAAACCAAAGCTCTGGATATGACACAAAATAATCACGAGTAGCATTTCAAAGGGCAGATAAAGTCTCTGTAGAATCCTGGTCGATAACTAATATAATTGAAATAGATAAAGCAAGGAACGCTGGATACTAGAAATTCAAAATAAAGATCCAGTGCTGGAAGAAACTCAGCAGATCTAGCAGCATCTGGGGAGACAAAAACAACAAATAAGCTTGAGCCCAACGTGACTTCTTCAAAACAGAAACAAGACCGCCGTTCATTATCCCACTGCTATTTGTGGGAGCCGGTTGTGCAAAAAAGTGCATTGCATTCATAAACAAGAGTGGCTGAACTTCAAGAAAGTGCTCAACTGACTGAAACGCTTTGGCAAGCCCCTATCGTGAAAGGTGCTATGTAAATGCAATTATGCCAGTTGTTTTTACTTTGACTTCCAGGTTTCAACACTGAACCAACGTCAGGATTTCTGCTTTGAGGGCCCTTTTGTTCACTGAGAGCCTGCGGGCCATCTGTACGAGGGTGAGGAATTCTCCCCCCTCTCTCGAGCTGGCCAAGTTACCCCGGGGCCTACACACCCCGCCTCCTGAACCCAGGTCACTCACTCGGTCCGACAGCAGCTCCCCCTCCTCCTGGCACAGGCGGTACAGGAACGACTTCTCCTCACGGCACAAGGTCTGCCGAGTGGTCAGAAAGTGAGTGCCCCCGACATTGAGCCGAACCCACTTATTATTCGGCTCTTTCCCCTCCGCCATCTTCAGCTGCCATCAGCCTCCACCTCCTCCCCACTACCCCGGCAACGCGCAGGCGTGAACCGAACCCAGCCCACCACCACGACGCGCAGGCGTGAACCGAACCCAGCCCACCACCACGACGCGCAGGCGTGAACCGAACCCAGCCCACCACCACGACGCGCAGGCGTGAACCGAACCCGGCCCACCACAACGCGCAGGCGCGCCACTCGACAGTACTGCGCAAGCGCGCACCCGGCTCGGCCCCGCCCTTACTTGACTGAATTGGGCAGTCGTAGTCAGCCGCCGAAAAGCGAGCTGGGAGTTGTAGTCTAAAAGGAGGATAGGTTCAGGCTCTTAGGAGAATGGGGGCTTTGTGCTAGTAATGGAGCAAGCTTTAGGCGTAACATTTAAAAGCCTTTCTCAGGAATGGACTGTAAAAAAAAAAAGAGCAAGAAAGAAAGTGATGAAATTTAAACCAGGGTTAAGATAGATAATTCTTCTAGGAGAAAGTAAAGACTGCAGATGCTGGAGATCAGAGCTGAAAATGTGTTGCTGGAAAAGTGCAGCAGGTCAGGCAGCATCCAAGGAGCAGGAGATTCGACGTTTCGGGCATGAGCCCTTTTTCAGGAAAGGCTTTCCTGAAGAAGGGCTCATGCCCGAAACTTCAAATCTCCAGCTTCTTGGATGCTGCCTGACCTGCTGCACTTTTCCAGCAACACATTTTCAGCTTAAGGTGAATAATTGTCAATAGTTAGTGTACAGTCAATAAGATTAGGGAATGAGAAGGAAACATGATATTACAGTAATAACAGAGTTAGCTCAAGGAAAGGTCAAGGCAAAAGTGAGGACTGCAGATGCTGGAAACCAGAGTTTAGATCAGAGTGGTGCTGGAAAAGCACAGCAGGTCAGGCAGCATCCGAGGAGCAGGAAAATAGACGTTTCGGGCAAAAGTCCTTCACGAGTCCTGATGAAGGACTTTTGCCCGAAACATTGATTTTCCTGCTCCTCGGATGCTGCCTGAACTGCTGTGCTTTTCCTACACCACTCTGATCTAAACTTAAGGAAAGGTCTGACTAGGACAGAAATTTTGACGCAGAAATATTTAAGAAACAGCAGAAAACAAAAGGAAAGGATAACAGGTGGTGGTGGTGAAGGATTGCATTGCAGTGTTAGAGGAAAGATACCTCAAAGGGTTCAACTTGGCTAGAGCTGGGGAACAAAACAAAATGCGTATAACGTCCTTGCTCCATGCAGTCTCTAGGCTGCCAAATTACACAGTAGTGATAAAGGGGGATTTTGATTGCCCAAATTATAGATTAGGATACTGGTAGTGTGGAAGAATGTTGATAATAATGTCCCCTGATTAGCAGTATTAGGACCCTTGCTATTCTCGATATAGATTAATGATCTAGATCTTAGCATGCAAAAGGTAATTGCAAAGTTTGCAGATGACAACATTTGGGAGAGCTGTAACTAAAAAATGACAGTGTAGAACTTCAAAAGGGTATGGACAATTTGGTGCAGTAAGCAAATAGGTAGCAGGTGAGTTCATTGCAGAAAGATGATGCAGTTTTGGGGCTACAGGAGCAGAGGAACCTGGGTGTATACACGCACAGATTAAAGGTGGCAGGATAGATGGAGATTAGTAAATAAAGCATAGTGCCCTCAGCTTTATTAATAGATGCAAAAACTACAAGGGCAAGAAGATATTGAACATTTAT
This sequence comes from Hemiscyllium ocellatum, assembly GCF_020745735.1. Classification (NCBI taxonomy): domain Eukaryota; kingdom Metazoa; phylum Chordata; class Chondrichthyes; order Orectolobiformes; family Hemiscylliidae; genus Hemiscyllium; species Hemiscyllium ocellatum. Next base: position 16,874,212 of record NC_083433.1, read on the forward strand.
AGGACACATGCTAGGACAAGGCATCAACTGGATTATTGTGTACAGTTCTGCACGCCACATTTAGAACACATCGAAGAGAATACAGAAGTGATTTAAAAGAGAACAGATTGAAGAAGTTTGAAGAGAAGGCAGCGAAGAGATCAGATAGAGATTTCAAAAACGAGGAGTGGATGGGATAGAATGTACAAGAGGAATCTGTTCCCACTCATAATAGGATCAAGGATGAGAGGACATAGATTTAAAGTGTTTGCAAGAGGAGTAAAAATAAACATTTGCATTCGGAGGATTTTGTTCCTTAGCTGTAGCCAAATGGCTTTTATCCTTGAACCCTTGGAGACACGCTTTTTTAGTCGACATGTGGTGGAGGCAGGTTTCATTGAGACATTCAAGAGAGCACTGGCCAATTATTTGGATTGACATAATGTACAAAAGATATAGAAAAACAGCAGGAGAGTGGTGCCAGGTAATGATTTTCACGAAGAACAAGTGGAAAATGGATGGGTAAAATAGCCTCCTTTATGGCGTAACGCTGCTTTGATCTATCAAGAATGCAAGCACATATGCTTTCTGCCCAAGGTTTTTAATCTAGCTTCCCTAATTAATCGATAAGATATTTTTACTCAAGCTATGTTACAAAAGAGTGCAATGCAAGTTGGCTATAAGTCAAAACTAATTCATCAAATGTAAAGAAGGATAAAGATTTATATTTGCACCTTAAATGTTATTAATAACATGTTCCCCTAACACCTAAGCAGAATTGTTACAATAATTTTTAGTTGCCTCAGTATCACAATGCACAAGCTAAAATGATTAAAGCTGGTGAACGTCCAGAGATGTTTATTTCCCCACTTCGGAAATAGTTAAAAAATGTAATAGTAAAACATTAACAAAAAGTATAGACTCAAAAGCATAAATCAGCCAATTAATCTTTCAATGAGGGGCAGCACAGAGTCTCAGTGGTTACCACTACTGCCTCACAGCGCCAGGGAACCTGGGTTCGATTCTAGCCTCGGGTAACCGTTTATGTAGAGTTTGCATATTCTCCCCATGTCTGCAGGGGTTTCTTCCAGGTGCTTTGGTTTCCTCCAAAGATGGTTAGAGACAAAAAAAAACTGCAGATGCTGGGACCCAAAGTAGACAGGCAGGCGGCTGGAAGAACACAGCAAGCCAGGCAGCATCAGGTTGTGCAGACATCAATATTTCAGATGTAAGCCTTGTTCAGGACTGGGGGTGGGTGTAGGGAGAGCTGCAGATTGGGGGTGGGGAAGTAGGTGGCAGGAGCAGGGTGGTGAACTGGAGATAGGTGAAGACAGGTGGCGGGTATAACCTGGTTGGTCAATGGGAGGAATGGATTCTTTTGGTGATAGGGAGCAGTGGAAGGGAGGGGGAGGTGCTGAAGATGTGCAGGTTAGGTGAATTGGCTATGCTAAATTGGCCATTGTGTTCAGGGATGTGTAGACTAGTTGCATTGGTCAGGGGTAAATATAGGATAATAGGGTATGGGAATGGGTCTGGTGGGTTACTCTTTGGAGAGTCAGTGTGGACTTGTTGGGCCATAGGTCCTGTTCTCAGACAGTAGAGTTTCTATGAACTGGAACAGGTATAATCAGGCTATGTCACTCACCACCACATTTCAAATTTTCATGAGTCTAATTCCACCCATTTTACAGGAAGTGTATTCCAGATGAAGCCACACAGCACAGAAACAGACTCTTTCGTCCAAGTCATTCAGCAAATTAAAAACAGCTCTTACATGGCCCACATGCATTTATTTTTGCTAATTACAGTATCCAAAATCATCATTCATATAAATGATTTGAACGTGAACATAGGAAATATTATTAGTAAGCTTGCAGATGACACCAAAATCGGACAGCAAAGAAGGCTACCTCAGAGTACAATGGGATCTTGATTAGATTGGCCAACAGGTTGAGGAGTGGCAGATGAAATTTAGTTTAGGTAAACGTGAGGTGCTGCATTTTGGAAAGGCAGATCAGGGCAGGACTTATACACCTAATGGTAAAGGCCAGGGGAGTGTTTTTGAACAAAGTGACCTTGGAGTGCAGATTCATATTTCCTTGAAAGTGGAGTTGCAGGTAGATAGGATAGTGAAGGTGGCATTTGGTACGATTGTGTTTGTTGGACAAAGCATTGAGTATAGGAGTTGGGAGGTCATATTGCGGCTATACATGACATTCATTAGGCCACTTTTGGAATAGTGTGCGCAATTCTGAGCTCCCTGCTATGGGAAGGATGTTGTGAAACCCGAGTTCAGAAAAGATTTACAAGAATGTTGCAAGGTTTGTGAGGCAAGGGAGAGGCTGAATGGACTGTTTTGCCTGGAATAGAGGCTGAGGAGAGATGCTATAGAGGTTATAAAGTCATGAGGGCATGGATAGGATAAATGGACAAGGTCCTGTGTCAACTTCTCGCTCCTACTTCACAACATTTTTTAATCTCTGAAGGCTTTAGCTATGGAGACCCATTTGGCTTCCTCCATTGGGCTTAAGATCCCACAACACTAGAGGTATACAGCATGGAAACTGACCCTTCAGTCCAACTTGTCCATACTGGTCAAATATCCTAAACTAATCGATTCTATTTTGCCAGCATTTGAACCATATCCCTTTAATACCTTCCTAAACATGTACCACCCAGATGCCTTTTAAATGATGTAATTGTAACAGCCTCCAGCACATCCTCCGGTAGCTCATTCCATTTATACACCACTCTCCATGAAAAAGTTGCCCCTTAAGTCCCTTGTAAATCTTCTCCACTCACCCTGAACCTATGCCCTCTAGTTTTGGACTCCTCCGACCCTGAGAGAAAGGCCTTGGCTATTCACCCTATGCCATTCAATTTTATAAACCTCTGCAATATCACCCCTCAGCAGCTGACACTCCAGGGAGAACCACCTGTTCAATGATATGAAGGCATATCTTCGCCATAACCTAATCACTGTTTTTTATGATGTTGGTTAACAGTCTTTCTAATCAAGCCTAGTTTTGTTATTCCTCAGATTCCATTGGCACTGTAATCTCCGGCTTTGTAACCATTTCTGGTTTTTTGTCAACTCTCTTGAGCTTGGATAGAACCCTCTTCAGTGATTTGGGTGGCATAGGTTGTAGTAACACAGCAAGTTTGCCCACTTCACGTACAGATATGAGCACCACCTGCAAGTCTGGTGTGTATTTGTTGCCCATCACTAATTATGCCTGAATGGAGCGGCATATTTGGTTATTTTAGAAGAGTTAAAGCATTGACATGGGTCTGAAGTCACATCTGAAGGACTAGATATCCTTCCAGAAGGACAATAGCGTTGCCAGATGGGTTTTTCCAACAATCAATGATCATGGTCACCTTCAAGACTAGCTTTCAGTTTATAATTTATTCATTAAATTTAAATTCCACCAGCTGCCATGGTAGGATTTGCATCCCCTATTATTAGCCTAGATTACTAGGCTAGTGACATTACCACTGTCTGACCCTCTTCCCTTAACTTCCTGCTTCAAATCTGCACTTCAAAAAGGTACATAATTGAATGTGAAGCCAGGCTGCACTTGTGAGCTGCCTACCGTTTTGGAGCAAATGAACCCATTAGTCAAGTTCATCACAGAGGCAAGGGTTGGTTATAAAATTGCCAGAACGCCTCATCCCTTTTAACATTTGTCCCAGCTGGTGTTACAATTTCTCTCTGGGATTCCAACGGCACTGCAATCTCAGGCTTTGTAACCACCATTTCTGGCTTTGCATTAACTCGCTTTGGCTTGGGTATAACCCTCTTCAGTGATTTGGGTGGCTTAGGCTGTGGTAAGACAGCAGGTTTGCCCACTTCCAGCACAGAGATAACCTTAGGCCAGTTCCTGGTTAACTTCGGCTGTTCTTCAATACGCTGCTGGAGGTCCCTCGACAGTCTCTCACAGGCAAGGAGCTCCGCAGTCCAGACACCTTTAAACAGCAGAATGAGGAAAGTGACCCAAAACAGTCAACCAATTTCTGTCCCTACCCCAGACAATTACTGACAATTTCTCAATCACGATTCTCCCTGCAGTGACACGCAAATGTCAGAGGTGGCCCAGTTGTAATCAGAAGATGGATTCACATCCCACTCCAGAGAATGGAGCACAAAGATCCAAGGCTGACCCTCTCTAAGAGTGCTGCCTGGTTGGAGATGCCATATTTCAGGTGAGTCATTAAAGGTTCCAACAGACCCCACGCATGGATATAAATGTGCCCCAAACAATTCGATGAATAAGTATCTTGATGTCTTCTTTAACATTTGTTCTTTAACCAACACTAAACAAGAATAAAAATGGAGAATCAAAGGAAATTTAAAGGGAATGCTGAGAAAGTGGCAGAGTGGGCAATTCGTTGAGTAACCAAAGTGAGAAACTGTGAAGAGTGAGAGAGTAATTATTGTACATTTTGCACAAACTCTTGTTCATCTGACCTCCAGGCAATATAGAGCCATTCTGCTATATCGCTTCTGAAAGGACAACCATCTCAATCCAGGATTCAATCTACTTAAGCTTCGATGCATTGCTTCCTTAGCTAATATGACTAACTGCGTACATTGTTATCATTCAGTCAGATGTCTACAGCAGAGAAAAGGACCCTTTAGTACATCAAGTCTGCACTGATCATAATCAACTATTCTAATCCCACTTTCTAGCACTTGGCATCCATTTTGCCAGAGCGGCGAGGAAAGGAGGAGGAGAGGTGAAGCTAGGGCTTCTGGGAAGGCTGAGTTTTCCCACATTAAAAAGGGACTTACCTCGCGAGTTGGGCCTCCATTTGCCAAAAGATACGAGGAAGGAGCGAGGACTTCTGGGAAGTCGTATATTTGTGTAGTTGCATTGTAGGTTACAGTCAGGGGACGGAAAGGGATCCCCTGTGGCCATTCCCTCAACAATAAGTATACTGTTGTGGATACTGTTTGGGGGTGGGGGGAAAAGAGATTTACCAGGGGAAAGCAGTGGGGTACAGGGATCTGGCACAGAGTCTGTCCCTGCTGCTCAGAAGGGGAAGAGGAGCAGAGCAGTAGTCATTGGGGACGCCATAGTTAGGGGGATAGATAGGAGGTTTTGTGGGGACGAGAGAGACTCATGGTTGGTGTGTTGCCTCCCAAGTGCCAGGGTTTGTGATGTCTCTGATAGAGCAGTCCCAAGTCGTGGTCCACATAGGCACCAATAACATAGGAAAAGAGATGGGGATTTAAGGCAGAAATTCAGGGAGCTAGGATGGAAGCTTAGAGCTAGAACGAACAGAGTTGTTGTCTCTGGTTTGTTGCCCGTGCCATGTGCTAGTGAGGCGAGGAATAGGGAGAGAGAGGAGTTGAACACGTGGCTACAGGCATAGTGCAGGGAGGGAGAGCTTTGGATTCTTGGATAATTGGGGGCTCTTTCTGGGGTAGGTGGGACCCCTACAAGCAGGATGGTCTTCATCTGAACCAGAGGGGTACCAACAATCTGGGAGGGTGGGGGAGGAATTCGCTAAGGCTATTGGGGTGGGTTTAAACTAATCCAGCGGGGGGATGGGAGCCAAAATTGTAGTTCAAGTATAGAAAAGGTTGAGAGTACAGAGGTCCGAAATTAAGTTTCAGGGACGCAAGATGGCACCAGCAAGCAAGATGTTGATTTGAAGTGTATCTACTTCAACACCAGGAGCATCTGGAATAAGGTGGATGAACTTGCAGCATGGGTTGTGGTCATTTCGGAGACATGGATAGAGCAGGGACAGGAATGATTGTTGCAGGTTCCAGGATTTAGACATTTCAATAAGAACAGAGAAGATGGTAAAAAAGTGAGAGGTGTGGCATTGTTGGTCAAGGACAGTATTGCAGTTGCAGAAAGGATGTTTGGGCTCTCGTCAACTGAGGTAGTATGGGCTGAGGTTAGAAACAGGAAAGGAGAGGTCAACTTGTTGGGAGTTTTCCATAGGCCTCCGAATAGTTCCAGAGATGTAGAGGAAATGATAGCAAAGATGATTCTCAATAGGGGTGAGAGAGACAGAGTAGTTGTCATGGGCAACTTCAACTTTCCAAATATTGACTGGGAACGCAATACTACAAGTACTATAGATGAGTCAGTTTTTGTCCAATGTGTGCAGAAGGGCTTCCTGATGCAGTATGTAGACAGGCCAACAAGGGGTGAAACCACATTAGATTTGGTAAGGGTAACGAGCCCGGCCAGGTGTTCGACTTGGAAGTAGGTGAGCACTTTGGTGATAGCGATCACAATTCTGTTATGTTTACTTGAGTGATAGAAAAGGATAGGTGTATACCACCGGGCAAGAGTTACAGCTGGGGGAAAGGCAATTATGATGCAATTAGACAAGATTTAGGAAGCATAGGATGGGGAAGGAAACTGCGGGGTATAGGCACATTAGAAATGTGGAGCTTATTCAAGGAAAAGCTGTGTCCCCTAGATAAGTATGTATCTGTCAGGCAGGAAGGAAGCTGTGGAGCACACGACCCATGGTTTACGAAGGAAGTGGAATCTCTGATCAAAAGGAAGGCAGCGGCTTATGTTAGGATGTGATGTGAAGGCTCATTTAGGGCGCTTGTGGGTTACAAGGTAGCCAGGAAAGACCTAAACAGAGAGCTCAGAAGAGCCAGGAGGAGACATGAAAAGTTGTTGGCAGATAGAAAGCCTTAGGGTTTACCCTGATCCTATACATATATAAAGAAGAAGAGAATGAGGACAGTAAGATCAGGGCCAATCAAGGATAGTAGTGGGAAGTTGTGTGTGGAGTCAGAGGAGATAGGGGAAGCACTATATGAATATTTTCCAACAGTATTCACTCTAGAAAATGACAATGTTGTCGAGGAGAATACTGAGATACAGGCTACTAGACTAGGTGTGATTGAGGTTCACAAGGAAGAGGTATTAGAAATCCTGCAGAGTGTGAAAATAGATAGGTCCCCTGGACTGGATGGGATTTATCCTAGGATCCTCTGGGAAGTCAGGGAGGAGAATGCCGAGCCTTTGGCATTGATCTTTAAATCGTCATTGTCTACAGGAATAGTGCCAGAAGACTGGAGGATAGCAAGTGTGGTTCCCCTGTTCAAGAAGGGGAGTAGAGACAATCCTGGTAATTATAGACCAGTGAGCCTTACTTTAGTTGTTGATAAAATATTGCAAAAGGTTATAAGAGATAGGATTTATAATCATCTAGAAAAAGAATAATTTGATTAGGGATAGTCAGCACCGTTTTGTGAAAGGTAGGTCGTGCCTCACAAACCTTGAGTTCTTTGAGAAGGTGACCAAACAGGTAAATGAGAGTAAACCGGTTGATGTGGTGTAAATGGATTTCAGCAAGGCGTTCAATAAGGTTCCCCACAGTAGGCTATTGTACAAAATGCGGAGGAATGGGATTGTGGGAGATATAGCAGTTTGGATCAGTAATTGGCTTGCTGAAAGAAGACAGAGGGTGGTGGTTGATGGGAAATGTTCATCCTGGAGTCCAGTTACCAGTGGTGTACCGCAAGGGTCGGTGCTGGGTCCACTGCTGTTCGTCATTTTTATATATGACCTGGATGAGGGCGTAGAAGGGAGAGTTAGTAAATTTGCTGACAACACTAAGGTCGGTGGAGTTCTGGATAGAGACGAAGGATGTTGTAGGTTACAGAGAGACATAGATAAGATGCAGAGCTGGGCTGAGGGGTGGCAAATGGAGTTTAATGCGGACAAGTGTGAGGTGATTTACTTTGGTCGGAGTAACCGGAATGCAAAGTACTGGGCTAATGGTAAGATTCTTGGTAATGTAGATGAGCAGAGAGATCCGTGTCCAGGTACACAGATCCTTGAAAGTTGCCACCCAGGTTGACAGGGTTAAGGCGGCATACAGTGTTTTAGCTTTTATTAATAGAGGAATTGAGTTCTGGAACCATGAGGATATGCTACAGCTGTACAAACTCTGGTACAGCCACACTTGGAGTATTGTGTACAGTTCTGGTCACCGCCTTAGAAGGATGTGGAAGCTTTGGAAAGGGTGCAGAGGAGATTTACTAGGATGGTGCCTGGTATAGAGGGGAGGTCTTATGAGGAAAGGCTGAGGGACTGGAGGCTGTTTTTGTTCAAGAGAAGGTGGTTGAGAGGTGACTTAATAGAGACATAAGATAATCAGAGGGTTAAGATAGGTTGGACAGAGAGAGTCTTTTTCCAAGAATGGTGAAGGCGAGCACAAGGGGGCATAGCTTTAAATTGAGGGGTGATAGATATAGGATAGATGTCAGAGGTAGTTTCTTTACTTAGAGAGCAGTAAGGGTCTTAGTTCAGTATACAGTATACTCTGAATCCCCATTCTATTGTTGTGGGATTTTTAAAAGTTCATACTTTGCCTAGAACAGTAGTAGATTCGCCAACTTTAAGTACTTTTAAGTCGTCATCGGACAAGCATATGGACATACGTGGAATAGTATAGGTTAGATGGGCTTCAGATTGGTATGACAGGTCGGCGCAACATCGAGGGCCGAAGGGCCTGTACTGTGCGGTAATGTTCTATGTATCCTGAGGGCAAAGACCTTCGCCCCTCCCCTATTCTAAGTATGGTCACACCAAAATCTTAAACAAAATTTTTAAATGTTTAACTGTAGCATTTAACATTACTGCATTTGAATACATCAGAACCATTTAAAATTTAACCTCAAACACCATGATACACATTCAGATTAACCCACATGCTTCCTACTCTTCTATTCAACTTGTCACTGTTTATGCTAGCTAAGCTGTTTACATTGGAAAATTGGCTGCCAAATTTCACAGCAAGGCATCCACTGTTAACAGTGATTTAGCTGCTTGCAAAGCAAACACTGTACAACAATTTCCTCATTCCAAACCTGTAAGTTTATAAAGTAGGGATCCACAGTAGTTTTGAACAATTTGCTTTTATCCATGTCCTGCATTCAAACCTGGACTAATTAAACAATGATTTTATAGCAAAGATATAAGAGCTCAAACTCTATTTATTCCAAGTGATTCACTAGGCCACATCCCAGTTAAGGTCGTACCCATAGTCCACTTTCATCATGGTTTTAGCACATGGCACTTCAGGTTAGAGGGTCACTTATCACACACTACCACCTTCCTCCACTATGTAGTATACTCTGAATCCCCATTCTGTTGTTGTGGGATTGTTAAAAGTTCTTGTGGTTCTGCTCGCCGAGCTGGAAGTTTTTGCTGCAAACGTTTCGTTCCCTGGCTAGGGAACATCATCAGTGCTGTTGGAGCCTCGTGTGAAGCGCTGCTTTGATGTTTCTTCCGGTATTTATAGTGGTATAAATAAACCACTATAAATACCGGAAGAAACATCAAAGCAGCGCTTCACACGAGGCTCCAACAACACTGATATTCCCTAGCCAGGGAACGAAACGTTTGCAGCCAAAACTTCCAGCTCGGCGAGCAGAACCACAACAACGGATACCCGAGCTACAAATCTTCAATCAGTTTTTTGTTAAAAGTTCATTAATGAGTGAATTTGTTGTGTAGGCGTTGCTGGCAAGCCAGTGTGTATTGCCCATTCTTAACTGGGGCAAGAAGAGGGAATCATATTGCTGTGGGTCCAGGGTCACATGTAGGCCAGACCAGGTAACTAACAGATTTCCTTCCCCAAAGAACTTGAACCAACCAGGTGTGATGACACTGTGGCTTTAAGAGGTGCACTTTGTTCTGGCATTTTTTTTTTGGAAGAGAGGTTTTAAGACAGAGGTGAGCTGTCTATTTGGATTCAATAAAATGAACAACTTGAAGGACATTGGAATGTTTTTTTAAAAAAATTGGAACAATAGAAGCAGGTTGAACAGGTGGGTCAGGCTTCCAAAGGTCCAGAACTTTTAGGTTTGTTTTTAAAGCTTTCAGCAGTTGATGCTGGGTGGAAGTTGCAGTACATCTCCCCCTGTTCTGAGTTTTATCTTTATGCTTTTCTTCCTAGACTGGAGAATTGCTTGTCAGACAATCTATTTTTCTAAACTTGCCTTTTGCCAAGGGTGTGTTTATGGAATGTTACTACATTGGAACAGTTAATTAGTAATAGCTACTGTATCTATTATTCTGTTAAGTTTAGATAGAGTTGTTATTCCAATTTCTTCTTTCACCTGGTGTATCTTAAAATACAGTGTATGAATCGTGTTCTGCTTCAATCCTGTCAGTTTGACCAAACTGCAACTGGAGCACAGTTGCCATGAGAAAACTGTAGGGTCTAGACCATCATAATATATTTTGAGGGTGTTTGGTCTAGTCATATCACAGATTATCGAGAACCAATTTATAGCAAATCAACAACTGCTACATGGTCAGCTCTTTATTCCAGACTTCACTGACTTCAAATTTCACCATTTGCCATGCTGGGATGTGAACTCAGAATATTGGCCTGGGATTCTGGATTGCCAGTCCAGTGACATAACCAGTACGCTACCACGTGGCCTAATGCAAGAGGAGTAATTTCCTTTTCACTCAACAGCACGTGTGCTACTGGTTGGCAAGAAAGGCCCCCCCCACCCAAAGATAAAACTACAGTAACTCAAAATAAGACTGATTCCTGGGGTGAAAGGATTGTCCTATGAGACGATAGAGTAGGCTGCATTTACATTCCCTTGGATTTAGAAATGAAATAATTTCATTGAAACAAAATTCTTTATGACCTTGATGGGGGTGAATACAAGAGCATGTTTCCTCTGGATAGAAAAGGGGTGGCCATCTCCAGATAGCTGTTAATTATTGATGAGGAATTCCATTTTCAGTATTGTTAAAAAGAGATACACTAAAGCTATTCACCTTGAATTTTCCATTAGTTCATTAGGCATCACTAGCAAGGTTAGTATTTACTGCCCATTCCGAATGGCTCAGGAGGACAGTTAAAGAGTCAATCACATTGAGAGTCTGATGTCCACAGAAGAGGACAGACCAGAAAAGGTTGGCAAATTTTCTGAAGGACATTAAGGGTTTTCACAACAATTATCTGTGGTTGCCTTCAGGCTAGGTTCTATTCCAGATTTTTATTCAATTCAAATTTCATCATCTGCTATAGTGTGATTTTAACCCACTCCCTCAGAACATTAGTCAAGAGTTCTGGATTACTAGCCATCGACAGTGTCACGACCTCACCGCCTTCTTAGTCATCAAGACAGAAGAGCAGCAAATCACAAAGGGAGCAACAATTAATATCTCATGGAGAAAAAAAGCTACTGATTGGTTGGCAAAATTGAGTAGACAACTCAGACAGACGGTCAATCTTAATAAAAAGGCAGATCAGGCTCAAAGGACAATTCTGCTCATTTTGCTCATGTTTTATGTCACTCATACCGGGTAGAACTCACTAAATAAGACGAAAGTAAATTGGTAAAATAGCCTTTTATTTAAGATCAGGTTGCCATATCTTATTTTACGTTGATGGCTCATTTAAATTCTGGAGCCAAAAGATCTTGGGATGGATCAAGTCAGATTTCTGCCTTTCTAAAGTAGATGGAAAGGATAATAGGGACTTCATAGGCTCCAAGGAACAAGCAATGTATATCCTGGTGGTCCAATGGATATAGGAATGGAGTCATTGGATTCAGGGTTACTCTAACAGCTCTTCTCCACTCAAAGACCAATGTCTGCTGGAGTGAACTTTCACAATTATTTTCAATTAGGGCAAATTAAGACTAAAACCAAATTATTTTCAATTGCACAAAAACAAATAAGGTGTGGTTGCGTTTTCTTTGTTTTCGGTCCTTGGTAGTTTCAATTCTCCGAATGTTTCTCCAGCTCCCCTAATGCTTTCTTCAATTTCTGATGGATAATATTCATCTCAACCCAGTGACCTATAAAAATGAGACAGCCTTGCTAGAGTCACAATGCAAATTTGCAAGACAAATCATTTTCCTTCATGATCAGTTTTAAGGCGTGCATGTGCAGTGTTCAGGGGCAGAGTGGGGGAGAGCAGGACAGAGGGAAGAATTGGCTACCAATGATCTCCGACTTATCGCCAAGCTTTGAATGTAAAGCACCCAAGATCTTGTCCTTGTTCACACCCTTCCAAAACCCTCTTCTCTGAACTAGAATGGAAAAGGTATCACTGTTTTGCCCAGCATGATTCATTGAAGAATAAGGAGTTTCCCAGTATTCAAAATTCTATCGTTCTATTTCCTAGCAGCCAAGATCTGGATCAAGCCTGGGGGCTACACGAACTATTTATGGGAGGAAAACTGTCGAAGGCTTCGCTCAACATATTTCCAGTCAACCATCAAAATTGATCAGCTGAGCTTAAATGGTCAATAGGGCCTGGCGACAGCACATGGCAGAATCAAAGAATCATAGAATTCCAACATGGTGGAAAGGAGGCCAATCAGCCCAACAAATCTGCACAGCCCCTCCAAAGAGCATCCCACCAGACCACAACCCTATTTAAGAAACCTCACATTTCCTAAGGAGAAAGTGAGGACTGCAGATGCTGGCGATCAGATTAGAGAATGGTGGTGCTGGAAAAGCACAGCCGGACAGGCAGCATCCGAGGAGCAGGAGAGTCGATATAGTGTCATAGAGTCATACAGCATGGGAACAGACCCTTCGGTCCAACCCGTCCATGCCAACCAGATATCCCAACCCAATCTAGTCCCACCTGCCAGCACCCGGCCCATATCCCTCCAAACCCTTCCTATTCATGTCCACATCCAAATGACTCTTAAAATGTTGCAATTGTACCAGCCTCCACCACATCCTCTGGCAGCTCATTCCATATACATACCACCCTCTGCGTGAAAAAGTTGCCCCTTAGGTCTCTTGTATATCTTTCCCCTCTCACCCTAAACCTATGCCCTCTAGTTCTGGACTCCCCGACCCTAAGGAAAATACTTTGTCTATTTATCCTATCCATGCCCCTCAATTTTGTAAACCTCTACAAGGTCACCCCTCAGCCTCTGACGCTCCAGGGAAGACAGCCCCAGCCTGTTCAGCCTCTCCCTGTAGCTCAGATTGTCCAACTCTGGCAATATCCTTGTAAATCTTTTCTGAACCCTTTCAAGCTTCATAACATCTTTCCGACAGGAAGGAGACCAGAATTGCACGCAATATTCCAACAGTGGCCTAACCAATGTCCTGAAAAGCCGCAACATGACCTCCCAATTCCTGTACTCAATACTCTGACCAATAAAGGAAAGCATACCAAATGCCTTCTTCACTATCCTATCTACCTGCGTCTCCACTTTCAAGGAGCGATGAACATGCACTCCAAGGTCTCTTTGTTCAGCAACATTTCCTAGGACCTTACCATTAAGTGTATAAGTCCTGCTAAGATTTGCTTTCCCAAAATGCAGCACCTCGCATTTATCTGAATTAAACTCCATCTGCCACTTCTCAGCCCATTGGCCCATCTGCTCCAGATCCTTTTGTAATCTGAGGTAACCCTCTTCACTGTCCACTATGCCTCCAATTTTGGTGTCATTTGAAAACTTACTAACTGTACCTCTTATGCTCCAAATCATTTATGTAAATGACAGAAAGTAGAGGGCCCAGCAGCGATCCTTGTGGCACTCCACTGGTCACAGGCCTCCAATCTGAGAAACAACCCTCCACCACCACCTTCTGTCTTCTACCTTTGAGCCAGTTCTGTATCCAAATGGCTAGTTCTTCCTGTATTCCATGAGATCTAACTTTGCTAATCAGTCTCCCATGGGAAACCTTGTCGAATGACTTACTGAAGTCCATATAGATCACATCTACTGCTTTGCCCACATCAACCTTCTTTGTTACTTCTTCAAAATTGGCCTTTCTCCAATTTAGAACTTCAACTTTTAGATCTGGTCTATCCTTTTCCATCACTATTTTAAAATAAATAGAATTATGGTCGCTGGCGCCAAAGTGCTCCCCCAATGACACCTCAGTCACCTGCCCTGCCTTATTTCCCAAGAGTAGGTCAGGTTTTGCACCTTCTCTAGTAGGTACATCCACATACTGAATCAGAAAGTTGTCTTGTACAACTTACTTAAGAAATTCCTCTCCATCTAAACCTTTAACGCTATGGCAGTCCCAGTCTACGTTTGGAACATTAAAATCCCCTACCATAACCACCCTATTATTCTTACAGACAGCTGAGGTCTCCTTACAAGTTCGTTTCTCAATTTTCCTCTGACTATTGGGGGATCTATAATACAATCCCAATAAGGTGATCATCCCTTTCTTATTTCGCAGTTCCACCCAAATAACTTTCCTGGATGTATTTCCAGAAATATCCTCCCTCAGCACAGCTGTAATGCTATCCCTCATCAAAAACTCCACCTCCTCTCTTGCCTCCCTTTCTATCCTTCCTGTAGCATTTGTAGCCTGGAACATTAAGCTGCCAGTCCTGCCCATCCCTAAGCCATGTTTCTGTAATTCCTATGATATCCCAGTCCCATGTTCCTAACCATGCCCTGAGTTCATCTGCCTTCCCCGTTAGGCCCCTTGCATTGAAATAAATGCAGTTTAATTTATTAGTCCTACCTTGTCCCTACCTGCCCTGACTGTTTGACTCACTTCTGTTCTCAGCTGTACCCATCTCAGACTGATCTCTTTCCTCACTATCTCCCTGGATCCCCCTTCCAATGTCGTTGGTTCCAATGTGAACAATCTCCTCCTGCTGGCCCCTCTCCCCTGTGAGAACATTCTGCACCCTCTCTGAGACATCCTTGATCCTGGCATCAGGGAAACACACCATTCTGCTTTTTCTCTGCTGGCCACAGAAACGTCTGTCTGTACCTCTGACTACAGAATCTCCTAACACAATTGATCTCTTGGAAGCCGACATATCCCTCGTTGCATTAGAGCCAGTCTCAATACCAGAAACTTGGCTGCTTGTGCTACGTTCCCCTGAGAATCCATTACCCCCTACATTTTCCAAACCAGCATGCCTGTTTGAAATGGGTATATCCACAAAAGACTCCTGCACTAGCTGCCAACCTCTCTCACCCTTCCTGGAGTTAACCCATCTATGTGACTGTATCTGAGACTTTCCCCCCTTCCTATAACTGCCATCCATCACATACTGTTGCTGTTTCAAATTCCTCATCGCTTCTATCTGTCTCTCCAACCGATCCACTCGATCTGATAAGATTCGCATCCAACAGCATTTATTACAGATGTAATCTGCAGTAACCCTTAAACTCTCTTTAAACTCCCACATCTGACAAGAAGTACATATCACTGCAAAGGCCATTTTTGCTCCTTCACAGACCCAGAACATAACACCGTCTTATTCCTCTACAAAACACTGCACCAGGTTAAATTAATAGCTATGGTTTATATTTTAAGTTTAATCAAGAGACTTAACTCCAAAAACATATAATCAAAAAAGAATCCACTATACTCACTACTGCAGCCTTTCTCTTGGACAGACTTAAAACAACAATTAATTTATCTGATTCTGTGCTGTGAACTTCGCCCAACAGTTCCTCCAAGATTAGTTGTGAAATTTACTGTTTGCTAATTTTCACAGATGCACTCCGATGTTCAGTGATACATGAATTCGGAGTGCATCTGGGAAAATTAAACAGTGAAATTCACAACTAATCTTGGAGGAACTGTTGGGCGAAGTTCACAGCACAGAATCAGATAAGTTAATTGTTGTTTTAAGTCTCTCCAAGAAAAAGGCTGCAGTAGTGAATATAGTAGATTCTTTCTTGATTGTGTGTTATTGGAGATAAGTCTTTTGATTAAACTTAAAATGTAAGTTTCAGGCATAAGCCCTTCATCAGGAATAAGGCTTGTGTCAGGGCTGAGAGATGGTTGGTTTTCCTGCTCCTCAGCTGCCGTCTGACGGGCTGTGCTTTTCCAGCACCACACTCTCGACTCACATTTCCCATGGCTAATCCACCTAACCGGCACAGCTTTGGACTGTGGGAGGAAACTGGAGGATCCAAAGGAAACCCACACAGACACAGGGAGATGGGCAACTGTCCATGTGGAGTTTGCATGAAGGCTGGAATTGAACAGGGTCTCTAGTGCTGTGAGGCAGCAGTGCTAATCACTGTGCCACTCCTCCTGCTTAAATAGGGCCTGGATACATGCATAAAAAGGACTCCCATTCTGTGGGAAGGCTGGGCATTTGAGCATCAGTCACAGGCAAAAGAGGTTGATGGGGAGGGTCTATGGTTGGGTGGTATGGGACTGATCGTCTTGACCAAGCGCATCTGTGGGTTAATTGCCTTCAGGATGACAGAGGCAGAGAAAGAGGTAGAACAACAGTCTAACTCACACCCCATCAGCTTTACTCGATCAGGCTTTGGTGTGACTTGATGCTGGAACAAAAGAACTAATGTCTGCAGCAGAATGGCACATGGACAAGTAAATTATACTGTACCCAAATGATCAGTCGTTCTACCATGCCAGTGGTCTGGGCTGCGTTTGAAACGGTGATGTACCTCCTTCGTGTAGGTAGATTGTACCTCGCTCTGCCATTTACCCGAGAAACCTGGCATCACAAAATAACAATAAGTCTGCCACATACAAAAGAAGAATTTCACTCAGCACCATTCGTACATTCCACCCAACTTGGAAAAACTTCAGTCATCAGAAATTCATCTTCCACTCAAACTGACAGACTTGACACAGAAGAGGAAATCCCGATATGGAGAAGTGACCCAGGGAATGTTCACATTAATCGACTGTAATCCCAAGCTTGAGCTCAGAATGGGTTGGACGTGCAAACGTACAAAACTAAAGCAAACCTTTGGCCCCTCAAGTCTGTTCCTCCAAAAAGATGGTTTACGTATGTGTTTTGAGCTACACACTCTCATCTATCTCCGATAACCCTCCATCCTCCGGCCCGACAAGAATCTATCCATTTCTGTCCCAAAAACATTTTGTGTCCTTTCCACCTTGGAAGGAAGCGGAGGCAAGCTCCCAAGTTGCACAACCTTCCAGAAAGAATTCTCATTGTTTTCAGTTCTTCAAGTTCTGGACTGACCCACAAGAGGAAAAGTCCTTTCTATATTCACCTTATTAAGACCATTCACAGGATCTTCTACACTACAATAAAGTCAGCCCTCACTAAACACCAGTGGAAACAAGATCAGCCTGTCCAACAAATTCTCATTAAACAACCCTCTCATTTTAAAAACATCAATCTGGTTACCCTCCTAACCATATTTACACCCTTGAAACCAAATCGTTACACATTATTTGTTATATGGTCTCAACATTCCCTATATAATTGAAAAACAACATCCAATTACCATTGCAGGATTGGAATCCATATCTCAGCGTAACGGTCTCCATTACTACTCCATCATCATCTCCCTGCTATTCAGATTATACTCAGGCACTTGCTTTCAGAACCAGGTATTTTTGCTCTGTTATACTAATCACCATTTCTCTCTCGCTCTCTCTTCTCTCCCCCCACCCCTCTTCCTCAGAAAAATCATGTTTTAAGACAGAAATATAGGAAATGATCCTTGATCAATTTGTTTTGAATAAAAGCTCTACATAGTTACCAAACTTGTACTGTCGCCTTATTCTAGAAGTCAAGTCACGGGAAAAATGAAAGCATCTGCATTCATGATCTGAATAATTGCAACAAACATCAAGGATTCGCAATCACAAGTTAGCTATATCAGAGTGGAGTTTGCAAATGGTGGTGATGGTTTTTAAACTGACCAGAGTGACAGATCTGTCTTCTGACAGAGTCAGGCAGGCATTTGCATCAAGGACAGACATAGTTGGGTTAGATGAATATTACAGCGCCAAAGGGCTGAAAAAATTCCCATTACCCAATATCCATTCTAATCAATGCCACAGCAACTCATGTAGGATAGCCCTATTCTTAGTCTGGTCAAAATCTAAAATAAACAAAGTGGGAATCGCACCTATAAAACGTTCTTGTTTTCATAGAGCGCAGAAGGGGGCCATTCTCTGCTAGCAATGCCTATTCTGGATCTCCACAAAAAAGGCAAGCAGTTGCATTTAATCCAGCCACACCAATTTAATATACCCATAACCCTGTAAGCTCTTTGTCCTCATGTACCCATCCAACACTTGAAAAAAATTATTTATAGCATCAGCTGACAACATGTAACTTGAGTTTAAAATTACAAAAGAACGGACATGTATTAGAATAACACCTTTTGTGGCCTCACCATTCCCTAAAGTGCTCCACAATCTAATGAAATACTTTATGAAAGTACAGGATCTCTAAAAGAATGAATGTTCCAGTGATAATAAAGTGAATACTTTATGTAGACGTGTGGAATGAATTGGCAGTACCTGGAAAGATGTTGCATCGGAGAGGATAGCCTATCTTTTCATACCAACTTATTTCATCAGTAGGTTGCTCCTGTGGTTGTACTGAGGGAACCTCCGAATCCGACCTCTTTGCTGGCACCTCTTTTTCCCTCAAGAACTCCCTAACCTTCACAGAAACAAGAAACAGGATGGCTGAATGAACAGATAAATCACATAAGCTCTCTTTCTCGCTCCAATTTCCTCTTGCCAGCAGGATAGACCTTCACAGGTGCGGAATTGCAACACAGGTTACCAGCCACCTTAATCATTTCATGCAAAAATGACCAATATTCACATTAACCCACAATGTTGGAGATGATTTCCTCATGGATGGCAACACCGTTAATCTACATTCTCCTGTAATAGACAGGCACCCAGCAATACCAGGCAGAAGTGGGTACTGCAGATTAGAGTCAAGATTGGAGCAGTGCTGGAAAAGCACATGAGGTCAGGCAGCATCCGAGGAGCAGGAAAATCGACATTTCAGGCAAAAAGACATTCATTCCTGACGAAATTCTTTTTGCCTGAAACGTAGATTTTCTTGCTCCTCTGATGCTGCCTGATCTGCTGGGCTTTTCCAGCACCACTCTAATCTTGACCCAGCAATACCAGCTAACCTCAGTGTAGACCTGCAGCAATGCAATTTACTGAAGACCCAATCATACAGTCACAGCTCATGGTTACTGGCCTGGGTCTTGTACTATAAAATTCAAAAGCTTATGTATCTTTTCATCCCTTGTCATTATTACAGTTTCAACCCCTGAAAAACTGGTTAGCACTGCTGCCTCACAGCACCAGGGTCCCAGGTTCGATTCCCGCCTCTGGCAACTGTCTGTGTGGAGTTTGCACACAATCTCCCAGCTTCTGCGTGGGTTTCCTCCAGGTGCTCCAGTTTCCTCCCACAGTCCAAAGATGTCAGGTTAGGCAAATTGGCCATGCTACATTGACTAATGCACCTAACACTATGGACAGAGGGAAAATCGGTCTGGGTGGGTTACTCTTCGGAGGATCGGTGTGGACTTGTTGGGCCGAAGGGCCTGTTTCCACATTGTGGGGAATCTAATCTAATCATAAATATCAGAATTATGACAGTTAACCTCATATTGTAGCAGGGGTACTTATTGTAAAAATTTAAAAAGGCAGAGTGGGAAAAATAGGCAGAAGTTAAAGGAGGAGAAAAAGAGTATTCACTTAACAATTTAGGCAACAGCAATAAATTAATGCACAGCAAGATTCCATAGACTATATCATTAAGAGATAATCTTTTGAAGCGGAGATAAAATCGCTCCAGAGTATCTGGCATAGCCCCCTTACTCTTCTTTGAGAAATGTAACAGGATCTTAGAAGACTGTGTCATCAATGTTAGATAGGACCTCAAATTTAAAATGAACCTGAAAGATGGCCTTTCCAAAACTGTAGCACTCCCT
This sequence comes from Hemiscyllium ocellatum, assembly GCF_020745735.1. Lineage (NCBI taxonomy): Eukaryota > Metazoa > Chordata > Chondrichthyes > Orectolobiformes > Hemiscylliidae > Hemiscyllium > Hemiscyllium ocellatum. The sequence goes on from NC_083433.1 coordinate 16,893,869, forward strand.
CCGTACTGCAAAAGGGTGGTCTACTTGATTATACACTCGCATCTTTGGAGTGCAGCTTAAGAGAGTCCACCTAATGGTGCTGAGCTGAGGGTGCTACCCATTGAGCCATGACTGAAATATCCAGTAACATTACTGCGAAGTTACCATCCCCATCGTTCACCAAGTTAGGTGCAAAAACCAACTACACAAGTACTCTTTCCACACTCACCTCATCATCCGTTAGCAGCTCATCCACAACATGGGTTCTAAACTTGTGCTTAATATTTTGGGGAATTATACATTCGACTTCTTGACTGGGGGGCTGCTGCAGAGCCTCACACAATGGTGACTGTGTGCCATCGGTCATCGCACTAGGTGTGCAAGGCACAGATCTTTCTCTGTCAATTTGCCGCCCAGTGATTCTTCCATCAAGAGATGTTTTAAGAGATCTCTTTGGTTCAGAGCTGTCGTCCCTAACATCCCGTTTGGTGCCATTGGTATTTCTGGATTTTGGGCTCGTCGTTCTCAATAAATCAAGGCAATTCCCAGATTTAGTAATATTTACAGATTCAGGCTTGCACTTGTGCTGTTCCAACAGATTATCTGGTTTTGCATCGCTTGGCACAGTGGCAACTTTTTGTTCTTCTTCTGATAACCCTGTAATTAAGAGAGAAGGAAAAGATTTGCATTTACACAGTATCTTTAAACTGCAATTTTGCATCTCAAAGCACTTCAGCTTTTGAAGTTTATTCACTGCTGCAATGTAGAAACATGGCAGCTGATCCGCACCCAGAAACAGTGAACAGATAATCTGCTTTTTGATCAAGAGAAACATGGGCCAGGTCAGAGAATAATCCTGCTTTTTCAAAATTCACATCACAGGATCTTTTACATCTGTTCAAAATGGGCTGAGGTTCAACATCTCTTCAGAAAGATAGATTAGATTAGATTACTTACAGTGTGGAAACAGGCCCTTCGGCCCAACAAGTCCACACCGACCCGCCGAAGCGCAACCCACCCATACCCCTACATTTACCCCTTACCACTATGGGCAATTTAGAATGGCCAATTCACCTAACCCGCACATCTTTGGACTGTGGGAGGAAACCGGAGCACCCGGAGGAAACCCACGCAGACACGGGGAGAACGTGCAAACTCCACACAGTCAGTCGCCTGAGTCGGGAATTGAACCCAGGTCTCCAGGCGCTGTGAGGCAGCAGTGCTAACCACTGTGCCACCGTGCCGCCCATAGCACCTCCAGCAGTACAACATTCCTTCAGGATTACACTTAAGTGTTGGTCTTTGATCTTTGTAATCATCCACGAAGCCCAATTTGAACCCACAACTTATGGCTCACAGACAAGATTTCTGATGATTCACGGTGATGCAGTTTTAAGTTAATTTAACCTGGTTGTGTTTTTTTTAAGAACGGCAGAGGTGCTGAGCTCTACCAGCATCACTAAAGTGAGCAGCTTGAGACACCTTGGCTCTTCTTTTTAAAAGTTGGAATAATAGAAGCAGCCTGAATGGTGCAGCTGAACTCCCACAGAACAAGGATTTTACTTTTGGCTTTCAGCAATTGCTGTTGGGGTCTTGAAGTGGAAAGTCTTTTTTGCCCCTATCTTGGTTACCATAAGACATAGGAGGGGAAGTAAGGCCATTCAGTCCATCGAGTCCACTCCGCCATTCAATTATGGCTGATGGGCATTTAAACTCCACTTACCCGCATTCTCCCCGTAGCCCTTAATTCCTTGTGACATCAAGAAGTTATCAATCTCTGCCTTGACGACATTTAGCATCCCAGGCTCCACTTCACTCTGCGGCAATGAATTCCACAGGCCCACCACTCTCTCGCTGAAGAAACGTCTCCGCATTTCTGTTCTGAATTTTCCCCCTCTAATTCTAAGGCTGTGTCCACGGGTCCTAGTCTCCTCACCTAACAGAAACAATTTCCTAGTGTCCACCCTTTCCAAGCCATGTACAGCCAAGAAGCTGGGGGGTCTGTCTCGCATGCAACTCCTGTAGCAGGCAATCTGTTTTCTGAAGTTGTCTTTTTCAAAGGGTGTGATTATAGGATATTACTATATTGCAACAGTTATTGTGCAGTCTGTTCTGCTATAACATGTTTTTCTTCAATGCAAGTTGGCCATAATGTGATTGAAGCATTTAAACCATTTGTAGAAAGCGAACTTTCCTTACATGTATTAGCTATAATGCGACTCTGGTCCCATTGTGTAATAGCAGCACAATTTAAACCAATTTTCTTATTGCACAGGAACAGAAATATTGCAATATATCAGAACAGACGACTATTCTGATAGGTTTTCCAATAGAATGGAGTTGTTCCAATTATTTTTGTTGTATTTTAACTATTGTAGATGAATAAAGTGTGTTTTGCTTTAAATCCAGTAGTTTGACCAATTGAACTGCATCTGAAATACAACACTTTAAATTTACCTTTAAGAATAATAAGTTTGGGTCTAGACTACCTAGTGAATATTGAGGGGTTTGATCTGCTCCATAACATTTTTGTCCTTTATTGTGGGTATTGCGGGCAAGGCAGCACTTAATGCCCATCCCTAATTGCCCATAGAGCAGTTAAGAGTCAACCACGTTGCTGAGGGCCTGGAGTTACATGGAGACCACACGAGATAAGGATAACAGTTTCCTTCCCTAAAAAGGACATGACCGAACCAGATGGGTTTTACTGACAATTGGCAATGGATTCATGGTCATGATCAGACTTTTCCAGATTTTTTAAAAAAAAACTTGAATTCAAATTCTACCATCCGCCATGGCAAATTCAAACCTGGGTTCCAGAACATTAGCTGGGTCTCTGGATTAACAATCCAGCAATAATACCACTAGCCCATTGCCTCCCCCATTTACAATAATTTTACAACATGACAAGACCAAAAGACTGGCAACGTAAGAACTGGAAGGTATGCTGGGCTACATAATTTCATTTCAGTGGTGGAAGGAGAGTTTGAATTTCGTCTGAATTATTGACTGCCCAATTCGCTTTTGCCTATCGTGAAACTCTTGCCCTAGAGTATGACCAGTATTTACAGTTTTTCCATTTGCACTTAACCACTTGGATGTTAGATTGGAAAGGGAATCTCAATCTCATGTTATTCAACAGGAGATACTAAGTTGAGGTTTGCCGTAACTAACTGATGCAAGACACATATGTTTGACATTAAAAATTACTAGGCTAACTATTGGGGAGGTACCACAGGTACAAGGCTACTTTGCACTCAACATCCACTTGTGCATTTGTTGAAACATTCCTGATGAAGGGCTTATGACCGAAATGTGGATTCTTCTGCTCCTCAGATGCTGCCTGACCTGCTCTATTTTTCCAGCACCACACTCTCGACTCTGATCTCCAGCATCTGCAGTCCTCACTTCACCTAATGTATTTGGAACATAGGACACAACGTTACAGCGCAGTACAGGCCCTTCTGTCCTCAATGTTGCATCGACATGTAGAATTAATCTGGCGCCATCTAACCTATGTCGTTCATTACTATGCATATGGTTGCCTAATGTCCATTTAAATGCCCTTAACTTCAGCGAGTCCACTACCATTGCAAGTAAGCCATTCCACACCCCTACTACTCTGAATAAAGAAACTACCCCTGATATCTGCCTTAAATCTATCAACCCCTCAATTTAAAGTTATGCCCCTGCGTGTTAGCCTTCACCAGAGGAAAACGCCTCTCACTCTTCACCCTATCTAACCCTCTGATTATCTTTTAGGTCTCGATTAAGTCACCTCTCAACTTTTCTTCTCTCCAATGAAAACAGCCTCAGTTCCCTCAGCCTTTCCTCATAAGAGCTTCCTTCCATTCCAAGCAACATCCTAGTAAATCTCCTCTGAACCCTTTCCAAAGCTTCCACATCCTTTCTGATGCAGTGACCAGAACAGAACGCACTACTCCAGGTACAGCCTTACCAGTGTCTTGTACAGCTGAAGCATGACTTTGTGGCTCAGAAAAGCAATCCCCTACAAATAAACGCCAACACACCATACGATTTCTTAACAACCCTATCAATTTGGGTGGCAACTTTCAGGGATTTATTCACCTGGACACAAATCTCTTTGTTCATCTACACTGCCAAGTATTTAGCCATTAGCCAAGTACTCTGCATTCCTGTTATTTCTCCCAAAGTGAACTACCTCACTTTCCCACATTAAACTCCATTTGCCACTTCTCTGCCCAGCGCTGAAGATCTGGACCCCCAATGGGGTGTCTCGGTTTCACAACTGGTCAACAAACACTCACAATTGGTTTGGCTTTTAAGACTTCACTATTTTTCATACGGCTGGACACAGAGCGCCCAGAAACAGTTTATACACCTTTGTGTTCCTCACAAGAGCTGTGCACATGGTTTAAAACCAAAAGCATCTTTATACCTTTCTTAAAGGAGGGTGCAGGCCATGATCGCACAGTACATTCAAACAATTACCAATCAATATACGATACCACTTGTTTGACCGTTAATTTAGTCCAATGATATTTCCTGGGAACCAACTTTGTTTTCCAACACTTAGACCACCCTTATTTCACTAACTGAGCCAATGCACCAGCATCTGAAGATCAGTTAGGATGGCCAATAATGTTTTGTCTTGTTTAGTTATTTCTATGCTGTAAAGACAGCATTGTCTGCTAATCGTTATTGAAGCAGACGGTGGTTAGTCAATTATGCAGCTACAGCAGAATTAGCAGTTAATAACGTAAAAGTCATTTTATCCAGCTTTAGCAGAATTGTCAATTTGCAAACTAGAAGCAATTTTGTCATGTTATTTGCATTGAGAAGCCATTTTATTACCACCCAAGTTATTAAGAGCATCTGCATTCAGGTTGCAGATCCTCAGCTCTGCATCTTATCTATGTTCCTCTGTAACCCACAGCATCCTTCAGCACTATCCAGAACTCTGCCTACCTTAGTGTCACCTGCAAATTTACTAACCCATCCTTCTACATCCACATCCAGACCATTTACAAAAAAAAGACAAACAGCAGTGGCCCCATAACAGATCCTTGCAGGACACCATTGGTAACTGAGCTCCAGGGTGAACATTTCCCATCAGCCACCACTGTCGACTTTCAGTTAGCCAATTTCTGATCCAATTCGCTAAATCACCTTCAATTCCGAAACTCCATATTTTGTGCAATAACGTACCGTGTGAACCGTAAACACCTTGATTGATCTTGCTTTATTGGTTAAGACGACATTAGGAAGACCTCATGTACTCTTCAAAATTGTTCCACAGAATAACTTTTGTGCGAGAGATCTCAACCCAACACAGTGCTAAAATTTTGTATAGTCCTGCTTATGCTTCAACTCAACTTGACTGGGACATGAAAAGCTCCACAGAGCTTTTAATGAACATTAAACCAAACTTCTACAGACAAATACCATAGGAAGAAGGTGTTATTGATTAGACCAGAACTTATTGCCCCATCCTTGTTGTTCCTGAGAAAGCAGAAGTGAGTCATCTTCTTGAACCACAGCAATCTACATAGTCCTGTTCTGTATAGAGTTCCAGATTTTGATGCAGTGACAATGAAAGCACTATAGTATAGTTCCAATTCAGGAAGGAGAGACTTGGAAGGGAACTTGCAAATGGTGGCATTCTTAGGTGTCTGCTAAGCTTATCCTTCTTAGCAGTAGTAGTGATCACAGGCTTTATTTTGGGGGTGGGGAGGTGGTGGTGGCGGTAGTGCCCTGTTAAAGGAGATTTGACAATTGCTGCAGTTTATCTTGTACATGGCATATTACTCCACAGAGCAGCGGTGGCGGCAAAAAGGAGTGAACAAACTTAGTGGATGGGGTGCCAATCAAGCATGCTGCTTTGCCCCGATGTCAAACTCGAATGTGGTCATGGCCACACTCATCCCGCCACGTACACAGTAATCCATCACATTCCTGACTTGTGCCTCATATGTTGGGAAAATTTTGGATAAATCAGGAAGCAAGTTACTTTTGCAGAATTGTCATCCTCTGACCTTTTTCCTTGTAGTCACCATATGTGTGAGGAATGAGAGAAAGGAGGGGTAGGCGTAAGTGTTAGCAAAAATGTGTGGTGAGTGAAGCCATCTAAATACTCCATTATCCAGCACAATAGCACTCCTCAGGGATACAATCACCTACATGCAGGACAGGGTGTTGGACACCTGCCTCATCAGCCTGGACCAGGAGAAAGCCTTTGACAGGATATCACACGGGTATATGAGAGATGTTCTCTCCAAAAGTGGGCTTTGGGGAGGGAATCTGTAATTGGATCAGACTGCTCTACACCAACATCGTCAGTGCAGTCTCAATCAATGGGTGGGAATCAGATAGCTTCCCAGTCCGATCCGGAGTCAGGCAGGGCTGCCCTCTCTCTCTCCTGCCTTGTTTGTGTGCTGCATAGAGCCATTTGCCGAGTCCATCAGAAAGGATGCGAGCCTGAGAGGGGTGACTATTCCTGGCAGCGGGAGCCTGCAGGTTAAGGCCTTGCTGTACACGGATGATGTCACTGCTTTCTGCTCGGATCTGCTGTCTGTGCGCAGAATCATGTGCATGTGTGACCAGTTCGAACGGGCCTTGGGGGCCAAGGTCAACCGAGGCAAGAGCAAGGTCATGCTCTTCGGGAACTGGGCTGACCAATCCTTCATCCCGTTCACTGTCAGGACTGACCACCTGAAGGTGCTGGGTATTTGGTTCGGGGGGGGCTGGGGCTTGCGCCAAGTCTGGGCGGGAGCATATCAAGAAAGTGAGGCAGAAACTGGGCAGATGGAAGCTACAGTCGCTCTCCATTGAGGGAAAAAACCTGGTCATCAGGTTTGAGGCACTGTTATATGTGGCACAGGTCTGGCCTATTCCCCGGACCTGTGCAGTCACAGTCACCCAGGCCATCTTCCATTTTATATGGAGATCAAAGGTGGTCAGGCTCTGAAATGACTCAAATGTATAAAGATCTGGGCAACGGGGGAAACAAACACACCCAATGCCACCCTCACCCTGATGGCCACCTTTGTGTGTGGCTGCATCAAGCTGTGCGTGGATCCCCGGTACGCAAACACCAAGTGTCACTACGTACTGAGGTTCTACCTGTCCCCGGTGTTGCGAAGGATGGGCCTGGCCTCGCTGCCGCGGAACGCTCCAAGCAGTTGGACCATTCCGTATCACCTGTCCTCCGTGGAGAAATTTATGAAGAAAAACACCTTTGACCACAAGTCCATCAGGAAGTGGTCAGCACATAGTGTCCTCAAGACCCTTCAGGAAGAGGAGAGGGCGGATCGTGTTGAGCGATTCCCTGAGTTGACTGTCAAAGCCATTTGGCAGAATGCCTCATCGCCAGAACTTTCCAACAAGCACCAAGACATGGCTTGGCTGGTGGTGAGAAGGGCTCTGCCTGTGAGATCCTTTGTGCACACCCGGACTCTCTGCCGCACCACACGCTGCCCTCGAAGCGGCTGCGCGGGGGACGAGACTGTCACACACCTCCTTCTGGAATGTGCCTATGCAGAGGAAGTCTGGCGAGGAATGCAGTGATGTTTGTCGAGGTTCGTCCCGAGCAGCACCGTGACGCAGGACTCCATGGTCTACGGTCTGTTCCCCGAGATGCACACCGAGACGAACATCAACTGTGCCTGGAGGATCATCAACTCGGTGAAAGACGCTCTTTGGTCTGTCCAAAACCTGTTGATCTTACAGCTGAAGGAGCTGACCCCGATTGAGTGCTGTGGACTGGCACATTCCAAGGTCCAGGACTACGTGCAGAGGGACGCGCTGAAGCTTGGGGCAGCTGCCGCCAAGGAGCCGTGGGAAAAGACCACGGTGTAACGTCCGCCTGCCAAAGAACAGGGGGCCCACGCACTAAGGGGGCTCCGCTGACGCCTCAGCTAAATATATGGATAGTAAATGTACAGGCACTCTATACGAATGATTACTTGATCTCTGTATGCAAAGAAACGGAACGTTTATGTATGTATGACATGACCAATTGTACAGATCATCAAAATATTTACGAATAAAAGATATTTTTGAAATAAAAAATAGTAAACAAATGATAGAATCCCACTTGCCTTAAATTTACAACATGGTTAAGAGTGCAGCCACTGTACAAATCCAAACATGAATCATTCTAGTCCATATAGTTGTTTTACCTTTGTAGAAACCTTTGCTATCCAACGTTGTACCAAAGAGGGATCGACCAGGGTACCTCTGGCCTCCAGCATTTAGAGTTTCGGATTTTGTCAGCTGATCTAGAAAAAAGTTAATTTTATTTTGCAAAGGAACTTTAAAAGCTATGCTTGGAAAGATGTCTTTGTGCACTTTCCAGCTTTAATAAAGGCCTCCCATTATGCGTAACTCTTAAAATGAAGGCCTCATCTGCATAAGACATGCATTTCAATTCACACACAGTTAGGTAAGCACAGTGGCTGTGGTTAACACTGCTACCTCACAGCATCAGTGACCCAGATTCGATTCCAGCCTCGGGTGACCATCTGTGTAGAGTTTGCACATTCTCCCCGTGTCTGCGTGGGTTTCCTCTGGGTGCCCCGGTTTCCTCCCACAGTCCAAAGATGTGCAGGTTAGGTGAATTGGTCTTGCTAAATTGCCCATAGTGTTAGGTGCATTAGTCAGAGGGAAATGGGTCTGGGTGGGTTACTCTTCAGAGGGTCGGTGTGGACTGGTTGGGCCGAACGGTCTGTTTCCACACTCTGGGAATCTAATCTAAGTTCTCACAAAGCATACTTAATAGCCAGATTTCATTTTTACTTCTCCAAAACTGTAATGAGCTTCCCCACCTTATGTAATAGAAATAATTCAGAGGGACACCACTGGAATTGGAAAAACTCTGAGGGCAGTATGATGGCTCAGTGGTTAGCAGGGACCCAGGTTTGATTCCAGCCTCGGATGACTGTGGAGGTTTCACATTCTGTGTCAGTGTGGGTTTCTTCTGGTAAACTGGTTTCCTCCCAGTCTAACGATGTGCTGGTTAGGTAGTTTGGCCATGCTAAATTGTCCATTGTGTACAGTTTAGATGTGTTAACCATGGGAAATGCAGGATTACAAAGGACAGGGTGCATTCCTGTAGGATGCTTAATGGAGGGTTGGTGTGGACTTGATGGGTTGAATGGCCTGCTTCCATATTGTAGGAATTCCATGATCCTATAAAAGAACTAGCAGTAGGAATGTGCATTCTACTATTCAGTAAGATCATAACTGGTAACATTATTTGTTTTTCCCTTGTTCCTGGTAGAGATGGCTGCAGGTTAAGGCCAGGCTTATTTATCTTCATGATCTTTGTTGACCATTTTTAAGCAGAACGAGAGAGATCACCAAAATAAGCCAGTGCTAGGTTTGTCTGGGAAATCTCAGTTGATGAAGTGCTTGTATTGCAGTGTGGCTTAAGCTCCCACTCCCATTGGTGGTCATTTGCTTCTTTCCTTTATACAGTATTAACAAGGAGAAAGTGACGTCTGCAGATGCTGGAGATCAGAGCTGAAAAATGTGTAGCTGGAAAAGCGCAGCAGGTCACTCAGCATCCAAGGAACAGGAGATTCGACGTTTCGGGCATAAGCTCTTCTTCAGGAAGAAGGGCGGCTTATGCCCGAAACGTCGAATCTCCTGTTCCTTGGATGCTGCCTGACCTGCTGCGCTTTTCCAGCAACACATTTTTCAGCTACAGTATTAACAACATAGTTCATTCCCCAAACACCTCCCTTAGGAATTGGATTATGATGAAACATAACGAGTCTGTTGCCTCTCTCCAGTTATGGAGCTGTCCTCTGCCTGTTCCAGAAATTTTGATTCTGGATTAAAATTTGTCTTTTAGATTAGATTCCCTATAGTGTGGAAACATGCCCTTCGGCCCAACAAGTCCACACCAACCCACTGAAGGGTAACCCACCCAGACCCATTCCCTATATTTATCCCTGATTAATGCACCTAACTGTGGGCAATTCACCTGAGCTGCAGGTCTTTGGATTGCATGGAAGAAACCCACACAGACACGGGGAGAATGTGCAAACGCCACACAGTCGCCCGAGACAGGAACTGAACCCAAGTCCTGTGGCGTTGAGAGGCAACAGTACTAACCACTGTGCTACTGTGCCGTCCCTACTTTCAGTGCGCCGTCTCTAAGCTTCCCTGATCTCAAACTACAATGTGCCTCACTCCTTCCCATACTTCTGATTACAAAAATATTTTGCAATAGCTTGGTGACATGTTGCAAGCTGTTTTTTTTTAAAAAAGTTAAAAACTTAGCCCCTTCGGATTTCTGACATTGCTGGAGCCAGTTCTACTGTGAAACCGAGAGTTTAAATCCATCCAAGTAGAATCGGAGATAATGGGAAAGGGTATTACCTGTAATTGCAGCCGTTTCCGAAACTGGGAAAAAAATAAAAAGCATCAATTGTTTAATTTTTGTATCATTAACAACTTTGCAAAACATTTCGCGATTTTAGGTTTTCAGGTCGTAGTAGTTACCAACCTTGAAACTGAGGACACTCAGGATCCATCGTAGCTCCCAGTGATGGCTGCGGCTGGTCCAATGCGGCTGCAGTTACAAAGGTCTTCAAGTTACCAATCAGGACTGTCTGTCCAAGAGCTCCACCAACCAACAAGCGTCGTACTCATCACGTGCAGCTCGAATGTATCGGAGGTTGCCAAGGCAACAATAGTGAATATTCGATTGAAGTGTAGCAACTAACAGAATGGAAATGATTTGGAGATGCCGGTGTTGGACTGGGGTGTTTCCAGAATGGAAACAGGACTCCCTTCTCAGGAAGACTGTTGGAACTAGAGTTATTGTTAATACCGGGAACAGATTTGTCAATCCCTCCTGAGATTCTCCGGCACTTTCCGTTTTTCAAATCTCCCTCTAGCATTTTAACGCCAAGTCTTAAACAAGTAATCTTGAACTGCTGCGGGCAAAAGATAGATCACTAAATCTTCCAACTAGAATGAGTGTAGCATAGTGCAGGTCTGGAAATCTGAAACAAACACAGAAAATGAAAAAAAACTGCAGCATCGGTGGCGTGCGGAACAGTTCACTTTTCCACTGCATACCAGACTCGAAACCCGAACTCGATTTGTCTTGCTACAGACGCTGCTGAGCTTCTCCAGCAATTGTGTGTGTTTTAGGTACAATCACATTGAAAAGACATCTGGTATGTGAAGGGAAAGGGTGTAAAAGGGATATGGGCCAAGTGCTAGTAAATCGGACTGGATTTAGGATATGTGGTCGGTATGGACTCGTTCCACCAAAGGGTCTGTTTCCGTGCTCTATGACTAGACTCTCTTTGGAGAACTTTTCGTATCAAAGAGCAGGGAATCTCAAATATAATTAAGGATTTATGGCACACAGAGGGGCCGAATTTTTATACTTTAGCAAATTGCCAATGGGATAGATTGACAGCGTTCTTTTTTGTGGTGATATGGTGTTAGGCGTAACAATCAGACGGACAGCGACTTCGGGATACTGCATATATACGCAGAATATCGAGAAAAAGTGGAAGTTGTCATCAATGATTCTGCATTCTTCCACAAGGCGGGCTGCTGAGGAACCCCCGGGGACTGCAGAGGTGTAATGAATTAATAAAAACTTCCACATTTCGGATCGCCTGCGAAAAAAAATACCTTTCAGACCTGAGCATAGTAGCAATTATTAAATTAGTGTGCTGCTAAACAGGCATGGAAAAAAATCACGGGCCCAGTTCTTTAGACATTTCCAGCCCGCCCCGATTCTGCCCCCCTCCCAATGTTTTAAACCTTCTCCCATCCTTTAGATACCCAGAACTGGGAACCGTAGTTAGCGGGGTCCAATTTGTTTCAGAGAAGCTTAGCAATTTTTTTTCCAATTTGATGCATCTATTTATAAAGCTATCAATGACACTTTGCTATATCGTTGTCAATAACACAACCTACTCCTTCACATCATGTAACTAGTTTTGCTTTACTGAACCAAGTCCTGCGTAATTATCAGATCCAAAGCCCTCCGTTAACACCACAATGTACAGTACTACTGTAGGAAGATTATTAAATTGGGGGTGGGGGGGAAACGATGCTGATGCAGACAAGATTTACAGGGATACTACCAAGACGGGAGGAGATGAGCTATAGGGGGAGGCTGGATAGTCTAGGACTGTTTCCCCTTCAATGTAGGAGGTTAAATGGTAACCTTAGGAGGTTTATAAAATCAGGCAGGGCACACACAAGGCGAATAAACAAAAAGTTTTGAACTCTCACTGCAGGCAAAACCTATACAGCATAATCAGGGTGAGAGGAAAGAGTTTAAACATAAAACCGTGGGGCAATTCCTCTCTATTCTCCCCCCACCGCCCGAGAATGGCTTATACGTGGAATGAACTGTCGGGGAAGTGGTTGATGCAGGTACAGTTTCAACATTTAAACAACATTTGAACAGGTACACAAATAGGAAAGGTTGAGCGATAGGGCCAAACACAAGCTAATGGGACAAATTTAGTTTGGGAAACTTGGTCAGCCTGGACGAGTTGGACTAAACGTTCTGTTTCAGTACCCTAAGACTATGCCAATCCTGAATTAGTCCACATCCAAACAGGAGAACTGGGTATTATCAGGTTTGGGTTAACACATTGCAGGTAATAGTTGTACCCCAAAAAGGCGGGGCAGTAACCATCTCAAAAAGGGTGAATCTAACGTCTGCCCCTTCATATTCCAATGGTATTACCATCACTGAATTCCTCACTAATCAACATTAAAGGTCACCATTGACCAGAAACTCATTAAATACTGCAGATTCGAGTCAAGAGTGTGGCACTGGAAAATCACAGGTCAGACAGCATCCAAGGAGCAGGAAAATTGGCGTTTCATGCAAAAGCCCTTCATCAGGAATGAGGCTTGGAGCCTTTGGGGTGGAGAGATAAATGGGGGGAGGGGAAAGAGACTGGGAGGAAGGTAGTTGAATGCAATAGGTGGATGGAGGTAGGGGTAAAAGTGATAGATGGGAAGGAAGATGGACAGATAGTGCTGAGCTGGAAGGTTGGAACTAGGGTAAGGTAGGGGGAGAGGAATGGGGAAACTGGTGAAATCCACATTGATGCATTTGGGTTGGAGTGTCCCGAAGTGGAATACGAGGTGTTCTTCCTCCAGGTTTTGGGTGGTAAGGAAGTGGCAATAGAGGTGGTGCAGGTCCTGGGCCTCAGCAGAGTGGGAGGGGACATTGGAACGGTAGGGTTCGTTGACGCGGGTGTCCCAGAGACATTCTCTGAAGCGCACTGCGAGTAGGCATCCTGTGTCCCCAATGGAGAGGGGACTGCATCAGGGAGTGTGTGAGTGCGAGTGTGAGAGTATATATAGTAAATGATGTGTAGAAGTGCAGGTGAAAAATATGTAAATAGTATCTCACATTGTTGGAACCACCTTTGGGTTTGCTGGAACTGTAAGAAAAGATAAACGCCGATGTTTTTGTTTTCCAAATGCAAAGACCTGAACTACTTTCGTGACAATATATATGCAAAGATTTCTGAATAAAGTATATTTTTGAAATATTTTAAAAAACACTGACCAGAAACTGAATTAGACCAGCCATATTGACATCTAGTTACAACTGCAGGTCACATGCTAGAAATCCTGCAAGTACCTCACCTCCTGACTCTTCAAAGCCTGTCCAGATCAACAAGTTAGAAGTGAGACATAATACTTCCCACTTACCTGGATGACTGTAGCTCCAACACCAATCAAGCAGCTGGGCACAACCCAGGACAAGGCAGCCACTTGTTTGGTACCACATCCATAAACATTCACTTCCTCCATTATCAACTCAACAACAGCAGTACGTGAAAAGATGCACTACGGAACTTCAAGACTCCTTAGACAGTGCTCTCAAACTCATGACCAGTACTAACCTGAAGGACAAAAGATGAGAAATACATGGGACTACCAAGACCTGAAAGTTCCTATGTAGCCATTTGCTATCCTGACTTGGAAACATCACCGCTCCTTCAGTGTCACTGGGTCCAATTCATTGAACTCCCTTCCTTAGCAGCATTGAGGATACTAGACTAAATCCTCAGGAGTAGTTCAAGGTGGAGCTTACCATTACTTTAAAGGGTAACCAGGGATAGGCAATAAGTGTTGGCCTAACAAGTGGCACACAGATCCCATGATTAAAGGTAAGTGTTCTAGAATCAATGTCACTACATTGTGTATAGCTGTTGGGATGTCAGGTTGCAGCTGTACAGGACATTGGAGAGATCACTTTTAGAATACTGCATACAATTCTGGCCTCCCTGCTATAGGAAAGATCTTGTTAACCTTGAAAGGGTTCAGAAATGATTCACTTGGATATTGCTGGGGTTGGAGGGCTTGAGCTATAGGAAGAGGCTGAATAGGCTGGGGCTATATTCCCTGGAGAAAGTGAGGATTGCAGATACTGGAGATCAGAATCAAGAGCAGAGTGCTGGAAATGCATAGCAGGTCAGGCAGCATCTGAGGAGCAGGAGAATCGACGTTTCAGGCATTGATTCGTGCTGAAGGCCTGATGCCCAAAACATCTATTCTCCAGCTCCTTAGATGCTGCCTGACTTACTGTGCTCTTCCATCATCACACTCAGTCCTTATTTTCCCTGGAGGCAGCTGAGGGGGTGACCTTAGGAGGTTTATAAAATCATTGGGGCATTGATAGTATAACTAGAATCAGAGGGATACAGCATCATGAAAATAGACCCTTCGGTCCAATTTGGCCACACCAACTAGATATCCTAACCTCATCCCGTTGCCAGCACTTGGTCCATATACATCTAAATCCTTCCTATTCAAATACCCACCCAGATGTCTTTTAAACACAGCAATTGTACCAAACTTCACAACTTCTGGCAGCTCATTCCATATACACCAAACCCTCTACGTGAAAAAGTTGCCCCTTAGGTCCCTTTCACATTTTTCCCCTCACCCTAAACCTACACTCTCTAGTTCTGGACTAAGGGGAAAGATCTCATCTACTTATCTTATCCATGCCATTTATCACTTTATAAATCTCTTAAGATCACTCCTCATCCTCCGACGCTCTAGGGAAAACAGCCCCAGCCTATTCAGCATCTCCCTATAGCTCAAATCCTCTAACCCTGGCAACATCCTTGTCAATACTCTCTGAACCCATCTTCCAAAGGAAGGAAACCAGAATTGCACGCAATATTTTAAAGTGTCCTAAACAATGTCCTCCCAAACTCATATACTCAATATTCTGACTAATAAGATTAGATTCCCTACAGTGTGGAAACAGGCCCTTTGTCCCAACAAGTCCACTCAGACCCATTTCCCTCTGACTAACGCACCCAATACTATGGGCAATTTAGCATGGCCAATTCACCTGACCTGCACATCTTTGGACCGAGTGGGGAAACCCACGCAGACACGGGGAGAACGTACAAACTCCACACAGTCAACAAAGGCTGGAATCAAACCTGGCACCCTGATGTTGTGAGCCAGCAGTGCTAACCACTGAGCCACCAGAAAGCACACCAAATGCTTTCTTCACTATCCTATTTATCTGTGACGCTACTTTCAACGAACTATGAACCTACACTCCAAGGTGTCTTTGTTCAGCAACACTCCCTAGGACCTTACCAGTGAGTGTATAAGTCCTGCTAAGATTTGCTTTTCCAAAATGCAGCACCTCATGTTATGTAAATTAAACTCAATCTGTCACTGCACAGCCCATTGGCCCATTTGATAAAGATCCCGTTGAACTGAGGTACCTTCTTTGCTGTCCACTATACCTCTAATTTTGGTGTCATCTGCAAATTAAACCCAGCACCAATACTCGCGGCACTCCACTGATCACAGGCCTCCAGTCTGAAAAGCAACCCTCTACCACCCAGCCTACCTTTGAGGAGGTTCTGTATCCAAACGGCTAGTTCTCCCTATATTCCATGAGGTCTAAACTTGCTAAACAGTTTCCTATCGGGAACCTTGTCAAACGCCTTACTGAAGTCCATATAGATCACAGCCACTGCTCTGGCCTCAATCTTTTGTTACTTCAACAAAACTCAAGTTCATGAGACATGACTTCCCACACACAAAGCCAGGCTGACTATCTCTAGTCAGTCCTTGCTTTTCCAAATCAATGTCATCTTGTACCCCACGATTCCTTCCTACAACTTGTCCACCACTGACATCAGGTTCGCCGGTCTACAGTTCCCTGGCTTTTCCTTACTACCTTTCTTAAACAGTGTACCACATTGATCAACGTCCAGTCTTCCAGCAGCTGTGACTATCGATGATACAATTAACTCAAGAAGGGACCCAGCAATCACTTCCCAAGCTTGAGTGTTTGAGGATACACATGATCAGGTCCTGGGAATTTACCCACCTTTATGCGTTTAAGACCACCACTGTAATATGGACATTTAAGATGTCACCAGCTACTTCCCCACATTCTACATCTTCCATGTCCTTCTCCACAGTAAATAGTGATGCAAAATACTCATTTAGTATCACCTCCACCTGCAGCTCCACACAGGCTGCCTTGCTGATCTTTGAGGGACTCTATTCTCTCCCTAGTTATCCTTTTGCCCTGAGTTTTAAGATTTGAGAGCTCAGGTTGAAGTATTGGATGTAGGTTTGTTAGCTGAGTTGCAAGGTTCATTTCCAGATGTTTCATTACCCTACTCGGCAATATCTTCAGTGGGCCTCAGGCGAAGCAATGCTGAAAATGCCTGCTTTCTATTTATATGTTTGGGTTTCTTTGGGTTGATGTCATTTCCTGTGGTGGTCACTTCTTGTTCCTTTTCTCATGGGTGGTAGATGAGGTCTAACTCAATGTGTTTGTTGATAGCATGGCATTCTAACCAGAATTCTAAGAATTCTTGTGCATGCCTTTGTTGGGCTGGTCCTAGGATGGATGTGTTGTCCCAGTCGAAGAAGTGGTGTCCTTGCATGGTATTGATGTTCGACAGTCCACCAGTTTTGCAGCAACAAACCCAAACAAGCAGACAAAACAAGTCCAGAAACCTTAGCCACTCTCTCCTGCATCAAAGACATTTCAGAAATGACTGCCAGACTACTCAGATCCCTTGGCATCATGGTAGCCCACAAACCCACCAACACACTAAAACAGCAGCTAATGAACTTGAAAGACCCTATACAGACAACGAGCAAAACACTGCAAAGACAGTAACAAACACTACACTGGACAAATAGGCAGCAAACTAGCCACCAGGATACATGAACACCAACTAGCCATACTAGCCTGAAAACACCAGATCTCATCTGATCTCGGAGGCAAAGCAGACTCAGGTCTGGGAATACCAGGTGCAGTAGACTTTTTCCGCCAGCAGTGGCTGCTCACATCACCCCTCTGCCCACGCAACGGAGCGGCAGACTATTTTTAGGGGCAGCACAGTGGCTCAGTGTTTAGCATTGCTGCCTCACAGCACCAGGGACCTGGGTTCATTTCCCGCCTTCACACATTCTCCCTGTGTCTGCATGGGTTTCCTCCAGGTGCTCAGATTTCTTCCCACAGTCCAAAGATGTACAGGTTAGGTGAATTGGCCATGCTAAATTGCCCATAGTGTTAGATGCATTAGTCAGGGGTGAATTAGGGGAATGGGTCTGGGTGGGTTGCTCTTCGGAAGGTCGGTATGGACTTGTTGGACCAAAGGGCCTGTTTCCACACGGTCGGGAATCTAAAAAAAGACATGACCCTCTCTTACTAGTATCCTTACATACAGAAAAAAGGAAGGGCATCACTTTGACTGGGACAACACATCCATCCTAGGACAAGCCAAACAAAGACACGCGCAAGCATGGCATTCCAACAGGAACCCTATCAACAAACACCGAGTTAGACCCCATCTACCACCCCCTGAGAAAAGGGGCAGGAAGTGACTTCACCACAGGAAACACCACCACCAACCCAAAGAAACCCAAACATATAAATAGAAAGCAATGCTGAAAATTCCTGCTCGCCTGAGACCCACTGAAGGTATTACCTAGTAGGGTAATGAAGTGTCTGGAAATGAACCTTGCAGCTCAGCGAGCAAACCGACATCCAAAATCCTTTAGTCCTTAATTTATAAAAATCCTTTGGATTCTCCTTAACCCTATTTGCCAAAAGTTTTCTCGTGTCCCCTTTATGCCTTCCTGAATTCCCTCTTAAGTATACACCTACTGCCTTTATACTCTACTGACTCCTTTTTCTTAACCAAAACCTCAATAGAATCAATAGAAAAGGATTGGGGAGTCCCAAACTAGAGGGCATAGGTTGACGGTGAGGGGGGGGGGAACAATTTTAAAAAGGACCTGAAGGGGGTGGTGCATATATGGAATGAGCTGCTTGGGGAAGTGGTGGAGGAGGGTACAATTACAACATTTAAAAAAGACATCTGGATGGGTATATGAATAGGAAGGGTTGAGAGGAATATGGGTCGTGTGCTGACAAATGGGACTAGATTAATTTAGGATATCTGGTCGGCAAGGATGAGTTGGACTAAGCGTCTGCTTCCACGCTGAATAATTGATTCTATACCTTAAAGTGGCATTATCAAAGTCAGATGTTAACACCTTTAGTACCAATTCAGTCATGCTGCTGTTTGATTGGGACCTAGGATTTGCTCATTTTGACAAAGGTAAAGACTATGGCACACTATTTTTTTCCTCTCATTACCACCATAAGACTCTTAGTCTCATTGTGCTAGGAAACTGAGTCTGTTGAGGTAAAGAAAACATCACAGTTAAAGAAATGCCTTCCTCTGGCCTTATTTTGCCACAAAGCTACAAGAAAAAGGACCATACGTTATTTGATATACAATATACTGACTTATTACCATTTTAGTCAGACTCAACCCTTCTTATTACACAACCCAAAGATCACAAAAGTAAGGCTCAGACAGACAACACCTGCCCTGCATTCCCCCGATTTCTCGGGTGCATGTATTTTGGAAGTTTGAGATTCTTTTCTTAAATCTCATTTCTGGGTAAAGCAATTTCTCACAATTCTCTTTTGGATGTATTAGGGGGCCATCATATTAGTAATACAGGGTTGCAGTGGGTTGTCTCAATTTCAAAAAAAACTAGAGTAAATTTCAGGTACACTTCCACTTAATTGTGCGGTGGCTTTCAGCTTAACCATTTCAGAAAAATAAACACCATTTTACCAAATTGCAACCAAGAACGTATCAGCCAGAGGCTACAACACAAATGACTGAACTGCAGCAATGAATTAATATTGAAACTCAATTTAGGATCTATTAAGTTCAACAATCTGCAAAATGGGGCAAATCATAGCAGAGGGCATCAACAGCAAAGCCATCTCAACAAAAAAAAAGGACGGAGCTTGGAGATAGATCAGAATGTTATTAGGGCTCACTTCAGACAGCTTACAGAGACTAGGCCTGAATGCTTTTGCGTACAGTGTAACTTTTAATGTTAACAAAAAGGCATCACCAAGATATATCAAAAGCAATTTCTCTAGTAGGGCACATCCAGAACAGATCATTTCCTTAAAATTGAAGCCAGGCCAGGAAGCACTTTACTACTATGCTAAAGGAACCCGGAATCCAATGAAAAAAGCTGTAGAGCCTTTGAGTTTCCCTCAAATACAACCTACGTTTACAGTTACAGAATCACCATGGAAACAAATCAAAATCAGCAATGAATGCCTAACATAAGCTATTTGACTGTCAAACTTGAACTACTCCAGAGGGCTATGATTTGTTTCCACCTACATGTGGTAATTGGATGTTGATTCCAAATGAGCTGATTCTGCAATGTCTTCAAGGCTAGTATGGGTAAAGGTCACTAACGAAATTTTGTATCATTAAGAAAGGCTGCCCAGAGGGAAACAGTGGAAAAGAATGGCCTTATGTTCCTAAGTCACACGGACTTCTTATATACATGACACAGGCATGTCAGTCATTTTGTACCTCAAAACAAAAACTCATCTCCCCACACTTGATTCAAGTTTCCCTCTCCTGAAGGCAGAGACTCCCTTAAATGGGCAACATTTCTTTAGAACAATATGGAATTTCATTAGTGGCTTTTACCCACACCAGCCTTGGGGTCATTGCTGAATCCAACTCAGAACCAACATCCAACAGGTACCCCATACTACGTGCAGGTGAAGTTAACTGGAAACCAAAATCATTGCCAAACATACACTCCATTAGTTTAACTATTGTAGTGGGCTTCTGTACCAAACAGCTGATGGATCCATTTGATCCATGGATCAGCTATTCATTATCCCCCCAAACTTCAACTCAAAATAACCTGTTCAAATGGAAAGCATTTTAAAATGATATCCCTCTAACATGCAACTGAGCATTTACATAGGGTCTTTAAAGTATCAATGCACTTCAGAGGTAGAGAAAAAGGTCAAACAAAAGCAAAGACTGGGGAGTATTTCAGCATGGGTATTAAAAAGGGAGATATTAAAGAAAAATAATGAGGATATCTCACACCTTTTACCTATCATTTAAAGTCCAACCACCAGAACGGCAAAACAAATTGGGGGATGCACAGTAACAATAGGAAGAGCTCAGGTGTTTAAAAGGAGTGGAGAAGATTAAAGGAGCAAGGCAACAAAGGTGTTTAAACATGAGCAGGAAGTTACGTTTTAAAAAGGCATGGGAGCAGAGGACAGAGTTGACACACAAGTAGGAAGAAGTTTGTAAAAGGCAGCCGAGAGCTGGAAGCTGACAGAGTTTGTTGGATGGAATTTTTTCATTCCAAAAATATTGCACACGTATGGAAGAGTTCTACGTCCTTGATCTTAACCTCTAACTTTACTAAGTGAACAATGCCTGAGACAGAAACCTTCACTTCAGAAATATTATAGCTGGGAATGCCAAGTTTTATATTACGCAAGTCACCAAATAGGCTTTATAGGACTATAATGTAGCCTCAGACAACATCCAAGAACGGTATCACTAACCAACATGATCACAGTTGCTTCTTTTGGTTAAAATATGCAAGTTGTGCTTGCATTTCAGGTGACAGATTCGTATTACTTTTCCCAAAGGTACACTTGGATGTACAACACAGGAAAGACCCTTTGGTCCAACTCATCCATGCCGACCAGATATCCTAAACTAATCTAATTCCATTTGCGAGCACATGGCCCATATTCTTCTAAACCCTTCCTATTCGGATACCCATCCAGATACCTTTATAAATGCTGTAATTGTACAAGCCTCCACCACTTACTTCAGCAGCTCATTCCATACTTGCACCACCCTCTGAAAAAGTTGCCCTTTAGGTCCCTTTTAAATCTTTCCTCGACTCTATGCCCTCTAGTTCTGGACACCCCCCTACTCCCAAAATATACATAGCCTTTGTAGGCAAAGAAGTACTGAATTCCACTACCTTGAAGTAGTGAAGAGTTCATTCTTGAATCGCCCAGCTCCAACTTTAAAATAACGCCTCTATAGTTTTCTAGATTCCCCACTTGAAACAAGCAACTTTTTCAACTGATTAAATTCTTCCATCATTTTAAACATTTCAAATGCACAACTTCTTAATCTTTCAAATTCAAAGGAATGCATAAACTGGAGTGGTAATCTGTCCTCATAATTCACCCTGGGTCCAAAGCATAGAGATGAAGCACAAAATGAGCAGCATACTAAAAATGCATTTACTGTTAATGACCAATGAAGTAGTGGCAGGGTTAATTTTACCAACTTCTCTCAATCCTGAAGATTTCAACTGAGTTAATTCTCCTTAATTACAAAGAAAGTCAGTTAACGTCCATAACATTCATTTAACATTCCTATCATTGGAAAAGAGAATCGCTCACCTTTAATCCGCAGTAGCCAAGACTATTAGTTGACAAAAGGATTATTCCAAGGAAAACAACACCGAACATTAAGGCAAAATGTATTTTAATAGTTACAGGGTGAGGGCTATGTTGCTCAAGTTTTATTATAGTCAAATCATGTCAGTGCCAACGCCATCATTTCTGTTTCATGTGGTCCAAACCATAAATTGTTTAATAAAGATATCACTTCAGTCAGCACAGTCTTTTTCTACAAAGTGCTATAGAATGGTGCTGAATATGCAGGTGTTGATTTAGGAGCACTTTTTATAAAAGACAAGGAAACCACTACTTACTTTTTGCTTTTTAATTTCTTTTTCTAAACACAAATACATTAACAAACAGCATACAAACAGAGGTATCAGTGATTGAAATGGTGCATGAGCTGCAATAGTACATGGTGCTCAGAGGCAGATTGAGCCTCAACAATGGAATGATTTCTTCACGTTTAAACTTTTCATTCATTATAAATTTATTTTAAACAAGCGCATTTTTCTTGCTGTCCGAGCTGCTTTTTCAATATTACAATTTCACTTTTCGGGCAGGCAAGAGATAAGGAGAGCAAACATGGCCTTTGGAAACTTGTGCTTGGGAAGGCAGCAGATTCCATGTCAATAATGTCTCACATTCCACCATATTGTATTAAGGTTACAGAATGACATACAGTTCACACCAAGGGGCTTCAAAATGAACAATGGCCTGGAAAAAAACACAACCTAACCTTGGACCAGTGAAAAGTGGGTTTGTCTCCCACATTTGATGGAAGCTATAGAACAAGAGTACACAAGAGGCTTATGTACTGATGCAATAAACTTCCACCATTTCTTCATATTCCAAAATACTATTATACACGAAAGCAGAAGTTGTAATCATTTAAGCCCATAAAACTGGCAGGCCAAGTGAGCAAATACAATAGGCCAGCTGGTCAACCACCAGTTAAAATTGAGCCCTGACAAAATCTTCCAACTGCACTTCATTAAGCATGGTTATTTTAAAAAAAAGGGCAAGCAAAGCTTCAGTCAAACTTCAGAACATCAAATGTTCAAGGACACTGCCAAGCATGCTCCATCAGTTCTGTGTCCAGTTGGAAAACAGAAGTTAATGACAAAAGTATTAGCAACTCTTGCAACTGAGAGAATGTAGTACTCTGGTAAATTAAAACTGCTTAGTAAACTATTCTCAGTGTTAAAAAAAAATCACATGTTTGGGGATGATAGATATGTTAGGGATAAACAAGCCATGCAGTTCTGAATAAGCAACAAACTGCAAAGAGAAAGCTTACCTTGCCCACATTCTGATCAAAATCTAGAAGCAAATTTCAGACTAGCCAAAAAACATGTTGTACATGTTGAGAACACCTTTTATATTTAACTGTTTCTAAAAAAATAAATAATTTTACCAAAAGGTTTATGCTTGGTGCAACACTGACTACTTTGAAAAGAGAGAGAATTCAAACACCACAGTTCTACAAGAGCACAACTTTCAATCTGAGAGATAGAAAAATAACACAGAAGTATGGAGGCTTGTGAATGCAAGGGCACTTTTTCTGTTTTAGTCAAAAGCTGGCTTGACCCAAGATCATGGAGACTCAAGCAGCATCAAGATTGTAACCATTGGGGTCCAGAGTGATTCAATCACACAATAACCACAGTTAATGTCATCCAACTTTAACAACATGGTGAGCAAGGTGACACACTCAAGACACAAAAACACTACATAGTCCCAACTGCACAAGGCCATGCAATAGCAACCATTACAACCATCAATTTTTTTTTGTTTTTTTGTCTCTTTTGCAGGGGAAGGAAAAAGAAGGGTGGGGAAAAAGGGACAGGTTGATGGGTCAGGGCAGACATTAAAATTAGCATGTTTTCTAAAGACATGCCAATTCCATTTTCAAAACCCAATGGACTATGAAAAAAAGATATAAAAGTATTGTACAAGTTTACAGTGGCACCCTGGAACACTGGCTTACTTTTTTTAAATTTTGTCATTTTATCCATCAAAAAATATAAACAAAGAAATGGATGTACCCAGTGTTCCAAGGGTGTTTTCTTTATTATTCCTTTAGCAAGTTCCCTGTTTTGGGTCAATTGGAATTGATACACAATTAAGGAAATTGGATTCGTTATACTTCACATCATTGGGGGAGGGGGAGGAGGCGGCTGGAGGTGGAGAAAATTGGTTATTAGCTCTCATTGCTCAAAACTTCTAATAAGAATTGGCCATAATTTTCTGCTACAATATGACAGAGATAAGTCACTTCCCAATTGGAAAAAAGCTACCATTAACTTTTAAAAAAAAATTCTTCCCTGGAATCAGTATATTCAACTGTTACTACAGAGTCACATGTACATTGAAGAGTGAGAATGCACTGCCCCAAAGAATTATCTGGGCAGGAATAAACTTGGAAAGCACATCCTGAACTCATGATTCCACAGTTTCCTGAGACAACCACTGTTCAAACTGGACTGCATAAAGGGTTGTTGCTAGTTGAAATCTATGGAGACAGCAGAATCTTAAAATTACAGTTTACATACATTAGATGTTTAACACTGTACACTTACAACGTAGACATTTACATGAAGGATATAACACTGATGACTAACAAAATTTAGGCATGGGCAAGTCTTGCTTCATGCATGAGAACATGATGTTTCTCCTGCTTCCTACCAAATCTCAAGGACACCATAGGATTCAGCCACGCTGCTGCTATTGTGGTCCAATTCTTCTATTTAATAAATGTGAATGGCAATAATTAAAAATTTTAAACAAGATATGACAAGACAGATTGAATTTTAGCACCACTTGTGTAGTCCCACTTCTTTCACATGACCAATATCAGCAACCAATGCCTTCAATGGAATGTACATAAAGGATGTGCAAGGAGTTATGGAATATGATTTAGAAGCATAAAAGCAACCATTATAGCTTAAAAATGGGATTTAAATTACATTCTATGGTTCAGTACATTCTACTTTTACCACACAGAGGGTATTAAAAGTATAGCAAAATAAAAGTATCAACAAATCCATGACATGAATGCATACTTTGGAGCCTTGTTCCAACATAACCAAAAATCTTCCTAGGCAGAGAGAGCGAGAGAGAGGGAAAAAAAAAAGAGTTGAGAGATGGGGTCAGAGAGAAGCGAGGGAGGGAGAGGAGTATAATAATAGGTTTATCTCAACCAGATGAAGCCAATTCACCCATGCTGTGCAGAGACAGCCTCAACAATTTTAGTAAGGATACATGAGGCACATGACTGCACAATAGCAGCCAAGACCATTTGGATTGAATATAGATCAGGAGGTAAATACAGCAATGTGAAATTGTGATTGCGGAGAGGGGAGGAGGGAGAGGGAGTGATAACTGAAAGACAAAAGAAAGAGGGATGAGAACAGGGAAGAGACAGGGATCAATAAGGCTCATCTCTACATTCTCTTTTTTTCAACTAAATGCCAAAGTATTGATTAGCTAAGGAGTATCTATTATTAGCAGTAACAAACCAAATGACAGTCAGCACGAAGTGCTAGATGTAGAACTGGTAGTGTGATTGCTAAGACTTCAGCGAATAAAAAAGGCAAATGCTGCCTTGCACAGTAGGCAAATCTTTCCAAAACCAAGGATTATTTTTCAGGGATTCAGGGCTCAAACACAAATAGGCAAGAAAAAAAATACTAGCCTTGCCAGCAACACAGAACGATTTTTCAAATAAATTTGACCGAGAAAATGTGATTCAGTAAAGCAGTTCAAGAAGCTCATAATTTACACAAAGCAAAGCTAATCTATTATGGATCATGGAGACTGATCCCAGCAGTTTTGTGACCTAAATGCTACAGGAGAGTCTTGTTGCTTATTACACAAATTCAGAAATCAGAAGCACAAAGCTAGGTGAAAACCAGGACTCATTTCAAGTGCATTGGAATCCACTCTTTTTGGTTCAGGTCTCCCACAGTTTAAATGCATGGCATCACCACCAAAACATACAAGTTAGAAAATACTAATTTCAAGTATAAACACAAGTTAATCAGCAAGGATGTGGATTCTTGGTATTGTGGAAGAATCTTTCAGAGATAAACAGTTGCATTAAACCTGCCAAGTGGTCTATAGCACTGACGTTCAGGTTTTTAACCAGTTCAAAGCATCCTTCATGTACACTGACAGGAGTCATAATGCCAAAACAAGAACAAGTGCCATGTCATCCTCCAAATCCATTACATGCCAATGTAATTAGGGTTGCAATTCTAAAATGTGACTACACTGACAACTTAAAGTTGCACATCCCAAAAAGCAAATCAATTGGATTTCTAAAGTTTCAGTAATAAAAATTGCGAGTTTATTACTGTACTACTGTCTGCTCTGATTGAATCTAGTAAATTAGAGGGATTTGCATAATTATAAATCAAACTGTCCAGCAGGTTTTAGACTCAAGCCTGAAAAGACAAGTAGTACAGATTCTAACTACTTAGAAAACCAAAACAGTTTAACAAAAGATTAACTGAAAGCTAATCCAGCAACAGGTTCAGTTTTTACAATCTGCTAAAACTAGAGGACCACAAAATAATGTACTTTCTGGTGTGTTCTACTCGTTCTTCCCACAATCAGAAGCAACTTTTCTCCACTTCGTACGAACAACTGGCCTCAAGGCAACATGTCAACAGTGCATACCTTAATCGAAGTAAGATCTCAACTGAGCTTCAGAACTGATTGAAAGGATTTGACCTAGCTCACCCTGAAACTAGTTCAAGGAGTCAAGTGAACAACAGCACCCAATTAGAGTTTTTAAGAAAAGGCTGTACTATTCATAGCAGCACAAACTTTAGTATTTTTGAGCAATTGCTTTATCAAAAATATCAATTGTGACATACTGGAAAACATTCATGAGCAATCTTTACTTGCAAGTGATGAACAAGTATCTGCGGTCCAACCTTAAACATGCATTTCACTTTTTATGCAAACCAACTTCACGTTAATTTGATTACTTTTGCAAACCTAGAAACCCTGCCGAAGATGTCACAAGATACCTTCATACCACTTTTTAAAAAAGATTCCTAAACTTTGAAAACATTTTTAATGGTTTACTTAACATTCCAGAGAGAAAGTAAGGCGAGTGTCACTTCACCCAAAACAACAGCAACGAAGGGAGGAAGTCCAGAGCAAAACAAAGTGAGAGCAGGAGACAAGAGAATACACGTGCAGACAGCTGCAATCAGACAAGTCACACGCGCCATGCCACTGCATTTGAAATGAAGTTACCGATTTAAAAAGTTAAAAGCTATTGCGCCACACTGCAGGCTGAGAATATCCACTCAGCTTCTGTGTCTCAAACTGCTCAGAGAGCTGCAAGTTCTTTCAACTATGACAGCAACCTCAGATAGGGAACATCACACATTGCTCGCAAGTACTAGGGGTGGGGCAGAATAGGTGGATAGAAAGAACATTTTATTAATGGTTTTTTTTTTAAAATACATCATTTATTACAGGTCTTCCAAGTCTCTTGAAGGGCCAAAGTGGATTTAAGAAAGCCTTGGCATTAGAGCAAAATGCAGATCATGGTATGCAAATGGATCTGTAACTGTTCTCACTTTCTTCATGTAAAATCTTCCTCCCGAAGAATGGTCCAAAGAGTTGCCAACTATGCCAGGATGATTAAAGATAGGCCTGAAAAACCATTCATGGACATAAACTGGGGAGAAAGAAAAATCCAACCACATTTTACATGTCAGCCAGCACTAAACAGGGGCCCCAAATTCTGGCTACATTGAAGAAAGGTCAATTGAACCATTGAACACTAGGGCTTTTTTTTTAAAAATAAAAAATTTACTACAGCCGCCACGGAAACACAGCAAGTTTCGTGCCGAGATGATTTGCCATTTTTTGTGAACTAGAACTGTCCGAGTAACGATGTAATTTTTTTCCCCCAAAGACTGCCAATTGCTTGTAACAGGAACTTGCTAAATGTGAAAAGCGTGCCTTCTTTCTCAGCCGACAGTCAGAAATCCACATCCTTTAGTTGCTTGGTTTTATGTTGGAGCGAATTTCTTGGCCTGTGCTCGCACTCGTTTTTCATACTCTACTCTGTTCTGGCTGTGAATGGAAAAAACATGAAAAATTTGTTGTTACAGATTTGGGAGACAAGATTAGAGTATTTTTCATAAGTTTTTTATGTATATATTAAGTGAAAAAGTTACAAAAGTACAAGTAGAAACATTGCACTACAGTAACATGGACAATAAACTGTCAATTATTCTTCAAGATAGTCGTCTTATTTACTTAAACCAAATTAGCATAAACTAAAATTAAATAAACATTAAATTAATTACAATCCACATTGTATTATATTACTCTACTCACCGCACCTCCATCAAGGCTCCTGTCCATGGGAGCAAGTTATTATACCCATACTTACTAGGCCTACTACAAATTAACAGTGGATGCCCACCCCTCCCCCTCCCACTCCACATCTTTACATCAAAAGGAGCAACCACCCCACACCCAGCAAAACAGACTAGAATAACCACCAAAACTGACATAATATAAAGCATATCAGATTTAACACCAAAGCAATACCAAGCCTGTAAAGGCCAGACATCCCAAAAGGGAGAAAAACAAAGATTAACAAAATTTATATTACACTAGGGTAACGCCTGCGGGAGTGCCCGACTTAGTAGGGAAGTGCCCTGCCTGCTGTGCTCCCCTTCCCTGGGCTGCCTTCATTTCAGCCCCAGATCTGTCAAACCTTAATTTAAAAGAGCTCTAGGTATTCTACCTACTTTACATTACAAACTGCCCTCAAGGATGGCTAACTTTGGTGGTGGTGATGGTGGGGGGTTGGAGGAACCCACTTTGCCTGAGGTATGGCACAGAGTCCAACGCAGCAGCCTGTACAGACTGCTGCCATCTTGACTCTCCCAAAACATTTATCTTAAATAGTTTGTTACCTAATTGGAGATTAAAAATCTATCCATTATATCCCATTAAATGGCTCCTCCATTATTTCCCAACTCATAAACGGTGTTTCCAGGTGGTCCATGCCTCAATTGTTGGGAAGTGCATGCAGAAACTGTTCAAGCTGAACTTAATTTATTCATTCAAGGTCTAATATTAGAGGGGAATCCTCATTGCAGTATATATCCAATTTCAGCTTGGAACTTAAAACATACATGCACCCTTATCATCTGTACTGGTGAGACCACACTTGGAATATTGTGTCCAGTTCTGGTCACCCTACTATAGGAAAGATACAAAGGCTTTGGAGAGGGTGCAAAGAAGGTTTACCGGGATACTGCCTGGACTGGAGGGCTTGCCTTATGAAGGAAGGTTGAAAAAGCTCAGCCTTTTCTCTCTGGAGAGAAAAAGGAAGAAAGGAGACCTGATCGAGGTATACAAGATAATGAGAGGAATAGATAGAGTCAATAGCCAGAGACCTTTCCCCAGGGCAGGACTGACAGATACAAGGGGTCATAGTTTTAAGATATTAAGGGAAAGGCATAGAGGAGACGTCAGAGGTAAGTTGTTTACACAAAGAGTTGAGAATACATTGCCAGCTGTGGTTGTAGAAGCAGAGTTATTAGGGATATTCAAGCGACTGCTGGACAAGCACATGGAGAACAACGAGTTGAGGGGTGCGTAGGTTAAGTTATTTTATATTAGGATTAAACCTCAGCACAACCTCGCGGGCCAAAGGGCCTGCTCTGTGCTGTAGTTTTCCATGTTCTACGTTCTACTCATTCATTTAATGAAAAGGAGTGACAGCAGAAGCAAGTTTTAAAACAATTCACATGATCTGCTGCCTACACTTTATACTCAAAAGACAAAGGGATGTTGTGTAATTGCCCAAGTCATTGCCATTGACAAAGCAACTGTGAACTATAGGGTCCCAAATCTTCAAACAAATGTTCAAGGCTTGAATCT
The DNA here is from genome assembly GCF_020745735.1 of Hemiscyllium ocellatum. Lineage (NCBI taxonomy): Eukaryota > Metazoa > Chordata > Chondrichthyes > Orectolobiformes > Hemiscylliidae > Hemiscyllium > Hemiscyllium ocellatum. The sequence goes on from NC_083433.1 coordinate 16,923,555, forward strand.
GTTCCGTTTGAGAATAGTTCATAAGAATGGGTCTTGCTTCTAGTGAGCCTTCTAGTAATGAGTCATCTTTATAGTTTAGCTAATCATATTAATGTAACTATTAGCTCAGGATGGTTCAAGAAGTGCTGCCCCATGTAACAGTCAGCATTAATTTTTACAAGCACAGTTGGTTGAGTAGGATTTGTACTACACCTATTACAAATAGCCAATCACTACTTGATTGAAATCATCCATTCACAGGAATACAAAGTTTACTTACCTAATACTGCACTTGCACTGATCAAAACATGATTAAAGCACGTGAAAAGCAACACACCGAGATTGACAGCAGCATCATAAAGTGGAAAACACCTCATGTGCAGCAACAGTACAAAACAGTTTTCTAAACTGTTCAAATTTGGTATACTGTATTCTCGGGTCACAAGACAGACCTGGGACTTGATGGGTCTGAAAGTAGCAGCTTCTTGCCCATTTAACAGTATGGGTAATACACAAAATGTATAGTTATCTGTTCAGACACACCTCCTGCAGGAAAAGTGATTTCTACTAAACAATTGAGTGCACTAATAGATAAACTAATCAACAGAATATGATCAAGCCTTGTACCTGTTCAATTATCAGGAAACTTGGGGAACCTTGTTGCTTTCTCAATGGCAATGTTTTGCCTTGAATGAACTCAATCAGCACCCATCGTTCCTTTAATATGAACTGTTGCGATTATTTACATTTTGACATTCTTGCATTTGTCCTAGTGACTGCAAGATAAAAAGTTTGAACAAAAGTAGTTTTTTAAAGTTTTTTTTTGTTCACAAGCTTCTCAACTTGCTTCACACCACCAAGATAGATTTACATCCATAAGTTCCCAGATACTTCTTTCCAGCAGTTTCTTTAGTATTACATTTTGTTTTGTTGTTCTACACACTCGCTGCATTAAGTCAGCTACATGCTCACCCATTCGATCAGCTTCTGTCCTCTTGACGTTTATCATTGTCTTCTCCATATTTGACAGTACTGGTAAAGATTACCACCTGCAAATTTGAAGCTGCTCCTGAACAGTCATGTCTAGGTCATTAATGTAGACTGTGAAAAGCAGGGCTTTTATTACAATTCCTAGGAAATTAGAATGTAATCTTCCTCTAGTCCAAAAAAATTGTTTACTATTACCAATTTCTGAAACTGAGCTATTTTGTATTCATGCTGCCATCTTCCTTTTACATCCATGTGCTTTGCTGACAAGTCTGTGATGTGGTACTTTAATCAAACACCACCCTCCAACTCCAGTACCTCAACAAAAAAAGTTAAACACGATCTGCCATTAATAAATCCATGCTGATACCCATTATTTAACTATCACTTTGACAGATATTAGATCCCAAAATATCATTCTGGATACCTCTCACATCTAAAATTGATTTACTAGTCAAAGATTTGGAGATTATCCATAAACTCATAATCCACCTGTCCTCTTACCCCATTCCTATATGGGAGAATGATTTGAAGATTATGGCTCATACATCCACAATTTTCCTTATTTCCCCTAGTATCCTTAGATGCATCTCATTTAACCCTACTGACCTACCCACTTGGAATATAGCCAGCACACCCAAGCCTAGATGATTAGGAGATCAAGTAATATATACCTAGAGAAGATTTTTAGGTCAGCTGTCAGATTCTTATACAGAGTCCATTTACCTTTTTCATTCCCCTCTGAACTGCATTAAATCGAAATATTGTTTTGGCATGAGAATTTAAGAAACATTCTGCAATTTGCATTTTCAGGCAGAAACCACATGCCATGATGTAAGCCTCGAAATCTTTCTCATCTGAACATAATGATTCAAATTCAGCTTGCAATTACATTTACCAGCATTTCATTAGTAGCTATAAAGCTTCCATCCAAGACACATACTTGCAAAGGTCTAAACATTAGTAATGAATATTTAGCCAAATATTATTTCATAAGCTGAAATAAGTAAATCGCTGAGTAAGGTGAAGCACCAGTAAAGAGCAGGCAGTATGGTTTCATGTTCATTCAGTCGATAATCCCAATGTTAGAACCAGGAAATTAAGCTTTGGCTTAATTTCCCATCAGACTTAACACTGCACCATCCAATCCTAATAGGACAGGATAACAGGACTGTTATCTCCAGAAATACTAGACAATTGTTATTAACTTTGAAATGGATTGCTTAATGAAATCAATATTCGTGAAAAAAAAAAGAAGTGTCAATGATTCAATGAACTTTTCCGCTAGTAGAATTAAGCCAACTGGTCACTATATGGGAAGTATAGTTGCAGCACAGGACTTACTAAAGCCAAGCATTTCTGTTAACAAACCCTACGTACCAGTAGATTGTGTATGCTTCTGCTTGTGCTGGGTCTTGAATGTTTGGTTCGTTTAGAAGTTCTTGAATTCCTAGTAATATCTATTTTTAAAAAAAAGACAAGTCAGTGGTGAAAATGAAACAAGTACTGTGGAGCAGACTCTGCAAAATATTTTTTGGAAAAAAGTGAAAATTATTTCAAACCTGCTTAATAGTAATAGCAGGTCTCCAATCCTTATCTTCCTCTAGAATGGATAGACACACAGTACCAGAGGGATACACATTCGGGTGGAATATTGGAGGCTCAAATTTACCTGTTGATTAGTTAAAAAACTTCATCTTGAATCATGCAGGTAGAATTAAAGTATATGCACAAGATCGCCCAGGGACAGTCAGAATGAGCAAATCTGTATTTGCATCATGCTCCTCCTGTTCTGGTTGCTCAAAACAGAAAATACACAACTGTTACAAGGTTTTCAGCTTTCGTTTGTTTAACACCAAGTTTCTTCAGCCACCCTTTTCCCATTTCATTTCCTCTTCAGAGAAGGCAATAACCTTACTGAAGGAGGCTTGATCAATTGCATCTGAAGCATTAATACTTTTTTTTTAAAAGATTTAGGGTTTAAAACAAACATATGAGCAGGTAGCACCTGAAGCAAAGAAACTTCAGCATATAACAAATTTACTTTGCACGAAAGAGTTAGGTCATAAGTGAATGCATACATCCATTCAATATAGTAACATGCTAGTAATAAGCATTTGTGCAGAAGGCCAGGTCAACTGTCAAACTAGAATATGGTTACAGCTTCCACTACTTAAAACAAACAGTTACTTATACAATCCAGACAGATTGAGCTGCAAATGCGTTTCTTTAATAAATACCAACTCAACAAAAATGCCTCATGTATTGCTTATTTCAGCCAGAAATATCCACATTTACTCATATATAAGATAAACTGCCTTTACATGAAGGGTTTTCCCACAAAATACAACTTAATTGCAACCAGTGAATGCTTCCTACCAAGAGTAGTCTAAGATTTATGGAATCGCTGAACTACAATGTTAAGTCTAAAAGGACAGCAGAGACGACCAAGGAATATTTTTCCAGAAAATGATTTATAATCTTGACAGCTGCTGTACTTGATCATAGATGGCAGTACTTCATCTTCCAAGAACAGGATTCAATTTCAACCAATGCTAGCTCAATCCTTACTGTCATTTTAACAAGTAGGCAAATTATTCTGCACATTATACACAAACAATACTATGAAGTTAATTGATATCCAGAGTTAGATTTGTCCCCAAGCAAATTTTAGCCTGTTCTGAAATGTCAAAACTGAGGAACTCCCAAGAAAAAAAAACCAAAAACCCCAGATGATTTTTCAATTGGATAATGTAAAAAAGTCAAAACCCAGAGTGACTATTAAGTTTAAGTGCCACCAAGCTTCTCTCATGTAGTCCAGAGTGTTTGATGCTGAAACACAGATACAGTGGTCAGTTATTCAATTTCCTTCCGGGTCGAAGGCAGAAATGCCTGCACATGCTTACACTTTGGTGGCGATGAAGGGTAGTCATCCTTAAACAGCATTCGAAGCTTATACTGCCCACCTTCCCACGGCGTCTAGAAAAGAAAAATGCCTTGAAGTTAATGGAATACATCTACCCAGGTTACTAATCAAGACTATTCTAATGACTGGAGTCAAATACCAATTCAGAATTGTTATATAACAGAGTCAAGAAAAAAAAGTGTACAGAAACAAAGCTCAATCAGAAGTAACTTTCAATATTAACAGAAGAAAGTTTGAAAAATCCAGTTGCACGGAGTTTTTATTCTAAAATGCTACTTGAGCCCTTCATTACAAGAAAATAAATACATTATAAAAAGTATTTTCCAAAAGTATGTGGGTTTTTTTTGGGGTGGGGGAGGAGGAGCTGACAGCCCAGAGCAACACAAATTAGGAACTCAAAACATTATATCAGACACAACCTAAATTACTGCCAGAATACCATAACTGAAATTGTTAAGTACACAGAAAACCATGCCAATACATTATCTACATCTCATCAAAGTGGAGGTGATCTTGATACCTCCCCAATGTTGACACTTCCTTTCTTAATGCAGTTGAGGGTTTACTAAACTACTTCAAAGCAATTAAAAGACAACCAAATTGAGAGACTGGGATTGATGTTAAAAAAGGCACAAAACAGTATAATAATAAAATAATAATAGAGTCCGATCAATAACTTGTCATGAAGGTCAGGGTTATTTAATAAAACTATCACTGGTGAGCTTTTATTCATTGGATCTTCAAGGAAAGGACTAGGGAGTTTGCAAAGAGGTGCAAAAGGCTAATAAACGCACAAAAATCTGGAAGATGCAGTGAAATGCGGAAAAATGTGAACATGCCCATTTTGGTAAGCTATACAAATTATTCCTGGGGAGTTATAGAACTGCAGTACAAAGGGTTTCGGGCAACACAGATTATAAATCAGTTGCTATGTAGATACAGCAGATAGTTGCAAACAAAAATTGCTTAGAAACTCAGGTGGTTTGCTGCATCTGTGAAGATAGAAAAACAGTTAATGTTGAGTACTGTTACCTTCTCTGAAGAGGAGGAAGCTGGGACTGTTGCTCCTTCTGGAGCAGATGAAGTTGAAGGGTGACCTTATTGAGGTTTATAAGGTAATGAGGGGTATAAATAGGTGAATGGCAGGTGCCTTTTCCTTAGGGTGGAGGATTTCAAGACTGAGGGCATTTTTTTTCAAAAAAATAGGCAAGAGAAGGTTTAAAAAGCATGAAGGACAATTTTTTGGACAAGAGTGGCTCGTGTATGGATTGAACTTCCAGAGAAATTGGTGGATGCAGATACAGTTACAACACTTAAAAAGACACTTGGTTAAGTACACGAATAAGAAATGTTTGGAAGGGTATAGGCAAAACACCCGGCAGGCAGGACTAGTTTATCTTGGGATTATGGTAAGCATGGACTGGTTGGATGGAAGGGTCTGTTTACATGCTGTACAAGTATGATTCAATGTAAACGGTTCTTCTCTCCATAGATGCTGCCAGATGTGTTTCTCTATAATTTCTTTTTGTTTCAGATCTCTAGCATCCAGTTTTCATTTTATTGCAGCACATTAGGAAGGCAGTGGGATGTTCATTTTTATTGTAAGGTAAATGGAATGCAAAAGAAAGTTTTGTTATAGTTGTATGGGACATTGGTGAGACCACATGGGGAATGTCTTGTGCAACATTGGTCTTGTTTGAGAAGCCACTTAATTGCAGTTCAAAGACAGCTCACTCAACTTATCTCCAAGATTAACAGGTTATAAGAAAAGATTGAGCATGTTGGGCCAGTATTCATCAACTCTAATTCCTCAGAAATCTTATTGAATGACCTAAGAGACCTCTCCGGTCTCATATCTTTCCACTCACCCTAAAACTATATCCTCTAGTTCTGGACTCACCCACTCCAAGGAAAAGACCTTGTCTACTTACCTACTAACACCCCTCATGATTTTATAAACCTCTAAGGTCACTCCTCAGCCTCCGATGCTCTATGGAAAACAGTGCCAACTTATTTAGCCTCGACAGCTAAGTCTCCAAACCTGTCAACATCCTTTTAAATCTTTTCTGAACCCTTTCAAATTTCACAACACTCTTCCCATAGGAGGGAGATAAAATTTGCATACAATATTCCAGGAGTAGCCTAACCAATGTCCTGCATAACCACAACATGACCTCCCAACTCCTATACTCAATACTCTGACCAATAAAGGAAAGCATACCAGGCGCTGCCCTCACTATCCTTTCTACCTGCAACTCCACTTTCAAGGAACTATGAACCTGCACTCCAAGGTCTCTTCATTCAGCAACACTCCCCAGAACATTCCTATTAAGTACATAAGTCCTGCCCGGACTTGTCTTCACAAAATGCAGCACTTCACATTTAAACTCCATCTGCCATTCCTCAGCCCAGTGGGTCATCTGATCAAGAACCCATTGTACTGCCCATTACACCTCCAATTTTGCTGCCACCTGAAAACTTACTAACTACATTTCTTGTTCACATCTAAATCATTCATATAAAATGACGAAAAGCAGTGAACCCAGCACCACTCCATGTGGCACACCACTGGTCACAGGGCTCTAGTCTGAAAGGCAACCTTCCACCATCACCTTGTCTTCTACATTCGAGTCACCTGTATCCAAATGGCTATTTCTCTGTATTCCATGAGATCTAACCTTGCTAACAAGTCTACGAGTTTGTTGAACACCTTACTGAAGCTCATAGATCATGTCCATTCCTCTGCCCTCATCAATCCGCTTCATTTCTTTACAAAAAAAACTCAAGGTGGAGATACATTTCGCACACACAAAGCCATGCTGACAATCCCTAATCAGTCCTTATCTTTCCAAATACATATAAATGCTGTCCTTCAGGATCTCTCAAACACCTTGCCCACCATCAATATTAGGCTCACAGGTCTTTGATTCCTTAACTTTTTCTTACCACCTTTCTTAAAATAGTGGCACCACATTAACCAACTTAGCCTTCCAAAACCTCCTGCGTCTAACGATACAAATACCTCAGCAAGTAGCACAGCAATTATTTTCCAAGCTTCCAACAGAGTTTGGGGATACACCTCAACATGCCCTGGGGATTATTTCACCTTAACACGTTTTAAGACATCCAGCACCACCACCTCTGTAATACATACATGTTTCAAGATGTCACCATCTCTTTCCCTACATTCTATACTTTCCATGTCCTTTGCCACAGTAAACACTGATGCAAGATACTCAGTTAGTATCTTATTGAATTGTTAACTGTCTCTCCCTCCGCAGATGCTGCCAGACCTACATTTCTTCAGCGATTGATTTTACTTCAGATCTCCAATATCTGCAGTACTTTGTTTTTATCTGTATGAAATCATGTTGTTGCTATTAAAGTGACTTATGAATAAATGCAATGCTAGAAAAATATCCAGCGTCATTTTATATTGCCAGAAGTTGAAACTAAAAAATGCCTGGAGATAACTGAACAACCATTACCATAGAAACACTATCCCTGGATTCCAACTAAACAGCTTTTTTTTCAGACTCTTAAATTTAAATAATCACTGGCAAAGGAGGTGCTTGGCACAGTATGAATTTGGCCCTCAGTTTCCACTGCGAACTGAAGTTTGGGAGGAAATCTCTACGTGCTCACTCCTCACTGTTATAAAACAGCAGCATGCCATGTTGGAGGGAAGAAAGCAGCATTTTGAGTATAGAACCAATAATTAAATTTAGGAAGGGAAGTACCAAAATAGCAAAATCAAAAATTTAACATTTCACTCAATCTTATACATTGCATTTGCAAAATACAAACTATTGGGTTAACCTGTTAAGCTGCAGTGAACATCAGCTACATGCAAAATCTTAACTGAACACAAACAATTTGGATTGAACGTCACAGAATTATGGTAACTGGCAAAAGAACTAGATGGCAGATGAGAGCTGTTGAAACAATACACAACCAAGTCATGACCTGGAATTAAATGCCTAAAAGATTATGGAACCTGATTCAATTGTACACTTAAAAAAATGTGGACAAATACTGGAAGCAAAGTTTGAGAGCTAGGTGAAAAAAAAAAACAAGGGTGTGGGGGACCATCTGTCTTTCAAAGACCTGGTACCAAATACCTGTCTTGATAATGCTGCAACATCACATTTTTCAACAAATGTAATCCCTAATCAAAATAGTGACATTTAGCATATTTCAAGAAGGAAAAGTTTAAGTTCTACTGAGTGCAATGATTGAAGTTAGGTTAGCTTGGCTAATTGCACACCAAGTGATAAACAATGACTCAATTTGATTACTACTAGGCTTGAGATAAGTGTAGCGTCTTACCATATAGTTTTAGAAAGGTCTCAAAGTGTTTTATATTTTAAAAAAGGCAAATTACTTTGATGTTAAATATTACAGGGAAACAGGTCTGCATAAGGTCTCAAAGAACAGTACTTGAGAATGAACAGGAGAAAGTGAGGACTGCAGATGCTGGAGATCAGAGCTGAAAATGTGTTGCTGGAAAAGCACAGCAGGTCAGGCAGCATCCAAAGAGCAGGAGAATCGATGTTTCAGGCATGAGCCCTTCTTCGATTCTCCTGCTCTTTGGATGCTGCCTGACCTGCTGCACTTTTCCAGCAACACATTTTCAGCAGTTGAGAATGAACAGGTCAACTTGGAGAAAGCTTGATTACAACAAAGAAACTGCTCTTCCTGAAGTACACAATGAGACTCGTTGGACCGATCTGAACAACCAGAAAGAACACCTCAATGCAAGTAGGGTACCTCCTTGGTCACGTACCAAAGAGTTTTAAACAAAACACTAACAACAAGCAACTCCACAAGACTAAAAGGTGCACCAAAAGTTTAGAAACATTTTCTTTATGCTTTCATGGGACATGGACATTTGCTGGCAAGACCAGCACCTGCTGCCTGTTATTGCTCTTCATCGAGTGGCTGGCTCAGCCATTTCAGGGGCACTTAAAAGTCAACACTATTGCTGTAGGTCAAGAGATTCTGGGCAAATATAGCAACTTTCATCCCCTGAAGGCCATGAACGAACTAGTTGGGTTTTCCTTTAAATCAGTTTATAATATTGGTGTCATAGTTCATTTAAAATTTGCAAATGAAATTAAATGTCACTAGGGTAGTAAACAGGGACGCACGCAAATGCCCTTGGATATCATGCAATGATACCTAGATTTATTCATGGAATTTAAATTCCACCAGCTACCATGGTTGGGTTAGAGCCCGTGCCCCAGGGCATGTGCTTGGGACGCTGGTACTACCTTAGTAACATTTAATCTCATTTAAAAATTTAAATGAGGTATGACACCAATTTAAACAATTTTTGAACTTTTTCCTCCTCACAAGAGAAATACAAAGCAACCGTAATCTGTTGCTGTGCTGATATTATACTTACTGCCTTTTTACCCGGAATAGCACATTCCCAGTTCATTAAGTTTAGAGTACCATCTGGATTCTTTGTTGGTACTGCAACAAAGCCCTGTCAGCAAAACAGAAAACAAGAATAGAACAGACAGACTTAAACAAAGTATGATTTACCTTTACCTAAGTGAGCATGTTGACAACTGTAAGACTTTGATAGAACACTACTCCAAAGCAAGATTTTAGGATTTCATATTCCTACTTCTTACAAGGCCAAGTTTTATTTGGGTAGGGTAGAACACACAGCACCCAGTCAGGCAGGCATTTCTGTTTCGAATTACATTTTGGTTATTATTGGGGTCCAAACCGATACCTGAAAGCTTGTTGACAAGGGTCCACAGAGCCAAATATTTTTCTTCATTTCTCTGCCTATAAAGAATTGCAGTATTCTACTCGAAGGTGGCATGCCCTTTCATGGGTGAGTGCAACTCAATGGGCTAAATGCTTCTTACTGCACTGTAGGGATTCTATGATTCTAATTTCGGATGCATTTGAACAAAGTTTAGAACTCACTTTATTATGACAATTCGTGGATGGGTAGGAAGGCCAAATTTCAGATCCTAACCTGGCCAACTCAGATGAATGTTTTTATTTGGAGACATACCAAGATTTGTTTCAAACATTTTGTAAGGAGACAAACACTGGCACATTCAACCTATTCTTTTAAACATCCCATCAGGTTCCTTAAAACGTGATCCTGCATCTACATTCCGTAATCAAATTATTCAATGCTCTCCTGACTGGTCCCTCATTCTCCATCGACTTCAGCTCATCTAAACATCTACTACATATACGCCAGGTCACACTAAAGCCCGTACAGTCATCGCTTCTGTGTTAGCTGATGTATATTGGCACCCAGCCCAACAACACTTCAAAGTTAAACCTTTTGCTTTAAATCCCTTCACGGCATCACTATACTCCATTCCTCAAGCTGAGAACTGAAGGGAAATATTACTTTGATATTGTACTAGTAGCATAGCAATTTCGTGAAGAAAATTAACCACAGCAAACAAAGTCATACCAATTAAAATAAAATCAACGTAGCAGAGAAGGAAGCAGTCACACTACCTACCTCTCTGACATGATAAAACACTTACATTTGTCAGGACCAAAACTTTAGATTATTAATTCAATTGTGCTGCAAATCATCAACACTTAAGTCTTAATGAAACAATGGCCTGTGTACACTCTACAATCCTTGCTTTCAGAAAAGAAGTGGATAAATATTTGAGAAAATACTTGAGAAAATACTGCAGGGACACAGGCAAGGAGCAAAATTTACTACATTGGCCAAGTAGTCGGAGCTTCCTTCTGTCCTATTATCAGATTTGCACTTTCCACCACAGCCTGTGCTATGCAGTCAACACTAACCCTTCAAGGAAAACAAAGTTTGGACAAAATCAGATGTCAAGTTTGGTATCAAAATTCAATTCTCCTAAAAAATCCCAATAGATCAAACAGGATTCCTAATGCAAACATTATGGAAGTAATAGCTAACATTCCCACTAAGAAAAAAATACTTACAAAAGGATGATCCTTTCTCCAGGCTTTTCTTTCTTGTGCAAGTCGACTCAATGCAATTCCAGACATACTTTTACTTCAACTGTCCCCTGCAAAATAAGTAAATAAAAAGTGCAAAAAAGTTCAAAGCTTGCCTGAATTGGAGTGGATTAGTCATAACACGGAGTTGGACAAACTTGGAATGTTTTCACAAGAGAAAACTGGAGCGAGGGGTGGTCTGATAGCCACAGATAGGGTGGATGGTCAGTCTTTCTCCCCAGTGTAGAAATATCAGATAGTACAGGGCATCCATTTAAGGAGATGTGCTAGGCAAGTTTTTAAAATTAAAACAACCCAGGATGGTAGCTAGCTGGAACATGCTGCAAGAGTAGGTGGTAGTAACATATAATAGGAAAGTTTAAGAGGCATTTACAGAAACGTGACTAGTAGGGAATAGAGAGAAAAATCGACCATATGCAGGCAGAAGGGATTAACTTAGTATGGCATTATGATCAGGCAAAGCTGGCTGAAGTGCCTGCGTCTGTTCTGTTCGATGTTCATTAATATACAAACAGTGGCAAGGTCTCAGGATCAAGACTGATTAGAGTCAGAGTCAGAGATATACAGCGTGGAAATGGACCCTTTGGTCCAATCAGTCCACGCCGACCAGATATCCCAACCTAATGTAGTCCCACCTGCCAGGACCCAGCCCATATCCCTCCAAACCTTTCCTATTCATATACCCATCCAAATGCCTCTTAAATGTTGTAATTGTACCAGCCTCCACCACTTCCTCTGGCAGCTCATTCCATACACATGCCACCCTCTGTGAAAAAGTTGCCCCGTAGGTCTCTTTTCTAGTTTTCCCCTCTCACCCTAAACCTATGCCCTCTAGTTCTGGACTCCCCGACCCCAGGGAAAAGACTATTTATCCTATCCATGCCCCTCAATTTTGTAAACCTCTATAGGGTCACTCCTCAGCCTCCGACGCTCCAAGGAAAACTGCCCCAGCCTGTTCAGCCTCTCCCTGTAGCTCAAATCCTCCAACCCTGGCAACATCCTTGTAAATCCTTTCTGAACCCTCTCAAGTTTCACAACATCTTTCCGATAGGAAGGAGACCAAAACTGCACACAATATTCCAACAGCGGCCTAGCCAGTGTCCTGTACAGCCGCAACATGACCTCCCAACTCCGTTACTCATTACTCTGACCAATAAAGGAAAGTATACCAAACACCATCTTCACTATCCTATCTCCACCTTCAAGGAGCTAAGAACCTGCAGCCCAAGGTCTCTTTGTTCAGCAACACTCCCTAGGACCTGACCATTAAGTGTATAAGTCCTGTTAAGATTTGCTTTCCCAAAATGCAGCACCTCACATTTATCTGTATTAAATTCCATCTGCCACTTCTCAGCCCATTGGTATCTTGATCAGATGAGCCACTGTAATCTGAGGTAACCTTCTTTGCCATCCTTTACACCTCCAATTTTGGTGTCATCTGCAAACTTACTAACTGTACCTCTTAAGCTTTCATCCAAGTCATTTATGACAAAAAGTAGAGGGCCCAGCACCGATCCTTGTGGCACTCCACTGGTCACAGGCCTCCAGTCTGAAAAACAACTCTCCACCACCACCCGCTGTCTTCTACCTTTGAGCCAGTTCTGTATCCAAATGGCTAGTTCTCCCTGTATTCTATGAGAACTAACCTTGCTAATCAGTCTCCCATGGGGAACCTTGTCCATATAGATCACATCTACCACTCTGCCCTCATCAATCCCGTTACTTCTCCAAAAAACTCAATCAAGTTTGAGACACTTAACTGAGATGAGAAATGTCTTCAAAGAATTGTAGAAATGATATTCCTTGGATTTGGAAATTCTCCCCGCAATGTTCTGCTCCTATTTCTTATACACTCATTGCTCAAAGTACAGTCCACATGAAATGTAGCTACTGCCCTGAAGTGTTCCAGAAAACCAAAAACAATTCGGCATTGTTTACTCAAACATGCATCACACCACTGTTCAGGAAGATAGTGGTTCTAAGTCCCCACTGCTAATAGCATTGATAAGTGATTGGACCAACTAAGGAATGAAGTTAAAAAGCATAGAAAAGTATCAAAATCTAAATTGCATGACTAAAAGACATGAGTTATAATGCATAAACAAAGTAACTTACATTATTTCAACTAAAACAAATCCTAGCATGAAGACACAAGTGTTGAAAAGGTAATGGTGAATAACATGCTTAAAAAAACACTATTTTAAGTCAATGATGAGAAGTAGTCAAGCAGAGCTCCACATGGAGGGCGCACCAGTTCAGTCAATCCTGTACAGAAATGACCAGTGGCTTAGTGTCACGACAGCAGTCAATACCAACTCATCATTCTGAGAAAGGCATGACATCTTCCATAGTGTGAAGAAAACAAGGAGCCTCTGGGGATTTCAAAAATTGGAAGAAACCAAACTGTAAAATAATGATCCTGGCCAGGCAGATCAATTGTTTCTGTCCCATGGAATTTATTTTCTCCTACCTGGACTTGATTTTTCCCCTCTCTTTGTATAGTTCCATTACACTTACTTTCATGATTCTTCTGACTCTTTACACCAAGATTCAAAATTTGCAGTTCACAGGCAACCACCTTTTGTTCATCATAGATGTACAATCCCTTTGTACACCCATCCCCCATTACCACAGCCTTCGAGCTCTTTGCTTTTTCCTGGAAAGGCTGCCTGAACTGCCCCCATCCACCACCACTTTCATTTGCCCAACTGGGCTCATATTCACTGATCCGTTAACTCCCTTCACAAAGGTGTGGCACAGCTACATCAGTCTTTGTGAGGTGTGCTGAACATTCCTTGCCCCAAATCTACTCCTACCCTCCATTCTCTCTCTGGCACAATGACATCATTGGGTCTACTTTTTCTCATGCAGAATTTGGTGGGGGGGATGGTGGTGGTGGTGGAGAGAAGAGGAAGAGAATCAACTTTCACACTGCTCTCACTTTCACCTGGTCCAGACTCCTCCTTGGCTTGACATCGGTTTCTACTTCTAGAGATTGGTTTTCCACTAACATCCATTACAAACCCACGAACTGCGTTAACTGGACTATACACCCTGTTGCCTGGAAATACTCCATTCTACTCAGTTTTTCCATCAAACCTGTTCTGATGATGCCACCTTCCAGTGGGGTCAAAGGTTTACCTTCACTGAATACAGGATTTTCCGCATCTGGTGTTAACAAGGCCATTGGCTGTATCCATTCCATAACATGCCTTTTGCCTTCCTCCTCTTCTCTCCCACAATAGGGTTGCCCAGTCATCATTCAATACCCCAACAACCTCCACATCCAAAGGATCGCAGGTCACTATTTCAATCACTTCCACCACATTCAGACATATCCCCCACCCTTTTTTCGGCAGCATTCAGAGAACGCTCCATCCAGACACCTCGGTCCACTCCTCTTCCAGACCCAACACCATCTCAATACTTTCCCATGCAATTGCATAGGATGTAACACTTACCCATGTATCTCCTGCCTCATTATCCAAAGTTAAAAAAAATGTGGCACTGGAAAAGCACAGGTCAGGCAGCATCTGAGGAGCAGGGAGAGTCAACATTTCAGGCATAAAAGTATGGTGAGTGCCCCAGAACTGTTCCAAAACATACTGCAAGTTGCCATTCTTTCTCTGATATTAATGAGCTAATTTGCTCTGCTGACCTTGAGGAAATTGGATGTCCCAAGGCTAGGGTGGGATGCCTAATTTGCAGGTAGATTATAAGGAAATCACATTACCATCTCTTGGCATTCAAAGCCATTTTGCATGGCCATTTCCTAGTTTTTCAAAAGCCATTTACATTGCCATCTCCTATTTACATTTTCGTCCCCAATTCAGAAATCAATAAGAACATTACAGTTGGAATGTGACTACTCCTTATATAGTTACAAAAAAACGATTTGCAACAGATTTGATTAAGGGAGGAGTTGCATTAGATTGCTCTGTAAGCTGGTGCTTCCAGATAAACCTGAATTAAAACCTGATGTTGCATGATTTTTAACTTTGTATACACCAGTCCAACACCAGCACCTCCAAAATCATTGTTTCTGAGGATGAAGGAGTAGTCACTGCATTGTGTCTTGAATGGCATGCGACTGGGGGTTGTCTTGTGGGCATCGCTAACCATGATGTAAAGGCTTAGTATATAGGACGGACTGTTTCCTTTGTTCAGAGAGCTTTTGCCACAACCCCGTATGCCTTGCGACGTGTTAAAGATTCGTCCAGAAAGCTTGCACTTACTACGTTCAATAAATTTGGTTGTTGTTCACAGAAGTTGGCATTTGCAGTTGCTTTAAGGCGTAAAGAACCTCAGGGGGAAAAAAAAGCGTAACATCCCCAACGGACACAGCAGATGAGGTGAGAGTTGGGCAGGGAAATCACTGTTGGAGGTGGAAGGCACCAAAGGATCCTTCCACATCTGACAGATTTTCTTGCACATCCAAAGCATCTCATCTATTGTGTCTGTTGCTCTTGCTGTGGTCCCTTCAACAACGGAGAGACAGGCCAACTCAGGGAATGTTTCAGGGAACATATCTGGGACACACCAAAGCACTCCATCGCCCTGTGGCCAACCACTTCAACTCCTCTCTCTCCTCCTCCTCCTCCTCCCCCGCCCCCCCAACTCCGCCAAGGGCATGCAAGTCCTGGGCCGCCACCACTGCCAAATCCAAGTCACCCAACAACTGGAGGAAGAACACCTCATCTTCCACCTTTACAGGAAATTGCGATCTTTGAAGAAGGAGGCCATCTGGAAGCAGATGCGGCGAAGGCGAAGGAATTGGGAATATGGGATAGCGTTTTTACAGGGGGCAGGGTGGGAAGAGATGTAATCTAGGTAGCTGTGGGAGTCAGTCGGTTTATAGTATATGTCCGTGTTGAGTCGGTCGCCCGAGATAGAGATGGAGATGTCTAGGAAGGGGAAAGACTGCAATTTATCCTCAGACGTGGTTGACGATGCTTTCCACCGCATTTCCTCCACTTCCCGCTCCTCCAATCGCCACCAGGACAGAACCCCACTAACCTCCAGAAACATCGGATCATCCTTCGTCATTTCCGCCACCTCCAAACAGACCCCACCACCAAGGATATGTTTCCCTCCCCACCCCTATCAGCGTTCCGGAAAGACCACTCCCTCCGCAATTCCCTTGTCAAATCCACACACCCCCCACCAACCTAACCTCCACTCCCGGCACCTTCCCCTGCAACCGCAAAAAAACTTGCACCCTCACCTCCCCCCCAAGGGATCCTTCAGTATCCATCAGAAATTCACCTGCACCTCCACACACATCATTTACTGCACCCGCTGTGGCCTCCTATACATTAGGGAGACAGGCCGCCTACTTGCGGAACGTTTCAGAGAACACCTCTGGGACACCCGCACCAACCAACCCAACCGCCCATGGCTGAACACTAACTCCCCCTCCCACTCTGCCAAGGACATGCAGGTCCTTGGCCACCTCCATCGCCAGGCCATGGCAACACGACGCCTGGAGGAAGAGCGACTCATCTTCCGCCTAGGACCCCTCCAACCACATGGTGTGAATGCCGATTTCTCCAGCTTCCTCATTTCCCTTCCCCCCACCTTTTCAGTCCCAATGCTCAGACTCGGCACCGCCTTCTTGACCTGCAATCTTCTTCCTGACCTCTCCGTCTCCACCCCCACTCTAGACTATCACCCTCACCTTAACCTCCTTCCACCTATCGCATTCCCAATGCCCCTCCCTCAAGTCCCTCCTCCCTCCCATTTATCTTAGCCTGCTTGGCACACCCTCCTCATTCCTGAAGGGCTTATGCCCGAAATGTCGATTCTCCTCCTTTGATGCTGCCTGACCTGATGCGCTTTTCCAGCAAAACATTTTTAAACACTCAGGACAAATGTCAATCTGCAGAGCAAAAGGAGTTCACAAATCCAAGACATCTTTCAGACTTCATAAATTAGATTTCTAAGTATCAGAACAGGTACTAATGCAGAGACGAAAAAGAGGAAGCTATGTAAATTGGATGGAAACTGTTAGAAATTTAAACTCGTCCTATTCAATTTAGGGATAGGAAAATGCAGCTAGCTACATGTTATAGCTCAAAGGTAAGGCATTCACTAAGAAATGACCATCAAAACTGGAACTTTATTTATATCTATTTGGATTAAGCATGCATTTAGATGTGAATTTTGTTCTACATGAACGATTAACAAACTCTAGGACTATCTTAATGAAAACTTACTTTCTCATTTTCTAATTATTCAAATCGTATTCAAATCGTAGTGTCTCAACTGCAATTCATTCACTGCCTCAGCCTAGCTCTGCAAAATGTTTAGGTCCTTCACTGACTAAATTTTATTTTGCAATCTTATGGTAGTGTTTATGCACATGAAATTGTCTGTCTGATTTGAATTAATGTTCTGAAATATTTACTTACAAAAAAGAAATGCCTTGTTGAAATACAAGGCAGAACAATGGCATACACAGATAAACCAGACCAACAATCTGCTTTGTCCGGCTAAGTGTGAGGTCAGAATACAACCTTCAAATAAAAGGTTTTAAAACTGGTTAGTTCATCAGCTGGTTATCATTCAATTAGATTATGGCTAATCAGTTTATGAAAAATATAAAATCTTAAGAACTAGTTCAGCAAATTGGTAACCAGATGATCTTAGATCAAGACAGTTTGAGGGCAGCTAAGAAACAGTGAGTAGCAGCAAACAATGACAGCAGTTGTTTATAAAACAAACTGTAGTGGCAATAACGGATATGGTACATATCAGAAAACTAAGGATGCATACTACTTGGGAGACAATAATAATGGGCAATTCAATTTACATACACCAGGTTAAACACATCAGCACATATGCTATAAGGGTGAATTTGGAATAAATAAATGGATTTTTGGGGAGCCAACTAGGAACCAAACTATTTTGGATTTGGTGTTGCATAATTATAAAGGACTAAGCAATAACCTTACTATGAAGGAGCCTTTGGGAAACAGTAACAATAATAGATTCTTGCATTAAGTTTAAATAAGTCAGTGCATTATAAAACTAGAATCGTGGCAATTAAATTAAGAAATAAAGGGGCATGTTGACTATAATGGATTTGGCAGATACAACCAAAGATTCAAAACTAGATAGGCAATAAAGAAAAAGAAATACTATACAGTCTATAACAGACGTGTATACACTTAAAGCACAAACGCCCAATGGGAAAGATAAAACAAGTGTGATTATTGGAATGTTTTAAGGATTGCATTAGATCAAGAATGGCAGGATACCACAATGAATGGAGATTTAGGGAGCAATTTAGAGCCCAAAAGGAGGAATAGAAAACTGACCAAGAGAATATAAATGCTAATTAGCAAGGAACAAAGGTAGACTTTTAAGAACTTTTTTGGGGATTGAGAAGGAAACCATTAGATAGTACAACATGGGGCCATCACAAGTAGGACTGGAGAATTTATAGTGCAGAACCAGCAACTGTTGAGAAACTTAACAGTTACTTCAAACTTCTTAAGGAATGATGCAGGATGTCTCTCTCTCTCTCTCTCCAACTAATTGATTTGTGAAACTAAGGAACTAAAAAAAATTTAGTAAGGAAGTAATAACTGAATTGAAAGTTGATATAAGCCAGGTAAGCTTCATCCCTGAACATTAAAAGTAGCTAGAGAGATAGGGGATCTACTGATGGTTATCATACAGAGTTCAATGGATCTGGCAAGGATTTGGGATAAAAACAATGACTGAGGATGCTGGAAACCAGATATCTGGATTAGTGGTGCTGGAAGAGCATAGCGGTTCAGGCAGCATCCAAAAGTGCAGCGAAATCGACGTATCGGGCAAAAGCCCTTCATCAGGAATAAAGGCAGTGAGCCTGAAGTGTGGAGAGATAAGCTAGAGGAGGGTGGGGTGGGGAGATAGTAGCATAAAAATGACCTGGGAGTTGCAGTGGGAGAGGGACTCCCCGAGATTCTTGTAGAGAGGAGGAGGAAAACTTCTTCAAGGCAGGCATCCTTTCAAGAGGATTCACAGTAGGGTTAAAATCAACGAGGTAAAAACAATGACTGGAAACCAGATATCTGGATTAGTGATGCTGAAAGAGCACAGCAGTTCAGGCAGCACCAAGGATTTTGGGTAGTGGAATGTAGGAAAGCGAGAGAGAATGGAGAACTACAGAATTATTCATATGACACTCGTAAGGATAATGTTAGAATCTATTAAAAGGGACACAGTAGCTGAACAGTTAGAAAGTGGTAAAATTGGATTGTCAACATGGATTTACAAGGGAAATTACATTTGACAAGCTTTTTGATGATAATGCTTAGTGTACAAAGGAGAACCAGTAGACATACTGCATTTGAATTTCAAGGCGGCTTTTAGTAAGGTCCTGAACAGGTTAGCGAATAAAGTCAGAGTGCATTGAATTTATTAGAATAGATTGAAAATTGATTCACAGAAGAATTGTAGTGTCCATAGTCATGACTCAAAATAATCATACTGATGGAACAGCAATTAGAAGATAAATGGTATACTGGCCTTGATCACAAGGAAATTTGACTACAGTAAGATTGTATAGAGCCTCAGTGAGACTTCTCTTGGAATACTATTTATTGTTTTAGTTCCCTTATCAAAACAGGGAGAACATTTTCCATAAGAGTGCAATGGAGGTTCACCAAATTAATCCTTTGAGTGGCAGGACTATTTCATGGAGATTGGCGAGACTGGGCTTGCATTTCTCATAGTAGTGACCTTAAAACAAATTATTGCAGGATGTAAAAGGAGGATTTAGGCAAGTGCTTCCTTGGCTGGTCAGTCCAAACCAGGGCAATAATCTTCAGGTAACAGGTAGGTCATAAAAAGGTAGCAGTGGAAATTATTTTTTCATGCAAGGAGTGTGTTGAATTTTGCAGAAGTTTCTCCCCCAGAGAACTGTGAAAGCTCAATCATTGAGCATGAGATTTAACACAACAATGATGTCACAGTAGATGATAATCGGTTGCACCCTAAAACTGTGGGAAGCTAAGAAAATGATTTCTTGGCCCCTTGCTGAGATACTTCTATCAATAGCCACAGGTGAAGTGCCGGAAGACTGGAGGTTGGCTAACATGGTGCAAATATTTAAGGTGGTAAGGAAAAACCAGGGAAGCATGACATCAGTGGTGGGCAGGTTGTTGGAGGGAACCCGAGGGACAGGATTTACACATATTTAGAATGGCAAGGATGATTAGAGACAGTCAACATGGCTTTGTGCCTGGAAAAATCAAGTCCCAAACTAGAATGGAGTTTTTGTTGATGATGTAACAGAGGTTTGATGAGGGCAAAGCTGTGGACGTGATTTACATGGATTTCAATGAGGCTTTCAAACAAGGTTCCTCATAATAAACAGGTTAGTAAGGTTGGAGCTCATGGAATACAGGGAGAACTAGCCATTGGGATTCAGAGCTGGCTCAAAGGCAGAAGACACAGGGTGGTGTGAAAGGTTGCATTTCCGGTTGGAGGCCTGTGACCAGCAGTGTGCCACAATTTTGTCATTTGTATAAATAATTTGAATGTGAACATAGGAGGTATAGTAAGTTTGCAGATGACACCAAAATTGGAGGTGTAGTAGACATCAAAGGTTATTTCAGAACAATGGGATCCTGATCAGATGGGCCCAGGAGTGGCAGATTGAGTTTAATTTAGATAAATGTGAAGTGCTGCATTTTGGAAAGACAAATCAGGACAGGACCTCTACACTTAATGGTAAGGTTCTGGGGAGTGTCGCTGAACAAAGATCTTGGAATGCAGATTCATAGTTCCTTGAAAGTGGAGTCACAGGTAGACAGAACAATGAAGGCAGTGCTTGGCATGCATGCCTTTATTGGTCAGTGCATTGAGTATAAGCGTTGGAGTTCATATTGCAGCTGCACAAGACATTAGTTAGGCCACTTTTGAAAATATTGCATGCAATTCTAGTCTCCTTCCTATCAGAAGGATGTTGCAAAACTTGAAAGGGTTCAGAAAAGATTTACAAGGATGGTGCCAGGGTTGGAGAATTAAGCTATAGGGAGGCTGAATAGACTGGGGCTCTTTTCAGAGGCTGAGGTGTGATCTTAGAGACCTATAAAATCATGGGGGTGCATGAAGATGAATAGACAAGGTCTTTTTCCCTGGGGTGGATAAGTCCAGAACTAGACAGCATAGGTTTAGGGCGCGCAGGGAAAGATTTAAAATGGACCCAAGAGGCAACATTTCCACAGAATGGTGTGTGTATGAAATGCCAGAGAAAGTGGAGGTAGCCAGTACAATTACAACATTTAAAAGGCATCAGGATGGGTATATGAATAAGGAAGGGTTTAGGGGATAAGGGCCAAATGCTGACAAATGGGACTAGATGTAGAGGACAATCGGGTCAGCATGGACAGTTTGGACCAAAGGGTTGGTTTCCACACTGTACAGCTCTATCACTCAAGGAGAACAGGAAAGTAGCACCGACTATCAATAACAGGAGGCCAGTAACGTCATTGGACTGATGATCAAAAACCCCAGGCTAATGCTTGTGGGACATGGGTTTAAATCCCACCAGGGCAGATGTTAAATTCAAATTTCACCAAATAAATCTAGAAAAAACTAGTCTATTATTGATTACATAACTGTTGATTTTCATTAAAACACATGACTCACCAATATTCTTCAGGGAAGGAAATTCGCTACTCTTACATGTGACTGACTTAACTGGCCTCTGGACACTTAAGGAAAGAATAGTGAAGGCATTTGGGATACTTGCTTTTATTGATAGTGCATTGAGCATACAAGTTGGAAGGTCATATTACGGCTGTACAGGACATTGGTTAGGCCACTTTTGGCATATTGTGCTCAATTCTAGTCTCCTGGTTATAGGAAGGTTGTTGTGAAACTTGCACAGGTTCAGAAAAGATTTACAAGGATGCTCCCAGGTTTGGAGGGTTTGAGATATAGGGAGAAGCTGAATAGATTGGGGCTATTTTCCCTGGAGAAATGGAGGCAGTTGGGTGACCTTAGAGGTTTATAAAATCATGAGGTACATGGATACGTTAAATAGACAAGTCTTTGCCCCAGAGTAGGGGCGTCCAAGATTAGACGACATAGCTTTACAATGAGAGGGGAAAGACTTAAAAGGGACCTAAGGGGCAACCTTTTTCACGCAGAGTGTGGTGCAAGTATGGTATGAGCTGCTAAAGAAAGCAGAGGAGGCTGGTACAATTACAAGTAAAAAGACATCTGGATGGGGATATGAATAGGAAGGGTTGAAGGGAAGATGGGCCAAATGGGACTAGATTAATTTAGGATATCTGGTTAGCATCGACATGTTGGATTAAGGGGCCTGTTTCCATGCTATATATTTATGACTCTACCCTACACTGAATATATTAAAAAAAACATGTTCTAATCCTGTCCCCACTATGCCAAGCACAACAAGCAATTCATATCTATATGGCTGCTCTAATATAAATGCCCACTCAATGCAACTTCCCTAGAACAGTAAGGTTCAACAGAACAATTCACACTTCACTAAAAACAGAGCTCACAACACAATCTGCACATTCATGTAAGCTCAAACTGTCAATGCAAGGTAGTGTAAGTGACAACACAAAGTGAGAAGCCATTCTATATTTTTTAAATTGACGTTTGGATAAATCACATCTTGGAACCTGAAATATTCTCAGGCCACTTTGAAATTGAAGGCAAACTTCCCTTATTCCCTAGAATTGTCATTACTAGCAACAGAGTGCTAGTGCTTAAGAAATTGTTTAATGATTATGCCATCTTATTAGAAATTAGGATTGATCATCTTGAACAGAAAGTAGTAATTAAGAGCAACAGGCCAAATACATCTTCTTACATCTGTCCAATACTTTCTACATACTATAGAAACTTCTCAAATAATGATGAATGAGCTTACTGTAGTCGGGTTGAACAGCTGTCCATGTTACCTATACCAAGATCACGGACAGCATCTCTTTTGAAGATTAACATAAGTTACTTTAAAATACAAAGTTCAGGAAACCATTGAATTCCCTAATCTCCACGCTGCAAGTCTGTATAAGTGTTAAACCTGAGAGGTGCAAGATGTTGTCTTCCACCTCAAGCTGACCATGCTTTATCCAATTTTGATCTAAATTTACCAACTTTCCACCAACCCAAATCCATGCTTTTCAACAAGGCATTGTTGAAACCATTAAAGTTAATCAACCAGGCTCTCAAGTTCTCTGGTGTCCTCTTCCTGACGGCCTCCACCAGAAACTATTGAGAATCAGAGCTCCTGAATATTCTGGACTCCTATCTTTCCATCCTGTAGAATCCCTCTGATCCCTGAGCCCCAGAAAAACAAATTCTACAATTTCCATAACTAAAAACCAATAATGCTGGAAAAACTCAATAGGTCCAATGGCATCAATGGAGAAGTATGGGAGGGAGAAAACAGCAGAATTTATTTCAATTTGCTGACCATTTTGACGAAAGATCATCAACCTGAAACATCGAATCCATGTCACATTAGATGCTGCCAGATTTGAGTACTTTTAGGGTTTATCATTAACTACAAATTTCAAGCAACTGATGTTCTTTGCACCAAAAATTTACACACTTGCAAATTTCTCATACACTGCCCCATTCCTTTCCTCCAGCCACATGAACTATACATGAATACTGTTCCAGAAAATTTTACTCCTTGAAAGTGGAGTCACAGGTAGTTAGGATAGTGAAGCTGGCATTTGGTATGCTTGCCTTTATTGGTTAGAGCATTGCATATAGGCATTGGAATGTCATGTGGCAACTATACAAGATAGCAGTTAGGCTACTTTTGGAATATATGCACAATTCTGGTCTCCCTTCTACAGGAATGATGTTGTGAAACTCAAAAGGGTTCCAGAAAAGATTTAAGGATGTTGCCAGGGTTGGAGGGTTTGAGATATAGAAGAGGCTGAATAGGCTGGGGCTGTCTCCCCTATGGAGAGAGGGGCTGAGGGATGACCTTATAAAAGGTTCATAAAATCATGAGGGGCATGGATAGACTAAATAGAATAGGTCTTTTCCCTGGGTTGGGGGAAGCCCAGAATTAGAGAGCATAGGTTTAGGGTGGAAGATATAAAAGGGACCCAAGGGGCAACCTTTTTCACGCAAGGGGTGGTGCATGTATGGAACAAAAGTGGAGACAGTTGGTACAATTACACCATTTAAAAGGCATCTGGACAGATATATGATTGGGAATGGTTGAGGGAGATATGGGCTAAGTGTTGACAAATGGGACCAGATTAATTTAGGGTATCTGGTAAGCATTTGGAACAACAGGTCTGTTTCCATGTTGCACATCTATGACTGCATGACTTACTACATTCCCCACCCAATTGCTAGCTAAGTTTTATTTTGCTTTCTTTGGGCACTCAAAATCCCTTTTTTGCCCACTTTCACCCTATGGACAAATTGAGGGACGACATCCAACTTTCAAAACTGTTTCGACAGCATCCACAGTGATTTGATGGACGATTAGCGACAAGCAATCATTCATGTTTAAATCTGAACAGCACCATGCAGATCAAGATCCATAGTCACACAATGTTAGCAACTCTAGAGAAACTGGTTAGATAACATACATTAGTTAAACAATAGGTAGAACTCAACGTACAAATAATGAAACACCTCAGAGCAGTGGAAATGGCCAAGTTTTGTTACATTAAGTTTAAGTGTATCCAAATAAAGGGGTTAATCTGAAGGGACTTTTTGCAAAAACCACTGGAAAATATTTAAATTAACTGAGTATTACTTTTCTTTTTGTCTATCCTTGAAATATATCTCCAAAAACTACAAAACTATAAAGTTCTGCTATAGAGTCAGAGATATACAGCATGGAAACCGACCCTTTGGTCCAACTCGCCCATGCCGACCAGATATCCCAACCCAATCTGGTCCCACCTGCCAGCACCGACCTACATCCCTCCAAACCCTTCATATTCAAATACCCATCCAGATGCCTTTTAAATGTTGCAATTGTACAGCATCCACCACTTCCTCTGGCAGCTCATTCCATACCCGTACCACTCTCGGCATGAAAAAGTTGCCCCTTAGGTCTCTCATATCTTTCCCCTCTCACCCTAAACCTATGCCCTCTAGTTCTGAACTCCCCGACCCCAGGGAAAAGACTATTTATTCTATCCATCCCCCTCAATTTTGTAAATCTCTAAAGTTCATCCCCTTAGCCTCCGACGCTCCAGGGAAAACAGTCCCAGCCTGTTCAGCCTCTCCCTATAGAAGGGAGCTAGTTGGTGATTTAGTAGACATCATAAACCGAAAGGCATTTGACCACATAAACTCTACAATTCTACAGGAGAATAATCATGGTTCCATTGCAGCAGAAAGTGGATAAGCCAGCTACATAGCAAACTGAGGGAGCAAACCCTATTCTGACCACCCCCACATTCCTCCTTACCCCACAGCAAAAGGGTAAGAAAGTGAGTCAGGATGTAATGCACTTCAGCAGCGTCAAAACATATTTCCTATAATTTGGTTACTGAGTTAGCAAATTAAAACTACAATATTAACCATCAACATGAAGTGGCTTATAACTAGCAAAACTTGCACACATGTTCCACTAGTTTTCTTGAAGGATCTAAAACAGGCTCCTCGTTATTTGAATATTTAATATTGGAAATTAAGGTACTGCAGATTGAATTGTTGGGTAACATTAGGGGTATTCAAATATTGGGAAACAGAAGTAACATGCACACCAGCCATAATGTAATTAACAGAAACTTAATAGCTTATTTGAATCTGTGATAAAGCCAAGAGGTTTCAGAAATAGATCGAGAAGAATACAGGATTGTTTATGCTATACGTGGATAAGTGGGCTTTGGTAGCTTGCTTGAAAAACATGTTTACTGAAAGTACAGATGGAAGCAAAACTATGATTTGTGGAAATATGCACCAAGTCAATCAGCATCTGTAAAGGCAAGATAATATTTTGGATAAAGTTACTAGATCAACATTAGAACAGTCCAAATATTCACAAATATAAACCAATTAAACAGAAAAGATTTGTACCTTTCAGTTTGATGTGGGCACTTTCAATGTTTTCTTGTCACCACAATGCCTCAATCCTGAGCATACAGATCAAATGAAAGATGGAAACGGGAATGTGAATGCCTGACATTGGTTGCGCAATCCTAAATGCAACTTGCTCTTAATGTAAGAGTATCTTTCAAAACTGTGGCTCTGGCTTTGGCAGAGTTATTTAAATCAAGGTAAAGCCACATTCAAAATAATGAGGAGTGTGGTTAGAGAAATATCCTTACACAGAGGGCTACAGGAGCACCATTTTTTTTGCCATAGGAATTGTTTATGGTAGAGATCATTGCAATTCTTATCTATGGGTTAAACTACAAAGGAGTCCTTTGCTTAAAAATTAATTGATAATTGCTAAATCAATAAAATACAAATAATTAACCACGTAGCACTAAATTTGCAGAACATTGACAATATGCCTTCCTTTCACATGACATCTATTATTTAAGATTGCACACTTTTTCAACTGTCCGAATAAACTTTAAACAAGGTTCAGATATGCAAGAACTATTTTCTCAGGTATCTCAGCAAAACACAACTAAAAGCAGGACACTGGTAAATCTAACATTCAAAAAGCAAAAATGTATTGTCCCATTAGTTTTTGGCTTAAACTATAAATAATTTGTCATTTTACTTCCAATTACTTTCAAATAATCTTAGTACAGATTTTAAAACACATTGTGCTAATTTGATGGGTTAATGCCCCAAACAGAAGGTCTGCAATTCAAGTCTTTGACTGCAAATTAGTGACTGAGCTAAACAAACCACAATTTCCATGCTCCCAAGTCAAATAGAGGAAGGAAGGGAGAGAAGGGCAAGTATCAAATATTTTACTTCCTGGCTGTTGTTTAGTGACCTCTTCTGGAAATTGTACGATATGTTAAAGAATGGCTGGCTTGAATCCAGCTGTGCAAATAGTACATCTTACCAATGATGTATTATCCCATGAGCCAACATTTTCATGAAGGGAAAAAAAAATCAGATTTAGATAAACCAAAAAAATGCATTGATCATACATGGCACCATTTTTATTGCATTTTGGAGATTTACAAGCAAAACAATTTGTGTGTACAAATTGAAGCACTGCATGCCCTTTGTAAAAGAAAGCTACTCAGTAGATCAAACAGGAGACAAATGTTAATTCGCATTCATGAAATGCATTGTTTCTTATAGTTCTACAGGTTACAAAATTACCTCAATAGCAAGAAACCAGGAATAAATTCAGTTCAACAGTTTAATTCGAGTTGTTTTCTTAAACTGAAATAGAAAATTTAAGCCAATTTATTTCTCCCAGAGATTTCAGACAACAGTCCAGCTGAGGAAAGTGCTTCACTGTCTGAGGTATAAAAGACTCATTTATGCCTCTCAGTTGACACCAATATGTTAATTAATAATTTGTCCGAATGTGGTTTTCCAAGCCCCTAAACTGGGTGCAACCTGTCAGAAAAGAACATTCAGCTCAAACCTGTTTCTTTTTCATTCATTTAGTTCATAGCTGATCAGTAATCCATTTATAGTTAATGCCATTCCAACCATTTTCATATGTTTTTAATTTCCAATTTACACCCAACATTTTCAATATTTAATCCTGATAAATACCAGAGAAACATGCTCTAATCTAATAAATTAAAATGGTGGTCGACTATCAATATGTTTGAGCTTTCAGGACAGTTTTAAAAATTAAGAATCCAGATCAGAGCTTTGTAGCTATCACAGATGGTTTATACAATGAACAAGAATATCTGTAGGCTATAATTATGACCTCACATTTGTCAGGGAGATCACAACTGACCTATAAATTATCTTCACAATGCACCTTTGCCTCATACTCCTTAATACAGTAGCTTTGGATAACAACTTGGATCAGCCAAAATTAAATTACAATTCATACAACATTGAATTTTCATCTACAAATGCCAATCAAACTTCCATAACCTATACATAAGTCTTTCCCAATATCACTCCTAAAAAGAGCCTGCTAATTTTCAATACCCTTTTCCAGGTAAGGTACAAACAGCAGCAGATTATTTTAACCTTACCAAAGCTAACACAATGTCACTGAAGGATAACTGTGGGTGTGTGAAGTGTTTACACTGTGTCCACTAAAACAGTATTGTTTATAGTATTTGTTGGGAGAAAGCATTTTGTATTGGACAAAACCAAAAAACTGGCTACATAATGCCACTGCTGGAAATCAGAAATCACAAATATTGTGGCATAAAAGGGCATTAGTTAAAGATTTGCTTAGAACACATCTTCACCACAAGGAATTAAATAAGCCTGTTTTCAATTCAAACTGATAAGAACAAGGGAAACATTTAAAATCTTATAATTACCATTAGGAATTGATGCAAAATTCTAACGGTATCTTAATGTGACTAGAAAAATTTCTGAAATTAGACTCCCAACCTCAACGCTACGGCGAATAATTCTTCCAACACCACACTGGCTCAGTCTAGAAACAACTGACACACAGTTACAAAATAGAATTAGAGTGTCTTTACCAGGAAAATACCATACATGTAATTAATTAAATGGACACCCATATATAGGACATCAAAAACTCTAGATCGACGAATAAGTGTAAAAGAGGACTTCAAAGGGAGAGAGAATGGATATGGAGACAAAGGGTTAGGGCCCAGAATGCCAGACATTGGTGGCTCAGCAGGAGGAGCTGTTTGCAAAAGGCCATTATCATAACATCAAAACACTTTCGTGCTTGTACAGTACTAAAATGAGTTTGAAAAGACAGTTACCTGGATGCTCCTCCTTGTAAAGTAACTATATAGTTAATTGGGAAACTGCTGTTCCAGAGAAGGCAGTAGGAGTATACCTAAAGAGGGAAACCAGAAGGGCAAAGAGGAGACATGAGACAGCTTTGGCAAATAGAAGTAGGGAGAATCCAAAGGGTTTTTACAAATACATTAAGAACAAATGTGTAACGAGGGAGAGAATAGGGCCCTTCAAAGTTCAACAAGGCGACTTTTGTGTGGAGCCACAGAAAATTTCAGCGGCGGGGAAGCTACTAGACGAGTATTTCTGCATCAGTACTTACTGTGGAGAAGGATATGGAAGATATAGAAAGTAGCAAAATAGATAGTGACACCTTACAAAATGTCCATATTACAGAGGAGGAAGTGCTAGATGTCTTGAAACTGTTAAATAGATAAATCCCCAGGACCTGATCAGGTGTAACATAGAACTCTGTGGGAAGCTAAAGAAGTGATTGCTGGGCCTCAGATATTTATATCATCGATAGCCACAGGTGAGGTGCCAGAAGACTAGAGGTTGACTAATATGATGCCACTGTTCAAGAAGGGTGGTAAGGACAAGCCAGGGAACTATAGACCAGTGAGCCTGATGTCGGCAGTAGTCAAGTTGTTGGAGGGAATCCTGAGGGACAGGATGTACATGTATTTGGAAAGGCAAGGACTGATTAGGGATAGTCAACATGGCTTTGTGCATGGGAAATCATGTCTCACAAACTTGATTATTACTACTTCAAAAAGATTTAAAGAGGATTGATGAGGGCAGAGTGGTAGATGCGATCCATATGGAATTCAGTAAGGCGTTCAACAAGGTTCCCCATGGGAGACTGTTGAGCAAGGTTAGATCTCACGGAATACAGGGAGAACTAGCCATTTGGATACAGACCTGGCTCAAAGGTAGAAGACAGATGGTGGTGGTGGGAGGGTTGCTTTTCAGACTAGAGGCCTGTGACCAGTGGAATGCCACAAGGATTGGTGCTGGGTCCACTACTTTTCGTCATTTACATAAATGATTTGGATGTGAGCATAAGCGGTACAGTTAGTACGTTTGCAGATGACACCAAGTTTGGAAGTGTTATGGACAGTGAAGGTTACCTCAGATTACAACAGGATCTTGATCAGATGGGCCAATGAGATGAGAAGTGGCAGATGGAGTTCAAGTCAGCTAAATGCAAGGTGCTGCATTTTGGGAAAGCATATCTTAGCAGGACTTATACACTTAGTGGTAAGGTCCTAGGGAGTGTTGATGAACAAAGAGCTTGGAGTGCAAGTACATAGCTCCTTGAAAGTGGAGTCACAGATAGATAGGATAGTGAAGGCGATATTTGGTATCTTTCCTTTAAATCGGTCAGAGTATGGAGCACAGAAGTTGGGAGGTCATGTTGCGGCTGTACAGGACATTGATTAGGCCAAAGTTGGAATATTGCGTGCAATTCTGGCCTCCTTCCTATCAGAAAGATGCTGTAAAACTTGAAAGGGTTTAGAAAAGATTTACAAGGATGTTGCCAGGGTTGGAGAACTTGAGGTACAGGGAGCCTGAATAGGCTAGGGCCGTTTTCCTTGGAGCATCAAAGGCTTAGGGGTGACCTTAGAGTGGTTTACAAAATTATGAAGGGCATGCATAGGATAAATAGACAAAGTCTTTTCCCTGGGATGGAGGAGTCCAGAACTAAAAGAGACCCAAGGGGCAACTTTTTCATGCAGTGGGTGGTATGTGTATGGAATAAGCTTCCAGAGGAAGTGGAGACGGCTAGTACAGTTGCAACATTTAAAAGGCATCTGGATGGGTATATGAATAGGAAGGGTTTGAAGGGATATGGGCCAGGTGCTGGCAGGTGGGACTAGATTGGATTGGGAAATCTAGTTGGCATGGACAGGTTGAACCGAAGGTAAAAACAATGACTGCAGATGCTGGAAACCAGCTTCTGGATTAGTGGGGCTGGAAGAGCACAGCAGTTCAGGCAGCATCCAAAGTTCAGCGAGAAAACCGAAGGGTCTGTTTCCGTGCTGTACGTCTCTTATGACTATGACTCCAGAAGACCATGAACTTATGCCCGTGCATATGGGCAATCGGTTTCTCCCCATCCAGGGCCCGGAATACAGAAGGAGCATTTCGCGACACAGGACAATATTGGCATAGTCGGCAGGATCCAAACGGATAGTTAAGATCGAACGGTGTCAGCGGATGTCCAGAACAGTGGTGTCAAGATGGATGGGTCCACAAGGTGAGATTTTAAACCTTGGTCCCTCTCTGTATTCCCCTATGCCAGAGACTGTTCCCTCGCTTGATCGCTCTCTATTCTACGGATTCCTCAACAGTAATTAGTTCAGTCAAGAGACAGTTTTGCAGACAGAGGTTAGAGTCCTCTGTGCTGCATTGGGGGGGGGGGCGTGGGGACAAGGGAGATTAGAGTCCTCTGTGCACTACTGGGGTCAGAGTCCTGGGGGTGAGGTGATTGAGGTTCTTATCTGATCTGCGTCATACTCAATTGAACCTCTTGTTTCACAAAACTCAGAACTTAAGTCTTTCCCTACCTGCTCATTCCCTATACACATTCTCACCACTTTATAATACATGCCCCTCCCTTTCAAATTAAGGCAATATGTAAATGCCAAATTAGAAGATAGAAAAAGAGACACCCATCCAATGCAGTTTACAGGCATTCTGTAGGTTTGTAATCAATATTCTCAGATATCCTGAAGAAGGGCTTATGCCCGAAACGTCGATTCTCCTACTCCTTGGATGCTGCCTGACCTGCTGCATTTTTCCAGCAAAACATTTTTCAGCTCTGATCTCCAGCATCTGCAGTCCTCACTTTCTCCTTTTTTCTCAGATATGTCATGACACACCTCTGAAGCAGTTGGGACTTGAAAACCCAGGCCTTCTCATGCAGAAACTGGGACAGTACCACAGTGCCACAACAGCCCTGCAGCCATTCTGCATACAGGCCTAGAAAAGCAGCATTAGATACGTAATTTCAGTATGGGACACGGCCTAATCTGGCCTCATTTAAGATCCACATGCACTTTCATCAGGGATCGAAGATTAAATCATTTTCCACTCCCTACTGGATTACAATGGCACCCCTAACTGAAACCAGCTAGCCAAGACCAAAACTGAACCATGGATCCTCCTGGTACACACTTTAAAGTGAAAAGGTTGACTTAATTGTTAGTCATCTTACATTTTTCCTTCCTCAATTATGAAGTCTTAATTTAGCTTTTTACAGTACAATCACCTTGCACTATCTGAAAAACTTTTGGGAATTGGTTAACTTGACAAGCTTTTGCAACCTGACATCTTAAGGATGCTTTCAACTCAGGTTTCTGCACTCGGATTAAACAAGTTCTGCACAGGCAGAGTCAGAAATAATCTCAACCTCAGTCCACAAGAATGCTTTCAGCAATGGTAGGACTCTTCTGGGGTAGCTAGTCTTTAATCACTGACAATCTAGACCTTGTGTATTCCTATTATTAGTTTTGTTTTCCAACAACTTCAAAGCAATATTTCCAGCAATGGTGCCCATAATTGGGGTCCACACTTTTGGCATCAGTTGATCTGTCAAGTTCCCAGGCTCCAATCAGAAGAGGAAAGAATCACTATGATCACAATCTGCAGCACATGCACGTAAATGAAAACAGATGTTCTGGTACTTTCAGTTGGATAGCCTGACACTAGACTCTCAAAAGTGCTTGCACATGATAAGATTCAATTCAAACTGTGAAAGACGCTACAGGATCAAGATAATGCCTGCATGTCTGGATCGGAGGCCCAGGTTCAAGTCCTACGTGTTTCCGAATTGTATAATATCTCTGAACAAGTTGATCATAAAAAAAAAGAGATTAAAGTCACAAGATTCCTAAGCATATGGGCAAATTCTGGATCACAGTAACAAGAGAACACCATCCCCCTCAATTATAAGCCAAACAGACTCCATTGAGGATACCACATGTAGGTCAATGCAAGAAATGTTACAAACAACAGACCTGCCTGATCATTTCACAGCATCTCAGTCCTGTTCAAAGTTTGGAATTACATGCTCCTTCCTGAAGGAGGATACACAAATGCATTTAATAATGAAGGATATTTTTCCCCTCAAAATGAAAAGCTTTAAAAGCAGAATTTCACTTTTTCTGAGCAGGAGTTACACGGGCCAGAAAGCAGTGGGTTCAAGTTGGCTGCTTGGAATTAGACAAAAACAATGGAAAAGGAATTGGGACATCACTGGGCAAAGCATTCCCCTGTTACAAATATAGCTGTGCCTCTATCAAAGCTGCTTCAGGACAATTACAATAGATAACCAACAGAAAAAAGTAAAACTGTTCAGATATCCCTTGATCACAAAAACATGGGCAAACCCAACCCCAATCAGTATCAGACAGAATTGGGTACTGCAGATGCTGGAGATTAGAGTCAAGATTAGTGGTGCTGGAAAAGCACAGCAGGTCAGGCAGCATCCGAGGAGCAGGAAAATCGAAGTTTCAGGCAAAGGCCCTTCAGGAATTCCTGATGAAGGGCCTTTGCTCGAAACGCCAATTTTCCTGCTCCTCGGATGCTGTCTGACCTGCTGTGCTTTTCCAGCACCACTCTAATCTTGACTCCAATCAGTATCAGCCAAGAAGTTAAAGGAGGTACAGTGTTAAATTGTACACCCACACCAATAATCTGCTAAACATTAGCGATCTCTAGATCTAACTGAATTTTTTGTCCAAGCACAAAAGCAGCTGAATTCCAGAAGCGAAGCAACAGTGACTACATCGAGGCAGCCTTAGAGTAAATGGAACCTAAAGAAACTGGAGTAAGACAGAGTCCACTAGAGTCCGGGGAAAATCTCTTCACTCAGAGGAAGATCACAGTGGAAAAGGTTGCTCAGTCCAAAACATGACTGGAGGAAGCAGTGAGGTCAATGTCAGAGGTCCAACTACCTTCAGTTGCCTCAGTTATCTCTTCATCATAAAGGTCAGGTCAGGGGATGCTCATAAATGACTGCACAATGTCCCGTTCCATTATCAAATCCTCAGATGAAGCCCACTTGTGGCATGACTTTGGGCAATACTCAGGCTTAGGCTGACGAGTACCAACAAATCATTTGGCTACACATGCCAGGTGACAATCTCCAACAATGCCCACTCCCAAAATTTAACATTAGCATTATAAATATTGCTAAAAAGAATACAGCTTTGTCAAAGCTTTTCATCTTACCCTTGCAAGCTATCCACATAAGTCAAAGGGTTTTCCTGTTGGTCAGCATAGGCATGGTAGGCCAAAAGACCTCTTTCTATACCATATGACTATGAAATTTCTTCCACACTGTCCTGCTGATTGCAAAACAAAAAGCTTTGACAAAGTGTTTTACAGCAATACTCAAGTTCTGTACTCCCAAACTATTTGCACTTGCACCATCCCTGGAATCCTCGAGCAGCAATTTGGGCCAGCCATACAAATACAATGGCTGCAAAAGCAGGTCAGATGCTAGGAAAAAGGCCCCACTTGTTTGAATGATTGCAGCTCCAACACAAGCTGGACATCATTCGTGGACAGCACACTGGTTAGCCCTGCTGCCTCACAACGCCAGAGACTCAGGTTCAATTCCCACCTCAGGCAACTGTCTGTGGAGTTTACATTCTCCCCATGTCTGCATGGGTTTCCTCCCACAATCCCAAAATGTGCAGGATAGGTGAATTGGCCCTGCTAAATTGCCCACGGTGTTAGGTGAAGGGGTAAATGTCGGGGAATGGGTATGTGTGGGTTGCGGGTCGCGGGTCGATGTGGACTTGTTGGGCCGAAGGGCCTGTTTCCACACTGTAAGCAATCTAATCCACAAAAGTAGACCATTTGAATGGAATTCCATCCAACGTATCATGACAGCAGTGTACCCTATCTACAGGATACACTGCAATACCCAGTTTCTTTAAATTCCAAAGCTACAACCATAGGAGCTGAAAGTGAATTGCTGAAAAAGCGCAGGTCAGGCAGCGTCCAAGGAGCAGGAGAATCGACATTTCGGGCATGAGCTCTTCTTCAGGAATGAGGAAAGTGTGGCAAGCAGGCAACAATAAAAGGTAGGAGGAGGGACTTGGGGGAAGGGCGTTGGAGATGCAACAGGTGAAAGGAGGTTAAGGCGAGGGTGATAGGCCAGAGTAGGGGTGGGGACGGAGAGGTCAGGAAGAAGATTGCAGGTTAGGAAGGTGGTGCTGAGTTCGAGGGTTGGGACTAAGACAAGTGGGGGGAGGGGAAATGAGGAAACTGGAGAAATTTGAGTTCATATGACCTGGGGTGTGCAGTGAGAGGGGGACTACTCTCTTGTAGGAGGGAGGAAGAGAGCTTGTTCAAGGCAGTCCTCACTTTCTCCTAGAAGATTTTAACCTACTGCAAATCCTCTTGCAAGAATGCCTTCCTTGAAGAAGTCAGGATACTGCCTGACCTGCTGCACTGTTCCAGCAAAACATTTTCAGCTCTGATCTCCAGCATCTGCAGTCCTCACTTTCTTCTACAACCATAGGAGTCCAAGGATACCACACGCTGGGGAATACACCAATCTGTTTCAAGAAACTATCTTCACTATTGACCCATAATTCTGGTACTTCCTGTGTAACACCATTGAGGATCACAGGAACTCCAACAGTCCACCACAAACCTCTCCAGATCTATCAGGAATGCACAACTGCCTACCTATGCCAGAGTACCCACACCCAGTGGATATGCACAAACAGATATAGAATGGGTCAGACCCAGATGACCTTCCCTCCATTATCTGACAGGCTGTTTTGGAAAAGGTGGAATCCACAGGAGCTGGTAGGAAAGTATAACAAAGTCTGGCCTTCCATAATTTACCAACTTTACGAGAATAGTTGACTCAAAATTCCTGAACTTATTAAAGCCTGGATGAGGAAGAGAAGAAGTAATCACTATCCTCCACAGACTGCTATCTAAACATATGCACACAAGAACAGGTTCAGTCTTTGCCGTGAAAAATCATGGTTACATTTGCGATGCAAGTGAACTTCCCAAATGGCACCAAGAAGAAATTGATGGACAAGATTTCACTTTAAGTCTTTTACTTTAACATTCAAACTAAAAGTCAACACAAAGAGGAACCAACATGCAAGTTCTGTTCAGTAGAAAGCATAAACTACATTATAAATAACTGGCAACATATTTCAAAGCTTACCAAGGCAGCACTCCCAGCATGTGGCACTAAGCACAGCCAGTCTCTCAACTTCCGACACTAGAGTTCAACTGCCCTCTTTCATGCAGGATATGACCCTCAATTATTCCGATAACCACACTCCATCAGAAATTCAGATTCAATTACCATCACAACTGCATACATCTTTCAATTTGGCCATTACAGACCTGACATCCTAACACTCCCAGAGGCATCTTCATCTGGCCACTCAATAACACCAGAGTACAGTACAATCAATTATTATAAAAACCCAGATCTTCTGCATAGCCAAAGATTTTCTATGGTTTTATAGATTTCAGTTTTCTCAGCAGAATCCTACGTGATTTCACTTTAGAATCTAAGTCTATTCTTTCTATTGAAAAAGAAAGAACTGTTTGAACCCTGCTGGTTCTGACCTCTAGTTGAAATGGGATTTCACAGCCTGTTTATCATCTCATTTAGTTTCAGTTTCCTTAGCAATTAAAGGTACATGTTCATTTCTCAGACATGATAACATAGCTATACAACCTAATAACAAGCTCTTCATGAGGGTCCTCATGTGGTACAGTGGTAGTGTCCCTATTATTAGGTTCAAGTTCCATCAGCTCCATTGGTGTTTAATACCATCTCTGAACAGGGTGATTACAAAACATAAGTTCAATTTAAAAAAAGCTCTTCCTCCCTCTTCCCCCACACCCAAACAATAAAACTGGAGTCTCTGTTTCTTGCTGAAAGTCTAAAACATTTTGCCACAGAAAGCTGAAAATATTATACAAGCAGCTAACATGGATGATTCGTGGGTAAGATAATGAAGAATACAAGAGAAAATGAATAAATTGAACTTATTAGGATGAAGTACACACAATGTTCGTGGAGTATAAATATAGCTGGAGCAGTTGGTTCAAATGGACTGCTACTGTAAAATCTGCACAAAGTCACAAAGATTAACTTAAATAACAATCAATATCTGTGCTGAAATTCTCTCCTTAAATATAAACTACACAAATTATTTAAAAAGTTAACTTTAACAAGTACTTGATATCAGACTTCTACAAAAACATCCTATTCAAGTGCAAATGTTTCCTATAATAGTAAGCCAATAAACATTTGCAGAACACTACTTTGCCAGACACCATCTCCCACATGCACACTTCCTACTCTGAATGATAACAGGACTCTTTGCTCTTGCAGACAACTGGGCAAATTCAGTATTATATTTGAAACAGAGTAAGACATCACAGGGAAGAAAGATTGAGACGCAATCAGTTGTGCTCAAAAAAATTAAAGTTTGCCTAACTTCCAAAAAAGTAGCAACAAGATACATCAATACAAGATTATCCTCTACTTCCCTCTGACAAGCTTACAATTTTTTTCATTAAAGAATCATTTGATTACACAAATCAAACCTTCACCAATATCTACTTTAAATTCATATTTAACTCCAAACATTCCCCAAAAGCTTCACAATTGTGGTCACACAGCCTACAGAAAGCAGTACACATGAAAACGAACATTTATTGAACTTGCACAAAGACAATTAAGATGAAAATCCCTTCTCCTCTCCACCTCCCCAATACAAGTTCCCACTGAATGGTTAAAAAGAATAAGTTCCTTTCAAAATTATCCAGGACGGAAATATCCTAACTGAACTTCGATATGGAGCTTAAACAAATTCAACAGCAACAGGGAGATGCACACCCAAGTATTGAGAAAACGATCAGATTTACAACAGCTAGAATAAGGAGGAAAAGTGAGTGTATACACACAGACTTGCCCAGTTTGTGGCTACTACATAACAGCATGCAGGAGGGTGTTATGGAAAAAAGGAAGGGAAGGGGAAAGAGAATGGAAATGCTACTTATTAACATGTTAGGAACCACACCCCATTATTGGAATGGGGGGGTGGTGGTGGTGAAGGAAAGGTTGCTTTTTTAAAAAAAAAGTAACGAAGCACTACTTACCTTCAGCGCGACTGATGGTTTGGGGAGGGGAGGGTTGGGGGATGGGGAGGGGAAAGTGCTTCAGGTGACGGAGCTGAAGCGATTGCAATGTGTATGCCTCTCTCTCCCTCTCCCACCGTCCGTCTCTCCCGCGACTCATTCACATCCACAGAACAACAAGGGATCTGACTGCAATATGGCGGCACCAGGACCCCGTCCACCCCGTCAGGACCCCAACCAGGACGACTACGTGCCTGCAAAGAGGGGAGGGGAAGGGAAGGGGGGGGACTGTGGAGAAATCAAAAGGAACCACTTCCGGTCCCTTTCCCCAGCCCTATCGCCTGCCAGTTGTTCAAAAAAAGTCAGACGTAGAAACGGTTGAAAAGCGCTGGGTCTTTAATAATCATTCCTCAATCCCATAACTTTGATTCAAGAACAAAGGAAGTTTTGATGATAAGGGAGTATTAAAAACACATCAAATCAGGCGCGTCTTTTGCCACCTAAAAGATCGAGCCCCCAACCGGTTGGAACCGGTTTGTTCCGGTCCTGTTTAGAAAAAAAACCGTTACGGAGCGTTTCCTTGGGTATTTTCTTGCATGATTCTCTCACGGTGTGTATTTTTTTTTATTAAGTGCAGGTGAATATTTATTATTTCGATCCTCCTTCCCCCTCTTCATCCCGCCTCCGGTAGAAAAGGCCGTTTTAAACGGGAAACGCCGAAGAATGTTCGAGAAGCCGCCACATGGCGGTGCCGCTTCGATGACGTCATTGGTTCAACTCGCAGAACTTTCTAGAAGGTGGAGGCTGCGCGGGAGAGTTTATGGTGGGGGGGGCAAAGGGATCAAAAGCCTTCCCCTTACCCACAACATTGACCATTCTTCTGTGGTTTGAGTAAACGTTCCACCCAGAGTGGTGCAGCACAGAATGAGGCCATTCAGCCCATTAGAGGGGGGTAGTGCTGGCCCTTTAGAATTGCCACCTTGTTTTAGCAGGTTGACCAACTGTTGTTTACATTTGCAATGTGGCTAGCATGGACTGCTTGGACTGAAGGGTCTGTTTCTGTGCTATGCGACTCTATAAATGTGGTTGAGAGAAACTGAAGGGATGCTTAGCTGTGGGAGTTTGCTGGCAGAAGGTTGAGCGTGGGATGTAGTGGACATGGTACTTGGAGATGGATGCTATAACATGACTGGTGCTGGTGAGATGTTCACATCAGTCAGGGATGGTGGGTTTGAGAAATAGAGTATACAGTAGATTTTATTTGTCACTTCTATCATATACAAGAAATACAATTTTTTAAATGAAACAGCGTTCCTCCAGGACCAAGGATGCTACATGGACAGCAGAAAGTACATGATCGTACCATGGATGACATAAAGTGCCTAAGAAGTGCAAAACATGCAAATTACAATGTAAAAAAGATGATAATGAACAGACACTATTCTAGTATCAATTCTAAGTTGTGCAAAGAATTTCAAGTGGAAAAAAGTCTGATCGTACAGATGGCTTGGGAGAAGGAATTTCCTGATGAAGGGCTTTTGGCCGAAATGTCGATTTTATTTTTTTCTTTTTTTTTCCCCTGAACCTCTGTTGCGTGACCTCCTGTGCTTATCCAGCACCATACTTGACTCTAATCTCTAGCATCTGCAGCACTCTCTTTTACCTGGAAGAAACTGTTGCACAGTCTGGCCGAGAGAGACCAAATGCTACGGTATCTTCTGCCAGATGGTAGGAGGCAGAAGAGTTTAAGTGAGGGGTGTGTGGGGTTTTCCACAATGCTCTTAGCCTTTTGGAATCTGCATGTAGCATAAAAGTCTGGAATGAAAGGGAGAGAGAACCCAATGATCTTTTCACTTGTCCTCACTATCTGTTGTAGAGTCTTACAATCTGAGGCGGTGTAATTACCAAACCGAGCAGTGATGCAGCATCTCAGAATACTCTCAATGAACCCTCTGTAGAATGTGGAGAGGTGGGAGGAGTAGAGACACTGCTGGGCTTTCCTGGCTGTGGAGCTGGTGTTGACAGACGAAGTGTGATTCTCCTCCACGTGGGTGCCGAGAAATTTGGTGTTCTTCACGATCTCTATGGGGAGCTGTCGATCTCCAGCTGAGAGTGGTTGCTCTTTGCCCTCCTGAAGTCAACAGCCATCTCTTTTGTTTTGTCCATGTTCACAGACAGCTTGTTGGCACAAGCCCATTAGTTGCTGAAATTCCTGTCTGTATGTTGACTCATAGTTCCTGCTGATGAGACCTTACTATTGTTGTGTCATCAGCGAATTTGATGATGTGATTTGACTTGTGCATCGCTGCACAGCCGTGTGTCAGTAGCGTGAACGGTAGTGGACTGAGCGCACAGCCCTGAGGGCCCCCTGTGCTCAGTGTGATGTTATTGGAGATGCTGTTCCCAATTTGGACTGACTGAGCTCTCCCAGTCAGGAAGTCCAGGATCCAGATACAAAGGAAGGTATTTAGGCCTAATAGTCTCAGCTTTGCAATCGGGTGCTGAGGAATGATAGTGTTAAATGCAGAACTAAAGATTAAGAACAGTAATCTGACATAGGTGTCCTTCTCCAGATGGGTAAGAGCCCGATGGAGGGTGATGGAAATGTCATCATCAGTTGAGCAGTTGGGACAATACACAAACTGCAGGGTGTCCAGTGAGAGAGGCAGCAGGGTTTTAATATGCCTCGTCATGTGTCCATGGGAGATGTATGTGGAAGAAGTTATGCAGTTGTGTGATTTGCTCCAATTTTGATGATACCAGATCTGTGCTCCTCCCAGACTCCTACATGACTGCCCTATAAATTTGCCCACTATGCCACATTTTGCACAAAGGAAAAAAGCTACCTGGTGTCTGGGATAAAACACTTCCCATCCAGGCCTGAAGTGGACCTCTGGGCAAAAAGCCAATTTATACAACCGGTCCAAGAAATCATGGGATGTTTGACCACCTTGTGTGTTATTCCCAAGAAAAAACAAATAACTGATGCTAACATTACTCTTTTCACCGCCTCAAAATGGACCGTGAGGCCTTTACAGCTACTGAGATACTTGGGGAGCATGCTTACTGTTGCATGTAAACCCTTGCCTGGGGTGGGGTGGGGGAGTCCAGAGCCAGAGGGAACAGGTTTAGAGTGAGAGGGGAAAGATTAAAAGGGGCAACTTTTTCACGCAGAGGGTAGTACATGGAATGAGCATCCAGAGGAAGTGGTGGAGGTGAGTACAATTGCAACATTTAAAAGGCATCTGAGTGTGTATATGAATAGGAGGGGTTTGGAGGGAATATGGGCCAGGTGTTGGCACGTGGGACAAGATTGGGTTGGGATATCTGCTCGTCGTGGACAAGTTGGACTGAAGGGTCTGTTCCCATGTTGTACATCTCTATAACTCTGTGAAGTAAACATGCCAGCCAATTTGCATAGAGGAAGATCCAACAAACAGCAATGTAATAATAGCTG
The DNA here is from genome assembly GCF_020745735.1 of Hemiscyllium ocellatum. Taxonomy (NCBI): domain Eukaryota; kingdom Metazoa; phylum Chordata; class Chondrichthyes; order Orectolobiformes; family Hemiscylliidae; genus Hemiscyllium; species Hemiscyllium ocellatum. Next base: position 16,964,831 of record NC_083433.1, read on the forward strand.
TATAAACTTTTTACTGATGTATTTATGTCTACATTAACTGGTCCCAGGCTAACAAGGATAACCCCTGCTGTTCTATGCCATATTTTACAAAATCCATTTATATGGTTAGATAGGTGCCATGGTTTAAAGTTTCATCCAAAAGATGCCTTCTCCCCTGTTTTATTCCTCTATGTACTGCCCAACATATTTTTCCTATTTAGTTTGTATGAAGATTTGGGATCTTAACTTTTAAAGTCAATATTATTCCTTTAATTCATTTTCATTGTTAATATGGGTTTAAAATTCAAATTGGCCATGATGTAATTAAATGGATGAAGAAGGTAAATGCACTTTTTGTGTTTAACAGAACTTGCCTTGATGTTGGTCAAGATGCTGATCCAGTACGGTTACTGTAAAATGTCTAGATTGAGACATATAGCTTTGGTATAGCTATGTTGCATGAATAATTATTCAGTCAAAATATTTATTAACCATATGTTCAGAATAATGTGAAGCAATTGAGAGATTCACAGCACCAGGAGTACATCCCTGTTCTTCTTAAAAATGATATAATGTAATCTTGATTTAGTAACTAACCTGATATGCACCTTCAGTACTGCAGTGCTCCCTCAGTGGCGTTGTGAAATTACAGTTATGATAATGGTAAACATGGTCTGTTGATATTTAACTTTAATCATCTGATTTTAATACCTGGGACCTTCATTGGAATAAAGTGAATTTTTAGATGACAAATACGGAGTTAATATGGCTGCTGTGATCACCTGACCATATTGATCAAAACTCATGAAACTGTCAAAATACATGCTGATCCAAAATTAACCACATCATGAAAGACACAAACTTAGATCTGTACACTCAGTTGATTTACACCTTTCTGGAAGTTACATGTTGGAATGAAAGTGGCCTACAGATCATCCAGTTTGGCAAAATAATTATGCCAGACATTTGACTCCATAATGAACTGTATTTCAATCAACAGCTTTGGAGTAGCAGATGGAAAATGGACTGAGAGTAAGAAGCAGGAAGTCTTTTTCTTGCCATCTTTCTCAAAGTCAATGCCTGGTGGAAAAGCAACATTCACCAAAAACTCAAGGAAATCTGCAAACTTTGGCAAAGCTGAGTAAACAACACAACAGCTAAACAGTTGGAACTCATGATTCTCAATTTCAAGGACCCTAATAACTTTAAGGTGATTGCATTTACCTTCCTGTTTCTTGAACATATATTGTTTTTTATGCTTGTGTGTGTGTATTGTGTTTTTATTTTTTGGGATTTGAAGGTAATAAAATTCCTCTTTAACTCAAGAAAATGTATCTTCCTTTGATCTAGTTAATTGTTTTTTATTTGAAGTGCGATAGCTATATGCTTTAAATGAAGGTATTTGCTGTGAGAGGGAATTTAAAAGATGGGAGGTGTTTTTCTTTCCTCACCTGTTAGCAACAAATATGAAGACAAATTGCACCATTAGAACCCAAGAACTAATAAAAGATTTGGAGTGGAGATACAAATTGTTTCAAAAGCTTTTAAAAAAAACTGCAAAACGATTTCTTAAGTCTAAAATTAAAAATTGCTAAAATGTCCACATTTGTTATTAGAGCAAGATGAAATAACATATGAAAAATTAAAAGCCTTGTCCTTAGAAAAATTAAAAGGGATACGTAGACATGAAGTTCCACCCAAAAGCCAGGAAAACAGAAATTGTAAAATGTGTGGCATGTCAAAGACAGAAACAGAATAATGAAATAGATAAATAGAAATCCAACAGATGAAAAGAATGCCATGAGAAAGAGAGGGTTTTTTTATTTCAAAAATATACTTTATTCATAATATAATTTGATGGTCTGTACAGTTGGTCATGCCATACATATGTAAACATTTACGTACAGAGATCAGAATTTATCATTTTGTACATTTTTCTGTACATTTTTCAATCATAAGCCCATATATTTAGCTGAGGCATCAGCAGAGCTCAAATGACTGCATGGGCCCCCTGTTCTTCTTTAGGCAGGCAGATGTTACACCGTGGTCTTTCTCCACCGCGCCTTGGCGGCAGCTGCCCCAAGCTTCAGCGCGTCCCTCAACACATAGTCCTGGACCTTGGAATGTGCCAGTCTGCAACACTCAGCTGGGGTCAACTCCTTCAGCTGGAAGATCAACAGGTTTCAGACCACCCTGAGAGAGTCCTTCGCAGAGTTGGTGATCCTCCAGGCGCAATTGATTTTCGTCTCGGTGTGCGTCCGGAAACAGGTCATAGAGCAAGGAGTCCCGCGTCACGGCGCTGCTCGGGATGAACCTCGACAAACACCACTGCATTCCTCTCCAGACTTCCTCTGCATAGGCACATTCCAAAAGGAGGTGTGTGACAGTCTCGTTCCCCCCCCGCAGCCGCTTCGAGGGCAGCGTGCGGTGTGGCTGAGAGTGCGGGCGTGCATAAAGGATCTCACAGGCAGAGCCCTTCTCACCACCAGACAAGCCATGTCTTGGTGCTTGTTGGAAAGTTCTGGCAATGAGGCATTCTGCCAAATGGCTTTGACAGTCTGTCAGGGAACTGCTCGAAAGAATCCGCCCTCTACTTTTCCCCAAGGGTCTCGAGGACACTATGCGCTGACCACTTCCTAATGGACTTGTGATCAAAGGTGTTTTTCTTCATAAACTTCTCCACGAAGGACAGGTGATACAGAACGGTCCAACTATTCGGAGCGTTCTGTGGCAGCGAGGCCAGGCCCATCCTTCGCAACACCGGGGACTGGTAGAACCTCAGTACATAGTGACACTTGGTGTTTGCGTACCAGGGATCCACGCATAGCTTGATGCAGCCACACACAAAGGTGGCCATCAGGGTGAGGGTGGCATTGGGTGTATTTTTTCCCCGTTGCCCAGATCTTTGTACAGCGAGTCCCTTCGGACCCGGTCCATCTTTGATCTCCATATAAACTGGAAGATGGCTCGGGTGACTGCAGCGGCACAGGATCTGGAAATAGGCCAGACCTGTGCCATATAAAATAGCAATGACAGTGCCTCACACCTGATGACTAGGTTTTTTCCCGCGATGGAGAGCGACCGTAGCTTCCATCTGCCCAGTTTCTGCCTCACTTTGCTAATACACTCCTCCCAAGACTTGGCGCACACCCCAGCACCCCCCCCGAACCAAATACCCAGCACCTTAGGTGGTCGGTTCTGACAGTGAAGGGGATCGAGGATTGGTCAGCCCAGTTCCCGAAGAGCATGGCCTCACTCTTGCCTCGGTTTACCTTGGCCCCCGAGGCCCATTCGAACTGGTCAATATGTACATGAGTCTGCACACGGACAGCGGATCCGAGCAGAAGACGGCGACATCATCAATGTACAGGGAGGCCTTCACCTGCAGGCCCCCGCTGCCAGGAATAGTCACCCCTCTCAGGCTCGCATCCTTCCTGATGGACTCGGCAAATGGCTCCATGCAGCACACAAACAAGGCAGGAGAGAGAGGGCAGCCCTATCTGATTCCCACCCATTGATTGAGACTGCACTGACAATGTTGGTGTAGAGCAGTCTGATCCAATTGCAGATTCCCTCCCCAAAGCCCATTTTGGAGAGAACATCTCTCATATACCCGTGTGATATCCTGTCAAAGGCTTTCTCCTGGTCCAAGCTGATCAGGCAGGCATCCAACCCTCTGTCCTGCACTTAGGCGATTGTATCCCTGAGGAGTGCGAGACTCTCAGCGATCTTCCTGCCTGGCACAGCACAGGTTTGGTCAGGGTGAATCACCGACCCCAGAGCAGACCTGACCCGGTTGGCGATTACCTTTGACAGAATTTTATAATCTGCATTCAACAGTGAGATTGGTCTCCAATTTTTGAGTTCTTCCCTCTTCCCCCTTCCGCTTGTAGATGAGGGTGATGATCCCTTTCCTCATGGATTCACTCATGGTACCTGCCCGAAACATACTGACATCCACCTCCAGCAGGTCCTGGCCAATCATATCCCACAGAGCGGAATAGAGCTCGACCGGTAAGTCATCGCTTCCGGGAGTTTTATTCTTTTCGAAGGACTCGAGGGCCTTGGTCAGCTCGTCCAGAGATAGCAGCTGGTCCAGCCTCTCTCGTGTTCTGTCATCTAAGACCTCCGTGATAGAGGATAGGAACGACTGGGAGGCCGCCATGAGAAAGAGAGAGTGTAAGACCATTCGGCGCAGCCATTTTGGCACGAGCGATTTGGCACGGACTGCTTGCCACAGACCCATTCAGGTGCAGAACTATTTTGGCGCAGCTCATACTTATTCCTTTTCAGGCTTAGTTAAAAGCATTAATGAAAGCAATAAAAATAATGTTAATTCTCTTTAGTAAAAATGTTAAAAAGATACTTGAGTAAGTATAACATTGACTCGGAGTTTTCTTTGAGAGCTAAAATGATAAATGGTCTTGCATTTATTCCGATTGAAAACATTGATGAAGCTATTGAACATTTGGCTGATGCGCTCCTAGATGAACTGCAACCGCTGCTGGACTGGTTCGAAGATAACTATGTAGGTAGAAGATTACGCAGAGGAAATGGTAGGCTTTTCCCAGTTGGAATGTGGAATTTATATGAAAGAACTTTAAACAATGAGGACAGAACAAACAATCATGCAGAAGCTGCCCACAGGAGATTACAGTGCGAACTTGGAGTGGAACATCCCGTTATTTGGAAATTTATTGACGGTTTACAAAAAGTTCAGAGAGGAAGGGACGTTTACTCTGAGCATCTCGTAGCAGATTCCGTCCAATTCCATTGAAATTAAAGAAATTCAGGGAAGCAGACGCTAGAATACAAACACTCGTAACAAGATTTAGTGAGAGAAATGATGTTGAGTATTTACGAGGGTTTGCCCATAATTTTGAATATGAGCTGCGTCAAAATAGTTCTGCGCCTAAATGGGGCTGCGCCAAATTGCTTGCGCCAAAATGGCTGTGCTGAATGGTCCACTCCGGAAAGAGAGGGGGTGAAGGAAAGAAAAGGAATTCCAAGAAAGAGTGAGGAAGTTGCAGTTCAAACAGCTCTGCTAAGGGAGCAAAACCAAGCTTTTTTATAATGGCTGAATTATTTAAGTTTATTGTTTTAATTCCTAAATTTGATGAATAAAAGCTGGACAATCTGTTTTGAAAAGTTAGCACTGTATTTAAAGTAGCCAGTCGACTGTTGTGATATGGAGGTGCTGGTGTTGGACTGGGGTGGACCAAGTTAACAATCACATGACACCAGCTTATAGTCCAACACAGGTTTATTTGTAAGTACTAGCTTTCAGTGCGCTGCTCCTTCAGGTAGCTTAGGAGCAGCACTCTGAAAGCTAGTATTTTCACATAAACATGTTGAACCATAACCTGGTGTTGTGTGATTTTTAACTTAATCTACTGTTGAGCATTTCTGTTGCAGAGCAGCTGACTGGAAAAGCTCACAATGATCAGTTGCTCCCTGCATCTTGCCTAGAGCATGATACTTACTAAGAGGCAACAAAAGAGACTATTTATTGCATATCAGTCATGCCAGAGGCACACAGGCAAATATTTTGTACCCACAAGAAACAGCCTACCTATCCTACATAACTAGAATATAAAGGCTTTAAGCTGCTCACTTGCACCCAATAAATATAGACACTTAAAGTTCAGGCCACCTAATAAAATCTCTAAGAGATACTTTGAGTAGATCAAAAACTCTATATCCTTTCCATTTCAGACTTCTATCGAGGAATATTGGAGAGCAGGGCCCAGTAAGCCAGTTCTGGCTGACTACTGAGTTAATGCACTGTTCTCTTAGGAAAGTAGGTTGTGGAAACTGTCAAGATCAGGGAGGGGTAAAGGTAAGGCAAATGCTCCAGGACAAGCAAGAGAGAAAAGGGAAGCCAGGCAAAGAAATCAGAATTGACCTTAAGCATTAACAGGGTGGAATGAGATGGGAGACAGGTGGGAGGCAGCCCAAGTATCTATATTGTGAAGCTTGGAGATAGAGAATAAAATTGTTAGTTCTGACTTTGCCGAGAAACCCAAGTTGCAAGTGTCTAGCATTAAAAGTGATCAGTGTTCAATTATGACCATGAATGAGGAGAGCTGTTAGGGATCTGTTTAAAAATGAATAGTGTCCACTTCTCCAAGCAGCCAGAAAGAAAAGGCCATATACTCCAAGACATTGGATGCATATAGACCTTGCTAATGAGGAAAATGTTCCACCTGGAAGCAAATTAAATTCCAATTTGCTGATAAAAGTGTTCACAGGGAGAAGTGTGGAGGTTGTCGAAGTTTATCTATGAATCTGATAACAGTGGGGATTTGCTTAAACTTGTTAAGGCCAGGGATAGATATTTTATTGGAGAATAACTTGACTGATTGAAAAACATACCCCTTAATCAGTCACTTTGGATTGCTTTGGGAAGCTGGAGAAAGCCATCACCAAGCAGTAGAAAGCTGGGAACTGAAAGGTTCAAAGGCAACAAAACCTGGGAGGGAATGACTAAAGGAGGATAATTCTAATTATATCAGGAAGCACAAAGAGACCAGAAACTGAGACAGTTCAGGAAACGCTGTGTAAAACCCATAAGGTTTGGGTAGCCAGGATGGGTCATTCAATTTAAACATAGCTGAAATTCAGTCAAAAGTGTTAGAAAGGATTAAGTCAGAGCTTGAAGAAGTCAAAAGAGTTGAAGTTGTGCCAATGACCATACCTGGTCAGGTCCACGCCCCCCCTACGACCCACCCTTCCATCCTGGCACTTTCCCCTGCCACCGCAGGAACTGTAAAACCTGTGCCCACACCTCCTCCCTCATCTGTATCCAAGGCCCTAAAGGAGCTTTCCACATCCATCAAAGTTTTACCTGCACATCCACTAATATCATTTATTGTATCCGTTGCTCCCGATGCGGTCTCCTCTACATTGGGGAGATTGGGCGCCTCCTAGCAGAGCGATTAAGGGAACATCTCTGAGACACCCACACCAATCAACCACACCGCCCTGTGGCCCAACATTTCAACTCCCCCTCCCACTCTGCCAAGGACATGGAGGACCTGGGCCTCCTTCACTGCCGCTCCCTCACCACCAGACGCCTGGAGGAAGAACGCCTCATCTTCCACCTCGGAACACTTCAACCCCAGGGCATCAATGTAGACTTCAACAGCTTCCTCATTTCCCCTTCCCCCACCTCATCCTAGTTGCAAACTTCCAGCTCAGCACTGTCCCCATGACTTGTCCGGACTTGTCCGACCCGCCTAGCTCCTTTTCCACCTACCCACTCCACCCTCTCCTCCCTGACCTGTCACCTTCATCCCCTCCCCCATTCACCCATTGTACTCTGTGCTACTCTCTCCCCACCCCACCCTCCTCTAGCTTATCTCTCCATGCTTCCAGCTCACTGCCTTTATTCCTGATGAAGGGCTTTTGCCTGAAACGTCGATTTCGCTGCTCGTTGGATGCTGCCTGAACTGCTGTGCTCTTCCAGCACCACTGATCCAGAATCTGGTTTTAAGCATCTGCAGTCATTGTTTTTACCTCCATAACAGAAAACAAGAAAAAGTCAGGGAGCTTGACAAGAAATGAGAGGCTAGAGTCTGCAATCTGGTTAAGAGGTGTCTTCATAGATTCTAAGAAGGTAATGGAGTTCTCAAACAGGCAGGGGTAATTGAATGCAAAGCCTCACTTAGTGGAAGAGCTGCAGGGGAGTGGATTAGTAATTGAATGACTATTTGATGGCAGAAATATTTCAGGAAAAAAGAAGGTTGGGGGGAAAACATTCCCAAAAATAAAGAGAATAGTCAAAGGAACTCATCCACACTAAATACAACTGGTAAAAGCTATCAGGAGCATATAAATTAGAGTAAATTAAACACAGAATTGTCCACTGGTGGATCCAAAGGACAGAATTGAGTCTTAAGACTCAGTCGGTCACATTGTTAAATGAGAGTGTGTGAAGGATGCAAGTCTAGACACCCAATGAAATTAAAACCTGTCAAAATGCCTGAATCTGTTCCATGGATTATAGAATTAAATAGTGATAGGTTAAGACTTGGGAATGTGGCCAATCTTGTGAACAACTCCAACAGTGAGTCCCAACGCAGGTTTTGAACCCATAAGGAGAGTGAATGCAGAATGCATATGACGCCATCCCAATTTTTGTATTGTACTTTCATTTTAGCCTGATACGTTACCTGCAGATCATCCAGCTTGGGGAAAACAACTGATACCAGACACCTGAATTTACAAAGGGAAATGCGTCTGAATGAGACAATAGGTTTTGTGTAACGAAGTAGAGAGAGAAGAAATGAACAGATAACCACAGTACGCTGGAAGTCTCCCCGTGTCTCTCTGGAAGTCACTGCCTAGTGAAAAAGCAAATTGAAAAATAATCATTTACTGAAAATAAAAGGGATATCGGTGAACTTAGCCATTGATGAAGAATCAAGACAACAGCTAAACACTCAGGATTCAAGTCATTCTCACAATCCAGTTGTTCTACAAACTTGAAACTGCAATTGCCTTTCCATCTATGCTAAATACTATCCTTTTTAAGCATAATACTTGTATTTGTGTGTGCGTGTGCATTTGATGTCAAGTTTTTATGATGTTTCAAGGTGAGTAGGTAAAATTCTTATTTGTTTCACTCAAGAAAACCTTGTAATTAGTCTGTTTCATTATGATCTAGATAATTACATTTTATTTAAAATGTGATAACTGCATGTTAAACAAGAAATTAAAACTATTTGTTGCAATTGACTGAGGTGGAAGTTAATAAAAGGGGGAGCCAATCCCTCCTCCACAGTTCATCTTAACACAGTTTAGATGTTGTGCTCCAGTCTTGAGAGTGAGCCCAACATATTCTGACTCTGAGGCAAACAGTCCACCATTGACACAGATGTAGACAATTTTGGATTAATTAAGGGAATACATGAACTTTGGTATTTAATCAGGTTTTTGAAAACAATTTTAAAAACCTAATGGATATTGGGCATCACTGGAAGATATATAGGATATTAAAACAAGGACACACTGCTGTGCTAATTAGGCATTATAAGCAGAATCATGCTCATTGTCATCAAGATGGCTCTAAAGAACGACCTTAACAATCATGACAGGCTGGATAAAGCTGGTATGCCGTCTAAGTACAAAGAGGTTATAGAGTCACAATGTAGTAGAGTACGGAAACAGACCCTTTCGTCCAACTTGTCCATGCCGACCAGATATCCCAACCCAACCTAGTTCCACCTGCCAGCACCCGGCCTATATCCCTCCAAACCCTTCCTATTTATATACCCACCCAGCTGCCTTTTAAATGTTGCAATTGTACTTGCATCCACTACTTTCTATGGCAGCTTAATTCCATACACGTACCACCCTCTGCATGAAAACGTTGCCCCTTAGGTCTCTTTTATACCTTTCCCCTCTCACCCTAAAGCTATGCTCTCTAGTTCTGGACTCCCCCAGCCCAGGGAAAAGACTTTTTCTATGTGTCCTATCCATGCTTCTCATGATTTTAAAAACCTCTATAAGGTCAACCCTCAGTCTCCGACATTCCACGAAAAACAGCCCCAGCCTATTCAACTTCTCCCTAAAGCTCAAATCCTCCAACCATGGCAACATCCTTGTAAATCTTTACTGAACCCTCTCAAGTTTCACAACATCCTTCTGATAGGAAGGAGACCAGGATTGCACGCAATATTCCAAAAATATTCCTAAACCCGTATGCTCCTGCTCAAATGGCCAGCCACATTCTTCTTTGTTTTCGTTTTGTTTCTTCAATTCTCTTCATTTCATATCAAAATTCACCTTTGCTGCGACTGCGGTGGAGGAAGGCAGTTGCAAGGGCCTGCTGCAGTGACACAATTTGTTTTCGTATGTTACATATGTAATACTTTTAAAGGAGACAAACTCACAAGACATTTCATAGACGCAAAATCAGAAAGCAAATGCATGCCAAGCTAAAAGGTACAGGAGACAGGCATGGTTACTGGTACTGAGGTGAAGGGAATGGACATCTCAGGAATAGAGAATTCGACGTTTCGAGCATAAGCCCTTCATCAGGAATAAGCTTATTCCTGATGAAGGGCTTATGCTCGAAACGTCGAATTCTCTATTCCTGAGATGCTGCCTAACCTGCTGTGCTTTGACCAGCAACACATTTGCAGCTGTGATCTCCAGCATCTGCAGACCTCATTTTTTACGTGAAGGGAATGGAGTCAAACACGAGACAGAACATAGTTCAGGAGGTTGTAGCACTACAGAAAATCACACATTGAGGGAGGCAAAAAAGTTTGTCACCGAATTTAAAGTCAACGGTTAGAATTGTCAATTCAGCAAAGTAAAATGTCAAGTAAAGTAACTGACCAAGGTTATATAATGTGGGATGCAAATTGAGTTAGTTTTACTCTGTTTGCCTTTGGCATTTGGCATTGATGTTAAACAGTTCTCTGTGTTCAATATAAATCATCTGTTCCCAATCAGCCATTCTCTACTTACATAGCAGAAGGTACTCTGGGTAAGTAGAACTATATACTAGGATATGTTTTGTAAGTTGTAATCTTTAGTCTGTACATTTTCATTCTCTTTGTGGTGGGAATTATTAGTTCTGAGAATGAAACATTCTTGCACTTTAGATGCTCAATCGAAACATCAGGAACATCCAGGTCAGCCATAATGCATGTTAAAACACATGTAATAACATTTTAGACTTGGAAGAGCACTCGTGCAGCATGAGGATTTACATGGTACCCCTCTCTGGCTCCCTAATGGTTTTCATGAAAGCACTCTTATAATGTCGCTTTTGGAATCATTAATGTTGACTAGTATATTGAGATTGCCTCAGGATATATCACAGAAAGGCAGTATTGTCATTCCTGCAGAGCACACTGAAACCCAAATCTTTAATTTTGTAGGTGAAATGACTTGGCTAAATCAAGAGATCAGGAGTTAATTTAATATTCAAAGCCCTAGAGCATTCAGAAAGGAAAAATGAGGCAGCCATAACACCAGAGACGACTAACAGGTAAATGAAATTAATTATTTAATAAATTTAAACAGATAAATGAGAGAGAAAGTAAATTACAAAAGACCTCTGGATGGTGGATATCTGAAATAAAAACCAAAATGCTGCAGAAACCTAGATGGTCTAGCAGCTTCTGTGGAGAGAGAAGCAGAATTAGTGTTTGAATTCAATATAATTCTTCCTCAGAACTGATGAGAGCTGTGGAAAAGCGATGGGTTTTATGCTGTAGAAAAAGGTGAGGAGGAACAAGTGCTTTTAATATTAAAATTAATTGCTCAAGATAGAAATCTCTAATGTGGAAAAAAGATCGAAACTAATCCTAGTAGATGAGGAAAGATTTTAAGATGCATAAAAAAGAAGATATTTGTGATGTTAAGAAATAAAGTGCGAGACCAAGAAATTATTTTAATGGCAGATTTAATTTCACCCTGTATTAATTGGGAAAGATCAAAGTGGGCTAAGTGAGTTACTAAATATGCTGATTTATGGTTGTGTGTATATAAACCACAAAACACAGTGTTTATCTTAACCTGGCAATTGTAAAGAGGAACATTCAGAAAATAGAGTGAATAAGCATCCTGAGGATATAATGACCACACAACAATATAAAGCTTACAGAATACACCAGAATGCAGAATTTTAACTTAAAAGAGATAATGAGAAAAATTAAAACAAAAGTTTTTGAGGGAAATATTAACAATTTCATATTCAGAAAACACATGGAATAAGATAAAAGCATGACCTGTAAAATTAGAATAAATACATACATCAAACTAAACGAACTTGACCTGAAATGATCAACAAATTAGAAGTGAAATGAAAATGATTCCAAATCCAAGGAAAAATGATTTTGGAGAATTGTGGTAAAAGAAGAAAGAAAAGAAGAAATATAACTTGCCATGGCAAACTGGCATATCTGAAGGCAGTTTGTCTCACAAATGATGAAAAGTATCAAATCCAGCTTCTCCACAAGTTACAAGATCTGATGTAACCGATAAATGTAAACAGCTTAGCTTCAGATTGCTTTCTATCAATTAAAAACAGTTCAGTCTTCCATTTTCCCAGTTTACATTTCCAAACAAAATATATGTAGTTCTCATTATAAATTTACTATTGATATCAATTTTGCTAGTACTACTTTTGCCATACTCAATCTTGTCTTCGTGTTGGGGTAGTTGTCACTTTTTTCAATACTGGAATAGTAACGATGTTCAGAGAAGAGATGACAATAAGTAACTCTAAGCTGAGATTGATCAGCACAAAATGTAAGATTTTTAGTAAATATTTCCTTAAAATATTCTCAAAGGAATTCATGGCACCTTTCCCACCCCACCAAAAGGACATTCCCTTTGTCTCCAAAGCTCAGAGCACAGGGAATATATTGTATACAACAGGGATTTCTGTGCAAACAGAAAAATCAAGTTTAAAATCTGGTTTGAACAGGAAAGTCTTCCCACACCTGCTCTTTCATCCTTCCTAAAGGAAAAGACACTGTAGATGTGCCTGCAGCAGACTGGCTAACAAATGTTGACTTTACCAGCAATGCCTTTATCCCATGAAAGAATGAAAAAGATTCTCCACTCTAGGTCATTCCTCTCCAAGAAGCAATATGGCCAAAAAAAACGGTGGATAACGGTTATTATAAAATTGACCTAACCCTGCAAGAATTATGTCTATATAAGCCAAGACTCAGGATATTTGTGAAATGCAGCTCAGAGACTGTTTCAAATTTACCTCATGTCTCCAGACTGTGCATGCTGCTAGAATGTATAGATCATACTGACATTGCTAATGTGTCCAATTATTCTTTTGTCTGTAGCATGCAACAAAACTGTTTCTGATTTACACAGAATATATGTATTTAATTTTTATTTCATAAAACAAGAAAGGCAATTAAGGAACTGAGAGCTTTGAGACTAGTTGTTTCATCAGAATCGCATTAATATTTAATACATTTTGATGGGACAAAGAAATTCCTTTGGAAGAACATGCTCAAAGCGAAGGTAATAAAAACCTCCTTTGTGTTCTAGTTCTGAGGTTCTGAAGTCTGAGGGTTTGCAGAGATTTTCCAAGTCATCTGTTAAATACTCACCAACTTGTTGCTGAACTGAGCCAGCTTTGGAAGCCTCTAAAAAAAGACCAGAGGCCCGATTCCAGGTTTCTGATCTTGTTTTGGCCAGGGCAGGATGAGAGTTCATGTTGCACTCCCACCCTTGATGGTTCCAGAGCAGAGAAAGAAGATCAAACGACCACTTCCCACCAACCTTATTTGTAGATGAGTCAGGCCCCCTTTCTAAGTCACTATTGTTTACAGCTCTCAGAGGAATAGATAAGTCACAGGGACAGCCTAATCTTGAATCATCAACAGCTAAAAAATGGCCATTCATCATTCCTATTGAAATACATTAGTCCTCTTACCTTTGCATGAGTCAGAAAGTGTGGCACTGGAAAAATACAGCAGGTCAGGCAGCACCCAAGGAGCAGGAGACTTGACGCTTTGAGCATAAACCCTTGATGAAGGGCTTATGCATGAAACATCAACTCTCCTGCTCCTTGGATGCTGACTCAGCTGCTGTGCTTTTCCAGCACCACACTTCTTGACTCTGATCTTCAGCACCTGAAAAGTTTTCACATTCTGCTTACCTTTTTATGAGGCTGTCAACTAATCTCAGTTATTCATATTATCAATGTCAGAAGTTTTCATCCACTTCAGGCTTCTTAATGTGAATTTAGGCACATGTGCATTGGAAACCTCTTCAAAGAAACAGCAAAAGAATAGAGATGTCAATCAAACATTTCTTGCTCCTCTCTCCAGCTGCATAAACATTTGTTGATGAGATCTAAGTGTATCAACCGTTCTTCAAGTCAGCAAGTATTCATAATGAGGCCATATGTTCAACAGGCTTCTGTTGATAAACTTGCTGAATAACCTCAGTACGACTGCTTGGTTGACCTTCAAGATTGGCGCATTTAAAAGTTTGTAAAGTGAGCTGTTTTCTTTTCCCCAAAGGATGCTTTCAAAGTTTTTGCTTACTGTATGGATTTCAGAATTATTTCAAATAATTGTCAGACTTGCCAGTGACTCATTTTTCTGAGTGTTGTGAACACTGGTAAAGAAGATAGGCAGAATGTGTTGCAAGCGTGGGAGATATTTGGGGACATGAGGGTGCACAGGAGATATGAGGAGACATAGGTAATAGCAGGTAGGGAACTATGTATGGGAGATAAGAGGGGTATTAATGGAGTATAAGTGACATGAGGGGGAATAAGGAATGATTAGATTACTTACAGTGTGGAAACAGGCCTTTCAGCCCAACAAGTCCACACCGACGTGCCGAAACACAACCCCCGACGTTTACCCCTTCACCTAACACTACGGGCAATTTAGCATGGCCAATTCACCTAACCTACACATTTTTGGACTGTGGGAGGAAACCGGAACAAACCTACACAGGCACAGGGAGAATGTGCAAACTCCACACAGTCAGTCGCCTGAGGCGAGAATTGAACCCAGGTCTCTGGCGCTGTGAGGGAGCAATGCTAACCACTGTGCCACCGTGCCGCCCAAATGTGATGAGTCGTGGAAGCAGCATTGAACTTAGAGCAGTACAGCACAGTACAGGCCCTTCAACCCTCGATGTCGTGCCGACCTTTTATCCTATTCTAAGATTAGACTAACCTACATACCCTTCATTGTACTATATTCCATGTGCCTATCCAAGAGTCACTTTCATGTCCCTAATGCATCTGACTTTTCTATCACTGTGCATTCCACACACCCCTACTTTCTGCGTAAAGAACCTACCTCAGACATCTCCACTAAACTTTCCTCCAATCAGCTTAAAATTATGCCCCGTCGTGATAGACATCTCCGCCATGGGAAAAGTCTCTGGCTACTCATTCTACCTCTGCCTCTCATCATCTTGTATACCTCTACCAAGTCACTTCTCATCCTTCTTCGTTCCAATGAGAAAAGCCCTAGCTCCCTCAATCTTTCTTCATAAGACATGCACTCCAGTCAAGACAGCATCCTGGTAAATCTCCTCTGCACATCTCTCACATCTTTTCATATCTTCCATGTCTTTCGTATTATGAGGCGACCAGAACTGAACACAATACTGTATTCCAGTGTGGTCTAACCAGGGCTCTATAGAGCTGCAGCATAACCTCATGGCTCTTAAACTCAATCCCCCTGCTAATGAAAGCCAACACATGATGCACCTTCTTAACAAACTTATCAACTTGGATGGCAACTTTGAGGGATCTATGGACATGGACACCAAGATCTCTCTGTTCCTCCATTCTGCCAAGAATCTTGCCTTTAACCCTATATCTGCATTCAATTCAACCTTCCAAAGTGAAGCCTTCACACTTTTCCAGGTTGAACTCCATCTGCCACTTCTCAACCCTGTTCTGCATCCTGTCAATGTCCCATTGCAACCTACAACAGCCCTCCACATTATCCATAATTCCACCAACCTTTGTTTCATCAGCAAACTTACTAATTCACTCTTTCACATCCAAGTCATTTACAACAATCACAAAGAGCAGAGGTCCCTGAACAGATCCCTGCAGAACACCATTGGTCACCAAGCTCCAGGCTGAATACTTTCCACCTATCACCACCCTCTGTCTTCTCTGATTTCCCTGTATCCCATGCCTCCTTACTTTCTGAATGAGCCTGCCATGGGGAACCTTATCAAACACCTTGCTAAAATCCATGTATACCGCATCCACTGCTCTACCTTCACCAATGTGTTTTGTCACATCCTCAAAGAATTCAATAAGGTTTGTGAGGTTTGAACTGCCCCTCACGAAGCCATGGTGACCATCTCTAAACAATCTATGGTTTTCCAAGTAATGATAAATCTTGTCTCTCAGAATCCTCTCCAATACTTTGCCCACCACAAACATAAGATTGACTGGTCTGTAATTCCCAGGATTATCCCATTACCCATTCTTGAACGACGGAATAGCATTTGCCACCCTCCAACCACCTGGCATTACTCCAGTGGACAGTGAGGATGCAAAGGTCATCGCCAAAGGTGCAGCAATCTCTTCCCTCACTGCCTGTAATAACCTAGGGTATGTCCCATCTGGCCCAGGGATTTATTAGATTACTTACAGTGTGAAAACAGGCCCTTCGGCCCAACAAGTCCACACCGACTCGCCAAAGTGCAACCCACTCATACCCCTACATTTACCCCTTTACCTAACACTACGGGCAATTTAGCATAGCCAATTCACCTGACCCACACCTCTTTGGACTGTGGGAGGAAACCGGAGCACCCGGAGGAAACCCACGCAGACACGGGGAGAACGTGCAAACTCCACACAGTCAGTCGCCTGAGGCAGGAATTGAACCCAGATCTCTGGCGCTGTGAGGCAGCAGTGCTAACCGCTGTACCACCCACACTGTGTCACCGTGCCACCCACAAGTGCCACCGTGCACCCACTATCTATCCTTATGTTTTTCAAACTTTTCAGCACATCCTCCTTCTTGATGTCAGGAGGAATTAAGGGCTACGGGGAGAATGCGGGTAAGTGGAGTTGAAATGCCCATCAGCCATGATTGAATGGCGGAGTGGACTCGATGGGCTGAATGGCCTTACTTCCACTCCTATGTTTTATGGTCTTCCTAACATCAACCTGTATGAGCATATCAGTCTGTTCACGCTGTCCTCAGAAATATCAAGGTTCTTCTCAGTAGTCAATGATTCATCAAAACTTTCCCTACCTCCTCCAACTTCAGGTGCAAGTTCCATCCACTATCCCTGATTGGCCCTACCCTCATTTTGGCCGTCCTCTTGTTCCTAGCTCTCCTAAGTCCATTCTTCACGTTCTTCCCGGCTATCTTGTAACCCTCTAGAGCCCTGTCTGATCCTTGCCTCCTCAACGTTAAGTAAGCTTCCTTCTTCCTCTTGACTAAATGTTCCACATCCATTGACACCCAAGGTTCTTTCGACCTACCATCCCTTCCATGCCTCAGTGGGACAAACCTGTCCAGCACTCTCAGCAAGTGCTTCCTCAACAACCTCCACATTTCTGTCATGCATTTCCCTGAGAATATCTATTCCCAATTTCGTTGCCCCAGTTCCTGCCTATTAGCATTGTAATTCCCCTTCCCCCCCAATTAAATACTTTCCCATACCATTTGCTCCTATCCCTCTCCATGAGTGTAATAAAGGTCAGGAAATTGTGATCGCTATCACTGAACAGCTCTCTCACGGAGAGATCTGATACTTGGGGCATGGTTCGTTGCCAAGCACCAAATCCAATATGGCCTCCCCTCTGTAGGCCTATCTGCATATTGAATCAGGAACCCTTTCTAGACATGCCTGATAAAAACTGCTCCATCCAAATTATTTGAACTAAAGAGGAATATGAGCATGGGAGATATGAGCAGACATCGGGGATATTAGAGAGGATGGAAGGGAGATATGAGGGGACACAAGACAACATATGGGTGTGTAGGGAGATTGAAGGTTTAATAACCTGCTTTCATTACTACAAGTTTGTTTATAACGTTGACAACTCCTTCCTGTCACCTTGGAATGAAAAGCAATTGGGCCAGCAGGCTGAGGAATGGTGGATGGAGTTTAATTCAAATAATTGCAAGGCATGTTTTGTCAAACAATGAGATCTAGGAGTGCATAGTTTCTTGAAAGTGGCGTTACAAATAGAGTGGTGAAAAAATTTGACATGCTTGCCTCCATCGGTCTGAGCACTGAATACAAGAATTGGAATGTCATGTTACAGCTGTGGAAGACATTGGTAAGGCCACATTTGGAATACTGTCTACAATTCTGGTCACCCTGTTATTAAACTGGAGAGAGTGCAAAAAAGATTTGCAAGGATGCAACTGAGATTGGAGGGTTTGAGCAAAAGGAGAGGCAGGGCGTTTTTCACTGAAGCTTGGGAGACTGAGGAGTGACCTTATAGAGTTTTAGAAAATCATGGAGGGCATAGAAAAGGTGAGTAACAAAGGTCTTTCCCAAGGGGAGTGGAGTTCAAAACTAGACAGCTTAAGTTTAAGGTGAGAGGGGAAAGATTTAAAAAGGACCAGAGGGACACAGAAGGTGATGCGTTTTTGCGATGAACTGCCAGATGAAGTGGTAGAGGCAGGTAGAGTTGCAACATTTAAAAAACATTTGGACAGGCACTTGAATAGAAAAGATTTAGAGGGATAATGGCCAAATGCAGGCAAATGGGAGTGGTTTAGTTTAGGAAACTGGTTGGCAAGACGTATGACTCTATGACTATGACTCCATAAAATGCAGTGAGTGTGAAATTGCTTAAAGATGATCTGCTTCATTGTGTAGTTTCCCAGCCTAGCCTTCCCACCCCTTCCATGATAATCCAACCCGATGTGTGCAGAATACAATCGATTCCATGAGTGGATGATGTGGACAGTTGGTACAAGCTGGGAAATGGTGGAGGTAGTTGCCACATGAATGCAAGTTGGCCTGGTTGTCTCACCTAGTAGGAGAGAATGTGTAGAGGAGCACTGAGAGTAGCACAAATCTCATATTATCCCTAAGTAAATACCAGTTTTCTTAAAAAGGATATTAAAATATTTCTTTCATACGCACTTTCATATTAAAGCATGGCATATCCTCCACTCTACAATTACCATCAAGCTGGAAGATCAATTTTGATTCAAGGAGAAGTGTAGGAATGCATACCAGAACAAAATCTAAAATAAAGTGCGTACCTAAAATAGTGTCAAACTGGTGAAGCTATACCACTAGATACCTGCATGCTAAACAGCAAAAGTAGCATTTGACAGACAGAACTAAGCAATTCCACAGCCAAAAAATCATATCTCACATCCAGTTATAAATGGTGTTGGACATGAAACAACTAAGTAGAAGAGGAGGTTTCATAAATGTCTTCATCAATGATGGAGCAGGCCAGCACATCAGTGCAAAGACAAAGCTGATGCTTTGTCTGCCATCTTAAGCCAGAAGTGTCAAGTGAATGATCCATTTCAGCCTCAGCCTGAGATCCCAGTGTCACAGATGCTAGTTAGCTGCCAATTTGATTTATTCCATATGATATCAAGAAATACTTGAAGTTGATGGATACTGCAAAGGCTACAAACTCTAAAAACATTATATTAACAGAGCTGAAGACATGTTCGCAGATCTAACAATGCGCCTAGCCAAACAACAACACTGATATCTTCCTGGCAATGTAGAAAATTGCCCATGTATGTCTGGTTCATAAAAAGTGAGGCAAATCTAATCCAGCCAATTACCATGGAAAGTATTAAGTGCTACAGACTCAGGATTAACCTGTCATTGACACTCAGTTTAGGCACTGCCATTCAGCTCCTCACCTCGTTATGGCCTTTGCCAAATATAGACAGGAGAGCTGAACTCAAAAGGTATGGTGAAAGTAACAGCTCTTGATATCAAGCCAACATTTAACAAGTATGGGATCAAGGAGACCAAACACAATTGGAGTCAATAGGAAACAAGGAGAAAATGCCCCACTAGTTGTAGTCATCCCTTGCACAAATAAGTTTATTATAATGTCAACCACATTAGTCCTATTGCTGCAGAAGTTCCTCAAGGTAGTGTTCTAGGCTCAACCACCTTGAACTTCTTCATCAATGACCATCCTCCCCATCATAAGGTCAGAAATGAGGATGTTTGCTGATGAATACATAATGTTTAGCAGTATTCATAATTTCTTAAGTAGTCTATGTGCATATACAGCAAGACCTGGGCAGCATTCAGGCTTAGGCTCATAAGTGTTAAGTAACATTCACCTCCACGAAGAGCCCTAGCCATATAACCATGTCCCTTTGACATTCAATGCAACTAATATCTCTAAAGGCCCATCAGCAACACTCTGGGAATCAATATTGGCCAGAAACTGATTGTGGCAATACAAATACTGTGGCTACAAGATCAAGTCAGAAAATGGGGATTCTGCGGCCAGTAACTTACATCCTGACTCCCCAAAGCCTGTCCACAAGGCACACGTGAGAAAAGGATGGAGACTCTGGCGTGTCTTCCCCGAGATCAATCCACCAGAACTTCATCTTTAGCAGGACTATCATCTGCTCAACAATGGCTATGGTTGAAGAATAGGTAGCATTGATCCATGCTCTGTCTCAGATAGGGATTTGTGTAACAAAGTAATCAGCCATGGTTGCAGAGAATAGCCCTTGTCTCCCAATAATCATCGGTGTAAGGCATCTAGTCCCAGAAATAATGCAGGAACATAACAGTTTTGAAGGATATAGGCATCATGGTAGGGCTCATGATACCTGGTGCAGCATTCCTAGATGTAGTACAAATGATCACAGGTGAGTCATACACTGTTGAAATGAAACTCTTTTCTGTTGATGAAGTCAGTTACGTTATGAAATGATGATCTCGATGTAATGTGTGTTGGTCTATCACACACTGCACCTGTGTGAAGCCATCAGTGTTGGCAAAACCTACTACCCAGTTGGCAAAACCCACTGACCTCATCGCAAAGAAATTAGATGAAGTAGTGTGATCTGACACAAATTGGTCCAGTAACAGTTTAGAAACATTTGTTGGTCACAGAGTCATGGAGATGTACAGCACAGAAACAGGCCATTTGGTCCAACCTGTCCACGCCGACCAGATATCCCAACTCAATCTAGTCCCACCTCCAGCACCCGGCCAGATATCCCTCCAAACCCTTCCTATTCATATACCCATCCAAATGCCTTTTAAATGTTGCAGTTGTACTAGCCTCCTCCACCTCCTCTGGCAGCTCATTCCATACACGTACCACCCTCTGCGTGAAAACGTTGCCCCTTAGGTCTCTTCTTTATAATTCCCTCTCACCCTAAACCTATGCCCTCTAGTTCTGGACTCCCCCACCCCAGGGAAAAGGCTTTGTCTATTTATCCATGCCCCTCCTGATTTTATAAACCTCTATAAGGTCACCCCTCAGCCTCCGACACTTCAGGGAAAACAGCCCCAGCATGTTCAGCCTCTCCCTATAGCTCAAATCTTCCAACCCTGGCAACATCCTTGTAAATATTTTCTGAACCCTTTCAAGTTTCACAACATCTTTCTGAAAGGAAGGAGACCAGAATTGCTCTGATATTCCGACAGTGGTCTAAGCAATGTCGATACAGCCGCAACATGACCTCCTAACTCCTGTACTCAATACTCTGACCAGTAAAGGAAAGAATACCAAATGCTGCCTTCACTATCTTATCTACCTGCGATTCCACTTTCAAGGAGCTATGAACCTGCACTCCAAGGTCTCTTTATTCAGCAACACTCCCTCGGACCTTACCATTAAGTGTATAAGTTCTGCTAAGATTTGCTTTCCCGAAATGCAGCACCTCACATTTATCTGAATTAAACTCCATCTGCCACTCCTCAGCCCATTGGCCCATCTGATCAAGGTCCCATTGTAATCTGAGGTAACCTTCTTCACTGTCCACTACACCTCCAATTTTGGTGTCATCTGCAAATTTACTAACTGTACCTGTTATGCTCACATCCAAATTATGTATACAAATGATGAAAAGTAGCAGACCCAGCATCGATCCTTATGGCACTCCACTGGTCACAGGCCTCCAGTCTGGAAAACAACCCTCCACCACTACCCTCTATCTTCTACCTTTGAGCCAGTTCTGTATCGAAATGGCTAGTTTTCCCCGTACTCCATGAGATCTAACCTTGCTAACCAATCTCCCATGGAGAACCTTGTCAAACGCTTTACTGAAAACCATATAGATCACATCTACTGCTCTGCCCTCATCAACCTTCTTTGTTACTTCTTCAAAAAACTCAATCAAGTTTGTGAGACATGATATCCCACACACAAAGCCATGTTAACTAGCCCTAATCAGTCCTTACCTTTCCAAATACATGCACATCCCGTCCCTTAGGATTCCCTCCAACAACTTGCCCACCACCGACGTCAGATTCACTGGTCTATAATGCCCTGGCTTGTCCTTACCACCTTTCTTAAACAGTGGCACCATATTAGCTAACCTCCAGTCTTCTGGCACCTCACCTGTGACTATCAACGATACAAATATCTCAGTAAGAGGCCCAGCAATCACTTCCCTACCTTCTCACAGAGTCCTAGGGGACACCTGATCAAGTCCTAGGGATTTATCCACTTTTATGTGTTTCAAAACATCAAGCACTTCTTCCTCTGTAATATGGACATTTTTCAAAATGTCACCATCTATTTCTCTACATTCTATATCTTCCATGTCTTTTTCCACAGTAAGTAATGATGGAAAATACTCGTTTAGTATCTCCCCCCATTTTCTACGGCTCCACACAAAGGCTGCCTTGCTGATCTTTGAGGGACCTTAATCTCTCCCTAGTTACTCTTTTGTCCTTAATGTATTTGTAAAAACCCTTTGGATTCTCCTTAATTTTACTTGCCAAAACTGTCAAGGGGTTGTGAGATCCGAAGTGAATCATTGGAAATAGCCAACTGCATAAAGTTTTAACACAACTATGAACCCGAAGGCCATTTGGGATAAGGTGACCACATACAGCTTGAGAGCACAGGTCCCACTCCAGAAGTTGGCACAGCTGTGAGACAGTGTCATGGGACATCCTCACTTTGCAGCAACTGTATGCCTCTGCACTCATCTGAAGGAAATGGCATTGAGGATAAGAGACTGTGGGCCCCCGGCACAGTTTGTGGGGACCTTTAACTGTAAACTATTCATGTGGAGGTTGCTGAGCAACTGCTGAAATTTACTATTGACCCTGGACTTGCTGGCACATCAGTTCCTCTATGCACCTTCATTGCATTGCAGCAGAAATGATAATAAGCCCTACTTTGGCTGGATCCATTTGTCACACTTCCAATGAATTTTGTGGAGAATATCAGAAACAGAACAAGTCAACAGAAAATAATGTGAGCAGCCAGCATCAAATCACTCACAAATATAATTTACCACGCTTCTCCACTGAAACATAAATGACTCTGGAAAGAGGGCCATGGAATGCCTCTACATGGAACTTTGGCACAACATCTTGTACTAAAGAATCAAATGTTGCACAAATACAATAGGTGATTGTAAATGTTATACAATCACTGATACGTTTTTTCCCCCAGCCCCATCTCAAATCCCTACATCCCCCTTGCAAGACATGTATGAGCTTGTAAACACATATTTACAGTTTACAATAGAGGAAATCAACAACATGCCCTTGAGCAGCCTATGAGATCTTGGATTGTCTTTGTGAATAGTGGCCTACAGGTGTCAATTTTAAGGCCTGGAGGAGCAATCAGCAAGCTGGAGCTACCAGGTACTAGCTCCGACTTTCATATCTGGAATTGTCGCTATCTAGTTTCTCTCTGTCGTGTGAGAAAATATGAAAATGGACATCAATGAGGCAGGATTAAGAACACATTGCAGGCAAACGTATGCAAACTCCGGGACACCCGCACCAACCAACCCCACCGCTCTGTGGCCGAACACTTCAACTCCCCCTCCCACTCCGCTGAGGACATGCAGGCCCTGGGCCTCCTTCATCACCGCTCCCTTACCACCTGACACTTGGAGGTAGAACGCCTGCCTTCCGCCTCGGGACCCTCCAAACCCAAGGCATCAATGTGGATTTCACCAGTTTTCTCCTTGCTCCTCTCCCCACCTTATCCCATTTCCAACCTTACAGCTCAGCACCACCCTCATGACCAGTCCCACCTGTCCATCTTCCTTCCCACCTATCCGCTTCACGCTCCCCTCCAACCTGTCACCATTACCCCCACCTCCATCCAACTATTGCATTCTTGGTTACCTTCCCCCCCCCAGCCGCACCCCCTCCCATTTATCTCTCCACCCCCACGGCTCCCAGCCTCATTCTTGATGAAGAGCTTTTGCCCAAAACATCGATTTTCCTGCTCCTTGGATGTTGCCTGACTAGCTGTGCTTTTCCAGCACCACTCTCTTGAAACATATGCAAACTGGAATGCGCTAGCGAGATTCCCATCTCGCAATTCAACACTTGGTTGCAGAATTAACATTTTGATCTCACGTCAATGATCTCATTCCTGCTGATGTAATCATATGTTCTTGAACAGATTCACCATTGCCCACATTGTTCAGGGCTATCAATTCAGGACCCAAACATAAATACTTCTGTGTCTCTCAATCCAAATTGTGAATTATATATTCTGATGTGGTCTTATAAGAAAGTATACTTAACCATAGTCACTGATTGCTCACATTGAGAGCATGGCTTTCCCTCACTATTCTGTACATGTTGAGACTTAGCAAGAAAAATAACTAAAGAGATGATCATTGAACAACCACAAGAAGAGCGCAGAATAGCAAAGCTAATTAGGAATACCAAGATGGTACATTGGGGACACATTCAGGCGTCATAAGAAAAGTTATTCAGGTTGTTAATGTCTATATAACAATGATAATTGTAGATCCAGCTGCAATAACTACAGCTCAATGATGTAATGAAATGTAACCCAGGAACTGTTACATTGGTGATTGTACTCCAAAGAAGGGACAGCATACGTGGAAAATGATTCCCTAATAAAAAGTTAAATTTTCAGTTAAATTGCCTCAAAGAGGTCAAAAGAAGGCAGCGACATGTCCAAATGGAAGAAGCGGAAGTTCAAAAGATATGTTCTATAAAACAAAGAGTTTATTGTTGAATTCTGCAACTCTGAAACTCCAACAAAGGCTTATAAATCTTTTATTATCCAGAGTTTCTAATTGTGTAGCTTCACCACAGTCTAGGTAAGATCACTCAAAGCTGTAAACTGCACTAGTTGGGGACCAGAGCTGTTGTGTATGGAAACATCATCACCTCCAGGTTTTCCCCCCAGGTGACAATATGAGAAATATCACCAACCCTTCATTATCTCTGAATTCTTTCCCCAACAGGATATTTTCATCAAGTATTCCAGTTCTTTTAAGTTTTCAGTTTGAGTATGTTCTAAACTGACATCTGATTCGTCCTTCCAATTACATAACCTTACAGCATCTTTTTGTGCAATTTGTATCATTATTGGGATTCATAATATATCTTTTATGTTAAATGTATGGAAGATTTGGCCTCACATTTAATTTGAATGTCATGTACCTTATTGAGTTTGAATCACATTCAATCAGTACTTTGTTTCAATTCCATCTAATATTTAATTGGTAGCAAAGGCTGCATCATGTTTAGATCAGCCTAGGAAGGAGTGTCATTTTAGACTGGGGTTTAGATAACTTCCTGTCAGTGACAGAGTTATGGTGAAATAGAAAAGACTCCAGCTCTTCTAGTAGTTTGAATTGAAACTGTGCTTCTCGAATCTGGGATTAATGTGGTTCTGATCAGTTCTGCTCTCTGAAAGTATTGGGCTGATTAACTATTTGTGACTACCCTTTGTGAGAAATCTTTGTACGTAACGTGTATGAACATCCTAGTTTGTATACATTACTGTATAATCTCTCTGTCCTCAGAAAGGTTACGCAGCCTTAACTTTCTTTATTGTACCAAGTTCCAGACATTAATCCATACATCCACTCACTACATAAGTGCATTTTTCATGAGTTTTTCATTAATTTTATTAATAATAATTTTATATATTATTTCTTATATTTCAGACACCTACACAGATGGAAACATCTCTCTATCCACCTCTTCAGTCAGAGATATTTTCTAATTAATCTCTTATTACACACCTTTGGAGCAAGTAGGTTTTGCACCTGCACCTTCTAGTTCAGACATAGGAACACTATTACTGCACCACAAGGCCACTTATCATCTCCAATATCTTCCTCCCCAATCATTCATATTTCTCTTTCTTTGGATTACTTCTGTTGTACTATTGCATTTATCACTTTTAATGAGTATATGACACATGAATCAACAGAACCGGACACCAAAGCCTACAGTCTGAGAGGGAGACAGTGCACAATACTTGTTCGCATTATATTGGACTGGTGCTATTTAGAAAGACTTGAATGAGTTTGTGGAAAAACTCACAACTGAATTAGACAGGATGCAAAATTTAAATTTCTTGACAATGATTTGCAGAGATAAATTCAGGACTTCTGAACTTTCTGTGGTGGGTTCCTACTTATATATTTGCATTCTGTGAATACTCATTAGGGTAAAACTATTTTAATAAAGTCCTACCTTTAATAAAGTCCTGGACAGTGTGGTTGTGGCCAAATTGTTCCCATTCATAAAAGGAACATGAACAATAGAGCACAGATTTAAAGATATACGCAAAAGAAGCAAGGCTGAAGTGAGAAAAAACTTTTCCTTGCAGTGAGTAGTTAGGGTGTGGAATGCACTGCCTGGAAAGGAGGTGGAGAGAGCTTCATTTAGGGCAGTTGAGAGGGCATTGAATGTTTATTTGTATAAAAATTGTGTGCAAGGTGTATGTGGAAACAGCAGGAGATTGGCACTGGATAATAGAGTCATAGAGATGTACAGCATGGAAACACATACTTCAGTCCAACTCGTCCATGCCAACCAGATATCCTAAATTAATCTAGTCCCATTTGCCAGCACTTGGCGCATATCCCTCGAAACCTTTCCCATTCATAAACCTGTCAGATGCCTTTTAAATGTTGTAATTATACCAGCCTCTACCACTTCCTCTGGCAGCTCATTCCATATGTCCACCACCCTCTGCCCCTTAGATCCTTTCTAAATCTTTGCCCTCCAACTCTAAACCTATGCCCTCTAGTTCTGAACTCCCCCACCCCAGGAAAAAGACTTTGTCTATTACCTTATCCATGTCCCTCATGATTTTATAAACCTCTATAAGGTCACTCCTCAGCCTCTGATGCTCCAGGGAAAACAGCCCCAGCCTATTCAGTCTCTCCCGACAGCTCAAACCTTCCAACCCTGGCAACATCCTCGTAAATCTTTTCTGAACCATTTCAAGTTTCACAACATAGGAGGGAGACCAGAATTGCACATAATATTCCAAAAAATGGCCTAAACAATGTCCTGCACAGCTGCAACATGACCTCCCAACTCCTATACTCAATGCTCTGACCAATAAAGGAAAACATACCATATTTCACTATCCTATCTATCTGGGACTCCATTTTCAAGGAACTATGAACTTGCACTCCACGGTGTCCTTTTTTCAACAACACTCCCTAGAACCTTACTATTAAGTCCTCCCCTGATTTGCTTTTCCAAAATGCAGCACCTCACATTTTTCTAAATTAAACTCCATCTGTCACTCCTCGGTCCATTGGCCCATTTGATCAAGATTCTATTGTACTCTAAGGTAAGCTTCACTGTCCATTACACCTCAAATTTTGGAGTCATCTGCAAACATACGCACTATACCTCCTATGTTCACATCCAAACCATTTTTATAAATGACAAAAAGCAGTGGACCCAGCACCAATTCACAGTTAACAAGCTGGTTTTGGCATGAAGGGCCAAATTGCCTTCTTCAGCACTGTAGCAATTCTGTGATTTAGGATAAGACCAGCAGTTCATGAGAATGTCATGGCACCCAGTTCACAGTCATTTGAATGGAATGCACAATAGCTGGTCATGTGTAGTTTAATCCAAGGAAAATTGTTCCTTATGTTGAATTCTGCGGCAAAAGGGCAAGTATATAAAAGGAGGGCTCAGAGCTATGGGAGTAGGGGAGAACAAAAGATGGTGCTTGGGTGCAGGAGGTGGAAAAGTTGGAAATGCCTCATGTTCTGGCATGGTGATACTATGGATGGAGGTGGGAGGTTTGATTTAAGGGATTGTAGTCCCTGGAAGCAATTGTACGATGAATCAAGAGCCCGAAAGAAGGGGTTGGTACAGTCAGTGATCAATTCCTGTGGATTGAATTGAGTGACATTGGGTGCTGAAGGGATCAGTTACAGATGCAGAGGAGAATTGAATTCATTAGGAGCAGCAGGTCTGGTGTTCAGTTTGTGTATTCAAAGGTTCCATGGGGATTCATGGGAGATGAAAGCTTTGAGGGAGTTAAGGATTGGTGGAAGGGGGGATTCAGACTCAGAATAGGTTTTTGGTTACATTTCAGTTTAAACATGGGGCAGGGTGAAGGATGCAGAGACAAATGACATGCCAAGGGAGATGATGATAGAGTCCAGAACCTCAGACTAATGTTCTGGGGACCTGGCTTTGATTCCCTCCGTGGCAAATGGTTAATTATGTCTTGTTTATGGAAAAAAACCTTTTCTGCTTAAGCATCACTAGTTTTCTAGTGTTCAGAATATAACAATTCTGCTCAATACTTCACTTTCAACTCTTCCACTCAGGGCTTCCTGGCACAATTTTTCTATTCATCATTTCCTTTCCCAATCCTTGGGAGCAAGGCCTCTGGAGAGGTGTAGTGAGAGAGAAGGAACAATCAAAAGAGATGTGTGCAAGAGAGTCGCACACACTCCTTCAGTCTTATAGAGACTGGAAACAGACTCTTCAGTCCAATGCATCCATGCTAACCAAGTTTCCGAAACTAAACTAGTCCCACTTGCCTGCATTTGGCCCATATCCCTCTAAAGCTTTCCTGTTCATGTACTCTGGCAGTTCATTCCACATACGAAATGTGTGAAAAATTGCCCCTCAGGTCTCTTTTAAATCTTCCTCCTCTCACCTTAAACCGATGCCCACTGATTTTGAAATCACTCACCCTTCAGAAAAGATCTTTGCTATTCACCTTATCTATGCCCCTCACGATTTTATAAAGCTCGATAAGGTTACTCCTCAACTTCCTACCTTCCAGTGAAAAAAGTCCCAGCCTATCCTTATAACTCAAACTCTCCAGTCGGGCAACATCCATGTAAATCTTTTCTGAACCCTCTCCAATTTAATAATATCCTTTCTATAGCATGGCAACCAGAACTGGGCATAATACTTCAAAGGTGGCCTCACCAACGTCCTGTATAACCTCAGCATGGTGTCCCAACTCCTGTACTCAATGGTCTGAACAATGAAGGCAAGCGTGCTAAACAGGACTCTGTTCCTCTGGCCTCTTGCCTGCTCTTGTTCTCTTCATTGAAAACTGCCAGTGTGACATTGGCCATCTCAATTTTTCTGCTTTTCTCACTCACTCTAACCTATCCCCTTCTGAAATTGCAGTATGTTGCTCTCTCAGATCCGACCCTAATTTTGTTATCAAACCCACCAACAAAGGCGGTACTGTTATAGTCTGGCTAACTGATCTTTATCTTGCAGAGGCTCAATGCCAGCTCTGGGACACTTCTTCCTACCTCCCCCTGGACCATGACCCTACACCCCGACATCAGGCAATTGTTGCCAGGACTGTCACTGACTTCATTACCTTCAGACCTCTTCCCTCCACTGCCTTTAACCATATAGTCTCCCATTTCCTCTTCAACCAGATGCCTGAACAATCCCCAACCACCATCACTCTCCTCTACTTGGCTGGACTTGTTCTCTCAGTGAACAATTTCTCCTTTAATTCATCTTATTTCTGCCTGTTCAAGGGGAGTGGTATGGGCACCCATATGGGTCCCAGTTATGTCTGCCTCTTTATGGGATATGTGGAACAATCCTTGTTCTAGTCCTTGTTACGATGCAGAAGTCGAACTCCTTTGTTAATTAAAACCAAACATCCAGAAAAGCTCACCTCACCTCACCACACCTTGTAAGTGTGAGGGAGTGAAAGAAGATCCTAATTTCCATTATTTAAAGAAATATAACAATTTTCCTAACTCTAATAGGGAACACCAAACAAAACTATTAACAAACCAAATACTCTTTCCCATTACTGAACACAATTCTATTAACATGATGTTCCGATAACACACTTATTAAACATTACATTAACTTAATCTCAAATCCACTCAATCTCTATCTTCTCTGCTGTCTTCAATCTTCTGTCTGCTGATCTCCCTGGGTTGTTTACTTTTTCTGCTTTTACAGGAAAAGGTCCCTTTTGATAGAGTGTGCCTTCTTATATCTTTGAGAGCAAGATGTTAGATGGGCAGTTGCCCTGCTGTTCGGTGGAAGTTGCTCTGACCGATTTTCAAAATCCCATGTTTTTATATCCTCAACACCGTTCCCCCTCGGTCTGATATTGTCAATATAATAAATTCAAACTCAATTAGGTTTTTAGTATCCTGGGCATAATTTAAATTAATTGGTTAAATTTGAAATGCTGTTTAAACAGCAACCAAAACTCAGGTATCCGTTGTTACATGTATCTATTTTGGAACAGCCCGTCTCTTAGCTGTTCTGGTAGCTGTAGCTATACCTTAAATGTATTTTAAAATTCAGAAAACTCTTTTTATCTTTAAGTGAACATATGCTGTTTTGGTAGATCGACAACTGTTTTGGTGCTGCTTCATGCTCTTCCCAAGGACCTTGAAAACTCTGTTCATTTTGCCTCCAATTTCCACCCCTCTATAACTTTCACTTTGTCCATTTCCAGGACATTTCCCTTCCTCTCCTAACCTCTTTGTCTCCATTTCAGGGAATAAATTGTCCACTACCATCCACTACAAAGTCAGTGACTCCCATAGCTACTTTCACAGCAGTTGTTCACACCCCACGTCCTGCAAAGATTCCATCCAATTCTTCCAGTTCCCTTGCCTATGCCATATCTGTTCAGATGATGCCAAAAGAGCACTGCTGACATGGCTTGCTTCTTCCATGACCAAGGTTTCCCGCTAAATGTGGTTGAAAGGGGCTTCAACCACATAAAACCTCATCACCCGTGCTTCCGCCCTTGCCCCTTCCCTCACTCACAACAACATGATTGGGTCCCCCTTGTCCTCACTTTTCATCCAACCAGCCTCTGCATTCAAAGGATCATCTCCGCCATTTCAGACAACTCCAGCATAATGCCATCACTAAACACATCTTCCCCTCACTCCCCCAGTCTGCATTTCGCAGGGATTGTTCCCTCCAGGTCACTCTAGTCCATTCATCAACCACTAGAACAAAGAACAAAGAAAATTTACACCCCATGAACAGACCTTTCGGCCCTCCAATCCTGAGCCAATCTAAATCCACTGTCTAAACCTGTCGCCCAATTCCTAAGCATCTGTTTCCCTCTGCTCCCCACCTACTCATGCATCTGTCCAGACGCATCTTAAATGAATCTACCGTGCCTGCCTTTACTACCTCTGCTGGCAATACATTCCAGGCACCTACCCCCCTCTGTGTAAAGTACATGCCACATGTGTCCCCCTTAAACTTTTCACCTCTCACCTTGAAAGTGTGACTTCTCATTATTGAATTCTTCACCCTGGGAAAAAGCTTATCTTTATCTACCATGTCTATACCCTTCATGATTTTGTAGACCTCAATCAGGTCCCCCCTCAATCTCCTTTTTTCTAATGAACACAATCCTAACCTACTCAACCTCTCTTTATAGCTAGCACCTTCCATACCAGGCAACATCCTCGTAAACCTTCTCTGCACCCTCTCCAAAGTGTCCACATCCTTTTGGTAATGTGGCGACCAGAACTGTACACAGTATTTTAAATGCGGCCGAACCAATGTCTTGTACAATTTTAACATAACTTGCCAGCTCTTATACTCAATACCCAGTCCGATGAAGGCAAGCATACCATATGCCTTCTTGACCACTCTATCCACTTGTGCAGCAACCTTCAGGGTACAATGAACCTGAACTCCCAGATCTCTCTGTTCATCAACTTTTCCCAAGGCTCTTCCATTTCTGTATAATTCGCTCTAGAATTAGACTTCTCAAAATGCATCACCTCACATTTGCCTGGATTGAACTCCATCTGCCACCTCTCCGCCCAACTCTCCAGTCTATCTATATTCTCCTGTATTCTTTGACAGTCCCCTATGCTTTCTGCTACTCCACCAATCTTCGTGTCATCTGCAAACTCACTGATCATACCAACAGTGCCCTCTTCCAGATCATTTATGTATATCTCTAACAACAGTGGCTCCAGCACTGATCCACTTTCTCCATTTCAAGAAACTCCCTTCAACTACTACTCTCTGTCTTCTGTTGTTCAACCAGTTCTTTATCCACTAACACCACTCCCCATTCCCATGGCATCTTCCCATGTAACCGCAGAAGGTGCAACACTTGCCCCTTCACCTCCTCCCTGCTCACCATCCAAGGGCCTAAACAGTCTTTCCAGGTGAAGCATTATTTCACCTGCACCTCCTGCAAACTTGTGCATTGTTTTCGTGCACCCACTGTGGCCTACTGTACTGTAGGGAAACTAAACGCAGACTGGTTGCCCACTTTGCAGAACACCTCTGGTCTGTGCACAACCATGATCCTGACCTTCCTGTAACTGGTCATTTTAACACAGCATCCCTCTAGCTTGCCCACATTTCTGTCCTCGATATGCTGCAGTGTTCCAGTAAATCATAGCGCAAACAGGAGAAACAACATCTCATCCTTCTCTATCGGCTTCGTGGGTCAACTCACAGCATGTGGACTCTAGTGATTCAAGAAGGCAGCTCACCACCACCTTCTCAAGGGCAAATAGGGACGGGCTATCAATGCTGGCCAGACAACGATGTCCAAGTCCACAAATAAATAAAAACAAATCTTCAGACTAGGCACTTTACAACCTTCTGGACTTAATATTGATTTCAACACCTTAAAGTTGTGAACCCACTCCCATTCCTTCCCTTTTAGCTTTACTTTTACATTCTCTGTCACTATGTCCTCTCTCTCCTTCCCCCCACACCAATGGGACTGTCTGTTCTTTCATGTCTGGCAGTTAGACACACCATTGTTTTGCCATTCTTACATTCTGATCACTTAGTCTGAACTATCTCCCCCAACACTCTACACTACCCCTCCCCCCAACTATAGCATAAAAGCTGCCCCTCCACACTTCACTTCAGCTCTGATGAAGAGTCATATAGTCATAGAGATGAGTCATCTAGGTTTGAAATGTTAGCTTGTTCTCTCTCCATGGTTGTTGCCTGTCCTGCTGTGATCTCCAGCATTTGTTTTTTTTAATCACCATGTCTACCTGTGATACAAACTTCAAAGAACTATGCACAGGAACCCCTAGGTCCTTCTACTAGACAACACTATCCAGGGGAAAGTGAGGACTGCAGATGCTGAAGATCAGAGTCAAGAGTGTGGTGCTGGAAAGGCACAGCCAGTCAAGCAGCATTCAAGGAGCAGGAGAATCGATGTTTTGGGCATAAGCCCTTCATCAGGAATCAGGGCCCCATCATGAACTGTAGAAGTCTTGCCTTGTTTGTTTTACCAAAATGCAATATCTTGCATTTATCCAAATTAATGTCCATCTGCCACTCCTCAGGCCTTTGGCCTAATTGATCAAGATCCCTTAATAATCTTAAATAACTTCCTTCACTGTTGATTATACCAGTAATTTTGGTATCATCCACAAACATACTAACCATGCCTCCTAAATTCTCATCCAAATCATTAATATAAATGATATGAAATGGTGAGAAAGCAAAAACCCTGAAGCTAAATGCATATAATAATCCTTTTATATCGACAATGCTAAAGCAAAACAACATTGAATGACTTCAACCCCATAAAAATCAATTGCCACCCATCGAAAATAATACACATGTTAAAGCCAACCTATACTTTTTGCCTAAAACTTTACACTAACATACACAACATTCCATTTTGTCAAACTAAATACTGGTTGTAATGGTGTGTTGAATCAATTGGATTTGCGTTTAACCTGTATAGAATGAGATATTGCTTATCTACGAGTCTGCAATGCTGACTGTCAGTGAAATTCATTGGGCCAGTGAATGGTTGATCGGCAAAAGATTAACGCTGTATTTCTTAGTCTCTGCAACTCTATGTGAATGTAAAGATAATTCTGTGATGGTCAGTTTCTGGTAGCATGTACTCCTGAATGAATATTCTGATGAGGGGCTTATGCCCGAAATGTCAATTCTCCTGCTCCTCAGATGCTGCCTGACCTGCTGTGCTTTTCCAGCACCACACTCTCGACTCTGATTTGCAGCATCTGCAGTCCTCACTTTCTCCTGTATGAATGTAGAGACAATTTTATTCTGTTGCAGCTTCTATAAAAATGTGTTGAATTAATTCTTTTAAGTCATATTACAGTAGTTTGGTATGACCAATAACTTCACATTGAGGGTACTCTTCATTTGTTGTGTGGCAGGACCACCATGGTGAAGGGGACAAACCTTAATGCTAGGCATCTGTCAGATCCTGTGGGCCATTGTAGAAGAACTGTACTCAATACACAGTCTGTAATTCCCTGGAACTGCATATCCCCCACTCTACCATTATTAGCAAGCCAGGAGATCAACTCATGTTTCATGAAAATTGCAGACGAACGTGCCAGGAGCAGCATCATGCATACTTAAAAAATAGTGGCGACTACAATAGACAGGACTAAGCCATTGCACGACTAATGAATGTAAGGTCTAAGGTCAGTAGTCCCGCTACGTCCTGTCATTAAAAGTGGTTGACTATTAAACAACTCATTGAAGGTGGAAGTCCCACCAATATTTTCATCCTCAATGATGGAGGAATGTGGCACATCAATGCAAAGGACAGGGCTAAAGTACTTACATCCATCTCCAGTGAAGAGTACTCAGTCTTCTGAGCACCCCAGAATCACAGACTAAATCTTTAACCAATTTATTCATTCCATGTGATATGAAGAAATTCAAAGTTTGGGAGAAGATTTGTAGCTCGGGTGCTCATTGTTATGGTTGTGTTCGCCGAGTTGGGAACTTGTGTTGCAGACGTTTCGTCCCCTGTCTAGGTGACATCCTCAGTGCTTGGGAGCCTCCTGTGAAGCGCTTCTGTGATGTTTCCTCTGGCATTTGTAGTGATTTGTACCTGCCGCTTCCGGTTGTCAGTTCCAGCTGTCCACTGCAGTGGCCGGTATATTGGGTCCAGGTTGATGTGCTTATTGATTGAATCTGTGGATAAGTGCCACAGCCTGAAAACTTGAGCTTAGGATTTAATTACAAGGGGACATGGAGTTGACACACAGACAGCAAAAAGTTACAAACTGTACTTTAATTACTGAAAGAAGGCCTGGAACGAAATATGGTAACAGCATGCCTGAATCTGAAAATAATATGTTAATTATAGCAGGAATACCGGACCCATCCAACTGATAAAAGTTGGAAAAGATCCTTATCTCATGAAATCAGAATAAGACAAGACTAATAAAAGACAAAACAGTGAAACATCTTTGTAAGCGATTAGAACTAGGGCCATGTGGATCTCATTGACTATGAGACATATACTGGGGTGGTTAACCTGAGCCAATCAGAGAGCCCTGGCTGAAAGATATAAACAAGAGATTCAGAGAGTCTCCTCATTCTAGGGACTGGCTTTGAGCTAGCTGGTCATAGCCCATGTACAATGCATATAAGGATAAAAAAAGTAAACAGGAAGTTCAGAAGGTCTCCTCAGTCTAGGGACTGGCTTTGAGCTCGCTGGTCAGAGCCCAAGTCCTGTGCGCATATAAATAAAGGGTGACTTGATGGCAGGATACCAGCCTCTGTGCACTTCTTTCAATCTTTTTTACTGATCGCTCTTTACCAAAGGATAATTTTAAGAGTGAAAGAATAGGGGAGAAATGAAAGAAATATCTAAGGAAGAATATAACACATTACAAACAAAATGATGAGGTAAAATCTTACAACTTCATAAAAAAAACTTCTTCAAATAATAATGTTAAATGATAAACACAAGAGAGTGGGAGGAACATGTACAACGGGCACACACCCACATTTGCAAAGCAAGAGAGATCCAAATAACAAAGAAATAAGACCATTTCACTTCAATTTCAGTAATTTAAGAGACATTGGGATAAAATGTCTCAAAAGATATTTTCTCCCGATGAAATAAGATATCTTACTCAGGGCTTTGTGTTAAAACTTGTTTTATATGCTGTTGCATTGTTTTGGAACTTTGGAAAAAAAATCAAAACAACAGCAGTTTTAAAAGGGAGAAGAACAGATAAAGGAAGCACGTGGTGAGGTCAGTACAGGAGAGAAACAAAGGAAGAAACTGACACCAGAGTGAACATACACAGTACTGCCTTTGCTGTTTGAATTCATGTATCACTGAACAACAGAGTGCATCTGGGAAAATTAACAAATAGTGAAATTCACAACTGATCTTGGAGGAACTGTTTAGGTGAAGTTCACAACGCAGAATCAGATAAGTTAATTGTTTTAAGTGGCCTACAGAAAGTCTGCAGTAGTGAGTAGTATAGGTTCTTTCTTGATTATATGTTTTTGAGATATGTCTCTTGATTAAACTTAAAATATAAGCCGTAATTATTAATCTAACCTGGGGCAGTGTTTTGTAGAAGAATAAGATGGTGTTATTTTCTGGGTCTTTAGATTGTGAAGGAGCAACAAAGGCCTTTGCAGTGATATGTGCTTCTTGTCAGACGTGGGAGTTTAAAGAAAATTTAAGGGTTACTGGGGATTATATCTGCAATAAATGCTATTGGTTGCGAATCTTATCAATCGAATGGATCGGTTGGAGAGACAGTTAGAAGCAATGAGGAATTTGCAACAGCAACAATATGTGATGGATGGCACTTATAGGAAGGGGTGAAAGTCTCAGAGCTGAAAATGTGTTGCTGGAAAAGCGCAGCAGGTCAGGCAGCATCCAAGGAACAGGAAATTTGATGTTTCGGACATAAGCCCTTCTTCAGGAATGAGGAAAGTCTCAGATACAATCACATAGATGGGTTAACTCCAGGAAAGGTAAGAGAGGTAGGCACCTAGTCCAGGTGTGTTCTGTGGCTATACCCATTTCAAGCAAGTATGCTGTT
Source organism: Hemiscyllium ocellatum (assembly GCF_020745735.1). Taxonomy (NCBI): domain Eukaryota; kingdom Metazoa; phylum Chordata; class Chondrichthyes; order Orectolobiformes; family Hemiscylliidae; genus Hemiscyllium; species Hemiscyllium ocellatum. The sequence goes on from NC_083433.1 coordinate 17,001,532, forward strand.
TTGGAAAATGTAGGGGGTGAGGGATTCTCAGGGGAATGTAGCATGAACAGCCAAGTTTCTGGCATTGAGACTGGCTGTAATGCAATGAAGGTTACATCGGGTTCCGAGAGATCAACTGTGTTAGGAGATTCTCTAGTCCGAGGTACAGACAGACGTTCCAGTGGTCAGCAGTGAAAAATCAGAATGGTGTGTTGCTTTCCTGGTGCCAGGATCAAGGGGAACTCAGAGAGGGTGCACAATGTTCTCAAGGGGGAGAGGGGCCAGAAAGAGGTAATTGAAACCAATGACATAGGAAGGGAAAAGGTTGAGATTCTGAAGGGTGATTACAGAGAGTTAGGCAGGAATTTAAAAAGGAGGTCCTTGAGAGTAGTCTGGAATACTCCCAGTGCTACAAGCTAGTGAGGGCAGAAATAGGAGGATAGAGCAGATGAGTGCATTGCTAAGGAGCTGGTGTATGGGAAAAGAATTTACATTTTTGGATCATTGGAATCTCTGTTGGGAGAGAAGTCCTTCTGGACAAGAAGGACAGATTGCATCTAAATTGGAAGGAGACTAAGATACTGGCTGGGAGATTTGCTCGAGCTGCTCGGGAGGATTTAAAACAGTAAGGTGGGGGAGTACCCAGGGAGATAGTGAGGCAAGAGATCAATCTGACACTGGTACAGTTGGGAACAGAAGAGAGTCAAACAGTCAGGGCAGGTAGGGACAAGGTAGTCTAATAAATTAAACTGCATTTATTTCAATGCAAGGGGCGTAATGGGGAAGGCAGGTGAACTCAGGGCATGGTTAGGAACATGGGACTGGGCTACCATAGCAATTACAGAAACATGGCTCAGGAATGGGCAGGACTGGCAACTTAATGTTCCAGGATACAAATACTACAGGAAGGATAGAAAGGGAGCCAAGAGAGGAAGGCGGGGGACGTTTTTGATAAAGGATAGCATTACAGCTGTGCTGAGGGATGATATTCCTGGAAATACAACCAGGGACGTTATTTGGGTGGAACTGAGAAATAAAAAAGGGATGATCACCTTATTGGGATTGTATTACAGATCCCCTAATAGTCAGAGGGAAATTGAGAAACAAATTTGTAAGGAGATCTCAGCTATCTGTAAGATCAATAGGGTGGTTATGGTAGGGGATTTTTAACTTTCCAAACATAGACTGGGACTGCCACCGCCATAGTGTTAAGAGTTTAGATGGAGAGGAATTTGGCAAGTGTGTACAAGAACATTTTCTGATTCAGTATGTGGATGTACCTGCTAGAGAAGGTGCAAAAGTTGATCTATTCTTGGGAAATAAGGCACGGCAGGTGACTGAGGTGTCAGTGGGGGAGCACTTTGGGGCCAGTGACCATAATTCCATTAGATTTGAAATAGTGATGGAAAAAGATAGACCTAAAAGTTGAAGTTCTAAATTGGAGAAAGGCTAATTTTGACAGTGTTAGGCAAGAACTTTCAAAAGTTGACTGGGGGCAAACGTTCGCATGTAAATGGACAGCTGGAAAATAGGAAGCCTTCAGGAATGACATAACGAGAATCCAGAGAAAGTTTATTCCTGTTAGGGTGAAAGGAAAGGCTGGTAGGTATAGGGAATGCTGGATGACTAAAGAAATTGAGGGTTTGGTTAAGAAAAAGAAGGAAGCATATGTCAGGTATAGACAGGATAGATGGAGTGAATCCTTAGAAGAATAAAAAGGCAGTAGGAGTATACTTAGGAGGGAAATCAGGAGGGCAAAAAGGGGACATGAAATAGCTTTGGCAAATAGAATTAAGGAGAATCCAAAGAGTTTTTACAAATACTTTAAGGACAAAAGGGTAACTCGGGAGAGAATAGGGCCCCTCAAAGATCAGCAAGGCTGACTTTGTGTGGAGCCACAGAAAATGGGGAAGATACTAAACGAGTATTTTGCATCAGTATTTACTGTGGAAAAGAGATGGAAGATATAGAATATAGGGAAATAGATGGTGACACCTTACAAAATGTCCATATTACAGAGGAGGAAGTGCTGGATGTCTTGAAACGCATAAAGGTGGATAAATCCCCAGGACCAGGTCAGGTGTACCCTAGAACTCTGTGGGAAGCTAGAGAAGTGATTGCTGGGACTCTTGCTGAGATAGTCACAGTTGAGGTGCTGCAAGACTGGAGGTTGGCTAACGTGGTGCCCATTGTTTAAGAAGGGTGGTAAGGACAAGCCAGGGAACTATAGACCAGTGAGCCTAACGTCGGTCGTGGGCAAGTTGTTGGAGAGAATCCTGAGGGACAGGATGTACATGTATTTGGAAAGGCAAGGACTGATTAGGGATAGTCAACATGGCTTTGTGCGTGGAAAATCATGTCTCACAAACTTGATTGAGTTTTTTGAGGAACTAACAAAGAGGATTAATGAGGTCAGACTGGTAAATGTGATCTATATAGACTTCAGTAAAGCATTCAACAAGGTTCCCCATGGGAGACTGGTTAGCAAGATTAGATCTCATGGAATACAGGGATAATTAGTCATTTGGATACAGAACTGGCTCAAAGGTAGAAGACGGAGGGTGGTGGTGAAGGGTTGTTTTTCAGACTGAAGGCCTGTGACCAGTGGAGTGCCACAAGAATTGGTGCTGGGTCCACTACTTTTTGTCATTTACATAAATGATTTGGATGTGAGCATGAGATGCAGTTAGTAAGTTTGCAGATGACACCAAAATTGGAGGTGTAGCAGATAGCAAGAAGGTTACCTCAGATTACAACAGGATCTGGACCAGATGGGCCAATGGGCTGAGAAGTGGCAGATGGACTTTAATTCAGATAAACGTGAGGTGCTGCATTTTGGGAAAGCAAATCTTAGCAGAACTTATACACTTAATGGTAAGGTCCTAGGGAGTGTTGCTGAACAAAGAGACCTTGGAGTGCAGGTTCATTGCTCCTTGAAAGTGGAGTCGCAGATAGGAAGGATAGTGAAGAAGGCGTTTGGTATGCTTTCTTTTATTGGTCAGAGTATTGAGTACAGGAGTTGGGAGGTCATGTTACGGCTGGACAGGACATTGGTTAGGCCACTGTTGGAACATTGTGTGCAATTCTGGCCTCCTTCCTATTGGAAAGATATTGTGAAACTTGAAAGGGTTCAGAAAAGATTTACAATGATGTTGCCAGGGTTAGAGGATTTGAGCTATAGGGAGAGGCTGAACAGGCCAGGGCTGTTTTTCCTAGAGCATCGGAGGTTCAGGGGTGACCTTATAGAGGTTTATAAAGTCATGAGGGGCATGGATAGGATAAATACACAAAGTCTTTTCCCTGGGGTCGGGGAGTCCAAAACTAGAGGGCATAGGTTTAGGGTGAGAGGTGAAAGATATAAAAGAGACCTAAGGGGCAACTTTTTCACACATAAGGTGGTACGTGTATAGAATGAGCTTCCGGAGGAAATGGTGGAGGCTGGTACAATTGCAACATTTAAAAGGCATTTGGATGGATATATGAATAGGAAGGGTTTGGAGGGATATGGGCCGGGTGCTGGCAGGTGGAACTAGATTGGGTTGGGATATCTGGTCAGCATGGACGAGTTGGACCGAATGGTCTGTTTCCATGCTGTACGTCTCTATGACTATGACTCTATATAAATGGATATTCTGTTCTTAGATATTGTTAGAAATTCTTGAATAGCTATGAATAACATTAAAGTTGATTCTATAATATTGATATTACAGCATTTTATACATTTTAGTATTTCAGTAAACATAGCCACTAAAGTACTTTCTAACAATAAAATTGTAAAATTAATAAACCATTTCATTTAAGCATTTCTGTTACTCTGGTTTTGAACCTTTATATACTCCTTATAAGAGGGGAGTATATATACCAGAGGCCTGTGTCCAGTGTAATCCTGGAATCCCCATTGTTATACAATAATACAGTACAGTGCAGGAACAGGTCCTTCAGCCCATCAAATCTTAACCGATTCCTAATCCTTAATTAAAGCTGTGATTTATTGCCCAAAGGTGGTTTTGACCCTCTGTTCACTTCCCATTCATATGTCTATCAAGATACCCTTAAATGTTGCGAACATGCCTGCTTCCATCTCCTCCATTGGCAGTATGTTCCAGGCAAGAGTAGAGTGATGCTGGAAAAGCACAGCCGATCAGGCAGCATCCGAGAAGCAGGAAAATCATGTTTTGGGCAAAAGCCCTTCATCAGGAATGAGGCTGGGAGCCTCAAGGGTGGAGAGATAAATGGGAGGGGGTGGGGCTGTGCAGAAGGTAGCTGAGAGTGCAATAGGTGCGTGGAGGTAAAGGTGATAGGTCAGAGAGGAGAGTGAGTGGATAGTTAGGAAGGAAAATTGACAGGTGGGACAGGTCATGAGAATGGTGCTGAGTTGGAAGGTTGGAACTGGGGTAAGGTGAGTGGAGGGGAAATGAGGAAACTGGTGAAGTCCATACCTCCCCCCCTCCCCCGCGCCTCCCCCCCCCCAACAACCCACCCTCCCATCCTGAGACCTTCCCTGCTACTGCAGAAATTGCAAAGCCTGCACCCACACCTCCATCCAAGGCTCCAAAGCAGCCTTCCACATCCATCAAAGTTTCACCTGCACTTCCATACATGTCATTTATTGTATCCATTGCTCCCGACGCGGTCTCCTCTACACTGGGGAGACTGGACGCCTTCTCGCAGAGTGCTTTAGAGAACATCTCCAGGACACCCGCACCAATCAACCACACCGCCCCGTGGTCGAACATTTCAACTCCCCTTCCCACTCTGCCAAGGACATGCAGGTCCTGGGCCACCTCCATCGCCACTCCCTCAGCACCCGATGCCTCATCTTCTGCCTCGGGACCCTCCAATCCCATGGCATCAATGTAGACTTCAACAGTTTCCTAATTTCCCCTCCCCCCACCATACCCCAGTTCCAAACTTCCAGCTCAGCACTGTCCTCATGACCTGTCTCAGCTGTCAATCTTCTTCCCACCTATCCGCTCCACCCTCCTCTCCAACCTATCACCTTTACCCCGACCTCCATCTGCCTATTGCACTCTCAGCTATCTTCTCCCCAGCTCCACCCCCTCCCCTTTATCTCTTCACCCCCAAGGCTCCCACCTTCATTCCTGATGAAGGGCTTTTGCCCAAAACATCGAATTTCCTGGTCCTCGGATGCTGCCTGACCTGCTGTGCTTTTCCAGCACCACTCTAATCTTGACTCTAATCTCCAGCATCTGCAGTGCCCACCTCTGCCTTGTGTGTTCCAGGCACCCACCACCCTCTTTGTGAAAAAGTTTCCCTGCACTTCTCCCCTTAACCTTCACCCTCTCACCTTGGACCTGTGCTCTCTTGTAGTTGACTTTTTCATCCTGGGAAAAACCTCTGACTGTACACCCTATCTATGTCTCTTATAATTTTGTAGACTTCTATCAGATCCTCCTTAGCCTCTGTCTTTCCAGTGAAAACAATCTGAGTTTATGCAACCTCTCCTCATAACTAAAACCCTCAAAACCAGGCAGCGCCTTGGTAAACCTCTGCACCCTCTTCAAAGCATCCATGTCCTTCTTCTATGGTTGTGACCAGAACTGCACATAATTTTCCAAATATGGCCTTACGAAAGTCTTGTACAGCTGTAACACAACTTGCCAATGTTTATATTCAGTGCCCTGGCTGATGAAGGCAAATGTGTTGTATGCCTTCTTGACCACCTGTGTTGCCATATTCAAGGATCTGTGGACCTGTATGCCCAGATCCCTCTCATGCTCATAATGGTTCTGCCATTTGAGCATTACCATGCTCATAAAGGTTCTGCCGTTTAGTATACAATTCACACTTGAATCTGATCTTTCAAAATGCATCACCTCACATTTGTCCAGATTAAACTCCACAAACGAGGATGGGATTGTATTTCTTGGAGCAGAGGAGATTGAGGGGGACCATGATTGAAATGTACAAAATTATGAGGGGCAGAGATAAATAAAGAGACAGGAAGGAATTTTACCCATTAGTGGAGAAATCAAGACCCAGGAGCATAGATTTAAGGCAGAGGGCAGGTGGTTAGGAGGGGATATAAGGAAATAATTTTCACCCAGAGAATGTTGGAAATCTGGAACTTATTTCCTATAAGGGTCATAGAAGCAGAAACCATCATAACCTTTAAAAAGTATTTAGATATACACTTGTGATATACACAGCTATAGGCCAAGTGCTTGGGAATGGGATTAGAATAGTTAGATTGTTCATAGAAATCCTACAGTGTGGAAGTAGGCCATTCAGCCCATCAAATCCACACTGCCCCTCCAAAGAGCATCACACTCAGACCCTCCCCTCCCCCCCAACCCGCCCCCATCCTTGTAACCCTGCAAAAAAACAGAATCTCTGGACACTGTGGGCAATTTAGCATGGCCAATCCGCCTAACCTGCACATCTTTGGACTATGGGAGGAAACCCACTCAGACACAGGGATAATATGCAAACTCCATACAGACAGTCACCTAATCAAATCCAGGTCCCTGGTGTTGTGAGGTAGCAATGCTAACCACTGAGCTAACATGCCACCCATTTGGGTTGTTGTTTTTGTATGGCACAGATTCGAAGGCTAAAGCATCTTTTTCTGTGCTTTAGACCTCTATGAACCAGGACTCTTAAAATACCTTTAACACATATAGCATAGTTAAAGCTTTTTAAAATTAACAAACTATTTGGAGGAAGGTATTATTCCCAGATAGCTTCTTCCCTTGTATGATGGTTATGGCAATTCAATAGGATTCTATAGGCTAAATGTTACGTGTTACTATAGCCTAAGCATTTGTTGGATTGACTAGCTTGAACTCAGTGGACAGATGTTATCAAGGAAATACTCTTGATCTACAATGACTCCAAATAATAGTTAAAAACTATATATCACTTCAGATGGCACCGAGCTGTTGGCTTAAATCAGTTTGAGTAGTTTTCAATATTTGCATGCAAAATCAGAATGCTTAGGCTGAGAGTGACAAGTAACATTCATGCCACACAAATACAGTAACTGTAATGCCATTGAGCATCAAGGGCAATGGTTAGACCGTCTCTTTTTGGAGATGGTCACTGTGCCTTGATGTTTAACAGCATTACCATCACTGAAAAGCAAGTATCAGCATCTTGGGAGTTACCATTGACTAAGAAATGAACAGGACTAACTATATAAATACTAGGAATTCTGTACCAAATGATTCACAATGAGAACAGTATGATAATTCAGTCCTTGACCATTGAAAATTTGATCAATTTCAATTTCTGGAATCAAAAAGAGACCAAATTTGGGGATAGAAATCAAAATAAGGTGAGCAATTGCCTGCTGTACATTCGCTGTTTGAAATATGGACAGTATCTAACATCAACATGCAGAAGAAAAAAAAACTTGCAGAACTCCTGGTGAGGATCATTGCACTATGTGCATCAAAGAATAGACCGTCAATCAGGGTGAGGGAGACGATGACAGCTTTTGAAACAGTCCTTCAAACGGTTTGAGTTAAATGAAGAGGCTGGATAGGCTGGGACATCTTTCCATTGGAGCATAGGAGGTCGACAAGTGACCTTATAGAGGTTTATAAAATCATGAGGCGTATAGATAAGGTGAATAGAAGGTTTTTTTTTCCCCTAAGTGGGGGAATTGAAGACTAGGAGGCACATTTTTAAGGTGCGAGGAGAAAGATGCATAAAAGACATGAGGGGTAATTTCTTTACATAGAGTGGTTTGTATGTTAAATTAACTTCCAGAGGAAGTGGTGGATGCGGATACAGTTACAATGTTTAAAAGACATTTGGATAATTACATGAATAAGGAATGTTTGAAGAGATATGGGCCAAGCACGGGCAGGTGGGATTAGTTTAGTTTGGGCTGGTAGGACCGAAGAGTCTATGCCATATGACTGACAACAGCTGGAAAAGTTGGGTGAGAGTCCAGTGCTGGTGATAACAGAAGTTGAAATATGGGGAAAGAACGGGTCAGGGAAGAACCAGATGGGGTGACTACATCAGAATCTAGACAGCAAGAATGACAGCAACATGTAGAATTGCAGTGAACAGAGAGAAATGACTATAACATCTTGTGGACCAGTGCTACTCATGGCTGGATGAATGGTTAGATGTCTCATCTGCTGCTGAAACCTTCTCCCATGACTTTATTACCTGCAGATACAGTTGTTTTAATGCTCTCCAGATAGGTTTCCATCTTCCATCCTCTGTAAACTTGAAGTCATCCAAACCTATAACTTGCCTACCCAAATTGCACCAAGTCCTCATCATGATCACTTAAACTTGCTTGCTTCCATTGGTTTCTGTTTCAGGACTGCTGATCTTTATTTGCAATTCTCATATGATTTGTTTCTCCCTATCTCTGTAGCATCTTCTAACCCTACAACTGTCTGAGATATCTGCTCTTCTCAACGATCCCACAGTTTACTTCGAAGAAGAGCAAAGGAGTAATCTCCAGTGTCCTGGGAGATATTTATCCCACAAGCAATATCACAAGGAAAGGATTATCTGGTCATGATTGCATTTCAGTGTACTTATTGGATTCTGCATTTTCTACACGATCACACTTCAAAAGTAACTGTAAAGCATTGGTGGTTGTGAAAAGTGCTCTGTAAATGCAAGTCTTTTTTTCCCTCTCTTTAATTCTTGAACACAAAAATTCCACATAATGGGAGCACTAACTACAAGTATCCAGTTATCCTTCTTGATATGTAGTTTAAACTTTGTAAGACTTGTAAACTTTTCACTGTACTAATTTGAGTACATGTGACAATAAAGCCAAATCTAATCCTTGAGATCAATAATGTTCCTTCAGTGAAGCCAGCTCCTCAGGATACCAGGAACTGCTGGAACAATTGGATTTTAACAGTTCAACATCACCACCAGCAGGATTAAAGTGGTACTTCAACCTGCCAATGATTCCCGTGAGGCATAAAGTACAGAGACAAACATTTTCAGTCTTTCCAACACAGGCCAAAATATGAACATGCAAGTATATTCTTCCTTCAAGTATATAATTAAATGTGATGTGGAAGTGCTAGTGTTGGACTGGATGGTCAAAGCCAGAATTCACATGATAGCAGGTTATAGTCCAATCTACAACTCAAATAGGTCTATTTGAAATCACAAGCTTTTGGAGCACTGCTCCTTTGTCAGGTGAACTATCAGAGCAGAGGTCCAAAAGCTTGTGATTTCAAATAGACCAGTTAGACTGTAGTTTGGTGTCGTGTGTGACTTCTGACATAATTAAATGTACCATGGCTACCTTTACTAAGAAAACTGCAACTTTAATTCAAAATGTTTTAAAATAGTGATAACTTGCAGCTTGTTGATGTCTCTCAGCCCTCCATAGAGTCACAGATTGAGACAATACCTTTATATTGAATTCTCTCCCTGCAGTGGGTAAGAGACCGAAAGCAGAACATCATAGCCAACGATGGTTTTTTAGACTAGAGGAGATGTGTAGTGGCATCTCCCGAGTTGTGCAAGAAAGGCCCAAGGCATTTTTTGATACATATCGTTGAGTAGGAATTCATCTAAATGATATAAATGAAAATTTGGAGAATAACATTAAGATTAATCATTTGCAGTTGTACTTGTACAATGAATAAATGCAACAGAATAGGAATGAAATGAAAATGCGAGAAACATCCAGTGGGTCTGGCATCATTTCTGGAGAGAGAAACAGAGTTAATATTTTGAGTCCAATGCGGGTCTTCTTGGAACCTGGACTCAAACTCTATTTCTCTCTCTATGGTGCTGTCAGACTTGCTGAGTTTTCAAGCATTTTCTTATTTATTCTTCTTTATTCTTTCATGGAATGAGGGCCCCACTGGATTTATTTAATTTTACTGCCCTGTGCCGAATTGCCCTCATACTGAGTGGCTCGTTGGGCCATTTCAGAGGGCAATTAAAAGTCAACCAAATTGCTTAGGTCTGGACTCAGATAGAGAGAGAGAGAGAGAGAGAAGTAGCTTTTATTTTCTAGCAGCAATTCAAAGTCATGCAAAGAATTTCAGATGGGAATTTCAGATGACAACAGCTGGAAAAGTTGGGTGAGAGTCCAGTGCTGGTGATAATAGAAGTTGAAATATGGGGAAAGAACGGGTCAGGGAAGAACCAGATGGGGTGACTACATCAGAAACTAGATAGCAAGAATGACAGCAACATGTAGAATTGCAGTGAACAGAGAGAAATGACTATAACATCTTGTGGACCAATGCTATTCACGGCTGGATAGATGGTTAGATGTCTCATCTGCTGCTGAAACCTTCCTTAAATTCCTGATTTATTCATTTAACTTATATCCTGCCACAGCAACAGGTGAAACTATGTCCCAGGGCTTTAGCTTGGGCCTCTAGATTATTAATCCAATGACATTACCACTATGCCTCTCACAAGATTTCCAGCACTAGCAACATTTTGATTCCTATTTTTAATTCATTCAATTTTTTATTCATTCAATCATACTGTGTTAAGGAACCTGATGGCTTGGGGGAAGAAACTGTTGCACAGTCTCGCTGTGAGAGACCAAATGCTCCTGTATCTTCTGCCAGATGGCAGGAGGGAGAAGAGTTTGAGTGAGGGGTGCATGGTGTCTTCCACAATGCTGTTAGCCTTTCGGATGCAGTGTGTGGTGTAAATGTCTGTAAGGGAGGGAGGAGAGACCTCGATAATCTTATCAGCTGTCCTCACCATACATTGTAGGGTCTTACAATCCAAGACAGTGCAATTCCTGAGTCAGACAGTGATGCAACCATTCAGGGTACTCTCAATGAACCTGCTGTAGAATGTGGTGAGGATGGGGTGCGCAGAAAGTAGAGACGCTGGTGGGCTTTCTTGGCTATGGAGTTGGTGTTCAGGGTCTAGGTGAGATCCTCCACCAGGTGGAGGCCAAGAAATTTGGTGCTCTTCATGATCTCCATGGGGGACCCGTCGGTGCCCAGCAGAGGGTGGTCCCTCTGTGCCCTCCTGAAGTCAACAACCAACTCTTTCATCTTGTCCATGTCAGAGACAGGTTGTTGGCTCTGCACCCGACGGTTAGCCACTGAAACTCCTCTCTGTATGCTGACTCGTCATTCCTGCTGATGTCTACAGTCATCAGTCGTATCATCAGCAAATTTGGTGGTGTGATTCGACTTGTGCATCACTGCACAATCGTGTGTCAGCAGGGTGAACAGCAGTGGACTGAGCACACAGCCCTGAGGGGGCCTTGGGCTCAGTTTGATGGTATTGGAGATGCTGTTCTCAATCCAGACTGATTGAGGTCTCCCAGTCAGGATCCAGATACAAAGGAAGGTATTTGGGCCCAGCAGACTTAGCTTTCCAATCAGGTGATGAGGAATGATAATGTTAAATGCAGAACTGAAGTCTGATGTAGGTGTCTTTCTTCTTGAGTTGGGTAATGGCCAGATTGAAGGTGATGGAAATGGCCACATCTGTTGAGTAGTTTAGTTGATACGCAAACTGCAGAGTGTCCAGTGAGGGGGCAGCTGGATCTTAATATGCCTCATCATGAGCCTCTCAAAGCACTTCATGATGATGTGTGTAAGCGCAACAGGGCGGTGGTCATTGAGACAGGAAACTGAAGACTCCTTTGGCACAGGGCCGATGGTAACAGCCTTGAAGCACTTTGGAACTATGGCACAGCTCAGGGAGATGTTGAAGATGTCTGTGAGATCTGCCAGTACCTCAGAACATCCATTGAGCATTCTGCCAGAGATGTTATTTGGTCCAGCTGCCTTACATGGGCTGACTCTGCATAGGGTTTTCCTCACATCAGCCGTTGTCATTGGGAGGAGGGGTGAACCTCCTCGCTGCCACGTCATTTCGTGCCTCAAACCGTGCACAAAAGTTGTTCAACTTATCTGGGAGGGAGGCATCACCAGCACGAGCAGGCGATGCTGTTCTGTGGTTGGTGATGGCCTGACCAGGTAAGGATGGTAGATTTCCTTCTTGAAAGGATATTAGTGAACAATATGGGCTTTTATGAAATTCATGATAGTTTCTTGGTCATCATCACTGAGATGATATTTAAATTCCTGATTTATTCATTTAATTTATATCCTGCCACAGCAACAGGCGAAACTATGTCCCAGGGCTTTAGCTTGGGCCTCTAGATTATTAATCCAATGACATTACCACTATGCCTCTCACAAGATTTCCAGCATTTGCAACAGTTTGATTACTATTTTTTAATTCATTCAAATTTTTATTCATTCAAGCCATGTCTGTGTCACTGACTGGGCTAGAATTTATGGCACATCCCCAGTTGCCCTGGAGAAGATGGTGAGGAGCTGTCTTGTTCAATAACTAAAGTCTATTTTGTGCAGGGATAGCCACACTGCCATAAGGGAGGCAGTTACAAGATTTTGACTCAGCGACAGTGAAGGAATAGTGATGTATTTCCAGTCAAGATGGTGAGTGGCTCAGAGAGGAACTGGCAGGTACTGGTGTTCCCATTTTTCTGTTGCTCTTGTCCTTCTTGATAGGAGTAGTCATGGGTTTGAAAGGTCCTGTCGAAGAAACATTGGTGAATTTCTGCAGTCTGTCCTGTAGACGGTATCTACAGTTTCTACTATGTGTTGGTGTTGGAGGGCGTGAATATGCGAGGATGTGGTGCAAATTAAACAGGCTGCTTTGCCTGGATGATATCAAGCTTCTTCAGTGTTGTTGGAGCCGCACACATTCAGTTAAGAGGGCAATATTCCATCACCTTCTTGACTTGTGCCTTGTCAATAGAGGAGAAGATTTGAGAAGTTGGGAGGTGAGTTACTCACTGCAAGATTCCTGATGTCTGACCTGTCATTGCAGCTACAAGAGAATTTATTTAAAGGGTCCAGTTCAGTTTCTGGTCAATGGTAAATCCCAGCATCAAAAAGTGTGGCGCTGCAAAAGCACAGCTGGTCAGGCAGCATCCGAGGACCAGGAGAGTCGACGTTTTGAGCATAAGCTCTTCATCAGGAATGTTGATTGTGGGGGACTCAGCAATGATTATGCCATTGAATGTCAAGGGATGATGGTTAAATTACCTCTTGTTGGAGGTGGTCATTGCCTGGCTCTTGTATCACACTGTTTAAAATAATGAATAAATGAACGTGAAGACTCATTTTTTTATACAACTACATAATGTAGTGAAAGTGTCAATTGTCATGCACCAGGGAAAGAGAAAGACACAAAAGTGGTAAATTGTAAAGAGAGTTTGAGTCAAAGATTAAATCAACTTGAAGACTAAATTCAGTGCTGGATTTATTCCAACCTTCACTAGTTTATGTATTCCTTTTGGTCTGTGGTTAAAAGCAATGATAATCACGATATAAACATGAGATGGAGAAGGGAATTAAATAGACAGGATGAGATGACATAGGATGGGAGGAGGCTCATATGGAGCAAAGACCTGATTGGATATGGATCCTGATTCTATAATGGAAACAGAAAGTGCTGGAGAAGCTCAGCGGGTATGGTAGTATCTATGGAGAAAGGAACAGTCCAATATGATTCTTCTTCAGCTGAGTTTCTGCAGTGCTTCCTGTTTTTATTTCAAGTTTCCAGCAGCCTCAGCATATTGTTTTTATTTAATTTTTCCTGATTGTACTCTGTGTAATTCTATATCATACAGAATAATTTAGTGAATGGCACACCTTAACAATTCAAGGCAATGAAAATAGAAAGAAATTGCTGGAAAAGCTCAGCAGGTCTGGCAGAATCTATAAAGAGACATCATTTACATTTCTGGCCCAGTAATCCTTCTTCAGAACTTAAAAATCATTTTGAATGATCATAAAAGAGCAATTTCTCATCAGAAACTTTTGACAAATTCTTGAAGTCCTAAATGTTACTTTTCATTTATCTCTTCTGATCCCCTTTTCCTCTTTATTGCATCTTGGTAGAATGCTCAAAGGTATTTTTCTCTTGTACGTGTTATCTGAATGCAACTGTTGTGATAGAAATAGACAATGGGTGAGCTATGAGGCATCCTTTATCTGGCTCCATGATGTCTCTTCATTTCAGCATGAGGGAATGCTCTAACAGGGAAGTCTCATTTCATTTGACCTTAAGTACATAATACCAGTACAAAGCAGTACAAATAGCAGTACAAAAATGATATTGCCATAGTCCCACTAGACCGTAGGGCTGTCCTGTCATTAGAGAGACAGAGATAACTGGTGATGGTTTAACCTGAGAGTCACCATAACTCAGGTATGGGAGAGATTGTAAAGGACAGCCCTTCATGATATCTTCAGCCAATGCAGGAATTGAAGCCACACTGTTAGCATTATTCTGCATTGCAAATCAGCAGTCTCCTGTAACCAACCCCTTAGCAGCAATATATTGGATATTCCAGCAGCCTCAGTATATTGTCCCTTGTTCCCATAGTTGTTGAAATGCAAATGAACACTATGTTTAATATTCAGTCTGCATGTTGAGGAAGCTAGTGTGAAAACTGAATGTTTTTATCTGATGTGAAACAAAGTTAGGTTTGTGACTGGACTCCAAATGGGCTCCAAACAGTCATCATCAGGTGATCTAACTTCCAGTGCAATTGAGGAGCTGAGGGGTTCAGTACACTGGCATCTGGGCCATCTGTTCTAATATGGACAATATTAATTAGCAAAGAACCAAAACTAACTACACGTTCTGTTTTGGACCACAGAAACAGAGGCATAGTGACATCAAGTCTCATAAGGAGAAAAAAGCTTATTCAGTGAAGAGACAACCATTTAATCACTACTGGCAAATTTCTTGAGACATTTCCTGTTGAAGTTGTATATTTTATAAGAACAGTGATACGCAAAATAATACAAAATCAAACAATGGTTAAGAGTGTATATGAGTCCAGGAATAATGTGATAGAATGAAACAGTATATTCTGTGGCTGGTATACATTATTAAAGAAAGTTAAAAAGCTATGTCCAAGAAAATTGCATGTTAAAGTATTTAATATGGTAGACACAATGCTACGAGGTTCGACTGAGAGAAAGATTGTCATCAGGTCTCTTTTCCTTATGTGGAGCTGGTTGCATTGTTTAGTATCTTTCTTTTATCTTGTTTGTATTCATTTTTAGTCATACTTTTGTAGGAAATTGATAGATGGCTCAATCTAATCGAGCAATTCACCCTCACCTGTCATTCTCACGTTGCTCCATTGTAGAGATTGATAGATGCTGACTGTGGGAGATTGATGGCTTGCTAGTTCTCACCAAAGGCTTTCCAGTCTGTTGGAACTGTGTGCCAGAACACTAAACTTTTCAAGTATCTGAATTTAATATTATATATATTTATAAAGGTACAATTAAAGTCACTGTAGTCCTATCTCTCATTAGAGAGAGAGAATTAACCTCAGGGTCACAGCACCTTAGAAAAGAGGAGAGATTGAGAAGGAGGGCACTTACACTAACTTCTGCTGGTACAGGACTTGAATCTGCATTGTTGGTGTCACGAACCAGCCATCTAGCTAATTATATATTTATAAGAACGCCTCATCTTCTGCTTTCGAACCCTCCAACCAGACAGCATCAATGTGGATTTCACCAGTTTCCTCATTTCCCCTCCACCCCACCTTATTCCAGATCCAACTTCCCAACTAAGCACCACCCTTATGACCTGTCCTACCTGGCCATCTTCCTTTCCACCTATCTGCTCCACCCTCTTCGACCTATCACATTACCCTCACCGACATCTACCTATCGCAGTCTCAGCTACCTTTCACCCACCCCCTCCCATTTATCTCTCCGCCTCATTGGCTCACAAGCCTCATTCCGAAACATCGTTTCTCCTACTCCTCGGATGCTGCCCTTTTCCAGCACCACACTCTCAACACTGTTGGTGCTCTAACCCAATTCTACAAGACCATATGGTACTGCAGTATTTGAAAGCGTCTGAGTATGCTGGAAATGGCATCCTTGGTGGGATCAATGCAGGATCTTTGAAGATGTTGTCGGGGCTCAGAGCAATTGCAGCCTATTTGTGGATTATTAAGAACTAGAATGTATCCTGGAGACGTTAAATATAGACAGAGTCATGAAGTGTGTAGGGAAGTCTTGAGATTGCCATGAGAGGCTGATTTAGCAAAATAGAGTCTGGTACAACTAGGGGAGTTGCTGAAATTTGACAGTAGTTGGCACGTAGTCCAGGAGTGAAGGAATATGTGGCATTGGCACCAGAACCTCCCTTGGTCCCTCTCAGACTGCTGGGTCTTAGCTCCCTCTGTTACCCCTGTTGTCAGCTGGTGTCCATATTTATCAACTGCCTTCAAATAATTTAATGAGTTTAGAAGTGAATTACAGCACAATTAGATTTTGTCTTAAACAAATCAGACTTCTTTAGTTGACTTTAATTGATCAAATATCAATTCACTGAAACGATTGCAAAACTTGCTTGAAATTAATACTCTGAGATAAGGTCTGAAGGAGACTGAAACAGTCGGGTGTATTACTAATGCCTTAGAGATTTCTTTAGAGCCTAATATGGGTTGAAAATGAACTCTGTCATCCGTAGGGGCACCAGTATCAGAGGGAACATAACAAAGTGCAGAGAGACCCTACAGAATGTGACAGTGCTGTGCCTTTAAGAGAGATGTGTTCTGTGCTGTTTCACTTGCAGAGAAGTGTTGCTGCAGTAATGCTAGGACATCTGCTTCACACAGGCAGTTGGTAAACAGCTTGGAGTTATCCCTGGGTGTTTATTTAAGTTATACAAAAGAAATGTAAAGATCTGGTGTTGGATTGAAGACCAGCGCTGGCCAATGGAAGAACAGCTGTTGATCTCATTGTGATGGTTGTGGTGAAGTTGGTGGAGGGAGATGTTCAGCCTGTGAAGGTACCAATGACACCAAAGATAGAACTTTCTGTTTAACTTACAAAACCCTCTCCAGAGATGATAGCTCATGGCTCATCAAGAGAGGGGCTTCTTACTCACACTGTTAGAAGCAGTTTGATTTCTTGGCAATTTGAGGCTGCCAGCCTCTGGAGATTTGAGAGAGATCCTTAATATTATGTTAATTTGGTGCTCTTTTCCTGACCTTCGAATGGGCCTAGTGCTGGTGTGGGTGTTGGTGGGCATCCTGGGATTGCAGCCTATTTGAATTTTGTGGCAAAAAGGTCTCATATATCCAAGTCACCAGAGATAATCAGGAATTAAAACACTGTCTGTTGTCTCTGGGCAATCAACACTGCAGCTACAAAAAAGACATTTTACAATCCCACAATTCCTTGTCTTTATCACTCTGATTCTAACTCCGCCATCCGACATCATCAAGTGGATGGCTCCTGAATTGTAATTCACCATCTTTCTCTTTTCTGTATCTTACTCCATTCTCGTACAATTGTGGTGCCAGTGTTAATTTGTATTGAGCCTGTAGGTTTGGAGTAGGTTCAAAAAGTGTGGAGCTGGAAATGCACAGCAGGTCAGGCAGCATCCGAGGAGCAGGAGAGTCGAGGTTTCGGGCATAAGCCCTTCATCGGGAGTAGATGTCTTGTCAGGCCAAGGGAACTCAAAATCCTGAAGGAGAACAATGAAAAACAGAAATAACTCCATTCTGGCCAGTTTTATCCTGGTTCTGGATTAGTGGTGCTGGAAGAGCACAGCAGTTCAGGCAGCATCCGAGGAGGATTTTACTGCTCCTCGGATACTGCCTGAACTGCTGTGCTCTTCCAGCACCACTAATCCAGAATCTGATTTCCAGCATCTGCAGTCATTGTTTTTACCTAGTTTTTTATCCTGGGCACACTCACAGACATAGGAAATTCCACATAGTGCATTATTGAGTCAAGATGAAAAATAAGTCTAGCTTGAACTGAGCTAGAGTGATTTAAGTGTCCAAGCTACATTATGAATCATGCTGTCACCAGATAACATTTAGCATTATCCTGCTCCTAGTCACAAACTTGGTATCATGTTCATTCCTGAGCTGAGCTTCTTGCGCATATCCTTGCCATCACTAAGCCATTTACTTCCATCTTTGTAGCATCACCTGTCTCCAGCCTTGTCTCAGTTCTCCTACAGCTAAAAAGATAATTGATGCTTTTGTTAACACCTTGAATAGCTCAATGCTCTTACAGTCTTACATTTCTGCAGTGTTATTAATAGGTCAAAGCACTTCACGGGAAAATTAATAGGCAGCATTTGATCTGAGCTAAATAAGATGATATTCAGATAACTGACCAAAGGTTGTCCATGATAGACAATAGACAATAGGTGCAGGAGTAGACCATTCAGCCCTTCGAGCCTGCACTGCCATTCAATATGATCATGGCTGATCATTCCTAATTAGTATCCTCTTCCTGCCTTATCTCCATAACCCTTGATTCCACTATCTTTGAGAGCTCTATCCAACTCTTTCTTAAATGAATCCAGAGACTGGGCCTCCACTGCCCTCTGGGGCAGAGCATTCCACACAGCCACCACTCTCTGTCCTAAATGGTCTACCCTGTATTTTTAAGCTGATATAAGCTTTAAGGATCATATTAAAGAAGAAGAGACGTAGAGAGATGGAGGTGTTTATGAAGGGAATTCTAGAATTTGATCTCTTCCATATCAGTCCCGGAAGAGTGGCACCCTTTCAGGGCAGAGATGAGATTTGTTTTGTTCCAGAGGGTAGTGTGGCTTTGGAACTCTCTGCCTCAGAAGGCAGTAGAGACAGAGTCTTGGAAGATAGAGATGGTTATATTTTCATTAGGCAAGAGGATCAAGCGTTATGAAGGGTAAGTTAGAATGTGGATTTCAAACCATCAACAAGTCAGCTATGATCTTATTGGATATCAGAGTAAGCTTGAGAGGCAGAATGGTCTATTTCTGCTTGTAGTTTTTTATGTTCATTTGTAACTTCCAAGGCACTGAATAGTGGCATGAAGGAAATTGGAACCTGGAAGAGATCAGGACTGGAGAAATGTAGATTATGAGGAGGCACAAAGTTGGGGAGGGCAGAAAGCAATGAAAATATGTGAAAACAAGATTGAGAATGTTAATGAAAATTATGTATTTTATTGATATTATTACAGCTAGGAATGCATATTAATATGCATGCACATTACAGTGCTTCAATATAGTACATTGCTATTTCTGGGCAGAAAACATCTGAAGGAACCTAACTCCAACAATAACATTGATTCCTACGAGAATCAATGATTCACCTAAAGTTGTGATTTTCAGGAACAGAACCATAACTTTAATTTGAGTCGTGAATTCTTGGTTCAATTATATAGAAGCTTTTGGTTAGACTGCATTGAAGTAAATTTACCAGCCCTACTGAACAATACGGCTATTCGCATTAGAGAGAGTTGACTGATGGTTTAACCTTAGGGTCATCATGCCTCAGGTGAGAAATTGAGAAAAAGAGCCTTCCTGGTAACCAAAGCCAGTGTGGGAATTGAACCCATGCTGTTGGCATTATGCACAAGCTGTCCAGCTAGTTGAGCAATCCAACCCCCAGAGTACTGTGTGCAGTTTTGCTCTCCTTACCTCAGAAGAGATGTCACTGCCATAGAGGGGGTGCAATGAGAAGGCTCACAAAAAGATTGCAAGAATGTTTTTCTATTCAACCAATCCTCTATACAAGTGAAGCAAAACTTTGCTACTCAATTTAAAGTTCTGGTTCTGTTCCTGAAAACACAACTTTAAGTGAGTCATGGTTTCCATAGGAATCTATGTTATAGCTATTACATTTCTTCAGACATTTTATACCCAGAAATTGCAATGGACAATGTTGAAAGACTATAATGTCCATGTATATGCACAGTGGCTCAGTGGTGAACACTGCTGTCTCACAGCACCAAGGACCCAAGTGTGATTCTAGCCTTGGGCAACTGTGTGGAGTTTCCGCCTTCTCCCTATGTCTGTGTGGGTGCTCTAGTTTCCTCCCACAATCCAAAGATGTGTGGGTTAGGTGAGTTGGCCATACTGAACTGCCCATAGTCATGGGTAAATATAGGGTAGGGGAATAGCTCTGAGTGGGATACTCTTTGGTGGGTTAATGTGGATTTCTTGTGCCAAAATTTCTTGTGCCACTGTAGGGATTTTATGAATTTAATATGCATTTCCAAGCTATTCTTTAGGGAAAGGAACTGCTATCCTTACCTGGTCTGCCTTCATGTAAATTCTGACTCAAAGCAATGTGATTGATCTTTAACTGGGCAATTAGTGTTGGCCAATAAATGCTGGACTAGCCAGTAAGGTCTACATCGTATAAATGAAATTTCAAAAGCGCCCAACCGAAATGTATCCCCACTAAAAATATTCATGTCTAGGATGTATCTCCTCAAGCGATGCAGTGCTTTGCTTTATAATTTTAACCTATTTTCTAAACAACCTCAGGAGCACGTGGGACTTGAATCTAGAACTCCCAGTCCTATATGAGGGACACAAGGCCTGAGGCGCAATAATGTTTTTGTGGTGCAACTCGGGATATGGTGTAACACGATTTACATAAAGCTGTTGCTGTTTCATGTCCTCAACATTTGCAGCAAACACTCTTTTTGCAGTATTCGGCTTTTGTATTATCTGGTGTCATGCCTTTCGCGATCGGAACCAACACAGCAATTTTTTTTTTGAAAAGCAAAATTATTTTGAGCGTTGCACATAGAGCAGGCAAATTGTACAAACTGCAATGAGTGGGCTGGGTTTAGGGTCAGTGGGCTGGGTTTAGTGTCAATGGGCTGGAGGTAATTCCGTTCACAGAAAGGAAGGAGAATGGCGTTAGCTCGCACTGTGATATCTGCTGCCTGGCTGGCCAAGGCAATCAGCAGCGTTAAGACCGGGCCGTTGCGGGTCTTGGACTCCTCTTGGTATTTGCCAAAAATGCAGAGGGACGGCAGGAAGGAGTTCAAGGAGAAGCACATCCCCGGCGCTACCTTCTTCGACTTGGACGAATGCAGCGACCGCTCCTCTCCTTACGAGCACATGATGCCCGGGCAGGAGCTTTTCTCCCGATACTTGGCCAACCTGGGCATCTGCAACGACACCCACGTCGTCATCTACGATGCCAGTGATTTCGGACTGTTTTCTGCCCCCCGGGTCTGGTGGATGTTCCGGGCTTTCGGCCACAGCCGGGTGTCGGTGCTGGATGGCGGCTTTATCAATTGGTGCAGGGAGGGTCTCCCGGTCACTTCGGAACTGCAGGACTACCCCGTGGCTGAGTACAAGGCAAAAGCCAAACCCCAGGTCAAAAGTTACCAGGAGATCCTGGACAACATCCAGAGCAAACAGTTCCAGCTGGTGGATGCCAGGTCTGAGGGCAGATTCAAAGGCACCGAGCCTGAACCCAGAGAAGGTTCCTTAAAGAGTTTTATTTTACTTGTTTCATCCCTCAAAACTTATTTCACTATTACATCCAGCTAAAGTTTGCAGCACTTTGCACTCAGGTCCTTTATTTAAATCTCGTCCAACATTTGAGGTGGTTGTCAACTCTGCTTCCACTTGTGAGCTTGTATTTATTGCCAATCAGGACTAGCTGTGTGGGAGGAGATTGAGTCAGCGAGGGGGTAGATATTTCCCTGAACTGGTGCATTTTATGTTCTATTGCAATCATTGCAATTTTAAACAGCTTGCTGTTGCCTCTTGGCAAACCATTACTGTAAGAGTGGAGTCATAGCTAGGCAAGGCTAGATATGCAAGGCCAGTGTTAGTTACCTGTCCTTAATTCCCCTTGAAGTAAATGGCTTGCTCAGTCATTTCCAAGGACAATTAAGAGTCACCACATTGCAGTTGACATGGAGTCATGTGTAGGCCAGACCAAGTAACATGGCAGATTTCCTCCCCTGGAGGATGTAGGTGACTCAGTGAGTACAATTTATTGGTTTTATGGTCACTATTTCTAATTTACTTTATATTTCCAACATTATTCATTTCACTTTAGGTTCTGCATGCTGCTGTAATGAAATTTGAATTTATGACCCAGAGTATTTTGGGTATCTAGATTACAAATCGAATTGCATTACCATAAAACTGTTGTCTCTCTCATGATATAGTTAGCTTTGTTCTTTCATTGCACTGTAATAGCATAAGACAGGGTTACCCAGCATGTTCCCCAAAACATTTGAAAGGCAGACAATACATTTAGTTTAAAGTTGCGCTGGGGTCCTACTATGACACAGCAGACGGGCCATATCTCTCGATTAAGGCAAGGCAGCAGACAGAATTACAGATAAACTATTTAAAACAGCCTTGTAAACAGACCTGATGTAAACAATCAGATCTCTGATCAATTCAGTTTACATATTGGAGGTGTTTACTACACTTGCCCTCATTGCTCTGACCTTTTGAATATAGGAATGAGATGTTATGTTGAGGTTGTACACCATGTTGCTGAGGCCTCTTCTGGAGTACTGTGTGCAGTTCTGGTCACCCTGCAATGGGAAGGACATTAGTAAATTGGAGAGATTTCTGAAGAGATTTACCAGGAGGTTGCCTGTAATGACTGGATGTATTTCATTGGAGCATAGGAGTTTGAGGGGTGACCTTATAGAGATTTATAAAATCATGAGGGATTTAGATAAGGTGAATGGTATGTGTTTTTTTTCCTCAGGTGGGAATTTCAAGACTGGGACATTTTTAAGATGAGAGAGAAAGGTTTTAAAAAAAAAAGACATGGAGGCAGTTTTTTTCACAAAGAGTGATTCGTGTGTGGAATGAACTTCCAGAGGAAGTGATGAATGGTGGTATAGTTACAACATTTAAAAGATACATTTAGATAAGTACATGAATGAGAAATGTTTGGACAGATATGGGCCAAGCACAGGCAGGTAAGACTAGTTTAGTTTGGGATTATGGTCGGTGTGGACTGGATGGACCGAAGGATCTGTTTCAATGCTGTATGACTCTACAAGTGACTCAAACAAATTAATTTATATTTCTCCTGATAACAAAAATGTGAAACTGTATGTACAGTTTGCAGTTACATGGATCAGAGAAAAGCATTTTGAGCATACACCTTCAAGAATATTGCAGCCCATTACTTGAACAAATGGATATGTGTTGAGGAAATCAGTGAATTATGAACTATTCATATTTATTCCTTGCCTCTACTGTGCTTGATGTAGAATTTTCTGAGGTTATGACACACTTAAAACAGTTGCTGTTTCATTTATTTTCAGCCATCTCGGTGGTTCTTTTCCAGTGGAGTATTGTGTGCAGTTCTGGTCAGCACTTTACAGGAATTGCTCTGGAGAGAGTGCAGAGAAGGTTCACTTGAATGCTGCTGGGGTGGAAGATTTGTAGCTCCGAATAAAGATTGGTGAGGCTGGGGCTGTTTTCCTTAGAACAGAGAGAGCTGAGGGGTGACATGATTGAGGTATACAAAATTGGGAGGGGCAGAGATAGAGTAGACAGGAGGAAATAATTTCTCTTGGCAGAGTTCAAAACCCAGTGGCCATGGATTCAAGCTAATTGGCAGAAGGATTAGAGGGGACGTGAGGAAAAACCATTTTTATGCAGACGGTGGTGGATGTCTAGAGTTTGCTGGCTGAATTTGTGGTGGAGGCAACGATCCTAAAATTGTTTAAAAAGTACCGTGATTCTGCACCTTAACAGTTGCAAGCTGCAGGACTAAGGACCTTATGCAGGAGGATGGGATTAGAAAAGGCATCAGGGTGTCTTTGGGTCAGCATGGACAAGGTGGGTCAAATGGCCTCCTACTGTGCTGTATCATTTCTATGACTCTATGCTATTTGTAGGTAACTGTGGGATGATGACACAGGGTTGGTTTGGGAGTCCTCTTTAGCTGGGTGGACATTGTAAGGAATTAGATCTGTTACATTGACCAATGTTCCAGGGTCTGGCAACCTAAGGATTGATGTTCTGCCGTGCACTGATTTTGTCACTGTCTAACTTGACTCCAAGTATTATTTGATTCACATCCTAGTCCACTACACTCTCCCCACTTCTTCATATTGCTTTCTTTAGTAATCTTTCAAAAAATCCTTCTCGTTATCAACATTGCTGTCCAACTCAAATGCAGTAACTTCAAGCTCTTAATGCAGTTGCTTATCAGCTTTCTCTGGGCACAGCTGTCTATGTAGATTCCCTCTTTCACATTGAGTTTCTTCAGGCAAGTTGTCTGTTCTTTACAATCCACTATGTCCTTGGTCAGTTAGAATTAGCTATTATTGTCACATGTACTCACATGAGTTGAAAAATGTGGTGCTGGAAAAACACAGCAGGCCAGGCAGCATCCGAGGAGCAGGAGACACGACATTTCGGACATAAGCCCTTCTTCAAAAATGAAGTTGGTGTGCCAAGCGAGCTGAGATAAAAGATAGTGGGGAGGGAATTTGGGGGAGGGGCGCTGGGAATACGATAGGTGGAAGGAACCCAGCGCCCCTCCCCAAATTCCCTCTTCCACACCCCCCCACACCCCCCACTCACCTTTTATCTCCGCCCGCTTGGCACACCAGCCTTATTCCTGAAGAAGGGCTTATGCCCGAAACTTCGATTCTCTGCATCGGATGCTGCCTGGCCTACTGTGTTTTTCCAGCACCACATTTTTCAACTCTGGTCTCCAGCATCTGCAGTCCTCACTTTCTCCCATATGTACTCACATGAGTACAGTGAAAAGTTTACAAGACAAAATCGTAAGGGGCATGGATAGAGTGAATAGCGAAGATCTTTTTCCCAGGGTAGAAGAGTCCAGAACTAGAGGGCATAGGTTTCAGGTCAGCGGGGAAAGATATAAAAGGGACCACTTTTTCTCACAGAGGGTGGTACATGTATGGAATGAGCTACCAGAAGAAGTGGTGGAGGCTGCTGGAATTACAACATTTAACAGGCGTCTGGATGGGTATATGGATAGGAAGGGTTTAGAAGAACATGAACAAGTGCTGGCAAATGGGACTAGACTAATATTGGATACTTTGCCGGCATGGACAAGTTGGACCAAAGGGTCTGTTTCCGTGCTGTGCAACTCTATGACTTTTAAGTTGTCATGGCGCCATCTTAGGCACCAAGTTATCAATAGATTAGATTAGATTAGAATAGATTAGATTAGATTACTTACAGCGTGGAAACAGGCCTTAGGCCCAACAACTGATTCTTATGTACAAATTCAGGGAAGAAAAATAAAGAAACAAAAGTCCAGCAATAAATTAGAGAAAACAAATAACAGTTCAGAATAACAGTCCTTCCAACTCAGGCTGCATTAGGCTTCACCTCAAGGCCAGTTCGAGCTGAGGCTGGGTTCCAAGCTGGCTTTCACCCCAGACGCTGCCGAACCGCCCAAGATGGGAGATAGAAAGAAAAAGGAAAGTGACAAAAGAGAGAGAAAAAGGTAAAGAAATTGACAAGCTCCAGCTCACAAGTCATACTCTGCCGCTATTTTGGAGATAAATTCCTGTCAGTCTTTGTTATTAAAATGTGAAGGGGAATATTGGATGACAAACAATGGTAAAATCTTCGAGGAGAAAGTGAGGTCAGCAGACGCCGGAGATCAGAGCTGAAAATGTGATGCTGGAAAAGCGCAGCAGGTCAGGCAGCACCCAAGGAACAGGAGATTTGACATTTCAGGCATAATTCATTATTCCTGAAGAAGGACTTATCCGCAACATCAGTTCCTCCTTCCTGAAGAAGGGCTTATGCCCGAAACGTCAAATCTCCTGTTCCTTGGATGCTGCCTGACCTGCTGCGCTTTTCCAGCAACACATTTTCAGTTCTGACAAACAATGGTAATTGAGCAGGTGGTCCTGCATCTTGTCCTGTTTTGTCTTGGGATGCCACTTGTCCCAAAGTGACTGGGAGGTTGCTAGGAGTAGTGGTGATCTTTTTTTGTCACTACTTATGCATTTGTGCTGTGTCTGTGTGTAGGCTGGGAGTGATCAGTCAGTGCCTATGTATATATCTGCTCTGCGCGTGTGAGAGGTGGAGCGGGTCAGTCCCAATCTTTGGATGAATTTAGGAGGAGAGACTGCTGATTGTGGAGGTCGAGCAGGACAGAGTTGGAGAAAGTTATTTGTGTTGCAGTGAGCCATTCATTGTATGTAGGGAGAAGACATCTGACCAGATCGAAGAGCTGGACTGTCAGTAAAGTGGAACATGGAACTGTTCCTGATTTTATTTCCTCAGAGCTGGTGACCCTGGTTGATTTGCTGTCTTGGTCAATGGGATAAACGTTTGCTGTGTTGTTTGGGAAAGCATTCACCCCTTCCATCTCATGTTAGCAGATTCTGTGTGTGTAAGCCTTTTATCGAGCAAGTAAATAGTTGTCGCCAGTGTTTGCTAGCATTTGATCCGGATTCATGGTGGAACCAGTCTTTGGAAATTGATGCAATTGTCTTGGCTTTGGCACCAAATGAGAATTACCATGTTAGCCATTTTAGGTTTGATGAAGTTTGACGCATTTTCTTAAGTTGACAATTTAGCAACGAAGATGGCACTGTCAACCTTGTGTTTGCCTATTTGAACCCAGACATTTTGATGTCATTTCCTGTCACAAGTGTCTTCTCTGGTAACATTTAGCAGTACATGACCACCTGTCACCATTTATATATTTTTCCTTCAGTGTATCTTCTGCCATCTAGAATCATCTTTTAATTCAGCAAGAACTGATATTGCAGATAATTCATTAGACTTCCTCCAATCAGACCTTGCAGAACACTACCTGTTTTTGAATCTCATTGATAATCTTTGGCTCCAAACTCACTGGAATCTGGTAGTTTTATTCACTTGCTGAAAAAATTCTAGCCTGGGCATGAATGATAGCATCAGACACCTTATACCCTCAGCTTTCTGCAGGCTGAGCTATGTGGGTGACAGTCTTGCTGAGAACTGTCTTGTTTTCCTTTTGGGTGTCCTTTCTTGCTTGGCCACCTGTGTCCACTGATTTCCATGAACAGTCTCTTCAACTTCTCTTCATCTTTAATGTAGGAAATGGGAGTAGGAGTAGGCCCATTGAGCATGCTGCATCATTCAACTGAATCGTGGCTGATCTTTTACATAAATGTCATTTACCCATACTATTCCCATATCTCTTGATGTCTTCAATATCTAGAAACGTATCAATCTCTCTCTATCTTTCTTGAATATACTTTATAGCTCAGCTATCTGTAAAGCATTGCTTCAGCAATTCCCATTATTTTTTAAACATAAATTCAAAGAATCTCTACAATGTAGTTAGAGATAATTGAGCCCATCGCAACTACACTGATCATCTGAAGAAAATTCCACACAGACCCATCCTCTCTAACCTTGTAACCCCACATTTATCACAGCTAATCCATCTAGTCTGCACATCTTTGGACACTAAAGATAATTTAGCATGGCCAAACCACCCAACGCACATCTTTGAACTATGGGAGGAAACCAGAGCGCACACTGAAAACCCATACAGACATGGGGAGAATGTACAAACACTGCACACTGGCCAAGGTTAGAATTGAACCTGGGTCCCTGGCGCTGTGAGATGTTTGCATAGTGACTGCCTTGATGCGGTTGATTTGGGCTTTTTTCACATATAAGATATTTTTCTTTTGTGAGTCAGTGGACATGATTGTATATGGATTGTTCTCTGATAACGAATATGGGGCTACAGGGTTAGGGAGGGTAGGTCTGCATGAGATGCTGATCAGAAGGTCGGTGTAGACTTGATGGGTTGATTGTTATCTGATAATCAGCACAAGGACAAATGACTTTATTCTAAAAACAGTGTTCAATTATGATAGGCAAATTTCTCTGATTAATCCCATGGTTGCTATTGTATATATGTTGGCTGGTTTTAAATCTGAGTTTTACATCAAAAAATAAATAACTGAATACATTATACTTCTTATTTGTTCAAATTCATTTCTGTACATAAAGTATGACCCAGAAATTAAAAAATTGACAATTGGCCATTTTATGGAATTGCTTGTCTGACCTATAAATCTGTACTATAGCAGGCTGGGTTATATTGGGGCCCCCAGTGTGATATTCATTTGCAGTTTGACAAGTATAATGCCTGATCTATGCAGTGTTTTATTTACTTTTAATAGCAAAATGTCCCAAGATTCTTCACAGCTGGTTGTGTTGAGATTATACATGATAGTGGTGGATGGATTTATTTAAAACTGCGCACAAAATTGTTCCATCCAAATCAATTGACATGTCCCTGGGCTGTTGGTTAAGCAACCATAAAACTTTAAAACAGTTACAGCAACTTCCAGAAAACAGTTTTTCTAACGCTGAGTTGTTGCCTTCATTTTAAGGCCCTGTGCTTTTCTCAAAGCCATGATTATTTTTTGGAAATATATTTCTACATTTTTCACAACATTAATAATTGCTACATGATATGAGATACAAAGCATCCCAAGCATGGCAGCTAGAATCATCCATTTTTTAAAATCCATTTACTTGAGGAAACACATTATCTTAACTCATTGCTTCAAACACCCTCCCCTTACATCCCCTCCTTAAAATCTTGATTAAGTTGAGCATATTTCATGTAGATTGATGACTGAGTCAGTTGGATCTTCACATTCATCCTGTTGGGACAGGGTTTCCCAAAGTTTAGGTTACAACTCCCAGTGGGCTCGCTGCATGGGATTCTGCATCATGAGCTCCAAGTCAGCAGTGGCTGCTGCAGAAATCCAACCAAGTGATATGAGCTGAGAGGGACTTTTCAACACCCCTTTTATTTTAAAATGGTGGGTATAGCCAAATTTACTAAACCTCTGAGGTTGATTCCTTATAATTCTTTCTCACCCTAAACCCAGAGCCTGTTTATGGATCATGGCAATTCTGAAGCCTTAAATAGGGATTTCACCGTGGAAAAACACCCGTGAAATCTTTTTGTGAGGACACTAAACCTCTCTCCATCAACACTGTTGCTTTGCCCTCATTACCTCTTCCAATTGCTGTTCTATCCTCGTTCCCTCAATTCAGTTAACACTTAACACGTTCAGGTTCCTTTTCTTCTGCCAGACGAGCAATTTTCTTCATATCTTGCAACCTTGCACTTGCATTAATAATTTCTGATCATTTACTTCAGTTTCAATTTGAAATCATGATTTGGAGATGCTGGTGTTGGACTGGGATGTACAAAGGTAAAAAATCATACAACACCAGGTTAGAGTCCAACGGATTTATTTGGAAGCACTAGATTTTGGGGCATTGCTCTTTCATCAGGTGGTTCTGGGGTACCTGATCGTAAGACACAGAATTTATACCAAAAGTTTATAGTGTGATGCAACTGAAATTATATATTGAAAAAGACCTGGATTGTTTGTTAAGTCTCTCATCTGATGGAATGAACAGGTTGGTTTCAGTTCTTTCATTTGTCAATCTCAGAAAATTTAAAAGTTACATTCTCAAGTGAACTTTAACAACTGATGTCATATTGGCCTAGATAATGCATTTAAGGTATGAGCTGCCCTGTGTGAGACTGTCTGTGCCACAATGGTCAGACTGATTCTAATCTAAAAAATGGATTGACAGAATCCTACATAGATTCATACAGTTTTTGAGCAAAGTAAAATGTAATTCTGCAAGTACAAATTCACCCCACAAACTTATATGTATATGTGCATGTGGGCGTGTGTTGTGAGAGTGTGTGTGTGTGTGTGTGTGTGTGTGTATAAAGGCTATAAATCTGTGAGAGGGTGCATGTGGGAGTGTATGTGTAGGAGTGTGTGTGTGTACATGTCTGTCCTTATGTGTGCGTGTATGTGTATAGTGCATTGGGGTCACCTGTAATGTGACAGGAACTTTTCATTGTTATCTGTCCCAAAGTCTGCCTTGGAGAACGGTCACCCAAAGTTCCAAGGTCAAATGTAGTGTTCTGCAAATGGGAGGGAACATTCCTGTCGTGTTGATTGTTGTGCGACAGGCGTTTTGGGTGACCGTCCTCCAAGGTGGACTTCGGGACAGACAGCAACAAGAAATGGCCGAGCAGAGGCTGATAGCCAACTTTGCTACCCATGAGGATGGCCTCAGCCGGGACTTTGGGTTCATGTCACACTACAGGTGACCTCATTGCACTATACACATACACAGACAGATGCAGACACTCCTATGCAGACACTCCTACACACACACACACACACACACACACCCCTACAGGTCCATACACTCACGTAGACCCTATCTCAGATGCTCACACGTACAATCCTGCACCCACTCACCAACTTCTACCCATTTACACTCACACACGTACACACACACTCTCACAGACATTCATCACCCCCCCCACCCCCCCCAACACACACCCACATGCACACATATAAGTTTGTGGGGTGAATTTGTACTTGCAGAATTACATTTCACTTTGCTCAAAAACTACATGAATTCATGGAAGATTCTGTCAATCCATTTTTTAGATTAGAATCATTAGAGTGGTGCTGAAAAAGCACAGCCGGTCAGGCAGTATCCGGGGAGCAGCAAAATCGACGTTTTGGGCAAACGCCGTTTCCTGATGAAGGGCTTTTGCCCGAAACGTCGATTTTTCCTGCTTCTTGGATGCTGCCTGACCGGCTGTGCTTTTCCAGCACCACTCTAATCTAGGCTCTGATTTTCAGCATCTGCAGTCCTCACTTTTGCCTTGTTGATTTTAACCTGACTATTATGGCACAGACAGTCTCACGCAGGGCAGCTCACACCTTTAACTGCATTATCTAGGCCGCCATGACACCAATTGTTAAAGTACACTTGAGAATGTAACTTTTAAATGTACTGAGATTTGCATATGAAAGAACTGAAACCAAAATTTCATTCGAAAAGATGAAAGACTTAACAAATAATCCAGGTCTTTTTCAATATATAATTTCAGTTATGACACATTGTAAACTTTTGCTATAAATTCTGTGTCTTATGATATTATATTCCACAACCACCTGAAGGAGCAGTGCTCCAAAAGTTAAAGCTTCCAAATAAACCTGTTGGACTATAACGTAGTGTTGTGCGATTTTCAATTTGAAGTGATCTGTTTGTTTCATGAGTGATTATTTCAACCATTTTCATCTTGCAACAATTGTTCAAATTGAACTTTCTTCCAAAACCTTTCTTGTACAGAAAATGGATACCCTTCATTTTTCTGTCTGAAACAGTTGAGTGAAAAATTCATTGTACAAAGTTTGTCTCTGTCAACTGCAGAGTAAAAAATGGGTAAGGGCAGTCAACAGCTAATTGCAGTTGAGATAAGGTGCAGGGAATGAATAGTTGCCCAGAATTGTGTTGGCTGCTGAAAATCAATTGGGATGCTCCCCATCCCACCCTTGCTTTAATTCCTTTGGTGTATGTAAACGATGCAGATTTATGTTACACCCTAATGAAGAGGAATATTCTATGATATTGTGGCTCAGCAGTTAGCACTGCTACCTCACAGTGCCAGGGATCTGGGTTCAATTCCAGCCTCAGGCAACTGTCAATGTGGAGTTTGCACATTCACCCTGTGTCTGTGTGGGCTTCCTCCGGGTGCTCTGGTTTCTTCCCACAATCCAAAGATGTGCAAGTTAGGTAATTGGCCATGCTAAATTGCCCATAGTTTTGGATTAGTGATGCTGGAAGAGCACAGCAGTTCAGGCAGCATCCAAGGAACAGCAAAATCGATGTTTCGGGCAAAAGCCCTTCATCAGGAATAAAGGCAGAGAGCCTGAAGCGTGGAGAGATAAGCTAGAGGGGGGTGGGGGTGGGTAGAAAGTAACATAGAGTACAATAGGTGAGTGGGGGAGAGGATGAAGGTGATAGGTCAGGGAGAAGAGGGTGGAGTGGATAGGTGGAAAAGGCGATAGGCAGGTAGGACTAGTCCGGACAAGTCACGGGGACAGTGCTGAGCTGGACGTTTGGAACTAGGTTGAGGTGGGCGAAGGGGAAATGAGGAAACTGTTGAAGTCCACATTGATGCCCTGGGGTTGAAGTGTTCCGAGGCGGAAGATGAGGCGTTCTTCCTCCAGGCATCTGGTGGTGAGGGAGCGGCGGTGAAGGAGGCCCAGGACCTCCATGTCCTCGGCAGAGTGGGAGGGGGAGTTGAAATGTTGGGCCACGGGGCGGTGTGGTTGATTGGTGCGGGTGTCCCGGAGATGTTCACTAAAGCGCTCTGCTAGGAGGCGCCCAGCCTCCCCAATGTAGAGGAGACAGCATTGGGAGCAACGGATACAATAAATGATATTAGTGGATGTGCAGGTAAAACTTTGGATGTGGAAGGCTCCTTTAGGGCCTCGGATAGAGGTGAGGGAGGTGGTCTGGGCGCAGGTTTTACAGTTCCTGCGGTGGCAGGGGAAGGTGCCAGGATGGGAGGGTGGGTTGTAGGGGGTCGTGGACTTGACCAGGTAGTCACGGAGGGAACGGTCTTTGCGGAAGGCGGAAAGGGATGAGGAGGGAAATATATCCCTGGTGATGGGGTCTTTTTGGAGGTGGCGGAAATGTCGGCGGATGATTTGGTTTATGCGAAGGTTGGTAGGGTGGAAGGTGAGCACCAGGGGCATTCTGTCCTTGTTACCTTTGGAGGGATGGGATCTGAGGGCCGAGGTGCGGGATGTGGACGAGATGCGTTGGAGGGCATCTTTAACCACGTGGAAAGGGAAATTACGGTCTCTAAAGAAGGAGGCCATCTGGTGTGTTCTGTGGTGGAACTGGTCCTCCTGGGAGCAGATACGGCAGAGGCGGAGGAATTGGGAATACGGGATGGTATGTTTGCAAGAGGTAGGGTGGGAAGAGGTGTAATCCAGGTAGCTGTGGGAGTCGGTGGGTTTGTAAAAAAAATGTCAGTGTCAAGTCGGTCGTTATTAATGGAGATGGAGAGGTCCAGAAAGGGGAGGCATGTCCAGGTAAATTTAAGGTCAGGGTGGAATGTGTTGGTGAAGTTGATGAATTGCTCAACCTCCTTGCGGGAGCAAGAGGTGGCGCCAATGCAGTCATCAATGTAGCGGAGGAAGAGATGGGGAGTGGTTTCGGTGTTATTACGCAAGATCAACTGTTCTACGTAGCCAACAAAAAGCCCATATGTGTGCCCATGGCTACCCCTTTGGTCTGGAGGAAGTGGGAGGATTCGAAGGGGAAATTGTTAAGGGTGAGGACCAGTTCAGCCAAATGAATGAGAGTGTCGGTGGAAGGGTACTGTTGGGGATGTCTGGAGAGGAAAAAACGGAGGGCTTGGAGGCCCTGGTCATGGCGGATGGAGGTGTAGAGGGATTGGATATCCATGGTGAAGATGAGGCGTTGGGGGCTGGGGAAACAGAAGTCTTGGAGGAGGTGGAGGGCGTAGGTGGTGTCTCGAACGTATGTGTGGAGTTCCTGGGCTGGGGGGATAGAACAGTGTCGAGGTAGGTAGAGATGAGTTCTGTGGGGCAGGAGCATGCTGAGACAATGGGTCGGCCAGGGTGGTCAGGCTTGTGGATCTTGGGAAGGAGGTAGAACCGGGCAGTGCGGGGTTCTCGGACTATGAGGTTGGAAGCTGTGGGTGGGAGATCTCCTGAGGTGATGAGGTTCTGTATGGTCGGGGAGATGATGGTTTGGTGATGGGGGGTGGGGTCATGGTCGAGAGGGCAGTAGGAAGAGGTGTCCTCGAGTTGGCGTTTGGCTTCAGCAGTGTAGAGGTCAGTGCGCCAGACTACCACTGCACCCCCTTTATCCACTGGCTTGATGGTGAGGTTGGGGTTGGGGCAGAGGGATTGGAGGGCTGCGTGTTGTGAGGGTGAGAGGTTGGAGTCGGGGAGGGGGGTAGATAGGTTGAGGTGGTTATTGTTCCGGCGGCAGTTGGAAATGAAGAGGTCGAGGGCAGGTAATAGGCCAGCGAAGGGTGTCCAGGTGGATGCAGTGTGTTAGAGGTGGGTGGGAATCCTGATTGTGAAAGTAAGCTCGGAGGCGGAGGCAACGGAAGAATTGTTCGACGTCACAGCGTGTATTAAATTCATTGATACGTGGATGAAGGGGGATGAAGGTGAGTCCTTTGCTGAGGACTGATCGTTCGCCCTCAGTCAAGGGGAGGTCTGGAGAGATGGTGAAAACTTGGCAGGGCTGGGAGCTGGGATCTGGTGTGCGTGTGGAGCTGGGAGTGAGGGCGGAACCTGTGACTGGAGTGGTTGTGGTGGTGGGCGCAATGGGGGTGGAGTCATCAGCAGGGGTAGTGTACCCCTCGGGTGAGGATAGTGACTGTGGGGTCTGTGGGGGGCGTGTCAGCAGAATGCAGGTGAGTGGCGCTGGTGGGGGCGGAAGTGGTGGTGACCACGGCAGTAGGGTGGTGGAAGTCACTGAGCGTGTGACATCAGCAATGATGTGAGGGATGGAAGTGATGTCACGTGATGCATGAGGAATTGTGAGGGGCGGAAGTGGTTGTGGGATTGGCCATGATGGGGGCGGAAGTGGCATCATCAATCGGCGTGGGGGTGGCAGCTGCATCAGCCGCATGGCTAATGGCGTCTGAGTAGTTTCCGAGGCCAGGGGAATCTTCTGGAATGTTTGAGGAGCGCTGGTTATGGAGGTGGGTAGATAAAAGTTTGTTGTACTTATCGTTTTTGATGTTTGAGATGAAATTGAAATACTGTTCATTGAGAGTATGAATTCTCCTGAGGATGTGGTACTGAGTGGGTCCTTTGCAATTCTGAGAGATGTGGCCCTCAGCTGAGGCAGGGATGACTGTAGAGTGGTTAGGTACCGGCGCATTGCTGCGAGCGTGGAGCGGAGGATCTTGAAGGAGAACCGTTGCTGGTGTTTTTGAATCTGTAGTCTGTACTGTTTGTCCTGTTCGGGTCCAAACTCTGCTGGTTTAAAGGTGGGATGAGTTGGTTACGGAGGCAGGCACTGAGGAAGCAAATGTGGCTGTGGTACCGAGTTTGTTTCATGACATGGTTGAAGAGCTTCAGGGCAGAGGAAATGACCTGGGAGTTGCAGCACGACTCACCTCTATCTGGTTTCCAGCATCTGCAGTCATTGTTTTTACCTCGTTGTTTTACCAAATTGCCCATAGTGTTAGGTGCATTAGTTAAGTGTAAATATGGAGAATGGGTCTGGGTGAGTTACTCTTTGGAGGGTCAGTGTTTCCATGCTGTAGGGACTCTAATCTAATATGCAAATAAGCTGGTATTCAGATGTCATCCGGGTGTCTTATCACTACCATTGCATTGGTAACTGAAATAGTCATGTTGAACAAAACCTACAAATTCCGCCAATGCCTAGAACACTCAGTCTGCTCCACACATTGCAATCCTAGGTATGGAGGGATTGATTTAGGAACAAAGTTTGAATTGATTGAGACTATACCCATTAGAATTTAGAAGAATGAAAGGTGATCTCTTGGAAACAAGTAGGATTCTTAAGGGGCTTGACAGAGTAAATGCTGAGAGGATGTTTTCCCCATTGTGAGAGTCTTGAACCAGCAGGCATAGTCAGAATGAAGCGGCACTGATTTAAGACTTATTTAGAGTCATAAAGATGTACAGCATGGAAACTGACTCTTCAGTCAATGTGTCAATGCCAACCAGGTAGCCTAAATTAATCTAGTCTCATTTGTCAGCATTTGGTCCAAATCCCTACAAACCCTTCCTGGACCCATCCAGATGCCTTTTAATGTTGTGATTGTACCAACCTCCACTACTACTTCTGGCAACTTGTTCCATACACGCACCACCCTCTGTGTGAAAGAGTCGCCCTTTAGATCCCTCTTAAATCTTTCCCCTCTCACCTTAAACCCACGTCCTCTAGTTTGGACTCTCCTGATGAGGGGGAATTTCTCCTCTCAGAAGGTTGTGAGCCTGTACAACTCCTTTCCGCAGAGAGCTGTGGGGACGGAGTCCTCATGTATATGTAAGGCTGAAATAAATTTTTCATCAGTCAGGAAATGAAGAGTTATTTGGGAAAGGACGAAAGGAATGTTGGATCAGCTGTGATCCTTCTGAATGGCGGATCAAGCTTGAGGGCCTGAACAGCCTACTCCTGTGCCTGTTTCTTTTGGATTTATTTCTTGACAACCATCTTAAAATTTGACCAAAGAGTAATGTTTTGAGCAAAGTATAAAATTAAAGACAACTTTCCCTGTTTGATACAAGATATAATTTTTTTTAGCATTTGAGTCTCTAATCTTGTTGGTGGGAAGGTAAAGCCTCGACAGGCAAGCAGAAACTTACTATGTGCTTATGGATAATATCACACCATGGGTGTTTCTGTTCATTAATAATCAACTTCACATATTTGCCCTCAGTATTTCTGGATCTCATTTTACCCATCAATGCATGCCCTTTGGTTTCAAACACTTTTTTTTTATTTCTACACTCTATACATACAAATAAACACACACACTCTCTCCATGTTCTTAGATATTTTCAATCTTGCATCTCTAGCAGCATTTACATATTTTGGTTCCGGCACACTTAAAGACATTCTTAAACTCTCTTCACTTTGTTGGATCTCTCCTTCTCACCAGAAGGCCTTTAATTTCTCACCTCTTGTAATCCATGCTCTGGTCTGCTGTTAGTGCTGAGGTAACTTGGGACTTCTTGCTGCCTTAGTTATGTAAAACTATTCAATGAATCATTCCTATCCTGGGAGAATGTTGTTCCATATTCATAACTAAAGAGCGAACAGGATAGAGGCACAGTCCCTGGCTTATCATAAGGTTTTAAGACTTCTGACATTTTCTTTGCTATGGATGAATGAGTTTGTGATTGATTGCAGACACCTTGATTTTTGAAAGAAACATAAACTGAGGCCTTATCTCCATTTTGGGTGGATGTTAAAGATCTCCAAGCATTATTAAGGGAAGAATAGGCTCTCTGGTGTCCCAGGGCTAGTCAAATAATTCAGTTGTTCACCTACTGCTGTTAACAAATGCAGATACAAGCTGCCTGTTTCCAACATCAATGACTTGTACTTCTATTGACATTGAGATGTTATGACAGGCAGTGTATAAGTACAGACTTGACCTTTATTCTCTGGTTCAAAAGAGCTGAATGCTATGCCTGGTCACTAGCAGCATTTCCACATTTGGTTGGGGTGGGGATGGTTTGTGAATTAAACTGTTCTGCCCCCAAGATTACTGGTGACGTGAGAGTCTAAGCAGGACCGTTATTTAAATTCTGACAAAACTCTTAATGTTTAACATCCGTGTTTTTATAGGCTAACAAATGGAATGCTGCAAATGATTGACCATATGTTCTGAGGTCAAACGTTTCCATGATGTGATATTAACTTGTTTCAGTTCATTTTATGAGAACATCTATAAAATCATTTTTTGTCAATCAGATTTCAAACAGTCACATTGAAAGAATGATTTTCAAGAATGTTTGATTTAAGAGATCTGAAGGTATGGATTCTGAATTGTCCTTTAGCATATTAACTTGGCAGTGGAGGCCCACATCACACATAATGAGCATATTCAGTAATACAACAACAATGCATTGTTTTACATTGCTTTTCTAAGCAACCAGGGTACTGGAAGTTCATCACAACGGGTTTTCAAACCAAGTAATTTGGAAACCTGCATTAGTAAGGATAATCTATTCCTGATGTATATACACTCCCCCACCCTCAGTTATGTCAATCCAGGCAGGTAACTCTCAGATTAGCAAAAGCAAATATTAAGGAAAATTTCAAGTGAAATCAGGACATGCATCTATTTAGAATCTTTCACAAGCACAAGCAATCTTTTCAGTCTCGCTGAAGTTCTTTTGAAGAAAGGTCAGCATGGGAAAATAGTCAAAAAGTGTGGCGCTGGAGAAGCACAGCAGGCCAGACAGCGTCCAAGGAGCAGGAGAATCGACGTTTCAGGCATAAGCCCTTCATCAGGAATTCCGAAACGTCAACATACAACTGCTCCTCATACACTGCACTTTTCCAGCGCCACACTTTTCAACTCTGATCTCCAGCATCTGCAATCCTCGCTTTCTCCCAGCATTGGAAAGTAGCAAATTTCATAGTGCAGAGTCATTTTCTACAAACCACAATGTGATAACGACCAGATAATCTTTTTCACAATCTTGAGTGAAGGATAAATACTGAGGGTGATTCAACAGGGTGATCAGCCAAGGCCAAATGGTTAAAACCTGTTTCACTCAAAGGGATGAACACCTCGTCTTCCAACATTAAAAGAAAATTAGGAGAGTAGATTGAATAAAGTAAAAGGTTTTGGTTCAATATTTCAGAAACCTGTTAACTTTTAACAAGACATCTGAACAAAAATTGGAGACAGGTTCTGAGAACAGTCGTAGAGTATTTGCCAGGATGCTAGTGAGATTTGTGCAGCATTTGACTGTTACTTACATATGTGATTTCCTTGAATTGGG
Source organism: Hemiscyllium ocellatum (assembly GCF_020745735.1). Classification (NCBI taxonomy): domain Eukaryota; kingdom Metazoa; phylum Chordata; class Chondrichthyes; order Orectolobiformes; family Hemiscylliidae; genus Hemiscyllium; species Hemiscyllium ocellatum. The sequence continues at coordinate 17,039,667 of NC_083433.1, forward strand.
TTGGGTTTCCTTCAATTCACACTTTTTTTAATTTATCTTATTTCTCAAGGTATTGAACCTGGGCACATCCCCAATAGTATCAATATCCCCTTTAATACCTTCATGGATCCAGAGACTCTCAGGATGAAGAGTGAAAAGGAGCTGCAGTGCTTGTTTGAGGATCACAATGTCGATCTGAACAAACCACTGGTAGGAACCTGTGGCACTGGGGTCACTGCTTGCTTTGTCGCCCTTGGTGCCTACCTCTGTGGGAAAGAAAACGTGATGATCTACGATGGCTCCTGGCAAGAGTGGTTCACCCGAGCTGACCCCAGTCACATTATCTCGGAGAGAAAGGAGAAAGTCAAATAGGCAGCACTGAAAGCAATGTTTTAGATTATACTGTTCCCATGTCAAGGTTAGTAGATAATTTGAGAGTCATTCTTATGTTCTATTTGACTAGCTAAGGAGTCTATCTTTTATTGTGTTGGAGGTAGGAGCTAAACAGCTACTGTAAAGGTTTGATCTGTTCCCTATTTGAAGGGCCTTCTGCACATTTAGCAAGTGTTCTTCTGGGTATTGATGGCAACAATAGGTGTAATCCTCTTTTGTGATGTTGTTTCAGTCACAATTGTATATTTCTCAAGTATTTGTCTGGAGACTCGACCTTTTTCACAAGATGCAGAAGGGTGGTCTGGGACAGCTCTTGTTAGAATGGTAATGGGAGATGCATGACCATGAAAGGGAATGAAGCCATTTCTGGGGAAAGTTTGTCACTTTCCAGAATCATTCACAGTTTTGTTTCTTGCCGTATTTGTTTGGGGCACTACGTTGTCATTTCCTGAAGATGCTGGACGTGCTGAGGCTGAGTGTCCACTGAGTTTCAAAATGTTTCTCTGTGATTTACTCCTTGAATGCAGTGACTGCTCTGTGTAGCCAAGATTTCAAAGTGAGACCAGATGGCCTTTGATGAATATAGGATGTCAGAGTTGAAATAAGTCTGGCATTTCTTCCCTTTCTAAGTGAAAATCTTTATTATTGAATCAAAATTCCTCCTGTTACTAACATTGTAAACTTTAAACTCTCTCAGCCTATACGACATCATTTGTAGATTAGGAGTTATTTTACTGCACCCAACAGTGTGAGAGAAATGAAGGCTAAACCCCTGTTCCTTTCCTGATCTAAGTCATGCAACTGAAAACAGAAAACTTTCTCCTCAGCACGGAAGAAATTTAATAGAGAGAGTAATACTTGGATAAATCCTGCCTCCTGTCTGGAATTGCTTCATAGATTCTGAGACTAGCTTCAGAGTGAGTGTGTATCTCATCTCCAGTTCTGAGTTGTTAAATTGGGAATGCTCCGATGTCAATGAAGTTGACAGTAAAGTTTGTCTGGATTGCAGAATAAATAGCATTTGTATTAAATCTGGAGTTTGCATGCAGTGGCCAATTCCTGGCATTACAATGAAACCTGTTTCTTTCAATAACTTCCGAACATTTTCTAACATCATGTTCTCGCTAGTTGTCAATCTTTGTACACCCAATATATACCAAATGTGCCTCTCAGTTTTCCACACAGGTCAAGTGTGCCGTAATTCAGATTTAGGAGATGGAACATTGTACAAAAAAATCCTTCCCCATGTGCCTTACTGCAATTAAAAGAAATAATGCTCCAGGAGTTGGCCACTTAACACTGAGGTAATTTTTGCTACTGTAACAATTTTCCCTCTGGCTACTTAAAATGTTTTTAATTAAAATCTTAAGAGTTTCAAAGGATTTGTGAGACAAATGTGTTAAGCTATCTTTAGAGCACCTTATTCAAAGAGGAAATGTGGGGATTAGTATTACTACACAAATTTGATGAATTGTCTAATGTACTTGAAACTACAGAGTAAGTATGATACAATGAGCAATCTGAAATATTCATTCAGGTCTGTAACAGACAAGCAACTGAGTTTGCAGCAACAGTGCAAGGCACAGCAATGTTATGGCTTCCTTTCCCTGAGGTTTTCAGTGTTACACTCTACATTCAGTGTATCAGTTGCATGTATCGAGAAATTCCTGTGCATTACAATGGGGAATGTGGACAATAAAAAAAAATAGACAGTGGAATTTTCATCAATGGAGTCTACCTTGGTTAGTGGGCTTGGCTGAGGGTTCAACTTCCATTCCAACAACTTCCAGTACAAAATCTAGACTGATTATCCAGTGCAGCATCCGAGGAGTGCTGTGCTACCAGAAGCACACTGTTTCTAGTGAGACATTAAACCAAAGCCCTGACCATGCTCTTAGATGAAAGTTAGATAAAAATAAACAACATTTCAGCTTCAGGCCAATAACTTTTCACGAAAAGAAGTGTTAACACCTTTTGTAGGTTAGTTGTGTCTCTGACCCAATGAATGTCATATGTAATAATTTCAATAAAATTAATTCAGTTAAGTAGTTTTATCTGACTCCTTTTTGAATCAAAGATCGGAGATGTAAGTCTTTCCTCTGTATTTTCTGTTGAGGGGGAATCAGAACATTGCAATAAAGACCATTCTTAGAAATGGGTTCGATGTTACAGTTCATTTGTCCATCTGTTATCCTTGCTGTCAAGACATGTAACTGTGAAAAAGGTATGGGTTGTGAATTTTATCTCAAAACCCAAAGCCTCAAATGTCACCCCTCTGTAACCAAGGTGTGTGGGACTGAAACATTTGATCAGCAAGTAAGAGTGGAGCAAGAAGGGATGATGTAGTACGTGACAGTACATCAAGGGGAATTTACACTGCTCTCTGCAGTAAAGAATGTACTCTGACAGCTGAATTATCTGCCCAGCACCAGACTTGAGGGCATCTGTCCAGGGCTGATGAGAAACCTGGATTGAAAAGGGGAAAATACAGTAGTCATGGTATTAAATTAATAAATAGAACCAAACAGGTACAAATTCTGGATGATTATTCAAACATTGTGCAAATTGTCATAGAACAAATAAGGTTAGAGAAATTAATGCATGGCTCAAAGATTGGGAGAATTGGGTGCAAGTTCATGGGGAACTGGCACCAACATGGGAGAAAGTACAATTTGCCGTGTTGGGATGGTGTTCTAGTGAACCGTGTAACTAGGGACATGAAAAGGGCTTTAAAATTAACAAGCATGAAGGAATCAAGCTTAGTAGGTGTAGCAAAACACTGGTAGATTCAAGACAGGTGATCAAATTGGTAATATAGGAAATAAAGGTCAAAGAATCATAAGAAGGCATGGTGGGAAAAGTTTAACAATGCACCAACAATTGAGATTACACATCATAAACGTAACAAGTAGACAAAACCAAAGGCAAACATCAAAAACAAATTGCTGGAGAAACGTAGGCGTGACCCTATCTATAGAGAGAAAACAAAACTAACGATTTTAGTTCAGTGACACTTCAGAACTGAAAGCAGCTAGGAAAAGGTGATATTTATGCTGATGTGTGTGGGAATTGGAGGGTAAAGAAGAAAGTTGATGGGTGGAGATGGAGTCCAGAGAGAGAAATCAAGGGAGGCAGACAAAGAGATTGTTAATTGTATATCGGAGAAGAAAAGAAGCTCAGTAAGAGATAATGGCCTATATCTACTTTCCAATGTCTTATGATTGCACGTTGAAGTAACATTAACTTCACTAAGTCTGATGTTGTCATAGCTTTTCACAGAAGCGTCATAGAGATGAACAGCATGGAAACAGACCGTTCGGTCCAACCTGTCCAGACCGACCAGATATCCCAACCCAATCTAGTCTCTCCTGCCAGCACCCGGCCCATATCCCTCCAAACCCTTCCTATTCATATACCCATCCAAATGCCTCTTAAATGTTGCAATTATATCAGCCTCCACCAATTCCTCTGGGAGCTCATTTGATACACGTACCACCATCTGCGAGAAAAAGTTGCCCCTTAGGTCTATTTTGGTATCTTTCCCCTCTCACCCTAAACCTATGCCCTCTAGTTCTGGACTGTCCGACCCCAGGGAAAAGACTTTGCTTATTTACCCTATCCATGCCCCTCATAATTTTGTCAACCATTATAAGGTCACCCCTCAGCCTCCGACACTCCAGGGAAAACAGTCCCAGCTTGTTCAGCCTCTCCCTATAGCTCAAATCCTCCAACCCTGACAGCTGAATTATCTGCCCTGGCAATATCCTTGTAAATCCTTTCTGAACCCAAGTTTCGCAACATCTTTCCGATAGGAAGGAGACCAGAACTGTATACAATATTCCAACAGTGGCCTAACCAATGTCCTGTCCAGCCGCAACAAGACCTCCCAACTCCTGTACTCAATACTCTGACCAATAAAGGAAAGCATACCAAACGCCTTTTTCACTATCCTATCTACCTGCCACTCCACTTTCAAGGAGCAATGAACCTGCACTCCAAGGTCTCTTTGTTCAGCAACACTCCCTCGGACCTTACCATTAAGTGTATAAGTCCTGCTAAGATTTGCTTTCCCAAAATGCAGCTCCTCGCATTTATCTGAATTAAACTCCATCTGCCACTTCTCAGCCCATTGGCCCATCTGGTTGTAATCTGAGGTAACCATCTTCGCTGTCCACTACACTCCAATTTTGGTGTCATTTGCAAACTTACTAACTGTACCTGTTATGCTCGCATCCATTAGATGTATTCTGCACAGTTCTTGTAAGTTCTGACAAGGAATGCAAACTATTAAGTATAAACTTCACCTGACGATGGGGCAGCACACAGAAAGCTTTTGCTTTTAAACAAACCTGTTGGACTACAACTGTGACTTCTGACTTTGTCGACCCCAATCCAACACCGGCATCTCCACATGATGTCTAATTCTAACACACATTAACACCATCTTGTAAACTAAGACAAGTGTTTCTTTTTTTCAGACTCATCAATGATCTCTTCCTTATCACTGATAATTAGATAGAACCTAGACATGGTATAAATGAAGGACAATTGATAGGAAACTACCTCAACCACATTTAGTTCAGTACCAATTACCCACAAGTAGCATGAAAAAACATTTCTACATTGACACATTGCCAAACTGTGAAAAAACAGTCAATTCTGAAGTCATATCCAACTGGAGGTATTATTTTTCTCCACAGACGCTGCCAGGCCTACTGCATATCTTCAGTACACTTTTTGTAGTTCAGATTTCCAGCCTCTGCAATATTTATATATTTTTTAATATATATTACCCTTTTTGATTGAAAACCATTTGGTGCCCCTTCAGGACGGCACTGTGGCACAGTTGTTAGCACTGCTGTCTCACTGGGCAGCGACCCAGGTTCGATTCCAGCCTCAGGTAACTGTCTGTGTGGAGTTTGCACGTTCTCCCCATATCTGTGTGGGTTTCCTCCCACAATTCAAAGATGTGCAGGTCAGGTGAATTGGCCATGCTAAATTGCCCATAATGATACATGCATTAGTAGGGGAATGGGTCTTGGGTGGGTTACTCTTCGGAGGGTCAGTGTGGACTTGTTGGGCCGAAGGGGCCTGTTCCCATACTGTAGGGAATCTAATCCCTTTCATTTAATAAACCAGGCCGTTCTAACACAGTGCCTCAATCTCACCGCCAGAGAAGACGATGCTGTTGAGACTGTAGACAGGTAAGTGGTCTGCCGGTACTTCAGGGGGTGCTGTGGGGCAGGTTTACCGCAGTTAGGGCACCTCATGGCCTGGCTGTTTGATCCTGAGCCCTTGGCGCGGCTGGAACAGTTACTGGCAGCCAAGCGATGTCGGCAACGCTGCTCAGGAAGGGGCTCGAGATGATGAGGCAGGATTTGAGAGGTTTGTCTTCCGACGGAAAGTCGCTTCGCATAAACCAAATCATCCACCAACATTTCCGCCATCTCCAAAAAAGACCCCACCACCAGGGATGTATTTCCCTCCCCTCCCCTTTCTGCCTTCCGCAAATACCATTCCCTCCATGACAACCTGGTCAGGTCCACGCCCCCCTACAACCCATCCTCCCATCCTGGCACCTTCCCCTGCCACCGCAGGAACTGTAAAACCTCCGCCCCCACCTCCTCCCTCACCTCTATCCAAGGCCCTAAAGGAGCCTTCCACATCCATCAAAGTTTTACCTGCATATCCATTAATATCATTTATTGTATCCATTGCTCCCGATGCGGTTTCCTCTACATTGGGGAGACTGGGCACCTCCTAACAGAGCGCTTTAGGGAACATCTCCAGGACACCCGCACCAATCAACCACACCGCCCCGTGGCCCAACATTTCAAGTGCCTCTCCCACTCTGCCAAGGACATGGAGGTCCTGGGCCCCCTTCACCGCCACTCCCTCACCACCAGATGCCTGGAGGAAGAACGCCTCATCTTCCGCCTCGGAACACTTCGACCCCAGGGCATCAATGTGGACTTCAACAGTTTCCTCATTTCCCCTTCCCCCACCTCACCCTCGTTCCAAACTTCCAGCTCAGCACTGTCCCCATGACTTGTCCGGACTTGTCCTACCTGCCTATCTCATTTTCCACGTATCCACTCCACCCTCTCCTCCCTGACCTATCACCTTCATCCTCTCCCCCACTCACCTATTATACTCTATGCTACTTTCTCTGCCCCCCCCCCCCCACCCAAGCTTATCTCTCCACACCTTTATTCCTGCTTGAAGGGCTTTTGCCCGAAACATTGATTTTACTGCTATTGGATGCTGCCTGAACTGCTGTGCTCTTCCAGCACCACTAATCCAGAATCTGGTTTCCAGCATCTGCAGTCATTGTTTTTACCTTGTTAATTTTAAGCCGCTGTCCGTTCGCACTCGGTCTCACTGGCTCCATGAATCTAAGAGCGGCGATTCCACCCTCCCGACACTGGAGAGGGGAGGGATGGGCGATTTCGACCTCCCACCGCCAGGGGTCGCTGTATGCGGTGTCTGCACTGCCTTTTCCCTCCGGTCACACATTAATAACCCTTGGCATTGGAAATTGGGCATCCCAAAGTGGAAAATTCTGAAAAAGGATCTCTGGAATTCCAAACGTTAACTCTATCTTATCTGTCCACAGATGCTGCTAGACTTGCTGAGTCTCTCCAGGAATTTCCACCAGAAATAGGAGCAGGAGCCACTTGAATCTGCTCTGCCATTCAATAGGATCATGACTGATCTGACATTCCTCAAATCCACTTTCCTGCCTTGATTCCCTGACTGATTAAGAATCTGTCTACCTCGATCCTAAATATACACAAGGACTCAAGCCCCACAGCACTTTCCTTACATAAGTGGACCAAAATGTCTCACAGTACTGTTGAAGTAACTATTTGAAATGGCTCAGGGAATCCCTGATGGACTCGACCTTTGGCCTCTCTTGGTTCGTCCTAGAAATCGTACTCTGTGGTAGTCTGGAATATAAAACTCTTACATACAGTTTAGTCTATCGTTAGAGTAAATTGATATTATTTTCTTTAAATGGTGGAATTTGGGAGTTCTCTGTCACTCATATTTTAACAGATTATGAGGCGACATGAGCTTTTTTTGGGTGTTTAATTTAATTAATGGAGGTTCACAGCTGTGCCTTAACACCAATCTAGTCCCATTTGCCAGCACTTTGCCCAGATCACTCTAAACCCTTCCAATTCATATACACATGCCTTACAAATGTTGTAATTGTACCAATATCCACCACTTCCTCTGGCAAACAAAGAGTTTCACCAGAATTTTGCTTTTCCAATGATTTTGGGTTTAATGCAGTATTCCCCAAACCATGCCCCATTTAGAGACTTGGAAATTGTTGTGACCCCCTCAGTGAGACCATGGAAGCTGTCACCATGGAAGCTGTCACCATGAAAGAGGGAGCTTTATTTTCCAATGGCATCAATATTACACTATAACATAGATACCTACAAGCCAGGCTTGAGCTAAGGTTCTTGGAGAAAGTGAGGACTGCAGATGCTGGAGATCAGAGCTGAAAATGTGTTGCTGAAAAATGTGTTGCTGCTGTGCTTTTCCAGCAACACATTTTCAGCTTTGAGCTAAGGTTCTAAAAGCATTAGCAGATTAGCGGCACCAGCTCTTACCCCTAAGAGTTCTCTCAAGCTACTCCCCTTATTGCTGCAAACAAGCTGTCTTTATACTGGTATTAAAATTACATTTGATATTGTTATAAATTGGTATTTAAATTGGTATTAAAATTACAAAAATGCCACATGTTCTTAATCAGATAAGCAGCAGCCAAATGACAAAAGTTTGCAGAGGAAGAGAAACGCCTTGACAGTTCTGAGTATGCTTGACTAGTTAAGCAACATGCACATCAAAATGGGAACCCTGGATTAAGCCAGGCCAAATGGTCAATTGCTCTGGCTAGTACAACATGATGAGAGACTAGTCTAAATGATGTGAAAAAGGTCATGGGGGTCACCTTGCTTAGCTAAAATGCCCAGTATCATTGTCCTACAAAATGGCTTTTTCTTTTGAAATCATCTTTGATTCACAGAATGCAAATTAAATTCATCACATTCATGGATCTAAAGCTCCAGGGAACAACACAAACATTTAATCCGTGACAATCCAGTGTTCGCTCAAATCAGACCATAAAGGGTTAATCTTTGCGCCGGCTTCAGTTCTCTGTCTGTCTGTCTTTCTCGGTGTCTCTTGAACCCTTCAGTCAGTGAATGTAATTTAGAGAAGAATGTTTTCTCTCTCTTACTCCAATTTCCTTATTATGTCAGTTTTTTCCTCGTCTATAAGGGTAATGAAACATCACATTCCAGCACAGTCAAGAAGAGGGAACTGAGCTTCATAAATTCAAATCTGTTCCGTGTAGTATACATGAAAATGTACCAGGGTTGTTATGTGCATATTCCACTCAGCTTATTAAATTACAAGTTCTTTTCCTATTCAGTATGAGTTTTATTAAGAGTCTTCAATATAAACAGACACCCAACTGTGAAATATACGTGCCTCCAGCCCCCGGCGTGAGAAGGAAGTACTGCCACGCATTCCACAAGTGAACAAATGTTATCACCTTATTTACAGCAATTCATTGACACTAAGAACAGATGTCCCTGATTCTTTTGAACAAGCACTTTCCCTCATTCTCCACAGCAAATGTGTCACATCTATTCCACCAGCATCTTGTAAATTGCAATGAGACATCCCTCCTTTTATACTGCGATCCTCTTAAGGGGCAACATTCCACTCATATCCCTGATTGTGTTTCTTTCCAAAGTAGGGTCTAAGACTCTAAATGGGCTCTCAAACTGACATCTTAGGGCTGTGAGCTCCGAGGTGACAATGGCCACCCTGTTGTAACAACCGTGCTCCCACCCTCATGGTGACAGCTTCCAAGTCTCATTGATGGGTCATGACAATTTCCAGGTCTCTAAATGGGGCATAGTTTGGGGAATACTACATCAAATCCAAAATCATTGGAAAAGCAAAATTCTGGTAAAACTCTTTGTTTGCCAGAGGAAGTGGTGGAGTTTGGTACAATTGCAACATTTATAAGGCATCTGGATGGGTATATGAATAGGATGGGTCCAGAGGGATCTGTGCAAAGTTCTGGCAAATGGGACTAGAATGGTGTTATTTCACAGCAGTGAGCCCCTGTTAATTAAGCTAAACACCCAGAAAAGCTCACAGCGCCTCATAATCTGTTCAAATATGAGTGACAGAGAACTCCCAAATTCCACTATTTAAAGAAAATAATATCATTTTATTCTTTAACTATAAAAATGATCATGAAATGACAACTATTCACAACTCTAACCCCCTCCCCCTTCTCTTACCTGCCTCCAACTCTATAACAATATACTGTTCCAATAAAACAATTACTAAAATTATGTCAACTTAATTCCAAAACCATACAGCAGCTGTCATCTTCAGCATCTTTCTTCTTCTGGCTGAAGAGCTCCTTGGTTCAACTTCTTCCTTTTACTGCAGATATGTTTCATACGAAAAGGTACCTTTGATGGAGAGTGTTTCAATGACTTGTGTCTCTCGATGGCAGTTACTCTGACTGATTTTCAAAATGCCTGCATATTTAATATCCCCAACATTGGATTGTCTCTTTGGTTTGATGTTGGCAAAACAATAAATTCAAAATCAATTTCGTTTTAGTATCCTGGGGTCTAAGTAAAACTGATAGGCTAAATTATAATTGTTGTCAAAACAGCAACCAACTTGGGTATCTATTTCACAGCCAAATGTTACATATTATCAATTTTCCAGTACACTCTGAGACTGCTCTTGTAAGCTCTCAGTGCAGAATAGTATTCACTCTCTCTTAAAGGTGCAGTACCCACTTTCAACTTCATAACACCTCCCCCCTTAAGAAAAAGTGAACCTTCATAATGAAAAGATGGCTTTTTTTTTCTAATTCTTAATCCTATTACAATGAAATAAGTAGGTCATTAATCTAAGTTCATATTAATTTCTGCACACATATATAAATCATTGGAATCTGTTCAGTCCTATCTATACTTTTTCCTTTAAGTTCGTGATAACGCATCTGCTATCACATTTTTATGACTCACGATATGTACATTTCGTAAATTAAACGTCTGTCACATACGATTCCAACCAAATAGTCTAATATTTTTGTCTTTAAGTCATTCCAAGAATATAAGAGGATTGTAGTCCATGTGCACAACTGTCTCTGACATAATGTTCGTCACATAAACATTAAATGTTGTAGGACCAGTACCAAACTCAATACGTCTCTTTAAATAGTTGAGTATTTTCTTTGGTGAGTGTTTCTTTGAAAGTATCCAACTGGCCATTCAATTCCATCATCATCTTCCTGTAGCAGTACGGTTCCAACTCCTGTGTTGCAACTTCAGAGGGTTTCAAAAATTTGATGTAACTAAAACTGATAGTGTTGTTATACTGCTTTTAAATTCTCAAATGCCTCCTGGCATTGTTCTGTGCACCAAAATTTTGTATTCTTCTTCAGTATATCTGTTAGCGGTGCCACCATGCTGCTGAAGCTTAAAACAAACTTCCAGTAAAACCTGCCAACTCAGCACTGCCCTCTTGACCTGTCCTACCCATCCATCTTCCTTCCCACCTATCTGCTTCACCCTCCTCTCCGATCTATCACCTTCAACCCCAACTTCATCTACCTATCTCATTCTCAGCTACCTTTCCATAAGTCCCACTCCCTTCCATTTATCTCTCAGCCCCCTTGGGCCACACCCTCCTTCCTGATGAAGAGCTTATGCTTGAAATACCGATTCTCCTGCTTCTCGGATGCTGCCTGACCTGTTTTTCCAGCACCACACTATTCAACTTCCAGCAGAATCTGCATAGTCCCAAAAATCAAAGCACCTCTCCTTTGAGGATTGTTGTGAAAATTTCTCAGTGGCCATCATCTTCTCATTCCTTGGCGTCAACCTTTACTACCAATGTTATGCCCTAAGAACATCACCTTTCCTTTGCGAATTCTGTTTTCTTTAAATTTATGAGATTAGATTACTTACAGAGTGGAAGCAGGCTCTTCGGCCCAACAAGTCCACACCAACCCTCCGAAGAGCAACCCACCCAGACCCATTCCCCTACATTTATCCCTTCACCTAACACTATCGGCAATTTAGTATAGCTAGTTCACCTAACCTGCACATTTTTGGACTGTGCAAGGAATCCAGAGCACCTAGAGGAAACCCATGCCGACACAGGGAGAATGTGCAAACTCCACACAGACAGTTGCCTGAGGCAGGAATTGAACCCTGGTCTCTGGTGCTGTGAGGCAGCAGTGCCGCCCACTATGGTCATGAATATCTTTATTATCAGTTTTGCTTCTCATGATCATTCAAGAGCTCTGCCAACTGTATCATGAGATCTTTTCATGACTCACTAAAGATCACTACATCATCCAGATAAACTGCACAGTTTGTTAATCCAGCCACAACTCTGTTATGAGTCTTTGGAGTGTGACTGGTGCATTCTTCATTCCAAAAGGTATCATTTTGGATTGGTATAGTCCATCTGGGGTTACAAATGCAGAAGAAATTGCGTTGCTGGTTAAAGCACAGCAGGTCAGGCAGCATCCAAGGAATAGGAAATTTGACGTTTCGGGCATAAGCCCTTTTGCTTTGTCTGATAAAGGTGCCTGCCATTAACCACGCAATAAGTCCAACATTGATGATTAGATTACTTACAGTGTGGAAACAGGCCCTTCGGCCCAACAAGTCCACACCGACCCGCTGAAGCGCAACCTACCCATGCCTCTACATTTACCCCTTACCTAACACTACGAGCAATTTAGCATGACCAATTCACCTAACCCACACATCTTTGGACTGTGGGAGGAAACCGGAGCACCCGGAGGAATCCACGCAGACACAGGGAGAACGTGCAAACTCCACACAGTCAGTCGCCTGAGGCGGGAATTGAACCCGGGTCTCTGGCGCTGTGAGGCAGCAGTGCTAACCACTGTGCCACCGTGCCGCCCCCGATGATGTAAGTGGCTTGTCCAATTTTCTCTGTACAGTCCTTCAATCTTGGGATTGGATATGAGTCCAACTTTGTTACTTCTAATAGTCCACACAAAATCGTGGAGTCCCATCACTCTGCCTCAGTTTGATGATATCTTCATTGAGTATCACATCCACTTCCTTCTGGACCTGTGTGGCTTTGAAAGGATTAAGTCTGTAGGGATGTTGTTTTACCAGTACATCATTCCCTATTTCCATGTCATGCACAATAGTATTAGTCCTCCCCTTCTTATTCCTGGATATGACCTCATACTGCTGCAACAGACCTTTCAACTGGGTTCTTTGTTAATGAGACAGATAGTTCACTAACCTATCCCACTCCTCAAGGACCTCCTCATTTATCGTATTTTGAGGCACATCAAACTCCACAGCATCTGGATTTGATTCCTCACTCTGTGGGGCAGTAACTAACACCTGTTTCTCCAGTTCCCTGTCTGTTATAATAAGGTTTCAACATAGAGTCATAGAGAGGTACAGCACGGAAACAGACTCTTTGGTCCAACTGGTCCATGCCAACCAGATATTCCAACCTAATCTAGTCCCATTTGCCAGCACTTGGCCCATATTCCTCTAAACCCTTCCTATTCATATACCCATCCAAATGCCTCTTAACTGATGCAATGTACCAGCCTCCTCCACTTCTTCTGGCAGCTCATTCCATATACGCACCACTCTCTGTGTGAAAAAGCTGCCTCTTAGGTCCCTTTTATATCTTTCCCCTCTCACCCTAAACCCATGCCCTCTAGTTCTGGACTCCCCACCCAGGGAAAAGACTTTGTCTATTTATCCTATCCGTGCCCTCATAATTTTATAAACTCTATGAGGTCACCCCTCAGCCATTGACACTCCAGGGAAACAGTCCGAGCCTATTCAACCTCTCCCTATAGCTCAAATCCTTCAACCCTGGCAACATTCTTATAACTCATTTCAGAACCCTTTCAGATTTCACAACATCAGAACTGCACATGGTATTCCGACAGTGGCCTAACCAATGTCCTGTACAGTCGCGACATGACCTCACAACTCCTACACTCAATGCTCTGACCAAAAAGTGAAAGCATACCAAACACCTTCTTCACTATCCTGTCTACCTGCGACTCCACTTTCAAGGAGCTAACAACCTGCAGTCCAAGATCTCTTTGTTCAGCAACACTCCCTAGAACTTTCTTTTTAAGTATATAAGTCCTGCTAAGATTTGCTTCCACAAAATGCAGCACCTCGCATTTTTCTAAATTAAACTCCATCTGCCACTCCTCAGCCCATTTTGATCAAGATCCCGTTGTAATCCGAGGTAACCTTCTTCACTGACCACTACATTTCCAATTTTGGTGTCATCTGCAAAGTTACTAACTATAACTCCTATGTTCATATGTAAATCATTTATATAAATGACAAAAAGTAGTGGACCCAGCACCGATCCTTGCGGCACTCACTGGTCACAAGACTCCAGTCTGAAAAGCACCCCTCCACCACCACCCTATGTCTTTTACCTTCAAGTCAGTTCTGTATCCAAATGGCTAGTTCTCCCTGTATTCCAAGAGATCTAACCTTGCTAACCAGTCTCCTATGGGGAACCTTGTTGAACACCTCACTGAAGTCCGCATAGATCATGTCCACCGCAATGCCCTCATCAATCCTCTTTGTTACTTCTTCAAAAATCAATTTTGTGAGACACAATTTCCCATGCACAAGCCATGTTGATTATCCCTAATCAATCCTTGCCTTTTGAAATACGTGTAAATCTTGTCCCTCAGGATTCCGTCCAACAACTTGCCCACCACCAACGTCAGGCTCTCACCGGTGTATCGTTGCCTGAACTGTCTTTACCACCTTTCTTAAATAGTGGCACCACATTAGCCAACCTCCAGTCTTTTGGCACCTAAACTGTGAATATCGATGAAACAAATATCTCAGCAATCACTTCCCTAGCTTGCCACAGAGTTCTAGGGTACACCTGATCATATTCACATGACATGCAGTGTTTTTTTCTATCCAGCATCTTTACCAGATAGTTTATCTGACTGTACTTTTGCTCAATTTAATAGGGACCACTAAACCTGGCTTTGAAGGGATCTCCTACCACTGGTAACAACACTAATATGTCATCCCCACAGGAAAACTTCTGAATTTTAGAGGTTTTATCTGCTACTCATTTCATTCTATGCTGTGCCCTCTTCAGGTGTTGTTTAGCTAACTTACCTACCCAATTTAATCTCTCCCTCACCTCAGATACATAATCCAAGTATGAGATCTCCAACTTCAGTCCTGTCAATTTCTCTTTAATTAATTTCAAAGACCCTCTCATTACATGTCCAAATATTAACTCAAAGGGAGTAAACTGAATAGATTCATTTGCGGTATCTCCAGTTACAAGCAATATGAATGGGATACCTTTAACCCAATCATTCGGGTAATCCTGACAATACGCTCTTAACATGGTCTTCAGCATCTGATGCCACCTTTCAAAAGCTCCCTGGGATTTGGGATGGTACACACTTGATTTAAAGTGTATGCCTAAACTATCCATGACTTCCTTAAACAGCCTACCAGTAAAATTAGACCCTTAGTCTGACTGAATCTCTCTGGCAAAATGTGGCTATGTTTTAACATATTTGTATACATCACGACCTTCTCTCTTCATCTCCATCCTGTTAGCTTGACTTTCCTGACTAATTCACAACTTCTAAAGTTCAAATTCTCTCTCCCTTTCTCTTTCTTCTTTCTCTCTTTGCTCAGCTAAGAATCTTCTGTCTTTTCCCTCTCTCTCTTTACTTTTTCCTCTTCCTCTCTCTTTCTTTAACTCCATTTGCCTCAATTGCAATTTTAAGATTTTCTAACTCTACTACACTTGTCTGTTTTTCTGATACACCTAAGTGCTTGACCAACTCTATTACAATTTCAGTTTTCTTTTTGTCCCTGGTTAAACCCAATTCTAACCTATTTGCTAATTCTAAAAGTATGTATTTCCTCTGTCTTTCTAAACTTTCTTGGTAAGTTTGGGAAGCATCTTCAAACCCCAAAATCTCTTTAATAATCTTAAGGACCATTTCTCTCATGTTTAATTTAACCCATTACAAAAAAAACAGAAATTAAACAAATTGTCTCACCTATGTTTTGTTTAAAGATCTAGAACACTAATCAGCAAGTGTTTAAATCTGCTGGGATCTTTTGTACCCCAAATCTGTTCAAATCTCAGACTGGTTCTGTCCAATCTTGAGTCAGAAAGTGTGGGGCTGGAAAAGCACAGCCAGTCAGGCAGCATCCAAGGAGCAGGAGGTTCGACGTTTCGAACATAAGCTCTTCATCAGGAATGCTTATGATCATCAGAATGCTCAGAGCTTATACTCAAAATGTCGACTCTCCTGCTGCTTGGATGCTGCCTGACCAGCTGTGCTTTTCCAGCACCATACCTTTTGACTGACTCTGTTCTCTAGCATCTGCTGTTCTCATTTTCTCAACCTGTCCAAATCTCAGACTGGATCTGTCTAAACCTGGCCAAATACCGGATCCAAGCCCCAAACTGTTACGACTCAGTATGTTTAGTTTAATTAACTCACTGTTAATTAAACTAAACACACAGAAAAGCTGATGTTGCCTCGTAATCTTTATAATATGTGACAGAGAACTCCCAAATTCCACTATTTAAAGAAAATAAAATCAATTTATTCTTTAACTCTAAAAGTGCTTATGAAACAACAACTATTCACAACTTTCAGCCCCCCCCCCGCCTCTTAACTGCTTATTACCTGCCCCATCTCTATAACAATATACTGTTCCGATAAAACACTTATTAAAATTATGTCAAATTAATTTCAAAACCATACAGCAGCTGTCATCTTCGGTGCCTGTCTTCTTCTTGCTGAAGGTCTCCCTGGTGCGACTTCTTCCTTTTACTGCAAATATGTTTCATATGAAAAGGTGCCTTTGATAGAAAATGTTTCGATGTCTTATGTCTCTCTCGATGGCAGTTACTCCGACTGATTTTCAAACCGCCTGCCTTTTTTATTTCCCCAACATTGGATTGTCTCATTGGTTCAATGTTGGCAAAACAATAAATTCAAATTCAATTTGGTTTTAGTATCCTGGGGTACAATTTATACTGATTGGTTAAATTATCATTGTTGTTAAAACAGCAACCAGCTCAGGTATTTATTTCACACCCAAATGTTACATATTTTCAATTTTCCAGTACACTCTGAGACTGCTCTTGTAAGCTCTCAGTGCAGAACAGCATTCAGTCTCTCTTAAAGGCCTTCAACTTCATAAGATTAGATTAGGCTTGCTGGTCAGGATGGACAAGTTGGACCAAAGGATGTGCTTCCATGCTGTACATCTCTATGACTCTATATGTGCTTCCTGACTGTTGCAATATTTTCTGACTTAATTGCATCGTATAGAATTATAGAAATGTATCTCACAGAAAGAGAACCTTCAACCAAAATGATCTATGCCTTTCATCTGCTTATATGGTACTCATTAACTGCCTTTCGTTTGGTCTTCCATGGGGTGAATGTGGCATTGGTATGGCTATCATTTGTTGCACGTCCCCAGTTGCCCTCAAATTGATTGGCTGTCTCAGCCATTTCAGACACAGTTAAAAATTAACTACCATTGCTCTGGGTCTGAACGATGTCAGATTGCTTTCCGTGACTTCACATTCTCCCAAAGTGTCTTACAGAAATAGATACAAGTGCTGTCTATTGTCCAGTTTTATGGGATTTTGGTGAGATCAAGCTTTGGCCTTGTTATCTAAGGAAAGAAGTTCCATGCCTTGGATGGACTCAGACAGAACTTTATTGGAGTAAATCCTGGAACAGTTGGGTTGTCCTAGCAGAAGACATTCAGTGAAATGGGTCTATATTTTTTGGCATTTTGAACCAAAAATGGTGATTATATGTAAATAAATTTTAAAATTCAGAGACTTGACAAGGTGGAGGCTCTGAGGCTCTTTCCCCTGACTGGAGGATATGGTCTCCAGAGCTAGAACAGAGGTGGTCAACCATTTCTGAATGATCATCAAACCCACCACAGCAAGTGAATTTGAATTCAGTTAACAAAATTAGGAAAGGAAGCTTCTCTCAGTAATGGTGACCATTACATTATTGGTTGGTATCAGAAACAATATCTGGTTCACCAATGACCTTGAAGGAAGGGAATCGTCTGTCCTTACCTGGTCTGGCATGTATGGGACTGCAATGTAGTAGATACTTGACAGGTTGTGACTGCATTTGACTCTGCAAAACCCAAGAATAAATGGTTTCTGTGAGGCTGATTCTCAAATGTTTTATGGGGGAAAGAATTCCTTTCAATTGGCCTGGTAATCACAGAACTCCCTTTCTAAATTATCCTTGTGCTGCTCTAACTACTCCTCCATCTGAACTGCCCTCCTTAGCCAATCAGATACTGTGGTTACAAGAGCAGGCCAGAGATTGGGAATCCCACACAAATAAGTCTCCTCCTATTGACCATTAGGTCAGGAGTGTGATGGAGTACTCTCCATTTACCTGGATGGGTGCAGCTCCAACAACTCTCAAGAACCTTGATACTATCCAGGTCAAAGCAACCTGCTTGATTGACACCCCATTTCCAAATCTCAATCTTCACTCCCTACGGTCCCAACACACTGCAGCAGTAATTTGCACACTGTACTTAATGCACTTCAGCAATTCAGAATCCACAGAATTGGTATGGCACATAAGCAGACCATTTGACCCATTATACCTGCATTGTGCATTCGCCAACTCGTACCTTCCAGACCTTTGACCCCCTACAACCTAGAAGGACAAGGGCAGCATATACGCAAGAACAACACCATCTGCAAGTTCTAACAGTATGGAGAAATGGAAGGGTAGATTGCTTAGACAGTGAACGCAGAGGAAAATTGAGAAGGATCACTTTCTACCCCAAAAGATCTTTTGTTCTGATATAATTTCTAGATCTCATGTAACAGTCAGTAACAGTCAAATGGACTAATTCCAAATTAAACATGTTATTGGAACAGTGGAGTTCCACAAGAATTTACCTGGGGTCAACTACTTTTCATCATTTATATAAATGATTTGGATGTGAGCATAAGAGGTATAGTTAGGAAATTTGCAGATGACACCAAAATTGGAGCTGTAAAGGATGGCACAGAAGGTTACCTCAGATTACAGTGGTATCTTGATCAGATGGGCCAATGGGCTGAGAAGTGGCAGATGTAGTTTAATTCAGATCAATGTGAGGTGCTGCATTTTGGGAAAGCAAATCTTAGCAGGACTTCTACACTTAATGGTAAGGTTCTAGGGAATTTTGCTGAACAAAGCAACCTTGGAGTGTAGGTTCAAAGCTCTTTCAAAGTGGAGTCGCAGGTAGATAGGATGGTGAAGAAGGTGTTTGGTATACTTTCCTTTATTGGTCAGACTATTGAGTACAGGAGTTGGGATGAAAATGTATTGCTGGAAAAGCGCAGCAGGTCAGGCAGCATCTAAGGAGAAGGAGAATCGACGTTTTGGGCATGAGCCCTTCTTCCTGAAAAAGGGCTCATGCCCGAAACATTGATTCTCCTGCTCCTTGGATGCTGCCTGACCTGCTGCGCTTTTCCAGCAACACATTTTCAGCTCTGATCTCCAGCATCTGCAGTCCTCACTTTCTCCTACAGGAGTTAGGATGTCATGTTGCAGCTATACAGGACATTGGTTAGGCCACTTTGGAATATTGCTTGTAATTCTGGTCTCCTTCCTATTGGAAAGATATTGTAAAACTTGAAAGGGTTCAGAAAAGATTTACAAAGATATTGCCAGAGTTGGAGGATTTGAGCTATAGTGACAAGTTGAATAGGCTAGGGCTGTTTTCCTTGGAACATTGGAGGCTGAGAGGTGATCTTATAGAGATTTATAAAATCACAAGGGGCATGGATAGGATAAATAGACAAAGTCTTTTCCTTGGGGTGGGGGAGCCCAGAACTAGAGAGCATAGGTTTAGGGTGAGGGGGGAAAGATATAAAAGAGACCTAAGGGGCAGTTTTTTCACGCAGAGGGTGGTATGTGTATGGAATGAGCTGCCAGTGGAATTGGTGGAGGCTAGTACAGTTGCACCGTTTAAAAGGCATTTGGATTGGTATATGAATAGGAAGGGTTTGGAGGGATATGGGCTGGGTGCTGGCAGGTGGGACTAGATTGGGTTGGGATATCTGGTTGGCATGGACGGGTTGGACCAAAGGGCCTGTTTCCATGCTGTACATCTCTCTGACTCTATGACTCTGTAATGCCTTAGTTGTAATGCAGGCATCAGGTTTGCACAAACACACTAACAGTGATGTTGTATTCAGAGAACTGAGGTCAGCAGTGGAAGAATGAAAAAAGTCAGGAAGATGAAATATATGGCCAAGAGCTATGGAACAGGTCATGAGCGTGTCTCTAGAAGCTGTAATTGAGTGACACCTCTTCACATCCAGCGTGTGGTGTGGCAAGACACTCACGTGCTCTCACTGCCTGCCATATTCCTTTGGGAAGCATTTACAGATTGCAAATTAACTTGTTTAGCCACATTACGAACACATTTTCACATGGCCATCAAATCCTTAAGTACTTGAACCCAGAACTTCTGACCCAGAGGTAATAGTTCTGTCCACTGCAACACATTGCTGTTATTTTGCAGACTTTCCATTTAAATTGCCTTGTTTCCCTTTAAATTTCAATACACTAGGAATCTCAAATGTTCCATTTGGCAATGAGTTCTATTTTCGAACTGCTTCGCCGTTTAATTCCCTGTTGGATTTATCAGTGACTATTACGTCAGTCACGTTTAAACAGGAATACGTTCTCTACATCTTAGGTTTGAAAATTAACTGATCAGTATTCATGGTAGTTACATATCTGTGAGTTAATGTGAGTCTTGTTTGCTTCCACAGAGGAGTATCAGAAGAAAGAGGCTGCAGATCACACAGAGGAAAATCTCCAGTACATGCTCAGTGCCAGGTTCCTGACTGAGAGCAAAGTGACTCAACAGGTGAGTGTTTCTAACACATCAGTTTCCCACCATCTCCCATGTGTCGGAGTTTTGCAGATTGAAGGCCCACTCAGAAAAAACATCGACTTTGTTGATAGCACTGGATTCTGAAGCTGCATTAGACAAGGCTGGACAAAGGACTGGACCCATAAGAATGTGTCAGTCATGGTTCAGTGAGTCACACGCTCACCTCAAAGTCTGAGTCTGGAGACTTGCCACAAAATGCAGACTGAGGGACTGCTGCATTGTCAGAGGTTCAGCCTTTTGGATATGACCTTAAACCAAGGTGCTGTCTGCCTTCTCAGGTGACTGTAAAAGGAAAAGAAAATCGCAGGGCTGTATTTTGAAGAAAGGCAAGGGAATGCTGCCAGTGCCGATACATATCCCTCAACCAATATCATTAGAACAGATGGTCAGCCCTTTCTAAACAAACGGAGAAAGACTTTCATTTTTATCGTGCTTTTCATCACTACAGCCAGTGATGTAATTTCTGAAGTGTCCATCTCTGTTGTAATGACAGGAACATGGCAGCCAATTGATGCACAGCCAGATCAGACAGACAGCAGTGTAACAATAACCAGATTTTGTGTCTTTGTGATGTTGAGTAAGGGATAAATATTGGCCGGAACACTAAGCTGAATATGTATGTTTTACATGTTCTGTAGGACCTTTGGGAATTTCGCTAAATGTGGGAGTAATGATATCACATGATGACCTAAATGGCTGTATAATTCTGCAATTCTGTGAATGGTATTATGGAATATAAAGCAGTTTCGTCCTTCAGTTTAACACACAGGCTGCCAGACAAAACTGATGTGGAAATTAACTCTCAATGTAAAACACTGATTTTTTTTTTAACAATTAAAATTTAGGTCTTGAATTATTGTCAACGAAGGAAAGCAAGGGATTGCCCAGAGAAAGGGGAAGCGAAGAAGGAAGAGAAGAGCATATTCACAGATAGTGACTTTAGAAAGTTTGAAAGAGAGTATTTTGGGGCTTCCTAACATTGGCCTTTCCTGAAAAGAGTGAACCAGCAGGCTTCAGTTGTTGGGGAGAGAGATCTGCATCACAAACCCTGTAAGCAGTGCCCAGCCCAAGACCTGCCTGCAAAATCTAGTAATCACATACTTAAAACCTTCTGTTCTCTTTTTCTGTGTTTCACATCAACATATAAACATTTATGTTAAGTGAAGAGTAAATATTGCATCGTACTAGATTACTTGCGCTTATTACTAGAATGCCACTGTCTCCCCAAACCTTCTCCCACTGTGACTATAGAGATTTGAATATTATTGCAATCCCTCAGCCGGAAATGTGAGGAGATGGTCTCTGTGAGTGCAGGACCTTGTCAGATAGGGAGCACGGTTGTTCCAACTCAGTTGGAGCTTCTTGCTGCCAAACAGCTCACACCCTCCGCTTGGAGTCTCAGATCACATTTGGGACGCCCTAGTCTAACAAGTACCACCATTTATGTCACCTTTAGCTCCCAGTAAATCACAGTTTCATTCATGGAACAGGAACATTCTGAGATGTTTTGACTCTTTCTCTTTTAGTCCACCACAAGCCATGCCAAAGAGCAGAGCCATCTTGTTGGTTTATCCTGTCAGGTAGACCAGGAATGCTAGATTTCCAGCCTAGTCTTTCCTGATCTTTGGGGTGGCTACCATTCACTGTGGTGCCCTGGCGCTGAAGTTCCAGCTCCTTTGCACTAACCAGAAAAACACATTGGGTAACACCTATGTTTGAAGAAAGGCACCTCTCAGAGTGTAGCATCCCCTCAGTACTGCATGGGAGCGTCAGCCTTGATCTTTGCAACATGGATGGGTAATAATGCTGACTAGCCAGCAATGCTGACATCACATAAATGAATAATTAAAAATGAACACCTACGCTTGGACATCAAGTATGGATGAAATTGGGCAGAGTTGCTACCCCTGTTCCCTCTGTGTGTTCTTCACATTCATTGTTAATGTTAATTCACGAAGAATGACAGTGAGTGAGATGGGATGAAGACTTTGCCTGAATAATTAATGTCCCTGCCCCGCATCCTCCCTCCCCTTGTTAAAACTCCAGTTTTTAAACCAGGAAGTGTAAAGTTCAGAAAACAACTCACAACCTTCTCACTTATTCTGAAGATTGCACCTTCTTCTGATCGATACCTGACAAAACATTGATTCCATGATTAACTTCACCCCTCCCCACTTCTTGTCACTTACTTATAGCAAATTGGCATTGGTTGTCCATCCCTAATTGCCCTTGAACTGAGAGCAGTTAAGAGTCAACCACAACAATGCCTGCTTAGTGTTCTGGGGTCATGGGTTCATCTCCCAACTTGGCAGCTGGTGGAATGTAAATGTAGCAGATGAATACATCTGGAATATAAAGCTCATCTTTGTAGCAGTGGCCATGAAACTGTACTCAGTAATAATGAAAATAGCATTTAGTTCACTACTATCATTTCGGGAAAGAGACCTGTCCCCTGAAACAGGTTAGCAAGCCATTATGTTCAAGGGTAATTGGGAGTGCGCAGTAAATGCTGGCCTAGCCAGTGAGACTACCATCCCATGAAAAAATAAATAAAAAGATTATCCATCGCAGCCTCCATCCCCAGTGTAGCCACTCTATTGTTACACAGCTCAGAATTAATTCTTGCTATATAAAGTTATCTCTGGCCTCACTGAGTTCTGGGTTCAAGTCTGATTGCAGAACCTGGATGCAAAGATCAGAGTTCATGCATTTATCTCCCTGATCCCCTTAACAGCCTCATTACATCTTGATAGAATGCTCAGAGATATTTTTCTCTTATAGATGCTATCCGAATGAAACTGTAGTGATAGGAGCATACAATGGGTGAGGCATCCTCCATCTGGCTCCATGATGTTTCTTTAGCATCAGGGAATGCTGAAATGGGGAAATCTCATTTCATCTGGGCTCATGTACACAATGTTATAGCAACCTAAAGGTATTATTGCCATAGTCCTATCAGACCACAGGGCTGCCCTCTCATTAGAGAGACAGAGACAACTGGTGGTGTTTTAATCTGAGGGTCACCATACCTCAGGTAAGGAGAATGGTTGTAAAGGAGAGCCCTTCATAATATCTTCAGCCGATGCAGAAATTGAAGCCACACTGTTAGCGTTGTTCTGCATTGCAAACCAGCCACCCACTCCAACCAACTTAGATTAGATTAGATTAGATTAGATTAGATTACTTACAGTGTGGAAACAGGCCCTTCGGCCCAACAAGTCCACACCGACCCACCGAAGCGCAACCCAACCATACCCCTACATTTAACCGTTACCTAACACTACGGGCAATTTAGCGTGGCCAATTCACCTGACCCACACATATTTGGACTGGGGGAGGAAACCGGAACACCCGGAGGAAACCCACGCAGACACGTGGGTTCTTAGTAATTTCTTAGTAACAGTATATTTGACAGAACAGTCCTTGTTCCCATAGTTGCAAACTAATGTTACATTTAATATTCAGTCTGGGTATTCAGGAACCCAGTGTGAAAACTGAATGTTGTCTTTATCTAATGTGAAACAATTTGGGACTGCACTCCAGATCTTAGAATCCCTACAGTGTGGAAGCAGGCCATTTGGTCCATTGAGTCTACACCAACTGTCTGAAGAGCATCCCACCTAGACCCACGCTAATCCCTGTAACCCCATATTTCCCTTGGCTAATCCATGTAGCCTGCACCTCCCTGGACACTTTGGGCAATTTAGCATGGCCAATCCACCTAACCTGTACATCTTTGGACTGTGGGAGGAAACTGGAAGACCTGGAAGAAACCCACACAGACATGGGGAGAACGTGCAAACTTGGCACAAACAGTCCCTGAAGGCTGGAATTGAGCCTAGGTCCCTGGCACTGTAAGGCAGCAGTGCTAACCACTGAGAAGCATGCAGCCCAATGGGTTCGAAACAGGTGATTTCACTTCAGCACAGTTCAGGAGCCGTGCCGGACCGCCCTGGAGTAAGATCACCTGATTCAGTACACTGGTATTTGGGTCATCTGTTCCAACAAGTTCAATATTAATTAGCAAAGAACCAAAACAAACTCCAGGATCTGTTTTGGACCATATCAATATTGAGTCATAGTGACAGCAGGTCACATAAGGGGGAAAAAGGCTTACTCTTCACTAGCAGCAACTCTCCTGAGACATTTCACATTGAGGTTGTATGTTTACAAGAACAGTGATGTGCAATGTAATATGGAACAATGGTTAATGCACATTGATGGTGTATGTGAGTTCAGCAATAATGGGATAGAATGAAACAGCATATTCTGTGGCTGGTATATGCTGTTAAACAAAGTTAACATTCCAAAAAAATTGCATGTTAAAGTGTTTAATATAGCAGACACAATACTACTACTAGATTTCATTAAGAGGTAAATTATCATCAGGTCTCTATTCTCTACGTGCATCTGGTTGCATTGTTTAGTATATTTCTTTTCTCTTGTTTTACTCATTTTTAGTCACTGTTGTGGGAAATTGATATATCGTTCAATCTGCTCGAGCAATTCACCCTCACCCTGTCATTCTCACGTTGCTCACCTCTATTGTGAAGATCGATAGCTCCTGACTGTGGGAGATTGATAGCTTGCTAGTTCTCCCCAAAGACTTCCCAGTCTGTCGGAACTATGTGTTTTTCTAAGCTTTTCAAATATCTGAAGTTGGTATTGTTTATATTTATAAAGGTTAAAATTAAAATCACTGTCGTCCTGCTGTCTCATTATAGAGAGATAATTGGTAGTGGTTTAACTTAAGGGTCACCACACCGCAGAAAAGGGGAATGATAGGGAAGAAGTGCCCTAATAATAAACTCAGCTGGTGCAGGAATTGAACTGTGTTGTTGGTATCACAAACCAGTCTTCCACCTAATTACTTATATACATATAAGCCATAATACGTAATTGTAGGTGTTCTCACCCAATCCTATGGTCCTGCAAGGATTGAGCACACTGGAAATGGGATCCTTAGTGGGATCAGTGAAGGAACTTTGAGGAAGTTACCAGGGTTCAGAATAGTTGCAGCCTGTTCTTGGATTGGGAAGAACTACAATGAATCCCAGTGATGTTAAACGTAGATAGGGTCTCAGGAAAGTGTAGGGAAGTCCTGAGATGGCCAGGAGAGGCACATTTAGCAAATTAAAGTCTGTTAGGACTGGGGGAAATTGCTGAAATTTGACAGTAGGTGAGTACATAGTCCAGGAGTGAAGGAATATGTGGAAATGGCACTAATTCCTTTTAGACTCTTGGGTCTTAACTCCCATTGCTACCTCTGTTGTCAACTGGTATCCATCTTTATGAACTGCCTTCAAATAATTTATTGAGTTTAAAAGCAAGTTGCAGCATTGTTAGTTTGTCGTCTTAAACAAGTCAGACTTTTTTTAGTTGACTCCATTAAATACCAGACTGGAAAGATTGCAAAACTTGCTTAAAACTGATACTCTGGGATAGGGTCTGTGCGAGATTCTGAGGGAGACTGAAACAATAGGGCGTCTGACTGATAGCTTAGAGGCTTCTTTGCAACTGAGTATAGGTTGGAAATAACCTACATCCTCCATCGGGGCACCAGTTTCAGAGGGGACTCAAACCAAGAGAGGGAGACCCGACAGAGTGTAACAGTACTGTGCCTTTAAGAGAGATGTGTTCTGTGCTGTTTCTCTTGTAGAGAGATATTGTCACAATAGTTCAGAGATGTCTGTTTCACACAGGCGTTTGGTAAACAGCTTTGAGTAATCCCTGGTTGGTTATTTTAAATTAGACAAAAGAAGCATGAGTGGGTTGGGTCAGGGCTGACGCAGACCCAGGAAGGTTTTTAGTGTTGCTTTCAGCTCGTGATAGATTCCTGGTGCTGCTAAAATAACACCTTGAGTTCTCTGCTGCTCGAGTCTTAGAAGGTTTCCTTATAAAAAGAGGCAGAGTGTTTCTTTCAGTCTTCATTCTGAGGGACTGATGAGAGGCAGTATGTGAAAATCTTAACTGTTTGCTAAATTACTTTACCAAGGGTGTGTTTATAGAATACTGTCTATTTGGAACAGTTGATCATGAACGGTTATGTGATATATTATCTTGTTAAGTATTTCAATAGAGTTAAACTTATAACAATTCTTATGTTTTGAGTAGTAATTGTATTGTAAGAATGAAGTGTGTTTTGATTAAAGTCTGGTGGAGTAATCTGTGTCTAGGCTACTCGGCTAGTGGACATCTCGAACATAGGATCGTAAGCTTGCCTTGAAATAAATACGAAAGATAGAGGCTAGGCTTTCTCCTTCCTATATTTTGAGGGGGCTGGGGTGTCTGTCTGGTCCATAATAAGAGATGGCAGCATAAATATCTGGTGTAGGATTGAAGACCAGCACTGGCCATTGGAAGGACAGAAGTTGACCCCATTGTGATGATTGTGGCGAAGTTGGTGGAGGAAGATGTTTAGTGGGTGAAAGCAGTATTGACCACAAAGATGGAATTTTTGTTTGTTATGGACCAGATCCCTTCAAAATATTTCAGGTAAGTAGCCTAGACTCTAACCTTTTCTTACATGAAGGGTAAATGTGAAGTGCTCTGTTCCAGATGCAATGTGGCTGGTCAAACTATTTGATGTTAAGCAAAAAGAGTCGATAAAGTGTGGGGCTAGAAAAAGCAGAGCAGGTCAGGCAGCATCTGAAGATCAAGAGAGTCGACATTTCAGGCACAACCCTTCATCAGGACCATTAAGCAAAAACACAATTTATTTAAAAACTACAGTTAAAATACAAACAAAAGAAAGAAGAACTTAGAATAACAACTCTGTTGAAAAACTTAACTGAATAATAGATACTATTACTAATTAACTGTTTCAATATAGTAACATCCCATAAACACATTCCTTGGCAAAGAGGCAAATTCAGACACAGATTCTTGCAGTTATCCAATCCAGAAGGAAAAAAAATCAAGATAAAATCCAGAAAGAGTAGCAGCACTGGAGTGTATGAAACCATGACGATGAAATAGAAGTTGAGACCCTAAAAGCTTCTGAAGCTACTGAAAAACCAAATCCCAGAAATCCTCATTTTGCGGAGCTGGCCCCATCCATTCAGCTTGCATTTTAAAAGAACTCACGATCTCCCAAGCTGTTTCCTGAAGTGGTGTTAACTAGACAGCTCTGAACCTCTCATTCAATCTCTCTCTTAAAAGAAATCAGGACAAAATAACCTCTTAAAGCCACAGCATTGTCACATGCTTAACTTACAAAATCCTCTCCAGGGATAACAGCTCAAGTCTCATTGAGAAGGCACTCCTGATTCACACTGCAGTTGTAAGCAAAGTTTGCTTTCTTGGCAGGTTTGGCCTGTCAGGCTCTGGAGATGTGAAGGACATCCTTAACATTATGGTAATCAGGTACCCATTTCCTGACCCTCTAGTGGGCTCAGTGCTGGTGTGGGTGTTGTGGATAGGATCCTGGTTCTCTTTGGGATTGCGATCTGTTTGAATTTTGAAGGAAGAAAATAACCAAGTCTTTAGAGACAATCAGGAATTAGAACAATTTTTGTTGTCTCTGGAAATCAACATTGCAGCTACATGGAAGACAAAAAGATTTAATATCCCACAATTCCTTGTCTTTATCACTGATTCTAACTCCACCCTCTGACACCATCAACTGTATGGCTCTTAAGATTACAGCTCACCAACTTTCATTTTTCTGTATCTTATTCCCATCGAGTACAGTTTTAGTGCTAGTGTCAATCTGTATCCCTCCTGCGAGTTTGGGTTGATGTCTTGCCAGGCCAGTAGAACTCAAAATTCTGAAAGAGCAAAGTGAAAAACAGAAATAGCTCCATTCTGACCAGTTTTGTTTTATCCTGGGCATGCTCTCAGACCTAGAAGATTCAACGTTGACAATTAATTTGTCAAGATGAAAAACAAATCTAGTTTGAACCAAATTAGAGTGATTTAAGTGTCCAGGCTACATTGCAAATCATGTTGTCAGCAGATAATGAAATGCTATGTAGTGTAACATTTTAGCATTATTCTGACCCCTTGGTTAAAAACTCAGAACCGTGTTCATTCCTGAGCTGAGTTTCTTGCCCATATTCTCTCCATTGCTCAGCCATTTGCTCCCACCTTTGTAGATTCACCTGTCTCTAGCCTTGTCTCAGCTCTTTTGCAGCTGAAAAAATCATTCATGCCTTTGTTACCCCCCTTGACTATTTCAGTACTGTTATGGTCAGCTTCCAACACTAACAGATACTTGTATTGATGCAGCGTCATTAACAGGTTAAAGCACTTCATGAGCATTAACAGACAGAATTTGATGCTGATATAAATAAGATGATATTCAGACAACTGGCCAAAGGTGGTCCAATTCATAAGGATTAACTTAAAGAGTAACTTAAAGAAGAGGAGAATTGGAGAGATGGAGGTGTTTGTGAAAGCAATTTTAGAACTTGACCTCTTCCACCCTTTCAGGGCAGTAATGAGGAGAATTGTTTTCTTCCAGAGGGTTGTGTGACTTTGGATCTCTGCCTCTCTGTGAATATTTTTAAAATAGAGGTGGATAGATTCTTGTTAGGCAAAAGAATCAAGAGTTACCAGGAATAAGTTGGAATGTGGAATTCAAAGCACAGACAGATCAGCTATGATCTTATTGAATAGCAGATTAAGTTCGAGGGGCAGAATAGTCTACTTTTACTTTTATTTTTTATGTTCATATGTAACTTCTGAGGCACCTGAATGGTGGGGTGAGGGAGGTTGGAACCTGTTAGAGATCAGGACTGGAGAAACAGAGGATGTAGGTTTTGAGGAGGCACAAAGTTGTGAAATATGGAAAAACAAGATTGAGAATTTTAATTAAAAATATGTATTTTACTGGTGTTATTACAACTAGAAATGCATATTAATATATGTTCATTATGGTCTTTCAACACTGCATATTGCAGAAAATATTTGAAGATCCTAACTCCAGCTATAATATTGATTTCTACAGGAATCGATGATTCACGTAAAGTTGTGATTTTCAGGAACAGAGCTATAATTTTAAATTGAGTAGTGAAGTCTTGGTTCAATTGTTTAGAAGCTTTAGATTAGATTCCACTGGATTAAGGTAAAGTTACCAGAGTCCAAGTGCATCTATGGCTTCTCTCGCATTTGGGAGAGAGAGGGGACAAGTGGCAGTTTAACCTGAGGGTCACCATGCCTCAGGTAAGGGAAGAGGCTGAGAATAAGAGTCCTACACGGTAACCACAGCCAGTGTGGAAATTGAACCCATGCTGTTGGCGTCACTGCATTATAAAGGAGCTGTCTAGCCAATTGAGCAATCCAACCCTCTGAAGTACTATGTGCAGTTTTGTTTTCCTTACCTCAGTAGGGATATTACTGCCATGGATGGGGTGCAATGAAGACGACTCACCAGCCTTTTCCCAGGATGTAGCAGAAATGTATCTTCTAAACCATTGAAGCAAGACTTCACTACTCATTTTATGGTTCTGTTCCTGAAAAAACAGAACTGTAAGTGAATTATAGATGCCCATGGAAAAAAATGTTATAATGGGAATTACATTTCTTCAGAGATTTTCTGCCCAGAATTCCAGTGTACAATGTTGAAATACTGTAATGTCCATATATATTAATGTACATTCCTTGCTGTCTTTTTGGGAAAGGAACTGCTGTCCTTACCTGGTCTGGCCTGCATGTGACTCCAGACCAGAATAATGTGGTTGAATTTTAACTGCCCTCTGGGCAATTAGGGTTGGCCAATAAATGCTGCTCTGGCCAATAATGTCAACACTGAATAAATGAATTTCACAAACTCCCATCCTCTCTACTTCGTTTTCCCCCTTTAAGATATTCATGACCAGAATCGTATCTCCTAAAGTGATTCGGTATTTGGCTTTATAATTTTTAAGGAGGAAGCCCTGAAGAAGGGCTTATGCCCGAAACGTCGATTCTCCTGCTCCTCAGATGCTAATTTTTAACCTAATTTTCTAATTTAACTAATTTTCACTCAGGAGCAGATGTGACTTGAATTTGAGCTTTCCAGTCCAAGGCTAGGCACTGAGCCATAGTAATGTTTCTGTGAAGTAGCTTGGGACATCGTCTTACATGAGTTAGATAAAGCTGTTGCTGTTTCATGTCCCCAGCATTTGCCGGAAACACTCTTTTTGCAGTATTGTATTTGAATTTTGTGCAAGAGTTGCATTAACTGATTCCATGCCTTTTGTGACCAGACCCATCAAAGCAATTTTTAAAAAAATAAAGTTGTTTGCAAGTGTGTAGCCACTACTTTACAGAGAGCAAGCAAATTATAAAACTGCAGTTCCTGGCCAGGGTTTATTGTCGGTGGCCAGAGGTTTGTGTTTATGGGCAGGGTTTAGTGTCAGTGGGCAGGTTTTGGAGTCAGTGAGTTTCATGTCAGTGGGCTGGGTTTAGAGTTAGTAGGTTTAGTGACAGTATGCAGGGTTTAGAGTCAGTGGATTTTATGACAGTATGCAGGGTTTAGTGACAGTATGCAGGGTTTAGAGTCAGTGGATTTTATGACAGTATGCAGGGTTTAGTGCCAGTAGATGTTGTGACAGTATGCAGGATTTAGTGTGAGTAGACTTAGTGACAGGAGGCAGGGTTGAGATTCAGTGGGTTTTGTGACAGTATACAGGGTTTAGAGTAGTGGGCTGGGTTTAGAGTCAGTGGGCTGGGTTTAGAGTCTGGATTTAGAGTCAGTGGGTTGGGTTTAAAGTCAGTGGGTTTAGTGTCAGTCTGCTGGAGGTAATTCCGCGCACTGGGGGGAAGGAGAATGGCGTTAGTGCAGGCTGTGGTATCTCCTGCCTGGCTGGCCAAGGCAATCAGCAGCGCTAAGGCCGGGCCGTTGCGGGTCTTGGACTCCTCTTGGTATTTGCCAGAAATGCAGAGGGACAGCAGGAAGGAGTTCAAGGAGAAGCATATTCCCGGCGCTACCTTCTTCGACTTGGACGAATGCAGAGACCGCTCCTCTCCTTACGAGCACATGATGCCCGGGCAGGAGCTTTTCTCCCGATACTTGGCCAACCTGGGCATCTGCAACGACACCCACGTCGTCATCTACGATGCCAGCGATTTCGGGCTGTACACTGCCCCCCGGGTCTGGTGGATGTTCCGGGCTTTCGGTCACAGCCGGGTGTCGGTGCTGGATGGCGGCTTTATCAATTGGTGCAGGGAGGGTCTCCCGGTCACTTCGGAACTGCAGGACTACCCCGTGGCTGAGTACAAGGCAAAAGCCAAAGCCCAGGTCAAAAGTTACCAGGAGATCCTGGACAACATCCAGAGCAAACAGTTCCAGCTGGTGGATGCCAGGCCAGAGGGCAGTTTCAAAGGAACCGAGCCTGAACCCTTAGAAGGTTCCTGAGAGAGTTTTATTTTACTTGTTTTAACCCCCAAAAGAGCTTATTTCAGTATCGCACCCAGATCCTTTGTTTAAATTTCTTCCAACATTTCTAAGGCGGTTGCCAACTCTGCTTCCAGTAGTGGGCTAGTATGTATTGCCAATCAGGATTGGCTGTGTATGGGGAGATTGAGACAGTGAAGAGGTGGATATTTCCCTGAACTGATGCATTCTGTAATATGTTGCATTTATTGTAATTTTAAACTGCTTTTCGGGTTTGCCAAGTTAGCTGTGACTTTCATTGCACTGTTACAGTAAGTTAGGGTAGTGATAGATTTATGCTGTGTATTTCACAGTCAAAGTTACCCAACTTGTTCACTTCACTTTTGAAAGGCAGACAGTAAATTTAGTCTGGTTACACTGAGGCCCTACTATGACACGGTTGACCAAGACCACATTTCATTGTCAAGTTTATTACAAAAGTGCCAGTGCTGAATTACAGAAAAACTGATTTAAACAGGCCAAATTACCTGATTTAAACAATCAGATTTCATATCAATTCAATACACATATAGACCGGGTGGTTAAGAAGGTGTTTAGCATACTTGCCTTCATTGCTCAGACCTTTGAGGATATGAGTTGGGATTTTGTGTTGAGGTTGTACAAAGTATTGGTGAGGCCACCTCTGGAAGATGATGTCCAGTTCCGGTCTCGCTGTTATAGGAAGATATTATTAAGCTAGGGAGGCTTCAGAAGAGATTTACCAGGATATTGCCAGGAATGGAGGGTTTGAGTTATAAAACTAGGCTGGGACATTTTTCACTGGAGCATCGGAGGGTGAGGGTGTTATAGTGGTTTATAAAATTATGAGTGGTATAGATAAGGTGAATGGCAGGTGTCTTTTCCGTAGGGTGGAGGCTGACAAGACTATGGGTCATATTTATAAGGTGAGAGGAGAAAGGTTTAAAAAAGACATGAGGGTCAACTTTTTCACAGAGTGGTTGGTGTGTGGAATGAACCTCCAGACGAAGTGATGGATGTGGGTACAGTTACTTTTAACAGACATTTAGATAAGAACATGAATAGGAAAGGTTTGGAGGGGTATGGACCAGGAGCAGGCAGGTGGGACAAGTTTAGTTTGGAATTATGGTCAGCATAGACTGGTTGTGCTGAAGGGTCTGTTTTGTCCAAGAATACCGATGATGTTTGTCCATCTCTGTGATACAAACATTTAATGGGTAGCATGGTGGCTCAGTGGTTAGCACTGCTGCCTCACAATGCCAGGGAATGGGTTCAATCCCACCCTTGGGCAACTGTCTTTGTGGAGTTTGCACATTCTCCCCATGTCTGCATGGGTTTCCTCCGGGTTCTCCAGTTTCCTCCCATACTCCAAAGGTGTGCAGGTTAGGTGAATTGGTCATGCTAAATTGCCCGTGGGATGTATAGATTAGGTGGATTAGTCAGGGGAAATGAGGAGTAATAGGATAGGAGAATAAGTCTGGGTCAGTAAATCTTTGGAGGGTCAGTGTGGACGTGTTGGATGAAATGACCTGTTTCCACACTGTAGGGATTCTATGAAATAGAGAATGTAAGCAGGAAAGGTATTTGAATTCTAATAAACCTCTAATGTTTAAACATCCATTGTTGATAAGGCTAACAAACAGTGTTGCAAATGTTTGACTGTATGTTCAGGTTAATAGATTATGTGGTATTAACTTGCTTGTTTGTCTTATGGGAATATCATTACTCATCAACTCACTTCAAATTTTAAACAGTGATATTAAAAGACTCCACTGAAGTCTGATTTAAGAGATCTGAAGGTACAGATTCCGAATTGTCCTGTAACACATTAATCTAGCAGTGGAGGCCCACATCACATATAATGACCATGTTCAGTAATACAGCAACAAATAATTTGTCTTACATTCCTTTTCTAAGCAACCAGGGTACTGCCACTCTGGAAGCTCATTATTATGGCTGGGTTTTCAAACCAAGTATCTTAGAAATCTACAGTAGTCAGGATAATCTATTCCTGTTGTATGTATAATCCCCCACCCTCACCAGGCAGGTTACTCATAGATTAGCAAAAGCAAATGTTAGGGGAGATTCCAAGTGCATTGAAATCTGAAAATTAGGGCCTCCACTGCTGATTCCAAAGAAATCCAGACTTGCACTTGTTTCGTATCTTTCACAAGCACAGGCAATCTTTTCAGCCAGAAAAGTTCTTTTGAAGAATGATCTGCATTGGAAAGTGGCAGATTCAGCAGCGCAGAGTCAATTTCCCCTAAACACAACGTAAGAACGACCAGATAATCTTTTTGACTCAAGATAATCTTGAGTGAAGGATAAATGCTGACCAAGACAAGTGGATCAGCTCCTCCATCTTTCTTCCAGTAGTTTTAAGGGTGATCAGCCAAGCTCAAAGGAATAAAACCCTTTTTTATCCAAAGGGGCGAACACCTCATATTCCAACCCAAAAACATTAGGAGAGCAGATTGGATAAAGTAAGAGGTTTTGGTTTCAGAAACCTGTTAACTTCTTGCAGGACATCTGAGGAGAAATTGGACACAGGTTCTGAGAACAATCGTGGTATATTTGCCAGTATGCTAGTGAGATTTGTGCAGCATTTGACCATTGCGACAGATGTGATTTCCTTGAACTGGATTGGGTTTCCTTCGATTCACACTTTTTAAATTTGTCTTATTTCTCAAGATATTGAACCTGGGCACATCCCCGACAGTATCAATATCCCCTTTGAGACCTTCATGGATCCAGAGACTCTCAGGATGAAGAGTGAAAAGGAGCTGCAGTGCTTGTTTGAGGATCACAATGTCGACCTGAAGAAACCACTGGTAGGGACGTGTAGTATCGGGATCACTGCCTGCTTTGTTGTCCTTGGTGCCCAAATCTGTGGGAAAGAAAATGTGATGATCTACGATGGTTCCTGGCAAGATTGGTTCACCCGGGCCGACCCCAGTCACATTATCTCGGAGAGAAAGGAGAAAGTCAAATAAGCAGCACTGAAAGCAATGTTTTAGATTGTGCTGTTCCCGTACCAAAATTAGTAGATAATTTGAGAGTCATTCTTAAGTTTTATTTGACTGACCAACGAATCTATCTTTTATTGTGTTGGAGGTAAGAGGAGAAGGTCAAGTCAAACCAAGTATTTACTGGCATCCCCCACTATCCAAAAGCAGAGCATTTCTATGAAACGTGTAAAGCAAAGAAGCATCAACTCATATGGGGAAAAATTTCACCTTTTTTCATAAAAGTGAAAATCCTCTTTGGATTTATGAAAACGTGTACTAATGTAGGTCTTTCGTAAAAATGAAGTGGCTTGAAGCGAACTAGCGAAAGACAGGGGATAGCTGTACTTGAAAGGTTTGATCTATTCCCTGGTAGAAGGGCCCTGTGAATAATTAGTAAGTGTTCTTCTGGGTATTGATGGCAACAACAGGTGGCCCTCTTTTGTCTTGTTGTTTCAGTCATAGTTTTGGATTTCTCAAATGATGATTTGCCCGGAGACTCGACCTTTTTCACAAGATGCAGCAGGATGGCAGGTAAAAAGAAGCCAAGGACAGTTTGTTGAGAACCGCTCTAAATGTATAGTCAGTGATAGAAGAGTGATGAGAGACGTGTGACTTGTGAAGGGAAATGAAGCCATTTCTGGGGAAAGTTTAGCACCTTCCAGAATCATTCACTGTTTTGTTTCTTGCCATATTTGTTAGGGGCACGACGTTGTCATTTCCTGAAGGTGCTACATGTGCTGAGGCTGAGTGTCCACTGAGTTTCAAAATGCTTCTCTCAGTGATTTACTCCTTGAATGCAGTGACTGCTCTGTGTAGCCAAGATTTTAAAGTGAGACCAGTTAGCTTTTGATGAGTATAGGAAGCCTGAAATTGAAATGAGTCTGGCATATCTTTGCTTTCCAAGTGAAATTATTTGTTATTGAGTCGATGTTCCTCTTCTTATTAACATTAACTGTAAACTCACAGCCTTTACAACATCACTTGTGGGTTAAGAGTTAGTTTACTTATGCTGCACCCAAGAGTGTGAGAGAAATAAAGGCTACATTCCTATTCTGTTCTTGATCTAACCCACACAACTGAAAACAGAAAACATTTCCCCTCAGCTTGGAAGAAATATTGTAGAGGAGAATAAGACTTGGCTGAACTATGCATCCTGTCTGGACTTGCTTCATAGAAATTGAGAATGTCTTCAGGGCAAGTTCTGACTTGTGAAATTGGGAATGCTCCATTGTTAATGACAGTAAAGTTAGTCTGGATTGCAGAATAAATAACAGTGAACAATTCCTGGCATTGCAATGAAACCTGTTCCTTTCAATAACATTCTGAACATTTTCTAGCAACATGTTCAGCCTTGTTATTAATCTTTATATGCTTAATACATATCGAATGCGCCTCTGTCCTTCTCAGTTTACACACAGGCCAAGTATGTTGTAATGTAGATTTAAAATATACATTGGAAAAGGAGATGGAACATTGTACAAAAAAAGCCTTCCCTGTACAGCTAACTAGAATAAAGGAAATAATGGTACAGAAGTTGGCCAGTCAATACCAAAGTAATCTATTTTGTTGCTGTAAAAAGTTTCCCTTGAAATGTTTAATTAAAATTTTCAGAGTTTCGAAGGATTTTTGTTAGACACGTGTCCAGAAAAGTTTTGAGAAAAGCTTCATTCAGACGAATAGTCAAAGAGGGAATGAGGGGATCACATTACTGCATAAATTTGATGAATTGTTGAATGTACCTGAAAATATAGAGGTAGGTTTGATACAATGAGAAGTCAAGCAATCTGAAGTATTCAATCAGTCTGTAACAGATAAGCAATTGCAGAGCAACTTGGCTGTGGGCTTAAGTCCCACTCCAGTGACATCCAGCACAAAATCTAGACTGATTCTCCAATGCAGCATCCAAGGAGTACTGCACTGCCAGACATACTCAGTTTCTAGTGAGACATTAAACCAAGGCCCTGACTATGCTCCTAGATCAAACTGAGAGGTAAATAAACAATGTTACAGCTTCAGGCCACTTAAAGGCTTGTTAACACTTGTTGTACATTAATTATTAATTGTGTCCCTGACCCAAGGAATGCCAATTGTAATCATTTTAATAAAATTAATTCAGTTAAGTAGTTTGATTTGACTCCTTTTTGCATCAAAGATCAGAAATATGAGAAATGGGTTAGACTTTACTGCAGTTCATTTGGTCCAAAATGTTATCCTTGTTCTCACAGAATCTGTAAGTGTGGAAACACGCCATTCATCCCAACAGGGCCACACCAACCCTCCGAAGAGCATCCCACCCAGACCCATCTCCTTATCCTTTCCCTGTAACCCTACGTTTCCCATGGTTAAAGCACCTAACCTATACATCCCTGAATACTATGGGGCAATTTAGCATGGCCAATCCACCTAACCTGCACATCCTTGGACTGTGGGAGGAAATCTCATTGTATCTCATCTACTCTATATTTTTTAAGTACATTAAAAAATTCAACTAGCAGACACAAGAAGAATATGCAAACTCCACATAGAAAGTTGCCCAAGGGTGGAAGTGAACCCAGGTTCCTGGGGTTGTGAGGCACTGGGGTGAACATCTCAGCCACCATTTCATCTCTCATAACCCAAAGCTTCAAAAGTGCCTCTTCTGAGAGACAGGATTTACAGGCATTTGGACAGGCAAGTACTCATTTGGGATAGTCAGCATAGTGCAGGAAGTCCATCTTGCGAAATTGATTGAGGTTTTTGAAGGGGTGATCAAGAATGTTGATGAGAGCAGAGTGGTAGACATTGTCTGGCAAGGCCTTTGACAAGGAACTGCTTGGTAGGTTAAATCTCATGGGATCCAGGGAGACCTAGCCAACTGGATGCAAAATTGGCTTGACCATAGAGGACACGAGGTGGTGGTAGAGAGTTGTTTTTTTCAGACCTGAAACCAGGATGAGAATTTAGGAGGTATGGTTAGCAAGTTTGTGGATGATGCCAAGATTGGTGGTATAGTGAACAGTGAAGAAAATTATCTGGCAATGCAGCAAGATCTTGATCAACAGGTCCAGTGGGCTGAGGAACGGCAGATGGAGTTTAATTTAGACAAATGCAAGGTATTGCATTTTGATGGACCAAACCAGGGCAAGACTTACATAGTCAATGGTAGGGCCCTGGGGAGCATTATAAATCAAAGAGATTGAGGGGTAGATGTTCATAGCTCCTTGAAAGTCAAGTCACAGATAGACAGGATGGTAAAGGAGGCTTTCAGTATGCTTGCTTTCAAAGGTCAGGGCATTGAGTATAGGAAATGGGATGTCTTAGTTGCAGCTGCTCAAGATATTGGTGAGGCCACAGTTGGAGTACTTCATGTAATTCTGATAGCCCTACTATAGAAAGGAAACTATTAAACTAGAAAGAGAGCAGAAAAGATTTACGAGAATGCTACCTGGACTGGCAGGTTTTGAGCTATGAGGAGAGGCTGGATAGGCTGAGACTTTTTTCCTGGAGCAGAGGAGGCTGAGGGATGACTTGATAAAGGTCCATAAAATCATGAGAGGCAGAGGTGCAGCAAAGAACCAACAGCTTTTCTCCATGGTAGAGGAGTTTGAAACTAGAGGCCATAGAGGAGAAATACAAAAGGGTCGAGAGGGGCAATTTCCTCACACAGAGGGTCGTAACTGTCTGGAATGGACAGCCAGAGTTAATGGTGGAAGAGAGTGCAATTTTGTCATTTAAGAAGCATTTAGGCAGGTACATGGATAGGATAGTTATGTGAGATCTTGTGTTCTAATAACTCAGTCACTAGCTTGCTATATTCATTATTACTGGTTCCTGTTCATTCATTCATAACCCTTTACTAGCCTGTTATTTATTATATCACTGTTTCATTCTTTCATTCATAAAACTACAGTTCTGTATTATAGTTTACTATTGCAAGATAGACTAAGACTAAAGCAGTACTTCCAAACCCCTTACTGTTCCTTTACACCTTCAATCCTTATCAGACCTATTTACATCAAAAGCTACCTCTGTTAAATATCAGACTACTAACCTATTCAGAACAATATCAGCCTTGACGTCATGCCTCCATTACCTACCCGAAACTATGGAAAGAATATGTTAATCAGCCCTTACCAACCGTCTCTCAGATCTGAATAGATTACAAAACATCAAACATGTTCCCCAATTAGTATGTACTTGTTAAATACCTTTTAACTGGGCTGTTATCCCTTTAAGAAACTAATTGTCAAAACAGCACTTATGTGAAATTGTATAAATGAATGAAACTCTCAAATAGTAAACAAATTTCAACCCAGTATGGTAATCAGTTTAATATCCTTTAAAGTTTTATTAAGTACACGTACAATTTCTAACTTATTTAGATCATATAGGCCCAGTATTATTTACTAACATTAACTAACTTAAAAGATAAAAGGACTAACATCTCTTAATTATGCGATCAGATCAGACAGACACCCTTAATCCTAAGAGGAGCAGCAGCCACCTCTTAGCTCATGTTATAACTCATCTCCTGTTTCCCAAGACGGAAGCCCCTCAAACTTTTGTGTACCTGAGATAAAACAATGTAACACCATAGTATTGAAATTTTAATATATGTAAGAACTGTGTATAAAGAGGCTATTGTAAGAGTTGTATTTCAGGATGTGCTAATCTGGCTGCTGAATAAAGAGACTATTTTTGCCATTCAGCGATTTTGGTCTTTATTTGAACATGATCCAACAAGTAGTTGGCGATACGGACCAGAAGCAGGCAAATGGGTCTAGTTTAATATGCCCTAAGAGGGTTTATGAAGGACTTATGTCCAAAAGGTTGACCCTCCTGCTCCTCAGATGCTGCCCAACCTGCTCTGCTTTTCATGCACCACACTTTTCAACTCTGTTCTCCAGCATCTGCATTCCTGACTTTCTCTGATTTGGGGCAAAGGGCTTGTTTCCATGCTGTAGACCTGTAAGTAATCAAGCTTTGCGGGACTGAAACAAGAACCAATTTGATCAGAAAGTGAGAGTAGAGCAAGAAGGAATATATTTGTAGCTGAAAGTACAGCAAGGGGAATTGACACTGTTCTCTGCAGCATAGAATGTGTATCCTGACAGCCATGATTTGGAGGTGCCAGTGTTGGAACTGGGGTGGACAAAGTTAAAAATGACACAACACCAGGCTGTAGTCCAACAGGTATATGTGGAAGCACTAGCTTTCAATGCACTGTCTCTTCGCCCCCTGAAGAAGCAGCACCTGAACGGGGAGAATTGGGTGCAAGTTCATTGGGCAATGGTGCCAACATGGGAGAAAGTACAATTTGACCTGTTGAGATTGTGTACACCTGAACTGTGCCTGGACTAATCTCCTAGTGAGCTGCGTAATTAGGGACATGAAAAGTGATTTAAAATAAACAAGACGTTGAGTGATCAAGCCTACTGGATGTAGCAAAACAAGGGGTAGAGTCGAAACAGGTGATCAAATTGGTAATATGGGAAATTAAGGTCAGAGAGTCGCAGGAAGGCACAGGGAGGAAAAAAATTAACAATGCCCCAACAGTCGAGGTTACATGTCATAAAGATAAGAAAAAGAGAAAACCAAAGGCCTTTTCTGAAGCAAACAAAAACAAAGTATTGGACAAACTTAGCAGGTCTGGCAGCATCTGTAGGGAATAAAAAAAAGTTCATGGTTTTTAGTTCGATGACCTTTCAGACTTGAAAGCAGTTCAGAAAAGGTATATGCGCTGATAACACAGGAGTCGGAGGGCAAAGGAGAGAGTGGACAAGTAGAGATAGAATCCAAAGAGAGAGATAAAGAATAGCAAATAAAGGCATTGTTGATGGTAAACTGGGCGAGAAAAAAAGCTAGGTAAGTGATGATGGCCAAAGTCTGCTCCCACGTCTTATGGTTAAACGTTGAAGTAACATTAGCTCCACCCTATCTGACACTGTCATATTAGATGTTTTCTGCACAGTTCTTGCAAGTTCTGACAAGGAATGCAAACTGTACTAATAGCTATCATACAATAAACCATCTTGAGCACCCGAGGCAGAGGGTGGAGGACAAGTCAGAGGATCTCCTCGTGGGTTTGCTCCTGGGCCTGGCCAGGCTTGGCCATTAACAGGTCCAGGCAGCAGGCCATGGAGGCAGTCGTTATGGCTGATTGCCTGCCCCTCTTCCGCGGTTACGTTCAAGCTCGGCTATCCCTTGAGAAGGAGCACGCAGTATCTACCAATACCCTTGAGGTTTTCAGGACGTGGAGTGTTTTATTTCCCCCTCTAATTCTATTTTGATTTAATCCCTACCCTCACTTTAACTTTTTCGTTCGCTTGGTTTATTTCTCTTTCTCATCAGTGGTGGTGGCGGGGGGGGGGGGTGATTCTGACCTCCCACCACCAAGGGTTGCTGTATGTGGTGTCTTCAGTGCTTTTTTCCCCTGGTCACAGATGAACAATCTTTGGCATTGGAACTTGGGCTTCCCAAAGTAGGAAATTCTGAAGAATAATGACTGGAATCCCAAACGTTAACTCTATTTTGTCTATCCACAGATGCTGCTAGACTTGCTGAGTCTCTCCAGCAATTTCCACCAGGAATAGGAGCAGGAGCCACTTGAATCTGCTCTGCCATTCAATAGGATCTTGACTGATCTGACATTCCTCAAATCCACTTTCCTGCCTTTTTCCCGTAACTCTTGATTCCCTGAGTGATTAAGAATCTGTCTACTTCAATCCTAAATATACACGAGGAGTCCAACCCCACAGCTCTTTCCTTACATAAGTGGACCAAACATCTCACATGGAGAAAGTGAGGACTGCAGATGCTGGAGATCAGAGTCGAGAGCGTAGTGCTGGAAAAGTACAGCAGGTCAGGCAGCATCTGAGGAGCAGGAGAGTCGACATTTCAGGCATAAGCCCTTCATCAGGAATGAGGCTTGTGGGTCGGAGCTGAGAGATAAGTGTGAGGTGGGTGGGATTGGGGAGAGGTATCTGGGAAAGCAATAGTTGGATGAAGATGAGGGAGAAGGTGATAGGTACCTTTGATAGAGTGTGTTTCAATGTCTTGTGTCTCTCTCGATGGCAGTTACTCTGACTGATTTTCAAAGTGCCTGCCTTTTTTATATCCCCAACATCGGATTGTCTCATTGAATTTATTGTTTTGCCAACACTGAACCAAACGCAATTGGGTTTTAGTATCCTGGGGTATAACTTAAATTGATTGGTTAAATTATAATTGTTGTCAAAACAGCAACCAAGTCAGGTATTTATTTCAGTCAAATGTTACATATTTTAAATTTTCCAGTATACTCTTAGACTGCTCTTGTAAGCTGTCAGTGTAGAACAGCATTCACACTCTGTTAAAGGTACAGTACACGCCTTCAACTTCATAACATTAGGTTAGGGTATCTGGTCAGGAATGTGCAAGTTGGACCGAAGTGTCTGTTTCCGTGCTGTATATCTCTATGACTCTTTGTGTCCTTCCTGACTTGTTACAACATTTACTGACTTAATTGAATAGAACAATAGAAGTATATCTCACAGAAAGAGAACCTACAACCAATATGATTGATCATCAACGAATCTGCTTATATGGTACTCATTAACTGCCCTTTGTTTGATCTTCCATGGGATGAGTGTGACATTGGTATGGCCATCATTTGTTGCACCTCCCCAGTTGCCCTCAAATTGATTGGCTGTCTCAGTCATTTCAGACACAGTTAAACATTAACTACATTGCTCAAGGTCCAGGAAAGGCTGGTAGATTTCTTTCCATTGAC
Organism: Hemiscyllium ocellatum; assembly: GCF_020745735.1. Lineage (NCBI taxonomy): Eukaryota > Metazoa > Chordata > Chondrichthyes > Orectolobiformes > Hemiscylliidae > Hemiscyllium > Hemiscyllium ocellatum. The sequence continues at coordinate 17,082,192 of NC_083433.1, forward strand.
TTCACATTCTCCCCAAAGTGGTGATACAGAAATAGATATAAGTCCTATCTGTTGTCCAGTTTTACAGGATTTTGGTGACATCAAGCTGGAGTTGTTTATGTAGCTTTGGTCTTGTTACCTAAAGAAAGAACTTCTATGCCTTGGATGGACTCAGACAGAGCTTTATTGGATTGAATCCTGGAACAATTCGATTGTCTGAGCAGAAGAGATTCAGCGAAATGGGTCTTCTTTTTGCATTTTGAACAAAAAAATGGTGATTTTATATAAATAAATTTTAAAATTCAGAGACTTAACAAGGTGGAGGCTCTGAGGCTCTTTCCCTTGACTGGACGTTATGGTCTCCAGAGCTAGAACGGAGGGGGGGGGGATCAACCATTTAGGACTGAGGATCAAACCCACTACAATAACTGAATTTGAATTCAGTTAACAAAATTAGGAAAGGAAGCTTCTCTCAGTAATGGTGACCATTAAATTATCATTGATTGGTATCAGAAACAATATCTGGTTCACTAATGACCTTGAAGGAATGGAATCGTCTGTCCTTACCTGGTCTGGCATGTATGGGACTGCAATGTGGTAGATACTTGACAGGTTGTGACTGTATTTGACTCTGCAAAACCCAAGAATAAATGGTTTCTGTGAGGCTAATTCTCAAATGTTTTTTGGTGGAAAGAATTCCTTTCAATTGGTCTGGTAATCACAGAACTCCCTTTCTAAATTATCCTTGTGCTGCTCTAACTACTCCTCCATCTGAACTGTCCTCCTTAGCCAATCAGGTACTGTGGTTACAAGAGCAGGCCAGAGATTGGGAATTCCACACAAATAAGTCTCCTCCCATTGACCATTAGGTCAGGAGTGTGATGGAGTACTCTCCATTTACCTGGATGGGTGCCGCTCCAACAACACTCAAGAACCTTGATACCATCCATGACAAAGCAGCCTGCTTGATTGACACCCCATTTCCAATCCTCAATCTTCACTCCCTACGGTCCCAACACACTGCAGCAGTAATTTGTACCCTGTACCCAATGCACTTCAGCAACTCAGAATCCACAGAATTGTTATGGCACGGAAGCAGGCCATTTGGCCCATTTTATCTGCACTGTGCATTCGCCAATGTGCATACCTTCCAGACCTTTGACCCCTAAAACCTGGAAGGACAAGGGCAGCATGCACAAGAGGAACACCATCTGCAAGTTCCCTTGTAAGGCACTCACAATCCTGATTTGGAACTATATATCATTGTTCCAGGTACAAATTATTAGAACTTCCTTTCCAACAGTCCTGTGTGTGTGTGTGTGCTCAGTGTTTGAATGTAAGGAGTAGGAGTAGGCCATTTGCCCACTCTATCATAAACTTCTTCATTCAATAAGATTTTTGCTGATCTTGCCCTTAACTCCATTTAATTGCCAAGCCATCTCCCAACCCATGACTCCTTTATTGATCAATAATCTGTTGAACTCTTATATCTGGCAAAGAAACCGCGAGTCGACTCTTAATAGTAATAAATGATAATATTTATTTATTTAACACAATTAATATTATCAAAAGAAAATGCACTATAAACTAACCATTTACACTATAAATCTAATCAACTATCTTGTGCTTTAACTTAACTGTGGATGATCATATATCACCACACTAGATCTTGACCTTGATCCATGTGGTGATGATCATTTGGTCGTCTTCTCGTGGTGGTCCCAGGGGTGACTTCCCTTCTTAGTGTTTGGTCTTGAGTTACCGCCCCAGGGTGGTGTTGCAGAGATTCTTATACTTAGTAGTTGTTCGTGCCCTTTTAGGAGGGCCTCCAGTGTCCTCTAAAAGATCGATCATGGCTCGATCACCCTGATCGATTGGACCCAACCAGGCGTTAACATGTCGATGGCAGGGTGATCCTTAGGCATCCATTTCTGGAGGTGTTGCCCTCTCCAAATAAGGGTACGAGGCGTCCACGTGTCTGGCAAACAACCCGATGTTCCGATTGTCCTGGGGATGGCATTCAGACTGATTCTGTTCAGTTCAAATTCAAGTGTACTTTATATTGTTTGCAGCTGCTGTCAGTTGCTACACTGTCTGTAGCTGCAGCCTGTTTGGATTCTGTAGCTTGTTTATTCTAGAGCACAGTCACTTTTGGTTAAGGCTTGTCTCAATTTCCCAGCATGCCTCATTTATTGACTATTTTTCATAAATCCATCATTTTAAGTGGCCCAGCTAGCCACAAGTCTATCACAGACTCAAATGTACTCAATAGTACAAACTCCACTGCTATCACAGGTAGAGAATAGTTCAAATCTGTATGCAGCATTCTGAGTGTGTTCCCAGGTTGGCGATGCCATGCTTGGAGTACTGTGTACAGTTTTGGTTGCCTTGCTATAAGAAGGATGTTGTTGAATTGCAGAAAAGATTTACAAGGATGTTACCAAGACTGGGGATGAAAATGTGTTGCTGGAAAAGCACAACAGGTCAGGCAGCATCCAAGGAGCAGGAGAATCGACGTTTCGGGCATGAGCCCTTCTTCAGGAAGACTGGATAGAGTTATACGGAGAGGCTTGACAGGCTGAGACTTTTTTTTTAACTGGAGTGTAGGAGAATGAGGGCTGACCTTGTGGAGATTTATAAAATCAGGCAGGGCACAGATAAGTTGAATAACAAAGGTCTTTTCCTAGAGTAGGGCACTTCAAAATTGGAGGGCATAATTTTTAACGTGAGAGCAGAAAGATTTAAAAGGGATCTGAGGGGCAATTTTTTCACACAGAGGGTGGTTTTAAAGTAGAATGAACTGCCAGAGGACGTGGCAGGTGTAGGTACAGTTATAACATTTAAAAAACATTTGGATAGGTGCATGAAAGGAAAAGTTTAGAGGATGTGTGGCTAAAACAGACAAATCCATCACTGAATCCCCATCCTTGGGCTTACCATTGACCAAAACTCAACTGGACTCACCACATAAACACAGTGGCTACAACAGCAGGTCAGAGACTAGGGATACTGCAGCAAGTAAGTCACTTCCTGACACCCCAAAGACTATCCACTATCTACAAGGCACAGGTCAGGCGTGTGATGGAATACTCCCCACTTGCCTGGATGGGTGCAGCTCCTGCAACACTCAAGAAGCTTGACACCACCCAGGACAAAGCAACCTGCTTGATTGGCACCACATCTACAAACATTCAATCCCTCCACCACCAGCACCCAGTTGCAGCTGTGTGTACTATCTACAAGATGCAGTGCAGAAATTCACAGGAGATTCTTAAACAGCACCTTCCAAACCCATGACCACTTTCATCGAGAAGGACAAGGGCAGTAGGTACTTGGGAACACCACCACCTGCAAGTTCCCCTCCCAGCCACTCACCACCCTGACTTGGAAATATACGGCCATTCCTTCACAGTCATTGGGTCAACCTCCTGGAATTCCCTCCCTGCCGACATTGTGGGTCAACCCACAGCAAGTGGACTGCAGCGATTCAAGAAAGCAGCTCACCACCACCTTCTCAAGGGCAAGTAGGGATGGGCTATCAATGCTGTCCAGCCAGCAATGCCCAAGTCCCACAAATGAATCTAAAAAAATGGGACGAGTTTATTTTGGGAATCTCGATATGCATGAATGAGTTGGACCGAAGTGTCTGTGCTGTATAACTCTATCATTCCAAGTGTCCTGTGTATTTGTAGCTACTTCATACAAATATGTAGGAGCCATTCAGCCCTTCAGTCCTGTTCTACCAATCGATTAGATCATGGTGTACAGCTATTTTTTAAGTAATTTTGAGAAGATATTCTGATATTTTGACTCCTTCAATGAATTTGGGATTATGATATATTGAAAAGGTGAGATGGAATATCCAGGGTACTTGAGGACTCTAACAGTGTGGAGAAATGGAAGGGTAGATTGCTTAGACAGTGAAATCAGAGTATAATTGAGAAGGATCACTCTTTCTGACCATAAAGCTCTTTTATTCTGATATAACAGTCAGTAACTGTCAAATGGACTCATTCCAAAATAAACACATTAATGCCTTGGTTGTAGTGCAGACATCAAGTTTACACAAACACATTAACAGTGATGTTGTATTCAGAGAATCAAACCACCTTGGCAATGGAAGACTGAAAAAGGTCTGGAAGATGAATTATATGGTCACATAGACTGACCATGCCAAGATCTATGGAACAGGCCATGAGCCTGTCTCTAGAAGCTGTAATTGAGTGGCACCTCTTCACATCCAGTGTGTGATGTGGCAAGATACTCACCAGCTCTCACTGCCTGCCACATTCCTTTGGGAAGCATTTACAGACTGCGAATTAACTTGTTCAGCCAGATTATGAACTCGTCTTCACATGGCCGTGAAATCCTTAAGTGGGACATGAACCCAGAACTTCTGACCCAGAGATAAGAGCTCTATCCACTACAACACAAGCAAACCTGCTGTTATTTTGACGAATTTCCCTTTAAATTTCTCAAATGCTCCATTTGGCAATGAGTTCTATATTCGAACTGCTTTGCTGTTTAATTCCCTGTTGGATTTATCAGTGACTATCACATCAGTCACATTTAAACAGGAACACGTTCTCTACATCTTATGTTTGAAAATTAACTGATCAGTATTCATGGTAGTTACATATCTGTGAGTTAATGTGAGTCTTGTTTGCTTCCACAGAGGAGTATCAGAAGAAAAAGGCTGCAGATCACACAGAGGAAAATCTCCAGCACATGCTCGGTGCCAGGTTCCTGACTGAGAGCAAAGTGACTCAACAAGTGAGTGTTTCTAACACGTCAGTTTCTCACCATCTCCCACGTGTGTCGGAGTTTTGCAGATTGAAGGCCAGCTCAAAAACGTCTTGACTTTGTTGATAGCACTGGATTCTGAAGCTGCGTTAGACAAGGCTGGACAAAGGACTGGACCCATAAGAATGTGTCAGTCGTGGTTCAGTGGGTCACACGCTCACCTCAAAGTCTCAAGTCTAGAAACTTGCCACAAAATGCAGACTGAGGGACTGCTGCACAGTCAGAGGTTCAGCCTTTTGGATATGACCTTAAACCAAGGTGCTGTCTGCCTTCTCAGGTGACTGTAAAAGGAAAAAAATCGCAGGGCTGTATTTTGAAGAAAGGTAAGGGAGTTCTACCAGTGTCGATGCTTATCCCTCAACCAATATCATTAAAACAGATGGTCAGCCCTTTCTAAACAAAAGGAGAAAGACTTTCATTTTTATCGTGCTTTTCATCACTACAGCCAGTGATGTAATTTCTGAAGTGTGCATCTCTGTTGTAATGATGGGAACATGACAGCCAATTGATACACAGCCAGCTCCGACAGACAGCAATGTAACAATAACCACATTGTGTGCCTTTGTGATGTTGAGTGAGGGATAAATATTGGCCAGGACACTGGGGCGTACACGTTCTGCAGGACCTATGGGAAATTAGACAAATGTGGGAGTAATGATATCACATGATGACCTAAATGGCCTCCTTCTGCTGTATGATTCTGCGATTCTGTGAATGGTGTTGTAGAAATATAAAGCAGTTTCGTCCTTCAGTTTAGCACACAGGCTGCCAGTCAAAACTGATGCGGAAATGAACTCTCAATGTAAAATCTTAATTTTTTAAAAAAAGTTAACTTTAGGTCTTGAATTTTTGTCGAGGAAGGAGAGCAAAGGATTGCCCAGAGAAAGGGGAAGTGAAGAAGGAAAAGAAGAGCATATTCACACATAGTGACTTTAGAAAGTTTGAGAGAGAGTATTTTGGGGCTTCCTAACATTGGCCTTTGCTGAAGAGTGGACCAGCAGGCTTCAATTGTTGGGGAGAGATCAGATTACTGCATCACAAACCCTGTAAGCAGTGCCAAGCTCAAGACCTGCCTATCACATACTTAAAACCTTGTGTTCTCTTTTTCTGTGTTTCACATCAACACACAAACATTTGTGTTAAGCAAAGAGTAAATATTGCATCATACCAGATTACTTGCGCTTATTACTAGAATGCCATGTCTAACACTGTCTCTCCCTCTCTGACTCTATTTAGAGATTTGAATATTGTTGCAATCCCTCAGCAGGAAATAAGATTAGATTAGATTCTCTACAGTGTGGAAACAGTCCAGTCCACACCGACCCTCCGAAGAGAAGCCCACCCAGACCCATTTCCTTCTGAAAGATGCACCTAACAGAACAGGCAATTTAGCATGGCCAATTCACCTGGCCTGACATATTTGGACTGTGGGAGGTAACTGGAGTATCCGGAGGAAACCCAGGGAGTATCCGGGGAGAATGTGCAAACTCCACACAGACAGTTGCCCAGGGCTGGAATCGAACCTGGGACCCTGGTGCTATGAGGCAGCAGTGCTAACCACTCAGCCACCATGCCACCCCATGTGAGGAGATGTGAGTGCAGAATCTTGTTAGATAGGGAGCACGGTTGTTCCAACTCAGTTCAAGTTTCTTGCTGCCAAACAGCTCTCAACCTCCATTTGGGGTTTTAGATCACATTTGGGATGCCCTGATCTAACAAGTACCACCATTTATGAAACCTTTAGCTCCCAGTCATATCACAGTTTTATTCATGGAAAGGAACATTCTGAGATGTTTTGACTCTTTCTCTTCCAGTCCACCACAAACCATCCCAATGAGCAAAGCCATCTTGCTAGTTGATCCAGTCAGGTAGACCAGGAATGCAAGATTTCAAGCTTGTCTTTGCTGATCTTTGGGGTGGCTACCATTCACTGTGGTGTACCTGGCGCTAAGGTTCCAGCTTCTTTGCATTATCCAGAAAAACATATTGCATAACACCTATGTTTGAAGAAAGACACCTCTCAGAGTGTAGCATCCCCTCAGTACTGCATGGGAGCGTCAGCCTTGATGTTTGCAACAAGGATGGGCAATAAATGCTGACTAGCCAGCAATGCTGACATCACATAAATGAATAATTAAAAATGAACACCTACGCTTGGACATCAAGTATGGATGAAATTGGGCAGAGTTGCTACCCCTGTTCCCTCTGTGTGTTCTTCACATTCATTGTTAATGTTAATTCACGAAGAATGACAGTGAGTGAGATGGGATGAAGACTTTGCCTGAATAATTAATGTCCCTGCCCCGCATCCTCCCTCCCCTTGTTAAAACTCCAGTTTTTAAACCAGGAAGTGTAAAGTTCAGAAAACAACTCACAACCTTCTCACTTATTCTGAAGATTGCACCTTCTTCTGATCGATACTCACAAAACATTGAAACCATGATTAACTTCACCCCCCCCCACACTTCTTGTAACTTAATTATTTAAAGGCTTATAGCAAATTGGCATTGGTTGTCCATCCCTAATTGCCCTTGAACTGAGAGCAGTTAAGAATCAACCACAACAATGCCTGCTTAGTGTTCTGGGGTCATGGGTTCATCTCCCAACTTGGCAGCTGGTGGAATGTAACTATAACAGATGAATACATCTGGAATATAAAGCTCATCTTCGTAGCAGTGGCCATGAAACTGTACTCAGTAATAATGAAAATAGCATTTAGTTCACTACTATCATTTCGGGAAAGAGACCTGTCCCCTGAAACAGGTTAGCAAGCCATTATGTTCAAGGGTAATTGGGAGTGCGCAGTAAATGCTGGCCTGGCCAGTGAGACTAACATCCCATGAAAAAATAAATAAAAAGATTATCCATCGCAGCCTCCATCCCCAGTGTACCCACTCTATTGTTACACAGCTCAGAATTAATTCTTGCTATATAAAGTTATCTCTGGCCTCACTGAGTTCTGGGTTCAAGTCTGATTGCAGAACCTGGATGCAAAGATCAAGGCTGATGCATTTATCTCCCTGGTCCCCTTAACAGCCTCATTACATCTTGATAGAATGCTCAGAAGTATTTTTCTCTTATAAGTGCTATCCGAATGAAACTGTAGTGATAGGAGCATACAATGGGTGAGGCATCCTCCATCTGGCTCCATGATGTTTCTTTAGCATCAGGGAATGCTGTAATGGGGAAATCTCATTTCATCTGGGCTCATGTACACAATGTTATAGCAACCTAAAGGTATTATTGCCATAGTCCTACCAGACCACAGGGCTGCCCTCTCATTAGAGAGACAGAGACAACTGGTGGTGGTTTAATCTGAGGGTCACCATACCTCAGGTAAGGAGAATGGTTGTAAAGGAGAGCCCTTCATAATATCTTCAGCCGATGCAGAAATTGAAGCCACACTGTTAGCGTTGTTCTGCATTGCAAACCACCCCACTCCAACCAACTTCTTAGTAGCAGTATATTTGATAGAACAGTCGTTATTCCCATAATTGCAAACTACTGTTGCATTTAATATTCAGTCTGGGTATTCAGGAACCCAATGTGAAAACTAAATGTTGTCTTTATCTAATGTGAAACAAATTTAGGATTGGGACTGCACTCCAGATCTTAGAATCCCTACAGTGTGGAAGCAGGCCATTTGGTCCATTGAGTCTACATCAACTGTCCGAAGAGCATCCCACCTAGACCCACGCTATTCCCTGTAACCCCATATTTCCCTTGGCTAATCCACGTAGCCTGCACCTCCCTGGACACTTTGGGCAATTTAGCATGGCCAATCCACCTAACCTGTACATCTTTGGACTGTGGGAGGAAACTGGAAGACCTGGAAGAAACCAAAGCAGACACGGGGAGAATGTGCAAACTTGGCACAAACAGTCCCTGGAGGCTGGAATTGAGCCCAGGTCCCTGGCACTGTAAGGCAGCAGTGCTAACCACTGAGAAGCATGCAGCCCAATGGGTTCCAAACAGGTGATTTCACTTCAGCACAGTTCAGGAGCCGTGCCGGACCGCCCTGGAGTAAGATCACCTGATTCAGTACACTGGTATTTGGGTCATCTGTTCCAACAAGTTCAATATTAATTAGCAAAGAACCAAAATGAACTCCAGGATCTGTTTTGGACCATATCAATATTGAGTCATAGTGACAGCAGGTCACATAATGGGGAAAAAAGGCTTACTCTTCACTAGCAGCAAATTTCCCAAGACATTTCACATTGAGGTTGTATATTTACAAGAACAGTGATGTGCGAAGTAATATGATAAGGAACAATGGTTAATGCACATTGAGGGTGTATGTGAGTTCAGCAATAATGGGATAGAATGAAACAGTATATTCTGTGACTGGTATATGTTATTAAACAAAGTTAACAAGCCAAGAGTATTGCATATTGAAGTGCTTAATATAGCAGACACAATACTACTACTAGGTTCCACTGAGAGAAAATTGTCACCAGGTCTTTATGTGGAGCTGGTTGCATTGATTACTATCTTTCTTTTGTCTTGTTTGTATTCATTTTTAGTCAGACTGTTGTGGGAAATTGATGTATGGTTCAATCTAATCGAGCAATTCACCCTCACCCTGTCATTCTAACGTCCATCCCTCCATTGTGGAGATTGATAGCTCCTGACTGTGGGAGATTGATGACTTGCTAGTTCTCCCCGAAGACTTCCCAGTCTGTTGGAACTATGTGTTTTTCCAAGCTTTACAAATATCTGAAATTGGTATTATTTATATTTATAAAGGTTAAATTAAAATCACTGTCGTCCTGCTGTCTCATTATAGAGAGATAATTGGTAGTGGTTAAACTTAAGGGTCACCACACCGCAGAAAAGGGGAGGGATTGGGGAGGAGTGCCCTTATAATAAACTCAGCTGGTGCAGGAATTGAACCTGTGTTGTTGGTGTCACAAACCAGTCTGCCAGCTAATTACTTATAAACATATAAGCCATAATATGTAACTGTAGGTGTTCTAACCCAATCCCATGGTCCTGCAAGGATTGAGCACACTGGAAATGGGATCCTTAGTGGGATCAGTGAAGAAACTTTGAGGAAGTTACCAGGGTTCAGAATAGTTGCAACCTGTTTTTGGATTGGGAAGAAGTACAATGAATCCCAGAGATGTTAAACATAGATAGGGTCTCAGGAGTGCTTAGGAAGTCCTGAGATGGTCAGGAGAGGCACATTTAGCAAATTAAAGTCTGTTAAAACTGGGGGAAATTGCTGAAATTTGACAGTAGGTGAGTACATAGTCCAGGAATGAACATATGTGGAAACGGCACCAATCCCATTCAAACTGTTGGGTCTTAACTCCCATTGCTACCAACTGGTATCCATCTTTACGAACTGCCTTCAAATAACTTATTGAGTTTTGAAGCAAGTTGCAGCATTGTCACAGTTTGTCTTCTTAAACAAGTCAGACTTTTTTAGTTGACTCGAACAAATACCAGACTGGAAAGCTTGCAAAATTTGCTTAAAACTGATATTCTGATATAAGGTCTGTACGGGATTCTGAAGGAGACTGGAGCAACAGGGTGTATGACCATGCCTTAGAGGCTTCTTTGGAACAGAGTACAGGTTGTAAATAACTTATGGCCTCCATCGGGGCACCAGTATCAGAGGGTACTCAAACCAAAAGCAGGGAGACCCCACAGAGTGTAACAGTACTGTGCCTTTAAGAGAGATGTGTTCTGTGCTGTTTCTCTTGTAGAGAGATATTGTCACAATGGTTCAGAGATGTCTGTTTCACACAGGCGTTTGGTAAACAGCTTTAAGTAATCCCTGGTTGGTTATTTTAAATTAGACAAAAGAAGCATGAGTGGGTTGGGTCAGGGCTCGCGCAGACCCAGGAAGGCTTTTAGTGTTGCTTTCAGTTCGTGATAGGTTCCTGCTACTGCTAAAACAACACCTTGAGTTCTCTGCTGCTCGAGTCTTAGAAGGTTTCCTTATAAAAAGAGATAGAGTGTTTCTTTCAGTCTTCATTCTGATGGACTGATGAGAGGCAGTATGTGAAAATCTTAACTGTTTGCTAAATTACTTTACCAAGGATGTGTTTATGGAATAGTGTCTATTTGGAACAGTTGATAATGAATAGTTTTGTGATATATTATCTAGTTAAGTATTTCAATAGAGTTAAAGTTATAACAATTCTTATGCTTTGAATAATTGTGTTGTAAAAAAATGTGTTTTGATTAAAGTCTGGTGAACTAGTCTGTCTAGGCTACTCGTCTAGTGGACATCTCGAAATAGGATTGTACGCTTCCCTATAAATAAATATGTAAGATAGGGTTGAGGCTTTCTCCTTCCTATATTTTGAGGGGGCTGGGGTGTCTGTCTGGTCCATAATAAGAGATGGCAACATAAATATCTGGTGTAGGATTGAAGACCAGCACTGGCCATTGGAAGGATAGAAGTTGACCCCATTGTGATGATTGTGGCGAAGTTGGTGGAGGAAGATGTTTAGCGGGTGAAAGCAGTATTGACCACAAAGATGGAATTTTCTGTTTGTTATGGACCAGACCCCTTCAAAATATTTCAGGTAAGTAGCCTGGACTTCAACCTTTTCTCATTAAGGGTAAATGTGAAGTGCTCTGTTTCAGCAATATGGCTGGTCAAACTATTTGATGTTAAGCAAAAAGAGTCGATAAAGTGTGGGGCTGGAAAAAGCAGAGCAGGTCAGGCAGCATCTGAAGAGCAAGAGAGTCGACATTTCAGGCACAACCTTTCATCAGGACCATTAAGCAAAAACACAATTTATTTAAACCCTATAGTTAAAATACAAACAAAAGTAAGACAAACTTAGAATAACAACTCTGTTGAAAAACTTAGCAGAATACTAGATACTATTACTAATTAACTGTTTCAATATAATAACATCCCATAAACAGGCAAATTCAGACACAGATTCTTGCAATTAACCAGTTCAGAAGGAAAAAAACATCAAGACAAAATCGAAAAAGAATAGCAGCATTGAACTATATGACTCCATGACTATGAAATAAAAGTTTCCCACTCTGTTGAGACCCTAAAAGCTTCTGAAGCTACTGAAAAACCAAAACGCAGAAATTCTGATCTGGGGGACCTGGCCCCACCCATTCAGCCTGCATTTAAAAACAAACCCATGACCTCCCAAGCTGTTTCCTGAAGTGGTGCTAGCTAGACAGCTCCGAACCTCTCATTCAATCTCTCTCAAAAGAAATCAGGACAAAATAACCTCTTAAAGCCACAGCATTGTCACATGCTTAACTTACAAAATCCTCTCCAGGGATAACAGCTCAAGTCTCATCGAGAAGGCACTCCTGATTCACACTGCAGTTGTAAGCAAAGTTTGCTTTCTTGGCAGGTTTGACCTGTCAAGCTCTGGAGATGTGAAGGAAATCCTTAACATTATGATAATCAGGTACCCATTTCCTGACCCTCTAGTGCTGGGGCTCAGTGCTGGTGTGGGTGTTGTGGATAGGATCCTGGTTCTTCCTGGGATTGCGATCTGTTTGAATTTTGAAGGAAGAAAATAACCAAGTCTTTAGAGACAATCAGGAATTAAAACAATTTTTGTTGTCTCTGGGAATCAACATTGCAGCTAAATGGAAAACAAAAAGATTTAATATCCCACAATTCCTTGTCTTTATCACTGATTCTAACTCCACCCTCTGACACCATCAAGTGTATGGCTCTTAAGATTACAGCTCACCAACTTTCATTTTTCTGTATCTTATTCCCATCGAGTACAGTTTTAGTGCTAGTGTCAATCTGTATCCCTCCTGCGAGTTTGGGTTGATGTCTTGCCAGGCCAGTAGAACTCAAAATTCTGAAAGAGCAAAGTGAAAAACAGAAATAGCTCCATTTTTGTTTTATCCTGGGCATGCTCACAGACCTAGAAGATTCAACATTGACAATTAATTTGTCAAGGTGAAAAACAAAACTAGTTTGAACCAATTTAGAGTGATTTAAGTGTCCAGGCTACATTGCAAATCATGTTGTCACCAGATTATGTAGTGTAACATTTTAGCATTATTCTGTCCCGAGGTTAAAAGTTCTGTACCGTGTTCATTCCTGAGCTGAGTTTCTTACCCATATCCTCTCCATTGCTAAGCCATTTACTTCCACAGTGTGGAAATTAACCCATGCTGTTGGCACCACTGTGCATTATAAAGGAGCTGTCTAGCCAATTGAGCAATCCAACCCTCTGAAGTACTATGTGCAGTTTTGTTTTCCTTACCTCAGGAGGGATATTACTGCCATAGATGGGGTGCAATGAAGACGACTCACCAGCCTTTTCCCAGGATGTAGCAGAAATGTATCTTCTAAACCATTGAAGCAAGACTTCACTACTCATTTTATGGTTCTGTTTCTGAAAAACACAACTGTAAGTGAATTATGGATTCCCATGGGAAAAAATGTTATAATGGGAATTACATTTCTCCAGAGATTTTCTGCCCAGAATTCCAGTGTACAATGTTGAAATACTGTAATGTCCATATATATTAATGTACATTCCTAGCTGTCCTTTAGGGAAAGGAACTGCTGTCCTTACCTGGTCTGGCCTGCACGTGACTCCAGACCAGAACAATGTGGTTGAATTTTAACTGCCCCTCTGGGCAATTAGGGGTGGCCAATAAATGCTGCTCTGGCCAATAATGTCTACACTGTATAAATTTCAAAAACTCTCGTCCTCTCTATTTTGTTTTCCCCCTTAAAGATATTCATGACCAGAATCTACCTCCTAAAGTGAGTCAGTACTTGGCTTTATAATAATTTTAAAACTAATTTTCTAATGAACCTCAGGAGCAGATGTGACTTGAAGTTGAGCCTCCAAGTCCAAGGGTAGGGATACTACCACTGAGCACAATAATATTTCTGTGAAGTAGCTTGGGACATCGTCTCACATGAGTTAGATAAAGCTGTTGCTGTCCCCAGCATTTGCAGGAAACACTCTTTTTGCAATATTGTATTTGAATTTTGTGCGAGTTGCATTAACTGGTGCCATGCCTTTTGTGACCAGAGCCATCAAATCAATTTTAAAAAAATAACATTGTTTGGAAGTGTGCAGCCAGCACTTTACAGGGAGCAAGCAAGTGTTAAAACTGCAGTTCCTGGCCAGGGTTTATTGTTAGTAGCCAGAGTGTTAATTGCCAGGGTTTGGTGGCAGTGGGTTTAGTGACAGTTGACAGGGGTTTAGTGTCAGTGGGTTTACTGACAGTGTGCAGTGTTTGGAGTCAGTGGGTTTAAGCGACAGTGTGCAGGGTTTAGAGTCAGTGTGTAGTGACAGTTTGTAGTGTTTAGTGACAGTGGGTTTAGTGACAGTTTGCAGTGTTGACAGTCAGTGGGTGTAGTGACAGTAGGCAGGGTTTACAGTCAGTGGGTTTAAGTGACAGTGTGCAGGGTTTAGAGTCAGTGGGTTTAGAGTCAGTGAGTTTAGTGACAGTATGCAGGCTTTAGAGTCAGTGGATTTAATGACAGTGGGCTGGGTTTGGAGTGAGTGGATTTAAATTTAATGACAGTGGGCAGGATTTCGTGTCAGTAGGCTGGGTTTAGAGTCTGAATTTAGAGTCAGTGGGTTGGGTTTAAAGTCAGTGAGTTTAGTGTCAGTCTGCTGGAGGTAATTCCGCGCACTGGAGGAAAGGAGAATGGCGTTAGTGCAGGCTGTGGTATCTCCTGCCTGGCTGGCCAAGGCAATCAGCAGCGCTAAGACCGGGCCGTTGCGGGTCTTGGACTCCTCTTGGTATTTGCGAAAAATGCAGAGGGACGGCAGGAAGGAGTTCAAGGAGAAGCACATCCCCGGCGCTACCTTCTTCGACTTGGACGAATGCAGAGACCGCTCCTCCCCTTACGAGCACATGATGCCCGGGCAGGAGCTTTTCTCCCGATACTTGGCCAACCTGGGCATCTGCAACGACACCCACGTCGTCATCTACGATGCCAGCGATTTCGGGCTGTACACTGCCCCCCGGGTCTGGTGGATGTTCCGGGCTTTCGGTCACAGCCGGGTGTCGGTGCTGGATGGCGGCTTTATCAATTGGTGCAGGGAGGGTCTCCCGGTCACTTCGGAACTGCAGGACTACCCCGTGGCTGAGTACAAGGCAAAAGCCAAACCCCAGGTCAAAAGTTACCAGGAGATCCTGGACAACATCCAGAGCAAACAGTTCCAGCTGGTGGATGCCAGGCCTGAGGGCAGATTCAAAGGCACTGAGCCTGAACCCAGAGAAGGTTCCTTAAACAGTTTTGTTTTACTTGTTTTAAACCTCAAAAGAGCTTATTTCAGTATCGCACCCAGATCCTTTGTTTAAATTTCTTCCAACATTTCTAATGTGGTTGCCAACTCTGCTTCCAGTAGTGGGCTAGTATGTATTGCCAGGAAAAAGTGAGGACTGCAGACGCTGGAGATCAGAGATGAAAATGTGTTGCTGGAAAAGCGCAGCAGGTCAGGCAGCATCCAAGGAGCAGGAGAATCACAACCTCGATACGGGGTTGTGGGACTATCCTGCGCCGCCCGTTTCTACCTGCCTGCCCCGGCCGACCCATTGTCTCAGCCTGCTCCTGCCCCACCGAACTCATCTCTGCATACCTCGACACGGTCCTGTCCCCCCTTAGTCCAAGAACTCCCCACCACCTACGCCCTCTACCTCCTACATGATTTTCGCTTCCCCGGTCCCCAACGCCTTATCTTCACCATGGACATCCAGTCCCTGTACACCTCCATCCCCCATCATGAAGGATTCAAAGCCCTCCGCTTCTTCCTTTCCCACCGTACCACCCAGTACCCTTCCACTGACACCCTCTTTCGACTGACTGAACTGGTCCTCACCCCGAACAACGTCTCTTTCCAATCCTCCCACTTCCTCCAAACCAAAGAAGTAGCCATGGGCACCCGCAAGGGCCCCAGCTATGCCTGCCTCTTCGTAGGATATGTGGAACAGTCCATCTTCCGCAGCTACACTGGCACCACCCCCCACCTTTTCCTCCGCTACATCGATAACTGTATCGGCGCTGCCTCGTGCTCCCACAGGAGGTTGAACAGTTCATCCACTTTACCAACACCTTCCACCCCGACCTCAAATTTACCTGGACCATCTCAGACTCCACCCTCCCCTTCCTAGACCTCTCCATTTCTATCTTGGACGACCGAATCAACACGGACATTTACTATAAACCGACCAACTCCCACAGCTACCTAGACTACAACCTCCTCCCACCCTGCCCCCTGTAAAAACGCCATCCCATATTCACAATTCCTTCGTGTCCGCCACATCTGCTCCCAGGAGGACCAGTTCCAATACCAAACAACCCAGATGGCCTCCTTCTTCAAAAACTGTAATTTTCCCCCAGACGTGATCGACGATGCTCTCCACCGCATCTCCTCCACTTCCTGCTCCTCCGGCCTTGAGCCCCACCCCTCCAATCGCCACCAGGACAGAACCCCACTGGTCCTCACCTACCACCCCACCAACCTCCATATACATCGTATCATCCGTCGTCATTTCTGCCACCTCCAAACGGACCCCACTACCAGAGCTATATTTCCCTTCCCTTCCCTATCAGCATTCCAAAAAGACCACTCCCTCCATGACTCCCTTATCAGATCCACACCCCCCCAATCTCCACTCCCCGGCACCTTCCCCTGCAACGGCAAGAAATGTAAAACCTGCGCCCACACCTCCCCCCTTACTTCCCTCCAAGGCCCCAAGGGATCCTTCCATATCCGCCACAACTTCACCGGCACCTCCATACACATCATTTACTGCATCCACTGCACCCTCTATATTGGGGAGACAGGCCGCCTACTTGCGGAGCGTTTCAGAGAACACCTCTGGGACACCCGGACCAACCAACCCAACCACCCCGTGGCTCAACACTTCAACTCCCCCTTCCACTCCACCAAGGACATGCAGGTCCTTGGACTCCTCCATCGCCAGACCATAGCAACACGACGGCTGGAGGAAGACCGCCTCATCTTCCGCCGAGTAACCCCACAAGGGATGAACTCAGATTTCTCCAGTTTCCTCATTTCCCCTCTCCCCACTTTGTCTCAGTCCCAACCCTCAAACTCAGCACCACCTTCCTGACCTCTGCGTCCCCAACCCCACTCCGGCCTATCATCCTTACCTTAACCTCGTTCCACCTATCGCACTTCCAACGCCCCCTCCCCCAAGTCCCTCCTCCCTACCTTTCATCTTATCCTGCTTGGCACACTCCCCTCATTCCTGAAGAAGGGCTCATGCCCGAAACGTCGATTCTCCTGCTCCTTGGATGCTGCCTGACCTGCTGCGCTTTTCCAGCAACACATTTTCAGCTCTAGTATTTATTGCCAATCAGGATTAGCTGTGTGCGGGGAGATTGAGACAGTGAAGAGGTGGATATTTCCCTGAACTGATGCATTCTGTAATATGTTGCATTTATTGTAATTTTAAACTGCTTTTCGGGTTTGCCAAGTTAGCTGTGACTTTCATTGCACTGTTACAGTAAGTTAGGGTAGTGATAGATTTACGCCGTGTATTTCACAGTCAAAGTTACCCAACTTGTTCACTTCACTTTTGAAAGGCAGACAGTAAATTTAGTCTGGTTACACTGAGGCCCTACTATGACACGGTTGACCAAGACCACGTTTCATTGTCAAGTTTATTACAAAAGTGCCAGTGCTGAATTACAGAAAAACTGATTTAAACAGGCCAAATTACCTGATTCAAACAATCAGATTTCATATCAATTCAATACACATATAGACCGGGTGGTTAAGAAGGTGTTTAGCATACTTGCCTTCATTGCTCAGACCTTTGAGGATATGAGTTGGGATTTTGTGTTGAGGTTGTACAAAGTATTGGTGAGGCCACCTCTGGAAGATGATGTCCAGTTCCGGTCTCGCTGTTATAGGAAGATATTATTAAGCTAGGGAGGCTTCAGAAGAGATTTACCAGGATATTGCCAGGAATGGAGGGTTTGAGTTGTAAAACTAGGCTGGGACATTTTTCACTGGAGCATCGGAGGGTGAGGGTGTTATAGTGGTTTATAAAATTATGAGTGGTATAGATAAGGTGAATGGCAGGTGTCTTTTCCGTAGGGTGGAGGATGACAAGACTATGGGTCATATTTATAAGGTGAGAGGAGAAAGGTTTAAAAAAGACATGAGGGTCAACTTTTTCACAGAGTGGTTGGTGTGTGGAATGAACCTCCAGACGAAGTGATGGATGTGGGTACAGTTACTTTTAAAAGACATTTAGATAAGAACATGAATAGGAAAGGTTTGGAGGGGTATGGGCCAGGAGCAGGCAGATGGGACGAGTTTAGTTTGGGATGATGGTCAGCATAGACTAGTTGTGCTGAAGGGTCTGTTTTGTCCAAGAATACCGATGATGTTTGTCCATCTCTGTGATGCAAACGTTTAATGGGCAGCATTGTGGCTCAGTGGTTAGCACTGCTGCCTCACAGTGCCAGGGAATGGACTCGATCCCACCCTCAGGTGACTGTGTTTGTGGAGTTTGCACATTATCTCTATGTCTGCATTGGTTTCCTCCGGGTTCTCCAGTTTCCTCCCATACTCCAAAGGTGTGCAGGTCAGGTGAATTGGCCCATGCTAAATTGCCCATGGTGTCCAAGGATGTCTAGGTTAGGTGGATTAGTCAGGGGAAATGTAGAGTAATAGGGGCATAAGTCTAGGTGAGTTACTCATCAGAGGGTCAGTGTGGACTTGTTGGGCACATTCACCTGTTTCCACACTGTAGGGATGCTATGAAATAGAGAGTGTAAGCAGGAAAGTTATTTGAATGCTGATAAACCTCTAATGTTTAAACATCCATTGTTGATACAGGCTAGCAAACAGTGTTGCAAATGTTTGACTGTATGTTCAGGTTAATAGATTATGTGGTATTAACTTGCTTGTTTGTTTTATGGGAATATCATTACTCATCAACTCACTTCAAATTTTAAACAGTGATATTAAAAGACTCCACTGAAGTCTGATTTAAGAGATCTGAAGGTACAGATTCCGAATTGTCCTGTAACACATTAATCTAGCAGTGGAGGCCCACATCACATATAATGACCATGTTCAGTAATACAGCAACGAATAATTTGTCTTACATTCCTTTTCTAAGCAACCAGGGTACTGCCACTCTGGAAGCTCATTATTATGGCTGGGTTTTCAAACCAAGTATCTCAGAAATCTACAGCAGTCAGGATAATCTATTCCTGATGTATGTATAATCCCCCACCCTCACCAGGCAGGTTACTCATAGATTAGCAAAAGCAAATGTTAGGGAAGATTCCAAGTGCATTGAAATCTGAAAATTAGGTCCTCCACTGCTGATTCCAAAGAAATCCAGACTTGCATTTGTTTCGTATCTTTCACAAGCACAGGCAATCTTTTCAGCCAGAAAAGTTCTTTTGAAAAATGATCTGCATTGGAAAGTGGCAGATTCAGCAGCGCAGATTCAATTTCCTCTAAACACAACATGAGAACGACCACATAATCTTTTTGACTCAAGATAATCTTGAGTGAAGGATAAATGCCGACTAAGACATGTGGATCAGCTCCTCCATCTTTCTTCCAGTAGAGTTAAGGGTGATCAGCCAAGTTCAAAGAATAAAACCCATTTTTACCCAAAGCGGAAAACACCTCATATTCCAACGTTAAAAACATTAGGAGAACAGATTGGATAAAGTAAGAGGTTTTGGTTTCAGAAACCTGTTAACTTCTTGCAGGACATCTGAGGAGAAATTGGACACAAGTTCTGAGAACAATCGTGGTATATTTGCCAGTATGCTAGTGAGATTTGTGCAGCATTTGACCATTGCGACAGATGTGATTTCCTTGAACTGGATTGGGTTTCCTTCGATTCACACTTTTTAAATTTGTCTTATTTCTCAAGATATTGAACCTGGGCACATCCCCGACAGTATCAATATCCCCTTTAATACCTTCATGGATCCAGAGACTCTCAGGATGAAGAGTGAAAAGGAGCTGCAGTGCCTGTTTGAGGATCACAATGTCGACCTGAAGAAACCACTGGTAGGGACGTGTAGTATCGGGATCACTGCCTGCTTTGTTGCCCTTGGTACCCACATCTGTGGGAAAGAAAACGTGATGATCTACGATGGTTCCTGGCAAGAGTGGTTCACCCGGGCCGACCCCAGTCACATTATCTTGGCGAAAAAGGAGAAAGTCAAATAGGCAGCACTGAAAGCAATGTTTTAGATTGTGCTGTTCCCGTACCAAAATTAGTAGATAATTTGAGAGTCATTCTTTAGTTTTATTTGACTGACCAACGAATCTATTTTTTATTGTGTTGGAGGTAAGAGGAGAAGGTCAAGTCAAAGCAAGTATTTACTGGCATTCCCCACTATCCAAAAGCAGAGCATTTCTATGAAACGTGTAAAGCAAAGAAGCATCAACTCATATGGGGAAAAATTTCACCTTTGTTCATAAAAGTGAAAATCCTCTTTGGATTTACGAAAACGTGTACTAATGTAGGTCTTTCGTAAAAATGAAGTGGCTTGAAGCGAACTTGCGAAAGACAGGGGATAGCTGTACTTGAAAGGTTTGATCTATTCCCTGGTAGAAGGGTCCTGTGAATAATTAGCAAGTGTTCTTCTGGGTATTGATGGCAACAACAGGTGGCCCTCTTTTGTCTTGTTGTTTCAGTCATAGTTTTGTATTTGTCAAATGATGATTTGCCCGGAGACTCGACCTTTTTCACAAGATGCAGCAGGATGGCAGGCAAAAAGAAGCCAAGGACAGTTTGTTGAGAACCGCTCTAAATGTATAGTCAGTGATAGAAAAGTGATGAGAGACGTGTGACTTGTGAAGGGAAATGAAGCCATTTCTGGGGAACATTTAGCACCTTCCAGAATCATTCACTGTTTTGTTTCTTGCCGTATTTGTTTGGGGCACGACGTTGTCATTTCCTGAAGGTGCTACATGTGCTGAGGCTGAGTGTCCACTGCGTTTCAAAATGCTTCTCTCAGTGATTTACTCCTTGAATGCAGTGACTGCTCTGTGTAGCCAAGATTTTAAAGTGAGACCAGATGGCCTTTGATGAGTATAGGATGTCAGAGTTGAATTAAGTCTGGCATTTCTTCCCTTTCTAAGTGAAATGCTTTGTTATTGAGTCGATGTTCCTCTTCTTATTAACATCATTAACTATAAACTCACAGCCTTTACAACATCACTTGTGGATCAAGAGTTAGTTTACTTATGCTGCTCCCAAAAGTGTGAGAGAAATAAAGGCTACATTCCTATTCTGTTCTTTACCTAAGCCACACAACGGAAAACAGAAAACATTTCCCCTCAGCATGGAAGAAATATGTAGAGGAGAATAAGACTTGGCTGAACTATGCATCCTGTCTGGACTTGCTTTGTAGAAATTGAGAATGTCTTCAGGGCAAGTATGTATCTTACCTCCAGTTCTGACTTGTTAACATGGGAATGCTCCATTGTTAATGACAGTAAAGTTAGTCTGGATTGCAGAATAAATAGCAGTGAACAATTCCTGGCATTGCAATGAAACTTGTTTCTTGAAATAACATTCTGAACATTTTCTAGCAACATGTTCAGCCTTGTTATTAATCTTTATATGCTTAATACATATCGAATGCGCCTCTGTCCTTCTCAGTTTACACACAGGCCAAGTATGTTGTAATGTAGATTTAAAAGAGACATTGGAAAAGGAGATGGAACATTGTACAAAAAAAAAGCCTTCCCTGTACAGTGCGATTAAAAGAAATAATGGTACAGGAGTTGGCCAGTCAATACCAAAGTAATCTATTTTGTTGCAGTAAAAAGTTTCCCTTGGGCTACTTGAAATGTTTAATTAAAATATTCAGAGTTTCAAAGGATTTGTGTGAGACAAATGTGTCCAGATCAGTTTTGAGAGAGGCTTAATTCAGAGAATAGTCAAAGAGGGTATATGGGGATTAGTATTACTGCATAAATTTGATGAATTGGAGTTTGCACATTGTTTAATGTACTTGAAAATATAGAGGTAGGTTTGATACAATGAGAAGTCAAGCAATCTGAAGTATTCAATCAGTCTGTAACAGATAAGCAATTGCAGAGCAACTTGGCTGTGGGCTTAAGTCCCACTCCAATGACATCCAACACAAAATCTAGACTGATTCTCCAATGCAGCATCCAAGGAATACTGCACTGCCAGACATACTCAGTTTCTCATAAGACATTAAACCAAGGCCCTGACTATGCTCTTAGCTCAAACTGAGAGGCAAATAAACAATGTTACGATTTGGAGATACCGGTGTTGGACTGGGGTGTACAAAGTTAAAAATCACACAACACCAGGTTATAGTCCAACAGGTTTATTTGGAAGCTAGTGTGCTTCCAATTAAACCTGTTGGACTATAACCTGGTGTTGTGTGATTTTAAACAATGTTACAGCTTCAGGCCACTGAAAGGCTTGTTAACACTTGTTGTACATTAACTGTTATTTGTGTCCCTGACCCAAGGAATGCCAATTGTAATCATTTTAATAAAATTAATTCAGTTAAGTAGTTTGATTTGACTCCTTTTTGCATCAAAGATCAGAAATATGAGAAATGGGTTAGACTTTACTGCAGTTCATTTGGTCCAAATGTTATCCTTGTTCTCACAGAATCTGTAAGTGTGGAAACACGCCATTCATCCCAACAGGGCCACACCAACCCTCCGAAGAGCATCCCACCCAGACCCATCTCCTTATCCTTTCCCTGTAACCCTACGTTTCCCATGGTTAAAGCACCTAACCTATACATCCCTGAATACTATGGGGCAATTTAGCATGGCCAATCCACCTAACCTGCACATCCTTGGACTGTGGGAGGAAATCTCATTGTATCTCATCTACTCTATATTTTTTAAGTACATTAAAAAATTCAACTAGCAGACACAAGAAGAATATGCAAACTCCACATAGAAAGTTGCCCAAGGGTGGAAGTGAACCCAGGTTCCTGGGGTTGTGAGGCACTGGGGTGAACATCTCAGCCACCATTTCATCTCTCAGAACCCAAAGCTTCAAAAGTGCCCCTTCTGAGAGACAGGATTTACAGGCATTTGGAGAGGCAAGTACTCATTTGGGATAGTCAGCATAGTGCAGGATTTCCATCTCGCAAATTTAAAGTCATAGAGATGTACAGCATGGAAACACTCCCTTCGATCCAACCCGTCTATGCCGACCAGATATCCCAAGCCAATCTAGTCCCACCTGCCACTACCTGGCCCATATCCTCCAAACCTTTCCTATTCATATACCCATCCAAATGCCTCTTAAATGTTGCAATTGTACAGCCTCCACCACATCCTCTGGCAGCTCATTCCGTACACGTACCACCCTCTGTGTGAAAAAGTTGCCCCTTAGGTCTCTTTTATATCTTTCCCCTCTCACCCTAAACCTATGCCCTCTAGTTCTGGACTCCCTGACCCCAGGGAAAAGACTTTGTCTATTTATCATATCCATGCCCCTGATAATTTTGTAAACCTCTATAAGGTCAGCCATCAGCCTCCGACGCTCCAGGGAAAACAGCCCCAGCCTGTTCAGCCTCTCCCTGTAGCTCAGATCCTCCAACGCTGGCAACACCCTTGTAAATCTTTTCTGAACCCTTTCAAGTTTCACAACATCTTACCGATAGGAAGGAGACCAGAATTGCTCGCAACCTTCCAACAGTGGCCTAACCAATGTCCTGTACAGCTGCAACATGACCTCCCAACTCCTGTACTCAATACTCTGACCAATAAAGGAAAGCATACCAAACGTCTTCTTCACTATCCCATCTACCTGCCACTCCACTTTCAAGGAGCTATGAACCTGCACTCCAAGGTCTCTTTGTTCAGCAACACTCCCTAGGACCTTACCATTAAGTGTATAAGTCCTGCTAAGATTTGCTTTCCCAAAATGCAGCACCTTGCATTTATCTGAATTAAACTCCATCTGCCACTTCTCCACCCATTGGTCCAGATCCTGTTGTAATCTGAGGTAACCCTCTTCGCTGTCCACTACACCTCCAATTTTGCTGTCATCTGCAAACTTACTAACTGCACCTCTTATGCTCGCATCCAAATCATTTATGTAAATGATAAAAAGTAGAGGGCCCTGCACCGATCTTTGTGGCACTCCACTGGTCACAGGCCTCCAGTCTGAAAAACAACCTTCCACCACCACCCTCTGTCTTCTACCTTTGAGCCAGTTCTGTATCCAAATGGCTAGTTAACATAGAACATTACAGTGCAGTACAGACCCTTCGGCCCTCAATGTTGCGCCGCCCTGTCATACTAATCTGAAGCCTATCCCACCTATACTATTCCATGTACATCCATATGCCTGTCCAATGACGACTTAAATGCACTTAAAGTTGGTGAATCTACTACCATTGCAGGCAAAGTATTCCATTCCCTTATTACTCTTAGTTAAGTAACTACCTCTGACATCTGTCTTATACCTATCTCCCCTCACTTTAAAGTTGTGTCCCGTCGTGTTTGGCGTTCCCATACTTGGAAAAAGGCTCTCCTGTCCACCCTATCTAACCCTCTGATTATCTTGTATGTCTCTATTAAGTCACCTCTCAACCTTCTTCTCTCTAACGAGAACAGCCTCAAGGCCCTCAGCCTTTCCTCGTAAGACATTCCTTCCATACCAGGCAACATCCTAGTAAATCTCCTCTGCACCCTTTCCAAAGCTTCCACATCCTTCTCATAATGCGGTGACCAGAACTGTACACAATACTCCAAGTGTGGCCAGAGCTTTGTACAGCTGCAGCATAACCTCCTGGTTCCGAACTCAATCCCTGTATTAATAAAGGCCAAAACACTGTATGCCTTCTTAACAACCCTGTCAATCTGGGTGGCAACTTTCAGGGATCTTTGTACATGGACACCGAGATCTCTCTGCTCATCTGCACTCCCAAGAATCTTGCTATTAGCCCAGTACTTTGCATTCCAATTACTCCGTCTCAAGTGTATCACCTCACACTTGTCCACATTAAACTCCATTTGCCACCTCTCAGCCCAGCTCTGCATCCTATCCATGTCTCTCTGCAACCTACTACATCCTTTGTCACTATCCACAACTCCACCGACCTTAGTGTCGTCTGCACATTTACTAACCCACCCTTCTAAGCCCTCATCCAGATCATTTATAAAAATGACGAACAGCAGTGGACTCAACACCGACCCTTGCGGTACGCCGCTAGTAACTGGACACCAGATGAACATGTTCCATCAACTACAACCCTCTGTTTTCTTTCAGTAAGCCAATTACTGATCCATACTGCTATGTCTCCCACAATCCCATTCCTCCGCATTTTGTATAATAGCCTACTGTGGGGAACCTTATCGAACGCCTTGCTGAAATCCATATACTCTCATCTACCTGTTTGGTCACTTTGTCAAAAAAGTCAATAAGATTCGTTAGGCACGACCTACCCTACACAAAACAGTGCTGACTGTCCCTGATCAAATTATTATTTTCTAGATAGTTATAAATCCTATCTCTTTTCCAACACTCACTGGTCTGTAATTACCAGGGTTGTCTCTACTACCCTTTCTTGAACAAGGGAACCGCATTTGCTATCCTCCAGTCCTCAGGCACTATTCCTGTAGACAATGATGATTTGGAGATCAATGCCAAAGGCTCGGCAATCTCTTCCCTTGCTTCCCAGAGGATCCTAGGATAGATCCCATCCTGCCTAGGGGAATTGTCTATTTTCACACACTCTATTCTCCCTGAATTCCATGAGATCTAACCTTGCTAATCAGTATCCCATGGGGAACCTTGTCGAACGCCTTACTGAAGTCCACATGGATCAAATTTGATTGAGGTTTTTGAAGGGGTGATAAAGAAAGTTGATGAGAGCAGAGTGGCAGACATTGTCTAGCAAGGACTTTAACAAGGATCTGCGTGGTAGGTTAAATCTCATGGGATCCAGGGAGACCTAGCCAACTAAGATGCAAAATTGGTTGATCAGATGGCCTCCTTCTTCAAAGACCGCAATATCCCCCCCAGACGTGATCGACGATGCCCTCCACCGCATCTCCTCCACTTCCTGCTCCTCCACCCTTGACCCCCGCCTCTCCAATCGACACTAGGACAGAACCCCATTGGTCCTCACCTACCACCCCACCAACCTCCATATACATCGTATCATCCTTCGTCATTTCCGCCACCTCCAAATGGACCCCACCAACAGAGATATATTTCCCTCCCCTCCCCTATCAGCGTTCTGAAAAGACCACTCCCTCCGTGACTCCCTCGTCAGGTCCACACCCCCACCAACACAACCTCCAATCCCCGTACCTTCCTCTGCAACCGCAAGAAATGCAAAACTTGCGCCCACACCTCCCCCCTTACTTCCCTCCAAGGCCCCAAGGGATCCTTACATATCCGCCCCAAATTCACCTGCACCTCCACACACATCATTTATTGCATCCGCTGCACCCGATGTGGCCTCCTCTATATTGTGGAGACAGGCCGCCTACTTGCGGAACGTTTCAGAGAACACCTCTGGGACACCCGGACCAACCAACCCAACCAACCTGTGGCTCAACACTTCAACTCCCCCTCCCACTCCACCAAGGACATTCAGGTCCTTGGACTCCTCCATCGCCAGACCATAGCAACACGACGGCTGGAGGAGGAGCACCTCATCTTCCACCTAGGAACCCTCCAACCACAAGGGATGAACTCAGATTTCTCCAGTTTCCTCATTTCCCCTCCCCCCACCTTGTCTCAGTCAAATCCCTCGAACTCAGCATCACTTTCCTAACCTGTAATCTTCTTCCTGACCTGTCCACCCCCACTCCCACTCCGGCCTATTACCCTCACCTTGACCTCCTTCCACCTATCGCATTTCGAACGCCCCTCCCCCAAGGTCCACCTCCCTACCTTTTATCTTAGCCTGCTGGACACACTTTCTTCATTCCCAAAGAAGGGCTCATGCCCGAAACGTCGATTCTTCTGCTCCTTGGATGCTGCCTGACCTGCTGTGCCTTTCCAGCAACACATTTTCAGCTCTGATCTCCAGCATCTGCAGTCCTCACTTTCTTCTTGACCATAGAAGACACAAGGTGGTGGCAGAGAGTTGTTTTTTTCAGACTGGACGTGTGTGGCCTGAAACCAGGATGAGAGTTTAGGAGGTATGGTTAGCAAGTTTGTGGAAGATGCCAAGATTGGTGGTATAGTGAACAGTGAAGAAAATTATCTGGCAATGCAGCAAGATCTTGATCAACAGGTCCAGTGGGCTGAGGAACGGCAGATGGAGTTTAACTTAGACAAATGCAAGGTATTGCATTTTGATGGACCAAACCAGGGCAAGACTTACATAGTCAATGGTAGGGCCCTGGGGAGCATTATAAATCAAAGAGATTGAGGGGTAGATGTTCATAGCTCCTTGAAAGTCAAGTCACAGATAGACAGGATGGTAAAGGAGGTTTTCAGTATGCTTGCTTTCAAAGGTCAGGGCATTGAGTATAGGAGATGGGATGTCTTAGTTGCAGCTGCTCAAGATATTGGTGAGGCCACAGTTGGAGTACTGCATGTAATTCTGATAGCCCTACTATAGAAAGGAAATTATTAAACTAGAAAGAGAGCAGAAAAGATTTACCAGAATGCTACCTGGACTGGTAGGTTTTGAGCTATGAGGAGAGGCTGGATAGGCTGAGACCTTTTTCCGGGAGCAGAGGAGACTGAGGGATGACTTGATAGAGGTCCATAAAATCATGAGAGGCAGAGGTGCAGCAAAGAACCAACAGCTTTTCCCCATGGTAGAGGAGGCTGAAACTAGAGGCCATAGAGGAGAAATACAAAAGGGTCGAGAGGGGCAATTTCCTCACATAGAGGGCAGTAACTGTCTGGAATGGACAGCCAGAGTTAATGGTGGAAGGGAGTGCAATTTTGTCATTTAAGAAGCATTTAGGTAGGTTCATGGATAGGATAGTTATGTGAGATCTTGTGTTCTAATAACTCACTCACTAGCTTGCTATATTCATTATTACTGGTTCCTGTTCATTCATTCATAACCCTTTACTAGCCTTTTATTTATTATATCACTGTTTCATTCTTTCATTCATAAAACTACAGTTCTGTATTATAGTTTACTATCGCAAGTTTACTATAGACTAAGACTAAAGCAGTACTTCCAAACCCCTTACTGTTCCTTCACACCTTCAATCCTTATCAGACCTATTTACATCAAAAGCTACCTCTGTTAAATCTCAGACTACCTACCTATTCAGAACAATGTCAGCCCTGACGTCATGCCTCCATTACCTACCCGAAACTATGGAAAGAATATATTAATCAGCCCTTACCATTGTCTCTCAGACAAGAATAGATTACAAAACACCAAATATGTTCCCCAATTAGTATGTACTTGTTAAATACCTTTTAACTGGGCTGTTATCCCTTTAAGAAACTAATTGTCAAAACAGCACTTATGTGAAATTGTATAAATGAATGAAACTCTCAAATAGTAAACAAATTTCAACCCAGTATGGTAATCAGTTTAATATCCTTTAAAGTTTTATTAAGTACGTGTACAATTTCTAACTTATTTAGAGCATATAGGCCCAGTATTATTTACGAACATTAACTAACTTAAAATATAAAAGGACTAACATCTCTTAAATATGCGATCAGATCAGACAGACACCTTTAATCCTAAGAGGAGCAGCAGCCACCTCTCAGCTCATGTTATAACCCATCTCCTGTTTCCCAGGATGGAATTTTCTCAAACTTTTGTGTACCTGAGATAAAACAATGTAACACCATAGTATTGAAATTTTAATATATGTAAGAACTGTGTATAAAGAGGCTATTGTAAGAATTGTATTTCAGGATGTGCTAATCTGGCTGCTGAATAAAGAGACTATTTTTGCCACTCAGCGATTTTGGTCTTTATTTGAACATGATCCAACAAGTAGTTGGCGATACGGACCAGAAGCAGGCAAATGGGTCTAGTTTAATATGCCCTAAGAGGGTTTATGAAGGACTTATGTCCAAAAGGTTGACCCTCCTGCTCCTCAGATGCTGCCCAATCTGCTCTGCTTTTCATGCACCACACTTTTCAACTCTGTTCTCCAGCATCTGCATCCCTGACTTTCTCTGATTTGGGGCAAAGGGCTTGTTTCCATGCTGTAGACCTGTAAGTAATCAAGCTTTGTGGGACTGAAACAAGAACCAATTTGATCAGAACGTGAGAGTAGAGCAAGAAGGAATATATTTGTAGCTGAAAGTACAGCAAGGGGAATTGACACTATTCTCTGCAGCATAGAATGTATATCCTGACAGCCATGACTTGGAGGTGCCTGTGCTGGACTGGGGTGGACAAAGTTAAAAATCACAACACCAGGTTGTAATCCAACAGATTTATTTGGAAGCTTGCTTTCAAGGCGCTGCCTCTTCACCACCTGAAGAGGAGACAGCGCCTCAAAAGTTCGTGTTTCCAAATCAACCTGTTGGACTACAACCTGGTGTTGTGTGATTTTTAACTTTATCCTGACAGCTGTATTATATATCTGAATCAGTGGTGCTGGAAGAGCACAGCAGTTCAGGCAGCATCCAACAAGCAGCGAAATCGACGTTTCGGGCTTTTGCATCTGCATCTGCAGTCATTGTTTTTACCCTGTATTATATATCTGTCCAGTGCCAAGCTTAGGGTATCTGCCCTTGGGCTGATGAGAAACCTGTATTGAAAAAGGAAAAAATACAGTGGTATTAAATTAATAAACAAGACCTAATAGGTACAAATTTCTGGATTATTATTCAAGCCATGTGCAAATTGTCATAGAGCAAATAAGGTTAGAGATATTAATACATGACTCAAAGACTGGAAGAATTGGGTGCAAGTTCATTGGGCACTGGCACCAACATGGGAGAAAGTACAGTTTGTCCTGTTGGGATGGTGAACACCTGAACTGTGCTGGGATTGGTGTCCTATTGAGCTGCATAACTGGGGACATGAAAAGCTCTTTAAAATAAACAAGACATTGAGGGATCAAGTTTACTAGGTGTAGCAAAACAAGGGGGAAGAGTCAAAACAGGTGATCAAATTGGTAATATGGGAAATGAAGGTCAGAGAATCGCAGGAAGGCACAGGGAGGAAAAAAATTAAAAATTCACCAACAGTCAAAGTTACATGTCATAAAGATAACAAAAAGAAAACCAAAGGCCTTTTCTGAAACAAACAAAAATAAATAAACTTACCAGGTCTGGCAGTATCTATAGGGAGTAAAATAAGTTCATGGTTTTTTAGTTCGGTGACCCTTCAGACTTGAAAGCAGTTTGGAAAAGGTATTGATGTTGATGACATGGGAGTTGGAGGACAAAGGAGAGACTGAACAAGTAGGGATAGAATGCAAAGAGAGAAATAAAGATAGGCAAATAAAGGGATTGATGATGGTAAAGTGGGCAAGAAAAAATGCTTGATAAGTGATGATGGCCAACATCTGCTCGCACGTCTTATGATGAACATTGAAGTAACATTAGCTCCATCCAATCTGATGCTGTCACAGTTTTTCATAGAAGCATTGGGTTCTTGCTGACCGCTTGAAGGGATTAGATGTTTTCTGCACAGTTCTTGCAAGTTATGACAAGGAATGCAAACTGTACTACAACAAAACATCTTGAGCACCCAATGTGGAGGATGGGGGGCACATCAGAGGATCTCCTCTTGGGTCTGCTCCTGGGCCTGGCCAAGCTGGCCATTAACAGGTCCAGGCGGTGGACCATGGAGGGGGTCGTTATGGCCGATTGCCTGTCCCTCTTCCACGGTTACATTCGGGCCCAAGTGTCCCTGAAGAAGGAGCACGCAGTATCTACCAATACCCTTGAAGTTTTCAGGGAGAGGTGGGCACTACAGGCGTGGAGTGTTTTATTTCCCCCTTCCAATTCTAATTTACTTTCCTCCCTTTCACTTTTTCATACACTTAGGCATTGCCCTTGATAGGAAAGAAATATAAACTATCTTGATAACTAAGACAAGAAGTTCTTTTTAGACACCATTGCTCTATTCTCTACCACTGATAGTTAGAACCCAGCCAGAGGATAAACAAAGGAAGATTGTTGGCAAGCAAACTTCCTCGACCCCCTTTACCCCAGTCCCAAATAACAGACAAATAACATGGAAACTAAATATTCTAAAAGATTAGACGGGAAACAAATAATACATTTTTTAATCTTTTTCTTTGTAAACTCATACATTGTCACAATTGGAATAAAGAGTCAATTCTGAAGTAATATCCAACTGAAGACTTTTTTTTTCAGAGATGCTGCCAGACCCAATGAGTTTCTCCAGTACTCCCTTTGCAGTTCAGGTTTCCAGCCTCTGCAGTATTTAATCTGTTATTTATATATATTATCATTTTTGATTGGAAAACCTTTGGTGTCCCTGTCATTCAATAAACCAGGCCATTCTAACGCAGTACCTCAAACCCGCCGCTCGGAAAGACGGCGCTGTTGAGGCTGTAAACGGTCTGCCAGGCCTTCAGGGGGCGCTGTGGGATCGCTTTACTTCAGCTCGGGCACCTCTTGGCCTGGCCGTTTCATCCTGAGTCCTCGGCGCGGCTGGTGGAAGGCGGCCGCAGGCTGGAACGGCTCCGGGCAGCCGAGCGATGTCGGCAGCGCTGGTCAGGAGGGGGCTCGAATTGATGAGCCAGGATTTGAGAGGTTTGTCTTCCGAGGGAAGAGTCGCCGGGTTAATGTTAAGCCGCCGTCCATTCGCGCTCGGTCTCACGCGCTCCGTGGATCTGGAGGCAGCGATTCCGACCTCCCGACACCGGATGGAGGGAGGGCGCAATTCTAACCTCCCTGCGCTGGAGGGGGGCAATTCCGACCTCCCGACACCGGATGGAGGGAGGGCGCAATTCTAACCTCCCTGCGCGTGGAGGGGGGCAATTCCGACCTCCCGACACCGGATGGAGGGAGGGCGCAATTCTAACCTCCCTGCGCGTGGAGGGGGGCAATTCCGACCTCCCGACACCAGTGGCGCTCTATGCGGTGTCTTCTGTTAGCTCTGTTTTCTTTCTACACAGATGCTGCCAGACTTGCTGAGTTTCTCCAGCAGTTTCTTCCAGAAATAGGATCGTGCCTGACCTGACATTCCTCACATCCACTTTCCTGCTGCTACAATTACTATATTTAAAAGGCACCTGGATGGGTACAAAGTGTCACAGAGATGTACAGCACAAAGATAGACCCCTGGTCCAACTTGTCCATGCTGACCAGATATGCTAAATTAATATAAAGTCAAAAATCACACAACACCAGGTTATAGTCCAACAGGTTTAATTGGAAGCACACTATCTTTCGGAGTTAGTGTTGTGTGATTTTTAACTTTGTACACCCCAGTCCAACACCGGCATCTCCAAATCATAAATTAATATAGTCTCATTTGCCTGCACTTGGCCAATGTCCCCCTAAATCCTTCCTATTCATGTACCATCCAGATGCCTTTTAAATGTTGTAATTATTTGAGCCTCCATCACTTTGTGTGGTAGTTCATTCCATACAAGCACCACCCTCTGTCTGTAAAAGTAGCCCTTTAGGTCCCTTTTAAATCTTTTCCTTATTATATTAAACCTACGTCCTCTAGTTCTGGACTCCCTCACCCCAAGGAAAAGACCCTGTCTGTTTACCCTATCCATGCCCCTCATGGTTTTATAAACCTTTATAAGGTTACCCCTCTGTCTCCAACGCTCCAGATAAAACAGCCCTAGCTTATTCAGCCTCTCCCTATCGCTCAAACCCTCCAACCCTGGCACCATCCTTAGAATTG
This sequence comes from Hemiscyllium ocellatum, assembly GCF_020745735.1. Taxonomy (NCBI): domain Eukaryota; kingdom Metazoa; phylum Chordata; class Chondrichthyes; order Orectolobiformes; family Hemiscylliidae; genus Hemiscyllium; species Hemiscyllium ocellatum. The sequence continues at coordinate 17,114,722 of NC_083433.1, forward strand.
TTTTCTGAACTCTTTCAAGATTCACAACATCTGTTAGGAGGGAGACCAGTATTGCATATAAATATTCCAAAAGTGGCCTAACCAAATGCTGTAAGGTAGAAAGGGAGGCAAGAGAGAAGGGGGAATGGCATTTTTGATAAGCTATAACATTACGGCTGTACTTAGGGAGGATATTCCTGGGAATACATCCAGGAAAGTTATTTGGGTGGAAAAATAAGAACGGGACGGTCACCTTATTGGGATTGTACTATAGTCAGAGGGAAATTGAGAAATAAAAGTGTAAGGCGATCTGAGTTATCTGTGTGAATATTAGGGTGGTTATGGTAAAGGATTTTAACATTCCAAATGTAGACTGGGACTGCCATAGTGTTAAGGATTTAGATGGAGAGTAATTTGTTAAGTGTGTACAAGAACATTTTCTGATTCAATATGTGGATGTACTTACTAGGGAAGGTGCAAAATTTGAGTATGTGTTGGTGGAAGAGCACAGCAGGTAAAGCAGCATCAGAGGAGCAGGAAAATTGACGTTTCGGGCCGGAGCCCTTCATCAGGAATGATTCTTGATGAAGGACTCTGGCCCGAAGCATTAATTGTCCTGCTCCTCGGATGCTGCCTGACCTGCTGTGCTTTTCCAGCAACACACTCTCAACTCTGATCTTCAGCATCTGCAAACCTCACTGTCTCCTAAGTTGCAAAACTTGACCTACTCGTGGGAAATAAGGCTGAGGTGTCTGTGGGGGACCAGTTTTGGGCCAGCGACCATAATTCTATTAGTTTTAAAATAGTGATGAAAAAGGATAGACCAGATCTAAAGTTAAAATTGGCTTTCCTCCAATTTAAAATTTTAACAGTATTGAGCAAGAATTTTCAAAAGTTGATTGGGGACGGATGTTTGCAAGTAAGTAACAGCTGGAAAATCTCAAGCCTTCAAAAATAAGATAATGAGAGCCCAGAAACAGTCTATTCCTGTTGGGGTGAAAGGCAAGGCTGGTAGGTGTAGGGAGTGCAGGATGACCCGAGAAATTGAGGTTTTGGTCAAGAAAAAGAAAGAAGCATATGTCAGGTACAGACAGCACAGATTGAGTGAATCCTTAGAAGATTTTAAAGGCAGTAGGAATATACTTACGAGGGAAATCAGGAGGGCAAAAAGGGGACCTGAGACAGCTTTGGCAAATAGGGTTAAGGAGAATTAAAAGGGACTTTAGAAATGTATTAAAGACCAAAGGGTAACTAGGGAGAGAAAAGGACCCCTCAAAGATCAGCAAGGCAGGAACCACAGGAGATAGCGGAGATATTAAATGAGTATTTTGCATCAGTATTTACTGTGGAATAGGAAATGGAAGATACAAAATGGGGGGAAATAGATGGTGACATCTTGAAAAATGTCCATATTACAGAGGGGGAGGTGCTGGATGTCTTGAAATGCATGAATAGAAAAGGGCTAGAGAGATATGGGCCAAATGCTGGCAAATGGACTAGAGTAATTTAGGATATCTGGTCAGCATGGACAAGTTGGATCAAATGGTCTATTTCCATGTTCTATAACCCTATGGCTCAATGACTCTGTAGACTTCACATTCTCCCCAAAGTAATGATACAGAAATGAACACAATGCCTACCAACTGTCCAGTTTTACAGGAGTTTGGTGAGATTGCAGCTGGACTTGTAGATAATTTTGGTCTCATTGTCTAAGGGAGGAACTTCCATGCCTTGGGGGCAGTCCAACAAAGCTTTTTTTGAATTGATTCCTGGCACAATTGGGTCGTTCTGTCACAAGAAATTCAGTGAAATGGGTCTACATTCTTTGATATTTTGAACAAAAAATGGTGATTTTATGTAAATAAATTTTAAAATTCAGAGACTTAACAAGGTGGAGGCTCTTTCCCCTGACTGGATGTTATGGTCTCCAGAGCTAGAACAGGGGGGGTCAACCATTTAGGACTGAGGATCAAACCCACTACAGCAAGTGAATTTGAATTCAATTACCAAAATTTTGAAAGAAAGCTTCTCTCAGTAATGGTAGCCATTAAATTATCATTGATTGGTATCAGTAACAATATCTGGTTCACTAATGACCTTGAAGGAAGGGAATCGTCTGTCCTTACCTGGTCTGGCATGTATGGGACTGCAATGCAGTAGATACTTGACAGGTTGTGACTGCACTTGCCTCTGCAAAACCCAAGAATGACTTGTATCTGGGACACTGATTCTCAAATGTTTTTTGGTGGAAAGAATTCCTTTCAATTGGTCTGGTAATCACAGAACTCCCTTTCTAAATTATCCTTGTGCTGCTCTAACTACCCCTCCATCTGAACTGCCCTCCCTAGCCAATCACGTACTGTGGTTACAAGAGCAGGCCAGAGATTGGGAATCCCACACAAATCAGTCTCCTCCTATTGACCGTTAGGTCAGGAGTGTGATGGAGTGCTCTCCATTTACCTGGATGGGTGCCGCTCCAACAACTCTCAAGAACCTTGATACTATCCAGGACAGAGCAGCCTGCTTGATTGACACCCCATTTCCAATCTTCAATCTTCATTGCCTCTGGTCCCAACACACTGCAGCAGTAATTTGTACCCTGTACCCAACGCACTACAGCAACTCAGAATTGACAGAATTGTTATGGCACTGAAGCAGGCCATTTGGCCCATCATAACTGCGTCATACATTCACTGACTTCCAGACCTTTGATCTCTACAATCTGGAAGGACAAAGGCAGCACATGCATGAGAGCAACACCATCTGCAAGTTCCCTTGCAAGGAACATACAGTCCTGACCTAAACCTATTTCATTGTTCTTGGGTCAAATTCCTGGCACTCCTATCCTAACAGTACTGTGTATGTGTGCCTACAACCCAAGGATTGCTGCAGTTGAAGGAAGTGGCTCATCACTTGCTCAGAGTCTTTTACAGACAGACAAATGCTATCACACTAGACATGTAGTGATCACACTCCACTTTTGTTTCCTGGACTTCCTGGAATATCTCTGCAGATCCCCAGGATCCATAGACCTCAGTTTGAGAGCCATTGATCAGGTACAGAGCAGTACCTCCGGGCTGTGAAATGGAATTTAGAATCCATTATTATTATTATTTGTGGGCGGCACGGTGGCACAGTGGTTAGCACTGCTGCCTCACAGCGCCTGAGACCCGGGTTCATTTCCCGACTCAGGCGACTGACTGTGTGGAGTTTGCACGTTCTCCCCGTGTCTGCGTGGGTTTCCTCCTGGTGCTCCGGTTTCCTCCCACAGTCCAAAGATGTGCAGGTCAGGTGAATTGGCCATGCTAAATTCCCCATAGTGTTAGGTAAGGGGTAAATGTAAGGGTATGGGTGGGTTGCGCTTCGGCGGGTCGGTGTGGACTTGTTGGGCCGAAGGGCCTGTTTCCACACTGTAAGTAATCTAATCTAATCTAAATCTAATCATAACTGTCCATCCCAGGTATGATTTTTCTCTGCCCTGTGAAATTCAAGAGCAACCTTAGCCAACAGTAAAGGAAATACATCTGATCCCAGTGCCACCTTTATTTCTAGATGTTCTTTATCCAGTTTTGTGGCTGGAATTTGATTCTTGTCCTGATGCTGGTAGATGAAGCCAAACTTTGCCGTTGCTGTTTCAGATAAAGGGAGGAGCAGGAAGGCCATTCCCACGCACACGTCTGGTGCTGACCATTTGCACCAAGTTAATGCAAATAAGAAGGGAACAAAAAAGCATTTAAAGAGCTTGCAGGGACAAGGGAAGAACAAGAACAAAGCAACTGTCAAGGGCAAAGTTATTAAATCAGCATTAGGTAAGTCACTCACTTGTGTTGGATTGAGTATCTTTCTCTACAGGTGTGTATGTGCACTTTCAGTTTCTGAGCTGCATCTGCTCAGCATTTGATCGTAAGGAGTACGAGTCGGCCATTTGCCCCCTCCATCCTGAACTTCTCCATTCAATAAGACTATGGCTGACCTCACCTTGCCCTTAGCTCCATTTAATGCCAAGCCCCCTCTGAACCCTTGACTCCTTTATAGATCAAGAATCATTGACTTCCTCAAATGGCTTAAACCCCACTGCTATCTCAGGTAGAGAATGGGTCTAATCTGTATCTGATACTCTGAGTGTGTTCCCATAAGGCCGTGCTTGGAATACTGTACAATTCTCGTTGCCCTGTTATATGAAGAGTATTATTAAATTGGAGAAGGTGCAGAGAAGATTTACAAGGATGTTACAGGGACTGGAGGGCTTGAGTTAGAAGGAGAGTCTGGATAGAGCATAAGACATTTATAGAACTATGAGAAAAGGTGAATAGCAAAGGTCTTTTCCCTAGGCTAGGAGAGTTCAGAATTAGAGGGCATAATTTTAAGGTGAAAGGAGAAATATTTAAAAGGGACCTGAAAGGCAACATTTTCACATAAAGGGTGGTTTGTACGTAGAATGAACTGCCAGGTGCAGGTACCGTTAAACCGTTTGAAAGACATTTGGATAAGTACATCGGTAGGAAAGGATTAGAGGGATATGGCCCAAATACAGGCAAGTAGGGCTAATTTAGTTTAGGAAACTTGGTCAGCATGGACGAGTTGGACCGAAGGGTCTGCCTCCGTGCTGAGTGTCCTGTGCACTTGTATCCATTGCATAGAAATAGGTGGGGGGGCCATTCAGCCCCTCAATCCTATTCTGCCAATCAATTAAATCATGGTATATATTTTTAAAAATAATTTTGGTGAGGTATTCTGATGTTTTCATTCTTTTAATGGTTTAGGGTTTTGGTAGATTGAAAAGGTGAGATGGAATGTCCAGGGTAGTTGAGGACCCTACCAATGTGGACAAATAGAAGGGTAGATTGCTTAGACAGTGAAAGCAAAGGATAATTGAGAAGGATCACTCTTTCTGACCCTAAAGTTTTTTTGTTCTGATATAACAGTCAGTAACTGTCAAATGGACTAATTCAAAATAAATTAATGCCTCAGTTGTAATGCAAGCATCAAGTTTGCACAAGCATGCTACCAGTGATGTTGTATTCAGAGAATCAAACCACCTTAGCAATGGAAGACTGAAAAAGGTCTGGAAGATGAATTATATGGTCACATAGACTGATCATGCCAAGATCTATGGAACAGGTCATGAGCCTGTCTCTAGAAGCTGTAATTGAGTGGCACCTCTTCACATCCAGCGTGTGGTGTGACAAGATACTCACCTGCTCTCACTGCCTGCCACATTCCTTTGGGAAGCATTTACAGACTGCGAATTAACTTGTTCAGCCACATTGCGAACACATCTTCACAAGGCCATCAAATCCTTAACTGGGACTTGAACCCGGAACTTCTGACCCAGAGGTAATAGCGCTGTCCACTGCAACACACTGCTGTTATTTTGCAGACTTTCCATTTAAATTTCTCTACGCTATGAACCGCAAATGCTCCATTCGTCAATGAGTTCTATATTCGAACTGCTTTGCTGTTTAATTCCCTGTTGTATTAGTGACTATTACGTCAGTCACGTTTAAACAGGAATACGTTCTCTACATCTTATGTTTGAAAATTAACTGATCAGTATTCATGGTAGTTACATATCTGTGAGTTAATGTGAGTCTTGTTTGCTTCCACAGAGGAGTATCAGAAGAAAAAGGCTGCAGATCACACAGAGGAAAATCTCCAGTACATGCTCGGTGCCAGGTTCCTGACTGAGAGCAAAGTGACTCAACAAGTGAGTGTTTCTATCACGTCAGTTTCTCACCATCTCCCACGTGTGTCGGAGTTTTGCAGATTGAAGGCCAGCTCAAAAACATCTTGACTTTGTTGATAGCACTGGATTCTGAAGCTGCGTTAGACAAGGCTGAACAAAGAACTGGACCCATAAGAATGTGTCAGTCGCGGTTCAGTGGGTCACACGCTCACCTCAAAGTCTCAGTCTAGAAACTTGCCACAAAATGCAGGCTGAGGGACTGCTGCACAGTCAGAGGTTCAGCCTTTTGGATATGACCTTAAACCAAGGTGCTGTCTGCCTTCTCAGGTGACTGTAAAAGGAAAAAAATCGCAGGGCTGTATTTTGAAGAAAGGTAAGGGAGTTCTACCAGTGCCGATGTTTATCCCTCAACCAATATCATTAGAACAGATGGTCAGCCCTTTCTAAAGGTGGCACGGTGGCTCAGTGGTTAGCACTGCAGTTTCACAGCACCAGGGGCCCAGGTTCAATTCCAACCTCAGGTTACTGTCTGTGTGAAGTTTGCACATTCTCCCCGTGTCTGTGTGGGTTTCCTCTGGGTGCCCTGGTTAACTCCCACAGTTCAAAGATGTGCAGGTTAGGTGAATTGGCCATGCTCAATTGTCCAAAGTCTTCAGGGAAGTGCAGGTTGGTGTATTAGTCTGAGGTAATGTAAAGTAGTAGGTTAGGGGATTGAGTCTGGATAGGATACACGTCGGAGGGTTGGTGTGGACTACTTTGGTGTAATGGCCTGTTTCCACACTGTAGAGATTCTGTGATAAACAAAGGGAGAAAGACTTTCATTTTTTAGTGCTTTTCATCACTAATGCCAGTGAAGTAATTTCTGAAGTGTCCGTCTCTGTTGTAATGACAGGAACATGGCACCCAATTGATGCACAGCCAGATCAGAGAGACAGCAGTGTAACAATAACCAGATCATGCGCCTTTGTGATGTTGAGAGAGGGATAAATATTGGCCGGGACACTGGGGCGAACACGCATAGTCTACACTTTCTGCAGGATCTATGGGAATTTAGCCAAGTGTGGGAGTAATGATATCACATGATGACCTAAATGGCCTCCTTCTCCTGTATTATTCTGTGAATGGTGTTATGGAAATATAAAGCTATTGTCTCCTTCATTTTAACACACAAGCTGACAGAGAAAACTGGTGTGCAAGTCAACTCTAAATATAAAATTCTATTTTTTTTAAAATTCATTTTAGGTCCTGAATTACAGTCAAGGAAGGAAAGCGAAGGATCGTCCAGAGAAAAAGGAAGTGAAGAAGGAAAGGAAGAGCGTATTCACAGAGAGTGATTTCAGAAAGTTTGAGAGAGAGTATTTTGGGGCATCCTAATCTTGACCTTTGGTGAAAAGAGTGGACCAGCAGGCTTTCATTTTTGGGGAGAGATCAGATCACTGCATGACAAATCCTGTAAGCAGTGCCTACCTCAAGTCTTAATCATGAAGATGGTTTTTGGGGACTGATCTGGCACACGTGTGAGAGCAACAGAGACCTAACAAGGACAGAAAATCCAGTTCCTCTCAAGTTTGAGACCTGGCTGTAAAATCTGCCAGGGTCTACTCATCACTTATTTAGTTGTTGAAACCTTGTGTTGTCTTTTTCTGTGTTTCACATCAACATATAAACATTTATGTTAAGTGAAGAGTAAATATTGCATCGTACTAGATTACTTGCACTTATTACTAGAATGCCACTGTCTCCCCAAACCTTCTCCCACTGTGACTCTAGAGATTTGAATATTGTTGCAATCCCTCAGCCGGAAATGTGAGGAGATGGTCTCTGTGAGTGCAGGATCTTGTCAGATAGGGAGCACGGTTGTTCCAACTCAGTTGGAGCTTCTTGCTGCCAAACAGCTCACACCCTCCGCTTGGAGTCTCAGATCACATTTGGGACGCCCTAGTCTAACAAGTACCACCACTTATGTCACCTTTAGCTTCCAGTAACATCACAGTTTTATTCATAGAACAGGAACATTCTGAGATGTTTTGACTCTTTCTCTTTCAGTCCACCACAAGCCATGCCAAAGAGCAGAGCCATCTTGTTGGTTTATCCAGTCAGGCAGACCAGGAATGCTAGATTTCCAGCCTAGTCTTTGCTGACCTTTGGGGTGGCTACCATTCACTGTGGTGCCCTGGTGCTAAAGTTCCAGCTCCTTTGCACTATCCAGAAAAACACATTGGGTAACACCGACATGTGGACATCAAGAATGGATGAAATTGGGCAGAGTTACTACCCCTCTGCATGATATTCACATTCATTGTTCAGGCTCATTCCTGAGGAATGGTAATATGAGTGAGATGGGATGAACATCTTGCCTGATACCTACCACATCCTCCCCCTCCCTATTAAATTTTCAGTGTCTTTAAAACAGCAAGTATGAAGTTCAGAAAGCAACTCCCCATTTTCTCACATATTATGAAGATTGTATCTTCTTCTCATCAATGCCTCATGTAAGATTAAACCTATGGTTAACTTCACCCCTGTTATCCTCTTTAATATAACATAGTATATGCCACTGCTGGCATTGGTTGTCCATCCCTAACTGCCCTTGAATTGAGGGCAGTTAAGAGTCAACCACATTAAGGCCACCTTAATGTTCTGGGGTCATGGGTTCAATTCCCAACATGGCAGCTGGTGGAATTTAAATGCAATGGATGAACAAATCTAGAATATAAAGCTAACCTTAGTATCAGTGACCATAAAACTATAATCAGTTACCATGAAAAGACCATCTAATGCACTAATATTAGTTGGGGAAAGAGACCTGTCCTGGAAACAGCTTATCAAGCCACTCTGTTCAAGGACAATTGGGGATGAACAGTAAATGTTGGCCTGGCCAGTGAGTGTGACATCCCATGAAACAATAAATTAAAAGACTGCCCCTAGCACCTGCCATCACCAGTAAGGTACACTGTATTGTTGCACAACTCAATGAATTCTTGTGATAGAACGTTATCTCTGGCCTCACTGAGTCACAGTATTCTGGGTTCAGGTCCCACCCCCGGACCTGGATGCAAAGATCAAGGCTGACCTTCCAATGCGGTACTGAGAGGATGCTCCACTCATAGAAGTAACTTGCTACAAATGTGATGTACATCTGCCCGATTGGATGAATGTAAAATCACCTGTAACTCCATGTTGAAGAGAAGTTATTCTTGGTTAATTGGTCAATATTTATCACACAATCAATGTCTCAAAAAGAGCAAACAATCTGATTATTATCACCCTGCTGTTTGTGGGAGCTGGCTGTGTGTAGATTGGCTGATGTGTTTCCTGCAATACAACAGTGACTGGAAGAACCTTTGGTGGTTGTCAAATGTGCCTTATAAATGCCAGTCTGTTTTACTACTGGTGAAGCTGGATTTTCTTTAAAATAGATTGAGGTAACATGTTATGGAACTTATTACACACCCACCACTAAATTTGAATTTAACATGGAAATATAACTTCTGACAAATCCGTGATCAGCTTGCATTGTGGATGTATTTCATTTTCCCTGTTGCCTCTCTGGAGTTTCAAGCCCCAGTTTGTAATGGGAGATGCAGGGCCGAGCATGTGTAACAGTGTCTTCTGTAGAGAAGTCAGGATCTAATTATAACATTTAAAAGACATGTGGATGGGTACATAAATAGGAAAGGTTTAGAGGGTTATGGCTGAAAATGTGTTGCTGATGAATTCCTGATGAAGGGCTTATGCCCGAAACGTCGAATTTCCTGTTCCTTGGATGCTGCCTGACCTGCTGCGCTTTAACCAGCAACACATTTTCAGCTCTGATCTCCAGCATCTGCAGACCTCACTTTTTACTTAGAGGGTTATGGACCAAATACTGGCAAATGGAACTAGATTACTTTAGGATATCAGAGGAAAATTGGACAGAAGGTCTGTTTCCGTGCTGTTTATTTCCATAACTCTGACTACAGTCATACTGCCTTCAGTGACTGCAGAAATACAAGAGTTTAGATTAGATTACTTACAGTGTGGAAACAGGCCCTTCGGGCCAACAAGTCCACACCAACCGGCCGAAGCGCAACCCACCCATACCCCTACATTTACCCCTTACCTAGCACTACAGGCAATTTAGCATGGCCAATTCACCTGACCCGCACATCTTTGGACTGTGGGAGGAAACCGGAGCACCCGGAGGAAACACGGGGAGAACGTGCAAACTCCACACAGTCAGTCGCCTGAGGCGGGAATTGAACCCGGGTCTCTAGTACTGTGAGGCAACAGTGCTAACCACTGTGCCACCCATATCATCACAAAAATGAAACCCCACAAAAAAACCCTTCCAATTTATACAACTGCCACTTTGAATATTACTATTGCAGCCCTGTTTTCATCCAGAGCATCAGAAAAAGCGTGTTCAGGAGGGTCTCTTCCCCCTGCCCCCGAACCTCTAACTGAGCTCACCCCCAGATGCTAAAAGACCGTAAATGTAGAATAAAAAGTAAGCCATTCAGCCCATCATGTCTGCTCTTCCTTTCAGTGAGGTTAGTGCATCCAGCAATACTTTTTAAAACCGCTGTTTGCTTTGCAATTCCTGTTGCACTAAATTGACTTTTTACGTTTTTATGCATATGCGTGACTTGATTATAGTGAGGATCTTGTAGTGCAAGAGATCATGAATACAAGCTAGGTAAAATATATTTAAAAAGTTACTAAAAAGAATGTTAGTCTTAGCTCAAAGAAGCTGGGACGGAGGGACTGAAGTCACTCTACAATTGTATAGCGTTAGAGTCCATCTGGAATTGTGAGTGCTTTCAGAGGGGAAGTTCACTGCAGATTCACCAGAGTGCTGCCAGGGTGAACAAGTTAAATTATAATACAACACCAGGTTATAGTCCAACAGGTTTAATTAGAAGCACACAAGCTTTCGGAGCGACGCTCCTTCATCAGGTGACAACCACCATCAGTTGACAACCACCTGATGAAGAAGCGTCGCTCCAAAAGCTAGTGTGCTTCCAATTAAACCTGTTGGATATAACCTGGTGTTTTGTGTGATTCTTAACTTTGTACACCCCAGTCCAACACCGGCATCGCCAAATCATAAATTATAATAAGTTGTGTAGTTTGAGCTTGTGTTCCCTCTAGTCTCGATCAGAGGGTGATCTCAATGAGGTTTATAGCATGGAAAGATTTGTAAATGGTTGTTCGATGTTCTTTTTCTCTGGTGGGAGAAACTGGTGACGTAACCTTAAAATTAGAGCACTTCCAATTAGGATTAATCTGCACAGAGAGGGGAGCGAAAATCTGGAACCAAGACAAGAGAGTGCTGGAGCAGCTCACCAGGTCTAGCAGCTTCTGTTGAGAGAAAAACACAGTTAACATTTTGAGTCCAGTGACCCTTCATCAGAAAAGAAAATCTGGACCTTCCCCCAAAATGGTGGTGTACATGGAATCAGTTAAAAAGTTACAAATGAAAATTGTTGAGTGTGGCTATTCATGGTTACAGGACCAAGGCAGGTGGGTAAGATGCACATCAGTTGCAATCTAATGTAATGGTGGAACAAGCTTGAGGGGCTGAATGATTTACCAGCTGTTCCTGTCAGAGTGGACATATAAATGGACTTGACTACTGGACCTAGAAAGTTGCAAGTGTGTTATTGTGTACTTCAACCTCAAAGGAAAAATTGAATCACTCACGACGGTTCCTGTTTACCTTCTCATTTACAGCAAATTTGACACCCAGACCATCTTGGTGGCTGTGTCCACTGAGGAGCAGCAGGAAAGGAAAAAAAAAGACAAGCAGGAGATGAAATTATTAACTGATCAGATGATGCCTCTTCTTTCTCCTCTCTTGCTGCCCTTCAGGATATTGGCACCATTGGTTTGGTCGTGTTTATTGCTAATCCCTAATTACTCTGTGGAGTTTGTAGGACCTCTTGAACCACAGCTGCACAATATTTTATATAAGGTGCAGAAAGCCTTAAAAAAAAGCACACAACAAGATTATGTGATAATGACTAGGCTATTAGAAATGGATGTGTAGACATAAAGTGCCACATGGTGGCTCAGTGGTTAGCACTGCTGCCCCACAGCACCAGGGTTCGATTCCAGCCTCGGGCAACCGTCTGTGTGGAGTTTGTACATTCTCCCCGTGTCAGTGTGCGTTGCCTTTGGGTGCTCTAGTTTCCTCCCACAATCCAAAGAAGTACAAGTTAGGTGAATTGGCCATGCTAAATTGCTCCAGTGTGTTCAGGGATGTATAGGTTGGGTGCATCAGTCAGAGGAAATGTAGAGTAATAGGGTAGGGGATTGGGTTTGGGTGGGATGCTCTTCGGAAGGTCGGCTGGACTGGTTGGGCCAAATGGTCTGTTTCCACACTGTGGGGACTTTATGATTAATTGAATGATAGGAAAGTAGGATGTTGCCAGAACTAGAAGGTTTGAGTTATAAGGATAGACTGGGACTTTCTTAACTGGAGCGTAGGATGTTGAGGGGTTGAGATTTCATATAGAGGTTTATGAAATCACAAGTAGCATAGATAAGGTTGATAGCAAAGAGCCTTTCTCTAGGGTAGGGTAGTTCAAAAGTAGAGGGTATATTTTTAAGATAAGAAAGATTTAAAATGGACCTGAGGGGCAACTTTTTCCCAGAGGGTGGTTCTTGTGTGGAATGAACTGCCAGAGGAAGGTGGTAAATGCAGGTAACAGTTGCAACACTTAAAAGACATTTGGGCAGGTACATGAATAGGAAAGGTTTAGAAGAATATAGGTCAAATCCAGGCAAGTGCAATTAGTTTGGGAAACTTGGTTGGCATGAACGAGTTGAACCGATGGGTGTGTTTCCATGTTGTATGACTCAACCAGGGAGAACTCCCCTGCTTTTTACCTAGGGGTATTTTACACCCAGCTGAGAGAAAAGGCAGGGCCTCAGCTAATGTTAGGCCCAAAAGACAACACTGTTGACAGTGATGCACTTCCTCAGTACTGCACAAACAGCCCAGACTTTGTGTTCAAGTGGAGAGGCATTGACACGGTAGTAATATGCCACTGAGCTAGTCACCAGGCTAATGTTTGAATCTTATCTTGGCAGATAGTGATGAATTTAAATGCAATAAAATTCTGATCTGATAGTGACTGTATAACCATTAACAGAACATCCTTTAGCCAAGGAAATCTGCCATCTTGACAAAATCTAGCCAACTTATGACTCCAGATCTAAAGCAATAAGGTTGATTCTCAGCTGGACAATTAGCATTAGAGTCATAGAGATGTACAGCACAGAAACAGACCCTTCGGTCCAACTCGTCCATGATGACCAGATATCCTAAATTAATCTAATCCCATTTGCCATCATTTGGCCCATATTGTCGAAACCCTTCCTATTTCACACACACATGAGCAATAAATGCTGGCCTAGTCAGTGTTGCTCACATCCCATGAAGGAATAAAATCTCAAATTGTGTTTGAATCAAATAACCTTCGGTCTGGGAGAGGCGACACATCAACTTGTGGAATCTTCAGTATTAACTTCCAATGACTCTTTTTGAATCAGCAGATGGGGCACTAGTTTCCAAACAATTCTGCCAGGCATCCATTCAGCGCTAGAATTGTAAAGAATCCTAGAAATACACAGACCAGAATTGCCAAGTAGTTTATAGCAAGATTTATGAAACTATAAGACCAAAGAGCAGACGTAGGCCATTCAGCCCATCGTGTCTGCTCCAGTCATGGCTGATCTGATGATCCTCAACTCTACTTTCTTACATTTTCCCCATAACTCTTGACTAAAAATGTCTATCTCAGCCTTAAATATATTTAATGAACCAACCTCAAAGTTCTCCATGGTAAAGAATTCCACATATTCACAACTCTGTAAGAAATTCCTTCTCATTTCAGTTATGCCCTCGACTCTCCCACAATGGGAAACAGTGTGTCTCCTTGTTAAGTCCCTAAAGATCTTTTGTGTTTCAGAGAGTCATACTGCACAGAAACAGACTCTTCAGTCCAACTAGTCCATGCCGACCTTAATCCCAAACTAAACTAGTCCCACCTGCCTGCTCTTAACCCATTTCCTTCTGAACATTTCTTATCCATGCACCTATCCAAATGTCTTTTAAATGTTGTAACTGTATCTGCATCCATCACTTCCTCTGGCAGTTCATTCCAGATGTGATCTACACTCAGTGTGGAAAAATTGCCCCTCATGCCTTTTTTAAATCTTTGTCCTATCACCTTAAAAATATGTCCCTAGTCTTGAAATCCCCCATTCTAGGGCAAAGACACCTGTTATTCACCCTATCTACACTCCTCATGATTTTATAAATCTCTATTAGATCACCTCTCAACCTCCTATGGTCCAGTGAAAAAGGTCCAAACCTCTCCTTATAACTCAAACCTTCCATTCCTGGCAACATCCTGGTAAATCTTTTCTGAATCCTTTCCAGCTTAATAATATCCTTCCTATAACAGGCTGACTCGAACTGGACACGTACTCCCGAAGAGGCCTCATCAACATCCTGTACAACCTCAACATGACGTCCCAACTCCTATACTCAAAGGTCTGTGCAATGAAAGCGACATTGATGCAAACTTCAAGAATTATGTACCTGAGCCTCTAGATCTCTCTGCTCTGCAAAACTACCCAAGGTCCTTCTTTCAATTGTGTAAGTCCTGCCCTTGTTTATTTTACCAAAATGCAATACCTCACATTTTCCAAATTAAGCTCCATCTGTTACTCCTCGGCCTATTGGCCCAGTTGATCAAGATCTCTTTCTAATCTTAAATAACCTTCTTCACTGCCCATTATACCACCAATTCTCATGTCATCCACAAACTTACTAACCATGCCTTCTATATTCTCATTTAATTAAGTTGTATCAAGAACTAAGATCACCTTTAATTCTTCAATATTCCAGCAAGTGCAGGCTCCAAAGTGATCAAACTCTCCCCAGAGAACAGTTCTGCCATACCTGATATAAGTCTAGTGACCCTTCTCTGGGATGCACCATATGCCAGTATATCTTTTCTTAGATAAGCTGCACCCAGTATTCCAGTTGTGGTCTGACTAGTGCATGGCATAGTTGTGGCAAAACCTTTCCACTTTTATATTTGTCAGGGGGCGTTCAAAAACGTTGAAGGGTTTTGATAAGGAGAAGGGCAGAAGGTGGCACGAAAACAGATGTACGCAGTGAGTACTTGTGATCTGGAATGTGCTGCCTGAGAGGAAGCAGAGTAAACAGTAACTTTCACAAGGGAAAATGTGTGCTGTTGGACTCAATAGATGGCTCTTCCAACAAGCTTGCACAACTGATCCATGTGGCTAGCCTCTCTGCTGTGTTATTCTAACCAATCAGATAACTTGTCAGCTTTAGACCTGTGAGTGTTTTGCGATGCATGTCCAATTATTACACCTGGCTGCCAGTAGGGAGCAGTATCATTCTGTTTGTTGGTGCAAAGACCTGCCTACATCTCACCATGTGTGGCAGCCATTTTACAGGCTTCTCCAGAACTGGGGGGAGCTTGATCGCCAACAAAAACAGAGATTGCTGGGAAAACTCAGCAGGTCTATGGAGAGAAATCAGAGTTAACTTTCCTCAGATGCTTCCAGCGCTGCTGAGCTTTTCCAGCAATCTCTATTTTTGTTTCTGATTTATAGCATCCCTGGTTCTTTCGATTTTTACTTAGGCTTGATCACTAACTTTGCTTTAAAATTTCCTTATCACTGATGGTCACCCGACTGCCGCGTTGCAACCCAGCCTCTTTTATGTATTTAGATCACACAGCCATTCCCTAACCTTCCCTTCTCACAACTCCTCTGGGCTTGTCAGTCGTCCGGCATTTCCCAGAGTTTTGACGGTGTAAAACTAATCTGCAGACTGCTGCTGTAAGAAATCGAGGCATCAAACCATAGGGACATTTAAACATTACACAAAGTGCGTTTTTAATGTTGCATTTATCATCAATGCTGCTACTAGGTGGTTCAGTAACTGCACACTCAGGGAAACAATGGTTTGCATTGCGATATCAGGAACAAAGATGGTATTGGGACTGCAGTTTGGAACAGACATCTGAAGCAATATGCAGAAGTAGAGATAGCCCCCCCGGCCTGCGTATAGTAATAGGGACAGTGCAAGTATAATCCTAGGAGCACTACCAGTCAACCAGTGACAGCATGTTCCAGAGAAATATTGCTGCTTGCTTTTAGTGTTTCAGAGCTGCCTTGCTTGTTTCCTATTAGAAGGTTGACAGTGCCTTGTGACTTAAGTGGATGCCCTCTGACCTTCCCGTACAAATTTTCATATACGGTGTATCTCACCCTCCTCAAATAACTTTGATAAGATACCAAATCTTTAGCCAGCGCCGATTAAATTGGAATTCGCATGTACAGGTCTATTTAACAATGTATCTGTGTCTCCATTTGTGATGCATCATGGTCTCACTTATGCAGGTGGCAGCCATCTTTGTGGCCACCTTGTCATTGGGAACACATACTGCAAGTCAGAATAGCCATGATCCTATTGAATCATGGGCCAGACTCAAGGGGCTGAATGGCCTCCTCCACCTACATTCTTTCCTTTATTATTTAGGGGATGGTAATGCCAAGTGGCATAATTGCTCATTTGCTAATCCAGGAACCCAGATAATGTTCCTGGTACCCAGGTTCAATTCCTGCCATGGCAGATGATAGAATTTAAGTTCAATTTTTAAGATGTGGTTGCTGGAGGCTAGTCATCTCAGCTCCAGGACATCTTCACAGGAATTCCTCTAGATAATGCCCAAGGCCCAACCATCTTCAGCTCCTTCATCAACCTTCCCTCCATCATAAGGTCAGAAATGGGGATGTTCACCAATGGTTATACAATGTTCAGCACCATTAGCTACTCCTCAGATACCAAAGCAACCCATGTTCAAATGTATCAAGACCTGGACAACATCCAGACTTGGGCTGACAAGTGGCAAATAATCTTTGTGCCACACAAAAGCCAGGCAATGATTGTCTTCAATACAAGACAATCTTACAAATTCTTGACATTCAATGTTGATACTATCACTGAATCTCTCACAATCAACATCCTGAGGGGGGCGGGGGGGGGGGGGGGGGGGGGGGGGGGGAGGTTTCCATTGACCAGTAATTCACTGGACTTGCCAAATAAATTTGGAACCAAAACAGCAGGTCAGAGGATAGGAATACTGCAGCAAGTATCTCACCTCCTGACTCCCTAAAGCCTGTAAACCATCTACAAAGCACAAGTCAGGAGTGTGATGGAATACTCCCCATTTGATTTCCATCCTATAAGGATTCGGTGAATCTATGATTTCTTCAGGCATAAGGAATAAGAAGATTATGCAGAAGCACTAATGGCTGGATGCTTGTTCAAATTTAAAACAACATCAAGCTTCATTTATGTAGGACCTTTAACAAGATGCAACATCTCTAGTTATTTCACAGCAATGACATCAAACTAGATCCAGTCATGGAAGGAGATGGCCAAATGCTTGGTTAGGTGAGGAGGAAGGAGTTGTAACAATTTGAGGTGTTTAGGGAGGAATTACAGAACTTGGGGCCTCAGTAGCTGAAAGTCTGGTGCCAACAGAGGAGTGATTAAAACTGGGCTTGTGCCAGAGACCAGAATTGGAGAAATATAGAAACCTCAGAGGTTTGCAGGGACTAATAGGCCATAGAGGTGGGGGAAGACAGTGCAAGGTCATAGATTGGTTTGAATACAAGGATGAGAATATTAGTTAAGTGGGAACCAGTGAAGGTCAACAAGCATATGAGTGAGGGAAAATAAAGGACAACACTGTCCTGATGTTAGCAATGTTCAGGTGTGAACAGAATGGTTGCATTTAAGATAATTACAGCCTTAGAGAAAATCAGACCAATTAGTTTCAACTATTGAAATTCTAAGTGCGCACAATAGCATGTGATATAAGACACATTTCTTGCAGTGGGCTGGGGCTGATCTTGATTGTTGATGAAATAAACTACCCTTTTCTGTAACCAGGCAACTGAAAGACTTGAGTAATATTTAACTCCTTAAAGGACTGTTCAACAAGGTCTGTTTAATGATGCGGTGAATTCATGTAATGAGTAACTGAACCATAAAAACCAGAAAAGTTACTGGCCTGCTCTCTCTGCATAGAGTCTGCTTCATTATCTAAGGAGTTGCACATCAAACTGAACGCTGTGCAATCATTTGTGAACATCCACACTCCAGATCATATGCTGAAGCAATGGCTGCATGATGGTTCAGTGCTTAGTACTGATGCCTCACAGCACAACGACCCAGGGATAGCCTCCTTGAGCAACATTTGAGTGTAGGAGGTTGGGGGTGGCCTAATAGAGGTTTATAAAATCATGAGGAGTGTAGATGAGGTTAGAGCAAAAGTCTTTTTCCAAAAGTAGGGGAGTTCAAAACTCGAGGGTATATTTCTAAGGTGAAAGGGGCAACTTTTATACACAGAGTGTGGTTGGTATATGGAATGAACTGCCAGAGGAAGTGGTAGATGCAGGCACAGTTACAACATTTAAAAGACATTTAGACAGGGACACGGATAGGAAAGGTTTAAAGGGATATGGATCAAACAGAGACAAATGGGACTTATCTAGTTTGAGAAACCTGATTGACATGGACAAGTTGGACCGAAGGATCTGTATGACTCGATGACTTGATGACTGACTGGAGTTCGTATGTTCTCCCTGTGTCAGTGTGGGTTTCCTCCAGGTGCTCAGTTTCCTCCCACAGTTCAAAGCTGTGCAGGTTAGGTCAATTGGCCATGCTAAATATAAGGATAGGGTGGATCTGAGTGGGATGCTCTTTGGAGGGTTGGTGTAGATCCAGTGGGCCGAATGGCCTCTTTCCACACTGTAGGGTTTCTATGAACTGATAGTGTAATTGGGCCTGGATATGATCCATTCTGTCAGGTGTAATTCATGCCAGCAGGGAGTTTTCACCTTGATCCACACTGAACAATATTGTACTCACAGTCGTTGATGCCACATTCCATTTAAACCCTGCAGTGTTTGAATTAATTGTTTAGTGGAAGCACTTTCCCCACTCGACAATACCCTGCTGCTACTAAGTACTTCAGCTCATTGGTAAAGAATGCTCGATATTTGTCCAGACAACATGAGGCAACTGAAAAGCAATGGAAGAACAGTGCTATGGTGCCAGGGAATGATTAAATCACTCATAAATTCTTGGCTTCATTAAGGCAGTTGTTAAAGTTACCCACTGCAATACATCCTATCATCCTCCTCGTTATTTTTTTCATTAATTCCCTGTTCCAAACCTTTCCTCTCAGTGGGTACGTCACTGCAGTAGTAATTCAGAGACCTGGAAAAATAAACCACACATCATGATTTCAAAGCAGCTATGGAACTGAAGTTCAGTTAATCAGATAAATCTGGAAGTAATAGTTGATCTTAGTATATACTTTGAAGCATCTAGATTGCCATAAAAATCCATGGTCCCACTGTCCTTCAGGAAAGGAGTTCTGCCATCCTTACCCCTTCTAGTCCATTTGTAAATCCAGATTCACAGCCCAATCAACTGCTTTCTGGAGCAGCCTGGCAAATCACCCAGTTGTCTCAAGTGTAATTAGAAATGGGCAATAAAAGCTGGTAGTGCCACTACAGTCACTACAGTCTTACCATGAAACATTTTCTGGAGTACTGTGTCCAGTTCAGGTCACCCAGTTATAAGAATTAGAATTAGGAGGATTAGTATTGTTCTCATGTGTACTCAAGTACATGAAAAGTTTACAGTATCGCCCCATATGGCACCATCTTAGGTATAAAGTACCTACTATAAATCTTCGATACAAAATATAGAAATAAAGGGAAAAAAATAAGTTATATTACTTACAGTGTAAGTTAGAAAAATGGGAATAAAGTTTGAACAAAGGTAAGCATTACAGTTTTTCCGTAAAGGGCCTGCAGTGGATCAGCAAGGGGAGCTTCCCCACGTGGCTGGCCCAGACTCACAAACTGTTGACCGCCCACCCTGGTCCCCAGTCCAACAACCAGCCCATTCCAATCGGGCCTGCAGCCCACTGACCATTCCCTGCATCACTCGGGCCTCCAACCCAATGGCCATTCCCTGCATCACTCGGGCCTCCAGCCCATTGGCCATTCCCTGCATCACTCTGGCCTCCAGCCCATTGACCATCCTGTTCCACTCAGGCCTCCAGCCCACTGACCATTCCCTGCATCGCTCGCAACTACAGCCCATTGGCAATTCCTGCATCGCTTGGACCTCCAGCCCACTGACCGTCCTGTTCCACTCAGGTCTCCGGCCCGCTAACCATCCTGTTCCACTCAGGCCTGTGGTCCACTGACTGTCCTGTTCCACTCAAGCGTCCAGCCCGCTGACTATCCTGTTTCACTCAGGCCTGCAGCCAACTGACCATCCTGTTCCACTCAGGCCTCCAGCCCGCTGACTGTCCTGTTCCACTCAGGCCTGCAGCTCGCTGACCATCCTGTTCTACTCAGGCCTCCAGCCCGCTGACCGTCCTGTTCCACTCAGGCCTCCAGACCGCTGACCGTCCTGTTCCACTTAGACCTCCAGCCCACTGACCATCCTGTTCCACTCAGGCCTCCAGCCCACTGACCGTCCTGTTCCACTCAGGCCTCCAGCCTGCTGACTGTCCTGTTCCACTCTGGCTGCTGCCTATTCCTGCTCTGCCCAGGGCTCACTGACCATCCTCATTCTGCACAAGCCTCCAGCCCATTCTACCTCAGGACAGAACCCCAAAAAGGGAAAAGGGGATACAAGAGAAGAAATTGGGAGGTTCAGTAGAGATTACTTAGGAAATTACCAGGAATGGAAGGTTTGACTTTTTTTTTAAGATTAGATTCCCTACAGTGTGGAAATGTGCCATTTGGCCCAACAAGTCCACACTGACCCTCTGAAGAGTAACCCACTCTCCTCCCATCCCCAGCCCTAGCCCTATATTTACCCCTGACTAATGCACCTAACTCTTTGGGCAATTTAGAATGACCAATTCATTTGGACATCTTTGGACTCTGGGAGGAAATCAGAGCACCCGGAGAAAACCCACACAGACACGGGGAGAATGTGCAAACTCCACACAGACAGTTACCTGAAGCAGGAATCGAACCCTGATCCCTGGTCCTATGTGGCAGCAGTGCTAACCACTGAGCCACCTTGCCAACTTAGAAGGAGAGGTTGGATAAGCTGGGACTTTGTTCACTGGAGCGTTGGAGAGGTGACCTTATGGAAGTTTATAAAATTATAAGGAGTATAGATAGGGTGAATGATAGGTGTCTTTTCCCTAGGGTGGGGCTTTCAAGTCTTGGGGGCATACTTTTAAGATGAGAGGTGAGAGATTTAAAAAGACATGAGGGGCAATTTTCCTTACAGAGAGTTGTTTGTCTGTGGAATGAACTTTCAGGTAAAGTGGTGGATGTGGGTACAGTTACACCATTAAAAAGACATTTGCATAAGTACATGGATAGGAAAGATTTGGAGGCATGTGCACTAGTTTCGTTTGGGATTATGGTCAGCATTTATTTTAAAATGTCATCCAAATGACAGAACCCCTGACAAAAGTGCACTCCCTCAATACCACACAAAAGCATCAGCCTAGATTTTTGAGTTCAGGTTTCAGAGAGGGTCATGAATTAGGAAGCTTTGGCTCAGAGGCAAGAGGTCTACTGACTGTGTCTAACACAGAGCTGCCCTGTCCTAGCTTCACTTGAATCCCCACACGCACCCATAAGCCACCAGAAAGCAATGAGATCAGGAACCTCAGTAGACATTGGAGATTAGATATCACCTGCAGCAACAGTAAGGAGAGTTGTATAACAAATGTCAGCCTCCCCTTGAGTCCCTCTGAGATAAACCTAGAATGAAAGATTAATTAAAGATCACATGCGCAAAGGCATGCAGTTTGACTTGCAATTATCATAGAAAACCTATCTTTGGTGTTCATCAATTGCCTTTTCAGGGGGCAGGTAAGAGGCAACTGCATCACTGTGGTTCTGGAGTCCTATGTAGGCTAAACCAGGTAAGGACAGCAGATTCCTTCCCTAAAAGCTGAAGCAAATGGTGGGAATTTTACAGCAAACATTAGACTAATTTTTATTTTATCATCTGCATTCAAATTTTATCAGCTGCCGTGCTGGGATCTGAACCCACATCCTCAGATCATTAGGCTTGTGAATTATTGGTCCAGAGACAATACCAGTACACCCTTGGGAATTGAGTTACCATTCCTCTACTCTTCCATCAAGGTGATCTTGTCTTGTCTTTCATCCACTCTCCTTCCAAGGGTTGACCACACCATGTACAATTCTCTACACTCAATTTCTGTTGCCCTTGCTGTCTGTCCATTTTTTGATATTGTCCATCCACATCATCTTGCATCCACCTTGTTGTTTTCTAAACACTTCTCTCTTGGTCACGTGACATGCCTAAGATACGTAGGTTTTCCTAATGCCACTGCCTCAAACAAAATCTCTTGACAACAGTTTTCTCAAGAATTGGTTTATTTGTCCATGATATATGTAATATCCTTTTATTTCAAATGCTTTTGCTTGAATCTCTTTAACCTTCTTGTTCACCCAACTTTCACAGCCATAATTGGTCACTGGCTCATTGAGGGGGTAGAGATAGACTGAGAGATCCTACTTCCTCACTTTCCAGTTACAAATCCATTATACCTCATCCTGCTCTACCAAAGTATAGCTCGAAATACACTTTCGTGTTGTTCCATGTCTGGAATCATTCTTTCCAAGTTGGATAATTGCAGGCAAGTCTTTTATCTCCAACACCTGAAACCTATCATAAAGGTGTAACTAAAATATGTGTTTCTTCATGTCTGGCTGGCTTCACTTCTTTTAGGTAAAGGCTTCAGTTTCAGTTCATCGAATTTAATTTACTCCATGTTGGCTTCTAGAAGTTGCTACAACTTGTGGTCAGATAATCACGGTGGCCATCTTTCAGACCCCATCTTTTTATCTCAAAGCAATTCCAGTCCATGAAAGTCTCAGGTCTTTAATTAAAATGATGGATGTTGAAAATTGATAGTCTATTATTTATCACTATCACAATAAGAGGTATGGAGGGTTTAGGCTATGGACAGATTTCAAAATAAGGAAAATATGGGTTGTTCTGGTGTAACACGTGTTTTGTCAATGTGAATTGGCTATTAAGCAATTGACAAATTGTGGACGCTGTTTGGATAAGGCAAACTTGCTACTGAATGGGTAAAGTAATTTTCTATAACTATCTTCTACAACCCCAACCTTCTTTGGTGGTTTTCCATTGTGCAATTTTCTATAATGCAACGTTGCAGAGTGACGCAACCATTGCGTTATACCAGAACGCCCAGTACTTTTAAAATTATGGCATTGCAGTCTGAGCTTAGAATTTGTGACTTAAATTTCTGGAGTGGAATCCTAAGCTAAATCTACTGAGCTACAGCTGACATGGGTTTATAAACCTCCATAAGATCACTCTCTTTTCATTCCATATATTATCTCTGAACTGCTCCCATATTCTTTGGTTCCTTATCTGCACCTTCTAAGTAATAAATGAACAGCTCTATAAAAAAAAAGGCACATTTATAAATTGAGAACTTTGCAAATTACTTGCCCATTTGATAAGGAGAAACAGTGTCTGAGGCACTGGAGATTATACTGCCTTCTGCTCTACACTGACGCTGGGCATGTAGACAATGTACACCCCAGTGTAACTCACATGGATGTTACTGGGCAGGTGTGAGGGATTCTAGGGATGTGAGATCAGCAAGTTGCCTCCTCATGAAGATTGTTCTCCTTCAATGAATTGTTCTTCTGCAGGATCCTTCTTGGTGTTGAGAAGGTCCTAGATGCAGGGAGACATGACCCAAAAACGGGTGGTAACAACAACAACTGGCAATTATTTAGCACTCTTAATGCCTGTAACATCGCAGTAGAAACGTGATTAAATGAAATATGGCACTGGAGGCAAGTTTTATCAAAAACTTGAAGAGGAACAGTGTCTGAAAGGTTATTGATCTGAAGCGTTAACTCGAAGGATGCTGCCTGACCTGGTGAGATTTCCAGCCATCTTCGTTTTTCCTTTGGACTTCAATATCTGTGACATTTTTCCCTTTGGTATGTTTTAAGGCACATCTTAAAGACCTCTCTAAAAGAAGTAGAGTTGGAATTCCCAGAGCTTAGGATTTACATTACTGGAGTCATGCCTGTCCGCGATGGACCAAGGAGAATGAGGGATGTGAATTGGAGGAGCACAGAGATCTCAGGGATGCTGTTGGGTATGATTTCTGGGTGACGTTGTACCTAAACTGTTAGCCAGCCTTAAGTAAAGACATAGGAAAAGGTGATTAATGAGATCTCTGCTTACTAGATCCAATTCTAAAATCCACCAATGCCCAAATAATTCCCTTTACAAGCACTTTCCATTGTGCTTAAACTGCCACACATTGAAGGTTCCCTGACAGCTTGCTAGATAATGGTTAAGGATGTATCAAATAATATTTCTGAAACAGATACCACCTGGACACACAAGCGTAAAACAAGTATATTGCCCGGTAATGCACTGGGCTATTAGAAACCTTAACAGAGATGAGTGTTTGAGGGTCTGGACAAAGTAAATGTGGAACCGAAGCCCAGGGAGAGAATTAAGATCTTCAGCATGGCAGAGAGAAATAAAGTCTTTAAGAAAATTTTAGCAACTCCACACCAGTGATGAGCGTCTCCTTCCTCCCCTCTCCCTTTGGAAACTTTCACTTGCCCTCGGGAATTTCACTCTTTTGTGTAATGTTGGAGTTGTTATGTCCCTCTTATAGCTGGGCTTGTGTACACAGTCATGTTGACACGTGGAAGGTGAAAGAAGGAGACTTTGATCAAGGGAATATTTGGATAAACAATCAATCCTAACTATCAGAGTGTTTGTGACAAGAGCTCTGTTTTAAGTCCAGTTCCTGTTGTAGCTAGGATAACAGGGTAGCAACTACAGTACAAGCATAATAGGAACATAAGAAATGGGAGCAGTGTAGACAGTATGGCCACTGAGCCTGCTCCCCCATTCTATACACATTAATGGCCTCTTATAAAGTCACAGAGTCACACAGCACTGACACAGACACTTTGGTCCAACCAGCCCATGCTGAACGTAACCCCAAACTAAACTAGTCCCACCGCCTTGCTCCTGGCACATATCCGTCCAAACTTTTCCTATTTCTGTATTTATCCAAATATTTTCTTAAGTGTTGCAATTGTACCCACATCCACAACTCCCTCAGGAAATTCATTCCACATGCGGGCCACCCTCAATGTAAAACATTTGCCCATCATGACGTTTTAAAGTTTCTCCCTTCTCACCTTAAAAAATGTCCCCCCAGTCTTGAAATCACCCCTCCTAGGGAAAAGACAACTACCATTAACTCCATCTACTCATTATTTGATAAGGTCACCTCTCAACCTTCTCTGCTCTAGTCAGTGTATAGTTGTGCCCCCCCACCCCTGCCCCCAGACCCATAGGGGATACATTCCAAGACCTACCACAGATTGGAGTGAACCTATTCATTTGAATGGAAAATTTGCCTGCCAGACAGCCTCCGGAGCCTGATTCCGGAAGGTTCTCTATGATATGTTTGGGCTGCGGTAGACCATGGGTAACTGAAACTGTTGAAAAATTATTCTGCAGATATGAGAGTTACCTGTATAATCCCACCATAGTGATATCTCCAGAGCCAGGTATACATCTTTACTCACTCAAGGAAGGCTGCTTTATCTCATCCTTCCCTGGAATTGTCTGGTTTAATCCTTTCCTATTTTCTCTCACGTCCACCTCCCTCCGCCTTCTGTCTGCTCATCAATTAATCCCTTAGGATTCCCAAAGTCTTTCTGGAGGGTTCTGTTGGCACAGAGTCATAGAGATGTACAGCACAGAAACAGACCCATTGGTCCAACCTGTCCATGCCGACCAAATATCCCAACCCAATCTAGTCCCACCTGCCAGCACTTGGCCCATATCCCTCCAAACTCTTCCTATTCATATACCCATCCAAATGCCTCTTAAATGTTGTAGTTGTACCAGCCTCCACCACTTCCTCTGGCAGCTCATTCCACATGCGTGCTACCTTCTGCGTGAAAAAGTTACCTCTTAGGCCGCTTTTATATCTTTCCCCGCTCACCTTAAACCTATGCCCTCTTGTTCTGGACTCCCTGAGCCCAGGGAAAAGACTGTCTATTTACCCTATCCATGCCCCTCGTAATTTTGTAAATCTCTATAAGGTCACCCCTCAGCCTCCAATGCTTCAGGGAAAAGCCCTATTGGTTTATAAGGCTCATCTAGACAATTCTGCCTCTTGATTTTACTAAGAATATCAAAATCTTTTTTAACTCTTACGAGGATAGTGAGGAAGGCGTTTGGAATGCTCTCCTTTATTGGTCAAAGTATTGAATACAGGAGTTGGGAGGTCATGTTGTGGCTGTATGGGACATTGGTTAGGCCACTGTTAGAATATTGCATGTAATTCTGGTCTCCTTCCTATTGGAAAGATATTGTGAAACTTGAAATGGTTCAGAAAAGCTTTACAAGGATGTTGCCAGGGTTGGGGGATTTGAGCTATAGGGAGAGGCTGAACAGGCTGGGGCTGTTTTCCTGGGAGCGTCAGAGGATAAGGGGTCACCTTATAGAGGTTTATAAAATTTTGGATAGGGTAAATAGACAAGGTCTTTTCCCTGGGGTGGGGGAGTCCAGAACTAGAGGGCATAGGTTTAGGGTGAGAGGGTAAAGATATAAAAGAGACCTAAGGGGCAACCTTTTCACACAGAGGGTGGTACATGTATGGAATGAGCTGCCAGAGGATGTGGTGGAGGCTGGTACAATTACAATATTTAAAAGACATCTGGATGGGTAAATGAACAGGAAGGCTTTGGATGGATATGGGCCAGGTGCTGGCAGGTGGGACTAGATTGGGTTGGGATATCTAGTCGGCATGGATGTGTTGGACTGATGGGTCTGTTTCCATGCTGTACATCTCTATGCCTCTATGACCCTAAGGATAACCGATATGCAGTCGATTGCAGTCTGACTCCTGTGGTCACTCTCCTGCTTCCTGTTTTGGACACAGTACTAGAGCTTCCAGACCTCACCACAGTCTTTCCTGATTAGGATGATCCTGTGAATTTTGGAAATCCACTTCTAAACAAAGGGCTGGCTGAATCATCAAGCTGGATGCACAGGGACAGCTAAGAATGGAAATCTCATTGGCTTCTCCACCTTGATGTCCCTACATGGTCTGAATTCAGGAAATTTGCACTCGGCAAACATCAACTCTCAGGTGTTGCTCCACACCATGCTGTCTGGATACTCCACTGAGCCAATGAGAGTGTTTGTTTTCCAGTATTTTGCAAGAATAAAGTATCGAACATATATTGGCAAATCATGGACAAACCTTCAGAACATATCGTACGGATATCAATTGTTCTGACACGGTGGAGAACACCAAGATTAGTTTTATATCAGAGAAACATGTTGGGGCCACTCTGAAACATTCCTGACCTTTGAACCAGAACCAGCTGGAGTTACGTGATCAAATGCTACAGCCATTTTGTACAAGGTTAAATTCAACAGCAGATGAGATGAATGAGTGGTTAATCTGTGCGTTTTAAAATTAGAATTGCCAGAGCTTTGGGACTGAAAAATGTGTTGCTGGAAAAGCGCAGCAGGTCAGGCAGCATCCAAGGAGCAGGAGAATAGGAAGAAAGCTTCTTCAAGGAAGGCATCCTTGCAAGAGGATTCGCAGTAAATTAAAGTCAACTAGGGGAAAGTGAGGACTGCAGATGCTAGAGCATTGGGAGCATTGGGTGAAATGTAGGGGTAGGGGAATGGGTGGGTTGCGCTTCGGCGGGTCGGTGTGGACTTGTTGGGCCGAAGGGCCTGTTTCCACACTGTAAGTAATCTAATCTGGGCAGCACGGTGGCACAGTGGTTAGCACTGCTGCCTCACAGCACCAGGGACCTGGGTTCAATTCCTGCCTCAGGCGACTGACTGTGTGGAGTTTGCACGTTCTCCCCGTGTCTGCGTGGGTTTCCTCCGGGTGCTCCTGTTTCCTCCCACAGTCCAAAGATGTGCGGGTCAGGTGAATTGGCCATGCTAAATTGCCCCTAGTGTTAGGTAAGGGGTATATGTAGGGGTATGGGTGGGTTGCGCTTCGGCGGGTCGGTGTGGACTTGTTGGGCCGAAGGGCCTGTTTCCACACTGTAAGTAATCTAATCTAATCTAATCAACATTCCTGCTCTACTTTGAAAAGTACAATTGCAAAATCTTCAACAGTCCCAGGAATCAAATGTCTCCTGAAGCCATAGGTTGCAATGAGATGCTGGAGCTAAAGTTAAAGAGGAGATTCATTTACCTGATTCAAGGCAATACCTTGAATGCAGGCCCATGTGTGAGATTTGTTAAGATCAGGGGGTCAGTTAACTGAACAGCTGGCTTGTGTTGCAAACTGACATCAGCAGTGTGGATTCAATTCCTGCACTGGCTGAGGTTATCTTGAAGATATGATTTTCTCAACCTCTCCCCTCATCTGAGGCATGCTGACCCTGAGGTTAAACCACTGCCAGACATCTCTAATGGGGGAGCAATCATTGGATCCCTACAGTGTGGAAGCAGACCATTCAGACCACACTGATCCTCTCAAGGACCTCATCCCCCCTTGCTCCCTATCCCCGCAATCCTGCATTTCCCACAGCCAATCCACCTAACCTGCATATCTTGGAACTGTAGGAGCACCCAAGGGAAACCCACGCAGATACAGGAAGAATGTGTAAACTCCACATAGACAGTCACCCGAAGGTGGGATTGAACATGGGTGCCCAGCACTGTAAGGTAGCAGTGCTAACCATTGAGCCACTGTGCCATCCTCTAGGCCTATAACATTTTCAGCCCTCTGTCCTACCAGGAGATACTCAATATTCATCTGTGGATTTAGCACTTAGCACAGGTAAAGATAATGTCACCATAGTCCCAGAGGATGGCCCCCAGCGTGTCAGCATCATCTCCATTGGCTGGCTGATATGAGCCCAATGGATGTTGACCTCAATCTGAAAGACGTGACCTATGATGAACTTGCAATCGATGCAGGAGCAACAGTATGGGTCTGTGTTGACCAAGATCAGAGCTGATAAGTATGAAGCCCTTGCTGCTGACTAAAGCTTCTGGAGAGAAACAATCAGGAAGCATACGGAGACGGTGAGGATTTATGAAGTGGGCGGTTGGCAGACAAGATTGCCTACTGGAAGGAAAAGAAACATAGTCAACGTTAGGCAAATGCTATTCCGCTACACCAGGAACTTCCATTTGCAAATCAGCATCGACAGCCAGAACAGAGAGTGTTTGATCCACACTCCCCATTATCACCAAAGGCAGCTGTAAATACACCCTTTTAAATGAAGCAGGAATGCAGAGTAACCTTACATCAGATAGCTAAATGATGCTCGCTAAGCTAAGGAGGGGGTGAAGTGTTTAGTGTAATCTGTTGGGCAGGACAGCAAAGTCTTACAACTCATATAGATTACCATTCCATTGCAAACTCAAATCAATTTCCTGCATCTGTGGAAAATCTCTCGTTGTTTACTGGAAATATTTAACTGGAAAGCTCAGCTGTTACCTGAGAGAGTCTGTTCAATACGCAGCTGTCTCACAGAGGCCTGAAGAGCTCAGATAAGTGTAACCCCTATCCCTTCACCGGCCTCCATTGCCTCAACTGCTGTTGAGAGTGCAGAGCAACAAGTCACAGCGCTGTCTTTTAAAGGGACTGGAGTGTCACAGGGATTAGTACGGAGGTCTCAGTGATTTACATTAATGACTTGAATGAAGAAAGTGAATGTACGATCGTCAAGTTTGCATGTGACATTAAAGCAGATAGAAAAGCAGCAGTAAGGACAACACAAAGGTGACACGGTGGCTCAGTGGTTAGCACTGCTGTCTCACAGCACCAGGGACCAGCACCAATTCCAGCCTCGGGCGACTGTCAATGCAGTGGTGTTTGTCGAGGTTCGTCCCGAGCAGCGCCGTGACGCGGGACTCCGTGCTCTACGGCCTGTTCCCCGGGACGCACACCGAGACAAATATCAACTGTGCCTGGAGGATCATCAACTCGGTGAAGGACGCTCTCTGGGTGGTCTGAAACCTGTTGATCTTCCAGCTGAAGGAGTTGACCCCGACTGAGTGTTGCAGACTGGCACATTCCAAGGTCCAGGACTACGTGTTGAGGGACGCGCTGAAGCTTGGGGCAGCTGCCGCCAAGGCGCGGTGGGGAAAGACCACCGTTTAACATCTGCCTGTCTAAAGAAGAACAGGGGGCCCATGCAGTTGTTTGGGCTCTGCTGACACCTCAGCTCAATATATGGGCATATGAGCGAGAAGTGCACAGACCTGTATATAATAATGGTAATTCTGAGCTGTGTATGTAAATGTTGACATATGTATGGCATTACCTAATGTACAGTGTATCAAATTATTTTATGAATATTTTATGAATAAAGTATATTTTTGAAATAAATGGAAAGTCTGTGTGGAATTTGCACACTCTCCCCATGTCTGCATAGGTTTCCTCTGGGTGCACTAGTCTCCTCCCACAGTCCAAAGATGAGCAGGCTAGGGTGGATTGACCATGTTAAACTGTCCATAGTTTCCAGGGATGTCTAGGATAAGTGGATTAACCATGGGGTTACAGGGATAGAATGGGATGCTCTTCTGAGGGTCAGTGCAGACTGAACGGCCTCTTTCTGTGCTGGGTGAATTCTATGATTCTAAATATAATGAGAGATGGCTCAAAGACTAATAGTGAGACAAGGATAGGAAATAATTTGGATTGGTACAGCAGGTAGTGAAGAAAGCTAATGACATGCTGGCCTTCATAACAAGAGGAATTGAGTATAGGAGCAAAGAGGTCCTTCTACAGCTGTACATGGCCCTGGTGAGACCACACCTGGAGTATTATGTGCAGTTTTGGTCTCCATATTTGAGGAAGGACATTCTGGCTATTGAGGGAATGCAGCGTAGGTTCACGAGGTCAATTCCCAGAATGGTGGGACTATCATATGTTGAAGGATTGGAGCGACTGGGCTTGTATACACTTGAGTTTAGGAGGATGAGAGGGGATCTGATTGAGACGTATAAGATTATTAAAAGATTGGACACTCTGGAGGCAGGAAGCACATTTCCGCTGATGGTGAGTCCAGAACCAGAGGACACAGTTTAAAAATAAGGGGTAGGCCATTTAGAACAAAGTTAAGGAGAAACTTCTTCACCCAGAGAGTGGTGGATATATGGAATGCTCTGCCCCAGAAGGCAGAGGAGGCCAAGTCTCTGAATACTTTCAAGAAAGAGATGGATAGAGCTCTTAAAGATAATGGAATCAAGGGTTATGGGGATAAGGCAGGAACAGGATACTGGTTGCAGATGATCAGCCATGCTCATAATGAATGGTGGTGCTGGCACGAAGGGCCGAATGGCCTACTCCTGCACCTATTGTCTATTGTCTATTTATTGAGTCTGCAAAAACAATGATATTAATGCAACCTTTTTCAGAATTAGCTATGAGAAATGCAGAGTTACAGGGATAAGGTAGGAGGGTGGGTCTGGGTGGGACACTCTTCAGTCTGTTGGTGTGGACTAGATGGGCTGAATGGCTCGTTTCCACACTGTAGGGATTCTATGATCTATGAAAGAGTCTGCAGAGAGATTTGCACAGGTTTAAGCAAGTTGGCAAAAACATGGTAAGTGGAAAATAATGTAGGGAAGTATGACGTTATGCATTTTGGAAGGAAGAATAGAGGAGCTGAAAATTAATTAATGGCTAACTGCATTAGTCATCGAGTCGGAGGGCTGTATGGCACAGAAACAGACGCTTCAGTCCATGATGATCGCATATCTCGAATTAATCTAATCCCATTTCGCATCATATGGCCCATATCCCTCTAACCCATTCCTATTAATATAGTCTTTCAAATGTTGTGTGAAAAAGCTGCCCCTCAGGTCCCTTTTAAAATCTTTCCCTTCTTATCTTAAACCTGTGCCCTCTAATTTTGGAATCCCCTACCCTAGGGAAAAAGACCTTGGCTATTTATCCTATCCATGCCCCTCATGATTTTATAAACATCTATAAGGTCACTCCTCAGCCTCCAACTGTCCAGGGAAAACAGCCCTAGCCTATTCAGCCTCTCAGTATAGAACAAACCCACCAACCCTGACAACATCCTTGTCAATCTTTTCTGAAGCCTTTCAAGTTTAATAACATCTTTCCTTTTTCAGGGAAAACTGAATTGAACCCAGTCTTGCAAAAGTGGCCCAACCAAAGTCCTGTACAGCTGCAAAACGACCTCCCAACTCCTATACTCGATGCACTGACCAATAAAGGCAAATGTACCAAACACCTTCTTCACCTGTCTACCTGCAAATCCTCTGATTTGCAAAGTACCTCAAAGACCTCTGAACCTGCACCCCAATGTCTCTTTGTTTGGCAACATACTTATAAGTTGAGATGTGGAGAAATTTCTTCTCTCAGAGGTACTGAATCTCGGAAATCTTTTATCACAGCAGGTTATTGAGGCTGGGTCAATTGGTTTTTTTTTATTCATTCACAGGGTGAGGGCTCATTGACTAGGGTCAACCACATTGCTGTGGGTGTGGAGTCACATGTAGGCCAGAATAGGTAACGATGCCAGTTTCCTTCCCTCAATGACATTAATGAACCAGATGGGTTTTTTTCCTGCCAATTGGACTCATGGGCATTCCAGATATCTATTAAATTCAAATTCATTAGGATGTAGGGCTTTTGCCTGAAATGGCGATTTCCCTGCTCCTTGGATGCTGCCTGACCTGCTGTGCTTTTCCAGCACCACTCTGATCTTGTCTCTAACCTCCAGCATCTGCAGCCCTCACTTTCGCCTTCCATTTAATTAGTTCATGCTTCTAGGCAAAGTACTGCTGTAGTTTGCCATTGACATTTCTGGATAGCTGACCTTGAGAGCTCGCGTGCTTACTGCCCACTGTTAGGAATGCTGGGGGAATTCACAGGCTGCCAAGGAACCTGTTAGCCTTATCACAAACACATTTTCCACAGTCAATAAGTCGTGGCATGAGTTCTGTCTTGAACTGGAGGGTGTTCAACCTTTTTTAATGTCTTCCCCAGTCAGTGATGTATGTCTGCTGTTTCCCACTGTTGGTACAGTCCCTGCTGCAGCTAAAGATTTCTTTTACTCAGCAAATTCTTGAATCTCGACATGCTGTTTCTCTGGAAGCCTTCTGGGTCGCCAGTAAGTTTTTTTTAACACAATGTAGGAATGCATTACTGCAGACTCTGGAATCAGTACTGAAAGCAATAGATGCTGGAAATCACAGCGAGTCAGGCAGCATCGATGGAAAGAGAGAGCAAGCACAGGTTTTTTTTTAACCTGTTTTCTTTTGCTCTTGAAGGCCTGAAGTCTAATTTTTCTTGGTTGACACCAGAGCTTCAAGACCCGATGTATGGATGCAACCCATTGTACCCCAAGAGGTTCTGTCGGTAATATTCCACGTGCAGTTGTTCTTTGCAACTGCTGCTCGTTCTCTTTACGAACTTTGTTGCTTTTCCTCCTCTTATCACCTTGATTTACTTTGCTCTGGCAAGCGCCAACCTCCTCAAGTCCGACAGCCTTCGGGCATGTTGGCATTCCTCCAATTCTGGCCTCTTCAGATTCTAGGAGATTTTTCTCTCCACCACTGGTGGCCAGGCTTTCAGTCTCCAATGGTCTAAACCACTCTCCATCTTTTTAAAAATTATATTTTTATTAAAGACCTTTTTAAATCTTGGACAAAACATTTATATATGAAAAAAACGCACCAAAAAACAGAAAAGTTGAGGCAGTACAACAAAGTCATAACGCGATACTATTAGTAATGAACAGCCTACTATTCTACCAGAACAAACCTATCTACTTAACTTAAACTAAACTACAAACAAATTAAATAAGTATTAAATTAAACTAAATTCAAGTAACTTAAATTAAGTTATATCTCACTACTCTGTTCTATTTCACTCGTCACACCTCCACTGAGGCTCCCATCCCTGGGAGCATCAGATATAGTACCTGTATTCTTTCTCCTCCAGCCTCCCCCTCCCAGGGTCCCACAGGCACCCATACTGATTTCCACAGCTATACCATGGCCCTGATTAATATTGCTGATAAGTCTACGTCAATATAATTTAAAAAGGGCCGCCGCATCTTATAAAACTGTTCCATTTTGTGGTGCTCCATCACCAGCCTATGCCACCCCATAAGACCCGGTGGCTTTTCCAATGTCCAATTCATTCTTCCTTGCACAGTGGGTAAGAATGGTACGCAATCTCTTCCCATGTTCCCCAGAGAGGGCAAATTTGGCAATCCCAAAAGAAGAATTACTGGATCCATGTTAATTTCAATCCCCAGGATGTCTTTTAGATCCCTTACTATAACACTCCAGTATCTCTGGATCTTTCAACATGCAAATCCTGTTTTATCCTCTCCAATAGTTGGACGTAGTTAGCTTTATACAGCTGGTGGAAGGAAGGGGTAATAAAATTTCCCAAATACAGAAAACTTTTTGACGACCATCTAAATGGGAATTGCATTCCACCTTCAGATTAGGCACCTCCACTAATCCCCCCACTGGCAGGGCTTCTGAGTTTGTAAAGTTGATCCTGTAGCCTAAGAAACCACCATTTGAATTAATTGTTTGAATCAATCGAGGAACAGACTTCTCCGAATTAGCCAAGAACAAAAGGACATCATCAGCATATAGGGTGATCTTATGCTCCCCCATTCCTACCCTTGGCCCCACCATTTCAGAATGCCTCCTGATAGCCTCAGCTAACAGCTCAATTGCCAACATGAATAACAGCAGTGAGAGAGGACACACCTGTCAACTACCCCTCCCAATATTAAAGCTATCTGACTTAGTGCCATTTGTAATGACTGCCGTCTCAGGATCATTATACAACGCCACCACCCATCTAGCAAAGGATCGCCCCAGACCAAAGCGCTCTCTTACCCCAAACAGATACGGTCATTCTATCCGATCAAACGCCTTTTATGTGTCTACGGAGACCACCAAACCCGGGATCAATCTTTGCTGGCATACCTGCACTATGCTCAGTACCCTTCTAATATTATTGGAGGAGCTATGGCCCTTAAAATAACCTGTCTGATCTTCTTTAATAATATAGGGCAGGACCTTCTCCAACCTCAGGGCCAGCATCTTAAATAAAATTTCTACATCTACATTCAACATTGACATTGGTCTGTATGAAGCACATTCTTCGGGCTCTTTCCCTTCTTTAAAATGAGGGCGATATTAGCCTCTGTAAGAGAGGGGGACAGTCAATCCTGTGTATATGAAGAGACTCCACCAACATATTTATGCATTCTTTATAGGATTCAGTTGGGAATCCATCTGGTCCCGGTGCTTTGCCACCCTGGAGATGTTTTATTGCTTCCTCCACTTCCTGTATCATTATAGGTTCATTCAAAAGGGAAGCCTGTTCTATGTTTATAATGGGGAGGTCCAGATTCTCAAAAAAGGACTGCATTCTCGTGTTCACCTCCCTCCGACCGATGTAACTCTGCACAGTATTCTGTAAATCAAGCATCTTCTTCAACTCATGGGTAATCACGCCAACCTGCTCCCTAACAGGTGTAATAGACTGCGAAGCTTTTTAACTCCTAGTCAAATACGCCATATATCTATCTGGCTTATCTCCAAATTCAAAGAGTCTTTGTTTAGCAAAGGAGATCTCTTTTTTTGCCACCTATGTGTGCAGTGAGTCGAGACCAGCCCAGAGGGACGTGACCCGCTGTAACTTGACCAAAGAGGGCCTATTAAAATATGCTTCCTCAGCTATCTGCTGCTGAGTCTCCAGCATCCCTGTTGCTCCTCCCTCTGCCTCCTTCTAGTCACAGAATACGAAATGATCAGGCCTCGTAAATATGTCTTAGTGGCCTCCCAAAGTATTGCTGGATTGCTGGCTGTACCAGAGTTGATATCCCAGAAGACCCTGAACTCTCCTCTGATGTACTCAACAAATTTGCTATCCCTTAACGGGAATGGGACTATGTGCCAGTGCCGTGCGTCCATTCCACTACCCTTGGTTTTAACATCTAAATACATTGGCGCATGATCCGAGATCGCTATATTCCCAATTTTGCACGGCAATGTTCTGTCCAAACCGTCAGTTGGCACAAAAAACATGTCAATTCGAGTACTGCATTTGTGTGGGTTGGAATAGAAAGTAAAGTCTCTTCCATTCGGGTGGAGATGTCTCCGCACACCCACTAGTCCCAACTCCTCACATGTGCCCACCAATTGCTTAGATTGCGTGGGCATACCTGCCAGGCCCCTTGGCACCTTGTCTGCCTCGGGATCTATTAGGCAATTAAAATCTCCTCCTATGACCATGTGGTGCAGCCCATGATTCATTAATTTAGCAACTGCATCAATTAGAAATTTAAGAGGGTCTGCCGGAGGACAATTCAAGACACCATACTCTTCACTATGTATTAGAGCTTTAAGAATAATAAACGGTCCATGTTCGTCCTTAATTTGCTTTATTACCTGGAAAGTGAGGTTCCTTCGTACCAGTATAGCCACTCCTCTACTCTTAGAGCTGAAGGAGGAGACAATTACCGTGTCATAATCGTTATCAGTTAGATGCATCTCCTGCAGTAGGGCGATGTTCACCCTTTCCTTCCTAAGGCTTGACTGAACCTTCTTTCTTTTAACAGGGGACTGGCTCCCTTTTATATTGCACCACCTGAACAAATCACTAGCCACAATCATCCAAGGCAGCCTGTAGTTTCCCAGGAGGAGGGAGCATACCTGAGTTGTGATGAGGGACAAAGGCATGAACTCAATAAAATCTAAAAACTACTTCTATAAAAACTACAACTAAAAAAACTACTCACTACATTTAACTGAAGCAAACACCCAAATAACCCCCAATTCACTAGAGATCTTCCCCTTACCCAGAGGGGGCACTCCTCCCAATCCTTGCTACCATCTTAACTCCCTCTAGCTGAGGCAGTGCCCTAGCCCCAGGCAATTCACATTGAGAGTTAACAATGGATGTCCACCCCCACCCCCCACTCATCTTAACCACAAATGTAGCCACCCCTAATACAAAATCAAAAGGACAGCAGTGAAAAAAAGGACCCTAGATAATACCCAACCAAACGATATGTAAAATAATTCAGGTTTTACATCAAGGCAGTACATATAAAGCCAATAACCACAAAAAAAAGGGGAGAGAGAAGAGAAAAGAAGAGGCATTAAAAAAAAACCATATCATTGTCCACAATGATGCCTCCTCCCCTCCCATCCCAACACAAATCCTTTAATTCAAAGAATTCACAAAATCCTTTACCTTTTCTGCAGAGTCAAAGTTATATATTGTGCCTCCATGGGCGAAACGCAACACGGCTGGGTACCTCAAGGAAGATTGAATGTTCATGTCCCTTAATTCTTTCTCTACTTCATCAAATGCCCTTCTCTTCTTAATTAGAGCTCCTGAAAATTCCTGAAAAAAACATTATCCTTGAGCCTTTATATTTTAAGCCTGTGAATTTCTTCCCAATCTTCTTGCTATTTCAATTGTCATCTGTTGTTCTTTATAATGCAGGAAATGCACTAGGACTGCGTGGGGGCGTGGGTCTGGCTGGGCCTGTGCATTGTGTCCGCGCTCACCAGGCCTGACTCCAACTCCAGCCCCAGGAACTTTGGGAGCCACTTCTCCAAGAAGCTGACGATGTCCTCGCCTTCCAGAAGACCCACGAGCCATAGGTTCTTTTCTCCTATTTTTATTCTCCAGGTAGTTGACTTGTTCCTGAAGGACACAAACCTGGTCTTCCAACGTTCGGATCCTTCCTCCTGAGATGTCTGCCACGGTATCTGATGCCACGGTCCTCTCCTCCATTGCCTCCAGTCTTCGGTTCAGTAGTTGGATTTCCTGCTCATGCATTTTCAGCTTGGCAGATAGTGGTTCTACTGCTGCTTCAATCTTCTCTCGGAGTTTGGCAAACTCCAAGAGTAAATGCTGCTGTCCCGTTAGATCCAAAGGGGCTGCCACGGGAGTTTGAGCACTGGCTGCAGTCACCCCCGATATAGAAGGGGAGTGCCCTGCCTGCTGTACTCCTTTAGGCCCCTTTATTCGTTTTCATTCTGGCCTTAAAGCTGTCACAACACAATTTCAGCAGCTCAGATGATCAGCAAGTTTAAATTCGCAGTTCTTTTCTCCTGGGGGTGGTTGGTAAAGGGGTGTAAAGGTTCACCTTGCCTGGGGGTATGGCGCAGAGCCCAGCACAGCAGACCAACTCAGACCGCCGCCATCTTGGATCTCCTCACCACTCTCCTCCTTAAAATGTATCTCACCAACCAGGTTTTTGTTCACCATTCTCAATATCTCCTGCAATGTCCAATTTGGTTCAAGAATTGGCCCTGTGTTTTGCTAAATATTTAGGATTTTAGATTCAAACTTTGTTGTCATGTGTGCAGGAATGCAGCAAAAAAATTGTCAATGTTGCCTCACACTGTGCCATCTTCGGAACAAGTACCTAGGTACAAACATTTAACAACAAGGTAGAAAGAAATAAGAAACAAAGTTAAAAGTTAAACACCTACAGTCCTTCTTGGTATTAAGTCAAAAAATAAAGAAATCAAGCTAAAAGTTCAACCATTGCAGTCTTTCTTAAGTGCTCAGCCATGCTGGCACTGCACTTCCTCTAAGGACTCAATCTCTTCTTCCTTCACACACTTTTCAAGCTCTGGCTCGATCTCTTATGCTCCCGCCATTGCTGCTGATATCAAGGGAACCTCCGTCGCCACGTTGAGCTCGCTCCTGGGGTGTGATTCATGAACAAATTCTTGCTGCTGAAGG
Organism: Hemiscyllium ocellatum; assembly: GCF_020745735.1. NCBI lineage: Eukaryota > Metazoa > Chordata > Chondrichthyes > Orectolobiformes > Hemiscylliidae > Hemiscyllium > Hemiscyllium ocellatum. The sequence goes on from NC_083433.1 coordinate 17,153,308, forward strand.
TTTCATTCCTGGGCCGATGGGGGTGGTTGGGATGATGGTGGGAGAAGGCAATGATCTATTCCCGCCTCTCACTGACCCTAACTCACCTCCTGACCCCTGCTGCGGGGGCGCAGTCCCGGGCCATTGAACTGGACTGTTCAAGTGGGTTGAGCCCATCAGCAGTCAGCGGGCAGGGTCAAAGTAAAAACTGGAGGAACAGGCATGGAATGACTACAAGGAATGGGAAGGAGAATTTGCAATGATACAGTGTCTCCAGACAGGTCAAAGACCTTCAAATCCATTAACATAGTTTGGAAGCATGCTCACTGATGGGTAATACTCTTATAGTTAGCAATGTGGTGCCACGCAGCCTAATCTTACCCTCCGCACGCTAGTACCATCTGTAAAAATGCGCCCCTCTCTCCCACAGCACAAAGCTCTGGCAGAACACCACTCCCTGGTAGTTTCAGGCTCCTCTCCCATTAGACTAGAATCTCTCCAACTGGTTGTTGTGCAGTATGCAGGTTACAGGTGGTTGTTCTATAACACGACGGTTGTCTTCTTTAGCAACCCCCATGATGTAGAAAAATTGAACTTTAGAAGCATTCGTAGAATCCCTACAGTGTGGAAGCAGGCCCTTCAGCCCAACAAGTCCACACCAACCCTCCAAAGAGCATCCCACCCAAACCCATTCCCCCACCCTATTACTCCAAATTTACTCCTGACTAATGTACCTAACCTGCACATCCCTAAACACTATAGGCAATTTAGCATGGCCAGTTCACCTAACCTGCACATCTTTGGATTGTAGGAGGAAACTGGAGCACCTGGAGGAAACCCACACAGACACAGGGAGAACATGCAGCCTCCACACACACAGTCACCGAAGGCTGGGATCGAACGTAGGCAACAGTGCTAACCACTGAGCCGCTATAGGAAATTTAAAAATCACACAACACCAGGTTATAGTCCAACAGGTTTAATTGGAAGTTTGTTAACTTTGTACACCCCAGTCCAACACCGGCATCTCCAAACCGTCACCCTAGGAAATTAGGACTTGTCTGGGATTTGAACCCAGGACCTCTTGCATGTCAATGCTGCACGTGTCCCTAAGCGAGAGTCATACCCCTGGATCAATGACCCACAGCCAAACCGCATCAGTGAGCATGCTTCCAGAAAATGTCATTGGATATGAAGATCTTCAGCCGATCTGGAGACACTGTATCAATGCATATTCTCCTTTCCATTCCTTGTAGTCATTCCATGCCAGCTCCTCCAGTATTTTAGAAAGAATGCTTAAAATGTTGGGGCTGTTGTCGCATTACAGCCAAAACACATTTTTTAAAACTTCACGCTTTAGAAACAGTGTCCCCAATTCGCATTACAGCGAATTCGTGTTAATGGAATGTGCATTACAGCAGAACAACCTGTATTGTTTTGAAGTGAAACTCACGAGTTAAAATAGCCCCAAAGAGATGTTGCATGTGGACCTGATAGGGTCATCCTTCACTGAATACATTAAACACTTCCCACTGACCAAGCCCCTCACTATCACGACGGACTTTGTCAGAATACAGTAGGAGCTTGTAACAGATAGGACTGAGGCTAGTGTGTTCATGACAGACTCTGCAGCACATTTTTAAGCAAATTGTTGCAATAATGCCATAAGCTTCATATTAAGGTATAGTTAGTAAGTTTACAGATGACACCAGAATTGGAGGCATAGTGGACAATGAAGAAGGTTACCTCGGAGTACAATGGGATCCTGATCAGATGAGCTGAAGAGTGGCAGATGGAGTTTAATTTAAATAAATGCAAGGTGCTGCATTTTGGAAAGACAAATCAGAGCAGGGCTTAAACACTTAATGGTAAGGTCCTGGGAGTGTTGCTGAACAAAGAGACTTTGGAGTGCAGTGTCTTTCATCTGAGGTGGGGGAATCCAGAACTAGAGGACGTAGAGTCATAGAGATGTACAGCATGGAAACTGACCCTTCAGTCCAACTCGTCCCTGCCGACCAGATATCCCAACCTAATTTAGTCCCACCTGCCAGCACCCAGCCCATATCCCTCCAAACCCTTCCTATTCATATACCCATCCAAATGCCTCTTAAATGTTGCAATTGTACTAGCCTGCACCACCTCCTCTGGCAGCTCATTCCATACACGTACCACCCTTAGGTCTCTTTTAAAGCTTTCCCCTCTCACCCTAAACCTATGCCCTCTAGTTCTGGGCTCCCCCACCCCAGAGGAAAGACTTTTTCTATTTACCCTATCCATGCCCCTTATAATTTTATAAATCTGTATAAAGTCACCCCTCAGCCTCCGACGCTCCAGGGAAGACAGTCCCAGCCTTATAGCTCAGATCCAACATCCTTGTAAATCTTTTCTGAACTCTTTCAAGTTTCACAACATCTTTCCGATAGGAAGGGAACCAGAATTGCACGCAATATTCCAACAGTGGCCTAACTAATGTCCACAGGTTGGACCGAAGGGTCTGTTTCCATCTCTATGGCTCTATGACTACCAATCTTCAAGTCTGCAAAAAAAATAGTGAAACCTCCAGATCATCTAAACTGAAGACTTGGAGGAAGTTGGTGTCATGGTAAGTGTAAATAGATAAGCAAATGTTTAAGGATATGGGAGATGGGAAGAGAACTGATTTGGGTAGGTTATGCTGTACATGGGTCTGAAAGGGTTAAAACTTTCTTGAGTGCAGTAAGCACCACTCACCATGAAAATGGGGCAGATACTTGATCAGAAGCTGATGAGGAAACATACTAATGATGCTAATGTGCCCCTAATAGTCTCTATGTTTTTACAGGCTCTTCCAGCTAGATCAGAAAGATGGTTTACACACAACGCGGGGGATTTAAGCTGATATTGAAGCAAAGGGAAATTCTTCAAGTTACAATTGACCTGAGAACTCTGCTCCAGTTCCAATATTTGATCCGAAAGGGAGATTGTTTGCTTAACCATTGTTTCATTCTCTCTCTATTTCAAATTTTAAGCTTCTTAACAGAAATTCTATCCAGTAATACAGTTCATACATTGGTTTTAATTTTCCCTTGATTCAGGGAAGGTTTCATTAGGTTGCAAAACAATGAATAATGAAAAGGAAGGAGGCAGAAAACATCTGTCATAGGAAAGATGCTGTAGCAAGGCACTTGGAAAAATTCAAGGTAATCAAAGCAGAGTCAATATGGTTTTAGCACAGTGGAAAGTTTAGATGTGTAGCAGACAACTTGAATAAAACATGTAAGACCCTGGGGGTTCTTGAAGGAGTGGATTTGGAAAAGGTAGAACAGAATAGAATCCCTGGAAACAGGCCCTTCAAGTCCACACCGACCCTCTGGAGACTAACCCACCCACACCCATTTCCGTATTACTCCACATTTACCCCTGACTAATGCACGTAACCTACACAATCTTGAACACTATGGGGCAATTTAGCATGGCCAATTCATCTAACCTGCACATCTTTAGGTTGTGGGAGGAAACCAGAGCAGCCTCAGTGTGGGCTCAAACTCCCAACCGCAGAGTGGACTCAAACTCCCGGCCTGAGTGTGGACTCAAACTCCCAACCGCAGAGTGGACTCAAACTCCCAATCTCAGTGTGGGCTCAAACTCCCAATCTCAGTGTGGGCTCAAACTCCCGGCCTGAGTGTGGACTCCCAGCCTCAGTGTGGACTCTCGGCCTCAGCACGGACACAGGGAAAACGTGCAACCTCCACATAGACAGTCGGCCGAGGTGGGAATGTTTCCTCTTGTGAAAGATTCCAACGATAGGAGTCACTGTTTAAGGATAAGGGTTCATCCATTTAAGACAGAGATGAGGAGAATTTATTTCTCTCAGAGGATGAGAGGCTTTGGAATTCTCTTCCTCAAAAGATGGTGCAAGTGGCCTTTGAATACTTTTAAGGCAGCGTGGATAGATTTTTGATAAGCAGATGGGTGAAAGCTTATCCTGGTTTTTTCATTATTCATTCGTGGAACAAGAGCATCACTGGCTAAGCTTTCACTTATGGCTCATCCCCAATTTTCCAGAGGTGGTTAAGAGTCAACCACATTGTTGTGGGACTGGAGTCACATATAGGCCAGACTAGGTATGGATGACAGATTTTCTTCCCTAAAGGATGTTAGTGAACCAGATGGGTTTTCCCTGGCAATCAACAATGGATTCACGGTCATCACTAGACTCTTAATTTTGATTTCTTTTATTGAATTCAAATTCCACCATCTGCCGTGGCGGAATTTGAACCCCAGTCCCCAGAACATTATGGCAGGTGGGAATGCATTGTAATCTGAATCAATCAAAAAAATGCATTCAGCACACTTGCCTTCATTGCTCAGTCCTTTCAGTACAGGAGTTGGGACGTCATGTTGAGGTTGTATAGGACATTGGTGAGGCCTCTTCTGGAGTACTGTGTCCAGCCCTAATCGTCCAGTTATAGGAAGGATATTATCAAGCTGGAGAGGGTTCAAAAGAGATTTACCAGGATGTTGCCGGGAATGGAAGGTTTGAGTTGTAAAGAAAGGCTGGATAGGCCGGGACTTTTTTTCACTGAGCTGGAGGAGGTTAAGAAGTGACCTTATAGAAATTTATAAAACCATGAGGTGACTAGATAGCTGTCTTTTCCTTCGGATGGGAGATTTCAAGGCTAGTGGGCACATTTTTAAGGTGAAAGGAGAGAGATTTTAAAAAGTCATGAGAGGCAAATTTTTTTACACTGTGGATGGTTCGTGTGTGGAATGAACTTCCTGAGGAAGTGGTGCATGTGGATACATTTACAACATTTAAATGACATTTGTTTAAATACATGAATAGGAAATGTTTGGAGGAATAGGGGCCAGGAGCAGGCAGGTGGGACTAATTAGTTTGGGATTATGTTCACTGAAGGGTCTGTTTCCATACTGTATGACTCTATGGTCTTATAGAACGGTGGAACAGGCTTGAAGGGCCTAGTGACCTATTCTTACTCTTAATTTGTACATTTGTTTTCTATATTAAAAGATATTGATTTTAAAAATGTACACAAATGTTAGTCCAGAACTTATTTCCTCTTTGTTTTAGTTGATGGGTATCACTGTGCTCTATGCTATGATCAGCCAATGTACCACAGGCACACAGTGGTTCATCTGTAAATACTTACACCTTAAACAAAAGGTAATTGGCCTGAAATGCTAACTGTCTCCCCACAGATGCAGCCAGACAAACTGAGGAGGTTAGGTTACGTCAAGGTTCCCAAAATGGCAAGTTAATTTCCTCTTAATCGTGACGATAAGATTGTGGTGAGCCAGCACTTACAGTAATTCAAAGGTTAAAACAAGAATAGCAATTGAGACTAGTTCTCCCACATAGCTGATGAGAAGTAGATTGTGTTGAGTCTGCACTAGCTTTATTGTCACACACTCACATGAAGAGTTTACTGAACCATCTTTGATACCAAGGTACCTAGTTACAGATTCTCAATTACAAATTCTTATTGAAAATAATTAGAAGAATAAAGAAATATAAAGTCCAGCAATATATTAGAAAAATAGAGACATAAAAGTTCAAAATAACTGTCCTTCCAGCTCAGAGGACACTGGGATTCACCCTGAGTTTGGGAATTCGATTCCATGCTGAGGCTGGGAAAAATAGAGAAGTGAGAGTTCAGAATAAAAATCCCACCCACCCAGACCACACTGGACTTAACCCTGAATTCAGGAGTCAGAGTCCATGTTGAAGCTGGGAATCTGAGTCCACACTGAGGCTGAGAGTCCACACTCAGGCCGGGAGTTTGAGTCCATACTCAGGCCGGGAGTTTGAGTCCACTCTGAGGTTGGGAGTTTGAGTCCACACTCAGACCGGGAGTTTGAGTCCATACTCAGGCCGGGAGTTTGAGTCCACTCTGAGGTTGGGAGTTTGAGCCCACACTCAGGCCAGGAGTTTGAGCCCACACTCAGGCCAGGAGTTTGAGCCCACACTCAGACCGGGAGTTTGAGCCCACACTGAGGCTGGGAGTTTGAGCCCACATTGAGGCCGGGGGTTTGAGCCCACACTCAGGCCGGGAGTGTGAGCCCACACTGAGGTTGGGAGTTTGAGCCCACATTCAGGCCGTGAGTCTACGCTGAGACCAGGAGTCCACGCTGGCTGCGGGTGTCCCTGAGATGTTCTCCAAAATGCTCTGTAAGTAGATTGCCCACACCAACCATCCCCACTGCCATCAACTCCCCCTCCCACTCTGCCAAGTACATGCAGGTCCTGGGTATCCTCCATTGCCACTCCATTTCCACCCGACACCTGGAGGAAGAACACCTCATCTTCTGCCTCGGGACCCTCCAACCCCTCACCAGTTTCCTCATTTCCCTGCCCCCCCACCCCACCCCCACCTTACCCCAGTTCCAACCTTCCAGCTCAGCACTGCCTTCATGACCTGTCCCACCTGTCCACCTTCCTTTCCACCTATCCGCTCAACCCTCCTCTCTGACCTATCACCTTTACCCCTTCCTCCATCCACATATTGCACTCTTCCCTCCAGTCCCAACCCCTTCCCATTTATCTCTCCAACCCTCAACACTCCCAGCCTCATTCCTGATGAAGGGCTTTTGCCCGATACGTTGATTGTATGCCTGTCCTGCTGCGCTTTTCCAGCACCACACTCTCGACTCTAATCTCCAGCATCTGCAGGCCTCACTTTCGCTTTGTTGGGCTGAGGGGCCTGTTTTCACACTGTAGGGGTTCCATGTCTATGTATGACTCTTCACTACCCTCTGGGATATTAGATTGGGCAATAAATGCTGGTCTAGTTAGTGATACCCACATCCAATGAATGAATAATTTTTTAAAAAGCATCATTGCTAGTTTGTCTTGTGAAACATTTTTAAAATTTTGATTATTTTCCGCGCAAGTGAAATCACACCCACTTCATTAGCCTTCTGCCCTCGGGAATGGTCATCTGTATCTTTCTGCGTGAAACAAACTAATCCAGGTTCTAACTGATGTACGGTTGGAATGACAGCTTCTGTTGAACATTTCAGTCAAGACATTCGATGTCATGTGGAATGCGTTTAAGGTGAATAAAACATTTGAAGGAAGGCTAGGCTAGCAGCAAGGGAAACAGAATGGGGTAGCATGGTGGCTCAGTGGTTAGCACCGTTGCCTTATAGCGCCAGGAACCCAGGTTCAAATCCACCCTCGGGTGATGGTCTATGTGGAGTTTTCACATTCTCTCCAATGTCTGTGTGGGTTTTCTCCAGTCCAATGATGTGCAGGTTAGGTGGATTGACCATGCTAAATTGCCCATTGTGTCCAGGGATATGCAAGTTAGGTGGGGAAGTAGCCATGGGAAATACAGGGATAAGGTAGGGAATGTGAGTCTGAGTTGGATGCTACTGCAACACAGCTACATTTAAAGTAAGTAGCGCGGGGTGGGGTGGGGGGAACAAACTGGATGTTTAAGAAGGAAATTGGAGGGAAAGTTAGAATAAGGAAAGTCAAGAAAGACAACTGTATCAATGAGGCAGAAAACTCAAAAAGGGATCATGCTGTAAGGTTGAGTAAAATAGGAGTTGATGGGAAGGGTGAGGGCAGTAACAAATTAAAAATGCTATACATGAACGCACGAAGCATTAGAAATAAGATGGATGAGCTTGAGGCTCTTTTGGAATTTGGCAGATACGATATCATGGGGATAACTGAGACGTGGCTTCAAGTGGACAGGGCCTGGGAAATGAATATTCAAGGCTACACGTGCTATCGTAAGGACAGATTGACGGGCAAAGGGGGTGGGGTGGCCATGTTGGTAAGGGATGATACTTAATCCCTTGTGTGGGGGGACCTAGAATCAGGGGATGTAGGGTCAGTATAGATAGAGCTGAGAAATTCTAAGGGTAAAAAGACCCTCTTGGGAGTTATCTACAGGCCCCCATATAGTCTGGATGTTGCATGTAAGTTGAATCAGGAGCTGAAATTGGCCTGTTGCAAAGATGATACTACAGTTGTTATGGGGGATTTCAACATGCAGGTAGACTGGGAGAATCAGGATGGTATTGGACCTCAAGAAAGAAACTTTGTGGAGTGTCTCCGAGATGGAGTCTTAGAACAGCTGGTGGTGGAGCCTACCAGGGAGAAGGCAATTCTGGATCTGGTATTGTGCAATGAACCAGAATTGATCAGGGACCTCAAAATGAAGGAGCCATTGGGAAGTAGTGACCATAATACAATAAGCTTCAATCTGCAATTTGAGAGGGAGAGGGTACAATCAGAAGTGACAATATTTCTGTTGAATAAAGGGAACTATGGAGCTATGAGGGAGGAGTTGGTTAAAGTTCAGTGGTGCAATACCTTAGCAGGGTTGACAGTGGAGGAATAATGGCGGATATTTCTGGGTATAATGCATTCCAAAAAGGAAGAAAGATCCTAGGAGGAGGCATGAGTGGCCGTGGCTGACGAGGGAAGTTAAGAAACATATAAAATTAAAAGAGAAAAAGTATAACATAGCAATGATAAGTGGGAAAACGGGGGACTGGGAAGCTTTTAAAGAACAACAGAGGATTACTAAGAAGGAAATGCGCAGAGAAAAAAATGAGGTACGAAGGTAAACTGGCCAAAAATATAAAGGAGGGTAGTAAAAGCGTTTAGAGGATGTGACTCTGAAGTTGGACGAGGGAGATCCAGTAGATGTAGTGTACCTGGACTTTCAGAAAGCTTTTGATAAAGTCCCACATAGGAGGTTAGTGAGCAAAATTAGGGCGCATGGTATTGGGGGAAAAGTACTAACTTGAATTGAAAGTTGGTTGGCTGACAGGAAACAAAGGGTAGTGATAAACGGCTCCATTTCGGAATGGCAGGCAGTGACCAGAGGGGTACCGCAGGGATCCGTGCTGGGACCGCAGCTTTTTACAATATATGTTAATGATATAGAAGATAGTATTAGTAATAACATTAGCAAATTTGCTGATGATACTAAGCTGGGTGGCAGGGTGAAATGTGAGGAGGATGTTAGGAGATTACAGGGTGACCTGGACAGGTTAGGTGAGTGGTCAGATGCATGGCAGATGCAGTTTAATGTGGATAAATGTATGGTTATCCACTTTTGTGGCAAGAACAGGAAGGCAGATTACTACCTAAATGGAATCAGTTTAGGTAAAGGGGCAGTACAAAGAGATCTGGGTGTTCTTGTACACCAGTCAATGAAGGTAAGCATGCAGGTACAGCAGGTAGTGAAAAAGGCTAATAGCATGCTGGCCTTCATAACAAGAAGGATTGAGTATAGAAGCAAAGAGGTTCTTCTTCAGCTGTACAGGGCCCTGGTGAGACCACACCTGGAGTACTGTGTACAGTTCTGGTCTCCAAATTTGAGGAAAGCCATTCTGGCTATTGAGGGAGTGCAGTGTAGGTTCACGAGGTCAATTCCTGGAATGGCGGGGACTACCTTACGCTGAAAGACTGGAGCGACTGGGCTTGTATACCCTTGAGTTTAGAAGACTGAGAGGGGATCTGATTGAGACATATAAAATGATTAAAGGATTGGACAACTCTGGAGGCAGGAAACATGTTTCCGCTGATGGGTGAGTGCCGAACCAGAGGACACAGCTTAAGAATATGGGGTAGACCATTTAGGACAGAGATGAGGAGAAACTCCTTCACCCAGAGAGTGGTGGCTGTGTGGAATGCTCTGCCCCAGAGGTCAGTGGAGGCCCAGTCTCTGGATTCATTTAAGAAAGAGTTGGATAGAGCTCTCAAGGATAGTGGAATCAAGGGTTGTGGAGATAAGGCAGGAACAGGATACTGATTAAGGATGATCAGCCATGATCATATTAAATGGTGGTGCAGGCTCGAAGGGGAGAATGGCCTACTCCTGCACCTATTGTCTATTGTCTTCGGAGGGCTGGTGTGGGCTGAATGGCCTGCTTCCACACTGTAGAGATTCTACGAGTGGAAGAATATGTTGGCAGGAAGAGGTAAGTTTGTAAAAGTGAGAGGAATGTCATATGAACCAAATGGCCTGTTTCTGTGCTGTAAATTCCAAACTCACACTTTACAGCTTGAGGCTTTCTCAACTGCTCTCCTGTGATAGACAGAATAAAACAATAACAGAGTCTGTTGTACATAGATAGTGGAAGCATGAATCCATAGTCACACTCAAATGCAAATTGGATAAATCTCAGAATAGGTAAAAACAATGACTGCAGATGCTGGAAACCAGATGCTGGATTAGTGGTGCTGGAAAAGCACAACAGTTCAGGCAGCATCCGAGGAGTTGTAAAATCGACGTTTCAGGCAAAAGCCCTTCATCAGGAATACAGGCAGAGTGCCTGAATGGTGGAGAGATAAATGAGAGGAGGGTGGGGGTGGGGAGAAAGTAGCATAGAGTACAATAGGTGAGTGGGGGAGGGGATGAACATGACAGGTCAGGGGGTGGGTGGAGTGGATAGGTGGAAAAGAAGATAGGCAGGTAGGACAAGTCATGGGGAGAGTGCTGAGCTGGAAGTTTGGAACTAGGGTGAGGTGGGGGAAAGGGAAATGAGGAAACTGTTGAAGTCCACATTGATGCCCTGGGGTTGAAGTGTTCCGAGGCGGATGATGAGGCGTTCTTTCTCCAGGCGTCGGGTGGTGAGGGAGCGGTGGTGAAGGGGCGTGGACCAGGTCGTGTGGACCCCCTACAGCCCACCTTCCCCTGCCACCGCAGGAATTACAAAACCTGCGCCCACACCTCTTCCCTCACCTCCATCCAAAACCCTAAAGGAGCCTTCCACATCCATCAAAGTTTTACCACAACCACCAATATCATTTATTGTATCCGTTGCTCCCGATGTGTCTGCTCTGCATTGGGGAAACTGGACGCCTCCTAGCAGAGCGCTTTAGGGAATATCTCTGGGACACCCGCACCAATCAACCACATCGCCCTGTGGCCCAACATTTTAACTCCCCCTCCACTCTGCCAAGGACATGGAGGTCCTGGGCCTCCTTCACTGCCGCTCCCTCACCACCAGACGCCTGGAGGAAGAACGCCTCATCTTCCGCCTCGGAACACTTCAACCCCAGGGCATCAATGTGGACTTCAACAGTTTCCTCATTTTCCCTTCCCCCACCTCACCCTAGTTCCAAACTTCCAGCTCAGCACTGTCCCCATGACTTGTCCTACCTGCCTATCTTCTTTTCCACCTATCTACTCCACTCTCGTCCCTGACCTATCACCTTCATCCCCTCCCCCACTCACCTATTGTACTCTATGCTACTTTCTCCCCACCCCCACCCTCCTCACATTTACGTCTCCACCCTTCGGGCACTCTGCCTGTATTCCTGATGAAGGGCTATTGCCCGAAACGACGCTTTTACTGCTCCTCGGATGCTGCCTGAACTGCTGTGCTTTTCCAGCACCACTAATCCAGAATAAATGTGAGAATAGACAAACCTCACAGAGGTATAGGGAAAGATCAGGATGCAGTGGGACTAATGGGATAGCTATTTCAAAGGGCCAGCACAGACAGATTGGGCCAAATGGTCTTCTTCAGTGCTGCAATTTTCTGATTTTACTTTGATATTAAAAAATGGATAATTTACCAATCGTAAGAAGGACATTGTGCCAATGTGTCTTTCGTTGCTGTACAAGTGTGATAAAGCCTAATCCCACTTTCTGGTCTTGGTCTGTAGCCTATTTTTTTAATATAAATATGTTTCTGCTTTTCCCACTCTTTGAAACAGCAACGCTATCATTCCTATGCTGACTCCACAATCCCATTGCCTTAAATATTCCAGCATTGTGAAGCTCAATTCCAACATATTATTGGGAAGATTGATTCCTTTCATATCTGTTTTTCCAAATTCTTAGCTCTGTAAACTGACCCCAATACACACACACACACACACACAGATACAGATACACATGTGCGCACAATATAGACACACACACACACACACACACACACACACACAGATACAGACACACCCACACACAGACACACACACATACACACAAACACATGCTCACAGAAAGACACACACACACACACACACATGCACAGGTGCTGACACACGTGCACAGATAGACACACACACATGCACAAATAGACACACACACTCAGAGATACAGATACACACACACATGCGCATACACACATACACACACAGATACAGACACACACACAGATACAGACACACACACATGCGCGTACACACATACACACACACACAGATACAGACACACATGCACACACAGACACACACATAGATACAGACACACATGCACACACACACAGACACACACACAGACACAGCCACACACATGCAGCCACACACACACACACAGACGCGCACACACAGCCACACACACGCACACACAGACACGCACGCGCACAGACACACACACGCACACACAGACACATACACAGCCACACACACATACACACACACACAGATACAGACACACATGCACACACAGACACACACACATACAGATATAGACACACACACACACACACACACACACACACACAGATACAGACACACCCACACACAGACACATACCTAGTTCATTAGTATTTACATTTCACATTTCTGGATCTGGAACCTCTGATTTCCCAACTAAATGTACGTATTTGAAAAGATTGGTTTGCATTCCAAGATGGTGTTGACAATTGGCTTGAGCAGCAGGGCAGAAACAAGTTTCACATCTCAATTATTCAGTTCCAGTTAAAAAAAATGAGGGTGACAAATCAGCCCAGAGTTATTGAAGCAAGCCACACTCTTTGCATATCCTGACTACACATGTTTAACCTTTGACGTTCCTGGACACTTTAAATGATTTGATAGGCTTTGCTCAACATTTTAGTTCATTTCTGTGTCTCCTGTAACAGGTTCAAGGCAATGATCATCTACTGCAAGAAAAAATGCAACCAGCCCTCCTTGACATTCAGTGGAACTACTATCACGGAACCCTCACTATCACATCCTGTGGGTTACCATTGACCAGAATGTGACCTGGACGCACCTTGTAAATGCTACAAGAATTGGTCTGAGGCTACGGATTCTGCTACAAGTATGTCTCAACTCCTGGCACCCCAAAACCACCTACCATCTACAAGGCACAGGTGAGGTGTGTGATGAAATATTCTCCACTTGCCTGGATGGGTGCAGCTCTACAATACTGAAAGAAGAAGCTTGATATCACCAGGACTAAGCAGCCTGCTTGATTGGCACCCAGTCCATCACTTCAACATTCACTCCCTGTACCATTGATTCACTGGGCAGCAGTGTGAACTGTCTGTAAGATGCACAGCAACCCACCAAGGCATCTTAGACAGCACCATGACCTCGAACACTGCAGCAGATAGAGTCATAGAGCCATTCAGCATGGAAACAGACCCTTCGATCCAACTTCTCCACGCCGACCAGATATCCTAAATTAATCCAGTCCCATTTGCCAGCACTTGGCTCATATCCCTTCCTATTCATATACCATGTCTTTTAAATGTTGTAATTGTAAAACCTCCACCACTTACTCTGGCAGATGATTCCAATTTAGATGAATCTGAAGTGCTGCATTTTGGTAGGAAAAATCAGGGCAGGATTTATACACTTAATGGGAAGGTCCTGGGGAGTGTTGCTGAACAAAGTGACCTTGGAGGGCAAGATCGCTTTCATAGTTCCTTGAAGGTCGTGTTGCAGGTAGACAGGATGGTGAAGTAGGCATTTGGTCTGCTTGCCTTTATTGGGCATTTAGTATAGGAACTGGGAGGTCATGTACTGGACAGGACAATGGCTGGGCGACTTTGGATTGTCTGATGAATGAGCAGTGCTCTGAAAGCTTGTGATTTCAAATAAACCTGTTGGACTATAATCTGGTGTTGTGTGACTTCAAACACTGTTTGGGGTAAGTTTGCTCCCTTGTTTCCTTGCCGTTCCTTCGTTTTTATTGTTGTTACACTGCTCCTCATAGACAGCACTAGAAATGATTGTTTGATGGAATTGGTTCCCTGGGTTTTTTGGTGATAGGTTTTTGATGATTGAGAAAGAGCTGGGATTTTTTGGATATGCTTTAGCATTCCATTCTACTGCTGGACAGCAGCAGACATGGGAGTTCTCCTGCTTTCTACTGGGGGCCTGGGGTACAGGGTGAGGCATGCAGCAGTCCTGTGTAATTCTAGATTAAGGTGAAGATCTGGACGCCCAGTGGGGTCTCTCTGTTCTGTGATCAGTCAATAAACAATTGCAATTGGTCTGGTTGTTAAGACTTCACTCTTTATTCTTTATACGGCCGGGCACAGAGTGTCCAGAGACACAGAGGTTAAACATTTCCGTGTTCCTCAGAGGAGCTGCGCACATGGCTTAAAACAAAGACATTTTTATACTTTTCTTAAAGAAGGGTGCAGGTACATTCAAACAATTACCACTCAATACACAATTTTGCTTTATTTGACTTGGTCCAATGATATTTCCTGGGAAACAACTTTATTATCCAACACTCAGGTCACCCTCATCTCACTAACTAAGGCATTGCACATGTATCTGAAGGTCAATTAGGATGCCCAGTAATGTCTTATCAAGTCTAGTTATTTCTTTGCTTTAAAGGGAGCATTGTCTGCTAATCTCTATTGAAGCAGACTGTGGTTAGTCAGTTATGCAGCGATAGCAGAATTAGCAGTTAGTAACTTAAAAGCCATTTATGCAGCTTTAACAGAATTGTAAATTTGTAGCCTATAAGCCATTTTGTCATGTTATTTGCATCGAGAAGCCATCTTGTTGCTTCCTAAGTTATTAAGTTAAAATTTGCACAACACCAGGTTATAGTCCAACAGGTTTAATTGGAAGTACTAGCTTTTGGAGCGCCACCCCTTCATCAGGTAGTTGTATGAGATCAGAGCTGAAAATGTGTTTCAGGCATGAGCCCTTCTTCAGGAATCCTGAAGAAGGGCTCATGCCCGAAACGTCGATTCTCCTGCTCTTTGGATGTTGCCTGACCTGCTGCGCTTTTCCAGCAACACATTTTCAGCCTTGTGTGATTTTTAACTTTGTACACCCCAGTCCAACATCGGTATCTCCAAATCATAAGTTATTAAGAGCATCTCTTAAGTGGTTGTCGCTGACAACTAGTTACCTCAGCCTGTATTCAAGTTTCAGCTCCTCATAGATGGTTCACGGACTTCCAGCCTAACTGCATGTTTTATGATGCGGTGGAGTCTGTACACTGTTTGTAGGTGGGTGTCAGATATTGCACCCCTCCCCCCGTCCACTTATTTGAAAACTATTTGTTGTGCTTTCAGTAGCAATTCATACCCACCACCCTGATCTTTGGACACCCAATGAGGCCACATTCACACCGGGGCGTCCATGGAGAGGGAACACGTGGTCATCAGCATCCTTGAGACTTTTAGAGACAGTGTGGTACTGTGGGGTTGGGACACTGGTGTGGAGTGTATCGTTAAAACCCCATCACTGCTCTGATTTAGTTCTGACCCCTAGTTTCCTCCCCTTTTGCTACTTTGTTAGTGTCACACAGCCCCCGGTGGTTTTTTTTATATAGATATTTTTATTGAAATTTAACATTTTTGCAAATTTACAAAAATAAACAAAACTCTCAAATACAAACATTGATGTACAATTAAATCATATATACAATAGTCATAATTTAACAAAGAAAAGAAAAAGAAAGAAAACAAAGAGAAAAAGAAAAAAAACAAGAACCGAAGAAAGAAAGAAAGAAAAAAAAACTCAACTTTCTACTAATCTAACCTATAACTAACCAGAGTGTATACCTAAGTCTCTTACATGCTCGGAATGTATAAACATCAAATATAATAAAACCCGTATTCGCGCAGGATTCCTCTCCCAAGGGGCCCCGGAGCAGCCCGGTCTGAAATCTTCACTAAATAAAAGCCTTGTTAGGATAGCCGAAATAGCTGCATTTACATAATTCAAAAAGGGCTGCCATATTTTATAAAATAATTCAGTCTTTCGGTGCACCATATTTGTGAGGAAGTCAAGGGGGATATATTCCATAATTAATCTGTGCCAATTTGAAAGTCCAGGGGGGCCCTCAGCCAAAATATTTTTCCTTGCACAGAAAGAGAGAATAGAAAATAGTCTCTTCCCGTGCGTATCCAGAAATGAGAGGTTCGAAAAGCCCAAAAGGAGAGATGCAGGGTCCACCCTAATTTCCGTTCCAAAAATTTCTGTCAGGGTATTTGCCACTTTAGTCCAGTATCTGCGGATTTTCTGACAAGTCCACAGACAATGTACAAGAGTACCCACCTCTGTTTTGCATTTGGGACACATTGGAGATGCTCCTGCCTTAAATTTTGCCAGTCGAGCCGAGCTATATGGGCCCTATGAAGTATCTTTAGTTGGATAGCCTGAGTTCTGTTACAGATAGTAATTCTTCTAGCATTTTCCCAAATGTCATTCCACATATCCTCAGAGATTTCTAGCCCCAAGTCCTGCTCCCATGTTTTAAGCAGGTCATCCATGTCTCCTGAAACTCCATCATGTAGCAAATGGTATATAGTACTAACGGAGGATACCCCCGCTGGTCGTAGGACATTACGTTCTCTGTCTGATTTATAAAGACTGTCTATTAATGTAGTCTTCTTCTGTATATAATCTCGAACTTGGAAGTATCGAAAGAGATCCCCATTAGGTATTCCGAATTTCAGACGCAGCTGCTCAAAGGACATCAGGATCCCATCTTTAAATAGGTCCCCTAAGCATGAGATGCCCCTGGATCTCCAGAGTTTAAAGGTGGCATCTGTAATCCCCGGTTGGAATCCCCATGCGCCTACTATTGGCGCATGGGGGGATGTTTTATGTGAGTTACCCTCATTTTGCCGCATTATATTCCAGGCCTTAATTGTGTTTAATATTATGGGATTTTTACAGTGGTCTGTAATGATTTTCCTCTTATCTAAAAATAAAAGGTTAGTAAGTGGATATTTTATTTGGGAGGCTTCGATGTCCATCCAGATTGATTGTGGATCAGATGAAACCCAATCAGCTATGTAACTTAGTAGGGAGCTTAACTGATATTTCCTAAAGTCTGGGAAGTCCAGTCCTCCCCTTGCCTGTGGAAGCTGTAGCCCAACCAGCCATATAATTTACGTAGGGCTAGCCTTGGCAGCATCAGCGGGAGCATTCTCATAGGATATAAGAGACGGGGCAGAACATTCATTTTAATTAATGCTATTCTACCTAGCCAGGAAATCGGAAGGTCTCTCCATCGCTGGAGGTCCTGCCTTATCCTTTCCATTAATTGTACAAAATTAGCCCTATACAGCTGACCAAATACTGGCGTGATAAAAATACCTAAATATAAGAAGCCCTCCAGGGACCAACGGAAGGGAAAAAGGGATCCGTCCATTAGGTGGGGTATCATAGCCAGACCACCCATTGGCATGGCTTCCGATTTTGAAAAATTAATTTTATAGCCTGAGAATGCATTAAATGTATTAATAACTTGAATTAGATGAGGCACTGACGTTAAAGGATTACTGAGGAATAAGAGAACGTCATCTGCATAGAGGGTAATTTTGTGTTTACCTGTACCAATCCGCGGGGCCGTTATATTAGGATCAGTCCGGATGGCTTCTGCTAATGGTTCGATTATCAGCGTAAACAACAATGGTGAGAGAGGACATCCTTGACGGCAGCCCCTACCCACACTGAAGCCATCCGATCTTAACCCATTAGTAATAACAGCTGCTTTGGGGTCATTATACAATGTTGAAACCCATTTGGTAAACACCTGTCCAACGCCAAACCTTTCCAATGTGTAAAATAAATATGACCATTCAACCCTATCGAATGCCTTTTCCGCATCCAATGAAATTACTACTCCTGGTATCTTTCCCTGATGACAGGCTTGGATCATATTCAAGACCCTTCTGGTATTATTGGATGATCTGCGGCCCTTAATAAATCCCGTCTGGTCCTCCTTTATAATATATGGCAGTACCCTTTCTAGTCTTAGTGCTAACATTTTTGAGAGAATTTTAAAGTCTACATTTAGTAAGGATATTGGTCTGTAAGATGCACAGTCTTCTGGGTCTTTTCCTTTTTTGAGGATAAGAGAGATATTTGCCTCTTTCAGCGAGGGCGGGAGACAGACCTGACTATACGCAAAATTATACATATCCATAAGTGGGTCAGCCAATATTCCTGTAAATTCTTTATAGAATTCAGCTTGAAAACCATCCGGGCACGGTGCTTTTCCGCTCTGAAGTTGCCTAATTGCCTCAAGTATTTAGGGGGTATTTAGGGCCGACACCTGTTCCGGAGTCAGGCCCGGGAAGGTCAAATTTTTAAAAAATGACTGCATCCTCTTAATCCTATCTTCACAATCCTGCGATCTATATAGTTCAGAATAAAATTCTTTAAAGGTCGCATTGATCTTTTTATGATCATGAGTCAGGGTACCTGTACTTTCCTTGATGGTCGGGATAGTTTGAGGGGCTTTCTTTTTCTTTGCAAGAAATGCTAGGTATCTACCCGGTTTGTCGCCATATTCATATAATCTTTGTTTCGCAAATAATATTTCCCTTTTAGCCGTTTGAGTAAGCGCGGTGTTTAAAGCTGTCCTAAGAGCTGTAATCCTCTGCAATTTTGTGATAGAAGGTCTATCAGCGTATGCTGTTTCGGCTGCTTTTAGGCGAGCTTCGAGCAGACGCTGTTGTTCTCCCTTCATTTTCCTCTGGGTCGCTGAATAGGAGATGATCAAACCTCGTGCATAAGCTTTGATGGTCTCCCACATCATTGCCGGATTGCTAGCCGTACCTGTATTAATTTCTAAAAAAGTTTTAAGTTCTTGGGAGAAGTACTTTAAAAATTTGCTATCTTTTAACAGGAAGGGGTCCATTCGCCAATGCCGAGCGAATATCCCATTGTTCTTTACCTTAGTTTCCATGTATACAGCGGCATGGTCAGAGATTGCTATAGTACCTATTTTACAGGTTGATATAGAATTTAGAAAAATCGACGGGGCAAAAAACATATCAATTCTTGTGTGACATTTATGTGGATTAGAGTAAGCCCCCGGTGGTTAATGTTTGTCATTTGTTATTTGTGGTGAAATGACCAAATGATTCACTTGACACCCAGGAGTTCACGTGCAGCATCAAAGAGTTTATTGAAATTACACCGGTGGGGAAAAAAATCCTCTGAAAATCCAGAGTGCTCTTCCCCAACCAAAGGAAAACATACGCTTTTATTCATTGGTTTCAGCCCACCTTTAACATTTACAAACCAATCTTATCATTAATTAATTACACACATTTCTAATTAAGCTAACCATATGACTGCATGCCTGGAGATGGACTGGCCTATGGTCAACCCTGGTCCTCCACGGTCTCGTAATGTTTCCCAGACTCTCTTATCTCTCTCCATGGGGCTTTTCACAATGGACGCTGCATTCAAGTACATTCCTGCAAGCATTTACCAGCTACATCATATTAACTGCGAATTAATTAGAAACATGCCTCTATCGCTTAAGGACACAAAGGTTGGAGGTGCCGTTGATAGTATCAAGGGCTATTGCGGGCTGCAGCGTGACATAGACAGGATTCAGAGCTGCGCTGAGAAATGGCAGATGGAGTTCAACTGGATAAATGTGAAGTGATGCATTTTGGAAGGTCGAACTCGAATGCTGAATATAGGATTAAAGGCAGGATTCTTGGCAGTGTGGAGGAACAGAGGGGTCTGGGTGTGCAAGTACATAGATCCCTCAAAGTTGCCACCCAAGTGGATAAGATTGTTAAGAAATCATATGGTGTTTTGGCTTTCATTAACAGGGGGATCGAGTTTAAGAGCTGCAAGGTTGTGCTACATCTCTACAAGTCCCTGGTGAGACCACACTTGGAATATTGTGTCCAGTTCTGGTCGCCCTACTATGGGAAAGATACAGAGGCTTTGGAGAGGGTGCAAAGAAGGTTTACCAGGATGCTGCCTGGACTGGACAGCTTGTCTTACGAAGAAAGGTTGAATAAGCTCAGACTTTTCTCTCTGGAGAGAAGGAGGAAGAAAGGAGACCTGATCGAGATATACAAGATAATGAGAGGAATAGATAGAGTCAACAGCCAGAGACTTTTTCCCAGGGCAGGATTTACTGGTACAAGGGGTCATAGTTTTTTTAAGATATTAGGAGAAAGGTATAGAGGTGACGTCAGAGGTAGGTGGTGGAAGCAGTATCATTAGGGACATTGAAGTGACTGCTGGACATGCGCATAGATAGCAGTGAGTTGCGTAGGTTAAATTATTATATTTTCAGACCCTCATTGGTCAAACTAGAGACGATTACGGCACTGCGGTCTGCACTAAATTCCATGCTCACGCAGACGGTAAAGAAGGAGCTGGCGTTTGCAAAGGAAAGGTTATACCAGCATGGTGACAAGCCAAGCAAATACTTAGCATACCTTGCCAGAAAGAGAAGTGCTCCACAAACCATTACAGCGATTAGGGAATGGTCTGGGAACCTAACATGTGATTCTAAAAAGATTAATGTGGTGTTCCAGAGATTCTACTCTAAATTATATCACTCTGAGAATTGTGAGGAGGGGCAGGCCAAAATGGAATCCTTTTTTAGAGATCTGAAGCTCCTGGGTGTGACTCCCGAACAACAGTCCTGTCTCAATGCCCCATTATCAGAGCAAGAAGTGCAGGAAGCTGTGAGGCAGCTTCAGAGTGGAAAGGCGTCCAGTCCTGATGGACTTCCCAGTGAATTCTATAAGGAATTTATAAGTATACTATCAGGCTTGATGCTGAATATGTTTAATGATTCATACAGTCATGTTTGTCTCCCACCATCTCAGAGAGAGGCCAATATTTCACTTAGCCTTAAAAAAGGGAAGGATCCGGAAGACTGTGCTTCATACAGGCCCATCTCGCTCTTAAATGTGGACTTTAAGATCCTCTCTAAGGCTCTTGCATTAAGGCTGAAGACTGTGTTACCTTCTATTATTAAAGAGGATTAGACGGGCTTCATAAAGGGTCGCAGATCCTCCAATAATGTTAGGAGGCTGCTTAACGTAATTCAGGCATGCCAACAGCAGTCAATACAGGGATTGGTGATTTCTTTAGATGCAGAGAAGGCATTTAACCGAATTGAGTGGCCATACCTTTTCTATACTCTCGACCGGTTTGGTCTGGGAGAAGTTTTCATAAGATGGGTAAAGGTTCTCTCCAGTGTACCTCCCGCTGCAGTCATTACCAACGGGATACGATCAAGCAATTGTAATATTTCTCGGGGCAGCCGGCAGGGCTGTCCCCTTTCACCATTACTTTTTACGTTGGTGATTGAACCGTTGGCAGAGGCCATTCATGGGGATCTCAATACATCAGCTCCAGAAGTGGGGTCAAAATTACATAAGATCTCGCTGTATGCAGATGATGTTCTAATTTTCTTGACAAATCCAGCAGTTTCAGTGCCTTGCCTGATACAATGCATTCACGCGTTTGCCGCTTTTTCAGGGTATCAGATTAATTTTGCTAAATCAGAGGCTATGCCTAAGGGTGGTCTTACGAAAGAGTTGGCTCTTGAGAGTGACTATAGATTCCCATTTAGGTGGTCACAGGGGGGTTTTGTGTATTTGGGCATATTCATTACTCTAGTTCTGGATTGGCTGTTCAAAGCCAATTTTACTCAATTATTTGAAAAAAGTAAACAAGATCTCCAAAGATTGGAGGCACTTCCAGTTTTATGGCTGGGTCGGATAGCGCATATTAAGATGAATATTCTCCATCATTTGCTATACCCTATACAGATGCTCCCCCTGATTTTCAATAAACAAACACTCAGGAGACTGAACAGTTGGTTCAGCTCCTTTATCTGGCATCGTAAACGGCCCCTCATTAAATTAGCCAAACTGCAGTTGCCTCACAGATTGGGGGGAGTAGACCTTCCGGACATTAAAAATTACCAAATAAGCTCGCTTTTGACCTATGTAAGTGATTGGGTTTGTGGGGACCCTCTTTCAATATGACTAGATATCGAAGTCTCCCAGCTGAGGTGCCCCCTTACCAGTTTGCTGTATTTGGACAAGGTGAGGACAGTTAGGGAATATTGCCATAACCCAATAGTCATCAATACTGTTACAGCATGGAGGGCAATTTGGCAGAGGGAAGGTAATATTGACAAAACATCTTTGTTTACACCTTTAGTGGGTATGCCGAGTTTTCAACCAGATATGATAGATTCAGGATTTAAACATTGGGCAGCTAGGGGTATATCTTGCATGGGTGATTTATTTGAGGGAGATGTAATGATGTCCTTCGGTCAGTTAGTACGGAAGTACGAGTTACCTAATAGAGACCTCTTTCGTTTTTTTCAAGTTAGGGATTTTATTAAAAAAAGGACCACACTTTTGACTGATCCCTACAAATCTGACATAGAAAGAGGGCTAAGAGCACACTCTCTGTCAGTACTCTATATCACCAATTGGGGGGTGCCACTTCAGATGAGTCTGATCGACTCTGTAAGATGTGGGAAAGAGAGCTGGATGTTGAAGTTTCTTCAGAGGCATGGGAGGATATTTGGGAGAATGCAAGGAAGATATCAATTTGCAATAGGACCCATGCTTTACAGTTGAAGATTCTCCACAGGGTCCACTTATCCCCAGACCGTTTGTCAAAATTTAAACCAGGGGTATCTTCAGCATGCCCCAAGTGCAAGGTCTGTCTGGGTACTCTTACCCATTGTCTCTGGTCTTGTGACAGGCTTCAAACATATTGGTGCGCTGTGGTGGATGCAATAGAGAGGATTTTAGGTGTAGGGGTGGAAGGACCCTACTTTGCTCCTTTTGGGCCTACCCATTGTAGTTCCTGCAGACTCGCATAAGGCAAAACTTTTCAATATTCTTACATTCTGTGCAATGAAGAATATCTTGTTAGGTTGGATATCAGAAAACTCCCCAGGCCTGTCGGGTTGGCAGAAGATTGTTATGGAGCATATTCCCCTGGATTTTCTCACAAATATGGTACACCACAAAACTGAGATTTTTTACAAGCCATGGCAACCCTTTTGAAATACCTGGACACAGATTTATCTGCCACACTAACAAGGGCTTTTATATAGCTGTAACGATTGTGTTTCATGAGTCCAATATCCAGGGAGGAGGAACTGTGAATGTATGAGTGCTTTGTTTGGCTGGGCTGAGTTATTACTATTTATTTGTTTGTTGTTAGGTATTTATTTAGTTGGTTAAATAGCTAGTTTAGGTTTTTTTAAATTTTATACTTCTCTATATATGTTTATACATTCGTATAGGAGGGTGGGTTGGGGGATTGGTTTTTATTATTTGGGTTTAGTTTTGTACTATTTTTGTAATGTTTTGAATTGCATTGTTTTGTATTTGTTATAATATTTAAAAATCTATTTTTTCTTAATAAAAATATACTATATAAAAATATTATTATATTTTAAATTAGGAGTAAACCTCGGCACAACATCATGAGCCAAACGGTCTGTTCTGTGCTGTACTTTTCTATGCTCTATGTAAATTCCTTATGAATCTCATTACAGGAAATACAAACAAATATTGATTGTTACTAATTGTTATAATATCAGTTCCAACAAAGTTTTGTGGTTATACCTAATGTTAGAATTCTTCAGCTAATAAGTTGTGAGCAGTTCCTTTCTTACCGTATTTACTAGACACCCCTAACTTTATCTCTGAATGTCTTATAATGTGTTCATTTGACCCACATTCCAATGTCTGCTAGTTTCCGTACCTGTGATTCATTTCTCTCTGTAATGATATGGGGGCTGCTTTTACTGTCTCAGATTGGCTTGCTCTCATCATTTCATTTGAATCTTTTCCCCTAATACTTTTAGTGATTTTTTTT
Organism: Hemiscyllium ocellatum; assembly: GCF_020745735.1. NCBI lineage: Eukaryota > Metazoa > Chordata > Chondrichthyes > Orectolobiformes > Hemiscylliidae > Hemiscyllium > Hemiscyllium ocellatum. The sequence goes on from NC_083433.1 coordinate 17,177,096, forward strand.
GTATATAGGCCAATCTATAATTACTTCAGAATCTATGTCTAGGATTATTTGAAGGATTTAAACTAAAATCTCCTTGTACTATAGACAGATTCACTAATTAAATGTAATGTGAAATGTTCTTACCTATGTCTTATGCATAAACAACATATTCTATCTCGGTTCTGTTACCTTGGGTACACAGAGTTAGTATTGTTCTTCTTGTGAAGACTACAGTAATCAAATATTTTCCCAGGCTCTCTAACTACTGTCAGCCATGTTCTGCTGCATTAGCCACGAGCAATGTTGGCCATTTTGTGCTGCTCAGTCACGGGAGTCCTAACAATCCCCTCTTTCAGCAATGGGCACCAACCAAAGGCCCTTAAACAGAAATTTGTTGTCAATTTATTGTCCAGTATTCCTTTGGGATTACTTTATTTAATTCAATATAATCAATTTCCAACTGCTATGACCCATCTGGCTTCTTAACTGGTCACATTGGTGAATCAGTAGTGAGTATATGGTCCTTTGGACCCCACAAAACACAAATGCCTGTATGATTTCTTCAAATGTCTTTACAGTTCAGATTTGATGGGATACTACTTGTGCAGTTTGTGACACAGGCCATGTACGTAGATGGGTTTAATGTCTCTCAACCTGCAATTCAGTGTATCCTAAGCCCACACCATTCAATTGCGGAGCAAATTGACTTGAATTTCCCGCTCAAAGTTGGTAGGATTCCCACTCGTTGAAATATTCCTAACTAGACGACAACTGTCTCCTAGCCTTTGTTTTAGCCCATTACAGGTCATTCTGCTATAACACGTGTTTGTTAAAATGAATTCACTGTAGTGCGATTGACGAATTGGTACACTGTTTCTAAAGCCTGAACTTTTAAAATGTGTGTTGGCTGTAATGCAATTACATCGTCAACACTTCGAAAGCACAATGTTTCTATAACGTGGGCTGCACAAGAACACAAGCAGCACATTATACAAGAATGATTTGTAGTTATTTATATTATTCTCTTCCCTTTGCTGTCTATTTAGTGCTCCCATCTCAGTAAGTAAATCTATTCCCAGTACTATGCTCGCTGAATTTTTACTCACCCAAAAATGCATTGGAGTCATTAACGTATCTAAATGTAATAGATGAATCTGACCTTTATATGCCTCTATTTGCTTACTATCCATCCCTTGTATCAATATTTTATATTTTGTGAATGGTAGGTCTCGATCTGTGACTGACACGTACACTCCTGTGACCACGTCCTCTTCACGAATGTTGAGTTCCTTCTGTGACTATCTGACCCATCCTCTGCTGCATATCCCTGTGCTGTTCATTTAAACATGGGATAAGGCCTTCTATTTCCTCGTGATTTGAGGTAACTGTGGAGTGGGTGTCAATGTTTGATGTGCCTCATTTGAGCTTGGCCAATAACTGGGGTGTGTGATGGGACAATGTAAACTATGATGTCTCTACGGTTCACACAATGCAGTTCCCTTTTTATCCTGATTGAGTGATGTGTCGGAGGCAGCGCATGAGTGATTTCTAATATATGCCCTTTCATGTTATTAAATTCACATTTATCAATTCTTGTTAGAACTTACAGTGATCTAGTATCCTCTTAGATTGGATTAATTGTGCCAGCTAAGTACCATCAATCCTATCATGTACTTCCTTCATCTGCATCTGGCCAACTTTATATCTTACCTGGCCCACCATCCAGAATCCATGTGTGCGATCCTCTTATTCTCTAGCAAGTGGTTGAATAGAATTGAATCCTTGGAATGTGGAAACAAGCCATTCTGCTTAACAAGTTTATATCAACTCTCCAAAGAGCATCCCACCCAGGCTCACTCCCCTACCTTATCCCTGTAACCCTGCATTTCCCAGCGCTAACCCACCTAACCTACACATCCTTGGACACTATGGGCAATTTAGCTTGGCCAATCCACCCTAACCTGCACATCTTTGGACTGTGGGAAGAAACCCAAGCAAATTCCCACAGACAGTAGCCTGAAGGTGGAATGGAACCCAGATCTCTGGTGCTGTGAGGTAGCAGTGCTAACCACTGAGCCCCATAGTTGATTGTCATAACACGTGCCTCAAGTAGAGCTATCCCATCCAGCTTGTTGCCTTTACCTAGCCTTGTTAGCTTCCTCTGCCTCCTCTATTAATTCTTTCATTATTTGTCTCAACCATTGTACATGTTCATCCATATCCTGTCCATCTAATAGTCATAGAGATGTTCAGCACAGAAACAGACCCTTCGGTCCAACTCGTCCATGCCGACTAGATAATGAATTAATCATGGAAGACTCAGTATTGACTCCTGTCAAAACATCATTCAATACCTTGCACTTATATCTAGTGAAAGTGTACTATTCAAATCTAGCATTCCAGAATTTAGTGACTCCCAAGGCATCAGCAGCTTGATGCACTCTATATTGGCTAACATATTATACGTTTTCTTTAACCAGTCTGAACAATTTTCCAGCAGCTGAATACCTGAAATATTGCTCAGAATGTGTACAATCTCATGCTTTACGTTATAATACAATATCTCTCCTTCGTTTAACAGTGCTACTTCATTAGCTGGATGTTTCAAGTCTTTTGGGGTTGTGGAAAAGGAAGAGCATGTGGTGTGGTTGAAGCTGTGGGAAAACACACATACAACAATAATACTGGCACCCACTCCCTCATTTATCCCTTTGGTTAAAATATTAAGTATCCCCTTGCAAGTCTTCACCTCCCTCTTTTTGATCCACATCCACTACTTACTTTCTAGAAGTTCCCAGTTGATGAAGTTCTGATTAAATCACGAACAGTTTGTTTTTACTTAATTCTGCTACTTGGCCTGAATATGTCTCAGGAATCTTGCATTTGTTTGGGGTGGCATGGTGGCTCAGTGGTTAGCACGGCTGCCTTACAGCACCAGGGTCCCAGGTTTGATTCCAGCCTCGGACAGACTATCTGTGTGGAGTTTGCACATTCTCCCTGGGTCTGTGTGGGTTTCCTCCCACAGTCCACAGATGTGCAGGTTAGGTGAATTGGTCATGCTAAATTGCCTATAGTGTTAGGTGCATTAGTCAGAGGAAAATGGGTCTGGGTGAGTTACTCTTCAGAGGGTCGGTGTGGACTTGTTGGGCCGAAGGGCCTGTTTCCATACTGTAGGTAATCTAATCTGCTCTCCTGCTATTTAGTTTCCCTCCGTATCTACCACCCTTTGTGCAGTGCAGTGCATTCCCCTTAATATTCCTTGATCCATCCACAAGTAACTCAGGAGATGGTCTCTAAGACACTTTGTTTCCTTCTAATGGTTTCTCTCACTCACTCATGCTCATTCCCTTTCCTCGTCATCAGTCCTGTCATATTTCTACTTTATCTTTAGTTTCTGGAATATCTTTAGAGGTCAGGAATAGCACAGACTCCCATTTAACTCTGTGGCCATCTGATACTGTTCTTAATTTATTTTTGCCTCTAAGTTATCCCATTCGGGTGATGGGGTCAGACACCATGCTTGTCCATGTGACACAATCGCATCGGTGAAGTCCAGCCACTATGGGATATGATTGTTTTCTTATCTTGTCTCAAAGTTTTTATTCTCTGTCTTTCTTCCCTTGATCCCTTGAGTTTAATGATCTGCTCAAATTGTCTACATCTGTTTCTTTTTCAGTCAATTTGTTTACATAACCTGTTCTAAATCATAGAATCCCTACCATGTGAAAATAGGTCCTTTGGTCCAAGAAGTCCACACCGACCCTCCAAAGGGTATCCTACTCAAACCCACAACTACCTGATGAAGGAGCACCACTCCGAAAACTAGTGCTGCTGGGCTATAACAAGGTGTTGAAAATGTGTTGCTGGAAAAGCGCAGCAGGCCAGGCAGCATCCAAGGAACAGGAAATTCGACGTTTCGGGCATAAGGGCTCTGATACTCCAGCATCTGCAGACCTCACTTTCTCCTATAACAAGATGTTGTCTGATTTTTAACTTTGTAAGCCCTTCCCCATTACCCTACATTTACCCCTGACTAATGCACCTAACCTACACATCCCTGAACACTATGGGCAATTTAACATGGCCAATCCACCCTAACGTGCACATCTTTGGACAGTGGGAGGAAACCAGAGCACCCGGAGAAAACCCACGCAGACACAGGGAGAGTGTGCAAACTCCACACAGACAGTCACCAGAAGCTGGAATCGAGCCCAGGTCCCTGGTGCTGTGAGGCAGCAGTACTAACCACTGAGCCACCGTGCCACCCTAAAGTTCACTTTATGCAACTTCTGGCGCCTCTGAATATTATAAATTCAGATTCATGCTCTTTAATTTGTTTTTTTTTGTCAGTTCTCTATCCGCAGATACCTCACCCAATAACAGTAAAATAACATCGTACGTGCACTTAAAATTATCCCAGCCCTTTTCATTTGCATCCGTCTTGAGGATATTTCTTCAGTATTTTCCTTGTCTGCCAATTTATCAATGCTTGTGTCATTGAGTGGTAACCACATCCATACGCAAGTACCCCTCTAGAGCTGCAACATACATGGTCTTAAACAATACAGCTCTCATAAATTACAGGGCCGTTCATCAGGCTTAACCTTCAACTTTTGCTTTCTCATCCCTTTTTGTTGAGGTGTCTATGTGTCATCATTTTGGGCCCTTTCACTCCAGCTCACTATCACTCCTCCCAGAGTTCACAATCTTTCATTTCTGTAACATTTTGACATAATAGCCTATAACACTTTTTTGTTTTGACTGTAATTCCTTTCACTAATACTAGTTTCAATGTTTTAATGGATTATGTGTCAGTTTTTTATTGTTTAAACTATGTTTTTTCTCCAGTAGATGTACATGCCTGAGACTTGTTCTTTGGTGCATTCCTTTATCATGCATTCCCTCATGTTTGTTATCTTTGAGGTAACAATCACTTTTGCCGACTTACATTGGTATCCCAAGACCATGTCCCGTATTCTGGACTCCTATGATCTTATCAAAAGAGCTATGAGATTTTACTCATCCCTTCACATATGGTCCTGATGCGTTAGGTAGTAGTTTGATTATTAATTGCAGTTCTCCTAAAAGGAAAGACAAGGACACAAACATCACCAAGAGAAAACTCTGTTGAGTGCTTTAATCTAAATTTTCTTTTCACTAAAACACATTTTAACCTCAATTGCCATTTCAACCCATTTCTAACTCTTTTGTCTTCAACCACCAATCTCCATCCTTAGTAACTTCATCTCATCCAATTTCACAATTTAACTATTACCATCACACATAGTTCCAGAGCTCTGGTGAGATTTGTGGTCCAATGAATATTTTCTTATAATACTTTAAAATCGAAGTCAAGCATTTCTGTTTGAACCAGACAAAAACGTCCTCTGTTTGTTCTTTCTCTAAGATGATTCCCACTTTTTAAAACAGATTTTTAAAAACTTATTTTAGATATTTGATACATTTCTATGTAAATTTGTTCAAATTCAATATTCTGTTTACTCCCTCAAAGTCACTAACCATGTTTTTATATATCGAAACCACTGAGAATCTGTGAATTTTCCACAACCTTTTTAAATTTTAAGGTAACTATCCCTTTTATATGTTTTAGACTGGCAAGCCGTGTGGGTCTGAATATAATTTTTTTATCACGACATGCTTAAGTGTAACCAGGCTTAATGGTTTTGAAATCCCTGATACTCAATACATTTAATGTTTTCACATCAGTTCTCCAGTGCCAAATTAATGAATGGCTTGATGGGTTGAGGATGCCTTATCCATCCCTGCATTGTGAAGCTGAAAGTCTGCAGGCAGGTTCAGAAGTTCATAACCACTGATGAAAGCTTCGGTATCTTCAATTCTCTGAAAAACAAAAGAACATCCATCCATTCGATTTCAAGCATAATGGGTTAATTAGTGGTGGTTTACTGCTGGTTTAAAGGGAAGGGGTGAAAACTCCTAGACAATATTACATCAACAATCTCTCTTCCTGCTGTACAAAAATGTGTGTTATAATTAACAAGGGAAAAGCCTACCTCCTCTATTTTTAGATCCTTCTATTATAAAACTCCTCTATCAGTTTTCTCAGATTTTAGAGCATAACATCAGATGATTTCTCTATTATTTGGAAACTTTCATACATTTATGTTGAGTAAATCTTATCATCTGGAATTAAAGATCCACTCATGATAAAACAGTTCACTCATAGACTCATAGAGTCATAGAGATGTACAGCATGGAAACAGATGCTTTGGTCCAGATATTTCAACCCAATCTAGTCCCACCTGCCAGCACCCAGGCACTATCCTCCATACCTTTCCTATTCATATACCCATCCAAATGCCTCTTAAATGTTGCAATTGTACCAGCTTCCACCACATCCTCTGGCAGGAGCGTTTCAGAACTGACAGCCAGACTACTGCGACCCTTAGGACTCATAACGGCACACAAACCAACAGCCACGCTCAGACAACAACTTACTAGAACAAAGGAGCCAATACCCAACATGTGCAAAACTAATGTAGTTTACAAAATACCATGCAAGGACTGCACAAAACACTATATAGGACAAACAGGAAGACAGCTAACAATCCGCATACATGAACATCAACTAGCCACGAAACGACACGACCAGCTATCCCTAGTAGCCACACACTCAGACAACAAGCAACATGAATTCGACTGGGAAAACACTACTATCATAGGGCAAGCCAGACAGAGAACAGCCAGGGAATTCCTAGAGGCATGGCATTCATCCACAAACTCCATCAACAAACACATCGACCTGGACCCAAGATACCAACCACTACAGCGGACAGCTGAAACTGACACCCGGAAGCGGCAAGGACAGACCACTATAAATACCGGAAGAAACATCAAAGAAGCGTTTTGCAGGAGGCTCCAGAGCACTGATGATGTCGCCTAGCCAGGGGACGAAACGTTTGCAACAAAAACTTCCAGCTCGGCGAACAGAACCACAACACCTAACCCTTAGAATGCACTAGGCCTTGGCTCCAGACCGAGGTTGAGGTTCATGAAGCTGGGAGATCACTCTTGTGACCAAGAGTTGCGATATTTGGCAAAATACAAATAGTGGATGTGACGCAAATAAAAGGCCGGGTAATTCCTTTGGAGTTCCCGTGGTGAGTCAAATGGGATGGGAGCGCAAAGAAAATGAGCAAAGACAATTGTCAGGGCGATATTAGAAGGGGTTGGTTTATGTTTTTGGATCATTGGAATCTCTTCTGGGGTAGAAGGGACCTGTATAAGAAGAATGGATTGCACTTGAAGTGGAAGGGTCTGGGGGGTTAATGGTAAGTAGGTTTCCCTAAGATAGGGGATTTCAAGACGAGGGTTAATGAAGCTTCACTGCTTTCCAGAATTTCTCTAAATCAAGAACTGAACTGGCCAGAAAGTTGGGGAGGACAGAAACTAGCTGAGCAACCTTGCCCTATTTCGCAAAGCCGGAAATAGTTCCATAAATATTTAATATAAGTCGGATTCAATTTCTCACCTGCCCTCACCTTTTTAACGCACTCCCAGATCAGGGACAACATGGGTTAGATACAGTGTAGAGCTCCCTTGACATTATTCTGTCAGCGTGCCCCTCACTTTACCCAGTGTCAGTATGGAGCGCTCTCAGGACAGGGACAAAACGTGTAATGTGCCAGTCATTTCTAATATCTGTAAATGTTATAGGTTGGATCTTCCTCACCAATCTTGAGATTGATCTGGGACGGAATCCTGCCGAATACCCCACACTACAGTCACGCTGGCTTCACCAGTGAGTATCTGAGACTTCCTCCTCCCTGATGGGTGCACAGTTTGATTTGTTTCTTGCAGGGTCTTGCTTCAATTGGCACTCACTCAACTATACCAATGACTCAGACCAGCCCTTTTTTGAACCAGGTGTCCATCTTCAGCTGCATCATCAATGACCTTTCCTCCATCATAAGGGTCAGAAGTCAGATTTTTTGCTGATGATTGTACAATGCTCAGCACCATTCACGACTCCAGATACTGAAGCAGTCTATGTTCAAATGCAACAAGATCTGGACAGTACCCAGGCTTGGACTGACAAGGGGCAAGTAACATTCCTGCCACACAATTGCCAGGCAATGACCATCTCCAATAAGAGACAATATAAAAAGGATAGACATTTTCATCACTGAATTCCCCACTACCAACATCCTGGAAGTTACTCTTGACCAAACACTGAGTAGACCAGCCATATAAATGTATTGGCTACAAGAGCAGGTCAGAGGCAAGGAATACTGTCGGGAGTAATTCACCTCCTGATTCTCCAAAGCCTGTCCACCATCTACAAGGCAATCTCTTCTGAGTTCTTAACTTGGTGAGAGACCATTTATGGACAAACCAAACCAACTGATGCAGGAATGTGAGAGTCTCCTAATGATCCATGGCAGGTAAAGTGCCTTGTTCAGAAAAAAAGGCAATACGATGACATGACATGCAATCACAGTACATGACAGAAATATGGTCTCACTCATTTTACACAAAGTGGAGATGCTTCAAGTAGAATGTTCACTTTTTGTTAGGGAATAAAGATGTTTTATTTGCTCAGCTGGTCTGTATTAGAGATATTGTTAGGTAGAATGAAGTGTAAATTGAAATGTAGCTATAAACAGACCACCAAATTTTCCACCATTCCAATTATGTCATATATCAGTGAGAAGTGAGCACATGGTAGAACTTTGCCAACAATGGGAGACAATTTCCTCCTGGTAATGTCACTGAGCGAATAACACCAGGTCATTGTTCTTGGGACATCACCACAGCAGATGGTGAAATTTGCATTCAATGAAACTCTGGAATTAAAAGCAGGCTCTAATGGTGACCATGTGACCATTGTCAAATGACCTAAGATCTGATCTGGGTCACTAATGCCCTTCAAGGAGGGAATTAAGAAGGGGCAATAAATGCTGGACTAGCCAGGGATGATGAATAGAAATGGGGAGAAAGATGGTGTGCATCTGAGGATGGAGAATCAGAGATGATCCACAGTCTGCTGGGAGATGTGTTTGACATTGCTTTGTCCAAGAGGAAGGTCCATTTCAAAATGCTGAAATATTTTAATTCACGTTTGTGTGCATGACTCAATGTATATCTGAACGTGTGTGTGTCTTTGTGTGTTTTTCTCTGTGTGTTTGTGTCTGAGTGTGTATTGATGTTTGTGCGTGTGTCAGTACAATGTGTGTGTCTGCATATGTGTTGATATGCATGCGTTGGTGTGTTCAGTGAATTGTGTGTGAGTGTCTATGTTTGTGTGAGTGTATCTGTATGTGTAATTGTTTGGGTGAGTGTGTGTTTATCAGAGGACATTAAGTTGATCACTGCAGTTAAATTGTTCCTTCAAACAGATGGGCCGAATGGCCTCATATGCTCTGTTATTCTGACATCGTATTGTTGATGGTGTTGATTTGATAGTTGGATTTTATTTTTCCACTTTCCTAACAGGTAGAGAAAATGATTGTAGATGAAAAAGGTGAAGTGATCAGGCAACATCCACCTTTCAATGGAGCCAGTGATGTAGGCAACTGCACAGAAACAGATCCTTCACTCCAACTTGCCCATGCCAATCCAATATCCTAAATTAATCCAGTCCTGTTTGCCAGCATTTGGCCCATATCCCTCCAAACCCTTCCTATTCATATACCCATCCAGATCCTCTAAATGTTGTAATTGTACCAGCCTCCATTACTGCCTTTGGTAGCTCATTCCATACACACACCACCTTCTCTGTGTAAAAGCTGACTCTTAGGTCCCTTTTAAATCTTTCCCTTCTCACCTTAAATCTCTGCCTTCTAGTTCTGGACTCCCCTGCCCTATAGAAAAGATCCTGGCTATTTATCCCATCCATGCCCCTTCTGATTTTATAAACCTCCATAAGGTCACCCCTCAGCCTCTGATGCTCCAAGGAAAATAACGCCAGCCTGTTCAACCTCACTACAGCTCAAACCCTCCATACCTGGCAAGATCCTTGTAAATCTTTTATGAACCCTTTCAAGTTTCACAACATCCTTCCTGTAGCAGGGAGAGCAGGATTGCACACAATATTTCAAAAGTGGCCTAATCAATGTTCTGTACAGCCACAACATGACCTCCCAACTCCTATACTCAATACACTGACCAAAAAAGGAAAGCATATCAAATGCCTTCTTCAGTGTCCTATCTACCTGCGATTCCACTTTCAAGGAGCCATGAACATGCACTTCAAGATCTCTTTGTTCAGCAACATTCTATAGGACCTTACCATTAAGTATTTAAGTCCTGTCCTGATTTGCTTTTCCAAAATGCAGCACTTCACATTTATCTAAATTAAACTTTTTCAGACACTCCTCAGTCCATGGCACATCAGTTCAGGCCCCATTATACTCTGAGGTAGAATCATAGAATCCCTACGTGTGTGAAACAGGCCTTTTGGCCTAACAAGCCCATGCCAACCCTCCAAAGAGTATCCCATCCAAACCCATTCCCTATTCCTCTACATTTACTCCCGACTAATGCACCTAATCTACACATCCCTGAACACTATGGGCATTTTAGCATGGCCAGTTCACCTAACCTGCATATCTTTGGATTGTGGGAGGAAACTGGAGCACCTGGAGGAAACCCACACAGACACAAGGAGAATGTGTAAACTCCAGACAGACAGTCACCCGAGGCTGGATTCGAACCCGGGTCCCTAACACCGTGATGCAGCAGTGATTACCACTGAGCCACCATGCCACCCCACTGTCCACTTCAATGCCCACTATACCACCAACTTGGTGTCATCTCTTCACATCCAAATAATTTATATAAATGACAAAAGCAGTGGACCCAGCACCGATCCTTGCATCACATTGCTGGTCACAGGCCTCCAGTCTGAAAAGCAACCTTCCACCAGCTCCCTCCATCTCCTACCTTTGAACAAGTTCTGTAACCAAATAGCTAGTTCTCCATCTATTCTGTGTGATCTAACCTTACTAACCAGTCTACTATGAGGAACCTTGGTGAACACCTTACTGAAGTCTGTATAGATCACGTCCACCACTCTGCCTTCATTAATTCTCATCATTCCTTCTTAAAAAAACTCAGTTACATTAGTGAGACATGATTTCACACACATAAAGCCATGCTGACTATTCCTAATCAGTCCTTGCCTGTCCAAATACATGTAAATTCTATCCCTTCAAATCCCTCCAATAACTTACCCACCACTGATGTCAGGTTCATCAGCCTATAGTTTCCTGGCTTTTCCTTACCACTTTCCTTAAACAGTGGCACCACTTTCGCGAACCTCCAGTCTTCCGGCACCTCATCTGTGAGTACCAATGATTCAAATATCTCAGCAAGAGGCCCAGCAATCACTTCCCTGGCTTCCCACGGAGTTCTAGAGTATACCTGATCAGGTCCTGGGGATTTGCCAACCTTTGTACGGTTTAAGACATTCAGCATCTCCTCCACCTCTGTAACATTGAGACTTTTCAAGATGTCGCTATTTATTTCCACATGTTCTCTAACTTCCATTTCCTTCTCCACAGCAAATACTGGTGCAAAATATGCATTCAGTATCTCCCCATCTCCTGCAGTTCCACACATAGGTGGCCATGTTGATCTTTAAGGGGCCCTATTCTCTCCCTCGTTACCCCTTTCTCCTTAATGTATTTGTAGAACGTTTTTGGATTCTCCTTAGTCCTATTTGCCAAAACTATCTCATGCCCGCTTTTTGCCCTCCTAATTTCCCTCTTAAGTATACTCCTACTGCCTTTATACTCTTTCAGGGATTCAGTCAATCCCAGTCTATACCCGACATATCCTTCATTTTCTTGACCACAAGCTCAATCTCTCTAGTCATCCAGCATTCCCTACAACTACCAGCCTTGCCTTTCAGGTTAATGGGAATATACTGTCCCTGGAACTCTCATTTACCTCATTTTTGAAGGCTTCCCACTTTCCACCTGTCGCTTTACATTCAAATATCTGCCCCCAATCAACTTTTGAAAATTTTTACCTAATATCATCAAAATTGGCCTTCTGCGAATTTACAACATTAATGTTCAGATCAATTCTTTTCTTTTCCATCACTATTTTAAAACTAATAGAATTATGGTCACTGGCGCAAAGGGCTCCCCCTCTGACACCTCAGTCACCTGCCTTGCCTTATTTCCCAAGAGTAGGTCAAATTTTGCACCTTCTCTAATAGATACATCCACACACTGACTCAGAAAACTTTCTTGTACACACTTAACAAATCCCTCTCCATCCAAGCCCTTAACACTATGGCAGTCCCAATCTATGTTTGGAAAGTTAAAATTCCCTACCATAACCACTCTATTATTATTACAGATAACTGAGATCTCCTCACAAATTAGCCCTTCGATTTCGTGCTGACTGTGGGGAGTCTACAGTACAATCCCAATAAGATGATCATCCCTTTCCTATTTCTCAGTTCCACCCAAATAACTGGACTCGACATACTCCCCAGAATATTCTCCCTAAGTACAGCTGTAATGTCATCTCTAAGCAGAAATGCCACTCTCCCTCCTCTCTTACCCCTCTTTCTATTCTTCCTATAACATCTATAGCATGGAACATTAAGCTGCCAGTCCTGTCCATCCCTGAGCCATGTTTCTGTAAAGCTACAATACCCCAGTTGCATGTTCCCAAACAGGCTCTGAGTTACTCTGCCTTCCCTGTTAGGCCTTTTGCTTTGAAATAAATGCAATTTAATTGATCAGTCCTACCTCATTCTCTGTTTGTTACTGTCTGCCCTGACAGTTTGACTTGCTCCTTTTCCCAACTGCACCAGTCTCAGACTGATCTGTTTTCCCACTATCTCCCATCAACCACCACCTCCTTTACTCCTTTAAATCCTCCAGAGGATTTCTAGCAAATCTCCCCTCCAGTATATTAGTCCAGTTCCAAATCGGGTGCAACCCATCCTTCTTATACAGGTCACTTCTACCCCAGAAGAGATTCCAGAGATACAAAAATGTGAATCCTTCTCCTCTGCACCAGCTCCTCAGCCATGCATACATCTGCTCTATCTTCCCACTCTTACCCTCACCAGCTTATGGCAGTGGGAGCAATTACTACCTCGAACACCGACTTCTTATGTTCCTATATTCTCTCCTCAGAGTCTTGTCCTTTTCTCTTCCTAAGTCAGTGGTTCCAATGTGTACAATAACCTCCTGCTTGCCCCTCTCTCATTTGAGAATATTTTGCACTCTGTCTGAGATATCCTTGATCCTGGCACCAAAGAGGCAACACACCGTCTAATGTCTTGGTGTCGGCTACTCAAACATGTGCTGTGCCTCTGATTAGAGAGACCGCTATCATAATTGATCGCTTGGAACCTGGCATACCCCTTGTTACACGTGTGGTTAGGTGTGTGTTAATCAGGGAAGATTAAGTTGGTCGCGGCAGTTGAATTGTTCCTTCAAACAGCTGGTAAACTCACAATGGGCTGAATTGTCTTCTACGTATCATCGATGGGGATGATTTGAGAGTTGTATCTTCTTTCTAACCTTTCTCAACTTTCCTAACAGGTAATAGAGATGGAAGTGGATGAAAAAGATCAGGTAAGTGTGTGTGTGTAAAAGAGCGAGTGTGTCTGTGTGAGTGCATGTGAATTGTGTGAAGGTGAGACAGAGTGTGTGTGTGAGAGTCTGAGTGCCATATTGCTTTGTTCAAGATTAATCCCAACAATCTTGTGTCCATCTATGTATGTATTTGTGGGGTGTATCTGTGTCTTTGTGCATGTGTGTGGGGATTTGTGCGTGTCTAGACACTTGTGTGTAAGTATTTGTTTTGGTGTGTGGGTAAATGAGTTGACAGTTTGGTGCAGGAAAAGCACAGTAGGTCAGACAGCATCCAAGGAGCAGGAGAATCAATGTTTCGGGCATAAGCCCTTCATCATGATTCGCCTGCTCCTCAGATGCTGCCTGATCTGCTGTGCTTTTCCAGCACCATACTCCCGACTCTGATCTCCAACAGCTGCGGTCCTCACTTTCTCCCTGTATGTGGGTACTTGCGTACCTATTTGTTTTGTAGAGTGTGAATATGTTGGTATTGGTATGGATGTGTTGGTGTGTGCCTATGTATGTCCATGTGTGCGCAACTGTTTGTGTGTGTGCATGTACGCTTGTGTGCATCAGTGTGTGGGTCTCTGTGCATGTAGTTGTGTGTCAGCGTGTTATGTATGTGTCCGTGTGCATATTTGCATGTATGTGATTGAATGGGTGTTTATTGGGAACATTAAGTTGATCACTGCAGTTGAATGGTTCCTTCAAACAGGTGGGCTGAATTGTTTCCTATGTGCTCTGTTATTCTGACATTGCATCATCAATCTGGATTATTTGAGGGTTGGATCTTATTTCTAACACATTTCTCCACTTCCCTCATAGGTGGAGATGGACATCGACAATGAAGACAGCAGTGACCAAGATGAGGTAAATCACAGAAGATGTGGGAAATTGTTTTCAGGATGGGTGTGGGTGTGTGAGATTCTCTGTATGTGTGAGAGTTTAGGGGAGTCCACCATTTGCTGTAGTAGGATTTGAAGCCAGCCCCCAGGATATTACCTGGTTCTCTGGATGAACAGTCCAGCAATAATGCCACTAGGCCATCACCTCCCCACAATGTAAGAGTGTGATGAGTGTGTGCCTGTTTGTGCATGCATGACACTGTATGAGTTTATGCATGTGTGTGTGAGTTGGTGTGAACATGTATGTGAATTTGTGAGTATGGGTTTGCGTGAGTGAATGTGTGCACAAGTGGGTGTGTGAGTCTCTGAGTGAGTTTGTGCTTGTGTGTGTGAGTTTATGTGATTCTCTGTATGTGTGAGAAGTCTGGGGAAGTCTGTTTGTTTGCGTGAGTGGTGTCAGTTTATATGTGTGTGAGTCTCTGTGAGTGTGTATCTGAGTCTCTGTGAGTTTGTAGATATGTGAGTGGGTGAGAGTTTGTGAGTGAGTGCAAGTGTTTTGAGTTGTGGGAGTCTCTGTGTGGGTGTGTGAGAGTCCCTGTACATGTGTCTGGGTATTGGAGTTTGTGAGTGTGTGTTTAAATTCATGTGAGTCTCTGTGAGTAGGTGAATGTGTGTGAGAGTGTGTGTCTATCTGTGTAAGAGAATCTGCATGTGTGATGGGAGTCTGTGTAAGAGACTGTGAGTCAGTGTGTATGAATCTGTGTGTGTATAAGAGAGTGAGTGTGTCTGTGTGAGTGCATGTGAGATTGTGTGAATGTGAGACAGAGAGTGCGTGTGGGAGTGTGAGTGCCATACTGCTTTGTTCAAGATTAATCCTAATTGTGTATGTATATGTGTGTGTCCATCTATGTATGTATCCATGGGGTGTATCTGTGTCTTTATCTTTGTGCATGTGTGTGGAGGTTTGTATATATCTGGACATTTGTGTTTAAGTATCTATTTTTGTGTTTAAGTATCTATTTTTGTGTGTGGGTAAGTCAGTTGGGAGTTAGGTACTGGAAAAGCGCAGTAAGTCAGGCAGCATCCGAGGAGCAGGAGAATTGATGTTTCGGGCATAAGCCCTTCATCATGATTCGCATGCTCCTCAGATGCTGCCTGACCTGCTGTGTTTTTCCAGCACCTTACTCTCGACTATGATCTCCAACATCTGCAGTCCTCACATTCTCCCTGTGTATGGGTATTTGTGTACCTATCTGTCTGTGTTTTTGTTTCTTCAAACAGGTGGGCTGAATGGTTTCCTATGTGCTCTGTTATTCTGACATTGTATCATCAATCAGGGTGATTTGAGGGTTGGATCTTACTTCTAACACATTTCTCTACTTCCCTCATAGGTGGAGATGGACATTGACAATGAAGACAGCGATGACCAAGACGAGGTAAATCACAGAAGATGTGGGAAATTGTTTTCGGAATGTGTGTGCGAGATTCTCTGTGTGTGTGAGAGTTTGGGAGAGTCCACCAACTGCTTTAGCAGGATTTGAAGCCAAGCCCCAGGACATTACCTGGTTCTCTGGATGAACAGTTCAGCAATAATTCCACTAGGCCATCATCTCCCCACACTGTGAGAGTGTGTGACTGTATGAGTTTGTGTATGCATGACATCGTGCGAATTTATGCACGTGTGTGTGAATTGGTGTGAACAAGTATGTGAATTTGTGAGTATGTGTTTGTGTGAGTGAATGTGTGCTCAAGTGGGTGTGTGAGTTTGTCTGTGTGCATGTATGAGTGTGTGTATGATTGTCTGAGTCTGAGTGAGTTTGTGCTTGTGTGTGTAAGTGTGTGTGATTCTCTGTATGTGTGAGAGTTTGGGGGAGTCTCTGTATGTGTAAGAGGGTGTCAGTTTATATGTGTATGAGTCTCTGTGAGTGTGTGTCTGAGTCTCCATGAGTTTGTATATGTGTGAGTGGGTGAGAGTTTGTGTGTAAGTGTATTGAGTTGTGAGAGTCTTTGTACGAAAATGTTAAGCGTGTTGGAGTTTGTGAGCATGTGGCTGATTTTGGGTGAGTCTCTGTGAGTGGGTGGATGTGTGTGTATCTGTGTAAGAGAATGTGCATATGTGAGTGCGAGTCTGTGTGACAGACTGTGAGTCAATGTGTGAGAGTCTGTGTGTGTCTGTACGAGTCTACGTGTGCGAGTCTATGAGTGTGTGAAACGTTGCCTGAGCCTGTGTAAATGTGAGTCTGTGTGTCTGCAAGAATCTGTGCAAGTGTGTGAGTTTGAGTCTGTGTGACTGTGTGCAAGTGCATAAGTCTTCGTGTGTGTGTGATTTTGTGAGTCTGAGGGTATGTGTCTCTGTGTTGAATGCATGTGAGTGAGAGTCTGTGTGAGTGCAGGTGAGTCAGTGTGAGTGTATGCAATTGTGTGTGACTTTGTGAGTGTGTGTATGTGTGTGTGTGTGTCTGTGTGTGCAAAAGTGTGTGAGTGTGTGTTTCTGTGTGTGTGTGTGTCTGTCTGTCTGTCTGCATGTGCGAGTCTATGTGTTACAATTTACCATTTCATTGTCAAATGTGGGAGTTAAAGAATTGATATTATTGGTGATATTATTGAATATTGAATAAGTCGAAAGCTTACTGTAAAGGCTCATGGGTAAAATTTGACATTATTTTGAACACATTGTCCATCTTTCTTCAGGTTGAAGACGTGGAATTGGATCCCAATCAGCACTTCTGTTTGAAAACATTTATTTAAACAATTGTTAAAAATTAGTAATAAGATAATATTTATTAATTAATATTTATTAATTGATATTCATTCTTAAATTGGCATCTCTTAATTCTGACACCATGCCCTCTGGCCCTAGACTCTCCCATCAGGGGAAGCATCCTCTCAGCATTGACCCTGTCAAGCCCCTCAGGAATCCTGTATGTTTCAATGAGATCATCTCTCATTCTTCTAAACTCCAGTGAGTGGACTTCCAACAGTTTAAACCTTGCTCAGAAGACAATCTTTCCATACCAATGAAACTTCTCCGAATTGTATTCAATGAAATTATATCTTTCCTTAAATAAGGAGACTGTACTTCCCACAGTATTCCAGATGTGGCCTCCCCAGCACCTTGAACAGTTGCAGTAAAACTTCCCTACTCCAACCCCCTTGAAATAAGGGCCGACATTCCATTAGCTTTCCTGATTTCCTATGTGTGAGCTTTTTGTGTCCCGTGCACTAGTCCCCACACTTCCCTTATTCTTTTGTTCTCCCTTCCAAAATAAACAATTTCACATTTGACTTGGAAATATTCCTTCACTGTCACTGGGTAAACATCCCGGAAAAGGACATTGTGGGTCAACATATAGCACACGGAATGCAGTGATTCAAGAAGCCAGCTCACCTCTCAAGGGGCAACTGGGGATGGGCAATAAATGCTGGACAGCTAGTGATAATCACATTCCACTAGAAATTTTATTTAAAATTTGCATATTATAATCCATTTGCAAACACTTTGCATATTTACTTAACATATCAAGAGCTCTGTATGAACTCTTTGTATTCCTCATACAACCTGACTGTCCAGCAATTTGTGCGTTGTCTGCAAATTTAGCCATTGTACTTTCACTCCTTCCTCTAAGTTATAATAAATATTGTAAGCTGTTAGAGTCATAGAGATGTACAGCATGGAAACAGAGCCTTCGGCCCAACTTGTCCATGCCGACCAGATATCCTAACCTAACTTAGTCCCATTTCCCAGCACTTGGCCCATATCCCTCTACACGCTTTCTATTCAGAATCCCATCCAGATGCCCTTTAAATATTGCAATCATATCAGCTTCTGCCACATCCTCTGGCAGCTCATTCCAAACACACACCACTATCTGTGTGAAAAAGTTGCTCCTTAGATCTCTTTTCTATCTTTCCCCTCTCACCCTAAACCTATACCCTCTAGTTCTGGACTCCCCCACCCCAGGGAAAGGACTTTGTCTATTTATCCGATCCATGCCCCTCATGATTTTATAAACCTTGATAAAGGTCACCCCTCAGCCTCTGACGCTTCAGGGAAAACAGCCGCAGCCTGTTCAACCTCTCCCTGTAGCTCAGATTCTCCACCCCTGGCAACATCTTTGTAAATCATTTCTGAACCCTTTCAAGTTTCACAACATCATTCCAATAGGAAGATCAGAATTGCATGCAAATTCCAAAAGCGGCCTAATCAATATTCTGTACAGCGGCAACATGACCTCCCAACACTTATACTCAATACTCTGACCAATAAAGGAAAGCATACCAAATGCCTTCTTCGCTATCCTATCTCCCTGTGACTCTATTCCTCTTTGTTACTTCTTCAAGACACTCAATCAAGTTCATGAGACATGATTTCCCTAGCACAAAGTCCTTGCCTTTCCAAATACTTATAAATCTTGTTCATCAGGATTCCCTCCAACAACTTGCCCAGCACCAACATTAGGCTCACTGGTATATAGTTCTCTGGTTTGTCCTTACCATCTTTTTAAAACGGTTAGCCAACCGCCAGTCTTCCAGCACCTCACCTGTGACTATCAATGATACAAATATCTCAGCAAGGAGGTCAGCAATCACTTCCCTAGCTTCCCACAGAGTTCTCGGGTACACCTGATCAGGTCCTGGGGATTTATCCACCTTTATGCGTTTCAAGACATCTAGCACTTCCTCCTCTGTACTATGGACATTTTTCAAGATGTCACCATTTATTTCCCTACATTCCATATCTTTTGTGTCCTTCTCCACAGTAAATATTGATGCAAAATAATCGTTTAGTATCTCCCCCCTTTCCTGCGGCTCCACACAAAGGCCACCTTGCTGAACTTTGAGGGGCCCAATTCTCTCCCTCGTCACCCTTTTGTCCTTAATGTATTTGTAAAAACTCTTTGGATCCTCCTTAACCCTATTTGCCTGTCTCATGTCCCCTTTTTGCCCTCCAGATTTCACTGTTAAATATACTTCTACTGCCTTTACACTCTTTTAAGGATTCACTCAATCTATCTTCTCTGTATCTAAACCCTCTTGTCATCCAGCATTCCCTATACCTACCAGCCATTCCTTTCACCTTGTGGTTCCAGCATTGATCCCTGGGCCAGTGGCTACATTGTGCCAACTTGAAAAAGGACCCCTTATCCCCATTCACTGACCATGAGCTGATTCTCTATCTGTGCCAACCTCCAACTCTGTGCTGTTATTTTATTGTAGTGATTGATGCCAGGGTCAGATGGCTCTCTGACTATGAGATCTTTGATTGGGGTTGTTAACCTGGACCATTCAGGGAGATAGTATTGCCGTTATCAGGTTCCCTGGTGACATTGGCGCTTTCTTGGTGGTGGAAATATTGAAGAAAGTGTTTTCATTAAATAAATAGACAAGGTCTCTTCCCTGGGGCGGGAGAGCTCAGAACTAGAGGGCATAGTTTTAGGTTGAGAGGGGTAAGATATAAAAGAGACCTAAGGGGATACTTTTTCATGCAGAGGGTGGTACATGTATGGAATGAGCTGATGAAGTGTTTAAGAGTGTAGTTACTGTTATGACTAAGGAAACAAGGCAGTCTCTTTGTGCACCATAAACTCCTGCAAAAAGCAACACGATAATGACTTGATCATCTGTTTCAGTGACACTGGTTGAGGAATGAATGTTGGCCAGACCACTGGGCAGAATAATCACATGTATAGATGGGATTAATGGTCATTACCTTTTCCCCAGGATGGGGGATTTCAAGGCTAGGGGACACATTTTTAAGGTGAGAGGAGAGAGAGATTTAAAAGAGATAGATGGGACAAATTGTTTACACAGAGGGTGGTTCGTGCGTGAAATGAACTTCCTGAGAAAGTGGTGCATGTGGGTACAATTACAACATTTAAAAGATATTTGGATAAGTACATGAACAGGTAAGATTCGGAAGGATATAGTTCAGGAGCAGGCAGGTGGAATTAGTTTAGTTTGGGATTATGTTTGGCATGGACTGGTTGGAGCGAAGGGTCTGTTTCCATGCTGTATGACTCTCTGACATGATTGAAACAAAAGAGTTTCTGTCATGATTCTGCTCCAGATTTATTCAATTAATAAATAGATTTTAAATTCCTCAGCTGTTTAATAAACAAAAGGCTAGATCTCTGTATTGATGACAAATTAACTACTGATATCATAAAAAGCTACCTGGCTCATTCAGGTCTCTTAGGGAAGGAAATTTGTTATCCTTATATAAATTAGTCTAAACCAGAGTCCAGACCCACAACAAAGCAATCATTCTTGAACTGCCTTTTGAAATGACTCCACAAGCCACTCCAGGAGATTCAAGAGGTGGTAACTCACTATCATCTCCTCATTAATGGGAGCAGGATTTTACTGAAGAAGGATATCAGGAGGGCAGAAAGGGGGCATGAGATAGCCTTGGCTGAGAAGATTAGGGTGAATCCAAAGAGGTTGTTTAAGTCTCACAACCTTGACTGAGTTTTTTGAAGAAGTAACAAAGAGAATTGATGAGGGCACAGCAGTGGACATGATCTATTTAGACTTCAGTAAGGCGTTCATCAAGATTCCCCATGGGAGACTGGTTATCAAGGTTAGATTTCATGGAATACAGGGAGAACTAGCCATCTGGATATAGAACTGGCTCAAAGGTAGAAGACAGCGGGTGGTGCTGGAGGGTTGTTTTTCAGATTGGAGACCTGTGACCAGTGGAGTGCCATCAGGATTGATGCTGGGTCCACTACTTTTCGTCATTTATATAAATGGTTTGGATGTGAGCATAACAGGTATAGTTAGTAAGTTCGCAGATGTCACCAAAACTGGAGGTGTAGTGGACAGCAAAGAAGGTTACCTCCAATTACAACAGGATCTTGATCAGATGGGCCAATGGGCTAAGAAATGGCAGATAGAGTTTAATTTAGATAGCAAATCTTAGCAGGACTTATACACTTAATGTTAAGGTCATAGGGAGTATTGCTGAACAAAGAGACCTTGGAGTGCAGGTTCATAGCTCCTTGAAAGTGGAGTCGCAGGTAGATAGGATTGTAAAGAAGGTATTTGGTATGCTTTCCTTTATTGGTACTGAGTTAGGAGGTCATATTGCAGCTGTACAGGATATTGGTTAGGCCACTTTTGGAATATTGCGTGCAATTCTGGTCTCCTTACTATCAGAAGGATATTGTGAAACTTGAAAGAATTCAGAAAAGATTTACAAGGATGTTGCCAGGGTTGGAGGATTTGAGTTATACGGAGAGGTTGAATAGGCTGGGGCTGTTTTCCCTGCAGCGTCGAAGGCTGTGGGGTGACCTTATAAGAGGTTTATAAAATTATGAGGGACATGGATATGATAAATAAACAAAGTCTCTTCCCTGGGTGAGGGACACTGGCCCGAAACGTCGAATTTCCTGTTCCTTGGATGCTGCCTGACCTGCTGCGCTTTAACCAGCAACACATTTTCAGCTCTGATCTCCAGCATCTGCAGACCTCACTTTTTACTGTATGGAATGAGCTGCCAGAGGAAGTGGTGGAGGCTAGTACAATTGCAACATATAAAACGATCTGGATGGGTATATAAATAGGAAGGGTTTGGAGGGATATGGGCTGGGTGCAGGCAGGGGGAATTAGATTGGGTTGGGATATCTGGTCGGCATGGACGAGTTGGACCGAAGGGTCTGTTTCCACGCTGTATGTCTCTATGACTCTATGACTAAGTAAATAAAATTCGATTTTATAATTATAAGTTCACTGCTTTTTCATTTTTAAATAAAAGTTTATTGTGCAAATCCTGTTACACCTTATATCCTAGTAGTCACCCATGTTAAATTTCTACACATTTCATACTTATAAGTGTTATGGACCAGGCCAGACCCCCTTAAAATATTATAAGAAGGTAGTTGTGGAAGAAAGACCTGCTATCCTGCCCACCTACAGCATGACCACATGACAAACACAGAAGCAGGCCTGCCATACACAGAGATCAAGTCTGCCAACACATACAGAACACACTCACAATGCTCCAGTCTTGGCCAAACAGGTTAACAAAGAAACTAGACATGGCCAGGCTACTCCCAGACCAGAGAATACACTTCCCAAACAGCCTTCACAGTAAAGCTCCCAGCCCCGATTAGCACCGGGGTCCCAATACGCTAAGGACAGGTTCGCTCCCCATTGAAACCGATACCGCATAAACAAACAGGCATACTGAGAGGCTCCAGAGGACTTCACTCACAGGAGGAAAACAATTCTTTACAATTATCACCTTTGTGTTGTGCTCCTACAAAACCTACCGGCACCTTCTGTTCGAGGAAGCGAATCCTGGCCATCTGCCAGAGGATCAGTTCTGTTTCAGCCTGGTCAATTTCTCTTCCGCGACATCGCTTTGTCAATTTCACTGCGATCCTCGTTTATGGTCTTTGATTCCTTGGGCCGAATTTCTCCAACAGTAGCCTCGACCCTGGCTTTTTCTTAATTCAAAGGCAGATGTGAAGTAGATATTCCTGGTGTGATGCAGCCAGTCAAACCACTCAGCTTTAATCAAAACAGCATTTACTTAAACACTACAGTTGAAACATGAACAAAAAAAACGGAATTTAGAATGACTTAACTATTGGAAAACTTAACTGACCCGACACAGCAACTTAACTAAGAAGCTCTTCCAATACCTGTAACATCCCATAAACACCCCCCTTAGCAAAAGGTAAATTCAAACACAGGTTCTAATAGGCAGGAGAGATTTCAGACAGAAAAGTCAGACAGGAATCATCTGCTGAAGCATCAAACCTTTTTGCATTACAGCAGCTTCTCTCTTACAGCTAAATCAGGAGCTGCTCACTGTTCCAACTAAACCAAACTAGGAAATTTACACGTAAATAAAGGAACGTCAAACTTACAGGAAAATGGAGTTATGGTGACAATTGTTAAGTTTTTTTTCTTGAGATTCTTACACACTTGATGCAGCTGCAATCTGCCAACTTCTGTGAACAGCCAAAATTTATTAAGCAAGTACAAGCCATGGAGGATCATTTAAAACTCCTCACAATGCTTGCAAAGCATATCAATATCTTAACAAAGGGACTAGTTCTTCCTTTGTACAAAATCTTACATCACAGTCAGTAATGCCCACAAGATAACCTCCAGCCACTCCCCCACAGTCACATGGCACTTGAGACAAAATGCAGTGACCTGATTATCTCCAAAAACAATGTACTGCAAATCATCCCTTAGTGACAAGATCTGTCGTAAATTGTTTTTCTAACTACAGGATGTGATCAGAATTTTAACTTATTGATTCTGAATAGGAGATGATAATGTAAATTCACTCTGCATAACAGGAGAAGGCAATGTTAATTTTTTTACACTCTACCTGCAAGACAGAGAAACATACCACCCTACCCTTGGGACATCCAATGTCTTGCAGGTCAGCAGAGCAAATTAACTCCTTAACATCTCAAAAATCAGGTCAGGTGTTTGGCAGTCAAAGAGTGGGCCAAGCGCGGACTTGAAGTGAGTCCAGAGCTTCTGGATTGATGAGGCATTCTGATTTTCAACTCACGGAGGCAGCAGCAGAGATTGGTCTGAGCCCAGTATGAGACTCTGCTATGAGACTTTAGCAGTGGCTATTCAGAAAGGTGGGCACAAAGTATTCTCATGGCAGTGATGGGGCCGAGTTTAGGCTGGTGCAGTAACCAGCAGCTGCATTGTTGAGGTCCATCAAGGATTCACAGAGGCAAAGGTGTTGGTGGAGGTGAGTGGTGACTTTTGTTTCATACACATGCCACCCTCTGCATGGAAAACGTTGTCCCCTTGGGTTACTTTTAAATCTTTCCCCTCTCACCTTAAACCTATGCCCTCTAGTTTTAGACTTCCAAACCCTGGGGAAAAGAGATTGGCTATTCATCCATGCCATTACTGTTAATAACATAGTTTAATAACACTGTTCCTAACAGTTATAACAACCATTATCGGATATGCAGTTATTATAAACATAAAGTCTGGTACTTACTTCAGATTTTGTATTTTACAATCTAGATTCCTCAAGGTTGCACACAGTAGTTTCACTTCTGAATCTTGGAGATTATTGAGAGTCAATCTAAACATAGAGCAAAAAACATTTTAGAACAGCCTGATTTATCCAGAGATAAAAAAACATGAGCCAGATTTACTTTTGGCTGAGGAACCCACCATTGTTGGGATATGGATTAAAGACATGATTTTTGCCCAATGCCATCATTAATTAGCATTAAGATGGGTTCGGAGCCGGTGAGAATGCAGATGTATTAGATGAATCATGGGCTTATTGATACCATTGTGGCAGCTATCCACTGTCTCACCATAGGAGCAATTCACTTACTTTATGCAAAACGTTTATTCTGTCCCGTTACAAAATTGAAATGATTCTGCTCTCCTGGTTTAAACTGAGAAGTCACTCACCGTATGCTCCATTAAACAGGCTCTGCATTTACTGCTGACACAACTACTGTCATATTTCAAAGGCATTCTGTGGGGTTCCCCACTCCTGGTGGCTCTGGGGTTGGGATAGATTATTGAGAAATTTGCTATAGACGTTGGCAATTTTACTGGGAATTCCTTCTGGTTGTGCATTGCATAAATGTACAAATAGGGAATTCAAGGCTCAAAATTATGTCAAGAGTGTGGTGCTGGAAAATCACAGCAGGTCAGGCAGCATCCAAGGAGCAGGAGAAGGCCTTTGCCTGAGACTTCGATTCTCCTGCTCCTCGGATGCTAGCTGACCTGCCATGCTTTTCCAGCACCACACTCTCAACTCTGATTTCCAGCATCTGCAGTCCTCACTTTCTCCTAATTGATTTTAACCTAAAATAAATAGCAGGTTTCCTCATTTACTGTGGATTATTGGGAGAAATTTTAAAGAATTAGTCTAGAAATGGTCGATTTTATAGTTTTCTAAATTGAATAATTTTTACTGCTCCCACTCAAAGGATAGATCAGAGTATTTTCTAAACAGCATGAAGTTAAAAACAATGAATGTTCAGAGACTTGGGTGTTCAGGTGCAAAGATCCTTAAAATGTCACAAGCAGATGCAGAAAATAATCAAGAAACCTAATGGAATGTTGGCTTTTATATCGAGATGACTGGAATACAAGAACACAAAGGTTGCACTGCAGATATGTACAACACTGGTTAAACCCCACTTGGAGTACTGTGAGCAGATCTGGGCACCACACCTCTGGAAGGATACATAAGCCCTGGAGTGAGTACAATGTAGGTTTACAAGAATGATACCTAGACTTCAGGGAATACAAGGAGAGATTGTACAAATTTGGCCTATTTTCTCTTGCGTTAGAAGGTTAAGAGATAGTCTGATTGAAATCTTTTAAGATTTAATGAGGAAAAGACGGATTAGGTAAACAATTCCCACTAGTTGGAGATTCTAGGATTAGGATACGTAGTCTAGAAATTAGGGCCAGACTGTCCAGGAGAGATATTAGGAAGCACTTCTACACACAAAGAGTGATAAGATATTTGGAATTCCATTCATAAAACAGCAATGGATGCTGAGGAACTTGCACAGTTTGACATAGGAAATGGAGAGATATTAGGGGCTCTGAGAGACTTAAAAACAGACAAATCCCCTGGCCCAGATGAATTGCATCCCAGGCTGCTGTGGGACATGAGGCAGGAAATTGCAGGAGCTCGGACACAAATATTTAATTCCTCTCTGGCCACAGGCGAAGTGTCAAAGGACTGGAGTGCAGCTAATGTGGTTCAACATTTTTAAGGGGGGGTGGTAAAGATGAACCAGGAAATTACAGACTGATCAGTCTCACATCAGGAAACTACTGGAGCAAATTCTGAAGATGTGAATTAATACCCACTTGGAAAGCAATGGTTAATTAGGGATAGTCAGCATGGCTTTGTCAGAGGGAGGTCATGCTAACAAATTTGTTTGAATTTTTTGAAAGTGTGATAAAGTATGTGGATGATTGAAGTTCAGTTGATATAGTTTATATGGATTTCAGCAAAGCTTTTGATAAGGTCCCACAAGGCAGACCGATTGAGAGTGTTAAAACACATGGAATTGAGGGAAAATTACCAAGATGGATTCAGAAACTGGCTTAGTAATAGGATACAAAGGGGAGTAGTAGAAGGTTATTTGAATGACTGGAAATTCAGCGTTTTACCACAAGGATCATTACTGGGAGCTTTACTGTTTGTTATATGCAAATGACTCCAAAATTGGTAAAGCGATTAATAGGAAGAAGATGGTTGAAGATATTGATGGGTTGGTCAGATGGGCAAACCAGTGACAGATAGTGTTAAACCCCTTACACCTACCAGACATCCCAATTTGACTTAGTCTCATTTGCCAGCATTTGGTCCATATCCTTCTAAACCCTCCCTATTCACATACCCATTCAGATTCCTAGGGCAGCATGGTGGCACAGTGGTTAGCACAGCTGCCTCGCAGCGCCAGAGACCCAGGTGTCTGCGTGGGTTTCCTCCGGGTGCTCCGGTTTCCTCCCACAATCCAAAAATGTGCAGGTTAATTGGCCATGCTAAATTGCCCGTGGTATTAGGTAAAGGGGTAAATGGGTCTGGGTGGGTGGCGGGTCAGTGTGGACTTGTTGGGCCAAAGGGCCTGGTTCCACGCTGTAAGTAATCTAATCTAATCTAATCAAATGTCATAATTGTACCAGCCTCCACCACTTCCTCTGGCAGCTTATTCCAAAAGTGTACCACTCTCTGTGTGAAACCTTTATCCCTGAGATCCTTTTTAAATCTTTCCCTTCTCACCTTAAAGCTATGCCCACAACCTAGAACAAAAACCTTGACTATACATTATATTAGTGCCGTCACAATTTTATAAAACTCTGTAAAGTCACTCTTCAGTCTCCAACACTGCAGGAAAGAAGCCCCAACCCTTTCAGCCTCTCCTTATAACTCATACCTCTCGACAACATCTTTGTAATCACCAATCTTTCACCAATGTCCTGTACACCTGAGTCATAACATCCCTCTACTCAATGTTCTGACCAATAAGAGCTAGTGTGCTAAATGCCTTCTTCACCACCCTGTCTACCTGCGACTCAAAGTTCAAGGAACTACGCACCTGTATTCCTAGGTTTCTTTATTTGGCAACACTCCCCAGGGAGAAAGTGAGGACTGCAGATGCTGGAGATCAGAGCTGAAAATGTGTTGCTGGAAAAACGCAGTAGGTCAGGCAGCATCCAAGAAGCAGGAGAGTCGATGCTTCGGACATGAGCCCTTCTTCAGGAATCAGAACACTCCCCAGGGCCCTACCATTAATTGTATGTCTTGCCTTGGTTTGCAACATGCAACACCTCACATTTATCAAAATTATACTCCATCTGCCACTCCTTGGCGCATCTGATCAAGGTCCCATCGTGCTCTGAGATAATCTTCTTCACTGTTCACTACACAACCTATTTTGGTGTCATCTGCAAACTTGCCAACCATACCTCCTATATTCACAACCAAATCATTGATATAAATAGTGAAAGCAGTGGACCTAGCACTGATCCTTGTGGCACACCAGAGATCACTGT
Source organism: Hemiscyllium ocellatum (assembly GCF_020745735.1). Taxonomy (NCBI): domain Eukaryota; kingdom Metazoa; phylum Chordata; class Chondrichthyes; order Orectolobiformes; family Hemiscylliidae; genus Hemiscyllium; species Hemiscyllium ocellatum. Next base: position 17,205,039 of record NC_083433.1, read on the forward strand.
TATTGAGTCTGAAAAACAACCCTCCACCACCACCTTCTTTCCTACCTTCAAGCCAATTTTGTACCCAACTGGCTAGCCTTCCCTAGGTCCCATGTGATATAACCTTGCGAACCAGTCTACCATGCCGAACCTTGTTGAATGCTTTGCTTTCACCAATCTTCTTGGTTACCTTTTCAAAAAACTCTATCAAGTTAGTGAAACACAATTTCCCACTCAAAGTCATACAGACTATCTTTCCAAATACATGTAAATCTTGTCCCTCAGAATCCCCTCAAACACCTTACCCACCACTAACATCAGGCTCACCAGTCGATAATTTCTGGCTTTTGCATACAGCCTTTCTTAAATAGTGGCATTACATTAGTCAATCTCCAGTCTGCTGCCACCTCACCTGTGGCTATCAATGATATACATATATCAGCAGACGGCCCAGCAATCTATTATCTAGGTTCCATCAAAATTCTGGGAAACACCTGATCAGGTCCTGGGGATTTCTCTACTTTAAGCGTTTTAAGATCTCCAGCAACTCCTCTCCTGTAGTAATGAACTCTTTTCAGGACAACACTAATTATTTCCCCAAGTCCCCTAGCTTCCATGTCTTTCGTCACAGTAAATACAAAATGTTTGTTTAGTATCTCACTTATCTCCATATAGACAGCCACACTGATCTCTAAGGCACTCAATTACCCCCTAGTTACTCCTTTGCCTTTAATGTATTTATAAAACCTCTTTGGATTCTCTTTAAATCTCTTTGCCAAAGCTATCTCATGTCCTCTTTTTTGCCCTCCCAATTTCCCCAACTGCCCTTAAAGTCTTCCAGCGATTCACTTGTCTTAAAATAAGAGGGTGTCGCTGATGCTAAAATGTTGAAATAAAATCAGAAAATGCAAGAAATACTCAACAGCTGTGGCAGCATCTGCAGCAAGAGAAATTGAGCTAAACTTTGAGACTATTATGGTCCTTCCCAAACTACTGAGTATTTCCACAACAGTTCCCATGGCAAATTGTCCCTTGCTTGTTAACTCCACCATTATGCTGGCTCCCAATTTAAGAGATATTTCTTGTATTCATTCTTGCATGTGCAGGCATCAATGTCAAGGCTCGTATATATTGCTCACCTCAGGCTGCACATCGAGCTGTTAAATGTGGAGTTCCAAGATTTGGAATTAGTCAGGATATTGTCTTGGAAGAGAACATTGGAGAATCCTGTTGTTTGTTATGGAGTCATAGAATCATACAGCACGGAAACAGACTTTTCAGTCCAATTGTTTCATGCCGACCATGTTCCCAAACTAGTCCTTCTTGCCTGTGTTTGGCCCATATCCCTCCAAACCTTTTCTATTCATGTACTTATCCAAACATCTCTTAAAACCTTTCATTCTCACCTTAAAAATATAGCCCCTAATTTTGAACTCCTTCATCCTAAGAAAAAGACTTTTCATCTTATCTATGCCCTCATGGTTTTATAAACCTCTACACGGTCACCTCTCACAATCTCCTGTGCTCCAGTGAAAAAAGCCCCAGCCTCTTCTTATAACTCATCCCTCCATTCCCAGCAACATCCTGATCATTTTTTTCTGAAGCATCTTCAATTTAATAATTTCTTTCCTATAGCAGGTTGACCAGAACTACACACAGTACTCCAGAAGAGGCCTCAATAGGACCAGGAACATAATCCCTCTAAACTCTTGTTATCTCACTTTTGAAAGCATCCCCTTTGTCAGTTGTTACTGTACTTGTGAACAATCTATGTCAATTAACATTTGAAAGTTCAGCAAAAAACATTTGTTTGATAAAAACTGCCAAAAAGCCTTGCTGCATCCTTAGGTAGTTGGTACATAGGGCATCTTTCAGACTTTGTCCAAGGTGTTTGTTTTTAAAATGGTGGTTAGGCCATTTGAAAAGGCAATTATAGCCCTCCATATTGCCCTAGGTCCAGGGTGAGACAAGCCACACTGGGTAAGGACAGCAGATTTCCTTCCTGGAAGGACACTGAAGTAAAAATCCATCAATTTACCAATCTATGATAGTTTCATGAAAACAAAGACCAAATATCAAATCAAGATTTATGGACAGAATTTAAATTTCACCACCTGCCAAAATAGGACTGTAACCCATGTCTCCAAAGCATTGACCTGGATTATTAATCAAATGACATACCAGGAACACAATCCTTTTATTCTGATGATTTCAGGTGGAATTACCCAGCTAAATGAAGCACATTTCATTACTATTATGTGCTGTGAAGCAAAGACTTGAGTTTCGACAGCTGTAATAAATTTTCATTTTGCGTAGGTGGGTATTGCTCAAGTGTGCTGAGATCAAAGAGCTACCACGAGCACAGATATGAAAAGGTGGGTCTTTTGTTGGTTGCAGGGTGAGGAAATTTAGATCTCATCATCTGAACTGAAAACATTAAAAACCTTCTCCCCATTTTAATTCAATTTTGTGAGCAAATCCAAACATTAAAAAGAAGCACAACACGGCTGAATACAGCCTCACTTTCCACACAAAGGATCCTCTGCAATCTCCAACAGGACGCCACTATTGAATATTTTTGTCAGCAATCCACTGGGTCTGTTTCTGTGAGTGACACCTTGGCCCACTCCACCATTCTAATGCACGCACAGCACCTTTCCAGGTAATCAGAACCATAACAGCACCTCACTGCCCAAGAGCCCACACCTTCCAGGTAAAGCATCTCTTGCTCTTGTAATCTACAAGATTGGCTGTGCACAATTTGATCTTGGTTACATTAGTGAGATTAAAACAAATAAATTGCAGGTCACCTCCACTCTATTCAGTGCAATGACCCTGATCTTCCAGGTACTTGCTATATCATAAAACATCCTGCTGTTGTTAACATTGCTCCCCTGGGTCTGCTGCAATGTTCCAACAAGGATCAAACATCTAATTTCCTGTATGGTCACCTTAAAGCCTCTAAAAGTGAATATTAAATAGCACTTCAGTGCCTGATCACATTTGTTCTCTTTATTCTTACATTCTCTGCCAGATATGCCTCATTTACAATTGTTTCCCCTTCACACATTTATCACCTAAACTTTCCCAATTAACCAATTGATTGCAAAATATCTACTTGCAAGGTCTCCCTTGCCCCACCTTGTCCAAAAAAAAACTGGGGTTTCCAAACTTGGCTCTCCTACAGTAGCATAATTGGATTCACCTTTCAAGTGAACCAACAATCTAAAATGGAGAGATGCTTGACAGAATTTCACTTGTAAGCAGTATTTAACCACCCTTCATGCTTGCCCCTCCTTTGATTATTTTGATAACTTCTACATTTGTGTACTGTAAGGGCTAATGTTTCCCAAAAATTAATTTATATAAAACAATTAGGACCCAAATTTAGAACCAACATTTTGCTGTACAAAGTAGCACATTTCCTGTAGCTAACAGGTCCAAGCAGGAAGCCAATGTGCTTAATCATCCTTTTGTGGTTACACCCACACTTGGGAAACCACCAATACAGCACTCTTGATTAGTCATCCATCACCCTAATCAGTGGCAATTTCTTAAATTTCCAGTGTTTGTCAGAGTGCACCATAAGGTATGTTCCAACCAATTCTTTAAAACGGTGGCACAGTGGTTAGCACTGCTGCCTCACAGTGCCTGAGACCCGGGTTCAATTCCCGACTCAGGCGACTGACTGTGTGGAGTTTGCACATTCTCCCCGTGTCTGCGTGGGTTTCCTCCGGGTGCTCCGGTTTCCTCCCACAGTCCAAAGATGTGCGGGTCAGGTGAATTGGCTATGCTAAATTGCCCGTAGTGTAAATGTAGGGGTATGGGTGGGTTGCGCTTCGGCAGGTCGGTGTGGACTTGTTGGGCCGAAGGGCCTGTTTCCACACTAAGTCTAATCTAATTCTGTCTTCTACCAGGTTGTTTTACATGGTACATTTTAAAATTGGGCAATGACCATATGTGCAGATCAAATTAAAATGAATCCAGAAAATTGTAAATCACTTTCTCCAACGAGAAGCTAATTTCCCACTATGCAGTTTCCACAAAAAATGCAGCTAAGTACAGTGCCTGGGAAGATAAGACAAATACAAAGACAACTTATTTAATTGTTTTATTAAAAATCACAACACTTACATACAAAAACTACAATAGCTAATGCTATATTACAAGCCTTTTGCACTTCGTCTACTTTTAGCCTTCCTAACTTCTTCTATTAAATCTTTTAAATACTGAATTTCTTTCACTAAGGAGTCAGCTTTCTCTTGCAAGTTTTTATTTTTCTCTTCCAGTAAGGTGCACTCTGCAAGTATAGCACCGTGCTCTGCTCTCTTCTTTTGTCTATACCGTGTTGCTGCACTTTTATTCTGCTCCATCTTCTTCAACTTTTTCTCCAGACCTCTTGACTCCACACTGCTGACTTTTACTTTTGATGAACTGCCTGTATTTTCTACACTAGGACGATCATATGGTTTTGGTCTTACAGGGCTCGAGTCATCTGATGACAAGCCACTACTTTGTGGCGACCCTTCTGATATACTCCTGTCAGAAGATTCAGCAGGAGAGTGAGGAGGACTAGCCCCAACTCCACTGTCAGAATCCAGTAATGGCCCTTCATCCTCCTCTTTACAGGAATCCTGCAGAGGCCAGGACCGAGTAAATTCCTCACTACCTAAAACTTTAGTTTCCTTCTCCAGCAAGTGTAAGAAATGATCAGGGGACAAGATTAAAGATTCTGGGGTAATGGTTGGGGTATTAGGAGCCAGCTGATCTGACCCTGGGGGTGAATTTGGAGGTGACCCAAGGTCAGAACTCGAGCCAAGGTCAGCTACTTGTAGTTTAGCTGGCAAAGGATCAAAAGGCAATTCTTCCAGGTCACAGGAACTGTCCAATACAGCCAACAGCTCCTCTGAGGAGGGAGAGCCATTTTCACCCATAATCAAGTTGTCAAAGAGATCAGTCTTCTCCATCCAGTCAAAGCCGGTGAATGCATCCTCTGTAAAACAAGGGAGAAGAGGTTAAGTCAAGATCATTCACTTACTTAGAAATCCATTAGAGAACAGAATAGGAAACACCACAGGGCCCAGTCTCAACAAACTGAACATAACAGGACATTAGTTAAGCAGTACGCCACATCAAATCATAACCTGTAACAGTTTGTCTTGCTCATTAGGCACCGAAACAGCACAACGTGGGGGGGGGGGGGGGGGGGGGGGGGGGGGGGGGGGGGGGGTTAAATGTGGACATTTTAACTGTACAGATACTCAAGCTTATTTCCAACTTACTACAAGATATTAGTTTGTAATTAAGGTGCATTACCTACACCGGTTTAGGAACAAATTCATAAGTGAGTCAACCACCCACTACACTCAGCTATTCAAACATCACAAGACATTTCTGAACTTACCCATTGAATCATCCGTGTCCAGTAACGTGTCAACACATGGGATCAGGGAGGACACATCGCTTTCCTCATTGCCACCAAACAGTGGTCTGAGGCACGATTTCACCGGCCCGGCCTCCTCCAGGTCTGTGTGCAGGAGACACGGGTCCCCTTCAGCCGTCAGAAACGGCGAATTGGGGGACAACATGAAGTCCTCCATCAGGGAAGAGAAAGAATCTGGCCAATCTGAAATCATCTGACTGTATTTTTAAACTGAGATACTCTTCAAGGAAAAACAAAGTCTTCAAGTCGAGTGTTTCTATGCTGTCGACTACAGCAAAGCTGAGAAGCCCATTGTGGAGCCTGGGAATAAAACACAGCACCATTCATTTCAGTATGGCATAGCAGCATTCAAGAAAACTGAGCAGAGAAACCAAGCAATGTATAAATTCGACATTTACACAGTAAGATGACATTTGATGAAACTTAATAGATTTGTGGCCTCCCAGAAGGATTACACAGCATGGGGGAAATCCCGTCAGCCAGATCAGATGGTGTTACTAATGTTCCTTCAGATTCAGGAAAGGCTTGGCTTTGTGCTTGCTATATATTTGATTTCAGACCACTCAAATGATCATACAGAATATATTGTGGGGGCAGGAAAGGGCAGGATGGTCAACACTCAATGGCAAAATTGCCGGAAGGTAGAGTTGCAGAATTTAGGAATACTAATCACTTGCTGAATCGTAAACAGACCAAGCTCAGAATAGGGGCAGATGAAAACCTGGTGAGAAGAATTGTCAAGGGAGCACAATGTTCCATTAAAGAGTTAACCAGGATCCTGTAACCACACCCAGCAGGAAGGAATGGCGGAAGGACAACTGCCACTGGGTGTCTCCTTCTCAGCTCTGCCACGTTTTAATGAGATGATGAGCCGCCATCTTCACCCAGTCACAAACAACCCACAGGCTCCAGACCATTGGGGGGGGGGGGGGGTACAAACATTGAACTTACCCCCCAGCCCCACAGGGCATAATATTTATCAAAGGGAATGCAGGAGAGTGCTGAGGGGACAAATATTACAGATTAAAAGGACCTCATCTGTTGATTACACAACCCCCACCACAACTTCCAAAAAAAGGAAGTATTTCAAAATGGGGGACAAACAATTGAGGACTAATTTCCCAGCCACAAACTCGTTGACCTCTAAAAGAGATAATGGATCCTTTCCATTAAATGTACGTAAAAGTACAACACAAGGTCAGAATAGATTGCGATCACATTTTAAAAGGGGATTGTAGTGAGTTTCATCACCAACAGATGAGGCGAAATCCATTTAACTGAACACGGCAAGAGGCCTCTTCGGGCCACGAGGAAGTGGGGAGAAAAGGCGGGTAACCCGGGGGTTTAAGGGACGGGATTTTTTTTAGGGAAACGAGGCAAACTTACGCCATTTTTGAAGCTGGTGCGTGTCCTTGTTGCCCAGTGCTCTGCACTGATGCGTCGCTGCTGCTGCTGCCTGTCTACTGAGTCGCCATGTCGAGACCCGGGCGGATCGGACTCCGACACATTAATAATTCGAACATCTGCAGGCGATAGAATAAAGCGGTTCGCCCGGAGCCGCCCCTTAAATAGCCTCGGCCTCCCCGCGCCCTCCTGACGTCTGCGCTCCTTCCGCTCACTCGATGTCATCACAAAATAGACCACACCTTCCACTGACAGACGCGCGCAATGACAAACGAAACCACGCTTTAAATCACCGCCTTTGGGTGTGATTTTGTTTCTGCCGTCGAGCGATTGGCATTCGGTGTAGTTTTTATTTATTTATTGGGGTCCTTTTTTTTTGAAAAGCCGAAACCGTTTGTGAGAGGCATGGTGGGTCCTACTTTCGATCACGCGCTCGGCTGTTGCTGGGGCGCTTTCTGATTGGTCCACCCGTCACGTTCACGTGATGGAACGACGCTGATTGGCAGTGGGATGAACCGCGCTCGCCAATGGCACGCCCGGAGCTATACCACGTGGGTGGATTAGCCGGCGAGGGTGGGGATTATGGTGAGTGTTATTGCTTATAAAGGAATGATGTATCATAAGCTATCGCTGAATCATAAACTATAGATGAGATCTCTCTGAAGGAAAGGCAATTAGGATTTCAAACGGGTAAATATTTAGAATTAAAGAGGAGCTAATTGGATAACTCTAAGGGCTAGTACAGGTATGATGGGCTGAATGGCTTCAATCCTGTACCATTTGTAATTATATCTGGGAAAACTAGATTCTGACCCACTTATCTCTGTCAGTCTGATGATCGAGCTCTTAGAGTTATACTGTTGTACAGCATAAGTCAGACCCTTTGGTCCAGCTACTTCACACTGACCAGATTTCCTAAATTCATCTAGTTCCATTTGGCCCATATCGCTTTAAACCCTTCCTGTTCACATACCCATCCAGATGCCTTCTACAACTGTTCTAGGGAAAGGTAACCTGACCCAAAAAGTTAACTCTAGTTCCTCGTCACAGATGCTGCCAGATCTATTAAACCTTTCCAGGGATTTCTGTTTTATTTCTGATGTATAGCATCTGCAGTTCTTTCAGCTTTCTACTATAAGATGTCAGAACAAAGTAGGCCATTCTCCTATCCTCCTTACTATCACATTAGTTGAGCTGGATATATAGAATCCCTACAGTGTGAAAACAGGCCTTTTTGGCCTAATAGGTCCAGACCAGCCCTCTAAAGATATCCCACCTGAATCCATTCCCCTTGCTCTACATTTCTCTTGACGTGTGCCCCAACCGACACATCTCTAAATGACATGTGGAGTTTAGCATGGCCATTCACCTAATTGTGGCAGGAAACCCACATAGACACTGGGAGAGTGGGCAAACTCCATACAGACAGTGGCCTGAGGCTGGAATTGAACCCAGGTCCCGAGTGCTGTGAGGCAGTAGTGTTAACCACTGTGCCACCATGCCATCCAAATAGTGTAAGTTACTTTATAAAGAAGCTAAGTAAATACAAAATGTGGAAAAGAACCCACATTTGGGGGGGACATGGTGGCTTTGGGGGGGCATGGTGGCTTAGTGGTTAGCACCACTGTCTCACAGCGTCAGGGACCCAGGTTCGCTTCCCGTCTTGGGTGACTGTCTGTGTGAAGTTTGCACGTTCTCCCAGTCTGTGTGGGTTTCCTCCCACAGTCCAAAGATGTGCAGGTCAGGTGAATTGTCCATGCTAAATTGCCTATATTGTTAGTCAGGAGTAAATATAGGATTGGGGAATGTGTCTGGGTCGATTACTTCATGGGCGGCACGGTGGCACAGTGGTTAGCACTGCTGTCTCACAGCGCCTGATACCTGGGTTCAATTCCCGACTCATCAGACTGACTGTGTGGAGTTTGCACGTTCTCCCCGTGTCTGCATGGGTTTCCTCCGGGTGCTCCGGTTTCCTCCCACAGTCCAAAGATGTGCGGGTCAGGTGAATTGGCCATGCTAAATTGCCCGTAGTGTTATGTAAGGGGTAAAAGTAGGGGTATGGGTGGGTTGCGCTTCTGCGGGTCGGTGTGGACTTTTTGGGCCGAAGGGCCTGTTTCCACACTGTAAGTAATCTAATCTAATCCAAGAATATGTTGTAAGGGCATGGTATGTGGTGGGAAGAGGCTTGCATTATGCTTAAAAGCCTCAGGACCTATTTGAGTGCTGTACTTTCAAAACAACAATCACATTGCTTTATGTGGGATCTTGCTGGGTGCAAATTGGCTGCTGTGTTTTTCAAACCGGTGTCTTACCACCTTCTATAAAATGCAACTCTTCCAAATCTAGGCATCCTGCACTGTAACGTGCACTGAGTTCCACTCACTCGTACTTTCATTGCCTAACGTTAAATCCCTGTCTATTGACACTTCAAATTTAAAATTCTCATCCATGTGTTCAAATCCTTCTGCTGCCTTCCTGTTTTTTGGTAAGACGTGAGGGGTATCCTGATACAGTCATTTCAAGTAATGTGAGAGGAGGTTTGTTGAACCTTGACCAGATAGCAGCAGACCATTCCATCTATTAATGTACTGTCCCTGACGTGATTTTGAGAGAATTAGAACTCATGATGAAAACATGGATTCATTGCTATAAGGAAAGAGTTACAACATTGTTAACTAATTGATGGAAATCAGGTCAGGCATATTAGCTGTAAGGATAATTAAAATGGTGGACAATCTTCATCAAGCTTGTTGAGATTAAAGCTTTAATTCTGTATCTATAGTTGCACTTCCAAGAGAAAAAAATTCACGTAATGTCATGCTGATTGGACTCTCAATCTGGAATTGCAGTGAAAACTGTCATATAGACGTAAGAAGATCCTGTGTGCCCTTCTGTACTTTGAATAATGCCACGTCAACCTGCCTAGCTTTCACCTGACAAACCATAATAGGTGAACGGGAGCCTGAATTTAATACTTCAAGCAAAACATCGACAGCAGATCTCACAGTTGTTAAATCTGCCTTTTAACATTGAATTTGTTGCTGCAAGAGTAAATATGATTCCTCACATGCTCGCACTGGTGCATTTCTATACATGTGCATTTGCGAGTGTGTGCTGACAACTTGCTGGATCGATACCCAAACCTCTCCTCTTTCTCCGTGACTTGGCAAACAACATGTTTTCAGTGAAGCATGTCCACGTTTCGTTTCCATGGAAGCGCTTCTATTGATAATTAAACCCCATTTAAAGTGCAGTTAAATATTCCCATTAACAGCATCTGGGCTTCTGCACTGTGTTATTTACTTAGTATGTGACAGGCAAAATTATTAGTGTGACTTAAAATGACGACAATAGTGCATCAAGAGGATTAGAAAGAAATCTAGGTTTAATCACCTAGTACTTTAAGCCCAAATTCAAAACATGAGTCACAATGGTAATATGTACAATATAAAATTTCCCTTTCATTTAAATTCTAACTTTAAATAGCTATATAAATATTCAGAACATGTATATGATGTAGGTTAAAATAAAACAAAGAACTGAATGCCGGAGATCTGAAACAAAAACAGAAATTGCTGGCGAAACTCAGCAGGTCTGGCAACATCTATGGGAAGAAAATAGAGTTACTGTTTCAAGCTAGGTAATTCATGAACTTGTGGCTGGCACACCCACTGAGAGAGTGTTGCTGTGTTGGAAAAGCTGTCTTTCAGATGAACTATTAATCTGAGGCCCCTGCCTGCCCTCTCAGATATGCATACATTATCCCACCTTTCCCCAGAGGTCTGGCCATTATTTATCTTCCAGCTAACATCAGTAAAATAACTATCACGTCACTATTTCATTTATAACCAACTTGTGATGACACATATCTGGGAAAGATGAGACTTGAACCCACACCTTCCAAGTAGGGGCACCATTACTGCAATACAAAACTCCATTTTACTACAATTGCCATTTCCATGCATTCTGCCATTCAAAAGCTAACTAGGCTGGATTACTTTTCAAGATCAGGATGGTCTGGCTAATGGGAGGTCTGTCTTAATCAACCTATTCTGACCTGTTATAACACACCTGCAGGGCAGGTGGGACTTGAACACAGATCTTCTGGCTCAGAGGAAGGGACACAACCACTGTGAAATGAGATCATAAAGATGTAGGAGAAAATTGAGGCTATTTGGTCCATCTAGTCTGCCCCGATATTCACTCAGATCATGGCAAATCTGGTAATCCTCAATATCACTTGCCCCGCCTTTACCCTCAAACATTTGATTCCCTTACTGATGAAAAACTTTTCTCAGCTTTGAATAAACCTTACAACCCAGCCTCAACAGTCATATGTGGCACAGAATTTCATAAATTCACTATCCTCTGAAAGAAGAAATTCCTCCTCATGTCTGCCTTAAAAAGGTGACCCCCTCATTCTGAGATTATGCCCTCTGGTGTTAAGCCTGCCCCACGACGGAAACAACATCTCCGCATGTATTCTGCAAAGCCCACTTAGGGGTAGATATTTTTCGTTCAGAAACCTATTGGACATGTTATGAAACATCTCAGAGAAATCTGGGACTTAAACATCGTGTACCTGACCCAGTGATAGGGATATTACCGCTGTGATCTTTTATACGTCACAATATTGGCTACATTTCAAAATACTTAATTAGTTACTGAGTAGCACAGTGATATCCTGGAAGGCAGGATGTAAATGACAGTTTTTCTTTCTAACTTTGTGCCTCAATGAAAAAAAATAGCAGGGTAGAGAGCTGGCAGATTTAATGGGCCATGCTGTCATCTGCGACACTGGCAGACTATCCTAGAGGATTGACAGGAGCAATTTATTTTGTTGCTGTGGATCATGTAGATGTGTATCTGGCCACAGATAAAGTTAAATTGATGCAGCCATTAATTAGAATTTATTGTTTTGTAGAAAGTTTGATTTTATCACAGGCTTTTATCCTCCAGTCAAGAAACAATGCTAAGAAAAATTACTTCCAAATCTTCTGATTCGCAAATTTAGTACAGAGCAACATATCAAGACTTAGACTTAATGACCAACTGATCGCTGAAGATGGTGAAAAAGACATAGAGTCATTGAAATATACAGCATGGAAACAGAGCCTTCAGTCCAATGTGTCCATGCCGTCTGGATAACCTAAATTAATCTAGTCCCATTTGTCAGCATTTGACCCATATCCCTCTCTACCCTTGCTATTCATATACCCATCCAGATGCCTTTCAAATACTGCAATTACACCATTTCCTCTGGCAGCTCAATCCATACACGCACCACCCTCTGCATGAAAAAGTTGCCCCTTAGATCTGTTTTATATCTTTTTCCTCACCATAAACCTATACCCTCTAATTCTGGACTCCCCTACCCCAGAGAAAAGACTTTGTCTGTTTATCTTATCCATGCCCTCGTGAATTTATACACCTCAATTAGGTTACCCCTCAGCCTCCGAGACTTCAGGGAAAACAGCCCAAGCCTATTCAGCCTCTCCCTATAGCTCAAAGCCTCCAACGCTGGCAACATTCTGGTAAATCTTTTCTGAACCCTTTCAAGTTTTACAGCATAAGGTTATCCCTTGGCCTCTAATGTTTACAGAAAATAGCCCCAGCCTATTCAGTGTCTCCTTATGGGGAGGCACAGTGGTTAGCACTGGTGCCTTACAGCGCCAGGGACCCAGGTTCGATCCTAGCCTCTGGCGACTGTCTGTCTAGAGTTTGCACATTCTCCCTGTGTCTGCGTGGGTTTCCTCCCACAATCCAGAGATGTGCAGGTTAGGTGAATTGTCCATACTAAATTGCCTATAGTGTTCAGGAGTGTGTAGGTTAGGTGCATTAGTCACTGGTAAATATAGCTTAATAGGGTAGGGGAGTGGGTCTGGCTGTGTTACTCTTTGGAGGGCCAGTGTGGACTTGTTGGGCCGAAGGGCCTGTTTCCACACTGTAGGGATTCTATGATACCTCCAACCCTTGTAAATCTTTTCTGAATCCTTTCAAGTTTCACAACATCCTTCATTTATCAGGGAGACCAGAATTGAATTCAGTTTTCTAAAAGTATCCTAATATCCTGTACAGCTGCAACATGAACTCCCAACCCCTGCATCTAATGCACTGACTAAGAAAGGAAAGTATACCAAATGCCTTCTTCACTAGCATGTCTAACTGTGACTACTTTCAAGGAACTATGAACCTGCACTCCAAGGTCTCTTTGTTCAGCAACACTCCCCAGGACTTTGCCATTAAGTGTATAAGTCATACCCTGATTTGCCTTTCCAAAATGTGGCAGCTCACATTTATCTACATTAAACTTCATTTGCCACTCCTCAGCCATGTGGGGATGGTTCCATTTATTCAACAAGGCACAGATTCTCAAAGCTGAGAGATAATGTAGGGACTGGATAAAATATTTGTTAGGCCACAGCTGGAACACCACACACATTTCTTGTCACTACATTGCAGGAAAGGTGTGATTGCACTGGAGAGTTTTTAAAAATTACTTCAGTGGATATGGGCACCGCTGGCTGTGCCAGCATTTATTTCCCATCCCTAACTGCCCTCAAGAAGTAGTGGTGAGCTGACTTCTTGAACCACTATAGTCCATTGGTGTCAGGACCCACACAATAGAATTAGTAAGTTTCAGGACTTTGACCCAGTTACATTGAAGGAACGGCAATATATTTCCAAGTCAGGATGATTAGGAGCTTGAACTGGAACCTGCAGAGGGTGGTGTTTCATGTATCTGCTGCCATTGTCCTTACAGATGGTGGCTGTAATGGATTTGGAAGATGCAACCATCCTCCTTGGATAAAGCTAACCAGTGCAGACTTGTCCCCAGTTCCAATTGACTCCAACTTTGCTAGGGGTCCTTGATACCATGCTTAGTCAAATACTGTTAAGGGCTGTCACTCTCTTCTCAGCTCTGGAATTCAGTTTTTTTTATCCATGTTTGAACCAAGACTGTAATGAAGTTAGGAGGTGAGTGGATCTGTCAGAACCCACACTAAACATCAGCTAACAGGTTATTGCTGAGCAGGTTTTGTGTGATAGCACTGTTCCATCTTTTTACTGATAATCGAGAGTTGTGTCATGGGACGATGATTGATCAAGTTGGATATATCCTGGTTTTCCACTTTGTTGGGCTGATACCAGTGTTGGAGCCTGGCTTGGTGATGATAGGAGAGTATGGGATAATGGGCTGAGGAGTGGCAGATCGATTTTAATTCAGATAAATGCGAGGTGGTGCATTTTGGGAAAGCAAATCTTAGCAGGACTTATACACTTAATGGTAAGGTCCGAGGGAGTGTTGCTGAACAAAGAGACCTTGGAGTGCAGGTTCATAGCTCCTTGAAAGTGGAGTGGCAGGTAGACAGGATAGTGAAGAAGGCATTTGGTATGCTTTCCTTTATTGGTCAGAGTATTGAGTACAGGAGTTGGGAGGTCATGTTGTGGCTGTACAGGACATTGGTTAGGCCACTGTTGGAATATTATGTGCAATTGTGGCCTTCTTCCTATCAGAAAGATATTGTGAAACCTGAAAGGGTTCAGAAAAGATTTACAAGGATGTTGCCAGGGTTGGAGGATTTGAGCTTTAGGGAGAGGCTGAACAGGCTGTGGCTGTTTTCTCCAGAGCGTCGGAGGCTGAGGGGTGACCTTATAGAGGTTTACAAAATTATGAGGGGCATGGATAGGGTAAATAGGCAAAGTCTTTTCCCTGGGGTCAGGGAGTCCAGAACTAGGGGGCATAGGTTTAGGATGAGAGGGGAAAGCTATAAAAGAGACCTAAGGGGCAACTTTTTCACACAGAGAGTGGTACGTGTATGGAATGAGCTGCCAGAGGAAGTGGTGGAGGCTGGTACAATTGCAACATTTAAGAGGCATTTGGATGGGTATATGAATAGGAAGGGTTTGGAGGGATATGGGCCAGGTGCTGGCAGGTGAGACTAGATCAGGTTGGGATATCTGGTCGGCATGGACGGGTTGGACCGAAGGGTTTGTTTCCATGCTGTACATCTCTATGACTCTAAGTTTGTAAAGACCTGATGCCAGTGGAATAGAATCCCTGCCGAATGATCTTTGAGCTTTGATCAAGCTAAAGTGAATTTACAGAGAGTGGGGATTTACATTAGACCTTACAATATTAGATCATTAGAATAATTGAAGTTACAATTGGTCATGAATGCCACAGATCATTGACTGTTTGAACAAATCATGTCACCCATGGAAGGTATATCAGTTTTAAAAATCACTATTTGTGTTCACCAAGGAGTAAGGATATTGAATAATTTGGGGTTTTATTCAATACTGTCGAGGCTAGAAATCTGAAACAAGCACAAAGAATGCTGGAGAAACTCAGCAAGCAGGTCTAGCAGCATCTGTAGAGAGAGAGCAGAGTTAATGTTTCAAGTGTGGTATGACTCTTCTTTGGAATTATTTTGAGGAATTGTTATTCCAGACTTGGAACATCAAACTTTGTTTTTCCCTCCACTGATACCGTCAGACCCGCTGAGTTTTTCCAGTGTTCCAGTGTGAATAATTTGAAGTGTTTGGCAATTCTCAAGATAGGTATACTATTGTTAAATAGCAGAGTGGATCTAATGTAATTGAAAGTTTAATGGAATGCTTTCTAATGTACCAGAGTAACTTTTATGGTTTGTACATCAACAACCATTGCTGCTTCTTTTTAACCACATCTTTCATACTAAATTCAGATCGTTCAGGTGTACAGCCAACTTTGTTTTAACCGGCACCCTCAATAAAACAGCAAACATTATATACCTCAAATATTGCGACATTTACTGTATCATTCTGTCCAACTATTAAAGGTTTTAATTTTATTCACTTCAATGTAAATATGTTGTTGTTCAATCAAATGGCCACACAAAATATCAACTGTTGATTCAATTTTGAGTCAATTTCTCCTCAAGTACTGCAAAGTTCAAGTCATTGGTTGAGGGTGTGAGGCTCTTTGCTGGTAAGTTTTATTTAAGGCAAAGTTGCATAATTATTTAAGTGATTTATGCTGTAAATAAAGTATTACAATGATGTGTGTAGTCCCTGCATTGTGTTTGTATTACTTAGTGTGTGATTTACATTGATTACGTGAACCCTTTGATTATTTGGAATATTTTATCAACCAGTCCTCTCTTGGTTGCATAGGTGCTGGATAATAAAGAGTTTGCTGCATATTGTGTCTGTTCTGATCATAGAATTGTACAGGAGACCCTTCAGCCCTTTCTCTAGCACCAAAGTTACTCTAAATCTAAATCATGTTTGAGAATGTTTAATTGTTATCCATTTATCATAATAATTTATCATGTAAAGAATTTGGAATATGTTATGCTTCAGGGTTTTTGTTTTGAAAAGCATTATTGATTCTCACAGGTTTTTACAGCTATTTTTGTGCTAACTGGATATGGATTGCCAGAAAAACTCAGCAATTCATTATCTCTGCTCTAATGGATCTAACAAGGCATCAGATGAGTGAACCCTGCATTAGTTATACTCGTGGGAAGAGAGTGGTTGGTTTTGTTGACAATTTAACTGGCAATTCTCTGAATTAAATAGGAGTTTAAGGTGCAATTCTTCCACATTCTGTGAGTGCAAGGGGACATTGATTCACAGTCTTGAGTACTGCTACCTCTCCTGTATCTGCCAACGCTAGATAGCCAGCCTCATCCCCGACATCTCAGGTGCCTTGAGGTCAACTGGAAAATTTCTGTCGGCTTCTGACAATAGGCTTCAAGTGGCCATAAATTGCCTGTCCTTATGGTTTATTGTCAAGCAGGAACAAAGTCATTGACTGCTCTTACAATCCCCCAAGACCTATTATGTTAACTGATTAAGAAAGCAGTGCTGGTTTTCTGAAAACAAAAGGTTTGAAAGGCTTATGTCATCTAACACATTCTTGTGACTTTTATAAGATTCTGTCTGTATATTTTCACTGTCAAAACCATTGACTTCATTGTTGGCTTAGTGGTTAGCACTGCTGCCTCCCAGCACCAGACACTTAGGTTCAGTTCCAGCCTCGGGCGACTGTCAGTGTGGACTGTCTATGTGGGCACATTCTCTGTGTCTGAGTGGGTTTCCTCCTCGTGCTCCATCTCCCTCCCACTGCCAGAAAAAGTACAGGTTAGGTGGATTGGGTATGGGAAATCACCTATAGTATCCAGGGGTGTGTAGGCTAGGTGGGTTAGCCATGGGAAATGCAGGGTTACAGGGATAGGGTTGGGAGATGCTCTTCAGAGGGCCAGTGTGGATTCACTGAGCCGAATGGCTTGCTTCCACACTCTAGGGATTCTATGATAAGCTATTAATGTTGACGCTTTAAACATATCAAACATTATTGGGGGTTGGATCATTTTAAACTCCTTGCTCACCATGTGGCCAAGTGGAGGAGGAGGTTCAACATCAAAACAGGAAAGCGGCCTCCAATTTGACCACAACTGATTCATAGTACAGAGTAAAACGAACAGGCCAGAGTAAGTTATGAAAATCACGTGGTAACAATCGCTAAGCTTTCTCACATCTCTCTTCCTGTCTTAATGATGTGACTGACATGCCAGGAATTCCTTGGAAAGATGTCTTCCATAGTTACCCTTGAATATTCTAGTAAGCAGCTGCAGATTTTACATGTAATGTACCTTCAACTCAGTTCCTTTAGTCTTGCATTGTTGCATAAACAGTTTTAAAGTTGTTCACCCAGTGGTTATTGGGGTTTCACCAAATCGAATTGTAATCTGATTTGTCCTAGAGTACAGAAAGAGGCCCTTTGGCTCACCATGTATGTGCCAGCCCCCTAACATTCGTCAATTCTAATCCCATTATCCAGCAGTTGGCCTGTAGTTTTATATGTTGTTTCATTTCAAGAGATCATCTAAATACTTCTTAAGTGTCTTGAGGGTTCCTGCCACCACCACCTTTTTAGACAGTGAACTCTACATCCCCACAATGCCCGGGGTGAACATTTCTTTCCTCAAATCCCCTCTAAATCTCCTC
Source organism: Hemiscyllium ocellatum (assembly GCF_020745735.1). Taxonomy (NCBI): domain Eukaryota; kingdom Metazoa; phylum Chordata; class Chondrichthyes; order Orectolobiformes; family Hemiscylliidae; genus Hemiscyllium; species Hemiscyllium ocellatum. The sequence continues at coordinate 17,222,863 of NC_083433.1, forward strand.
CTTCTTACCTTAAAATATGCCCCTGGTCATTGATCTCTCGACTAAGGGGAAACATTCCTCACTGTTTACACTCAGAACTTCTACATATCTCAATAAAATTCTCCTTCAGCCTTCTCTGCTCTAAGAAAAACAACCCCAGCCTGTGTAATCTCTCTCTAGCTATGTTAATGTCTCCTTAAGTTGCTTGGTGTCGAATTGGTTCTTTTAAATATTTTTAAAAGGTGTTTAATAATTCAAAATTGCTGGGTCAAAGTATTGGAAGTTGTCTTGTTCTACCTACAGCACATGGACTGCAGTGGTTTAAGAAGGCAGCTCTCACCACCACCTTCTCAAGAGCAACTAGGGACGGGCAGTATATGCTGGTCTAGCCATTTAAGGGAAACACTGGTAAAACTGAAATTGCTGGAAAAGCTCAGAAGGTCTGGCAGTACCTGTGAAGAGAAATCAGAGTTAACATTTCAGGTCTGGTGACCCTTCCTCACTGGGCCTGAAATGTTAACTCTGATTTCTCTTTACAGATGCTGCCAGACCTACTGAACTTTTCCAGCAACTTCTGTTTTTGTTTCCGATTGACAGCATCCACTGTTTTTTAGATTTGTATTAAGCATCCATCCCTAATTGCTTTGAGTGCTTTGCTTGGCCAGTTCAGAGGGAAATGAGGAGTCAACTATGTTGCTGTGGGCCTGGGCTTTAGCCAGACCACATTAGGATAAATATTAAGGAAAAGTTTTTTTTTACAAAAATCAATGTGAGTTTCTGTTACTGGGAGTAGATTTATATTCCCAGGTTGAAATATTTTCAACCACCCCGTTCAGAGGTGTTATAGAGTTGCATTTGAAGCCATGCTTCTACATCATTAGCCTGGGCCTCACAATTACTGGCAATTTCCCAGTGGGCGGCACGGTGGCACAAGTGGGCGGCACGGTGGCACAGTGGTTAGCACTGCTGCCTCACAGTGCCTGTAGACCCGGGTTCAATTCCCGACTCAGGCGACTGACTGTGTGGAGTTTGCACGTTCTCCCCGTGTCTGCGTGGGTTTCCTCCGGGTGCTCCGGTTTCCTCCCACAGTCACAAAGATGTGCAGTCAGGTGAATTGGCCAAACTAAATTGCCCGTAGTGTTAGGTAAGGGGTAAATGTAGGGGTATGGGTGGGTTGCGCTTCGGCGGGTCGGTGTGGACTTGTTGGGCCGAAGGGCCTGTTTCCACACTGTAAGTCTAATCTAATCACCATCTTCCCAGGGGTTGCTTCACAATTAACATGCTTTATCTGTCAATGATGTTCGTTGATGAGCTACTGGATACTGAGGAAGTCATTAGCAATAGGGTAAAAAGTGAGGTCTGCAGATGCTGGAGATCACAGTTGAAAATGTGTTGCTAGTTAAAGCACAGCAGGTCAGGCAGCATCCAAGGAATAGGAAATTCGACGTTTCGGGCATAAGCCCTTCAAGTCATTAGCAATAGTCCACTATAGGCATAATAAATGCTATAAATGCTATAGGCATTTCTCTCTATGAAGGACAGACAATGTTGTGGAGGATTACACTGTCTGTGTGGACAAGGTGAGGAGACAGGGATGGGGGTAGTGGGGATTGACTTTATTGTCATTCTTCATTACACTCTAACCATCTGAGCTGGCTGGAACACTGCAGAAAGGAAGGTGAGGTAACCTGAATCCAACTTTAAAAAATGGTGTCTGTTGTGAGTTAACTCGTGTTGCATTACGTGGTTTGGCATTGAACTGAGGTAAGCAGGAATGCAGTTCTTTGATCCTGGATATCTGCTGTGTTAACTAGTCTATAATTAACCTCAACACTCACGCCCTCCCCTTGCTGAAGAGAAAAGGAAAAACCACCAAACCAGAATCTCAGGTTCCAGTTTGGGGCCCAGAGGGTAAACACACTTTTCAACAAGTATTCTCAAAGGATTGCCTGACACCCTTTGATCGGAAGGAGTTTCAGAGGCACTTGAATTCTTCCAAACTAATCATATATCGTGTGTGACTGCAGACTGGACAGTATTAATGAATATTACATAGAATTTAAAACACAGAAACAGGCAAGTCAGCCCAAATTGTCCATGCTGGTGATTATGCTGATCTCATACTTTTCCAATCCATAATTCGTCTTACCCTATCAACATCATGTTTGATTTTATGTCATAGAGTCATAGAGATGTACAGCACAGAAACAGATACTTCGCTCCAACTTGACCATGCTGACCAGATAGCCTTAATTAATCTAGTCTCATTTGCCACTTTTTGGCCCAATCCCTCTAAACCTTTCTTTTCATATACCTATCCAGGTGTCTTTTAAATGTTGTCATTGTACCAGACTCCATCACTTCCTCTGAAAGTTCGTCTGCACGAAAATGTTGCCCCTTAGGTCCCTTTTAAATCTTTCCCGCTCACCTTAAACCTATGCCTCTAGTTTTGGATTCCCTCACCCCAGGGGGAAAAAAATCTAGTCTATTTACCTTATCCATGGCTCTCGTGCTTTTAAAAAGCCTCTATTAGGTCACCCCTCACCCTCTGATGCTCCATGGAAAATATCCCCAGCCTATTCAGCCTCTCCCTCTAGCTCAAGCCCTCCAACCCTGGCAACATCCTTGTAAATTTTTTCTGAACTCTTTCAAGTTTCACATCATCCTTCCTAAAGGATGGAGACAGAATTAAACACAATATTCCAAACATGGCCTAACCAATGTCCTGTATGGCTGCCACATGACCTCCCAACTCATATACTCGATGGACTGGCCACGATCCTATCTGCCTGCAACTTCACTTTCAAGGAACTATGAACATGCATTCCAAGGTCTCTTTGTTCAACAACACTACCCAGGATCTTACCATCAAGTGTATAAATCCTGCCCTGATTTGCCTTTCCAGAAATGTGTTTAGATAGCTTTCCCTATTGTTGGCAAGTTACTCAGATACGAAAAGATTTGTTCTAAATTCATTCACATTATCTTACCCAGCACTTATTACTCAACCATAATTGTCTTGGCAAAATTGCTTTTGGGGTGCCTTCTTGATCTTTTGCAGTCCTTGGGGGTGTAGGGACACACATGTTACTCGGGAGTTCCACAACTTTGACCTGGTGACAGTAAAGAAACAGCAAATGTCTTCATGGAGGAAGCAATGGCCTAGTGTTAGTATTGCTAGACTATTAACCCACAAACTCAGCTAATGTTCTGGAGATCTGTTTTCAAATCCCACCACGGCAGATGGTCGAATTTGAATGGTCAATTATTGGATAAAAACCCATCTGGTTCACTAATGTCCTTTAGGGAAGGTAACTGCCATCCTTACTGGTCTAGCCTATATATGACTCCAGACCCACAGCAATGTGGTTGAGATAGTAAGGACTGCAGATGCTGTAAGTCAAGAGTTGATAAAATGTGGAGCTGGAAAGCACAGCAGCCAGGCAGCATTGGAAGAGCAGCAAAGTCGACATTTTGGGTGGGGACCTGTCATCAAGACTGGAAGAGGGGAATGGGAGCTGAGAAATAAATAGAGGAAGGGGGATGGGATTGGGGGAAAGGTAGGTGGGATGATGATAGATAGGATACAGGTTGAGGGTTATTGTGATTGGTCAGTGGGAAGACTGAAGTGGATAGGTGAGGAGGAGGATGGATAGGTTAGGTCAGGTCAAGGATGCAGGAGGAGAGGCTGACCATGGGGAATAAGCCAGCTGAGTAGGCAAGCAGTGAGGAAGGAGACGTGGCTGTAGTAGCAGGTCTGTTTCAGGATGCGGTGAAAGACCTTCAGAGCGGAGTAGATAACTTGGGGATGCAGTGGGAGAGAGACTCACTGAGATCTTTTACGGAGGAAGGAGGAAGGCTTCTTTAACGTGGTCATCCTTGGAAGAGGCTTTGCTGTATGGTTTTCAGCGACTTGAAGATAGTAAGGACTGCAGATGCTGGAAGTCAGAGTCAGTAAAATGTGGAACTGGAAGGGCACAACAGGTCAGGCAGCATCAGAGAATCAGGAAAGTCGATGTTTCGACTTGGGACCCTTCAGGTCTGGGGAGGGGAGAGAAAGCTGAGAAATAAATTGAAGATGGGGGATGGGGCTGGGGGAAGGTAAGTAGGATGGTGATAGATGAATACAGGTAGGGGGTTATTGTGATTGGTCAGTGGGAAGGGTGGAGTGGATAGGTGGGAAGGAAGATGACCTCTAGCATTAGGGATGGGCAATAAATGTTGGCCTAGCCAGAGATGCCCACACTTCGTGAGTGAATAAAAAAAGTCAGGATGGTGAATAACTTAGAGGGAAGCCAACTGGTCATGGTGTTCCTATGTGTCTGCAACTCCTTGGCCAGCTGGGTGGTAGAGGTCATGGGTTTGGATGGTTCTGTAGAAGGAAGATTGGGGACGTGCTGCAGTACATCTTGTAAATGCTACACACTGCTGCTACTGTGCATCAGTGGTGGAGGGAATGAATGTTTAAGGTGGGAGATGGAGTATCATTCAACTGGCTACATTGTCCTGGATGACAGCAAGCTTCTTGAGTGTTGCACCCATGCAACAAGTGGGGAGTATTCCATCAACTCCTGACTTTTGCTTTCTTGAGACCGTGGAAATACAATCTTGATCTCCGCCCAGGTATACACCTTCCAAGAGGTATCTAACTTGGAAACTGAGTCATATTGATGATTTAATTCTCTCCTACTTCTAGTTCAGGATACTGAGTCCAATTAGAGCATGATCACTATAGCCTCCCCCTTAGCAAGTCCACAATCCTTAATATTCCACCCTGACAAGTAAAACAAAGTTTTTAATTTTGTGCTTTTTGCAGGGGAGTGTTCCAGATTTCTACAATATTTGCAAAAAAACGCTTCCAGCCTTTACACCTGAGTGACCTGCTTTGAAGGTTGGGCCCCATTGTTAAAGACATTTTGATCGAGTTGTTCAGACACACCTTTAGAACACACCTGGCTCTTGAACCCAGACCTCCTGACTGAAAGGTAGGAGCACTATCCACTGCAAGACAAGAGGTCTTATTTCCTATATCCTGGGACTTCAAACCTTCTTCATATAACCAGAGGAACTAGTTTCTCTCTATTTACCTCTTCATCTCATTTAATCTTCTTAAACATTTCAATTAGATGTCCCTTAATCTCCTTAAGGGAATGCAAGGCTTGTCTGCACATCCTGTCCTCACAGCAGTATCCTGTCAGTACCAGACAGTTTTCATAGAATCCCTACAGTATGGAAACAGGCCATTTGGCCCAACAAGTCCACACCAACCTTCCAAAGAGTATCCCTCCCAGACCCATTCCCCTATCTTGCTACCCTACATTTCCCCTGACTAATGCACCTAGCCTACACATCCCTGAACACTATAGGCAATTTAGCCTGACCAATTCACCTAACCTGAACATCTTTTGGACTGTGGGAGGAAACCGGAGCACCCGGACGAAACCCAAGCAGACAGTGAGAAAATGTGCAAACTCCACACAGACTGTCGCCTGAGGCTGGAATCAATCCTGGGCCTCTGGTGCTGTGAGACAGCAGTGCTAACCACTGGGTCAATGTGCTGCCCCATTTAGGAGGGCAGTTGGACAAGCTGGGCTTGTTTTCTTTGGGAACAGAGGAGACTGAGGGGAGATCTAATTGAAGTGTGTATAGTTTTGAGAGGTCAGTTAGAGTGGACACAAAGGTCCTATTCTTCTTGGCTGAGGGGGTCCAAAGCCAGGGGGAGGTCACAGATTCAAGAAAAGAGCTCAGGTGGAAGTTCAGAGGGAATAGTTTTTTGCCCGGAGGGTAGTGTGAATTTGGGACTCACTGCCTGAAAGAGGGGAAATCTCTCATAACTTTCAAAATGCAGTTGGATGTGCATTTGAAGTGCAGTAACCCACAAGGCTGTCCACCAAACTGGAAAGCGCAATTAGGCTGAACGGGCCTCTCTTGAGGTAACTTGGCCCCCATGTTCCATGCAGTTGACTTGTATGATACAGTGAAAGTCACGTTGCTCTTGAGTTCGTTATCAAAACAAAAAAGGTAAAAGTTGAGATAAAGAAAACACAGGTTCAATCACATGGAATACAGGGAGAACTATCCAATTGCATACATAACTGGCTCAGAGGTGGTAGAGGGTTGCTTTTCAGACTGGATACCTGTGACCAGCGGTGTTCCACAAAGATCAGCATTGAGTCCACTGCTTTTTGTCATTTATATAAATGATTTGGATGTGAACATAGGAGGTATCGTTAGTAAGTTTGCAGATGACACCAAAATTGGAAGTATAGTGGACAGCCAGGAAGGTTACCTCAGAGTACAATGGATCTTGATCAAATGGGCCGAGGAGTGCAGATGGAATTTAATTTAGATAAATGTGAGGTGTTGTGCTTTGGAATGGTATAACAGGGCAGGACTTATACATTTAATAGTAAGGTCCTGGGGTGTATTGCTGAACAAAGAGACCTTGGAGTGCAGGTTCATTATTCGTTGAAAGCAGAGTCGCAGGTAGATAGGACAGTGAAGAAGGTGTTTGGTCAGAGCATTGAGTAAAGGAGTTGCAAGGTCATGTGGCTGTACAAGACATTTGGTTAGGCCACTTTTGGAATACTGTATACAGTTCTGGGCTCCCTTTTATCAGAATGATGTTGTGAAACTTGAAAGGGTTCAGAAAAGATTTACAAGGATGTTGTCAGGGTTGAAGAGTTTGAGCTATAAGGAGAGGCTGAACAGGCGGGGCTGTTTTCCCTGCAGTGTCGGAGGCTGAGGGGTGACCTTATAGAGGTTTAAAAAATCATGAGGGGCATGGATAGGGTAGATAGACAAGGTCTTTTCCCCTGGAGTGGGGGAATCCAAAGGGATCCTAAGTGTTTCCACACTGTAGGGATTCTATATCGATATTTGATGAGGGGCATGGATAGACTGAATAGCTAAGGTTTTCTTCCCAGGTATAAGATGAGAGGGGAAAGATTTAAAAGGGACCTAAGGGGCAATTTTTTCTTGCAGAGGGTGGTGCATATATGGAATGAGCTGCCCCCTGAGGAAGTAATGGAGGCTGGTACAATTACAACATTTAAAAGGCATCTGGCTGGATATATGAATAGGAAGGGTTTCTAGGAATACAGGCCAAATGCTAGCAAATGGGATTAGATTAATTTCGGATATCTGGTCGGCATGGACAATTGAACCGAAGTATCTGTTTCCATGCTATACATCTCTATGACTCTATATTCGTATGACCTGGAACATAGAGTCAAAGGGCAAAAGTGTTCTGAGTTTGTTTTTGAGGCTGTTGTAAGCTTTTGTGAGCCCCAGTGAAAATACAACAAAATATTTTTGCAAGTTTTGTCCTATTTTCAGTCAGAAAGAAAGAAAACTTGCACTAAAGGGATCAAGGGAGAGTCAAATCCAATTTATAGGCTCGGGTTGAAGGCTGTGATTGTTAATAAAATAGATCACAGATCTGTCATTTTCATTTTGTCAGCATGAGAGAAACATGGCTCTGGACAAAGGAACAAAAGCACACTCAAGATATTTGTTTTTAAAAAATCCAGTCAGCAGAATCCTGCTCAGTTTTGACACTGCCCTGTGCTTTCTCAGCACACACTAATATAGTGAGCAAGGGAGGGAGAAATCAGTTGGACTGTCAACACAGAGTTTTCCTTATGGTTAACTGTGTGATATTCTTAATTGTATGTTAACTGTGGTTCACCATGAGCAGGAGGGACCATGCTTCTGTTATTACTTGAGTATAAATATATAGGATTCTTAAGGTGCAGTGGCAGTTTCCCTACCTCTGAACCAGAAGGGGTTCAAGCCCCACCTGTTCCAGAAGTATGCAATAACCCTCTCTCATTCACATATAAAGAGACAGCACAATGTCTCTGTAGCATTCTGGTTACCATATCCACCTCAACACCAAAACATTAAAGGGTCCTGGTGATGTGGTGTTAATATTTCTAATCTCCAAGTTCGAGTCTCACTTGTCCCCAGAGGTGTGTTGTAACATTCCTGAGACAGTTGATTAATTATAAACAGACAGTGTAATGTTTTGCTTATCATATTCATTTTATCCAAGAAAGGCATCTTCAGTGCCTACCTCTGAGCGAGGAGTTTGGTTCATACACCTTCCTGCCTCAAAGGTGGGCCCTTGAAATAATTTTAAGTATTTACAGTGGCTTCAGAGAGCCCGATTCAAGTATGTAATACTGATCACCCTAAGGCACTTCGGAAAGTAGAAGTAGTCCATTCTGTCGTTTCAAGCACATATAGTGCACATATGATGTGGTTGAGAAGGGAAATATATAATGTGGTTGATTTAGGAGATATATGCTTGTAATGTTTCACTCTGTGAGTAAAGTCATAGGGTTGTATAACACAGATATCCTAAATTACATTCTTCCCATTTGCCATCATTTGGGCTGTATCCCTCTAGACCCTTCCTATTATGCAAATCCAGATGCCTCTTCAATATTATAATTGTCCCAGCCTCTCCACTTCCTCTGGCAGCTCATTCCATACACACACCATCCTCTGCATGAAAAACTTGCCCCTTAGGTCCCTTTTAAATCTTTCTCCTCTCACCTTAAACCTATGCCATTTAGTTTTGGACTTCCCCACCCTGGGGAAATCGCCTTGGCTAATCACCCGATCTATGCCCCTCGTGATTTTATAAACCTCTGTTAGGTTACCCCTCAGCCTCTGACGCTCCAGGGAAAACCGCCCCAGCCAATTCAACCTCTCCCTATAGCTCAAACCCTCTCACCCTGGCAACATCTTGTAAATCTTTACTGCAACCTTTCAAGTTTAACAGCAACTTTCCTATAAATGTAAATTGAGTGAAGACTGGCTCTGGTTTCACCTTTGAGCAGAATTAGCCGCAATGGTCATCACCACACCCCTCCCCCCACCCCCTGCTAAGCTTGTCAGACAGAAAATAAGTCAGAATGGGTTCAAACTGAGGGAAAATCAAAGGCAGGAAAAATTACGGGCAATGGACAGGAAATTGTGATTGGTGGGAACAGAGGGAACCACAGGCAGTTGAAAGATCACACTATCACACGTTGAATCTTTCTCAAATATTTTATATAATCACTTTGATGTTAATGATCTACCAGCTGAATGCTTACAAATAGAGGTATTGTAACCTGGATTTGTTATAACACGTAATGTAGTGGTAGTCACAAAAGCAGAAATCCTGAAGCCTGGGCTAATGCTTTGGAGAAATAGGTTCAAGCCCCATTGTAGCAGATGATGAAATTTGGAATTGATTGTTTGTTTTAAAAATCTGGATTTAAAAGCTCGCCGAATTGGCAAGCGTGTAACCACTGTCAATTGTGATAAAACCTTTCCTGGTTCACTAATGCCCTTCTAAGGAAGGAAATCTGCTGTCCTTACCTGGTCTGACCTATGTGACTCCAGACCCACCGCAATTTGGTTGACTTTTAACTGCCTCTGGGTATTTAGGGATGGACAATAAATGCTGACCAAGCAAAAAATACCCATATCGCATAAAAGAAATGTAACTTTTACATTTTCACAGTGTCATGTTACTCAAAGTATATAGGAATTAACTAGATTCTTCTGGCGCAGTGGTATTATGCCTACCCCTGAACCAGTTACAAGTCAATCACGTTGAGGGAAGTGAAGTCAAAGGTTTACTCTGCAACAAGAATTGAAAGTAAGACTGGAGTTGAAAAGCAGTCTCAGTAATGGTGACTATAAAATTTTCTTTTATTTTGTTTTATAAAAGCCCATCTGGTTCAGTAATGCCATTTGGAGAAGGAACTCTTCCATCCTTACCTGGTCTGGCTATACATGACCCCACATCCACAGCAATGTAACTTCTCTCTAAAGTGGCCTGGCAAGCCACTCAGTTCAAGGACAATCTGGTAGGGGGAACAAGTGCAAGTCTTTCGAATGATGCCTGTGTCCCATTAAATAAAGAACTTCGCATTGCCCAGTAACCCTCTCTCCTTAACCCTTATTCCGAAGTATACTTCTGTTCCCAACTTTCTATTCCTCAGTCTTTCCTTATCTCCTTTGCACTATTACACTATTCCCTTCCCCCCCAGCCCCACCCCTTTCACATTCTCTTCCTCTGTCAGCTTCATTCCAGTCCCCATCTCTTCCCAGGCTCCTGATATCCCATCTCTCTCGGCCTTGGGGCAGGTGGTGAGGCACCAGTGAAGTCAGAGGTGGCTCGCAGCAGGAAATTTAATGGTTGGAGAACTCCCGTGTGGTCCGTGCCCAATGATTACTTCTTGAGATGGAGGGACTGCGCTGTGAGGAGCTCCAGTCTTTGGAAGAGTGAGAAGAGATATTATTGAAGTCTACAATATTTCTGGATGACTTTAGAATTGGGGCATATAGTCACAGCATAGGCATTAGCCATTTAGGACTGATATGAGAAGAAATTTCTTCATAGAAAGCTGTGAAACTTCACAATTCTTCAAGCAGATAGCTGTGGAATGCTCTGTCTGTTCAACACTGAAGATCAGCAGACCTTTGGACACTAATGGAGTCAGGGATAGGGTAGGTGTGGTGATTGTAATGAGGTCAGCCAGGTTTGCTGATTAGAACTGTTAACCTGGTCCAATCAGGGAGCCCTGGCTGACCGATGTAAACAGGAGCATCAGAGGTTCTCCTCACTCTGAGGAAGCCGGACCAGTGTCAAGTACTATGCATGTGCAAATAAGTGTAACTTGGTGATGAGGGGATAGCAGCCTCTTTGGAATTATCTCAGAAGGAGAGTAGAGTTGTGGAGAAGTTTAGTCATAATCTTATTGAGTGACAGAATGTGCTGGGTACAACCTATCCCTTCTGTTGATTGTGATTTCCATCCAGGAACGTGGATGTGACCATGTTTAATATTTCACATGAGAGACAGTAATTCTGGCTATGCAGCAACCCTTCCACATTGCACTGAACTAACTGTCAGCCTGAAGGTGCACTCAAGGTCTCTGGAATTGGGATTGGAACCGCAACTTTGGACACTGAGGCAAAGACCATTGCCCACTTAGCCCCAGCTAGTTAGAGTGTCCACTTTATTATACATTCAGTTGTTAGGGTTGGTTAGCTCAGTTCATTGGATGGCTGGTTTCTCGCACAGAATAACACCAACATTCAACTCCTGTACTAGCTGAGGTTACACTTTTACCACCTTGATCCTCACCTGAGGGCTGGAGACCCTCAGTTTAAACCATTACCTGTCATCTCTCTCTCTAGTAAAAGAACTGTCCTGTAGGTCAATGGCAACTTTCAGTTTGGTTGTATGTTTTGCTAAATCCTGTGTGTGTCATACTTCTGATTGACCTGAACAGACTGAAGAATGTTTACAGCTGTCTAGATAGAAAATTCCAATGATTCACAAATTTCGAAATAAAGAAATTTCTCCTAATCTCAGTCCTAAATGGCCATCTTTCATCCAGTGACAATATGTAACCAATTCTAAACTCTTCAGGCTGAGGAAAAACATATCTCCTGTCAGGCCTTCCAAGAATCCTATAGACTTCAATGATACCTCCTCTCCCTCTTCCAAACACCAGAGCTCCTCATGGGACACTCCCCTTGACCCATAAGTTAACCTTTTATTGTGATTGTTTCCCACTATTGTTCATTTAGAAAAGAAATGTTTCCCTTTGCTTCTTTTTCCTAATCTCTGGAATGTCTTGGATATGAGAGTACTCCAAAAACCAGAAAATGAACCACCTTTGCTCCTACTTTTTAAGCTAGGAACAAAGAAAGCCATTTAGTCTGCTCCACCTTATAATGAGATCATGGCTGATTATAATCCTGAATTCCACTTTCCTGCCTTTTTTCTATGATCCCCCCACCACAGCAATTTTTTGACAAAATAAATTTCATTCTGCATTCTCCCACTCTCCTGATTGGGACCTGCGTGAAATAACAAAGATGGTGGCGTGGGCCTAGGAAGCAGTGAGGCTGAGTAAATGAAGAAGGAGAAAGCATCTAGTCGCGGCAGCAGCAACACCGGGATGAGATAGACCAAGGTCTCTTGGCAAGCTAGAAGCAGGCTTAACCCCCTGATCCAGACTCGCAGACTGAGCCTAGGCCCAAGCGTCTGATGGCAGAGGCAGCAGCAAGTTTGATTCCAGTGCAGGTCCCTGTGCCACTGATGGGGACTGCATTGGCGAAGTCGGACCAGCATTGGCGGAGGTGAGATGGCACCAGTGAATTGTGACTCTTTCTCCCAGTGGCAGAATGGCGAAGGGGGTTTGTGGCAGTGCCATCGGTTTAGCAGCCGGGACTCGAGGCATTGGGGTGGAGGAGCCCGGATTGAGGCCTGTGTCTGAGCTAGAAATGGGAGCTGTTCCAAACGCCATATAACTTTACTAAGATAATTTTATTTTTCTACCTTTATAGTCTGTGTTTTGGTTTATTTTGTGTTTTAAGATGGCGCCAGAGAGTGGCGATACTAAACAACACTTTTCACTGTATTTGTAATAGATACACGTGACAATAAATCAAATCAGATCATTATCCTTTTTGTGAAGTAATGCTCCTTGACACCACCAACGAATGACTTAGTTCTAACATGAAAGTAGTTCCTCTTGTTCTGGACTTGATATCAGAATACTTTTTCTCAACCTAATCAAATCCTTTAATCGCCTTAAACACCAATTAGATCACCTACGTTACATACCTGTAATTCAGTGCCCATCACTCTTTATCAAGGCTTTTTGATGCACTGCAGCAGTCTAATTTTAACCATCAGCCTTTGTAATTTAGACAATTTCCATTCCTATTGTAGTCTGCCCTGCAGACTGACACAGAAACTCTTTTATTAATAGACTTGAGTTCGAGCATCTCTTGTACATTTTGCGGTTGCTTTATTCACGACCTCACTTCTGAGAGCTAGGTTATGAATTGCATGTTTGAGGGTGTTGTGGTACAGCAGTAGTAGTCCTGCATGTTCCAACATATCTGAACAGGTTGATTAAAATATTATCGATGGCACATTTTTCTGTAGTGACTAGTCTATTCAGTGTTGTACAGTAGAGAATTCTTTCAAAATGAATTGATTTTATGTGACATTGCTGTTTAAGATTTACTTCTTGACTCATTGTCTTCTATTCTTTGTTTCTCTCTACATTCGCATTTTAGCATTGCCCAGATTTTAAAATTCTTATCCTTGATTTTCAGTGCCCTCTGTGACTTTGTTCTGCCCTAAGTTCTTCAGTCTTATAACCTTCCAAAGCTCAGCATTATTCTAACTTTGCACATCTAGAATATTTGTCACTTCATCACTGGCAGCTGTATTTCAACTGGTTAGTCCATCAGCTCTGGAATTTCCACTCAAAACCTCTGTACTTCTACCTCTCAAGACTGTCCTATCTTTTTGACCAAGGTTTCCTAATATCCAGTTATGGCTTTGTTATCAAGCAAAGCTTGACACCATGAATCAGGTGTTTCTACTACATTAAGGATACTGCATAAGCATATATTGTTGTCCCCTCTCCATTCCAGTTATCTCCTCCATTTGAGACCTCCTGTGTTATTGCTGACACGCTAAGGGACATTTTGTTTTGAGTGATAGAAGCAGGGAGATTTGCAGTACAGAAGGAAGCTAATTCCACTGTCTTGCTCTCACATTATGTGTTTGGATATTCTCCTGTTTCCAAATAATTCCTCATATTCCCTTAATGTTACGTTTCTTGTGCCTTGATCACTCCCTGGCCAATGTCATGCAACAACACTGTGAAACATTTTCCTTTTTACCTGTGCTACTGCCCCCCCCCCCCCCAAACCAGAGAAAAATGAGCTTTCCTATTTTCATCAGAATCCCTAGGACCATGCCTGGAGTTGGAGATTGCTTAGGGACCTGTTTTTAAAAAGTACAGAATAGAAAAGAAGTCAAAATCCAAGCTGGGGAATTGAGGAGCTTGGTAACATAATTAAAAAAAATATATATAATGCAATGATGTGCACTCCCTCCATCACCAATACACATCAGCAGTCCTACCATTTACAGGATGCACTATACCACAGTGATACATCAAAGCTGTTTTGCCAAACCTGTGACCTCTACCACCGAAAAGGATAAGGATAGCAGAAGAATGGGAATATCGCCACCTACAGGTTTCTTTCCGAATCACACACCATCATGACTTGGAAATATGATTAGGCAAAAGTGAGGACTGCAGATGCTGGAAACCAGAGTTTAGATCAGAGTGGTGCTAGAAAAGAACAGCAGGTCAGGCAGTATCTGAGGAGCAGGAAAATTGACATTTCGTGCAAAAGCCCTTCATCGTGGAAATATGATTACTGCTCCTTCTCTGTCTCTGGGGGAAAAAAAATCCTCAAATTACCTTCTTAACAGCATTATTGGTGCACTGGTATCAGCAGTTCAAGTAGGCAGCCTTATTTTTAATTTACTCTTGGGATGTAGGCATTGCTGGCTTACCCTTGAAGGTAGTGGTGAACTGCCTTCTTGAACCGCTGCTGTAAATATACCTACAAGGCCCTCAGGGAGAGAATGCTAGGATATTGGTCCAGCGACAGTGATATATGGCTTGGAGAGGAACTTGCAGGGGGTGGTGTTCCTGTGTATCTTCTCCCTTTGTCCTTCTAGCTGGAAGTGGTTATGGCTTTGAAGGGGGCTGTCTAAGGATCTTTGGCAGAATTTCTGCACTGAACCTTGTAGATGGAACACACTGGTGTTGCTGAGTGTTGATGGTGAAGAGAGTGGATACTTTGGAAATGTAGTGACAATCAAGCGGGCTGCTTTGACCTGCTGAGTTTCATCTGCCCAGGCAAGCAAGGAGTATTCCAACACATTATTGACTTGTGCTTTGTAAATGATGGGACGGGCCCTGGAGAGTCAGGAGGTGAGTTACTCACCACCATATTCCTAGCCTCTGATCTGCTCTTTAGCCACTGTGTTTATGAGGTGAGTTCAAAGATATTTAGGGATGAGAAAGACCAAACAGGTTGAATTATAAAGATTCACTCACATCTCTTTAGGATAATTCTAACTTACATGGGATTCCAGACCCAGAGCACTATGATCTACTCGTAGTTACCTTCAAAAATGGCCTCAGCAAATCGCCCAATTTAATTCAAGATACTTCTCAAGAAATGGGCAGTGAATTTTGGTCTTGCGGATAAACCCATTTCCTGGGAATAAATGATAAAACAATACCAGATCTGAGACAGAAATGAGTCGGTCTATAATTTCATGTAATCAGCACAAAAAAAAGTGCATATGTTCAGTATTTAAGGGTAAAGTTGCAGCTTTATTCAAAGAAGCACTTTACAAATGGTTTAAACTAAATAAATCATTTCTCATAAATCCATTAGTCTATTTCAGTAGGTTCTCAGCATGGAGTTCATGGACTTCAATAATCAAATGTGAAGCTAAGATAATACTTTCAAAGAATGCCAATAACATTTTTCCATCAAAAACGCATCATGTACACCAACAAAAAAGTACTATTTGAGTATATTGCTTCGAAATATACACACAAAACAGCAACTTTCACTGAATATGCCCAGGAAGAAAAGCACACAGAATTTTAGTGTCACTTAGCATCTACAGTTCTGCAAATTAAGGAATGTCCTCTACTCTAGATGATTCGACGCTAAAATTGCTCAGAAAAATAAAGTAGACAAATATTGGAAAATATATGAATGGAGACTGGAACCAAGTTCAAGAAAGTTAACTTGTTGGAATGAAGACTTTAAACTGTGCTTTGGAACATCCCAAAATGCTGGTAAATAATTTTTGAAAAATGTTGGAATCTGGCCAGCAAATTCATCATCAAGTTGTAACATGTTAAATTTGCTGTCAGTCTTCACTTTCATCATTCTTTTGTGCATTGTTTTACACTCCTTGGACTGCATTCCTCTATAGGTGTTCCAACACATTTGGATGGTTATCTGCTATTACTGGACATGTACAGAAAGAGACTTACACTGCAACTTTCAGTGTTCCTTCTAAGTTGTGTGGCCATGTTGCGGTCAACGCACACCAATCATTGTGCCAACTCACTGACTTCTGGTTCCGATATTCGCTAATCGAACACAGACTTCGAGGTCTGCGCACCAGCAAAAAGATTTAGTGGGAGTACTGTTCATGATCATGGGACACCTCAAAGCATTTTAAAACCAGTGAAGAGCTTTTCATCCACACTGTTATAAATAGGAATTTATCTACAGCAAACAAAGAGCACTGTGATGATAACTAGTAATCTGTTTTTGTGGTTTGATTGAATGACAAATAATAGCCAGGACACTGGGGGAAAGCTCTCCTGTTCATCTTCAAATTTGTGCCACAGGATCTTTCACATCCATGTGAAAGAATAGACAGGGCTTCAGTTTAAAATCTTGCACCTCTGACTGTTCAGCATTCCCTCACTGTATTGGAGTGTCAAATTTGACTTTTGAGATTGAGTTTCTGGAATGAGTCTTAACTCAACAATCCTTTGAGTTCAAGGCAAGAGTGGAACCCAGCAAGCTACACCTGGCACAAAACAAGAAAACAAACATCTGATACTGAACAAGCTACTCATGTCATCGCCCAATCATCAACTCTGCAGTGTCTCATTCTAAATACCTTACGTATAGAAGTGCAAGATCAGATGTACAGTTTTGGTTCATCAGGCAATACTTGCACTCAAATATAAAAAAAAATCTGTTCAGGATGCTCATCAGATACGAAAACAAAAATCAAGGCTGCCACACCAGCGCAGTACAGAGCTTGGAGCTGCTGGCTTTGAGCAAAACATTAAATAGAGGCCTCAGGCAGATGCAAGGTGATCGTATGGCACTACTAATAAAAAGCAGGAGAATTTTCTTGGTATTTTAACTGGTATTTATCCCTCAGCAAAATACTAAAAATTAGACCAATAACCCTGAAAATCAGATTATCTAATTATTTTGCTGTTCGTGGTCCTCTGCATGCAAAATTGGCCGATTTCCCAGAGTGACTTGCTTTGAAAGTAGTTCATTGGCTATTAAGCTTTTAGGATGTTGAGAGTAACGGAAGGCTACATAAATGCAAGTAGTCCCTGAGCTGGATGTTATCTAGTGCCATGTACTTACACAGGATTCTGACACTGATGAATGATCCATCTGTTCAGGTTTGTTATAATTTGCAATAGTCACAAAGTCTACTAGTTGCATAGTTGGAGCCAATTTTTAATGAGTCACTCAAGGATCTACCATTCTGTCTGGACAGTTACCATTTCTGCATTCCTGTATTTTCCAAGATATTCTCATTACTCTGCTGTCACATGAATGGTGGTCCTCAGAGTTAACAATGAGTACAGGAAGTCCCTGGGTTACGAAGAACCGACTTATGAATGTCATGTACTTAAAAACGAGAAGCCGGAGGTTGGTTCATAAGTTATTTTTTAAAATCCGAGTTACATACAATGTTTTGTCTTAATGAGCAGGTGGACTAATTAGCCTATATCTGGTCTGACTCTCACACACATTTGTAAATAGTTCAACCAGTTCAACAGCGGAAAAAAATGGAACTTGTTCGTAACCTGGGACTTCCTGTACTATAGAATTATAATTTGAATGTCTGAGCAATACTGTTTCAGTTTTTTGCATTGCAATGCAAAATTGTAAAAACCTATGCGAGATAAGAGTGTTCACAAAGGGAATCTGATCTACAATTAAATGAAATCTGATACAATAAATTATTTAATATTTCTGATCTTTTCCATACCAGAGTCCTACATACACAATGTTGGGCTCAAAAAACTGATGGCAATGCTTCATGTTATACCCACATCAGCAAGTTTTAAAACCGTGTACTTAAAACCTGTTCAAGTTTATGAAGAGGGATTTATTATAATCTAACTAATTATTTAGTTATTGCAAGGTGATAAATAAAAGAAACCATAGCACACATCTAATGTAGATTTAAACAACCTGACCATCTTACAATATGGCCGTTCCTATGCCCTGAATATCGTCAACTCAGATTTACATCACATCAAGAACTGTAACATGTCTTTTATTATATAAAAGTATCTTTATTTATTACACTCCAATGGCCGAACTAACCAGGAAAGAAAACAAAGAACTGTGAATGCTGGAGATCTGAAACATACAAAAACAGAAACTGCTGGAGAAACTCAGCAGGTTCTGAAGGGTCACTGAACCAGAAACATTACCTCTGCTTTCTCTTCACAGATACTGCCAGACCTGAGTTCCTCCAGCAATTTGTTTTTGTTTATAATGAGAAAGCATATTGTTCTTCGTGAACTGGAATGAATTTTAAAAATTGTTGCACAAAGTAGTGTGTGCTGCATGAGAGAGAATGCCTCTGTGTTGTAAATGCAATATTCTTCATCATTTAGCTCAATATAGTCCATTAATGTCAGCAGGAATAGTGATGACTTGCTGAAATTTTAGATGCAGCATTAGGTTCAAATGCAGAAAGAGTACAACAATCAGTGTTTTTAAGCAGTATTCCAATGAGATTGTTAATTCATTGGCTAAATATTAACTGATTATTAACGCAAAGAGCTTTTCCTTGCCTTTAAGTTTTCTTTTTTTTCAGTTTCTGTTGGCCAGAGCTACGCAGCTATCCTCATGGATTTCACTGTTTGAATTGTCATCTTTGGCTAGAAATTCTCGTAAATTATAAATTTATAGAAATTGTAAAGTTTGAATCAGGACAGAACCTATCCATGGTAGATAGGATACAACACTTGTGATTACAATGCCAGTATGATATTTGTATTGCTCAATGCGCATATCATTATGATAATTATACAAGTAGCGCAGAATATTAACACCATCTTGCACAACATCATTATTAAAAAATGAGCACTTGTGGTACAGTGGTATTGTCCCTACCTCTGATCCAAGAGGTACAGATTCAAATACCACCTGCATCATCTTACATTTTTTAACAGTTTGATAAGAAACTATCTACAAAAAATTATTATTTGTAACTAGAGACAGATGGAATTATCTTGTACAACTTCACATCGTCTTGCATATTTTAAGCACTACCTATTTTCCATCTCCAAGGATGAGATGAATGCTGCAGCTGAGTTTATAGTTGCGGCTGCCACACATACTTAGCTACTCTTCATTTGCACAGATGGATAATGGGCTATTTGACCACACAACCCAATTCTATCATGTCTGATTAATGCATCAACAGAGTGTCCAGATGGGCACTGACTAGCTGTCAAGAATGAGAATCACAGGCAACTCTTTTGCCTTCTTAGGTGCACTCGCAGATATTGTGGTATCCATTGTAGTGCGATTATTTGTACCAATGCCACCCTGCCATACAGCTTATACTTGTACCGCTGCCATATAATGCTTATTTGCCAGTTCAAGCTTAAGAACAGGAGTGTACATTTTCACTTAGATAGGGACATACTTTTTCTTGCACCCCCTTAACTTACCCTCCATGAATTCCTCTCAAACATGGAATATCAGTCTCTTCTCAATGCTGACTAGCCAGCGGGTGTGCACAAGACAGACTTCCTATTTGGTTTCACCCATCTTCTAGGTCTGCATTAGAAGTTTCAAGATTGGAGGATCAACTCCAACGCCACTGATGTAGAATCATAGAAAATTGTGGAATCCCTACAGTGCAGAAAGAGGCCATTTGGTCCATGGAGTCTGCACCAACCTTCCAAACAGCATCCCATCCTAATCCAGTCCCCCACCCTATCCCCATAACCCCAACACTTACCATGGCTAACCCACCTTTCCTGCACATCCCTGGACACTACAGGATAATATACCATAGTCAATCCACGTAACCTGCACAACATAAGACTGTAGTAAGAAACTGGAGCATCAAGTGGAAAACCACACAGACACGGGGAGAACATGCCAACTCCACACAGTCACCAAAGGCTGGAATCGAACCCAGTTTCCTGATACTGTGAGGCTGCAATGCTAACCACTGAGCCACCATGCTGCTCCACTGTACACCTATGTTCTTAAGAAAATAATGATTAAACTGGCAAACATAAAATAATTCTGCATCATACAGCAGCAGTACAAGTATAAACTGTATGGCAGGCTGGCATTGGTAGCAATGGTTGCACTACCATGGGTGCCACAAAGCTGGAAGTGCATCTAAAGCATAGAAAAAAAATTCAAGTGTGGAAATACCAGTTCCTAACAAGTTATTCGATACAAATGATCTATACCAGTGTTTAAGCTCCTTGTGAGCTTCCTTCTAATCTACTTCACCTCACTCTATAACTACAACCTTTGATTCCTTTCAATGCCTGTAATGCACATGTGCATAATGAGAATCTGAAGGCTTTTGCCCATAAATGCAGCTATGCTAGTTGCCTCAACTACTAGCAATGATAGGTGAAAGTGAGGACTGCAGATGCTGTAGATTAGAGTCGGGAATGTGGTGCTGGAAAAGCGCAGGTCAGGCAGCATCCAACGGGCAGGAGAATCAACATTTTGGGCAAAAAAGCTCTACTAACTGTGATACCAAGTTCCACATTCTGATTACCATGGGCACAAAGTTTCTCCTGAAATACTTATTGGAATCTCAACTGACTCCCCTTGTAGTTTGGAGTCATCTACAAGTTGAAACTTTTTAACAGCTACACTCAAACCTCTTCACGATGTTGAAGGCCTCTTTTAGATCGGTTTTCATTCTCTTAGAAAGGCCTCGGTTTTCATTCTCTTAGAAAGCCTGTTCAATCTTTTGTGATGGGTGCAACCTTTAGTTCAGGTTCCATTACGGCAAAGATTTTTCTTGCACTTTATCCAATGTCTCTCCATCCTTATTGTAATCTGAAGACTAAAGTTATGCATGGGAATGCAAATAAGGTCCAGCCAAGGCTCTATATACATTTAATCATATGGAGAGATGACAGAGGAGCCCTGAGTCTACCCCCACCATACATGCACCTGGGATTGCGGTGGGACAGACCACCAAGCGAGTCAGCAGATGGGAGACAAAGCTGGAAACCTTGGTTGATCAATACCGTCCCAAACAAGCAGCACAGACCAGAAAGAGCAACACAATAAAAAACACAAAGAAAAACTGGAAGAACCACCAAATACTTTACATTATACAGGAGCTTCACACTATCTGAAAGTCACCCTTATAGGGTACAGGAACTCATAATCAAGCAATTTGGAACCCTGAGATAAATCACAAGAACTACAAGATAGAGCTAACAAAAGAACGTTTGTCTTCAAATACTGGGACATAGCAGCACTTATCTGTGTATGGGAAAAGTTGAATCTGATATGGTAAATCCCTGCAGAAAGAAAGTGATGTGATGCATTGGGACACATTTAACTCATGGAAAAGCACCATGCTGACTATAACCTCATTAATGGATACCTTCTTGGGCAGAACATTATTGTATTTGAAAAGGGCATCCAACAATCCTGGCAGCATTTGAACTGGAGAAGTAAATTTAGATGGGTTACCGCCATAATAACACGTTTTGATTAAAGTGGGTGAACATTTCTCGATGAGGAGTACCGATGTTGCCAGATGTATGAATCATTACGGGAAGGGTTGTGACAGTAGCTCACACACAAAAAGCCTGCAAAACCACTTAGCTTGGTAATGAACAACAAAATCAGAAATGATAAATTAAACTTTTTTTGAAGTCTAACAAAAGAAACTTCTTCCTTCACAAATCATTGAACTTGCTATTTTACATAAAAATTATAGCAAAGTGACAGGCCATTTGTGCACACTGGGTCTGTGCCATTGTTTATGGTTTGCACAATTTTATACTTTGTATTAGTTTTAACTTAAGTCAAACCTAAACCAAATCATTATCATTGGCACTTTTGCTTTAAGTGGTAGATATGGCTCAGAAATGCCAATTTTCCTGCAGGTGAGAATAGTTGATATTTACTTCAGCGAGTTGGTAACTCTCCAGGGAAGTATGTTCAATGGAAAGACTCACCTCCATTCAGCTGCAGACTTTTCAGGCAGCTGTAGTTGTGAAACAGGTGCTCACTCGAATTAAGTGGAAGGTAAAATTGCTCATGTGAACATCCAGTTGACAGCATTTGTTTTAGAAGCTCTCAATTTGCATTTTTAAAATGCAGGCCCTGTTGATTTCTCGGTCTGCATTTCTTCAGTAATAATTCTAGACATTTACGTTTTCAAAAATAGAACCAGTAGAAAATATTATTGGAACTCAGTCAAATTGGCTTTATTGACAGCAACAATTTTGAAAATTCTGCTCAAGCCTTTCGAAGTGACATTTACTTTAAATCTTTACATTTTCAGTATTATGGGAAATGTGAACATTCATTTCACATTGGGTTCATTAAAAGGACAAAATACCATTCAGCCCAAGCCTAATTGCCTTTTTTAAAGTAGTAAACAACACTGGAAGTCCTTTCCACAAGATCATTACTTCCCCTTTCATGCTGTTTCGGGTCACGATTACAAGTTTAGGAAATGCAAAATGAAGAGTCACCTGGCCAACAGGGTTATTAAATGGTTAACTGCACTCAAAACTCAGTAATTCACTGAACCCTGATAAATATCAAATTATGAACCTACTATGAAATTAATTCATGTATTTAACAATGTTTCTGGTTCAGATAGGGAACAGTACAACATGTATCCCAACTCATCAATTTCTTCTTCTTTAAGTTCCAAAAACAGATTAACTTTGGTATCTAAACTGCATGGCAAGAAACCTTGCTCCAAGTAGCTTATGAGCTCTTTGAGAACCATCAGAAATTTATCAGATAGACGATCTGGTGACCAGTCCGATTCCTTTGCACAACCATGGAGGATTGCGTTTGTCAGCTGACTGGCTGTCAACTTGTTGAGAACAGGGCTGGATTTGCAGATGGCTTTCAGTATCTTCAGGCAGCAGCAGCGACAACCTCCATCCCTCTCATCCAGAGCTCGCAACTTGACGGTCTCCGCAGTTCGGAAGCTTTGCCGCCACATGTTTTCATACCGTCCATCCCGGTGCGGTTTGGCGATCAGCATATGCTCCTCCATCACGATCAGGGGCAAGAATTCAATAAATAATTTTTTACCGGTGTCGTACTGAACCTCTAAGGTCAGCATTTCGGAAGGGACCACTGGTCGAATGACAAGGTCCAGGACGCTGCCTATGGCTGGCCAGTTGATTGTCCCTGATAAGGCTCTGTCAAATGTCTCATTTACGACTTTAGGCGAGAGGTAACCGCCGACAATGCAGCGGTCCCAGTAGCTGCTGCCGCGGGGGAAATATTCCATGTTTTCCCTGCGGACCAGCCAGAATCCAGGTACATTCATAATAGTCTCCTCCCCTGGGATTGCAGCCCAGAGGTTTTTTTCCAGGATCAGTGGAACCATCAACTGAACATGGTCTGCAGTGATCACCTAAAGAGACAAATTAAATTCAATTGATGGTAAAATCACTGCTAACTGTACTAAGACAAACATATACTAACATGTGAATGTCAAAAACATTAGTAATCAGAATAATAAAATCCCAAGTAGATCCCATGTACAGAAGAAGCCTGAAACAGCAGTTTGTGGGACTTTGCTGTATGTAACTTGTATGTAACTTGGCTACACTTCAAAAATACCTAAGTGGCTATAAACAGCTGAGGTTGTGAAAGGTAATTTTCTAAATGCAACTTCTTTCTTTCCTTTACTGTCACCATAACAATCAAAAACTCTAGAGCAGACTCATCTAATGACCCAAGCAGATTCTTACAAAAAGGCTAACATTGAAGCAAATCTTCTCATTTGGAGTCAGGAAATCAATTAAACCACTGCACTTCCACATCCTCATTGTAAAATTACTCTCTTCTTCCCAGGACATGCTGCACTTTACGCTACACGTCATTCCATAACACAGGAAATGGTCAAATGGTTCTGAATCTGTTCAGTGCCAGGCAATGGAATTAGGTTAAACTCAAACCTGTAGATCGTCATACAGGCTGCCACTAAGATACATATCCCGGAGAGGCATATCAGGAAACTTGGCATGGATGAAATTTCGTAGTTCTGTGCAAATGTCCATAGCAGCCTGCTTGGCTCGGCTCATTTCTGCACTTGGAATGACAACGTGCTTACGATAATACACGAGTAGCTTATCCTGCATGGACAAACAGAGTCGAGCTTTCTTCAAGTCCATTTGGGTTTTCTTGCTGGAAGCAGTGCCTTTGGAAGTACCTGCATTGAAACAAAACAGAGTAATTTCAACTGATTTATCTTAATTTATATGTTATTCATATGTCCAAACCGTATTTTATGTAAATTAAACTGGACAGTTCAGTCAACTTTGCAGCTGAACTGAAACAGGTGGTTTTCAGCTGCAAGTGAAAAAAGGGAAGCTTTTTCTAAAAATGGAGATCATGTTTCAGTTCTATTGCAATGCTGCAAACTGATCTTTACTCTCCTGGTCACAGAAGAGCATTACAAAGATTTAATGGGTTTTGCCATTCTATCATTCTTCCGCAAATTGAACATCATGGCTTAACGCTGTAAAATTAGTAATCATCATAACAATTTGCCTTTACAGTGTATACAACGTAGAAAGTGATTGCAAAGCACTTTACAAGACAATTAAGAGGAGACATAGTTGGCATGGTCCGAACTGGCTTGAACAAGAGTTGAGAAAAGGAGATGAAATAGTTAGAAAGGGAGCAGAGTTTACGGCAGGGATAATGTTGGGAAAAAATTAACTTGGTATCGAAGACAACCACAGGAGAGAAATATAAACACACCAGTACAATAATACACAAAAACTTTCCTTTTAATTTCCTTTTCTTATCTCTTGAAATGATAAAGATTTTTAATCAATAAGGGGATCGAGGACTATGAAAATAATGCAGGAGAGTGGAGATGTGAATCCTCAGTTATGAACTCATTGAATGGCAGAGCTGATATGACAGAAGCAGAAATAGGCCATTCAGCTTACATCTTATGATCTAATGAAACAGATTATTTTAGTCATGTTAATGACTTTTACCTATGGTTGTTCATGTGATTGCACTTAAGAGCTAATATTTAACAGAGCTCTGTGGGAAAATGCAACAGTTTTATTCAAGGGAATGATGTCCACTGTTGTGAGTAAGTTAGACATTATAAAGAACGTTGTTGCTGAGAAATGCAATGCTCAGAATAGTTAGGTGGTTATTTTTAACCGGTGTGGCCCCTATGGGCCAAAGGGTCTTTTTCTACGTCCTATGACTAAATATTCATTGGATGATCTGTTCTAGCCTTCCCAACAGAGCTCATCCCCGTCACGGATTCTAACCTTCAATCAATCCACATACAACAAAGACTGTGGCGTTCTAATGACATCCTGGCTGTGGTATAAAAGATCCCTATGTTTCACAAATGCATCAACTGAGATTTCTTCTTCTAGAATTCTATAATGCCTTATACCAGCTGTATTCTCCCCAACAATTTACCTGCTTCAAAGCTCAAGCTGCCAGTTGGCAGGGTCTGAAGTGATCTGCTAACATTCATTTTCATATCCCTAGTCAATAAACGTGGCGATGACCCAATCCAGCTGGGCTCCTCCCAGCTTTGCTTCCCAGATCTCATATCCATTTTGCTGGGGCTGCTCGGGGCACTGATTGCCCGGTCATACATCTGCAAGAAATAGGGTGAAAACAAATAATACTCATCATCTGCAGTTTGTGCAACATATACATTGCCTTCCAAACTAAATTGGCAGACTGGAAGCCAATATTTATCAATAACAGCAGAGGAGATGGCAGAATGATACAAGCTGGGGTCCTGGAAAAGGTATATCAAAGGTGCACAGTTGGAAGCCAGTCTCTCTACTGGAACTCAGAAACTAAGGAAAGTGTGGAGATTGAGGAGGAAGCAGTATAGGTAAGTGTTGGAAGAAACAATGGTCCCTACCCTCTTAACAGCCAATGTTGCAATGCCCAACATAGCTGCTCCACCAACCCCTAGCACCAGCCTGGCATTTGAGAGGACAAAGTCAATGGCATTTCCAATCCCATTGTCTCCTTTCTTGTTTTTGCCTTCTCCGACACCAGCCATCTTGAATGGAGTACACCTGGAATTAAAAAAGACTGCAATTTAAATAATGTTCACTCCTACTTCAAATCAAAACTCTGAAAACAAATAAAATCCTCCAAATTGTTAAGGTGGTATTTGTGAAGGAAGGAATTTCAACCAGGAACACTGCCTATTTGTCTTTACTGTCCCACCTACCTGGTTCATCAGAACAGGCTTAACTTAATGTGTCAGCTGACATGAAACATGTAGAATTCCAGAACTGCACTGGAGTATCAGAGTTTTTTTGTTAAAAAACATAAAATATATTATTCACCATTGGAATGAGGGTCTCACTGACATTTATTGTGCATGCCTATACAACTGACTTTTTAAAATGGACGTTGCTGCTGGGCTTTATTGCCTGTCCTTAGTTGCCCTTGAGAAGGTGGTAGCGAGCTGCCTCTTGAACCGCTACAGTCCATGTGCTGGAGCTATACTCATATTGCCACGAGGAAGGGAATTCCAAGAATCTGACCGAGTGACACTGAGGGAACAACAATGCATTTCCAAGTCAGGATGGTGAGTGGCTTAGAGGGGAATTTATTGGTGGTGGTGGTCCTAAATATCTGCTGCCCTTATCCTTCTTGATGGAAGTGGTTGCAGGTTTGGAAGGTGGTGTCCATGGACCTTTTGTGAATTTCTGCAGTTCATCTTGTAGATAGCACATACTGCTGATGTCAAGCTTTGTGGTGGACAGAGCATGTATTTGTGGATCCAGTGCCAATCAAGTAGTCTGCTTTGTCCTGGATGATGACAAGCTTCTAGAGTATTATTTTCTAGATAAATGGAGAATACTCCTGACGTGGGAGCCAGGTGGTGCTGCGTATTCCTAGCCTCTGACCTGCTGTTATAGTTGCTGTATTCACATGGCTAGCCCAGTTCACTTTCTGCTCAGTGGTTACTTCAGGATGTTGATATTGCAGGGATTCAGTGATGGTAACATCACCGAACATCAAGGGGCAGTAGTTTAATTGTCTCCTATTGGAGATGGTTGTTGCCTGCCATTTGTATGGCAAAGGAGAAAGTGAGGACTGCAGATGCTGGAGATCGGAGCTGAAAATGTGTTGCTGGAAAAGCGCAGGTCAGGCAGCATCCAAGGAGCA
Organism: Hemiscyllium ocellatum; assembly: GCF_020745735.1. Classification (NCBI taxonomy): domain Eukaryota; kingdom Metazoa; phylum Chordata; class Chondrichthyes; order Orectolobiformes; family Hemiscylliidae; genus Hemiscyllium; species Hemiscyllium ocellatum. The sequence goes on from NC_083433.1 coordinate 17,249,923, forward strand.
GGAGAATCGACGTTTCGGGCATGAGCCCTTCTTCAGAAATGAAGAAGAATTCATGCCCGAAACGTCGATTCTTCTGCTCCTTGGATGCTGCCTGACCTGCTGCGCTTTTCCAGCAACACATTTTCAGATTTGTATGGCAAAAACATTACTTGCTACTTTCCAGCCCAAGATTGAATATTGCCAGCTCTTGCCACATTTGGATGTGGATTGCTTCAGTATGGGGATGGTGCTGAATATTGTGTGATCATCAGCACAATCATCAAAACCAAACCTATTTCTGACCTTATGATGGAGGAAAGATTATTGATGAAACAACTGAAGATGGTTGGGCCTAGGACACCTGCAGAAAGTCTCTAAAGCAGAGATGACTGACCTCCAACAACCATAATATTTGGCTTGCTAGACTACTACAGAGTACGGAATACCTTGCTGCTATGGGTCTGGAGTCACATGTTGGCTAAACTCCATGTAATCATTGCAGACTTCTTTTCATGAAGGACCTGAATTCCCATTCAATTTATTAATGACTATCTCAATTGTTCTGATCTACCCAGCAGGTGGAAACATCTGCTCTGTAAATTCTATCGAACCTGATCATAATTTTAAAGACTTGTAACAACTGCCCCTCTGTTGTCTCTTTTACAAATAAATGATCCATTCACTCTTTCCTGACTGACTCTCAATTATAGTAATCACTTTTTGTACATATCCAGTGCCCCTGTTTCCTATACATAATTGGAGGACCAGAACTGTTTGCAGTGCTCAGAGTTTGTCTAACCCAAGTTCAGTACAAGTTTAATGCAACACTGTGTTCCTAAATGTAGTGAGTTATATCTATATACTCCTAGATCCTTCTGTTTCCCATTTAACTTTACCAAAGTGAGTGTCTTCCTTATTCTTCTTAACAAAATTTATCACCTTACATCACGTTAACATTTATTTGACATTACAGGCACATTCTGCAAGTTTGTTAATGTGTTTCTATATTATCTTGCAATCCTCCTCCATATTAAACTATTCCCTCCAATTTGTGGTTACATCTACAAATTTTGAAATTGTGCTCCAGAATCCAAATCACTGGTCCCAGGACTGATCCTAATGGAACACCACTTCCCATCTTTTGCCAGTAGCTGAGTGATTACCTGTGGGCTTGCCCCATTATCCAGTGCCTCACTCCACGTGTTGTCACAATAACATGAGGAACGGTTGTAAGGTGAAAGAGTTAATGGGTAGTGTGGGGGAGGGGAGGAGCAATGAAGGCCACAAACTTCTGTCATTGATGGTTAACATTGATGAACTCAAGTAAATGAATATGTGATCTTGTACACATGATTGGGAAAGATTGTTGAGCTCACTTAAGAAAGCCCACAGGATAATGTAAGGATGAACAGGCCATGAGGTTCAAATGGTCTGTCAGTCTTTACAGACCACAAGTTTCCCCTCTCCCTTGTACCCAGACCCCTCTATTCACTTCTCTCTCAGCAAAACATCCAGACACGTCAACTCTGGCTGCTTTAGTGCTGAACCAGCATTCTAGCAAATTTAGAAACTTCTATTTTATTGATAATAATTTAAAGTCTGTCAGTGATTGAAGCTCAGAAAATGTGTTAGCTTTGATTAGTCAATGGGTGCTGAACATTCTTCAGACGTGACAGCAGACCTATCTCAGTAGAATGCTGTGCTCTGGGTTAGGGAGGGGAAACCGGTCTGGGAGCCTACTCCTCCTTGTTGTCTAACAACACCCTCAAATATCGTAGGTTGGATATGAATCTGTAATGACTGGGTGTTTGGTGAATCTACAAACTGTCGGAAATAACTTGCATTTATGTTGCACCAAATATAACCATGGATGTCTGAAAGTGCTACAGTTGATAACAGTGACTACACTCCTAAATATTTTATGACCAAGGAAACATGGCAGTCTCTTTGTGCACCACAAACTCCGCAAAATGCAACATGATAATGGCTGGATCATCTATTTCAAGTGATATTGGTTGAGGAATGAACACTGGGCAGAATAATCACATGTATAGATGGGATTAATGGTCATTACCTTTTCCCCAGGATGGGGGATTTCAAGATTAGGGGACACATTTTTAAGGTGATAAGAGAGAGAGTTTTAAAAGAGATAGATGGGACAAATTGTTTACACAGAGGGTGGTTCGTGCATGAAATGAACTTCCTGAGAAAGTGGTGCATGTGGGTACAATTACAACATTTAAAAGATACGGTGGCACAGTGGTTAGCACTGCTGCCTCACAGCGCTGGAGACCCGGGTTCAATTCCCGACTCAGGTGACTGACTGTGTGGAGTTTGCACGTTCTCCCCGTGTCAGCGTGGGTTTCCTCCGGGTGCTCCGGTTTCCTCCCACAGTCCAAAGATGTGCGGGTCAGGTGAATTGACCATGCTAAATTGCCCATAGTGTTAGGTAAGGGGTAAATGTAGGGGTATGGGTGGGTTTCGCTTCGGCGGGTCGGTGTGGACTTGTTGGGCCGAAGGGCCTGTTTCCACACTGTAAATCTAATCTAATCTAATATTTGGATAAGTACATGAATAGGTAAGATTCGGAAGGATATAGTTCAGGAGCAGGCAGGTGGAATTAGTTTAGTTTGGGATTATGTTTGGCATGGACTGGTTGGAGCGAAGGGTCTGTTTCCATGCTGTATGACTCTCCGACATGATTGAAACAAAAGAGTTTCTGTCATGATTCTGCTCCAGATTTATTCAATTAATAAATAAATTTTAAATTTCTCAGCTGCTTAATAAACTAAAAGGCTAGTCTCTGTATTGATGACAAATTAACTACTGATATCATAAAAAGCTACCTGGCTCATTCAGGTCCCTGAGGGAAGGAAATTTGCTATCCTTATATAAATTAGTCTAAACCAGAGTCCAGACCCACAACAAAGCAATCATTCTTGAACTGCCTTTTGAAATGACTCCGCAAGCCACTCCAGGAGATTCAAGTGGTAACTCACAATCATCTCCTCATTAATGGGAGCAGGAGTTTACTGAAAAAGGATAGCAGGAGGGCAGAAAGGGGGCATGAGATAGCCTTGGCTGAGAAGATTAGGGTGAATCCAAAGAGGTTGTTTAAGTCTCACAAACTTGATTGAGTTTTTTGAAGAAGTAACAAAGAGAATTGATGAGGGCAGAGCAGTGGACGTGATCTATTTAGACTTCAGTAAGGCATTCAACAAGATTTCCCATGGGAGACTTCCCATGGGAGACTGGTGAGCAAGGTTAGATCTCATGGAATACAGGGAGAACTAGCCATCTGGATATAGAACTGGCTCAAAGGTTGAAGACAGCGGGTGGTGCTGGAGGGTTGTTTTTCAGACCGGAGGCTTGTGATCAGTAGAGTGCCACAAGGATTGGTGCTAGGTCCACTACTTTTTGTCATTTATATAAATGATTTGGATGTGAGCATATGAGGTATAGTTAGTAAGTTTGCAGATGTCACTAAAATTGGAGGTTTAGTGGATAGCGAAGGTTACCTCCGATTACAACGGGATCTTGGTCAGATGGGCCAATGGGCTGAGAAGTGGCGGTTGGAGTTTAATTCAGATAAATGTGAGTTCCTGCATTTTGGGAAAGCAAATCTTAGCAGGACTTATACACTTAATGGTTAGGTCCTAGGGAGTGTTGCTGAACAAAGATCTTGGAATGCAGGTTCGTAGCTCCTTTAAAGTGGATTCGCAGGTAGATAGGATAGTGAAGGCGGCATTTGGTATGCTTTCCTTTATTGGTCAGAGTATTGAGTATAGGGGTTAGGAGGTCATGTTGCGGTTCAGAAAAGATTTACAAGGATGTTGCCAGGGCTGGAGGATTTGAGCTATAGGGAGAGGCTGAATAGACTGGGGATGTTTTCCCTGGAGCTTCGGAGGCTGAGGGGTGACCTTATAGATTTATAAAATCATGAGAGGGTATGGATAGGATAAATAGACAAAGTCTTTTCCCTGGAGTGGGAGAGTCCAGAACTAGAGGGCATAGGTTTAGGGTGAGAAGGCAAAATATAAAATCACCTAAGGGGTAACCTTCTCATGCAGAGAGTGGTACCTTTATGGAATGAGCTGCCAGAGGAGGTGGTGGAGGCTAGTACGATTGCAACATTTAAAGGCATAAGGATGGGAATATGAATAGGAAAGATTTGGAGGGATATGGGCCACGTGTTGGCAGGTAGGACTAGATTGGGTTGGGATATCTGGTCGGCATGGACGAGTTTCCGTGACTCTATATTAAAGGAAAAAGAATAATTCAAGAGAGAGAGAATAGGACCCCTTAAGGACCAAAGTAGACCTGCGTGTGGAACCGAAGGAGATGGGCGAGGTCCTCAATGAATATTTTTCCTCTGAGTTTACTGTGGAGAAAAACATGAAGACTTGAGAACTTTGGGAATTTAGTGGTGATACCTTGGGGACAGTCCATATCACGGTAGAGGTGGTGTTGGACGTATTAGAATGTATGAAGGTAAATAAATCTCCTGGTCATGACCAGATAAAGCCAAGAACACTGCAAGAGGCTAGAGGAGAAATTGCAGGAACCCTGGCTGATATTTTTGCATCATTGTTAGCCACGAGTGAGATCCTGGAAGACTGGAGGGTAGCGAATGTTGTGCCCTTATTCAAGAAGGACTGCAAAGAAAACCCTGGGTACTATAGACAAGTAAGCCCAACATTTGTGGTAGGTAAGTTACTTGAGAAGATCCTGATAAGATATACATGCATTTAGAAAGACAGGGTTTGATTAGGAGTAGCCAGCATGGCTTTGTGCGTGCGAGATCACGCCTCACAGATTTGTTAGAGTTCTTTGAAGAAGTGATCAGGGAGGTTGATGAGGGTAGGGGTAGACGTAGTCTATGTTGATTTTAGTCAGGCCTTTTATGAGGTTATGTATGATAGGCTGCTCTGAAAGGTTAGATTGCATGGAATCCAGGCGTGCTGGCAAATTAGATCTACAATTGGCTGGAAGGTAGGAGGCAGAGGATAATAGTGGAAGGATGCTTGTTTGACTGGATGCCTATGACTAATGGAGTACCTCAGGGGTCAGTGCTGGGTCGATTATTGTTTGTTATCTATATCTACGATTTGGATGAGAATGCACAAGACATGATTAGTAAGTTTGCAGATGACACTAACATACACGGTATTGTGGACAGTGAGGAAAATTGCAGCTGGACCTTAATCAGCTGGGGAAGTGGGCCGAAAAATGGCAAATGGAGTTTAATATAGATAAGTGTGAGAACTTGCATTTGGGAAAAGTCAAATAGAGTTATTGAGATGTACAGCATGGAAACAGATCCTTCAGTCCAACTTGACCATGCCCACCAGATATCCCAACCTAATCTAGTCCCATTTGCCAGCACTTGGCCCATATCCCTCTAAACACTTCCTATTCATATACCCATCCAGATGCTTTTTAAATGTTGCAATTTTCCACCACTTCCTCTTGTAGCTCATTCCATACATGCACCACCCTATACATGAAAAAGTTAGATCCCTTTTATATCTTTGCCCTCTCACCCTAAACTTAAGCCTTCTAGTTCTACACTCCCCCATCCCAGGGAAAAGACTTTGTCTCTTTATCCACTTCATGTCCCTCATGATTTTATAAACCTCTATAAGGTCACCCCTTCGATGCTGCAGGGAAAACAGCCGCAGTCTAATCAGCCTCTCCCTAAAGCTCAAAAATCAAGGTAGGAGTTTCTTGGTAAATGGTAGGGCCTTAAGGGACCTTGGAGTTCAGGTGCATGTTTCTCTGAAAGTGGAATCACAGGTCAACAGGGCCTTTGTCAACCAGAGCACAGAGTATAGAAATTGAGAAGTTATGTTGCAGTTGTTCAAGATATTGGTGAGGCTGCACTAGGAGTATTGTGTTCTGTTTATAGGAAGGATGTCATTAAACTGGAAAGAGTGCAGAAGAAATTTACAAGGATGTTGACAGAACTCAGCGGTCTGAGTTATTGAGAGAAGTTGGACAAGCTAGGACTTTTTTTCTTTAGAATGTATGAATTGGGGGCTCTTATCGGAATGTGTAAGATCATGAACAGCATGGATAGGGTAAATCGAGGACGAGAGGTCGTCAATGTAAAGTTAGAGGGGAAAAGAATAAAAGTGAACCTGATGGGCAACTTTTTTTACATAGAGGGTGGCACACATAGGGAGTGAGCTGCCAGCAGAAATGGTTGAAGTAAGTACATTAACAACATTTAAAAGGCATTTGAACATTTTTAAAAAAAATTCATTTGTGGGACTTTGGACAGGCCAGCATTGGTAGCCCATGCTTAAATGCCCTTGAGAAGGTGGTGGTGAGCTGCCTTCTTGAATTGATGCAGTGCACTTGCTGTGGGACAAATACGTGGATAGGAAAGGTTTGTAAGGATATGGGCCGAGTCCAGAGAAATGGAGTTAGCATAGATGGACATTTTGGTTGGCATGGACCATACAGTCATAGAGATGTACTACATGGAAACAGGCCTTTTGGTCCAACCCGTCCATGCCGACCTTTGGGCCAAAGGGCTTGTCGCTATGCTGTTGGACTCTATGACTCAAAGAAATGTTAGGCTTGACCATCTTCCCTAAACAAATGAAAACAAAATTGAGATGTACACCTTTTGCCTTAATGTTAGTCTATAATTGAACATTATTGTCGTGTAAAAGTTGCTACTTGCTTGGTCCCACTCTATAAAGCCAAATGCAATTGGACCTACTTATAGTTTCATCAGTCTGCAATTGCACTTTCAGATGATGACAACTTTGAACCTCTAGCTTTCTATTGTTCACAACCTTCAGTGTCCATTTCCAGAAAACGTATAATCTCAGTCTTTGTCCACATTAAATTCTATTTGGCCCAACACCCTCCTCCCCACCCATCGATGTATGTTTTTTTCCAACAAAGTTATACTCAAATCAGCACACAGTATTCTAAATAGTGGTTTAATTTCTACCCTTGATTTAAATTCTATGCCACTAGAGTCTGTTTCATGTTTATACCGGCACTCACCATTTCTGGTAAACCAATGACAGAACAGGCATTGAACACATGTGGCATCTTTATGTCCCCATTCCTAGTTTATCCCCTCAAAAATGTATTACTACACACTTCTCCACATCAATCACCACCTAACCAACCACTAACCTGCTCATCTTCAGCCTTCATCATGCCAGAGGGGATATATACAATAACACTTCATTGACTCCACTCATCAAAATGCTTCACTGCCTGCTTTTGACAAGGTATCTTCATACACTCTACTCATAACTACCTGAGACAGGCAAAAATTTGGTCTCAAAGACCTGTTGAGGTTGAGGTCATTGGAAAACTAAATGACCAGGTGATTTTGCTTGAGGAACAAACATTGCCGAAGGTACTCCCCTCTATGAAATAATGTCATGGATATTTTTACATCAAACTGAAAATATTGACAGAGAATACAACATCCATGACTCACTTCTTGACTCATGAAAGCCTGTTGAATATCTACAAGGCACAAGTCAAGAGTGTGATAAAATACCCTCCACTTGCCTGGATGAATACATCTTCAACAATTTGCAAAAAGCTAAACACCATCCTGGACAAAGGAGTCTGCTTGATTAGCACCATATCCACAAACACCCACTTCCTCCACGACCAACTCTCAATAGCAGCAGCGTGCACCATCTACAGGATGCACTACAGAAATGCAAAGATGCTCAGACAGTACCTTCCAAACCTGCATCTTCTGCCACCTAGAAGGACAGGGCAGAAGATACATGGAAACACCACCACTTTCAGCTACCCCTCCAAGTGACTCACCATCCTGACATGGAACTATATCTCTAATCCTTCCAGCATCACTGGGTCAAAATCCTGGTAACTCACTCTTCAACAGCACCATCAGTGCCCCTGTACTACATAGACAAGGGTGGTTCAAGCTGGCAGCTCTTAAGGGCAACTAAGGACGGACAATAAATATTGGCCTACCCAGTGATGCCTATAACTTGCAAATGAACAATCTAACCAAATGTTAGGACAGGTTGAAGGAACGGAATGGCCTACGTTTGCTCCAATAAGTCGCAGACATGAGCTAGGGAACAGTCAGGGTTCCTTCGATTGTAAAATGCCCAGCAGTCTACAGGAGGGTTTTCTTAAGCCATTTTGTACTGGAACCAACACTTCACTCAGCTGTGATGGCTGAGCAAGGCTGCTGGAGTATGTGGGAGGTATGACCAACTTTTCTGCACCTGTACAACTGTACCTCACAATAAATCATCACTTCAATCAGCAAACAAAAATAGTTTAAAAAAATGCACTTCAAATAAACCATTGGAAGCTAGGCATCACAAATACTATTCTCTAAAAACTTTATCACATGATACTTTGCAGATGTTCCATAAAAAAAACTATAAAACTGTGTAGCTAACAAATTGTTATGGCGAATCAGGTTTTAATTTGTAAGAATTATCATAAATTTACAGATCACAACATGCTGATCACTTTATTAAAGACAAATCTATGCAGAGAGAGAGAGAAAGTGAACTAAATCTAGGTAAATTATTTAATCCCATTTTTATCTGAATTCAATGGTTAGCTTTTACTCATGCCTCTCTTGAAAGTGCTGAGTCACACTCGCTTATGCCTCCATTACAGCTGACCAAAGCTCTGGAGGAAACTCATGACTGTCTTCTCATCAAGCCACGATTACCTCAGTTACTGTCCAGAAGACCATAAGGTGCAGGAGCAGAATTAGGCTATTCGACCCATCGAGTCTGATCCACCATTCGGCCATGGCTGATATATTTTGCAACCCCCATTCTCCTGTCTTCTCCCCATAACCCTTGATCCCCTTAACAATCAAGGATCTATCTCTATCTGAAATGTGTTCAATGACTTGGCCTCCACAGTCCTCTGCACAACAAGCTCCATAGAATTTCTTCAGCCAGAAGATGGTTAGTCTTTCTCATCTCAGTTCTCAATGGTCATCTCATCACTCTGAGGCTGCATCCTCTGGTCCTAGTGTCTCCTTCCAGTGGAAACATTTTCTCCGTCCACACTATCCAGGCCCCAGGGATAATTTTTGTAAGCCTTCTCTGGACTCTCTCCAATGCCAGCATATCCTTCCTTACATCCAGGGTCCAAAACTGCTCGTGGTATTCCAAATATAGTCTGACCAGAGCCTTATATAGCCTCAGTAGTACATCTCTTCTTTTGCATTCTAGCCCTCTTGAAATTAATGCTAATACTGCATCTTCCTTCCTCACCACTAACTGAACCTGTATGTTAAACGTAAGTCCCTTTGTGCTTCAGATGTTTGAAATCTTTCTCCATTTAGAAAATAGTCATCAAGTTCAGGGATCAAAGCTCAAATCTTTGATTGAGTAGGTAAAGTTCCTAAAAATTCTTGGTTTTTAGATAAAATATAAAGAAAAACAGCAATTCCCCAACTGAACCTGCTGCTCCTCATCTGACAAACAGCCGAGCAGTCTCAATCTCATTTACTTATTTTCTTTTTACTAATCATGCATATATTTATCGTTGTAAAAGGTTTATAACATGATGTGTTGAGACGTCTTTATAGTAAAATGAAGGAAATCAATGTGAAATCAGCCCAACAGGCCAAGAAAATGGAGCTGAGCAGCCTGATAGTTGTTGAAGGCATGTGACTTCTAGTTCAGCAAAGTCCACTCAGCATCAGGAAAAAAATTAGAGGGAGTGTAGGGCCTGGGTGAGGAAGCTGTGAAACAGTGAAAAAGACCTAGACTGTTTTGTTAGAAAGAAGCTATCCATTCCTCTCTGAAAGCCACAACTGAACCTACATTCTCTGGCAATGCAGTTCAGATCCCAATCATTTGCTACGTTAAAATGATTTCATGTCAGCGCTGGGTCTTTTGCCAATCACCTTATGAACACCTTATGAATTTCTATTTGGAGTTACTCAACAGTGATGAGCAAAGGGAACCTTATTGTGGTGTCTCAGTACCTAGTATACTGTGGTTGATCATGTAACTCCCACCCACACCTCAACTAAACCAAATGTAAAACTTTCCAGTCTGTAAGAATCGTTTTCACATTTGACAATCCATTTTCCACTATGGCCCTACAGAATGTCTAACCAAAAGATTTTAAGAAACAAAACAGTGGCAATAATTGCTTTTAAAAAAAGACATACCCAGAAGTGTGAAAATAGACGTGTTTTGGCCCTAGATTAAACCAGACCTCCGAGCTTGTTCTCAAGAAAATAGATGCCTTTCTCCAGTTGCTTAACTTTCTCTTCTTCACTGGTAAGGTGCTGATTCTTTCTGAACTCCCTTCTGATGAATGTGTAGTAGTAATCTCGGTCAGTGTACTGGAGATTGCGTCCCTCACGCAGGAGAGCTCGATAAAGATTCAACACTGCTGCACGTGACCAAGTCGCCATGACAAGAAATATCTAGCAGGAAAACTGGCACTGTTCCCCAATCAATGTGAAGTTATTGTTGCCATACCTGAGGGAAAAAAAAGGAAAATTGTTTTCTCTCAACAGCTCAGATCAATATAATAGAACGCACAGCACAGAAACTGGCCAGATGGTCCAAATGGCCTATGCTGGGGTCCCTCAAACCTACTAGGCAAACGTGAAGACTGCAGATGCTGGAAATCAGAGTTTAGATCAGAGTGGTGCTGAAAAAGCACAGCAGGTCAGGCAGTATCCGAGAAGCAGGAAAATCGACATTTGGGCATGAAGGGCTTTTGCCTGAAACGTCGATTTTTCTATCCCTCAAACCTACTTTGCCTGATCAAAATGTTCCCTTTTTCTTTCCTACATCAAACTTCCCTTAAAGGCATCTATCTAATTCATCCTCATGTATAGTATTTGCTAGCATGTTCCACATTCTGACTGCTTGCAATAGAGTTTCCATCGAATGTCTTATTAATAATTACCATATGTTTATGCCCTCCGGTATTGGACTTGCCCACAAGTGGAAACATCTTTCCTATATTGACCTTGAAAAATCCCTTCATACCTCTCACAGGTCACTACCCAAAATACTCTTGTCTAAAATAAAAGAGCTACAGCCTGTTCAGTCCTTCCTGAAAGATATAAGCTTTCCATTCTGATATCATCACAGGAAAACTTTACCCACACCTTCGTCAATGCCTCCCTTTTTTTTGCAATATTCAGACAAGTTTGAAAACAATTTTCATTATCAGTAAATTTCTTGGGTATACTGGTATCCCACAATAAAGTACTATTTGCATGGCAAACAACTGCCACAAGAACCAGGGTGATAAAATTTATTTGTAATTCAGTGAATATGATCATCTGGAATTCATTGCTTGAAAGTGAGCAGAATTAGCACTAGCTAAAACTCCCATTGTCAACACCCTGTATGGATATCAATATTGTCAAAGAGTAGTTTTCTTAGTTGTACACAACTTAAGTACTCAATGGAAAAATTTTAGGTGAGAGGAGAAAGATTTAAAAAAGGACCCGAGGGGTAACTTTTTCTATACAGAGGGCAGTTCATATGTGTAATGAACTGCCAGAGGAAGTGGCAGGTACAGTCACAACATTTAAAAGACCTTTGAACAAGTACACGAATAGGAAAGGTTTAGAGGGATATGGGTCAAATCCAAGCAAGTGGGACTAGTTTAGTTTGGAAAACTTGGTTAGCATGGACAAGATCTGTTGCTGTGCTGCACAACTTCATGTTTCTATAGTGGAAGCAGATTCGATAATACTCTCAAAAGAGAATGGTAGAAATTCACAAAACAGAAAAGAAATTGCAGAAGAGTGAAATTAATTTGATAGCTTTCGTCAAAGCAGCAACACTGTTACAACTAACTGAATGGCCTCCTATCCCAGTTATCATTCTATAATGATGTGAAATTTTAACACAGACTTCCTGCCAGGAAGCTTTCTTCTCTCTCTGCTTTGGTGGTCATGTGAGACAACATGTTCACTCCACACCAGGCTGGGCGAGTTTGTCACATGGTAATAGGATTGGTAATCAGAGGTTACTTTCATAGGTACAAAGTACACTGGCAAAAGCATTAAGGTGAAATTCTTATAACCCTCTTGTGATGCACTGATAATGTCCCCAACCCCTAGACTGAGATGCTCATTCGAGTCCCACCTGCCCTCGAGGTACGTAATAACATTTCTGAACAAGCTCATTAGAAAAAATAGGTTAAATTTTTTAAAAAATTAAAATTTTTTTAACGTACATTTCTTACACAATAGTTCCTCTTACAATGATTTGTTGGCAATATCCACAACATCAGAACACCGTTCTCCTAATTCTCTATCTCAATGTCATAATCCTGTTTTCTCCCCATATCTCGGTCTAAAAAATGTATCAATCTTTTTCTTGAATTCAGACAATAATTTGATCTCCACAGCTTTCTGTGGTAGAAAATCCACAGTTTCAGTATCCTTAAGTGAAGATAATTTTCCTCATTTCTGTACTAAATTGGAGGGGCCAGTGTTGGACTGGGGTGTACAAAGTTAAAAATCACACCGCACCAGGTTATAGTCCAGCAGGTTTATTTGGAAGCACTAGATTTCAGAGCACTGCTTCTTCATCAGGTGGTTGAAGGAGCAGCGCTCCTAAAGCCAGTGCTTCCAAATAAACCTGTTGGATTATAACCTGGTGTTGTGTGATTTTTAACTCTGTCCTAAATGGCCTACTTTATATTATGAGACCATGGCCCCCTATTCTAGAATAAGTGAGGGATAAGTTTGTTCCTGGATAGGACAGAACAAGATGCAGTGGGGAAAGAGAAGAGAACAGGACATAATCCCATTTGCACAAATTTTCACATCTTAAGATGTTTCAACACCAATCAAATCAAGCCAGTACATATGCCTTGAACAAAATCTCATCTTTCTCAGTTTGGGGCTCTCTAAACTGAAATAGATGAGTAGATTTTTCCATCAGATGGCAGGTACATATCCTGCATTATCTTATCTCTGTAAATCCAGATCTCTCACTTAAACTGTTAGTTTTCCTCGAGGACAATCTCCTCACTGCCCTTACTTACCATACACATTTTACTTTTATAACCTCTATTCATTTATAGACTGTTCAACACATTCAGCTACAAACAGACATAGAAAAGTCCTGCAAATTTAGCAAAATATTGATGATTTGAGGCACATCTGCAAATAGGCAACAGCTCTAAAACAAAAACTACATACCTTAACATGACTCATAGCTTTTGACCTTGGTCCAGAAAGAGTTATAGTTTCACAGAAGGAAAACAAAGTGGATCACTCGCCCTTTCACTTCACAAAGGTTAAATGACCGATTGGCTGCAGGCATTACAGCCTTGTCAGAGTCACAAATATCTCAAACATGAGTTGTTCATTAAGCCAAAGTCTGAATTGACAAGGCCCCTCTAATTATTCCTCTGGGCTTTGATGTGTGTCAATGTAAGCTTGGCAAAACTAGGAGTGGGAATCAGAATCTTAAACAAATGGATATGAGATGATGAAAGGGGTGAAACTTCATTATTAATGAACAGGTCGGGTTTTTTAATATAAATATAAAAGTTGCCCAGAATGTGGCCCTCAGGCATAGGATGTCCCGTCCTCCCAGACCGATGATTGGTCGCTGGCTTCACGGTGCCGTGCCCCGATTGGCCTTAACCTTTGTCAATCATCTGCCCAGCGGGCCAATGGAATTGACGGTGCAGGAGATCCCCCATTTCACAGCCGCTCCGTGATTTATTACGAGCGACCACCCGATGCCAACAGGCCTGACCGGATTCCGGTGCCTGCACCGCAAAACGAGGACAGATAACGTGAACATTTTATCTTTTACCTTTCGGCATTTGCCCGCTCCCAGCTTCCGCGGACGGACAATATGGCATCATGCAATCCCCGCAGTTACTTCCGGGTCACGTCTTACGTCACAGCGTGGGGCATGCAGGGGGTGTGGTCAGACATTGCTGTCAATCAAACTGGAGGCTCTGCTTCTAACGGTAGTAGCTCTCTGCAACCACATCACAATGACTTTCCATGGCTACCTCTCTGTCTCTCTTTCCTAGGGCAGGGAGTACACAGGGTCATTCCATGCTAAAACAAATGCTGGAAAGCTGAATCAAAAACGGAAATGGTTAGAGACATACAGCAAATGGGGCACCATCTGTGGGAGAGGGAAAGCAGAGTTAACATTTTGAGTCCAGTGGCTCTTTTTCAGCTTTCTGGCATTCGCAGGTCTTTGTTTTATTTTAGTGCAAGTGACCCTGTGCATTCCCTCTTCCAGAAAAGAGTGATATGCAAGTAGACATGGAGAACCTGCAGATGAACCCTGTAGGCTGAAAATCTGGAACAAAAGCAGAAATTGCCCCAGAAATTCAGCAGGTCCAGCAGCATCTGTGGAGAGAGAAATTCAAGTTAATATTTCGAGTCCAGTGACCCTTGTTCCAAAGACAGTGACTCTCTGCAATCACCCTGCAGGGGGCTTTCCATGGCTACCTACACGCCTCTGCTTTCTGGATGAAACAGTACACAGAATCTTGTCCACACTAAATAAAACAAACAAATGTAGATATGATTTGGAGATGCCGAAGTTGGACTGGGGTGTACAGTTAAAAATCACACAACATCAGGTTATAGTCCAACAGGTTTAATTGGAAGGACTAGCTTTCGGAGCGTCGCTCTATCATCAGGTGGTTGTGGAGGACACAATTATTGGACAATAACCTGGTGTGTAATTTTTAAAAATGTAGATATGGCTGCATCTGTGGAGAGAAAACAGAATTAATGTTTCAAGTGCAGCACCCTTCTTTACAACTCTAGATGTTGCTAGACTTGCTGATTTTCTGGAGGAATTTCTGTTTTTGTCTGTCAGTCTACATTAGGTCAGTTTGCTAGCATCATTATAACTTTTACCCCACAGAGTAGGTCGTTGGTTAAATCAGTTGACTGAACAACTGAGCAATGCAAAACGATGCCAACAATGTGGATTCAGTGCTGGGCTGAGGTTACCATGAAGGACTCTCCTTAATTTTTTCCCCTTTCCTGACCCTCAGGTTAAACCACCACCAGTCTCTTTCTCTCTCTCTTGAGACAGAAGCCCCATTATTCAGTAGGACTGTTGTGACTGTACTTTTCCCTGTAGAGGTTTGTGGGTTCAGGCCCCAATCCACAAAAACTGAGGAAATAAAACAAGGGCGTTTTGATTGAGGGATCTCTCCATGAAAGATTTAAATTCTATTATATTATTCATAAAGAGCTAGGGTTTAAAAGATAAATGAGGATTTGACCTCTGTATTCCATTTTCCCGACATACTCCACTCTCCCTCAGCTGTGTCTTGTTAGCTTTGCTTTCAGCAGAATGGTCGGAACAGGAGTAGGCTATTTGGCTTGCTCTGCCATTTAATATGATCATGATTGGTTTCATGTCAGTCTCACTCCGCTCTTGATAGTCAACATTCTTCAGACCAGCTTCATTTTCTAGATTTATGAATGAAATTTAAATCAATAGATTTCTGAAAGGAAAGTGAAAAAAGTCAAGCATCAGATCTTTATAGACACATGAAAGGGAGTCGAACAGAGGAATAGAAACCAAGGTATGGCAATAAGTAGCGGGTCTAATTAAGGATTAGGAATTGGCGCAAGCCTGGTGGACCAAAGGGCCTGTTCCTGTGCTGCATTGTACTGTATATTGTATCTTGCAGATAGCAGTTAAGTTTGTTTAATAGCCAGGAGAGATGAGTGAAGTTAACCACTACCTCCATCCAGAGGTAATTCATTGGATTCACCAATAAAAACTTCAATGCTTGAGTCAGGAGCATGTGAGCTGTTGAGAATTTAGGATTAGCATTCTTTCATCTCAGTGGTAGAATAAACAGGTAGCCAACAATTTATTTTTGCACTGATTAATTCACAGGTTTGTTGTGTCACTGGCTTAGCCAGCATTTATTGCTGACCTTAAGGAAATCATGTGACATACTCTGAGCTAGCAGCTGAGTTCAAGTCCCACTCCAGGACCTGATGGGCAAGGAAGATCTCCTCATAATACAGCCAAACAGTATAAATGTGTAAATCCTTACATCATATTTCAGCAGCTATGCAAAGAAACAAAATTGAAAAATGCAGCCAAGAAACATAAATTCAAAGAAGCATATCTCTCTATAAACTCCTTATGTCTTCTTCACAGCATAGTTTCCCAACTATCTTTGAATCATCTGCAAATTTAGTTGCCATGTATTGTTCCCCTCACCTAACTCATTGATGTAAAGTGTAAAAAATATGCTCATCAGATTCTGCCAATCAGGCAAGGAGCCATTATTGTATACTCTGTTTTCTGCCAGCCAGTCAATCTTCTATCCATGTTCCCATGAGCTTTTATTTTCTGCAGTAATATTTGATGTGGCACCTTACCAAATGCCTGCTTGAATTCCAAGTGCAATTCCCAATAGATTCCTCTTTATCTAATCATTACTCTTCTGAAAAATTTCAATAAATTAGCTAAATGTGATTTTCCTTTGACAAAAATATACTCCTGATCCTGATTGTATTAAATTCTTCTAAGTGCCTATGTACAATCTCTTTAATGTTCGACCATACACCTTTCTCCACTGACAGATATCAAACACAATCTGAAGGTTCCAGTGTTGGACTGGGATGGACAAAGTTAAAAATCACACAACACCAGGTTATAGTCCAACAGGTTTATCAGGAAGTACAAGCTTTCGGAGTGCTGCTCCTTTGTTAGGTAGCTAGTCCGATATCAAACAAACTGGTTCCGTCCCTTTTGGGATAGAGGGATTTTTTTGCCACTTGCCAGTCTGATGGAATTATTCCTGAATCTAGAGAAACTTACAAAATTAACACTGAAACATTTGTTCCCTCAATAGGCACCTCGTTCAAGACCCTTGTATGGTGTCCACCTGGACCCCGGGACTTGTCAGCCTGCAATTGTATCACTTTGTCCAGTACCACTTCCTAGGGATTGTAAGTTCACTAAATTCCTCCCTCCCTTCCACCTCCTGATATTACTGGATTTTATTTAAACGTTTACAATGAAGATAGAAGCAAAATATTTGTTCATTTATCCACCATTTCTATATTATCTGTTCTTAATTCCCTGGTCACACTCTCTGGAGGATCAATACCCACTTTTAAAAACCTGTAGAAGCTGTTACTAACTGTTTTTACATTTATATCTCACTTTCTCTCAGACTACAATTTGAATGAATGAATTGAATAACTTGAATTTATTGTCACGAGTGCTGAGGCTCAGTGAAAAGCTTTGTCTTGCAAGGAATACAGGTAGATCATATAGTTAAATAGCATAGATAGTAAATAATAGGTAAACAGTGGCAAAAGCAAAAATACAGGTACAGGTGAATGTTAAGAGTTGTGAGTGTCCATTCAGTATTCTAACAACTGTAGGGTAGAAACTGTTGTGAAACCGGCTGATGCGCGTGTTCAGGCTTCTGTACCTTCTCCCCAATGGCAGAGATTACAGAAAAACATTGCCAGGGTGGGATGGATCTTTAAGAATGCTGGCGGCCTTTTCTTGACGGTGGGCCTAGTAGATGGATTCTATAGATGGAAGGTTGGCTTTTGTGATTGTCCGGACCGAGTTCACCACTCTCTGTAACCGTCTCCCATCTTGAATGGTACAGTTGCCATACCAGGTAGTGACACACCCAGACAGAATGCGCTCAGTGGTGCACCTATCAAAGTTGGCAAGGGTATTTGCCGTCAAAGCAAATTTTCTCAGCTGCCTAAGGAAGACGAGACATTGTTGGGCTTTTGTAACTAGTGCATCCACATGAGGAGTCCAAGAAAGCTTGTTGTGGATGACCACTCCCAGAAGCTTGACAGTGTCCATTTTTTCCACCTCTGTGCTATTAATATGTAGGGGAGCATGAGTAACATCCAGCTGAAAGTTAATAATGAGTTCTTTGGTTTTGCTGGCATTGAGTGCTAGGTTGTTGTCAGTGCACTATTTTTCATGGTCTTCCACCTCCTGTCTGTAGTATTTTGTCGCCATCTGAGATTCGACCAACTATGATGGTGTCATCAGCGAACTTATAAATGGCATTAGTCTGGTATTTCACAATGCAGTCATGGGTATACAGTGAGTACAGTAGGGGGCTGAGTACACACCCCTGGGAGGCTCCAGTAGTGAGGATGAAATATTGTCCCCAGTCTTCTCTAATTGTGGCCTGTGGGTCAGGAAACCAAGGATCCAGTTGCAGAGAGTGGGGCTTAGTCCAAGACCACTAAGTTTGGTAATCAGTCTCAAGGGGATAATAGTGTTGAAAGCTGAACTGTAGCCAATGAGTAGAATTCTTACATAACTGTTCTTGATGTCAAGATGTCCTAGGGAGGTGTGAAGGGCAAGTGATATGGCATCTGACGTGGCTCTGTTGGTCCGATAGGTAAATTGAAGTGGGTCAAGAATAGTGAGGAGGCTGGAGTTGATTAATGCCTTGACCAGCCTTTCAAAGCACTTCATGACCAGCAAAGTTAGGGCCACTGGGCTGTAGTCATTGAGACATGCTGCATGAGCCTTCTTAGGCACAGGGATGATGTTGGTTCTCTTGAAACAGGCAGAGACAGTGGCCTGCTGCAAGGAGAGTTTGAAGATGTCCGAGAAGACCTCTGCCAGTTGATCTGGACATGCTCTAAGTGCACGGCCTGGTACTCTGTCTGGTCCCATCGCTTTCCTTGGATTCACATGAAGGAAAACTGATCTGACCTCTGATGCAGTGACTGTTGGGATAGGTTCATCAGGACTTGTCAGAATAGGTGTTACCTCTCCACCGAAATTCTACTCAGAGCGAGCAGAGATGGCATTGAGACAATATGGGAGGGATATGTCATCATCTGCTATCTTGCACTGTCTCTCTTTAGAACCTGTGTTATCATTCAGTCCTTGCCATAATCGCTGGTTGTCTGTCTGGGTCTCTAGTTTGGATAGGTGTTGGTCCTTGGCTGTCTTAATGGCTCTGTGAAGGTCATATTTGGATTCCTTATATTTGAGTGGGTCTCCAGATCTGAAGGCCTCATACCTAGTTTTTAGCAGGTTCTTCCGTGTCTATATGTTTGCTGTTATTTGGGTTTAAAATATCAATGTTCGACAAAATCTTCACCTTTTCAAACTGATTTAAAATGTAATGATATTGCTGTTGCTGCAACTAAGGGGTGCCTTTACTCTAAGGTCAACTTTAATTTCTTTCTCCAGCTTAACCTTTCATTCATTCTCTATATTCTAACTCATCATCAGACCTGCCACTTATCTCTGCATAGTTATATGCTTATGCCTTATGTTTGATGCTTTTCCTAACACTTTTAGTTCAGCATGAATGATAGATTCCTTCCCTTAGAACTTTTCTTTATAATACGGATACATGTTCTGAGTATTCCGAAATATGAAAAGCATGTCATTTCAACTGAAACACTATCAACAAATACATTGACTTAGATCCCATCTTACTATCCCTGAGGAAAAAAACAGGAAATGATGTCACCATAGGAAATGATATCACCACAGGAAATGACATCACCAACCCAAGGAAACCCAAACATATAAATAGAAAGCGGGCTACACCATGAGTGCTTCATTCAGAGGCTGAAGATGTTGCCTAGTATGTGACAAAATGTCTGGGAAAGAACCTTCTGGCTCAGTTGGCAAACCTACAAGCAGAACCTCAACCTGAGCTACAAATCTTCTCAAAACTCACTAATTCTGAAATATCCTCTTAAATGTCTTTCACTGCGTCTCCGTTGATGTATCCTCCAGCCCAGTTTGGCAGTTCACTTCATCTGGTTCAACTTTCATGGCTGTATGGTTGCTGTTATTTGGGTTTAAAGTATCAATCTTTGATCAAATCTTCACCTTTTCAAACTAATTTAAAATGTAATCATATTGTGGTTGCTGCAACTAAGGAGTGCCTTTACTCTGAGGTCAACTTTAATCCTGTCTCATTACATAATGCCAAGTCTAATATAATCCGTTCTTGGTGGATTCCAGAGTGTGTGGCTCTTAGATACTATCTCAAAAATGTTCTAAGGACTCCTCATCCAGACTATTACTGCAAATCTGATTTTTCCAGTCTATATGTAGATTAAAGTCACTCATGTTTATTGCCAAACCTTTATGACAAGCATCCAATATTTCTTCATGTATACTTCATTCCACAGTCTGGTAATGTAAGGGGTTCTGCAGATCATTCCCATTGGTGACTTCATTCCTCAACCATTTCTCACCTTTATGCAGGCTGATCCTACATCTTGATCTCTTCAACCATGGTCATCTCTAATTATTGCCCAAGTACTAGCTTCCTATTCCCCTCAATTCCCCTTAATATATCATACCATATTCAGGACCTATTCCTTGTCATTCTGTCGTCACATCTCTGTAATTGCCATCAGAACATTGCAGACCACCATTCAAAATATACATTTAACTGAAGAGTGAAAAATTTCAGAGCAACAGCAATTATTGCAGCAATGCAAGTTCTGTTCAATGAGTAACATATTCCTGAAATAATGGAATATGGCAATGGAACCAAATTCATCTTCAGAGAATTTAAGGAATTTGTTGCACTGCATGAGCTCCACATCCATTTCCTTATCCCCTTCTTACCCAAAGGAGCACAGGTTTAGTCATGCACATCAATTGGTCAAGTGAACCCTCATAAAAAAAGCCGAGAGACAAAATCGTGAAGGGTAAAGAGTACATAGGGAGAATCTGTTCCTTTGGTGGAAGGAACAAGAACCAAAGGACACAGGTTTAAAGAATTTAGCAAATAATCAATGGCGACACAATTCCAAGCAGCATGTGGAATGTGCTGCCTGAGAAGGTGATGGAAGCACATTCAATCAGGGCATTCAAAAGGGAATTAGATCATCATCTGGAAAGCATACATGTGCAGAGCTATGGAGAAAAGAGAGGGGGATTGGTACTAGATTGCATGACTGCTGTAGAAGGTCAGTGTGGACACGAAGGGCTGAATGGCCTCTGTAATCATTCTGTAATTCTTTGATTATACAGCTGCGATCCCTAATTGCCACAATTATAAAGCACAGTTTCTCAGCTTATTTCTACTGACAAATTCAAATTATTTGTAATGTCTGCAATATTTTTTAAAATGCCAATAGATTGGTTAGACCACATCTGGATAGATTTCTGGATTTTAATTTGTATCCAGGCGTGCTGAAGTAGAATTTTATCACGCAGATGCAGATGGTGGGGATGGATAGGGTCTTTTCCCCAGGATAGGGGAGCCAAAACCAGAGGGCACAAGTTTAAGGTGAGAGGGGAAAGATAAAAAGGGTCCTAAGAGGCAATGTTTTCATGCAGAGGTGGTGCATGCATGCGCTGAACTGCCAGAAGAAGTGGTGGAGGCTGGTACAATTACTGCATTTAAAAGGCATCTGGATGGATATGTGAAAAGAAGGGTTTAGAGGAATATGAGCCAAATGCTGATACATGGGATTAGATTAATTAAGGATATCTAGTCAACATGAATGAGTTGAACCGAAGGGTCTGTTCCCGTGCTGTACAAATCTCTGACTGTATGTTGCCCTCCAAGCCAAGCCATCCAGACTTGGATCTGTATTACTGTTCCTTCACTGTTATGATGTGAAAATCCTGGAATTCCATTCCCAACAGCCATATGCGTGTACCTCCACCAAACGGCTTGCAGTAGTTCAAGAAGGTAGCTCACCACCACCTTCCGAGGACGATTTGGAATGGCAACCAAAGCTGGCCCAGCCAGCAATGTCAACACCCAATGAAAGAATAAAGAGACACTTTCTGTCAGATTTCTACCAAGTAGTGCAAAAGGGAAATGTTTAGGCCTTTTTCTCTATCACCTTCTCAAGATGACAGCTGAATAGCAGCGTAGCATTCTGGTTCCTAGGCCCAGGAGCCTAGAGTTCATCTGCTTTTACTTTTTGTCTCTTCTCACAACTTTTCTTTCTCTTTTTTACTTCATCTTCTGACATCGTTGGGAGGCTGGAGCGGTGTCAGTTGGCTGAGGTGGAGGCAGTTTCTGGAATGAAGATTCCCGACTATGGTAGGCCTCGGGAACTTGGCGGGTGGTCAGCGGTGGTGGTGACAATGTTCAGAAGAGAATTCCTGACTACGATAGCATGGATTCGGGGATCTTTGGCTGTGGCGGAAGCAATGCCTGGGACATGAATTCCTGGCTGCAGGACCTTGCAAAAACCTATATTTGTGTCTGCCGACCCCTTGTTTAGAGGATGAACTCTATTTATGTAATTTCTTGGATGTAGATTTGCTTGCAAAGCTGAAAGGTTCATTTCCAGACATTTCATTACCTTACTAGGTAACATCTTCAGTGGACCTCACGCAAAGCAATGCTGAAAATTCCTGCTTACTATTTATATGTTTGGGTTGGTGATGTCATTTCCGGTGACGCTATTTCCTGTGGTGAAGTCACTTCCTGTTCCTTTTTTCAGGGGATGGTAGATGGAGTCTAACTCGATGTGTTCGTTGATAGAGTCCTGGTTGGAATGCCGTGCTTCTAGGAATTCTCGCGTGTGTCTTTGTTTGGCTTGTCCTAGGATGGATGTGTTGTCTCAGTCAAAATGGTGTCCTTCCTCATCCGTATGTGAGGATGCTAGTGAGAGAGGGTCATGTCTTTTTGTGGCTAGTTGGTGTTCATGTATCCTGGTGGCTAGTTTTCTGCCTGTTTGTCCAGTGTAGTGTTTGTTACAGTCCTTGCATGGTATTTTGTAAATTACATTACTTTTGCTCATTGTCTGTATATATAAACTCAAACATATAAATAGAAAGCAGGAATTTTCAATTTATGTGTTATCCATTGGATTTTTTTTCTCTCTTGAATAATGTAAGAACTTTAATGATACACTCTGGTTAGTTGTAAGTTAGATGAGTAGTTAGTTGAGTTTTGTCTTTTTTTTCTCTTGGTATTTCTGTTTTCTTGTTTGGTGATCATTTAATTTAAGATTTAACCGTATATCAATGTTTATACTTGGGTCTTTTTTTTAGTTTACTTTTGTAAACTTGTGGGAAAAAAAATTTTAAAAAATAAATAAATTTGCTTTCCCAAACTGCTGATTCTATTCAAACTGACCATTCCTAGCAGTAAAATTAAAGATTTTTTTTCCCCTTAAAAATTTGAACTGTGGAAGACAAATCACTGCTGGTTGCAGCTAAAGTAGTTTAAACTCTGCGCAAGCAGTGAATTACTGAACTACAATTCCCCCACCCACACCCTCCAACCTGCAATTCTGCTTAATTTAGCCAGTGGCAATAGCAAGTCATTTCAATGCAGTTAGCAAAAGACAAGCTGTCTTGTCAAGTTGAATGGAGGCCCCTCTGAGCTTTCGGGCTGGCACGAGGGATCCTACAGCATTATTTGAAGAGTTGGGAATTTCCATGTCCTTATCACTAAAACAAATTAGCTGTTCCAGTAACTCATTGGTGTTTGTTGGCTCTTCCTTTGCACAAATGTTTTGCCAAATTTCACAAGTACTTCAGTGGCTACAAAGAGCGTTGGGACACCCTGCTGATATGCTTGTGGTAATTTTACCTTTCTCCTTATAAAATCACCAACTGAAAATGTGCTTGCTATATATAAAAATGCCTCATTATGCAAACTCTCAATAAATCTTAACCAGAAAGCTGACATCATGGAATCCCTACAGTGTGGACGCAGACCATTTGGCCCATCAAGTCCACATCAGCTCTGAAGATATTCCACCCATACCCAACCCCTATAACCCTGCATTTCCCAGGCTAACTCACCTAGCTTGCACATCCCTGGACACTATGGGCAATTTAGCATTGCCAATCTACCTAATCTATACATCTTTAGACTGTGGGAGGAAACCCCATGCAGACGCAGGGAGAATGTGCAAACTTCACAATTGCCTGAGGCTGGAATCGAATCTAGGTCCCTGGCAGTGTGAGGCAGCAGGGCTCACCATTGAACTACCCCACATATAGTTTTTAACTATTATTTAGAGCTAGTGTAGATCAAGAGTATTTCCCTGCTAACTCTGTCCACTGGTGTCATTCAAAAGGAAATCAGAATAATTTAATGTCATACTTTGATTTTTCTTATTTTTAAACAGTATTTCATGTTGTCACTCCATGGATGCTGTCAGATCTGCAGATTTTTTTCCAGCATTTTCTGTTTCTATACTATGTTTCAAACTATCCTTGTAGTCTTAGGCATTGTTTAATTTTTCCAGATTTCTCAAACTATATTCCTTGGAGTACGGAAGATCGTGTTTATGCAGAACTGATGTCTGGAAATATTGAAAATAGAAGCAGGAGTAGGCCATTCAGCCCAACAAGCCTTCGCTACTATTCCATATGATCCTGGCTAATTCTCTATCTCTATGTCATTTCCCTGCACTTCCTGACACAAAGGGTTAGTAACATTCTGGAACTCTTCCCCACCTCACCACATCACCCTCCACCTCCAGAAAGCTGTGGATGTTAGGAACATTAAACTTTCAAAACTAAGGCTGTTAACTTCCCTTAACAAAAAAATCTATCCATGAAAATAGAGCAATCAGATTAATTAAGTATACATACAGGTCATTCTGCTATAACGAGTGTTCTGTTAACACAAATTCACTAATATCATGATTGATGAATTGGGGACACTAAAGCGCAAAGTTTTAAAGCATAGAACATAGAACAATACAGCACAGAACAGGCCCTTCGGCCCACGATGTTGTGCCGCACATCTATTCTAGATTAAGCACCCATCCATGTACCTATCCAATTGCCGCTTAAAGGTCGCCAATGATTCTGACTCTACCACTCCCACGGGCAGCGCATTCCATGCCCCCACCACTCTCTGGGTAAAGAACCCACCCCTGACATCTCCCCTATACCTTCCACCCTTCACCTTAAATATATGTCCCCTTGTAACACTCTGTTGTACCCGGGGAAAAAGTTTCTGACTGTCTACTCTATCTATTCCTCTGATCATCTTATAAACCTCTATCAAGTCACCCCTCATCCTTCGCCGTTCCAACGAGAAAAGGCCGAGAACTCTCAACCTATCCTCGTACGACCTATTCTCCATTCCAGGCAACATCCTGGTAAATCTTCTCTGCACCCTCTCCAAAGCTTCCACATCTTTCCTAAAGTGAGGCGACCAGAACTGCACACAGTACTCCAAATGTGGCCTAACCAAAGTCCTGTACAGCTGCAACATCACTTCACGACTCTTGAATTCAATCCCTCTGCTAATGAACGCTAATACACCATAGGCCTTCTTACAAGCTCTATCCACCTGAGTGGCAACTTTCAAAGATCTATGTACATAGACCCCAAGATCCCTCTGTTCCTCCACCTGACTAAGAACCCTACCGTTAACCATGTATTCCGCATTCTTATTTGTTCTTCCAAAATGGACAACCTCACACTTGGCAGGGTTGAACTCCATCTGCCACTCCTCAGCCCAGCTCTGCATCATATCTAAGTTCCTTTTCAGCCGACAACAGCCCTCCTCACTGTCCACAACTCCACCAATCTTCGTATCATCTGCAAATTTACTGACCCACCCTTCGACTCCCTCATCCAAGTCATTAATAAAAATTACAAACAGCAGAGGCCCCAGAACTGATCCCTGCGGAACTCCACTTGTAACTGGACTCCAGGCTGAATATTTACCATCTACCACCACTCTCTGACTTCAACCAGTTAGCCAGTTTTCTATCCAATTGGCTAAATTTCCCTCTATCCCATGCCTCCTGACTTTCCGCATAAGCCTACCATGGGGAACCTTATCAAATGCCTTACTAAAATCCATGTACACTACATCCACTGCTCTACCCTCATCCACATGCTTGGTCACCTCCTCAAAGAATTCAATAAGACTTGTAAGGCAAGACCTACCCTTCACAAATCCGTGCTGGCTGTCCCTAATCAAGCAGTCTCTTTCCAGATACTCATAAATCCTATCCCTCAGTATCCTTTCCATTACTTTGCCTGCCACAGAAGTAAGACTAACTGGCCTGTAATTCCCGGGGTTATCCCTATTCCCTTTTTTGAACAGGGGCACAACATTCGCTACTCTCCAGTCCCCTGATACCACTCCCGTTGACAGTGAAGATGAAAAGATCATTGCCAACGGTACTGCAATTTCCTCTCTTGCTTCCCACATAATCCTAGGATATATCCCGTCAGGCCCGGGGGACTTGTCTATCCTCAAGTTGTTCAAAATGTCCAACACATCTTCCTTCCTAACAAGTATCTCTTCTAGCTTACCAGTCCGTTTCACACTCTCCTCTTCAACAATACGGTCCCTCTCGTTCGTAAATACTGAAGAAAAGTACTCATTCAAGACCTTTCCTATCTCTTCCGACTCAATACACAATCTCCCACTACTGTCCTTGATCGGACCTACCCTCGTTCTCATCATTCTCATGTTTCTCACATACGCATAAAATGCCTTGGGGTTATCCTTGATCCTATCTGCCAAGGATTTTTCATGCCCTCTCTTAGCTCTCCTAATCCCTTTCTTCAGGTCCCTCTGGCTATCCTGTATCCCTCCACTGCCCTGTCTGAACCCTGTTTCCTCAACCTTATGTAAGCCTCCTTCTTCCTCTTTACTAGACATTCAACCTCCCTCGTCAACCAAGGCTCCCTCACACGACCATTTCTTTCCTGCCTGATAGGTACATACATATCAAGGACACGTCGTATCTGCTCCTTGAAAAAGTTCCACATTTCCACCACATCCTTCCCTGACAGCCTATGCTCCCAACTTATGCTCCTCAAATCCTGTCTTACAGCATCGTAATTTCCCTTCCCCCAATTATAAAATCTACCCTGTTGGGCGCACCTATCTCTCTCCATAACCAAGGTGAAAGTCACAGAATTGTGGTCACCATCACCAAAATGTTCACCCACTATCAAGCCCATCACTTGTCCCGGTTCATTACCGAGTACCAAATCCAATATGGCCTCTCCTCTGGTTGGACAATCTACATACTGAGTTAGAAAAGCTTCCTGGACACACTGCACAAACACCGCCCCATCCAATCTACTTGATCTAAAGAGCTTCCAATCAATATTTGGGAAGTTGAAGTCGCCCATGACTACGACCCTGTGGCTTCTGCACCTTTCCAAAATCTGTTTCCCAATATGTTTCTCCACATCTCTGCTGCTATTGGGGGGCCTATAGTAAACACCCAACCAGGAGACTGCACCTTTCCTATTTCTGACTTCAGCCCATACTACCTCCAAAGGCAGATCCCCCTCAAACTTCCTTTCTGCAGCCGTTATACCATTTCTAATTAGCAATGCCACCCCGCCTCCTTTTTTACCACCCTCCCTAATCTTACTGAAACATCTGTAACCAGGAACCTCCAACAACCATTCCTGTCCCTCATCTATCCACGTTTCCGTGATGGCCACAACATCGTAATCCCAGGTACCGATCCACGCCTTAAGTTCACCCACCTTATTTCTGATACTCCTTGCGTTGAAGTATACGCACTTGAGCCCATCTCTGTGTCCGCAAGTATTCCCTGTCAGTGCTACCTTCTCCACAGCCTCCCTACATTCTTGGACATCCTGACAAACAGCTAACCTACTTGCTGGACTACAAGTCCGGATCCCATCCCCCTGCCAAATTAGTTTAAACCCCCCCCCGAAGAGTGCTAGCAAACCCATCCCCCAGGATATTGGTGCCCTTCTGGTTCAGGTGCAACCCGTCCTGTTTGTACAGGTCCCACCTTCCCCAGGATGCAGTCCAATTGTCCAAATACCTGAAGCCCTCCCTCCTACACCATCCTTGCAGCCACATGTTCAACTGCAGTCTCTCCCTATTCCTTGCCTCACTGTCACGTGGCACTGGCAACAACCCAGAGATGACGACTCTGTCTGTCCTAGCTTTTAGCTTCCAGCCTAACTCCCTGAGCTCTTGAATGACCTCCCCACCCCTCTTCCTACCTATGTCGTTGGTGCCAATGTGTACCACGACTTCTGGCTGCACACCCTCCCCCTTAAGGATTCTGAAGACACGGTCCGAGACGTCTCGGACCCTGGCACCCGGGAGGCAACAAACCATCCGAGAGTCTCGCCCATGTCCACAGAACCGCCTGTCCGTCCCTCTAACTAGAGAGTCTCCTATAACTAGCATGTATTGATTATAACACGATTCCAGCCCCATTAATTTAAATAATACTGCTCTTACATGATTTTCTTATAACATGAGATTGCATGAGAATGGAATAATGTTACAGCAGAACTGACTGTACATGGAATCCCTACAGTATGGAAGCAGGCTATTGAGTCCACACTGATCCTCTGAAGAGCAACTGACCCTGACCTGGACCCACCCCCAACTATCCCTGTAACTCTGCATTTCCCATGGTTCATCTATCTTACACAACTCTGGACATAATTTAACATGGCCAATGCACATCTTTGAACTGTGGGAGGAAACTCGTGGAGATACAGGAAGAATGTGCATACTCCACACAAACAGTTGCCCAAGGGTGGAATTGAACCCAGGTCCCTGGCTCTGTGAGGCAGCAGTGCCAAACACTGAGCCACTATCAAACAGATCAGTTAAGACTTAATTAAATAGTGGAATATGTTTTAGGGGACTACCTTTGTTCCCATTATTGCCACATGTTCTGAGACAAATAATCCTGAGGCTGAGGGTACAGGTTCAAATCCAACCATGGCAACTGATGGAATTTAAATGCAATTAACTAGGGGAGAAAAACTGGCAGGGGGATTATAAATTTTATTTTCAGACCACCATCACTGAAACTATCATAAATTGTTGATAGAACATATCTATAGGAAAGCTATCAAAAGATGTTGCTAAACTTGAAAAAAATTCAGTCTTACAGAGCTGTTGCCAGGGTTGGTGGGTTTGAGCTATAGGGAGAGGCCAAACAGGTTGGGTCTATTCTCCCTGGAGCGTTGGAGGCTGAGAGGTTATAAAATCATGAGGGACATGGATAGGGTGAATAGTCAAGGTCTTTTTCCCAGGGTAGAGGAGTCCAAAACTACAGAGCACAGTTTTAAGGTGAGAGGGGAATGATTTAAAAGGGACCTAAAGGCAACCTTTTCACACAGTGGGTGGTGCATGTATGGAATGAAGTACCAGAGGAAGTGGTGGAAGCTGATACAATTACATTTAAAAGGCATCTGGATGGGTACATGAATAGGAAGAGCTTAGAGAGAGATGGACAAAATGCTGGCAAATGGGATGAGATTAATTTAGAAAAGCTGGTCAGCATAAATGAGTTGGACTGGTGGGTCTGTTTCCACACTGTAAATCTCTCTAGCTCCATCTAGTTTGCCATTGCCCTTTCAGGAAGCAAATCTGCCATCCTTTCCCAGTCTGGCCCACATGCGACTCCAGACTGACAGCGATGTGGTTCAAGCTCAACTGGCTGAGCAAGCCACTCAGTTCAAGGGCAACTAAGCATAGGCAACAAATGCTGGCCTTATAAGCAACACCAACATCTTATGAAAGAACAAAACATTGTATAGTGACAGAGCACAAAGGGTGAGAGATGACTGAAACTGCAGATAGGTGTGGTGGCTTTAATTTAGCAAAATTCTCTATTTTCTGGAATGGTCACATCAGATTGGAAGCTCATAATTGCAAAATTATTATTCAAGAAAGAAGGAAAAGAGAAAGCAAGGAACTACTGATCAGTTAGCCTGACAACAGTCGTAGGGAAAATATCGACATCTCTTATTGTTATTGTGTCGCCATAGTCTTAGCAAACTATAGGGGCTACTCTAATTTTGAGAGAAGCGACTGGTGGTGATTTTACCAGACCTCAAGCAAGGGAAGAGGTGGAGAAGGAGAATCCTTCATGCTAACCTCAAACCAGTGGTGGGAATTGAACCTACTGTTGGCGTCACACTGCTCTGTAAACTGACAATCCAGCCAACTGAGCTAAACAGACTCCCCATCTCTTAGTAAGGAATTCTTAATAACGTACTCAGTAAAGCATCATCTGATTAGAAGCAGGTGTCTTAAGAAAGGGAAATCCTGTTTGACAATTTTACTCAAATGATTTGAGAATGGGTAGGGTATACCGAGGAAGACCAGTAGTTGTATAACGTAGTAAACTCAGATTTCCAAAATGAATTTAATAACTACCACGCAAGGACTCATGTTAACATGGATTTTTTTTTAAAGAAATCAACAGACTGGAAATAGAGTAGGATAAATTGAGCAGTTTCAAGTGACTGCAAAAGTCTATTTATAGTCTGTATTAACGACTTAGACAAAGAGACAGGATGTGATGTATTCAAATTTGCTGGTGCGACTAAGTTAAATGGGAATGCAAGTCATGAGGAGAACATAGAAAAGCTGTGAAGAGAAGTAGATAAAGTGAGTAGACAGAGCTGAAAATGTGTTGCTGGAAAAGCGCAGCAGGTCAGGCAGCATCCAAGAAACAGGAGATTCGACGTTTCGGGCATAAGCCCTTCTTCAGGAATGCAGCATCTGCAGACCTCACTTTCTCCTCAAAGTGAGTAGACAGCCAATATAATGTCGTCAAATGTGAGGTCATTCACTTTAGTAGCAAGACCATAACTGAATTTTGTTTTCACTAAGTTGTGAAACATGTCCAGAGGCATTTGGGTGTGCTTATATAATGTAGATAAGGTTCCTGATGAAGGGCTTTTGCCTGAAACGTTGATTTTACTGCTCCTCGGATGCTGCCTGAACTGCTGTGCTTTTCCAGCACTACTAATCCAGAATTATATACTATAGACAAAAACATTAGGATGGAGGTATAGCAAACAAACAGGAAAGCAAATAGCATGTTGGTATTTAAAGCATGCAAACTGGAATACAAGAGTAAAAGGTCATGCTACAATCATACAAAGCTTTGATAAGACCACATCTGGAATACAGTGTACAATGTTTGCGATCCATGTTGAAGGAAGGATATACTTTGATGTTAGGCTGAATATACTGGGACTATATTCTCTAGAGCTTAAAAGAATGAGAGGTGGTCTCATTGAAATGTTCAAGATTGTGAGGGACTTCCCAGGGTAGGATGTTAAGACTGTGTTGCCCATGACTGGAAAATCTAGAACAAGTGGCCAGTCATTTGGGACAGAGTAGAAATTTGTTCAAAAGGCTTACAAAATCTTTGTCTATCTTGGCCTTAGATTCATTGATAATGTATCCGCAACCCTTTGGGTAGGTAATTCCAGAGTTTTGGTTTCTCAGCGAATGAATGGATATGGGAATGGCTCCTGCGAACACGAATATTTGAGGTATCAGCCACTCAAAGATCCTGCTATATTTGTAAAGTTCATGTGGAGATCGTATTGTCCCCTATAATTACACTGGGTTTCTGACAGGAGCTGACCAAACTGGTCTAGGCTGGTGCTTTCCCAAAGACAATATGGGGGGAAATACTCTTTGATTTATGTACACTGTCAAAACCATTCCACCTACAAATCAAGACGTCCACAGAGACTCAGATCGGTTGCATTTTTTTATTTTATCCAAACATTGGTGAGATTTCATTGCGTGCTCTGGGTTTCACTCAACAATCCGCTACATGCAATATTCAGCTTTAAGTTAATATCCTGAGATAAAACACAGAGAAGGCAACTACATATTTATTGAAAGATTTGGTGTTATTTTGAATATCCAAACACACCCAGACTATCAATGGACGTGAAACCAGTCATGAATAGATTAGAGGCAAGGAGGTGGTTTGTAGAGAGCTGGTGGATCCATTCGTAACCAGCTGTTCAGAGTAACTGGACCGTGACATCTCAGTCCACAGAGTGCAAATTCACCAGAAAATTCATCAAGAGATGGGCATCAAAAATGTGTGTTTTTGTGGCATTGTCTGCATTTATACAGAACACCAAAAGATTAGAGTATCATGAGATCTGATTCACTTAGGATTGTATCACATCTAAAGATTTGTAATAATAGTAACCAGTTATTATTTTATAATGCATACAGCCCGAGGCATTCTGTTTTTTTTTAAAATGTTCCATTATCAATTCATTCAGAAGACTGAATTATTTTCCCTCTCCAGTATTACAACATCTCTCACAAACAGCCTGCACCAGCTCACAGAGGAAAATGAAAGCAGGCTAAGATTTTGAGCTGTATACAGTATAAAACAAGAAAGAAGGCAAATAAACAAGAATGGAATTTGCTGGAGAAACTCAAGAGGTCTGGCAGCATCTGTGAAAGAGAGAAACAGGCTCCATGTTTTAAGTCTACTGACAATTCTTCAGAATCATCTAATGAAGGGCCATTGGAACCTGAAACACTGAGCCTGTTTCTCTCTTTCACAGATGCTGCCAGACCTGCTGAGTTTCTCCAGCAAATGCTGTTCTTGTTAGTTTCAGATCTCCAGGATCCTTTATCATATTGTATAGAAGATCAAAAAATTTTGTTCCCAAGGTCTAAGTGGTAGTTTGAGAGCTCTGACGTAATTGATCTCCGGACCACATGCAACTGGGCAACATGGCTGGCCATTCAGAAATCAAAAGCACTAGCTACAGGAGAACTTGCAAGGCAACCATCGTTCATTGTGTTCTTTATCGAGTGACTGTGTGCTGCTGTGGGTACAGAAGTTCCATTACCGGGGGTTGATTTTCTTCAAGCTTCTGTTGAGCTACAAAAATAAAAGAAACTTGTTATGAAATATTCTGGCCGACAAGCTAATGTCCATCCTTAGCAGGTGTTCTGACATTTTTTATAGTAATGGGCACTCTACAGTACATGATATACTAATCTGCTGTTTCAAATGCATAAACTGGCTCATTACAATTTGTGAAGGACTTTTGCAGACCAGTGGGTGTTGGTAAAACTGCAGCTCCTGGCAATAGGTACCAGCATGAAATGATTACTTACCTTGCTCTTTCTGCCTTTAAACACCGGGGAGAGCCTCATATTTAAAGGGACAAATTTTTCTTTTAAATTAATACATTTTCCCAAGTACTTCTATCCAGCTCTTCTTAAAGTAACATTACAGCTGTACTTAGGGAGGATATTCTGGGGAGTACATCCAGTGAAATTATTTGGGTGAAAGTGAGCATATGAACTTTGTGGGAAGCTAGGGGAGTAATTGCTGGCCCCTTGCTGAAATATCTGCATCATCAATAGTCACGGGTGAGCTGCCAGAAGGTGGCTAATGTGATGCCATTATTTAAGAAAAGAGGTAAGGAAAAGCCAGGGAACTATAGACTGGTGAGCTTGACATCAGTGGTGGGTAAGTTGTTGGAGGGAATTCTGAAGTCGAGGATCTACATGTATTTGGAAAGGCAAGAACTGATTAGGGATAGTCAGCATGGCTTTGTGCGTAGGAAATCCTGTCTCATAACTTGACTGAACGTTTTGAAGAGGTGACAAAGAAGATTGATGAAGGCAAAGCAGGAGACATTGTTTTTATGGACTGCAGTAAAGTGTATGACAAGGTTCCACACCACAGTCTAGTCAGCAAATTTAGATCACATTGAATTCAGGGAGAGCTAGCCATTTGGACACAAAATTGGCTTGAAGGTTAGAGACAGAGAGTGATAGTGGAGAATTATTTTTCTGACTGAAGGCCTATAACAGCGATCTGCCTCAAGGATCGATGCTGGGTCACTGTTTTTGTTATTTATATAAGTGATTCGGATGTGACTATAAGAGGTAAGGTTAGTAAATTTGCAGATGACATTAAACTTAAGCATGTACTAGACAGCCAACAAGGCTATATCAAGAGTACAATGGGACCACGAATAGAATGGCCAATGGACCGAGGAATGGCAGGTGGAGTTAAATGTGAGGTGATCCATTTTGATAGGGCAAATCAAGGCAGGATTTATACACATCATGGTTAGGTCCTGAAGAGTGTTGCCAGACAAAGAGATCTTGGGGTGCAGGTGTTACTACATGGCCTGAAGATAACTCAATGAAGACAATAGGTGAAGAATAAAACAAACAGCTTTACCTCTTCAAATTTGTGAATCTGCCTGATGAAGAAGTCACCATATCGCCGTGCCACTTTGGTGTCTGCGATGTGGATCATATCCTGAAAATCAACAGAAAAGCAATGTTTAAACAGAAATTCAAGTTGCCTCTTGTGTACTTAGGCAAAGTTCAATATTTTGCAGCTTACACAATATTGGCCCAAACTCAATCCTAGTTTGTTACCTGCCAGAACAGAGTCACCGAGGGGTTCAGGTACATAGTTCTTTGAAAGTCTTATCATAGGTAGATAGGGTGGTTAAGAAGGTGCTTAGCTCACTTCCCTTCATTGCTCAGACCTTTGAGTACAGAAGTTGAGACATCATGTTGAGGTTGCACAGGACATTGGTGAGGCTATGTTTGGAGTACTGTATACAGTTCTGGTCGCCCTGCTAAAAAGATTTACCAGGAGGTTGATGGGTCTGAAGAGTATGAATTATAAGCTTAAGCTGGAGGGACTGGGACTTTTTTCACTGGAGTGTACGGGGTTGAGGGGTGACTTACAGAGGCTTATAAAATCATGAGGGGCATCGATAGAGTGAATAGCAAAGGTCTTTTCCCCAGGGCAAGGCAATTCAAAACTAGCGAGCATGTCTTAAGGTGAAAGGAGAAAGATTTAAAAGGGATCTGAGGGGCAACCTTTTCACACAGAGTGTAATTCATATGTAGAAATGGACTGCCACAGGAAGTGATAGGTGCAGGTACAGTTGTAACATTTAAAAGACATTTGGATAGGTACATGAATGCGAAAAGTTGAGAGAGGTATGGGCCAAATGCAAGTAAATGGGTCTAGTTTAGTTTGGGAAACCTGGTTGCCTTGGACCAGTTGGTCATGCTGTATGACCCCAGGACAGTCAAGGTAACAAATGAATGAGGCAAGAATTGTCCTCATACCAGAGGACGTGTCCCATTTTAAGTGCTTAGGAGGAAGCCAGGAGGGAGAGTTACTGAGCAGGACTTGGGGATTGATGGTTTCTTTGGCAATGGAGATAGAAGAACTGATAAATGTTTAACCTTTGAGTTCAAAGTGCAGTAAGGAGCCACAGAAAATAGCAGGATTTGGCCATTTGGTCCATTATGCTAGTTCTACTGTTCAAAATGATTAAGATAGATTCCCTACAGCATGGATTCCCTACTCTTCGGCCCAACAAGTCCACACAGATCCTCCAAAGAATAACCTACCCAGACCCATTCCCCACCATTACCCCTGACTAAAGCACCTAATACTATGGGCAATTTAGCATGGCTAATTCACCTAACCTGCACATCTTTGGATTGTGGGAGGAAACTGGAGCACCCGGTGGATACCCACGCAAACAAGGGGAGAATGTGCAAGCTCCACACAGACAGTCACCCAAGGCTGGAATTGAACCCGGGTCCCTGGTACTGTGAGGCAGCAGTGGTAACCACTGAGCCACCATGCCGCCCCATGATCATGGCTGATCCTCTGTCCTGCCATTACAGCATAACAACCTAAGTCACTTGACCCATGGCCTCATCACTGGGGGAAGGGTGTCTCGGTCCATTGCTTGGGAACCCCTGGCTGGGGGTCACACAGAAAAGCTATCAGAGTCAAGGAGCAGGTGGCCATCAGCATGTGCAGGGTAAGATACAAAGGTGCTCTTTTGTAGATAAATCTCACCTTATCGATGTAGAAGTCAACCTCCGAAGCAGATTGAAATTCACCGTCCAGGGCCGAGATCCCACTTGTCCACACCAGGTTCTTCATCTTGTGCTTGAACACCAGGAGATTGATGCGGAACTCCTGCTCGGTCATGTCTAGGAATCCAGCCAGTTTGACAACAGGCATGGTAGTATACAGCTTTAAGAAACTGAAAGGGAGAGAAGGTAACAACAAGCAAGAGTGAGTAGACAGAAGTGATATTAGCATAGAAACTGATGATATTTAACAACAATATCAAAGGCACTTCATATAGCTACTACAGGAACAAAAAAAGTAGCCTGTGAAAACCAAAATGTAGCCCCCCCCCCCCCCCCCCCCCACACCAAGACAAGCCCTTAAAATAAAAATAAATATCTTGTGCTCTGCTGCCAAGTTGCTCTCCAGGATTTCAATACTGAACTGATTGTGGATTGGAGGTGCATTTGGACCACCAAAAATCACAACCACTTCAGAATGGAACATCAGTTCTTGGGTAAATGCATACATGAAAATGAGATCTTGAGAGAGAGTCATAGAGATGTACAGCATGGAAACAGACCCTTTGGTCCAACCCGTCCATGCTGACCAGATATCCCAACCCAATCTAGTCCCACCTGCCAGCACCCGGCCCATATCCCCCCAAACCCTTCCTATTCATATACCCATCCAAATGCCCCTTAAATGTTGCAATTGTACCAGCCTCCACCATATCCTCTGGCAGCTCATTCCATACACGTACCACCCTCTGCGTGAAAACTTTGCCCCTTAGGTCTCTTTTATATCTTTCCCCTTTCACCTTAAACCTATGCCCTCTAGTTCTGGACTCCCCGACCCCAGGGAAAAGACTTTGTCTATTTATCCTATGCATGTCCTTCATAATTTTGTAAACCTCTACAAGGTCTCCCCTCAGCCTCTGATGCTCCAGGGAAAACTGCCCCAGCCAGTTCAGCCTCTCCCTGTAGCTCAGATCCTCCAACCCTGGCAACATCCTTGTAAATCTTTTCTGAACCCTTTCAAGTTTCACAACATCTTTCCGATAGGAAGGAGACCAGAACTGCATGCAATATTCCAACAGTGGCCTAACCAATGTCCTGTACAGTCGCAACATGACCTCCCAACTCCTGTACTCAATACTCTGACCAATAAAGGAAAGCATACCAAACACCTTCTTCACTATCCTATCTAGAAGCTTGTTTTACAGAACAGTTTTAATTCCCTCCCTTTTTACCAGTTAACTTCATTCTTCAGTTCCTCAAAAAGGTACTCACTGATTTCTGGGGAATTGTTAACCAGAAGTAACTGGACACAGAACCTTTACATACCACTAAATATTTTTACAAACAGTTGGCACTGTTATCAGCTACTTCTCGACATACCTACGTATAGTGGACAGTACAGACTGTTGCTGCACCTCATCCATAAACACTTTCAGCTGTTGCAGGAATGGCTCCTTATGGTAGTTAGGATGGACCGACTCATAATTTGGTACCACTGGTGACAGGAACTTGGGACAAGCAAAGCTGAACAGCTCCTCAAAAATCTGCATCTCACTATTGGGAATAAAAGAAGAGCAGGGTTAGAAATGAAGAAAACACATATTGGGAGAGGGTCATTTAAAAAAAAATCATATAATTGAAAAGCAATGCATTTAGGGATTACGGTTTCAGCCGGACCATTCTAACTTTTACAATGCAGTTAATGCCTAATAAATGCATGCTGTTGTCATGCTGTATTAATGCTCACATAATAGCAGCCTTGTCTTGCTACCTTGGCATTTTATAATGAGAGGGCCTTGCAAAAGTCCATCTCATTTCCTAACCAGCAGCTAAGAGAAGACACAACATTCTGGAACTAGACTAGATCTCCTGTACCCATCAAATTTCTAGCCCTATTGTCGACACGCTTACAATAATCAGGAATCGCAAACCATTAATCAAACGCAGGTGAGGTTTCAGTGTGACACGCCAAAGAGCTAAAAGAGATCCTACTTCAGGTAGTTTCTGAGCAACTTCAGATGACTTGTTCTATAACCATAAATTCTGAGATGGATACGGAGATCTTTGGGTCTTACTCTAGGTTGCATAGGTGGCAATGTTGCATCACAAAGGTCTCATTCTTTCTGGATTGTAGAAGATTACACAGCTCGAATTGAGTCTATCGCATTTTTAAGAGAAAAGGTGGATGCATATCTGATGCAGAGGGAGTTAGTGGGCCACAGGGTGACAATGCAATAACATGATTCATTTGGATTCCTCTTCCAAGGAGCCATGATGTGGGAGGTTCTGGGGTTGGATTGGGGTGGGCAAAGTCAGAAGTCACATGACACCAGTTGTAGTCCCAACAGGTTTATTTCACATCACAAGCTTTCAGAGCGCTGATCCTTTATTAAGCGAACTCTTCACCAGATAAAGGAGCAGCGCTTTGAAATGTTGCGAATTCAAATAAACCTGTTGGATGAGAACTGGTGTCATGTGACTTCTGACCTCTTTTAAGGAGGTGACACAAACAAAGCTAGTCATCTTGTCTCTTTCTCTTAACATTTATGACTTTGGAAACATATGGGACAATCCCACATACCAGCCTGGCTAACAGGATGTGTGACCAAGGTAGATAAGAGGTGGTGTTATGCAGGGAGCTGCCAAAGCGAAACAAAATGCTTGCAGTGCAGTTCCACAAAATGGTCGATGTTGGAGTTGCTTTTTGGAGAAGTGTCTAATGTTTGCAAAGAAAACCTAGGTTCAATGGCTTAACAATGCTAATAATCCAGGAAGATCTGGAAAAGCTGGTTCAGCAAGCAGAGAGCCTGAAGATGAAAAACATGGTTACAGATAAAACCATGAGATTAGGTAGAGGCAGCAAGACTGGGGCTTATTATATTACAGTCACGAGTGTGGCGTTAGAAAAGCACAGCAGATCAGGCAGCATCCGAGGAGCAGGAGAATCGACCTTTCGGGCATAAACCCTTCATCAGTCAATTCTCCTGCTCCTCAGATGCTGCCTGACCTGCTGTGTTTTTCCAGCACCACACTCTCAACACTGACTTCCAGCATCTACAGTCCTTTCTCCTTATTAAATTAGTGTGCTTGAGGTAACAAAACAGAGGGAAGTCTGCAAGATTTACTGGACAGGTTATTAAAACCTCTGGCTCTGTGTTCCCAGGTGAAGACTAAGCAAGAAAAATAATGGGATATTCAAAGTTTGTGCGAAGATTTGTAGCTTGGGTGCTTGTTGTAGTGGTTCTGTTCGCCGAACTTGAAGTTTTTGTTGCAAACGTTTCGTCCCCTGGCTAGGAGACATCATCAGTGCTGTGGAGCCTCCTGCGAAGCGCTTCTTTGATGTTTCTTCCGGCATTTATAGTGGTCTGTCCTTGCTGCTTCCGGGTGTCAGTTTCAGCTGTCCGCTGTAGTGATTGGTATATTGGGTCCAGGTCGATGTGTCTGTTGATGGAATTTGTGGATGAATGCCATGCCTCTAGGAATTCCCTGGCTGTTCTCTGTTTGGCTCGCCCTATGATAGTAGTGTTTTCCCAGTCAAATTCATGTTGCTTGTTGTCTGAGTGTGTGGCTACTAGGGATAGCTGGTCGTGTCGTTTCGTGGCTAGTTGGTGTTCATGTATGCGGATTGTTAGCTGTCTTCCTGTTTGTCCTATATAGTGTTTTGTGCAGTCCTTGCATGGTATTTTATAAACTACATTAGTTTTGCTCATGTTGGGTATTGGCTCCTTTGTTCTAGTAAGTAATGTAAACTAATGTAGTTTATAAAATACCATGCAAGGACTGCACAAAACACTATATAGGACAAACAGGAAGACAGCTAACAATCCGCATACATGAACACCAACTAGCCACGAAACGACACGACCAGCTATCCCTAGTAGCCACACACTCAGACAACAAGCAACATGAATTCAACTGGGAAAACACTACTATCATAGGGCGAGCCAAACAGAGAACAGCCAGGGAATTCCTAGAGGCATGGCATTCATCCACAAACTCCAACAACAAACACATCGACCTGGACCCAATATACCAACTACTACAGCGGACAGCTGAAACTGACACCCGGAAGCGGCAAGGACAGACCACTATAAATGCCGGAAGAAACATCAAAGAAGCGCTTCGCAGGAGGCTCCACAGCACTGATGATGTCTCCTAGCCAGGGGACGAAACGTTTGCAACAAAAACTTCCAGTTCAGCGAACAGAACCAATAATGGGATATTTTAACCAAGACCAAAACTGTACCACATCTAATTATGGTGGCATTCAGGACAAGGTTGTAGATTTTTCAGAAGGGGCTGTGATTTGCAAGGAATGTCCAAAGGAAATAACTAAAATTAAGATGAGGAAAGATTGGAATGTCTGGGAATACAATGGGATGCAGGAAGAAGGAATTTAATAAGGAAATGAACTTCACAGATATATGAGCTAGGCAAACTCTGCTAATGACAAGAATTTAAAACTTAATACAGATGTGTTATAATGTGCCTTTCACAACCACAGGACATCCCAACTGCTTTACGGTCAGTCCTGGCTACTTGCACATTGTAATCCACTGTACCATTGGTGGCAAAGCCTCAAGATGCTGAGGCCCTAGATTCTGGGCAGCACAGTGGTTCAGTGGTTAGCACTGCTGTCTCACAATCTCAGGGACCTGGGTTTGATTCCACCATCAGGTGACTGTCTGTGTGAAGTTTCCATATTCTCCCTGGGCCTGCCTGGATTTGCTCCAGCTTCCTCCCACAGTCTAAAGATGTGCAGGTTTGCTGGATTGGCCATGCTAAATTGTCCATAGTGTATGGGAATGTGCAGGCGAAATGGGTTAGCCAGGGGGAATGCAGGGTTACTGGGATAAGGCAGGGTGTGGGTATAGGTGTGGACCCGATGGGCCAATCGGCCTATTTTCACACTGTAGGGATTCTGTGATTCTTACCCACATATTTCCGTACCTCTACATCTCTTTCATTCTTTAAAGATTTTCCTTCAAATGGACTTGTTTGACAAAGCTCTATTATTCCATGAAGCTCAGCGTCAAATATTATTTGATTAAGGGTCTCATGAAGTACCCTGGACCCTTCACTGGCAAGTTGCTATCAAAAGTATTTTTCAAGTGTAGCCACCATTATAATGCAGTAAATATGGCACAGCAAGCTCCCACAAACATCAGGACAATAAATGACCAGATCATTTGTTTCAGGTGTTAACCGAGACACCAAACATAGGCTGAGGAGTTTCCCAGCCTGTCTTTGAAATAGATGGATGAAAGGGATCTCTCAGCATTAAAGAGTACAACAGTGCTTCAGTTTAGCAACTCATCTGAGCGACAGCAGCTGATGCAGAGTGGCACAAAGGTGTCAACCTAGATTATTCTGGAGAACTCTTGAGCTGCCTTCCTCCTTTATATTGATTTTAATTTCATGTTTTTCCTAATTTAATGCTCTAAAATAAATACAACAATAAACTTCCTTCAGACAGCATTAAAATAATGTACATGCAACCAATTACATAAGCGCAGTCCAAACACACTGAACAACCACTTCTCCGATCCTGTTTACACAGAGTTACCAATGCAGGTGGGAACACAAACACAAAATCCTGATTAGAGCAGACAGAAATTATTTTGCAGAAATTGAGCTAGCAGTCCCATTGTTTTGATCATTAATTTGGTGCTTCATTTAAATCCTTGAGAAATAGTCGCTTTTGTTAGAAATCCCAGTTAAAAATGTTATTTGGTAAAGCATAATGGTTGTTAATGGACTAATAATCCAGAGACCTCCCTCCCTTTTATCTTAGCCTGTTTGGCACACCCTCCTCATTCCTGAAGGGCTTATGCCCGAAACGTCGATTCTCCTGTTCCTTTGATGCTGCCTAATCTGCTGTGCTTTTCCAGCAACACATTTTTAACCTCCTAGTGATTGACAGGTTCAAGTTTCAAAACCCAGTATAAGCGGTGGACAATTCAAATCATTTAAGTTAAATAAATCTGAACTAAAAGCCAGTCTCATGTAATGGTGGTCATGAATCTATTTGATTGACATTAAGAATCCATTTGATTCTCCTTTAGTGAAACCATGGTAGTGATCATGGGTTTGAAAAGTGCTGCCTGAAGGTCACACACCTGACTTGTGCCTTGTACATAGAACATAGAACATTACGACGCAGCTTAGGTCCTTCGGTCCTCGATGTTACGCCAACCTGTGAAACCAATCTGAAGGCCATAAGCTACTCTATTCCATTCTCGTCCATATGCCTATCCAACCACCATTTAAATGCCCTACTGGCTGTGAGCAGAATCTCTTACATTCACAGCAACTCCCAAAAACTCCAATTGCTGGGTGATGTTAACATAGTCCCTGATTATTTCACTCTTATACAAGAGATTAAAAATGTGTTGCTGGAAAAACACAGCAGGTCAGGCAGCATCAAAGGAGCAGGAGAATCAATGTTTTCGGGCATAAGCCTTTCTTCCTGAAGAAGGGCTGATGCCCGAAACGTCGATTCTCCTGCTCCTTTGATGCTGCCTGACCTGCTGCGCTTTTCCAGCAACGCATTTTTAAGCTCTGATCTCCAGCATCTGCAGTCCTCACTTTCTCCTAGTCACTCTTATACAACCCCATTTATAAATTACAATTAGCCAATAATCATTTCAACAGAAGTATCATCTTAACAACAACAATTGAATAATGGATGTGTACAAAGGTACTAGACTCGCTTTTAAATTCCCTCCCCAAAGGTCCCAAACTTCCTCATTTCTGTAACCCCAACACTGCAATTCTGAGTTCCTCCAATTTTAACCCTATTACAACTTTCATTGCTTTATCATTGACAGCCAAACCTGGGACCAACAAGAATTCCTTCTTTGAGTCTATCTGCCTCCAACTTCATCTGGCTGATCAGATTTGTGATTGATTATCCAATTATCTTCATGAAGTATCTAAGAATGCTCTTGTGAAAGGCCTGGGGTTAACACTGCTGCCTCAGTGCCAGGGACCTGGGTTTGATTCCAGCTTCGGGTTCGATTCCAGCTTCGGGTTCTGTCTGTGTGGAGTATGCACATTCTCCCAGTGTCTGCGTGGGTTTCCACCAGGTGCTCCGGTTTCCTCCCTTGGTCCAAAGATGTGCAGGTTAGGTGGATTAGCCATGAGAAATACAGAGTTACAGGGATAAGATGGGAGGGGTGTGTGGGGGTGGGATTCTTTTCAGAAGGTTGGTGTAGACCTGATGGGCTGAATGGCCTCATTCCACACTGTAGGGATTCTATGACATTTTATCCCCTTCTTGGTGCTATATAAATGCACATTGGACAAGGCATCATTACTGAATAACTGCAATATTAT
Source organism: Hemiscyllium ocellatum (assembly GCF_020745735.1). Taxonomy (NCBI): domain Eukaryota; kingdom Metazoa; phylum Chordata; class Chondrichthyes; order Orectolobiformes; family Hemiscylliidae; genus Hemiscyllium; species Hemiscyllium ocellatum. The sequence goes on from NC_083433.1 coordinate 17,292,838, forward strand.
AAATAAATGGACAATTAAGAGGAATAGCAGACCTACCCTTTCTGCATACGCAGCATTTTGTCTCCATATTTCTCTCGTAGCTGTGTGTGGATGCTCTCATCGATCCTCATCGGGTATAGTGTCAAGGCAATTGCCAACAGACTATGCATCTGTTCATTCTGTTTGTTTATCTACAGGTAGATTTGAAAAGGGCAAGGGGAAGAGAAGAAGAAGAAAATGGGCTTTTAATTCTCTCTGTAATTAGTCCATTGCATTTCTACTTGAGGATGGATTCACACCATGATTCAGCAACCCCCATGTCTGCCCATTATGTAACAGAGAGGAAGTATTTTAGTGGAGGCCTTGGGCTAGGAAAAAAAAAATTGAGATTCTAACTCATTTACCAAAATTAAGATAGACATTAGTTTGGCCACCTTTTGGATGCTATTCAGCTTAGTCTGGTCTCCTTGCTATTGGAAAGATGTTGTTAAACTTGAAAGGGTTCAGAGAAGACTGACAAGGATGTTACCAGGTTTGGAGGGTTTGAGCTATAGGGAGATGCTAAATAGGTGAGGGCTATTTTCCATGGAGTGTCGGAGGCTAATGGGTGACCTTATAGAAGTTTATAAAATCACTTTATGGATAGGGTGAATAGCCAGGGTCTTTTCCCCAGGGCAGGGGAGTCTAGAACCAGACAGCATAGGTTTAAGGTGGGAGGGAAAAGATTTAAAAGGGATCTAAGTGGCAACTGTTTCATACAAAGTGTGATGCATGTATGGAATGAGCTTTCAGAGGAGATGGTGGAGACTGGTATAATTACGACATTTAACAGGATAGGTATGTGAATAGAGTATGGGACAAATGCTGGCAAACGGGACTAGCTTAATTTAAGATATCTGGTCAGCATGGATGAGTTGAACAAAAAGGTCTGTTTCCATGCTGTATCTCAGATTTTAAAAGAAAGGGGTTTAGGGAACCCGTGTTATGTGATGGTGAACTAAGCAATTTGTTTTAAGGGTTTCAGAGACAGAAGTTTCTCAAATAAAAAAAAATATAGTGAATGTGAAATTGCTGAAAGATAATTGATTATAGCCATGGCAGCTGAGCAAAAAAAATTTTAACTTGGAGATAGGTGTAACTCATCACTGGGGTTTGAGTATCTGCAAGGTTATTGTTGGGATAAGCGGGATTAACTTTTCTTTCTGATGTTTGCAATTAAATCCTTCTAATACTTCTCAAGTGGTGTGATATAGTTTGCATTTTCTTTTGTGTAATAAACCTTTATATTCTTTTATTGCAAGTACATTGGCAGCCTCTGAGAATACATTCAGTGACTGAGCTCCATGGTAAACCTTTAAAAAGCCTATGGTTTATCAAGCCAGGTTTAAATCTGGGATCTAACTTGCACAGTACTACCATCAGCTCATAACATTTGCCAATTCAAAGCTTTTCGCTTTGTAAAAATGTAGAAATGCAGGCAGTTTGAATTGGCTTATATAAATAAAATCAACCTTCTTTTTGCACCAAAATTACTTTAAACAATTCAAATCAACCAACTTCACATGAAGAGTACAGCATACATAGGTAACACTTTTTTCCAGGTTTACCATCTCATATTTGTAGGTTGAACGTTGAAACATGTTCTTGGTCCTCTGAATATACAGCAAAATGTTGGCAAACACACGAATAGAATCCTGGTAACGACGCATCATCAGGTATGCGAAGCCCACGTAATAATAAGTTGTAACCTGACACTCTGGTACTCGGGAGTACATGCTCTGTAATAGAATGGAACAAAAAAGTAATATTATGTAAGGCACCCTATTCTAAAACCCAGGTATACATATCTGGAAAGCAATTACTTAATCCTTCTTGTACATTTATTAAGCAGTGTAAATGTGGCAAAGCATTCTTTCTTGATTTGTTGATGAGAGAACAGTAGATGAATTGGGTTTAGTCATTTTTCCTTCTGGTTACCTGAGCATTGAGAGTCATTACAAGATTACCATTGCAGGATGTGAGGAGCAGGAGTTGGAATGCTTAGGAATATTTTCACACCACAAGATGTTGATGTGTCAGGAGCTGGCGCTACATCAGATGTCAAATTGAAAGAAGAAACATTGGAATCTTGCTCTACTTGACCTCACTAGAGATGAACAATCTTTCAAGGTGAAATAGGAACTGGGGACAATCAGGTTGAGTTTGGAACTTACTGCGGGGACTAAGGTAGAAAGTCAGTATCTGAACAGGGGGTGAGATGCATTAAAATTCATTAAGTTTTAATTCTCATTCTACCAGCTATTTTAATTAAATAGTCCTGAGCATTGATTATTCTAATAAAGATGCTGCAAACATTGAACAAGACTAAGATATCCTTCATTGTTGTGCCCTCTGATGCTGGCAAGAATGACTCCTTCATGCAATATGGTTCTATAGGTACATTCCAAGTGGCCATTGTTCAGCAGCTTTGGCAGTGGACATCAGGAGCTATTAAACCTGAAAAAGCCCATAAATGAACTTGAACTCAACCAATACTTACACAAGAGCCACTGGCTCTGGAAACTTTCCCAATCTAGTAGGAAAAGTTCTGACAGCAATTAGTATACTCCAAACTGCACAATAGTTCAATCAGCATGGATTCAAGAGCTAAGGCAGGATCTGCATGAACATTGTGTAATGTGTAGTTGCAGGGAGCTATTGAGGAACTGAACACTTTTTGCTAAAAAGGACAGTGAACGAGATCCAGGGCTTGGAGAGACTTCAAAAGAATTTCTATTATCCAGTAAATTTGCACAAGTTTGCAAGTTATGGTTGCAAGGTGGGCATAAATGGAAAACCTGTGTGGAAATCATAATGTAGTTTTGAGGAAGCATAATTCTTAACAGAACCTGCAAAGGCTCTTTGAAATTATCCTAACTCCAAGGCCAGAAATAGTGCATCTTGAAGGGTGTCTTCTTAGCAGATGCGTACACTTCCTTTTCTTTTGTCTCCCTTAATTAATTCAAACATTATTAACTTTTAGCTGATTACATGGACTGGAAGAGGGACTGGTCTCAGTGTTATGTTTGATTTACAGTGTTTTATTTGCAATTTCTCTGGAATTATGAACGTGTTTCCTGTAATGTTACTCCTCTTTAAATGACAGCTATGAAACAAACTAACCAGTGGTTAAGATTAGCTGGTTAACTAAGTTCAGTAAAGCAGTGCAGGTAGGTTATAAAGGGATGCACCTTTTTATTGAGTTCAATATTCTCGAGTACTTTGATAGCCTGGTAGTAATCTCCAAGAAGTGAGTGGAGGCGCAGAAGTCCTACCAGGCTGAAATATCCTAGCATTTTATATAGAGAGTGACGTCCATACTCCCCAGCAACACTCTCAGGATCGCCTGTAATGAGATGAACAGTAGTAGATGTCAATACAGGAGTAAATGTAAATCTTTACAGCAGTCAGTTTTAACCAACACCTGCAAAAGATCTTCTGGTTGTTACCATACAACACTTTGTGGGAGCTTGCTAGGTCATGTTTCTTTACAACAGTGACTACACTTAAAAGCATTTAATTGACTGTAAAGAACTTTGGCAAGACTTAAGATGGTGTTAGACACTATTTAAATATAAGTCTCTTTTGCAAAAAAAGAGGGATATCACTTATATGGAAACATGGTTCATACAACTGATGGAAAAATACAGGTAGAAAAGAAGTGCTTGGAACTGAATTAAAAAGAAAAAGTATGCCAGTCATTCAGGGGTCTGCAAAGTGTGAAGTAGCACTTGTTTGAGAAAAAAAAAGTGGTTGCTTCTGCATTTTAGCTGCTAATTAGCAATCAGTCCAATGCCGAGAGATAAAGCGAAACAAGATATTAGTTAATGAGCACGTGGCCAACCTGGTAATAAATATTTTTCAGGATCAATGGAAACACTAACTGAAATTTCCCAAGATATTCAGTCCCAAAACAGAAGTGAGAGGCGAGGAGGGGAAAGGTGGAATATTAAGAGGGACATGGAACAAAAAAAAACATTGACTTTACACAAATGAGAATCATCCTGCACTTGCCTCCGCTGGTGTAGACCTCCAGTTGCCGGTTGATGTTGGATTTGTCAACCAGTGAATGAAGGACATTGAGGACACTGTGAACATTCCAGATTTTGGGATTTGACCGCAGGAAGTCAATTTCCTCGTCTGTCTTTTTGGCTGTTTTGCAGCGGTACTGACTGAAAGACTGGAACTGTACAGCGAAAGAGAGAGGTTTCAATGGAAGAAATCAACATGGTTAGCCAGACCAGGGTCAAATTTCTGCTGACTGGCCAATTTTGCAGAGCACCATAACAAAAACAAGTTTTCATTTTTGCTATGAATAAAATGTATGGCATATTCTTAACATTTCAATCTCTGCTTAGTCATCAGAGTCACAATACGAAGGTGTATTTTGTTCCTCCATGTTTGCAACCACAGGACCAATGTGGTGAAGAAGTTGAAAGGACATATTGCACAATAATGTTTGTTCCAGTACAAATCCAAAAGAAAATAGGTAAAGTACTTCACTTATCATGCATTTCTCTTCACCACATCATATCTGACTTGAGTTGGTCAACAGACAGAAGGTATAAGATAATATAAACTACTCAGTCTGAATCTGGACTCACTTCATGGTTATAAACAAGAACAGTTATTTCTGCTCTTCATAGAAGTAGTTTGGAACATAAACAGAACAGATAGTTTGCAAGAAAGGATAAATCTCCTGAGGATTTCCTACCCAGCATCACGCTTCGTCCACTGGATGCATTCTGACAATCTAGATGAGAGCTGCCAATTGTCAATAAAAGGCAGAGCCCAATACTAGTTGTTGCAGAGACTCAAAAGTACAGAGAAGGCCCCTCAGCCTCTTGAGAATATCCCAAAAATACATAGTTAAAAATCACACAACACCAGGTTATAGTCCAACAGGTTTAATTGGAAGCACTAGCTTTCTGAGCGCCGCTCCTTCAACCACCTGATGAAGGAGCGACGCTCCGAAAGCTAGTGCTTCCAATTAAACCTGTTGGATTATAACCTGTTGTGTGATTTTTAACTTTGTACACTCCAGTCCAACACGGGCATCTCCAAACCAAAAATACATGTCACAGAAAAGTAATGTGCTGTGGAGATTTAGGCAAATTGATCTGAAGGAAAGGCAGAAATTCACCTGATATATGAACTCATCGATGATGTCCCACAGCCATTGGTTTGGGAGCTCCAGGGGAACTGGACCATCTGCATCTGAAAGGGATGAGATTGTTCTGATTTAAAATGAGCAGAATCTGTACTGCTTGCTCCATGGTCCAACCCATCCATGTCGACCAGATATCCCAACCCAATCTAGTCCCACCTGCCAGCACCCGGCCCATGACCCTCCAAACCCATCCTATTCATATATCCATCCAAATGCCTTTTAAATGTTGCAATTGTACCAGCCTCCACCACTTCCTCTGGCAGCTCATTCCATACTCGTTTCACCCTCTGTGTGAAAGTTGTCCCTTAGGTCTCTTTTATATCTTTCCCTTCTCACCCAAAACCTATGACCTCTAGTTCTGGAATCCCTGACCCCAGGGAAAAGACTTTGCCTATTTACCCTATCCATAATAATTTTGTAAACCTCTATAAGGTCACCCCTCAGCCTCCGACGTCCCAGCCTGTTCAGCCTCCCCCTATAGCTCAAATAGTATACTTTAATTGCTCCAACACAAAGAATGTGAATATTAATTCAGAATTGTGCTGCCCTGCTACTAAGCAAAATACCACAGATGTTGGAGATCTGTTCTCTGATGAAAGATCCAAAATGTTAGCTCCATTTCTCTCCACAGATGCTGCCTGACCAGAGTATTTCCAGCACTTCCTGTATCCATTTGAGCTTTTCTGTTAATATATTTTCAGCTCCTTGTGTCCACCATGTTGACAAGTTCTACTGAAGATTACTATTCAGTAATAATGACTGTATTCACAACACTGTCTCCTCCCTATTCACTCTCTCTAACCATCCCCCTCACACACATAATTTTTGTGGAAGAACCAGGTGCAAGTAAAAGCGAGAATAACGATTTTATTACAAAGAAGTGTACGTACTCAGAATGTAGTTGAACAGATTGCAGTAATTGTAATAGGATTCAAACCTCTGCTCCAATGTAGGTCCTCCCTAGAAGGGAAAGGAAATGAAATGGAACCAGTGAGTATGACAGGAGTAGTTCCTAAATCATGTTTCTTGTAGTTTGCTCTGCAGACTGCACAGAAGCTTAAAGTCCATCAGTGCCCTACTCAACACACTTTTGACAAAGCAATACCAAACTACTGATTATAGTGCACTGTTGCTGTGGAGTTTCAAAATAATTAATGTTAGCCTGCCACAGATCAATAGCAATGGCATAATGTGACAATACTACGGCTTTAAGAGGTTTATTTTATCCTGTTTTTTTAACTAGTAAAAGTTGAGACAGAGGTTTTGAGCACTCTGCTCAAAGCTAATCAAGTAAAGAGCATGTGAAGATCTTAAAAAAAATTGGAACAATAGAAGCATCTTGAATGGATGGGGTCAAGCTCCACAGTAACTGGATTTTTAGTTTTGGCTTTCAGCAGTTTCGAAACTGGATGTGGAAGCTCTTGTTCCTCTCTCTGTTACAGCCAAAAGCTGGGGTTCTCTTCCTGCACGTTTAGAATTGCACGTGAGACAATCTATTTTACTGAATTTGCTTTTGCCACATGTTTATGGGATTCTACTATATTGCACGAGTTAATCAGTAGTAGTTAATATTTGTTAAGCATTTTGATCGAGTTACAGTTGAACCAATTCTTTTCTTTTTACTTTGTCTGTATTTTAACTGTAGTGCAAAAATAAAGTGCGCTTTGCTTAATGTCGAGTAGTTTGATCAATTGAATTGCATCTGGAATGCAATGCCCTATACTTACCTTTAAGGTAAGAAAAGATTAGGGTCTAGACTATCTTCTTAATATATTTTTTTGGGAGGGGGGGTGGTGGTCTGGTCCATAACAATCATAATGACTATTCTCCAATAAAAATGAAGACAACACAGAATATAATGACCTGCACTCTCAGTAACTCAAGCCAAAACTTGTAGAAATCCTGAAATTACGCTACAGAATTGGAAGGATATGTTGACTCATAAGGTTTTATCAAACTTTATTTTTACGGAATATACTAAGTGTTTGCTTTTGTTTACAAAAACTATTATTCATTCACGTGATATGGATATTGCTGGTAAGACCAGCATTTACGGGCATGAAGAAGGTGGCAGTGAGCTGCCTTCTTGCATTGCTGCAGTACTTGGCATGTAAGGACACTCTCAATTCTGTAAGGAAGTGAGTTCCAGGATTTTGGCACAACAACAGTAAAAGAACAGTAATATATTTCCAAGTCAGGATGTTGTATGGCTTAGAGGGGAACTTGCAGACGATGGTCTTCCCACATATCTGCTCTCCTTGTCCTTCTTGGTGGAAGAGATCACGGATTTGGAAGCCTTCATGAGTTGCTGCAGTGTACCTTGTAGAAGGTACACACTGCTGCCACAGAGTTACTGAAGTAGTGCATGTGGAAGACAGTGGTTGGTTGCACCAATCAGGTAGGTTGCTTAAAAATTTAAGATTTTGAAAAGCAAAATACAAGTCCAAGTCACTTCCAATACAGAAGACCAAAAAGTTCTAATTTAAGGGCAACTTTTTCCACTCAGAGGGTGGTACGTGTATGGAATGAGCTGCCAGAGGAAGTGGTGGAGGCTGGTACAATTGCGACATTTAAAAGGCATCTGGATGGGTATCTGAACAGAAGGGGTTTGGAGGGATATGGGCCGGGTGCTGGCAGGTAGGTCTAGATTGGGTTGGGATATCTGGTCGGCATGGACGAGTCGGACCGAAGGGTCTGTTTCCATGCTGTACATCTCTAAGACTCTAATACATTAATTTAAAATGTAATCACTGGTATAAATATGAAAACTACAAAGGAAAAGCTGTGTAACCATAAGGATCGATGAAAAATAGCATATAAAATGTTATACATTTAACACAGATGAACTATTTGGCAAACAGAATGATGGAGTTCAGACTTACGCTGACTTTAGCATAAATGTGTCTGTAGTAGAGTTCCTTGTATAGAATGAGGAAGACAGCATCTGCAAAAGATCATTTTGGAAGGTAAACACACAGTACATTGAACTGTGGTATTTGTCCTATACCCCAGGTGTGGTAATTATTCAGCACATTAGAAGAGATTTACAATACATGAGATATGCAATCTTCAAAATTTTTTTAAAAGTTATCGGTTCTTTTTTCTCCAAACACAAATTTCATCTCCTCTGCTGCTTAAACAGCAACCAAAACAACTTTTTTAAAAAATTAAGTTTCAATTCAAACTTCAAAATTTCGCTTAGCGTTCCAACGTGACCCAGATTTGTTAGCACAAGAAGCTGCTATGGTACATCAGGTTCCAGAACCACAGAAAATTTATCCTCTGATTTCACCATCAAAATCCAGGACACGGACACCAACGACGTGGCAAAATAAAGCTTGCCTACTGGGGCTGGGAGCAGAGGAGGTTGGAGTGAGGTGAATTATGCCTCATTTAAGTTCTGCATGGATGGATACAGAGGGAGGTCACATTACCAAAGACCTTCAGTTGTTTTCGGTTTCTAGAAGTAGCAGTCCTGCCTTTAAATGACCAATTCAAATCCCAAAGATGCGGGTCGCAGTTTAGAAACTAGATTAAACTAATGTAAACATTTGATTGGAACTGAGTACAGGAGCTGCATCTCAATATTGAAATATAGACCGGAACACCTAAAATATAAAGAGTCTCATCAATTCAACAATGGCCTAATGCAGACAAAGATCACTTGCTGCTGCCCTGAAGAATTTGATGTTGTTGTTGAGACTGTTTCACTCCTGGACACTGGACACAACTTGATAAATTTAGAACCCAGTATTCTTCAGCTCTGATGACCATCATAGAGTACTTCAAGATGGGATATACGCATATGAAGCAAACGGGTGTCCATGGGAATCAAAACAATACGTTTTGTAATGAGAGATTTAAACAACGTTGATTCTTTGTCATAGACTTAATAACCTTATTCAAAATTTGGGAGAAGATATGTAGCTCAGGTGCTCATTGTTGTGGTTCTGTTCACCGAGCTGGGAGTTTTTGTTGAAAACGTTTCGTCCCCTTTCTGAGTGACATCCTCAGTGCTTGGGAGCCTCCTGTGAAGTGCTTCTGTGCTGTTTCCTCCGGCCACTGCAGCGGACAGCAACTGACAACCGGAAGCGGCAGAGACAAACCACTATAAATGCCGGAGGAAACATCACAGAAGCACTTCATAGGAGGCTCTCAAGCACTGAGGATGTCACCTAGAAAGGAGACGAAACGTTTGCAACAAAAATCCCAGCTTAATAACCTTATGTTAATTAGAATTAGGTTTATTCTCATATGTACTCAAATACAGGGATACATGAGTACAGCAAAAAGTGTACAAAATTGTCATTTCTGGCTCCATCTTGGGTACAGACACCTAGGTACAAAATCTTAGCTGTAAATTAGAAAAATGAAGTTAAAAGATCAGCATTACAGTTCTTATAAAGATGGGTACAAAGATATGTTAAAAAAAAATTATATACAGTGGATATATTCAAGTGGTGGGCATCTGGGGATTTACTTCTGTTCTTAAATATACAGGAGCAGACTAACACTGAGATTGTTAAGCTTGGAATTGTACGTTTGTAACTGTATTGCTGTTAAATAAAACTTTATAAAAGCATGTAAAGATTGAATTCCAGTTCTATCCTTCACTGCCTGACTTTCAGGAATGTTATTTTGTGGGCAGGGAGTCATCTATGGAACAGTACATTAACCAAAGATTATCAAAAAGAACAAGCTGAAAACCCGAAGACTCTACCATTTCGACATATGGATGCAATAGCTTCAGCCTCAGGCCAAGGGGAGTTTTTGAAGAACCTTTCCGTCAGTTTATTCCAGCTGAAGAAACAGGAAAATGAAAGAATTACTCAAGGAGTTTCCGTCATTGCTACCAAATCACTTTCACACCACAGATGATGATATCTCTTACTGAATAGTTCTGTGCTGTTGGTTTTTAGTAACAAGTTAAATAGATTAGATTACTTACAGTGTGGAAACAGGCCCTTCGGCCCAACAAGTCCACACCAACCCGCCGAAGCGCAACCCACCCATACCCCTACATTTACCCCCTACCTAACACTACGGACAATTTAGCATGGCCAATTCACCTAACCCCGCACATTTTTGGACTGTGGGAGGAAACCAGAGCACCCAGAGAAAACCCACGCAGACACGGGGAGAACGTGCAAACTCCACACAGTCAGTCAGTCGCCTGAGGCGGGAATTGAACCCGGGTCTCTGGCGCTGTGAGGCAGCAGTGCTAACCACTGTGCCACCGTGCCATCCACAAATATGATTCTGAAAATTCTGGTTCAGTGCAGCAAAACATTCCTGCTCCTGTACTCAAATCTTTTTTCTATGAAGGCCAAGATACCATTTGTCTTCTTCACTGCCTGCTGCACTTGCAATGCTTATTTTTAGTGACTGGCATATAGGGACAGCCAGATCTCATTGCACCCTTTCCCGAAGTATCACCATTCAGGTCATAATCTGCCTTCCAGGTTTTCATCCCAAGCAAAATAACCTCACATGCATCCACATTACACTTCATCTGCCATGTTTGCTCACTCACTCAAATTGTCCAAATCACACTGAAGCATTTCTGCATCCTCCTTACAGTTCACCCAGCTTTATGTTGTCCGCAATTTTGAAGAAATTATATTTAGTTCCCACATCTAAATCACTAATATATATTCAATAACTGGGGTCCAAGCCCTACTAGTCACTGGCTGTCACTTTTGGAAAATGACCCATTCAGTCTTATTATTTATTTCCTGTCTGCCAACCAGTTCTCTTACCAATGTCAGTACACTATCCCCATGTCTCATGTGCTTTAATTTTACACATTAATCTCTTATGTGGGACCTTATCGAAAGTGTTCTGAAAGTCCAAGTAAACCATATCTATTGGTTCCTCCTTATCAACTCTATTACTTATATCCTTGAAAAATTACAGTTAATTTGTCAAGCAATGCAATAGAGAGTCACCAAATAAATTCTTGCAGATAAGAGGCTGGCCTAAGAGGAGAGATTAAATAGAACAGGGCTAGTCTTTCTGGAATTCAGAATAAAGAGATTACCTCAATGAAATGAAACAGATTCTTTACTGCACTTAATGGGGTAGATACAGAGAGGCTGTTTCATCTGACTTGAATTAGGAATCCTCATCTCAGGAAAAGGGCTGAGATATTTACTTCAGAGAGGACAGGAGTAATGCTTTCATTCAGTGTGAATCCTTAGTGTTCTCCACTCCAGACCTCTGCGAACATTCAGTTGCCAAGTATATTTTAGGCAAAGTTCAATATATTTTTGGATATGTGGATACAGTAGCATAGTGTTGATGGTACAGGTGGCCCAGTGGTTCATACAGTTTATTTCTTATTTCTTCATGTTCTAGGAACATAGAATTTATGGGGAGTATCTGTTTAGTCCTTTGAGCTTACTCTGCCATTCAATAAAATCTGATCCGTTGCAATTTCAACTTTAATTTCTTGACTTCCCTCAATCTCCTGCAAAGCATGCATCAGAAGTAACAATGGACTGAAAACCAAACTATGCCTTTTAACAAGAAGTGTGAAGGCAAGTTTGACAAATATTTCTCTTTATAAAACATATAGGTCTTTCATTTAGTGATCCACAAACATATGCAGTGAATGTTTACCATCAGTACCTGTTTTCGTAGATATCCTGAATTTCATAAAGTTTCTGTTCAATTACATCACTGGAAACACGGTTAGATTGTAACTCATAAACCTTTTGGTCAATCAGGTCAGTGACAGTTTTATGGAAGTACTGGATGAAATTTTTGATGACTTCCGGGATCACATGATACGTTTGCTGTTCATATTGACGTTCATATGCAAGGTCCTGCTTAGGGTCACCTGAGAAAATAAAAAGGATTGTTACAATAATTGATTCCCTTCCTAACATTCTTTCACTCCTTCCACATAACTGAAGTACTACTGGTACTTCCTGGTATTTACCCAAGTTAGGAATTTTAAACCACCACACATTTCAGCCAATAGAACAAAGATCAATAAAGCACAAGAACAGGCCGCTTTGTCCCTTCAAGCCTGCATGACATATTTTGCCCTTCCACACTAAAATGGTCTTCATTTACAGAATCTGTATCCCTCTATTCCCTTCCTATTCATGCATTTGTCCAGATGTTTCTTGAATACTACTACTGTGTCTGCTTCCACCACCTCCTCTGGCAGTAGGTTCCAGTCACTCATCACCCTTTGTGTGAAAAACTTGCCTCACACATCTCTTTTAAACTCACCTTCCATCCTGCCCCTTGAACCTGTATCCCCTAGTAATTGACTCCTCTCCCCCGGGAAAAAGCCGCATACTTTCCACTCTATCCATTTGCATATTGTTAATTCGGTTTCTCTCTCCAACAACACTGCCTGGCATGCTGTTTTTTTTAAAAAATTCATTCATGAATTGTGAAGCAAAGCCAACATTTACTGCCCACATTTGCACATTTGCTGTGGCTGAATTCTCCTTTCTACACCTCTAGCACTGAAGATAATTGTAAGCCAAGACATACTGGATGCCTACTCTATGATTACCCAGGAGTACAAGCACTATATTGGGTGATATACCTATTTACTTAGCCAGCCATGTCCCCTTCCTCCCATGCCTAAAATTGTTACACTGAATGACAGTGTGCCCCTCCAGATTGCAGGCTATTTACAACAAAACAGCCCCAGGCACTCCTGAAACATTTGTGCAAGGCAAGGCCTAGCTGTTAAAATCAGCAAGGCCTAACATCACATTGGGGTTCATGCACAAGATAGCTGCCTGACTCCCCAACCCCTACTTCTTTAAAATGAGGGCCAATGTGACCAATTCACTGTTTCACTCACTCACTCAGCTCGGCTGTCCCTTTAGTTCAAGCCAATAATCACATTCAGTTACAGACTCTCATGTGTTGGCATGTTTACAGTATCTAAGCAAGCACACCAAACAATAAATATGAGATTTACCTGTATGGAGGTCATAATCAGCGTTGTAGGCATATGGATCATACTGTGGACAGAAGTGAAGACAATTTAGCATCAATGATGCAAACATAAAATAAGTGGCAAAAAGTTAGGAAAAGTGCAGACATTTTTCAGGCAAGACAAATCTTGTGTGCAGTAAAAACAAAAGTATGTAAAAGTAACTCACTCCACTACCATCATTTTCTCCTGTTAAAGTTGCCAAGTCCTAATTTCTCATTACAGCGACAAGACTGGTGATAGCTTAACCCAATAGTCACCACATCTCAAATAAGGAGACAGGTTGAGATGGAGAATACTTCATGGTAACCTCAGGCAGTGGGGAACTACACTGTTGACATCACAAACTGGGTATTCAGACAACTAAGCTGACCAACCCCCTTTTACCTATTAAATACCAAGTGATACAAAGCACTTTACAATAACCTTGTGCAACGCAGCATTATGCACAGGATTAGCTGCAAGGAGAAATTTCAAGTCAGCAGCAAGATTACAGAGAGACATTGTTGAGTTGGTGTTTGTCAGTGTTCATGCTCACAACAGGTTTCCTCTCATTTTATTTCACCGAACAAGAACAGAACTGGAAATAATTTATGTAACTAAGAGAGTTTAGGCAAATACAGACACAGGGAAATTGGGGAAAAATAGAGTTGGAGGGGAAGCAGAAGCACCTTCTGGGGAAGGTGGGACCTCTATAAACATGATGGTCTACACCTGAACCTGAGGGGCACCAGTATCCTTGGGGGGAGGTTTGCTAGTGCTCTTTCGGGGGGGTTTAAACTAACTCTGCAGGGGCATGGGAACCTGGACTGTAGTTTTAGGGTGCAGGACCTGGAGTGTAGGGAGGTTAGGAACCAGGCATCAATCTCGAAGGAGGATGCCTGTAAACAGGAAGGTGGCTTGAAGTGTGTATACTTCAATGCGAGAAGTATACGAAATAAGGTAGGTGAACTTGCAGCGTGGGTTAGTACTTGGGAGTTCGATGTTGTGGCTATTACGGAGACATGGGTAGAACAGGAACAAGATTGATTGTTGCAGGTTCCAAGGTTTAAATGTTTTAGTAGGATCAGAGGTGGGGGTAAAAGAGGGGGAGGTGTGGCATTGCTTGTCAAAGATAGTATTACAGCAGTGGAAAGGGCGATGGACGAAGACTCGCCATCTGAGGTAGTTTGGGCTGAGCTTAGAAATAGGAAAGGTGAGGTCACCCTGTTAGGAGTTTTCTACAGGCCTCCTAATAGTCCTAGAGACGTAGAAGAAAGGATTGCGAGGATGATTCAGGAGAAGAGTGAAAGTAATAGGGTGGTTTTTATGGGGGACTTTAACTTTCCAGATATTGACTGGGAAAGCTATAGCTCGAGTGGGTCGGTGTTTGTCCAATGTGTGCAGGAGGGTTTCCTGACACAATATGTAGACAGGCCAACAAGAGGTGAGGCTATACTGGATTTGGTTCTGGGTAACGAACCAGGCCAGGTGTTAGAATTGGAGGTAGGTGAGCACTTTGGGGACAGTGACCACAATTTGGTGACTTTTACTCTAGTGATGGAGAGGGATAAGTGTGCACTACAGGGCAAGAGTTATAGCTGGGGGCAGGGAAATTATGATGCGGTGAGGCATGACTTAGGATGCGTGGCTTGGAAAAGTAGGCTTCAAGGGAAGGGCGCAATCGATATGTGGAGCTTGTTCAAGGAACAACTACTGAGTGTCCTTGATAAGTATGTACCTGTCAGGCAGGGAGGAAAGGGTCATGTGAGGGAGCCATGGTTTAATAAGGAATTGGAATCCCTTGTTAAAGGGAAGAGGGCAGCCTATGTAAAGATGAGGCGTGAACGTTCAATTGGGGCAACTGAGAGTTATAAGGTAGCCAGGAAGGATCTAAAGAGAGAGCTAAGAGCAGCAAGGAGGGGACATGAAAAGTCCTTGGTTGATAGGATTAGGAAAAACCCAAAGGCTTTCTATAGGTATGTCAAGAATAAAAGAATGACTAGGGTAGGAATAGGTCCCGTCAAGGATAGTAGTGGGAAGTTGCGTGTGGAGGCTGAAGAAATTGGGGAGACACTGAATGAATACTTTTCGTCAGTATTCACTCAGGAACAGGACATTGTTGCCAATGTGAATATTGAGTCACAATTAATTAGAATGGATGTCTTTGAGATATATAGGGAAGAGGTGTTGGAAATTCTGGAAAGGGTGAATGGAGATAAGTCCCCTGGGCCTGTTGGCATTTATCCTCAGATTCTCTGGGAAGCAAGGGAGTAGATTTCAGAGCCATTGGCCTTGATTTTTATGTCCTCGTTGTCTACGGGAATAGTGCCAGAAGACTGGAGGATAGCAAATGAGGTTCCCTTGTTCAAGAAGGGGAATAGGGATAACCCTAGTAACTATAGGCCGGTGAGTCTTACCTCTGTTGTGGGCAAGGTCTTAGAGAGAATTGTAAGGGATAGGATTTATGAACATCTGGATAGGAATAATGTGATCAAGGATAGTCAGCATGGTTTTGTGAAGGGCCGGTCGTGCCTCACAAACCTTATTGAATTCTTTGAGAAGGTGACTAAGGAGGTGGACGAGGGTAAAGCGGTAGATGTGGTGTATATGGATTTTAGTAAGGCGTTTGATAAGATTCCCCATGGTAGGCTACTGCAAAAAATACGGAGGTATGGCACTGAGGGGGAGTTGGAGGTTTGGATTAGGAATTGGCTGGCTGGAAGAAGACAGAGGGTAGTAGTTGATGGTAAAGGTTCATCTTGGAGTACAGTTACCAGCGGTGTTCCGCAAGGATGTTTTGGGACCATTGCTGTTTGTCATTTTTATAAATGACCTGGAGGAGGGGCTAGAAGGTTGGGTGAGCAAGTTTGCGGATGATACGAAAGTTGGTGGAGTTGTTGACAGTGAGGAAGGATATGGCAAGTTACAGTGGGATATAGATAAGCTGCAGAGCCGGGCAGAAAGGTGGCAAATGGAGTTCAATGTCGCTAAGTGTGAAGTGATTCACTTTAGTAAGAGTAACAAGAAGATGGAGTACTGGGCTAATGGTCAGATACTTGGTAGTGTGGATGAGCAAAGGGATCTTGGTGTCCATGTACACAGATCTCTGAAAGTTGCCACCCAGGTAAATAGTGCTGTGAAGAAGGCATATGGTGTACTGGCTTTTATTGGTAGAGGAATTGAGTTCCGGAGTCCTGAGGTCATGTTGTAGTTGTATAAGACTCTGGTGCGGCTACATCTGGAATATTGTGTGCAGTTTTGGTCGCCATACTATAGGAAGGATGTGCAGGCACTGGAACGGGTGCAGAGGAGGTTTACCAGGATGTTGCCTGGTATGGTAGGAAGATCGTATGAGGAAAGGCTGAGGCACTTGGGGCTGTTTTCATTGGAGAAAAGAAGGTTTAGGGGTGACTTGATAGAGGTGTACAAGATGATTAGGGGTTTAGATAGGGTTGACCATGAGAACCTTTTTCCACGTATGGAGTCAGATATTATGAGGGGACATAGCTTTAAATTAAGGGGTGGTAGATATAGGACAGACGTTAGGGGTAGATTCTTTACTCAGCAAGTCATGAGTTCATGGAATGCCCTTCCAGTAACAGTGGTGGACTCTCCCTCTTTATGGGCATTTAAACGGGCATTGGATAGGCATATGGAGGAAAGTGGGCTAGTGTAAGTTAGGTGGGCTTGGATTGGCACAACATCGAGGGCCGAAGGGCCTATACTGCACTGTATTTTTCTATGTTCTATGTTCTAATGAAGAAATGGTCAGGATAAAATGGAAAGCAGGAGAGGTTAGACGACAAAAGGTTCTTAACCTGATTTATTCATTCTGTTTCTCTCTGCACAGATGCTGTCTGGCATTTATTCATGAGCTGTGAGGCAAAGCCAGCATTTATTGCCCATCTCTAACTGCTTTTGAAAGATCATGTGAGCTGCCCTTTTGCAATGCTGTAGCGCTTCGGGCGTAGGAATACACGCAGTGCTGTAAGGAACAGACATCCAGGAGTTTTTACTCAACAACAGGGAGGAATGGCGATATAGTCCCAAATACAGATGGTGTCTCACTGGTAGATGATGATATTCCCATTCATCTGCTACCCTTGTTTTCTCACATGATAGAGGTTGACGTTTACAGGGTTCTGTCAAAAAGTCTTGCTGAGTTATTCCTTTCCCAGCATCTGTAGCAATTTGCTTTTGTATTTGTGTTTAACTCATTGTCGCCTTTAGTCATACAGACGCACAGCATGGAAAAAGACCCTTCAGTCCAACCTGTCCATGCCAACCAGATATCCTAAACTAATCTAGTCCCATTTGCTAGCATTTGACCCATATCCCTCTAATCCTTTACTATTCATGGACCCATCCAGATACCTTTTAAATGCTGTAATTGTAACAACCTCCACCACTTCCTCTGGCAGCTCATTCCATAAATGCACCAGGCTCTGCGTGAGAAGATTGCTCCTGAGGAGCCTTTTAAATCTTTCCCTTCTCATCCGAAACCTATGCTCTCCAGTTCTGGACTCCCCCAACCCTCGTCAATTTAGCCTTTCCATGCCTCCCATGATTTTATTAACCTCCATAATGTCACCCCTCAGCCTCTGACACTCCAGAGAAAACAGCCCCAGCCTATTCAGCCTCACCCTATAACTCAAACCCTCCAATGCTGGAAACATCCTCATAAATCTTTTCTGAACCCTTTCAAATTTCACAATATCCTTCCTAAAGAATATCCAGGAAAATTGCACCACATGGAAGTTCTATTCTCCCTTCAGCCAAGATTTCTGTCTCTTGTTCATTAGATTAGATTAGATTACTTACAGTGTGGAAACAGGCCCTTTGGCCCAACAAGTCCACACCGACCCGCCGAAGCGCAACCCACCCATACCCCTACCCCTACATTTACCCCTTACCTAACACTACAGGCAATTTAGCATGGCCAATTCACCTGACCCACACATCTTTGGACTGTGGGAAGAAACCGGAGCACCCGGAGGAAACCCACGCAGACACAGGGAGAACGTGCAAACTCCACACAGTCAGTCGCCTGAGTCGGGAATTGAACCCGGGTCTCAGGTGCTGTGA
Source organism: Hemiscyllium ocellatum (assembly GCF_020745735.1). NCBI lineage: Eukaryota > Metazoa > Chordata > Chondrichthyes > Orectolobiformes > Hemiscylliidae > Hemiscyllium > Hemiscyllium ocellatum. The sequence goes on from NC_083433.1 coordinate 17,311,059, forward strand.
GACAGCAGTGCTAACCACCGTGCCACCGTGCTGCCCACATCTTCAATGCTTTCTGTTTCCTCCTTGTGTCTCTGATCAGGTATTTACCAAAACTCACTTTCTCAGCTACATTGGGCGGCACGGTGGCACAGTGGTTAGCACTGCTGCCTCACAGCGCCTGTAGACCCGGGTTCAATTCCCGACTCAGGCGACTGACTGTGTGGAGTTTGCACATTCTCCCCGTGTCTGCGTGGGTTTCCTCCGGGTGCTCCGGTTTCCTCCCACAGTCCAAAGATGTGCGGGTCAGGTGAATTGGCCAAGCTAAATTGCCCGTAGTGTTAGGTAAGGGGTAAATGTAGGGGTATGGGTGGGTTGCGCTTCGGCGGGTCGGTGTGGACTTGTTGGGCCGAAGGGCCTGTTTCCACACTGTAAGTCTAATCTAATTTCTTTTCTCAGCTTTGATTCCCTCTTAAATGGAATCAAAAAATGTGGTGTTGGAAAAGCACAGCCAGTCAGGCAGCATCCAAGAAACAGGAGGATCGACATTTCGAGCATAAGATCTTAATTCCTGATGAAGAGCTTATCTCAAACATCGACTCTCCTGCTCTTCGGATGATGTGCTTTTCCAACACACCTTTTGACTCTGATCTCCAGCATCTGCAGTCTTCACCTTCTCCAACTGGAATCAAAGAAAAATGATGAATTTAATGCTTCTGGACAAATTAAACACATTGAATGTCTGCTATAAAACATGAAGGGGTTCACAAGATGGAGGTAGAGAAGTTGTTTCCATGACTGATGAAGTTCACACAAGGGTGCAGCAACAAATGACATTAAAATAAGATTCTTTAATATTGGCAGCGTGAAACAGATAGTATTAATAAGTGAAGCTTGATGCATACAGCAGTCTAAGGGCAAGAGGAGAATACATATGGGAAGAAGGTCTTCCAAAATATAAACACTAGCATAGACATGCTGGGCTGAACACATTGTTCTGTGCCAGGAAAAAACACCCACCCAAATAAGATAATTTATCCTCAATTTCTTTCCAAGTTTCACAATGTGAGATTGCAGTCCCTCTTTCGTTATTTGAAGGGGCTGCTCTTCAACCTCTGGCTCCATAATCAGTTCCAAGCTCTTGATCAACTGTGACAGGGGAGTGGGAAAACCAGAGGACCTCGTTGTTGTTGTTTCTGACCAAGCTGGCTACCTACAGGATCCATGTTACACATTGTCTGTGGGAGTGGGAGTGCTGGGTATCTGTTTCTGCTCCAGAGTTTTGGCCATATTCAAGAAAAGTAGCACGTTGTGTTCATCTTAAGAATTGCAGAGCATGGAATGTAACAAGGACACTGGAACAACTCTACTTCATTTTATAACTTCCCTCTAAATTCTTAACAGTCTTTTGTCTGATAGAATTTTGTTTGAGCTTTGCCTGGAGTTCTACCAACTGAGACACAGTTGACACTACAGTCGTAGTGATTAAAGCACAGGAGATTGAAGGAAGTACAGTAAACCTCCAGAATCCAGTATGTACAGACAATGGGAAGTGCAGGTTACATGAATCTGTTGGTTGCACGAGAAATACTAATAGTGGCTGGGAGAACTCAACCCGTCGCTGCCACAAGATTAATGTGCATTTTAAAAACTAGTGGCTAGGACCGCTCTTAAATACAAGGTTTTAATCAAAAATAGAGAGAGAAACCAAACAAACAATCAGTTCCAGAGCAATGAGGTTACAATTCTGGTTTAGCCTTTTAATCTCAGACTGTTGTATTACGGGAGAACTACTGCATGTAGTAGGGAGGTGCCTTTCTGACTGCCAGTTGACCAAGAATTCCAGATAACTAGGTATTAGATAACAGGGACATTACTATACATGCAAATCAGCGTCACAGGAGAACTGTTAGGGCTCCAGGTCATTGGACCTGTTGTCAGCTATCTCCAGCACTTCCGTAAACCACGTCCACAAACACTCACTTCCTCCACCACCAGCACTCAATAGCAGGGTGTAGCAAAGCAAGATACACTGCAGAAATGCACCAAGGTTCCTTAGGCAGCACTTTCCCAACCTATGACCACCACCATCAGAAGGACAAGAACACAGAATACATGGGAACACCACCACCTGCAAGTTTTCCTCCAAGCCATATCTCATCATGATTTGGAAATATTTCAGTGTCAGTGGACCAAAGCCCTGAAACTCTGTGACAGAACTGTGGGTCTGCCTATACAAAATAAACTGCAGGGGTTCAAGAATACAGCCTGCCATCACTTTTCCCAGTGCGACAAGGAATGGGCAATAGATGTTGGCCCAGCTTGCAACACCCCAATCCCATGAAATGAACTAATATCACAGCACACCTCTCATTGTAGTTTCACATAAAATATATTATTCATACTGATACATAAGGAAATCCCAGCCCAAGTTCAACCCAAAATAAAACGAAAAAATTGCAAGACCTTCCTACAAGACTTGCAGTCATGAAAGTTCTTATCCTGAGATCAACTGACACCCACAAAAAACCTGCCCAGTTCTTTCTCATTGAATTTCTTTTACCTGTTATTCTGCACTGATATTTAAATTGCAATCCCCCTCTGAAGCTAAATTTCCTCTCCTGACAAATGAGAAAATCAAGAGATAGCCCGAAAGAGGTATTTATAATGATCAAAGGTTTTAATTAGAATAGATATAGAAAAGATGCTGCTATCACGTCTGAAGAAGACTAGAAACAGGAGTAGAATGGTGCTGGAAGAGCACAGGTCAGGCAGCATCCAAGAAGCAGGAAAATCGATGTTTCAGGCAAAAGCCCTTCATTCTGATGAAGGGCTTTTGCTCAAAACTTTGATTTTCCTGCTCCTCGGATGCTGCCTGACCTACTGTGCTTTTCCAGCACCACTCTAATCTAGACTCTGGTTTACAGCATCTGCAGTCCTTGTTTTTACCTAGAAACAGGAGTAGGCATCAAGGTCCCACCATTCAATGAGATCATAGCTGATCTATGGCCAACTCAATGTACATGCCTTTCACCCATATCCCTTAATACTATTACTTAACACAAGTTTATTTATCTCAGATTTAAGATGAACAACTAATCCAACTTTCACTGCCATTTTTGGAAGATAACTTAAATATCTACCACTCTTTTTGTGTAAGAGTGCTTCCTAACATCTCTCTGGAACAGTCTGGACCTAATTCTCAAGTTATGCCCCCTCGTTCTAGAATCCCCTACCACTGAAAGGTTTACTTTCATCCACCCTGCCTTTTCCTATTCATTTCTTGACGATTTCACCACCTTGTCTACCTGTGACTCCACTTTCAAGGAGCTAGGCACCTGCACCCCTAGGTCTCTTTGTTTGGCAACACTCCTCAGGGTCCTATTATTAACTATATAATTCCTGCCTTATCAAGATGGAACACCTCACATTTATTCTAAATTAAACTCCATTTGTCAATCCTTGGTCCACAGGCCTTTCTGATCAAGGTCCCATTGAAGAAGGTTGTCTCAGAGTACAATGTGCAATGTTGGTGCTATTCTGAAGCAGACACTAGCCACCCAGCCAACTGGGCTAACCAGTCTCTAGTTCACCTTGGACTCCGAAATAAAGTTGCATTCCTCTGCTTGAGCTCAAAGACAAAGGTTAACATTCCTGTACAATTCTGAGGGAGCATTGTACTGTCTGATCCAGAGTGAGGTTCAATCAAGGTCCCATTTAATTGCCTAGTTGGATGATAAAAGATCCTATGACATTATTTCAAACAGATGGAGATTCTGAATCCACTAGAAAGAATAGTTCAGTACAATATTTTAAAGATAACACTAAGTTTTAATGGGAAGGGGGTTGTTTGGAAAAATTGAGGCTCCTTTGGGCCTCAGGCTGCAGGAACCATGTGTTTGTGACATTAACGAAACAGCCAAAATATCACTCGACCCTCGCCGCAAACTCACCTCCGCCCCATAATCATCCGCAAAAGCCGACATCTCCCTCTCGGTTTCTCTCTTTCTGTAAAACTATTTTACTTTTTTAAGAGAAACTCGATGTTCCCGCAGACAGAGGAGAACACAACCGACCGGCCTTTCGTGTTCCACAGAAAAGGTTCCCCGGCGCAGCACAAGTGCCAGGGAACAGTTCCTCTTCACAAAGTCTTTGCAGCTACAATGCAATCTTAAAGAAAAATGCTTCAGTTCCTTAAATAAATCAATTTATTATCATAATTCAGTTCCTATCATAAATAAATGATATCTTATTTATTATTGCTAGATATTATACCTTAGATATTTATTCTTCCTCTTATTTTTCCATCTCAGTAGGATGTTTACTTTTATTCATGGGATGTGGAAGCACAGGACAGCATCTATCCCTAATTGCCAGACAGAAGGTGGTATTAGATTACTTACAGTGTGGAAACAGGCCCTTTGGCCCATCAAGTCCACACTGACCTGCCAAAGCGCAACCCACCCATTCCCCTACATTTACACCTTTTTGACCTAACACTACGGGCAATTTAGCATGGCCAATTCACCTGACTTGCACATCTTTGGACTGTGGGAGGAAACCGGAGCACCCAGCGGAGACACACGCAGACACGGGGAATACGTACAAACTCCACACAGACAGTCACCTGAGTCGGGAATTGAACCCGGGTCTCTGGCGCAGTACTAACCACTGTGCTGCCATGCCACCCGTGCCTTTTCAACCTCTTCCAGCCCTCGGAGTAGAGGGACACCCACCGTTCTAAAAGACCCTGTAATGTTATTTCAATAAGGAAGAGCAGCAGAGTTCTCCCCACTTTTGACCAAAGGTCACAGAACTGGTGTGAACAGAGGAAGTTATTATATTTGCAGATGACACCTAAACTGGAGGTGTAGTGGACAACGAAGAAGGTTACCTCAGAGTACAACAGGATCTTCGTCTGATGGGCCAGTGTGCCGAGGAGTGGCAGGTGGAGATTAATTTACAATAAATGTGAGGTCCTGCATTTTGGAAAGGAAAATCAGGGCAGGACTTATACACTTAATGGTAAGGTCCTGGGAAGTGATGCTGAACAAAGAGACCTTGGAGTGCAGGTTCATAGCTCCTTGAAAGTGGAGTTGCAACTAGACTGGATAGTGAAGAAGGTATTTGGTATGTTTGCCTTTAATGGACAGTGCATTAGGTGCAGGAGTTGGGAGTTAATGTTACAGCTGTCACAAGACTTTGGTTAGGTCATTTTTTGAATACTGTATTCAGTTTGGTCTCCCTGCTAAAGGAAGGTTGTTATGAGACTTGAAAAGGTTCAGAAAAGATCTACAAGGGTGTTGCCAGGGTGGAGGGTTTGAGCTATAGGGAGAGGCTGAATAGGCTGAAGCTAATTTTCCAGAGCATCAGAGGCCAAGGGATGACCTTATAGAAGTTTATAAAATCATGAGGGGCATAGATAGGATGAATAGCTAAGGACTTTTCCCCAGGAGAGGGGAGTCCAAACCTAGATGGATTGGGTTTAAGGTGAGAGGGGAAAGATTTAAAAGGAACCTAAGTGGCGACGATTTTTAATCCGAGAGTATGGAATGAGAAAGTGATGGAAGCTGGTACAATGACATCATTTAAAAGGCATCTGGATGGGTACATGAATAGGAAGGTTATAGAGGGATATGGACCAAATGCTGGCAAATGGGACTAGATTAATTTAGGATATCTGGTCGTCATGGACGAATTGGACTGAAAGGTCTATTCCATGCTGTATATCTCTGTGATTCTCTGACTCTGCAAAGATGCCACCTGCCTGGGCACTTCCATTCAATGAGATCATGGCTGATCTGTTTATGCTTTGAATTCCACATTCCAATCTACACTCAATAACCTTTGATTCCCTTGACTAACAAGAATTTCCTATATCAACCTTAAAGGTATTCATTGATTAAAATAAAAACTGCATATACGGCAAATCAGGATCAAATACTGAAATTGCTGGACAAACTCAGCATGTCTGGCAGCATCTGCAGAGAGAAAGCAGAACTAACATTTTGGGTTTAGTGACCATTCTTCAGAATGGCAAAGTATAATTGTTAATTATTTAAAAATACAAATAGATCCATTATTTATTTTTGGTAACACTTTGAGATATTTTTACAATATTAATTGTAAGGTACCAATATAAATTAAAAGAATTGCCAATTAACCCGACATGTGTGATCTTCACACGAATTGGTGCTATTTGGCACTGGGTCAAACTCAACCCATTCACAAACTGGGTGCTACTGTGGCAGACTGACCACAGTCCACAAAAATACTGAATAGTATCTATACTGTAGAGCACACATGACAGCTCAAAGCACCTTCCAAAGAAATACTTTTGAACAGCACTAGCTGTTATAATGTAGGAAACACAGAGGCCAACTTGCAGGTAGCAAACTCCCACAGACAGCAATACAATCAAGACTAGATAATCTGTTTATTTGATGTTGACTAAAAAAAAGACACATATTCAAGAATAAGGGGATAACTGAAATAAAAATAAAACATTTTGGAAACACTTAGCAGGTTCACAAGGCGACAATGGAAATAAATAGAGTTAATGAATCAGGTCAATGACTGTTAAGCTACACTTAATTCTATTCCTTTTCTCAGATATTGCATGTCCTGCTGAGCATTTCCAGCAATGTTTGTTTCTATTTCAGATTTCCAGAATTTAAAATTAAATATTAAGTATAAATATGTATGAATGGTAAACATGCAGAACAAAATAAATTTTAATAAATGTATAACATGAAAGCTCCTAATTTTAAACATACATCCAAATGAATGTAATGCTGCAGCATTTAAAAAAAAAGTTGTGAACGTGGGTGTCCTTATGAAGATTTATTCCTTATTCCAAGTTTTCCCTGAGAAGGTGTTGGTGAGCCCCCCCTCTCGATCCACAGCAGCCTGCAGCGCTGTATAAGGACAAAGTTCCAGGATTTTGAACCAGAAACAATTAAAAAATGGCAATATAATTGCAGGATGGTGAGTGACATGGAGAGCTACTAGCAAGCATGTAGTACCTCCATGGGTTTGATTCCCCAGTCCTTCTAGGCTTAGGAGTTACTGTCAAGGAAACCTTGGTGAGATTTGATTTGATTTGATATTTTGTTGTCACATGTACCTAAGTACAGTGAAAGTTTTGTTTTGCGAGCAGTACAGGCAGATCATGTCAAAGAAGATCATAGCGGGCTTAGATAGACTAAGGCATGCCAGGTTATGGCTGCACAGGAGGCGCCCAAAAAGCCAGATCAACATTAGATTTGAAATTAGGAAGGTTCCATTCAGAAGTCTAATAACAGCATGTTGGGGCATGTAGTCAAGCTTCTGTAGCTTCTGCCTGATGGATGAGATTGGAAGAGAGTATTACCAGGGTGGTAGGGGTCTTTGATGATGTTGGCAGCTCTCAATGGCAATGAGAAGTGTAAACGGAGTCTGTGGTTGGGAAATTGGTTTCCACGATGGCCTGGGCTGTGCACACAAATTTCTGTAGTTTCTTACAGTCCAGGACAGAGCAGTTGCCATATCAAGACATTATGCACCTGGATAGAATGCTTTCTGTGGTGCATCTGTAAAGGTTGGTGATGGTCCTAATGGATATGTCGAATCTCCTAAGCCTCCTGAAGAAGATGAAGTATTGTTGTGCCTTCTTGACCATTGCATTTATGCGGGAGGTCCAAGACAGACTATTGGTTGTCATCAATCCTAGGAACTTGATGCTGTTGAAAAGGGCAGGTGACTGAGGTGTTAGTGGGGGAGCACTTTGGGGCCAGCGACCATAATTCTATTGGTTTTAAAAGAGTGATGGAAAAGGATAGGCCAGATCTAAAAGTTGAAGTTCTAAATTGGAGAAAGGCCAATTTTGATGGTATTAGGCAAGAACTTTCGGAAGCTGATTGGAGACAGATGTTTGCAGGTAAAGGGACGGCTGGAAAATGGGAAGCCTTCAGAAATGAGATAACAAGAATCCAGAGAAAGTTTATTCCTGTCAGAGTGAAAGGGAAGGTTGGTAGGTATAGGGAATGCTGAATGACTAAATAAATTGAGGGTTTGGTTAAGAAAAAGGAGGAAGCATATGTCAGGTACAGACAGGATAGATCGAGTGAATCCTTAGAAGAGTATAAAGAAAGTAGGAGTATACTTAAGAGGGAAATCAGGAGGGCAAAACGGGGACATGAGATCGCTTTGGCAAATAGAATTAAGGAGAATCCAAAGAGTTTTTACAAATATATTAAGGACAAAAGGGTAACTAGGGAGAGAATAGGGTCCCTCAAAGATCAGCAAGGCGGCCACAGAAAATGGGGGAGATACTAAATGAATATTTTGCATCAGTATTTACTGTGGAAAAGGATATGGAAGATATAGACTGTAGGGAAATAGATGGTGACATCTTGCAAAATGTCCAGATTACAGAGGAGGAAGTGCTGGATGTCTTGAAATGGTTAAAGGTGGATAAATCCCCAGGACCTGATCAGGTGTACCCGAGAACTCTGTGGGAACCTAGAGAAGTGATTGCTGGGCCTCTTGCTGAGATATGTGTATTATCGATAGTCATAGGTGAGGTGTCGGAAGACTGGAGATTGGCTAACGTGGTGCCACAGTTTAAGAAGGGCAGTAAAGTCAAGCCAGGGAACTATAGACCAGTGAGCCTGACCTCGGTGGTGGGCAAGTTGTTGGAGGGAATCCTGAAGGACAGGATGTACATGTATTTGGAAAGGCAAGGACTGATTTGGGATTGTCAACATGGCTTTGTGCATAGAAAATCATGTCTCACAAACTTGATTGAATTTTTTGAAGAAGTAACAAAGATGATTGATGAGGGCAGAGCAGTAGATGTGATCTATATGGACTTTAGTAAGGCGTTCGACAAGGTTCCCCATGGGAGACTGATTAGCAAGGTTAGATCTCATGAAATACAGGGAGAACTAGCCATTTGGATACAGAACTGGCTCAAAGGTAGAAGACAGAGGGTGGTGGTGGAGGGTTGTTTTTCAGACTGGAGGCCTGTGACCAGTGAAGTGCCACAAGGATCGGTGCTGGGCCCTCTACATTTTGTCATTTACATAAATGATTTGGATGCGAGCATAAGAGGTACAATTAGTAAGTTTGCAGATGACACCAAAATTGGAGGTGTAGTGGACAGCGAAGAGTGTTACCTCAGATTACAACAGGATCTGGACCAGATGGGCCAATGGGCTGAGAAGTGGTAGATGGAGTTTAATTCAGATAAATGCGAGGTGCTGCATTTTAGGAAAGCAAATCTTAGCAGGACTTATACACTTAATGGTAAGGTCCTAGGGAGTGTTGCTGAACAAAGAGACCTTGGAGTGCAGGTTCATAGCTCCTTGAAAGTGGAGTAGCAGGTAGAAAGGATAGTGAAGAAGGCGTTTGGTATGCTTTCCTTTATTGGTCAGAGTATTGATACAGGAGTTAGGAGGTCATGTTGCGACTGTATAAGACATTTGTTAGGCCACTGTTGGAATATTGCATGCAATTCTGGTCTCCTTCCAGATGTTGTGAAAGATGTTGTGAAACTTGAAAGGGTTCAGAAAAGATTTAAAAGGATGTTGCCAGGGTTGGATGATCTGAGCTACAGGGAGAGGCTGAACAGGCTGGGGCTGTTTTACCCTGGAGCGTTGGAGGCTGAGGGGAGACTTTACAGAGGTTTACAAAATTATGAAGGACATGCATAGGATAAATAGACAAAGTCTTTTCCCTGGGATCAGGGAATCCAGAACTAGAGGGCATAGGTTTAGGGTGAGAGGAGAAAGATATAAAAGAGACCTAAGGGGCAACTTTTTCACACAGAGGGTGGTATGTGTATGGAATGACCTGCCAGAGGATATGGTGGAGGCTGGTACAATTGCGACATTTAAGAGGCATTTGGATGGATATATGAATAGGAAGGGTTTGGAGGGATATGGGCCGGGTGCTGGCAGGTGGTACTAGATTGGGTTGGGATATCTGGTCGGCATGGACGGGTTGGACCGAAGGGTCTGTTTCCATGCTATACATCTCTATGACTCTATGACTCTCATCTTTTATAATGGGCATGTTGGTTTCAGTTCTTTCATATGTAACTTCCAGAACTTTCTTAATGTTACATTCTCAAGTGAACGTTAACAATAGTTGCCATATTGGCCTAGACAATGCATTATTTATGAAGGTAGTCTAGACCCTAACATTTTTTTGTTTTAAAAAGTAAATGTGAAGTGGCTGTTGCAGGTGTGATGCAACTGGTCAAACCACTTAGCTTTAAGCAATACACAATTTACTGAAACACTACAGTTGAACATGAACAAAAGAAAGTAGAATTTATAATAACTATTGGAAAAGTTAATCGAACACTCAACACAGTAACTTAACTAATTAACTGTTGCAATACAGTAACATCCCATAAACACACCCCTTGACATAAAGGTCAATTCAAACCCAGATTCTTACAGACAGGAGGGAACAACATCCAAACAGATTTCCAAGGAAGTCAGTGAGGAATTCTTTACTGAAGTTTGCAACTGTTCTGGATTCACACACTGTGTGACTGGTACGGTTTAAAAAACTAGAAAAAAACCTGAACTGGGAGAGCTGGCTTCTCCCCTCCTATGCTCCAACTGTTAAAACTCCCTCGATTCCTTTGCACCTCTGCCTTTATGACTCTTCAAAAAAAAACAAGGACAAAATAACCTTTTTAAAGTGGCAGCATTGTCACATTGTAACCCCCCTATATTCCTGAAGGGATTCACTTGATCTCAGCTGTCTATACCTGACATATGCCTCCTCCTTTTTTCTTGATCAGAGCCTCAATATCTCTAGTCATCCAGTATTCCTTGCTCCTATCAGCCTTGCCCTTTACACTAACAAGAACATTCTGGATCAGTGGTGCTGGACATGCTGACCCTGAACTCTCGTTATTATACTTTTGAAAGCCTCCCAATGGCCAAACATCCCTTCACCTGCAAACAATCTCCCCCAATCAATTTTTGAAAGTTCCTGTCTAATACCATGAGGAGAATTTTGCAGGGTTCATTAGATGGGTGTAAACTTGTCAAATTTAGTGTCTAGGTCTGATCAGTTTTATTATTATGGCTTCCTTTCAGCAGTTTGATACAATTGAGTGATATAATATGGCATTTCAGAGGGCAGTTATGACAGTGTGATAATAGGCCTCATTTTGATGAGGGTGGCAGGTTGTCAGGGTAGGTCCCTGGATAAGGTAAGATGTCACTCACCATACAGTGTCGATGGAAGACCCTTTAATTCATGAGGGTTGTTCCTGAAACCACTAACTTTTTATTTTCTAGCTATACTCATTCAAATGCATAACAGAGGTACAGCATACGGTGTGTAGTGTAACACATCAAAGATACACATACCTGCTAGTAAATAATGATAAGAAACATGCGAACCACCCAAAGATAAAAAAAACATTGTAATTATCTACAACATAGATGGTATATTATTTTGGTTGAAATAAAACAATGCTGACTGAAAGACTGATCATATAAGACAGTAGAGATTCAAAGGTGCGAACTGAAAATTGCATCTAAAAGTTATATTTACACCTGCAACAAAGGGCTTTCCATATTTACAACAAACCAATTTTAAAAATCTGGATTATTTTCTTTATTCTACTTCCAGCAAATTGGGAGAGTTATTCTACAGGTTAATGAAGCAACAATCTGACATAGTCACATGCAGTTAAAAATCACACAACACCATGTTATAGTCCAACAGGTTTACTTGGAAGTACGAGCTTTCAGAGCGCTGCTCCTTCATCAGGTAGCTGTTCAACAGCTACCTGGTGAAGGAGCAGTGCTTCGAAAGCTAAAACTTCCAAATAAACCTATTGGACTATAATATGGTGTTGTGTGATTTTTAACTTTGTCCATGCCAGTCCAGCACTGGCACTTCCACACCATAGCCATACTCAGAATTATACCTTTCAGCCAGTGAAGACAAGGCAGTTATTAAAGAATACAAATGTATCACTGAACAGTCTCTTGCAGAATGTGCTAAGTCAAGTTCTGTTACTGACATTTTTCGCTGTGAAATTGAGCCATAAAAAAAAATGGGTGTGAAAAGCCTGAATTATTTATAACTAAGTCTGAGTGCGCTTTGAATGTGATGTCACATCTGCATCACAATTAACATTTGTTTTGCATTTGTAGTGTACAAATCAAATTGTCAAATTATAGATGACTGAATTTTTTTTGCTATATTGTGCAACCTACATTTCCTGTCCTGACGACTTTGCTACGCTCCCATACTGTGCTTCTGTGGATTCAGTTTAGAGTTTATGGTCATGATAAGTCAGGAGTCAGCCATATTGGTTTGCATTCGTGACTCATACATAAACCAGACTGGGTAAGGAAGACAGATTTTCTTTCTTAAAGTAAACCATATGATCTTTTTTTGAATGACTATCTAGTTGTATATTCAAACAACAAACACATTTGTAGCACCTTGAAAATTGTGGAACATCCCAATGCATTTTGTAGGAGCAAAATTAGACTAAATCACTTAATGAAATATACAGAATAAATGGCAAGTAAGTTTTGTAAAATAGCTAGGTTTTATGGAGTGCCTTTAAAAAGGAAAGTGAAGCAGAAAGGGAATTCTGGAACATATAACCTGGTGGATTGGTTTAAAGGAGGGATGCTCGAAGGCCGGAATAAGATGAACACATTAGAGGATTGTGAGATTGGAGGAAGAGAAAAGTGTAAGCATTGCTTTCACGTGTGTCTGATTTACTTGCTTGCTTACTGGGACCCATTTTGCACTAATAATGAAATGGGGTTTACTGTGAGATGATTTCCCCTGTAACCTTACTGTTCTGAAATTACTATGTTCTCACACTTGTTTAAAATCTGCTTTAGAAGCACAAAATGGTAAAGAAGTTTATATTACCCCGAATATAGCTGACTGAACTGAAGCTGATGTTATTCTCACTTCCATTGCTTCTTGTGCTGACATTGCCTCCATTGTGTCAAGACCCTCTGATTAGAGAGGCCCCTTTAAATGCAGTTCTCCGGGTTATCCCCAAGTACAATGGCTTCCTACCATTTACCGTGTTGGCATGGTAACTGACAAGCAAATTCCTCCCATGCAGTTACCCCATTTTGATGCAGCAATGTAATTAACATAACCCAGTTACTCCATGTGAATGAATTTATGTCCCAGGAAAAGGTGTTACAAAAGGCAATATTGGATATTGTAATTTCCATATTGATTGAGCTGACCCTAGAAGCCAAGCTGTCTCAACAACAGTTCTACTGAAATTCTGATCTGTTGTTCCATCCAAAACTTTGCAATGTTATCTCATCAACACCTATTCAATATAGTTAATCAAGGTACATGCTTTGCATATCTGTCTGACCTGAACCAATTTGATAGTGAATTCTGCAAGCTTCCTGGCTTACTATCTTGGTTCCCTTCCCAGAATGCTGTTTAGTTGGCTAATTTTTCCATCATGCCATTCAGTCAGCTAATTGTGTTTTCAGTATTCCAAAGGTTATGCTCGATGTTATAAAAGAGCTGTTATTTTACATAGGGGGACATTCCACTACCTACAGAAGCCATGGAACAACTGAATATTTTAAAAATTTGACAAAGTTAAAAATCGCACAACACCAAGTTAAAATCTAACAGGTTTATTCTTTTTTCCCTGTCACCAAGTCACCCTTTATTTACTAATACACAGTACACTGGCTGTGCCCTGCCAGCTTGGAGTCAGTTCTCAACTGAGGATTTGGAGATGCCAGTGTTGGTTTGGGGTGGACAAAGTTAAAAATCACACAACACCAGGTTATGGTCCAACAGGTTTAATTGGAAGCACTAGCTTTCGGAGTGCTGCTCCTTCATCAAGTGATTGTGAAGTACACAATTGTAAAACACAGAATTTATAGCAAAAGTTTACAGTGCGATGTAACTGAAATTATACGTTGAAAAATACCTTGATTGTTTGTTAAGTCTCTCGTCTGTTAGAATGACCATGTTATTTTCCCTTCTTTCATATGTAAATCACAAAACATTTTTTTAAAAAGTTACATTCTCAGGTGAACTTTAACAATCGGCATCAGCCCAGATAATGTGTTGAAGGTGTTAGCCCCCTTCTGCTGTTGTCTGTGCCATAATGTTTAGACTGAATCTAAATGTTGCCAAGGCTGGAGATTTGTAGCTACCAGGAGAGATTGAAGAAATTGGGGTTATTTTCCTTTGAACAGAAAAGGCTGAGGGGGTGACATGATCAAGGTATACAAAATTGTGATGGGTAGAGACAGGAGGAACCTATCACCTTTGGCAATGAGTTCAAACACCAAGGGTCATAGATTGAAGTGAAGTGACAGAAGGATTAGAGAGGATGTGAGGAAAAGTGGAGGACGATGGGTGTCTGGAATTTGCTGCCTGAGTAATGGAATTCAGATATTTTAAAAAGTACCTGGATCTGCATGTTAAGTCTGTTTTCCAGCCTCGACCTCTTTATCTCCAGCTGCTGTCGTGGCATTGACCACCTCAACCTGTCCACCCCTCTCACCCACTCCAACCTCTCACCCTCACAGAGTACAGCCCTCCACTCCCTATGCTTCAACCCCAACCTTACCATTAAATCAGCATACAAGCTAGGAGGCAATGCTAGCTTGGCACATCAACCTCTACACTGCTGAAGCCAGGCACCAACTCACGGACACCTCCTCCTGCTGCTCCCTCAACCATGATCTCACCTTCCATCACCAAATCATCATTTCCCAGACCATCCACAACTTCATCACCTCAGACGATCTCCCATTCACAGCCTCAACCTCATAGATCTAGAACACCCCCCCACCCTGTCCTACCACTTAGCCAAAAGCCACAAATCTGACTGCCCCAGTTGGCCCATCATCTCCGCCTGCTCCTGCCCTACTGAACCTATCTCCTCATAACTTGACACTGTCCTGTACCTCTTGGTCCAGGAACCCTCCTCATACACTTGGGACACCACCCACACCCTTCACCTCCTCCATTACTTTCATTTCCCGGACCCCAAAAACTCATCTTTACCATGTACGTCCAGTCCCTGTACACATCCAATGCCATGGCAAAGGCCTCCAAACCCTCCGTTTCTTCCTTTCCCACCGACCCAACCAGTGCCCTCCACCAACACACTCATTCGATTGGAGGAACTGGTCCTCACCCTCAATAACCTCTGCTTTGAATCCTTCCACTTCTTTCAGACCAAAGGAGTTGCCATGGGCACCATATGGGCCCCAGCTATGCCTGCATCTTCATTGGATATGTGGAGCAGTCCCTCTTCCACAGTTACACTGGCACCATACCCCACCTTTTCCTCTGCTAAACAGATGACTGTATAGGTGCCAGCTCAAGCTCTCATGAGGAGGTTGAACAGTTCATCAACTTCACTAACACCTTTCATCCTGGCCTTAAGTTTAGCTGGACCATCTTGGACACCTCCTTCCCCCTCCCGGACCTTTCCATCTCCATCTCCGGTGACCGAATCAACATTAACATCTACTTCAAACCCACCCTCGCACTGCTACCTGGAGTACACCTCCTCTCACCGTCCCCTCCTGTAAAAATGCTATCCCTTCCTCCCAACTCCTCCAGGCCTGGCCCCGCCGTATCTGCTCTTAGGAGGAGCAATTCCACTCTTGGACATCTCAGATGGCCTATTTCAAGGACTGTAATTTCCTCCCCACATGATCAACAATGCTGTCCAGTACATCGCCTTCACTTCCTGCACCTCCCCCCTTGAATTCCACCCCTCCAGTCGCAACAAGGATAGAATCACCTTGGTCCTCACCTTCCACCCTATTAATCTCCAGATACAGCACATTATCCTCCGCCATTTCCGCTACCTACAATCAGACCACACCACCAGAGATATAATTCCTTTCCCACCTCTATCTGTGTTCCGTAGAGACCATTTCCTCTGTGACTCCCTTGTTACGTCCACGTTCCTCCACCAACCCACCCTCCACTCCCAGCACCTTCTCTTGCCACCGCTAGATGTGTAAAATCTGCGCCTACACCTCCCTCTTCACCTCTGTCCAAGGCCCCAAAGAATCCTTTCAAATCTGGCACCGTTTTCCCTGCATAACCACCCACCTCATCTACTGTGTCCGTTGCTCTCGATGTGGTCTCCTCTACATTGGGGACCATGATGTTGAGGAGCTGGTGTTGGACTGGGGTGAACAAAGTTAAAAGTCACACAACACTAGGCTATAGCCTAACAGGTTTAGTTGGAAGCACTAGCCTTTGGAGCAGCCAACTCACAGAACGTTTCAGGAAACATCTCTGGGACGCACACACCATACAATCCCACAGCCCTATGGCCAACCACTTCAACTCCCCCTCCCACTCCACCAAGGACATGCAAGTCCTGGGCCTCCTTCACCGCCAAATCCAAGCCACCCAGCGGCTAGTAGAAGAACACCTCACCATCTACCTTGGGACTCTCCAACCACACTGCATCATCGACTTCACCAGTTTCCTTATCTCTCCTCACCTACTTCAACCCTCCAACTCAGCACCACCCTCTTGAACTGTCCTACCTGTCCATCTTTCTTCCCAACTATCCGCTCCACCCTCCCTCTGACCTATTACCACCACTCCCCACCTGCATCTACCTATTGCCTTCCCATCTACCTTCCCCCATCCCTACCCTCCTATTTATCTCTCAACCCCCTCCCCTCCCTCCACACTATTCTTGATGAAGGGCTTATGCCTGGAATAAAAAGTGAGGTCTGCAGATGCTGGAGATCAGAGCTGAAAATGTGTTGCTGGTTAAAGCACAGCAGGTCAGGCAGCATCCAAGGAACAGGAAATTCGACGTTTCGGGCATGAGCCCTTCATCAGGAATTCTGGAATGTCAACTCTCCTGCTGCTCGGATGCTGCTTGACCTGCTGTGCTTTTCCAATGCCACACTTTTCGAACCTTAAGTGCAGTAAGCTGAGTGTTACGGGCCATGTGCAGGAAAATGGGATTGGAAAAGGCATCTGGGTTTCTTTGTGTCAGCATAGACAAGATGGGCTGAATGGTCCCCTTCTGTGCTTATCATTTCTATGGCTCTATGACTGAGTTGCTATTTGCAAAATTTTGGATGAGAAAGTCAACCAAGGGTCAAATGTGGAAGCGCATGGGTATAGACAAGTCTAGTGCTAGTGGTAAAAAAGGCATGAACGAAGGTTAGATTCATAGAAATTTACTGCACAGAAAAATGCCCTTTGTTCCATTGCGTCTATGTCTGTCAAAAACAGCCATCTAACAGTTCACCCGCAGATGAGCTGAGGCAGGTTTTCAAATACCAGAATTCACAGAATTGTTATAATGCAATTTGTCACAATGTTATAATTTGTCTTGTCATACCTGCATTGGCAACAATTGTTCATTTATTATTTTGATAGGTTATTGTCTAACCTTATTTTATAGTCTTATTCACTTAAGCAATTGAATCTAAATTTCTCTATGATGTCCTGGTGGGATTTGAACTTATACCTCTGGATCACTAATCTAGGTAGGTCTGATCGTTGAGCCCAGAAACCCAACCATCAAGCAGTCTGATTCAGCAGCAAGGTTCACTAAGACAATGTTGAATAGCAGGACCCTGAGAAACATAGAGGATCAGACAGATCTTGGTGTGCGGGACACCTGCACCAATCAACCACTCCGCCCTGTGGCCCAACATTTCAACTCCCCCTCCCACTCTGCCAAGGACATGGAGGTCCTGGGCCTCCTTCACCGCCGCTCCCTCACCACCAGACGCCTGGAGAAAGAACGCCTCATCTTCCGCCTCGGAACACTTCAACCCCAGGGCATCAATGTGGACTTCAACAGTTTCCTCATTTCCCCTTCCCCCACCTCACCCCAGTTCCAAACTTCCAGCTCAGCACTGTCCCCGTGACTACCCATCTTCTTTTCCACCTATCCACTCCCCCCTCCCCCCCGACCTATCACCTTCATCCCCTCCCCCACTCACCTATTGTACTCTATGCTACTCCCCCCTCCCCCCCTCACCCTCCTCTCACTTATCTCTCCATCCTTCAGGCTCTCTGCCTGTATTCCTGATGAAGGGCTTTTGCTTGAAACGTCGATTTTCCTGCTCCTTGGATGCTGCCTGAACTGCTGTGCTCTTCCAGCACCACTAATCCAGAATCTGGTTTCCAGCATGTGCAGTCATTGTTTTTACCTAGATCTTGGTGTGTGTCCACAGATTCATAAAGGCAGCAGGACAAGTTGATAAGGTTCTGAAGTAGGCACATTGTTACTTGCCTTTGTTAGTCAAAACATTGATAAACTTCTTTTAATTTCAAAAATATACTTTATTCATATTCACATCTTTGCACATATACATAGTCACAAATGCAGTTTGGTTCTGATAAAACAGCAAGGAGGTTATGGTTGATGTGTATACATTGGTTAAGTCACGGCTGAAGTACTGTGTGCAGTTCTGGTCACCACACTATGGTAAGGATGTGACTGCACTAGAGAGGGTGCAGAGATTTATCAGGAGGTTGCTGTGACTGGAGTGATGAAGACAAACTAGATAGGCTGAGGTATTTTTCTTTAGAGCAGAGAAGGTTGAGGGGGGAACCTAATTGAGGTATACAAAATTATGAAGAACATAAATAGAGAGAAATATTATCATTTAGTTGAAGAGTCAGTATCCAAAGGGCAGTTTTAAGGTAAGGTGCAGGAAGTTTAGAGAGGATTTGAGGATAAGTTTTTGTGGTGAATGGAACCAGGTAGATCTTATTAACTATGAAATCCTTGATTGGGGTTGTGACTCTGGGCCACTCAGGGAGCCCTGGCTGACAGATATAACCAGGAGTTTACGTTAGAGCCCGGGTGTCTCTGGAAAAGGAGCACATGGTGTCCACTGACACCCTAGAGTTATTCAGGGAGAGGTGGGTACTGCAGGGAGTGGAGTGCATTATTTCCCCCTCCAACTGTATTTTGATTTAATCCCTGCCCTCCCCTTCACTGTTTGATCACACAGCATTGCCCTTTGATGAGAAGGGCATTGCTCGTCATTGGCCACTCGGGTGCTTCCTTTCTTCCTGGTGGTGGAAATTGAATAAAGATTCGTACACCTTGTGTCTCTCACTGTGTCTCACACCTGCACACACACACCATGGGTGCTGGGGAAAAATAAGCATACTGCAGTTAGGCAGTAGTGTGGGAAAAAAAATAACCAGGAGATTTAGATCCTTGTCAGTTTAGGGGACTGACTCTGTGCAGGCTGGACCACGATCAGTGTGTTACTGTTGCTTTCTGCTTTTTTTTGGAGGGGGGAGGAAAGGAAAACCTGATTCCTGAACTGGCTGAATTATTTAGCCAGTTTGTTAACTGGCATTCCTTTTAGTGAGGACTGATTGTTAAACTCCTGATGCACACAATGTGTTTCAGGTGTAACTCAGTTCTCATTGGGGGATTGTTTCTCAGCCTCTGTGTTACTCTTTTGTCTTTCACTTTTGAGAAAAGGACAAATGTTGATTTTTGTGGTAGGGCTTAGGCCTTGGACTCTAGTTTTCTTTTTTTTTGTGTGTGTCTTCACTGTTGTTTTGGTGTTTGGACTGAGCCCTTGTGAAAAATACACCTTGCCAGAGGAGCTGTTCCTGTGGGGAGGCCTAGTCCTCATACTGGGCCTCTGGAGATTGAACACCTGTGTGTGTGCTGGGAGGTGAGCACTTGCTGTATCCTGGAGTTTGGGAGCAGACCTTTCCTTCAGGAGTGGACCAAACTTCAGCGCTCTCACTCCTAGTGGGTTCCGGGGCGGGCTGTCCTAGAGGTAGTTGAAAGGTGTGACAGGGTGAACTGAGAACTGGAAGGGGCATCGGGTGGATAGAGAGCCAGATGGCGTGTAGGGGTGGGCTGCCTTAGAGTGGCTGGAAGGTGGGAGGGATGGGCAGCTTACTGGATGTTTGTATTGTATGCACTGTTTCTTGCATGATTGGACTGTCTTGTACGTACAGATGTCATTGTTAGTGTTTTGTAATGATTGAAACTGGGATTTGAGGTTTGTCCTCATTTTGCTGAAACCGTTTGAATGTCAGGGTTTGGGGCTTGGCTTTGTCTTTCCTCTCCCTTGTAAAATTGCTGTTTCTCTGTATTCAGCTGTAAATATTAATTGTTTAATAAAATAAAGAAATAAACAGGGATTTATTTTTCCAGCTCTCAGGGCAATTAGAATCTCTGATACTCCTGTTTCTTTTCTTTGTGGTAGTGCTTATTTTTCTCCAGTACCCATATTGTTTGTGTGTGGGCGCATGCACAGGTATGAGACACAGTGAAAGACACAAGGTGTACAAATCTTTATTCAATTTCTACCACCAGGAAGAAAAGAAACACCCAAGTGGCAAAAGAAAATAAACAGGGGATTCAGAGTATCCTTACTTCAGGGACTGGCTGGCCATATGCAAATAAAGTATGATGGGATCCTGGCCTCTGAGTAGTTATTTAAGTTTTTTTTAAAAATAGGTGTGGTGGGTATCTGTAACTCTGTCAAAAAGGATGGTAAAGATGGGCAGCATGGTGGCACAGTGGTTAGCACTGCTGCCTCACAGATCTCTGGGTTCAATTCCCACCTCAGGAAACTGTGTGGAGTTTGCACATTCTCCCTGTGTCTGCGTGGGTTTCCTCCCACAGATCATGTAAATTGGCTATGCTAAATTGCCTGTAGAGTTGGGTGAAGGAGTAAATGTAGGAGTATGGGGCTGGGTGGGTTGCACTTCGGTGGGTCAGTGTGGACTTGTTGGGCCTAAGTAATCTAATCTAGCTTTCTTAATGACGTCTATGCGCAGCAGTGACATCTGGATCCAAAAATCAATGTTGCGCTCAGTATGCTGATGCTGATGATAGTGTGCAGAAGATTGGAGCTGCTGTGAACTCACTCAGCCCTGCAGCTTAGAGGGAACATTGCTGAAGACATTTAAGAAGTATTTAGATGAGCACTTAGGGAAAAAAAACATACAAAACTGCAGACCATGTGCTGAAACTTGGATTTGTAGATAGGTGCTTGTTGATAGATTATTCTCTTCCCAACTACAGAAAACAGTTGAGGTCTAAACACCTAAAGGAATCAGTTTTAGTTACAGTCCAGAAGACGTTCTTTGACTCATTGAGTTTGTACAGCCAAAATGGCATTACTACACGAGTCCCACTTTCCAATACTGGTCTTGTTGTCTTGCATGTTATGACACTTTAAGTGTTAGTTCTTAGAGCTAAGGGGATATGAGCAGAAATCAGGAACAGAGTATTGAGTTGGACAATTAGTCATGATCATATTGGAGATAAAAGAACTGCAGATACCAGAATCCAAAATAGACGCATAGGAGGCTGGAAGAACATAGCAAGCCAAGCAGCATCAGGAGGTGGAGAGGTCTACGTTTATAACCTTTATTTCTGAAGAAGAGTTATACCCAAAATGTTGACTTCTCCACCTCCTAATGCTGCCTGGCTTAGCACGATAGCTAGAAGGGTCTTTTCCTCACGTTTAAAATCTTTAAATGTATTTTAAACCACTCTGCTCAGAGATGTTATTATACACCAGAGCAGGTATGCCTTGAACCTTGATCTCTACAAAGAACATGAATGCCTCAACTCGACAAACACCGACGTTGCCATCAGGCACTCAGCCTGGCCGCCTTAAAACGGTCAAAGGACCACCTCCCTGCCCCGCCCCCTCAGGAGGGAACACATTCCAATTGGACACGTATGACATCTTCGACGCGACGCGGACGTCGATTGGTCGAAAGCAACGTCAATCACCCAGCCTTGGTCCAATCAGTGGACATGACAGGCGGCCTCCGGGATGAATGCGAAGGAGAGAAAATAAATAAAAATAATTTAACGAGGAAGAGCCGCCGTCACCAACGATGCGGTAGAGGCCGAGCGATGAAATGAGCGGTTCCATGGCGGCCTCGGACGACGACACGGTGTCGGAGCGCTCGAGCTCCGAGGGCGAGTACCCGGTGTCCGAGCGCGGGGCAGCGGCTACCGCCGCCGCCGTCGACGACGACACCTTCCGACTGGCCGCCTTCGGCCCGGACTGCGGCCGGCGCCACCGCCTCGGAACCGGGGACTACACCGAGGGCCTCAGCTACTTGCACTTCATGTGGCAGGAGCCCGGCGGCCGTCAGCAGGAGCTTACCGGGAAAATGGGCGTCAACCGCCTGAAGCGGCAGGTCAAGGTTCACCGCAAGGCTTGTCCCCTGGGCAAAGACATCCATGGTCAGTCTGTCCCATTGGGATTGAGTGATTGCACTGGAGTCCGTTACTTGACCAGCTTGGCTTGGGGGATTGCATTGGATTGGGGCATTTTCAATTATGTTGCTTTGAGTTAGGGTCAGAGATACTTACTTGAATATTCTTCAACTGGACAATAAGATTTAGGTTGGATTTGTTAACTGTATGTATTGAAAAATGTTTACCAGGCTTCTTCTGCTGAAAGTTAATTGGGCAGCAATTTCACCTTGGAGTCAAGGGATTAGATCAGATTACTTACAGTGTGGAAACAGGCCCTTTGGCCCAACAAGTCCACACCGGCCCAACAAGTCCACACCGATCCACCGAAGCGCAACCCACCCAGACCTCTGCATTTACCCTTTACCTAACACTACGGGCAGTTTAGCATGGCCAATTCACCTGGCCCGCACATCTTTGGACTGTGCGAGGAAACCGGAGCACCCGGGGGAAAGCCACGCAGACATGGGGAGAAGGTGCAAACTCCACACAGTCAGTCGCCTGAGGCGGGAATTGAACCCGGGTCTCTGGCGCTGTGAGGCAGCAGTGCTAACCACTGTGCCACCGTGCTGCCCACTTGATCTGTGGGCTCAAGTGATCTTTCAGTGACCATGTAATCTAGGTTGTTGCTTTAGTGCAGTACTGAAGGAATGCTGCACTGTCAGAGGTGTTAAGGTTGGGTATCAGCTGTATTTAGATATTTTACAAATCCAGGGCAGTATTTTGAGGAATATCTGGAGAATCTACACTCTACAAGAAAGGCTTTGTGTTTGTTTTTGCATTCAACTTGGAGGACAGATAGGATCTTGGTTTAATTTGTAAATGGATCTCTTGGATGCAAATGTCTCCATGTTATTGGTAGTGGCTGGCTGCTGTGAGAGGAATAGTGTTTGCATTTAAATTGCACTTTTCCTGGCTTTGTGACATGCTTAAAGCATTTTCTGCCCAAGGAAAGCAAGCAGCCTATTTCTACACAAAAAGATTGGTGGCAATTTGCTGAACATGCACTTAAAAAAAACTGTACTGCTGTTCCACCCCCCCCCCACTCTCATATTTTGACCATTTCTGATAATCTGGCTTATGTTGGGCCATTTTTTTTTAGGAGATTTGGAAGTGCTGAGAATTTTTGGAATATCAATTTAATTGAATTACTGTCTACATGCAGTTCAACCTCAAGAAGAAATGATTTTACTATTCACTGTTCATTACGTAGGAAGAGTGATGGGTATTGTGGGGCTATCCTGGAGGCGAAAGCCTCAGTTAGTAATTTTTAAGGCAACTTGTGAATACAAGCTTCCACCAATGGAACCTGCAATGCAAAAGCAACCAACTTCAGATATTAGGACTGATGGGTGAGACACTTGGTTTTGAAACCACAAGTGCAGTATTTATTGGCTGTTAAATTAGCTGACCAGGAACAGTTTGCTTGGAACCATGGATAAATAAATAAGCATAGTTCATAAACTTTTATCAGTTAGATGTATGTACTAGCTTTGGTTGTTATTTCATATTTTATTTTTACAAGTAATTCTCCTTATTTTGCAGCTCAGAAGCGTTTACGAGAAGCTGCAAACGCCAATGAAGTTGATATTGGTAAGATTAATTTAGCTTTCTGTGTTACGTCTTCACACAGATTCTTTGTTTGTAGTTTGGGCATCTAGTTGTGCCCACATTGAAAGGGAATTAAACCTATATTGTATCAATAATTATACTGGAAATAATGGGTCCTTTCTTCTGGTTGTATATGTGAGTTTTTCTTCTGTAGACTTAATTTCCGATTTGATTCTTGCCGGCTTTCTTTCCTTTGCCTCCAGTACTTTTAAAAAAAAAGTTCAGCTGCTTGTATCCTCAGTCATTTTCTTGTCTTCACTTTCCCGAGGCAATAAGTTTAATGCCTGTCCTTGATTTTGCTACTAAACCTCTGTTGGTTTTGCAACTTTGCACTCCCTGAAGGTTGTAGATGCTCCCATCATAGACCATTACAGCCTTAAACATAGCCAGATTTTTGATTTCTGTCAGGGAATTAAGGGAAATGAGGTGTGTAATATTACAGGGCTTTTCTCTGTGCTCGAGATTGTGTTCCTTATGATTCAACTGAAATGAATGTTTAAGGTGTTGGAATGATGGAGGTTGGTATGGTGGTCAGTGAAGCTTTATCCCCAGTGAGTCAGCAAATGTCAGATGCTTGACTGTAAGTACTAATTCCAGTTAACTTCACCTATTCATATTAGCTTTAGCTACATTCATGACATCTTTCTAAAATTTACACTGCATTAATTTACTCTGTAATCAAATGCTGAACCTCCTTTTCAAAATTCTCATCTTCACTGCCCACCTGCAAAAAAAAGTATCTCTGCTGACAACTAATGACTCCACCTCTTGATCTCCTTTCTTTGAATCCTCCCCATCCTGCAAGATGCTAGTGTTGTGTAATAATTATGATGTTTGTAACATACCATATTTTAGGACTGTCTTTAAGGTGAAGTGAAGCAGATGATGTGACCTCTTTTGAAACCCGCTTGACAGAACGTTCGAGTGCTTTGATTATTACAGATAAAAAAAATGGGGGGGGGCAGCTTTTATTTTTTGAGAAGCAGATGCATGTTATTTACATTTGGAGGCAATGGCAGCAACCTGTGTGGCAACAGTGGATACATTCAGTCTTTAAAGTCCCAGAAAAATGTTGGGTTGTGAACAGTTATCTTGGACATAAATAGATAGTTTTTAATATAAGTGAGATCTCAAGCATAACTATTTTTCATTCTTCCTGAATGCAAGGCCCACACCAAGATGTGCTTAAGGTATCCATGGAAACTCTCATATATTGTTGATCCGCCATGACCTGGGAGAGAGAGACCAGATGATGGTCAAAAGGTTCATGGTATAGAAATGCCAATGATGGCCTGCACTTGGATTGGAAAGATCAAATTTGTGAAGAGTCAAATGGGGCTGGAAGATGGCCAGCATTTGTTAGAGGTTGAATCTACAGGCGTAACGGACTTATTATAAAAGATAGTTTTGAGATTAAAAGTTATTAGGCTGAGTTAGGCAAAAACAGAATTAGATACTCATTAGCTAGGAATCATTAGCTTGGACTGATTCGTGGAGAATTGAGCAGTTACTTAAAAAGATGGTGTAAAATTTATCAAGTGAAGTGCTTTTTTCCTTCAACTATGTTAAAATTGAAGAGGGTAAAGTTCTGTCCTGTGACAAAAATATAAGTTGCTTACAAGGATTGTCTTTCGTCTGTGGTGCTTTACCTCTTTTCTTACAGTAAAAGTCCTAAAATGTGAAGTTTTGTGAAATCACTCCTTTTGCTATTAACTAGGTTTTGTTTTCAAAAGAAAATTACTGGTCTTTCTGGGGACCATAACACTTTGGATGAGCCTAGACTTGAAGTCATTGTATTTGGACACTGTCACAAATTTTCTACCTTGTCATCAAGCCAATCTCCTTTCCCACATTGAGTGAACCTGACTGTTCCCATTCTTGGAATGCTATACTGAGCTGTATGCTCTCCACCAAAACTTGTGTCTCCTTAACACTTGGCATCCCTGCCTGAGCTCAAGTGTTGCTGAAACCCATATTCATTCCATTATATCTCCAGATTTAAACTTTGGTGATTGCCTGGCTTGTGTCTGATCTTGTAATCCGATTGTAATGCCGAACTCCTTTGGTACCACACTGAAGTGTCAACCTGTAGTATATGCTCAAAACCTAAGATTGAACTTCAACCCATAACCTTCATTTTTAGAGGCAAGGCTATGATCAAATAAGCTAAACTAACACTGGAGTTCATACTTTAAAGAAACTATGTTGTGGAAATAAATATTTGATACTTGAATATTTTCAATGAAATGTCATTATGGCTTGTTTCTTGGTCAATCTGTTTTGTTGGTGTGGACCTATCACCATGTTAAAAATCGCACAACACCAGATTATAGCCCAACAGGTTTAATTGGAAGCACAGCTTTCGGAGCACTGCTCCTTCATAACCACAACCACCTGATGAAGGAGCAGCGCTCTGAAAGCTAGTGCTTCCAATTAAATCTGTTGGACTATAGCCTGGTGTTGTAATTTTTAACTTCGTACACTCCAGTCCAATATTGCCTTCTCCAAATCATGACGTATCATCATGTTTGACTTGCACACAGCCATAAGACTTTCTCCATAAGGACACACCTCAGGTGTCTAAGCCAAGAGAGTTTCAAATGCAGAACGATGAGAACTGAGGTTAATTTGTATAAAATATAAGATCAGATTAGATTAGATTACTTACAATGTGGAAACAGGTCCTTCGGCCCAACAAGTCCACACCAACCCGCTGAAGCGCAACCCACCCAGACCCATTCCCTTACATTTACCCCTTCACCTATGGGCAAGTTAGCATGGCCAATTCACCTAACCTGCACATTTTTGGATTCTGGGAGGAAACTGTGTGTTGACCTCCTTAACTTTATTCACTGAACAAGATTTCCTTCACGCAAGATAGCTCTGGAACTTCAAACTGATGGAACTTTTAAGGTCTTGCTGACTGGCTGCAGTCTTAAAATACTGGGATGGAGATTGTGGGAGTTTGAAATGCTTGGCATGGATTATATTAGTCTGATCTCATTAATAGGCCAACCGTATCATTTTATTTAGTGAGCCAACTGCTTGAATGTGGCACTGAACCATGTGTAGCAGATGACAAAGGCAGGACTGCTCTTCACTTCGCTTCTTGTAATGGAAACAGTTCAATCGGTGAGTAGAGTGAAAATGCCATTTCTTAGTCAAGTATATATTCACTCTTTAAACCTCCTCTCCCTAAAACCCACTCTGTTCTGATATATATACTTGACTGTTTTACCTTTCTGCTTTCACATTGGTCCATCAGTTAGAGGAAGAGGTGATTGTCAATTTGCACACCTAACTGTATAAAAGATGTTAAGTGTACATCCAGGGACGTGCACAATTTTGGATAGTAAAACGAGCTCAATTTCAATTTGTTCACATCAATTAACCAGATGGTATGAGTAGGGTTTGAGGAATGTTGATCTAATGAGGATTCATTATTTGTTTAGGGTTAGAATGTGTGCTTTTTTGTTTGAAACCAGTGGTGAAACCTGACCACTTCCGCCTTCTTTTCTCATTATAGTGCAGTTGCTGTTGGATCATGGAGCAGACCCTAACCAGAGGGATGGACTGGGAAACACACCGCTGCATCTGGGTATGATAACGATGAAGAACTTTAATATTTCTGAAGCTGTAATAAGTTCATGTTTTGAGTGGCAATGGACGTTAGTGCTGCAGCATAGTATTATTCAGAATCTCCAGCTACTGTGTTTTCTATTCTAGTTATTAATTTCTTATCGTAAAAAATACATTGAGTTATTTTTGAGATGGTTCCTGTTTGAAACTAGGATTTTAGATATGCCTGGATGTGGCTGTTTTCCCAAACAGGGCTGTAGTTTTTCACATTCTGCCAAGTTTATGGAGCTTTTGAGGCTTTGTGTTCCAATGCCCATTCTAATGCTGTCTGACTTCATCTGTACAGGACACTTAGTCGGGTATATTTCAACCTGTCAATTACCTGCAATTAAACATTATTTCCACTTGCCAGTTCGGTGAGTGGGATATGATCATGTCAGTGGTCAAGTAATCCAGAGAGTAGGAGTTCCAATCACTCAAATTTTGTTAGTTTGAAATATGATTATTATTTTAAATTTTGGTGCTCGTATCAGCTGTATTGGATTATTACTCTGGGTGCTTGACCGTAACACTAAAGCACTCCTATTTTTGGTTCTTTCACCATCAAAGCTGTTCTTGGTAATGTCAATCCTGATAGCAATGTGGTTGATGTTTGATTAGTCTCTAAAATTGCCTGACATATTACTCAGTTGCACAAAAGCCACTGCAAAACTGAATATATTGCTTACCTGTGATCAAGACTTTAAATCAGGATATGCCCAATGCACTCCTGGCCTGAAGGAGTCCTTGAACATGGAGCCCAGCATGAGAATGCAAAAGGCAAGACTGAAATATTTGCAGCTACCTTCAGCCAGAAGTGGTTGATCAATCTTGGTCTTATCCAGATATCTACATCCCATCACACGCTAGTCTTCAGTTAATTCATTTCACTTCCATGACATCTGGAAATCGCTGGCACACTGAACACGAACTACCTGTGCTTCTACCCAAATTGTCCCAGTGCAGCTACAACATTGAGATTTGTCTGAAGTTTGCATTTGCCCTACTCTCAAAGTAGGATAAATCCAATCAGACAAATGGCTTCCCTATCCATTGAGACTTCTGTCATCAATAAAATAATTAAAGGAGTTGTCAGCAGTGTTTTCAAAACACAGTTGTTCTACAGTATCCTACTTAATGGTTCCCAAGATCATCTGGAGCCAGATTTAGAAACCAGATCTGTTTCTAGAGCTGTGGTGCAGTGAGATGAGAGTAACTGCTGACTGTGGGCATCAGGAATTGATCACAAAACTGAAACTGGTGGGGATTGGGAGAAAGTGCTCTAATGGTTGGGATCATATCTCGTACACAAATAAAGATATTTTTCCTTGTGGAAGCCAATCATCTCCACTGTCTCAAGCCAGCGTCCAAGACCAAACATCTTCAGCCTTATTAATGACCTTTCCTTTCCTTCTGCATAAAATCGGAAGTGGCTGTTTCTGGTATTGTGTTCAGCCCCATTCACAGTCCCCCAGGTAAAGAAGTAGTTCATGCTGTCTTGTAGCCAGGCTGGGTAAAGTCGACGGTTGGTCTGATAAAAGCATGTAACACCCATGCAACACAAGTGCTTGGGAAAGTTCTTTAACAAAATAAAGTGGATCTATCCTTTGACATTCAGTGACATTACTTTGCCACTAGTACTTTGTGGGTTGTCACTGACCAAAATGTAACTGGACTGTCTACTGGAGCAGTTCTGATCCAAGTTTCAGCAGTGGGTGGCTCACCTCCTGTGTATCCACTGCCCTATTGCCACCTAAAGACCACAATCTTGGGAGTGTGAAGGAATACACTCCATTTGGGAAATTGAGCAGTTTGAGGGCAAATCAGTGCCATCAGAACCTCATTCTCTATCTAAACACCCATCCCTACAATTGAATTCTGTGGCTGCTGTATATTTTATCATTCAGAATGTGTGCCTTAACCATCTAGAATAGGGCCTCCCAAAGTGGAGCTTGGAATACTGTGTGCAATACTGGTCTCCTTCCTGTCGGAAGGATGTTGTGAAACTTGAAAAGGTTCAAAAAAATTTTCAAGAATGTTGTCAGGGTTGGAGGATTTGAGCTTTAGGGAGAGGTTGAATAGGCTGGGGTTGTTTTCCCTGGAGCGTCGGAGGCTGAAGGGTGAGCTTTTGTAGAGGTTGATAAAATCATGAGGGACATGGATAGAATTAATAGACACAGTCTATTCCTTGGGAGAGGAGAGTGGAGAACTAGAGGGCATAGGTTTAGGGTGAGAGGGGAAAGATATAAAAGAGACCTAAGGGGCAGTGTTTTCATGCAGATGGAGGTGTGTGTGTGTGTGTGTGTGTGTGGAGAATGAGTGCCAGAGGAAGTAGTGGAGGCTGATACAATTACAGCGTTTAAAAGGCAACTGGATAGGTATACGAATAGGAAGAGTTTAGAAGGAAATGGGCCAAGTGCTGGCAAATGGGACTAGATGCCGTTGGGATATCTGGTCAGCATGGATGAGTTGGACCGAGGGTCTGTTTCCATGATGTACATCTCTGACTCTGCAAATGGAGGCCATGAACTCTAAGGCAGCAGAGGCTGACCTCCTGTTCTAATAATCATAGGTCTTCTCTTCCTCCCTACTTCACTACCACTGAAGGGTTGTGACAAATTTCAGAGGGTCACAATGGGACGTGGGACCATATTGGAGAACAGATCAAAAAGATGACCAAGCTCTACCGATCCATGGCACTTCTATCACCTCTAAATCACGCACTATCTTGACTTGAACATATTGCCATTTGTTCAATATACTTTTTGGAATTTGCCACCAGAGAAGAACACCAAGAGCACCAGATCACATGGGCTTGACTATTTCAAGAATAGCTTCACCACCATCTACACCATCAGCTTGAATGCCAGCCTTGAAAGCGTCACTCGTATTCACAACAATCTTCAGTCAGAAGTGCCGATGGATGATCCATCTTGGGCTCCTCCAGTGGTCGCCAGCATCACGGATACAAGTCTCCAGCTAATTCAGTTCACTGAATGTGATATCGAGAAACGGCTGGAGGCACTGGATACTGCAAAGGCTATGGGCCCTGATATCATTCGCAATAATACTGAAGATGTTTGCTCCAGAACTTATTGCTCCCCTTGCCAAGCTCTTCCAATATAGTTACAACACTAGCATCTACCTGACAATGTGGAAAACTGCCCAGGTATGTCCTGTGCACAAAAAGCAGGACAAATCCAACCCAGCCAATTACTGCCCAATCAGTCTATTCTCGATCATCAGTAAAGTGATGGAAGGGGTCATCAGGTCATCAACAGTGCTATCTGGGCATTTTTCCACATTGTTAGGTAGATGACAGTGGCTACAAAAGCAGGTCAGAGACTAGGGATATTGCAGCGAGTAACTCTCCTCCTGACACCTCAAAGTCTATCGACCATCTTCAAGACATAAGTCAGGAGTGTAATGGAATAATCTCCACTTGTCTGGATGGGTGCAGGTCCAAAACGCTCAAGAAACTTGACACCATCCAGGACAAAGCAGCCCCCGCTTGACTAGCACTGCATTTATAAACATTCATTCCCTCCACCACTGGCGCTTAGTAGCAGTGGTGTGTACTGTCCACAAGATGCACTGCAGAAATTCACCAAAGGCCCTTAGACAGCACCTTCCGAACCTACAACCATTCCCACCTAGAAGGTCAAGGTACTTGGGAACACCTCCACCTGCAAATTCCCCTCCAAGCCTGACCACCCTGACTTGGAAATATGTCACTGTTCCTTCACAATCATTGGGTCAAAATCCTGAAATTCCCTCCCTGCTGGCATTGTGGGTCAACCACAGCATGCAGACTGAGAACGATTCACGAAGGCAGCTCACCACCACCTTCTCAAGGGCACATAGGGATGGGCTATCAATGCTGACCAGCCAGCGACGCCCAAGTCCCACAAATGAACACAAAACGCTTGCATCCCTGAAATGACTCTTGATATCATGACACCAAGATATGTCAAGAATAAGTTTAATCCTTTGATTGCTGAGTTAGAAAGATACGAATTAAGAGCAGGAGTAGAACATTTATCTTTTGATCTTACTCTTGACATTCAATAAAAGTTGACTGAGCCATGTATATTTGGTGTTGTGGTTTGATTGATGTTAGCGTTTGTGCACTAGGGAGTTCCTGGTTCTTCTGTTCTGTATTGTAAACATTAACATTACTAAGCAGCTGATTCTATTTCTTTTTTCAGCTGCTTGTACAAACCATGTACCTGTGATCACTACACTCTTAAGAGGAGGTGAGTGCACACTACTTTAAATAAAAGCTCATAATTTAACTTTGTTATTATAGTATAATGTTGTTATCATTGGGATTACTATACATTTGGAGTTACACATTATTTTGATTAAAAGACCTGTTTTCATGCATCTTCTATTCTTTTTGTAAATCTGTCTTTCCATATTGTAGCAGTGGGTAACCTAGTTTGTTTAACACCATGAGTTCTGGGCTGTTGGGCTGAATGGCCTCCTGTTGTATCTTACTGCACACTACTCCTACAATTAATGCCAGTCAAATCTTGCTATCTCGAAATATTTCTCTTTAAAATAATTTGATTAGGGAATAATAGACTTACTCATTTATCTCCAAAGACCAAAATATTCAGTGGCCATTCTGACAGTGCATATTTTTATGTTGTCGTTTGTGACTGAGATTTGAAGTGAGAAACATGAATGCAGAGTTTTGGGTTTGGAGCTACTGGAAAAGTCTCCCCTTGAACTTAGACTTTAGATAATTCCTCTGTCCTGAAGATTCATATATTTTCCTTGGATTGAACTTTGTTTTATTTACATTGTGTTTATCTATACATTTGTCTTTCCTCCCTCATTCTTTTGTTTCTGCCTTAGTCAGCAGTCAAATATCTATAGATAACATCTGTGCCAGCAAGGAAGGAAGTGTTTCTGGTCCCTTTCTTCCCCCTCAACATTTCTTCATCCCTGTTGAGGTAACCTGTATCTAGTAGTAGAAGAGCTAGTGAAGAGTCCAGCACTATTGTGGGTAGAGGACTGCTGATCTATATGTTTAGGTTCATTTCACCTGGACAATACTAGTTTACCGATTTTTGTTTTTCCTGTTGTACTCTCTTCTCTCTAGCAGTGGTCTGTAAGAGTTGAAGAAGCTACAAACCATGCAGAAACAACAGGTCAGCAATTCTCAGCTTATCTTGCCAATGACTGGACTACAAGGCTAACTGGAAACTTCCCATTTGTTCCTATCAGGTGCCAGAGTGGATGCCCTGGATCGAGCAGGAAGGACTCCACTCCACCTCGCTCGCTCTAAGCTGAACATCCTGCAAGATGGTCATTCACGAAGCCTGGAGGCCCTTCGGGTGGAGGTGAAACAGGTGAGGCATAAAGTGAGTCGGGGGCTTTTCAGCAGCTAGAAGATTTCTGCTCCTGGTTAAGTTCTCTGTTTGTTTTTTTTTGACTTTGCTTTCTTTCACCAGTTGGTCTTCTCTGGTGTTCCATGTTAGGAGTCAAACGAATTATATTTTCATTATATACTCATGACCACACCTTTTGTCCTTTTTGTTTTGTCTCATGACTACAAAATTTGAACCATCTCCTGTTTATCAGTATTTTTTGCTCTGTCCTCTCTTTATTTTGCCTCACTGTCTTATGCACTCTTCCCCTCATTTGTTCTCATATTCTCTTGACTAACTACCATCTAGGTCATCTCCGTCAGCCCATCTGCCACTTGCCTGCTTCTCCCACCCAAATTCTGTTGAATTCTTTCACTCTTTCAATCCTCACGTCCTCCTCCCAAATGCTGTCAACCTTTCTTTGTAAACATCTCCACCTTTCTGTTTATTTGTAATCTGTCTAAAATCTTTCTTACTTGCCTTCTCCCATCTCATGCTTATACTTGGGTGTTCGTGTGTCTCCTATCTTTATCCCCAAATCTCTTTTGTATCTGTCTCCTCTTCAGTTTCCACTTCCGTGTATGTGTCTCATTCAAATTGTCTCACTGCATGCTTTTTTTCCCTTTACGAATATCTCTTGTTCCTTCACTCTCATTCCTTACCCATCACTGAGGGAGCATGACAGCTGAGCCCTGGCCTGTTGTGATTCAGCAAATGTTGTAACTGGAGAAATCAGATCCCAGACTGAAATGTAGCTTGAAAGATCATATATATTTGCTGTTTTTCAAACATGTCTTTTGCTGAAACACAGGCAACAAATTTGGTTTTAACAGTAGAACTGGTTCATTGCACAAAAGAAAGATAAAATTAAAATAAAACAAGCTAAACTATCTGCATAATACAGTTTTTAAAATGTTTCAAAGACCCAGTAAAACAAAATCCCACCTTCTCCCATCACTTTACAGTTAATTAAACTCCAGAGAAATTGTTCTTCTCTATCAAATCTGTAGGTAGACTTCAATGCTTCTTTTCAGATTCAATCCTGAGAGTTGTGAAACCTTTTCTTTTGACTGCCACCACTGATGTCTTTGACTTTTTCAGCTTATTTGAATGCAAAATTCTAACCAAACACTCCTGGTCTGGAAATTGTAAATGAACTTTATGATATGGTAACCTATTCTTTTAACCCTTATGCCTTTTTCTAGGAGAATCAACTCTTTCATCTGACTACAGTCAGGTTTCTTCAGAGCATAATTCAAAAGCCTTTTGGTAACTTAAAGAAAAATCTGGTTTATCCTGGCTTCTGCTAACGTAATGACTTAATATTTGTTTTTCCTCCTATCTTAAAGCCCAAAATCTAAACAATTTCTATTAATACTCGAAGCAGTCCAGATTGGTTTAAACTCGTTATTCCAGAAAAAGGGATCTAGTTAGCCTCTTCAAACCCATAGAACAAGATTCCACATGTTCCTAGTTTAAAATCTCAACTCCTATAAAGTGATATTCTCATATATAAATCTCACACCTTTTTCGTAGCACATGTGGCTTTCTGCAGGAGTCACAAGGGAGAGATGAAGAACTGAATTCTGGCTGGTTTTACCGAAAAACTCATGATCCTAGAGGATTCATTTTCTAAGGTTTTTTGTTCATTTACCAAGTAAGCTCTTGTTAGAGAGACAGACAATTAATTATTGTGCTTCCAGAACTTTAACTATGGTGCACATTTTATGCTTCATGTAAGACAGGATTAATTTAACCATAACTGGGTGACCACTTTAATCCAGTATCTTGTCACTTTACACTTAGTGGCCTGAATCTAACTGTGTTTTACTATATATATATATATATATTTACTTCTCAGATCATTCAGATGCTGCGTGAGTATTTGGAAAGATTGGGTAATCACCAAGAGACTGAGCAGCTGGATGATCTTTGTACAAAACTTCAGATGACCAGCACAAAAGAACAGGTGGGACACAAACAGGAAGGCAATTGGTTTTTTTTCTTTAAAGTAGGCACTGATGAGTAGGGACTGTTTGACTGTGAACAAGTGGATTTTGTTTTTCATTGTCTTGCTTGCACAGAATTTTCTCAAAGTACAAGACAGCGACTTAGCTACTTTCTTTTACATTAACATACAAAGAGGGAAGAATAAGATTGTGTTGAGTGACCTTGAGTGGCCAACCTTGTAATTGAGCCAGTCTCCGAAGATTTAGATATGCAGTTGATTTAATTCTTCACTTTTTGGTATGTTAGTGTTTCAAGCTGCAGTGAGCCACTTTCTTGAACAACTGCTGTTTCATGGTTTAGGTACAGTCTCAGATTTGTTGGGAAGATAATTCCCTGATTTTTATCTAGTCTATAACTTGAAAGTCTCTTTGGTTCTAAACTCCTGTACTGTGCTCTCAGTTTTGAGATTAGATGATTAGATTTCCTACAGTGTGGAAACAGGCCCTTCGGCCCAACCAGTCCACACTGACTTTCTGAAGACCCATTTTCTCTCTGACTATTGCACCTAACACAAAGGGCAATTTAACATGACCAGTTCACCTGACCTGCACATTTTTGGATTGTGGGAGGAAACCAGAGCACCTGGAGGAAACCCACGCAGACACTGGGAGA
Organism: Hemiscyllium ocellatum; assembly: GCF_020745735.1. Classification (NCBI taxonomy): domain Eukaryota; kingdom Metazoa; phylum Chordata; class Chondrichthyes; order Orectolobiformes; family Hemiscylliidae; genus Hemiscyllium; species Hemiscyllium ocellatum. The sequence goes on from NC_083433.1 coordinate 17,346,507, forward strand.
ATGTGCAAACTTCACACAGTTGCTCGAGGCTGGAATCAATCCTGGGACCCTGGTGCTGTGAGGCTGCATTGCTAACCACTGAGCCACTGTGCAACGGATACTTTTTAAATGGGAAGAATTATAAGTGGTGTAATTTCTGCCATTCCTGTGTTTTTGCTCAGTGGTGTTCTTTTCTAAGATGATTGTTGCCCTAGAGCATTGTTCAGAATGGTGATGAATGAGTGTTTCAGTTTCTGCATGGTAATCTGGCTGTATCCCCAGATTAATTTCCTATTTGTGATAACTGCTTCAACGTGGACCAAAGATTGAATTGGGGTCTTTGCTGGTCCTCATTGTTTGGTACAATAATTGGTAATACATTATTCACTGATGTCTGAAGATTTCAATTAGATTAGATTACTTGGTGTGGAACCAGGCCCTTCGACCCAACAAGTGCACACTGACCCGCCGAAGTGCAACCCACCCAGACCATTCCCCTACATATACCCCTTCACCTAACACTACGGGCAATTTAGCACGGCCAATTCACCTAACATGCATATTTTTGGATTGTGGGAGGAAACCCACACAGACACTGGGAGAATGTGCAAACCCCTCTATTGACTATTTAAAATCTCTGCATCAGTGTAAAAATGGAGTAATCTGAAGTGAGAATCCTCAGTGAGAGAGATTTAATGTGAAATATTGTGTGTGTGTGTGTGTGTGTGAGAGAGAGAGAGATCACCTCTCCAATTTAAGAATGAGACAGGAGGAATTCTTTTTGAGTCTTTGGAGCGCTCTACCGCAGAGCAACGAGTGTGGTTATTGAATACTTCAATTCTGCTATTCAAGAGCCTTGATTGATTATTGGGGATGGCTGGCATGTAGAGTTGATGCTGCAATAAATCAGCCAGGATTTTGTTGAATGGTGGAGCAGGCTAAAGGGGCCAAATGGTCCACTCCTCCTAGTCACATTTGTTTGTATGTTCGTGAATATAATGTTGATCATCATTGTCAGTTTCTCTGTAGTGATCATGAAGAGTTTCACTGCACTCGGCCAGCAAATATGTGATAGGTAGCAGCTAGCTGACCACAGACCAGTGTATGATGCTCTATAAATTGATCTAAAACCAAATTGCCTGCTGTATGATTTATTGGACTTAATGCAAAGACAAATATGCAAACGAATCAGCAATGTAGAATTGACTTAAAAAACACTTTCAACTTGCTTGTGTTTTTGGAGTCTTCTGGGTTTTTTTTTGTGAAATTCTTGTTTAACTTGCTTTGACCTAACTGGCCTTCCTGCTATCCTTACAGGTTGATGAAGTTGCTGACCTGCTGTCAAGCTTCACTACACTCAGTCTACAAATACACAACTTGGGTACAAGGTAGCTGAATACAGTCTTTCCATTTGTCATTGGTGCAGGAGCTGATGTAAAAAAAATATAAAACAAGTGAAAATGTAGAAATGACTTTTGTTTTTAAACAGGCCAGTGTTTGTGACCTTTTGGTTTTAATAACATAATTCTCACTTTATTGTATTGGAAATGTTGATTAAAATCTTTATGGAAGCAAGCTTTGAAACTGAGCTCTCCCAAAACAATGAGCTTTAGCTCTGGTAGGATTTTTTTTTAACCTCCTGAAACTATCTTCGTATAACAATATGGACTGGTCTGATATACAAGCATGTCACCTTCATGGTGAAGAATTATATGGTGACTGTTGACTTATTAAAGCAGAAATTGATTGTTTCCAAGTACTCTTATTGCAGGTGACAATGGTTTGATTAACAAACCAACAACTTGAAATTCACTGTCAGAGTCTGTTTGTGACATGCAGTTTTTGGTGACAGGAATGTTGTGATGTGACAGTAAATATGTATTAAATGTAAAATTTAAATGAATAAAGTTTAAACTGAGTAATGTAGTTCTTAGTGAAATTGGTTGTAATAGATCTTTTCATCGCTAGCTTTTTTTAAAAATAAGGATAGTTAATATATTGAACAGCACCAACATAGAACATTAAGGTACAGCACAGGAACAGGCCCTTCAACCCATGCTGTTGTGCCTACTCTTGGTCCACATGCCTCCATTCCTTACATTTTTATTTATCTAAAAGTCACTTAAATGTCCTCATCTGCCTTCACCACCACCCCTGGCAGCATGTTCCAAACTCCTACCATATTGTCTATATAAAAAGTATACTGTCCCTCCATCTCACCATAGTATTAAACATGTCAACTGTGGGAGAAGATTGATTCTATCAATCCTATCTATGCATCTCCATAATTTTATAAACTTCTATCAAGTCTCCTGTCTCTTTCTCTGGGATGGTGGAAGCTGAGTTTTTCTCGCCCCTCACAGCTCATACCCTCAAATCCAGGCAGCATCCTGGTAAACCTCTTCTGTACCCTCTCCAAAGCCTCCACATCCTTCCTGTAATGTGGTGACCAGAATTGAATGCAGTACTCCTTAAGTGTGTCCTAACCAAAGTCTTAAAGCTGCAACATGACATCCTGAATCCAGCACTCCATTCCCTGACCAATAAAAGCAAGCATGACGTGCTTTCTTTACTGTTCTATCTACTTAAGTGGCCACTTTCAGGGAACTTTGGACTTGAACCCCAAGATCATTCTGAAAACCAATGCCATTCAGGGTCATGCCATTAACGGTTTAACTTTTCCTTAAAATTTGATCTCCCAAAGTGTAATGCCTCAGTACTAATTGAGATTCATAGTCCCAAACTACATCTGCCATTTCTCTACCCATATCTGTAACTGATCTATATCCTGCTGTATTTATAATCACAAACAGCAGAGGTCCCAGGATCCCTGTTGAAAGCCACTCGTCATGTACCTTCAGCCAGAAAAACACCTTTGCACCACTACCCTCTGCCTTTTATGGGCAAGCCAATTCTGAATCCACACAGCCAAGTGATCACTGATCCCATGCATCTTAAATCTTTTAGGTGAGCACACATTAGTTTTTATAAGTATGTATTAATGGCCAATAATTTGCCTCCACTCTAGAGAGTGATTTCTGATGAAGGGCTTATACCTGAAACATCTATTCTGTTCCTCCCTGCATGCTGTGCTTTTCCAGTAACACCTTCGCTACTCTTGCCCCTGAGAATGGGACTTGACTTATTTGACAGCAAGTAAAGTGCTATTTAAGAAGAAATACAAGTCCTTTGGGTGATGGAACAATGGAATCAGGTAATAGTTTACAGCTGAAGCAGCTTGATCAGGAGGAAAATGTTTATTAAAAAAAAAACTCAATGCTCAAAGAAAATGAGAAAACTAGGATTTGAATTGCAAAAAATAAAGAGACAGATCACAGATGTAAGCTTAAAGTGCTACAGGTTCAGAGTGCAATGGCAGAGGGCTGGGAAACAGTGCAGCAGGGTCAGCCAGTGGAGGGATGAAGGGCAAAGTAGATGTTAGGACCAGTAGGTCAGAGAGGAAGGCTCGGCAGAGACATAAATGAACATGACAGAACCAATGGGCTGGTGTGTTTATTTAAATGCAAGGAGTATTATAGGTAGGGCAGATAAGCTTAGAGCCTGGATCAGCACATGGGACTATGATGTTGTGGCCATTACAGAGACTTGGTTGAGAGGGGAACAGGACTGGCTGCTCAACAGTTCAGGATTTCATTGTTTTAGACAAGATGGAGAGAAAGTAAAATAGGTGGAGGCATTGCATTACAAATCAGGGAGAATATCACAGCTGCACTCAGAATATGCTGGAGGGCTCATTCACTGGGGTAATATAGGTAGCGCTCAAATATAAAGACTGGTGCAATCACTTGGGTTGTTGTACCAGGTTACTTTAACTTCCTCAATATAGATTGGGTCTTGCTTAGAGCAAGAGGCTCAGATTCGGCAGAATTAAGTACATTCAAGAGTGTTTCTTGAAACAATATGTGGATAATTCAACTAGAAGAGGGACCACACTGGCTAATGGGCCTGGCCAGATGACTGGGTGGGTGACTGAATTGCATGAAAGCATCTTACACTACGTAGATGTTTTGATGCTGCTGAGGCTAACCACTCCTGTAAATGCAGCTTGGTGCTTTGTTTCTATATAGTTCATATCCGGTTTAGTTAAGTTACAAATGTTGAAAGTAAGGAATGATGTAGGCCAGAAGTTTGGGGATATTTTACAAACCAGCAAAGAGTGACTAAAAATAAGGCAGAAAATAGGTTGGGTTTAAACAAGCAAAATACAAGACAAAGCTTTGGATATTAAAAGCAGCAAGTAGATCAAGTAAATAAATCCCTACTTTGTGCATTGCAACACGATCAAGGAACACAGGATCTGCTAGGATTTCAAATGCTTACAACTGTGTAAATGACTTGGATGAAGAGATCAAAATTTGCTGAATCCAAATTTGCTGATGAGAAAGTGGGAAAACCAGTTAAGGATGCAAAGTTATAGAAATGTGAGTAGCATAAATTTGGCAGAATAGAAAAATTGTAAAGCAGTGCATCTTATTTAAATAGGGATACCTCCGAACACTGCAAGACACAGGAATCCGGACTGGATGTCTCCTGTGAAACAACAATTAATTGGCACCAAAAACTGAATCTTGGCCTTTATTTCCAGGGTAACAGAGTCTTAAAAAGTAGGGCATTGGTTAGATGCACCTAAATTACTATGAAAGTTATGACTTACAGTTTTAATGAGGTGTATATACCTGCACTAAGAATAATTCACTAAGTCAATGGCTGGCATGCACGGGTTCTCATAAGATTAAGCCTCTACTAATTGGAATTTAGAATACTGAGAGATGAGATTATTGAAATGTGCACAATTCTGAGGGGGCTAGTTGCAGAGAGGATATTCTTCCCTCAAAATGGTTCTAAACTATGTGGTATCTTGTTGAATCGAGACTAGGTTGGAGAAGCTTGCTCCCGTTTCTTAAATAAATCATCTAGTCATTATTGCATAATTTGGGAGAGATTTCTATTCACAAATTCAGGCATTAGAACTTGTAGGGATTTGAGATATACAAGTCCACACTTGACCCTCTGAAGAGTAACTCGCCAGACCCATTTCCCTACCTTTATTGTCCTAGATTTACCCTAATGCACCTAACCTACACATCCCTGAACACTATGGGCAATTTAGCATAGCTAATTCACCTAACCTACACATCTTTGGATTGTGGGAGGAAACCAGAGGAAACCCATGCAGACACTGGCAGAGAATGTACAAACTCCACAGAGTTGCCCGAGGCTGGAATCAAACCTGGATCTCTGATGTGTGAGGCAGCAGTGCCACCATGCTGTCATTCTTCAAAGTAATTGGTTGTGAAGATTGTAGAACATCCTATGGTCACAAGATAAATTACATAAATGCAAGTCTACAGGTGTCTGACTACCATCTTTGCAAGTGCAATTAAGACATAGTCAACTTACCACAGAGACATGCAATGAATAAAAAGTCATCAGGTATTGTAATATTCAAAACTACTTAGGTTAGTTGGTGTAAATTATCTGGATTGCTCATCATTGACTATTGATGCTATCAAGTCCCTTGTAAATTGCCCACAAATTATAAAAAACTGCAATGAGGAATCACAGCTTGGACCACACAGTTTTACAGAACAATTAAGCAGTCTCTTAACCTCAAATCACCAATGTTGACAGAGTACACCAGGTCTGAAACAAATATTAATTATAAATGTATATTTCACAAGTAATGACTTTTGTTCATTTGTATCACCTGATCAATTAAATGGTTATAAGAGCTCAGTCAATGCTGCTTTTTATATATAATTTTTTTAAAAAATCCTAATTTTTGCTTTTGTTGTGTATATTTCTACAAGACTTTCTCACAAATCTCATTTCAATTGGCAGCACTACATTACAAAACCGTGAACAGTTCGAGAAAGGTGAAAATCCACTGATTTCTCTTCCTTGTAGATTAACCCTCCCCTTAGCTTAGTACCTCATAGTGCATAACAGGTGTTGGCATGACATTAGCCTTCATGGACAATTTAGCAAATGCTATATCTCAGATTTTATATACAGAATAAGTATAAAATCTGTTATCCTCACATTACTAAATTCCATAATGGTAACTGATTTAGCATTTATTCCAACAATGAGAGAATATTTAAAATAGTCCTGCAAGATCTACAAAATTCAAATAGAGGAAATCAATGAGTTACGGAGGTTGAGCTATTTGGGCAGAGAGACCTAAATTTCTGGAATTTCCAACCAGGCTGCTGCAAATCTTGTTGCTACTACCTGGATAGTTCAAAGATAATTGTGTTCCAAGTGTGAGCCACTAAACTTCTGCACCTAATGGTCAGATTGCAACAATGGGTTTGTTCGGTTTACTGGTTTAAATTAGTCACATTGGTATGAAAATCACAAATGGTGCCAAATCTGGTTTGGTTGTCCCTCAAATGGAAATAACAGCCAGGTACACCAAGAATCAGGAAGTACAAAAGCTCTTAAACCCCTGATTTTAATATCCTTTGAAGCTTTAAATGCACACAACAAACAAAGCCAATTTTAGTGCTGAATATGATAGATTGGAAGCAGAAAGATACAGACCACTTACAGTATGGTCAATAAACAAAAATTTGTAATTCTATAGTATCCTCCACCCTCATCGTGTCAGATTTGGAATATCAGATATTTTCCACGTCAGAAATGAAGTGAAGTGAGAGGTGTCACAGCAATCATGGAATCCCTATAGTATGGAGACAGGCCATTTGGCCAAGTCCACACCGACCCTCCAAAAGTAACCTACCAAAACCCATTCCCCTACCCTATTATCCTAGATTTACCTGACCAATGCACTTAAACTACACATCCCCGAACACTGGGCAATTTAGCATGGCCAATTAATCTAACATGCACATCTTTGGACTGTGGGAGAAAACCAGAGCATCCGGAAACCCACACAGATATGGGGAGAAAGTGCAGACTCCACACAGTCGCCAGAGGCTGGAATCAAACTCTGATACCTGGCGCTGTGAGGCAGCAGTGCTAACCACTGAGCTGCCCATAAATGAAATCTATAACATTAAATAGGGAAACTTGTTTTAATACAGTGATCTTAAGAATGCTGAAGTCACATTGGACTCTATGTTAAATGTTTCTCTCCTCAGATAGTGCCAGACAGCTGAGTTTCTCCAGCATTGTTTATAATTAATAACGACATCTTACGAATGAGGCTGGGATGCTCATGTACTCCCCCTTCAATTAAAGTGACAACCAGGTCACTGGAATATAGTGACATTGAGAGAGGGTGGACTCTGATTTCACTGAAACAGGAATGTTACACCCTACTTGAATTAACAGGTTGGCAAATCAAGTGCAAATTGAAAGTCTCGTTTTACTTATTGGTCAACTTGTTGCAAATATGCAGCTTTGCTCCTCCACTTTGAAGTACATCATCCACACAAAAAACAAATTAATACTGGGTTTGGGTTTTTAGTTGGAGAGTGTGAAAAGTGAACATGTTTGATGAAATTTGTGTTCTTTTCATGTTATAGTTGCATAATGTTCAAAAGTGTTTTGACATCTTGTGCCAAAAACAACTGGCAATTTAGTATTACTCGACATTCTTCTCCCTTTCCAATACTGAAATGCTGAAATAGTTACTTTACAAATCCTATGGAAAACACTTGGTTAAACAAAAGCGTTGCATCAGAAAGGGTAACAAGTTAGCTCAGTGACTGGAGGGATAATGGCACACCCACGTCATCCAACTCATCAAGTAACACAAGCAATCTATATTGCCCATCTTCCTCGGCAGTATCCATAGACCAAAGTGATCTAGCATTTTGTTTCACACATTGCATAGCATTAGTTCATTTTAGTTTCCAGTGTCAAAGAACCTGACTCACCATAAACAACAGAACTGGAGTATTTATATGTAGTCTTTGCCAATATTAAGGAGTGTATTTAGAATTCAGCAATGAATCTGTTTGGGAAGGAATAGGTTGTCATTGTACATTCAAAACTGTCAACAAAGAATTTCAATATCCATTACATACACAAAATGTATGATTAAAATATGAAACAACATTCAAGCAGCTTCACAAGTTCTATGACATTACAACTTGCAGCAGCTTAATTGCAGGAATTCTTTGATCTTAAAATATCCAGATAGGATGACTGGTAACACAAATCTAGTCAGTTAAAACCCCAGGGCTTGGAGAATTTCTAAATTAGTTAGTTGAATAATTGCTTCCCTTTCCCCAAAATTCCTTGGCCACATAGTTCCCAATGATGCAGTATAAACCTCCCCTATTGTATTAGAAGGGCAAGTCCACACAGTGAACACATAGGAAGCTATTTGACTGTTGCCTGGAGGAAATCCACAGATCAGTCCTGTACTGCCTTGTATAACATCCACATATATGCATTGACCAATATGTTTTACTGGATGTCCAGTGGCTATATCAACTTCCACATTTGCTTTGGGCAATTTTGATTCACATCTGCCTGGTTGATATTCAGATAACTCAGCTGAAACTTTAAAAAACTGCATCCTTCCACGTGACAACCATGATTTCCACTTATTAGTCTTTTAAACATGCAGGCTGTCTACACAAGAAGAACTCAGAATGGGGAGACAAATCAAATACATTGAGGAAAGGATTTTTGGGAGTGGTGGTCATTGGGGGGGTGGGGGGCGCGGCGGGAGGAGGGAGCGGCAGAAGGGCAGTTCATAGAAAACTCAATTCCAAGTTCAAATTTTAGTTATACACAAGAGAAGATAAAATTGATAGGTTCTTTATTTTCAAACTATAAACTTCAGGTTTTAGTGAACAAAATATCACTTAAAAGTAATTTGCAGGGCAACACAGGATGACATCACATTTCTGAAATACAACATCCGCACGTTTAACTTGCAATTGAGAGTATACTACTTTTAACAAATTAAAAAAAGCAATTAAAAATGGCAATATTTAATTACATTCAACATGTTCCAGCATTTCAGTGTTTAATCCCTCCCTGGGAGAGAGATTGCTTAGTATTTATTACAAATAGGTTTATCATAATTTATTTCTGTACCCTGTGGCTAGAAGCCTTCACAATTTAATAAATGGAAACTGCAGTGAGTTAAAATTCACTTCTTCTACTGATGAAGGGAGCATCAGTTCCCAATATCGCACAAGTTGGCAGGTACTTGAATCCCTTTTCCATAACATGCAGTGCAATATACATTTGGTCTACAAGGAGTGGCATCATTTATTTCCCCAAGGTCCAGAGTGCTGTATCCTCGATAGATACCACACAACATAGCGTCCATGCATCTGGTGACAGGCAGTGCTCTTTCAGGCAGTAACTTTGCACCTCAGCTGGGTGCAATCTTTTTACCAGCTGATAGGGGAAGGAGGGAAGTCTTCCTATTATATCAGAAGGCTCTATTCATCACCCCTTCCCCCCCCCCCCCCCAACTTTGAACACCACACTGCAAAGCAAAACATAAACTCCAATGATGGTGAATATTCTAGAACTATCTTCCTTGAATTCAGCCCACGGGCATACAAATACTGATGAAAGTATTCTAGCTGTGAATGACAGCAGGGTAAAGCAGCAGCCTGGAGCAATCTCTTATTACATTGCAGTAATATTTGACCAAAATGTTACCAGTACAGCCTTCAATGGAATTACATTTGTTGCTGGTCAAGGTTTGTGTAAAGATTATGGACATGAAATTTTGCTGCTTTTCTAGTTTTATATAGAAATTCCTCAAAATTAGAGCACATCTCTGGGTTCAGGTTAGCTCCAGGTCATATCTTGGCAGCTTAAAAACATCAGATTAGAATGTGTCAACTTTTAAGTTATGTGGGGAGTGCGTTCAGGGAATTCTTCCTAAACAGGACACTGTTACTCACATTATCAGTTGCATCTCAATTGAAATCACTGAGTTAAGAAATATTTTGTTTTATTCATAAATTATTTAATTTACAATAGTTCAATGACAAAAGAATGCAGAGACTTTGTTGGATACTGTGCTGAGAATGACTTACTTGATGAGTCACGATCCCTTAGTGACCAAGGCAGCAGTAGAACACTGACAAAACTGTCACCATTGAACACAGGATGCACGACTTACACCGAGCAAATTGGGCTTGCTTTGTCACTTTACCATGGTCTGTGCAACCAGCTGGAATGCACAGAATTGTTCTAAACCATAAAGTTACATAAACAGTGCTGGCTGTCAATGTGCAAGCTCAAACATATCTGTGATATATCCAATGTTGGCAGTCCAAAACAGCTGAAGAAAGTAACCAAAATGGGGAGAAGATAGCTTGCAAACAATTTGCAGATGTTGAGGGTTCATTTTCTCTTCATGCTGACGGGTGCAATGCCTCAGAGGACAAACAGGTCCTGCTGCATGCTCCCAAAACCCTGACTTGCCTTGACAAGCAGACAAAGTGACTGGAGATTTAATTTGTGCTTGCTGATTACATCAAGTCGGCATGAAAGTTTGCTGCTGGCAAGCAAGAATATGTACAACATAGTGGCTTTAATGGGAGAGCAGATCTGAAAATTTACATAGAGACATACACACACATATATATTCAAAAAATATTCATTAGACCAGAAAAGTGGTACTGATGAAAAGGGCTCTCTCAAAGTGTCAAACTCACTGTCCAGTGACCACATCACAAAGTACTCCTTTCACACTGATTAAAAATATATTTTGAGAATTTTATCTGTCTCTGGAGTGCACAGATTACTTTGATAACACATTTAACAAAAGCATTTGGCAAAAAAAAACAATTTGCTTTTATTCATCTCCCACCCCACAACACAGAGAAGCATCTCATTTTAAAAACTTTCAACAATCTCACTGGGTATGAATGATGAATGAGGTGTGTCCGATTTCTTCAATGAGGCTCATGGTCGATTAGAACACCTCTTAATAATCAAGTATGCAGTCCATTGCAAGTTGCATTTATTTCAGTATTTCAGAATGCAATAAAACTCACTTTCCTATGGTCACTGCTGATCAATTTCCACTGCTATTTGAAGTGATAACTAAAGTCGCAGTGAATATAGTTTAAAAAAATAACAATAAGATAATACATGTATGAATGATCATGTTAATGGTCTGTATCACATGTCACATTTGGGAATGTTTTTCTTTAAAACCCAAACTAATGGCTGACCAGAGAATAAAGAAATGTCATTTGTTGCTGCTGCTTCATCAGTCACTATCACGTTGCGTCCCAGTCAAACTGGGTCTATGGTGACAAAAGAAGCAACTTCTGTCTGGCAGCAGTAATACAGCACCCTTGGTGCAGTGTCCTGTCCTTTCTTTGCTGCAAATCAGCGTTGCCTAATTTATACTAGGACTCCCTTGTGTATTACAGTGTAGTGTACACAGATACCAAGAGGATCAGACAACTATAGAAAAACTACAACACGTCATGCATGATGTAAGAAAAGAAATGAAAAATATCATCGTGGGGCTTGAGGTTCATTGTCTTTGATTTTTTTTGTTGAATTAATTACTCTGAGTCGACATCACATCAGTCGACTGTGGATCACAGAAAGCCCCGTATCGTCCATAAATGTCTTTTGCTCGGACTGCAAAGTAGTACTTGCTTCCAGATACAAACTGTGTAAGGGTGCAGGCCATGGGAAGTGGCAATGCCTTGACTTCTCCAATCTTCTTCCACTGGGAAGGAGTTGTAGTAGCTGGATCTTCATGGTAGGCATAGAGATGGTAACTGTCCACAAGCGCACAAGACCGGTCCACTTCAAGGACACTCCACGACAGGACGATTCCATTTTGACTCTGAACACGGGCTAGCTTCAGGTGGGGTTTCTGGGGCGGAGAGGTATTAGCAGCTTCTGGAGGTAACCGCTGCGGCACTTGGGCCTCGGGGAGTGGTGCTGGGTGGATAGGTCGAGGTGGATCCTACATCAAAACAGACAATTGATTAGTATTTTCTAGACTCAGATTGCTGGCTAACAGACGGGGGGGGGGGGGGGGAAGGAAGGGAGAGGAGAGAGGGAGTGAGTTTGAGAGATGGGGATCAGGGAGGGAATGAGAAAGGGGGTGCGGGGTCAGTGAAGGGAGGAAACAAAGGAGTGTAATAAACAAATAAACATTGTTATGTTGTGAAGAGGTAGAATTGAAATAGGGTGGTATGGAACATAAATGCTACCACATATCAATAGAAAATAACTAGCCTATCACAGTGTTCTAAGCTGAACGCAAAAATCACAATAAAAAGCAGAATCCAGCAGTTATTTTCCAACGGCAAATGATTAGGAAGTACAGAATGATGTTTCAGCTGTAAATTCTTGATCAGATTTGCTCTAGGCGAGGTCTAATCAACTCAGACCACTGCACCTCAGGATGGATATACAGGTCTTGGAGTGGTTATGGTGTAGAAGAGAATTATAACAGGGATTAAAAAGTTAAAATAGAAGATAGGCTGAATAAACCTAGTTGATTTTAGGAGATTTAGAGATGATCTGGTAAAACTAAAATAACTCACTTGTTAATGATCTCAGTAACACCTAAACAATCTAATGAGACAGGCCTAAAAGGAAGGTGAAAATCAACTAGGACAAAGTGAGGACTGCAGATGCTGGAGATCAGAGCTTAAAAATGTGTTGCTGGAAAAGCGCAGCAGGTCAGGCAGCAAAGGAACAGGAGAATTGACATTTCGGGCATAAGCCCTGAAGAAGGGCTTATGCCTGAAACGTCGATTCTCCTGTTCCTTTGATGCTACCTGACCTGCTGCGCTTTTCCAGCAACACATTTTTAAGCTCTGAAGGAAGGTGAACTCAAATTCAATGACAATTGCAGTGAATCTTCCTATGACAGATGGCTTTACTGTCAAATGAGTTGAGTTGAGAATAGCAGAAATCCTGGAAGTGCTTACATTTTGATATAATTGGGCATAGAAATGAAGATTCCTTTTTTGTTTCTGTTATCTCAAACTCTGTGACCAAGGTTATGGTGTTTGCATTCATTAGTGTCCTACAATGTTGACATCCTGAGCAAATTACTTGAGTACTGTTAAAAAGATTTAACTTAAGGGCAGAAGTAGTTTGAATCTGTACTGTTTGAATCATAAATTTGTATAAATTAATTAATTAAGTAGAGATGAATGGACAGGTGATGTGCTGGAGCTGTACGATGTGGGAGCTGGCCAATTCCATTGTGAACGGCATGACCAGGTCTGCAGCAAGTGTTGGTTTCTGGAAAAACTCCAGATCAGAATTGATTTGGAATCTGAGCTTCAAACATTGCGGCACATCTGGAAGGGGGAAAGAGTTACCTGTACGCTTTGTTTCAGGAGGCAGTCACACCTGGTAGATTAAATAATTCAAATTCAGTAAGTGATCAGGGACAACAGGGTGCGACTGTAAGTGAGGCAAGTAGGGGGATTCGGCCTGCAGGAGCTTTAGCTGTTGACCTTGCCCAACAGGCATGAGATTCTTGCTCCTTATACAGATGAGGGAAAGGACTGTGGACAGAATGAGCCAGCTGACCACAGCACGATGGTGCAGAAGGCCATTCAAGAGCAGGGAGCAAAAACACAAGTAGTTGTTATAGGGGATCTTACAATACGGGAAACAGATAGTATCCTTTGTGAGCCAGATCGTGAGTCCTGCATGGTGTGTTGGCGACCCAGTGCTAGGGTGCAGGTCATCCCCGACCAGCTTGAAAGGATATTGGAGCAGGAGGGAGAAGATATAGTTGCGGTCCACAAGGCTAGGAAGGAGGACCTGTTTGGCTTTTATCAAGCACTAGGAAGGAAATTGAAGAACAGGTCCTAGAGGATCATAATCTCTGGATTACTGCCCAAGCCACGTGCAAACTGGCATTGGGATAAGAAAATCAGGGAAGTAAATGTGTGGCTAAGAGATTGGTGTGGGAAAGAGGGATTCCATTTCAAGAGACATGGGCATCAGTTTTAGAACCGGGGGGGTGGGAGAGGGATCTGTACTGATGGGACGGTCTCCATCCTGAACTGATCTGGAAGCAGTGTTCTAGCAAAAAGGATATACAGGGTCGTCACTAGGACTTTAAACTTATCAGTCAGGGAAAGGGAAGAGAAAGCGACGGGGAGTATGGAGTCAGGGAGAAAGATCTGCAACAGGTTAGCATGTGCGCAGGGTTCAAGGCAGACTAGGAATGAAGCAAAAAGGATGGATAACTTAGGACATATTAGAGACGTTGGAAATCATGAGGATAAGAAAATTAGCATTAAGGTGCTTTATCTGAATGCTCGTGTATTTGTCACAAAGTAGATGAATTATCAGCACAAATTTGGCAGGTAAACATCCAAAAATTTACATTGAAATGAAAGGGAGGTGGGCAGAAGGGGCAGGGTTGCATTGTTAGTCAAGAATAAAATTAAATCTATGGCATTAAATGACATAGGGTCAGATGATGTGGAGTCTGTGTGGGTGGAGTTGAGGCACAAAAACCATAATGGGATTATGTACAGACCTCCTAACAGTGGTCAGGATCAGGGGCGCAAGATGCACTAGGAAATAGACAGGGCATGTCAGAAAGGCAAGGTCACAGTGATCACGGAGGACTTCAATATGCAGGTGGATTGGGTGAATAATGTTGCCAGTGGATCCAAAGAAAGGGGAATGCTTACAGAATGGCTTTTTGGAACAGCTTGTGATGGAGCCCACAAGAGAGCAGGCTATTCTGGACTTAGTACTATGTAATGAGCCAGCCTTTATGAAAAGGTCTTAAAGTCAGGGAACACGTGGGAGGCAGTGATCATAATGTGGCAGAGTTCAGTCTGCAGTTTGAAAGAGAGAAGGCAAAATCGGATGTAATGGTGTTACAGTTAAATAAAGGTAATTACAGGGGCATGAGAGAGGAACTGTCGAAAATTGACTGGACGCAGAGCCTAGCAGGGAAGACAGTACAGCAACAATGGCAGGAGTTCTGGGTGTAAGTGAGGACACAATACAAAGGTTTATCCCAAAGAAAAGAAAGATTATCTGGGGGGGGGGGGGGGGGGGGGGGGGGGAGAAGGTTAGAGAAGATTAGACAGCCATGGCTGACCAAAAATAAAAAATAGATAAAAACGTGCCTATAAAGTGGCCAAGAGCATTGGGAAATCAGAAGATTGGGAAGACTACAAAAATAAACAGGATAACAAAAAGAGAAATAAGGAAGGAGAGGATCAAATATGATGGTAGGCTAGCTAGCCATATTAGAAATGATTGTAAAAGTAGACATTGGGCTGCTCCAAATTGATGCAGGAAGGCTAGTGCTAGGAGGTAAGGAAATAGTTGAAGAACTTTAGTACTTTGCGTCAGTCTTCAGTGGATGAATGAGTAATATCCCAATAATTAAGGAGTGTTGGGGGCAGAGTTGAGTATGGTAGCCATTACAAAAGAGAAACTGCTAGAAAAACTAAAAGATCTAAAAGTTGATAAATTTCCTGGTCCTATTGGCTACGTCCTAGAGTTCTGAGGGAGGCGGCTGAGGATATAGCAGAAGCATTGGTTGTAATCTTTCAAAAATCACTGGAGTCAGGCAAAGTCTTAGATGATTGGAAAATCACTGTTGTAACCCTCTTGTTCAAGAAAGGATCAAGACAAAAGATGGAAAATTACTGGCCGATTAGCCTAACCTTGGTTGTTAGTAAAATTCTAGAGTCCATCGTTAAGGATGAGATTTCTAAATTCTTGGAAGTGTAGGGTCAGATTAGAACAAGTCAGCATGGATTTCATAAGGGGAGGTCATGCCTGACAAATCTGTTAAGAGTTCTTTGAAGTGGTAACAAGTAGGTTAGACCAGGGAAACTCAGTGGATGTTATCTATCTAGACTTCCAAAAGGCCTTTGATAAAATGCTTCACAGGAGGCTGCTGAGTAAGGTGAGGACCCATCGTGTTCAAGGTGAGCTACTGGCATGGATTGAGGGTTAGCTGTCTGACAGAAGGCGCAGAGTTGGGATAAAGGGTTCCTTTTTGGAACGGCAGCTGGTGACAAGTGGTGTCCCGCGGGGTTCAGGGTTGGGGTCGCAGCTGTTCACTTTACATATATATTAATGATCTGGATGAAGGGACTGGGGCATTTTGGCGAAGTTTGCCGATGATACGAAGTTAAGCAGGTAGTACTGAGGTGGAGGAGAGGCTGCAGAAAGATTTAAACAGTTTAGTGGTCCAGGAAATGGTTGATGAAATTCAACTTAGCAATTGCAAGGTCTTGCACTTTGGGGGGAAAAAAAATACAAGCATGGACTATTTTCTAAACAGTGAGAAAATTCATAAATCCAAAGTACAAACGGACCTGGGAGGGCTAGTCCAGGATTCTCTAAAGGTTAACTTGCAGGTGGAGTCTCTGATTAATGTTGTCATTTATCGCAAGAGGGTTGGAATATAAAAGCGACGATGTGCTTCTGAGACTTTATAAAGCTCCAGTTAGGCCCCATTTAGAATACGGTGTTCAAATTTGGGCCCCACACCTCAGGAATAACATACTGGCACTGGACCGTGTCCAGTGAAGATTCACAGATGATCCCAGGAATGGTAGGCCTTACATACAATGACGGCTGAGGGTCCTGGGATTGTATTCATTGGAGTTTAGAAGGTTAAGGGGAGATCTAATAGAAACTTACAAGATAATGCATTGCTTAGAAAGGGTGGACACTGGGAAACGGTTTCCGTTAGGCGATGAGACTAGGACCTGTGGGCACAGCCTTAGAATTAGAGGGGGTCAATTCAGAACAGAAATGAGGAGACATTTCTTCAGCCAGAGGGTGGGCCTGTGGAATTTACTGCTATGGAGTGCTGTAGAGGTTGGGATGTTACATGTTTTCAAGGCAGAGATTAATAAATTCTTGATCTCGCAAGTGCAGGTGAGTGAAGTCGAAATGCCCATCAGCCATGATTAAATGGGCCAAATGGCCTTACTTCCACTCCTATGTCTTATGGAATAATGATTTGAACCAGGAAATGGTACAAGTAAATAACAGATGACCTAAAGTAGTAGGGCTTCTGACCAAAACACCTATTTTACAGCTGGCTATCCTGGCAGTTGTGAAAGCTTTATTATATATTGAAAGAACATATCTTGTTCTCCACCTGAAACGGAACAACTCTGAATAAGAAAGTTAACTTCAGTATGTTAGGTCAGGGACAATTTAACAATCGCACATAAAGGAAAGGGAAGGTACATCACTTGTACACAAGCCAGCACCATTCATCAGGCTACAGGAGTAGCCAGGACGTGTGTAGTAATTCCAGAATTCATTCCTGGACCACACAGGGATGTGAATAGCCTCACTCACTACTTTTTTCTTGATTGGATTACATTCCAGTTTTTGTTGCAATGTGGAAATACCAACTGTGCAGGTCTGCCTATTTAACACACAATGAGTGTACAACAAGAGAGTCAGAATGAGAAAATACAAATGAAAGCAGATGTACCTTTCCTTCTGGTCAATGCAGATTGCCTCCGTTTCAGAGGTTAATGCTATAAATCATCCAGATTATTTCTAAAATTTGTAATAAATTTGAATTAGGACTCAATGATCCACAACATTAAAATGTCCTCAACTGAAAGGGATTTTGTTTTGCAGGGTAGCAGAAAACAAAGTTTCAGGTTTCTCTTCAAATATTGAGGTTAAATGGTCCAATCCACAATCCGGATTGTGGCTAATACTCAATTATTAATAGTTGGGTCCAATGTGCCTGAATATCAACACTTAGAAAGCCTTACCTGTGAAGGCCGGTGATGGACTGTGAACTGAGGCATATTTGGCATCACAGGAATGGAGATTACATTGTTCACTATGTAAGATGTCTGAGGCAGCCTGACCGACACACCTGCTATATAAAAAGCAACATATTATTTTGGAGTATAGCACATACCAGCATTCAACATTGGTGTGGGGAGTGAAAGAAGGTTGGGTGAGGGCCAATGAGAATGACTAGCTATCTGGGCATCAAAGAGGCTTTTCTATTGCAGAGGACTTTACATTTGCAGCATACTTTATTGTGGGGTCTTTGAAAAATGGCCATAATGATTGCAGTATTTGAAACTAAAACAAAAAGAATTACTTTGGCCAGGGGTGAAGAACAGGAAAGGGTGAAGAACAGGAAAGGGTGAAGAACAGGAAAGGGTGAAGAACAGGAAAGGGTGAAGAACAGGAAAGGGTGAAGAACAGGAAAGGGTGAAGAACAGGAAAGGGTGAAGAACAGGAAAGGGTGAAGAACAGGAAAGGGTGAAGAACAGGGTAAGCTCTCATCTAGTCAATAGCGACATTACATGCACTGCAATAATATTCCAAAGAACAAGTGGTTATGGTGGATTTAACATTAGAGCTGTGAAAGTAAATGTGGAGACTTTCCCCGGTCCAGGATATTAGATGCTGGTTCCCAAATCCCTGTTCATCAAAATAACAAACACCTGTAGTACTTCAAAATGTCACTGGTAAGATTCTTTACATTCTGGTTTAATACATAACTGAGAATTTATATAGCCGATGGATACACCAATGCACAGAATAGCACAATTGTTAAGAGAACCACTAACGAGGGTCTGTTGTTCTCAAAATCCAACAGTTCTTATAACTTACAAAAATGTCAAATGATAAAACCCAACTGGTTCATATGGCCAGACTTTTACTTTCATGATAAAAAAATAATTGAAAAATAATTGAAGGCATTTGACAGTTTAAATGCTAACAAAACATTTCCTTTGGCAGAGGAATACAGAACGTTGTCCAGGTTTTTGGGTAATATTGGAATGAAAGATATCGGGATTGTGCAGGTAAGGGGAGTGAATGTCAGCTGTTATTTTGCAGAATGGGAATGCAGGTTCAGAAGATCAAGTTAATTGCTTCCCCTTCCTATCCTTACACTTGAATTAGGCGACAGGTAATCTCAGTAATAGGTGAAAATTCAGATGGAAGGTTTAATTGAAGATATTTTCCCTGTTGCTGATTCTCTCGATCCACTGTCTCTCCCATATCTTTGCTATCTCTTTAAATCAAAATTTACAAAGTGGAGGGTTATGAAGGTGGATCAACATTCACAAGGATAGACAGTTATGACAAAGCATAAGGAACTTTTCTCACATTTGACTAACACATGTAAAATGCATCTTTTTTATTGTTCATTTTTGCTAGATATTTGGTCAAATGCTCATGAATCAAGGTGTGGAATCAAGCCATTCAGCCTATTGAGACCACACCAACCCTCCAAAAAGCATCCCACCCAGGCTTACCCTCTACTCTATCCCTGTAACCCTGCATTATCTTTGGACTGTGGAAGGAAACCAGAGCATCCATGCAAACTCTACACAGACAGTTGTCCAAGTGTGGAATCGAGCCTAGGTCCCTGGCACTGAGGTAGCCAGTGCCAACCACTGAGGCCTCATGCCACCCTGCTCTGCTAACCACACAGTCAGTCATTGGGCTCTCTCCAACAGATGGGACAGAGGAGTATTAATTGCTGTGGACACATTCAACCCCAGCAGCTACAGCCAGACAATTTAAACCCAGGGGTGGGAAAGCTTTCAAAGATCACACAGCAGAACAAAATTAGCAGTCATTTAGACAAGGATGTATTTATTCAGGAATACCAGCGCATGTTTGTTAAAGGCAAAAGTAGTGTTTAAACAAATTTGATTAAGATTTTTCGAGAAAGAAAGAGCTTTGGCAAAGGCAAGTTGATAAACAGTGTGTAGATTTCAATAATGCCATTGTGCCACATAATAGGCTTGACAGCAATAATTAATATCCATGAAGTAACAAAGATAGTCAATATGGATGTAATTTAGCTTAAGGAAGATGTACTCTGGAGTTTCCAGGGGTAATTACAACGACCACAATTTTTTCTGTACATATATATGATAACTAAGACTTAGGTGAAAATTTAAAAATTTACAATAACAAATCTTGGAAATGTTACAATAACACTTCAAAAGGATAGACTTCTAGAATGGGCAAATATATAGTTGATGAAATTTAGTGCAGATAAATATAAATGTGCATATGTTTGCAGGAAAAAGCTGGAAAGTCAGTATACCTAAACAATATAATTCTAAAGTGGAGGGATGAAGGAAGAGAAATATTGAGAGTGTAATTAGAGGCACATGGGATCTTATGCTTCATGCCTCTGTTCGTAAAACACAAGAGCAAGAGGAATTATAAATAACCTTTATAATTCAGTGTCTCAGCCACAACTGAAACACTGGGCTGGAATTTTGCTCTGAGACAAATAGTTCGAGTTGGGAAATTACATGATAGGCAATGGGGACTGAGGAGGCTAATGCAACCATTTTATAATAGTACTGTTAAAAGAGCAGTCCATTTAATTCTTGGATGTGGTCTTTGATCCAGTCCAAGTTGCTCAGCAAGTTAATTTTCAAATGCCATGAATTTCTATTCCATCCAGGCAACAGCATGAATAAAGGCATTCTGGATAAGCTTCCAACTGCTCATGCCTTCAGAAGAGCTACTTGCTAGATGAATAGTCTCTACCATGTTGGATACATCACTGGAGTAGAGGAAAGCCAACATGGCTCATGCCTGTCCAAAGACATTGGCACGTTATGAATGGTCTGGAATAGGGAATGCTTTTCTGGTCCACAAACCAGATTTGCCATTAGGATTCTTGGCAGCACTTTCCTGTTAACATTTACTGCTGTATATCGCCACTTCCATAAATACTGCTCAATTTTGCTATGTCATCAAAATACTACTACAGGTTCCATTATTAAGTGGGTGCCTGAAGGTCTTTTCTGAATTCTTGCTCCTGATCCAGAAATTGAGGACAGCAGATGCTGGAGACCAGAGCAGAGAGTGTGATGTTAGAAGAGCACAGCAGGCCAGGCAGCATCTAAGGAGCAGGAGAATTGACGTTTTGGCATAATCCCTTCTTCCTGATCAGGGGCTCCTGCCCCTCGGATGTTGCCTGACCTGCTGTGCTTTTCCAGCACCATACTCTTGACTCCCGATGCAGTCACCAATTTAGTCAATAAAATAAACTCTCAACTACTGACTGTGTGGAATGCTATAGGCTATTTACTAACTTGTTTAAATAAACACTGACTATTCTTAGGCAATAAGACGATTTTGGAAAAGAAGGATTGGGAATGATCTGTAAGATTGTGTCCTTGCAGTAAACAAGAAAACGAAATATGTTTCCTTACCACTAACTGGAGGCTGAGGACTGGGCTGTCGCATAGCCTGGCTCTGTGTTGTGACAGCCCGCACTGGATTGTGACTTTGGTATGGAGGGGGTGATGTGAAAACTGTGGGGTTCGAGGTTCCTCTTTGGAGAGTTGGAAGTGGTGGTCTCACAGGGGCCTGTGATGTTGGTGGAGGCATCTGAGGACGTTGGTGCTGAAGTACGTTAGCACTTGTTTGCCCTTTAAAGAGAACACATTAAAGATCTTCCCATGATTGCTCTACATTTTAATCGGAGCAGATTTGTACAGCCAAACCCATTAAAGACACTAATTTATATTGCATCTTTCAAAATCACAAGATATCCTAAAATATTTTAGCCAATTAAGTGCTTTAAAATTAAAATACAGTTGCTGAAATGTAGGAAAAACAAGACAATTTGTGAACAGTAACCTTTCATGAACAGTAATGTGATATCATTATTGATCTCTCAACATTCTAAAAAACGTGCTAGCACAAACATGCTAAGAAACCAAAAGCAATCCTCTACAGGTACCATGTAATCAAATAACAGTCAACTTTTTCATAAAATGTGTAAATGCAAGATACTGAAAATGCTGATAACAGCTGTATAATAGAGCCATCAACTTCATGAAGGTTATGGAAGTAAAAAAAGTGTTTCTAGTGCACTTTTCCCAACTTCATACATCCCAAAGCATTTTACAGCCAATTATGTATTTTTGAAATGCAGTCACTTGTAATGTAGGAAACATAGCAGCCAACTTGCGTGCACTGAACTCCTACAAATAGTAATGCGATAATGGCTAGATCATCTGTTTAGTGATGTTGGTTGAGGGATAAATGATCAGGAAAGTGAAGAAACTGTCCTCTTCAAATACTTCCATAGAATCTTTTCTATGCATCGGTGCTGTTTAAAATCTCATCCTAAAGATTCAACCTTTGATGATGCAGCTCTTCCTCCGTGCTCTACTTAAGCATCAGTTTAGATAAATTCCCAGCCCTTCTCAATTTTACCACTGAAGCTGGATATGATTGGAAATTCTGACCATTATTACTGATTCCAGTACCTGTTTGTACTCTACCTGCAGACACGCTTTGCACATTGGTAGTTTGCACAGTCAACCCAATGGTGCCTAGGTTGTTCTGTGGTGCTGGCAAATGGGACTGTGTTGATGTCAGCTGTGGTGAGACTCCCTGGGAAGTTGTAGGTGGTCTGATCTGCGGTTGGACTGTAGGTGGAGATGTCTGAAGCGCAGTTGTTCCCATTGCTCCTTGGTTAGCAGCCTGATTATGTTTCCTGGCATCTGTGCAAAGAAATAGTTGAGCAAACATTTTAAACAGAAGCTTATGCACAAATTAATTTAAAAGGACTGTGAACATATAAGAAATGCATGTTTCATTTCAGGCTGCTTGCCCTCTAAATTATCCTACTGTTCTATTTCAGATCTCCCATTCAACTCAAACAAACATTCTTACCGATATATTACTTTACCTTCTTTATGCAATCTGATAAGTGTGTATTAGAAGGCATTTGGAAACGGAGGAAAAGTTGGAGGCCATTTAGCATCTAAAACTAGTCACAATTCAATAAAATCATGATTAGTCTATACTTTTGTACACCTATGGATAACAAAAAATTCTCAGATTTAAAATTAATATCTGATCATGAATCAAATGCCATTTGTGTGGAAGAGTGTCCCAAAACTCTTATCACATTGTAGGTTGAAGTATTTTGTAATTTCAGTCCTTAAAGGACTGGTTGCAAGTTTCAGATAATGTCCCCACCTCAGTCCTACAATGACCAGTTAATTTCTCTCCAACTACCCTTGAGTCAGGAATATTGTAACAGTCTAAATTTCAGGGCATACAACCCCAGGTATTGCATAAGCTTATGTTGCAATGTGGAGTTCAGACATCATTCTGCAAATTGATACAGCACACTCACCAATATCATTACCTATTTAAGATTTATTACACCAAGTAAATCACCGTACAACAGGGACAGTAGCCAGGCTTTTGTAAAAAGTTACAGCATAATTTCCACTAGCTTGTGTTCCAGATCTCCAGATGTAAAAGCCAGATCCCATTAGTCTTCGACTGATGATGGAAAGTCGATGAACAGATATAGAAAACAATGTACAAGGAGCTCCAAGCCTCTTTGAACCTACACTTTTTTTCACTTTTCAGCATTCAAAATATAGAACTTTTGAACTTGTTTTGCTAATTCCCTTACTATGTCAATAGCTCTTTTACACTTCCAACTGTACAGATTATAATGCTACCTATCTTTGTCTCGTCAGTAAATTTGGATATATGGCTTTCTATCACAAAAGTGATGGTGTAGCCGCAACATTGTTTGCAACAGAACACTAGTCACCTCTTGCCATGTAGAATACTTGCTGTTATGGGCCAGAACAGACCTCTTCAAAATATATTTAGGTGGTAACCTAGACCCTAACTGTCTCTTATTTTAAAAGGTAGTGGGAGATACTGTGTTCCAGGTGAAATTCGATTGGTCAAGCTATCGAATTTAAAAGCATAACACACTTTATTCACTCACTATGGTTAAAATACAAAAAAGGGGGAGAAATTGGAATAACTTAACTCGATTGGAAAACTTAGAGCAATAGATACAGTAACTATTATTAACTGTTCCAATATAGTAACATTACAAAAACACACCCTTGGCAAAAGGGAGATTCAGAAAACATGGTCTTACATGCAGTTCTCTAATCCAGAAAGAAAGGGCATCACTAGACAATTCTGAAAGGGACAGAGAACCCCAGCTTTCAGTGTAACTGAAAAGGAGAAAATGCAACTTTCACTTCAAGACCCTGAGAGCACCGCCGAGAGCTAACCCTAAAATCCCTGGCTCAATGGGAACTCAACACCAATTCAGGCTGCTTCTATTGTTCCCACTTTTAAAAACCTTCGACGCTACACAAGTTGTTTATCTTCTCAAACTGCTTGAAGCCTCTCCCCAATCTGTTTCTAAAATAAACCAGGACAAAAACACACCTCTTAAAATCATAGCATCGTCACACTGCCCATTATCTTTCCTCCTGATGTTCTATCACCAGTCAGTCAATTTTCAAACCACATCAATAGCTTTCCTTCAATTCCATGGGCTTCAACTTTAGCCATCGGTCTCTCATGATGGATCTTTCCAACTGCCTTCTGGAAGGTCGCATAAATAACATCCATACTTTCTCCTGTCCATTAGTTTGATCAGTTTTTCAAAACAGAAATTTCACATTTGTCAGGCATGGTTTTTTAAAAAAAAAAAATTCAAGCTAGTTCTCACTGGTCAGCTGAAAGATTTCAACATATGGTCAATATGGAACTTTAATTATAAAATTGACTAATTTCCAAGAGATTGGTCTAGGATATCAGCAATGTTTCTTACCAAATTCAAAACAGCTTCTTCCTTTGTTGACTAAAGCATAATGTTCCAGAAACTATCCTAGCCAGATTCAACAAATTCACCACGCTTTGCCATGTGCTAGTCTGCTGCCAAAAATCTGAATGCAAGTTAAAATCTCTTTACTGTACACTTGTCTAATCTCAGAATTTATTTAATCTACCATTACATAATTGCTATCAGTGGGGTTTCTACACAAAAAAAAAAGCATACCTTAACTCAGTTTGCATTGCTTAATTCTACCTGCTGATGATATGCACTCTTGAAAAGAATTTATCCTTAAGCACTAAAGCTCCTCAAGAATACTGAACTGAAGCTACTGGTTGAATAGATAACCATAGAACAGTTAAAATGCAATACTATGACAATCTCCATTGAAAACAGGAATGAATAATACAACTATAAAGAGGAAGGTAAGTTCATCCAAAGATGAAACAAATATTTATTCCTTCCTTTAACAAATATTTGCACTATACCAGATAAGCAGCTTAGCAAGTTAATCTAGAGTATGTATCAATTACAGGTGAAGTTTGAAGATTTGACTCAAGTAATGTTACATCACATGTTAAATATAACAAGTTGTTGGAGGAAGGTGGAGAAATATTACATGGGTCCATACCTTGGGCAGTCACATCATCCTCATCATCACCAGTCAAGTCAATGACAGCTCCCATGTCACTTCCTCCTGTCTTTGTACTCTGAAAGAAAAAACTGCTGTTTTGCGATGGCATTCCTCTATTCGCGATGGGCTACATTAACAACATGTGGTCACATCACTAAATACAGACCTTTGACCGGTATGAATTGTACTGTTGCTTTTCATCACTGTCTACTGGTTAATCTTAAAAATCCAGCCAGTGACTATTTCATTTTTCCATAAACTTTAACACTAATTAACAGTACATCAAATCATGAAATAAAACACTCACACCAGTGAATGCCTAGAATTCTGCAAGTCTTACCTGTCTATTGATAAGGAGATCGCGATTAAAGCGTAACTAAGGATTAAACAACACCAGTGCACATTTACAGCTCTGGAAATGAAACCATTTTCTTGTTTGTTAGTCAATCCCTGGAACTAACTTTCAATGTTTTTTTAGAGTTCGAGTATCTACAATCAAGGCAAGTCAGAGGCAACTCCCACCAAAATATCTTGATGCTTTAGGTCAGAAAATCAGCAATCCCATGAGCAGATCAGAAATGACATGGAAACCTCGAGCTGAGGTGGCAGATATGCCTGCTAGAATTTAAAACTGAGTCATAACCTAACAAGGTCTGTGTATAACTACAGCAGTCTCTCAAAGCTAACCGATGTAAATGGCAGCACTGTTGCATGGAATTGAAGCAGGGACACATGGTATTTCTTAAAAAAAAACCTTAGGAAAAACCAAATGTGTGTTGGCTTTAATATTTGGGGTGATCTCGGCTCCCAGACTCTTAGTTCTGCCTTGCCACTGTACCCCTTCCAATTCCTCCAAATGCCTCTCGTAGAGCAATGCTTGTTCAACATTGAGCATCAGATGAACAGAAATTCCTATTGATTAAATATTTGACAAGACCAAAGCCATTGTCTGAAACTTAAACCATGCCGTTGACTACTCCTGATAACTACTGCCCTCCTGGCTGGTCTCCCATCTTGCACTATCCATAAATGTGGGGTTATTCAAAGCTTTATTCACATGTAGATTTTAATTAACCTATTCAGACAAGTTGTTATGCATAGATGGGATAGGTAGGACTTGAACCTGGACGTTCCTAAAAGATCTATAAACACTCGAGTGTTCAGTGACTCAAAGCCTGGCATTGTTTAGATTTTCAAACCCGCTCCAAGGCCTTATTCTCTCTCCACCCACCATCCTCACACTATAGCCCTACACAAACTCTTCCACACCTCACTGATCGATGCAATTCAGTTTTGGCCTTCTGTGCATTGTCAGTTTTCATAATTGTCATCAATGGAAGAATTACTTTGTCTGAGACCTTAACCTAAAGAATTCCTTCCCCTAAAACACTCTCTTCTTTAAGACACTCCTTATATTCCTTATCTTAATCTTTAATACGGCTTGTCAAATAATATTGCCCCTCTGCCAAGTGATTTGAATGATTTTTATGTTAAAAGGCACTACCTATGTACGAAAGTGTAGAAGTTGAAAAGTGTGAAAAGAAATTCTAAAAATGGAGAAAAATGAATTAATACATATAACCTGAGCAAAATGGGGAATAAAAGAAACACTGAAGTGCACCACACAAGATGATTACCACAGAAAGTTCTCCCATTCTCTTAAGGTGTCCTCAATGACTTCAGCAGAATAGGCACAGGAAATAAAGTCATCCAGGAGAACTTATTTTGACGTGTCTACAGTTGTTTGAGAATGGAATTACCGATAGCAAATTCTGATTCATTGTCTGCCTTGGAATAAGGGATTACTGATCAGCTTCATGTTGGTCAAATTGGAAGATTTCAAGCTAACTGAAACCACTGATCACAGGGGAGACAGTAAGGGGGACAATCAAAATGAGCTTGATAGGAATGTAATGAAATGTCAGATAACTGCAGTAATTTATTTCATTAGTGATTTCACAGAAATAAAAAGTTAAATTGCAAAAAACAATCATGCCTGAGCAAGTCAACAAAAAAAAAACAGTACTGCAACATTTCTTTATTTTTCATATTACAGTAACAGGCTTATTTTGCACTGGAAACAGTTCTGCAGCTAACTTCCAGCTTGGCACTGTATGGGGGTCAGGCAATTATAGTTTGTTTCTGCAGATTAGGTCTGTTGAAATCACCAGAAGAAATGGAAAATCATCATAAGTTAAATTACAAATGTAGGTTGATGGGAGGCAAAGTTTTCAAGAAGAAATTCTGATTGCAGCATTTATGTCTTCCCAAAACCAACACACACTTTACCAGTAGTAATAGACTTTTGCATATTTACCACTTTTTTTGGGGGGGTGGGGTGGAGTTCTGTCTAAGTTGTAGAGCAAGTTAGAATTTCTGATAGATGGTTTACAGCATATGTAGCACTAAAATGCTTTTGTAGTTGCCCTTCAATTTCAACTTTAGCTTTTGTGCTTGCCTTTGACATGCTTCAGGTTGCAGGATTGGGTACGTTTAGTGGTGTCCTTCAGATCCCTTTGTAAAGAAAAATCAAACACTACTTCTCTTACTCTCTCATCTTGCATTTAAGAACAAGCTTAACCTTTCAATGGTCAAGGCTAAAAATACAAAGATTGCTTAAAACAGACGAATGAGCATAATTAAATGTGACCAATGTAGGATGTTCCAGAACCAAGGATAGGGGTAGTGGTGATGTCATGGCTCAAGGATACAGGATAGGCCATTTAGGACAGAAATAAAAGGAGAAATGTTTTCATCAAGAAAGTGATGTACATTTAGAATTTTTGCCAGAGAAAGCAGTTAAGCCAAAACATTAACACTTTCAAGGAGTTTGATATCGTTCTTAGACCTAATAGGATTAAAGAGTATGGGGAGAATGTGGGACAGGGTACAGAGTTGGATCAGCAGCCACAATCACATTGAATTATGAAGCTAGCTCAAAAGGGCTGAACAGTCTATTCCTGCTGCTATTTTCCAAGTTTCTTCTTGGTGTAGAAGGTTAAGATACCCTGGAATGGTTTTCCTCTACTCCTGACATCACAGTGCTCATGAGACTTCATCCAACTCCATTTCCAGGATAAAAAAAAGTCTGAAAATAGATTACGTCTTTAAGAATCCAGCAGCAAACCTGCACCCCTGATTCGTGAAATCCAAATAAAAAAATACCCAAAACAAAGTCTCACTGATCCCAAGAATAGGCTTTATATGTGTATGTATTGCAAATACAACAAGATCAGCCAGACTGATTCTTGGTGAGCATTTCATTTTGATTACATTTTATACCAACATGTTCATTTTTAATAATCATGTTTGCAGACAGTCCAAACCCCTTTGGTTCTCCACCATTTCCAGAAACTTGCCATTATAGAAGAAAATTCTGTAACACTCTCTTGGTTCAAAAGTGGACCCACTTTGAACTCCATGGGCCCTGGTCTTATCTACTAAATCAACACACCTTCCTGCTCCTATCTGCTCACTTTAATATAATATTATATTATGAGTATGATCTCTAAAAGTTGGATGTGCAACTTCATTCTTTTATCCAAAGTACTATTTTGCATAAATTATCTGGGGAACACCCTCATTCTTCCAGAGCATTTTCTTTCATCTCTACGTCCTGTTGCCCAAATAATAGCCAACCTATTTACAAGGTTATCGCACTTTCCTTACACGCTGATTCCTATTCAAATCTCTCATGGACTCTTGTTAGCTGCCTTCTGGAAATTCACATAGAAAACACCAATAGACATTTTCTTATCCACCTAGTTAATGATCCTAAAAGAAGTCAATTAGGTTATACAGACAGGATTAATACTTTAATCAAATCTCCAGTACAGATACTGGTCGATTCTGTGGTTTATGCTCCATATGAGCCTATTTCACCTAACTTGGTCTGCTTAGCTCTTATTCACTTATTTATTCAAATAGCTTGTCATGGTATTAACACATGATAGTGAGCTCCTCATTAGCACTCCAGTTGAAGAACATTCTCCTGAAGTCCCAATGGATTTATTAATGTGCATAACCTCTAGTTTTGGGCTTCTGTGATCAGCTTACCCTTGTACAAATACTCAGTGATAATTGTGCAAGTGATCGATGACTTCAATAAATTTCCAGTTAATTTCCCTGTATAAGCGTGATTGGTCTGTACATTTTTGGCTTTTCACTCATCTCATGAGAAAGCTTGTACTTTTCCAATCTGAAGACATGTCTACCAGATCCAGAGAACTTGAAAAGTCATTTATGACTAATGTGTCTGACATTCTCAATTACTTTAGAATACTAGGAAGCTAGGTTAAAAAAAACATGCACCTTGAATTTTCGCCATTACTGTATTTTCTAAACAAAAAGATTCCTCGCCTTAACTTATGCTGGGGTCCCCTTCTACTGCAGATATTTTGCCCTCTTCTCTCAGCATGAAAACTGATACAAAATATTCATTTAATAGGTTTGCCATTTTCTTATCTATTATCAACCTTCCTGCAGCTATTTTTTTTTAAAAACAAACCCATATTCTTCCACATTGTTTTCCAACTCTTTATAAAATATTATGTAGCCTTTTTGTATCTTCTGGAAGCATTCATGCATGTAATATGAGACTACTGTAATATTCCCTTAGTGACATGGACAAGCTACAATCGGTTCTGATATAATGCGATGGCTCCTTTGTGTGATCTCGTATTATAAGAAAATTGCCCAATAGTCACGCCACTTAAACTAATGGGTACCGAATTGTGTTATAGCCAATAGCGGTAAGAAAAGTTTTCTTTCTATACGCAAGTGTAATTTCTTCAATCGCATTAAAACCAATTCATGTTGAAAAATGTGTATTATAGCAGAACCGACTGTATAATGAAAGCACACATTGTAAGTAGATGGTCCTTAGCTAGTTGCAAAAAGGAATGGCTTACTACAGTTGAAATTTATGGTCATTTTAGCTTATAATTTGGTAACATTTTTGTCAGTTATTATTATATGCAAGTGCAGAAGGATGCTTAATTTAGATTTTAAGTAGTGACCAATGCAGCTTCTGTACATTCAGTTACCATAGATCAGATGTTGCAATATTTTATAGGAACAGGAATGTTACACAGTACAAAGCAGTAGTATTCTGCTCAGGTGTGCATTGCTTTTAGTCTAGAATGCCTAATTTTAAACAAATACCATTCAGTATAAAAGGTCAGAACTTTTAGAGTTTGCAATACTTTAATCAGTTTCTTGCTGCAGAATTAAAAATATCCAGTAAGATTTTGTATATCTAACAAAGGTAAGCTTTCTATGATTTATCATGAAAAAAGTACATTGCCTGAATTATTGTGTTTATGCTTGTATTAGATGTGAATTTTTCCAAACTGATTGACTGCAGCCCTTTTATCTGATGCTAGGATAATGGCAATGGTGCTATAGGGTTAACAGTACTTCAAACAACTATGTCTGCTTGGAATCAGACCAGTTTTGAAGGACTTATCCAGTTATAACCATCCGTTTGTGATGTAAGGAGGTAATGAGGAAATCAAGAATCAGTAACCAGCACTCATCACGACCCTATAACTCCTCACCCACTTCAAAAGTAAAATTCTATAATTTTCTTGTTTAAAAAACCTATCCTCTTTGCAAATTCTGTCTGCAAGAGAAGCTGAACTGCATGATTATACAGCAGCTCGTTATACAAAAGAATACAAAACCAACCACAATTAGTCGACAGCTTGTTCAAACTTCAACATGGTGATTCTGCATATTGCTAGGATGTGGATGGATGCTTGGAATCCAATTACGCAACTGGACTTTAAATAGCATCACTAGAAATGGAAGCTTTGAGGGCGCTAGGAAGTGCTTTGAGAAGAGACAGTGGTGCTGTATGGTTATGTCTAGTAACATACCTTACAACTCTCCCATTCCTTAACATGAGCTGTTTTAAAGTGCGAGGAGATAAGAGATGGAAGGAGAAGACTACCAAGAAGAGTAACTGCAGCTTCCAGTTTTAAGGGAAAATGAAGTGAATTGAAAGTTAAGAGTACAATGAAATAGGTTTAAAAATGCAAATCATTCAATAATGCTGCAGTCAAAACTGTCCATCATGTGATAATGAAAACGTATTTTTTTCAATGTGAGATGGATAAACAACCAGAGATGGTCAAAACTGGTGCAAGAACCAGAATGAAATTTCTATTCATTCAAAATGCAGCAAGCTGCAGTTTGAAATGTGATCTCTGAAAAGCTGAAGGAAGGAAATTTGAGTAATTAAAAAAAATTAGATTAAAAAATTTCCAGGTTGCAGGAAAATATAACCAAAAATGGGCACAGGCATGATGTGTTAAATGGTAATTTTATTTTCATTATTCTGTTTTTCTGAATTGATTATAATGGAAGCATAAAAACAGAGTACTTAAGAGTTTCCATAGACTCCTGAAACTCTGAAATATTTTCTTTTTATGGGCAAATTGTGGGTTATTTATGTCCAGATAAGGTTACACATGCGATGTTTAGAGAATCTCAGCTAGGAAATTGTAGAAGAGGTGCCATAAACTACCTGCGTGTCCCTCAGCTGGGGGTCAGGGGCTGAAAGTGTAGCAGCCATACAAATTTGCCAATCACCATTCACTGAATCTTATAGAAAATGAAACGTGTGGGTGTAGTCACTGAAGATAGGATTGAGTTGCAATGAGCTCTGGAATTTCACAAATCTTATCAATGGTGGGAGCTACCAACAAACCACGTGCACATGTTAAACCAAATTCCACAACATTACAGCATCCTCAGTAGAGGAAATGAAATGGGAGGGAAGATGACTGGCAAAGGAGAGGATGTTACTAAGTCATTAGAAGGAACATCAAGCTCTTACCATTTACTACAAGATATTTTCCTAATCTGAAGGAGGATCAGTGGACATGAAATGTTAACTCCAATTCCTCTCCATAGATGCAGCCAGATCTGTGGAGTTTTTCTCGTAAATTTGTTTTTATTTGCATTTTCCTAATCAATTTTTCTGTTGAGGGGTTATTATACAACCTCTGGAGGAGGTGAGGCTTGAATCCAGGCCTCTTTGGCTCAGAGATAGGGACATTAAGACTGCCAGAAGAGCCCTCCCATTTGATGCAAATAGAATTTTGGCAATTAAACAAATCTGGAACCAACACTTATGCAACAATTAATCATGTTCAAAATAAAATCGTTGAAAATCCACAAATTGTTACAACTTCGTTTATTTGAACAAAGATATTCTGCTGTTCCATTTATCATTTCAATGAGGCTACAGTGTTGACTGGATTTACACTGAATAGGGGCATCTGAAGTGAGAAATTAACAGCTAAGCACTGCAGTCCATATACCTCAGTACCCTGGGCCCACAATATATGATGGATTACAATCTATGCATAGAGAGGATGCAGAATAAATTGGAGCATGTCAGTGTAAAGCAACGTATATAAAATACACAAACCACAGTAAGGCTTAGTTTATCACAATAATGCAGCTCTTACACTGAAATAATGACAAAGCAGCCAGTACTGACACAAGGAACAATTTGTTTTCTCAACAACACTGGAGACAGAGTGCACTAACAACGGTAAAGCAGAAAAGATTAATGAAGAAACTGATGGCTACACATAGTACAACTAGCTGAGGATGAAATGAAATTGAGATTAAAGCAGATTAAAGTGCAAGTGATAAGATAGACAAATATTAGAAATCTAAAGTGCAACAATGCAGAATCTACACTGCATGAGAATGGAGAGTAAAACTGCTAAACACAAACTTGGCAGCTCTCTCACTGGGGCCACTTACAGGGACATGACAATGTCTCTTAATCCCACTGGTCACCCAACCCACAATGCCATTTAAATCTCAGTTTGCAACGTTGTTATTGTACCATATTAACCAAATGTGAATGCCTTTTGAAAAATTTGATATTTATAAACTACTGAAGATATTGGAAGTTACTTTTGGCAGGGCAGTGGGGATCTCCAATGATTCTGGGTAAATGGCCCCATGGAAGCACATTCTATCAATGAGTTCGATGCACACAATAGAAGGAAAGGAGCTGACTGAAGCACAAGATAAAAACATAGAATACAGCATTCACAGGAAAGCCAAAATATACAGTAAACTCTTCAACAGACTTGAGGAATGAATGCTGATCCAAGAGTTGTTTGTAGCCAAGTTAGCCCCCAGTTCCACAGTAGGGAGTTACAAAAACACCCACTATTGGCTTTTGTCCTCGGTTTAGGCTTAAAATACTGGAGATAAATTGCACTCAAAAAGTATTTTTTGGACCAGTGAAGGATATTAAGCACAAGGCCTCATTCAGTGTTTAACAATAATTGCACAACACTGACCAGCCAAATAAATCAAAGCCTTGCACTTTTATTCCATTCCCTAATGGTCACAAAACATTTGATGCTAATTAGTAGATTACAACTGCCACATTACAGATACACAAGGAGGGAGATTATTAAATAATCTGACAGCCTTCCAGATTCGAGGACTTTCATTTTTCAAAAAAGATGCACTTTGTTTTGAAAGTCAGTTTCACTGAAAAGTAAAGAATCCATTATGTTGCAGCTCACATTTCATTCAGAAACACTTAACTTCTTTGCAGTTTTCACACAGTCAATCCATCAGCTCATATTTGTATTTCTAAAAACACTAACAATAGGTAAGAGTAACATATTATATAACGCCATGGTCACATGTGCAAAATCTGAATGGTAAGAATTTAGAATTATTTAGAATAATGCTCCTTCATGTTAATTTTAAAACGAACGCCACCTGCTGAGTTCATTATAAAAGTTACAGAAAAAAAATAGCATTTACAATAAAAGCCACACTCCTAAAGTGGCCGCTGCCAGTATTCTTGCTCCATAACCCCAAATTGGTGTTAATCATTGATGGTACCGCTTAAACTTAAAGAATTTTTAAAAATACATTGAACTGTGGCAGATTAGAAATTACTAGGCAAAACCTCACAATTATTCAGTTCTTGCCCAGTTCATTGCCAAATACACCACATATTTGAGAGAAAATTCTCATGTAAGCAATATAGATAATGACAGAAGTTCAACAGATGCTCCTAGGCGTTATATAATAGCAATAATGAACCAAAGGTGTATATTGTTGAAAATACTGTTTCTACCATTATCCAGGTTTTCTAAAAACTCATTTTAAAATGTCAAAACACAATCATAGTAGTGGTACAGATATTGAATATTGGGCAATAACTTCTTCCTTTTGGCCACAGAAGACTGTAGAAGTCCACTGACAGAGTGAAAATGAAATGTTGCTCATCTAAATTTGGAATTAAAAATCAATTTAAATCTTTCTGGATGGAAGTGACCTCTGGGAATATAAGTCCAAGAGTGGAAAATACTACTTGCTCTTCAGTTTCATCCCCAAAAAGTGTGTCTAACTATTATGCGGTCTTTGGATATGAAGTCAGGTCCAAACAAACTGGCAACAGCATGAACTTGTACGTTCTTCCCAATTCCTTTATCAGACAGTAACATGAATGAATGTGCCGACATCGAAATCTGGTTTTTATGCAACATTTCTGATGCCAAGAGAAGTAAACCAGTTAAGGAATACAAAGCATACTCAGCACATTAAAAAGTCAGACTAATAGAGTCATAGAGGTTACAGCACGGAAACAACTCGCCCATGCCGACCAGATATCCCAACTCACTGTTTAGTCAAAGTTTTGTTGGAGAATTCAGTTTGATTTTACAAAAATAATTAGAAATGGAAAGCCTAGCACAATCCAAGACTGCTTACTTACAAGGAAAACTATAAAAGAATCAATTTTCATAACATGGGAACTTTTCAAACTTGGTGTTGTAACAGATTTGACCTTTGACAATTTTTAAAAATGAACTTGGCTCAGCTTGTTTAAACACTGTTTCACAGTAATGTACATTGGGATGGCAAGTATGTAAAGCTACAGTACAAAGATATTGACCTGTGCAGGATGCTCTTTGCAGACCACTGCATTAACATTAGTATGAGAGCTTCAAGATTCTAATCTAACAAAATGTAGTTGTTTGCTCTGGATTATGATTAGAACACAAAAAGAAAAATAACTTAGAACCTACACTTACTTAATATGCACAAGATTGTATTATCATTGCTATGAATTTCCTATAAACTAATTCTTAAGGCTCTGATGTCCTGCTCAGGTCAATGGTCCCCTTGAGTGTCCATAATTAGCCACACAGTTAAGGGTCTGTAAACATATGCGTGCTCACTAAACCAAAAGTATATTGCATAAGACATTACATAAGCAGGTGAGGTTCTACTGGCTATGCTAATATACACCTTCTTATTCATTATGAATGTGTTAAGAAACATTATAATACATATAATTTGCTCTGAGCTCACTCACTAAAATAAAAGCTGGCAACAAAATCACTAAAGCAGTGTGTGGGTAGAAAAGAAATTACAAAAAGCAAGCCATTTTTCGTCATTAATTCCAAAATTCTGATGACATTTGAAGTTTTTGGTGACTGAAGTAGCATTTCGCAGAGTTTAGAACATGAAAATTCTGAACCTCCATTTAGGACGAGTGATGAGTGTACAAATTACTTGTCCTCAACCAGTAAAATTCATTAACTAACCATCTAGAATAATTCAATGGTTTACTACAACCTGGATATTGTCAATGTAGTGAACATTTGCACATAGCAATTCCTCATTACTCTTGTAACATTATGTACAATGCCCAAAATTTAGAAAATATATTTGAGATGAGTCCATCTGGAAAAGTTAACTCATCTACACTCCACTGATGCTGCCTGACCAGAGTAATATATTGGTTTCTGCTTCTGGCCTAGATTAAATTAAATCAACAATAACTAGCATAGTTAAATAATTTAATCCCTAATAAAAGGACCTCCCTGCAGTCTAAGTACAGAAAGCTCTACAGCACAGTAGAAGCATCTTGGAGTGAGTGTAATCTCCAGCTAATGGAGATATGTTACAGTACAGCACTGGCTATAGAACTATCTCACAACCTAGAGCTTAAAAGTTCAGAGTCCACCATGGCAAGCTATATAAAAAAATGAAACCGAGTTATCAGATGATATCCTGGATTATCAAAAATACAACAGGTCAATGTCATATGGGAAGTGCATTTACCATCCCCTTTCTCCAGGTTCTCTCGTCCCAATTTACACAATTGACAACTAGTCAGCAAACCATTCAATTGTAGAAAGAAGCGCCACGCTGCCACCATTTTCTCAGGGCAAAGAGGCCTGATTAATATCTCCATATCAAGAAATAAACAAAAAAGTACTCAGGTTGGGAAACCATTTTCAGAGCACCATATTTTCAAGGAATCTAAAAACCCTGCTAATCACAATTGTTTCTGTGTTCAATTAGTTAAAGGCAAAGTACTATGGAAGTGAAGATCTGAACTAAAGACCATATTATTGGAAAAAAATCAGCCAATTTGGCAGAATTGGAGAGATAACAGCAGAATTAAACATCTCATATCCAATCTGACTGCTTCAGAATGGAGGGGAGCTGGTAAATAACTTCATGCTTTTGCCAAAAGAACGAACGTCTTCCCATACAACTTCAGATAGTGAGACTCTTGCCCCTTTACCACCTCCTTCCTCACTGTCCAAGATTCAAGACACCTTCTAGGTGAAGCAGTTTACTTGCATGACTTTCAATCTGTTGTATTTGTTTCTCACAAGTATAGGCACCTCTACAACAGCAAGGCAAAATCCACAGGGTGACTGCTTTATGGAACACCTATGCTGTGCTACTTAACACTTCAATATGGCAGTTTGCTCTCAAGCGACTGTTTCTGTTTGAGGCCTGCTGCTGCGCTTCAGTCAAGCTCAATGCAAGCTGAAAGTTCAGTAGCTTATTCCCCAATTAGGTACTTTATAGCCATCAGTACTCAACAGTGAATTTAACAACGTCAGAGCATGCACAAAGTCCTCCATTTTGATTACATACCCTTCCGCCCCTAGTCCCTCGCCTGTGACTGTTTGCTGTTAACACAGGTGACCTATTTTCAACTATGGACACATACCATAACACCTATTTGCATGTATATTTCTTGTCTATTTTCCCAAAATCCTCACCATTTATTCCACTTGCTCCTCCTCCTTACAACAGGATGAAAATCATTTTCCAGCCCCTTCCAGATCTAAAGAATTAGATCAGGACACAAAATTGCTAACTGTTTTTCTCTCTCCTCAGATGATGTCAGGCCTACTGAGTTTCTTGATCACTTTGCTAAATTTTGTCCCTGTAACTGCCACAGTAAACAGCCAAATAATACCGCACCAGTCTACTCTCAATCAACAGTAAAGTGATGGAATGCATCAGCGACAGTACTATCAAGCGACACCCAGTTTGGGTTCCGTCAGGGCCTCTCCACTCCTAACTTCTTTACGGACTTGGTTCAAACATGGGCACAAAAATACTGAACTTCAGAGGTGAGGCAAGAGTGACGGACCTTGACATCATCTGACCAAACGTGGCATCAAGGAGATATTGGGGTGCAAACCCACCGCTGGTTGGAGTCATATCTGGCACATAGAAACTTGAGTAATGAGTGAGGTTTATGAAGGTCAGTCTTCTCAGCTCCAAGATATCCATGCACGTATTTCACGTGGTAATGTCCTCAGCCCGAACATCTTCAGCTGCTTCAAATGATCTTCTCTCCATCAGAAGGAGAAAGTGGCAATCTTCAACACCATTCGTGCCTTCTCAGATACTGAAGCAGTTTGTGTTCTAAAATCAACATGATCCTGACAATATCCAGACTTGGACTGACAAGTGGCAAGTAACATTCATACCCACAAATGCCAGATAATGACCACCTCCAGTAAGAGACAGTAGTGTTACCATCACTGAATTCTTACTAGTAACATCCTGGGGCTTACCACCGACCAGAAACTCCACTGGACTCTCAGTAGCTCAAGAGCAGGTCAGCCAATAGGAACAGTGCAGCTGGTAACTCACCTCCCGACTCCCTCAAAGTGGTCTGCCATCCACAAGATGGAAGTCAGAGGTATGATGGAATACTCCCTACTTGCCTGGATGGGTGCAGCTCCAACAACACAAGATGCTTGACACCATCCAAGACAAAGTAGTCCGCTTGACTGACACATGCACAAGCAACCACTCCCTCCACCACCACCACTCAGTAACATGGTGTACTATCAAAGGATGCACTGCAGAAATTCAAACATCCCGAGTCAGCAACTTCCAAAAACACACCTACTTTAATCTCAAAGGATAAGGACAGCAGATACATGGAACCACCACCAGCTGGAAGCACCCCCTTCAAGCCACTCACCATCCTGACTTAGAAATATATCACACGTCCCTTCAGTGTTGCTGGGTAAAAATCCTGTAATTCCCTCCCTCAGGGCTTTGTGGGTCAACCTACAGCACATGAACTGCAGTGGTTTAAGGCAGTCACTTATCAACACCTTCAAGGGCAACTAGGGACAGGCAATAAATGCTGGCCCAACTAGCTATGTCCACCTCTCAAGTACAGATTAAAATAAAAATAAAATCAACGGAATTTATAAAATTGGGACCAAAAGTATGACTTCAAAATGGTGACTAAATTAGAGAGACAGTATTGTGGCTCCCAGATGCAGTTAATATTTTAGACCATGACGACATAGGAACCTCAATTTGACATGAAACACATGAATTCTTTCTCCACAAATGCTGCTTGATCTGACTTTATTTCATATTTCCAGCATCTATAGTTTTTTTTTATATTTTTGTACTTCTGCATATGTTGAATGTCAAGCCGATAAACAGAAATTAGAACCCTATTTAAATTGAGGGGAAAAGAAGAAAAAGAGCAAACAATACAAAAAGGAGACTGGCGTCTAACACCGAAGCTCTCCATAGGCATATAAATAATAAACAGGTAGTATAGAAAGTAAAATGATTATAGACCTGAAAGGATATTGTGCAGAGTTAAGGCTCAGGTGTTAAACGAGTAACTTGACTTCACTACAGGAAGATGCTGCCAAAGTGGAAACACCGAAATAATAATAGTGCTGGCAAAACTCAACAGCTCTAGCAGCATCTATGAAAAGAAAATCAGAGTTAATATTTCAGGTTTTCCAAAGAGCCATACTGAAATGTTGATTCTGCTTCCCTCGCTCCATAGTTGCTGCCAGAACCAAGTTTCTCTCAATTTTTTTTGGTAATTCTTTTTTGTTTTTATATTCAATCTTCTGACCGGTCACCTTTCTCTGCACAAAGATACCACACTGTTTAGCACTAAAATTTCTAACTAACCATCATCGGTGGATCTGTCATTTTAAATTTTTCTTCTACTCACTGGAAAGTAACTAACCTGTATATTCTGAAATATCCCTAAAAGGTCTGCTACTGCATCTCTATCCTTGAACCTAATTTGCCAACTCACTTTAGCTAGCCCTTTCACATTCTCATAATTTTTTTTTTAAAAAAAGTGTTAAGTAGTAAGCCTTAAGTACTCATCTTTCAAACTAAATGTACAAATGTCATACTATGGGTAATGCAATTTCAGGATACCTTCACTACTCATGCACATCACTGGGTTTAGTGTAGCTTGCACTCTGGTCAGCTCCAGAATCCGCTGCTCTGAGAAACTATCCAAAAACACATTCTCAATCCTCATCTAGGCTACCTTTGCCTGAATGATTTTTATAATTGTTTTAGATTAAAAACTTTCCACAAATACCACTGTGCATGTCTGCCAAAAGCTCGTTAGCTGCTTTTGGCTCCTCCACCCTACCATAATATGACTGAACTTTACAATTAGTTTGAAAGTGTGCGTAGGAGCCGAACACCACTGCCACAAGTGAGTACCTGTCTTTATAATTTCTCATTTCTACTCAAAACATTTCCAATTCTTGGTTTCTTGAATGGAGGCCATCTGCACTATTATGCTAATATCATCCACCCTGCACCAAGTTTCCTAGTTAGTCATGCTTAAATGTGTCCTTCAATAAATATATCTTTTAGATTGATAAAAGACACTCAGTGGAGTTCAACAGGTTGGAGGTTTAGAACCATACTGACTGCCTAGACTTGAGTATGCAGAATATTACTTCCAAATTTATATGTGGGCAGATAGGGAAACATTACTTTCATTGGCAGAGTGACCAAGAACCAGGTTCACGAGCTTAAAAGTAATAAGCAAAAAGAACCAAAGAAAATTTTTTTCATGCAATGAATGGTCAGAGTCTGGACAGCGCTACTTCCACCCAACATTCAGGGACAGTTAATTAAAGCTTTCATGATGCAGAATTGCCCAGAATAAGGCGATTTTAGATCTAGTAAATGTGTAATGTGATAGGATCCAATAAGAGATCTGTAATTAAAAGATCCCTTTGGGTGGCAATCCAAACACTGAATTTGAAACTCATTGACAGACAGCAACTGGAGTCTTGATATTAGTCTCCTCAACTTACATAAGGACAATTTCAAGAGGTAAAAACAGTTACTCAAATTAATCTGGGAAAATAGACTAAAGAGAAAGTCAACAGATAAGCAGTGGCTGTCAGCAAAAAATTATTCCTGTTCAAAAAGGACTCAGAGAAAAGATGAACTACCCAAAGTTAGCAAAGCTGATCAAGGAGTGTATCCAATTAAAAACTAAGGCATACAAAACAGCAAAAGAATGATTGTAGGCCAAAGAATTGGGAATTTTTCTGGAACCAGATGACTAGAAAGCTAATGAAGAGAAAATGTATTATGGAAGCAAGTTGGCAAGAAATACAAAAACAAACTAGCTTCTACAGGTATTTAAAAAGGGAGGTGGTAAAGTGAGGGGCCCTTGGAGGAAGCAACTGGAGAATTTACAATGGGGAACAGGGAAATTGCAGATAATTTAAATCAATATTTTATATCAGTCAGTGGAAAACATAAGCACCTTAAAGACAATAGGTAGCAAAGTACTAAGGTAGGAAAGATCTTGTAACAATCTCTATCATTAGGGACAAATTATTACATAAACTAATGGGACTAAAAGCAGACAGCATGACCATGGTCTCCGCCC
Organism: Hemiscyllium ocellatum; assembly: GCF_020745735.1. Taxonomy (NCBI): domain Eukaryota; kingdom Metazoa; phylum Chordata; class Chondrichthyes; order Orectolobiformes; family Hemiscylliidae; genus Hemiscyllium; species Hemiscyllium ocellatum. The sequence goes on from NC_083433.1 coordinate 17,387,685, forward strand.
TTTAAAGGAAGTAGACACGGGGATAATGGAAGCAGTGGTCGAAATATTCCAGAACACAATGGATTCTGAAAATGTTCTAGCATATGGGAAAACTGCTAATATGACATTCCTGTTCAAGAACAGAGGGAATAAGAAATTCAGCAGGAAACTGTAAGCCAGTGACCCTAACATCTATCAGAGGAAAAAGCTAGAATCCATTACTAAGGAAGAGAAAGCAGGGCATTTGGGAAAGGTTATTACAACAGTCAACATTGTTTTTTTGAAAGGAAATCACATTTGGAAAATTTGTCACAGCCCCAAGGATATAAAAAGCAGAACTGATAAAAGTGAACCCAGAACCAGATACAGAATACCTAAATTTTCAGAAGATATTTGATAAGGGGCCACATGTAAGATGCTCAAGATAGGAGCTTATGGTATTATGGGAATACATTAGCATTGATGGAGGATTGGTTAACACAGAAGATAGTGCCAGGATTAAATGATTATTTTTCATGTTTGAAAGATGCAATACTGGAGTGCCACAAGGATCAGTCCTAGGCCCTCAAGCATTTACTATGTGTATTAAGAATAGGGGAGGGGGACTGTAATATACCCAAATTTGCTGACAATACAAAAGTTAGGTGGGAATGCATGCTACAATAAGGCAAAAGGAAACTTCAAGGAAATACAGATAGGTTGAATGAGACGGCAGAAGTTAGCAGATGGAGATGATTGCAGGAAGTATGAGTTTGTGCATTATGGAAGGAAAAATCAAAAAGCAGATTATTATTGAAATATGGACTCCAAAGAAATGCAGCACAGCAGAATTTGGGTATTCCTCTACATGAAACAAAGATAGCATGCAGGTGCACTAAGCAAAACTGCTAGGAGGTTCAGTTTAATAACAGGGGAAGTCTTGTTACAATTGTACAATGTGTTGGTGGGGTTACACCTAGAGTACTGTGTAGAGTTTCAGTGTCGGTATTTAAAAAATATACTGGCATTGGAGGCTATTTAAAAAAAAAGATTCATTAGGCTGATTTCTGGGATGAAGAGGTCGACTTATCAAGAATGGCAAATATGTTAGGCCTTTATTCAAAGTTTAAGGAATTAGAGATGATCTTATTAAAACATAAGAGATTCCAAGAGGCTTGACACGAAAGCTGCTGAGATGATGTCTTTATTGGTGGAAGAATCTCAAACTAGGGAACATAGCTATAGAATAAGGGACATTCATCTAAAACTGAGGTGCGAAGGAATTTCTTCTTTCAGAGAATAGTGAATCTGTGGAATTCTTTTTTCCAGAGTGTTATGGAGGCTAGGTCACTGAAAGTATTTAAAAAGAAATATATAGATCTTTGAAATATCAGAGTTGACAGGTATACTGAGCTAGCAGGAAAGAAGAGTTGAAGTCTAAGGTACATCAGCCATGATCATGCTGAAAGGCAGGACACGCTTGACATTCCTAGTGAGCTACTCTTGCTTCTTTTCTCTATGTTCTTATTGACTCTAAACTCTAGTGGATAAGTGCCTAAACCTCTCCAAATCATCAAATTTACCCATTCCAAATATTTGTCTAAAAACCTTTCATTACTAAGGAGATCAATTATTTACCTAGTACTCCAAATGTAGTCTCACCAATGTCCTTTTATAATGGAAGCATAACCTCTACTTTTATGTTTAATTTTCAGAATAAATAATGTTATTAGCTTTCCTAAATATTTGCTGCAGATGCATACTAACCTTTTGCAATTCATGGACTAGAGCATTCAGATCCCTCTGCACTCTCACTGTTTTGATATAACGCTTCCTTTTCATTCTTCTACCAAAATGGGAAACCTCATTTCTTCTAACATTTCACACCACTGACCACATATTGCCCACTATATCTCTTCGTAGCCCTGTTATGTTCTCTTCACAACTTGCATTTCTACCTAACTTTGCATCATCAATAGCATCAGCTCCAGCACAGATCCCTATAGCACATCACTGGTTATATCTTGCCAACTAGAAAATGATCCAGGTGTGCTGACGGTTTCCTGATAGCTAGCCAATCTTCTATCCAAGCCAATGTGTTGCTCCCTCGACACCATGACTTTATTTTCTGCAACAATCTTTGGAGCATCTTATTGAATCTAAGTCCAATATATCTATCATATCCTCTTTTAAAGCAGAGTATTTTCTCCAGCCTTAACAAGCTGACCTTTGTGTGGATAATTAGATGCCAAATGCTACAAATTAATTACTGAAACTATGAATGGGTTTTTGAATGCCTAAGGAAATAAATTCCACCTGGGCGAAACAAGGGGCAAGTGACAGAAGGGAGATGCCACCAGTCTTCAGAAAAAAAAGCTAATGCTCATTGTTTGGCCAGAAAGAATGCAGGGCAGTGATCAATTGTTGCCAGCTTAAATATATATTAAAACACATTTGAGGAGGAATTAAAGAACATTATAGGCAGCAACAGTGAAACCTGCAAGTAAGCAATTCTTGCTCTCACTGCAAAACAACAATACCATGCTTACATTGATCCAGTGCACGGATTAACCAGATTACACCTTAAACAGTTTTATTTTTGGACTTTATTTTATCTTAACTTTTGCCCAATTTGAGTTGATGCTGTTTGCAAACCATTTAAATCTAACTGCAGCTTGCACTGGCAGAGGTAGTGTGCTGTAACGAGTGGTGTTCTAGATTAGCCTCTGAACCAGAACCGCATCCAGACAAAACAGATACTTTACTTCATGATTTAAATTAAGTTGGCTGGTTTAAATATATAAAAAAAAGTTTTTAAGAACGAGGAGTTATTTGCTACATTAAAAGAGATGCAAGTTGTTGCTGTATCAAACTTTGTGAAGACACTATAGATTTTATAACCGAATATTTCAATTCAGCTAATCAGCAATTTTGAGTTATTTAATTTTTCATTTTTGAGCAGCATTTATATTGAAGACATGGAAATTCTTAGTTTCTGCTCTCTCAAATCACCTCCTTTGGTCTATGAGACTGTAGCATTAGAGTTACATACAAAATCCAATCCACAACCAATCCGACTAAAATTTAAGCGCAGAATACACCCCAGTATGGAGGGGTCTCAAAGCCTGGTCAGTTTTTTGACACTTCCATATTGTATTTTCTTGATAGTATTGCAAACTTTCTACTTTCAAGTATTTATCAGATTCCCTTTGAAAATTACTATTGAATACATTGCCACTGCCCTTTTAAGGCTGGTGTTTTTTCAGATCATAAAACACCATTTAAAAGAAAATGACGACTCTTTTCTTGCATAATTATCATAATTACCTTGCATGTTTGGTCACTGACTCATCTCCCAAATGGGAAAAAAAAATCTTATTACATAGGACTCAATTTTGAGCACCTTTATTAAAATCTCCCTTTAAGTCTCACTGCTTTCTTTGTTCCAACCCTGGGTATGTTCAGCGCAGCTGCTTTTCTGAATCACTAGGTTCAAGGTTCAGTTTTACTCCAGGACTTTGAACACACAAAAAAAAAAGGCTGACAGGCTATTGCAATACAGAACTAAGGGAGCACTGCACTGTTGGAGGTGCTGTCTTTTACACGAGCGATTAAACGGAGAGTTCATCTTCCTGCTCAGGTAAATGTCAAAGACCTAATGTGCTAATTGAAAAGAGAAGCAAAAAAAGTGTTATTTCTATGATTGTGCCCAGTGGTCATCCTCAATCAATATCAACAAAATAGGATTTTCTGGTCATTATGACATTCCTGTTGAGAGATTGTTTGCTGATTGTAAATTAACTGCTTTTTCTTTTACATTACAACGGTTATTGCACTTCACCTGTAAAGTGCTTTGTGACGTCTGGTGGTCAGGTAAAGTGCTATATAAATGCAAGGTTTTTTAAAAAGCAAATAATCCCACCATTTCCAGTCTACGGCCCTTAGGTATAATTCAGATACATCCCTTCCTTATTCTCTATAAAAGGAGGCCCAGAATTACATAATACTGTATTCCAGTTGAGACTGAACTAGCAATTTAGATTTTGCATAATTTCCTAGTCTCCCCCCCCCTCCATTTAACAATAAAGTCAAGAATCTTCTTTTAATTTACAAAAGCAGCCATACAAATATATGCCACCATTTTCAACTACGCATATACACAATAGTTTCTCTGTCCCTGAATGCCTTTAAAATTATACCATCTAATGCAAAGTTAAAATATATTAATTTTTGACTTCTGGCAATGACACTACAAAATAGTTTTGCAATATCAAGTTCATATTCTTTGAATGAAAATACCCCTATTGTAGAGACTGAAATAGCGGAGGGGAAAAAAATAAACACACTTGGAAAGATGTATTTGCTATATTGAACATTACAGATAGAATAATTATTCTATTAGTCAAAATGACACTGTCAAGAGCATATTTGTTCCCAATTCATGGAGGCTCCTGAAACATCTATGCAAGTCTTATGATGTATCAAACAGTAAATGTAACTCTGGTGTCTCCCTCTCCCACAGAGGTGCCAAGTCAGCTCTGGCCATGTGTGAAATCTATTTTTTGTGCCACAGACCTCTGCATGCAACCAGCATTGTGAAACAAGCAATTTGGGGTTGTAGATATTGCTGTCTAATTTTAGTTATTTTTCTATTAGCTCTATAATAAAAACACAGGTTTTACTGTAGCTGCACCCATCCTGAATTGATAATCTCAAACATCCTGAAAAAAAGGTTCAGCATTTCAATTGCTCCGGTAAGACAGCAAAGCTTGTGCACTACATTTTCAGATCTCTGTTCAACAGCAAACATATCTGAGCCAAGAAGAGAACCGTTACAGAACTGATCACAAAAATGAACCTTTCAATTTCTTTTTAAAATAACCAAACGCTTGATATAAGAACTACTTTTTTTTATTGACCTGTCTTGATAATATAATACTGAAATCTTAATGCTATCATATTTCACAGCTGTTCATTTTAGAATTATATTTTCTTTTAATACATTACTAATTTTTACTTCTTATGTAGCTTAGAGTGTCTGGTTTGCTGCACAAATACTTCATTTTAGCCGTTCCTGCTTTATAATATAGTTCTGCAAGATGAGACCAGCATTTTTTCCAGAAACACTGTTGTGATTTAAAGTCACCGTAGAAGATGAAGTAGCTGGTCGTGATTCGTGTGATACAGAGCTTGGAGTTGTGTAAATATAGTTGAATCCTGCATTGTCTAACATGTCTGACCAGGCTCGGTACTGAAATTCTGCAGCTCCCCAGTAGTTTCTGATACTGGATTCTGAACGGTGGCCAGTAAGTGCCATGATCTCCCGTGCTCCAAGGCCAGCATCACACAGGAGACGAACAGTTGTAGTTCTGAGCGAATGGTTGGTATACCTCTGGGAAAGCCTGGCAGCAATACTGATTCTAGGCATCATGCTTCCAAGATAATTTACTCCCATTGGCTCCCTTTTATACCAGACAGATTGTTCTCTTAACTGTTCTGGCGTTAATTTTAGAGGGTGAAGGTAGAAAGCAGGAGGATCTGGTGGCAACTTGGATATATAAAGTTCAAGGGAAGTGACTGGGCAGTTTACATCTCCTGGCATATCATACATTCGGCCCAATTTCAAAGGATCTTCTCGACTTCTACTTTTCCCTGTATACTTCAATACTGCATAACGTCTTCCGTTAGGATCACGCTTAATAGCAAAAGCATCTGGAGGGAGGTCCCGAAGGATTTCCCGTCCACGTTTTGCAAAGTGTAACTGCAGGTCAAACCAGACTTTGTTCACAAGTGCAAGGGGTGTGTGAAGTCCCAGGACACCAGATGTTCTGATCTTTCGAAGGTCAGCTGCATTAATAGGGGGATGGTGGTTTGTTTCATCCTTTCCTTGTTTTCTGAGTATCTTAAGCACACCCAGAAACACATTATTGGCACTACTGAATTCCTTATCCTGCATCAGGCAGATCTGCCGGCTGTGAGGAGGCATCTTAAGGTGCCTGTTTAAACCTGCCCGAATGGACTTGTAACTGGAAATGCTATAGGTATTACCATCATGATTCCTTACAGTGCCATAAAATTCTCTCAAAATACTATTAAGTTCTTCCACTGGCATCATTTCAAAATTTTCATCTCTGCCCTTTTCAATTAGCCATTGTTTAAGGATATTCACTGCCCAATCTGTCTGCTTGCGGGTGTTCTTCTCATTGCGTTCTTCCTCAAGTCCAATAAGATCTTCTTCAGTCACACTAACATGCCGCCTGGCTCCATCTAAAAGTTCGTTGTTGGCAATTTGTTCCGCTGTCATTTGGTCCTCAAAACTTAGCAGTGTGTTGCCATCGAAAATGCCATAGGTGTAGAGTGGGGAGTGAGACACAGTTTTTTCGGACAGCTGTGAATTGCGGAGTAATATGTAATGTTTTGATATAATTCTTTACATTTTAAAAAATAAACAATAATCCAGCAGGTGGCGTTCATTATTAATGTTTCTGCTGAGGTGTGCTAACATTCAATAGTGCACTCTATTAAACCAATTGCTTTCACACATTACAAACCATGGCATTACACATAACAATGGACAGTAGAAACACAAGTTTGTTTTCAGCTTTAAAAAAGCAACTCTAAATTTCTTTAGCTGCTAGACCTTTCAACTATGGAGATATTTGATGATAAAAACGAAACAGGGAAGACACATTAATTTCATATATGTATTCTCTAGAAGAACTGGAAAAACTTTAGTGCTGTAATGAAGAGAATCTGTATTAGAAACTGGAAAAGGCTTGCAAGTTCTGGAAACGAACCTTGACCGTCTGAACAACTTCCATTTCTGCGCAGTGATGCGCTGAACGACAAGTTACCTGGATGTGGAATTTAGTACTGTTGGAAGAATGAGGCATTGTCGCATCCCATCAAAACGTTCCACTCATGTGAAGGTTTCAGAAAACTTTTGATGGTATCTCTTTTTGAAGATTGAATCCAGCCATATTATGCTGTGCTAGTAAGTGAGTGGTGTTTTATTTAGAGAATCTTTCCAGTTTATTTAGAGAATGCACAAAAAGTAATCACTTTTCCCCTGTCTCCACCCAAGTGTGCATTTTCTTGTTTTAAACAAGATCCTGTATTGCTTTTCATCACTCTTCTTTCTGGTCAGGGCAAAGATGTGAACATACAAATAGAGACATGTGTTTTTCCTCCCATTACATCTCTTTGGGTATTTGTGCAAGGTTGTCACATTTGTTACCTCAAATTCTATATGAAGGCATTCCTAATTTTAATGCTAGGAACTAATTCTAATGAAAAATTTGGCTTTTAATTCCTTCTGCCAAGCTTCTTTGTAGTTTTATTAGATTTGCTTATGAAAACATTAAAATTAAAAATCAGTGGAAAATTAACTTCCAAAAAAAAAACAATACTCTGTAGAGGTTGAATGAACAAGTGTAACAAGATAATTTATGAGTATTAGTAGTGATAAGGTAAATTATTCCCCTGCACAAACAGCACCCACATTCTACCCAAAGGGATAATTTACTATTTCACCATCTGTACCTGGCCAGACAAGACAGACTGCAGTGGGCTTTAACTGATGGTATGATGTATATTGGATGTGCGTTATACCCACCTGGTTGCCACTAGGCGGTGCTTTCTTAGCAGCTGGTGACTCTGCTGAAGCTGCCACAGGATGTCTCTGGGTGGTGGCCTGACTGAGGCTGCTCTCTGTAAATGGAATGCAAGCAATTCATTTAACATTCTAAGATGTTCACACGAAGATGTTGACAGAGAAAACCTCAGTTTCAAAGCTTCCTCTCAGCAAATATTTGGTCCAAATTTCACTGTAGAAATTATATGGAATTAATTTCTAGCCCACTCTGATATAACTTTAAATCTGTCCAACAACTACTTAAAAGAATGAGCACCGTCACCTTGAATACTCAGGTTACATTCCATACAGAAGGCGTTGTGTGCATCACAAGTTAGTAACACTTTAGAGATTGGCATGTTCTAAACATTCACAAGAGTAGGAATAGTCTACTTGATCGCTCAAACTTGCTCTGCCATTCAACAAGGAAATGGTGGATGTGCCCCAGCACAACTCCTTTATTGTGCCAGCACATTATAACCCTCAACCAAAAAGCAGCACAGTTGTAACATCAGGCTCAATTTCAGCTTCAAACTTTTACAAGATTTTATTTTTGAAGACTATTAAAAGCAGAACCTATCGTCAGTTACAGTACCTCCTACAGGATGTACCATTTTTTAAAAGGTAACTACACTATACAATGCAGAATATTATTTTGGTGGAGTGTAGCTTTGTGTCACATTAAAGCTACAAGCTCGAATTGTTCTGCATTTTTAAGACTCTATCCTTGGAATCTGTTATATTCCTTGGAATCTGCCTCAATCCTGAAGGGCTTATCCCCAAAACATCGATTCTCTTGCTCCTTAGATGTTGCCTGACTGGCTGGGCTTTTCCAGTGCCACGCTCTTCAACTCTTTCCAATCTATTAGATTCCCCGTGATTGCTGAAGATATTAGCATTACATGTGCTCATCAAATGTTAGGATAATTTCTCTCCACATTTCAAGTAGCTGATATTAAGACTGGTTCCCTCAATTCAGGTACTGTTGCGTTAACTTCTGAAGGTGGCATCATTGTTGTCTCGAGGAGTTCTCATATAGGCTAGCACACTATCCTTAAATGCCACTCCTGCACTACACAGCTGAATTGGATGGACCCCTCTACTTTCTATCCACCTTGTAGTCTCCAGAGAATCTTCTGCAATGATTTTACTTCCTGGTTTAATGTTTGAATCCCTACAAGATCTAATCTTAGACTTCTCTAGTTTCTTGTTTCCATAATGTCTCTCAGCAACTTCACCTGAAATCTTACCACATTCCTTGTGTATGCCGACAGTAACAGGTGCCAGGTTATTAGCAACGCATCAGGCAATGTACTGTGTCTGCTGTGGTCACATTCTTGATGTTCAGCTAGCATCCAACTAACTCTCTCCAAGTCACACTCACCCACTACCCATCCTCGCTGCTGAACTCTGGCTGCTAGTGCCTGGTAATAATTTGCATTCTATTTCCAAATCCTCCACGGCCTTGTTGCTCTCTCTATATTACTCTCCATCCCCCCAAGCCAGATTCCCACTGCTCCTCTAATTCAGGTCTCTTACGCATTTGGCAGGCATTCATTGTTTTGATTCAAAGCTCAGGAAGTTTGGCTCTAAACATCACCAGGTCGCCTGTTTTTTAGTTCCTTTAAGAAACTTTAAAGAAATTATCTGTCAAGTCATCCTCTCTTGTGAATTGGTGCCAAATTCTGTTAGTTAAGCCACCACAAAAGCATTAACAATGTTTACAGGATCACAAAATGCAGTGTCATTATTGTGTTATGTTAGATCTGCGTTCAAACACAAATTTGGCCATTTAAGATCAGACAGTCTAAATAAATAGTGCCTATATTATCAACTATATTAACAAATCTTACAAGCTGGAGGCAAGCTCCCTGCTGAACCATCCTGGATATATTAGAATGCACCTCCCACAACACCGAAAGAGTCTAAGAGAACACATTTTCTCAGGATGAGAATACGACATGATGCAGCAGGATATTGTCCTGAGCAAGTTTCTCTTTTAAAGGGCCTAGTTATTAAGTAAACAAACTTTGATGGCTTGATACACTGTGAACAGTGCTTTAAAATTTACAAACTTACCTATGTGTGTTTTACATCTGAAAGACCAGAATTATTTCACTCCTTGAATGGGTTACTGCGATGTTATACAAATGTAATACGTATGTATTTTAAAAACTTGGTTTTGCAGGCTGGTTTAAAGTTCTCAAGGGTCAACACTGAGCTGCGAAAACAAATTCAAGAATAGCCTCTTTCCCACTTATCAAACTTGTGAATGGATTTCTCATATTAGAGTTGATCTTTCTTTGCAGCTTCTCCAATTATAACACCAAATTCCGTATTCTGTTCTATTACCCCAATATACCTGCACAAGTTTGGCATGGAAAACAATACTTTTCACCATCTTGGTACGTGACAATAATAAAAAATCGAATATCTGAATATTCAGCAAGGTTAGTATTTATGCATAAATTACAAATTTTCATTTCAAATCTAATACAACTTAACTATTGGCTTTCAGAATAAAAACAATTAGAGAAAGCATTAGATCCAAACAGCCCATATAATTGCCAGAAAAAGCAGCAAGCCTGAGAAATGGGAGCTATTTATAATTCAGCAAGAGGAAGAAATAATTGATCAAGGAGGTAAAATAGAGTGAGAGTGTAAACATGCAGGGAATATAGAAAAAAAAGACAAAGGCTTCTGTAAATATGTGCTGGACAGGCCACCAGCTCATCTGCTCCTCTATATCAAATGCCACCAGAAGCAGCTGAAGACCAAGCAAGTTCAGGAGAAGTTCAATATGGAGTGGCTTCCAGAGCCAAGCAGACAAGCCAACGTCAAACATATTCAGAATGTCCAAAGAGCTCATTTTAAAAATATCCAGAAGGAGCTGAAGACAGCCATCAAGTCACACCATCACGAAACCATCAGTTACAAGACTTGAAAACATCAAGACTGGTTTGACAAGAATGACCACATCATCCAAGACGCAATTTTGCCTGGCAAAACAATCAGCAGCAAGGCAAAAAGGAGAACTCAAATAGCAAAAGGCAGTGTTACAAAGAAGAACGAAGGAAATCAAGAACAAATGGTGGACTAAGAAAAACTAAGGAGCGACAACTCCTTGCAACAAGCATGACATAGGGTTCTTCAATGCCACCAAGGCAATATATTGACCCAACACTTGGCTTCAAACTGGTGCAGCACAAGGAAATAACTGTTTTGAAAATGAGCGAAAACATCAGTTTGAGGGAGATCATTTCAAATATCTCCTAAATCATGATGTACAATTGGTTAAGGAAATTCTCCAACTTTACAATATGATGATCTTGCACTTCCACCTAATGTGGCAGAAGTTGAAGCTGCTATTAGACATGAATAGAAAAACTGTATGAGTGGCTGGGATTTCCAAGAGAGAATTTCAAATTTGGAGGAGCAGAGTTTATCTTTCGTTTCCATCAATTGTTCCTGAATATCTGGAACAAACAAATAATCACTGAGTATTTCAAGGAAGTAGCTGTCACCACTGTCTTTGAGAAAGGACAAAGTGGACTGTGGGAGGTACCAAGAAATCTTCCTATTCCCCAATGTTAGGAAGATCATTGCCCTAATCTGCACTATATGCCTTCATCCAGCCTGAAAAAATTCTTCCCAAAAGCCTCTACGGCCTCTGACCAATCTATGTTACTATGGTCTTGGTTGTCACTGCTTGACAACTCCAAGATAAGATGCCAGGAATAACACCAACCATACTATATCACCTTCATCAATCCAACTAAGGTTTTTGACTTAGTTAATCAGGAAGTGCTATGCAAGACCCTGTCGAAGGTCAGCTGTTCAGAAAAATTCACCAATATTTCTGTCTCCATGACAAGATGTCAGCAGCAGTCCTCACCAACTGTAATAAGATAGAATCCTTAGAGGTCAAACCAGGAGTCATGCAGAGATGTGTCATCACCCCACTTACCAGTGGCGTGGACCTCAACTGGTCAAAATCTACAAAAAAAACACACTAATGACCGAATGACATCACCACCTTTCTCTCAGAAGACAATCCTCAAGTTTGGCAGAAGCATATCTAAGAATTGGTCATAGCCTCAACCTGAAGACGACTCAAAAGTTTGTTACCAACTTGTCCCAGGGCAAGTTCCAATCCATCCGCCCATTAAGATTGAGAGAAATCCTCAAGCATGGAACATATCCCTAAATGCAGGGCACCTCTCTTCCAAGGCTGACATTGATGCCAAGATCCAAAATTTCCATTCTGACCACTGCCTTCAGATGCCCAAAGACCAGAGCCGTCAAAAACCATGACATCTGCGCAACTACAAGATCTGTGTGCATAAAGCAGTCATCCTTCTGATTCTTCTGTATGTCCCCAAAACTTGAACATATAGAGACCACACTCAAGGCCTTTGGGAAGTACCATAAATGCTGTCTGAGATGGATTCACTGCATCAGCTGAGATGACACGTACAGTGGCCTTGAAGGAGCCAAAAGCACCACTGTTGAGGTGATCATCTGAAACCAATTCCACTGGGTTGGTTATATACTTAAGATTGTTTTGTTTGCTCATCAAGTGAACGAGGGTGTTGCTGACTAGGCAGCATTTAACTGCCCTCTATGCAATTAGGGGTGGGCAAGAAGAGTCAACAACATTGCTGTGGGTCTAGAGTCACATGTAGGCCAGACCAGGTAAGGATGGCCGTTTCCTTCCCTAAAGGACATTAAAGGGTTTATGACAGTGAAATCGCACTTGACTAATCTTAGCATTTTTTGAGAGGATGTAACTAGAAGAACAGATAAGGCAAAAACCAGAGGATTTTGATATGATGTATTGAGATATATTTAGATATATTTGAATTTCAACACATCTTTTGATATTAGTCAGAGGGAAATGGATCTGGGCGGGTTACTCTTCGGAGGGTCAGTGTGGACTAGAAGTGCCTGTTTCCACACTGTAGGAAATCTAATCTAATGTAAAAAAATTATCCCACATTAATTTTTCCCACCAGGCTGTAAAGCAGATGGGATTGGGGGCAATATATTAGTGTGAATCTAGAACTGGTTAACAGAGTTGTGACATTTAACTTTTTATGGGTAGCAGGCAGAGACGAGTGGTGGACCAAAAGGTAAGTGCTCTGGCCCCAACTATTCACAAAAAATGTGAGATTTGGATGAAGGAACCAAATGCAATATTTTCCAGGTTTGTTGGCAACAAAATTAGGTGGCCTTGAGAGATGCAAGGACGATGCTAGGATGCCTCAAGGTGATCTAGACAAGTACAGGGTGTGTACAAGCACATGGCAAATGCAACAGAATTTGCATAAATGTGGAAGTTATACACTTTGGTATGAAAGACAAAGGCAAAAGTAGACAAAGGGATCTGGATGTTCTTGTCCCCCAGTCAATTAAAGTAAACATGCAGTTGCAACAAGCAATTAGGAAAATAAGTTGTATGTTGGCCATCATTACAAGAGAATTTGAGTTCAGAAGTAAGGACACTTTACTGCCATCATACAGGGCCTTGGTGAGACCACACCTCGAGTATTCTGCATAGCTCCGGTCTCCTTTTCATAAGAGATTAAAGCTGCCATAAAGATGGTGAAGTAAAAGGTTGATACCGGGGACAGCAGGACTATTGTAAGAGGAAAGACCGGTTTGACTGGGTCTATACTCACTAGAGTATAGAAAAAGAGGAGAGGGGACATGATCGAAAGATGCTAGATGGTGGTTACTTCCTCTTGTTGGGCAGTCTCGCATCAATGGTCACAGTCTTACAATATGGGGTACACAACTTAGGACTGAGATGAGAAATAAAAATTATTCTTCAGTGTGTCAACCTATGGAATTCACTACCACAGAAGGCTGCGCAGGCTAGATCACGGAGTATATTCAAAGAAGCGACAGATATTTTTAGATATTAATGACATCAAGGGGTATGAAAAGCAAACAGGAATATGGAGTTAAGATAGAGGATCAGCCATCATGATCATCTGCTCCTGAATTTTTATGTTTACTTCCCATTCTTAATTATCCTCAAGACGACAATAATGATCCATGCCAGTTCAAGTAGCCTATATACATCCAAATATTAATATTCATGGATTTTGACTTGAAGAGCAAAGAATGTATTTCCACTTAATTTTTTTTTATTAACTCATGAGACATGGACATCACTGGTTGGCCAGCATTAGTTGCTCCTTCCTACTTGCCACTCACGTGGCTGTGGGGAGTTTCGTTTTGAACAGCTGCAGTTCAGTGTGCTATAGATAGACCCACAATATCCTGAAGAAGGGAATTCCAGGATTTTGACCCAGTGATACTGAAGGAATAACAATACATTTCCAGTCGAGATGTTAAGTTACTTGGAGGAGAAGTTGCAGGTGGAGACATTCCTGGTATCTGTTGCCCTTTACCCTCTAGATGGAAGTGGTTGTGGGTTAATGAGGTGCTGTCTAAGCAGACTTGGTAAATTTCTGTAGTGCATCTTCTAGATAGTACATATTGCTGCTACTGAGCGTCATAGGGCTGCAGAAAGGACATTTGAGTCGTCATTGACTGAGGTAGTATGGGCTGAGATTAGAAACAGGAAAGGAGAGGTCACCCTGTTGGGAGTTTTCTATAAGCCTCTGAGTAGTTCCAGAGATATAGAGGAAAGGATAGCAATGACTATTCTCCATAGGAGCGAGTGTGGCAGGGTAGTTGTTATGAGGGACTTCAACTTCCCAAATATTGACTGGGAATACTATAGTTCAAGTACAATACGTAAATAGGCCAACAAGGGGTGAGGCCATATTAGATTTGGTACTGGGTAATGAACCTGGCCAGGTGTTAAATTTGTTGATAGGGGAGCACTTTGGTGATAGTGACTACAATTCGGTTATGTTTACTTTAGCGATGGAAAGGGATAGGTATACACCAGAAGGTAAGAGCTATAGTTGAGGGAAAGGCAATTACGATAAAATTAGCCAGGATTTAGGATGCATAGGATTGGGAAGGAAACTGCAGGGGATGGGCACAATAGAAATGTGGAGTTTATTCAAGGAACAGCAACTGCGTGTCCTCGATAAGTATGTACCTGTCAGACAGGGAGGAGGTTGTCGAGTGCAGGAGCTGTGGTTTACTGAGGAAGTTTATATTAGGATGAGATATAAAGGTTTAATTTAGGGCGACAATTTTACAACGTAGTCAGGAAGGACCTAAAGAGAGCGCCAAGATGAGCAAGGAGGGAACATGAAAAATTTTTGGTGGACAGGATCAGGGAAAACCCTTAAGCTTTCCTTATGTATATAGGGAATAAAAGAATGACTAGAGTAAAATTGAACCAATCAAGGACAGGAGTGGGAAGTTGTGCATGGAGTCAGAAGAGATGGAGGAAGCACTAAATGAATACTTTTACTCAGTAGTTACACCGGAAAAAGACAAAGATAATGTGGCCGAGGAGAATACTGAGATACAGGCTATGAAACTAGATGGGATTGAGGTTCACAAGGAGGTGGTGTTAAAAATTCTGACAAGTGTGAAAATAGATAAATCCCCTGGGCCAGATGAGATTTATTCTAGGATTCTCTGGGAAGCCAGGGAGGAGATTGCCGAGCCTTTGGCTTTGATCTTTATGTTGTCATTGTCTACAGGAATTAGTGCCAGAAGACTAGAGGATAGCAAATGTTGTTCCCTTGTTCAAGAAGGGGAGTAGCGACAACCCTAGTATTTATAGACCAGTGAGCTTTACTTCGGTTGTGGGTAAAATTTGGATGAGGTTATAAGAGATAGGATTTATAATCATCTAGAAAGGAATAAGTTGATTAAGGATAGTCAACATGGTTTTGTTACGGGTAAGTCGTGCCTCACAATCTTATCGAGTTGTTGAGGTGATCAAACAGGTGGATGCGGGTAAAGCCATTGATGTGGTGTATATGGATTTCAGTAAGGCGTTTGATAAGGCTCCCCATGGTAGGTTACTGCACAAAATACAGAGGTACGGGATTGAGGGCAATTTAGTGGTTTGGATCAGAAATTGTCTAGCTGAAAGGTGGTGGTGGTTGATGGGAAATGTTCATCCTAGGTTCAGTTACTAGTGGTGTACTGCAAGGATCTGTTTTGGGTTCACTGTTGTTTGTCATTTTTATAAATAACCTGGATGAGGACGTAGAAGATTGGGTTAGCAAATTTCAGGATGACACTAAGGCATATGGTGTGTTAGTTTTTATTAGGAGAGGGATTGAGTTTTGAAACCATGAGGTTATGCTGCAGCTGTACAAAACTGGTGCGGCTCCATTTGGAGTAGTGTGTGCAGTTCTATATAGGAAGAATGTGGAAACTTTGGAAAGGGTTTAAGAGGAGATATACTAGGATGTTGCCTGGTATGGAGGTCTTATGAGGAAAGGTTGAGGCAGTTGAGGCTATTTTGGTTGGAGAGAAGGTGACTTAATTGAGACATACAAGATAATCAGAGGGTTTGGGTGGACAGTGACAGCCTTTTTCCTAGAATGCTGATGGCTAGCAAGAAGGGGCATAGTTTCAAATTGAAGGGTAATAGATATAGGACAGTCGTCAGAGGTAGTTTCTTTACTCAGTAGTAGGGGCGTAGAAAGCACTGCCTGCAACAGTTGTAGACTCACCGACTTTACAGGCATTTAAGTGGTCATTGGATAGGCACACAGATGAGAACGGAAGAGTGTAGGTTAGAAGGCCTTCGGATTGGTTTCACAGGGCAGTGCAACATGAAGGGCCAAAGGGCCTGTACTGCACTGTAATGTTCTATGTTCTCGAGGTGTGGACGCTTGTGAATGTCATGCCAGTCAAGCAGATTGCTTGGTCCTTACTGGTGTGGAGTTCTTAGTGTTGTTGGAACTGCATCCATCAAAGCAAGTGGGAAGTATTCCAACACACTCCTGACTTGCGTCTTGTGGATGTACAGGCTATGGGGAGTCAGGAGAGGAGTTGCTTTCCACATTATTCCTAGAGTCTGATCTGCTCTTGTAGCCACTGTATTATATGGAAAGACCACTCGAGTTTCTGGTCTATGGCAATCCCAAGGATGTTGACAGTGAATGTTTCAGTGACAGTCACAACATTGATCGTCAAGGGGCAGATTATCTCTTATTGGAAATAGTCATTGTCTAGCATTTGCTATGCAAATGTTACTTGCCACTTGTTAGTCAAATCTGGATGTTGTCCAGATCTTGTGGCATACAACATGGAACATAGAAAAATACAGCGCAGTACAGGCCCTTCGGCCCTCGATGTTGCGCCGATCCAAACCCACCTAACCTACACTAGCTCACTATCCTCCATATGCCTATCCAATGTCTGTTTAAATGCCCATAAAGAGAGAGAATCCACAACTGTTACTGGAAGGGCATTCCATGAACTTATGACTCGCTGAGTAAAGAATCTACCCTTAACATCAGTCCTATACCTACCACCCCTTAATTTAAAGCTATGCCCCCTGGTAATATCTGGCTCCATACGTGGAAAAAAGGTTCTCATGGTCAACCCTATCTAAACCCCTAATCATCTTGTACACCTCTATCAAGTCACCCCTAAACCTTCTTTTCTCCAATGAAAACAGCCCCAAGTGCCTCAGCCTTTCCTCATACGATCTTCCTACCATACCAGGCAACATCCTGGTAAACCTCCTCTGCACCCGTTCCAGTGCCTCCACATCCTTCCTATAGTATGGCAACCAAAACTGCACACAATACTCCAGATGCAGCCGCACCAGAGTCTATACAACTGCAACATGACCTCAGGACTCCGGAACTCAATTCCTCTACCAATAAAAGCCAGTACGCCATATGCCTTCTTCACAGCACTACTTACCTGGGGGACAACTTTCAGAGATCTGTGTACATGGACACCAAGATCCCTCTGCTCATCCACACTACCAAGTATCCGACCATTAGCCCAGTACTCCATCTTCTTGTTACACTTACCAAAGTGAATCACTTCACACTTAGCTACATTGAACTCCATTTGCCATCTTTCTGCATTTGAATATTGACAGCTTTGGTACCGGAGGAGTCACAAACGGTGTGTCAGTGACCATTCCTACTTCTGATCTTATGATGGAAGGAAGGTCACTGATGAAGCAGCTTAAGATTGGACCTTAGACAGTAACCTGGGAAACTCCTGCAGGTTGCCCTGGAACTGAGGTGACAGACCAACAACCACATCCATCTTCCTATGTGCCAGGTATGACTCCAACTAGTGGAGAGAGTTTGTCCCCAATATCCACGGATTCCAATTTTGCAAGGGCTCCCTGATGCCACACTTGGTCAAAATGTGGCTTTGACGTGAAGGACTGTCACTCTTACCCCAGCACTGGTATTCAGCTCTTTTATCCATGTTTACACCAATGAGGTCTGGAGCTGAGAGAACCTGGTGGAATCCATGCTGGGCATCAATGAGCTGCTTGGTAACATGTTGATAACTTCTGTCACTTTAAATGATGACCCAGAGTAAACTTATGGAGTGGTAACTGACCAGGTTGGATGTGTCCTACTTTTTGTGTATAAAATATAGAATAGAATAGCCTTTTATCGATATGAGCATTTAATATAAAATGCAGTGAAAAGTGTATACCGCTTACATAAGCATCCCAGAATAAAATAAAAAGATAATTTAAAGACAATCCAACTTTTCTATCTCTGCTGCTACAGCATACAGCTGCAAAGGTCATGCTCCATGCTTCCCAACCACATCACACCACAGGCAATATCCCCTCAGGAGGTTCCAGCCCACACTATGTTGCCAGTGTCCTGCTGGGACATGCCTCTGAAGGGCCTGTATCAGACATTCCTGGGCCTTCTTTTACATTGTCGGGTAGATGCCAGTGTTGTGACTGTACTGCAATAGCTTGGCATGGGGAGCAGTAAGTTCTGGAATGCAAGTTTTCAATACAATTACTAGAATGTTGTCAGGACCCATAGACTTTGCAATATCCGATTCCTTTAACGTTTTCTTGATATTACATGGAGTGAATTCACTTGGCTGAAGACTAGTGCCCGAGATGTTGGGGACCACTGGAGGTCGAGATGGATCAGCCACTCAGCACTTTTGGCTGAAAACCTTGCAAACGTTTCAGCCTTATGGTTTGCACTGAGCTCTTTTGTCATTACGGATGGGGATATTTGTGGAGCCTCTTCCTTCAGTTATTTGTTCATCATCTTTCATGACTGGCAGAGCTTAGATCTTCTTCGTTCATTGTGGGATCACTTAGCTCTGCTGCTTGGCATTCAAGTGGTCCTGCTTAGTGGCTTCACTAGGTTGACACCTCATTTTTATATATGTCTGGTGCTGCTCCTGGCATGCATGCCATTTAACCAGGGTTTATCCCCTGGCTTGATGTTAATGTTTGACTGGAGGAATATGCTGGACCAGGAGTTTGAAGATTGTGCTGCAGTACAATTCTGCTGCTGTTGATGGCCACAGGGTCTCATGATTCTTAATCTTGAGTTGCTAGATCTATTCAAAAATCCATCCCATTTATCACAGTAATTGTACCACACAGTACGAGGGAGGGTATTCTCAACATGAAGATGGGTCTTTGTCTCAAGGACTGTGCAGTGACCATTCTTACCGATACGGTCATGGATAGATGCATTTGCAGTCAGTAGATTGGTAAGGATGAAGTCCAGTATGCTCTTCCCTCTTATTGGTTCTCTCACCACCAGCTGCAGGGCCAGTATAGCACCTATGTTCTTCAGGATTTGAGCTGCTTTATCATCATGCTGCTGTTGATAGTGGGCACTGAAATACCCCAGCCAGAGTACATTTTGTACCACTGGTGCCCTCAGGTGATTCATCAGGTGTTTAAAACAGGGGTATACTGATTCATCAGCTGAGGGAGGACAGTACATGTTAAATCAGCAGGAGGTTTCATTTCTTTGTTGAGACTTCACAGCAACTCATACAACGGAGTGGCTTGTTAAGCCATTTCAGAGGGCAGCTGAGAATCAACCCCATGGCTGTGGGTCTGGAGTCACACATAGGCCAGAACAGATGAGGATAGCCGATTCTTTCTCAGAAGGAAACAGTGAGCCAGATGGGCTTTTCCAACTATTGACAAATGGTTTCATGTCATCAGTAGATTCTGAATTCCAGATTTTGTTTGTACTGAGTTCAAATTGTATGTGGCAGGATTCACACCTGGGTCCCCACAACATTACCAGAGCTTATAGATTAATAGTCTAGTGATAATACCACAAAGTCATCACCTCATAAATTACTCAGTTTATCTAGTTTAAAAACAGAATAAATCACCTTCTCCAGTTTCGTCACATTGAAGGCCTGTGAAGTAGCTGGACAAGGTTCTTTTTGCTGACGTACAATGTGTTTCAGAAATATCGGTAATGGAGGGGCCATCTGGTGCTTAAATTGTTCGTATCAGAGCTATCACACGTTTCTGCTCATCCCTCATATCCATTAATATTGTGTTACATTCAATTCCTGATAATCTGCCCCCACTGTATTAAGTATTCCATGTTTTAATTACCTAGCTTTTTTAGCACAAGCTGAAAACGTAAGAAATATATGCTTAAAATACCTCGAACCTTGCCCCAAATGTGGTATGAGGGACCATAAAAGTTATGTAGCATTAGACACAATATATATAAAAATATTACAAATTAGCTCCTACTTTCTGGAACAGAAACCCACCTGAAGGCGGCTGAATGGGTCTTGCCTAAATCATAACTCATTTTCTTAAAACATACAAAACATTGCTTGATCCATATATGGATTTCTGTTACACTGTCCTAGAAGTTACTTTAAAGCAAAGAGCTTTTTACCATCTCTGATGAGAGCTAAATCCATATTTCCTTACCAAACCTATATTATCAAAACTCTAAAATGCAATAAAATAAGTGTGATATTATGGACAGCAAGCACCGATTTCAAAAGGTATTTTTCATAAATCACTGATTCATTGCAGTCCATTAATACCTTGAATTGAGACATGGTTGTACTATGATCGCGATGTATTGTGTTTTTATTTTAAAGTGTAACTATGGCACTCAATACACCTCTGGGTTCACAACCGAGCATAGCTCAAATTCAAAGCCCACAACCAGCATGTGGAGACTTTGATAAGAAAAGTTGCTAGCAATAACACTAATATATTTGATCTCGATTGTATACAAAATTAATCACAAAGCTAGCTAAACAAACAATTCAGTTTTCATGGATATGGTTGGATGCAATTATTCACTCACCTGATCTGGATGTTCCAGCACTGATGCTGTCTGAACTGACGGTTAACGGCTGACTTGATGATCCAGAAACTTGTCCCTGGCTGTAAGTCTGTGAAGGCCTTGGCTGTATTGGTGGCCTAGTATGAGGAGGGCTAAAATGTCCTGGGGAAACCAAAGATGGTTGCGTTGTCCGGGAAATCTGAGGTGAAACAGTAGACGGAGTACTAGTCACAGTAGTAGTCTGACTGGAAGCAGCGTTACTTATCTGCACTGAGCCCACACTTCCAGGGGACTTCCTTTGGACTCCGGGGCTTGGCAAGGAAGGACTAGCACCAGTTGCTTTTGCTACATTTGCCGATGCCTGCGACGGGAGTGGTTTGGAGAGATTGTTTAGCATGGGTTGGGACTGAACAGGCAAGATCTCAATTCCAGGTTGCTGGTTAGTCATCAAACTATTTGCTGAAGCCTGAAGGAGTTGAGGTTGGGAAGACATTGCCACTGGAACAGTAAGCAATACTGGCACGGATTGGAGCGATACTGGCATAGGCTGGTTACTGCCAGAGTTTGGCAGTGACGGATTGTTTCCCACTACTGCTGCAGTTGCTGGCAGCACAGGAGTGACCACAGCACCAGATGTCCCTGCGTTCTGAGGTTTAGTCTGTCCGCCAACTACCTGAGGTGGTGAGAGGTTGGTAATACCTGCAACAAAAAAAATCCCCCAATCAGAATTTGCACACAAATATTTTATTTTTTGCACCACACCATTTACCCGAAATTGGAACCCCAAATCATGCTCTCATAATGGGTACAAGTCAAAAGTGTTAGGGAAGTTTCACATGACTGTGAATGCCCTCAATTTCTTTTAATGTTGATCACATTAATAGAATTGGGTCAATTGAGCTCTGTAGTTCTTACTATATAAAAGGGCATATTGGATATAAACTTAATGCAGCAATCCACTGGGGCTCTACTAGGCATCAGGAGATTTTTCAAGCAGATATGAAGAAAGCAAGGCAGATTATGTCACTATTCCACATCAGTTGAGAATGGAAACAATGGGATTGGCAAACTGAAGTTTTAAATGTTGGTATTTCGGACAGATAAATAATTCCCTGACAATGTCAGATTGCACTTTGGCAAACATGCAGCAACAGCATCCTAATCTCCCAGGTGGATGGCTTCCTAAAGAAAAAAAAAGTGAAATGAATAGTATGTAAATGGGAAATTTAATTGCAGTTTATACAGTCCTGTATTGAACAAAAATTGGCAGCTTGGGGATTTACAGTAATAGTCTGAGATTTTCAGTTATTTGCTCCTTTTCTCAGACTGCACATCTACAAGCATTCAAACCTCTTAGTCAAATGAAAGACATTAAAATTAGTAAAGCCTTTGTCAAGGTTCCACATAGGAGGCTATTTGTAAAGTGAGATCACATGCAATTCAGGGTGAGCTTGCCAATTGAATACAGAATTAGTTTAACTGCAGGAGACAGAGGGTAATGGTGGAGAGTTGTTTTTCAAACTGGAGCATCATTCCACAGGGATTGGTACTGGGTCCACTTTTGATAATCATTATTTGTGAAGGATTTGGATGAAAATATAGGAGGCATGGTCAGAAATTTGGAGATTACACCAGAATTGATATTACAGTGAACAGTGAAGAAAGTCATCTAAGATTACAAAATGATTGTGATCAATTGGGTCAATGGGCTGAGGACCAGCAGATGGAGTTTAATTTGGATAGATGGGAGGTACTACATTTTGGTTAAACAAGCGAGGACAGATTTTATACAATTAATGGTAGGGCCCTGTGTAGTGTTTTAGAACAAAGACCTAGGGGTTCAGGTATATAATTTGTTTAAATTTGTATCACAGGTAGGCAAGGTAGTTAAGGTGGCATTTAACACGTGCCTTAAAATTTTCATATTTTTGCATACAGGGGTTGGGATATCATTGAGGTTGCACAGGATGTCGTTGAGGCCTGGTTTGGGTGGGGCGGGGGCGGTATTTTCATTAAGTGAAAAATTGGTCTTAAAAATGCTGTTGAAACTCACTAATCGATGGGATACTTTATTTATACGTACCTGTACTACTTGAGTTTGCAGATTGTTGGCCCGATGCTACACTGTCTGCCATATTCCTTCGCAAGTCCAGCATCTGCCTTACTGTTCCACTGAAATAAATTGGATACAGAAATCTCAAACAAGAATCTACCAATATCAGGCAACTGAGATTTTCCAAAGTTATCATATTCTTGTTTTTCACGGATTGCTAATTTTCTCAAAGTTTCCCTCATAAGGTTGCTTGGTTGCCTTGGAGCTGAACAAAAAAAAACAAAGGAATCTATTTTCCTAAATAACCAGAACAGAGATGATTTATAGGTGAGTGGGGGCTGGAAAGGAGAACCAATAAGGAGATTCCTGATAGATTATTTCTATTGCTGAATTAAGTCAATAAGGAGCCACAATTTTAAAATCAGTGCTATAAGCTTAAAAATAGGGAGACTGAATAGAATGTTCAGCCAATTAGTGACTACTGATATTGACTGTATATTTAAGGCAAATAAAACACTTAAAGGAAGCTTTAAATGACATGGGTGAAGTGCAGAAAAACTGGATAGAAAACTTGTGGAAGCAATTTATTTTGGTTTTCAATTCTATGGAGGTAATTTCTGGTTATGAAAAATGTTTTTAAACAGGCAGAGTAGCATTTCCAAAAACCATGTGACTCAAGCTAAATGACTGGACAGGCTACTGAGAAAGAAAACGCAGGTGGCACAACCAGATACAAGTAGCAAGATTCATACCAGATGTGGTGTTTAGAAGCTTCAAAGTTTTCAAAATCAGGAAGTTAGCTTTTCTGTGCATCTTAGGGAGACAGAACTACGTCTGGGGAACGTACAGAAAATTTTCTAAAGGGAAACTTACTGCCTCTTCAGTTAAATATTTTTTAAAAATGAAGACAGTTATATTCGCTGGGACTGATACCTGCAAGGATATTTCCTGGGAAGGGGTGGAATCCTTCATTTTGCTGTTAAATGATAAGATTTTTCCACATTGTTAAACACAGTTTGTTTTTCTATTTTCTTTGTGTAATAAACTCACATTCTTTTGCTTCAAGCACATTGGCAGTCTTGTGGAAACATTTCAGTGAATAACTACCAGGGTAACAAACAGAACAGGAGCATGACCAAGCCATCCAGCCCTTCTGGCCTGCTCCATCATTCAATGATTATGGTTGATCATCCAACTCAGCAGCCTGTTCTGTACTTTGCCTCCCACATCTTTTGAGCCATTCAATCTTAAAAATTATACCTATCTCTTTCTTGAAAATCATTGTTTTGGTTTCAACTGCTCCCATGGCAGAGAATTTTAAAGGTTCACCACTCTCACAGATGGTCTGTTTTCTCTCTTTTTAAAAAGAAACTTAATTTAGCCAAATTGCAAAAAAGAAGAAAAAAAAATCATGGCCCATCAAGTCAGGTTCACTCAATTATCACCATCAGCTGGCATCATAAACAGACAACTGGTAAAATACTCTCTTTTGGTACGTAAATGTCTTCACTCTTATAATGTAATCTTGGGATTCATGCAGTAATCATAAAATGAATTACTTTTGCTACCATGGCTTAAAATTAACCCATTTGATCAATGAATTGTTCTTAATCAAGTCTTGTGTTCTGTTAATCAGTCTCCTATTTTAAAATGGGAACTTAACAGCATTTGCGAGATGTATACTTAACTACCATGGAACAACTCTCTGCTGAAAGGGTGACCCCAAATATTAAAACAAAGTCCCTTAATTCTGGACTGACCCACAAATTGAAACAGACATTCTGTCAAGACCACTCAATCTTATGCACTTTGATCAAGTCACCCCTCACTCTTCAGTGGAAACAAGTCCAGTCGGCCCACCCTAAGACAAACTCACTCATTCCAGGTAACAATCTAGTAAATCTCCTCTGAGCCACTTTCAATGCATCTACATCCCTCCAGAAATAAACAGATAAAACTACAGAGTCACCAATGTGCTGTATAACTGAGGCACAAAATCCTTATTTTTACATGTTCAATTCCTCATGTAATAAAGAGCATCCTATTAGGAGGTGCTGTAGCTGACTAATTTTTTCTGACTCATACACCAGAACACCCAACTTCCTCTGCACCTCAGAATTGTGCAGTTTTTTTTTCCTCCAATGTAATGTAGTTTTAATCATCCTACCAAAGTGAACATCTTCATACTTTCTAACATTATATACCATCTGCCAGACTTTTTCTTTGCTCACTCACTCAACCTGCAAACAACTTCCTTATGTCTTTTCCACAACATACTTTCCTAACTACCTTGGTGCTGTCTGTTAATTTAGCTACCATGCCTTCATTCCCTTCATCTAAAAAGTTAGTGAGTAAATTGTAAAACGTTGAGACTCCAGCACAGAGACTTACAGGATTCCACTCACTAAATTCTGAAATCAGATAAAAATCCATTTAGGCTTACTTTTGCTGTCAGTCAATTGTGTATTCATGCCAATATCGTTACCCATTGCACCATGAGCTATTTCTGCAATAATTTTTGTGGCACCTTACAAAATGCCTTCTTGAAATTCCAAGGATAACTCATCTACAAACTCTTTATCCATTACATTACTCAAGAGTCGTACAGTAAGGAAACAGACCCTTCGGTCAAACCAGTCCGTGCCGAACATTATCCCAAACTAGTCTAGTCCTACCTGCCAACTCCTAGCCCATATCCCTCCAAACCTTTCCTATTCATGTATCCACCTGAATGTCTTTTAATACGTTGTTAATGTACTTGCATGCAACGCTTCCTCAGGAAGTTCATTCCACACTTGAACCACCCTGTGTGTAAAAGATTTGCCTCATATCTTTTTAAAATCTCTCTTTTCATCTTGAAAATGTTGCCCTACACTCCAGGGAACGTCATTCAATTAGTTTAACAGGATTTTCCTTTGAGACCACATCTCTTTCCGCTTTTATTGAATTTTTCTGAAGTGAACAACTACAAATCTTTTTAATATTTGATTTTAACACATCTCCTCACCCTCCCCAATCCTTACAAATGACCCTCAAACTAACTGGCTGAATTCCAACATATAATATTGCTGTTTCAATTTGTTTAAATGTTGTCAAAGAAAGAATTGCAATTCCATTGTGGAGTTGTGGATTCTCAACCAAAATTTTAAAGTTTTTTTTTAAGAGCATCATATAAAGCAAACTTTTAAAACTTCATTTGGGATGTATGCTTCACTGGCTGTATCAAGCACTTAGTGCCCTTGAAAAGTTGAAGTTAACTGCCTTCTTGAACTTCTGCAGTCCATTTGTTTAGGAATGGAGTTCACAAATTCTAACACTAACATTGAAGAAATGGCAATATACTTTTAAATCAGGATGATGTGTGACTTGGAGGGGTACGTGCAGAGATGGTAATGTTCCCACAAATGTCTTCATCATTAACAGTTTGGAAGGTGCTGTCCAAGGAACATTGATGAACTTCAGCAGGTCATTTTGTAGATAATACACAATTCTGCTACTGGAATTCAGTAGTAGAGGGACTGAATTTTGAGGTGTCCTGCTTCATGTGCGTTGTTGGAACCACACAAGGCAAACTGGGTGCAAAGAGGTGAATTACTGACTATAGGATTCCTAGACTCTGACCTCTTCTTCTAGCTGCACTACTTATACAGCTAGCCCAGTTCAGGTTTGATGAGATATGGGCCAAGAGAGGCAGACAGAAATAGAGGAGTTTGGCCTCACAATTGACATGGATTGGTTGGACTGAAGGCTGTTTCTTTGCTGTATGACTGTCATGGAGCACTGATTAGATTACATCTAGTTGGATCATGTCTACTGCCTGGCACATGTGGCATGAATGTTATATACCACTAGTCAGTTCAATACATCTCCTCAATTGTACGACACATTGATCTTTTACTATAAATTCTGTGTCCTATAATACTGCCCAACTAGTTACCTGATGAAGCAGCAGCACTCCGAAAACCTGTACTTTCAAATAAACCAGCTGGAATATAACTTGGTGTTTTGTGATTTTTAACTTAATCTAAACCTGGATAGTGTCCGCGTCTTGCTGCATTTGGACACTGGCTGCTGCTTCAGTACCCAAGTTCAAGTGGCGTTAAACACTGCACAAATCAGCAACATCTCATTTCTGATCTTATGATGGAGAGCAGGCAAAATGAAGTAGGTGATGAAGATGGTCAGTCCTTGGACACTATCCTGAGGAACTCCTTTTGAGGGGTCTTGGATTGAGATAACGGTCGTCCAACAAATAAAAAAAACTATCTTCTGTTATGACTCCAATCAGCAGAGAATCTTGCTTAATTCCTAATTTTGGAGTCCTTATTTCACTCCTGATGAACTGTTAAGGACAGTCCCTCTCACCTCATCCCTGGAGCACAGTTCTTTTATTCATATTTGAACCAAGGCTGTACTGACACTAGGAGATGAATGGTCCTAGCAGAACCTAAACAGATGGTTAATGAGCAGGTTTTTGCAAATCGAGTGATGCTGACAACACTTAAATGACCCTCCCCATCACTTCACAGATGATCAAGAATAAACTGATGGGGTGGTAGTGGGTTGATTTGATGCTGAGCACTCTACGTATAGGATATAAACACAAAAGTCTATAAAATTCAACAGGTCACCTCAAAGTACAGACTTGGGAGCTCACTGCCAGTTCCCTGTGCTAAGTCTCACTGTCTAACAAAGGTGCATATTTGTGCTAAGGCTTTTGCTGCCATCACATTTGCGCCGAGTAATAAGTTGACACTGGTCTTTAATTTTTATATTCTCCTCAAACTCTTGATATAGAGCATTTTATCATGCTCCATTCTCAACTTTTGAGGGAATGATTTTTTTGCATCTTTCCTTACCTTTCTCAAGGTTCAAAACACTCAAGGCTACTGACAACCAATCCATCAATATCCACTGAAACACAGCTTTGGGTGGGGTTAATGTAGGGCTTAATATCATGGTAGGCTACCTTGGTCTGTGCATTCAAATTTACACACTTAGTGATGCAGATACCTCAACTATGAAAATATTCTTACTGCACCTACATGAATCTACATTGTTGCTCCGCTCTTCTGATATTTTGTAGGGGTGATCTTTGAGTGATATCTTTCCAATTTACACTTTCAGAAATTCCTATCCTCACGTAGTTTGTGCAGTTGTCAAGTACCCAAAAAAGTTTCTATTTTAAATACAGTACCCATGACCTATACCAAATTGGAATGTGCAGAGAAGCAATGAAAACAGGAGCAGGCAGAAACTTTGGTTCAAGCACTCTCCTCCCCTCAGGGCAACACTTGTTCTCTCTGCACAAAGAACTGTGGTTATAGGCTTAGACTGCCGAGTTACCAGAGAAGACAAATCAAAGAGTCTGGCACTCAATATCAAAAGGTTCAAGGGACTGAGACTGCTCTTGGCAAAAGGTTATGGAATAAAATGTTGCCCAAAACATTTTATTTTCCAGTAAAACTATTTTGTGTGCCCGTAAAAATAGAGATGCAATGTTTAAACAACTTATTGGGGAGATCCAAGATGGCGGCGACTCAGCAAGTCTGAGTCTACAGAGCCCTTCCCAAAACCTGGGTAAAGTGGGTTTCCTGTCCCCACCACACTTGCCAAACCACCCAAAAAATTTCTTTAATCTTAATTAGCTGCTGAATATTATATTTAAATAGTCTAATACTGAGTGGATAATGAGTAAATCAAAGGGACCCCACAGCTCTCAGAAAACAAAGACCCCTCCCCCACCCTCCTCTCCTCTGGCTGCAGCTGATGTAAAAACAGGCCTTATAGAGATGATTGCTAGACTGGAATCGACACTCGTCAATTTCATCGCAGAATCCAGACAGAGATGGAATGCATTCGAAGAAAAGCTGCAGAAACAGAATCAAACCATGGAAGAGCTGCAGGGCCGAGTGGAGGGGGTGGAACTAAAGGCCACGACCTCCGAGGCTGCAGCTCAAACAGCTGCAGAACAGGTGAGAGCTCTGGAGCAGAGAGTCAGGGCCTTTGAAATTTACATCGATGATATTGACAACAGAAATCGGAGAAAGAATATTCGGCTGCTGGGCCTTCAAGAGCAAGAAGGGAAAGAACAGTTAGTAGTATTTCTGGAGCGATGGCTGCCGCAGATTTTAAACCTGGGGGCTGAAACTGACCGGGTAAGGGTGGAGTGGGCCTACCGGGTCGCAGTACGCGGATCTGGCCCAAACCAGCGCCCACGCCCGGTCCTGTTCCGGCTGCAGAGTTATAGGGAGAGGCAGATACTCCTGGATGCCTCCAGAAAGCTTGGAAAGGATCCTAAAGCTATGATTCATGAAGGATCCAAGATTATGTTATTTCAGGACTTCTCCCCGGCTTTGGCACGAAGAAGGAAGGCGTTTGATGAGGTGAAGAAATGTTTAAGGGACTTAGATATTCAATACACCTTACGCTACCCAGCGACGTTATGCTTTACCCACGAAGGATCCGAGTATAATTTTAGATCATCGGAAGAGGCCAAGAAACTTTTAGACTCGGTTAAATAAATCGTAAGAGACAATTTATGTTGGCTTGCCTCTCCCACACTCCGTGGGGAGAAATGGATACTTTATTCTACTTTACTTTTGCCTCTGGGAGCGGGGTTGTCTTCCTTGCTATGTTATTATACTTAACTGTAATCTGTTGGAGTTGTAATTTTATAGTTATGTGTGTTTGTACGTGGCATTGATGCTATTAGATATACTCAGGTATGGGTGGGGTGGGGTGGGGGTGCGGCGCTCACTGTTAACTCTAGCTCGGTATTATATCTAAATCCTATTAAGGAGCGCCCGGGTCGAGGGTGGGACACTGTTTGGGAGAGGATATGGTGGAACGTTGGAAAGGTAGTAAGGCCCCCTGAGAACAAGGGGGAAGATCTCCATTCAAACATGTTTAATTTTTTTATTGTTTGTTCTTATTGTTTGGAAATAGCTTCCTTTTAATCATACTGTTATGAGTGTATTAGAGAACATTTTCTCTTATTTGAAGGATGTAAGCGACTCAACTATACACTCTGGATGATTGTGGATTAGTTGAATTTTGATGATTATATATTTAAGATCTATTTTTATATTAATGTTTGTGCTTGAAAATTCTGCTTATTTTTGTAAATTTGTCAAAATGTTAAATTCCCAATAAAAATATCTATAAAAAAAAACAACTTATTGAATAAAATGAAGAGCTTCCTTACCTGCGAGGTGGCACACTACCAGAGGCACCAAGAGAGGGATTGTTGGATTTGCTGGGTGACACAGGTTGTGTAGTCTGGGGTCCAGATGATTGCTGTGGTGTGGAGGTGGTTGAATTCTGAATTAAATAAAATAGAATAAAGATGGATGCATCAAAACAAACAAAATACTTGCATATTCTCAATATCTCAACATCTCCTAAAGGAATTAAATTCAGCGGTTTCTAGGCACAATCTAAGGCAGCCTCTGATAGAATATTCCCAGATGCCTGGATGAGTATAGTACCAACAATACTAAAGATAGTTACCATCTCAAACAAAGCAGCCCTGCTTGATTTCAACCCCATCCATCAGCTTAGTATTCATTCTATGCACACACTGGCAACAGTATACACAAGACTGACTGTAACTTGCTGAGGCTTGTTTGACAGCATCTTCAAAAATCAGGATTTTACCAGCTCAAAGGAGGAGGACATCATACACATGGATGCAACTTGACCACAAGCACTGTCCTGATTCAAACACTATATTGACCTTTAAACGTACCACTGTACTTTTACTGTTATTGGGTCAGAAACATGAAAGTGTTAAGCGTGGGTGTACCTAGACCACATATTTAAGGGAGTTCACCTTCACAAGGTGAGTTAGGGATGCGTAACTGTGAATGAATTAAAAAAAACATGTGGTGCTAGAAAAGCACAGCAGGTCAGACAGCATCCGAGGAGACTCAATGCTTCAGGCATAAGCCCTTCATCAGGAGTGGGAAGTGGAGGAGAGGAGAAGGGGGCTGAAAACCAAATAGTAGGGGAGTGGGGTTGGGGCTTAGCTAGGAAGGCAATAGGTGGATGCAGGTGATGGTGACAGATGGCAGTGAAGGGTGGAGTGGATAGGTGGGAAAGATGATGGACAGGTAGGGGAAGTTCAAGAGGGTGGTGTGCCGAGTTGGAGGGTTAGATCTGGGATAAGACGAGGGAGGGGGAGACGAGGAAACTGGTGAAAAACTGATGTTGATGCCATGTGGTTGGAGGGTCCTTAGGCAGATGAGACATTCTCTCTCTAGGTGTGGTATGGCTAGGATTTGGCAGTGGAGGATGCGAAGGACATGCAAGTCCTTGGCGGAGTGGGAGGAGGAGTTGAAGGGGTCAGCCATAGGGTGTTGGGTCTGCTTGGTGTGGGTCCCACAGATGTTCTCTGAAACGTTCCGCAAGTTGGCGCCCTGTCTCCTCAAAGTAGTAGGAGATCATATCGAGAACAGATACAGTAGATGAGGTAGAATGAAGAAAGTCAACTTTTCTTAAGCATTAGCAGTTGAAGTTCTACTAATCTGTTAATACAAAAACTAGTTTTCTCTTTCGTTCAATGTCTAGCTATATCACAATCCATTAGAAAATAAATTTGAATTGGTCAGGTTTGAGATCAAAATTCACCTAATTATCAGTTTGCCATCATTTCTTACACTATTTGGTGGCTCTCAATATTAAAAGTTATAAAATTAGACAGACATTTCCACATAAATGATTGTGTAGGATAATTAAAAATTTCAAAACTACTTCATTGTAGTAATCTCTGAACTATTACCATTCAATGAGCAGCATAAAAACACTTGGTAATTTAAGATGCTAAAACATCTAGATTGTTCTGTGGGACATTTCCACTAGCTAGCCTCAATATTAATAAAATCTTCATCGGGAGAAGATCAGTGTCTAATTTACATTCCTGCGCCATTTAAAATTGTACATCACAGTTCATCAGCTAGAAGATTACCCCTCCCTGATTGTACAATTCAAAGAGCAAAGCCTTATTGTTATCTGCAGCTGGAGGACAGCTCGAGTCTTAAAACGAAGTACCAAGTGTATTCTAATAACAAATCTTAGTTGCTATTAAAGTAGTGGCATCTGAAATATTTATTACCCATCTTCATTTATACAAGCTGAAGCAGTGTGTAAAATTACCTGGTTTTGCAGATCAAGTACAAAAAGGAACGGTGCAATAATCACTTTTTGTAAGCACATTAAACAAACCTGCTTACTAACGGCTACCTAATGGAGTTCTGCAGCAGCAAAAGGCAATTAAGAGCATCAAGTATAACAATGTATAACACTTAGTAATTAAGAGTAAATCACTCAGGCACCTTGCGCCTGTTTACTACAGAAACAGGTGTACGGAGTCCACACCATAATGGAAACCAACCTTCCATCCATGGACTCCATCTACACATCTCGTTGCTACTGAAAGGCTGCCAACAAAGTCTACTCTCCTCCAACATCTTCTGTCAGGCAGAAAATACAGAAGTTTGAGAGAAGATTTGTAGCTCGGGTGCTCATTGTTGTGGTCCTGTTCGCTGAGCTGGGAATTTGTGTTGCAGACATTTCATCCCCTGTCTAAGTGACATCCTCAGTGCTTAGGAGCACTTCTGTGATGTTTCCTCTGGCATTCATAGTAGTTTGTCTCTACCGCTTCCGGTTGTCAGTTCCAGCTGTCCGCTGCTGGTATATTGGGTCCAGGTCGATGTGTTTGTTGATTGAATCGGTGGAGGAGTGCCATGCCTCTAGGAATTCCCTGGCTGTTCTCTGTTTAGCTTGTCCTAGAATAGTAGTGTTGTCCCAGTCGAATTCATGTTGCTGGTCATCTGAGTGTGTGGCTACTGAGGATAGCTGGCCATGTCATTTCATGGCTAGTTGGTGTTCATGGATACAGATCGTTAGCTGTCTCTGTTTGTCCTATGTAGTGTTTTGTGCAGTCCTTGCATGGGATTTTGTACACTTCGTTGGTTTTACTCATGCTGGGTATCGGGTCTTTTGTCCTGATGAGTTGTTGTCCGAGAGTGGCTGCTGGTTTGTGTGCTGCTATGAGTCCTAGTGGTCGTAGTAGTCTGGCTGTCAGTTCAGAAGTGTTCTTGATGTACGGTAATGTGGCTAGTCCTTTGGGTTGTGGCATGTCCTCATTCCGTTGCCTTTCCCTTAAGCATCTGTTGATGAAATTGCAGGGGTATCCATTTTTGGCGAAAATATTGTAGAGGTGTTTTTCTTCCTCTTTTTGCAGTTCTGTGTGCTGCAGTGTTGTGGCCCTTTTGAATAGTGTCTTGATGCAACTTCTTGTGTGCGTTGGGGTGGTTGCTTTTGTAGTTCAGGACCTGGTCTGTGTGCGACTTTCCTGTATACCTTTGTGGTGAAATCTCCATTCGGTGTTCTCTATACCATCACGTCTATGAATGGGAATTGGTTGTCCTTTTCGTCCTCTCTAGTGAATCCGATTCCTGCAAGTCTGGCGTTGATGATCCGGTGTGTGTCTTCTATTTGTGTTTTTAATGATTACAAAAGGTGCCATCTATATATCTGACCCAGAGTTTGGGGTGAATTCACGGTAAGACTGTTTGTTCTAATCTTTGCATTACAGCTTCTGCTAGGAGTACAGAGATGGGTGAGCCCATGGGTGTGATGTTAATTTGCTCATATATTTGGTTGTTGAATGTGAAGTGTGTTGAGAGGCACAGGTCCAGTAGTTTGAGTACGCCGTCTTTGTTGATAAGTTCCCCGTCTTGTTGTCTGTTCTGTATGTCCAGCAGGTTGACTATTGTTTCTCTGGCTAGGGTTTTGTCGATAGAGGTGACCAATGTCATTACATTGAATGAGACCATAGTTTCTTCCTTGTCTATGTATGGTTTGATGATGTCCAAGAGTTCCTGTGTTGACTGTATAGAGTGTCTGGATCCGATCAGGTTTCAGTTTCTGTTCTAGTTCTTTAGGCAGTTCGTGTGAAGGTGTCCCTGGTAGCGATACAATGGGTCTGAGTGGGACGTCTGGTTCATGCACTTTATATAGTCCATAGAATCTGGGGGTGGTGTTGCTTTCAGGTTTCATTCTCTGTAGGTCAAACCTGGTTGTCTGTGTTTTTTTGCAGGTTCCTCAGTGCGTTGTTTATCCTATTGGTGAGCTGTGGGGTGGGGTCAAACTCTCTTTTGGTAGGTGTTGGTACCTGCAAGTAGTTGTTGAGTTTTGTGGATGTACTCTGCTTTGTCCAGGAGACCGTCATTCTGCTTTTGTCTGCTGGTAGTATGATTATGTTCTTTTAATTTCTTAGTGTTTTTAGTGCTTCTCTCTCCTTGGTGTTGAGGTTGTGGGTTTGTCTTTTCCTTGTTATCAGGGGTATGATACTTTGTCTCACTGTTTGTTGCATCTCTTCTGCCAGGCCATTGTTTCCGAGTATGCATTCTAGTGCTGCTAGGAAGTCTGCTGTCTTCCAGGACAAAGGACCCGATACCCAGCATGAGCAAAACCAACTTAGTGTACAAAATCCCATGCAAGGACTGCACAAAACACTACATAGGACAAACAGAAAGACCGCTAATGATCCGTATCCACGAACACCAACTAGCCACAAAACGACACGACCAGCTATCCTTAGTAGCCACACACACAGATGACAAGCAACATGAGTTCGACTGGGACAACACTATTATAGGACAAGCCAAACAGAACAGCCAGGGAATTCCTAGAGGTATGGCACTCATCCACAGATTCAATCAACAAACACATCAATCTGGACCCAACATATCAACTACGGCAGTGGACAGCTGTAACTGACAACCGGAAGCGGCAGAGACAACCCACTATAAAATGCCGGAGGAAACATCTCAGAAGCGCTTCACAGGAGGCTCCCAAGCACTGAGGATGTCACCTAGACAGGGGACGAAACATGTGCAACACAAATTCCCAGCTCGGCGAACAGAACCACAACAGAAGATACAGAAGCTTGGACACATACCAACGGGTTCAAGAATGGCTTCTTCCTTGCTGTTAATTGACTGCTAAATGGATCTCTCTAGTTTGAAATCTCATGTTGATCTTGCTTTTGTGCACTACTTGTGCAGCCATAACCCTGTTTGCCTCACTGTCTAGACACCTTATAATCTGTACGTCCTTATACATTATGATCTGCCTGTACTGCTCACAAAATGAAAAATCTTTCACTGTACATGTGACAATAAATCAAACCAAACCATTCAGCAAGATTTAAACAACATTCAGTCAATTACTATGTACCCTCATTAGTTAAAGTCAAGTCATAAACGAACTCCAAGCAAACCTGGTGTATGAATTTCTTTCAGTTTTTGCAGAAAGATTGCAAGTAAGGAGATTGAGAAACCTGTGAAAAATGCAAAGTGCTGTGGAGAAATTCTGTAGATCTGGTAACATCTGTGGGGAGAAAAAGAATTAAATGTCTCAAGTCCAGTAGGACTACTTCAGAAGAGAGCGAGAAATCCTGCTGGACTTGAAATATTAACTCCATTTCTCTCTCCCAGATATTGCCACACTTCAGCTTCTCCAACATTGAAATCTGAAACGAGCACAACACTGGCAGTACTTTGCTTTTATCAGAAAAATGAGATTAGTAATATCCACCACAAACTCCACATTCCTACGTCCAGCTAATGTCATCTTATTTAAGATGAACTAAATTACAAACCAATACTTTAATTGCTTATGTCACAGAATTATTCATTTCAGAAGTCCAACCATTAAATATACACCTTTTGTATTAGAGTCACTTCTGCTAAAAGAGCCTTATTTACAGCACTACAGACATTCTAAACAGAAGCAGCATAGAATTCTGCAACAAATAGCTCAGATCAAAGTTCTAAGATCCTGCCACAACAAGTCATAAATGGTGGTGGATAATTAAGACAACTAACCAGAAGTGGAGACTTCAAACATCCTCTATGATGGAGGAGTACAATAAGTTAGAGGTAAAGACCAGGTTGAAATATTTGCAACCATTTTCGGTCAGAACAGAGTAGATAACAGAAATCATAAAATGGTTACAGCATACAAGGTTGCCAATCAACTGATTACATTTCTGCAAATTCTGGTGGAACAACTCACCTAGTAGCCCCCCCGCCGCCCCTCCACCTTTTCCCCAGAGCTCTGCAAATGTTTATTGCTTCAGTAAATACCCAAATGCCTTCAGAAGACCAAAGAGAATCTACCTCCACCATTCAAACAAAACATTCCAGATGCATTACACAAAGATGTTTACGAAGTCGCAATGCTTCTTTTGCAAATCTTAACTTGACATATTCTGGTTCTTGACCCGTCTGCCAAAAAGCAAACAGTTTCACCCAATCGAGACCAACCTTTGAGATTTTGAGTATGTCTATATCTTTATCTAATCTGTTCTCCTCAGAGGACAGCAACAGCTTCTAAAACTTATCCACCTAACAATAGTTCTGCATCCTTGGATTCACTCTCTTACACCTTCCTTCCTAAGCCTGAGTGGTGCCCTGAGACTTGATACTTCTGGGAGAACCTAGAACTAGAAGTCAGTTTAAAAATTTGAGGCCATCCATTTAAAATAAACAAAGTGAACGCCTTTCTCTAGGTCCTTGAAATACAATACAAGTTGAGAGTTTGTTAATGTCTTGTTGACTTGAGTAAACTAAAACGGCAACACAATGCAACAGTATGAAGTGAAAGCAATAGGATTTTACTACTATCACAAACTTCCCTTCAAAGAGATAGATTCAACAAGCTAAAATCACTGAACTCCAATTTAGATCGCCTCTTAAAAATCTTGTAATTTGGTGCGGATTAGACACGTAGCTAACACTAAACATTGGTAACAAAATTAGTCTGAAAATACCTGATGTTGTGCGCTTTTAGGTTACCTCATTGCTTAACTATCAAGTATAAAACCAAAAACAAATGGACAAAAATGGAAAGTGTACAGGGAGCTAAAGTGAGATTGAAATGTCTAAATAGGACAGTAAGCAGAATTATTCTAAAGAAAAAGGAATCATGATGAGCCTTTAAGGAGCGATTTCTCTAACTGTATCACATTGCTGCTATATGTACAAGAATACAATGTAATTTAAATCTGGTGGAAAAAAAATGGAGCAATCCAGTTACATCGCCCAGCAAGTATTTGCAGGACCATGAAAACCAGGACTAATGAGTTTCTGCCAGTCAATATTTTCTTCCTTACAATGCCACTTTGAATATAAATTCTTAAAACAATCACACAAGAGTTCATGGAAAATCCAAATGAAAGCTTCATTATGCTTTTAAAAGCACCAAAACTAAAAAAACAATCCACAAAATTTGTTAACAGGTAACTCAAAGAATCTGTTCACTGGCTTGAATGTTCAGTCATTTAATCTGGTCATCAAAATTAACAAAAGAATTCCCTGTCTTGTCCTGGGATCTGTCACAGTATTATAATAAAGGCTTATTGTATACACACTTGCAATGGGCAATTTATCAAGTGCAGAATTCCACATAATATCCTGGATTTTTGACCCACTTTAAAATGGCAGAGCCCACTTCAGGTCAACTTTGTTCTGTGCAATGAGAACTTATTCATTATGCCTGGAAAATGATACAGGACAAACCTCATTGAATTCTAATAATCAACACTTATGGTTTCTTGAGGCTTCCCAGTTAGATAACTGTGAAATCTTATGGCAGGATAACTGCTCAGAATTTTAGGCTATTGATTTAGTACAAGCTTTGGAACTTCTTGCCCTTGAGTAAACGGACCCAAAAGTCACTGGTGGATATACCATGCAGAATTTAATAGAACCCTCCTGAAAAAGTTGCAAGAGTGTTAAAAATTTACAAATGATACCATCCGACAACCTGTTTGAATACTACCTCTTTCTAGACAATCTTGGAAAGTCTGCATTGCAAGGGTTTCTTCCAGGTGTTCTGGTTTCCTCCCACAGTCCAAAGATATTCAGGTTAAGTGAATTGGCCATACTAAATTGCCCATAGGTGTGTTCAGGAATGTGGAGGTTAGATGCATTAGTCAGGGGAAATATTGAGTGATAGGGTAGAGGAGTAGATCTGGGTCGGATACTCTTCAGGAGGGTCAGTGTGGACTTGTTGCCACATTGTAGGGATTTTATGACAGAGTTAAATTTGACCTATATGTAGCAAAAGTAGGAAGCAAGGTTGAGTGAAATAGGCAACTAAAAAAAAAGGGTCAGAGCATAATCAAATTGAAACCCAAAACTAACTACTAAGTTTTTCCTTCCAGTTCACAATTGAGAGAAAATGTAGGCTTTGTCACTTAACCTTTAAATAATAAGTGCACGAAGAAAAAAAATTAGTATCTAAGAAAAATGGTAGCTATGGATTAACTTCTAAACAGACTGGTTAGAAGTATTAAAATGCACTCAATAGATATAGAAATAAAATGCTGACTGTTCCTGCTATGTCATTAACAAAACACTGTTTAGACCCCAAAGTGTCAACTCCAACAGCCTGCTGATAGAACTCCAGCTGCCCCAGAAGAGGATGCCAGTAAAATGAGCCACCATTTGGAACCATGCTGAGGTAGCAACGAAAAAAAAAGAAACCATGCATCTTGGGTTGGTCAAATCTGCATACTGCAGAGTGTGTTCTTCAGTCCTTTGGATCCCATTTCTGCTTGGCTGCAAGTTCCAAATATCCTCCAATTTCATCAGCTCCAAAAGTAAAGTGATCAGCCATTAATTTATTGCGTTCTGCTGTTGTATGTACATCAAAAGACTTCACAGAAGGTAGAAATAAACTACATAATTGTAACTTTTTGCATTTCGAAGTTGAAAGACTATTTGCCACAGTTTTTCTTCTTCTGGGAAGCTCTGCATGTTTGCTTAAATCACCAATCCCCTGTTAAGTTTTCTCATTTGCCTGTCAAGGATAGTCTGAAAGACAGCATACTCAATGCCACATTCATTAAAGAAATCAGTATCTAATTGTTGGAAGGTTTTAAGCAATTATTGCATGATGGAGCAGCATGAGACACAGAATTAGGTGGATAAACAGGATCAGTCTCTCCAACAGACCTTAACCACAAAGTGACAGCCAGAAATTGAGTTGAGTTCACAGAGTTATTTCATGAGATAATACTGGCACATAACTCATAACACTTCATTGTACCTTCCATGAAGCAGTTATTCTGATTTCTGGCCCACTCATCCCAAGCTCTGATGCCCCAGGCTGTGGATCTTTGTGCTACAGGGAATTATACTACTTGTTATAATCAACAGGATTGTTTATGTGCAATTGTAAAGGAAACATTGTAGGTCTCTTTTCAACAATCCAACACTCTATTCCCCTCCCCTTCAACAAAACCTCTAGAACAGCAGGAATTCTAATACAATGCATCAGAATTTTCTGCCCCACCAGGTCAAAGGATTATTACAGTTCTGTAAAAAGACGAAAACCTACATTGCTTCCATTGCTGCAGACCAACTATGAAAACATTTTGCCTATCCTTACTTCTAGATAACATTGCTGCTGCAACACATTTAGAAACTTAAAATATACTATTAACTTCTTAAATTTAAAGATGAAAAGAAGTTCTACATAAGATTATGCCACATTGCCACCCAATAACACCTACATGCATTCAGCATATTCCATATCTCATGTTCAAAGTTTGAGAGAAGATTGCAGCTCGGGTGCTCGTTGTTGTGGTTCTGTTCGCTGAGCTGGGAATTTGTGTTGCAGACGTTTCGTCCCCTGTCTAGGTGACATCCTCAGTGCTTGGGAGCCTCCTGTGGAGTACTGGGCTAATGGTCGGATACTTGGTAGTGTGGATGAGCAGAGGGATCTTGGTGTCCAAGTAGTGGGCGGCACAGTGGTTAGCACTGCTGCCTCACAGCGCCTGAGACCCAGGTTCAATTCCCACCTCAGGCGATTGACTGTGTGGAGTTTGCACGTTCTCCGTGTCTACGTGGGTTTCCTCCGGGTGCTCCGGTTTCCTCCCACAATCCAAAGATGTGGGAGTCAGGTGAATTGGCCATGGTAAATTGCCCGTAGTGTTAGGTAAGGGGTAAATGTAGGGGTAGGGGTATGGGTGGGTTGCGCTTCGGCGGGTCGGTGTGGACTTGTTGGGCCGAAGGGCCTGTTTCCACACTAAGTAATCTAACCTAGACAGATCTCAGGAAATTGCCACCCAAGTAAATAGTGCTGTGAAGAAGGCATTTGGTGTACTGGCTTTTACTGGTAGAGGAATTGAGTTCCGGAGTCCTGAGGTCATGTTGCAGACTCTGGTGCAGCCGCATCTGGAGTATTGTGTGCAGTTTTGGTTGCCATACTATAGGAAGGATGTGGAGGCACTGGAACGGGTGCAGAGGTGGTTTACCAGGATGTTGCCTGGTATGGTAGGAAGATCGTATGAGGAAAGGCTGAGGCACTTGGAGCTGTTTCCATTGGAGAAAAGAAGGTTTAGGGGTGACTTGATAGAGGTGTACAAGATGATTAGGGGTTTAGATAGGGTTGACCATGAGAACCTTTTTCCACGTGTGGAGTCAGATATTACCAGGGGGCATAGCTTTAAATTAAGGGGTGGTAGGTATAGGACTGATATTAGGGGTAGATTCTTTACTCAGCGAGTCGTGAGTTCATGGAACGCCCTTCCAGTAACAATGGTGGACTCTCCCTCTTTATGGACATTTAAATGGGCATTGGATAGGCATATGGAGGATAGTGGTCTAGTGTAGGTTAGGGGGGCTTGGACCGGTGCAACATCGAGGGCCGAAGGGCCTGTACTGCGCTGTATTTTTCTATGTTCTATGCTGTGATCTTTCCTCCAGTATTTGTAGTGGTTTGAATCTGCCGCTTCCAGTTGTCAGTCCCCGCTGTCCGTTGCAGAGGTCGTTATATTGGGTCCAGGTCGATGTGTTATTGATCGAATCTGTGGATGAGTGCCATGCCTCTAGGAAGTCCCTGGCTGTTCTCTGTTTGGCTTGTCCTATAATAGTAGTGTTGTCCATGTATATCTCATGTACCAGCTATCAATTAATACCTGTCTGGCATGATCAGCATCTGCCTAAATGGATAGCATATGAATACGTTATTTGATCAAGTCGAGAACCCATGTCCATACAAGCCCCCACTTACACTGTTTTCATTAATTCCTCTACATACTTGTAAACCTATGACCCCTAGCTCTAGATTTTCCCTCGAGGAAACATCCTTTTAACATTCACTGGCCAAAGTCCCCTCAGGATCTTCTGATTAAACTAACTGCTGATTTCTAAATTTCACAGGATACAGGTCTAACATTCCCTCATAAGGCAATCTGGTCATTCCAGGAATTGATCTCGTAAAGTTAATCTTGGAGGTTAGCACTGCTGCCTCACAGCGCCAGAGACCCGGGTTCAATTCCCAACTCAGGCGATTGTCTGTGCGGAGTTTGCACATTCTCCCAGTGTCTGCGTGGGTTTCCTCCGGGTGCTCCGGTTTCCTCCCACAGTCCAAAGATGTGCAGGCCAGGTGAATTGGCCATGCTAAATTGCCCGTAGTGTTAGGTAAAAGGGTAAATGTAGGGGAATGGGTGGGTTGCGCTTTGGCGGGGCGGTGTGGACTTGTTGGGCCAAAGGGCCTGTTTCCACACTAAGTAATCTAATCTAATCTAAACATTCTCTGAAATGTTCCTAATACATTAACATCCTCCCTACTCTTGCATTCATATTCCCTTATCAATAAATTATAACATTCTATTAGCTTTCTTGATCACTTGCTGTAAATGCTTGATTCTTTAAAAACCTGTAACCGATTTCTTAGAAAAGCTACATTATTTATTATCTCCTACACAGTTTTGAACTTCTATCCAATGCTTTACAAGTTCCGACTTCAATGCAAGGAGCAGTGCAATTATTAGTGGTATCAAACCCAAAACAATCTTACCATTTCTCTCTTCATAGTCACAGCAGTCAAGAGTCACTATGACTTTGCTAATCTTGTTACCCACATAACAGCTATGCACATTTTCAATACTGTTAGGCAAACAATGGCAAACTCTAGAAAGTGTAAAACAATTCTTTTGAAGTTATGGAAATCATGGAAGTATTAGTAACGTTTGGCTTTGTGCCAGGTTTATTTACATTATATCCATTAATAGCTAACTTTTTAATGGAATGCACACTTGCAGTCTTTATCATCTGTCCATTCTTTAACCAGCTTGAGCAGACAATGTTTTAGTTCTATAAATTAAAATTTATGCTACCGTAGAAAATTAGTTTGCATTCTTAAAAATGACTCACTGCATGGTCAGAATTTTGTGTGAACACCTGTTACTGTTCAAAATTTTAGACATCCTGACACCACAGATTAGCTAGTTCAATAAAGTCTGAATTATGCAAAGGCACCTTCAGTCAAGTTGAAACCTCAAATAATGTAAATCAATATTACAAATGACATTTTTACAGCCACTTGACCAACAGAAAGCAGAAATATTTTGAAAAGAAAAATAGAACAAAACATTTTATAACACTGTCACACACACTAACCCATCCCCCAACTCACATGAATAGAACAGAAAACATTTGGGACTGGAAATTTTGAGTGAAAGAAAGCATCAGCTACAGAAATGAAGTACAAACAAAAGGTGAACTTGTAAAACAAACTGATCAATGCATACTGAGGACATTGAATATAATCATCTTACAAGCTGCAATAAAAGTTCAGGATCCTGATAGTATTTCATGGTCTTCAGCATCTCAGAAGTATTTACTGTCTTGAAATTCAGTGGAAAACCATGACTTACGTTATAAAGGACACCACTGTTGATCATTTGTATTGAAAAGCTGGTGTGAAAACTAGGCCCTTCATTAGTAGATTCTTCATTAGTAGGGGAAATCAATGGTTATGAGGAAAAGCACAGGAAACTGAATGTGAGGAATGTCAGATTAGCCATGATTCCAATGAATGGAAGCCCAGGCTTGAGGGGTCAAATGGCCTATTCCTGTTTTTACTTTTTTTATGGTCTTATAGCTCTTAAAGCAGCTTTAAGTATACCAGGTGAGAAAACAAATACAATTCCACTTAATCTTTCTTGTGCATTATTGTTAATTAACCTCTTCTGGCCAAGAGATTTGATAAACATCAATGCATCTATTATCGAACCATTATGCACAAGAACCAAATGGTAAAAATAATGTATAGGCATCCACATCTCCAGTGTTGACAAAAGTTCTTACAGTCACAAAACAGAGAAAAGAGGGAAACCTAAACAGCAATTTTGCAATAAATGGTGACAAAGGTTCTAAAAAGATCAGATTTTTACTCGCTTCTATTTCCTTGCAAAGTTCTATAGAAAAGTTTAATAAACTTTAGATCAGGAATATCATGGTCATGCGAGTAAAAACCCAATGCTTCGCTTCTACCTTTTGTTCCTCTCCCAGCCAAGAGCAGAAAGTTGAATATGTTTAAATAAGCTTATCAATGACATATTCAATGACAAAAAACTTTGTTTTTGTCCAAATATAGGTTACTGAATAAACTCAACCAACGAATCTCTATGCAACACCACCAACACATGTCAACATATTTATTTCCTACTCCTGATATTCAAGATAAAAACTAAATTGCATAGAAAATGGGAAATAGCTAAGAAGTCAGACTTAATTTGTATTAAAACAATTTGCGCTATAACAAGCCTGAAATCATTTCAAGTGATATTTATGCCCTCAAAGTATCTCATTAATATTTTGCAGATCACTTGAAGTGCACCCGATTCCAGCATCTGCCAAAGAGACAAAGAATATTTGTAAGCTGCCACATCACCCGTAGTGAAAAAGTTATATCACTGTAGATATAGGGAAGTATTGGCAAATTACCATAACTGGAAACTCAATAACAGCCCTCTATGCAGCTATGTTGCAACTGAGCTCACACATCTACTGAATGCCTGCTTATACATGCTGGTATAACAAAGACTTTCCAGACTCCACACTGATGACACAGATTACTGAATGTTGGACATACATGTTGGTGGAACTTGGACCTTAACAGCTTTGATTTGAAAAGTGCATTGTATGTATTTCCTACTTAAAGTAGGGTCTTGAGTATTGCACATATTTAACTCCTAACATGCGCAAATGGCCCAGCTAATGATCTTAAATTCTAGCTTTTCAAATGAGTCATGTAAACAGCCAAACTTTACTACATCCGTGGAAATGTGCTGATCAATCGGAATCTACCGGCTTGGCCTAAGAGTGAAGAGACACAATTAGCAGCTCTTGCTGCATCTCCATGCCAACCCAGCAGCACCCTCTTTTCATTCTGTGTGAAATGTCCCTGCTATAGTGATTGTAACAAGGTCAACCAGGTGGACATCATAGAATAGGAATTCCCTGATTGTAGCTGTTAGTCTGGTCCAATCAGGGAGTGCTGGCTGACAGATAAACAAGAGAGTGTCAGG
The DNA here is from genome assembly GCF_020745735.1 of Hemiscyllium ocellatum. Taxonomy (NCBI): domain Eukaryota; kingdom Metazoa; phylum Chordata; class Chondrichthyes; order Orectolobiformes; family Hemiscylliidae; genus Hemiscyllium; species Hemiscyllium ocellatum. The sequence continues at coordinate 17,431,925 of NC_083433.1, forward strand.
GGTTCTATTCACTCAGAGCTGGCTCTAAAAAAGCTGGATCAGTGTCAAGGACTCTCCATGTGTAAATAAAGGGTGATTTGGTATTGGGATACTGTCCTCAGTGGAATCTGTTTTGTGTCTTAGTTCTGAAGCTTTATCCCTTGCACCTCAATTTCTGCATTCACTGAAGTTTAACTTTGAAACTACCAAGATAATATCTGTCTGGAGTTTGCGGCGATTAAAGTTAATTTGTATTCATACAGAAATTATGATTACAATGCAACATGCCCAGAGTTTAGCTGAGAGAACATGGATGCAAAAATAAGTACTTGAGGTAACACTGTTTTAATAATAGATTTGCATGAAGTAACTCCAAGACCTTGACACTCAAATTAGAAAAGATAAAATACACAAGAGATGAGGAATACTTTCAGGAGTTGCAGCAACCTTGAAGTTAAACCTAAATGGATCCAGAAGGGCATGGAGTCACATATTATTTAGTCACTGTGACAAGTTGAAGCACATTCTTTATAAACAATTTAGTTCTATTTGATACCTACCTCTTGTGTTTTATTTGGGGAAGAATCATTGCGAGCTTGATTTGCTGATCCTAGTCTTTTCTCTATCTGCATGAGCTTTGCCTGCAGAAAAGTGCAACAGCACAATCATTCTACAAGAAATCTTAGACACAAAATAATTCTACCCCAGTGATTCCATGCATTGGCCAACTGTCGAGTATCATTCTGGATGTAACAGTTACCAACTGGATTGCATTTAAAATAAAAACTACAAGTCTTGGAAATGGGGCTGGCAGAAGAGTTATGGGTCTGTTCACCACAATTTTCACATTACCTAGAACGGAAGTGTTAGTGAGAGCGCGAGTGTGTTGAAATTCAGACATTTCTCCCAACTTCCAAAGTGTTGCTGCTTCTACAAAAAAAATCATTCATCACATTAAACGGTAAGTAAAATAATTTTAGATGAGTCCACTTGTAATATGAAAGCATAATGATTTACAAACTATGTAGTCATTAGAGGAGGCAGTTAAAAATTTAACTGTCAATAGAGACAAACACAAAGCTAGCATATTTGAATAAGGAAACAAAGTTTAGAAATCACTGATGTACATTAAGTGGCAAGGCTTATTGGGTTTGATGTTTGGTACCCTTTTATTGATCTTACTGGTCATAATGCTAGACATCATTAAATAATGTAAAGTGCAACACAGCACTGGGATATGCCCATATAATTCAAATAATTTCCAATTCACGATTTCAAATACCATATGCATATGGCATTGTTCAGTGAAAGTCAAATGATATGTTGCTTTGTACAGAGATTATCACAGTTATTTTTCAGTGAATTCCTAAAACACATGCTATTATTCGCAACACTAAAATAAGAAATGCAGAAGATGATTTGTGTTAGAATCCTTCATAGCTGTTGAGAACGCAAGTGGAAAATCACTGGAATGTTTTATATCAATTTGTTTGTTATATTGGAAGCGATTGGTACCTGTCAGGTATGCAGTATGTTTTTTTTTAAACACAAGTGAACAATTGATGATTTTCATTTCTACTTGCTGATCAGATTCAATTTCACATTCGCCAAATCATATTGGACCTATCTGGTGCAATAGCTCAAAGGTTTGTACATCAGAGTCAGAGAGCACACAAAAAGCAGCAGACATGCAGTCAAGTTAACTTCTGTTAAGACTTCTGCACTTTCAAAATAGGGAAGTGTTTGCAGCTCATACTTTCTTGTCTCATAGTAAATGACTTGGGAAGCAGTTGCTGAGCATACTCAATTCTGGGATTGTCACAACAGATCAAAAAGTCAAAGCATAAATCCTAACTCGATATTTTCTGGTTGATAGTTTCAGACATTAAATTATGCCTTTCAGAAGTTTTCTAACATTATAATTCATTGTAAGATTAAAGGACAAGTTTTGCTTAAACAAAAAACCTACTGCACAACTACAAGTTACAGCAACAAGCCTGAATTGCAAGTAAGCTGTTCCCAATACAAGTTAATGTAATGTAAAGAGATAGGGAACTAGTGGTGTTTGTTTTTGCTACCTGCCGTTCAACCACAGCTGCAAAACTACGTCTTTCAACAGTGAAAAAGCTTTCAGGTATAAATCTTCTGCAATTGCATCTTCAGTCATCAAGTTTTGTTCCTTCAGGAATTGACACCAAACATACCAGATTTCAGCAGTTAGATTGTTGCTAGCCAGGACACTGGAATAGTGTCTTACTGTGCATGGAGTCAAAAAAACTTAACGCACATTAAGCTGGGAAATTGGACTATAGACAAATTCAATTACTAATGCAAGATTACTATGTTCTGGTTGTTCACGGCATAAGGGCATATGAAGTGGGCAGTGATATTGAGTGTTAGCTCAAGATTTCCAAATTATTTCCACTCTGAACATTGCAGGAAGTTGCAGATTATAGTACTTGCCTGTAAGCCACTGATTAAAGATTCATGCCTTGTGTTGCATTCAATTTTTTCTACTCTGTTCTTCAGCTCTGCCAGCTTCTTGTCAAAAACACCACTCTGCATGGCACTGATGCGTTCTTCAATGATCTGCTGAACAACCTACAAACGAAAATGAGTGTCACCTACTATAAGCATTTATCTTTCATCCATTGATCAGTTTCAAAGGATTAATATTGTTTTGCTCCCCTTCCAACAATTCCCAAATGCAAGTTAGTAGACAGTGAATATTTAGATTACACAAACTGCATTTATGTCGCGTAACAAAATCTCAACACGCTTCACAGGAACATATATTATGACAGCACACTTAGCCACATTAGGCCAGATAACTAAAAGGTTGGTCAGAGAGCTAGGTTTTAGAAGGAGTGTCCTCAAGTAGAAAAGCTAGGTAGGCAGCAGAAATTTGGGGAAAGAATTCCAGGGCCTATGCACCTAAAAGTGGTGGTCACCATTACGGAGCAATTAAAATTGTGGTCGACAGGAAGTCAAAATATGATGAGTGAAGATATTCAAGGAGTTAAAGTTACAGACAATGCCATAGAAGAATAAAAATTTGAAAATCAATGCATTGTTTGGTAAGCAAGCACATGGGTGATATGGGGCAGGAACAGGTGCAAATTAATAACAGTTCTTTGGAATATCCTCATGCTTGTGTGCACTGTCAGTCAAGAATTAACTGGAATAGTCAAGCCTACAGGAAACAAAAAGCACAATTGGGTGAGGCATATAGCATTGAAAAAATTCAGGAGGGGCAAATTCTAAAGTGGAAATCAGCAGATTTTGTGCTAGTGCAAATGTGATTGGAACCTCATCTTGTGGTATATTGGACAGCAAGGTTGCAAAGAGGTTGATTTATGCCAGGAGAGTCAGAGTCATTAATGAAGTATTGAAAAGGAGTTTGGTAATTATATTAATAGCATCTTCACCTTCCCAATAATTAAAGTGTGATAAATTAATGATCTCCCAAATGATATCAGAAAATAATATGAACTGGTATATCCTCAGAACGAAGCAGCTCAACAGTCCAGGTCACATACTTTTTCCAGCGTATTCCGGATCTCCCCTCTTGCAGTGATCTTCACTTTGAAGGCAGCTTCATATTCATCTCCAGAAAACCGACACCGCTTGGATATACTGCTTTCCATATCTTCAGACTTCGATCTTTTTCGTGGAACTACTTCATCTGTAAAAGACGGACAAAAATTATTCCATTATGTTTTTAAGTCTTTTAAGTGATAACGTTTAAATCAAGTTTATATCACTGTATATAATTTAGACAATAGTAAAATATGATTTTAGTATTTCTCACATTCACTGATCAGATGCCTATGTACGGAGAGGAGTGTAATTCACAATATTTCACTTTCCTGAGTCCATGAGCACTAGAACTGTATACTAAAATGTACATTATGAACACTTCTAGTTTTGGATATTTGGAAAGATACTGTTGTCAGGTTATGCTGGTGGTCAAATCAGCAGTCGACTGCAATATCTTCACAACTTTAAAAAGATATTATACTTGCAAGCACTCACTTAAGCCTTGCGTCTTTCTGCCTACCAAGTCAGCTTTATTCATTTCATGAATTTCTCTGTACATTTACTTTTGTTTAAAAAATGAGTGCCTGCAATGGGAAAAATAAGTTGCTATGTGCAATTTCATTCAAGTGGCACATTAAATCAACGACTGTGGGATTCAGAAAGTTTGACCTATGCAGACCTTGCCTGAAATCTACACTGCGCAAATGGAGGGAAAACTAAAAAAGGTTTATAGTTCCTAATGGTGTATGTTTGGGCAGTCATAATTCAAAAGTCAAATCCAGGTAAAGTAATTTAAGGAGGGGCTGGAAGAACAAATGGAACTTTTGAACTGGATAAAAGGGATTTTTGGTCAGAAGCTACCAAAGGCAAACTCCTGGTTTGATTACTATTAACTGGTCCTGGAAATATTTAATGCTGTACCTATGAGCAAAGAAAAACATTCCATTCGACAGCATTGCTATTAAATTTCCTTACATGAGCTCTAAAGAGAGAAACAGTAATGTCTTTAGTTTTACTACCATCCCATCACTAGGATTCCAATAAAAGCATAGTTTTGGATGTAGGTTTGCTCACTGAGCTGGGTTTGTTGCTGAGAACCCAAACAAGCAGACAAACCACATCCAGAAACCTTAACCAGTCTCCCCTACCAAACATCGCAGAAACGACTGCCAGACTACGCAGACCCCTGGGCATCACAGTAGCCCACAAACCCACCAACACACTAAAACAGCAGCTAATGAACTTGAAAGACCCTATACAGATAACAAGTAAATCTAATGTCATTCACAAAATACGTTGCAAGGACTGTAACAAACACTACATTGGACAAACAAGCAGAAAACTAGCCACCAGGATACGTGAACACCAGCTATGCACAAAAAGGCATGACCCTCTCTCACTAATATCCTCACAAGACTTCGACTGGGACAACACATCCATCCTAGGACAAATCAAAGACATGCGTGAGAATTACTAGAAGCATGGCATTCCAACTGGAACTAACAAACACATCGAGTTAGACACCATCTATTACTCCACCCCCACCCCCGAGAAAAAAAAAGGAAGTGACCTCACCACAGGAAGTGACATCAACAACCCAAACATAGAAAGCAGGAATTTTCAGCATTGCTTCACCTGAGGCCCACTGAAGATGTTACCTAGTAGGGTAACGAAACTTCTGGAAATGAACCTTCCAGCTCAACAAGCAAATCTACATCCAAAACCTCAACCGGAGCTACAAATCTTCTCAAAATTTGCTAAAAGCATAGTTGTCAAAAAGCAGCCAGTTTGTAACATTCTGGGTATATAAAAATTTCCGTTGGTACCAACAAAAGGTCTCCATAGTTGATCTATGACTCAATGATCCTGATTAATATCCAATTACAATGTTTAAAATGGGAAGGAACAGGAGATGGTCACTGGATTGGTAATGCAGAGAGCCAGGTGATGCTCTGGGGACCTGTGTTCCAATCCCAAGGCAGACATTAAAATTTGACCATTTTAGACAAAACTCTTACGACACAGCAGTAGTGCTAGAAGGCCATGGGTTCAAATCTCACTTGTGGTGGTGAGGTCTCCCAAAACATCCAAACAGATGGATTTACTTTGATTTTTTTTAGTAAAAATCAGAGAGCTAACAAAATCAAAAGGAATGTAAAGAAAAATAAAATGAGGTCAGAAAGACTTCTTCCCAATGCCAAGCTTCTAATACTTCATTTTTGTTCAGAGAAATAAGGGGTGTTTTATTTACAGCAGATAACAATAGTTTAAAAATAAGCAATGCACCTCAAGAACAGAAAACATCACGAAATTCACAAGATGGAAAGATAAAAAGACTGGAAAATCTGTATTTTATAATAACTTGATGTCTCAAAGTACATCTACTCAAATTTCAGAGGAGTGTTGATCGGTGATCAGAATATTATCCAATAAGCCCAAGTTCAAATTTTACAGAGTAGAATTCTTTTAAATTTTCTATTAATTTTAGTTTCCTTCAAAGCATAGAAACATTTCCCAGGTTGGATGGATGTTTTCAGCCAACATTTTGATGGGAGTAACTATTTTTAATTTTTAATTCATTCATATGACACCGGTATTGCTGGCTGGGACAACATTTATTGCTGACAGCAGACTGCAGTCTGACAGTAATGCAACTAACATTTAATTACCTTCTAGGGATGGGCAATTAATGCTGGCTTAGTCAAAGCCAACATCCAATGAATGAATTAAAATAAAAATCATTGTTTATGAGTTGAGGCCCTTTGCCCAATACTAACTCCCCCTGTAACCAGTTACAAAGATCAGTGCAAATCTAGAGTTTGTTGTGATTGAACAATCCAAGATGAAATACACCTTCCCTCTAAAATTTGAAAAACAAATCCATTAATGGTTTTTTCCTTCGGCATTCTAGAAACCTTGGTGAAAACAGCACTTGGCTGTGAGACATGTTTTTCCTCATGGTACTATTTCAGCACTCAATCTTCTCCATTATCTTTCTGCCACCTTTGTGCATAGACTGAATGGAATTCTGCCTTAGTTAGATTAGATTAGACTTACAGTGTGGAAACAGGCCCTTCGGCCCAACAAGTCCACACCGACCCGCCGAAGCGCAACCCACCCATACCCCTACATTTACCCCTTACCTAACACTACGGGCAATTTAGCTTGGCCAATTCACCTGACCCGCACATCTTTGGACTGTGGGAGGAAACCGGAGCACCCGGAGGAAACCCACGCAGACACGGGGAGAACGTGCAAACTCCACACAGTCAGTCGCCTGAGTCGGGAAATGAACCCGGGTCTACAGGCGCTGTGAGGCAGCAGTGCTAACCACTGTGCCACCGTGTTAGTGGTAACATGTAGGTTATGGCCATAGAATAAGACTCTTTTGGTGTCTATAAAGTTCAGATCTTTTTCAGCTTGATCCAGTCACTCATTCTTGAATGTGTATCTGCCATAACCTATGCTCCAGGCAAGGTGCAAGTAATGACAGAAATCTGATTAGTTCAAGCCAGAATTTCTACCATACCTGAATTCTGCATAGTTTTTAATTGTCTGAGCCGTTAGGCATGTTTCTATGTTTTGCGATGTACAAAGATACCAAATTGTTTCCTCTTACATCCCAGATTGAAACATTGCTTTTCAGAAAATCTCTGGTGCAGGAGAAATCCTAAATTCTAATTGGTTAAAGCAATAATCACCTGAATGATGTAATGAAAGGATTGAAAACAAGAAGGCACAAATACAAGTTAATTTTCATACAAAGTAAACGTAATGCTAGAAAAATCTAACAAAAACAAACAGTTTGGGTTTGGAATTCATTACCTGGAAGCATGGAGGAAACAGGTTCAATTGAGGCATTCAACATGGCATATTGACAATTATCTAAAGAGAAACAATATTCAGGATTATGGGGGGGGAAAAGCAGCATGAGAATGGCACAATCATAATGCTCAGAGCCAGTGCAGACGCAATGGGCTGAACAGTCTCCCTGCACCATAATAGTAAATACTACCATGTTGGTTGTCACAGGTGGTCTTGCACCACTTTTTAACAAAGTGTCTAGCATATATACTTTTCTCAACAAGGAATGAGAAATTTTTCTGGGAGTCTACAAGCAGATGGGTTTAGCATTTTCTTGCAGATGCATATTATAGTTCAATTTGAACTGCCTCAACTTTGAATAACTATAAAAATCTTAGCCAAAACACCCTCCTATTCTCATTCTAAGGCATTGCATTCACTCTAAGATGCATTTCTGCTCAATGAAATATCCCAATTCCTCAGTATATATACTGTTTCGTTGTCACTTCGTCTTCCATCACCAAACTATGATTTTTCCATGCACCTGAAGACGTGCGCCTCCTGGACCCAAAAGTTATGTTGACCGATATGGTACACGGACTTCAACTACAGCAAATTGTCTGCTAGCATTGTGACAGCTATTCCTGTAGAGTTTAAATTTTGTTTCAAACTCTTGTATATTTGCTGAATTTATTTTGACTGACCTCCCTTAGGAATGTTACCTTCACTTTTTGTTCCAGAAACTTTAACTTCCTGACCATTCTTTTTGTTGCATGGATTTCCATTTTCCTTCTTCAGAACTGGTTTGAGGTGAAGGTGCTGTTAACTTATCATTTTGAAAAAAAGTTGTCACAGCTAGCCACAGTTCTGACATTAACCTTAGCCTTTGTAGATATTGATAGGTTTCTCTTCTGATTATGTTTAGAGTCATAGAGATGTACAGCATGGAAACAGACCCTTCGGTCCAACCCATTCATGCTAGCCAGGTATCCCAACCCAATCTAGTCCCACCTGCCGGCATCTGGCCCATATCCCTCCAAACCTTTCCTATTCATATACCCATCCAGATGCCCCTTAAAATGTTGCAATTGACCAGCCTCCACCACATCCTCTGGCAGCTCATTCCATACATACACGTACCACCCTCTGCGTGAAAAAGTTGCCCCTTAGGTCTCTTTTATATCTTTCCCCTCTCACCCTAAACCTAGGCCCTCTAGTTCTGGACTCCCCGACCCCAGGGAACAGACTTTGTCTATTTATCCTATCCATGCCCCTCAATTTTGTAAACCTCTGTAAAGTCACACCTCAGCCTCAGACACTCCAGGGAAAACAGCCACAGCCTTTTCAGCCTCTCCCTGTAGCTCAAATCCTCCAACCCTGGCAACATCCTTGTAAATCCTTTCTGACCCTTTCAAGTTTCACAACATCATTCCGATAGGAAGGAGACCAGTATTGCATGCAATATTCCAACAGTGACCTAACTAATGTCCTTTACAGCCGCAACATGACCCCCCAACTCCTGTACTCAATACTCTGACCAATAAAGGAAAGCATACCAAACACCTTCACTATCCTATCTACCTGCATCTCCACTTTCAAGGAGCTATGAACCTGCACTCCAAGGTCACTTTGTTCAGCAACACTCCCTAGGACCTTACCAGTAAATGTATAAGTCCTGCTAAGATTTGCTTTCCTAAAATGCAGCACCTCGCATTTATCTGAATTAAACTCCATCTGCCACTTCTCAGCCCATTGGCCCACCTGGTCCAGATCCTGTTGTAATCTGAGGTAACCCTCTTCACTGTCCACTACACCTCCAATTTTGGTGTCATCTGCAAACTTACTAACTGTCCCTCTTATGCTCGCATCCAAATCATTTATGTAAATGACAAAACGTAGAGGGGCCAGCAGCAATCCTTGTGGCACTCCACTGGTCACAGGCCTCCAGTCTGAAAAACAACCCTCCACCACCACCCTCTGTCTTCTACCTTTGAGCCAGTTCTATATCCAAATGGCTAGTTCTCCCTGTATTCCATGAGATCTTACCTTGCTAATCAGTCTCCCATGGGGAACCTTGTCGAACACCTTACTGAAGTCCATATAGATCACATCTACTTCTCTGCCCTCAATCTTCTTTGTTACTTCATCAAAAAACTCAATCAAGTTTGTGAGACATGATTTCCCACACACGAAGCCATGTTGACTATCCCTAATCAGTCCTTGCCATTCCAAATACATGTACATCTTGTCCCTCAGGATTCCCTCCAACAACTTGCCCACCACCGAGGTCAGGCTCACTAGGTCTATAGTTCCCTGGCTTGTCCTTACCACCCTTCTTAAACAACTTAATATGGTTGATTTTGATGCTCTTTTGCTGGCTTTTGACATAATGATGGTATCTTGGCATCTTGGATTTTACCCATTTGACCATGTCAGCGTTAAGTCTGATAAATTGCATTCCTCAGACTAACTACTTACATGGCCTTAAATTAATTTCTCCTTCAAAAACTCAATAACATAGCATTAAAAATATTTTATTAATTCCATAGAAGGCTGCAATTTATCATTAAATCTCACAGGTTTTATCACAAATTTCTTTTGGGACTAAGCACATATTGAATGCTTGAATGTATTATGCTCTATTGAGTTTTCTTTCATGTTTTGTCTTACTAGACACTAATCAGCTATAACGAAGAAAAAAGGTGTCTCGATGGCAATGATCCTTCATGTGTAGGCCTAAAACCATTCTGCAATGCTGAAACTGCCTCTTGAGGGATCCTTCAGCTGGTCTCAGTAGGTCATCCAATAGGTGAGATAATGGGAAAGTGTCTACCAGAGCTGTCATACCTATAGCCTATTGCACCAACTGATCTGCATGAGTACTTTGGTTTTTCTTTTTATTGTTGAAATGTTCAGATTGTTTTACTCAGCATTGCTGATTCTTGACTAGTCTTCAAAATGTTCAGAAAATCTTTATTCCCTACCCTTCAGAGGCACTCTGTAGCTCTATAAATTGAAGTCTGAGGTCTTGACCCGCCTTTGGAATCTTCCCATTTTTTTTACTTGGCCACATCTTTTAAGCTTTCCCAGGTACTGTGTTGCTTTCAAAGTCTTCTCTTTTCAGTTGTTGCTTATACTTGGTTTTAACTTCAGATCCTGCTTCTGGATGCTTTCTCCACTGGATGTCACCATGTTTCTTACTATGCTTCAAGCTAATATCGCTTCCTACACATTGTGATACAAGTCCAGAGTGTCACAAGATGAGGGTGCCTGCTCCTTATCTTTCAGGAAGGCTTCTCAACTGAACCCTTATTTATAACTGCAAATCCTTGTTTAAAATAGAGCTAATTTACTAACCAAGATCACGGTCTTCTCAGACAGACACACATCTGCTGTCCTCTCACATATAATTGAACCATGTGATCAGAATTCCACAACCATAAACTTCCAAAATAATAAAGATATAAGTATATGCTTTTCTTTTGATGATTTAAAACAAAATGTAAAGATTTTATTAGATTTGATTTTTAAGGGCACTTTCTATTCAAATGTTAAATAGCTGTAGACAACTCCTTACGAAGGAAATGTGTTTGCAAGGAACAAAAAAAACATTTCTACTTGAGTTCATTGTATTCTGGACATTTTTTTAAAAACAGGTTAGAGTATTGGCTCAAAAGGGAATTGGGACTCTTGGGACCACAGATTACGCACTGTAAAATTGATACTCAATTGAATGTAGATTTGTGACTAACATTTGTATGTCAATTCAATTTGCTGTTACTATTGGGGTCAATAGCTCCTTCAAGTCTTTAACCTGAAGGAATAACTCGCACTATTTATATTTAAACTTAAATCAAATGCAACCATTGCTTGAGATATTTCTCACATTTTAAACATTGGTGATTTATTTGCAGTCATTTCTCCTTATCCATGAGGGTTCCATTACCGAGAACCCCTGTGAATGATGAAATTCGCAAGTTCAGAACTTGTTTAAAAGTAGGATTAAAAATAGTGCATGTGTGATTTTTGTGGATGTCGTCATTACTTATTTTTTGGCATGGATAGATGCATGTGTGATTAGTGATTTTGCAGATACAAAAAATCCTCTATACCTACTGATAGATCACTAGCCAGAAGTAAAAGCTGTTTGCAGTCAACTCTGGCACCCAATTTGTGAGCTGAGAGATGCAGAGGGCTCAGTTTGGACTGCTATTCAATTAGCAAATTATTCAGAACTATCCTTCACAATTGGCTGCACAAATGAGTTAGATTCAGCTGTCAAAGATTTATTCTTGAGGATGGCTTTTTTGCTTGATAAATGTCAGGTAATGAATTGCATCAGCTGCTTTGATTAGAACAGTAACAAAGTGTCCTAGCAATTTGCTGGGAAACAAAAAAACAGACTTAGTCTGATGGCAAACTAGGATTAAGCATTAATATGAATGTGCATTATTGGAGGGAAACATCACTTATCTCTTGACCAAAATGAAATCATGGTATTTGGCCTATGATTTTTACCATACACTATAGATCAGTCTGCATTCTTTGTTGAATGCCTGTGATTGCCAATAAAAACCGACTATTTCCAAACTGTCACCTTCCTTTTGGAAAATTCTTTAGAGAGTGAAGGAAAATGTTTGACTATTATGTGTAAAATTTGAAGACCATAACCTCACCCACATGTTTAATTTCAGGAAATTAAATCACAAATTTGTATGAGTGGAATTAATGACGAGTGATTACAGTGCTATTAAACAACATGGGGGGGGGGGGGGGGGGGGAGAGGCTGCGACAGGAGAAGTTATTTGAAAGAATGCTATTTATTCCTCTTTGAAATGATCTCCTGCTTAGAAGTCTGCAGCACATTCTATTATACCAAAGATGATGCAGTGAATAGTTTTAGTATTTTGTGGAAAAGAAAAAGATGATGGAAAAAGAGTACAATTAAGATATTAAAAATGCTACATGTTCATAGTCAGTTTTATGCAACATTTTCCTAGGAAAAATGTACTTACTTGGTTCTTGCTTTTGTCTCATTTCAGCAGCTTGCTTTATGTGATCTGTATCTAGAAGGCAGAATATACAAAAAAACCAGAGTCATCATATTAGTCAGTAAACTTTTACTCAGAAGCTTAAGAAACCTGTCAGTTAAGCCATTGCAATTATCTCACATCTAATGCCAATAGCTCTGTTGGAGCCACTTAAGAATATTCCTGGTTAAAAGGTGAACTATAAAGTGAACATTGTGAACTATAAAATGGGCAATAAGTGGTAGCTCTAAATAAGGATTAGGAATCAGCCCAGGCTTGGTGGGCAAAGGGCCTATTCCTGTGCTATGTTGTGTTGTAAAGCCAAACTCTCTTAAAGGTCAGAAACCTGTTGGAATGAGTATTCGAAACTACAACTGTGATGACATTTGCTTTTTCATATGGTTGAAGGGCACTAAAGTTACCTTTACCCTTACAATTCCAAAATTATCATTTAAAAATATTTTAAGATTTAAATTATGCATTTTCACACTTCCATTTTTAAGTTTATAACAAATTAAATCTGCATAAGGAAAAACTGCAAGCTGCAGATATTGGCAAATCTGTTTAAGCAAAACAAGCCAGCATTGGAAATATCAATTCATTATTTCAGACTGATTCTCCTCTGAGATCATAAGCTGAATGTTCAGGGAAATTCAGTAACTTATTGCAGACAACAAACAGACGGACACTGCATATATAGTGTCCACAAGAAAAAAAAAGGGTCTGGTTGTCAATTGTCAACACAGCAGTTACCAGAATTCCTAGATACAGGATGAAAGAAAAAGTCTATGCTCAAGGATACAATAAAGTTCAAAACAAATGCCTGAAATACACAGCCTTTGGTTTAGAGTTAGAAACAATAAATGCAGGTGGTCAGATCTTAAAATTAGAAATGGTGTAAAAGGTCCCATGCAAAAACACTTGTCAGCTAGCCTGCCTGCAAAAACAGGAGATTGTGCAGTTTACTTCTTTCATTTATTTTTGATGAACAAAATGGACTTAATCTTGTGGAATTTACTTTATGCTTGCCTGCTACTTATGACTTAAACCAACTTAATGATTTGTATCTGACCTTGCTGCAACAAATATTTCTCTATATATGTTTGCATTATAAATGGACAAGTTATGCACAATAAAACCGTGTTTTTCCACACTTAAGTTATACTATTGCAACACTTGCTCGTGAACACTATTGGCCAAACACAAGACACCCAGACCACCTGTGGGACTGACCTGCACCTCTATATCTAAAATTAAGAACAAACCTCAAGTTGCACTAAACTTGAAACTCTGCGGTTATTTATGACAATTGTAGCTAGTTAGGATGCATAACAAAAAACTGTTGCATGAGGGAAAAGAAATATCCAAAAACTCAGACCTGCTGAGATTTTCCAGCACCTTTTGTTTGACTTTCTCACAGATTGAATTTAAATCATTGCCATCACATTATTTCTTAGGTAAGACTGATTTTTGTTAATTCTACCATATGGAGAATTAATGAGAACTTGGAAATACCCAACTGCAGTCTTACTGGGATCAAAGAGTTAAGAGTACTTACTGGGATACAGCCTATAGAGTTGCGAACAGAATCAAATAAATATTTCTGCAATCATGCATTGATCAAACTAAACTGGAATATTTTGCAAGGAAAAAAAAAATGTGGAATGCCCAAAGCTCCCCTGATTTGCAATTCTTTGAGATTAGCCAGGCAACCAACTTCAAACTCAGAACAAAGAATACAGCAGTTCAGATATACTGGAGATCACAGCAGGTCAGGCAGCATCCATGGAGAGAGAGAGCAAGTTAATGTTGAGTCTGGGCATGGGGGGGTTGGAATAAGGGGCGGGGCCATTAAGAAGTCAGAGGAAAGTACAATCAGGTAGGTAGGTCGGTCATTGATAGCAGGTTTACTATTCAGGATAATGAAAAGGAGGGAACGGACTTCTAGTTTATATCAATGAACGAGGCCTGACTGGCAAGGCAGATGAGCTCAGGGCACAGTTTGGCTCTGGGGACTCTTGACATAATAGCCAAAACAGAAACTTGACAGAGAATGGCAGGACTGGCAGCTTAAAAAATCCAGGATACAGAAGCTACAGGCGTGACAAGTACAAATGAGTGAGATGGGGAAATTGCCTTTTTCAAGTAACATAACAGTACTTAGAGAGGATATTAAGGGATCATCAAATGAGGCCATATGGTTAGAACTTACAAACAAGGAGGCGACGGTCACTTAGTTGGGATTGCACGATAGACACATTGGTTGGAGATTTTAATTTCCCCTGTATTTACTGGGCAGAGTGTAAAAGGCCCAGATGGGATGGAATTTGTCAAGTGTCCAAGAAGGTTTCCTAAATCAACATCTAGAAGGCCCTATTTGGAAAGGTGTAACACTGGCCCTCCTTTTAGGAAGTCAGGTCAAGCAAGTCATGGGCCAGTCGGACAGCATTTTGGATCCAGTGACCATAACTTTTAGTTTTAAGATAGTTACCAATAAACATAAGACAGGTCCACAGGTTAAGATACTAAACTGGAGCAGGGCCAATTTTAGGGCCATTAGGCAGGATCTAGCAGAGATCAACTGGATAAGTCTGTTTGAAGGAAAAGGAATGACTAGCAAATGGGAGGGTTTTAAAAGTATGTCCCTGTTCGGGTGACGGGAAAAGCTGGCAGGTTTAGGGATCCCTGGCTGATGAGGGATATTGAGGCTCTGGTGAGGAAAAAGTCGGCGGCATAGATGGGGTTTAAGCTATCAGGCTCAAGTGAATCCCTAGATTATTAAAAAAAATGTAAAAGCACACTTAACAGGGAAATCAAAAGAACAAAGAGGGTAAGAGATGGATTGGGCAGATACAGTTAAAGATAATCCTAACGTTCTATATCTATACTAAGAGTAAAAGGGTGGCTCGGGAGAGAATAGTCCCCTTAAAAGATCAGTATCGTCATCTATGTGTGGAGCCACAGGAGATTTGGGAGACTTTTAATGGAAATTTTTCCTCAGTGTTTACTGAGGAGAGAATCATGGGTGCCAAGGAAAGAAGTGAAACAAGTAAGGATGTTTCAAACTGCATACATATTACCAGAAAAGTGTGTCTGCAGCTTTAAAGTATTGAGGAGGATAAATTCCCTGGGCCTGATTAAGTCCATCCTTGGATGCTGAAGGAGGCTAGAGAAGAAATTGCATTGACTTTTGCCTCATCTTTAGCCACTGGTGAATTTCTGGAGGACTGGAGGGTGGCTAATGTTGTTCCATTGTTTAAGAAAAGGTGGCAAAGGCAAGCCAGTGAATAAGGTCAGTGAACCTGACAACAGTGGTAGGCAAGTTGTTGGATAGAATACTGATGGACAAGATCAACCAACATTAGGATACTCAAGATCTGATTAGGGATAGTCAGCATGAATTTGTGCGCAGGAAGTCATGTCTACAAATCTTTTAGAGCTTTTCAAAAGGAGATAACCAAGAGGATAGATGACAGGATGGCAGTAGATGTTATCTATATGGACTTCAGTAAGGCCTTTGACAAGGTCCTGCATGGCAGGCAAGTCATGAAGGTTAGGTTGCATGGGATCCAGACAGAGCTAGCTAATTGGATGCAAAATTGGCTTGATGGTAGAAAGCAGAGGATGGTGTTTGAAGATTGTTTCTTGGACTGGAGGCCTATGACTAGTGGTGTGCCACTGGAGTTAATGGTGGGACCTTTATTTGTTATTAACATAAGTGATCTGGATCTAAATGTACAAGGCATGATTAGTAAGTTTGCAGAAGATACAAAATTAGGACGTATCACTGATAGCAAGGAAGGTTATCAAAAAGTAGAGTTCTTGATCAGATGGGGGAAGTGCACTGAGGATTGGCAAGTGTTAGGTGTTGTATTTTGGAAAGTCAAACCAAGGTTGGACTGACACAATAATAAAGTCCTGAGGAGTGTTGTGGAACAAAGATCTAGGAAAACAAGCATAAAGTCCTTTGAAAACAGCATCATAGGTAGACAGGATTGGTGAAAAAAGACATTCAGCATGCTGGCCTTCATCAGTCAACACAGTACGGAATTGGGACATTATGTTACAGTTGTTTAAGTGGTCAGTGAGGCTGCACTTGGAGTGCTGTGTACAGTTTTGGCTATAGAAAGGACATAGTTAAAACTGGAAGAAAAAGAGAGCAAAGATGATTTGAGGATGCTGCCATGACTAGGAGGCCTGAATTATAGGGAGAGGTTAGCCAGGATAGGACTTTGTTCCTTGGAACATAGGAGAACGAGGGATGACCTTATTTGAGGTGTTTAAAATCATGAGGAACATAGATAGGATGAATACAGTCTTTTTTTTAAAGCCAGGGATGAGGAATTGAAAACCAGAGGACGTAGGTTTAAGATGAGAGGGGAAAGATTTGAGGACCCGAGGGGCAACTTCTTCAGAGATTGGTGTGTATATGGAATGGGCTGCCAGAGTGGTTGAAATAGGTACAATAGCAACATTTTAAAAAAAATTTGGATAGATACATGGATGGGAAGGGTTTAGAAGGATATGGACCAAATGCAGGCAATTGGAACCTGCTGAGTGGGCGCCATGGCCAGCATGGACCAGTTTGGGTCAAAGGACCTGTTTCCAGGAGAAAATAGTTTAGAAGTTTACATTAAAGGATCAAAATGTGAGAATGGCAGAACAGTGAGTCCTGCCAGACCTGAAAGGAGATAAGTGGGAAGGGGAAGGGAGGACACGATAATCTAAAAAAAAGGTAAGAAAAGAAATAGTTCACAATTTAAAAAGGTGTTGAATTCAATGCTAAGCCCAGAAGGCTGTAGAGTGCCTAGTCCGAAGATGAGATGTTCCTCCAGTTTGCACCGTTTTTCATTGGAATATTACAGCATATTAAGGATAGACATGTGAACACTTCAGCATGCAAAGGACTACCAAATGCCTCCAGTTGATGTGCAAGCAGGACACAGGCTTTCCCATAGCTTGTTGTCATTTTAACAGCATCCTACTCATGTCTATCCTTGACATGCTGCAACGTTCCAGTGAAACAGCACAAACTAGAGGAACATCTCATCTTCAGACAAGGCACTTTGCAGCCTTCTGGGCTTAGAAGGGGAGATCAACACCTTCAAACTGTGAACCATTTCTTTCCTTTCTTTTGCTTATGTCCTCTCCTCCCCATCCCACTTATATCCTTTCAAGTCTGGTAGGAGGCACACCATTGCTCTGCCATTCTCACATTCTGATTACTTAAAAAGGTAAACTAAAAACTTTTCTCCACCAGGACCCTAGACCCACTATCGCAAACATCCTCCACCAACCCAACTCCCTCCCCTTTTAAAACTAAGTGCTTCCTCCCACACTTCACTTCAGCTCTGAAGTCATCTAGACTCAAAGTATTAGTTTGCTCTCTCGCCATGGATACTGCCTGATCCAGTGATCTCCAGCTTTTGATATTTTCAGTACAGATTCCAGCATCTGCAGTAGTTTGTTCCTTCAGAAATACTGGACTTGCCAGAGGCAGATGCTATTACTGTAAAAATCATTCTTAAATAAGAATTTATCAGAACACAGAAATTCAGAGATGAAAAAGGTCTTCATCCTGCAGAAATTAGGGCTCTATGCCTTCAACAGGAACCAGCAGTCGACTAGGAGAAAAAGAGTGAGGACTGCAGATGCTGGAGATCAGAGCTGAAAAATGTGTTGCTGGAAAAGCGCAGCAGGTCAGGCAGCATCCAAGGAGCAGGAGAATCAACGTTTCGGGCATAAGGCATGAAGAAGGGCTTATGCTCGAAACATCGATTCTCCTGTTCCTTGGATGCTGCCTGACCTGCTGCGCTTTTCCAGCAACACATTTTTCAGCTTTATCAGCAGTCTACTGTTGATACTGACCTAGACAGAATGGTGTTGATAATGGTTTGCGAATGGAGAACAAACTTTCAGTTTTGTCCAATTTTCAGTGGGGTAGTTGCAAAATATAATTATTCAACAGCCTTGTCCCCCTTCTGGAGAAAGCTGTATGCATCAAACGTTCATACTAAATCACACACACCAAGTGATACTTAATCAAATCATCTGCATCTGTTATCAGATTCTCACCGACCGAGCTTAAAATGTACTTCTACATTAAATGTGAAGGAAACAAAAAAGTCAACATTCTAGCCGGCCAACATAGTCAAATTATGGAGTCAAAGCCCCTCAGAACTTTTCTGAAAATGAACTCTTTAAAAAAGGATCATAGGCTTGCTTTTACTAGTTATGGCCCAAGGACAAACAATACCACCTTTAAAATTTAGAGACTTCTATCCAAAACACATTCAGCAAAAGACATTTTGATACAAAAAACAACCATACCTGGTTCATCATTTTTTGGTACCAGCTCTTCACTTTCTGTTTTATTCTCAATTATTGGCTCATCCTCATCTGATAAGACAAGGAATGCTTCCTCTGGCAAGTTGCCATTGCACTCCTCTTTTGTTGGGGAACTGCATGGAGATGTGTCCATCGGCTCTTCCTGCAAGTCTTTCAATGAACTGTCCTTTGGTGATGGGGAATCCACTGCAGGAACAATTCCTTGATTACTGGATAAGTCAGCGTCCTTCTCTGGGGCCAGTTTCTCCAAAATAGGGATTATTTCTTCGATTTCCAGTTGGTTGTTCTCAGCCAATTTGTTCTCATTTAATTTGTCTTTTGTTGCAATCTCACTATCAGTCTCTGTACACTCGAGCTTAGAGCTTTCACAATTATTTTTCTCTTGCACAGATTCTATACTACTTGTTATTGCCTCTTCACTAATGTCCAATGAACTTTCATGGTCTTCCTTTTCTCTCACTGAGGAAGATGACAACTGTAATGTAAGGCTAGTTTCATCAGATATTTTCTGACTCCTGCTGTCATTAACAGAAGCTGGCCTATCCTTCTCTGAAGGACAGTGAGTATCAGAACCTGATTTATCTGCAAGTAAAGAATCCTGCTTCAACTCAACAGACTCTGGTTCCACAATATCTTCTACTTTGCTCTGAACATCCAAAATATGGGTTTCTGTACTCCCAGTAGAAATCTGTTCATCCTTATCAAGTAGTGGTATCGAGTCCATTTTTTCATCTTGCGAATTTAAACCCCCATCTTCATTAAGACATTTTTCAGCACAGTTTAGTTCATGTGTTTGTGCAATATTAAGTTCATCAATGGGGTGGCTTTGCAGTTCCTCTGGGCCTAGCCTCACATCATTAATACTATCAATGTCAGTATCATCCATGCAATTAGTATTTAGTGAGGATTTGTTGTCAGAATCTCCATTTTCATGTCTCCCATTACACAGTTTAGTTTTGGTCTCTTCATTTGCTTTTAAAAGTTCCTCCCTGCTTTTATAAATTGCCTCTAGCTGTTGTCGGTCACTTGCACGCATCGTTTTTCTGGCTTTGAAGACTTTTTTTGGAAGCTCTTCACTGGTATCCATCTCAGAATTCCTGAAGGCAAGAAAATTAAAAAGGAAAGAACTGAGAGATAATACTCATTTTAGTAGAGTCAACAGGTTAAGACAAATAAATAATTGCACATTTACTTTTGGCAACAAATAATAAATTCAAAGCATACTTCGACCTACCCAATATAGTCTAAACAATCAGCATATTCCTCCGCCTCCGCCGTATCTGATCCCAGGAGGACCAGTTCCACTACAGAACACAGCAGATGGCCTCCTTCTTTAGAGACCGCAATTTCCCTGTGTTCTTCCAGCACCACTAATCTAAACTCTGGTTTCCAGCATCTGCAGTCTTCACTTTCACCTAGCATATGCAGTACAAATCAATGCAACCCTTTAAGTAATGCTTGAGACAAAATAATCTCTTGTGAAGTCACATTTTAGAATTACCAATTTAAAATCCAATATAAATGCAATTTTGAGCCGAGTATTGGCAGTTTTAGTCTAGCTAGTAACCACAAGAATTATATTTTCAAAATGACTAAGTGTTGTAGATTTTTAGGTTAGCTCGATACACATCTATAATAAAAGCTCAATCAGCTTTAGCTATGTTTAAATTTACATTTGTTTCAATATCAAACTCTAATGTACAATGGTCTCAGATCAAAAATCACAGCAAGATCACCTGGGCTTCTAATCATATAGGATAGAGAGAAAAAAAAAATTACAGAAAGGCAATGATACAGCAGGTAAACAAGTTTTAATTCCTTTGCCTGGAAGGACAAATTTACTGGCTTGCTCGAAGGAGTGCAAATAGCTGCAGCTATTTACACTGTCGTTTTTAAACAGTACAATTAGTTTGTAAACTTGGTGTAATTTTGAACCAGGCCAGACTCCTCATAACATTAAAGTAACCCAGGCCCTAACTTTACACCCGCTTAAAACAGCTAGCAAAGTGGATATTCCAGCAGAAATGCCACTGGTCAAACCTCAATTTTAAATAAAAACCGAATTTATTTACAAGATTACTGAATCAAACAAACACCACGAACAGAACACCAAATAAATTAACCTATCTGAAAGCCCAACAGATCATCCAGACACTCTTCCAAATACTTGGAACAATCCCCATAAACACCCCTTGGCACCAAAGGAAAAATCAAACAGGGTCTTAGAAAATTGTAGTCAGAGAGAATCAGCCTGGACATGCTCCTTTGGGTCCAGCAGCCTTTTCGACACGACTGCTAAAATACCAAACCAAACCTGAATAAAACCAAGCTGGGAGAACTGGGCACTCCCTTTTCATTGTGCAAGAGAGTTATTTTTTTAAACACTTGAGAGTCTTCTGCCTGAGGCAGTATCTATAAGCTACTATCAAATTGGCCCTAAAACCCTTCAACCCTTGACTGTGAGTGTGTCATTTAAGACCTCTGACAATAACAACCAGCACAGCATAACCTTGTTAATGGAGCAACTTCGTCACTTGATCAGAAAGCAAGAACACATTGCCCAACATTTGTAGGTGCTTTCTTTGAATACTGCACCCCGTGGTTATGATACTCCGACAGCTATGTTAGTTAGGAAATTCTTCTAAACCTCAGACACTCGTTACGTTGAAGGAGTTTGCTAATCTCCTTCAAAAGTCATAGAGACTTATTGGTATAGTAACTCAGTGGCTACCAGTGCTACTTCACTGCGCCAGGAACCCAGGTTAGATTCCACCAGATGACTACCTATGCAGAGTTTACACATTGTGTCTGCATTGCTTTCCTCTGGTTTCTTCCCATAGTCCAAAAGATGTGTAGGTTAGATAGACTAGTTTTGTTAAATTGCTCAAAACGTGTTCAGGGATGTGCAGGCTAGGTGGGAAATGAGGGTTACAGGAATAGGGTAAGGGGGGGGGGGGGGGGTGTGGGTGTAGAGAAACTCTTTGGAGGGTCAGTGTGGATTTAATGGGCTGAATGGACTGCTTCCACACTGTAGGGATTCTATTATTCTAAAATTTAGGGCATTTCATGTGGGGAGTTACAATGCAAGCCAGTTCAAGCCTCCATTACCACCTGTGAAAAAGTTGAAAATTTGCAATAAATTAAAAGCTTTCATTCGACTAGTACTAGAAACAGTACAAAGATTACGAAAATTTCATAAGCTGGTGTGAACTCATGATCTCCAGATACTAGTTAAGCAACATTACCACCCATAGCTACACTTTTCTGTTGAAATCAAATTTATCAAGTGCTGGAATCAAAGCAATGCAACATATCCTTTATGTTACAGTTTCAGATTGAGGGGTCATCTTTATGATACAGTTCTAATTACTTTCATTTCCCAAAATGTTTGCAGAAATTCAAAAAACATTGCAAGCTTGAGGGTATAAAGAAAAATTTAAGTAAATGTCAAGTTTTAATTATCCGAAAACCAGAAATGTTCATTATTCTTCGCCCTGTTCAGTTGCCCCACCATCCCATTCATGTGAAACACTGAACAGTTATCACTTCAATCTACACCTTTTTCATTCTCACAGTCAATTGAAATCCATGAGCCTTCGTTATATAGTTTGTGTTATCTACCTAATAAAAAGGTGTTCCATTACTTCCAATGTTTCAATGTCCTTCTCAGAACATAAATCAAAAATTTCCACAGTAGTCCAATTGTGATCAAATTAAAATTAGATTCACCATAACAGATCAATGAGAACAGTGCATAGGAAGCTCAGTGCAGTTTTTGATAGCGGATAATATTCTTTTCGCTAGTGCATACCCTCCCAAAAATCAGTCAAACTCAAAACATTCAAGAACAAAAGGAAAAAAGGCTAGTTATACCACTGGATTCTTGGATCAGCAGCTACATAGAGTCATATAGAGATGTACAGCACAGAAACAGACCCTTCGGTCCAACCCATCATGCCGACCAGATATCCCAACCCAATCTAGTCCCACCTGCCAGCACCCGGCTCATATCCCTCCAAACCCTTCCTATTCATATACCCATCCAAATGCCTCTTAAATGTTGCAATTTAATTAAAGAGCCAATCAAGCATAGTAGTGGGAAGTTGTGCGTGGAGTCAGAGGAGATATGGGAAGCATGAAATGAATACTCTATCAGTATTCATACTAGAGAAATAGACAATGTGGTCAAGGAGAATACAGAGATAACGCTACTAGACAAGATGGGATTGAGGTGCATAATGAGGCAAGTGTTAGCAATTCCGGAAAAAGTGTGAAAATAGATAAATCCCCTGGTCCGGATAGGATTTATCTTACGATTCTCTGGGAAGCCAGGAAAGAGAGTGGCAAGCCTTTGACTTTGATATTTATGTTGTCATTGTCTACAGGCATAGTGCCAGAAGACTGGAGGGGAGGCAAGAAAGAGACAACCCTGGAAAATATAGACCTGTGAGCCTTAGTTTGGTTGTGGGTAAAGTGTTGGAAAAGGTTACAAGAGATAGATTTATAAATCCTCTAGCAAGGAATAAGTTGATTAGAAATAGTCAACAGTTTTGTGAACAGTCCCATGTTCCTAAAGCAGCTCTAGCAAATCTCCCTGTCAGTCTATTAGTCCCCTTCCAATTCAGGTGCATTATGCAGGTGAACCCTTCTCCCCTGTACCAGCTCTTCAGCCACACATTCATCTGCTCTTTCCTCATTCTTACCCTCACTAGCACACAGCCCCCAGAATAACCATCCTTGAGGAACTCCTTTTTAAATTCCTGCCTAACTTCTTATATTCTCCCTTCAGAATCTCATCTTTTTCCTTTCCTACATTGTTAGTGCCAATAAGTACAAGGACCTCTGGCTGGCACCTCTCCCCTTTGAGGATATTCTGCACTCATATCATTGATCCTGGCACTAGGGAGGCAACACACTATTCTGATTTCACGCTGTTGGCCACAGAAACATCTGTCTGTGCCTCTGACTAGAGGGCCCCCTATCACAACCTTCTTTTGAAGTGTTTTTGAAATAGCAATATGTTTATTCTGAGCATTTTTGCTATAGTTCCCTTAATTATCTGGCACTGCATCCCATGATCCATTTCTTAGCCTAGCATGCTAATTCACCCCAGCCACCTCAGCTTTCATGCTCATGCAGTAGTATGTTTAGACCTAAAATGGGCAACTGTCATGACCACAGATCAGAAGTATTATGGCCATCTTTAGCTTGTAAAATTCATGTTTTGAAATTATAAGAGGGCTAATTAATTTTTGAATGTATGTATGCAAATTCATCGACTGTCCAGAGACAGCCCTATGGAATCAGAGAATCCCTACAGTGTGGAAGGAGGCCATTCAGCCCAGAACCTACACTGACCCTCCAAAGAGCATCTCACCCAGGCCAGCCCTACCCTATCTCCATAACCCTGCATTTCCTATGGCCAATCCATCTAACCTACACATCTTTGGACTGTGGGAGGAAACCCAATCAGACACGGTTGAGAATATGCACACTCCACGCAGTTGTCAGAGGCTGGAAACGAACCTGGGTTCCTGGTACTGTGAGGCAATAGTGCTAAATCAGTGAGCCACCATGCCACCCCTAAAAAGGTGTGAAGGAACTTCAAACAGTGTTATGGACCACAACAGACCCCCTCAAAATATTTCAAGACAGCCTAGACCCTAACTTTTTAGTTGTTTTAAGCAGGTTTAAGGGGGATATTCCAGGAGTGATGCAGCTGGTCAAACCACTCAGTTTGAAAATTTATTTAAGCGAATAAAACCAGCATAACGATTTGAAAACCCAACTGACATGAAAACTCAAAACAGCTGTTCTGATTTCGTGCAACATCCCATAAACACACCCCTTGGTAAGAAGGTAAATTCAAGCCCAGGTTGTTACAGGAGAGAGGTGTCAGAGACAGGATCAGCATGGAGCTGTTTCTTCGAGTCCCCAGCTAAAACGAACCCAAAACTAGAAAAAAACCCTGAACTGGGAGAACTGGCCGCTCCCCTTTCATATTACAAGTGTTTAAAGAACCTGAAAGCCTTTTCTGATTGTTGACTAAGGAAGCATCTGTTAGCTATTATTAAAAGTAGCCAGTTCAGACATTTCAGCACCTCTGCCTTTATAACCCCTCAGGGAAAAAAAAACCAAAGGAAAAAATAACCTTATTAATGAATTTCATCGTCAGATAAGCAGAGTCAAAACACACTGAACTATGCTCCCTTGATACTACAAAAATAACAGGCTGACAACCCCCTGCTCAAAAGCACACCTCCACCTACGTATTACATTCCACACTGCATTTTACCCTTTGACGAATACACAAGAACAGAGGTGTAAAAAGGCAGCTGCAAAAGTCTTCTGAAGTGCAGCAGGTGGACTGAAATTCTCCTGTGCTATGGGCTAAGATGTCCACCTTTTTCAGCTGAGTTCAATCATTAACATACTGTAAAGCTCTATTACAGGCACAAGGGACACATTCAATGCTAAGTCAGAAAGCTAGCAAGCCAGACAAAATACAAAAAAGGACTCATCCTGAATGCTCCAAGTTAGCCATGGTCGAAAAAGAATAAAAACAATATAATCTCCATCAACCTACGTAACCAAAAGAATTTTTAAATCAGCTGTTGAACTACCAATTTCAGACCCAATCTTCTCTTTAAAACTGGATATAAAATTCAATCTTCTGTGGTTGCCACTACCGAGAGGTGCCTTTGTTCACAGGTTGTTAATTATGTCACATTACACAATGACAAGTCTAATGAGTTACATCTGAAAAGTTTCAGAAGTTTGTTCACTGCAAACTGTCCTTAAAAGCAATCATTTTATGCACCATGTCACTCAACCATCGAGAGACATTGAACACTTATCCAACGACGGTTCAATATTCCCAGTATGTCAGGAAATGGTGACCACAAAAAAGCGAAACGGCAGAGTATTGACTGGGAATTACCAAGAGCACAGTTTACTAATATATTCAATATTTGTTCACAACATTCTCAAGTCCTTTATTCTCATCTGAAGCAAATTATTTCAGATGTAGTTTAGAAAGATGCAATTTTTGTTAATTGCACGTACAGGCAATTGGAGAGTACCCATACAGCTTATTTTGAATTTTTCTGTACATTTTTAAAAACACATGTGGTGTCGACTGAATCTGGTCAAATCATCCAGTGTTCACAAAGGTCCATATTTCTTTTAATTGTTTAACCTATGATGCTCCCATCATGAATATTCTGGAACTTAGAATCATTTAAACCAGAACAGTCACAAGTCAGGAACAATGTTTTTTTCTGTTTTTATTTGGTGATTCTATGATTCTAACTTTCTTCATGAACAGATTACTTTTCAATTCTTCCACTCTGCTGTTGAGTATCGCTCAAATACTTCAGCTACAGAACACAGCATTTTTGGCCAGCTCAGTGTGATATACTTTTTCTATCACAGAATCAGTTTTAGTTTTTCTCTTATATGTCTGTCACTGATGACAATAACAGTGTATACACTGCCAAATTTTATATAGAATCTGCTAGGAGAAAGTGAGGACTGCAGATGCTGGAGATCAGAGCTGAAAAGTGTTGCTGGAAAAGTGCAGGTCAGGCAGCATCTCCTGCGCTTTTCCAGCAACACATTTCCAGCTTTATATGGAATCTGCAATATAACAATATTGGTGTGCCTTTCTGTTGAGGATTGTGAAAAGTATGTAAAGCAGTGTTGCTTCTGCAGCTATAATTGCTTCTACAAGGTGACTAACTTACACAATTGTATAATTGTTTCAGCAAAGAGCTGAAGTTACAAAGAGCCGAGTTAACTTTTGCATACAAGTTTTAGCTAAGATTAGGATGAGCAACAATGGAATGTGTTATGGACAAGTGTATAAAGGGGGAAAAAGAACACTCAGCCACGCCAGCTCAGCAGATTACCCTCAGGTAGGCACCAGAACAAGCCAAGTTAGTTGCAAATAAGGGATAAAACAAACAAGAGTGAGGGGTGCCTGGCTTAGAGTAGTGGGAGAAGTAAACAAGGGCAGAGCGCAGCTAGGCAGGGGCAGAATACAATAAGGAATAGTAATAGGTTTGACATGTAATATGCTAGGCCAATGAAGTAAACAGGGAAGTACCAAGAGAGACTCAATTAAACTGTATAAATTGCAAAGAAATTTTTGGACCAGTGTGCCTACTTGTCAGGCACCCGTCTTGCAAGTACGTTTCAATAAAATTCACTGCTTTAGAATTTGACTGACTGAAATTTATTGATACGTGAGCTTTGTTTCTCACAGGATCTAACAAAAAGAACTTAGGAGATCAGACAAGGCCAAGATGCAAAATTTTAAAAAGGAAGCTTTTGTTAAGTGGTAGGTATGAAAGAGAATTTTGGAAAACATGTTGAAATGTGCCAAGAGTAGACAGAAGGCCCTGCTAAGTGATAACTGAAGTGTCCATAAATTTTAAAGAAGACTAGACTATGAGAGGAAGGATACAAGGCAAGACTAGAAAGTATTCCAGAGGTAGGAAACAATTTGTGCAAGGATTTAGAATAGGACATTAAAAAAAATGAAGTGACAATGGAAGATTATTTCCGATGAGTAAAAACAGAAGCATAGCGGCAGAATTCCAAATGAATTGAACCTTATACAGTGAATTTTTGGACAGTTATAGAAGGCATTAGAAATGTTAATGCCAACAAATCAAAGCTACAAATGAGGTGAAAAAACTAGCATTATCTTATGAACAACACAAGTAACCTTCGAATCATAGAGCTGTACAGCACAGAAACAGACTTTTGGTCCAACTCCACCATGCCAACCAGATATTCTAAATTAACCTAGTCCCATTTGCCACACTTGGTCCATATCTCTTTGAACCCATCCCATTCATATAGCCATCCAAATGCCTTTTAAATGTTGTAATTGTATCAGCCTCCACCACCTCCTCTAGCAGCTCATTCCACACACTCACCAAAAATATTTTAATCGATCTAGGATGAATAATTAGGAATTTTATTCACGTAAATATTTGTCACCGCTGCAAAACTTTATTCAGATAAGTGTACATTATGCCTCCACTTAAAGTGTTCCTGAAAAATCATACCTAAAATCAATCTATATTAATATTAATTCTTATGGAAATCTACCAAAACTGGATCTTGGGTTCTTGTGGTGCTGTATTATTGTCCCTGCCTGTCCAGAATGCCTAGGTTCAAGATCTATCCTGGAGGTACATCTTAACAGGTCAACTAAAAACGGTTTCTTCAGACATACAAGTTGAAGTACTGCAAGTACTATGCTTTCCTAGCCAAAGAATTTGCAAAATAAAAGTGACTCGATATAATATAAATTGTATACAAATTTTAATTAATCAACACACACCTGCCTTTCTTTTTAAGCCATCCTTCAGGTTCTTAATGACGAACTAGCACTGTGGTTAAATAGGTTTGGAGATGGCTGACACATCCAATGATTTGCAAACTCTGCCACAAAAAAGCAAAAGGTAATGGTTTCAGAGAACGGTGGCTTAGTGGTTAGCACTGCTGCCTTGCAGCGTCAGGAAAGCAGGTTCGATTCTAGCCTCGGGCGACTGTGTGGAGTTTGCACAATCTCCCCGTGTCTGTGTGGGTTTCCTCTGGGTGCTCTGGTTTCCTCCCACAATCCAAAGATGTGCAGCTCAGGTGAATTGGCCATGCTAAATTGCCCAGAGGTGTTGGGTGCATTAGTCAGAGGGAAATAGGTCTGGTGGGTTACTCTTTGGAGGACTGGTTGGGCTGAAGGGCTTATTTCCACATTGTAAGGAATCTAATCTAATTTTTAAAAACCTTGACTTTAACTGCTTGGCACTTTAGTTTACAGGATGTTGATGTGGAGGGAGGGCTGCACCATGTTGTTTCACTGCTTCCTTGGCACCATGAATGTCTCTATACAATCGCTAGTTACATTTTTGTGGTGCTCATTACAAACCGAAGTTTCATTAACACAGCTGGAAGTGTGGAAATCACTCCAGCTCAGTGAGCTATGATCATCTCAGATTTACAATCCTGGCTCTGAAATGCCATTATCTTCAGTTGACAAAACACCAAAAGATAACACTTTGTCTATGATAAATGCATTTTGCAACATTGAAAGATATAGAATCCATAGAATCGCTACAGTATGGAAACAGCCCAACAAGTCCACACCAATCATCTGAAGAGTATCCCACCCAGAACCCTCCCTGGCCTATCCCTATAACCCTGCAATTCCCATGGCTAATCCATCTAACGTACAGAACTCTGAACACTGAAATTTAGCATGGCCAGTGCACCTAACCTGCACATTTTTGGACCATGGCGAGAAACTGGAGCACCTGGAGGAAAACCATGCAGACACAAAGCCTGAACTCCATACTGACAATTGCTAGTGGCTGGAATTGAACCTGTATCTCTGGCACTGAGGCAAATGTTAACCACTGAGCCACTCTAGTTAAACAAGTAGATTTCTAATTTAAATATTTCAGTAGATTCTTTGCTCAGGCTTCGGAGCAATAATACTTCAGTTATTCTATCATGTTGCACTACTTTTGGACTATAGTTGACATTTGTTAAATTAAAATCATTCAAAAATGTTAATACTGTCTACAATGCCTTCAAAAAGACTTATGCTTCTCAACATATAAAACTTCAGTAATATTTTAGGGAATGCTTTGGTCACTCAACCATAGTGTATTAAAGATATTTACTTCTTAAATGCAGTGTTAAAAAACTCCAGTAGCTTACAGCTCCACATGCTTGCCACTGGGTGGTGCTATGTGACACTTTTGTCATTCCCAGTTTGGCCTGAAATTTATAAAACATTTAGTTATAAAACACTAGTACTCCTGACAAAGCCAGCATGTCATATTAATCCCTAATTGATAAGCAAGTGCTAGAGGGCCAACTTCTTGAACCACCGTTAGAAGCTACAATGGAGTGGATCCTCCAATTCAAGGATCTGTGCATTCTTCAAATTTTAACATTAAATCTATTAATTTAAATCGTTCTACTACTGGCATATTCAGCTGTCCAGACCTGCAGCTTTAGATTTCCCTCCTACATCTCTCTCCTTTAACACATTCCTTAAACTTCATCCCTGACAAAGCTTCTTCCAGTGGTTCTGTCAAACTTTGATGACATTCCTGTACAGCCACTTAAAAGACACTACATAAAATGGAACAGGTCATTGATGGCTTGCTAGACTTCAGATATAGTTAAGAATTCACTACACTTCAGAAGTACTAGAGCAGTGGATATGCTAAAATCAGTAAAGTCATCACATTTCCTCAGGCTAGCTTTTAAATGGTGAGCCAACAGCTTCACTTACTGAACTAGCTTGTTCCAGTTCAAATTTTTCTTGTTAAATTGAACCAGTCACCTCGGATTTCTACTGCAGGAAATAAGTAAACAGCAAGAAATTAAATGTTTAAAATGTTTTTAAAACTTCTACGCAGATATACTTTCACTTTTTTCCTAAGTTAACCACCAAAATATAATTTTTTTTTAAAATCCTGTTCTCACTTCTTTCGGAAAAAATGAATTAGGACCACAAATCACTGGAAAGCCAGAAATGGCCTAGATCCAGGTCTTTAACTTAAATATACAAAGTATGTTCATAAAAATAGAAATTGTGCCTAAAAGAGGTACAAAAACAGAAATTGCTTAGGAATCTCAGCAAGTCAAGCAGCATCTGAGATAAGAAAGCAGAATCAGTTGTTGGGTCCAACAAACTCAGTTCTGAAGAATTTACCAGACCTGCCGGGGTTCTCCAGCAATTTCTGCTTGTGTTCCAGATTGAGCATCCACTCAAGCCTTTGCGTTCCTTTCGGCTCAGATGAAAGCTGAATAAGTTAACATTAATTAGAAAGAATGCAAAACTTGTATTGTTCCTAGCAATATTTCAGGCAAAGTGCTTTTTGTGAATAGAAGATCAGAGTTTACAAAGACAATTCAACCTTGTAAAATAGAATGAAGATTACAGACTTAAAGCCATTAAGTCTGTAATCTTCATTCTATTTTACAAGGTTGAATTGTCTTTGTAAACTCTGATCTTGTAAAATAGAAATGAAGATTACAGACTTAATGGCTTTATTTCCAAAGAAGCGCTCAAGATGCTAGGGTGAAAAAGGTAATTATTTGAAGCATATTTCTCCAGGTTACCTAACCTGAGTAACTGCACCATTTTTCAATTTTTGTCCTGAATTAATCCCCCTTGCAAATTAAGCAAACTGAAACTAGTGCCTATATTGCCACCCAACATGACAGCTCCATGTTCAGCATGTATGCTTCAACAGCTTGTTATTAGATGAACTCAATTAGTTATACAATGATTTCAATTCCATTGTATAACTAACAAAATAAATTTAGTACACAAAAAAGGAATACATTTCACCAATTTGCAGGACCAATCCTCACCTTGTGTTTTACAAGTCAATTCAACCCGTAATCTGTCAAGTATTTATTATTTGGCTTGTATATTCAAAGAGGAAAAGGGACAAGACAATTGTACCAGTTTTCACATCTGTGCCAAACCAAGCAGTTACACTATTTAAAAAGTTTAACAGCAGTAGAAAAAGGCAAACAAATTCTCAGGCAGAGCAACTGATCTGCAAGAACATCGCCTCTAAATCAGAATTACATATATGCTCCTTAGTCCACCAGAAAGCTTTTACTTTTTTACTGTATTGTAGCTTTTCAAAACCTGGCATGAGTTGGAAGCAAAACAATATAAATCAAGTATGTTAGGAATTCTACTGAGGTCATTTATGGAAGAGGATTAATAATTTGCCAAAATGTGTCCTGAAAATATGGCAAACTGACCCATATTCAATCACTAAAGCCTGTACATAGAAAGTTCAGTATAATCACGAACTAAGTTTAGATGAGAAAGGCCATTCAACCCATTCAAGCCCATTCACCTAGAATGATCCTAAATTTATGTCACTGCAAACTATAAAATGTCCCAAGATTTTCTGAAAGTCAGTCAATCTCACATCATATGCATGAAATGAAATGCCTAACACTGGTTATAAATTTAAAATTCCAGTTATTCAAATATTATATACTTTTCCTTTCAAATTTCAAAAGTCCTCCTTTTCAATCCCAAAACACTGCAGTCTGGCCCAATAAGGAATCAACTACATGGCTTTTATCTTCACAATGTCTTCTTGATATATTGTCAATTATTAATGCAGGCAACTGTGGCCTCAGTTGGTCATAGCACAATTGGAGGAAGTTATGGTCAAACGGTATTATCCGGTTTTAATTTAAACACTTTGCAACTCTACACAACTTCAATATCTAATGCTGAAAAAGCAAACGCCTGTTTAGTTTCATCCAGGCTATTTCAACATAGTTAAATTTTATGTGCTTATTTCCTCTTGATCCAGCACTAATATGCACTCAATTTCATGTGCTATTGTGCTGTGCTTTTTTGGGTCCAGCAGCTTCAAACTCTGCCTGACTGCCAAAACCAAATCAAACCAGAGCAAAGCAGACCTGGGAGAACTGGCCACTCCTCTTTCATTGTACAATGATTTTTTTAAAAAAAACTTTAAAGCTTTGTGTTGGAGACAATATCCGTTAGCTATGATCAGGCTGGCCCTAAAATCCATGAAAACCTAGACATTTGGGAGCCTGTGTCTTTACAACCTCCTGAAAAAACAACCAAGGGCAACATAACTTTGTTCATATGTTACAACTGTCCCACCTGGAAGGATATAGACTGCTAAATAGTAAACTTTATATTAAAATTTAGGTTGCAAGTTAGGAGCAGGACTGATCTCCAAACAGATACATAGTCCTCCATTTGGAACTGCATCTACCCTCAAACAGACAACTCCTCAAATACGATATTTGTTTGTTGTTAGACAGTGCCTTAGTCCATTGCAGGGGTGATCTAGAGTGGTTGTAATTTTATGGCACAGAGGCATCACTGACTAGGCTAACATTAGCTACATATTAATATAGGTGAGTTAATCATCACCTGTTTGAATCACTACATCCTGTGGTGTAATTACACCTACACTGCTGCTAGGAAAGGAGTTCCAAGATAAATACCCTGCAACAATGAGGGAACACAGTCAATTAATCCCAAGATAAGATGGTTTATGGCTTGAAGGGTAACTCTAAAGAGTAGGACAGAACTGCAATATATTGTCACTCGTATTTATGAAAATACAATGAAATGAATATAGGTTGCCTCTATTCAGTGCCAATTTTTAAACAAAAAGGTATAAAAAGAAATGCTGGAGACAAGGTTAGGACAAAAGTTAATCTTTTGTTCCCTCCACAGTAATCTGCATTTATGGAGTGGGAGAAAGTGAGGACTGCAGATGCTGGAGACCAGAGTTGAAAAATATGGTGCTGGAAAAACACAGCAGGCAGGCAGCATGCGAGGAGCAGGAGAATCGATTCCTGAAGGGCTTATGCCCGAAACGTCGATTCTCCTGCTCCTCGGATGCTGCCTGGCCTGCTGTGTATTTCCAGCACCACATTTTTCAATTTATGGAGTGGCTATGGGACGGCACCTCCGATCCAAGCCAGCCCCTTAGGTCGTGGCACACCCATGTATCTGCTGTTATTGTCCTTCTAAATTGGTTGAGATCCAGGTTTGGAATGTGGTGCTGTCAGAAGGACCCTTGGAAACTTGCTACAGTACACCTGCACAGTGATGGAGAGAATCAAATGTTAAAAATGGTGAATGGATTGTCAATGAAACCAGCAGTTTTATCTTAGAGGGTATGAAGCATTGAGTTGTATGCTATGCAGGCAAGTTGAGTGCATTCCAAAACACTCAAGATTTGTACCTGTAAAATAGTGGACATGGTTTGGAAAGTCAAATGGCAGGTTACTTGTCACAGAATTTCCAGTTTTGGATTTGCTCTTGTAACCACTGTACTCACTGACTGGTTCAGTTCCTGATCAAACTGTACATAAAAAGCAAGGAATTTTAAAAAGGGTCTTTTCATCCAGCCCTTCAAGCCTACTTCATCATTCAATAAGATCATAGCTGATCTGATTTTAACCTGAACTCAATATTCCAGCATCTCTCAGATAATCTTCCATCCCCATGGTAATTAAGAATCTGCTTTTGCCTTAAAAGTTCAGCATCCAATGCCTTTTGAGGAAAGGAATTCCTAAGTTATTTAACAGAGTAAAAATAGATCCTTATCTCCGTTTTAATTGGGTGTCATCTTTTTTTTACACACACCATGACCCCTCAGTTCTAGATTCTCCCAGAAGAGGAAACCACCTTTCAAACATCCACTAAATTGCTTCAAGATCATAGTTTTTCATTAAGTCTGTACAAGCCACAGGCTACAGGCCCAGTCTTTCTTTATAAAGCAGTTATCGCTCTTTCTAATTATTAATCTAGTAAACCTTCTCTGATCTGCTTCCAACGTGCTATCCCCATTTCAAACATGTATATAGTTTTGGAAAATGTGGGGAGTGATGAGCTTTCAGGGCAACATAGCACGAATAGCCAAGTTTCTGGTATCAGGATGGCTCTAATGTAATGAGTGGCACATCGGGTTCCAAGCAACCGATTGTGTTGTGTAAAAGGACTCTAGTCAGGGGCACAAATGTTTCTGCAACCAGCAGCAAAAGATCAGAATGGTGTGTTGCCACCCTGGTGCCAGGATCAAGGATGTCTCAGAGGGTGAAGAATATTCTCAAAGGGGAGAGGGCCCAGTAGGAGGTCATTGTTGTTTGTTTGTATCACAGGAAGGGAAAAGGATGAGATTCTGAAGGGAGAATATAAGTAGTTAGGCAGGAACTTAAAAAGGAGGTCCTCAAGAGAAGTAATATTTGGATTACTCCCATGACTACGAGCTAATGAGGGAAGGAATAGGAGAATAGACCAGATGAATGGGCGGCTGAAGAGTTGGTGTACAGGAGAAGGATTTACATTTTTGGATCATTGGAATCTCTTCTGGGGTACAAGTGACCCGTACAAGGATCAATTGCACCTTAATTGGAAAGTGATTAATATACGGGCAAGAAGATTTGCAGAGCTGCTCAGGAAAATTTAAATTAGTTTTGGGGGGGAAGGCAGGGAGATACTGAGGAAAGATCAAGATCAATCTGAGACTGGTACAGCTGAGCAAAGTAGTGAGGCAGAACATTCAGGGCAAGGAGGGACAAAGCAGAGAATAAAGGGACAAGGTAGGACTGATAAATTTATCTGCATTTATTTCAATGCAAGGGGCCTAACAGGGAAGGCAGATGAACTCAGGGCATGGTTAGGAATATGGGACTGGGATATCATAGCAATTACAGAAACATGGCTAAGGGATGGACAGGACTGGCAGCTTGATGTTCCTGGATACAAATGCTACAAGAAGGATAGAAAGGGAGGCAAGAGAGGAGGGAGAGCAGCGTTTTCAATAAGGCAAAGCATTATAGCTGTACTTATACTAATACTGATACTCCCAGAAATACATCCAGGGAAGGATGGGTGGAACGGAGAAATAATAAGGGATGATCATCTTATTGGGACTGTATTACCATTGTCAGCAGGAAATTGAGAAACAAATTGGTGAGGAGATGTGTTATCTGTAGAAATAAGGTAGTTATGGTAGGGGATTATAACTTTCCAAACATAGACTGGGACGGTCATAGTGGTTAGGGTTTAGACAGAGGGGAATTTGTTAAATGTGTACAAGTTCTCCCATTCAGCATATTGATATACCACTAAAGAAGGTGCAAAACTTGACCTACTCTTGGGAAATAAGGCAAGGCAGATGACTGAGGTGCCAGTAACCGTAATTCTATACTAAAACTATTAGCAATTGATCAAATAGTTGAAGTTCTAAATTGGAGGAATGCTAAATTTGACAGTATTGGGCAAGAGCTTTCAAAAGCTGACTGGGGGCAGATGTTCGCAAGTAAAGGGACAGCTGGAAAATGGGGAACCTTCAAAAAAAAAAGAGTACAGAGACAGTATATTTCTGTTTGGGTGAAAGAAAAAGGCTGACAGGTGTAGGGATTGCTAGATGACTGGAGAAATTGAGGGTTTGGTTAAGAGAAAGAAGGAAGCACATGTCAGGTATAGACAGGAGAGATTGAGTGAATCCTTAGAAGAGTATAAGGATGTACATATATTTGGAAAGGCAATGACTGATTAGGGATAGTCAACATGGCTGTGTGGGGAGAAAATCATTTCACTAACTTGATTGAGTTTTCTGAAGTAGTAACAAAGAGGATTGATGAGGGCAGAGCGATGGGACGTGATCTATACAGAATTTCAGTCAGGCGTTCAACAAGGGTCCCCATTGGAGACTGGTTAGCAAAGTTAGATCTCTTGGAATACAGGGAGAATTAGCCATTTGGATACAGAACTGGATCAAAAGGTAAAGACAGAGGGTGGTGATTGGGGTGGTGGTGGAGGGTTGTTTTTCAGACTGGAGGCCTGTGACCAGTGGGATGCCAAAAGGATCGGAGCACGGTTCACTTCTTTTTGTCATTTATAGAAGTGATTTGGATATGAAAATAGGAGATAGTTAGCAAGTTTGCAGATGACACCAAAATTGGAGGAGTACTGAACAGCGAAGGAGGTTACCTCAGAATACAATGGGACCTTGATCAGATGGGCCAAATGGCTGAGTACTGGCAGATGGAATTTAATTTATATAAATGTGAGGTGCTGCATTTGGGAAATCAAACCTTAGCAGAACTTATACACTTAATGGTAAGGTCCTAGCAAGTGTTGCTGAACAAAGACTTGAGTGCAGGTTCATTACTCCTTGAAAGTAAAGTCGCAGATAGACAGGATAGTGAAGGCGACATTTGGTATGCATTCCTTTATTGGTCAGACCATTGAGTATAGGACTTGGGAAGTCATGTTGTACTTTTAGAACATTGCATGTAACTCTGGTCTCCTCCCTATCGGAAGGATGTTGTGAAACTTGAAAGGTTTCAGAAAAGATTTATACTACAGCAACCGGAAGGGCCGGGGTGGGGGGGGGGGTGGGGGGGGGAGGGGAGAAGAGAGGAGAACAAGAGGGAGAGGGAGAGGGAGAGGGAGAGAGAATAAGTATTCTCCAGAACTAGAGGGTATAGGTTTAAAGGTGAGAGGGGAAAGATCTAAAAAAAGAGAGACCCAAGGACCTCCTTTTTCACACAGAGGGTGTTGCATGTACAGCATGAGCTACCAGAGGACATGGAAGCTGGTACAATTGCAACATCTAGAAGGCATCTGCATGCGTATATGAATAGGAAGAGTTTAAAGGGAAGCAGGCTAAGCTTTGGCAAATAGGACCAGATTAGGTTGGGATATCTGGTCAGCAAGGGACGAAGGGTCTGTTTCTGTGCTGTACATCTCTGACTCAATATTAACATCCTTTCATCCTTCGTGACCTGTACTGTACACAATTCTCCAGATTTGATCTTACTAGTGCCCTGGATAACTGAAGCGCAACGTGCTTACGGGGCAGCACGGTGGCACAGTGGTTAGCACTGCTGCCTCACAGCGCCAGGGACCTGGGTTCAATTCCCGCCTCAGGCGACTGACTGTGTGGAGTTTGCACGTTCTCCCCGTGTCTGCGTGGGTTTCCTCCGGGTGCTCCGGTTTCCTCCCACAGACCAAAGATGTGCGGGTCAGGTGAATTGGCCATGTTAAATTGCCCGTAGTGTTAGGTAAGGGGTAAATGTAGGGGTATGGGTGGGTTGCGCTTCGGCGGGTCGGTGTGGACTTGTTGGGCCGAAGGGCCTGTTTCCACACTAAGTCTAATCTAATCTAAAACATCTTCACTCCTGCATTCAATTCCCCTTGCAACAAATAAAATTGTTAGCTTTCCCAATTGTTTGCTGTAGCTGCACAATTTGTGCATTAGGACATACCTTAGACTGCTGCCTCATAGCTCCAGGGTTCCAGGTTCGATTCCAGCCTCAGGTGACTTTATCCCAGAGTCTGCATAGGTTTCCTCCGGGTGGTCCGTTTTCATCCCACAGTCCAAAACATGTGCGGGTCAAGTAGATATGGCCATGCTAAATTGCCCAAGTGTTAGGTGTGTTAGTCAGGGGTAAGTGGGTCTGGGTGGGTTACTCTCCAGAGGGTCGGTGTGGACTTGTTGGGCTGAAGGGCTTGTTTCCATGTTGTAAGTCATCCAATCTAAAATCATACCCCAGATCTGTCTGCGTCTCAGAGCTCGATATCGCACAATTTGGATAATACTGTGCTGCTTTCCATTCTCTGCCAAAAATGGACAATTCCATACTAACCACATTGTGCTCCACTTCCCAGATATGTGCCACTCGCTTAAGAAGCCTACAAAATGTTATAACCTCGCCACAGCTCATTTTTCTATTTGTTTTGAACCCGCAAATTCAGCTACCAAACCTTAAATATACATAATGACTTTGGATGAAGAAATTGAAGAGTTGAGGCCCATGGCACCATGCCAGCCTGAAAAAAAAACTCATTCCTATTATTTGACCTGTTAACAGGAAGCAACTTCTATGCATGCCAAAATGATACTCTATTCAGAGAGTCAGTCATGACAAGCTTTTTTTCTTCAACCCCAACAATAATCTTTGATGCGGCACCGTATCAAATACATCCTGGAAGTCTAAATGCAATACATCAATTGGTTCTCCTTTATCTAAAGCACTTCAAGAAGCTCCATTAAATTAAACATGATTTCCCTTTGACAAAACTATGTTGGCTCTGCAGGACTGCCTTGGACTTATCCAAGTGCCCCGTTAGTACATTTTTAATAAATATCTGATTTTTCCATGTGACAGGTTAGTAGTTGTTGCCTGCTTTCTATTTCCCTCCATTTTTGAATAAATTCTGGGACATTGAGGGAGAGATTCACAGTGGTAACACCACTGAACAAAGGGGGGATGGTTAGATTCTCCCCTGGAGATGGCCATTGCCTGGCACTTCTATGGCATGAATATTACTTAACAGTCCAAGACCAAACATTCAGTTCTTAAGGCCATAAAACTGGAACAGCTCAAGTATCTCAGCAATTCTGAATGCCATATATTCATCAAATCA
The DNA here is from genome assembly GCF_020745735.1 of Hemiscyllium ocellatum. Lineage (NCBI taxonomy): Eukaryota > Metazoa > Chordata > Chondrichthyes > Orectolobiformes > Hemiscylliidae > Hemiscyllium > Hemiscyllium ocellatum. Next base: position 17,470,622 of record NC_083433.1, read on the forward strand.
GCAGACATCTCTATTTTTGACCCAATGATGAGAGGACAGTCAGTCATTCAATGTGGAACCTGAAGACGGTTAGGAGTTTACCCCAAGATCTCTTACAGCAATGCCTGGGGACGAAAATGATTGACCTCCAACCACACTAGCTTCCTTTGTGCAAGGTATGACTTCAATCAGTCGAAGAGCTTCACAAATGATTCCCTTCGATTTTGCTGGAGAGTTTCTTGATGTCAAGGGAGTCACACTAACCATCTCTTCAATTCATTCTTTTAGCCATGTGTGGACCAAAGCTGCAATGATGTCAGACTGAGTGGCAGCAGGGCAATGGTAGAACTACAAATTTTACACCATTGAGCTAGTTATTACTGAGTAAGTAAGCATGATTTGACAACAATGTCAATGTCAACAACTCTAACCGTCATTTTACTCAATTAAAATAGTAAATCAGTGTTGGAATTTTCCTTTGTGGGGCTAGGACACATCTGGGCAATTTTTTAGACTGCTGGGGATATGGTTTTACTGGACTCCTGCATCATTGGGATGATATTTATTGAACCTTGCTCTCATTAGTGGTTTTATTGTCCACTTTCATAACTGGATGTAGCAGGACTGCAGAACTTTGATCACACAACTAATGGATATGATCTTTTAGCTCTATCAGATACTATTTTTGTCTGTCATAGAAGTAACCCTAATTTTTAGCCTCAACAATATTGCTCGACTCCTTTGAAATCTATCCCATTCAGAAGTGATAATGCCACACAATAAACTTTCAGATTCTTAACGTAAAGACAGAAGTCTCCACAAGGTCTGTGAAGTGGTTACTCCTACTAAACACTGGCTTGGACTGAAAAATCTGACAGATACGTTGGAGGTAATGGAGTCACAAGTATGTTTTCCCCTCATGTTGCTTCCTTGAACCCAGCACAGCAGCTATATCCTTTAGGACTCATCTAATTCAGTAGTACTACCACCAGGAAACTTTGATGAAATGGAGTACCCTATCCAGAGCACATTCTGTGCCCTTGTCACCCTCAACACTTCTTGAAATAGATTTCATGTAGTGGCGTCAGTGCTGAACTGGGAGGGGGGCAATGTCAGAAATCTTGACACCAGCTTATAGTCCAACAGGTTTATTTGAAATCACATGCTTTTGGAGCATTGCTCCTTCATCAAGTGAACTAAGGAGCTCCTAAGGAAGGAGCAGTGCTCCAAAAGCTTGGTGATTTTAAATAAGCCTGTTGGACGATGACCTGGTGTCATGTGACTTCTAACCCTGTCCAAAATAGATTTAATATGGGGGAACATGAACTCATCTTCAAAAATGGGCAAGGTCACTGGTAGATGGCAATCAGCAAAAGGTTTCCTTTCCGAAGTTTAAGTTAAAGTTAATGCCATGAGATTTGTGGTGTAAAGTCACTGCTGAGGACTGCGAGTCAATTCCCTGACTATATACCATTGTGCTGCCATCTCTGGATCAGTCCTGTCTTGGGAAAGGCCATATACAGGAATGGTGATGATAGTGTTGAGACATTTTGCTCATTGATAATGATTTGCTCGTTAATGATTATATCAGGCTGTTGCTCAACTAGGTGTTGGTCAGCTCACTATTTTGGCACAATCCCAATTTGTTATTAAAAAGGGAAAATAAAAAAAGATTTACAGGACTGTTTTTGCCATCATTCCCCATGCCTAGATGAATGCCAACTGGCCCATGCAGTTCTATTCCTTCAAGACTTTACAGCAGTTTGACAGAGTTGCTGGGCTTGCTTGGCCATATTAAAAAGTTTAAGAATCAGCTACATTACTGTGGGATATGTTGTTATCACATAGGACAAATCAGGTAAGGTTAGGAGATTTCTTTCCCAGATGACATCAGTTAACCAGATTATAGTTTCAACTATTAGAAACTTGATTTTAATTCCAATTTATATTATTTGAAGACAAAATTCTACCAGCTGCCATTTCAACCCATGATCCCAAAGCATTAGCCTGGGCTTCTGGATTACCTATCCAGTGACATCCCCACTATGCCACTGCCTCTCCCTTATCACACGGATCCTGGTCAAACCCTTTTTGATAGTCGAGATGCAAAACAGATTAAAATATGGAGGAGGTTATCAATTTCCCACAGCTTTGTCACAATCATTTCCTTAAAAACATTGGAGGTGGGTGGACACAGAATCATCCCCTTCAGAGTTAAATATATTTACATCCAAAAATCCCTCCAACAGAAGAAAGGGCAAGACCCTAATACAGCACAAAACCGTATTAAAAACAAAATCACATGAAATTATCAAACTGAGATGGCAGCATGCATCTGAAACACTGATTAATAATTATACTGTGTGTAGAAAAGGAAAAAAATCATCCACACTTAATGGAAGCAGACAGGACGGGTTTGTATGGTTAGTGCACATAAACTGAATTTAGAAGTGTTGCAATATTACCCTTGAACTTAAATGCTTTGCTTTGAATTGAAATTCCAAAAAAATGTTGTAAGTCACTCTACAGTTAGAAATTAAGCTATAAACAAGCTGGGCTTTACAATGGACATTTTGTAGAAATGGACCGGGGGGGGGGGGGTACTGCAGATGCTGGAGATCAGAGTCAAGATTAGAGTGGTGCTAGAAAAGCACACCAGGCAGCATCACAGGAGCTGGAAAATTGACGTTTCGGGCAAAAGCCCTTCATTAGGAATGCAGAATATTTGATAGAATATCAAGTCAGCAGTGACATTTTTTTACAAATTAGATTTTAAGTTCATTACACATAGGAAATAAGATACAAAACAATTACAATGGCACCATACAGTGTGAAAATATACTTTCATCTGCAAGATAGGTGAAGCAACATGCTCACTTCCTGATGAAGGGCTCTGGCCCGAAACGTCGAATTTCCTGTTCCTTGGATGCTGCCTGACCTGCTGTGCTTTAACCAGCAACACTTTCAGCACTGCACAAAATGTGCCAACACTCAGTGCCGTTGAATAACTTAAAGCACTTGCTTAGATAACTTTTTTTTTAACCTATAAAATGGCTATTTATGTCTTAAATTATGGAAAAATAATGCACTATCCCATATTATACTTAATCTCAGACACTACAAAAAGGTCTACTGCACTCATTACAATGCCAGCCATTGACAATTTATGCACCAAAGAATCTCAAGGAAACATGGAAAAATGAAGCAAAGTTAATACAAGTGTATTTTTTTAAAAAAGCACTTAAACTCATTATGCTAGATTACAAATCAGGATGTCCAAAAATGGGGTGGAAGTAAATGGTGTATGAAGTAACTACCAAGTCAAATATCTAACTGCACATTAGCAGATATTCTCTTGTACACCAACAGGGAGCAGCAGCAAGGCTGAGTGTTAGTACACCAGTAAGTGCTTCTAGAAGTTTCCAGCAAAGATGCATTTGATTCTGTATGTTAGACATAGCAGCTAGAAAGACAAAGGTTTGACTGGAGAAAGACTTTGCCACCCCCCACCCTAAAAACAGGCTACCACAGGTTTTCATAGTTAAAAATCACAACACCAGGTTATAGTCCAACAGGTTTAATTAATCCTGTTGGACTATAACCTGACGTTGCATGATTTTTAAACTGTGTACACCCCAGTCCAACACCAGCATCTCTAAATCATGACAGGCTTTCATGGCCTGTGTAACAGCCTGTCACTGTTGCAAAATATGATAAATATGATACAATGGATCCTTTGTCATACTGTTGTTTTTCACGATCCATTGTGTTTTTCAGGAATTTAGAGTGTCAGTGAGTCACTTCATACGAGGCATGAGAACACTGGCCACCGGAAAGAGGTGGAGCCTGAAATAACAAAGGAATGACTTGTGCTGGCCTGTTTTCCCAAATATTTGCTCAGCCACTATTGCCTCATTAACCACTAGGCTTCAAAATACACAACATAAACCCAGATAAACTTGCCACTTCCATTTAAGTGGGCAGATATCATAAAACATACTACTGAAGTAGATTTTGCAGTTAGAATGCATATTAAACACTGGTTGATAAAATCTTTCCCACTATGTCAATTAACAATGCAATGTTCTATATCTAACAGAATATGGCAAATAGATTGTTTTCCATCTCAAAATTTCTTTTCTACCATGCTAACATTTTTACTGGATTGTACTGGCAACTTATTTTGTTATGACCTGTGTATCAGGAGAATGCAACACTTCTGATCCAAGCAAGAAATAAAGCAGTCAAGTTTCAAATACAGCAAAATTATTTGGAAGAACCCTTGGTTTTTAAGTTCTTTGCAGCGTCTTACTATTTCTACGTTGTCCTTGCTTCTTAAGAAAAGCAGAGAAGTAAATTCCCAAAACTGGAGGAGTCAAGCATCTACTTTGTTACAGGCAAAGCTAATTAGGGTTTAAAATTACCAACCCTGCACCAAAAAGAAGCAAACTTTAATGATTTCCAAAAAAGATGTTGATTTCATTTCTGTATATCAAACAGTGTTTCTTGGTTTTAGACCTCATGCGAATTTGGAATCTACCACTGAAGTGTCTGCATCCCTTCATGTCACTCAACAATCTGAGCTTTATAATCCAAGTATTCAAATCCGGTCCTCAGTTTCTGTCCCCTAAAGTGCCTCATTAAAGATGATCACTCACGAGCATCTTTTCTTCTACTCCTATGTGAACTTTGCACTCTTGAACATTTCTTAATCTTGCCAGCTAACTTTCCCACTAGTTTCTCATGAGAAAAGTACATTGATGGAATGCAACCCAAGCAGTTTATCTTGTGTGTGTGCAATAACCACTCATTTGTATGCACCAGAAAGAACAATATACAACCCCATCATTTGGAGCATTGTTTTACAGCCAATAGATCTGAAATTGCTAATATGCCAACACTTTTTTTAAAAAAAGCATTTTAAATAGCATATAAAAAAATGTGCAAAATTAACCAAATAATCTGAAGTCTTTTCTGGCCCCAGCTTTCCCACATATTACAGATTCAAATTCAGATGAAAATATTTCTGCTTTAACTACAAAATGCAAAGTGGGATTTTAACTATTGCCATTATAATTACATATCAAGTTTAATTTTTGAAAGGTCATTTCCTCTTAGTGTGCTCAGCCTGTACCTCCTTTGGTTGACCACCTTCAGTTCAACACCAGAGGGCACCTGTGCTCATTAGCTACATGGTGGTTATTCTTCAAAATCTTTAAAAATCACATCCGTAATACTTAACTTGGTACTGAGTATTTTCTTTATTCAAATACACTGTACCTACATAAAGTGAGAAAACTGTTTTGAGCAGGATGAGAGTGAACACACCACATCTCTTTTTAGAAAGGGAACCCAAACTTGTCTTCTATAAGTAGGCCTGTCATGATTTCTCTTATGTAAAATCAAATTCTTTCAAACTAAAATTTGTTTTATGCATTCACTGTCATTAATAGGGCCTCCATTACTTTTTGAGAAATATTGCAGTAATGTATCAACCACCTCCCATTTTTGTTAAAACTACAGATTGAGAAAAAGCAAAATGATTTTCAGCACACTGATTTGATGGAGTTTTTTTTGATGTAAAATAAAATACTGCAGAATATGCAACAGAGCTTTCAAACCATGCTCGCCACAATGTACTGTTTTGAAACGGTGAATGGCAATGTTTCAGAATCACCAGCATTTGTACAAGTCTTCCCCATGATGTGACTTAAGCAAACAGGAAATGAGTTTTCTGCCCTTGAATGGAACAAAAGGACATGTGGCATGGATTATTTCCATAACACTAATCCTGACATAACTGAAATGCGCTGTTAAAAATGGGAAAAATATATTCTGCAATCTATATATAGTGTCTAATTTTAGTTTTGTAATCTGAAAAGGGAAGTAATAAAACAATGACTACCCATTTGCCCTCCAGCACAGGCACGAGCAGGCCTGCTGCATCTATAAACAAGATCTACCTTCTGGGCAATTTATGGTAATCTATTTTACTGCAGTCAACGACAATCTGTGCAATTCGTTGTAAAGATGACCTGAGCGATCGAGTATTTGAGCATTTTCATGATTCGTAAAGCATTCAATTGAATTTTTAATAGGAAAAAACTAAGCAATATTACTTAAATTTTAGCAGAAAGGAAGTCCAAGCATTGTTTCTTGTCTAGGTGCTGGGATTATGAAAGATCTGCCACTGAGGGCTTTTCAATCAAAGCATGGTTAATTTCTCAAATAAAGAGAAAACATTTTAACTCCGTACTATTTTAAAAGTCAGTTCAAACAGAAAGCTGTTGTTTATATGAACCAATATATTTCCTTCAAGTAAAGTCAGAATAAAAACACATGTTTGCAATGATGAGGTAACTGGAAACAAACTTAGTGGACATTACCTCTGGCCAATCAGGCAACTCATCTGCCAGTTTTTCCAAACTACCATGTTGAGAGTTTACTCCCACTTCTCTCCAACATCCTTTTAAACATGAATTAATTAAAAATTTGGTCCCAATTAAATCAGGATCATCCTTCCCATGATGCATCATACATATTCTTCACTTTTCAAGCCTTGTTTGCTGCACACAATGAACTTACTTTAAAATGGGGATCAATTGAGAAATAATAACCAATACTTTACTGTTTGAACTAATAAAATTGCTCTGTTTGTTAGTTATTTAACTGGATACAGCTAGACACAAAGCCCTAAATCCAGAAGCGTGGAAAATGCCATGTCAAAAATAGATTCCCTAGATTGTGTACATTATTTTTTGACAAATGTAGTTGGCAAAATGTGCCATAAAATAAACTGTAAAAGAAATTTCTGTCTTGTGGAAAAACAAGTGTAAAAATACTGGACATACCCATGAGGGAGCCCCCTGCAGCCATTTTGTAAGTCAGTCTCAGCAACGGCAGCAAAAAAACCTCACCTTCTTTGAAGTCACTGCACTGTGTGGGGGAGGGATACATACCTGCTGCCTGATAGGTCTGCATAATCATGCTTGCAACTACCAATAAAAAAGGAGCTGCTCAGAGCTGAGCAATCAGCAGCGAGCCCTGCAAAGTTTGCCTGGCAACTGAGGGGCAAAGGAGGTGATTCTATGGTCATGAAAGGAGGGTGAGAGGGGGGAAAAGAAGACCTATTGCTGGAAATCTGAAGACCATCAGAATTTGATAGCTTAAGCCAGTTATTTAAAATATAAACAATTTTATAAGAGCCAATCACAAGAATAAAAACCTCAAGCTGGTATACTAAAACACACCTTTGTCCATGCTTTAGTAAAAGATATGTTAAATCAACTAACATAATTAGAAACTGCTGCATATCTTTGCACTGGGATAGATAAGCTGCATGGGTTATTCTGGTCGTAACAGCGCTCTAATTTACTAGGAAATTTTGAGGTGACAATTCTTTAAATATGACCCAAGTCAGACCATATTTGCCGAAATAACAGCCGATGCCACACCTGTTCATCATACTTCCCTTGTGACATTAACTTACCTACGAATGCAGCTCAAAATGATCAAATACACATGCAGCCTTCCCTCGCCATTTCTGCTCTCACCCGCATCAACATACATGACACTTGTATACTCAAGTGGGAGGTGGGGGGGGTAGTGTGGTGGTAGGCAGGCAAGCAGGCAGAAACCAAAAAGCAACAAAATAAGTAATTGGCCAGGTTCTCAAAATTTCTTGTTGCTCTTTCATGTATTAACTATCCTTTGCCCTGAAATGCTTAGTTTGGATTGTTGTAAAATTTAAAAGATTCCCCAATCATTACCACTCATTGCTGTTTAAGAAACCACTTTGACCTTGAGGCAACTCAAGGAAATTCATGATGTACCTATCAAAACTACTTGATGAATGGTCTTGCATGAACACAAAAAAAACTAACTACTTCTTAGAAGGAGCTGTTTCTCTTGACTTAAATCAAATTAGGATGCAGCACCACAGTGTTAACTACATAAGTATGGTTATGGATTTTTGATATGATTGTTGGACCACTGACTAGTTTGTCTGCACAAAAAGAAAATAAAAATATCTAATTATGAAGAAATGTATATATAGACTATACAAATTGACCATATAGTCAATTGCATTAAAGTGAGCAGCTGCCATATCTAGAGGCAATGGCGAGAGCAAGGACATCCTTCCGTCGTTAATGTGGCAGTAGCAAAAAAGCTCCTCCAGGGGACAGGATGGTGGTGCCAACATGACATTTGCAGCCAAAGCAAGTCTCTGGGCACAATGGCAGCCTGGCAGCAGAAAAACTGGAGCAAATTCTTCTGGTCATTGGTGAGGCAGTGGAGAAGCAGAGCTTGGGACTCCTGGTTGCGGGGTGAGCGCCAGTTCAGTGAAGTCAGTGAGGTGGGTCCAGTGACAAAGAGACAGCGCCTAAGATGTGTGGCGACTCCTACATTGGTGAGGCCAGTGCAGGCAGCAGCAAGGCACTGGAGGTCTCTCAGTTACTGGAAGCTCTATGCCAAAGTGGACTAGGTTGGAAAGACTAATTCTCTGGACTTATTTCTTTAATTTCCTCATTTTTCTTGAGCTTTTTTGGTAAGAATCTGTACCTAGATGCCTTTGAACCTCAATGTGGTGATCTGTTAACTTTTCAATGTACAGAGGAACCTCAATCATCTGGCATTCGATTACTTGAATATCAAATTATCTGGCATGATCGCAAGGTCCCAATGCTCAGCTAACCTGTTATCCAGCATTCGATTAACTGAACAAAACACTGCCCACCCGTGTCTTTCAGATAATCGTGGTTGCTCTGTACTCAAATGAGTACGTGATAATAAAGCTAATTCAATTTAATCTACCAACTCCTGCTAATGTTTTATTACTAAGAGCTGTGAAGAATACTACAGAATAAAATTCTGCTCACAAATGCAAAAGCTTAAGAGGATATGTAACTTCATTCATACTATGTATTCAATTTAATATCCAAGATGAACAATTCATAATCACTGGGGGACTTGGATCTATTACATGGTTCTTTATAATTCTCCCCAAGTCAGTTTGAGATGCTACTTTAGAGATACACTGACAGAATTCAAATTTACAGCCTTTCATAGGTACACGATGAGCAGGTGCAGAGTAAATGGTCATACTAGTTAATAGATAAACACTCGCTTCAATCCAGGTTTCCTATTTCAAAATACTAATAGGAGGAATGAAACAGAGTTCTAGCCAAGGACTTGTTTCTTCAGATTTAAAGTTCAGCAGGAATTGCTTCACATTTAACACAGCCTCGTGACTTACCATTACCATTAGAAATCCACAAAATCCAAAAACATTTCTTTTGGACTATGATTTACCAAGAAGAAGGTTCAGAGCTATTTGAAAGGAAGGTTTTCCTAATTATATGATCAAAAAAATGTCAATTTAAGAGTTAACACAACCACACTAGATACTGAGACTAGCTTATAGTATTGTCCTATTGTAGATTAAAAAATACCGATCAGACTTTACCTTTTAACCAATTAATCTGGCACAACCACTCGCTGTATGTTCTTTCCCAACAATTAGCTTTTGCAAGAGTCTTAATTATTGCCTCAAAACAATAAATCAATACCACTAGTGACTGTTAATGGTGAAACATTTGTATTTATCTTCAGCCAGAAATATTGAGTAGGCAATCCACCTAGGTCAAGTGAAAACAGTTCAGCTTTCAGGGTTTGGAAGTAGTTAGGAAGGAGGGGAAGAGTTACTTATTGCAAGCTTTCGGACGTCTTTCCCTTCCACAGGCATATCCAGGTAGTGTCAAGGAGAAACAGAAACCAAGTTCAGAAGAGCAATGCTAGGCAACTTTCAGCCTATTGCATCCCATTTCTTTCAGAACTAAAACCAACAGTAAACTGGATCTCTAAGAAAATATTGGCTTCCTTTCCAAAGTTACTTGACTTTTTGGTCATTAGACAAGTCATAGCTCCCATTATATTTAGACTTCCAATTCCAAATTATACATATCTTTATTCAAAACCTTGGTAACCCCTTTTCATCTAGCATGTCCAAATGGTTCTATATTCCAGTTCTGGTTGCCAAAATCAAGGCAGCTTAAGCAGATTATAGTATCAAGAAGCCCAAACAAAACTGCTATCAAAGAAATTGCTGCTGGTTGCAGTCATATCTAGCAGAGAAATCTGGTTGCGGTCACCATAGATCACATATTCATATCCCAAGGAGATCACGGCAGGAATTCCTCAGGGTAGTGTCCAAGGCCCAACCATTTTCAGCTGCTTTATGAATGATCTTTCCACCATCATAAAGGTCTGAAGTGAGAGATGTGAAGAGATGGATGTTCAGTACCATTCTCAGAACGGTAGACCATGTCCAAATGCAGCATCCAGGCTTGGGCTGATAGTAGCAAGTAACATTCATTTAATGAGAGCTAGAAAGTGAACAGTTAAAGCATGGAAGGATCTAATCATCGTCCCCTTGTATACAATGGCACAGCTAACCGCTGAACCTCTCACAAATCAAAATCCTGGGTGATCACCAGGGGCCAGAAACTGAACTGGACCAACCATGAAAACACTACAGCTACTAGAGTGGGTAAACAGAGTTCCTGGTGTAGTGAATAATTCCACCTTCCATCCCCCCAATGGCTGTCCATCATCTCCAAAGCACAAGTCAGGAGTATGATGGAATACCTACCATTTGCTTATATGAGCAAAGCTGCAACAATATTCAAGTGTGACAGTACTGTACCTTTAAGGTGTTCTGCCCGGTTTTTCTTGCAGAGGGGCTTTGTTAAAGTGGCAGTCAGTAAGCAACTTTGAGTTCTCCCTGGGTATTCGGTTTTTCCAAAATGATGGGTGAGCAGGGTCAGACCCAGGAAGGCTTTTAGTTTTGCTTTCAGTTAATTGAGGTTGTTTCTGCTGTCTGAAGCGAAGAGTTAGAGTTCTCTGCTGCTAGACTATAGTCTTCGACAACAAAGCTTCCCCTTAAAATCAAAAGGGAGCAAAGTGCTTTCTTCTGGACTGGAACGAGACAGTACATGAGAATCATAACTGTTTTGCTAAATGCATTTTTTGCCAAAGGGCAGATAACAGACAAGTTGGTCTGCAAGTGTTAGGGAAATGAGTTGACAGGCATAGGTTAGCACAGGACTACAAAAAAGGTTCACAAGGTGAGTTCAGGAGCACACAGGTTTGGAGGGTATGAGGGTTATGGGTCAGATGCAAGGTATGAGGAAGTAGCCCCCTTCTCGTGCCAAGTTTCAGTCATGAGAGATTAGGACAAATTGTCCATATTCATGTTGAGGTATAGCACTTAATTATTCAATCATGTCTAAATTACATGCAATTGTCTTCTGAAAGTCCTACCATGACTGAAGAGTCCAATGAGATAATCTGCATATACATTCAGTAGCAGCTCGTGTAGTAGCTGCTTAGGAGAACCTGTACAATTACACTGCATCTGGCCTTCCTCTGGGAATGTTGGAAGTTGCTAGTTTGACCCAAGTGTTCCTTGAAACATGATTAATCAAATTTCAAAAGGGTCAAATGGCAATCTCTACATGAGCTGGTCAACCAGTTTCATCGAAGTGTGCTATTATTACTAATTAAAATTTGTGCATATTCAAGAAAGAAAATTGAAACAAAAGCAAGTAACTATGCAAGTACAATCTTTTAACTTTGCTAAGTTTCAGTCATAGCCAGAAGAGTCATGCAGTTTCAAAGAATAACATTCTTCCAGGAAAAAAAAGGGAGAATCTTTGACAGCAATAAATTTTGTTTGATGGATAGAGGGGGAAAAAAGGCAAGTATTCTGGTTTTGAATATTATCCTTCTACAACTAGGAAGAGTCTTCAATCCAATTAGATAAGTTAAAGTATGCCTTTCTTCTGGTTCTGCAAACTCAGCTTTAGTAGTCATGATCCAGGTCCTCATAGGTGGATGTTCTCTGGCTCCAATGGAAAGCTTTAAATAGTTCAGCTGCTAGATACAGAATGCTCCAACTAATGGTAACCGGAAGTAAAAGGAAAACCAACTCTTTAAAAATACTTTCCATTTATATTGCAGTTTTCACAACTGCTGGATGCCCAAAACAATTTAGAGCATATGAACCGATTTTAATTTGAAAGACACTGTTTCAACATAGAAAACAATGAATTTGTATACAGCTAGCTCTCAAACTCTCAAAATCAAACAAACAGTTATGCCTGTCTTCCACAAATTTGTTTGTCTTGCAAAAATTGCTGTCCACCTATTTGCCAATGTTGTGGGGGTTTAATCTTCATTCATCCATCCACAAGTTTAAAGAAAATTGAAAGAAAACAAGTTGAAACTGCACTGCACAAGTGCATCCTGCCACATTTACCATTTGCAAAAACAAAAATCCAACTACAAAAAGCAGGACTTTGTTCAAAATGTACTAACGATTAGTAAGTACTACGTTGGCTGATGGATAAATTAGTCAGGCATTTCTCCTTCAAAGGATGAGCATGGGATTTTTTTTCATCGTTAGATAATCCATAGTTAGGTGGTTGCTTTTGGAGTGACACGGATGCAGATCTGATTCTGTGACACTTTAAAAAGAGTAGGCAGTACCATGGTTTAACATCTCACTCAAAAACAAAAATGAGCCCCTCAATAATGGACTGGAACATCAATCTTGATTTTATGCACTCAGGTTCCGAATTGGGACTTGAACTACAACCTTAAGGTTCAGTTGAGTCACAATTACTGCTTTAAATATTGAAGCTAGATTGGAGGAATAGATATCCAGCATTTTTGATGCACAAAAAAGCTAGCTTTAGAAAAGATGTTGGGTCACTGGTTTGGCAAGGTATTGTTCAATAGCCATACATAAAATAATTCTTTTAAGTTCCAAAACTGGTCTTCTCCATTGATTTGATTTTGAACGAATGGTATTACTGAGGAATTTCTATCAAACCAGAAATAGCATATTATCCTTCACGGACTTGCTCTTCGCTCATTTAAGATGCAGCGCTGACACATGTTGCACAATAGTCAAAATTCTGTGAACAAAATAACCAAAGATTTAGTCTAAGACTATGCCATGCAGGATTCAGTAACCAATAGTTACTTGAGATACCATTTGGAATCTTGATAAGGAGACCAAGCTGATACTGGAATTCCAATTTTAGACGTTGGTGGTTACAAGACGTGTTAAGTACATATGCAAGTTAGTTAAATTAGCCAATTATAACAGTTCCATTCAACAGCTGGAGATACTTAAGGGGTTAAATCACAATATTTAATAAAAGGAACCCCCCTAAATGATTATATATGCCTTAAAATGTTTCAGAGATGACTGCAATGTGTAGAACTTAATCCAAGTTGTACTCTTACTCTTCGAAAAGATGCTTTGCAAAGTCTGTTGACACGTAATGTCAATATTATATCACCCTCTTACAAGATCATATTCCAAAGCTCAAAAACATTTTCAGCAAGTTAATCAGGATAACATTGAACAGACTATTTTTTGAAGATGTTGCTAGAAATTGCTCAGTTCTCAATGTTAGTCATTTAACAAGATCTCTGGAACAATGTGAAAGTTGTTCTGGTAATAGCAGTTTTCAACTGTTAAAACTAACTCAAAACTGGAGTTCATTTATCAAAAGCATCAATAGTACAGCTATCAAAAGAATGGCAATCCAAACACAAACAAGGTACTTTAAAAAGGAAAAACCAAAATCAAAAAGTAAAACAAAAAGAATGACAATTATATGGAGTTTTCAACAATGGATCAGAGCAAAATAAGCATTACCAGAATTAGGTCATAATTGAGCTATTATTTTGCATGTCTCCTGGCCGGACCCTGACATTTTTCTAAAAATGTCAATTAAAAAGCTTGGTTAGGGTCACAGGTAGTTCAGAGTCCAAAACTAGAGGGCACAGGTTTAAGGTGAGAGGAGAAGATTTAAAAAAAAAGGACCAGAGAAGTAACGTTTTCAGGCAGAGGGTGGTGTGTATGGATTGAGCTGCCAGAGGAATCATTGGAGTGGGTACAATTACAATATTTAAAAAGGCATCTGGATAAGAGGAGGTGGGGTGTTAGAAGAATATGCGTCAAATTCTGACAAATGGGATTAGGTCAGGTTGGGAAGTCTGGTTGGTGTGGAGGAGTTGGATAGGATAGATAACTAACTCTTCAGTACTAAAAATGGGTTGCTGTCAGGGTCAATAGCCTATTGTGTTCAGTGCCTTCCACCATTGATTCATTATTGCGTGTGTCAAACTGAATGAAGACGGGCACTTGTGATGCTAGGTACCTTAGGACAAGGCAAGTTCAATAAGCCACTCAGCACTTCTGGTTGAAGATGGCCGCAAATACCGGGAGGTTATATTTTTAAAATTGCACTGACATGCTGGATGCTGTTCATTGAAGAATGGGAGGATCCAAAAGTGTTCCTTCTCATTGGATTAGATTACTTAGTGTGAAAACAGGCCCTTTGGCCCAACAAGTCCACACCAGAGCCCAACCCACCCAAACCTATTCCCCTACAATTTTGGACTGTGGGAGGAAACCGGAACACCCGGAGGAAACCCACGCATACACGGGGAGAATGTGCAAACTCCACACAGACAGACAGTCGCCTGAGGCGGGAATTGAACCTGGGTCTCTGGTGCTGTGAAGCAGCAGTGCTAACCACTGTACTACCGTGCCACCCACTTTGTGTTAGTTGTTCAATAATCATCTGGATGCAACAGCACAGTTGGTTCTGATATAACAAGATAGTCCTGGTCCCACATGACCCCGCATTATAAGAAAATCGCATTATAACAGCACCATATAAACTAATGGGGCCAGTTATCAAAGGTAAGGAAAGTTTGTGTTTTACAAATAATCATCTAAATTCTTCAATCACATTATGGCCAATTCACATTGAAAAAAAACATACATTATAGCCAAAGCACCTGTACTACAATTCTTTTAGTCTGATTCGTTGGTTGTGAAATTCATTTAAGTCTATCATCTGCTGTTTTCAGTCATCCTGTGCTGTCATTTGTTTCTTGGCACTTCATTTTTAGATATGTCCCCACTGCTCCAGTCATGCTCTCATCTCCACATTGTTAGGCTGATTTGTTGACTTATATGGTAGGAGTTAAATGTATGCCACATCATGAGTTAACATATTATGGTTTAAAGTAATTGTCATTGCAACGTAGAGATCAGTTCTCTCTAATTAGCAGTGATTGTGTTAATGCAAATAAAGTGGCACTAACTTGGTTTCATCTTGCTGAAATCAAATCAATTGTGCAACTGTTTCTTGCAAAATAGAACTGAACTGTTCCCAATGTTCTGCTGGGTTAATACTGTTGTACAGACAGTGGGGTCTCTAAAAGGTAAAAACAATGACTGCAGATGCTGGAAACCAGATTCTGGATTAGTGGTGCTGGAAGAGTACAGCAGTTCAGGCAGCATCCAAAGTGCAGCGAAATCGACGTTTCGGGCAAAAGCCCTTTATCAGGAATAAAGGCAGTGAGCCTGAAGTGAGGAGAGATAAGCTAGAGGAGGGTGGGGGTGGGGAGAAAGTAGCGTAGAGTACAATAGGTGAGTGTGGGAGGGGATGAAAGTGATAGTGATAGGTTAGGGAGGAGAGGGTGGAGTGGATAGGTGGAAAAGGAGATAGGCAGGTAGGACAAATCCAGACAAGCCATGGGGACAGTGCTGAGCTGGAAGTTTGGAACTAGGGTGAGGTGGGGGAAAGGGGAAATGAGGAAACTGTTGAAGTCCACATTGATGCCCTGGGGTTGAAAATGTTCCAAGGCGGAACATGAGGTGTTCTTCCTCCAGGCATCTGGTGGTGAAGGAACGGCGGTGAAGGAGGCCCAGGACCTCCATGTCCTCGGCAGAGTGGGAGGGGGAGTTGAAATGTTGGGCCACAGGGCGGTGTGGTTGATTGGTGTGGGTGTCCCAGAGATGTTCCCTAAAGCGCTCTGCTAGGAGGCACCCAGTCTCCCCAATGTAGAGGAGACCGCATCGGGAGCAACGGATACAATAAATGATATTAGTGGATGTGCAGGTAAAACTTTGATGGATGTGGAAGGCTCCTTTAGGGCCTTGGATAGAGGTGAGGGAGGCGGTGTGCGCGAAGGTTTTACAGTTCCTGCGGTGGCAGGGGAAAGTGCCAGGCTGGGAGATTGCAAAGACCGTTCCATCTGTGACTACCTGGTCAGGTCCACACCACCCTCCAACCCACCCTCCCATCCTGGCACTTTCCCCTGCCACCGCAGGAACTGTAAAACCTGCGCCCATGCCTCCTCCCTCACCTCTATCCAAGGCCCTAAAGGAACCTTCCACGTCCAAAGTTTTACCTGCACATCCACTAATATCATTTATTGTATCCGATGCTCCTGATGCGGTCTTCTCTACATTGGGGAGACTGGGCGCCTCCTAGCAGAGCGCTTTAGGGAACACCTCCGGGACACCCACACCAATCAACCACACCGTCCCGTGGCCCAACATTTCAACTCCCCCTCCCACTCTGCCAAGGACATGGAGGTCCTGGGCCTCCTTCACCGCCGTTCCCTCACCACCAGATGCCTGGAGGAAGAACAACTCATCTTCCGCCTTGGAACATTTCAACCCCAGGGCATCAATTTCCCCTTCCCCCACCTCACCCTAGTTTCAAACTTCCAGCTCAGCACTGTCCCCATGACTTGTCCGGGCTTGTCCTGTCTGCCTAGCTCCTTTTCCACCTAGCCACTCCACCCTCTCCTCCCTAACCTATCACTATCACTTTCATCCCCTCCCACACTCACCTATTGTACTCTACGCTACTTTCTCCCCACCCCCACCCTCCTCTAGCTTATCTCTCTATGCTTCAGACTCACTGCCTTTATTTCTGATGAAGGGCTTTTGCCCGAAACGTCGATTTTGCTGCACTTTGGATGCTGCCTGAACTGCTGTGCTCTTCCAGCACCACTAATCCAGTGGGGTCTCTTAAGTCAGGTCTGAAAAATGGCTTTTAGTTCTGGCCAAGATTTAACCTACAATAAAAGATCAAGGTGATGCCTCTATAGTTTCAACAGTCAGACCCCTCTTCCTTGCTCTTCTAAAAAGGGAGACACGGTCACTATCTCAGGCCGAAAGGTGCTATTCCTTTGTTCCAGCATGCTGTGCACAAATCGGAGCCTAATAATTGAATTCCCTGCCAGTTGTTACATCTTGGTTATAATTCCACCTATTCTTGGGAATAAGTGGTTTTTAAATTTGGGGCGGCAAGGTGGCTCAGTGATTAGCACTAGGGACCCAGGTTCGATTCCAGCCTTGGGCAATTATCTGTGTGGAGTTTGCACATTCTTCCAGTGCCTGCGTGGGTTTCTTCAGCGTGCTCTGGTTTCCTCCCACAGTCCAAAGATGTGCAGAGCAGGTGAATTGGCCATGCTAAATTGCCCATAATGTTAGGTGCATTAGACAGAGGGAAATGGGTCTGGATAGGTTACTCTTCAGAAGGTTGGTGTGGACTTGTTGGGCCGAAGGGCTTGTTTCCATACTGTAGGGAATCTAAATTGCATTACACCATTGGTTCTTAGCTCAGCCAGCTGAGACTTCATTTTGCTCGGAGATCTTTGTCATGGATCTTCATGCCTACACAACCTATTAAGTCACCAATTACAGTGTTCTGGCAATCAATTCAAGATGTGGAACACAAGAACACGGCTGCATTAAAGATTTTAGTCATCTGCATCTGATTGGAAAGTCCAAACACTACAAGCTTTGTAAAGGTATGCCTCTCCTCCTTGTGCACATACTTGTAACTGCTCAACTAGTGCTGTCCATCAGTTGTCTTAAAGACTTGGAGCTTAATTTGCAGGCTGCTGCAGTCTTCCTTTTAGCCAATATTTATAGTGGCAAGAACAGTGAACTCATTTATTTGCTCTGAGTTAATACATTATATCAATGCATTTAAGTGAAAGCTAAACAAGCAAATGACACAAAAAAAAAGGGATATTTGTGTAACAGAAATGGGTGGGGAGGGTCAGGGTGAAAACAACGATGCTGCGAAGTGATTGGGCTGAATAGCCTGTTTGTATTTAGGATTTATGCCACAAACATTTTAGTTACGTTTACATACGCACTTCACAAATTGTTTACTGGCGGCAGGAAAGAATGGAGATCCACCAGGGACAAACTGTCAAAGATCATACTGTAACCCTTGTGGAGTACATGCAAAATTACTGTCTATAGAATGGAACTAATTGTAGTTATTGTGACGGGTACTGAGGCAGTGAAAAACTTTGTCTTGCGAGCAATACAGGCATATCACATAGTTAAGTAGCATAGATAGTAAATAATAAGTAAACAGCGGCAAAAACAAAAAACACGGGTACAGACGAATGTTAAGAATTTGAGAGTCCATTCATTATTCTAACAACAGTAAGGTAGAAACTGTAATGAAACTAGCTGGTGTGGGGGGTCAGGCCTCTGTATCATCTTCCTAATGGCAGAGGTTGTGTAAAAACATTGACAGGGTAGGATGGATCTTTGAGAATGGATCTATAGTTACATCATCAAATACTACCGTTTGCATCCTAAGGGAAAAATTAGACATTTCATGGCTGATCCGAATCTGGTCTTAGAACACTTCTATAGTTTGGGGGTGGGGGGAGGGAAAAAGAGCGAGCGCGAGAATCAACACATCTGTATCTATTAAGTCTCCCAAGAATCCTTCATGTTTCAGTAAGGTCACACCTCAGCCTCCAAAACGCCAATGAGTACAAGCCCAAACATTTCCATCTCTCAAGACTTGGTACACCTCCATACTTAGGATCAACACAAATGAGCCTTCTCTGGATTGCCTCCAATGTCAGTACATATTTCCTTAAGATGCCCAAAAATTATTATATTCCAATTATGGTCTAGCCACTGCACTGTATAGTTTTAGCAAGACTTCTCAAATTTTTACTACTCTTATTTCCTTTGAAATAGGCCAACATTCCCAATGAACTGCTGAACTTGGATGCAAACTCTTCTTTGACAAGGACTCCCAAACCCCTCTGTGCTGTTGCTTTCCAAAGTCTTTTGGATATTAAAATGTTTATCTCTATTCCGCCTGTCATAGTATATAACCTCATTAACCAACATTATATCCCATCTGCCAAGTTTTTGGCCACTCCCTTAACTTATCTATATCCTTCTGCATACTGTTAGTTAGCCGTATCACTTGCCTTTCTACCCATTTGTCATCTGCAAACTTGGCTATAGTATGTTCACTTTCCTCATCCAAGTGTGACAAAGCTGCTCCTTTAACAAGGTTATGTTGTCCTTGGCTCCCTCTCCCACCCCCAGAGAAGTTGTTCAAGACATAGACTCCGCAAAGTCTAAGTTGAAGGGTTTTAGGGCCAGTTTGATTGTAGCTAACTGCCTCAGGAATCTGGCTTTCAAATTTTTGAAAAAAAACTTGTACAACAGAAGAGGTGTGGCCAGTTCTCCCAGCTCTGCTTTTAATCTAGTTTGGTTTGGTTTTGAGCAGTAGTGTGGTAGAAGCTGGTCCAGGCTGGTACACTCTCTTTCTGACTTCTATCTGGTAAGAACCGGTGTTTGATTTTACCTTTTGTTGCAAGTATTTGGAATGACATCATTAAATTGGGATGATTTGCTGGGTTTTCAGAGAGGTTATTTGGTATGATGTTTTCTGTTGTGGGTGTTTGATTCAGTAATCTTGTAAATAAATTGTTTTGATTAAAATTAAGAAGTTTGACTAGTCGCATTGCTCCTGGAATATCCACTTTACACCTGCTTAAAAACTAGCAAAGTTAGGGCCTGGGCTACTATATTGAAATGTTGAGGCGTCTATGAAACAGTTCCAACTACATAAAATCCTTTGTGCCTACCCCAACCAATCTGACTCTCGAATCTGCAAGACTGGAGTCACCACAATTACTGTTTTTTTAAAAAAAGTGCCCTCATTATTTCCTGCTCCACCACACTGCAACTCCAACAAGTCATCTTTCTCATTTTATTTCTTACCTCCGCCCATTTGGATTCTACATCTTCACTCAACTAGGTAGGAGAATTGAGTCAAAGTCTGTAGTTCTTCCCATATTTCTCAATGTCTCAATGAGATGGTTTCTATGCTATCGTTTCTTGATCCATCTATCTGTAAATGTAGCAAAGCAGAAATTGAAGAGCACAAGAAAATTGGTGTCTATGAAGACTGTCCCATTGACCATTCTAATTAACAGAAGCAGCAAACTGAGGTAGTTAACAATCTTAAGATATTTGGAGCTCAAAACACAAATTCAATAGAAGTGCTTTCAGGATTAGAGTCCTTGAATGGTTAGCAGCTTAAAGCCAACAAAACAGTAAGATGTGGCATTTCAAATTCTTCATTTGTTGAGACATCGATCTTTACAATTCAACATTTCAATTTAATATTAAAAGAAAGTACTTCTGAATAGATGGCATCCAATCACAGTTTGGATGAGATGTGTTTTTCCACTATCAAGTCAAAACATCAACAGCAATTATGTTGGCAAACATTCATGTGCATTACTGAATGTAATAAGCTGCTGGTTCACAGCAAATGTACCTATGATGGGAACTCAAGCCAGCAAAACCAAGAGTGGTGAAAAAGTGAAGAAGATATGAGCAGGTAGGGGAGGATTTAAGATTAGGGTTGCTTGACAAAGGCTCAACTGGCACGACTTTGACCAGATAAGAACCTGCAATAAACAATGAGGTGCTGGAGGAATGGGTAGTGGTTTAAAGAGGTGAAGAACATCCATTGTGTAATGCCAGTTAATGAGGTGAGGAACATCTGTTGTGTCATGCCAGATGACTTAATCTTTACTGCTGATGCTCGCTGATTGGAACAGTCACCCAATCAATATAGATGTTGCCTTATTTGGATGCAACCTGTAAGTGGCTATATAATTCCTTAAGAATCTGTTGTTCGAGAGAAGATAGAGAAATTAGTTTTTTTGTGTACACAGGTGATTGCTCTCCCTCCAGGACTTGGAAAAAAATGAAGAGAAGGTATAGCCATACTGTGTCTCAGAATTTACTTCCACTGATATGGGAACGGGGTTACATTACGCCACACAGTCAGAGGTGGACAGTACAAAAACCGATCTTTTGGTCCAACTTGTCCATGCTGACCAGATATCCTAAATAAATTTAGTCCCATTTGCCAGCATTTGGCCCATATCCCTCTAAACCCCGTTCTATTCATATACCCAATACTTATTAAATATTGTAATTGTACCTGCCTCCACCATTTCCTCTGGCAGTTCATACCATACACACACCACCCTCTGCATAAAAAAGTTGCCCCTTTGGTCTTTCCCCTCTCATCCTAAACCTATGCCCTCTAGTATTTTCAGCCTGGAGAAACGACCCTGGCTATTTACCCTGTCCATGCTCATGATTTTGTAAGTTTGTGTAGGTCATCACCCCTCAGCTTCTGACATTCCAAGGAAAATAGCCCCAGCCTATTCAACTTCTCCCTACAGCTCAAGCCCTCCAACCCTGGCAACATCGTTCCTGAACCCTTTCAAGTTTGACAACATCTTTCAGGGAGACCAGAATTGCACAGTATTCCAAAAGTGGCCTAAACAAGATCCTGTTGAAAATGTGTTGCTAGTTAAAGCACAGCAGGTCAGGCAGCATCCAAGGAATAGGAAATTCGACGTTTCGGGCATAAGCCCTTCATCAGGAATGAGGAGAGGGTGGCAGGCAGGTTAAGATAAAAGGTAGGGAGGAGGGGCAATAGAGATGTGATAGGTGGAAGGAGGTCAAGGTGAGGGTGATAGGCCGGAGTGGGGTGGGGGCGGAGAGATCAGGAAGAGGATTGCAGGTTAGGAGGGCGGTGCTGAGTTGAGGGAACCGACTGAGACAAGGTGGGGGGAGGGGAAGAGGAAACTGGAGAAATCGGAGTCCATCCCTTGTGGTTGGAGGGTTCCCAGGCGGAAGATGAGGCGTTCTTCCTCCAACCGTCGTGTTGTTATGTTTTGCCGGTGGAGGAGTCCAAGGACCTGCATGTCCTCGGTGGAGTGGGAGGGAGTTAAAGTGTTGAGCCACGGGGTGGTTGGGTTGGTTGGTCCGGGTGTCCCTGAGGTGTTCTCTGAAGCGTTCCGCAAGTAAGCGGCCCGTCTCCCCAATGTAGGGGAGGCCACATCGGGTGCAGCGGATGCAATAGATGGTGTGTGTGGAGGTACAGGTGAACTTGTGGCGGATATGGAAGGATCCCTTGGGGCCTTGGAGGGAAGTGAGGGAGGAGGTGTGGGCGCAAGTTTTACATTTCCTGCGGTTGCAGGGGAAGGTGCCGGGAGTGGAGGTTGGGTTGGTGGGGGGGGTGTGGACCTGACGAGGGAGTCACGAAGGGAGTGGTCTTTGCGGAACGCTGATAGTGGAGGGGAGGGAAATATATCCCTGGTGGTGGGGTCCGTTTGGAGGTGGCGGAAATGACGGCACATGACCTCTCAACTCCTGTACTCAATGCACTGACCAATAAAAAGCCAAGCACACCAAATGTCATCTTCACAATCCTATCTACCAGTGACTCTACTTTCAAGGAACCACAAATCTGCACTTCAAGATCTTTATTCAGCAACACTCTTCAGGTCCATATTTTACAGGAAAAAAACATTAAATTGAAAAATAACATTTCTTATTTTCCTTTGTTCACATCTTGTATGCATTCCAGTCTCCTCCTGCCAGCAGTACAGCAATCCATCATTTTCAAACCCTGTCAATTTGGTCAGCAAGCGAGTCTGCATTAGCTATGCAAGTCAAATCACAGGCAATTCCTTCCATAGTCAGTGAAACAATTCAAGCAACACAAGAGAGTTTCTTCACATTGCTTTTTGTTTCATTAGTGATAAAACATGTGCTCCCACTTAATATAGCACAGACTTCTTTGATAAACAGACATGAATTGATTTTGGTTTTCCTCTACTTTTGTGACCCAAGTGTCTAAATTATCCTTTTAAGTCAGAATTTTGCATCAAAGTCAAGTCGCAACAGCATATTATAGTCCAACAGGCTTATTTGAAATCACAAGCATTTGGAATGCTACTCCATCAAAGAGTCAGACTTTATCCAAAGCAGCACCCTGAAAGCTTGTGGTTTCAAATAAACCTGTTGGATTACAACCTGTTATTGTATAACTTCTGACTTTATCCATACCAGTCCAACACCAACACCTCCAAATTTTGCATCAGTAGACTCATTCTCTGAAAAACAGGAGGAAAACACCAATGCTAGTTTGGTTTTAGGATAAATGAAACTTCAAAAATTAACATACAGAGAGACAGTAAATAAGGAGCAGTAAAAAGAAAGATTGTTTGATCACAAGTTACACCATTCCATGTATCCAAAACCCTCGAGGTTCTTTTCTGAATATGTTCCTACAGCATTGATGTTCCTCAAAAGCCTTTTAGCTCAATTCCACTCAAAACAAAATGGAATGTTTAAAGACTTTCCTGGACCTCCTTTGAGAAAACCCAATTAAGGTTGAAGGGGCTTTCAAGAGACAGATTTCTAAAGTAGTAAACAAGCAGAATACTCCAAAAGTAATTGACAAACAATAGCCCTTTGGGTGATTTTCTGAATTATTTATTCACTACACCTTGTCAGGATTTAAACCACACACATCCGAAGAGGAGTCCTTTAATGGTACATAAATCTAATAGGTCCCATTCTTGCTCGAAGCTAGCAAGATGTATGTATTAGCACTACAACAACATCAAAAATTTGTTCCAAAGCAAATCACTTATACAAGTTAGTAAGACCGAAACCAGGCATGCTAAAATGGTGTTTCTTGGAGAGGTGGGCTCCAGATAGAGTTGCATGTTATCATATCTGAGCTAGGCATTGGCTTCAATTTCTAAAAACAGCAGCAACTTGAATTGTCTGTAGTCAAAATAAAATTACTGTACATAAGTATTACTTCAAAAGTATGAGTGCAATTGCATCAAAATGTAGTTAATAAAGCAACTTAGAGATTTACATTAGACAAGTAATTTTTTCACAACTTCAATGGATAGTGTTGAAATTTTGAGAACAGCATATTTTCCACATTTCAATAGAAACATCACTATTTACTGACCCCATTATATAATGGTGTATAAATCCCTCATTCAAGCTGTCACTTTTTAAAAAACTCTACATGTGTTCATTTGATCACAAATGCCTTCTAAATGTCCTAGAGTGGCCAAAAAGTATTTTGCATTGTTAACTTTTTCCATACTTGTAAAATCATTTTCCAAACTACTTTCCTCACTAAATCTCATTTTAAAATACCCAAAGTCAACACGTTTGTTCTGCTTTCCTTAGTAACGTGGAAGTTCTAGACAGACTCTTAAATTTAAGTTTCACTGCAGAAACATACACAATGACTGATTATCAGAATGCATTTTCCAAATGATGACAGCAATTAGCCCTCAGTACGACATTTTTTAGATTAGATTACTTAATGTGGAAACAGGCCCTTTAGCCCAAAAAGTCCACACTGACCCGCCAAAGACCAACCCACCCAGACCCATTCCCTTCCATTTACCCTTTCACCTAACACCACGGGCAATTTAGCATGGCCAATTCACCTAAACTGCACATTTTTGGACTGTGGGAGAAACCAGAGCACCCGGAGGAAAACCACACAGACACGGGGAGAATGTGCAAACTCCACATAGTCACCTGAAGCTGGAATCGAACCCGGGTCTCTGGCGCTATGAGGCAGCAGTGCTAACTAACCACTGTGCCACCCAATGATGCGCTGTCCAAATCATTAATGGTCTCACTGGAAAAAACTTCAGTATATCCAACATCTCTACAGCTTGTTCCAAGGTTTATCTCGCAAACACAAATCCCTGAAGCAAAGTGATTCTCCGAGATTAAAAGGGGATTTAACTCCAATCTGGCAGCATCTGTGGGAAGAAAGCCAAATTAACACAAAGTTCGGTGATTTTTCATCAGAACAGTTCTTAAAGAAGTCACCAAACTTAAAATGAAAACTTATTCTTCCCACAGCTGCTGCCAGACCTGCCAAGTTTTTCCAACAATTTATGTTTTGCTTCAGATCGCCAACATCTGCAGCTTTGCTTTGTTTTTAAAAAAAAGGTGATTTGACACTTATCTGTAAAGAAGACACTCATTGGTAAGGTCAGAATCTAAAGTAGTTCACTCAAGTTCCCATAGATAGTTGCTTCCTATTTTCAAATTAAAGATATTATATTTAATGCAATATTCTGGGGCTACCACTGATCAGAAACTGAACCAGACTAATCATAAATACAGTGGTCACAAGGAAACAGTCAAAGCCAAGAAATACTACAAGTAACTCAACTCCCAAAACCTTGTCCATCGTCTAAACAAGGCACAAGTCAGGGTATGATGGAATACTCCACCACATGCCTGGACAAATGCAACACCAACATCACTTAATCATTTTAACACCATCCAGGACAAAATGCATTCCCTCCACCAATGCTCAGAAGCAGTTTGCACCAACAAGATGCACTGCAGAAATTCAGAGATTCTTAGATTGTTTAAAATAAACTCATCTTCCAAGAAGAAAAAAGGGCAGCAAATGTTGGAGCACCACGTGCAAACTCTCCTCAAAGCCATTCACCACCCTACCTTCGATGTGCATCGCCAATCTTAGTGTTGTTAGGATAAAATCCTAGAACACCTCCTATTGGCTTTAACATTCTACCTTCAGCAGAGTGCAGCAGCTCAAGGTGACAACTTTGAAGTGGAGGCAATGGCCTAATGTTATCACTAGACTATTAATCCAGAAATTCAACTAGCATTCTGGGGACCTGGGTGCAAATCCCACCGTAGCAAATGGCACAATTTGAAATGAACAATCTAATAGTGACCACGAATCCACTGTCAATTGTTGGAAAAACTACTGATTCACACTTGTCCTTCAGGGTCAGAAATCTGCCATCCTCACTTTCTCTGATCTACACGTGACTCCAGACCCACAGCAATGTGGTCGACTCCCAACCGCCCTCTGAAATGGCCTAGCAAGCCAAATCAGTTCAAGAGCAGACAGGGATATAGCAATACATGCTCGCCAGCCAGAGGGGCCAACATCCCACGAGAGAATTAAAAAAAGAACAAGCCTTTAAATGTGTTTCCTCTCCACTCCTACACCAGAGTGCTTTGACCCGCTCTAAAATTTAAAATTCTATTCAAACCAGAACAGAAAGCTTCAAGTGTCTGTATACAGAATAAAATGGCGAGGGCAAAACTCAAGATTCATTGTGGAATCAGGGAGATGGTGCAATACTGCATGAAATCTCACTGCTAAGCACAGAGACATTGCTATTTGGTCCTCTTCTTGAAATGTTACAATCTCTAGTGCAAGTGTTCCCATAAAGTTAGAGAATTCCAGGATATTGACTCGGACCAGCAAGCAACAGCAAATCAAAGTCTTGAAAAGGAACTTGAAAGCTGTTGTGTTCTCATGGCCTTATTCCTTCACTGATAAGTGCTTGGGAGATTGCTTTGGATGAGGTAATCGAGTTGCCAGTTTCACAAGCAAAATAACAAGGCATCCAAGTGCAATTCTCACTCCTATTTCCACTTCTACAAATTCAGTTGTTCGTATCTACTCATTTAAACCTATAAAAGGTAAAGTCACCATAGTCCCCTGAGAACCATTCCCTACTTCCATTGGAGAGACAACTGGTGGTAAGTTTAACCTGTAGGCTCACCATACCTCAGGTAAGGGGAGAGTTATGAGAAGGTAGGCCACTGTGATCTTAAGAGCAGGAATCAGACTAGGAAGCCAGCAATTCCAGTCAACTCAGCTGAGCTAAGTGAGACAGCATGAATTAGATTTTTGTTGTCATTCATTGCAAAATATTAGTGTTCACAGATAATAGAAACAACATCCTTTCCTTCATGTTTCAGGGGTGAACACCAAATACATCTGTCCATTAGCTAAAATCATCCAACACCAGAATAAATCAGTGATTAAATGAGAGACTTGCTTAGTTTTCCCACTTCAGAAATATTTAATTATGACAACACCCAGAACTCATTAAGGATGGTGGTACGTATATGCACAAAAGATTTGAATGCAAAAAATCTTTACAAAAGAAGTGTGCATGTGCAGATGCTGGGTTGGATTGGGGTGGACAAGGTCAAAAAAAAATCAAGACACCGGGTTATAGTCCAATAGGTCTATTTGAAATTGCAAACTTTTGGAGCTCAGCTCCTTCCAAATACTGCGCCCGAGGAAGGAGATGAGCTCTGAAAGCTTGCAATTTCAAATAAACCTGTTGGACTAGAAGCTGCTGTCACTTAATTTTTGACCATGTTAAAGAATAACAAAGCATGTAGTGGTACAGGGAAAGTCTTCCAAGTTCACTTAATATAGCAGTTTCTGCCACCTGACACACCACCCCACCTCTGCAAAAACTCTGCACGTAAGCATTGTCAAAGTTTATGGTAAGATGACTGCAGTTATGTTTTAATTGGAAAGCAATTTTAATTATTCATTACTAGTTCAGTATGAAATGCTAAAATCCTGCAAAAGAGAAAGCTGGCCCATGCCCTCAAGTTATCAATATTATCACCTGAAACTTTCCTTTAATATGCATTAGAATATTTCAAATTATTATCAAAATGCCTGTTTGTGAATCACATGATCATGATCTTAAGTACATTCTAAGCTCAAAGTTAGGCTTACTTCATTGCTAAAATTTAGAATTTTTTCAGCATCATGACATGGGACTTAATTTTTTTCTCATTAGGTAGAACCAGATTTAGTAAAGAAATCTTAATTTCCAACCTTTCCCCTCCCTCCAGTGGAGCAGGATTGCTCTCTACAACATTTGATTTAATGCAGGTAGCTTGACCTAATAATTTTGGTTTTCTTTGGTGTTCAAATATTAAAGGTTTATGCTGTGAGTGTTGTGATTAGAACAGCATTTTACTCCAGAATGAACTGAACCATTGATCTGTACAAATAGATAGATACATGTCAAGCTCTTATGTCATACCACCTTGATTTTTACAAATAGATATATTAAGGTGAAGAGGTGACTTTAGCTTGTGGGCAACACGGTTAGGTCAGGAATATTCTAGAATTTTACCAGTTGATATTGCATAAAGAAAAATTCTCCCACATCCCTTCTAAAATGAGTTAATGCTATAAAAGGTGAAATCAGACTTTACTGCAGATTATGCTTGAAGTCATGTCAGGATTTGACAAATTCAAAATTGCTAAAGACAAAAATACAAACTGGCAATAATTATATTCAGGTATATTTGGTAATCCTGCTATTTCAAAATATTGATTATAAAATCATGGACATTAACTTCAATCCAAAAAAAAAAAGACCATTGAAGTAGTGTTCAAAATATTGTAATGGAAACTCTAATTTGAAGCCTTACTTTGTAAGCTAGGATTGCTCTCGCATGCCTATTAACTACATGGGAGTTGGTTAGCTCAGCTGGCTTGACAACCAGTTTGCAACAGGATGACAACAGCATAGGTTCAATTGCCACACTGGCCAAGCTATCATGAAGGACCACCTTCCTCAATCTCTTCCCCCTCGCTAGAGGAGTGGTGACCCACAAGTTAAAACACCAGTCATCTGCGAGAGCAGCCTGAATGGTCTGGTGGGATTATGGCAACTATGTTTTAAAAAAACCATTGCTCTGTTTGAGAACTAAGTGTGTGACAGTGTAGTCCAAATCAAAAGGAGAACAAAGTGCTGCTTTGATGTTATTTGTGCCTCAAGAGTATGAAGAGCAAGAAAGCTTCTTGATTCCAACTCGAAATACTAGCCAATGATCGATGCTAGAAACTGAAGGCAAATAGGTGTTGTGAAGAGTCAAAAAGATCCAAGTACAGGAGTGTCTAAGTTCAGAAATATAAAGAAATGAGAAACTGGGTGGTGCCATGGAAACCGGCAGAAGCTGTTGAGCCCAACACCCGCTTCAGATGTGCTCTTGATTTAATTTCAAAGACAGTAGAAGTGGAACTGCCAATTTATTAACAAAACTCAAAACAATCATACCTTTCAGTTTATTTCAAGCAGACCATTCAGCTTTTCACTTTGGTCTCTCCTAGGGGGGGAAAGAAAACAAAATCCTGTTACGCCCTGAGGGAGAAGTATCTAATATGCATTATTAAGCAGAAAACAAAATTTAAGACACCTTTCAGTTAGACAGCATGAAAAAAGGGTAGCATTTGACTGCATCAAGCATTGTGCCCAAATAAAAGTGGTCTTAGAATAAATTAACTGTCTAGAATAAGCCAGTATTTCAAATCTTGGTGTACACTGGGCAAAAAAAAGTGTGTGTGTGTGTGTGTGTGTAACTTTTAAAAAAAAAACAATATTTTGGTCCATTTTAAAAGAGTTTTATAATTATCAAAAGGAACTTTGAAACCTGGAGAATGTCCTTCACAACCACCACTGTACTGTTGAGTTTCATTGAATAATTCCCATTAGAAAGTGTCTGTTTTGGTGTAATGTGAGACAGTACTTTAATATACCAATCAATCTATGGTAAACCAGCAAAATTTGTGCAGGACCTAATAGAATTGCAGTAACAATGAACAGTTGGGACTTGAAAAAACAACCTATATTATTAAACCTAAAAAAACTTAGGCAATTTTGAAAGCAGATCTTGTACATTATATTCAGAAGGAATCATGTGGTGATTTTTCAGTATTGGAATCTGGCAGTTCTGATCTCCAAGGTATGCTGAACCGCTCTGAGCGGCTCTATGATAGTTTGGTGATGGAGTTTTAGTGGTTGAAAGAGTTACTTAGTCAATTCCTTTTTCTGGGTAGTCTCGTTATGGTACAATACCAGTTAAACACTCGTGATACGGCTCCTTACTGAAAACCCGGTCTTCCAGTTAACCTTTACTGCTCCACGGTTCTGTACCTTGCTTCGAGCACTGTCTGTGTAGCTCCCTACCAAGATATTTTATGCATCACCTCTGCGGGAGCAATCCGTTCTCAGACCTTGCTGCTCAAGCTCTAGCCATTTGACAGCTGTGCAGGTGGCTTCATAACTCCAGGCCCACGTCCTTCCCTCCAGATTGCAGCTTTTCTTATTGGTAGTTTTTGCATCTGTTGCAAGGTCATAGGTTTAACCTCCCTTTTGGCTTGGCTTTCTGCAGTGTTGGCAAAATGAACACTGCAGATGCTGGAGATTAGAGTCAGTGTGTGGTGCTAGAAAAACAGCAGGTCAGGCAGCATTCAAGGAGGAGAATCAATATTTCAGGCAAGAGCCCTTCATCAGGGAGTGTTGGCAGTGTTGAGAGGGGTGGATGGGTGACCTATCAGTAGACAATCCTGATTTCTGCTGTTCAAGGTTGATTCTCTTGCCCAGGGTGGGGGTACGAGTGCGAATTGTGAACCTTATACAGAATCCCAGTTTTTCCATTTTTTAAAAAATTATCAGAAACTAATTGTAGAAGGTAAAGTTAGGAAGAACAGATAGGGTTATAACTCCCCAAAAGAATGAAGCATGAATATCCATTTCCAATTATGACACTTTTCCTTTCAGGGGATGATAGCTTCACTGGCACCCATCCTTAATTGCGAGGGAAAAGTTAAATTCAGCCAGTCAACTACATTGTGGTAGGTCTGGAGTCACATGCACGCCAGACCAAATAAGGATGGCAGGTTTCCTTCCCCATAAAAGAGCACACTGGGAACTAGATAGTTTAAAAAAAAACCCAAAAATATTGATATTTTCATGGTCACCATTTCGGAGAATGGCTTTCAATTCCATATTATATTTTATAGCTAGATTGAAACAAAATCACAGCTGCATTTTCAGCATTTGAACCCATGTATCCACTGCACTAGTCTGGGGATCTGAATGAACAGATGAGTGACATTTCCACTAGACCTTCAAAAGTTTGCCTCTGATTCAGTAGTTGCACTCCATGTCAATAAAGGAGATCGAAACGGAATACATCAACTCCTCGTATCCATCAATTCACTAAGTACAGATCCGCGTACACAGTTAGCCCCAGATGCCATCATTTGTTTTTCCCGTGACTCATCCAATTTGATCGCATAGTCCTCTAAGGAGTAGGTGAGTTACACTGTAGCAATATTAGTTTTTTTTTTAAAAATCTGCAGCAAGTCCGTGCCCCTATCCCAGTGGGGTGGTGGTGAGGATTTGTTGTAACGGTTTTCATGTTAAAGACACTCAAAAGTATACCTCATCTCCAAATCCGCTCAGTGAAGCAAAAAAATTTTCCAAAACAAGATTAAGAATCTATAATGCACAATAGACCTGGGGAGGTCAGATATCAACCCTTGCAAATTTATAAAGTAGTAAAAACAGATAACACATTAGTGATCTTAACAACTTTTTTTTTGCAGTAATCTCAGCTACCCAAATCTTCCCAGGGACATTGCCCATCCGAATAATGGTAAAGATCAAGTTGACTCTACATAGATTAGGGAAAGATGTTACTACTTGCTCTGGAGTTGGGAGGTGTTGAAAAGACAGTCAGCGGTTCTTCTGCTTGTTGTTTATCATCTAACACTTTTCCAATTGTATGTGAACTTCTGCTTAGACGATGCCATCCTCTGTCTCCTGCAGTTCAACAGCTGTTGAAACCATTGTGGAGACTCACATGAATGAATTAGTGACTACTTGGCTTATTTGGAATCAGTGCCATAGTACAGAAAAAAGCTAACAAAATTAATGTAAATTTAGAGGAGATTGTGGAATACTTGGAAAAGAGGGCTGAGTTAGCATAGGTTTAAAAGGGAGATCATGCCATCTGTTGAGGGGTTAACAAAGGAGATACAATGGATGTGATGTATTTGGATTTCTACAACACCTTTGACAAAGCCTCTACACGGAAGCTGCTAAACAAGATCAAAGCCCAGTGTCAGGGACAAGCTGCTGACCTAGATAGAGGACTGGCTGACTGGCAAAAAGCAGAGCGAGGGAATAAAAAAAAGGGTCTTTTTCAAGATAGCGACCAGTGATTAAGAGCTCCACAGGGATCAGTGTCGAGACTAACACTATTCACATTATACATTAACAAATTGAATTGAAGGAATGCTAGGCATTGTTGCTAAGTTTGCAGATGACAAAAAAAAATGCAGAGGAAAATGTAGTTGAGGTGGTAGGGAAGCTGAAGGACTAGTACAGGCTAGGAGAGTGGGCAAAGAAATTGCACATGGAATACATGTGGAAGGTTACCCATTTTCGTAGGAAGAAGAGAGGCACAGATTATTTTCTCAACAGGGAAAGGTTTTAGAAATCAGGGACTTGGAATCGTGGTTCAGAATTCCCATAAAGGTTACATGCAGGTTCATTTGGCAATAAGGAAGGCTGAATACAATGTTCGGATCGACAAGGGCTAGAATACAAGAGTAGGGACATTTAACTGATGCTGTATAAAACTTTGGTCAGATCACATCTGGCATATTGAGCAGTTTTGGGCCCCATATCCAAGAAAGAATGTATTAGGTTTGGCGGTCATCCAATAGTTTACAAGAATGATCCTGGATATAAAAAGCTTCTCACCTGAGGAGTGGTTGAGAACACTGCGTCTGGACTTACAATTTAAAAGAATTTCAAAGAAGTGGGAGTAGGGAGTTGGTGAAGACATTGAAACTTAGTTTCCACTAGGACCTGTGAAAGGCATTATCCTTCATAAATGAGACAAGCTGGAATTTCTTCAGCCAGTGAATGGCAAATCTGTACAATTTACTGCCTCCACAGCCTTCTGTGACAAAGTCACCGAGTATATTGGAGACAGGTAGTTAGCTCTTGATTAGGATGGGTCCAACAAAAAAGGTTACTGGGAGAAAGCATGAGAGTGTACTTTAGAAAAACAGTTATGATCGAATGGCAGAGCAGGCTCAAATAAGCAGAAAGGTCTAATCCTGCTCCAATACCTAATGGCCCCAATTTAGGTTGAACATTTTACATAAGCAGCCACAGAAATTAAGACATAGCAGCAACTCTTATTTCAAATCTAACTCCGCTCATATCTTGGCAAAATGTGAAGCCACCATCAACGAGAGAGAACAGAAGAGAAAGCAGCCTTTGCTCAGTTATGATCAAGTTGTACTTCACAAGAGACCTGAGCAAATAATCAAGCCAGATACTTTAGTATAGAAGAAGTTGAAGAATTGCTGCAATTGATGTTGTCATCTTTCAGGTGAATTGTTCACACTAATCTATCCTACTAGGTGACCATAATAGATGAATTTTTCTCTTCTCCCAACAATTTTTAAGCATCACCAGCATGGAGGAGGCTCACTGATTCAGCTTAACAGTATTTGTAGAATCATGTAGGAAAATTGGCAAGTTATCCTACATTAAAACAGCAAATACCAAAAGTACTTTGAGTGTGAAGCACTTCAGGATGTATGTATTCAATAGAAGAGCTAGTGACTTTCAACAAGAATCTTAGTATGCGCATGGGGAATCTGTTTTAAATAACGGTCACCCTCATCTACAAGCAGAAGGGGGAGAGGGACGAAATTAGAAATTGGAGACCGATCTCACGGTTAAACAGACTACAAAATCTTGTCTAAGGTCAAAGGTCATCGCTAACCAAGTCAGGTCTGCTCTGGGAGCGGTGATCCACCCCGACCAAACCTGTGCTGTACCGGGCAGGAAGATCTCGGAGAGTCTTGCATTCCTCAGGGATACGATCGCCTACGTGCAGGACAGGGGAGTGGAAACCTGCCTCATCAGCCTGGACCAGGAGAAAGCCTTTGACAGGATATCGCATACATATATAAGGGATGTCCTCTCCAAAATGGGCTTTTGGGAGGGAATCTGCAATTGAATCAGACTGCTCTACACCAACATTGTCAGTGCAGTCTCAATCAATGGGTGGGAATCAGATAGCTTCTCTGTAAGATCTGGAATCAGGCAGGGCTGCCCACTCTCTCCTGCCTTGTTTGTGTGTTGCATACAGCCATTTGCCGAATCCATCAGGAAGGATGAGAGCCTGAGAGGGGTGACTATTCCTGGCAGCGGAGGCTTACAGGTTAAAGCCTCCCTGTACATGGATGACGTCGCCGTTTTCTGCTCGGATCCGCTGTCCGTGCGCAGATTCCTCTGCATTTGCGACCAGTTCGAATGGGCCTCGGGGGCCAAGGTAAACCGAGGGAAGAGCGAGGCCATGCCCTTCGGGAACTGGACCGACCAATCCTCGATCCCCTTCACCGTCAGGACTGACCACCTGAAGGTGCTGGGTATTTGGTTCGGGGGTGCTGGGGCGAGCACCTAGACCTGGGAAGAGCAGATCAGGAAGATGAGATAGAAACTAGGCAGATGGGAGCAAAGGTCGCTCTCCATCGCAGGAAAAAACCTGGTCATCAGATGCGAGGTACTCTCAGTATTGTTGTATGTGGCACAGGTCTGGCCTATCCCCAGAACCTGTGCTGCCGCAGTCACCCGGGCCACCTTCCACTTCATGTGGAGATCAAAGATGGACCGGGTCCGAAGAGACACCATGTACAAAGACCGGTGCAATGGGGGAAAAAAAACACTCCCAATGCCACCCTCGCCCTGATGGCCACCTTTGTGTGTGGCTGCATCAAGCTGTGCGCAGATCCCCAGTACGCAAACCCCAAGTGTCACTACATGCTGAGGTTCTACCTGACCCCGGTGTTGCGAAGGATGGGCCTGGCCTCGCTGCCGCGGAACGCTCCGAGTAGTTGGACCGTTCCGTACCACCTGTCCTTCGTGGAGAAATTTCTGAAGAAAAACACCTTTGACCACAAGTCCATCAGGAAGTGGTCAGCACGTAGCGTCCTTGAGACCCTTCGGGAAAAGGAGAGGGCGGATCCTGTTGAGTGGTTCCCTGAGCAGACTGTCAAAGCAATTTGGCAGAATGCCTCATCGCCAGAACTTTCCAACAAGCACTAAGACATAGCTTGGCTGGTGGTGAGAAGGGCTCTACCGGTGAGATCATTTATGCACGCCCGGACTCTCTGCTGCACCACACGCTGCCTTTGAAGCGGCAGCGGGGGGGGGGGGGGGGAAGGAAAGAGACTGTCACACACCACCTTCTGCAACGTGCCTATGCAGAGGAAGTCTGGAGAGGAATGCAGTGGTATTTGTCGAGGTTCGCTCCGAGCAGCGCCGTGACGCGGGACTTCATGCTCAACGGCCTGTTCCCCGGGACGCACACCGAGACGAATATCAACTGCGCCTGGAGGATCATCAACCTCAGTGAAGGACGCTCTCTGGGTGGTCAGAAACCTGTTGATCTTCCAGCTGAAGGAGTTGACCCCGACTGAGTGTTGCAGACAGGCACATTCCAAGGTCCAGGACTACGTGTTGAGGGACCCGCTGAACCTTGGGGCAGCTGCCGCCAAGGCGCGGTGGAGAAAGACCACCGTTTAACATCTACCTGTCTAAAGATCAGGGGGCCCATGCAGTCATTTGGGCTCTGCTGACGCCTCAGCTCAATATATTAGTGAGAAATGCACAGATCTGTATGTAATAATGAAAATTCTGAGCTGTGTATGTAAATGTGGAAATATGTATGGCATTACCTAATGTACAGTGTATCAAATTATTTTATGAATATTTTATGAATAAAGTATATTTTTGAAATAAAAAAATAATGACACCTAACTAAAGCATAACAGCTACTCTACGTTAACCTGGGCAGGGTAATGTTACAACAACTCAAGAAAAGGAAAGGAATGGAACAAAGTGTTGAAAAAGGCAGGCCGGGTGCATGGGGACAGCAATGCAAAAACAAACTTAAGTTATAGTTCAATAACTAGTGTCAAAAACTTGATTAAGCTGCCCTGAAACATTGTTATTTTATTCTTCCCTTTACAGGTGTTTTTAATAATCATTAGAAAAAAAGTTTGGTATAATGCTCCAGGTCTATTAAAAAAATATTTTCAAACAAATCTAATTTTGAGTGTACAAATAGAAGGCTCAACTGCTGTTAGGAGTGAGCAGCATGTTCTTGATGGGGA
This sequence comes from Hemiscyllium ocellatum, assembly GCF_020745735.1. Taxonomy (NCBI): domain Eukaryota; kingdom Metazoa; phylum Chordata; class Chondrichthyes; order Orectolobiformes; family Hemiscylliidae; genus Hemiscyllium; species Hemiscyllium ocellatum. Next base: position 17,506,483 of record NC_083433.1, read on the forward strand.
TACTTGCATGGAGTACTCTGTACACGACAAAATCTGGTCATTAAGTAACATCCACTGATTACATTTTATGTAATGTTCACCAGGATGTCTATTAAACACTAATGTTACTGACGTATTTGTCTACTTGGAGAAGGTTACTGGCCTCCTGTGGTTAACAGATTTTGTGTCTGTTGCATAACATGGATTTTTAATGATGCTACAATGTAGGACTGGGTAGGCTGTACAGTAGAGTAAGAGCTAATTAAACAAAGTAGAAACAGTAGAGCACTTTTAATAAGCTCAAAGTCACATGTCCAAATGAAGCATATTTATACAGTATGAATGGTTCAGCATACATTTTTACATTCTAGTAAATAATTTAAAGGAAGAGATTAAAGCTAACAACTTTTCTGTTACACTGACCTCTATTTAGAACTTCAAAAAATTTAATATTTGCCAAGATTAGTGATAAGCTAGTTTGACACTTAAACTACTATTACATACCATTCCGCGATCACTCGTTTCATTAAAACGCAAAATCAAACAATTGACAAACGCAAATCGGTGACAGTTTCTAAACAGTGAACTTTTCAAACGTGTTGGCTGTAATGAGATTACGTTGCCAACAGTTTAAGTGCTGTTTCTAAAGCACAACCTTTCTGTAAGATGGAGTTGCACAAGAATGCAACTTTAGTGATATGGAAGAACTACCTACATCAATCACTAGAACCTTTTTCTTATTCTGGTCAGATGCTTTAGACTGCAGAGGTTGGCACTAACTACCACCCAGCACCAATACTGCTCCACCCACCTGCTAAACTCCCTGCTTTGGCAGGAGTCGTGAAGATGACTTGTAAACATCTTCCTCTTCCCTTTACCAACTCTGAATGTGTTATAAACTGAATTTTATTTTGGAGGGTACTTCATGTCAAACTTCATTGAATTCATCAGCGGCCCCTCGCAGATGAATGGCTGTAGAGTCTAAAGTGGCACCCACAGGCTCTGTCACACTTGAAGCTGGTGTTGGTCATGGGAAAGGGTGGGCAGACAGGCATTAGTGTGGCAGCACACTTTATGCTGTTTGTTAACTTTAGCTTCTTCCCCAACCCAATGGTAAGTCTACATTCGACACCACACTGGATGCTCCTCCGCCATTTTGGATAGTCTTTGGCAAGTGATCTCCAGGTGTTCGTGGGAATGCTGCACTTTGACAGTGAGGCCTTGAGAATATCCTGGAAGCATTTCCAGCCTACCGCAGGCTCATCTGCCATTCCTGTGCAGGATGTAGAGCACCTACTTGAGTCATTTGTTGTTCATAGGGCAATGTGGCCAGCCTATCGCTGCCAATCAATGGTGGTCAGTACCTCATGCCAGGGGATGTAGGCCTAATCAAGATAGTTTTGGGGCACTTCTCCCTAGCAGATTCACAGGATCTTATGCAGGTAGCACTGGTGGTACTGCTCCAACACCTTCAAGTGTGTCTACTGTAGACAGTTCACGGTCATATTAGGAAGGTGGGAACCACCATAAAACACTTTACTATGAGCTTGGTGTCCCTGAGCAACATTTTCCTTAGCTGACTGTACTGACATACTGGAGGTGGTGCTGGACCTCTTCAATAACTGCTTTGGTCAACTGGCCACTTCCAAAAACTTGGGAGTGTTCTAGGTTCTCAAAGACGTCTCCGTGCACTTTGATCAGGGGTTTGCTGCACAACGCTGGTTGGTGGAGGACCTTAGACTTGCTGGTGTTCAGGGGGAGGCCTACGCTCACGTATCCCTCCGTAAATGTGCCGACAACGGTTTGGATTTGTCCTCAGAGTTTGCATGTATGCAAGCATCATCTGCATACTGCAGTTCAATGCCACTGGTTGGCGTAAAGGCCGATTCTGTAGGTTAGCTCCACTCCAGTGAGGTAAAGCGAGAACAGTGTTGGGGGCGATGATGCAGCCCTGCTGGGCAATAGTGTAAACATAAAGTGGGTTATTCATGAGCATGACTTCTGCCATCGTGGAGCAAGTGAAGGATAGTGCATAGGATAAGTGCAAGTGAAGGATAAACTTCATAGTGCAACCAAAAAAGTGGAGAAGGACATTCCAAAATGCTTCCCAGTTGACAGTGTCAAATGCCTTTGTAAGGCCATATACAGTTGCAGGTTTTCTCTGTATTTCTTCTGCAGTTGTGCCCCTCCATGGCTGGAAGCTGCACTGCAATTCCAGGAAGTTCCTCAGCCACAGGGAGACGACATTGGCAATGACTTTTCCCAACAGAAAATTCCCTTGTAATTACCACAGTTGTACAGGCTTCCTTTTTTTTAAAAAAAGGAAGAAAACGTGCTCATTACTGCAGCATTGAGCTTTCCTGGGATGCTCCTCTATTTCCAGAGGAGGCATCTCCTGCTCTCAGCTCCCAGAACTGAGGCCTAAACACCACTCCTCTCTTTATAGTACAGCACACTTTTGATATGAAATGTTTCCAAAATTTTAAATCAACTTGGGCATGTATCTTAAGGCAAATAGATACTCAAAAAGTAATTTATACATGCATCAAGTTCCATTGCCTGATGTCTCAGCAGAGACCGACAATTAAAACACATATTTACATCTTTCCTCAAAAAGAGACAAACACTACACGTAGTGCTCCAGATGTGATCTCAACTCCGTACTTTTGCTTTGCAATGCAATCAATCAAAAATCAATCAATAATATTCTATTTGCTTTCCCGATTACCTGCTGTGCCTGACTAACATTTCTGCCATTCAATTTGGGATCCCCGAATCCTCTGCAACCTCACCATTGAGAGGAGCCATATTTTATTCTACCTGTTAAAAATGGGCAATTGTGCTGTATTATTGCTCATTTTCCTAGATCTTCACCTACTTGCTTAACAAATGTCTTTGTAGACCCCTTATGTCCTCTTTACAACTTACTGTCCTATCATTGTCTCATCATATTTGGCAACCAAACCTTCAGTCCCTTCACATCCATATCGCTGATAGAAATTCTTCAAAAGAGTATTGCTTCAAGCATGGAGCATCATGGCAAACTACTTGTAATATCTGGTCAGCTAGAAAATGACCTATTTATACCTGCTGTTGAACAATTAATTCTCTCATGAGCAAATAGTCAAACCAAGAAACAAAAGCACACAGTTTCAAGAAAATATCCCAAAATTTTGTGAAATCCTCATTAAGGATACTATTGCCCATGATTTTTCCAGGCTAAGGTAGAAAATCCCTGACAATTGCTAGATTTTTCAGACAAACTCCCGTTCTAAGTGGTTATTATTCAGTGACCTGTAACCCCACAAATGACTTCTGTTCTTTATCATTCTTCACTTCTACCCAAACTGCTTCAACATTCTAGTTTCTTGAACTTCGTCATCCATCTGTTTTGTGCAAATATCTTCAAAAATCAACAGAACCATTCTTTCACCTTTCCTTAGCTTTCTGACTTGTTTAACCTTCACCTACCCTCAATATTCAGATATAAAAGTTTATTATTATTTCATCCTACAGCCATGTATCTGTAGTGATATGTGGCTAAATGGAGATAATGAATATGAAGTATTCATCTGTTGTGTTTTGAATGTTAAGTATTCATACATGCCCTCAGGTTTTGTCCTTTTATTAATTTTGTATTGTTTAATCTTATCTGTTAGTCTACCTAAATGTGTACTTTGTCCCTTTCGGTCTTGTTTATTATTTCTCATATTTCTACCATATCTTGCTTTGACTCAAATTTGATTTTCCACACTTTCACAAGTTTGATTTCCTTGTTCTCACTATTTAATTTGAAAGCCTTTTGCTTCCCTAGCTACGTCTCGTTAAAAACACCAGTCTTAGCATAGTTCCTGTATAAATTAAATCACTGGTACAGCCTTCACTTTTCCCAACCAATACCTCAAAGAGAACTCATTTCTCCCAGTCTTTGAGCTACACATTCATCTCTCTAATCTTATTTGCCCTATACCAACATGTACATGGCTCAGGTAATGATTCAGAGATTACCACCTTTGAGATTTAACTTAAAAATGTAGGATCGAGCGCCTCGTACTGACTATTTAGATTTCTTCCTATACTGGTTGTACCTAAATGGACTGTGATAACTGGACCCTCCCCATGCGATTCTTTTGCTCAGAACTGGAACAGATGCATAGCATCTCGAATAGTGTCAACCTCCTTTACTAAATTGTCAGCTACCACTACATTCATTTTTTTACTCCAATGGCATGATGCAACATGGTGCCATGGCCAATTTGATCACCCACCTTGCAAATTCCACTTTAGTCTACCAGATCGAGAGCATTTGCAAAGTCTGAGGCTCCTCCACTACTGTCTATGTTGCCTCACTCACAGTCACATCTCCTGCTCCTCACTGCTAATGAAAACAAATGACTTGGTTCTTAAAAAAAAAAGGTGCAACTGTTTACCAGATCATACGTCAAGATATATCTCTTCCCTCCCTTAGGTTGTGCAGTGTCTGCAGTTTAACCTCAAAAATCAATAATCCTCATCTGGAATTCTGGCTGGTAACACTTTCAGCAGACCACATGTCCTAGATTGCCCTGGCATTCAAAAGCTCCCACATTTCACAACTGCAAACAAACACTTGTCTTGCTATTGTTACCCATTCTATTTACTTGATTTAGTTGCTTTCTTAAACTCTATATAAAGTAGCATGCTAACTGCAATTAAAATGATATCACCAGAAGGTATACTTTTAGCAATTACAGATAGATTTTAGGCATATTTTATCTTTTGTTTATTTTATTTGAAAGCATTAGCTCTTTTTATAGATCCACCTTAAACTCTAAGCCAGCTATTGAGAATATTGTCCCTTACACCAAGAACTGACTGGCTAATCAACTTGCTAGTTTCCTTTTGTGACAATGGCTTTAAAAATCAGTTTTGTTAGAACCCCCTCTACTCTTGTACTGTGATCTCCACTCCCAACTATCTGTCCCACTCAGGAGGTAGAAGGTTGCCAATTCCCACGGTCAACTTCTAAAAGCTTATGCTCCTAGATAGGAAAAAAGGTTGCTTCAGACAGCCTTTTCTCAGCTTCCTAGGCAGGAAACTCTGTGCTCCAATCCAGTGCTTCACTTTTGTCTGCCTCTGCTCCGTCCCCACGTTAATGCTGCTTGCAGGTAGGAAGTGCCATATCAAAATGACATTTGTAAAAAATAACTAACTATTAATGTACTTACCATGGAGGTAAATAGGAAATGAGAGAATTACACATCTTATATTGGAAGAGGAAGACATTTTTAATTAAGACTGAATCTAAAACTACTGCTTTCCTGAGCTGAACTATAAGCTGAACTAATCTTGAAGAGCTTGATTAAAGTAACTGAAATCAGAGTGGGCAGGATTTAAAATCATACAGAGATGGTCAGTGGTATGAAGGAAGAAGAGAATGGAGGAACAATAACCAAAGGAATTCAAAATAATGGGAGTGGTGGTGGCAGCATAGAGAGTTGTCACTAGATTGGTAATCCAGAGCCCCAAGCTAGTGTTCTTTAAACACTAGTTCAATTTAGATGGTCAAATTGGAATTGGGCAAATATAGTCTAATGGTGACCATTGAGAGTTGTTTGAACAAACCATTTAGTTTGCTAATGCCCCTTCTGGGGAAGGAAATCTCTTGCCCTTACCTGGTCTAACTTAGTGACTCCAGATTCATAGCAATGTCATGGAGTCATTTGCAAGAGTCAATGCCACTCTTAGTTTAAGAGCAAAATAGGGCAGGGCAACAAATGCTGACCTTGCTAGCAAGATCTCCAGCATCTGCAGACCTCTGTTTATTCAAACAACTATAGCAAAACTGGAATAGAAAAGCAACCAGAGATATGGTGACAGTGAATGATCAATTGGGAACCTAGCAATGGAACTGTTGGTAAAATCAGGTTTTATTCTCAGAGCCAATTTTTAGTACACATTACTTTTCTAACAGCAGACTCAATTTTGGTCACGGTCATCTGTTATAGCTTGAAATTCTCAGTCAGTGGCTCATGTAAACTTATTCAAGGACCATAACTCATTTATCTATCTACTGTCGTGAGAACAACAAGAGTTTATAAGTAGAAAGGCTAGATACTCAATGGTTACCCAGTGCATGGAGATTAGCTTCATCATATCCGAGTGACTTGTTAGAAGATTGGCGAACACCCACTTTAAAAAATCTAGCCAATCACTGGTACACTAAAAAGCATACATTCATTCTCAAAAGAAAGTTAGCTTTCTAAAATTTGGTATTCAGTACATGAGAGGATTTACAGGAATCATTACCAGTTAACTTTGTCATAAATCATTGATAGATTGATTCTAATGGTAAACAAGGTCCTGAGAACTGAGCACATACTGCTGCACTAGTATTAACAATAACACAGAATTTTTGATAAATCTTACCTTTAGTCACCATTAATTATTGGTTTAGAATAAAAAGTTGCAAGTAGTTCAGGGCACTAAATTACATTCAAAATTCTGTTTTTCAGTTGAAATTTGGTGCACATGGTGCATTCTTTAGACTATTTACACTTTGTGAAATTTTGCAGAAATGATGTATTTGGCTTCAATTTCTGCCTACCAAAGAGCTTTCATACATTGGCTTTAAAAGGCAGACAAAATAATCCTAGCTCCCCTGATATGGCTAACATTTAAGAGCTTTGTTAAAAAGCAGTTGACATACATCTGATTTATTTATTTCTTTACTTGGGAAAGAAATTTGAAGTGAAATACATATCTCCTTAAATTAGGTAACTAAATGTCTCACCATGGCTTATTGTATAAAGTGACAGTGCTATTACAATCATTTTTGCGAGGAAAAACTGCACACATCTGTATAGTTGTACACTCTGCATACTCTTCCTTATTATGCTAAAATTAGTCAAATCTTAATCCTAGAGAACAAAGCAGGACAAAATAAGAGGTGCTTAAATCAGCCCTTAAAATTGGCTGTGCACCCAGATTTTGCTCAATTCCACAGCATGCTTTGCAACTCCAGTTGCTCTCTCTCTCACACCCAGCCCAGCTGCACTTCTGCCCCAGGCATCAGTTCCCTTGGTTTCTGGGAGACAGCTGACAGTTGCTTGGTAACCAGGCTAATAATTCTAATCTAAACAGGCAAAGCCTGGCAAAATGCCAGAACTGAATAACAGACACACTGAACGGGAAACAAACTGGAAACACCAGCAATGCATCTATATGTGCAGCTTCCAGTTTAAATGACAGGAGTTTTTTTAATTTAAAAATAAATCAATGTTTGGTTTGGAATCCAAGTTTTTTTTTCTAGGTCCAGATTAAATAGCAAGCTTGACAACATAACAAGTGTTAAGTAAATTCTGTAGTAGGAAATTTTGTATAATTAAATTTCCTTACCAGCTTCCCAATAGCTAAGTGATTACAATGAGACACCAGAATGTTAAGCTAACTAGCATTAAAATTCTGCAATCTACTAGTGAAGCAATAGTAGGGCACTAAGAAAATCTCAATGTAATGCTGTATGAGTTATTAGCGTTCTCTGGAGAAAGTAACAAACAAATAAAATGGATAAATGGAAATGTGAAGATGTCACATGTTGCAACGTATCAAATGCTGACAAGGTTACCACACAAAATAAGCACTCAAGCGTTGGGGGGTGTTGTTAGCACAGATAGTTGATTGGTTAGCTAGCAGGAAGTGGAACGCAGGTATAAACTGAATTCTCCATGGGCAAGGTGCAAGAGTGGAGTGCCACAGAGACTGGTGCTTGGGTCTCAATTATTTACAATCTGCACAGTGATTAGATGAAGGAGAACCAATGAGGTAAATTTGCCATTAATACCAAGAAAATAAAATTGTGAAGAGGATTAGAGAATCTGCAAAAAACAGATAGGTTGAGTTAGACACAAATAAAAACTTGGCACAAAATAGATATGGGAACTTGTCCACACAGGAAGACTAGAAATGCAGCATATCAAGAGGCAGGCACAGCAGAATTCTGTGAAACAGAGGCAGCTAAATGTCCAGGTATACAAATTTAGCTTGTATGTATCACAAGGGATTAGGAAGACAAATGTAATGTTGTCATCTATTGCAAGTGGAATGGAATCTAAGTAGCAAATGCTTTGCTTTGGTTGTATAGGACATTTGCAGGAGAAATTTTACCCACTCCCAGGCAGCACTGTTCACTGGGTTCTGAAACCAAAGCACTGCACATGTCTGCAAAGCATCATACTGGCAAAAAATTTGCTTTGAATCACAAAACAAGAGGTCATGACTAATACTGTACCATAAGGGAGGGAAAGCAGCACTGGGAAAAGGGTAATATGAAAGATAATTATGACACTAATTTACAGTATAAAGACACTGGAAATTAGACTGGAGATGATTTTGGGTCTCTGGACTCAGAATTTACCACCTGAATTTCCAATACAGCCACCTTAAAAAGATTCTCTGTACTTTATTATTTAATCACTGCTTCCCAAAGTATTCGCACAGTGGCCAACTGAGATCAAAAGCCATTGCATTCCCTTAGAGAAAAAAAAAGAGCAAGGGCCTTTAGAGCAGGAGAACAGCTGGTTTAAACTTATAGATCTTAGCAATACAGCTACTGCCTCAGGTTTCACAACCCCAATATTTCAGCGAGTGGCGAGCCCATTTTGGGAAACCATGATTTAACTCAGCTGCAACTGGACCAAATATTTATGCATAAGTAATGTACCATAGAACATTTCAATTTCAAGTACAGCATTTTGAAATCAAGAAAATTTGTTATGGTTCTAAACTCAAGTATTCACAGCATTTTACAGAGCAAATTGAGCTGATTCTGTCCCTGTTTAATACAAACTACCGTTTTAACATAGGGGTCTTACAGGGAGGGAGAGGGGGTACAATGCAACACGAGATTACTGTAGCATTTCATTTGATTACAACATTAAAAATGTTAAAAAGCAAATTAAATAAAAAGTTTAAAATCTTTAAATTTTAAATGGCTGAGATTGCAAGAAATTGCTTAAAAACGATAAAAACAGGCAACATGAGGAAATGTTTGAAAAATGTCTCAAAACACATCTTTCGAGTAACAAAGATGTAACAATCCTGGGGAGACTAAACTGCACACAAACCATCCCTTCCCTAAAGGTTAAGGTATACTGATGAGGCAGAGGCCAACCTTGATCAAGTGCTTTCAGTAGGATCTAAAAATTTCCTTCCAACTTTGTAGGAAGTAGAGTTCTTTTTATATTAAAACACAAGGATAATCAGATGCAGTAATTGGAAACTAATGGAGAGAGAAAAGTCAAAAGAAAAATATTCTAAATAGCTTTTGCTCAATTTCTGTTGAAAAGCACTTTCCAAAGCTTAAGTCAGTCAATGGTGAAACATACTCCTGCTAGTGCAGACTTCATTTTAGAACTGCTTAAATATTTTGTTCGGCATAAAATATTAACTGTCATTGACAATTATGAAAAGAATACCGCAGGGCTTATTTCATGGAAATGGGCAGCAATTTCAGGAGATCAGACAGAAGTAACAGAAGTTCAAAACTGATGATGATTCTACGCTCCTCGCTCTTTCCCTGTCCTGAGATTGTATTATTGGAGGTTTCTCCAGAGAAAAAAAAATCCCCAAGCACTGAATTGACAGTGTGGATGCCTAAATTAGCAGTTTTGTTTCAAAAAATCTTGAAATGGTGACTGCATATTAAACAGCCTAATTCAATAATTTTCAACTGAACACCATCACTGGCCCTGAAAATAAATTTTCTATTTAGAGAATTTTAGCTCTTATTTGCTATAAAAATTCCACAAGTTTGATATTTAATTCTGTTGTAATCCAAATACCAGGTAATTCACTACCTGAAAATAACAATGAAAAAAGTGTAAAGTAAATCACTGGTTCTGATATCTGTAATATAAATGACTGGTTACTTACCCAATTGCTGGACTTCTGAAGATTTCCTTGACATCAGATTTTTACTACCTGACAGCAAGGAGGGAAATCCACAGGGTATGGATTAACAACATTGATTTTCACAATGACACCAATTTTTTGGCATCATACTGCAAATATAAAAAAAAAGCTCCCTCACACCATGTATAAAAGAGACTATGTTTGAAATTTGAAAGCCATGGGATATGGTTTCTGAACGCAGACTCAAAGAACAAATACAATAACTATTAAATCAAGCTCCAATGGTGTTGTGCTTGCTAGATTAAGAATCACACCTTTTTTTTAAGCAGTGATAGGAATATTTTAATCGTAATGGCAAACTTGATGTTTCCTATTATTGAAATAAATCTTGCAGGCGAGGTGGGTGTGCTGAGAAAAGGTGGAACAGCAAGTTAAAAGTACACCGCTTTGTGGTCAAGATGAGGGTTCGTTTATTGGTGGGGCAGTTTCTCAAAGCACTTAAAAGAAAATAATTTATGTTCAATGGTAGACTGCCTGACATTGTTCAGGATAGTGCCCACTTAAAGTTGACCTTAAGACCATTTCTCATTCACAGGAAAACTGCACCAATTTGCAAAATCTCAGACCTAGGGGCATTTTTCAGAGTGCAAAGTTAAGGATCCTGTTCCTAATTACTGGTTAACTATCTTTACTGAAATTACATAAAAGAGGATAACATATGACAGTGGAATCAATACCTTTCCAGAGCTAATTCAAGCCCTATATCGTCCATGTCATCACTGTTAGCCCTAGGAACCTCGATTATCTGGCATTCGAATAGCCAAATGTCAGCTTACCTAGCAAGATCGCAAGGTCCCGATGCTCGGCTAAACTAGGTTATACAGCATTCAATTATCCGAACGAAATACTCCCCACCCATATCCTTTGGATAATCAAGCTTGCTTTGTACATTGCTCTTGCATTGCATGTCAAGATCAGGTTTTGGAGCTCCCTGTAGTTCACAGTTCTAACATAGAATGGACTTCCAATGGAAAGAGCAATGTTTAATCCTTCACCATAAAAAGGTACCTTCATATCAGATAGATTGTCAAAAAGCATAAACACAATTTCCTCGATTCCTCAAAAGTGTATCACTCAAGTAAAACTGTCAAATGTGTTATTTCAAACAACTAGACTGAATACAGATGTTAATAAAGCAAGAAATTTACACAATCTTAAAATCACGAATTCACATTTAAGTAAAAAACCCATTGTAACCTTTGAATCTGTGAAATGGCAACAAATGTTTATTATATAATATTGCAAACAGTACATCAAAATAGCTAGGCATGCCCATCACTTCACCATGAAAAAAGATTAAAAAAGTGGAAGAATTATGTAAGTCTTCAGTCAGTTGCATTCCACCCCTCACTCCCCTCTGCACCCCACGAGTAAGCACTGCTTCACTACATAAGCTTTTTCAGCCAAGATAATTAACAATATATTCAAAATATTTGCTTAATTCCTAATGCAAAAGCAGGCTTCATATTTAGCTAATAGATAAAGTTAGTTTCTCAGGACATAAAATGGAAACCCCATAGCATGGAGGAAATAAATTATGCCTCGGTTTCTGGGTAAAAAAAAAGCATTCAAACTAGTCAAGCTCTTAAAATGTGCAAGGTTCACAAAGGACATTGGAAATCTGAATTGTTCAAAGACTTAACAGGAACTGGTCAACTATGCTATCATTTTGCATGTGTTAACAATTAATTATTTGCCAGAAGAAAAATATTATTTCCTTTCCTGAAAATGCTAATTTTAAAAAGGCAGGATATGACAGAAGCACAAAAATACAAGTTTACTGATAGCTTTAATGTGTTTGGCACCTGGATCAGAATTCCATCTGAATTATCTTTTCACATGTGCGTTTTCCATTTTTCCAACTTACCTTTTACTAATCACTAAATGGAGCATATTATTGAAGATTTCACCATGTGATGAAATTCTGTTTCTATCACATCTGCAGCTGGGTCACAAATGGCTAATCTGCAAATTACTTGTGTCACAAACAGAGAATAGGGGAATACTCCATTTATTTTTCTACACTGAACTGTATTTTGTTACGTGGCAACTGCACAAATTAATTTTTAAAAATGCAAAATATACTTTATCTAACCTATATTTCTTTGGTAGCATATTCCAATTATTGTGGACATGCTATCTGAGACAAGTGAGGGATTTCTATTAAGGGACAAACTTCAAGACATATCGGCACGGTGGCACAGTGGTTAGCACTGCTGCCTCACAGCGCCAGGGACCTGGGTTCAATTCCCGCCTCAGGCGACTGACTGTGTGGAGTTTGCACATTCTCCCCGTGTCTGCGTGGGTTTCCTCCGGGTGCTCCGGTTTCCTCCCACAGTCACAAAGATGTGCGGGTCAGGTGAATTGGCCATGCTAAATTGCCCATAGTGTTACGTAAGGGGTAAATGTAGGGGTATGGGTGGGTTGCGCTTCGGCGGGTCGGTGTGGACTTGTTGGGCCGAAGGGCCTGTTTCCATACTGTAAGTAATCTAATCTAATCTAAAAAAAATAACATATGAAGCTGGATTGGCACGGTATTTGAATTCGCTTGGGAAAGTCAATTGAAAAATAATGGTACAGAATGGAAGGCTTTAATTAAGTAAAAATCAAAAGAGATTTAAATTAAAATTCAGTTCAAACGACCTGTGCCAGGCCATTATAGTGAGTCTGTTAAAATCCTCTGATTTAGCGAGTCAGTGACCATGAGGAAGCCAAATTGTTAATCTTCCGATGCATAAATTGTCAAAGGCAGATGGAAATACACAATTTCAGCATCATGTGTGGAAGCACACACTTGCATGAAACGACTGTCTAGTGTATAAAATCCAAAGTCATAACATGATCTACGCTATACCACTCATTTCAAATGAAGAAAGTTGTTTGCATTTAAATTTTGGCTTCTTACCACTGGCAAGGAGAACGCTGTTGCCCATCCCTATTGGTCTTGATCTGAATAGCTTGCTAGGTCATTTCAGAGAACAATTCAGAGTCACAGGTTCAGTGTTTCTCTAATGGGCACTAATGAACCAGGTGGGTTATTATGACAGTCAAGAATTGTTTTGAGACAACCATTATGAAGACTTTTTAATGGAATTTATTTTCTCCTGTTGACAAAGTGACTTGAACCAATGTCTCAGAGGATTAGCCTAGATTCTGAATGACTAGTCCAATATAGTTACCACTATGTCACCATCTCGAAACCTCTTATGGACATCAAAAACACTTCAGTCAACTGAGGTACTTGGATTCCATTTGTCAATAAAAGCTTCATTTTTTCTAGATATCATTGGATCACAACAATAAGAGTTGACTATAAATACATCTGCCACAACAGTTGCATGGTTTATTAGCTCTCTGTCGTGTACAGCAAAAGGTAGACTTTAATGACTGTACAACTAAATGTAGGACTTTGTTGCGTTACTAAAAAAGTTAAATAATGTAGTGTTTATGTTGTACACATTCAATTTAAAATATATTTCTCATTACGGATTTTAAAAATTTACATATCAATACACAAGTCAAAAAACGTAATTGCCTCAAGTCAATGTCTGATCAAAATATTTCTTAAATCACCAACTTTTAAACTATTACAAAAGCATGGTAATATTCTCAAAAGTTTTTATTTTACATTCTTATTTTTCCCCTAGAGTCAAAGAATACATTTACTTAAAAGCAGTGGGTAACAAAGTCAAACATTTTTGATGTGAGACAATAGCATTTTAATCATAGACCAAAACAGGCCAAAAAAAACTACAGACTGGTTAGTGGTACAGAAAGCAAATATTTTTCCAGAAATCTCAAACAAAAAAGCTTTATGTTGAGAAAGAACTTTCCATCCATTTAATTACTTTGGCCTATTGTTATCTTGATGAATACTTTAAATCACCATGATTGTCTAACAATTACACGGTCACCTGTTAAATAACAAAACACTGGGCTGACAGGCCTGCCCACTGTTGGCATTAACATGCTAACATTTCATGTTGCATTACAGACATACATGGTCACTTGATGTTTTGGGACAGCTATTAAACTTGTAATAAAAATAGACGTTTCCAACAAAAAGAATACTCTAGTGAATAGCTCAAAACAAAACTAACTCCATTCATGGAGCTCTTGATTACAGTGCTTGCTGCATCACTTGTGTGCTCACAGATTTAGCAACTCAAGCTTCAATAAGGCATTGTAAAATGGAAGGTTAGAAAGGCAAAATAGATAAATAAAGTTATGTTACCACTTAGATGAACAGTCACATGCTCAAAGTAATTTTTCCAAGGTTACAAGTAAGATCCAAGTGCTAGCGCCCCCCCAAAAAAAATCCTCAATGCCAATTTCAATTACAATTAATCTAGAATGTTCTGAAATGTAGCTGGGTGGTTCATATCAGTGTGGAAATATTTTGTTGGGGGTAGACAAGGCAATGATTAATGAATGAACGAACGAACGAACATGAATAAAAAAGGAAAATAAAATCAACAGCATCTAGTACATTTTATTTTTAAAATTGCATTTGGCTGTGCTAGAAAAATATTGGTTTCAAAAGAGGATGTTAAAATTCTGTGAAATTTCAAACCAGAATGTCAAAGTGTAGCAAATGCAGCCAGTCGAAAACAGCCACCTTTAAAAATGTAAAAAAAAGGAAAAAGCAGGAAAGAAAGAACTTTGTTCTAATTGAATTCAAATAGGCATTATTGTTTCAAAATTAAGTGACAGATGAAATGCATGTCAAAATAAATACGTATAGAAAGACTTAAATGAGAAGATCCTGGAACCTTGAGAGAAGCTGCAGTACTGAAGACTGTGAAGATGATCCTGGTACTAGGTTAAACATTATGCAAAAAGGAAGAGAGAGTGTGTTTGGTCAAAGAAATTTCAAAAATACTAACCCAAAAACATTACTTAGAACACTGGTTTAAATATTAATAATACTGCTTTGCCAGAAGGTCTCAAAACAAAAAAAGTTTAAACAAACTGAAAATATCTGACGTAAAACTACAATAATTAGCGCCACCACCCATCTCCCCACCCCTCCCTCACAATGCATGGTTGCAAGATTTAACATTTTAGGAGAGATAAAGATAAGCTATTACATATGCAGGCCGGTCTATCATATTCTTGCATTTATAATTGTAGATTCTACAATACTGTTCTGGGACTGCTTTACTTAATATTTCCAGAATGTAGAGAATTCCTTCGCTTTCAAATTAAATTAATTGTATCTACTGAATAACCCATCCCTCTCCTGTACTCCCACCATTCCATATTCTTTTGTGTTATGTTACAAACTGAAACTACACCAATTCTGTTATTCCTCTCTCCCTACGAACCAAGATGATAAACACTTCTGAAAATGGTCATAATTGTTACTTACCAAGGAGAAGTAATAAAATGCGCACATCCCTCGAGTTGAAAATAGGTTAAGTCTTACGAACATCACATTAACGTTCAACCATATTAAGCGTTCTTCGATCGACATTAAACAGTCCTGAATACTACGAGTTTGCTTAAGTAGGTCCTGAATCTCCATTTAGCAGCCATTTTTGCTCCTTCTGATAGGGTGACCATTTTATACAGGTTCCAGTGCACTAAACATAAAACAGTTGTTTTCCAAGAAATGTAGCATTTCTAATTTAAAATGACACTAAGTAAAACATAAACCAGTAGATTATATTTTAGAAGTTGTTTGCACCCAAGATTAGCGAAAACAAAAAAAAAATTGCTCAATTAAGAGTTGGAGGAGGTGGGGAGTTGGAGAGCTGGAGAAGGAAAAATGTGAAACACCGAAAACACCAACAGAATTTCTGATATGTCAATAAGTGTTTAATTCTGCTTACCTGGCAAAAAAAAAGTTGCTATGTAATATTTGTACTTCCACAAATAAACCATAGGAACTTGCTGGAGACATTTTAACAGGAGTGGAACAGCCACAACAACTGTCAGCCATTTTGAGGTTGCAGAGGCACGGGTAATTAAGGTTACTACAGCTTCATCCCACCTCAAACAAAACAATTTCCTCTCTGTAGAGAACAGTTAGAACATGCCTTCCTGCCCTGCAGTGCCAGTCTGAGAGTAATTTTAGCTGGTTGGTGGGTGGGGGTGTGGTGTGTGTAAAATATTCTTTGCCTGCTACAGTCAGATAACTGCAAGCTCACAACCACATTAACAACAGGACTTACCAGCAGACAGCAAGCTCTGATTGTTGGATATGCAACTACAGTATAGCAGATGTGTCTGGAGGCGGCCCCTCACCGACGTCAACTGTCTGTCAGTCATGCTAGGCAATTAGCGAGCAGGATTCAATAGTACAAGTTTGTTTGCTGCTTCCTAGGAATCCAGGCCAGAGATTCCAGGCTGCCAGAGCAAGCCAGGCGGCTGTTGAAACCAGCAGGCACCAGAAGGAGGGGGAAGGGAAGGAAAACACAAAAGAAACCCTACTTCAAGAACACACAGGAGGAAATTGCCAGAATGAAAGATGTGCACCCTAGATTAAGCCCCAAAACATTATTTGATTTTATGCCCATGTGACTCATGTCCAAAAGGAGTTGTAAGTCACATTAAGCAATTTAAAAGTCACTTCAAAAATCAAACACCCAAGCTTTTATTTTTAAAAAAAAGTGCAAAAAAAATTGAACAAACTGGAGATTAGTGTTCTGTAGATTCCCTTTAGGATTACAAATCTGAAAAAACCCACTTATACACTTAAACCATTAGTCCTATAAAGAGTATTATTTTACTCAATTTTCACAGTACTGAGAATATCCAATACCCAAAATCTAAAATTACAACATACTTTCATTACCAATAGATGATAATATGGTTTATTGAAACTAGAAAATATTTCCTCCTCTGCTCCATTTCCTCACCTAAGTACACAGCCAGCAGCACAATCTGCTTTTCATTTCACTGGATTTCACTGGTGAGAAAGATCTAGATGACTCACGCTCACAGCACCCGCCAGTTATAACATCTTCGCAATTGTGAAATAAAGAGCAGGCTGGTCACCACGCATTATCCTCAATAATAGCACGTGTTCTATGTACGATATGGACATATATAGCTTTTATTTAAAATGTCGACTACAGCTTTAGATACACTACAATTACTCTGAAAAATGGAAACAATTGTATCAAACAGTGCATCAAATACAACTTGGGAGTTCTAATGTTAAATTGCAAAAAAGTGCAAACATTAACACTGGCATAGAGGAAACAGCATCAAAATTAGTACTGGAATAGCTATTTTCTGAGTTAATACAATTTGGAAGTATATGGAGATTACAACTAGAAAGACTCAAGGTGAAATGAAGGACATTTGTTAAAACGTTGAAGGAATTAGTGACACTTGCCAATTGTATACTAACTGAAATCAATCATGACAGTGCAACAAAATTGATCATATTTGCAGGATTCCTCCAGACTAAAATAAAACAAAATATACTTGCTGGATAGTAAGCTTGTGTATTGGTGCTAGTGGGAACTAAACTGATCCCTAAAAAGGGACCCAGAAATTTTTTTAAACAAAAAGGAAAATTAAAACAAAATGCATAGAAATCAAATACACACTCAAAAGTTATGTTTTGCCTCTCGGAGGTTAAGCACCAAAAAGGACAACTTCCAAACAGTAGAAATGTTTTGCTTCAGTTTTCTAAAAAACTACTCCTGGCTTCACGTTGGCCTCGAAGTACCCCTCCCCCATCAAAATAAGGAGTTTGAATCTGTAGAATTGCAAGTTTCATTTTAAATAACAAATGAAAGCAAATTGAAATAAATTCTATTAAAGACGCCAGAACTCAAATTGTAGACAAATCTGGTTATCAAGAAAAGTATTATACAACTGACAATTTTCGGTGTGATGAACTCAGATTACAAAAGGAGATATCATCCCACACAATGAATTTCGTGAGAAACAGGCTGGATTAAGAAAAGCATAATACAGAAAAAAAAAGGAGCAATCTGGGGCTCTAAGCAATTTCTGGTCATGTGATTCTAGCTGCTAAGTTCCTTGGGTGATGTAAGATGCCAGGGTCCCAGCAAACAAAAATCATAAAATGGCTACCATTCTGCAGTGCAGAGAGCTGTTATCTCAGGGGCTCATGTGGGAATTAGCCAAAATTACCCACTTAAAATGACCTTGAATTTTATTTAATGTTTAAACAAAAATCAATCCAGTTATACCGAAACCTTGCTTTTTGAAAATTAAAACTAAAGTAAAATAATATACCACTAAGTATATTTCACCAAATACATTAACCCTATTTTCGTCCAAAATACCTTACTATGGCATAGTCACTGGCGAGGGCTGTATCATTCTGGTATGGAATTAAAATATTCTGTCTGATATCTTTCAATCCAGACAAGTGAGATTTTGCAGAACAAAACTACAGTATACCAAATACAATCTGTTCTAACATGGTAGTTGTGATTTTCTATGGGAGGTTCCACGAGAACGCACAATAGAAATAATGGGGCCTACAGTAAAAACAGGGTTGGGGCAAACCGAAAAAACATCGGTCAACATCAAAAACGAACTGTTATGGATTGTGTTAGCCTAAGACAAATGTTACAATTTGTACTTTTTCACTAAAATGATTTTAACACTAAGGGGTTTCAGAGTTTGCCAAGTTAACAACAATAAAGACGACAGAGACAGAGTCAGAGTCATCACCAACATCATTACTTTCCAGGTGCAACGGATGCAGGGTTTCGACACAAAAAAATTTAATCCAGAAGTAGATGGCTGTGGTTCATTGAACTCCAACTGTTTCTTGAGGGTTGGCTTTAAAAAAAGCTTTGCCATCTTTCTTCTTTTATGAAGAGGCTATATTCATGGGGTGCCAGATATGCCACAGACTGACTCAAGAGCTGCAACTGCTTCTCAATTTCTCTTTGTCTTCTATCCCAAGGGAAATGGAAAGTTCTCACGGTGCTGCAGCCTGGACTTCATAGTCTTCATTTCAAGCTTCAATTTCCTCTGCAGTAGCAATGTTGTTTAGATCAGTCTCCACTTCAAATTCAACTTGCTTTGCAACAGCAACACAATGCTGAAAGTTCCTGACAGTTCAGCACCTTTAAAACATCAAAGAAAATCTGGGAGAAGTTTCTGCCAAACTGCAAGTGGGCAGTCATTACTGACATCACCCCAGGTCGCCACAGTGATGTCAACAACATTCTTAAAAGCTCTTTCAAAATTGAAGAGCACTAGCCTCAATGCAGCCACTGAGTGGGATAATCAGTTTCCTGAAATGTGTGCTGTAAGTAATAAGCTTTAAAAGCTGCTATTGTACCCTGGTCCATGGGCTGAATGAATGAGAGGGGTTGTGTTTGGAGATAGAAATAGCACTGATGTTTTCAGGTGGCTTGGCCCACTGTCCAGAATGAGGAGAATTTTGAAATCCAAAATTTTCCCCTACAAAAGGTTTCTAAAAATATCCTCAAAAACACCAACAATAAAAAAGTCACCCAGGCTTCTTTTGCTTGTCCTGAAGGAAACACCTAAAGAGGACTTAAGTTAACATAGAACAATACAGCATAGAACAGGCCCTTCGGCCCTCTGTCACACCGACCTGTGAACTATTCTCAGCTCATTCACCTACACTATTCTAAAATCATCCATGCGCTTTTCTAAGGAATGTCTGAATCTCCCTAATGTGGCTGAGTTGACTACATTAGCAAGTAGGGCATTCCACACGCTTACCACTTGCCAGAGATGGAATCAAATGACAGCCAATGGTAGTTCACATTTTTTAAAAAATCGTTCCCCAATGATACAGCCAAATCACTTAACGAAACCCACATTATAGGAGGACGATGACCTGTATCAGCAGTTTTAATTGCATTAGAAATTAATAAGTTCAGCATCCCTACATTCACACCACAAGAAAATTAGGCTCTATTCACAATGGCACAGGTGTTACACAAAAAAGGTAAACAAAATTATCTTCTCCCAAACTTAAAATAGCTGGTTGTCTTCCAGTTTGTTAATACTAAAAACAGTCAAGACTGATGTAAATTTAAATACTCAACAACAGCAAAAAACGTTACTAGGATTACAGCACTTCAGGTCACCAGGACAGCATAGTCCCCAGCAAGTGCAGTCTCCATATTATATATCCAGACAAACAAACATTCACCGAAGAGTTATCTAGCTCTTAAGGTCAGATAAAAATGGACAACTAAAAAAAAATGAACTTGTATGCCACTACTATTCACATCTACTTTTAAGTAGAATCCTTCAAGATTCCATAGTTTTCTTTTAAAAAAAAAGTGGGTAGGGTGGCAGGAATAGTTGGAGAAATAAAAACACAAGTCCTGTTCAAACTTTATCGCATTTAGCATTTCCTCAATTATTTCACAGCTATCTGCTTCAAAACATTGTGAGCACCATATTACAGTGGTCTGCAGAAATTCTTCTGCTTCTGAATGCTCCCAAAGCATGGAAAGCTTCTGGATCCACTCCATTACACTGCTGTTTCAAATTTCAAAAGATCTGCCAGACCTTCTTGTAAATCTTCTATCCCACAAATGGGATTTTTAAAACAAAAGCCCAAAACACTGCTCAATCTTTGAATCTTTCAAACTTTTTGTAATTTTGATCTGTTCTGCAATTCTTCTAAGGTCATCAATACCTTGAAGAGGTAGAAAAACAGAATCCAGACTACACAGAAATACTCCAACATTGGAGTAAACAAGATTCAATGTACACTTCTTTTCCTTTAGAAAGGAAACTCCAGTATTAACTTAGGGCTTTAGAGATTTTGGTATCTGCATTCTCAGGTCTTTTGGATCCACTAATGCATAGGATTTGTCTGAGGAATAAATACTGCACCCATTCGTCATACCAAAATGAAACATCCCACTCATTTGCTATTTAGGGATACATTCACCAAGCCTGTAGATATCTTTGTATTTTAGTATAGTGTGATGTGATCGTTCATAGTGACAAGTCCAGAACAAGAGGACACTGTTTAAAAATAATGGGTAGGCCATTTAGAACAGACCAGGAGAAACCTCTTCATCCAGAGAGTGGTGGATAAATGGAATACTTTGCCCCAGAAGGCAGTGGAGGCCAATTCTCTGGATACTTTCAAGAAGGAGATGGATAGAGTTCTTAAAAGATAGTGGAATCAAGTGTTATGGGATAAGGCAGGAACAGGATACTGACTGTGGATGATCAGCCATGATCATAATGAATGGTGGCGCTAGCTTGAAGGGCCAAATAACCTATTCCTGCACCTATTGTTTATTGACTATATGCTGTGCTGATAGTTAAACATCATATTCCCAACTCAGGTCCAATCATTGAATATTCATCATGGTACAGATTTCCTCAGGAACACTAATACAAAATAAAAAAAAAAGGAAAATACAACAGAGCAGGAAACTGGCCTAAAATATTCACATTTTCTTGTCAAAGATATTGCCTGAATATTTCCAGCATTTTTATGGAGTCTTGTAAAACACCACTTGCTACCTGTCCAAACATCCTTTAACACTGGTTTTTATCGTCATCTTTAAACCAAATACCTGGGCTGACCTTTGCCAAGATACTGAAAGGTGCTACTTTCTGAAAGAGTAGGGCTAGGGTTAGCTTTGAGTTGATTTGATTGGAGTCTTTTGAGGACGTTACCACTCTACCTTCAATAATTTTGGTTGACATTGATTACAGGGACTTTAGTGAAGCCTTTTACTAGGTAGTCTGTGGAACCTCGTCAAAGTTAGATCACATGGGACTCAGGACAAACTTGCCAATTAAATACAAAACTGGCTTCATGGTAGAAACAAAAGGGTGGTGGTGGTGGTTCGCTTTTCAGACCAGAGGCCTGTGACCAGGGGTGTTTCACAGGGATAGGTATGAGGTCCATTTTTGTCAGTAAGTCATTGACTATACAACTTGGATGACAGTTGAGGGGACATAGTTAAGTTTATGGATGACACCAAAATTTGTGTTATAGTGGACAGTGCAAAAGCGTTATCTAAGCTTACAAAAAAAGATTGTGATCAATTGGGTCAGTGAGCTAAGTGGCAGATGGAGTTTAATTTGGATAAATGAGAGATGTTTGTTTTTAACCAAAAAATGCAATAAGAGCAGGACTTAAACAATTGATAGCAGAGCCATGGATAATATTACAGAACAGAGAGAAGTGGAGTTCAGGTGCACAATTCTTTGAAATTCGGGTCACACGTAGTCAGTGGTTAAGGCATTTAACATGCCTTCATTGCTCAGACCTTGGTATGTTGGAATTGGGATGCCATGTTGAGATTATTCAGGGTGCTGGTGAGGCCTCTTCTACACTGCTGTGTACAATTCTGGTGGCCCTACTGTAGGAAGGATATTAAAATTGGAGGGGGTTCCTGTTTTAGCAGGATGCTGTCAGAAATGGAAGGTCTGAGTTGTAAGTAGAGGCTGGGACTTTTTTCACTGGAGTGAATGAGGTTGAGGGGTGACCTTCTGGAGATTTACAAAATCAGGAGGGGCATAAATAAGGTGAATAGCAAGGGTATTTTCCCTAGGATTGGATGGGGGCAGAGTCTCACAACTAAGAGGCATATTTTTAAAGAGGAAAAAGATTTTTTAAAGACAGACAAAAGGGGAACATCTTTTTTAAAAAAGCAGGGTGGTTTGTATGTGGAATGAACTGGCAGAGGAAGTGGTGGATGCAGATAGCAACATTTGGATAAGTAGGAAAAAGCAGACAAGTGGGACTAGTCTGGTTTGGGAACATGATTGACTTGGATCAGTTACACCAAATGGCCTGCTTCCATGCTGTATGACTAAGACTCTATTTACTAAGTAGCAAGACAGCTTGTCAGACCAATAGTGTTCGGTGCTAGATTAATCAATTTTTGCCAGACTAGAAATAGTAGTTTACAAGTGGTATTAATAGTCAAGTACTTTCACATTAGAGAAAAAAAAACAGGAGTTCTTGCTCCCAATCACAATCCAGTGGCTCTTCCTGGATGATCAGGCAAGAACCGAATCAGGTTCAGAACAGAATCCAGTTCACTTTTGGTCAAGTATGTTTACTCCTCACAATAATGAATGGCTTTACAAATATTGCCACATTGAGAGATACTGGAAGGAGGAACAGGCACCAAAATAAAACATTTGCTCAAACAGTAAGATGCAGGGTTGAGAAAAGGCTAGCAAATGACTTGTATTGGAATGTAACACTGAAAAAAAAAAGTCAAGAAAAAAGGATTCATTCATCAGTTTTTTTGAAACAAAAATTCACCATACAAGAGTTGCAGGCTACCCACCCATAACTGGACTTGTCAAAAAAAAGGATGATCAGCTACCTGCTTGAAATGCAAATATATGCACAATGCTATTCCAGAGGATTTCAGGATTTCTTCCTAGAAGTACCATGGTTATCCCTATGCCCCAAGGACTGCAACAGTTCAAGACCTGATCAATGTTAAAGAATGCTGGTCCAGCCAGCAACATCCACATCTCATGAATAATAAAACAAAGATGCTGGAAATGCGCAAAGAAATTGGAGAAACTCAAGTCTGACAACACCGAGAGAAAGCAGAATTAACATTTCAAACCCACAGCATGCAAGAGAGAGCACTGCTTTCTTTCCAGAGATGCTGCCAGACCGGTCAAGTTTCTCCAGCAATATCTGTTTCAGCCCCAATGGTTTTTTTTAATAAAACAATTGACACAGCAACAATAGAAAAAGATATAAATTCCAAAACTAGATGGCTTGCAAGGGAACTTCCAGACGATGTGTACAGGCATCTTCTTTCCTTGGTCCTTCTCAGAGGCAGAGGTCATAGATTTAGAAGTTGATGTCCAAGGAGTCTTGACGAGTTGTTTCAACGTATTTTTGTAGATCGTGCACAGAGCTCCTGCTACATAGTGACAGAGGGGGTTAAATGCTGAAGATGTTAAGATTGGGTGCCAATCAAAAAAAAACAGGCAGCATTCTCCTGAATGGTGGAGTCGAAGAACGTGTTGAAGTTCCATTCATCCAGGAAAATGGAGAACATGCATTCATACTGCTGAATGGTGCCAGAAAACTGGCAGATGAGTTTTATGAAGGAGTGAGAACCTACTTGCAGATTTCCCATCTCATGACTCACCCCATAAGTCTTTATATGACTAGTCCAGCATAGCTTCTTGTCAATGTTGGAACACCAGGATGTTGATAGTAGGGCGATGGTGGAAGAAGAAATTCAGCAATGGTAATGCCAGTTTTAAGTCTATAGTCACTGTGCTCATTCACAGGTTACTACTACTCAATTCGGACAAGCCATTCACTACTTCTGAAAGATAATAGGAAACTGTTTTTTTTCTTGAGTCACAAATCATTGTTCATTAAACGAGAGCTAGTATTTTTAAAAAAGTCAAAAAACCCTGAAAACATTACTAAAGTTCTGAAAGTCATGCTGATTTTAGTTTTCCACGAGCTCAATGGCTTATCTTTGATCCCCTACCTTGGTTCCTGTGATGTTACCTTCACTTAGAAGGATAAGAACAATACCAAAAGAAAAGAAAATCAGTGTTCATCACTGATCACATCTCAAAAGCATTAGACAATAATTGTGCAAACGTAGGAACTCATTTCACAAATTAGAGAATTCATTCATTGAAATAGTACAGTGACCTATTAAATTTTGGCAACATTGGAGGTAGATGTGTTATTTAGAACTAACTACCAAAGAAAAAAAAAATGTCAAGGAATCTTTAAATGACGACAATAGCAAAATTACTTAAGAACACAGCACTTCCTTAGCATTGTAGCCTGCCACTGGTACTCAAAGACCAAAACATGGCTTCAATTAACAATACTCTTGCCAGAGTCAGGGGGGAAAAAAAAATCAACCTGAAAAGCTATGGACTAAGGTTAGAAAATTGGATGGCTTCAAAAATTCATATTTCGTACCATGAACAGCAGAGTGCTTTTAATATTTGTTGCTATATAGATTATGGATATCCTTTACTTGTACACAACTAACACAAAATACCATTACATCATTGCAGCAATTTGTTTAAAAAAATCTAACTGGCAATCTTGAGCAGAGTGTTTAAGACACAAGAGCTTGATTCAAGCATAAAAGCAAGTCCCACCTGCTCCAGTGGGTCATAATATGCCTGAACAGGTTGATTAAAATATCTGACTATCAAACACCAAGTTAACTAGGCATTTATTAAGACTCCAATCATACTTCAGAATGACAGGATTTAAAACTGCTGTATAGAAAATGTGTTCTGATATGTGACCCAACAGCAGGACCCAAAACAAAATTCTATGGAACTCCAAAAACCCATCTGGAGGAAGTTCTGAAAGTGAAGTAAGGTTCTATTGTTCCAGATTTCATTGAAGGCTTGAAAATTCAACAAATCATTACTCCAAAGCAGAGCAAATCAGTGTTCAGATCGTTATTTGCTCATATTCAGAAACAGTGGCACGTGAAGTGATTACATTAATTACAAGAAAATTTCAAATCAAGATTTTTTGATAGAAGTATTCAAGAAAGTCCAATAAACTAGTTCCATACCAGAAAAAATAATTCTGCAAATAAATGCAACATCTTTGCATCTCAAACCAAGCATCATTCTCCTCAATGCTATGGAGGGGAGAAAGGACAATCTTTAAAACTAAAAATGGCTAACTATTTAAATTTGGGCAATAGAATTAGATGTAAAACATTTATATACAAAAAGGTTAGAAAAGCTGTTTAAATATTGCGACTAAAAAAAAACTCAGTGGGGACATCTGTACTTCAACACAATGAAATGTTGTTTTCAGAAAAAAAAAGCTGGAGCTCTCAATGGAGTTGCTATACTAATAGCCCTCAGACAGATTACAAATAAAAAGGTGATTTTCTTTTCCTCCTTTGTCTAGGTTTCAGGGAAAGTCATCACCAGACGAGCAGCTGCTGAGGAAAATACCTGTATGCAGGTGTCTGATATTGTTCCTTTAGAGCTTTGAACAGTTGGAATTTCATCTAAAGATTTAGACATTGCCTTATAAATTGATACAAGTGGATAGAAATTGCTATGGAAAATTCACCATAGATCACAAGCAGGTTGCCTTGAAATAATGCAAGATCCAAATTTGTTGTCTTCAGTACGTGATGTACAATTTAGATTGATACTGATTTGACCGATAAGATAAAATCTTGTTTGCAGATTTTTCATCATGGTCTTTTGGTGATTGCAAGGCTGGCACACACTTTCCTTAGATAAGATGCCCAAAATACAGTGGCTCAGTGTTAGCACTGCTGCCTCACAGCGCCAGGGACCTGGGTTCAATTCCAGCCTTCGGCAACTGTGTGTGGAGTTTGCACGTTCTCCCTGTGTCTGTGTGGGTTTCCTCCGGGTACTCCGGTTTCTTCCCACAGTCCAAAGATGTGCGGGTCAGGTGAATTGGCCATGCGAAACTGCCCGTAGTGTTAGGTGCAATAGTAGGGAGGAGGTTATTCTTCAGAGGGTCGGTGTAGACTTGTTGGGCCAAAGGGCCTATTTCCATACTGTGGGGAATCTAATCAAACTGATCACAGTATTTCTAATGCAGTCTGACCAGCACTGCATGCTTATTAGTCAATAGTGAACTTTTTGGGATCCTAAAGTGTTCATTGTTGACTAATAAGTTAAAAATGATCTCAAATGATCCTGATTAAAAAAGGTGGCATCAAATGAGGTAGTCCTTTAGAATTAACCAAAAGAAGTCCTTCCTCATAAATAAAACACTTCATCTTGTCAACTCTACAGTGAATCTACATTAAACATCTTTACCATTTTAATTCCCAACTATGTACTGAAAAGAAACATTTGGCCTTCAATAGTAGAAGCAGAGGATACCAGGTGACAGCTTTGCTCCATGATTTCCTGGAACAGGAGGACTGGCCTACATGTGCATCAAAAACACATGGTCTTTCACATCACTATACAAAATTTGATAACTGTCTGCATGGAGATTAGGCAGTTGGGAGTGAAAGCTTGAATGATCACAATTTTAAAATAATCCTATACTGACTCAATTAGATTTATTTGTTTAGGCAGCTCTTAAAAATGAATTTTTTATTTTAAAAAAACCAAAGCCAATTTCTTGCTGCCATTCCCCCTCTTGAGCCTTCCCAACAGAAGGGACATCAAAATGGTTCCTTTCAGGAATTCCTACAAAAAAAAGCAACTCAAAAGATAGTGACAAAGCACTGAAGCATCTTGTTAATTTAATAGCAATTTCAACCCAATTATATTTAAATAATGTTCACTGGATAACATTTGCTATTGTAATCTTTAGCCTTTTCTGGAAGTCAGCAATTACTAAAAGAATTTGTTTCTTAAATATCCTGCAGGCAGTCATACAGCATGGAAACTGACCCTTCGGTCCAACTCATCCATGCTGACCAAGCCCCATTTGCCAGAATTTGGCCCATATCACTTGGAACCCTTCTATTCATATACACATCCAGATGCCTTTTAAAATGTTATAATTATACCAGCTTCCACAGAATAGCAACCAGAACTGAACAGAGTTTTCTAAGTGACCTTAATATCCTGCAGAGCTGCAACATGACATCCTACTGATATTCAATGCACTGACCAATAAAGGCAAGTGCGCCAAATACCTCCTTCACCACGATTCCACTTTCAAGGAGCTATGCACCTGCATCCCTAGGTCCGTTTGGCATAATCCCCAGGGCCCTACATTAACTGCACAAGTCCTGTCCGATTTGCCTTCCAAAAATGTAGCTTCTCACATTTATCTGGATAAACCTGCCACTCCTTAGCCCATCTGAGCAAGGTTCCATTGGACAATGATAATCTTCACTGTCCACTACATCACCTATTTTGGAATCATCTGAAAACTATCCATACCTATGTTCACATTCAAATCATTTATGTTAACGACAAAATCCAGTAACTCCACACCAATCCTAGAGGCACACTGGTGGTCATAAGACCAAATATGGACTTTCACAAGCAAAGTTGCACAGCAAAAAGAAACCTCCATCTGGATTGCCAGGGAATCAAGCAAGTGACACAGCAACATAAACGAACTCCTTCACATACACCAAGGAAAAATGTATGATGAAACATCAAACATTTTATCAAATTGTGTTTTTAAGGAGAATCCAATCTTGAACAGGAAGCCATTCTATAATCAAGACCAACATACGTGATCATTCAACACCATCTTGGAAAGGTTTCCACCAGGTATTCCAGTTTCTTCCCAGTCCAAAGATGTGCAGGTTAGGTGAAGTGGGGCTATACTCAATTCCTGATGAAGGGCTTTTGCCAGAAACAGATTTTCCTGCTCCTCAGATGCTGCCCGACCTGCTGTGCTTTTCTAGCATCACTCTAAGCTTGACTCTGATCTCCAGAATCTGCAGTACTCACTTTCACCTAAATTGTCTGTAGGGTCCAGGGATGCATAGGCTAGGTGGATTAGCCACGGTAAATGCAGGGTGATGGGGGTCAGTCCGAGTGGAATACCGTGCAGAGAGTCAATGCAGACTCTACAGGCTTATTGGTCCCTTTGTTTACCGTAGAATTCTATAGTTCCAAGACAGGACGGCAGATGGCTTGGCTGGAAAAATTACAGCTCGTGCCTCCATTCATTTGCTGCCCTTCAAACCCCAAAAGTTGAAAGGATGTGCTGGCAAATGAGCCTTAGGTGAGTGCCCACAGTGCACAGCTAAAATGGTATACAATGCTGATGAGTTAGTGGTAAACCAAGTGCCAATCAAGCTGCCTTTTTCCATTATGAAGTTAAACTTCTGAAGTGTTGTTGGAGCCACTATTACCAAGGCAAGAGTACAGCATCACGTTTCTGCATTAAATGGTGGACATACCCAGAGTCAGAAAGCAAGTTACTCATCTTTAATTCTCCTGTCTCCAATGGTCTTGCAGCAGTATATATTGCTAGTCCAGTTCAGCCTCCATCCAACAGAAAATTTCAGGATGTTGACAACAATACATCCACTGAAACTCTGCAACATCTTGGGCCTGAAATTATTTCTAATAAATTTTCCTTTTGGGCTACATATGACTCCAATGTTAAAAATTAGGTGAAAGGCTTTCCAGTAACCTTAGTTTTTCTAGGATTCACATGCAAGTGTGACATCAAATACAGCTGATATAAAACGGTGATCACTTTTACCTCCATTGTGGTCCTTTTCCAGGATTGATCATTGATTAATAGAATCTTCCCAATGGCTTGCAGCAAGTCTGCAAATAAAGAGGAACAATACCCCTCCATAACTAGAAACAGGTTCCTTTAAGAAATCTCATGCCAGCATAACTAGAATTGACCCTCATTGATAAATCAAAAGATCCAAAATAATCCAAGGCAGACTTCTTGACACATGCAAAGCTAGTTATTACAGATATGTGGAGATCAGACTAAAACATGATTAGAATATTTCAAAAAAAAAATCAAGACACTTCTTAGGACCATTATTAAACAAGATCTATCATGGACCCATAAAAAGGAGAATTTACTTTCAGATCAAATATTCAATATTACTGCAAACTTGTGATGCTTTCCACCAATGCAACATTAAATGGTAGTAAAATTCACATGAACTATGGAACATATTTAGTCCAGGATGTATCTGGATCTCTTCAGTGAAAGCTTTTCAAAGAATCTTTCAGGCAAGAGCTCTCGGAGACTGGAAATGCTTTATTTCGTGTTCTTTTTGAAAGATGGAAAAATGTGATGATTACTTTGTTAATTATTAAATCTAAAACTTGTATGGAAATATCCAGCCCAGGTGAATAGGCACAGCAATAATTTTAACACGGCTATCTAGAAGCTTTCAACTGAAGGCATGTATCAAATCCATATCTTGCACATTTCTATGAATGGAAAGCACTGGCACCCATGATACAGCAGAGCATCAAGTGGCTTAGGTGTCATGGTGATTTTTGAAGAGGTAGAGATATAATCAGCTGAATGATGATTCATAATTAAAATACTTAAGTCATTTAACAGGAAACCAGTGATCTGAAGCAGGATTAAATTATGGACATCCCCTTTCTACAAAAGGAAGTCTTCAATAATGCAAGCCAAGATATGTGAGAGAATACACATTGAACAAGCAAACATTGAGTGGAGTCCATGAGGGAAATTACAGAGTGCATAAATTACAAAGTGACAGAGTAATTCCAGTTGAGAGAGAGACATGGAACCTCAACAAAACAATCTGTGCTCTCTCGTTAAAAAAGTAATTTCACATTTCATAGTGTCAAATATTTCTGTATTCCACTTCCTGTGACTTTTTCTTTCCAATTTTGGAGATGGAATCTTCAAACAAACAAACAAACATCATAATGCTGAAATATTTTCCATCAAATACGTTCTTTTAAGCAGATGTCATCAGTAGGGCTTCACTGCGTATGGATAGGTTTTTTTGGTAAAATAAAAAAAAGTGCAACAGGAGTATTATTTTTGTCCAAAATCAAGACTGAAAATTCATACTAAATCATATTTGGAAATTCACTACGTTAGTAAAAAGGTACCAAGCAAATTAAGGTGCCCTGACGCAAGATGAAGCACGTACGTTTATAGATGCGCCATATATCTAAAATTGTCTTGCACTGCAGTAAGTGTAATTTTTGCAAGCTCCTTCAATGGACGTGTTCAATTATGTTAATATTTTATACAACCCATTTTCAGCCATCACTACTAAAATTTACTTTTAAAAAAAAGTGACCACAAATTGTGAAGACAAACATTGAAACTCTTTACATAATTAAACATGCCATATATTTGCAATGTTTAAAGAACATTAGTGTTCCAGATGGGGTTTTACCAATTTTGTCATCTTCAAAGTTTTCTGGCCCAATTCTTGCACATTTATGGAATTCAATGAGGTACCTTTCTTTGATGTTATAAAAGGCATTAATACAAAGTGTAAAAATTATTGAATACTTGTGGTTTTAAGAATTGCTTTACACAAATACAGTTGTAGTCAAAAGTAAAACAGCAAATGCTGGAAAACTAAACAAAAAAATTGTTGGAAATATATAATTAGTCAAACAGAACCTGCAGTGATACAAACCATTTACTCCAGGCGACCAGAAATAAAGAATATTCAATTCAGCTTGGAAAATATTCAACCAGTACAGAAAAAGTGTTTAAAATAATTGTTTTAATTACCAAATAAAAATACTTAGCAATCCAGTTGAAAGCTGAACCAGACACAGCCACATATACCCAAAGGCAAAAGCCAGTTCTAAAAACGTGACTAGCACAGGAAGGTGGCATCAAGGAAGACGATCATTCATCATGTTAATAAAGTAGCAAAGCAAAGTCAAAAAAGGACCAAATGGCCTACTCCTATTTCTACCATACTTTATTTTGTGATGCTCACGGATACTTGTTCCTTTTCTTGTGGTTTCAAATTTATAGTATTAAGCTTTCATTCTTTTTCCTTGTATTACAAAATGTTTTATTTGTTTTCCTCACAAAAATCACGAACTGACCCTTCCATTCCCACTTCTCATCCGAGAGAGATGTAATTTTCCATCCAGGTCTTAAAAGGTCAAAAAAGGAGCTTTAAGGAAGATTAAAGAACCTATAGTACAGCATCATTGGTCACAGTATCAATAAGGTAAGAAGAATTTGCCACCTGATGGGGCACTACCAATCCAGCGTAGATGATATGCCAAAAGGTTCACTATGTAGGAATTAAAAGTCAGCTAAATATTCAATACAACAAGAAAGCAAAATTTAATGTTGCCTGTCACAGATAAGCATAATACCAAGTCATGAGATACAATGAAAAATTAACAGTCAGATGCAGGTATCAAATATCAACAAGATCAGTAAGGAATTCACAATGGCTTTATTGTTAATAATTGTACAAAAGGACCATGTGACTTAGCAGTCATCTGTCAGTTGACCTGTAGTAGTACTGCACACACAAATTGTGGTCCAAGATTGTATAAGCATACATTTCCAGTTTGTTCAGAATTTTCAGATGCATCAAGTTACTAAGTGAGGGATAACCCAAAATTAGTTGGGTTGAATGTTCCTGATATTTATTAAAAATCAACAGCAGCTTGGAGCTGGCTCCCACTGAGTTGCACGTTAATACTGAAAATATACAATTGGTATAAACACAGTGCATTAAATCAAACAGTGTAACAAAAATTACAAAATCAGAACTACCACCTGTTCACACATTTGTGTAGGGAAGTGGGGTGATAACTTGCAACTCTACTGAAGCTAAAACATTCATGCAGCAAAAATCCTACAGCAATGCAGCAACTAGACGCTGCTCAAGCTCATTTGCAATCAGCTCATCCTCAGCTTGAATTTATAGAGGCAGGCAAAAAAAAAGAGGAATTAAAGTGAGGAAAAATAAAACAAAAATGCAACTACATGATTAAGTGCAAAGTTTTAGTCAAAATAATTAAATGATTTACTGGAAATTTGAAGGACCAGCTTAAACCTTACCTTACTCTGAGGTCCCCAACGCAGTTTCCACTTCATAAACAGAGAAGAAGAAAGAGAAGGAAAGGTGGGTGGGGAAGAAGCTCCCGCAAACACCGGGGCTTTAAGCGTGTGCGTGTGCCGACTGGTCCGTCTGGAGCGCCGTGCGCATGCGTAATGCACTGGTGGTCTCGTGCAGCAGCCATGCAGCTCCAGTGCTGCTGCCGCCGCGCAGGCGCAGGTGCACCCACGGGGCCTACACACGCCGCCCCACAGGGGTTGAAGGCGCTCCCCGGGAGAGGGAAAACAAACAAAACTGGAAACGCAATTAAAAGTCAGGCGACACTCCAGGAGCGAAATAAAACACGACCATATTAATGTAACGATTCGCTTACCTTTCCGATGCGTTAAAGCGTAGTTTCATGAGGAGTATCTGTTTTCTTTTTTTTGTCCCACCCTATTAAAAACAAACCTTCCCCCTTTTACCTACAACAACCTCACACCCGCCCCCTCCTCCTCCCCCGGTCGCAAAATGGCGGCCGCGCGTGAAGTGTATGCAAATTAGAAAAATATCGCTCATATGCAAATTAAGGAAAAAACACATATGCCGTGTGTATCTCACTTTCAAATTTCCCTGTGTGATTTTGTTTAATTTTTTTTAAAAACCCGTAATTATGTATTTTTTTTGTTTGTGGAAGATAAATTTCAGTAACATGGCAGTGGAACCTCTTATCTATCCTCTACCTCGCCTCCCTCCGCTGGAGTTGCTCGCTCTCCCCGCGCACCGCTGAGGGCGGTAGCTCACACTCACTCTCCCCCTCCCGGGAGAGAGATGAATATGCAGATAACAGAACGCCCGTGTGCATTCATTAGGAACGCGGCTGCCAATCAACAGTCAGCGCGGGGGTGTTATATGCAGATCGCGGGTGTCTATATGCAAAACAGGGAACTGCGCTCGCCCGACGCACCCGAAGCATGAGGTGGGCGGGGCATATGTAAATATCGTAGATAAATCATTTGCATAACCGCTGTCGTTGTTTTCAAAACTCGTCCGTTGGTGCAGCGAAGCAGTTGGTAACGTTCGTTGCCCATTTATTCTCCTTTAGGTTAGGAGGGTGGGGTTGGTGATCATTATTGATCCTTGGCGTCGTCGTGGTTCGTTTTGTTTTCACATTGCCCTTTATAAACTGTACATTTACCGAGTTTTCGGATAGCTTATGCAAGATTGAAATCCTTTTCTAAATAAGATAGAAAGTGTCCTGGTCGGAAAAGAAGTGGTTTCCCCAAACACCGCATTCCAAAAAGAATGCACCTCGACAACCCATTGCACTGTTGTTAAATAAACGCCTGCATCAGTATTCTCTCAGCAGCGTCGTCGCTTGCAATTCTTCGCCCCCAGAATGCGCCACTTCCAGGACTGACCACCAATGTCGCTGTTGAGTACAAAGGCGCTTTTGACGCGAGAATTTGTTACAGATGGAACATGTTGCAAATAGAAATTCTGACCCCTCCATTGAGAACTGTGCAGCCTCCAAAAACATAATCCTTCGGTTAACCTTCGGATGTTTGATATCTATTTTAAGTATCTTGAAATTGTTTAACTGTGGTTCAAAAAAAGTGTTAAACATGGGTGTTTCTGGAAACAAGTTATGTTTGACGACGTAGCACTCCAGTAGACAGTGAAGTTAAGATTTATTTTAACGAAACAAAAAGATTCGGATGCTGGAGATTGGAAACAAAGAGAAATAGAAATTGATAGAGAAACTCAAAACCTTCACACCCTTCTGCAGAAGGGTCACTGGACTCGAAACTTGCCTTTCGTGGGTGATGCCAGACCTCCTGAGTTTCACCAGTAATTTCTGTTTTTAAGATTTTTAAAAAAGTTTTTCATGAAAAAGATTAGTGGATAAATTGGGGAATCTGGGATTGTTCTTAGAGAAAATAGACTGAGAAGAGTTTTGACTCAGGCATTCATGATGGATATAGACACGGGAGATATGGAAAAACTTTCAACTAGCTGGTACAAGAATTGAGAATGCAAGAGCTCCAACTGAGATTAAAGTAACAACAGTGCCACGTGGAAAAGCTTTTATTAAAAACCATTTGTGTGATTAGAATCTAGATTGCACTGCCTAAGAGTGTTGTGGACAGACAAGCAGGAGGCTGGAAGAACACATTTCTGATGAAAAGCTTTTGCCCAAAACGTTGATTTTCCTGCTCCTCGGATGCTGCCTGACCTGCTATGCGTTTCCAGCACCACCCTGATCTAAACTCTGGTTTCCAGCATCTGCAGTCCTCACTTTTGCCTGGAAAAACACAGCAGGCCAGGTGGCATCAGGAGGTGGAGAAGTCGTCATTTCAGTTGTAACTCTTCATCAGGACTGGGAGTAGGCTCACCCGAAAAGTCGACTTCTCCAACTCCTGATGCTGCCTAACTTACTGTGTTCTTCCAACCTCCTGCTTGACTACCTTGGATTCCAGCATCAGCAGTTTTTTTTTGTCTCTGAGAGTGTTGTGGAGGCAGATTCAAATCAAGTCTTCAAACAATAATTTGATAATTATTGGTGGGAGTGGGGAATAATTGTAGCCTGTGGGGAAAGGTCATGTGGTGGAACCAACTGACTAGCCAGCACTGAGTCAATTCCTCATCCTGCAACCTTCAATGATTCCATACCTCAATGGGAGAGAGATACAAATTATCAAAGGGATACAAAAAAGACATTGAAAAAGGAATGCAAAACATTTGCAAGGCTTATCAACGATAACACTAAAACTGTTCACAGATATACTAAGAGGAAGAGGGTGTGTAGAGATAATGTGAGCTTTCTTAAAGAGACGTGCAGATGATACCACAATAAATATTAAGAATGGTTAAAGCAGTCATTCTTAAACTCAGATCACTGGATCACTGGGAGAGACTTTTTGGTGGAATCCGTGAAATAAATGAATTGCAGCTAGAAACGTGATGATTTGAAGAAGATCACCTCAGTTATTAGTGACTGTTTCTGAGTATGTGGGGTATTGCTGATAATTGTCTGCAAACCAATGATGGCTCATCAGTCTTAAGTGCTTTCTCACTTCGAACTTGCATTGTATTCCTGTTCTGGATTAGTTGTGCTGGAAGAGCACAGCAGTTCAGGCAGCATCCAAAGTGCAGCGAAATCGACGTTTCGGGCAAAAGCCCTTCATCAGGAATAAAGGCAATGAGCCTGAAGCGTGGAGAGATAAGCTAGAGGAGGGTGGGGGTGGGGAGAAAGTAACATAGAGTACAATGGGTGAGTAGGGGAGGGGATGAAGGTGATAGGTCAGGGAGGAGAGGGTGGAGTGGATAGGTGGAAAAGGAGCTAGGGCAGGAGCAGGTAGGACAAGTCCGGACAAGTCATGGGGACAGTGCTGAGCTGGAAGTTTGGAACTAAGGTGAGGTGGGGGAAGGGGAAATGAAGAAACTGTTGAAGTCCACATTGATGCCCTGGGGTTGAAGTGTTCCGAGGCAGAAGATGAGGCGTTCTTCCTCCAGGCGTCTGGTGGTGAGGGAGCGGCGGTGTAGGAGGCCCCGGACCTCCATGTCCTCGGCAGAGTGGGAGGGGGAGTTGAAATGTTGGGCCACGGGGCGGTGTGGTTGATTGGTGCGGATGTCCCAGAGATGTTCCCTAAAGCGCTTTGCTAGAAGGCATCCAGTCTCTCCAATGTAGAGGAAACCGCATCGGGAGCAACAGATACAATGAATGATATTGTACTCCTGTGACAATATTTTGAGTGTTGTTACATTGATTACTAATCACCAATGTGATCCATTTCCTATGAAACATTAGATCATTTATTAAACGTTATTTTTCCATTTTCCTTTCATGTTCACCCGAAAGGCAGCAAAAAAAAACTGACCGCATAGCTGAGACAATAGAAAGCTATCTGTTTCATAATATTGAGTATCTAAAGAACCGTCTTGACAATGGATGAGCCTGCGGTTAGAACACATGCGGTGAGGTACATTGATGTCTTGCATCTGGAAATGTTACGGTAAAGTAAAGCCAGTTGCTCTGGTCATCTGTAGAGAGAAACACAGATAGCCTTCAGTGTGAAACGCTGGGACAGGACTTTGCAGTTCTCAGCAGTTTAATGAGTACTGATTCTACAAGATGGAATAGAAATTGGAAAATGACTTAAAAGTGTCATTGTCAAACGTCTCGCTAAAGATAGGCAGACCTGACAATGAAAAGCAGGGAAAACAATCTCATATTCATTCATAAGTAAATATCTACCTTTTCTTAAACATATAATTAAAACACTCTTTAAAGGCTGCACTTTCATGTCATACAATTTAATTGGGAACTGATCATTAATCCACATCAACAGGTGTCCTTTACCAAAAGTTTTGACAGCTATTCCATTCAGGAGTCCAGTGAATTCAAGGAACATCCCGCATGCCTCAATGTAATTAAGAAATCAAATTACACATTTTTGGAAAGACCACTGATATGCAAAGTCATAAATAAAACAAAGGAATGCGGATGCTGGGGAGAGGGACCGATGGTGATGAGTGATGGGGACGAGTGTGCCCAATTACAGTATGTGAAGGGGGGAGGGGACAGTGGGTCTCTGGAATGGACGGGAGCTGATTACAGTGTGAGTTGGAAAAAGAAGAGATGGGTTGCTTACTCTGTGTGTGCGTGCGTGTGTGGTGGGGGGGTGGGGTTGGTACAGGATAGGGGCTGGATTTGTCAAAGTAGCTTCACAGAGCCTTCTGCCATCAGATAATGTGGAACTGAAGAAGCGTAGCCGGACCCAAAACATCAATTCTGCTATCACCCCATAGATGCTACCAGAACAGCAGAGTTTCAACAGCAATTTCTGCTTTTCTTTCAGATCTCCAGCTTCTATGGTTCTTTGTTTTATCTTATAGTCTATTTTACTGTTTGTGTCTTGTATATACAGCAATGAAGTATCATTCAGTGCATAATTATGAATATTCATGTATTGAATATCAAAATATTATACATCCTACAAATATGAAATTCTGTTTATAAAAGTATTTTGTAAAAATGCTATATTTTATGTACTGCCAAACATTATGAGCAAGTTAAATAAACTTTAGATTTTCTACTGAGAATTTCAAATAACACCAGATAATATTTGTAGATGGTGTAAATTCAGTTTGAATTTGCTACAAACAAAGTAGCCTTAAACCAAAATGAATTTGATTCACAAGGTGAATATGGAGCTGTGTTTATTCTAAGTCAGGGAAAGTGAAAAATGGAGCTGCTTCTGAATTGACAAAAAAAAACCATGCCATAATTAATGGTTACTCAAGTTTCAGCTAGATTTCCTTACAGAAGGCTGTGTGAAGAAACTTTGACAAATATAGCCTTTTCCGTCTCCCAGACCTCCCACCCCCATCCACACAAATAGTAAGCAGGCCCTCCTGCAGAGACCTCACCCCACCCCCAATATAATTGAGCGCATTCTCCCCCACCACTCATTGCCATCAGGCTCTCTACAGATTTCCCAGCACACTATTATTAGCCCCTTTCCTCTTAATCCCATACACACATTGTAATCACCTGCACTCCAAACAGTTTATTTAGCCTTTTGTTCCCCATGCACATAGTAATCAGCTACACATCACCCCCACACATAGAAATCAGCCTTTATCTATACCCCGTGCAGCCTCTCTCCCCTCACACACACTTGATATAACTAGGTTGGAGGTGTTTACTGATTCCTCCCTAGTCCCATTCCTCCAAAGTTCATAATATATTTCAAATTTAACCAAGTTGGTGATATGGCCAGTTATATATTTATTGGAATATGTCAGGTTCAATATTAAGAGCAGATCAATATTGTTTAGACTGAATTATTTAGTCTTGTCATGATTTGAACTTAGGCCAAGTGGATCTCATTGACTATGGGATTGGGATTGTTAACCTGGGTTAATTATGGAGCCCTGGCTGACAGATAAATAAGAGATACAGAAGGTCTTCTCAGTCTGGGGACTGGCTTAGAGCTGGCTGGACAGATCCCATGTACTGTGTCATGTAAATAAAGGATGACTTGGTGATGGGATACTGGCCACTGCTGTTATTTCAAGTCTACAGCAAATAACTTAGTTATTATCAAAACAAGCATACTCAAACACAGATGCAAAGATTATTGACAAAACAGCTGTATTATGCGAACATATGTACATATCAACTCTCTAAAGAAGGTAAGTCACACACATTCACAAGTCTGAGAAACAAAAACTGAAAACTCTGCAGTGTTAAGTTCAAAGCACTTTGTCCAAGTTATAATTAAACAAATGAAATAGGATAAGTCCTAAATTGTCCCAAATAATATTTTGATTGCAAAGATATTTTGCATATATATTGCTGGTGCTGTGTTCTCTCTTAGAAACCGTTGTAGTGGAATTCCCTTTGTTTCAGAGGGTTCAGAAGATTCCAAGAATAATGAATGAATTATTTATTGTCAATTGCATTTTGCAGTGAATAATACAGTAAAATACAGTGAAGAAACCTTCAACAGTTGCCACAATTGGGCACCATTTTTAATAAGAATAAAAATGATAAAAGATATAACTGAAAAAGCATCCTGAGCCAGCTCTCCAATGACACCTGTGCCCCATCCCCTTCTGCATTACCTTGCCTCCATCTGCACCGGACACACCAATATGGGAATCGGCACTCTTTAGGCACCATCTCTTCGCCACTTGGTCTACCTCACTGATGCTGCCAACGATGCCAGGTTCCGTGTTGAACCCATACTCGCACTGCAACCAGGAGTCCACAGTTCAGCTGCCACTTCAATAATGCAGAAGTCCTGGAACCAGGCATACCATGCTATCTCTGCTGCAGCCGCTGCCTCACCAAAGCCAGTAATTCCCATTCTGGGACTACTGCAACCAGGAGTCCTAAGATCTGCTGCTAGACCAGGTTGCCTCTGCTGTCTTGCCAAGAGTCCCGCTGAGGCTGCCCTGCTCGAAAATGTCACCTTGCCAATGCTGCCAACTTGAACAGTCCAGTGCCACAGCTGCCTATAATCGCTGGAGGAGCTTTGCCACCATAGCCGCTGCCAGCCTCCACCACCAGGAGG
Source organism: Hemiscyllium ocellatum (assembly GCF_020745735.1). NCBI lineage: Eukaryota > Metazoa > Chordata > Chondrichthyes > Orectolobiformes > Hemiscylliidae > Hemiscyllium > Hemiscyllium ocellatum. The sequence goes on from NC_083433.1 coordinate 17,545,892, forward strand.
ATGCCCCTGTTGCCGCTGCCACCTGTTACCATGAGGAGCCATGTCTGTCTCTGACCATCAGGAGGAGCCACCATTTTAAACATGGCTCACTCTAGCTGCCATGCCAATTTTGCCAATTAACCTGCTGCAAAAAAAAGAAAAAAACAAAATGAAAAGGAAAAGAGCAGAAGTTAAAGAAAAGAAAGCCATGCAGGAGCAGATGAGCCCTGGACAAGAGCCTGCATGCAGCCCTGCTACTCTGCCACCATCATGAATCAAAAGTCTAAAATTGTCTTCAGGAACTGTCCCTGAGTTATAAATGATGACTTGCAATGAGGTTTCAGATCACACACTTAGTGAAAGAAATTGCAAAGAAAGAGAGAGGGTAATGTCATTCTGTTGTTCTTCAGATAGGTCTCAAATTCTCTTTCTGACTGAGTTTCAGGCATACAATTGTGTTATCCCACCCACAAACTGGGCTATGAGATCTCTTTCTGAAAGTAAGTCTGAAAGACTGTGAAACTCTATGTGAGTTCTCTGCTCTTTGCAGGTGCAACACTGTTGCTACTGTCCCCATTTCCTTTCTTTAGCAAAATGACTTTTATTGAAAAGGCTAAGATATACTTACATGAACTCTGTTAAAAGATTAATATTTGGATAATATCTCTTCATTCACCTTTTCCAACCCCCACACACTTAATCAGTCACTGTCCAAGTCCCTCCAACCCAAACCCACTCCTGTCCACAACACACAGACTGCAATCAGCCCCTCTTCCCCTATTTTGAACAAGATGCTGGTGTCTGAGAAGCACAGTCAGGGTAAAGAACAACTTGACTGTATCGGCGCTGCCTCGTGCTTCCACGAGGAGGTTGAACAGTTCATCCACTTTACTAACACCTTGCACCCCGACCTCAAATTTACCTGGACCGTCTCAGACTCCTCCCTCCCCTTCCTAGACCTCTCCATTTCTATCTCGGGCGACCGAATCAACACAGATATTTACTATAAACCAACCGACTCCCACAGCTACCTAGACTACACCTCCTCCCACCCTGCCCCCTGTAAAAACGCCATCCCATTTTCCCAATTCCTTTGTCTCCGCTGCATCTGCTCCCAGGAGGACCAGTTCCAATACCAAACAACCCAGATGGTCTCTTTCTTCAAAGACTGTAATTTCTCCCCAGATGTGGTCGACGATGCTCTCCACCGCATCTCCTCCACTTCCCGCTCCTCCGCCCTTGAGCCCCACCCCTCCAATTGCCACCAGGACAGAACCCCACTGGTCCTCACCTACCACCCCACCAACCTCCATATACATCGTATCATCCGTCGTCATTTCCACCACCTCCAAACGGACCACACCACCAGGGATATATTTCCCTCCCCTCCCCTATCAGCGTCCCGAAAAGACTATTCCCTCCGTGACTCTCTTGTCAGGTCCACACCCCTCACCAACCCAACCTCCACTCCCGGCACCTTCCCCTGCAACTGCAAGAAATGCAAAACTTGCGCCCACACCTCCCCCCTTACTTCCCTCCAAGGCCCCAAGGGATCCTTCCATATCTGCCACAAATTCACCTGCACCTCCACACACATCATTCACTGCATCCGCTGCACCCGATGTGGCCTCCTCTATTTTGGGGAGACAGGCCGCCTACTTGCGGAACATTTCAGAGAACACCTCTGGTACACCCGGACCAACCAACCCAACCACACCGTGGCTCAACACTTCAACTCCCCCTCCAACTCCACCAAGGACATGCAGGTCCTTGGACTCCTCCATCGCCAGACCATAGCAACATGATGGCTGGAGGAAAAGCGCCTCATCTTCCGCCAAGGAACTCTCCAACCACAAGGGATGAACTCAGATTTCTCCAGTTTCCTCATTTCCCGTCCCCCCACCTTGTCTCAGACCCAAGCCTCGAACTCAGCACCACCTTCCTAACCTGCAATCTTCTTCCTGACCTCTCCGCCCCCCCCCCCACCCCCACTCCGGCCTATCACCCTCACCTTATCACCCTCACTTTAGCCTCCTTCCACCTAACGCATTTCCAACGCCCCTCCCCCAAGTCCCTCCTCCCTACCTTTTATCTTAGCCTGCTTGGCACACTTTCCTCATTCCTGAAGAAGGGCTCATGCCCAAAACGTCAATTCTCCTGCTCCTTGGATGCTGCCTGACCTGCTGCGCTTTTCCAGCAACACATTTTCAGCTAAAGAACAATTTAGTTTCCCAACTCATCTGCATGACCTCCCAGACTTCTTTAGCAGTCTAAACACCTCATCCAATTGTTCGAAAACTTCCTGACATCTACCTATGCCAACTCAGCGCACAAACAGCTGGGGCCATTCAGCTCTTTTACCAACTGTGTTCTCTGAGGTTGGAGTGCTTCGAAAAAAATAGTGATTTGGACTCACTGTTTGACCCTTGCTGTTTGGCAGTTTCAATTCAGTATACCCAGAGCTGTCCTGCCAAACCCTTTAGATTGGACAGTCTTATCTCCACAGGGCTATTACTGGCTCAGAAGAGGGGGCGCTCACAACTCGTAACTCTATCATTATGAGCCCATTTGGGGTTGCAGTCCACAGTTTGAGAACAGGTGCTTTAGGTGTTCCAGAGAATGTGAAAGGTGCCATTTAAATTTAAGTCCTCCCTTCTCAAATAACTTGACATCTGCTTAAAAAGTAAAAACATTTACACTTATGACAGAGAATCACAGGAGGAAAAAATGAAATCAAATACCAAGAACAGTTTAGCTACAATCAGTCACCAGTAAAAAGGATTACATTTTATCTTTCCCCGTATATAGGACAATTTTTCACAAAATTTCTATCTCTGCCTCTTTCAGTTTTTAAGCCCAGACATGCAACCCATGTTGAGCAAGGTTTCCTCATAACTGGCAGAGTGATAAGTTCTGTATGTGCCTGGGGGTCTTTTTAATAATGAAAGGCATTTTGGTGGCAATTGATTCTGTCCTTGCTCAACGTCTGAACAGATCCTATTTATATATGAAGGGAGAGTCATCTAGATTCAAAACATTAGCCTATTCTCACTCCATGAAGGCTGTCTGACCCACTGTGATCTCCAGTATTTGTTGCTTTCAGTACAGATTCCAGCATCTGCAGTAATTTGCTCCTTCATATTTATTTAACATCTGTTGATGTCTGTCAGAAATACCTCAAAACACTTAGAGTCATAGAGATGTACAACATGGAAACAGAAGTGATTTTCTCGGCCATCAAGGTAGTTCCCAACGTGACATAGAAATTGCAATACAGGAACAAGACATTCAGTTGAACTATTCTATATTGGGGTTAGTCCTACAAACTGTGGCTGTTGTAAAACAAGGTATTGCCTGTTATACTTTCAAACATCAGTTTAACCTGTTCTTAAAAGTTGACGTGATTTCTCCTTCAGTCACACTGTGTTACATTCTCTCTTTTGCCTTAACATCTCTCTGACAATGTACAGCATACAGTATTTCAATTGTAGCTTTACTAAGAAGTGCAAATATGGATTTTCCAGAATGGTTCCTGGACTCCAAGTGTTAAATTACAAAACCAGAGTATACAACTTAAGCTTGGTGAATAATACAACTTAGTATTCCATGAAATTTACAAGAAATGGGGTAATTTGATGAGGTTTTCAATATATTAAGGGAATATATAACGCAGTGTGTGTGAGAGAGAGAGAGAGAGAGAAAGTGTTTGGCGAAACCTTAGGCAACATATTCTAAAAATTAGAGTAGGTGAGTAACTTCACTAGAGTAACTTCAGAAATTAGGAAACATTTGCATGAAAAGGCGATATATGTTTGGAACTTTCCTCTGCAAATAATGGTTGATGCCAGGTCATTCATTAATTTGAAATCTGAGATGACTAGATTTTTGCTAGACAAAGCAATGAGGCATATGAAGCCAAAACAGGTGGATAGAGCTACTGTACACATCAACTACAATCTCATTGAGTCATAGGACAGGCTTTAGGGGAAATGGAATTCAAAGAGCAGACAGGACAGCTATAATCTTATTGAATGGCAGAGCAGGGTCAAGGGCATACTTCTGATCGTAATTCATATGCTGGTATGAATTTGCCTCATCATTCCCTCTGGTTCAATAAAAATAGCCACAGTTTTATCAAGGATTTCTTCATACCTATAAGCATTCAAACTCCGCAATATCCTTATGAAACTTTTTCCAGTGCCTCAACATCCTTTCCATTATACAGCATAATTCTTCTAATTCTGGCCTTACTGGGGTCTTACATAGATTTGCCATTCCATTTCTACTTATCTATTCTGTACCTCTTGTCATATGCCCCAGATTTTCATTTGTTTATTTTCCTACAGTGCTATTTCAAACGAATCATAGAGTCATAGAGATGTACAGCATGGAAACAGACCTTTCAGTCCAACCTGTCCATGCCGACCAGATATCCCAACCCAATCTAGTCCCACCTGCCAGCACCTGGCCCATATCCCTCCAAACACCCTTCCTATTCATATACTCATCCAAATGTCTCTTAAATGTTGCAATTGAACCAGCCTCCACCACATCCTTTGGCAGCTCATTCCATACACGTACCACCTTCTGCGTGAAAAAGTTGCCTCTTAGGTCTTTTTTATATCTTTCCCCTCTCATCCTAAACCTATGCCCTCTAGTTCTGGACTCCCCAAACCCAGGGAAAAGACTTTGTCTATTTATCCTATCCATGCCCCTCATAAGTTTGTAAACCTCTATAAAGTCACCCCTCAGCCTCCAACGCTCCAAGGAAAACAGCCCCAGCCTGTTCAATCTCTCCCTGTAGCTCAGATCCTCCAACCCTGGCAATATCCTTGTAAATCTTTTCTGAACCCTTTCACGTTTCACAACATCTTTCACAACATCTGGAAGGAGACCAGAATTGCACACAATATTCCAACATTGGTCTAACCAATGTCCTGTACAGCCGCAACATGACCTCCCAACTCCTGTACTCAATACGCTGACCAATAAAGGAAAGTATACCAAATGCCTTCTTCACTATCCCCCTATCTACCTGCCACTCCACTTTCAAGGAGCTATGAACCTGCACTCCAAGGTCTCTTTGTTCAGTAACACTCCCTAGGACCTTACCATTAAGTGTATAAGTCCTGCTAAGATTTGCTTTCCCAAAATGCAGCACCTCGCATTTATCTGAATTAAAATAGATCTGCCACTTCTCAGCCCATTGGCCCATCTGGTCCAGATCCTGTTGTAATCTGAGGTAACCCTCTTCGCTGTCCACTATCCCTCCAATTTTGGTGTCATCTGCAAACTTACTAACTGTATCTCTTATGCTCGCATCCAAATCATTTATGTAAATGACAAAAAGTAGAGGGCCCAGCGCCGAACCTTGTGGCACTTCACTGGTCACAGGCCTCCAATCTGAAAAACAACCCTCCACCACCACCCTCTGTCTTCTACCTTTGAGCCAGTTCTGTATCCAAACGGCTAGTTCTCCCTGTATTCCATGAGATCTAACCTTGCTAATCAGTCTCCCATGGGGAACTTTGTCAAACGCCCTACTGAAGTCCATATAAATCACATCTACTGCTCTGCCCCCATCGATCTTCTTTGTTCTTCAGAAAACTCAATCAAGTTTGTGAGACATGATTTCCCACGCACAAAGCCATGTTGACTATCCCAAATCAGTCCTTGCCTTTCCAAATACATGTGCCTCCTGTCCCTCAGGATTACCTCCAACAACTTGCTCACTACTGAGGTCAAGCTCACCAGTCTATAGTTCCCTGGCTTGTCTTTACTGCCCTTCTTAAACAGTGGCACCACGTCTGCCAACCTCCAGTCTTCCGGCACCTCACCTGTGACTATCGATGATACAAATGTCTCAGCAAGAGGCCCAGCAACCACTTCTCTAGCTTCCCACAGAGTTCTTGGGTACACCCGATCAGGTCCTGGAGATTTTTCCACCTTTAACCGTTTCAAGACATCCAGCACTTCCTCCTCTGTAATCTGGACATTTTGCAAGATGTCACCATCTATTTCCCTACAGTCTATATCTTCCATATCCTTTTCCACAGTAAATATTGATGCAAAATATTCATTTAGTATCTCCCCCATTTTCTGTGACTCCACACAAAGGCTGCCTTGCTGATCTTTGAGGGGCCCTATTCTCTCCCTACTTACCCTTTTGTTCTTAATATATTTGTAAAACCCCTTTGGATTCTCCTTAATTCTATTTGCCAAAGCTATCTCATGTCCCCGTTTTGCCCTCCTGATTTCCATCTTAAGTATACTCCTACTTTCTTTATACTCTTCTAAGGATTCACTCGATCTATCCTGTCTATACCTAACATATGCTTCCTTTTTTATCTTAACCAAACCCTCAATTTCTTCAGTCATCCAGCATTCCCAATACCTACCAGCCTTCCCTTTCATTCTGACAGGAATACACTTTCTCTGGATTCTTGTTATCTCATTTCTGAAGGCTTCCCATTTCTAGCCGTCCCTTTACCTGCGAACATCTGCCTCCAATCAGCTTTTGAAAGTTCTTGCCTAATACCGTCAAGATTGGCCTTTCTCCAATTTAGAACTTCAACTTTTAGAGCTGTTCTATCCTTTTCCATCACTATTTTAAAATGAATAGAATTATGGTCGCTGGCCCCAAAGTGCTCTCCTACTGACACCTCAGTCACCTGCCCTGCCTTATTTCCCAAGAATAGGTCAAGTTTTGCACCTTCTCTAGTAGGTGCTTCCACATACTGAATCAGAAAGTTGTCTTGTACACACTTAAGAAATTCCTCTCCATCTAAAACTTTAACACTATGGCAGTCTCAGTTGATGATTGGAAAGTTAAAATCCCCTACCATAACTACCCTATTATTCTTACAGATAGCTGAGATCTCCTAACAAGTTTGTTTCTCAATTTCCCTCTGACTATTGGGGGGTCTATAATACAATCCCAATAAGGTGATCATCCCTTTCTTATTTCTCAGTTCCACCCAAATAACTTCCCTGGATGTATTTCCGGGAATATCCTCCCTCAGCACAGCTGTAATGCTATCCCTTATCAGAAATGCCACTCCCCCTCCTCTTTTGCCTCCCTTTCTATCCTTCCTGTAGCATTTGTATCCTGGAACATTCAGCTGCCAGTCCTGCCTATCCCTGAGCCATGTTTCCGTCATTGCTATGATATCCCATTCCCAAGTTCCTAACCATGCCCTGAGTTCATCTGCCTTCCCTGTTAGGCCTCTTGCATTGAAATAAATGCAGTTTAATTTATTAGTCCTATCTCGTCCCTGCCTGCCCTGACTGTTTGACTCACTTCTGTTCTCAGCTATACCCATCTCAGATTGATCTCTTTCCTCCCTGAGTCCCGCCGCCCCCCCCCCCCCCCCCCACCTTACTAGTTTAAATCCTCCCAAGCAGTTCTAGCAAATTTCCGTGCCAGTATATTAGTCCTCTTCCAATTTAGGTGCAATCCGTCCTTCTTGTACAGGTCACTTCTACCCCAAAAGAGATTCCAATGATCCAAAAATGTGAATCCTTCTTCCACACACCAGCTCCTGAGCCATGCATTCATCTGCTCTATCTTCCTATTCCTGCCCTCACTAGCTCGTAGCACTGGGAGTAGTCCAGATATTACTACCCTTGAGGACCTCCTTTTTAAATTTCTACCTAACTCTCTGTAATCTCCCTTCAGAGTCTCAGCCTTTTCCCTTCCAATGCTGTTGGTTCCAATGTAGACAATGACCTCCTGCTGGCCCCTCTCTCTCGTGAGAACATTCTGCACCCTCTCTGAGACATCCTTGATCCTGGCACCAGGGAACCAACACAACATTCTGCTTTTTCTCTGCTGGCCACAGGAACGTCTGTCTGTACCTCTGAGTACAGAATCCCCCAACACAATTGATCTCTTGGAAGCCAACGTACCCCTTGTTGCATTAGAGCCAGTCTCAATACCAGAAACTTGGCTGTTTGTGCTATGTTCCCCTGAGAATCCATCATCCCCTACATTTTCCAAAACAGCACACCTGTTTGAAATGGGTATATCCACAAAAGACTCTTGCACTAGCTGCCTACCTCTCCTACCCTTCCTGGCGTTAACTCATCTATTTGTATTTGAGACTTTTCCCCCCTTCCTATAACTGCCATCCATCATATACTATTGCTGCTGCAAATTCCTCATCACTTCTATCTGTCTCTCCAATCGATCCACTCGATCTGATAAGGTTCGCATCTAACAGCATTTGTGGCAGATATAATCCGCAGTAACCCTTAAACTCTCTTTAAACTCCCACATCTGACAAGAAGTATATATCACTGCAAAGGTCATTTTTTGCTCCTTCACAATCTACAGACCCAGAAAATAACACTGTCTTATTCCTCTACAAACACTGCCCCAGGTTAAATTAATAGCTATGGCTTATATTTTAAGTTTAATCAAGAGACTTATCTCCAAAAACATATAGTCAAGAAAGAATCCACTGTACCCACTAGTGCAGCCTTTCTCTTGGACAGACTTAAAACAACAATTAACTTATCTTATTCTGTGCTGTGAACTTCCCACAACAGTTCTTCCAAGATTAGTTGTGAATTTCACTGTTTGTTAATTTTCCCAGATGCACTCCGATGTCCAGCGATACATGAATTCAAACAGCAAAGGTGGTAACTGTGCAGGTTTTCTCTCTCCTGCACTGTCCTCACCATGTGCTTCCTTTGTCTGCTCTTCTCCCTTTTAAACTGCTGTTGTTTTGAATCTTTTTCTTTTTTTTCCTTTTTTTTCTTTTTTCTTTTTTTTCTTCTTCTGAACCCTTCTTAAATTCCTTTGTTTCACATTTCCCAACATCTATCCATTTCAAAATACAAACCATAGTTGTTGTCAAGCCATACAGCATGGAATAGACTCTTCATTCCAACTTGTCTACGCTGACCAAATTTTCTAAATTAAACTCATTTGCCTGTGTTTGCCCCATATTCCTCTGAACCATCCCTATTCATGTATCCTCACAGATGCCTTTTAAATGTTGTAATTGTACCAGCCTGTGTCATGTCTTCTGGCAGCTCATTCCGTACACGCACCACCCTCTGCATGAAAAGATTGTCCTTTTAAATCTTTCCCAATCAACGTAAACCTCTGCCCTGTAGGTTTGGACTCTCCGACCCTTGGAAAAAGATCTTGGCTGTTTATCTTATCTATGTCCCTTATGATTTTATAAACCTCTGAAAAACCTCTGTTTCCATGCTGTATGGCTCTGATTCTCCAGGGAAAAAAGGTCTTCTTTATAGTAAGTTGTCATTTTATATATTCTGATGTTGAATTCTATCTGCTACTTCTTTTGCCTTTTCCAACATCTTTTCAATATCTTCTTGGAACTTTGTTTAGTCCTTATCAGTGCCTACAGGTTTACTCACCACTGCCTCTAGCCCTAAGATCCAAATTATTGATGTACGCAGTGTTCCCAGACCAGATTCCATTCGTGTTACCCCTTCCAGAGATTTTTGTGAAACTTGCTTAATGCTTTTATGGACATGATTGCTTAACTGCTTGAACATATCTACTTTCAATAATGCTTTTCGTAACTAATGCTGGTCATGGGATACATGCTGGTGAGAACATAACATTCAAATCTGCACTGAATTCAGACAGGGACTCTCAGTGTGTGCTTAAGTCATCAGAACAACCAACAATTAATATCTGAATAATTTATTTGAAGAATTTATCTAAGTATGGCACACTGAGCAATGGAGCATCACATTACAGATATGCAGTAGTCATGATATACAAAGTCTTTTTTCTTGTTGACTCTACAGTTTCTATCAAATTTCAGCTATTGGTGGAGCAAAGTACAGTGAAAACTTCTACAGAAAACATTTCAAGACATATATTGGGGAGGGGATAGGACACTTCCTAAACAAAGCGTTTGCATGAGGCAGTCAGTATTCTGTGGCAGGATGGTGGGCTATCTTTAATATTGAAAGTAATTTTTTAGCATTGCCTATGGGCATAGACAATTGCTAGATGTTATGATATATTCTTTTAAAACTAATTTATAACAGGGTATCCAATGGACTATGTACCCCACATACTATTGTCAATTTGTATGAAACAACCACAGAATGCATCAAAGCACTTCATAATCAATGAAGTACTTATGAACTGTAATTGTTTTAGTGATGTAGGGAACATTGCAACTAAATTGCACACAGCTGCATGAGAATGATGAGATAATCTGGTTTGTGATATAGTTGAAGGAGGAGTAATATCCAGAACACAAGGGGAGAACCCCTATTCTTCTTTGAAATAGAACCCATGGGATTTTTTTATGACCACCTAAGAAGGCAGATGGGTCCTTGATTTAACATCTCATCCAAATTACGATAACAGAGCAGCATTCCCTTAGATCTGTTCTATAGTTCTTGATTTTTGTTCTCAATTTCTGGGGTGGAACTTGACCCCACAACCTTTGACTCAAAATTTAAGTGTACTACCAACTGAGTCACAACTGACACTTACTCTTAACTGTATCTTCAATCTTTTGTGTTAACTTTTCCAATTAAATATTCCTTATATACATTTATAAAGTAAGTCCCCACTTAAACATATAACATTGTAATTGACACTCCTCCAGATCATGAAGCTCTTCAGTATTTGTGACACCCAACCTTTCAGTCGGTATTGCAGTGAAACTCCTATGCTCCATCCATCCCTGCTTTCCAAACTCTGTACAGTTTGCAACTTAGCTGTAAATTGTATAAACTTAAAATATAGAACGTATAGACTTTAGGTGTTGTTTTAAAGTAACAACTGAATTATGTCTGTCTGGCCAAAGTCCAATTCTCTCCTAGTTTCTAAACTTGCGTGACTTTAAAACTATATTTGTTATTAGTTCACCACAGGAGATTGATGAATTTCTTTCTAATATTAAAACCCTTGGTATGGCATGGACTTTACTCTCTTGTGTTACAACTTCTATAAAAGGAATCCCATATGTCAGTGCAACAATAAAAACTGCCTTCATAAACATTGTGAAAAATCAAACTAAATGCTTATAGTGAATCTGTGTATAAGAGCATAAACTGTTCAACAACACACTTTGCAGAAATTATTACTGCCTTTTGCCTTGTGTTTATAAATTTCAGAAAGCTGACAAGATTGTTATCAGAGAGGGAAAGGGGAAAAGAGAACACGGCGGCACGGTGGCACAGTGGTTAGCACTGCTGCCTCACAGTGCCTGAGGCCTGGGTTCAATTCCCGACTCAGGCGACTGACTGTGTGGAGTTTGCACGTTCTCCCCGTGTCTGTGTGGGTTTCCTCCGGGTGCTCCGGTTTCCTCCCACAGTCCAAAGATGTGCAGGTCAGGTGAATTGGCCACGCTAAATTGCCCATAGTGTTAGGTAAGGGGTAAATGTAGGGGGTATGGGTGGGTTGCGCTTCGGCGGGTAGGTGTGGACTTGTTGGGCTGAAGGGCCTGTTTCCACACTGTAAGTAATCTAATCTAATTGATTAAGTGTCATTCTGTGGAGTATATATTTCAAACAAAGTCACTTTTTTCATCAAAATATAGGAATAGTAAATACTAATTCCTTTTACCTGTGACAGAAATTTTAATATCTATTATCCATGAGACAGAGAAAACAGACAATGAAAGAGAATTGTTTTAAGAGAATTAATTTGATTTTTAAAAAAGAATTATGTTCAAAAGGAACCTAAGATATTTTGAAGAAAATAATTAACAAGAAATATAGGATAGGATGGGGAGGAAAACTAGCCAGGGGTGAAGAAGCAATTACATCTTGCCACCTCATTGTGGCTGGGCATGATGGAAACATGAACAGCATCAGCAACGTCCCAAAGGCAACAATAAGACAATGATCAGATCAGGCGAAAAGCAAGGCATTCTTTGGCTGTCCAACACCTGTCCATTAAATGATACAAATCAGGATCTGATGGAATATTCACCAACCGTCTGGACAAGTGCAGCTCAAGAAGCCCAACACCATCCAAAACAAAGCAGTCCACTTGACTGGCACTTTCATCATTTTCAACATTCACTCTCCCCACCATCAATGCACATTAATGTGTACCATGTAAAAGATACACTGCAGCAACTTTTTGAAGAATGAGAGGTAAAACATGTAGGATTCTTCAAAGGCTTGACGGGATATTTTCCCTCAAAGGGGTGTTTAGAACCAAAGGACATTCTCTCATATTTAAGGGACACCAATTTAAGACTGAGATGAGGAGGATTTTCTTCCTTCAGAGCACTATGAGTCTTTGGAACTCCAGGCCACAGACTCCTTGTATATAATTAGGCTGAGACAGTTTCTTATTCAGTAGGGGAATCAAGGGTGATGGGGAAAGAGCAGGAAAGTGAATATGAGCACTGTCCATTCAGCGTTGACTTTATTGAATGTGGGAACAGGCTTGAGGGAATGAGTGACCTGGTCCTGTGGCTATTCCTTATGATCTTCCTATGGTTAAAATTAATGGACCTTGGGCTTTAATGGATAGAACAATGTCAAATGAGCTACAAATCATTGAGTGTCTGAAATCAGGTCGAGGACTATAAAATTGCTCATAAATATAAGATTAATAATAATAAATCCAAAAGAAAATTTAGGAGAAGCTGATTCACCCAAAGATTAGAGAGAATGTCAAGCTATATAGATACCTTCATATAGTTGGGGTGCATAGCTTTCAAGTATTTAAAGGGCTGCTAGATAAGGACATAAACAAGAGTGAAATAAAAGATTTGGCTGATATGGAGTTGGGAAATGAGGTAGGGAGGAGTTTTATATAGAGCATAAATAGTTGAGAACCCAATGGGCCAAATGGCCTGTTTCTATTGCCATACATTCGATGTAATAATGCTCCAGTGCATATGCATTGAAAACATGTTCGTGCATTATTCAGTAATTAATATAGCTGCAACCCTGTATGATAATCAGCAATTAAAGATGGAAGTGCTTTCAGTTTGCCCAAGCTATTGTTTGTTAAATGCAGAAGTGTTGTTCTGGTAAGCGTGACAGCTGCACACAGTCTATTGTGGCAGATATATAAGAACCACAATATTCTGCCGTTGAATTTGTTTATTTAAAAACAAGATCATTTGACCTTTTCCGAAAAAAAACAGCAGACTCGTCTCAAAATCAGCGGTGTTCAATATTTTTTTGCCACAGCCTAAGATGGTGGCTGAAATCTCTGGCAGAATTTATGCATGTGTGAGTTACTGTGGCTTGGGAATGATTAAGAGTGAAGCGGAGACGAGGCAATAGCTTGATAGCAGCTCATTTGTTCTCAGAACAGTTTGAGGACTTAGTGTAAGCTCTATTGCTGAGAAATCAAGGGAGACCTGTATGCCTAAAACCCTAGCTTGTCAAGCTACTTGAACAAAAATGTTCTTTGTTGCTGTACAAACGTGCTTCTTGTTCACCGAGAATTTAGAGCAGAAGTCTCTGCTGGTGGAGAGTAACTGCTACCTCAGGCCACTGAATCCCTGTGTACTCTGTATGCTATACGTGTCTGTAATCATTAACCGTATATGTTTGCATTTTGCAATAACACTGGGGGTGGAGGTGAGCGAAGTTGTTTGTGATTTGTCAGGGATCTTGAACTGACTGTAAGCGTTAAGCCCCGTTGTCAAAATTCGGCTCTGCGTATAAAACTGTAACGATGCCAACACAAGAAACAACACGCAAAATAAAAACACAGTCATGATGAGACAATACTTTTTATTGCTCCTTGCGTGCATGCATGCTCAGAAAAGCACATTAATATCTGGTTATCCATCTCTTTGTAGAACGACTTTTCTAAAAAAAAGGAAAAAAAATGCTATTTAGTTAAAATGCGTTGTGCTCTTCATTGTTTTTTTTAAAAAAAGGTGAGATACACACAACGATTGCACAAGAACCGCTTGTTGTTTATGCAAAAGAAACAATCGGGGATTTACTGCAGGGAGTGGGGGAAGGGGAACATTCTAGGGCGTGGGGGATGGTGGTTGAGATTTTTTTTCTCTATCACCAGACAGATGCGTATTTGTGATGCAGTGAGACAGGCTGTAATACTCCAGTCCAGATTTTGGATGTAACCTGTGTGGAATTTATGTAAAGCCGACTGGCTGAGACCAGATCAATCCGGTTTCAACCGCCAAGGACTGGGCTGCTTGTTCACTAAGTAATCCCCCTGGGAGAATTAATTCACGAATGGAAAAAAACCCTTCAGCAAATATCTCGGCCCCCCTTGTTTTTGCCACATGGTATAAATAGTATCTAGATTCCATTTTAGAGAAAAAAAATTGAAGAATATGCCATGTGATAGGAGCAATATTACTTAAAACTGGCAGATTCCAGTCCCCTCCCATCCACTTATGAATATCGACAATGTTGCTTATTTTGCCTTTATTTATTAAATTGAAAACTACATACTGGCTGAGTGAATGCAAGCAATATTCTTTAATCAAATCCAGATTGAAATCATGTGAGAAGGCGGCGCCTAAATGGCACCACACATTTATTATACAGCTCACTCTGCAGACATTTCTGTCTGTCTTTTAATTGACACTTGTAGCATTGCATTTTACATTTGTTTTTGTAGGATGCTTGTGGGATCTACCCCTAGTGAAATGTTGTGCTACTGATGAGCAAGGGCAATGGAAAGCGTTCTAAATGTTAAGCAACATATTTTACATTTCTTCCTCACACTATCTCTTTGTCCCAGCATGTCTTTTAAACAGTTTCACCCTGCTTGTTCTAAACAAAATGCCAGTTCTAGAACCTGACAACTATTGTTAGTGCCCAATGAGTGCCCCCATTTGATGGTGGAGGTTGGAAACTGTCATAAATAGAATGGAAATTACTTGAAAAGCTCAGCAGGTCAGCCAGCATCCATGGAAAGAAATCAGAGTTAATATTTCAGGTTAAGTGACGTTTCCTCAGAACTAGAAAATGTCATGATGTATTCCAATCTACAATCACCCAATGTCCTCTTTCATGTACTCTTTACAGAGAGTTCCTTTTTTTAAAAAAGAAATTGGTGCATTTTCTTCCTCCTCCTCCTAAATTAGATCTCTTCTTCCAGCCCAGCTAGAAGATCTAAGCAGTGACCCAACTTTTAGATTTAGATTTAGAAACTTCTAACCCAGTAATTTAACCTTGGGTCAAACTTGCTTTATAGCCTGAACAGCAGTTGGGAGAGCTTCCCGTTGTGTGGCTTAGGAAGTGCCTGTAAGCTTGACTAGAGGGTAGGACACTGGTAGAACACTTGACAATTGTGATCAATGGACAGTTGTCCTGCATTGAATGATTGCCTCAGTTGATAGGGCAGGAACTGCCGTCATTCAAAAAGAACAATGTTCCCTGCAGTCATTCAAAATTTGTTCTTTTCACAGAATCTGTTGAAAAACTGTGGTTCTGGGTTTAGGCATTTCTCCCTTTCATTATTATCCATCAGTCACATTCCTTCATATAATTCTGGAAGTGTTTATTTTTGCTAGGGGAGGGTGGAGTAATGGTGGGGGCCAAAGCCTCCATTGAAATAAGCACCAGCCTATGGTCTGCATTTTGAGGATTAAAAATATATTTAAATGTCCTGCAGCAGTTAATGGCAACAAAATACAGGTACTCAGCAGGGAAATTGGGCAATGGATCTGTTATTTCTGTGTTCTAGAAGCTTAGAATGATTTATGCTTTTGCAGTAATTTGAGAAAAATTTCTTGTTCAAAGTGAAATGTGAATTTAAAATAAAGAAAGGTAAAATGTATGATATATAGTCTCTGGTGATGTTTCAAGTGGGTTAAAGTTGCCTTTGTCTTTTGTCTCTACAGATACTGGCAGCCATTTTGCAGAATGACAAAGCAGAGAGGAGACTTTTCAGCCTGTCATGTCTTGTTCTAGGTCTGTGAAAAAGCTGAGAATTCTTTGTTTTTATTTAAAAATTTCCAATTCTTGTTCTTGTTTTTTCACTCCTACAGAGCATAGCCGGTAACACATCACTGGACTAAATAGGGAAACATGAATAAGGGGCTTAATTGTCTCAAATAAAATCAACTGGTGTCTGTGGAGTATATTTGGTGTTTTTATTAACTTAATTAAAAATCACACAACACCAGGTTATAGTCCAACAGGTTTAATTGGAAGCATACTAGCTTTCGGAGCGACGCTCCTTCATCAGACTATCACCTGATGAAGGAGTGTCGCTCCGAAAGCTAGTGTGCTTCCAATTAAACCTGTGGGACTATAACCTGGTGTTGTGTGATTTTTAACTTTGTACACCCCAGTTCAACACCGGCATCTCCAAATCATGTTTATTAATTTAGGTCTTGAGAGGCCTTCTGAAACCTTCCCTGAGTGCTGCGAGGTAGGATCAGGGTCTCTGATAAAGAATAGTCTACATAGATAGGCGCTGATGTAATGTCTGCTGAGATTGGCCAATTCCCAGTAGTCTTGCTATTGGTGGAGAGCTCACCAGCTGTATTTTGCAACCTAAGTGGGTAAAGCCAGTTGATTTCTGCTGGTTAATTTAATCTCCACCGTGAAAAGAAACTCTAAATTTGTCATACTGATTGAACAGTCTCTGTGATGTGAAAACACGGACCTGACATGCGCTATGCATTACAGTAGTTTTTTTCCCCAAGTGCTATAAGTTTCACACTCATAGTATAAGGCGTTTTAGAACTCGATCATGATCACTAGGGGTCCCATTCTTAGTTCTGAGTGTAAACAGCTTTTCAACTCATGAATCTTGTTTAAAAACAACACAGATACAAAGAAAGACCTTGCATTTTGACCTTTCACATGCTCAGGAAGACTCAAAACTGCTCTGCAGCCAGTGGAGCACTCTTTGAAGTGCACCAGCTGTGGTTATTTTGTTGGCAGACATAGCAGTAAATCTTTCACAGTCTCATGATCGGCAAGTGATAAAGAAAATTATGTTGCATTTAAAATAGGCCATTCAGCCCAACTAATTCATGCTGGCGTCTATGTTCTGCTTGCTTCCTCTAACTCTACCAACATAACTGTAATTCAATTCTCCTTCACAAATTTAACTGCCCTGTACTATATCATTGTCTTTCACTTCAAACATTCTATGTGTTGCATATTGCACATTCACATGTCTCTCTGGAAGAACATGCTTCTCCTGAATCCCATCTTGCATTTATTTGTGATTTTCTTTTACTTTGGCAACTAGAAATGGAAACATCCTCTTGACATGCGGACAATTAAACTCTTCCATAGTTTTAAAAGCCTCTATCATAGTTCCTTTTTTCTCTTCTGGAGAAAAGGAGCTCAGCTCACTCTAGTTATTGTAACCATTCTGTCAATCTGTTTTTACAGTTTTTGATTGAGGACAGGCAGCAGAGGAAAGTGGCCAAGCAGAGGCTGATAGCTAAGTTCAGTACCCAAAGGGAAGGCTTCAACCGTGACCTTGGGTTCATGTCACGTTACAGGTGATCACCATTACACTACACACACACTCACACAGAAACACGGACACAGGTACACACCCTTATAGACACACACACTCCCACATGCACTCCCTCACAGACTTAAGACACTCTGCACTCACTACACACACACACTTTCTCACACTCACAGCCTCCACCCCAGACAGACACACACAGACAGACAGACAAAGACCCACATGCACACATATATTTTGTGGGGTGAATTTGTACTTGCAGAGTTACATTGCACTTTGCTCAAAAACTGCATACATTCATGTAGAACTGAGCTCAAAAACTGCATGAATTTATGTAAAACTCTGTTATCTCACTTTTTAGATTAAAATCAATCTAAACATTAGGTCATAGACAGAGAACACAGGGGGCTAATACCTTAAACATATTGGTAAAAACAATGACTGCAGATGCTGGAAACCAGATTCTGGATTAGTGGTGCTGGAAGAGCACAGCAGTTCAGGCAACATCCAAGGAGCAGCGAAATCGACGTTTCGGGCAAAAGCCCTTCATCAGGAATAAAGGCAGAGAGCCTGAAGGGTGGAGAGATAAGCTAGAAGAGGGTGGGGGTGGGGGTGGAGTACAATAGGTGAGTGGGGGAGGGGATGAAGGTGATAGGTCAGGGAAGAGAGGGTGGAGTGGATAGGTGGAAAAGGAGATAGGCAGGTAGGACAAGTCCGGACAAGTCATAGGGACAGTGCTGAGCAGGAAGTTTGGAATTAGGGTGAGGTGGGGGAAGGGGAAATGAGGAAACAGTTGAAGTCCATTTTGATGCCCTGGGGTTGTGGTGTTCAAATGGACTTCAACAGTTTCCTCATTTCCCCTTCCCCCACCTAACCCTAGTTCCAAACTTCCAGCTCAGCACTGTCCCCATGACTTGTCCGGACTTGTCCTACCTGCCTATCTCCTTTTCCACCTATCCACTCCACCGTCTCCTCCCTGACCTATCACCTTCATCCCCTCCCCCACTCACCTATTGTACTCTATGCTACTTTCTCCCACCCCCACCCTCCTCTAGCTTATCTCTCCAACCTTCAGCCTCTGCCTTTATTCCTGATGAAGGGCTTTTGCCCGAAACGTCGATTTCGCTGCTCCTTGGATGCTGCCTGAACTGCAGTGCTCTTCCAGCACCACTAATCCAGAACCTTCAACATATTGTCTAGCTATCACTATTGTTAACAACTAACCCAAGAATGCAACTTTAAAAAAAAAGGTTTTGTGATTTACACATGAAAGAAGTGAAACTATCACTGTATTCTAACAGATGAAAGGCTTAACAGACAATCAATTTTTCAATGTATAATTTCAGTTACATCACACTGCAAATTTTTGCTATAAATTCTGTGTTACGATTGAGCCCTCCTCTATCACTGATGAAGGAGTGTCGCTCGAAAGCTAGTGTGCTTCCAGTTAAATCTGTTGGACTATAACCTGGTGTTGTGTGATTTTTAACATTGATTGAGGATTAATTGTTGGTCAAGACACTGAGAGACCTTCCTTTGAATGGTGCTCAAAAAGTATTGACCTCAGGTCACAGCATTTGAAACAGGGAATGCGCTGGACTAATGATATTTAGGCTCCTCTGAGCTCAGTCTCAGCATTTCGTACCATTAAATTGTATTGACAAATGCCTATCAACATCATGAACGTTTATTAATGGGGAGAAAGTTAACAGGAATGTAGTATCAGATGGCATCATGAATTCTGAAAGTGCATACTGAGGATTCTTTAAATCATGATATTTGCTTGACCCTTAGTTGAATCATACTGTTTTGTGTATCAAGATTCATAAACGATATGAGAATGTCAACTTAACCATTGGCACCACTCTTGGCTCAATGAGTAGTGCATTCACCAAGTTAGATGGCTGTGGTTATAAGAACCACTCAAGGGACTTAAGTGTAAAGTTCAGGGTCCATACTCAGGGTGCAGTATTGAGGGATTACTGCACTGTCAAAAATACTAACTTTCAGATGAGAGTCAAGGCATTATTACAACAAAAAGAGTTCTCAGTAATGTCCAAGAAAATTTATCTTTCAATGATCACCATTGAACTAAAACAGGTTCGCCAATCATCATATTCCTGCTTTGTTTCCTATGTTACAGGGTTACATACACTTAAACAAAACACTTCTTTGACTGTAACTGAGTTTTGGACATCCTAAGTTTGCAAAAGTTGCTATATAAATGGAGGTTTAAAAAAAATTGTCATGCACTGCTAGATGTGAGATTGAGCTGTACAATTTGACCTCAGCATGTGTTTACTGTTGAGCTGAGGAGGAAGTAGTGATGCTATGATTGGTTTCAGCATGCTTGTGAGAGAAAAACAGAGTGAGGCAGATCAGTGTACATATTCCTGATCATCTTCCTTTGTAGGCATCAACAACTGTGGAATGTCATGAAAGGAACATGTACCCACTGTCCATACATTTTTGCTTCCTAGCAACATTGCGATCACAACTGTGTTATTTCATCTCCCTAATTAAAGACCACTAAGACTTGAAATTTTGGATTCATTAATCAAAACAGGAGGGATCTCCTGACCTTCTAAGGTCCTGTATCCCCACACTATAGTAACTATGACACAAAGCACAACTATGAATGCAATTTACATTTAGTATCGTTTTATTGCTTAGTACCTTTTATTTACCCACCTAACAATAGCAAAAGCTCTCGCAACTAGTTTACTCAGTGGATTCACACATACAAGTGTTTGTTACTAGGTGATCAACCTACCAATGTTTCTCCTGCACAAATTTGTGTTATTGGCCAGGTCACATTTCTGGCTGCAGCTTCATTGACCTTGAAGGTTGCATTTTTATACACCTCCTTTACCCCAGCCCTTGGCATTTAAGGCAACACCATAAATTGGGTCATTTCATTGGGTTAGTAAATAAACTGAACTGAACTGCCTGTGCCCATCCCAAAGTGGTCACACCCTGCTCTCAGCAGGGGACTGCATAGAGATGTGTGCCAAAATAGACATGATCCACTATATCATCTGGCATGGGTGGCCATTGTCCAGTTATTTTTGTAGAAAATGTGTTTGAGCCATTGTTCTCATGACATATTTGATGAGAATTTATACCATGGTATTACATTGCAATTAGAAGCAGGAGTAGCTTATTTGGCCCTTTAATTCTGCTCCACCATTCAAAAATGCCATATTCCCACTTTTTATCCATACTCCCTGATGCATCTATTCTTCGATCTATAATCCATAATCATTTGTTAAATACTTGCTGAGCAATGACAAAATCTTTTCAATTTTTACCATCCCAGAATCTTATGTTGGAAGTCTCTACTTGATCTCACTTTTTTTTTCTTCTAATGATTCCAGTGCCCAGCTTCACAAGCATGAGTATTTATTCCTGCCATTAATCTGACGAGTGCCCGTTGCCTCCTTCCTTAAGTATTCTCTTAATAAAGGGGATTCCTTGCACATCATGCAATATACCTTGCATTCATCAGAAAAACAATTGGCTTAGACATGTTGGTCAATGGCAAGGGCACATGCTTGCTGCTGACCGTAATTAAAACTGGAACTATGTTTTTTTAAAACTAAAGTTTAAGGATTTGCTGTACTGGCTGAGGGTCACAGATTCCTGATTCCTGTTGAAGGGCTTCTGCCCAAAAATGTTGATTTTCCTGCTCCTCGGATACTGCCTGACAGGCTGTGCTTTTCCAGCACCACACTCTCAGCTCTGATCTCCATCATGTGCGGTCCTCACTTTGTCATGAGGGACACTGATGTCTGCACAAGGGATAGTAGTGAGAGACATCTCCTGCCTTTGATTTCAGGAGCACAAGGAGCACCCCATAGTTCAAGCAGATTTGCAATGTTTTTAAAGTACCAAAGCCTTTAGAAATAATATGTTTAGTGTTTCAAATCTTTTCAAATAGTTTTTGTATGTATAACCTGTAATTTAACAAATAAAACTTGACATGAGTAGGAATTGAAATTAATGGTAAAGTATATTTGGTCTCTCAATGCATTGATTTTTATTTATTTGTTTATTTAATGACCAAATTGCATTCTATGAACAGACTGGTGTTCCATCTCTTTTCAAACTGGAAAGGGACACATATAAAGCGTTTCACATTTCAGTTTCAAATGTTTTCAATTTTAACCTCTGAACTGAACCCAATCCACTTTATTTCAAGAATTAAAATACAGATTTATTAACTACACCAGCACCTGGTCTCCTTCCTATCGGAAAGATGTTGTGAAACTTGAAAGGGTTCAGAAAAGATTTACAAGGATGTTGCCAGGGTTGGAAGATTTGAGCTACAGGGAGAGGCTGAACAGGCTGGGGCTGTTTTCCCTGGAGTGTCTGAGGCTGAGGGGTGACTTTATAGAGGTTTACAAAATTATGAGGGGCATGGATAGGATAAATAGACGAAGTCTTTTCCCTGGGGTCGGGGAGTCCAGAACTAGAGGGCATAGGTTTAGGGTGAGAGGGGAAAGATATAAAAGAGACCTAAGGGCAAGTTCTTTCACACAGAGGGTGGTAAGTGTATGGAATGAGCTGCCAGAGGAAGTGGTGGAGGCTGGTACAATTACAACATTTAAGTGGTATTTGGATGGGTATATGAATAGGAAGGGTTTAGAGGGATATGGGCCACGTACTGGCAGGTGTTACTAGATTGGGTTGGGATATCTGGTTAGCATGGACGGGTTGGACCGAAGGATCTGTGTCCATGCTGTGCATCTCTATGACTCCATGACTCTATGACCTCCACATCATTTCCTTCTCTAGAGATGTTACCTCAGCATTTTCTGTTTTGATTGAAACTATATATTACTATTTTGCAACAGTTGTTGCAAATGTCATTGAATCGGCACATGGGTAATTATTTAAAAAGGATATTCTGGGGACAGTTGATTGATAGTTTTCTAAACCATGCTTTGCAGATTTCTTCTATCAGAAGAACTATAGAACAAAGTGCAGCATAGAAACATTATTCTGCTGTGAGAATTTTTCAACATTTTAGACTTTAATTCCAAAATGTGTTGTTTTAAATAGATTGCTAAAGAAAAACTGTGGATACAAATTCGATGCCAAAGTACTGTGTTAACACAATGGCATGTTGCACATGCACAATATAAGGGAACTTCAAACAGGAAACATCAAATAGAGAGGCTTAATATGAACAGATAATGACGGAGGCAGGCAGACTATTCCCCCATCCCCAAATTCAGAAAACCTCTTGCAGATAAGTCTGTTTTACCCTCCAGAAATGCAGCAGGAGTTTTTTTTAAAAAAGTTTCAACTCCACTGATGAGGACTAGTAGAACTGAATGTTCTCATATGTACCAGCCTCCATTGGAATGTTAGTATGCTGTGAATATCACAGTCAAAGAATTATTCCTGAGTTACCCCTGTGTTACAGGCAAAATTCTCTCAACCTCCAACTGCTGAATCAGTTAAAAAGGGAACAATACAACAAAGAACTCCCTTATCCTGAATACTGAAATTTAATCATGCTCAAAAGGCATCAGAACTGTAGGATCTCAACCAATCAGCAAATCAAAGGATTGTGAAATGAACTGTCGCTCTACCAATACGACTAACTTCTGATGCAATGGCTGCAAAGTTCAACTATCTGCCCTTCACAAACAATTCAGAGGCAGATTCGTTTATTTTTTAAAAAACCTTTATCTTTGTGGACTCACCTCTTATTTCTAATCTGTGTCAGTGAGTATTTCTTGTGTATTTCTTCTTGTATAGTAATTAATAAACACACACTGTTTGTTAATTCAAGAAAACCTGTTTAAGCTGGCTCCTAATAACATAGAAGTGCATTTGGATCTGGGAGAAAGATTTTACAGTGAAAGGGGTCCTTTCTAAACAAATGTTGTTACAACCAGCCGAGAGTATTGGTGAATAAAGAAGAGGAGCTAGTTGATTCATCCTCACCTAAAAGTTTAATAGATCGAATAGTACATCTGCAACCAAACAAATTAGGAAAACTTGCCCAGATTATGGTCATAACAAAGTTCAACACCTCTAACTGTTTGAGTTAAGTTAAAAATCACACAACCCCAGGTGACAACTACCTGAGCAGTACTCCAAAAGCTAGTGCTTCCAATTAAACCTTCCAACAGGACCCATGGGATACCTGTTGCAACACAGTTCGGGGCACTGAGCTACAGAAAATTGTTGAGCTTATGGGCCCTTGGGCCTTTAATTTGGTTGAGGGGCAATGATTGCTATTCTTCAGATCTGGGTATTCTGCTGCAAGGAGGAAAGTTCACCATCTCTGAGGTTAAAGGGATGCCTCCTTGTAGCAGACATTATGTATAGAAATGTCCCCCTAAGAGTGATTAATGTGTATACTGCGTTGGTAAAGAGTGAGCATCTGGCCATCCTTCAGCAGCTCCCACTACTGCTGGTGATGACCAGGCTGGTCATTCTGGCCAAGCATCCCAACTGAATCATCGATGCAGATGGATGATTCATAAGGGCTGACAGGAACCAGATGCCACATCCAGATTCATGATGGAAATGGTTAAATTTGCCAAACTGCACAATGTCTTCAGCCCCTCTGCAGACAGAGTACCGTGTAGACATATCTCATTGCAGCCAGATGGGTCAATCCACTCAAAGATAGATTTCCTGTTTGTGTCCCACACATTCTCAGTCAGGTCCACCAATGTTAAGCTGGTATTTTTCTCTGATCACTGCCTCCTGTTGGCCGACTGTCACATACAGGATGACCAGCGAGCTGGCAAGGGAACGTGGAAGCTGAACATGAAACTGTTAAACCCAGAAAGCATTGATGAGCTCAAAAGGGATCACACAGGTTAGAGAATCATGAAGCCTTGCTTTGAGTCTCCAGCAGACTGGTGGGAAACGGTCAAGGGGAATATCAAGAAGTTCTTTATTCTTAAAGATGTCAGAAGGCGAGAGAAAGAGAGGAATACTACTCAAACTCCAGAAAGACAGACCCTTATCCTGCTGCAGACAATGGGGGTTGATATCATGGAGGATCTCCAGGAGGTGAAGAGCCAGCAAGCCTCGCCTTTTGCCTTGAAGGTCTCCAATAACATCTTCTGGTCCAGAACTTGCATCGTGGTGCAGGATGAGACGTGCTCACTTTTTTTCTTTCAGAAGCTGCACAGGGAGAACTTTGTGTTCAACAGCCTGAAGGAAGAAGATGGCTTGGTAACGTCATCTCAGTCTGACATCCTGAGGATCAGCAAATCCTTTTATGACAGACTGTATGACACGAAGCCCACAGACAGAGTGGCCTTCCAGTCATTCCCATCATCTATCATGGAAGTCTTGGATGATAGCATGGGTGAGAGGCTGGGCCAGCTATTATCTCTGGATGAGTTGACCAAGGCCCTCGAGTCCTTAGAAAAGAATAAATCTCCCTGAAATGACAGCTTACTGGCTGAGTTTTGTTTGGCTCAGTGGGACTTATTGGTCAGGACCTGCTGGAGGTATATGGAACAGTATGCTTTTGTCAAGTAGCATGTGCGAATCCATGAGGAAAGGTATCAGCATCCTCATTACAAGCGGAGAGAGGGAGGAACTTAGAAATTGGTGACCAATTTCACTGCTGAATGTAGATTAAAAAATCCTGTCCCAGGTCATTGCCAACCAGGTCAGGTCTGCTGTGGAATCAGTGATTCACCCTGAACAAGCCCACACTGTACCAGGCTGGGACAACACTACTATTATAGGACAAGCCAAACAGAGAACAGCCAGGGAATTCCTAGAGGCATGGCACTCATCCACAGATTCAATCAATAAGCACTTCGACCTGGACCCAATATACCGACCACTGCAACGGACAGCTGGAACTGACAAATGGAAGCGGCAGAGACAAACCACTATAAATGCCCGAGTAAATATCACAGAAATGCTTCACAGGAGGCTCCCAAGCACTGAGGATGTCACCTAGACAGGGGACAAAACCTCTGCAACATAAATTCCCAGCTCGGCGAACAGAACCACAACAACGAGCACCCGAGCTACAAATCTTCTCACAAACTTTGTTTATATGTTGTATTGAACTTTTGCCAAGTCCATTAGGAAGGATAAGAACCTGAGAGAGGTGGCTATTCCAGGTAGTGGAGGCCTGCAGGTCTAAGCCTCCTTGCAAATGGACAACGTTGCTGTTTTCTGTGCAGATCCACTTTCAGTATGTAGATTCATGAGCATTTATGAATAGTTTGAACTGGCATCAGTAACCAAGGTAAATCAAGGCAAGGGCAGGGGCATGTTCTTTGAAAACTGGGCCAAATGACTCTTCATCCCCTTCACCATCTGGTCAAATTACTTAAAAGTGCTGGGAATATTGTTCAGAGGGACTGGAGAGTGCACAAAATCTTGGAAGAAGCATATCGCCAAGTTGAGGCAGAAACTGGGAGCTCTATTCCATCTCCATTGTGGGTAAAAATCTGATCATCTGGTGAGAGGTACTATCGGTGTTGTTTTATGTGGTGCAGGTCTAGCCCATTCCTGGAACCTGTGCCATTGCAGTCACCCATAAGACCATAAGACATAGGAGCAGAAATTAGGCCATTCAGCCCATCGAGTCTTTTGTCATTCAATCATGGCTGATATGTTTCTCAATTCCATTCTCCTGCTTAGTCTATGTGACCCTTGATCCTCTTGATACTAAAGAACCTGTCTATCTCAGTCTCAAATATATTCAATCATCTAGCTGCCACAGCCTTCAATGGCAATGAATTCCATACATGCATCTGTCTCTGGCTGAAGAAGTTTCTCCTTATCTCTCGGGTCCTGGTCTCACCTACCAGTGGAAACATCTTGCCAACATCCACTCTGTCCTGGCCATTCGGTATTCTCAATGTTTCAATTAGATCTCCCCCCTCATCCTTCTAAATTCCATTGAGTATAGACGTAATGGGTCTATAGGCCTCAAATGTTCCTCATATGTTATGCCTTTCATTCCTGGGACCATTCTCAAGAACCTCCTCTAAACACTGTCCAGGCCCAGTACATCCTTCTTGAAAATGGGGCCTAAAACTGCACAATGCTGCAAATGTGGTCTGGCCAGAGCCTCATAGAACCTCGGAAGTACATCCTTGCTTTCATATTCAAGCCCTCTCAAAATAAATGCCATCATTGCATTTGCTTTCCTAACTATTGACTTAACCTGCAAGTTTACCTTGAGAGAATCCTGGACTAGAACTCTCGAGTCTCTTTGCACTTCAGACTTTTGACTTTTCTCCCATTTAGAAAACAGACCTCTATTATTCCTACAAAGTGCTTGACCTCACACTTTCCCATGTTGTACTCCATCTGCCCCTTCTTTGCCCACTCTGTCTCTGTCTCCTCAATGCTATCTTTATATCTTCTGCAAACTTAGCCAGAATGCCCTTAGTTCTTTCATCTAGATTGTTAACGTATAAAGTGAAAAGTTGTGGTCCCAACACTGAGCCTTGCAGAACATCACTTGTCATCGGCTACCATTCTGAGAAGGACTCTTTTAACCCCACTCTTGGTTTTTGCCAGATAGTCAAGCTAACACCTTACCTCCAACACCATAGGCCCTTATCTTACTCAGTAGCCTCCTGTGCGGCACCTTGTCAAAGGCCTTCTTGAAGTCCAGGTAGATAACATCCATTTGCTCTTCTTTGTCTAATTTGTTTGTTACTTTCTCAAAGAGTTCTAGAAGATTTGACAGGCATGACCTCCACTTGAAACTATGCTGAGTTTGCACTATTTTACCATACATTTCCAAGTATTCAGAAATTTCATCCTTCACAATGGATTCCAGGATCTTACCCAAGGCTAAGGCTAGGGTAATCGGTCTGTAATTTTCAATGTTTGCCTTACTACTTTTTAAACAGGAGCGTCATGTCAGCAATTTTCCAATCCTCTGGGACCCTTCCTGATTCTAGTGATTCCTGAAAGATCCCCACTGATGCCTCCACTATCTCTGTAGCTATCTCCTCTTGAACCCAGGGGTGTAGTCCATCTGGTCCAGGTGACTCATCCATTCAGTTTTTCTAGCACCTTCTCCTTGGTGATGGCCACAGTACTCAGCTCTGACCCCTCACTTTCTTGAATTTTTGGGATATTACTCGTGTCTTCCACCGTGAAGATGACGTGAAGTAATTATTCAATTCCTTAGCCATATCCTTGTTATTATCTCTCCAGCGTCATTTTCCAATGGCCCAATATCCACTCTTGCCTCTCTTTTGCCCTGTATATATCTAAAGAAACTCTTACTGTCTTCCTTTATATTACTGGCTAGCTTATTCTCATATTTAATCTTCTCCCTCCTTATTTCTTTTTTTGTTGTCCTCTATTGGTCTTTGTAAGCTTCCCAATTCTCTGGTTTCCCACTGCCCTTTGCCACATTATATGCTTTTTCTTTTGCTTTTATGCTATCTCTGATTTCCCTGGTCAGCCATGGTTTCCTCATCCTCCCTGTACCATGCTTCTTTTTCCTCAGGATGAATCTCTGCTGTGTCTCCTGAATTACTCCCAGAAACTTCTGCCATTGCTGTTCCACTGTCTTCCCTGCTAGGCTCCTCTCTCAGTCAATTTTATCCAGCTCCTCCTTCATGTCTCTGTCGTTGCTTTTATTCAACTGTAATACCATTACCCCTGATTCTATCTTCTCCCTCTCAAATTGCAGAGTAAATTCAATCATATTATGATCACTGCCTCCTAAGGGTTCCTTCACCTTAAACTCCCTCATCAAACCTGTCTCACTGCACAATACTAAATCCAGTATTGCCTGTTCCCTATTGGGCTCCACCACAAGCTGCTCCAAAAAGCCATGTCATAGACATTCTACAGATTTCTTTTCTTGCAATCCTCTACCAACCTGATTTTCCCAGTCCACCTGCATATTAAAATCCCCCATGATCACTGCCTTTCCTGCACATCTTTTCTATCTCTGGTGTATCTTGGGCCCCCCCTCCTGACTACTGTTTGGAGGCCTGTGCATAACTCCAACTATGGTTTTTTTTTTATCTTTGTGGTTCCTCAATTCTACCCGCACAGATTCTACTCCATCTAGTCCTACTTCATTTGTTACTGTTGATTTAATTTCATTTCTTTCTAATAAGGCAGTCCAGCCCCTTTGCCCATCTGCCTACCTTTTTGATAGGATTTATGTCCTTCAATATTCAGCTCCCAATCCTGATCCCCTTGCAGCTACATCCCCATGATGTCCACCATGTCATACCTTCCAATTTCAATCTGCACCACAAGCTCATTTTCCTTATTCATTATATTGCATGCATTCAGATAAATATATTTTTTGTTTTTTTTTCTTTTTAGACTGAACGCTCCTGTTCATTTGTTTTTTTGTTTTTTTTTAATTAACCCCCACACTACTGCCTAACTGCGGTAGTGCTTATTTTTCCCCATCACCCATGGTGTGTGTGTGCAGATGTCAGACACAGTGAGAGACACAAAGTGCATGAATCTTTATTCAATTTCCACCATGCATTCAGATATACCACCTTCAGTCCTATATTAACTGTCCCTGTTCTCATTGTCATTTGTTTGTCCAGCATGCTTGAAATTTAATTGTTAACCCTTTTCATATACTTTGTCCTATTTGTGTCTGTGCTCGAGATTTTAATAACCTCTCCTGAGTTCTGCACTCTTACCTCCTCCTTTAATTTGGGTTGTCTAATTTTCCCTGATAAGTGAACCCTTCCCCCCCACCTATTTAGTTTAAAGCCCTGTCTACAGCCCTAGTTATGCAATTCGCTGGGACACTGGTCACTGCACAGTTAAGATGAAAACTGTTCCACTGGAGCAGATCCCTCCTTCCCCAGTACTGGTGCCCATTTCTCCCACACCAATCCTGAAGCCATGTATTTGCCTGCTTAATCTGTTGACCCTGTGCCAATTAGCTCGTGACTCAGGTAGTAATCCAGAGTTTATTTCCTTTTCAGTACTGCTTTTTAATTTAGCCCCTAGCTATACATTCTCCCTTAGCAGAAACTCTGTCCTAGTTTTAGCTAGGAAGAAGGGCTTTCCCAAAACGTCGATTTTCCTGCCCCTTGGATTCTGCCTGACCTGCTGTGCTTTTCCAGCACCACTCTAAACTTGAGTTTAATCTCCAGCATTTGCAGTACCCATTTTTGCCCAGTTGATTACCTCTGAAGGGCATTACCTGTAGAGACTGTCACACATCTTCAGCTGGAATGTGTCTCTGCAAAAGAAGTCCGGATTGAGATGCAATGGTGCTTCTTGAGTTCCATCCTGAGCAGCTCTGTGAAGCAGGACTCTGTGCTCTACAGTCTGTTCCCGGGATGCACACTGAGACAAACATCAACTGTGCATGGAAGACCATTAACTCGGTGAAAGATGCTCTTTGGTCTACCTGAAACTTGTTGGTCTTCCAGAACAAGGAGTTGACCTTGATTGAGTGTTGCAGATGGACACATTCCAAGATCCAGGACTATGTACTGAGGGACACACTAAAGTTGAGCAGCTGTTGCAAAGGAGCAGTAGGAGAAAATCACCTAAGATCTTTCTGCCAAAGTTAAATGTGAGTTCGTTCAGTTATTAGACTCGCCTGATGCCTGAAATATATGTAAATATAGTCTTGTACAAGTAACTTGTCTGGACCTGTTCCCTAGATAGAGTCAAACTCCAATTTTTGTTTGTTTCTTCATATGTTACTGTACAGAAACAAACTGCTTCAGTGACTATGTCTGTATATAAATATATTTTTATGAATAAAGTATGTTTTTGAAATAAAAAGAAGCCTGTTTAAACTCAATGCAACGGTTAAAGCCATTCATTTCTTAGGGCAATGCTTTGCCCAATCCAAGTCATCTTGCCTAGTTTAAAATTTAAACAATATCTGGCAGTTAACTGTCATTCATCATTAATTAGTACAGATAAGGTTAGAAGTTGAGGAGGGGTACAAGTGGGGAAGGGAAAATGGAAAACAGAAAACTACTTTTGAAAACAGTCTGGGTGTCAACATAGCATGCAGGGGTCAGAATCTGTTATTATCTCAAGATATGGTTATTCCCTGGCCAACCTCTCATAGAGTCATAGAGAGGTACAGCATGGAAACAGACCCTTCGGTCCAACACGTCCATACCAACCAGATATCCCAACCTAATCTAGTCCAATTGCCGGCACTTGGCCCATGTCCCTCTAAATCCTTCTTATATACCCATACACCCATCCAGATGCCTTTTAAATGTTGCAATTGTACTCACCTCCACCACTTTCTCTATCAGCTCATTCCATCTGTTCACTCTCTGTGTGAAAAACTTGTCCCTTAGGTCTCTTTTATATCTTTCCCCTCTCACCGTAAACCTATGCCCTCTAGTTCTGGACTCCCCGACCCCAGGGAAATGACTTTGTCTATTTATCCTATTTCTGCCCCTCATGATTTTGTAAAGCTCTATAAGGTCACCCCTCAGCCTCCGATGCTCCAGGGGAAACAGCCCTGGCCTATTCAACCTCTTCCTACGGCTGAAATCCTCCAATCCTGACAATATCCTTGTAAATCTTTTCTGAACCCTTTCACGTTTCACAACATCTTTCCAATAGGAAGAAGACCAGAATTGCACGCAATATTCCATCAATGGCCTAACCAATGTCCTGTACAGACATAACATGACCTCCCAACTCCTGTACTCAATACTCTGACCAATCAAGGATAGCATACCAAACGCCTTCTTCACTATCCTATCTATCTGTGACTCACTTTCAAGGAGCTATGAACCTGCACTCCAAGGTCGCTTTGTTCAGCAACACTCCCAAGGACCTTACCATTAAGTGTATAAGTCCTGCTATGACTTGCTTTCCCAAAATGTAGCACCTCACATTTATCTAAATTAAACTCCATCTGCCATTTCTCAGCCTATTAGCCCATCTGGTCAAGATTCCATTGTACTTTGAGGTAACCTTCTTCACTTTCCACTGCACCTCCAATTTTGGTGTCACCTGCAAACTTACTAACTATATCTCTTATGCTCACATCCAAATAATGTATGTAAATGATGAAAAGTAGTGGACGCAGCACCGATCCTTGTAGCATTCCAGTCCTTCAGGCACTCAGGCCTTCAGTCTGAAAAACAACTCTCCACCACCACTCGCTGTCTTCTACCTTTGAGCCAGTTCTGTATCCAAATGGCGAGTTCTTCCTGTATTCCATGAGATCTAACCTTGCTAACCAGTCTCCCATGGGGAACCTCGATGAATGCCTTACTGAAGTCCATATAGATCATGTCCACTGCTCTACCCTCATCAATCCTCTTTGTTACTTCTTCAAAAGACTTAACCAAGTTTAGCTCCACATTAATTTCATTTAGGGCATTTGCAGTGTCATTTGTGACCCTTTCCCACACTGTCCTGAGCTAACCCATTTCCTGGACTAGTAGGTAGATTCCTGTAGAGAGAGAGAACATTCCAACCCAGGTGAAGAACCCGGTGAGGGATCTCTTGAGTCTCAGGGGTGAGGGTAAGTCATCCAGAACTCGGACATGTGGTACCGCATACCCCGTGGACATGACTCCCCGCTCCATTCTGAGGGGAGCCATGTGTAGGCCTTTACCCCACAAATAAAATAAAGCCATAGTAGGCTATTAAATTGGAAACTGCAACCCCCCCTAACTGGGAGAACAGGGTTATTACAGAGGGAGCCCGATTTCTTATTTGGGACGGTGGTCCAATTACACACAAAACAGCCACGTTCCATTCGTTTCTGAATAGGCTAAACCCAGGGTATATTAAAGGAGCACTTACTTGATCCCACATAAGTGCCTTCCGGGGACTTCTCTATGCACCTGAAACAAATGTTGTCACCCATAGTGTTATTGAGGGAAATGAGGGAGGGAGGCCTATGTGACCTGTTGAAGTTAGGTTGGTATCAATTCCTGAACAGGGACATATTATAATCTGCAAACTGCCATTCCAGAGCATCCTTGGTGTTGCCAGGTTCACCAGAAATGCTTCGGTATAGTAGCCATTCGGCCACCTCATGCCAGCGGAAAGGAATGGGTCGCAAAGGAATAACCCCCCCCACCCTGCTGAGTGGGGTGGCATGGGGTCACATACCCAGCAGTGAGTGTCTCTCCCTGTCACACGGGCTGTCTGGTAGGTCAGGTGCAAAAAAGTGTTACGTATAGGAGTGTCAGTTTGAAACCCATCTATCCCCGAAGCCATTTTCCCCAAACTCACAAGTATGGAATACAGCTTCATATCTAATAGTTATCAGTTCCTGCACTGACTGTTTTGCAGTCAGTTCTGTGGATCTACCGGGATTGGCCTTGCACCTTCACAGCTGTGGGGAGGGTTAGCAGCGCCTGAAATGGTCCTTCCCACCTGGGTTCCAGCTTCTTTCAGTCCCAATTCTTTATCAGGATGAAATCCCCAGGCTCCACAGCAGGGTAATCCCCTTCAGGCAGGTCGTCGCTCCCTTGGTAGGCTTGGTGGCCCTGCAAATGCAAACTTTGAAGAGTTTTGGTTGATTTCTGCAGGTACTTCCCCATCTCCTCCCCCAAGGTATTAATTTCTAATCTCTTGGGGAGGGGAAGTCGAATTATCCTTGGTCCCAATGGGGTCCTCATGGGCTTCCCATAAACAACCTCGGCAAGAGACAGCCTGGTTTTACCTGAGGAGGTGACCCTCATGTGGAACAGGGCTAAGGGTAGGACCTTTAACCAGTATAGGCCTGTTTCCAGGCATAGCTTGGCCAATTTGTTCTTCAGGGTGCCATTTGCTTGCTTTACTACCCCAGCTGCCTTGGGATGATGGGTGCTGTGGGATTGCTACTTTATGGCCAGTGCCTTGCAGAGGTCTTTATTAATGTTAACCACAAAATGTGGTCCATTATCAGAACTTCTTGTCTCAGGGAGTCCATAGTGGGATATTATTTCCCTCAATAATATTTTCACAACTGTTGTAGCCATGTTGTCTGTTGTCGGGATTGCCTCAATCCACCTGCTGAAGACCTCTATTATCAACAAACAATACTTGTACCTTAGGTAGCTCTATGAAATCAAATTGTAAACAATTGAAAGGTTCACCAGGCAAGGGGAGTAGTTCCAAGGCATTCCCTTTCCAGCATTAGTTTTAGAGTCATGCAGTCATAGAGATGTACAGCACGGAAACAGACCCTTCAGTCCAACTCATCCATGCCGACCAAATATCCCAACCCAATCTAGTCCCAACTGCCAGCACTCAGCCCATATCCCTCCAAACCCTTCCTATTCATATACCCATCCAGATTCCATTTAAATGTTGTAATTGTACCAGCCTCCACCACTTCCTCTGGCAGGAGACAGTGAGGCCTACAGATGCTGGAGATCAGAGTTGAGAGTGTGTTTCTGGAAAAGCACAGCATGCCAGGCAGCATCTGAGGAGCAGGAAAATCAGGCCGGAACCCTTCATTAGGAATGAGGCTGGGAGCCTTGGGGGTAGAGAGATAAATGGGAGTGAAGTGGTGCCCCTCCAGAAACCATGTCCTGCAGGATTATCCACAGTTTGGTCTGATCGTTAAGGGAGCATCCCACCTGCGACCATCGTCTGTGCTCCTCCACAGGGGCAAACCCTGTAAGTCATGTATCTCACCCAGATCTAGCCCATACCCATCTGCATATTTCTTGTAACTAAGTGTTGCTATGAACCAGATGGGAGCCAGCTGTAAGGCTGCCTGCTTGGTGGAGGCGTCGAGTAAAAAATGAGGTCTGCAGATGCTGGAGATCACAGCTGCAAATGTGTTGCTGGTCAAAGCACAGCAGGTTAGGCAGCATCTCAGGAATAGAGAATTCGACGTTTCGAGCATAAGCCCTTCATCAGGAATAAGAGAGAGAGAGCCAAGCAGGCTGAGATAAAAGGTAGGGAGGAGGGACTAGGGGGAGGGGCGATGGAGGTGGGATAGGTGGAAGGAGGTCAAGGTGAGGGTGATAGGCCGGAGTGGGGTGGGGGCGGAGAGGTCAGGAAGAGGATTGCAGGTTAGGAGGGCGGTGCTGAGTTGAGGGAACCGACTGAGACAAGGTGGGGGGAGGGGAAATGAGGAAGCTGGAGAAATCTGAATTCATACCTTGTGGTTGGAGGGTTCCCAGGCGGAAGATGAGGCGCTCCTCCTCCAGCCGTCGTGTAGTTGTGTTCTGCCGGTGGAGGAGTCCAAGGACCTGCATGTCCTCGGTGGAGTGGGAGGGGGAGTTAAAGTGTTGAGCCACGGGGTGATTGGGTTGGTTGGTTCGGGCGGCCCAGAGGTGTTCTCTGAAGCGTTCCGCAAGTAAGCGGCCTGTCTCACCAATATAGAGGAGGCCACATCGGGTGCAGCGGATGCAATAGATGATGTGTGTGGAGGTACAGGTGAACTTGTGGCGGATATGGAAGGATCCCTTGGGGCCTTGGAGGGAAGTGAGTGTGGAGGTGTGGGCGCAAGTTTTACATTTCCTGCGGTTGCAGGGGAAGGTGCCGGGGGTGGAGGTTGGGTTGGTGGGGGGTGTGGATCTGACAAGGGAGTCACGAAGGGAGTGGTCCTTGCGGAACGCTGATAGGGGAGGGGAGGGAAATATATCCTTGGTGGTGGGGTCCGTTTGGAGGTGGCGGAAATGGCGGCGGATAATACGTTGTATGCGCAGGTTGGTGGGGTGGTAAGGACCGCAGATTCCCCCCAGACGTGATCGACGATGCCCTCCACCGCATCTCCTCCACTTCCCGCTCCTCCGCCCTTGAGCCCCGCTCCTCCAACCGCCACCAAGACAGAACCCCACTGGTTCTCACCTACCACCCCACCAACCTGCGCATACAACGTATTATCCGCCGCCATTTCCGCCACCTCCAAACGGACCCCACCACCAAGGATATATTTCCCTCCCCTCCCCTATCAGCGTTCCGCAAGGACCACTCCCTTCGTGACTCCCTTGTCAGATCCACACCCCCCACCAACCCAACCTCCACCCCCGGCACCTTCCCCTGCAACCGCAGGAAATGTAAAACTTGCGCCCACACCTCCACACTCACTTCCCTCCAAGGCCCCAAGGGATCCTTCCATATCCGCCACAAGTTCACCTGTACCTCCACACACATCATCTATTGCATCCGCTGCACCCGATGTGGCCTCCTCTATATTGGTGAGACAGGCCGCTTACTTGCGGAACGCTTCAGAGAACACCTCTGGGCCGCCCGAACCAACCAACCCAATCACCCCGTGGCTCAACACTTTAAACTCCCCCTCCCACTCCACCGAGGACATGCAGGTCCTTGGACTCCTCCACCGGCAGAACACAACTACACGACGGCTGGAGGAGGAGCGCCTCATCTTCCGCCTGGGAACCCTCCAACCACAAGGTATGAATTCAGATTTCTCCAGCTTCCTCATTTCCCCTCCCCCCACCTTGTCTCAGTCGGTTCCCTCAACTCAGCACCGCCCGCCTAACCTGCAATCCTCTTCCTGACCTCTCCGCCCCCACCCCACTCCGGCCTATCACCCTCACCTTGACCTCCTTCCACCTATCCCACCTCCATCGCCCCTCCCCCTAGTCCCTCCTCCCTACCTTTTATCTCAGCCGGCTTGGCTCTCTCTCTCTTATTCCTGATGAAGGGCTTATGCTCGAAACGTCGAATTCTCTATTCCTGAGATGCTGCCTAACCTGCTGTGCTTTGACCAGCAACACATTTGCAGCTGGTGGAGGCGTCTACCTGCGCGTTGCCCTTGGAGACCCTATCAGCTACACAATGGGAGCTAAACATTTGATTTCCGCTCAGATGGATGGTAGCTGCACGAATACAGCATTACTGATAGGTTCTCCCGTGGAAGTTAAAAATCCCCTATGCTCCCATAAAGTGCCATAATCATGAGCAATCCCGAATGCATGAGGAGAGTCTGGGTAAATATTGGCTGATTTCCCATCTGTCAAAATGCAAGCTCAAGTGAGGGCAAACAACTCAGCCTTCTGTGCTGACAGGGACGTCTCAAACCCCATGTGCTCAACAACCTCTGTGTCCGTGCCAATCGCATATCCAGAACACTGCTGGCCTGCGAGTGAAACAAAGGAGCTACCATCCACATAGAAGGTGAAGTCTGTTCAATCAGCGCAGGAAGAGGTAAAAAGGTGGTTCCATAACAGGTAGTTGTGGTCAAGAGAGGAGAGGTGTTGTGGAGGTTCAGTTAAAAATATAGCAGGATTCAAGTTGGTGCAATGGGAGAAAGTCAGTAGTGGGTTGTTTCATAGGGCTGTCTCGTACTTGTTTTGATGTGCCTGTATCAAATGTTGAATCTGTTGAGAGCTGAGGAGGTCAACTATGGAATACAGAAGAATATAGATAGACTGGAGAGTTGGGCGGAGAAGTGGCAGATGGAGTTCAATCCAGGCAAATGTGAGGTGGTGCATTTTGGGAAGTCTAATTCTAGAGCGAATTATATACTAAAAAGAAGAGCCTTGAGAAAAGTTGATAAGCAGAGAGATTTGGGAGTTCAGGTCCATTGTACCCTGAAGGTTGCTGCACAGGTGGATAAAATGTTCAAGAAGGTATATGGTCTGCTTGCCTTCATCAGACGGGGTTTTGAGTATAATAGCAGACAGGTCATGTTAAAATTGCACACGACATTGGTTCGGCCGCATTTAGAATATTGTGTACAGTTCTGGTCGCCACATTACCAAAAGGATGTGGAAACTTTGGAGAGGGTTCAGAGAAGGTTTACAAAGATGTTGCCTGGTATAGAAGGTGCTAGCTATGAAGAGATGTTGAGTAGATTAGGATTGTTTTCATTAGAAAAAAGGAGATTGAGGGGGGACCTGATTGAGTTCTACAAAATCATGAAAGTTACAGACAGGGTAGATAGAGATAATATTTTCCCCAGGGTGAAGGATTCAATATTGAGAGGTCATGGTTTCATGGTGAGAGGTGAAAAGTTTAAGGGGGATACACGCGGGAAGTCCTTTACACAGAGGGTGGTAGGTGCCTGGAATGCATTGCCAGTAGAGGTAGTAGAGGCAGGCACAGTAGATTCATTTAAGATGTGACTGGACAGATGCATGAGTAAGTGGGGAGCAGAGGGATACAGATGCTTAAGAATTAGATGACAGGTTTAGACAGTGGATTTGGATCAGCTCAGGCCTGGAGGGCCAAAGGGAATGTTACTGGGCTGTAAATTTTCTTTGTTCTTTGTCCTTTCTTTGTCATGTGGGGGTCCGGTGTTGGTAATGGCAGTATAATGGTGGATTGATCAATGCTGTGCCCCTGCTACTGGGGAACTGGAAATTGGTGGCACTGCGGTGGCTGTGGAGTCCCAAGGTTATGCTGTCATCTGAATAGATGATCTTGACTCACAGGGGACGGAAGAGATCACTCCCTGCCAAATTCCAACCATTTTTACTCATTATCATGAACAGTATAGTACAGGCTTGTCCACAGAACTTAGTTGTCAGTGGCACAGTTTTATGATATATCCCACTCGATCCCTCAAAACCAGCAAGGTCCACAGTCTCATCCAATAATTGGAATTTCCTTTTTCTCACAATTTCCTGATTAAGAGTGGAATTGGTGGCTCCCATATCAATCATAAACAGGATAGGGATTCCAGCCACTTGCAGGGTAATGTGAGGTTCTCGCTGGAGAGATGTACTGACCACCGGGAAATTCTGGCCCGGAAGTCAGGGTTGTTGGAGGTGAAAGGGGTCCTGGGCAGCAGACCTGTGTGCAGGTTGTCAGACCCAGTGCGAAAGGGTCATTCAACTCTCCAGTGACCGGTTTTCCTGCAGTTCAAGTTCGGGCTTGTCTGTCTAACCAGGTTTCCGGTTTTGGCCCTGCCTCCCCTCTTCCAAGGCACATCAGGAGACACCCCAGTTTCACCTCTCCAGGGTCCCCTTGGGGAAAGGCTTTATGGCGGGGGCCACTGAGCAGACATCTGAGGGAGGTTTTGTTCCCGGGAGATATCCTGGTCCCAGTGAGAATTATCGAGTAAAAAGTGAGGTCTGCAGATGCTGGAGATCAGAGCTGAAAATGTGTTGCTGGTTAAAGCACAGCAGGTTAGGCAGCATCCAAGGAACAGGAAATTCGCTGTTTCGGGCCAGAGCCCTTCATCATTTCCTGATGGAGGGCTCTGGCCCGAAACGTCGAATTTCCTGTTCCTTGGATGCTGCCTAACCTGCTGTGCTTTAACCAGCAACACATTTTCAGCCCAGTGAGAATTAGCAGTACATACGGAATGCCAGTTGTGACCATATGGTAACGAAAGAAATTCCATGCGTAGCTGAATTCTAGAGCATGGCTTGTGGTCATTTTGGCCATCCCAATAGTAGAGAAGAGCCCATCTCATCTGCGCCCTGGTGTTGTCAGACCAATCTATGTTGTTGGTACGGACCATGTCTGCAATAATCGAGGGGACGCGTTACAAAATCATAGAATTAAACAATGGTGAGTCATTCCCATCGTAGGAACTGTAACAGGCCACAAATCTGTTCCAAAAGTCCTCTCCAGACTCTCCTGGTTTAGGTCTGCAATCCAGGACCTTACTAATATTGAAAGGCTGTTTCAGGGCGCGCTCTAACTAATGGACAATTTGGTTTGCTTGTGTATCTTCCTTCAGTCTGTTGTTCAAATTGTCATATGTGAGGACTGGCCCCTTGCTGTCGCCCTCACCCATCTGCTCCTGCCACCTAGTGACTAGAAGGGTGACAATATCATGCAACAAAGGACAAACAGATCCCAGGGGTCCCTTATACATCTGAATCGTACGCCGAACATATTGGGCGTATTGGGCAGATTTATCTTTGCGGTCAGGGGCCTGGATCATGATCATAATCATCTCTTGGGGTTTCCACAGGACATAGACCCCAATAGTTAATGGCTCGTCCTCCTCATCTGCCTTCGGATTCGGCAGCTGTCTTATGGGGAGCATCATTCTAGGAGTGACATGGAGCTGGTCAACTCCGGGGCAAAGGGTGTAGCTGGTTCCCTAGGGCACCTTTTAACATGATCAGTTATACAGGTTGTCCCGATAGCTGGATATGGCAGTGGGGATGGATTTATAGGAGGCTCGGGCACTCTAGGGAAAATCCCCATTCTTCATCTACTATTCCATTCTTCTTGTAACAGGGTCGGTATGTCAGACCTGAGCTCAGGATCCCAAGAAGTGCTCAGATGCCCTGAAGCGTGCTGATATTTTGACCCGTCTTGTTTAACATTGAGCATTTTCGCTTCCTTACAGTGCTGTTCCCGTTCCCTTTCTCGTCTCCCATCTACCCACTCGCATTCTGCCTTCAACATCTCCCAAGTCTTGGGAGTCCCCTCCATTGTCAACACTTCTATTCACAATAGACAGAGGGAAATTGAGAAACAAACTTGTAAGGAGATCTCAGCTATCTGTAAGAATAATAGGGTAGTTATGGCAGGGGATTTTAACTTTCCAAACAAAGACTGGGACTGCCATAGTGTTAAAGGTTTAGGTGGAGAGGAATTTCTTAAGTGTGTTCAAGACAATTTTCTGATTCAGTAAGTGGATGTACCTACTAGAGAAGGTGCAAAACTTGACCTATTCTTGGGAAATAAGGCAGGGCAGGTAACTGAGGTGTCAGTGGGGGAGCACTTTGGGGCCAGCGACCATAATTCTATTCATTTTAAAATAGTGTTGGAAAAGGATAGACCAGATCTAAAAGTTGAAGTTCTAAATTGGAGAAAGGTCAATTTTGACAGTATTAGGCAAGAACTTTCGAAAGCTGATTGGAGGCAGATGTTTGCAGGTGAAGGGACGGCTGGAAAATGGGAAGCCTTCAGAAATGAGATAACAAGAATCCAGAGAAAGTATATTCCTGTCAGGATGAAAGGGAAGGCTGGTAGGTATAGGGAATGCTGGATGACTAAAGAAATTGAGGGTTTGGTTAAGAAAAGGAAGGAAGCATATGTCAGGTATAGACAGGATAGATCAAGTGAATCCTTAGAAGGGTATAAAGAAAGTAGGAGTATACTTAAGAGGGAACTCAGGATAGACACCATGGCTTTGTGCGTGGGAAATTATGTCTCACAAACTTGATTGAGTTTTTTGAAGAAGTAACAAAGAAGATTGATGAGGGCAGAGCAGTAGATGTGATCTATATGGACTTCAGTAAAGCAAGGTTCCCCATGGGAGACTGGTTAACAAGGTTAGATCTCATGGAATACAGGGAGAACCAGCCATTTGGATACAGAACTGGCTCAAAGGTAGAAGACAGAGGGTGGTGGTGAAGGGTTATTTTTCAGACTGGAGGCCTGTGACCAGTGGAGTACCACAAGGATCGGTGCTGGGTCCTTTGTTTTTGTCATTTATATAAATGATTTAGATGCGAGCATAAGAGATACATTAGTAAGTTTGTAGATGACACCAAAATTGGAGGCATAGTGGACAGCGAAGAGGGTTACTTCAGATTAGAACAGGATCTGGACCAGATGGGCCAATGGGCTGAGAAGTGGCAGATGGAGTTTAATTCAGATAAATGCAAGGTGCTGCATTTTGGGAAAGCAAATCTTAGCAGGACGTATACACTTAATGGTAAAGTCCTAGGGAGTGTTACTGAACAAAGAGACCTTGGAGTGCAGGTTCATATCTCCTTGAAAGTGAGTCACAGGTAGATAGAATAGTGAAGAAGCCGTTTGGTATGCTTTCCTTTTTTGGTCAGAGTATTGAGTACAGGAGTTGGGAGGTCATGTTGCAGCTGTACAGGACATTGGTTAGGCCACTGTTGGAATATTGTGTGCAACTCTAGTCTCCTTCCTATCAGAAAGATGTTGTGAAACTTGAAAGGGTTCAGAAAAGATTTACAAGGATGTTGCCAGGGTTGGAGGATTTGAGCTACAGGGAGAGGCTGAACAGGCTGGGGCTGTTTTCCCTGGAGCGTCAGAGGCTGAGGGGTGACCTTATAGAGATTTACAAAATTATGAGGGCATGGATAGGATAAATAGACAAAGTCTTTTCCCTGGGGGCAGGGAGTCCAGAACTAGAGGGCTTAGGTTTAGGGTGAGAGGGGAAAGATATAAAAGAGACCTAAGGGGCAACATTTTCATGCAGAGGGTGGTACGTGTATGGAATGAGCTGCCAGAAGATGTGGTGGAGGCTGGTACAATTGCAACATTTAAGAGGCATTTGGATGGGTATATGAATAGGAAGGGTTTAGAGGGATATGGGCCGGGTGCTGGCAGGTGAGACTAGATTGGGTTGGGATATCTGGTCGGCATGGACGTGTTGGACCGAAAGGTCTGTTTCCGTGCTGTACGTAGCTATGACTCTAAGCATTATTTCTCCAGCTGACTAGTAATGCCATTTACTATCAGTCTGCACCTTCCATTCCTTTATAAGGGACCTCCATCTCTTCCCACAATTTTTCTTCCATACCAGTTTCACTGCCTGCTCGCAGGAATCGATGTCCCGCCTCTTACCCAGGGGCCAGATCTTATCCCCTAATCGTTTGTGTAGTGCTGCAGTTAATGCTTGTAAAGCATGTCTCTGATCAGCCAGTCTCTTGCACATGCTCTGAAGGGGGGGTGTCTCCTTCCCGGCTGTATCCAGTAATTGTCCCATGGTACCTTCCTGCTCTAACAAATTTTAATTTCCACTGGTCATATATGCAAGAGGCGATTCCCGTTTCCAAATCCGTAAGATAGTGGCGACCATTTCCCTGATTGGGATCCCCAGTCCTGACCTTTTCTTCAAGAACAATTCAGAGTAGCCAATGTCATTCCTGAAGAAGGGCTCATGCCTGAAACGTCGATTCTCCTGCTCTTTGGACGCTGCCTGACCTGCTGCGCTTTTCCAGCAACACATTTTCAGCAATGTCACCCTGCAGCAATTTAGAGCAAAGGGGCAAACTGTTCCTACCTTACACACTGGGCCCGGGTGGTCCGTTCAGCCTCTTCAAGGTACCAGTTCCACAGGGGCGAGGGGAAGATCGTCTGGCTGAATACAAGGAGTGGCTTGGGGTAAAATACCCTGGGCCGCCCTTACCACTCTGTTCCATCCTGATGAAGGAGCATCGCTCCGAAAGCTAGTGCTTCCAATTCAACCTGTTGGACTATAACCTGGTGTTGTGTGATTTTTAACTTTGTTCTATCCGATGCAGACTTTTGAGCTGGTTACTCAGCCCAGTGAGACGTTCCCTCTGTTCAGGAATGAGTCACAGAACCAAATGTAAAACTAAATTTCAGACATCAGCTTCAGAACCCGGATACTTTATTTCTGAAAACCGCGGGAGAGATCCAGAGTGCCCCTAAAGGAGTCTGGCAGTCTTCTTATGAAGGCACCCCCCCATGAATCTCTGAACATTACAAGTAAATCACATTTTTAATACCTTGTTTGAGTATAATTGTTACAAAGGATTCTGACATCACAAGGTGGAATACAAATCTTGTTAGCAATATGTATTTTTCATTCTCACAATAGCTGGAGATCGCTGCCTTACTGTGATAATATTAAACAGAACTTGTGACTACTGTTCTCAATCTCATGCTAATTCATAAAGGGATAGGTATTAGGTTTTAGTATCAGTAGTGTGGTTAGTCTTCACATACTCTTGTTAACTGGCAAGGAAGTATATGAATGGAAATAGGTGGTAGTTAATGGGATGGCTGATCAGCACTGACAGTCCTATTCAAAAAGCGAGTATCTTCGCTTGGGGCTGGGAGGGAAATACACATGTATGGCTCCAGAGGGCTTTGGTGGTTCAGGGGCAGCCAGATCCCCGCTGTGATCTGCCACTGGACAGGCATACAGTCGAATACATAGAGAATCATTCCAATAGGGGACCTTTAGCCCTTGAATTCCCACTGCCTCTAAACACTAGGATAAGTCAGTAAAACAGAACATTTTACTTTTTGGGTTCACAACCTTCGTCATCAAGGCCTAGTTCCTTCCTATTTTGTAATCCCTTCCATCCCTACAACCTTCCCAAGATATCTGTAGTCCTTCAATTTGCTCTCTTGAGCACTCCGTTTTTATTGGTTCCGCAACTGATAAGTGAACCTTCAGCAGACATGGCTTTACTTTGTTTAATTAATTCGTGGGATCTGGATATTGCTGGCTCTGTCAGAATCTATTGTCCATCTCTAATTACCTTTGAGAACGTAGTGGTGAGCCCTGAGCTGCCACATACAGTATTTGTGGATATTGTTACCAGTCCTCTATCTTTTGACTTGGTCTATGAGCCTGATTGGTTTGTAATAGTACAGGGCTGAAAATGTGTTGCTGGAAAAGCACAGCAGGTCAGGCAGCATCTATGCCCAAAACGTCGATTCTCCTACTCCTTGGATGCTGCCTGACCTGCTGCGCTTTTCCAGCAACACATTTTCAGCTCTGATCTCCAGCATTTGCAGTCCTCACGTTTTCCCTTATAATAGTACAGGATCAACCATTATTGATTGGTAGGTCAGGGGTAATTCATTAGCTTGGATACAGGATTGGCTAACCAACAGAAAGCAGAGATTCACGATAAATGGTTATTTTTCTAGTTGGCAGATAAGTGGGAAAGTAAATTGCAATAATAAAATTAGAAATTTACAAATGGATATAGACAGTTGAGGTGAATGGGCCAAAATTTGGCAGATGAAGTTTAACATGGATAAGTGTGAGGTTATCCATTGGGTCAGAGGAAAAGAAAGGCAACTTATCTAAATAGAGAGAAACTTCAAAATACTTTGGTGCAGTGGGCTCTGGGGTCCTTGTGATGGATATGGAAAGCTAAGATGCATTAAATAATATGGAAA
Source organism: Hemiscyllium ocellatum (assembly GCF_020745735.1). NCBI lineage: Eukaryota > Metazoa > Chordata > Chondrichthyes > Orectolobiformes > Hemiscylliidae > Hemiscyllium > Hemiscyllium ocellatum. The sequence goes on from NC_083433.1 coordinate 17,589,963, forward strand.
GCAAATTGAATGCTGGCATTTATTGCTAAAGGAATAGAGTATAAATGTAGATTTAGATTTAGACTATATGGTCACATGTAGTCAACTACAGAAGTACAGGAATACAGTAAAAGTTTTCAATGTTGCCACACACGGTGCCATCTTAGGTATAAATACCTCAGTATAAAAACTTAAGAACAAGGTAGAAAGAAATAAAGAACAAAGTTGAAAGTTAAACATTACACTCATCTTTATTATAGTGTAAAAAACAGAAATAAAGTTAAAAATTAAATGTTACAGTCCTTCTTAGCATTAAGTCAGAAAATAAAGAAATAAAACTATAAGTTCAACTATTGCAGTCTTTCTTAAGTGCTTAGCCATACTGGGACCATACTTTCTAATTGGGCTCAATCTCTTCCACTTTGGCTTGCTTGCCCTGCACTGACTCAATTTCTCTGCTCTCATTGTTGCTGCAGATGTCGGGGAACCTTCATTGTTTGGTTCTCTCCTGAGATCCCAGACGGCCAAAGCTCCAATCCAGGCCTTCAGCCACTGCCACACACTGGTCCTCCAAAGCCCATTCAAATGCCTTCCATGCTGGACCTTGGTCCCATCTTCAGTCTGTATGCTCGGCATTGGTGTCACCTTCAGTCAAGGTGCCGGGCACCTGGAACTCACCAAGAAATTTCGGTCAGGCCCCCAGCACTGTCTCACATTGGACATCTAGTTGACTGTCAAATTCAACAAGCCTGATACTACCACCTTTGCTGCCACTCTCAAGAAGGTAAGTTAGTAGAAAAGAAACTAAAAAAAAACTAAAACCAAAAAAGAAGAAAGATAGAGGGAAAAGAAGGTAGGAAGAAAAGAAGAAGCGCAATGGAATAGGCAAGCCTACTCTGCTGCCATCTTGCCGACATGCTTACTGAGTCAAGCCTGTGTTGGGCCCGCTCACTGATTGCCACAAGTTTGTGCTTCGCCCTCACGCCACCTCAGATACAATTGTACTCTTCATCAAGAGGAAGTAAAATAAGAGAAAAACAAAAAAAAATGAGAAAAAAATATAAATGAAAGAAAATAAAAATGGATGGAGCGCATGAGCCACAGGCCCAGAAGCCCTGCTCTGTAGCCAACTTATTGGAAATGTTGTAAGGCATTAGTAAGACCCATATCTGGTGTATTGCATAACAATTTTGGTCCCCTTACATGAGGAGGGATGTAATTGTGTTGGAGGCGGTTCAGTGGAAGTTCATTAGATTGACTTCAGAAAAGAGGGGTTTGGTTTATGAAGAGAGATTGAGCAGTGAAAGCCTATACTGTCTGGCGTTTAGAAGTAAGGGAGGAGATCTAATTGAAGAATCAATGCTAAAAGAGATTGACAAAGTAGATGTAGAAAAGATGTCTCCTTATTTGGGACAATCTAGAATGTGTGTCATGGTTTCACGGTAAGGGGCAGCAGATTTAAATCAATGATGAGGAGAAATTACTTATTGCAAAGGCTCATGAATTGTGGAATTTTGAATCACAGGGTGCAGTGGCAGTTGGGACATTGAGTAAATTTTATATAGATATTTTTATTGGGAATTTAACATTTTGACAAATTTACAAAAATAAGCAGAATTTTCAAGCACAAACATTAATATAAAAATAGATCTTAAATATATAATCATCAAAATTCAACTAATCCACAATCATCCAGAGTGTATAGTTGAGTCGCTTACATCCTTCAAATAAGAGAAAATGTTCTCTAATACACTCATAACAGTATGATAAAAAGGAAGTTATTTCCAAACAATAAGAACAAAAAAAAATTAAACATGTTTGAATGGAGATCTTCCCCCTTGTTCTCAGGGGGCCTTACTACCTTTCCAACATTCCACCATATCCTCTCCCAAACAGTGTCCCACCCTCAACCCGGGCGCTCCTTAATAGGATTTAGATATAATACCGAGCTAGAGTTAACAGTGAGCGCTGCACCCCCACCCCTCCCCACCCATACCTGAGTATATCTGCTAGCATCAATGCCACGTACAAACACACATAACTATAAAATTACAACTCCAACAGATTACAGTTAAGTATAATAACATAGCAAGGAAGACAACCCCGCTCCCAGAGGCAAAAGTAAAGTAGAATAAAGTATCCATTTCTCCCCACGGAGTGTGGGAGAGGCAAGCCAACATAAATTGTCTCTTACGATTTATTTAACAGAGTCTAAAAGTTTCTTGGCCTCTTCCGATGATCTAAAATTATACTCGGATCCTTCGTGGGTAAAGCATAACGTCGCTGGGTAGCGTAAGGTGTATTGAATATCTAAGTCCCTTAAACATTTCTTCACCTCATCAAACGCCTTCCTTCTTCGTGCCAAAGCCGGGGAGAAGTCCTGAAATAACAAAATCTTGGATCCTTCATGAATCATAGCTTTAGGATCCTTTCCAAGCTTTCTGGAGGCATCCAGAAGTATCTGCCTCTCCCTATAACTCTGCAGCCGGAACAGGACCGGGCGTGGGCGCTGGTTTGGGCCAGATCCGCGTACTGCGACCCGGTAGGCCCACTCCACCCTTACCTGGTCAGTTTCAGCCCCCAGGTTTAAAAGCTGGGGCAGCCATCACTCCAGAAATACTACTAACTGTTCTTTCCCTTCTTGTTCTTGAAGGCCCAGCAATCGAATATTCTTTCTCCGATTTCTGTTGTCAATATCATCCATGTAGATTTCAAAGGCCCGGACTCTCTGCTCCAGAGCTCGCAGCTGTTCTGCAGCTGTTTGAGCTGCAGCCTCGGAGGTCGTGGCCTTTAGTTCCGCCCCCTCCACTCGGCCCTGCAATTCTCCCATAGAGTGATTCTGTTTCTGCAGCTTTTCTTCGAATGCATTCCATCTCTGTCTGGATTCTGCGATGAAATTGACGAGTGTCGATTCCAATCTAGCAATCATCTCTATAAGGCCTGTTTTTACATCAGCTGCAGCCGGAGGAGAAGAGGGTGGGGGAGGGGTCTTTGTTTTCTGAGAGCTGCGGGGTCCCTTTGATTTACTCATTATCCACTCAGTATTAGACTATTTAAATATAATATTCAGCAGCTAATTAAGATTAAAGACATTTTTTGGGTGGTTTGGCAAGTATGGTGGGGGCAGGAAACCCACTTTTCCCAGGTTTTGGGAAGGGCTCTGTAGACTCAGACTTGCTGAGTCGCCGCCATCTTGGATCTCCCATTGAGTAAATTTAAGGAGGAGAAAGACATTTTTTCATTAGCAATGGGTTAAAAAAAAATTATACATTCATGGGATGAGGGCATCATTGGTTAGGCCGGCATATCCCTAATTTCCCAGAGGGCAGTTAAGAGTCAATCACATTGTTGTGGATCTGGAGTCACATGTAGGCCAGACTAGGTAGTGCTGCCAGTTTCCCTCCCTAAAGGGCATTAGTGAATGTTCAGGCAGAATAACTAAATAAATCTCTTGATGCCCGCAGTCCACTTCCACCATTGAAGAGTTTATTGAAATTATACCAGTGGGAAGAAACCTCTGGTGGTCAGAACTTTTTCAATGAACAGAGGAAAGGCATAAACTTTTATACATTTGTTTTCAGCCTGCCTTTGGCAATTACAAACCAGTTATATCACTAATTATGTACATGCCCAATCAAATTAATCATGTGTCTGTATGGTCAATGATGGGCAGCTGATAGACAACCCTTGGTTTTGATGATCTCATGATGTTTACCTTACCTCTATCCATGGGGCTTTTGCAATGCATGCTGTATTCAACCACATTCCAATACTGCTAACTTATCATAGAATCCCCTACAGTGTGGAAGCAGGGCATTTGGCCCATCAAGTCCACACTAACAGCCCCTACCCAGACCACACCCCCTACCCTATAACCCTTACAATGGCTATTCCATCTGGTCTGCAGATCTCTGGACGCTATGAGCAATTTAGCATGGCCAAACTGCCTAAACTGCACGTCTTTGGACTTCGGGAAGAAACCCGCACAGACATGGGGAGAATGTACAAACTCCACACAGACAGTTGCCGAGTGTGAAATCAAACCTCGGTCGCTGGTGCCATGAGGCAGCAGTATTAACCACTCAGCCACCATGCCAACTGTCTGCACCTATAATTGAATCCTTCCTGCTAGGAAAGACCCTCCCTTGCTGTCTAAGACTGTCTTGACCCTAGGAGTTTTAGTGAAATCTCTTTAAAGCTCAGTATGTTTTATTTAAGGTTATATATCAAAATTTGTAACTAACTCAAAATCTATAGCAATGATTATCTGGAAATCAAATTAGAGTAAATCTATTTGCGATGGATCTCAAACTTGAAATCAGTTAGGTCTGGAATATGTCTATCAGCACAGACAAAGGTGTCCTTATCCAACAGTGTCTGGATAATTGACTGCCGCTGCATGTATGTAATTGGTCCTTTTGTGTACTATAGTTTTCTTTTTACCTTGGTTGGATTCTGTCTACAAAGCTACAATTGTCCTAACAAATGGTGTACTTTAATACTACACTAAACAAGCTATTCTAAGTCAATGCGAAAACACTTCAAGCCATCTTGTGCTGTTTTCGGCCGTGGGCAGTCCCAACAGTAAGAATTAATTCATAGTTAGTTATGGACATTAGTTACAGAGAATACACTAGAAAGAGTTGTGGCCAAGATGAGATCAATCATGTTCATACCAAACGGTGAAGCAGGCTTGAGGGGCTGAATTGCCTACTCCTGCTCCTGGTTCTTATGTTCTTATCAAGAAGAGGTTATTGTATAAACCAGGTAAAAACAATGACTGCAGATGCTGGAAACCAGATTCTGGATCAGTGGTGTTGGAAGAGCACAGAAGTTCAGGCATCATTCAACGAGCAGCGAAATCAACGTTTCGGGCAAAAGCCCTTCATCAGGAATAAAGGCAGTGAGCCTGAAGTGTAGTTTATTGCATAGGTACAAGGTACATAAGTTTGATAGACATTGTTAATGAGACTTTGAGGAGACCTGTAAATGTGTGTCTGCGCTCCATGAGATCTAAAGATTGTCTGCCTTATCCTACCTAAGCTAGTAAAACATCATCAGATTGGGTAGAGCTTAACCTCCTCTGTTAATTCTTGATCTTCTAAGGATTTTATTTGTTCTCAGCTTAAAATAGATATTAAAAGCTTGCAGAAACTTTTTCAAAATAACCTGTGCCTTCTTTTACTTTGGTGATTTGCAATATCATTAGCTGTAGGTCTTATTGAAGACTATAGTGTATTTACTTGTTTAGTTTTTGATTTATTATTTATGTTTGAAGCAATCTTGTACCTTAAGAATTGTTTTCTCCAAGATGTCAAATTCTGTGTCTTATATGGCAACTCTCTATCTCTGCTTCTACACCCACCTCCCACCAAACCCATGGCGTATCACTCTCATAATCATGTGTAACATCTTCCCTCACTCATTCTCACCTATCTCAAACCCTCACACCATTAACCCTGTATGACTTCTATGCTGCCTACTTATTTGCTTGGGAAACATTGCTACCTTTCCCCCACCTGGACCAGCTGGGTCACCTGATTGGGGTTCTTAACCTGGTCCAATCAGGGAGTCCTGGCTGGCAGATATAAGCAGGAGTGCTCACTCCAGGAATTGGCTCTGAGGGAGCTAGATCAGTATCTTATACTATGCACGTATAAATAAGGGGTGACTTGATAATGGGATACTGGCCTTTGTGGAGTATTTCACTGCCAATTTCATCTCAATTAATCCCTCCTTTTCTCTGGTTTCAGCAGAAAACAGCTACAATCAGACAGAGCCAAGATAAGTGGCCCAATATTCAGCTCTTCACCCCCTATGACAAAAGGAACCTGACCCTGGCTATTCCAAATGGATGAATGACCATGTCCAAGCCATTTGATTGATGTTAGAGTCTACTCTTGACTTACTTTAATTTGAGTATCTAACTGAAGAGTGTCTCCCTTAACTTGACTGAGGACTGCTCTGCTTAGATTTTGAGACATAGCCATTTGGTTAAGCGAATGCAGTGTTTTTGCCACATAAACTGCTGCCACAAGCTGCAGGTGTGAAATTAATGTAGTACAGTGCTGCACAACAACATGTGTACCCTCTTGACTGATGATGGTTGACAAGGATGACAAGCTTCCTGGCTTTATATATGTGCTAAAAGGCAAGGCACAACAGAAGTAATGTGAACATTTAACTTCTGGCTGAAGGGGCAAAATGCAAAAAGGCAAGGTAGAGATGCAATGAGTGTCAATGTAAGTGCAATGTATGAGATCAGCCCTGAGATGCAGCCTGGTGCAATCATGAGCAGAATGTCTGGCCTGCACAAAACATATCATTTCAGAAGCATTACAATGACAGGGACTGGTGCACTCCAAACTGCAACATGGCATTGCACAAGTGTATTGTAAGTGGGTTGGAGATGTGTTGTGATGCTGTGGAGAGGCTGCTACATGTCAGATGCCAATGTCTGTGAATGTGGGATATGTGCAGATACGGAGAGACATTGATGCATGATGTCCAAGATGGAGGTCTGGAGGGGCAAGTGGTAAGTTGGAACTGCCAGATACACGCACCAACTTTCATGGCTGAATAAATTAGCATTATGTCAATGGACATTCAATAAAAATCTGGAATTAATCGTGGAAGACCATGATTCTGTTGGACAAAAGTTCCATCTGATTTACTGATGCTCTTTCATGGAGGAAAGTGCTATCCTCACCTGATCTGGCCTACATGTGACTCCAGACCTTCAACAATATGGTTGACCCTTAACTACTCTTTGGAACAATTAGGGCTAGGCAATAAACGCTGGCATGGCCTGTGATGCCCACGTCCTAAAATGAATATAATAGTAAAAAAAAATTCTCAATTTCTCATTTCTAATCAGTGGACAGTTGGGAGAATGCATATTAATTTAAAAGTGACAATGAGGGTGATAATAAGTAATAAGTCACATTAATAGGACTCTATATACTCACTAGTAAGAACCACAGCTTGATATCTGAGATTCAATTCTAAAATGCAACTTGTTAGCCTCGATGTTGAAGAAGCTTTGTTTGGCTTCTCACACAATTTTCCCATATTTCTTGCCATAGCCCACATTGTCCAGGATCTGGCAATATTCTACCCATAGCTTATATCATGATAACAATTAAGTGTATATTAAATTTGCTTGTTAGACATTGTTACTAAAACAATGAGGAGACTCTCAGACATAATTCTACATTCCATGAGATCTGAAGATATCCTGCCTTTACCCTCACCCAAGCCAGTATGATGTCATCAGATTGGATGGAACTTATTGCAAACTCTAACATTTCAGAACCATTAACTGGCAAATCTTGATACCAGTCCCTAGTGAGGTCATGGGGGAAGGTGAGAAGGGAGGGAGTGGTGGTGGTTTGTGAAGTGGCTATGTGCAACATGTTGTTTGGAAGGACATTTCAGCATTTTGGTCCAGCAACAGTGAAGTAATGGCAATATAGTTCTAAATCAAAATAGTGTGCGATTTGGAGGGGAGCTTGCAAGTAGTGGTGTTCCCATTCATCTGCTACCCACATCCTCCTAGGTGGTAGAGATTGTAGATTTGGAAGGTGCTGTCAAAGATGCCTTGGTAGGTTGTTGCAGTTCATTTGTAAATGGTACACACTGGTGCTACTGTGTGTCAGTGCTGAAGAGTGTGAATATTGAATATGATCCATGGGGTACCAATCAAGTTGGTTGCTTGATAGTCATGGATGGTGCTGAGCTGCTTGAGTAATTATGCAACTGTGCTCATTCGGATAAATGTACCCTGGAATTTTGCTCTTAAGCCCTTCAACCTTCTGTCACTCATTGCTCCTCTACAATTTACCTCTTTGTTCATGTGTTTGGTCATCTACCTGAATAACTGGGCAGCACGGTGGCACAGTGGTTAGCACTGCTGCCTCACAGCGCCTGAGACCTGGGTTCAATTCCCGACTCAGGCGACTGACTGTGTGGAGTTTGCACGTTCTCCCCGTGTCTGCGTGGGTTTCCTCCGGGTGCTCCGGTTTCCTCCCACAGTCCAAAGATGTGCGGGTCAGGTGAATTGGCCATGCTAAATTGCCCGTAGTGTTAGGTAAGGGGTAAATGTAGGGATATGGGTGGGTTGCGCTTCGGCGGGTCGGTGTGGACTTGTTGGGCCGAAGGGCCTGTTTCCACACTGTAAGTAATCTAATCTAAACTCCTTTTCAGGTTCAAATTTGCTTAATAATGTCCCTTTGAATCATTTTGGGATATTTTTACTCTGTTTTACTCTGTCTGCTTGCTGGGACTGTCTAGGGTTGGGGATTCAAACCCTTTAACCATCAAAACAGATGATGAAAAATAGTGACTGAAGAAGACTCAGGTGACTGACTGTGTGGAGTTTGCACGTTCTCCCTGTGCCTGCGTGGGTTTCCTCCGGGTGCTCCGGTTTCCTCCCACAGTCCAAAGATGTACGGGTCAGGTGAATTGGCCATGCTAAATTGCCCATAGTGTTAGGTAAGAGGTAAATGTAGGGGTATGGGTGGGTTGCGCTTCGGCGGGTCGGTGTGGACTTGTTGGGCTGAAAGGCCTGTTTCCACACTGTAAGTAATCTAATCTAATCTAAACATCAGGGTAAGACATTTCTACTCTGCTTCCACATCACTGTAATTTTCTAGGACAGTAACAAAATGGCAGAGATAAATCCAATGTGAGGCAGGAAAAAAAATCAATCCTTTCTGACATTCTCATTGTTTGAAACCAGTCCAGGTTATCACACGGATCACTAATCCAAAGCTTCCTCCAAACTCATCTACTAACTGGGAAAACATGTTGAACAATCAGAAAGACACAGTGACTTAAACAGTTTGATCTTTAAAGTGGTTTTTCTGAGAAGACCCATTCCTTTGAATGTTAAATTATGACCCCTGACGAGTCAAGCCCTGGTGGTTAGTGAATGATCCATCGAATGGGCCCATTTAGATGAAAAATGCCCAGATTAAAGTGTGCGATAATGACTCTCACTCATTTATCTGACAGTGAAATGTACACTGTGTGCAAGGACTGGGGACAACTGAAGTAATAAAAAAAGCACCCATCCACATCAACCATTGAGGAAACTTTGCAAAGAAGGACAGGACAGAGATACATTTTTTTGTCAATGTTCATCCCAAGCAGCTCTGTGACACTGGACTCTGTCCTACGGGCTGTTCCTTGGAGTACCAAGATAAATTCAAATGCGGCTGGAGTACCACCCAACTCGGTGAAAGACACTGTTTGATCTGCTGTAAATGTGTTGGTCTTCCCATGCGAGGAGTTGTCCTTGGCTAAATGCTGAAAAGTGGCACAGGACTACGTACTCAGAGATGCAGTGAAGCTTATGACAGCTGTCCAGTGACAAAAAAATGTATCTCTGTCCTGTCCTTCTTTGCAAAGTTTCCTCGATGGTTGATGTGGATGGGTGTTTTTTTATTACTTCAGTTGTCTCCAGTCCTTGCACAAAGTAACAGTGAGGAAAGACCTTTTAAGGCCTTTTAGCCATAATGTACTGAGCGACTGAAAACTGAATGGCTAACAAGGATTGTTTATTGTGAATTTTTTTTAATTTCAAAAATATACTTTATTCATAAAATAATTTGATGGTCTGTACAGTTGGTCATGCCATACATATGTAAACATTTGCATACAGAGATCAGAATTTATCATTTGCATGTACAGGTCTGTACGTTTATCAATCATATGCCCATATATTTAGCTGAGGCATCAGCAGAGCCCAAATGACTGCGTGGGCCTCCTGTTCTTCTCAGACAGGCAGATGTTACTCCTTGGTCTTTCCCCACCACGCCTTGGCGGCAGCTGCCCCAAGCTTCAGCGTGTCCCTCAACACGTAGTCCTGGACCTTGGAATGTGCCAGTCTGCAACATTCAGTCGGGGTCAACTCCTTCAGCTGGAAGATCAACAGGTTCCGGACCGCCCAGAGAGCGTCCTTCACCGAGTTGATGATCCTCCAGGCACAGTTGATGTTCGTCTCGGTGTGCATCCCGGGGAACAGGCCATCGAGCACAGAGTCCCGCGTCACGGCGCTGCTCGGGACGAACCTCGACAAACACCACTGCATTCCTCTCCAGACTTCTTCTGCGTAGGTACATTCCAGAGGGAGGTGTGTGACAGTCTCGCCCCCCCCCCCCCCGCAGCCGCTTCGAGGGCAGCGTGCGGTGCGGCAGAGAGTCCAGGCGTGCATAAAGGATCTCACAGGAAGAGCCCTTCTCACCACCAGCCAAGCCATGTCTTGGTGCTTGTTGGAAAGTTCTGGCGATGAGGTATTCTGCCAAACAGCTTTGACAGTCTGCTCAGGGAACCGCTCGATAGGATCCGCCCTCTCCTTTTCCTGAAAGGTCTCAAGGACACTACGTGCTGACCACTTTCTGATGGACTTGTGGTCAAAGGTGTTTTTCTTCATAAACTTCTCTACGAAGGACAGGTGATACGGAATGGTCCAACTACTTGGAGCGTTCCGCAGCAGCGAGGTCAGGCCCATCCTTCGCAACGCCGAGGACAGGTAGAACCTCAGCATGTAGTGGCACTTGGTGTTTGCGTACCGGGGATCCACGCACAGCTTGATGCAGCCACACAAAAGGTGGCCATCAGGGTGAGGGTGGCATTGGGTGTATTTTTTCCCCCGTTGCCCAAGTCTTTATACATCGAGTCCCTTCGGACCTGGTCCATCTTTGATCTCCATATAAATTGGAAGATGGCCTGGGTGACTGCTGTGGCACAGGTTCTGGGAATAGGCCAGACCTGTGCCACGTATAAGAGCAATGACAGTGCCTCACACCGGATGACCAGGTTTTTTCCCACGATGGAGAGTGACGTAGCTTCCATCTGCCCAGTGTCTGCCTCACTTTGCTGATACACTCCTCCCAAGACTTGGTGCATGCCCCAGCCCTCCCGAACCAAATACCCAGCACCTTCAGGTGGTTGGTCCTGACGGTGAAGGGGATCGAGGATTGGTCGGCCCAGTTCCCGAAGAGCATGGCCTCGCTCTTGCCTCGGTTGACCTTGGCCCCCAAGGCCCATTCGAACTGGTCATATATGCACATGAGTCTGCGCACGGACAGCGGATCCGAGCAGAAAACGGCGACGTCATCCATGTACAGGGAGGCCCTGACTTGTAGGCCCCCGCTGCCAGGAATAGTCACCCCTCTCAGGCTCGCATCCTTCCTGATGGACTCGGCAAATGGCTCTATGCAGCACACAAACAAGGCAGGAGAGAGAGGGCAGCCCTGCCTGACTCCAGATCTGACTGGGAAGCTATCTGATTCCCACCCATTGATTGAGACTGCACTGACAATGTTGGTGTAGAGCAGTCTGATCCAATTGCAGATTCCCTCCCCAAAGCCCATTTTGGAGAGAACATCTCTCATATACGTGTGTGATATCCTGTCAAAGGCTTTCTCCTGGTCCAGGCTGATCAGGCAGGTGTCCAACCCTCTGTCCTGCACGTAAGCGATCGTATCCCTGAGGAGTGCGAGACTCTCAGCGATCTTCCTGCCCGGCACAGCACAGGTTTGGTCAGGGTGAATCACCGACCCCAGAGCAGACCTGACCCGGTTGGCAATTACCTTTGACAGAATTTTGTAATCTGCATTCAACAGTGAGATTGGTCTCCAATTTCTGAGCTCCCCCCCGCCAGGTTGTCCATTTGCATCAACAGTTAAAGTCTCCGGCCAGAATGACCAGTCTGGACGTAGCCAGCAACTCTGGAAGCTGCTGCAGGACGGCCAACTGTTCACTCTTACCCACTGGGGCGTACACATTGATCAGTCTCAGGGGAACATTCCTGTACATGATGTTGGTGACGAGGAGGCACCCGCCCACCACTTCCTTAACCTTAGAGATGGTGAAGTTGCTTCCTCACAACAGGATACCCAGGCCGGAGGCGCGGCTATCGTTGCCTCCCGACCAAACTGACTGCCCATGGGCCCACAAGCTCAACCATCTCCTGTAGCTGCTGAGGTGCGGTATCCCACACTCCTGCAGAAACAGGACGTCGGCTTTAACATTGGCCAGGAAGGCCAGTGTAGAAACACATTGTGTGGCCGATTTGATGCTACACACATTGATGCTGGCAACTCTTATCCCCATTTTAACAGTTTACGAGGTTACCAGTGTCCATTTGCTGCTGGTCTTGCTCCTCTGGGGTAGCTGTGTGCATCTCTGTGGTGACAGCAAACCGCTGAACCCTCCCAGGGCTGAGGTAGTTGTCCGGCTCCACGCTGGAGCCATTTCCCCGCTCTGGTGTCTTCGGGTTGGGCCCAGGGTCCGCACAGTCCAGTTCTCTGTCTGACAGCGGGGCTGTCACAGGACCACTGCTCCCAGTTACCTGGAGCTGTGGGGAGGTGGGAACCTTATGGTTCTCACCGGGTGGGGAGAGGCCTTTACCCATCCCCTCAGAGGGATCGTCTTTTCCTTCTTGGGTGGTGCTGCCCTCCTTTTTCCTCACGGTGCTCTGTCTCTTCCTCTGGTGACGACCCTCCTTGCGCCCGTCCTCACCGTCGGAAGAGCTGCATGTATCATTATCGTGTAGGTGTCGCTTACTCCTTTGCTGGATGGCTTTGGGGGCCTAGTGAGGTTTCCTCTTCCTGCTTTTGATAGTAATCCAATCCTCTGCCTCCTTTGTTCCCTCCTCTTATATTTCCTCCGTCTGTCTTGAAGGAACTTGGATCGGCTGCTGCATCCCCCCACTGTCTGCTGTCTGCTCTGCTACAGCCTGCCCTTCCTTCTGGGTGCCTCCAGACACCGTTCCTGTGCTGTTTTGTGGTACCTTGCTGGTCTTAGGCGGTCCACGGCACGTGTTGCTACCTCCGGCCATCTGTGTGTAGGTGGCGGTTCCTCGTCTTGGGCAGGCCTTGTACATGTGGCCCGCCTCTCCGCACAGATTACAATTCTTGGCCTCTTTACATTCCTTGGTCAGGTGGCCTTCCTGCTTGCAGTTTCGACAGATGGTCACCTTACAATCCGCCGCCTTGTGGCCTGACCTCCCGTAGGTTCGGCACACTTTTGGCTGCCCTGCGTATGTCAGGTAACCTCTGCTTCCTCTGATGGCAAAGCTGGAGGGTGGGTGGAGGATGTTCCCACTGGCATCGACCCTCAGGGTTACCCTGACCTGTCATTTGCTGGTCCAGATCCTGAAAGGATCGACCACATCGGTGCTTTCTCCCTCGACCTGGACATATCTTCTCAGGAAGGTCAGGACACCCGCTGCTGGGACGTGGGGGTTGTACATATGGATTGTAACAACCCGACTCCTCTGCGCAGGAAGCGCACACAACGGGACCGCTGACAAGGTGGAGAACAGAGGTTCCCCTTCCTTGTCGTGTATATCAATGTATTGATTTGGCACCATGGTGGCTCAGTGGTTTGCACTGCTGGCTCACAGTGCCAGACGTGGGTTTGTTTCCACCTTAAGGTGATTGTGTGGAGTTTGCATGTTCTCCTTGTATCAGTGTGTGTTTCCGCTGGGTGGTCTGATTTCCTCCCAAGTTAGGTGGATTAGCCATGCTATCCTGCCCATTGTGTTCAGGGATGTGTAGATTAGCAGGAAATGTAGGGTTACAGGGATAGAGTGGGGAATGGATCTGGGTGGGATGCTCTTCAGAGGGTCAGTGTGAACTTGTTGTGCCGAATGGCCTGTTTCCACACTTTAGGAATTCTATTCTATGTATTAAAAAGCCTATCCCAGGCTATTAAGGGAAGCTAGGATGGTGATAGCAGGAGCCCTGGCACGAATGTTCAAATCTAGAACTGATATGCTGGAACTGTACAGAATGCTGGTTAATCCACATCAGGAGTGCTGTGTGCAGTTCTGGTCACCAGATTATAGGAAGGATGTGATTGCCCTGGAGAGGGTGCAGAGGAGATTTACCAGGAACTATGAAGAAAGAATGGGTAGGCAAGCATTGTTTCCTTGGGGCACCAACGTTTGAGAGGTGTATAAGTTTATGAAGGGCATAGACAAGATTTTGTTTTCTGTAAGTTGAGGGGTCAATATCCAGGGACTTAGAATTAAGACAAGAAGTAGAAGGCAAAGAGGAAAGTTGAGCAGGAAGTTTCACTCAAAGGATTGTGGAATTTAGTTTCTGTAAAAAACTCCTGTAACATTTAAGCAATAACTAGACATGCAGTTGTGTTGCTTTAGCCTCCAGGGATATTGCCCAAGGCTTGGAAAATGGGATAAGTGTCATTAGATCTTTGTTATTAGGCAGGATGTGATCAATGGTCTTCTGTGATGTAAATGTTAATGTTTGTGAATATTAAAATTGCATTAATGTACTTCAGATTGGGCCATGGCATACAGAAAAAAGGATAATTCTATTGAACTTTTTAACATGAAATATTTTGACCACAGGCTGTACTCTTAACATGGAAAGTATATTGTAAACATTAGGAGTATTGCAATTATACTGAGGCACAGAACAGTGGTTAAGGAGACAATCTGAATTTCATTGTATTTTCTGAAAGTTTCAGGTTGAAATTTATTGAATTAGGCTTTTACAAATTTTATGAATAAAGTATATTTTTGGAAAAACAATTAAGGTCCAAATATGTAAGCAAAGGGGTGACCTAATTGCAGCCTTCTAAATTATTAAACTTATGATAGATTGGATGCAGACAGGATGTTTCCTCTTGTGGGACAGAGTATTACTAGAGGCCATCAATATAAAAGTTACCAAGAAATCTAAAACACTAAAAGACCATAGGAATATACAGATAGAAGTAGGTCATTAAGCTCATTGAGTCTGCTGTGCTATTCAATGAGATATTATTGATCTGATAATCCTCAACTTCACTTTCCTGCCCTTTCCCTATAATCCGTCTAACTCAGCCCTTGAATATACTGGATAACAAAACCTTGATGGTTCTCTGTAGTAAAGAATTCCGCAGAGTCATTAACATCTGAGAGAAATAATTCCTCTTCATCTCTGTCATAAATGGGCCAAATTTTATTATGAGATTAGACACTCTGGTCCTAGATTCTCCCTACAAGGGGAGACAACCTTTCCACATCTACTCTGTCAGGTTCACGAAGAATTCTGTACATTTCAATAAAGTCATCTCTCATTCTTCTAAATTTCAATGAATATATAACCTACTCAAAATCTTCTCACAAGACAGTTCCTCCATACCTGGTATTAGCACAGTAAAGAGTCAAAGAGTGTGGTGCTGCAAAAGCGCAGCCAGTCAGGCAGCAACCGAGGTGCAGGAGAATCGGCGTTTCAAGCACAAGCTCTTCATCAGGAATGAGGGGGTGGCCAAAGGGGGGCTGAGAGATATGTGGGGGGGGGGAGTGGGTCTGGGGGGGAAGGTAGCTGGGAATGCGATAGGTAGATGAAGGTGGGGGGGGGGGGGGTGAAGGTGATAGGTCGGAGAGGAAGGTGGAGTGGGTAGGTAGGAAGGAAGATGGACAGGTAGGACAGTTCAAGAGGGCAGTGCCGAGTTGGAAGGTTGGATCTGGTATAAAGTGGGTGGAGGGGAAATGGGGAAACTGGTGAAATCCACATTGATCTCATGTGGTTGGAGGGTCCCAAAGTGGAAGATGAAGTGTTCTTCCTCCAGGCTTCAGGTGGCTAGAGTTAGGTAGTGGAGGAGGCCCAGGACTCGCATGTGCTTGATGGATTGGGTGGGGGAGTTAAAGTATTCAGCCAGAGGGCGGTAGGATTGTTTAGTGCATGTGTCCCAGAGATGTTCTCTGAAACATTCACAAGTTGGTGTCCTCTGTCCCCAATATAGAGGAGACCACATCAAAAGCAACGGATGCAGTAGATGATATGTGTGGAAGCTGAATAATGTGCTGCTGGAAAAGCGCAGCAGATCAGGCAGCATCCAAGGAGCAGGAAAATCGACATTTCGGGCATAAGCCCTTCTTCAGAATGAGGAAGGTGTGCCAAGCAGGCTAAGATAAAAGGTAGGGAGGAGGGACTTGGGGGAGGGGTGGTGGGAATGCAATAGGCGGAAGGAGGTTAAGGTGAGGGTGATAGGCCGGAGAGGGGGTGGGGGCGGAGAGGTCGGGAAGAAGATTGCAGGTCAAGAAGGCGGTGCTGAGTCCGAGGGTTGGGACTGAGATAAGGTGGGGGGAGGGGAAATGGGGAAGCTGGAGAAATCTGCATTCATCCCTTGTGGTTGGAGGATTCCTAGGCGGAAGATGAGGTGGTCTTCCTCCAGGCATCGTGTTGCTATGGTTAGGCGATGGAGGAGGCCAAGGACCTGCATGTCCTTGATGGAGTGGGAGGGGGAGTTAAAGTGTTCAGCCACAGGGCAGTTGGGTTGGTTGGTGCGGGTGTCCCAGAGGTGTTTCAGAGAACATTTCCCCTCCCCCCACCTTATCTCAGTCCCAACCCTCAGACTCAGCATTGCCTTCTTGACCTGCAATCTTGCGGCGTCAGGGGAAGGTGCTGCGAGTGGAGTGTGGGTTGGTCGGGGGGGTCATGGTCCTAACCAGCATAGTAAACCTGCTCTGGATTATCTCCGATGCAAGTGTACTTTTTCTTAGGTATGGTGCCCCAAACCATTCACAGTATTTCAGCTGTAGTCTGACTCATGCTTGGGTAGTTTTAGCAAAATTTCCCAACATGTTTCTGTAAGATCCCGCCTCATTATTCTGAATTCTAATGGGTATAATCCCAATCTACTCAGCTTCTCCTCATAAGCCAACCCCCTCAACTCTGGAATCAACCTAGTGAACCTCCTCTGCACCCCATCCAGTGCCAGTACATCCTTTCTCAAGTAAGGAGACCAAACCCGCACACAGTGCTCCAGGTGTGGCCTCACCAGCACTTTGTTCAGCTGTAATAGTACTTCTCTGCTTTTAAACTGAACCCCTTTAGCAATGAGGACAAAATTCCATTTGCCTTCCTCATTACTTGTACCTGCAGACCAATCTTCTGCGATTCATGCACAAGGATATCCAGGTCCCTCTGCAAATCAGCATGCTGCAACTTTTTACCACTCAAGTAATAATCTATTTTACTGTTACTCCTACCAAAATGTATGACTTCACTTTTACTAACATTGTATTCCATCTGCCAGACCTTTGCCCACTCACTCAATGTATCTATGTCCCTCTGCAAAGTTTCACAATCCTCTGCACACTTTGCTATGCCACTCATCTTAGTGTCATCGGCAAATTTTGACACCGTACACATGGTCCCCTGCTCCAAATCATCTATATGAATTGTAAATAATTGGTCCCAACACTGATCCCTGAGGCACACCAACAGTCACTGATTACCAGCCAGAATAGTACTCATTTATCTCCACTCTTTGCTTCCTGTGAGTCAACCTATCCTCTATCCAAGCTAATACTCTATCTCTAACACCATGCATCCTTATTTTATGCAGCAGCCTCATGTGCAGCCTTTTGGAAATCTAGATACGCCACATCCACTGGGTTTCCATTGTCCACCTTGCTTGAAAAGTCTTCATAGAATTCCAAAAGATTTGTGAAGCTTGACCTGCCCTTCATGAACCAACTTATGTTGAGATGCCCTGCTACTTCTTCCTTGATAATAGACTCAAGCATTTTTTCCAACTACAGAGGTTAGGTTCACTGATCTATAATTCCCCATCTTTTTTCTACTTCCCTTTTTAAACAGGGTGTCACATTTGCTATTTTCAAATCTGCTGGGACTGCCCCAGAATCCAGCAAATTTTGGAAAATTACCAGCAGTCCACTTGCTATTTCTCCCAGTATCTCTTTTAGTACTCTGGAATGCATTCCAACGAGGCCAGGAGATTTATCTTTCCTTAGCTGTATTAGCTTGCCCAACACTAGCACTTCCACAATAATAACTGTTTCCAGGCCCTCACCTACCTTCCTCTCTTTGTCATTTATTGGCATTTTATTAGTATCCTCCACTGTGAAGACTGATGCAAAGTATTTATTCAATGCCCCAGCCACTTCATCACATCCCATAACTTACTGCCCCATCTCATTCTCTAAAGGACTAACATTTACTTTAGCCACTCTCCTTCATTTTATATATTTATAAAAACTTTTGCTGTCTGTCTTTACATTCTATGGTAGTTTTTTTCTCATACTCTACCTACTTTTCTTTATAGCTCTTTTTGTAGTTTTCTGTTGCTCTTTAAAGTTTTCCAATCTTCTAGATTCCTGCTGTTTTTGGATGCTTTGTATGCCTTCCATTTCACATTGAAAGCCTGACTTATTTCCTTAGACACCCATGGCAGATTACCCCTCCTCTTGCCATCCTTCCTTCTCACTGGAATATACTTTTTGCTGAGCACTTTGAAAGATTTCTTTGAAGGTCCTCCACTGACCACCAACTGTCGCACCATAATGTCTCTGTTTCCAGTCTACTTTAGCCAGGTCCTCCCTCATTCTATCATAGTCCACCTTATTCAAGCACAGGACCCTGGTATTGGATTTCATCGTCACACTATCCAGCTGTATTTTAAATTCAATCATACTGTTATCATTCCTTCCAAGAGGATCTCTGACTATGAGGTCATTAATTATTTCAGTCTCAATATACAAGACTAGATCTAGGATAGCTTGCTCCCTCGTCGGTTCCATTACATTATGTTCAAGAACACTATCACGGATACACTCAACGAACTCGTCCCCAAGGCTACCCTGACCAAAGTGATTTGACCAATCTACATGCAGATTAAAATTCCCCATGATAATAGCTGTTCCATTTTTGCAGGCATTAGCTATTTCCTTGTTTAATATGGACATTTTGCAAGATGTCACCATCTATTTCCCTTCAGTGTATGCCTTCCATATCCTTTTCCACACACAGTAAATGCCGATGCAAAATACTCATGTAGTATCTCCCTCATTTTCTGCGGCTCCGCTCGAAGGCTGTCATGCTGATCTTTGAGGGGCCCTATTCTCTCCCTAGTTATCCTTTTGTCCTTAATGTATTTGTAAAAACTCTTTGGATTCTCCTTAGTTCTATTTGCCAAAGCTATCTCATGTCTTGACCAGATGGGCCAATGGGCTGAGAAGTGGCAGATGGAGTTTAATTCAGATAAATGCAAGGTGCTGCATTTTGGGAAAGCAAATCTTATCAGGACTTATACACTTAATGGTAAGGTCCTAGGGAGTGTTGCTGAACAAAGAGACCTTGGAGTGCAGGTTCATAGCTCCTTGAAAGTGGAGACGCAGGTGGATAGGATAGTGAAGAAGGCATTTGGTAGGCTTTCCTTTATTGGTCAGAGTATTGAGTACAGGAGTTGGGAGGTTATGTTGAGGCTGTACAGGAAATTGGTTAGGCCACTGTTGGAATATTGTGTGCAATTCTGTTCTCCTTCTTATTGGAAAGATGTTGTGAAGCTTGAAAGGATTCAGAAAAGATTTACAAGGATGTTTCCAGGGTTGGAGGATTTGAGCTAGAGAGAGAGGCTGAACAGGCTGGGGCTGGTTTCCCTGGAGTGTCAGAGGCTGAACTTTACAAAATTATGAGGGGCATGGATAGGGTAAATAGACAAAGTATTTTCCCTGGGGCGGGGGAGTCCAGAACTAGAGGGCATAGATTTAGGGTGAGAGGGAAAAGATATAAAACAGACCTATGGTGCAACATTTTCACACAGAGGGTGGTACGAGTATGGAATGAGCTGCCAGAGGAAGTGGTGGAGGCTGGTACAATTGCAAAATTTAAGAGGCATTTGGATGGGTATATAAGTAGGAAGGGTTTGGAGGGATATGGCTGGGTGCTGGCAGGTGGGACTAGATTGGGTTGGCATGGACGTGTTGGACCAAAGGGTCTGTTTCCATGCTGTATATCTCTATGACTATGACTAATTGTCTGCCCAATGGGATGTTATTATTTGGTGGCCTCTAGATACCTATCAGTGACTCTTTTCTTGGAATTCCTAATTTTCACCCAATTGGATTCAACATCGTGCTCCATAGAACCTAAATCATCTCTCAGTACTGTCCTGATGTCATCCTTGAATATCAGAGCTACACCACCTCCCTTGCATTCCTGTCTGTCCTTCTGAATAGTCTGGTACCCCTGAATACTTAATTCCCAGTCATGTCCATTCTCCAACCATGTCTCTGTGATGGCTACCAAATCATATTTGTTTACGATGATTTGTGCCATTAACCCATCAACATTGTTACGAATGTTACGAGCATTCAGGTAAAGTGCCTTTATGCTAGCTTTCTTACTGTCATGATTCACAACATCTCTAATATTTCCTGAGTTATCCTTCATTTTTGCTTCTTTCATAGTCGGCCTTGAACTTAAACCCTCCTGTATACATGCTAACCTGCTACTTGCCTTTTCATTTATCACCGTACTTCCTATGGCTTTTTCTTTCTCTTCCCCCCGACTTACAAGTTTGAAGTCCTAGTGACCACCCTATTTATCCTTTTCGGTAGAACACTGGTTCAAGATCAGTTCAGGTGGGGACTGTCCCATTGGTACAGATCTCACCGCCTCCCCCACCCAACCAACCACCATCACCACCACCACTTCCAAAACTGATGCCAATGTCCAATGAAATGGAACCCCTCTTCCCCACATTATTCCCTGAGCGACGTGTTTACTTCCCTAATTTTCTTGTCCCTAAGCCAATTTGCACATGGCTCAGACAGTAATCCGAAGATTATGACCTTTGAGAACCAGTTCCTTAATTCTGCTCCTAGTGCTCATTAATCCCCAAACAGGTCCTCCATCCTACCCTTGCCTATGTTGTTAGTCCCAACGTGGACCATAATAACTTGAAATTATCACCATGATAGCATTAAGTAAGGAAAGATGAGTGAAGCACAAATGACGTACCAACATGGACCTGTAGGGTTGAATGGCATATTTTATACATCCTATTTTATACATCCTATGTATCTAATGTAAAACGTAGCTCAGTGAATGTGTAATTAATGGTTTGGTATAATTCTGGGCTATATAGAATACATCCAGCCTAAATTTCTCCAGTTTGATCTTGGCCTATTTGGTTGTAAGAGGGCTGCAGTTCTCTCTCAGTGTCATTGGTCAAGATGGGAAAGCAATCTAGATGGAAGTGTAAAATTACAGAGACATTAATAGCTTAAGTGATCGGGAAAAATTATTGCAAATGGTTTAATGCAGGAAAATCTGACGTCATCCACATTAGACCTAAATAGTTAAGAACTGGAAACAGTGGAAGCCCTCCACTCATTTATTTCTCCACCCTTCAGGCACTCTGCCTGTATTCCTGATGAAGGTCTTTTGCCCAAAACGTCGATTTTACTGCTCCTCGGATGCTGTCTGAACTGCTGTGCTTTTCCAGCACCACTCTAATCTAAACTCTGGTTTCCAGCATCTGCAGTCATTGTTTTTACCCAACAGTGGAAGTCCAAAAAGACCTGGAGTTCCAGCTACATAAACCACTAATGTGTCATGCACAGATACAAAAAAATGATCAAAAAGACAAGTGAACATTAGGCTTTATACAAAGTTGAATGTAAGGGGTAAAAATCATGCTATCAGCTTTACAAAGTCCTGGTTAGAGAACTGTGAGTCATTCTGTGGAGACATGTTGGTTCAGTGGTTAGCACTACAGCCTCATAGCACCAGGGACCTGAGTTTGATTCCAGCCTTGGGCAATGGTCTGTATAGGGTTTGCACATTCCTTGTGTCTTTATGGATTTCCTCTGGGTGCTCTGGTTTTCTTCCACAGACTTAAGATGTGCAGGTTAGGTGGATTAGCCATGCTAAATTGTGTGTAGTGTCCAGGGATGCGTACGTTAGATAGATTAGCCATGGGAAAGGCAGAATAGGGTGGGGAGCTGGGTCTAGCTGGGATGCTTTTCAGAGGGTTAGTGCAGATTCAATGGGCTAAATGGCCTCTTTTTGCATTATAGGGATTCTATGAAGCATCAATTTGAAAATCATCATTTTTCGTGATGTTGTTTGAGGAATAAACATTGGCTCGACCATCTGGAGAATTCACCTGCTTTTCTTGAATCTCAGAGTCAGAGAGTCATAGAGATGCACAGCACAGTAACAGACCCTTCAGTCCAACCAGATATCCCAACCTAATCCAGTCCCACCTGCCAGCACCCAGACCATATCCCTCCAAACCCTTCCGATTCATATACCCATCGAGATGCCTTTTAAATGTTGCAATTGGACTAACCTCCACCATTTTCTCTGGCAGCTCATTCTATACATGTACCACCCTCTGTGTGAAAAAGTTGTCCCTTAGGAATCTTTTATATCTTTCTCCTGTCACCCTAAACCTATGCCCTCTAGTTATGGACTCCCCCACCCCAGGGAAGAGACTTTGTCTATTCATACTATCCATGCCCCTCATGACTTTATAAACCTCTATAAGGTCACCCCTCAGCCTCCAATGCTCCTTGATATTTGGGTAGCTGTGGAGCAGAATTGTATGACACAGAATTTACAGCAAAAGATTACATTGTCATGCAACTGAGGCAATTTATTGAACAAACCTAGATTACTGTTAAGTTTTTCATCTTTTAGAATGGGTTGCAGGTTTCAATTCATTAACATATAAATCCAGAACTTCTTTTAAGTCACATTCTCGATGACTTAAAAGAAGTTCTGGGATTTACATATTAAAAGGTGATATGAAACTGAAACCCACAACCCATTCTAAAAGATGAAAAACTTAACAGTAATCTAGGTTTGTTCAATATATTGCTTAGTTGCATGACAGTGTAACCTTTTGCAATAAATTCTGTGTCTTATGATCCTGCTCCACAGCTGTCTGATGAAGGAGCAGCGCTCTGGAAGCTCGTACTTCCAGATAAACTTGTTGGACTATAACCTGGAGTTGTATGATTTTTAACTAAGTGGATAGACTGAGCTTCAGTTTAATGGTATATTGGAAAGTGAGCACCTTTGACAATGTACTGTCCCCTTCATACTGCATGAGAGAGTCTCAATTATGTGCTTAAGAATTGAATAGGGGAACTTGAATAGTTGTCTGACACAAAGTTGAGAGTACTATCTGCCAAATCGCAGCTGACAATTACAATTTGTCATACAGTGTATACAGAAAAATTGTGTATGCTGTTTTCAGTACATCCTATATTCTGTCTTCAACACTGAAATGCTGTAATGATGCGCTGATAGCAGTAGTGTTATAATAACGTTGCTGTATTATGTGATCAACAATATCAAAACATTGTGTCTACCATCTCTGGTACAGTGTGTACAAGGTCCATCATCATTTTGCAAATCAGCACACACTCTGACGATAATGCCCTTTTAAATTATGGAACAGAAGTGAAGTACACACTGTTCAAGAAGTGATTTGGTAATCCTGTTATGGTTGGTTTGCTGCTTATCTGGTATGAACCGAACTTTTTAAATGAGCTAAGCAGAAATCTGTTTACTAATCTACCAACAATTGCTGGAATCCATTTTGATTGAGATAAGAACCATGGAATTATAGAATGGTTATGGCACACAACAGGGCTGTTTGTTCAATTGAACCCATGCCAACTGTCAGCAAGAGCATACAAGTCCCTGTTTCCTTCAGATACTCCAATCTAACTCACTTTTAAAAGTCTTGATTGAATGCTTCTCCAACCCTCTTTCATGCAGGACTTTGCAGATCTTAATCGTTGACTGGATTAAATAGTTTTTCCTCATATCATCTTTAAACATGGCAGCAGCTGTGGAGAGAAATCAGAGTTAATATTTCAGATCTAGTGACCCTTCTTCAGAACAGTTCTCTTCACAGATGCTGCCAGACCTGCAGAAATCTTCCAGAAATTTCTTTTTTTGTTTTCGATTTCCAGCATCTGCAGTTTTTTCCAGTTCTTTCTCACCTTTAAACTTGTTCTTCAATCACCTTTAAATCAGATTTGTCTGGTTTTCAACTTTTCTACCAATCTTTCCACACTGTTGAGATCTCTTGTGATTTTAAACATCTCAATCAAACCCCTCTCTATATTCTCCTTTCTAAGGAGAACAACCCTACATTCTCCAATCCATATATCTGAAGTCCCTTGATTCAACACCAAATTAAGAGCTGGATTAGGTCATAAAGCCTCTTTTGCCTGTTATGTCATTTAATAAAATCTAACTGGTCTCATTGTGGCCTTAACTCCACATTTTATCATGAATACCCTCAGACTCCCTTGTCAATCAACAATTCTATCTTTCTCTACCCAAAAGTATTCAATGACCCCATCTCCACCACTCTGAATGAAGAAAGTTCCAAAGACCTAGAGAAAAAGATCTCCTTATCTCCAACAAAATTAGACACCCTTTATTTTTAAACTATGTCCCCTAGTTATGGTTTATCTCATGAAGCAACATCGTCCTTTCAGAATCCACCCTGTCAAGTTCCTTTAGGTTCTTAACAACAATTGTTGGAATCCATTGTGATTGATTTACTTTGAGATAAATCAACGAGAATGGAATAACTTAATTATAGAATGAGTTGTGGTGCACAAGGAGGCTATTAGGCCCATCAAACCCATGCCAACAGTCTTCTAAACTGCAATGGATATTGATCCAACATTTCCTCATCATATAACATTCCCATCCTAGGTATGAGTCAAATGACTCTTCTCTGAACTATTTCAAAGGCACTTACATCTTTCCTAACTTGAAGGACAAACATTGTACATGCTACAGATATGGCCCAACTAATGCAATGTACAACTAGTCAAAACATCCTTACATTTACCCTTTTTATTTCATCCCTAGATCTACTTGCCCAAATCTCTTTTGCACCCTCTCAATGCCTTCACATCCTTCCTAAAGTACATTGCACAAAGTTGGGTACATTACTCCAGCTGAGGTATTAAGCAGTTATTCTAAGTGTGATCTTTTCTGCATTTCAACCCTTCTGTGTGTTTAAAATGTGGTTCATGTTTCTACTCAATTCTCAGTAACTTACTCTATGAAGGCATTTAAATTTGTTGGTTTCCTTCTCTACTGAAGGTACTCATTCCACACAATTCTACACAAAGACAATGTCACCTGTCTTCATACATTGAATCAGACAGTGAGTATCAAAAGACCATTGAATGTTATGAAGCTTTACACAGAGCCTGTCTATAGATGACCATTTTGAACGGAGAGCCATCGGATAGCAGTTAGTAGCAGAAACTTTGGTTGGTTTTAGTTTTATTCCAGATTTGTATAGACTAACTATTCTGCTTACTTAACTGTAATCCTGAGTGATCTTAATCTGGTTGATGAATTCCAGGTGTGTGTACAAATGGTTGTGAACTCAGGGAGAAGTTTGAGGAGCTACTCAGCAGATTCAAGATGAGGCTGAATGATCTTCGCATGACACCCTCTGTATACTTGCTCAGATAATAAGAAAAACTTGAACTGTTTATGGTGGAAACTGTTCAGAGATGTTAATGATGCATGTTGTGTCTGAACATGCTGTCAGAGGACCAGGCAAAGAAGCTGTGGCAATGCTGGCTATGTCAGTGCAGATTTAGTGGCTCAGTTGTGAGTTGGTCATAGCGAAGGGAAAACAACATATTGGTTTGGACATGACAAATGGCACCATTGGAGACATTGTATTACAGAGAGCTTTCAAGTGAAGAGACAGGTTCTGTTGAGTGCAGCAAAGACAGCTGAAATGATCTTGGAGTCAATGATATTATTAAGGTAGCACCAAAGAAACGTGTATCTGATCACTATCCTCGTTGAGTTATGAACATCAATAACAAGAACATTTGGACTTCAGTCAACAGAGAACATCAGACATCATCCAGTAGAGCTAAAATGGAAGATTAGCTTTTATGAAATTTCAGTATATTTAAGTAAATGTCTTGGTTCAGTTTGACTGATCTTTCCTTTATGCAGCATTATTCTTCTACATGAGGCTGTATTCAGGGTATCTTTTATTAAAGATTTGCCATTAACAAAATAAATTGAGGAACTAACTTGAGTACAGGTAATCTTAGGTTTGGTCTTCTGCAGTGATAAGGGATTAATTGATAATCTTGTGTGCAGTGTTCCCTCGAAGTTTCAGAAGGAGATTTTGAGCATGAGGGCAACTAGTGGAGTAAAGGGGAAGAGACTGGCAGTTCACCCACTACCCCGACCCTATACCCACAACCAAGCTTATGGAATTTATCATAATTTCTCATTTCCTTATCCAATTGTACATTCACTCCCTCATGTACAAGATAAAGCAACATTCTAACAGGCAACAATGTATTACAACTCAAAGCTACTTCAAGAGCTGCTTTCATGGGAGTGCTATCTCATGAACATCTTCGGAACATACCATAGAAACATATAGCATAGAAACAGACCCTTCCATTCAACCAGTCCATTCGGAACAAAATCCCAAACTAAACTAGTTTTGCCTGCCTGCTCCTGGCCTATATCCCTCCAAATCTTTCCAATTCATGTGTTCTCAGTATCTTTAACTGTGCCCATGTCCACGACTTCCTCAGGAAGTTTATTCCACATGCGAACCATAACAAGCTCCAGTCATGGCTTAGTGAATAACATCCCTGAGCCAGAATTTGTGAGTTCAGTCTCAATGCAGTGACCTATACAGGCACAATGCAGGGTGGCATGGTGACTCAGTGGTTAATACTGCTGCCTCACAGCTGTAGTGACCCAGGTTTGATTCTAGCCTCAGACAATTGTGAGGAATTTGCATGTTTTCCCCATGTCTGCGTGGGTTTCCTTTGGGTGCTCTGGTTTTCTCAGAGGCTAAAGATGTGTAGGTTGGGTGAATTGGCCATGCTAAATTACCCTGTTGTGTCCAGGGACGTACAGGTTAGGCTGATTAGCCATGGTAAATGTGGGGTTAGAGCAGAGAGCTGGGTCTGGGTGGGATGCTCTTCAGAGGGTCAGTGAAGACTAGATGGGCCAAATGGTCTCTTTCACACTGTAGGGATACTATGATATGCAAAAATAAAGGTGCAGTACTGAGGGACTGTTACATTGGCAACTGTGTTGTGAAAAGGATTTTAAACTAAAGTGCTTTCTTCCTTTATTTGTGAATGTAACACATCCAATAATTCTTTTGGAGGACAGCAAGGGAATTTTGCCTGGTAGCCAACATTTATTAAACAGTTTTTAAGTCGACTCTGAAAAGGCAAAGTTAAAAGGACAAAACATTGGGGAACTACAGGCTCTCTAAGATTCTGGTTAATTCCAAAAAAGAGTGCACTGTTTAAACATATGCAGTGAATGGGTGCCTGTGTATGAATGTGTCATTTTTAGCCAGTGTAAGTTAACCACATTACGAGCACAATTGATTTCCTGGAAATATATTGCTGTTCTTTCACTGTCACTGGGTCAAAATCCTGGAATTTCCCTCCAACAACATTGTGGGTCAACCCCCAGCAGATGGATTCCAGTGATTCAAGAAGGCAGCTCACCACCACTTTTATGGCAATGGCTCATTGGTCTAGGGGTATGATTCTTGCTTTGGGGATTGTACACTCCAGACACAAGAGAAGTCCTGGATTCAAATCCTGGACAAGGCTCCACCCTCTCCTCCCTGACCTATCACCTTCATCTCCTCCCCCACTCACCCATTGTACTCTATGCTACTCTCTCCCCACCTCTAGCTTATCTCTCCATGCTTCCAGCTCACTGCCTTTATTCCTGATGAAGGGCTTATGCCCGAAACGTCGATTTCGCTGCTCGTTGGATGCTGCCTGAACTGCTGTGCTCTTCCAGCACCACTGATCCAGAACCAAGGCCTGATTGTCTGTCTTTGGCTTAATTGGGCACCATGGTGGCTCAGTGATTAGCACTGCTGCCTCACAGCGCTAGGGACCCGGGTTTGATTCCAGCCCTGGGCAACTGTTTGGTTGGAGTTTTAACATTCTCTCCGTATCTGTGTGGGTCCCCTCTGGGTGCTCCAGTTTCCTCCCACAGTCCAAAGATGTGCAGGATAGGTGGATTGGCCGTGCTAGATTTTTTTTATTCATTCATGGGATGAGGGTGTCGCTGGCTGGGCTAGCCTTTATTGCCCATCTCTATTTGCCTCGAGGGCAGTTAAGAGTCAGCCACAATGCTGTGGGTCTGGAGTCACATGTAGGCTAGACCAGGTGAGGTTGGCAGTTTTCCTTCCCCAAAAGACATTAGTGAACCAGATTTTTTTTCCAACAATTGATAACAGATTCATGGTCATCATTAGACTCTTAATTCCAAATTTTTATCAAATTCAAATTCCATTACCTGCTGTGGCGGGATTCGAGCCCTCTGACTCCTATTGTCAAGCCAATTTTGTATATACAGTACAACCTCGGTTATCTGAACATTGATTATCTGAATTTTGGATTATCCGAACAAGATCTCAAGGTTCCAATGCTTGGGTAAACTTTATTATCTGAACATTCGATTATCTGAACATTTGATTATCGGAACAAAATACTGCTTGCTCGTGTCTTTCGGATAATTAAGGTTGCCCTGTGGATGGCCAGCTCTCCCTGAATCCCACATGATCTAACTTTACTAATTAGTCTACCTTGCGTAACCTTGTCAAAGGCTTTGCCAAAGACCTCTATGCCTTTAATATTTTTGGTTACGTCCTCAAAAGACTCAACAAATTTGTGAGATGGTGATTTCCCATGCACAAAGCAATGCTGTCTATCCCTAAACAGTCCTTGCCTCTCCAAATGCATGTAAATCTTATCTTTCAGAATCACTTCCAACAGATTAGTCACTACTGAAGACAGATTCACAGGTCTATAGTTCACAGGCTTCTTCTTACAGCCTTTCTTAAATAAAAGCACTCATTAGTCATCTCCAACACTTCACCCCTGGCTGTAGATGATGCAATTTGTTTTTATTTCAACAATATACCTTATTCATAAAATTATTTTGATATCTATACAATTGGTCATGCTATTCTTATGCACACATTGCATTTCTTTATATAAGAGATCGGAATTAATCATTCGTATATACAAGTCTGTACATTGACCATCCAGCTATTTAGCCAAGGCGTCAGCGGGGCCCAATTTCTGAGTGGGCCCCCTGTTCTTTATAGGCAGGCAGACCTCTCATGGTGGTCTTTCTCCACTGCGCTTTGGCAGCAGCTGCCCCAAGCTTCAGCGCGTCTCTCAACATGTTGTCCTGGACCTTGGAATGTTCTAGTCTGCAACACTCAGTCGGGGTCAACTCCTTCAGCTGGAAGATCAACCGGTTTCGGACAGACCAAAGAGCGTCCGAGTTGATGATCCTCCAGGCACAGTTAATGTTCGTCTTGGTGTGCGTCCCGGGGAACAGACCGTAGAGCACGGAGTCCCGCGTCACGGCGCTGCTCGGGACGAACCTCGACAAACACCACTGCATTCCTCTCCAGACTTCTTCTGCGTAGGCACATTCCAGAAGGAGGTGTGTGACAGTCTCGTCCCCCCCGCAACCATTTCGAGGGCAGCGTGCGGTGCGGCTGAGAGTCCGGGCATGCATAAAGGATCTCACAGACGTAGCCCTTCTCTCCACCAGCCAAGCCATGTCTTGGTGCTTGTTGGAAAGTTCTGGTGCAAATATCTCTGTAAGGGGCCCTGCAATTTCTTTTCTAACTTCCACAACATTATGGGATACACTTGATCAGGTCCCAGAGATTTATCCACCTTTATGTTTTTTAAGACCTCCAGCACTTTCTTGTCTGTAATGTGGACTGTGTTCAAGACATTAATATTTATTTCTCCAAGTTCCCTAGTGTTAGCTGCATATGGTACAAAAAACAGCTGACAGAAATGCAATAAAATTATATTTACGGGTTGTCTTGTTATAATGCGCATTTCATCAATGGAAATTTGCTATAATGTGATTGAAGAATTAGGGACGCTGTTTCTACATTGCAAACTTTTAAAATGTGTGTTGGCTGTAACACAATGATAGCACCAACACTTTAAACACTGTTTCTAAGGTGTGATTTTTCTATAACGCGGGGTTGCACAAGAACACAACCATCATGTTATAGAAGAACTGACTATATATTAACATAATGTTAACATAATTAGAATAGGTAAATTCTTCCAATCTCCTTCATAAGGAAACCTAACCATCTCCTATTGACGTTCAATTGCAGCACCATCATTGAATCCACCAAAATCTTCAGCAACATATTTTTCAATTCAGCAATTGACAAGAACTGTTCTTCCAAGTGCTTACTCTTTGCTGAGGGCAGTTCTATGCATTGTATTTGAAGCATTTTCCATGCATGATACTAGAAAGTGAGATCTAAATATAAATGCAGAGCTTTCTTTCTTAAGGTGCTATCCAAGTGCAACTTGCTGCAATTCATCACACAATTAAGTACAGGGTAAATGCTAAGCGGATGTTTACCTCGTGGAATGGTCTAGGACCAGAGAGCATAGTCTTAGAATTAAGGGGCACCAATTTAAGACTGAGGTGAAGAGGAATTTCTTCTCTCAGAGCGTGTGAGTCTTAGAACTCTTTGCCACAGACAGCAGTGAGGGTACAGTCCTTGTGTAGATTCAAGGCTGAAATAGGTAGATTCTTAATCATTAGGGGAATCAAGGGTGATGGGAAAAGGCAGGAAAGTGAATGTGAGGAGTTTTGGATCAGCCATGACCCTATTGAATAGTGGAGCGGGCTTGAGAGGGTGAATGGCCTCCTCTGTTTTCTATTTTATGGTTTTATAAAGAACTAAATGGTGTGCAGTCTTCTGAGCAGAAACACTGGATAAAACATACTGAACAAAGCTGAAGCACACACATTAAAAGGTCTTTTTAAAATAATATGTAAGTATGGAAAAATAAAAGTTGTTGCTTGCTGAATGTTGAGATAGCATTCAAGAATGTTGATGGGTCCAATGGCATGGACTTATGTTTTACTGTGAGTGGGTGGGGCTCTGAATGTCGAAAGAACAAGTCCCTAAAGAACTAAAATTGGACTTCATTGGGCCATATTGATGTAGTTGAGAATGAAACCTGAGAATGGTGAGATGTTTCACAGCTTTTCATTTCAAGGTAAGAATGAATGATTGTAGAAGACACTAAGTAGCTCAGGCTAGCACTGCTGGGTGATGTTCAAATCCAATAGCTAAGGCTAGCACTGCTAGGGTGATGTTCAAATCCCACTCAATAGAAATTGAACTCAACTGATAAATCTGGAATTGAAAGCTAGTCTCTGACTAACAAACTATCAGGTTCACTAATGTCCTTTAAGAAAAGAATTCTGTTGTTATAGGACTGTTGTTATATTAATATAGTTAATGATCAACTACCCTCTGAAATGGCTTAGCGATCCATCCCTTTCAAGATCAAATAGGGATGCGCAACTAATGCCAGCCTTGTCAGTGACAGACATCCCATGAAAGGGATAAATCAATGAGCCTGGTGTTGTATCTAAGCAGCCAGGATATTTGGGGAGTGAGAGTATGAAAGGAAGTATAGAAAGGACACGAGTGAAAAGAACAAAGAAAGGAAACTTGAAGTTCTGAACCTGACACAAACAACTGTTTTAACCAAATAATACAGAACAGAGGAGCTGTTCTATTCCGGATGCTATATTTGTTTCACATTAATCAGCCATGACTCACACAGCACTGGCTATGAGTGTATTATTTATTTTTAAGCGCTGTTTCCTGTGTGTGAGTACAGGAACTAACATCCGGGCATGAGTCACACAGACCGGATATGAGTAATTGTTCCTTTTGTGCTTGGTGTATGTTGCACATTCACAAGCACTGCAGCACTCGAGACAGAAGTCATCCACTACTGGAGCTGAGGCTCTGTCTGCAGTGTGACATCTGTGTTATTGGAAATGTATGGTGAGGATAACGAGCAAAAACAGTCTAAGAAAAGAAATCAATGAGAGATGATAACTCTGAACAGGGTCAGGACCTGCGAGCTTTCTGGATCACACAAAATTGCAGGGAGTGGGTGGATTGGACAGAGAATGACACACAGTTATGCTTGCACCCACAAACACCCATTCATATTTCACATCACAATAATACAGTCTACTTGCATCTGAAACTGCATGACATGAAATCTTTCCCACAAATACAAAAGTTGAAATAATATCAATGAGAGAAGGTGAAAAAGAGAATGAGAGTGATGGTATGAGAGTGATTGAGAATGAGAGAGAACAAGACTGGAAAAAACTATGAGAAGGTGCCTGAGGGTGGCTGTGAGAATAGTGAGAGAGAATGAGAATGTGTAAGAAGGAAGCAATGAAGGGGTATAGGGTTTCTGGTTTGTGATGAGTAATTTGCTGATTTTTTTTAGGTGGTTCAAATCAACCTCAGATCCTTGGTTCTGACACTGGACTTTTTTAGGGAGTGAGGAATGAAGAAGGAGGTAGGCAGGTGCTTCAGGATAAAAGAATCTCTGCAGAGAGGGAGGATGATGGATGACATGTACGGGGATGGGATGTCCATGATGAAGATATCTCTGTGTTTATTTAACTGCAAAAAGGTAAGTACAATACAAGAACTAAAAGGCAAATGCAATAAAACAGTGAAACCAACACAATTGCACAGAGGACAGTAATTAGACACACCATCAAATTAAACAGAGGTTAAAACACTATTCAAAGATAAATGGCAGTTTTAATCACAGGTACTTTCTTCAGGCTTCCTACCCTTGGGGTCCCTGCACTGTCACCGACCACCTTCCCTTCCCTGCTAGCTAGGTTGGAAACCTTGGGGGTCTTGGGAGTTTCAGCTCGTCACTGGGGAAACAGTTTTAAAAGTGTGTCCAGCTGCTGTGAGGTCCTCACAGTCAGTTCTCTTGGCTTGGAACAAGCCTGTGTCAGATAGTTGGCTTCCTACCCTCTTGGTTGTCCTTTGTTGGGCTGATGCTCTTGCTTTGTCTTCCCGATTCAGCTTCTCGGCTTGGCCTTTGTGATTTTTGGTTCCAAAGCTGCTTGTTGGGGCTAGCGCTTGTGGGGGAAGTGTTTCTGAAGGAGTTTGATATTGGAAAAGGCTCTCTCTCTCTCTCTCTTTCCCAGATCAGGGCTAGCAATTATACAGACTGTGTGCCCCGTTACCTGCTCTCAAATCAGTGTTGCCATTGTGTTTCCCTTTTGAAGTCAATTGTTATCCTGATTGTTCAGAGTAGGTGTGAATGTATTATGATTAGGTGGAATGTCCAGTATCTCTGTGTATGAATATTGATTGAAGCTGATCTGCTGAGGCCCCTTTCAGTCTGGGTTGGATGGGGTTTAGGCCTGGGCGATGGTTCTTTTAGACACTTTGGGCGGAACAATGGTTCCAAATCTTGATATCTATGTCATTTTCCAAGAACCTAGCCCAGCTGCCTGCCTTGTGATTTTCCTTTTACAAGTTATTTGAAAAGTCCAGGATGTTGGTCCAGACTTTCACAATATGGGGATTTCTGCTCAATTCTGCACGGTTGAAGAATAAGAGATGGCAACTGAAACGTCAGGGAGGGATATAATTAGATTCCCTACAGTGTGGAAACAGGCCCTTCAGCCCAACCAGTCCACACTGACCGTCCAAAGAGTAACCCACCCAGACCCATTTCCCTCTGACTAACATATCTAACACTATGGGCAGTTTACCATGGCCAATTCACCTAACCTGCACATCTTTGGATTGTGGGAGGAAACCCACACAGACACAAGGAGAATGTGCAAACTCCACACAGACAGTTGCCCGAGGCTGGAATCGAACCTGTGACCCTGGTGCTATGAGGCAGCAGTGCTAACCACTGAGCCGCTGAACCTTGAAGAGCTGGAAGATAGAGAACATGAGAATTGTTATATATGTGAGTGACAGCATGGATCAAGAACTTGGTTGGACAGGGAGGGGCGACGGAGTGAAACATAAGCAGAGATGAAAGGGAGACAGACAGAAATGAAGGCAAGGTGTAGAACCATTTAGTGAAAAATAGTAATGATAATAAAGAGAATGAGAGGTGACAAAATGGCATAAAATGAAAAAGAGACAATGAGAATCAATGACACTTGTGAGTAATCTGTGATCATCCGATGTGTCCTTCCAGTTCACTAATGGTAAACTATGGCCCAAACCTTTCAGCATTGACTGTGATTTTTTTTTGCCCCTCAGAGACAAACTGCAATTGGATCCCATTAGGATTACCAACTTGGAGCTTGACATGATCTGGCTAAATTCATGACAGAACTATAACCGTTCCACTGAGTCAAACAGCCATTTCTCCTGCTCTCCTCTCCCTGTGGCCCTAATAGTAACAAAAACAATTTTAAACAAAACTATTCAGAGAAAATCACCACCATTTTTGTAAACATCCTGTGGTTTCTTACCCAGGTGTTATTCACAGCAGTATTTCTCTGGCTCGTCTGGAGATTCTAGGGCAATTCTGGAGAGTTGGCAATTCTAAGCTGAAAGGCAACCTGGAGCTCAAAGTTTACAAATGATATTGGGAAATCTTGCAAAGATTTGGTCCAATAAAATCAATGGATCTGAATTAAGAGAAAGATTTTTTTTAGAAAAGTTATTTTTAATGGTACTTGCCAATTGGTTTAGGGCACCCTCCCATGGTTTTTCATTCACATGGTCAAGTTAGGCCTATGTCTCTAATAGTAAAAAATGAGGTCTGCAGATGCTGGAGATCACAGCTGAAAATGTGTTGCTGGTCAAAGCACAGCAGGCCAGGCAGCATCTCAGGAATAGGGAATTCAACGTTTCGAGCATAAGCCCTTCATCAGGAACATTTTCAGCTATGTCTCTAATGGTCATTTTCCCATCTTTCCCACAAAGACAGTGACCTGACTCAGCTCACTGCTCCCTCTGGTGGCTCTGAGCCTCAAGTACAGTAATTAGAGTGTATTTGGACCAGGATGAACAAGATGGACTGAATGGCCCCCTTCTGTACTGTATCATTTCTGTGGTTCTATTCCTATTGTTCTAACTGCAAGCCCATATGTTCACCAGTTTCACTTGACCTATGATCAATGTGATTCCACTGTGATCCCTGGCACCACTTTAGGACAATCTTCAGCACCTTCCCTTTCCCAACTGTATTCCCTCTGTGAACAGCAGAACTTGCACGTTGAGTCTATGCCTGGCTCAAACTTGCATTCACATCTTTCCTTAAGTGCAGTGCCCAGAAATATATACAATATTCCAGCTGAGGTCTAACTAGTGTCTTATCTATGTTTAGCATAATTTCCTTGCTTTGGTACGCTATGCCACTATTAATAAATCTTCCATTTTTGGTTTCTTTTTTCACTCTCCAACCATCCTGCCTCTTGAATAATTTATGCTCATATGCACCTGGGATTTTCTGCACCTGCACCCCCTTTCATGTGGTACTCTTTACTTCAAAATCATGGCCTTTCTGCAATAATGTATGACCTCACAGTTCTCAGCTTTGAACTCCATCTGCCATTTATCCACCCTCCACCAAATTGATAATGTCGACCTCACAGTTTGCAATGCTTGCAAGTTCTGTATTATAGACCATAGAACATTACAGCGCAGTACAGGCCCTTTGGCCCTCGATGTTGCACTGACCTGTGAATCCAATTTGAAGCCCATCTAACCTACACTATTCCATTTTCATCCATATGTTTATCCAATGACCATTTAAATGCCCTTAAAGTTGGCGAGTCTACTACTGTTGCAGGCAGTACGTTCTACGTCCCTACTACTCTCTGAGTAAAGAAATTACCTCTGACATATATCCTATATCTATCACCTCTCAATTTAAAGCTATGTCCCCTTGTGTTAGCCATCACCATCTAAGGAAAAAGGCTCCACCCTATCTAACCCTCTGATTATCTTGTATATCTCAATTAAGTCACCTCTCAGCCTTCTTTTCCCTAATGAAAACCGACTCAAGTCCCTCAGCCTTTCCTTGTAAGACCTTCCCTCCATATCAGGTAACATCCTAGTAAATCTCCTCTGAACCCTTTCTAAAGCTTCCACATCTTCCTATAATGTGGTGACCAGAACTTTACGCAATACTCCAAGTGCAGCCAAACTAGAGTTTTCTGCAGCTTGCAGCATGACTTCATGGCTCCAAAACTCAATCCCTCTACAAATAAAAGCTAACACACTGTATCCCTTCCTAACAACCCTATCAGGTAGTAAAAAGTGAGGTCTGCTGGAGATCAGAGCTGAAAATGTGTTGCTGGCCAAAGCGCAGCAGGTCAGGCAGCAGGTCAGGCAGCAGGAATCCTGATGAAGGGCTTTTGCCCGAAATGTCGAATTTCCTGTTCCTTGGATGCTGCCTGACCTGCTGCGCTTTAACCAGCAACACATTTTCAGCTAACAACCCTATCAACCTGGGTGATAACTTTCAGGGAGTTATCAACCTCGGTGGCAACTTTCAGGGATCTATCAACCTGGGTGGCAACATCCAGAGATACTTTCAGGGTATTGTTGCAAACTTTCAAATACAGAGGAACCTCGATTATCTTGCATTCGATTAACTGAACTTTGGATTACCTGAACAAGATCACAAGGTCCTGATACTTGGCTAATTATGTTATCCAAAGTTTGATTATTCGATTAACCGAACGAAATACTCCCCCCACCGTGTCCTTCGGATAACAAGGTTCCACTGTCCCCTGAACACCATAAATCAGGAAAAGCAAGAGTCTGGGAAATTCCATTATAAATCTTCTCCTCACCTGAAAACCACCTACAAACTATTAGTCTCTGTTCCTATTTCTCAGCCAATTTTGTATCCAGATTGCTACAGTCCCTTTTAATCCATGAGGTATAAATTTTCTCACAAGTCTGTTCAGGGGTTCAAAATTAAACAACTTTTAGATATCACCCGCATTACCCTCCTCAATTCTCATTAAAGATGCAATTGAGGCATTAAAGAGGTAAACATTAATTATGTTTTCAAAGAATTCCAGCGAGTCAGTTAAACACTATTTTCCCTTAAGAAATCCATGCTGGTTCTCTGAAAATAAAATAATTTTTCTCCATGTGACTACTAGTTCGAAACTGAATTAAATTTGTTTTCGACAGGTTTCCCCAGTACCAAAATTAAACGAACTATTCTGCAATTGCTGGCCTTATCCTAATATTTACAAACTTTTGGTCCTCTTCCTGAGTCTAGGGAAGATTGAAAATCTATGGCTCGTGCCTCTACAATTTCCATTCTCACTTCCTTCAATATCCCAGGTGCATCTTATCTGGTCCTTTCTTTTCAACTCCATGTACCAGCAACTTATGATTGTCTCCTCATCAATTGTAAACCCTTCTAGGTCTGAATTTTCCTGTCTGTCACTATGACTTGGGAAACATCTGTTTCCTTTATGAAGACAGATGCAAAATATTAATTTAATACATCAACTATCTCCCCTGTTACCAATTGTAAATCTCCTTTTTGGTCCCTAATCCTTCTTTTACCATCCTTTTACTACTTATGTGCCTACAGAAGACCTTGTGAGTTCTCCTTCATGCTAGTTACTAGTCTTTTTTCATAATCCTGCTTTGTTTCTCTTACTTGCTTTTCCATGATGTGGAGATGCCGGTGTTGAACTGGGGTGTACTAAGTTAAAAATCACACAACACCAGGTTATAGTCCAACAGGTTTAATTCTGTGTTACGATCGAGCCCTCCACAATCACCAGATGAAGGAGCGTCGCTCCGAAAGCTCGTGTGCTTCCAATTAAACCTGTTGGACTATAACCTGGTGTTGTGTGATTTTTAACTTTGCTTTTCCATGTCTCTTCTTTTATAGTTAGCTTGTGCTCAGTTGTATTTTTAATCTGAAACCTGTCAGAAACACCTTTTTTCCTCTTTATCTTACTTACTATTTCCTTTGTCATCCTGGGAGCTCTGGATCTGTTTGCTCTACATTTCCCTGTTCAGAGAACCTTCCTTGACTGTATCTGAACCATTTCATGTTTTAGGTTGTTCAGCGACAGTTTGTCTAGTCACCCTTCAACTCACTCTATCCAGTCCAGTTCTGTCCTTGCCCCATTGGCTCTTGCTCTTTAGTTATTCCTGTTCTGGATTATCTAGGCAGACATTATGGTGAACCGATATCTGAATTATCACTGTATCACCACCAGGACAGTGGAAAATGAAATCAGAACAACTTACATCTTGTCATTCTCATATGCTTTGCACTAGCACCCTCTGCTGGTCATGTGCAAGTGAACTACAAACAAGTTCTTTATTTATTGCAGTTTTATTGGCAGACGGTAGTTTCAAATTCATTCTTTTTTCATAGAATCCCTACAGTGCAGAAAGAGGCCATTAACCCCTTTCGTCTGCACTGACACTTTGAAGATATCCCACACAGACTCATCCCTATCCCCCCAACTGATATGCACCTCTACACCGCTGAAGCCAGACGGCAACTCGAAGTTACCTCCTCCTACCGCCCCCTCAACTGTGATCCCACCCCCCCATCACCAAACCATCATCTCCCAGACCGTACACAACCTCATCACCTCAGGCGATCTCCCACCCACAGCTTCCAACCTCATAGTCCGGGAAGCCCGCACCGCCTGATTCTACCTCCTTCTCAAGATCCACAAGCCTGACCACCCCGGCCGACCAATTGTCTCAGCCTGCTCCTGCCCCACCAAACTCATCTCCACCTACCTCAACACTGTCCTATACCCCCTAGTCCAAACACTCTCCACAAACATTCGAGACACCACCCACGCCATCCACCTCCTCGAAGACTTCCGTTTCCCCAGCCCCCAATGCCTCATCTTCACATGGACATCTAATCCCTCTGCACCTCCATCCACCATGACCAGGGCCTCAAAGCCCTCTGTTTCTTCCTCTCCTGGCGTCCCCAACAGTACCATCCCACTGACACTCTCATTCGTTTGGCTGAACTGGTCGTCACCCTTAACAATTCGAATCCTCCCACTTCCTCCAGATGAAAGGGGTTGCCATGGGCTGCATAGAATAGTCCATCTTCTGTAGTTACACCAGCACCACTCCCCATCTCTTCCTCCACTACATTGATGACTGCATCGACGTCACCTCATGCTCCTGCGAAGAGGTCGAGCAGTTCATCAACTTTACCAACACATTCCACCCAACCTTAAATTCACGTGGACCATCTCTGACACCTCCCTCCCCTTCCTGGATCTCTCTATCTCCATCAATGATGATTGACTTGACACGGACATTTTTTACAAACCCACCGACTCCCGCAGCTACCTGGATTACACCTCTTCCCACCCTACCTCCTGCAAAAATGTTATCCCGTATTCCCAATTCCTCCACCTCCGCTGTATCTGCTCTCAGGAGGACCAGTTCCACCACAGAATACACCAGATGGTATCCTTCTTTAAAGATCGCAATTTTCCTTCTCACAAGGTTGAAGATCCCTCCAATGCATCTCAACCACATCCCACACCTCCGCCCTCAAACCCCACCACTCTAACTGTAACAAGGACAGAACTCCTCTGGTCCTCAACTTCCACCCTACCAACCTTCACATAAACCGCATCATCTGCCTACATTTCTGCCACCTCCAAAATGGACCCCACCACCAGGGATATATTTCCCTCCCCATCCCTATCCGCTTTCCGCAAAGACCATTCCCTCTGTGACTACCTGGTCAGGTCCATGCCCCCCCGACAACCCACCTTCCCCTGCCAGCGCAGGAATTGCAAAACCTGTGCCCACACTTCCTCCCTCACTTCCATCCAAGGACCCAAAGGAGCCTTCCACATCCATCAAAGTTTCACCTGCACATCCACCAATGTCATTAATTGTGTCCGTTGCTCCCGATACGGTCTCCTCTACATTGGGGAAACTGGATGCCTTCTTGCAGAACGCTTTAGGGAACATCTCTGGGACACCCATACCAATCAACCACACCACCCTGTGGCCCAACATTACAACTCCACCTCCCACTCTGCTGAGGACATGCAGGTCCTGGGCCTCCTCCACCGCCGCTCCCTCACCACCCGACGCCTGGAGGAAGAACACCTCTTCTTCCGCCTTGGAACACTTCAACCCCAGGGCGTCGATGTGGACTTCACCAGTTTCCTCATTTCCCCTCACCACAGTTTACCCCAGTTCTGACCTTCCAGCTCAGCACCATCCTCATGACCTGCCCTACCTGCCAATCTTCCTTCCCAACTATCTGCTCCACCCTACTCTCTGACCTATCACCTTCATCCCCACCCCTCATCCACCTATTGTACTCTTTGCTATGTTCTCCCCAGTCCCACCTGCTCCCATTTATCTCTCCACCCTGGTGGCTCCCTGCCTTCATTCCTAATGAAGGGCTTTTACCCAAAACGTTGATTTTCCTACTCCTCGGATGCTGCCTGACCTGCTGTGTTTTTCCAGCACCACTCTAATCTAGACTCTGATTTCCAGCATCTGCTGTCCTCACTTTTACCCGAGCAAATCCACCTAGGCTGCACAGTCATAGCGTCATAGAGCCATAGAGATGTACATCATGGGAACAAGATGCTTCGGTCCAATACGTCCATGTTGACTAGATATTCTAACCTAATCTTGTCTCATTTCCCAGCACTTGGCCCATAACCCTCTAAACCCTTCCTATTCATATACCCATCCAGATGCCTTTTAAATGTTGTAATTGTACCAGCCTCCACAACTTCATCTGGCAGCTCATTCCACGCTTGCACCTCTTCTGTGTGAAAAAGTTGCCCCTTAGGTCCCTTTTACATCTTTCCCCTTTCACCCTAAACCTATGCCCTCTAGTTCTGGATTCTCCAACCTCAGGGAAAATACCTTATCAATTTTTTGTATTCATGCCCCTCATGATTTTATAAACATCTATAATGTCACCCATCAGCCTCCGACGCTCCAAGGAAAACAGCCCCAGCCTATTCAACCTCTCCTGATTGCTCAAACCCTCCAACCCTGGCAGTATCCTTGTAAATCTTTTCTGAACCCTTCAGGTTCCGTTAGGAAGGAGATCAGAATCGCACGCAATATTCTAAATGTGGTCCAACCCATGTCCTGTAGAGCCACACGGCCTCCCAACTCCTAGACTCAATGCTGTGACCAATAAAGGAAAGCATATCAAACACCTACTTCACTATCCTATCTACCTGTGACTTTACATTCAAGGAATTATGAACCTGCATTCTAAGGTTTCTTTGTTCAGCAACACTCCCCAGGACTTTACCATTAAGTGTATAAGTCCGGCTAAGATTTGCTTTTCCAAAATGAGGCACCTCACATTTATTTATATTAAACTCCATCTGCTACTCCTTAGTCCACTGGCCCATCTGATCAGGATCCCATTGTAATCTGAGGTAACCCACTTCGCTGTTCACTACACCTCCAATTTTGGTGTCATCCTCAAATTTACTAACTATACTTCCTATGTTCACATCCAAATCATTTATATAAATGACGAAAAGTAGTGCACCCAGCATAGAACCTTGTGGCATACCGCTGGTCACAGGCCTCCAGTCTGAAAAGCAACCCTCCACCATCACCCTCTGTCTTCTACCTTTAAGCCAGTTTTGTATCCAAATGGCTAGTTCTCCCTATATTCCATGAGATCTATCCATGCTAACCAGTGTCCATGAGGAACCTTTTTGAACGCCTTACTGAAGTCCATATAGATCACATCTACCGCTTTGCCCTCATCAATCCTCTTTGTTACTTCTTCAAAAAACTCAATCAAGTTCATGAGACATGATTTCCCACACACAAAGCCATGCTGACTATCCCTAAATAGTCCTTGCCTTTCCAAATACATGTAAA
Organism: Hemiscyllium ocellatum; assembly: GCF_020745735.1. Classification (NCBI taxonomy): domain Eukaryota; kingdom Metazoa; phylum Chordata; class Chondrichthyes; order Orectolobiformes; family Hemiscylliidae; genus Hemiscyllium; species Hemiscyllium ocellatum. The sequence continues at coordinate 17,631,519 of NC_083433.1, forward strand.
TTCTGTCTCTCAGGATTCCCTCCAACAACTTGCCCAACAGTGATGTCAGGCTCACTGGTTTATAGTTCCCTAACTTTTCCTTACCACTTTTCTGAAATAGTGGCACCACATTAGCCAACCTCCAGTCTTCCTCCACCTTACCTGTAACTATTGTTGATATAAATATCTCAGCAAGGGGTCCAGCAATCACTTTCCAAGCTTCCCCCAGAGTTCTAGAGTACACCTGATCAGGTCTTGGGGATTTATCCACTTTTATGCCTTTTAAGTCATCCAGCTCCTCTTCCTTTGCAATATGGACATTTTTCAAGATGTCACCATCTATTTCCCCACATTCTATACCTTCCATGTCCTTCTGCACAGTAAACACTGATGCAAAATAGTCATAGACACTAAGGGCAATTTACTATGACCAATCCGCCTAACCTGCACACTCAAGATTAGATTACTTACAGTGTAGAAACAGGCCCTTTGGTGCGACAAGTCTACACCGACCTGCAACCCACCCATACATTTACCTCTTCACCTAATACTGCAGGCAATTTAGCAAGGCCAATTCACCTAACCTGCACATTTTTGGACTATGGGAGGAAACCAGAGCAAACCCACACAGACAGTTGCCTAAGGCTGGAATTGAACCTGGGACCCTAGTACTGTGAAGCAGCAGTGCTAACCACTGAGCCACCATGCCAGCCAATGACCAATTCAGCTAACCTGCACATTCATGGCGACTAAGGACAATTTAACATGACCAATCCACCGACCCTCCACATATTTGGATGGTGGGAGGAGACTGGAGCACCCAGCAGAAACCCATGCAGACATACGGAGCTGTAGCCGATACATACGTGCCTGACATAGGTACTTCTGTTATCCAAGTGTTCCAGGGGTGAGTGTAGGTCCAGTGTTCCAGCAGTCTCTCTCTCTCTACATTCTTTCAAAATATCCCAATTAAATCAAGATAAAAGGCTAACAATTGCTTCAAAGGGTGCTGGAAATAACACCCACACCTTGAAAGAAACTTAAAATTGAAATTAAAGTGTCATTTTAAAGATACACTCCAGCCCCTGTGCCAAATGGGCATAGCAGACCTGAAATGTGCAAGTGGATAGCGTGTGTTCTTGTGATGGCCACCTGGACTTGACCATAGTCATAAAAAAAGTGCTGAATGACCTCCTTAACTGCCTGTTGCCTGGACTTATTCGTGGCTACATAGGTTAAGACTAGAAACAAGCCAACTAGGAAATCCTCTGCCCTGCATGCCCTTCTTAATACTGGCAGTCTACCTCTATACATTTTTAACCCCCAAAAAACAATTGAACAGATCTTATAATGGGGTATTGTAACCAAAGATGACATTATTAATGAAAATGACTAAATTCTAATAAAACGTACAGATGATGCATTTCAGCTCCATTGGTGCCCACTAACTGTGGTAGGCCTCAGACAAATCAGTGGGCACCATGTGCCCCCTCTCCATGGTGACCCTGAAGAGAACCTAACCACAGAAGAAGGTTCATATATAATGCCCCATCTCAGGCCTTTTCTTTTATTTGCACATGGTATATGGGTTTGACTGGCTGGCCCTATCCCTAGTTGCCCTTGAGAAGGTGGTGGTGTTACAAATAAATTCAATAAAATTTAGACGAGACCACCAAAACTGGAAACAAGACAATTTATTCTACGACCTTGCAAGAAAGGGCATCAAATGCAGAAGCAATTGAGCAATGAACATTCAAACTAGTACACAGTTATACTTTTGAGCTGCGTGAGGTCACCTCTCCTGACTCCTACATTACCCACTCTTTCTTAGTATTCTGCCACTGCCCAGCTATGCTCTGCTCTTATTGCCCCCTTCTCTTCAAGTTGGCAATCTTTCCCTCTGTAAGTGCTGACATAAGGCTAAACTTGTATCTTGGTGTTCTTTTACTTTGCTTGTAACATCTTTCATTGTTCATAGGAACATTCCATTCCTGAACATACGTTTTAACAATGTAGCTTTTCATGCTTGGTTTATGCATTTCAGCTGTCTCAGCTATTTTGCTGAGACTATTATTTAAAAAGAATTATTTGCTTTTAATAATTCTGCACGAAAGTTAGCATTTAATTATCCACAATTATTCATTAAAGATAAAGATACATTTCCCTAATGCTTGCCTAGCTGATATTTTTCCCTGTACCCCTTTTCTGCACATACACACTCTTTGCTTTTCTATGTCTGCAAAAACAACACACCGCCATTTCTTACAGTGGTGAGCTGCCTTCTTGAACCACTGCAGTCCATTTGCTGCAGGTAAATAGACCCAATACGTGATTAGGGAGAGAATTCCAGGATTTTGGCCCAGAAACAGTGAAGGAAGAGCGATATATTTCCAAGGATGGGAATGGCTTGGAAGGAAATTTGCAGGTGATGATGTTTCCATGTATCTGCTTGTCCTTCTAGATTGAGGTGGTTATGGTTTGGAAGGTATTGTCTCAGGACTTTTGGTGAACTTCTGCAGTGCAACTTGGATATAGTACACACTGCTGGTACTGAGCATTGGTAGTTGGGAGCATGGATATTTGTGGATGTGGTACCAATCAAACAGGTTGCATTGTTCTGGACAGTATCGAGCTTCTTGAGTGTTAGGGAGCTGTACCCATCCAGGCAAGTAAGGAATATTTCATTGCACTCTTGACTTGTGCCTTGTAGATAGTGGACAGTCTTTGGGAGTCAGGAGGTGAGTTACTCACTGCAGTATTCCTAGCCTCTGATCTGCTCTTGTAGCCACTGCATTTATATGGCAAACCCAGTTGAGCTTCCGGTCAATGGTAACTCCCCAGGATGTTGATAGTGGGGTATTCAGTGACTGTAACACCATTGAATGTCAAGGAGAGACAGTTAGATTGTCTCTTGTTGGAGATGGTCATTGCCTGGCATTTGTGTTGTGCGAATGTTACTTGCTACTTGTCAGCCCAAGACTAGATATTGTCTCAGTTGTGTTTCATTTGAACATGGATTACTTCATTACCTGAGGAGTGGTGAATGATGCGGAACATTGTGTATTTGTTTGCGAACATCCCCATTTCTGACCTTACAATGGAGGGAATGTCATTGATGAAGCAGCTAAAGGTGATTGCACTTAGGGCACTATCCTGAGGAACCCTTGCAGAGATATCTTGGAGCTGACCTGGCTGACTTCCACCAATCACACCATCGTCTTATGTGCCAGGTTTGACTCAAACAGTATAGTTTGCCTTCTGATGCCCATTGGTTCCAGTTTTGTTCAGGCAACTTGATGCCACACATGGTCAAATGTAGCCTAGATGTCAAGAGCTGTCACTCTAACTTCACCTCTGGAATTCAGCTCTTTTGTCCATTTTTGAAGCATGATGTCAGGAGATGGCTGTAATTATGTCAGGAGATGGCTCCAATGATGTCAGGAGATGGGTGGCTCTGGCAAAATCCAACTGGGCATCATTGAGCAGGTTATTGCTGAGCAGGTGCTGTTTGGTAGTACTGTTGATGATACCTTCCATCACTTTATTGACGATTGAGAGTAGTTTGATGGGGTGGTAGTTAGCTAGGATGGATTTGTCCTGCTTTCATGTACAGGCCATACCTGGGCAATTTTCCACATTGTCTGGTAGATGGCAGTGTTGCAACTGCACTGAAATAGCTTAGCTAGGGGACTGACAAGTTCTGGAACACAAGGGTTCAATACTATTGCCAGAGAGTCGTCAGGGCTCATGGTTTTTATAGTGCCTCCAAGATTTTTGTTTCAAAAATATATTTTATACATAAAAAAACTCTTTGTATATATACATTGTCACAAAAACAGTTTAATTCTGTACAGTTACATATCAAGTAAATAAACCAAACATTGGATTTTGATTCTATTCAAAACACCACAGAGCTCTCTTACACATACAATACGAACTATGAACATACAATACGAACTCAAAATACGAACTACCCTGTTCACGAACAAACCGGTTTACGAACAGGATTGTACATAAAATTTTGCTTCAACGTACGAATGAAATTCAAGGTACGAACGAAGGTACGAGCGCAAAAAGCCCGTGTGCGACCACGTGGTTTCATTGTTCTGCTTTGCTGTGCGTGCTTTGAACGCAAAAGCTCTCGGGCCCCGCGGGATCTCATTCAGTTCGCCTTTGGCGCGCGCACTGTGAACATTGTTCGTTGCTACGTCCAAGCATTCTTACGCTTTTTAAATTGTTTTTTGCATTAAATTAGCCCTCATTATGGCTCCCAAGGAAGTGAAAAGTGGTAGTGATAGTGGTGTTAAGAAGCCTAAACGTATTACTGTGGAAATGAAGAAGGAACTAATAGCTAAACACGAGAATGGTGCTCGCATATCTGATCTCACTAAGTAATACGACCTGGCGAAAGGGATCAATTGGAATTACATTAATTCAAATGGGAAAAATTGATGCAGTTCGCGAACTTTTTGGTTCGTGAACCAGGTCCAGGAACGGATTAAGTTTGTAAGTCGAGGCGCTACTGTACTAATATTTGCATATATTTGTCGCACTAAGAGGGTCCAATAACTGAGTGAATTCCCATTTATCTTCAGCAGGGAGATTTCGGATTTCGCTGCTTGGTGGCAGCTGCCCCAGGCTTTTGTGCACACCTCAGCACATAGTCCTAGACCTTGGAATGTGCCAGTCTGCAACACTCAGTCAGGGTCAACTCCTTCAGCTGGAAGACGTACATGTGTCAGGCAGGCCAAAGAACATCTTTCACCAAGTTGATGGTCTTCCAGGCGCAGGTGATGTTTGTCTCCATGTGCGTCCCAGGTAACAGACTGTGGAGCACAGAGTCCTGCCTCACGGAGCTGCTCAGGTCAAACCTTGACAAACCTCAACCACTGCATCTTCCTCCAGACTTCCTTTGCAAAGGCACATTCCACAAGGCAACAGTCTCAAACCCACCACAGTCACTTTGAGAATATCCTGCAGTGGTGCAGACTGACTGGGCGTATATAAAGTTTCTCACAGGCAGTGCTCTTCTCACCAACAGCCAAGTGACGTTTTGGTGCTTGTTAGAACGTTCTGGTGGGACTTGGCAAGATGGCGGCGACTCATTAGAAATGCCATTTCTGGCTAATTTCTTTGAAATAATTGTTAATTTAAAACTTTGAGAACATATATTTGTTCACATTCTGGGGTGGGAAGGATGCCAAAGGGAAAGAAGCAAGCAAAGAGCAGCAGGGAGGACACTCCCCTACAGCACCAGGCACGTCAGAGCTGCAGCAGCGGCCTCTCCCGAACCCCTGAGGGACTTGATGGACCCACAGGAATTGTCGGCAATGGTAAGATGTACTGCAAAGGTTGAGGCTGCATTCAAGGAGATGCGTGCCCAGATCCAACCCATCGGGTCCATGCTGCAAAAGCATGAATGGGACTTCCAGGGCTTCAGGGGGTTGATGGAGGGGGTGGAGGGTCGAACCACAACCTCGGAAGTGACAATCAAGTTCTTGTCCGGGCAGATCCAGGCCCTGGAGCAGGAAGTGCAGCCCTTGCGAGATCAGGTCGACGACCTCGGAAATCGAGGTCAGAGGACAAATCTGCAGATTGTCGGGCTCCCAGAGGGCGAAGAAGGTAGGTGGCCGGACAGCTTCTTTGAAAACTGGCTGCCGCAGTTTCTGGGCTTTCACATCGAGTCTGGCCAGCTGCAGGTCGAAAGGGCCTACCAGGTGGCGTGCATAGGTCCGGGCCGGTAAAGTGCCCCTATACTTCCTAGCGCCCTTCCACACATACAAGGACAAGCAAAGAGTGACGGAAGCCTCCAGATCATTGGGGAAAAGTCCACAGACACTGCCGCACTAGGGGTCAAAAATTATGTTTCTCCAAGTATTCTCAGCAGCTGTAATTCGAAAGAGGAAGTCCTTCAATGAAGTTAAGAAGAGGCTGAGGAACATGCGCGTATAGTACTACATGAGGTACCCAGCTGTGCTCCTTTTCAGCCACAAGGGTTCTGTTTATATGTTTGATTTGGTGGATAAAACCAAGGACTTTGTGGACACTCTAAAATAGACCGACTGATCTGAAGAATATGGTCAATGTCTGTCCTTTTCCCCTTCTTTCTCTGTGTTTTCTCATTTCCTTTTCTTTTGTTTTTCTTCTCTCCCTAATAAATTTTTTTTAAGGGGAAAATGTCTTGGAATATGTTGTTCCTATTATATATTTTGTAACTGGGTATTATCATGGGAAATTTAATGGGTGCCCTTTGTTGTTTTCCCTTTTGTTTTTGTTCTTTTTCTCTTTTAGTCATAATTGGGGTCGACATGGAGCCGGGGATGGGTGGAGTGCTTATCCTGACTTTGTCTTCTTTTGTAGATTTAAGGATCATCTCCTTGTTCATTTATTTATTTTTCCCTATGGCTGGGGCACAGTCTGGGCTTGAAGGAGCTGTGAAGGAGGGGCTGGCTAAGGTGAGTACCCCCTATGGGCAGTAGGGAGAGTCTCCTGTCAAGGTTTTACAGTTGGTTTTCTTTGTAGTTTTTTGGTAGCTATAGTTGTTTGTAGTTATGTTAGAGTAGATTTTGTACACACAATTTTACGACCGTGACTCTTCATTTACTTGTGCTCGGTGCATTGCAAGCAGAGTTCTCCCTCTCAGAGATTCAAGGGTCTCTGAAAGGGGATATGGCTAAGTGTCTTGTTAAATGGTGCACCTGGAAGATCAAGGGAAGTCATTCGCCTGTTAAAAAGAAAAAGTGCTTTCTAGCCTTAAGAGGGAAAGGGTTGATATTGCCCTATTGTAGGAAACCAGTCTTGATGATGGAAAGTACCTGAAGTTACAACAGGGGAGTTATGATTAGGAATTCTTTTCATCCTTTACTATTAAAAGTAGTGGAGTGGCTAAACTTATCCAGAAAAATCATCCAGAAAAATCTTCCGTTCCATTAGTAAAGCAGGTGAAAGATGCGCAAAGGCAGTTTGTGATACTTAAGGCCCTGATACATGGGGAGGAATATGGCATCTTAAATGTCTATTGTCGTCTGGCGCATCCTCTCAAATTTTTGATTAGGGCCTTCTCTAAGCCTTTGGCATACTGCACAATATTATTGGGGGGGATTTCAATTGCCTTTTGGATCTGACAGTGGGCAGGATGCCGAGTGGGCCCCCAACTATCTCTTTGCAGGCCAAGCAAGTGACTGACTTATGCAGGAGTTGGGGCTGGTGGACATTTGGAGATGTCTTTACCCTATTGGCAGGGACTTCACCTTTTTTTCAAACCGACATCAATGTCATACGAGGATCGATCTTTTCTGGCGCCCTCAACCATTCTGGATTCGATTATGGGTTGTAAAATTGGGAACATAGTTATTTTTGATCACGCGGTGGTATATTTGGAGTTTAAGGCCAAGAGTGAGGGGCTAGGTTCACGGCACTGGCATTTGGATCCTTTTCTCCTCAAGGATTCAAAATTTGTGGAATACATTTCACGGGTGTTTCAGGAGTTTTTGACTATCGACTCAGGCATGGCCAGTAGTCCATCTATGCTATGGGACACCACTAAGGCCTTTGCTAGGGGATTAGCTATTTCCTATTTGGCTGGCCAGAAATGACAGAAGAGGGAACAGCAGCGCCCACTTGAGAGGCGGCTGAAAGCCGCTGAGGTGGCACATTTTGCGCGGCCTTCGCTGACCAAGCTACAGTGGATCACAGCCCTCTGGGCTGCCCTGAATTCAGTGCTTACACAAACCGCGAAGAAAGAATTTGCTTTTGCTAGACAAAGGCTGTCCGAGTATGGGGATAGGCCAGGGAAACATTTAGCATATCTGACTAGGAAAAAGCATGCTCCCCAATCCATTACTGCAGTTAGAGACAGCGCCAGGGTCCTTACATACGATACCAAAAGGATTCGTGACGCTTTTCAGAGTTTTTACTCTGAATTGTATCGGTCTGAAGGTTGTGAGGATAGGTGGATCAAGATGGAAACCATATTTAAGTGTTTGGACCTCCTGGGGTTAACCTTGGCACAGGCCTCTCTCCTTAATGCTCCCTTGACCGTTCAGGAAATACAGGAGGTAGCTAGGCAACTTCAGAGTGGGAAAGCGCCTGGCCCTGATTGTTCTCCTGGGTGAGTTTAATAAAGAGTTTATAGGGATTCTGTCAGGGCTGATATTGGAGATGTACAATCATTCCTGTATGCATGAATGCCCACCACCATCTTTGAGAGAAGCTAATATTTCCCCATATTCTTAAGAAGGGGAAGGTTCCTGAGGATTGTGCTTTATATAGGCCCATCTCTCTATTAAAATTCAGATTTTAAGATTCTGTCTAAGATTTTGGTGCTGAAATTAGTGAAGATGTTGCCTTATATTGTCAAAGATGACCAGACAGGTTTTATAAGGGGTTGTAAGTCCTTTAATAATACTAAAAGGTTGTTGAATATGGTCCAAGCATGTCAGCAACGATCGATCCAGGGGTTGGTGATTTCCTTAGATGGAGAGAAAACATTTGACCGAGTGGAATGGCCATATCTCTTTTATGTCTTAGAGCGCTTTGGGCTGGGTGAGGTCTTTGCTAGGTGGGTGGAGGTTTTATATCACCACCGTCTGGCCGTGGTCATCACTGACGGGGTGAAGCCTGGGAATTTTTCGATTGGTAGGGTTGGTCGTTAAGGCTGCCCCCTCTCACCATTGTTGTTTACATTGGTGATAGTGCTGCTGGCAGAGGCCATTCGTCAGAACGTCCACATAACTGCTTCGGACGTGAGATCAAGGGCACACAAGATTAAGCTGTATGCGGATGATGTCCTTCTGTTTTTATCAGACCCGATGACTTCCGTACCCCATCTAATACAATGTATTAATTCATTTGGGGCGTTTTCAGGATACAAGATCAACTTTGCAAAGTCGGAGGCTATGCCTTTGGGGGACCTAAAGGAAGTGCCAGAGGTTGAAGGTGGCCCAGGTTCCTCTTTAAGTACTCATGGGCAGGTTTCCGATGCTTAGGTATTTTTATTACTCCCATGTTTGATTGGTTATTTCGGACTAATTTGTTCACCTGCTTGACAATATTAGGTGGGATCTACAGAAATGGAAGGCTCTTCCAATTTTGTGGCTAGGCCGAATAGCCCAATAGATGAATGTTCTTCCTCATTTGCTTTATCCCATGCATATGCTCCCTATAATGTTTCCCAGGTCAACATTGCAGAAACTTATGGGTTGGTTTAGTTCTTCCATTTGGCATCCTCATCAAACTTACATAATTGCAGTTGTGTCAAGGATAGGGAGGAGTTGACTTCCCAGATGTCAGGAAGTGTCAATTGAGTTCCTTGCTGTCCTTTGTGTGCGATTGGGAGGTAACGATCCAGGCTCAATATGGCTGGATATCGAGGCCTCCCAGGCAAAGTGCCCTCTTAGTAACCTGTTATTCATGGATAAGATGAGGACAGTTATGGACCACTGCTGGAACCCTATTGTTATTAGTGCGGTCAAGGCATGGTGGGTAATGCGTCAGAGTGAGGGTTGCTTATCCAAGACTTCACCACTCACCCCCATAGTTGGTATGCCAGGGATGATGGACTCAGGGTTCAAACTATGAGCAGCAAGAGGAATTTCTGGTTTGGGAGACTTGTTTGAGAGGGAGGTTATGATGTCCATCAAACAACTGAGCCACAAATATGGGCTGCCCAGTAGAGATCTTTTCTGTTTTTTTCAGTTTAGGGATTTCAACCAAACGAAGATTATGCTTCTCACTAAGCCCTATAAGCCTGATACAGAGAGGTTGTTGCTACGTGTCACAAATGGGAGAATGTGCAAAAGATCTCAATCTGTAATAGAACATGCACTATGCAGTTAAAAGTTCTACACAGAGTTCATTTGGCACTGGACTGTCTGGCAAAATTTAAAAATGAGGCAACTCCAATGTGCCTCAAATGTAAAATAAGCGTAGATACTCTTACCTATTGCTTCTGGACATGCCACAGACTCTGTATTTATTGGAGCGCTGTGGCGGCAGAGATAGGGAAGGTCTTGAGGATCGAAGTTAAAGTAGACCCAACATCTCTCCTTCTAGGTCTACCAAATTTATCATCTTTAGACGGGCATGGGAAGAAACTATTCAATATTCTTATTTACTGTGCATGGAAGAATATTTTGATGAATTGGGTGTCTGAGAACCAACTGGGCTTGCTGGGATGGCTAAAATTAATTATGGAGAACATACCCTTGGATTTTTTTTCACGAATATGGTGCACCACACAGCAGACCATTTTTTATAAGACATGGCAGCCCTTTTTGAGTTATTTGGGTACGCATTTGTCTGCTATCTTAATTAGAGCATTCATTTAACCAGGATGGTTAGGTTTGCTGAGCTCTAGGCCCTGGAAGGGCCAACTCCTAAGTGAATACTGGTTAACAGTATATACAATGCTCCCATTTTCTGTTTGGGTGCTTTGTGCCGAGCACTGTTATTCTACGTTGTTGTGTGTTCTTTTGTTTTTTTTTCCAGTCACTTACTTATTTATTGGTGTTGTTTTGCAGTGTTTGGTTTTGTTTTGTTTTATAGGGTAGATTAGTTGTTAATAGATAGTTGTTGTATTGTAATTTGCATTTTTGTTTATTATAGTGGCATTTGTTTGCTTTATAACTTTATATTTCGTACAATCTTGGAGTCATAAAGTCATAGAGATGTGCAGCATGGAAACAGACTCTTCTGTCCAACCCGTCCACACTGACCAGATATCCCAACCCTATCTAGTCCCACTTGCCAGCACCCGGCCCATATCCCTCCAAATCCTTCCTATTCATATACTATACCCATCCAAATACCTTTTAAATGTTGCAATTGTACCAGCCTCCACCACTTCCTCTGGCAGCTCATTCCATACACGTACCACCCTCTGTGTGAAAAACGTGCCCCTTAGGTCTCTTTTATATCTTTCTCCTCTCACCCTAAATCTATGCCCTCTAGTTCTGGACTCCTCGACCCCAAGGAAAGGACTTTGTCTATTTATCCTATCCATGCCCCTCATGATTTTGTAAACCTCTATAAGATCACCCCTCAACCTCCGATGCTCCAGGGAAAACCACCCCATCCTGTTCAGCCTCTCCCTATAACTCAAATCCTCCAGCCCTGGCAACATTCTTGTAAATCTTTTCTGAACTCTTTCAAGTTTCACAACATGCTTCCTATAGAAAGGAGACCAGAATTGCACACAATATTCCAACAGTGGCCTAACCAATGTCCTGTACAGCCGCAACATGACCCCCCAACTCCTGTACTCAATACTCTGACCAATAAAGGAAAGCACACCAAACGCCTTCTTCCTTATCCTATCTACCTGCGACTCCACTTTCCAGGAGCTATGAACTTGCACTCCAAGGTCTCTTTGTTCAGCAATGCTCCCTAGGACCTTACCATTAAGTGTATAAGTCCTGCTAAGATTTGCTTTCCCAAATTGCAGCACCTTGCATTTATTTGAATTAAACTCCATCTGCCACTTCTCAGCCCATTGGCTCATCTGGTCAAGATCCTGTTGTAATCTCAGGTAACCCTCTTCACTGTCCACTGCACCTCCAATTTTGGTGTCATCTGCAAACTTACTAACTGTACCTAGTCAAAAAAAGTAACTTTTTGCTAATAAATATGTTTACAAAAAAAAAGGAAGTTCTGGTGATGGGGTAAAATGACTTTGACAGTCTGCTTAAAGAACCATGTGACAGCATCCACCCTCTACTTTTCCCATGGGTTTTGAGGATGCTGTGTGTTGACACTTCCTGATGGACTTGTGGTCAAAGGTTTTTTTTTGCAAATTTCTCCACGAAGGGCAGGTGATATGGAATGGTGAACTATATGGGCCATTCTGTGGCAGTGAGGCCAGTCCCATCCTTTGCAACACTGGGGACAGGTAGAACCTCAGTACGTAGTGACACTTGGTGTTTGCGTGCCGAGGGTCTACATACAGTTTGATGCAGCCACACACAAAGGTGGCCATCAGGAAAAGAGAGATGTTGAGTACGTTCCTCCCCCCTTATCCAGAATTTTGTACTTGGAGTCCCTGAAAACCCGGTTTATCTTAGACATCCAATGGAAGATGGCTTGCTTGACTGAAAAGATGCAGTTTTAGAGAATGGGTCAGACCTGCACCATGTACAACAACAGAGAGAACCTCACACCTGATGGCCAAGTTTTTAGGAGAGGGGGGCGATGCTTCCAAAAGCCCACTTTCTGCTTCACTTTGGCGAAGTGCTCCTCCCAAGATTCTGTGCTCACCCCAGCCCCTCTGAACCATATTCCCAGTACCTTCAGGTATTCTGTCCTCACAGTGAAGGGAATGAAAGATTGGTTTGCCCAGTTCCCAAAGAACACGGCCTCGCTCTTGCCTCAATTTACCGTGACTCCTGAGGCTAGTTCGAATTGGTCGCAGATGTTCATGAGCCTGCGCACTGACAGCAGATCCAAACAGAAATTGGCGACATCATCCATATACAGGAAGGCTTTGGCTTGCTGGTTTCCGTTGTCTGGAGTCGTCACCCCTCTCAGGTTCACATGCTTCCTGATGGACTCAGCAAAAGGCTATATGCAACACATAAATAAGAAGAGTGTGGGCAGCCCGGCCTGACTTCAGATCTAATGGGGAACTTTCTGATTTCCACCCATTGATTGAGACTGTGCTAATGATATTGGTGTAGAGCAGTTGGATCCAATTCTGAATGAAAGGCTTTTGTCTGAAATGTTGATTCTCCTGCTCCTCGGATGCTGCCTGACCTGCTGTGCGTTTCCAGCACCATATTCTTGACTCCAATTGTGGATTCCCTCCCCAAAGCCCATCCCATATGTAGGTGTTTGATATCCAGTGAAAGGCCTTCTCCTGGTCCAGGCTGATGAGACAGGCATCCCACCCCCTGTCCTGCATGTAGGAGACTGTACCTCTGGGGAGTGTGAGGCTCTCACAGATCATCCTACCTGGTACAGTACAGTTTAGTCGGGGTGGATCATTGATCCCAGAACAGACCTGACCCAATTGGTGGTGATCTTAGACAGGATATGGTAAGTCTGCATTACAGCAATGATATTGGCCACCAATTTCTAACTTCCTCCCTCTCCCCCTTCCACTTGTAGATGAGGGTGATGATACCTTTCCTCATGGGTTTACTCATGGTACCTGCCAGAAGCATACGTCATACACCTCCAGGTGGTCCTGCCTCTCCTGCATGCTGTCCCTAAGAGCTCCATTAAAGCTGACAGGAATGGCTGGGAGGCTATTCTGACTGGGGGCTTCATGTCATACAGTCTGCCATAAAAGGATTTGCTGATCCTCAGGATGTCAGACTGAGATGACTTAACGAGCTGTCTTCCTTCTTTAGGCTGCTGAGCACAGAGTTCTCCTTGTCCACCTTCTGGAAGAAGCAATGCGAACACGTCACATCTTGCTCCACAGTGTGGGCCCTGGACTGGAAGATTACCTTGGAGGCCTCTGAGACAAAGAGCGAGGCTTGCTGGCTCTTCACCTCCTAGAGATCCACTATGATATTGACTCCCATCATCTGCAGCAGGAGTAGGTTCTGCATACTTTTTTGCAGTTTTGCCCACTTCTCTCTCTCATCTTCTGAACATCTTTGAGGATGAAGGACCTCTTGATAGTCCCCTTAACTGTTTCCCACCAGTCTGCTGGAGACTCAAAGCAAGGCTTCATGGTTCTCTCTAACCTGTGTAATTCCTTTTGAGCTCCTCAATGCTTTCTGCGATCAACAATTTCATGTTCAGCTTCCACATTCCCTTGTCAGCTCGCTGGTCATCCTATTTGTCACAGTCGGCCAGCAGGAGGCTGTGGTCAGAGAAGAATACCAGCTTGACGTCAGTGGATCTGACCGAGAACATGTGGGACACAAACAGGAAATTATCCTTGAGTGGATAGACCAATCTGGCTGCAACCAGGTATATGTACGGTGTGCTCCATATGCAGGGAGGCTGAAAACATTGTGCAGCTTGGTGACTTTAGCCGTTTCCATCAGGAATTTAGACATAATGCCTCCAACCATTTCTTGATGTCATGTCGAGTGAATCGAATTTTCTGACCATTGGTGGAGGCCAAGATGGATCATCCATTTGACACTTCCGGCTGAAGATTACTGTGTTTGTGGATCTGATCATGCTAATGATCAATGTGTCCAGATCCACAGGGAGATGACATGAAGATTGGTGGAGTAGCAGAAAGCATGGGGTGTCAAAGAATACAGCAAAATATAGATAGACTGGAGAGTTGGGGACAGAAGTGGCAGTAAGAGCTCAATCCAGGCAAATCCGAGGTGATGCATTTTGGGAAGTCTAATTCTAGAGTGAACTATACAGTAAACGGAAGAGCCTTGGGAGATGTTGATGAGCAGAGAGATCTGGCAGTTCAGGTCCATTGTACTGTGAAGGTGGCTGCACAGGTGGAGAGAGTGGTCAAGAAGACATATGACATGCTTGCCTTCATTAGGGGCGTATTGACTATAAGAGCTGGCAGGTCATTTTAAAATTGTACAAGACTGGTTCGGCCACATTTAGAATACTGTGTACAGTTCTGGTCGCCACATTACCAAAAGGATGTGGATGTTTTGGACAGGGTGCAGAGAAGGTTTACGAGGATGTTGCCTGGTATGGAAGGTGCTAGCTATAAAGAGATGTTGAGTAGGTTAGGATTGTTTTCATTAGAAAAAAGGAGATTGAAGAGTTGCCTGATTGAGTTCTATAAAATCATGAAGGATATAGACAGGGTGGCTAGAGATAAGCTTTTTCACAGTTGAGGGATTCAATAATGAGAGGTCATGGTTTCAAGGTGAGAGGTGAAAAGTTTAAGGGGAATACACGCGGGAAGTACTTCACATAGAGGGTCATAGGTGCCTGGAACACGTTACCAGTAGAGGTAGTAGAGACAGGCATGGTAGATTTATTTAAGGATGTGTCTGGACAGATGCATGAGTAGGTAGGGAGCAGAGGGATACAGATGCTCAGGAATTGGGCAATAGGTTTAGGCAGTGGACTTGGATCAGCTCAGACTTGGAGGGCCGAAGGGCCTGTCCTGGGTTGTAAATTTTCTTTGTTTTTTTTTTGTTCTTTGAGATTCTCCAAAATGTCCCCTCTTTCCGTAATGGAAGTGTATCTTTATACTATTTTCGTAATTTAGGTATGCTAAATTAAGAAAATTAGAAGGGGAGACAATCTTTAAAGGGATACTGTGATACTAATCAAATCATCAAAGCAGAAGTACAAAGTATTAAATTAGACTATAATTTTAGCATGTAGATATTACACACTTTGAGTAAATCAATATCCTGCACATGCACATCTCAGCAATGTAATTAACATAACATGAAGATAACATGAAATGAGGTCAATGTGCTGCCCATCGAGTAAGGAATTGCATCTTGGGAATTTCCTTATAATAGTTATCTCTCTCACCTTCCACAGGGAGACTTCAAAGGACTTTGGGAGATGGAGGGATAGCCTTGATATTGATTATCAAAGCAAGCAGCTTGTTTTCAGGTAAATTATCTCTGATCCATTTTGGCACAGGGATAGGATACAGCATAATGGTTAACGTGGAAGGAATGAAGTTCACCTAAAAAAGTTAATGAGGTAGAATTGGGCGGCACGGTGGCACATGGGCGGCACGGTGGCACAGTGGTTAGCACTGAGATTCCCGACTCAGGCGACTGACTGTGTGGAGTTTGCACGTTCTCCCCGTGTCTGCGTGGGTTCTTCCGGGTGCTCCGGTTTCCTCCCACAGTCCAAAGATGTGCGGGTCAGGTGAATTGGCCATGCTAAATTGCCCGTAGCGTTAGGTAAGGGGTAAATGTAGGGGTATGGGTGGGTTTCGCTTCGGCGGGTCGGTGTGGACTTGTTGGGCCGAAGGGCCTGTTTCCACACTGTAAGTCTAATCTAATCTAATCTAATCTAAACAGTCTACAACAGAACATAAACCCTCGGTATTCCGAGGGAAAATGGATCATAAGATCATAAGATGCAGGAATAGAAGTAGCCCATCCAGTCTGCTTTACCATTCAATGAGATCATGGATGATCTAATCATAGAATCCCTACAGTGTAGAAACAGGCCATTTGACCCCTGAATGCACACTGACCCTCCGAAGAGCATCCCATCCAGACCCATCCCCCTACCCTATCCCTGTAACCCTATATTTCCCATGGCCAATCCACCTAGTCTGCACATCCTTGGAGACTGTGGGCAATTTAGCACGGCCAATCCAGCCTAACCTGCACATTTTTGGACTGTGGGAGGAAACTGGAGCATCTGGAGAAAACCTACAGACACGTGAGTGTGTAAACTCCACACAGACAGTTACCCGAGGGTGGTATCAAACCCAGTCCCCGGTGCTGTGAGCGCTAACCACTGAGCCTCTGTGGCGCCCTTAACTTTAATAATCCTCAACTTTACTTTTCTGTCTTCCTCCTTTAGCCCTTGCCTTCCTTACTGATTAAAAACCTGTCTTTCTCAGCCTTAAATATACTGAATAAACAAACCTTGACAACTCTCTGCTGTAAAGAATTCCATAGATTCATTACCCCCTGAGAGAAGAAATTCCTCCTCATCTCTGTTTTAAATGTGTGACCACTTATTCTCTGATCATAGGCTATGCAACAAGATATCCAGACCTTATATTTTAGCAAGCTGATATTTAAGTTCATTGGTTATCTCACAAATTTTAACTTAGACACCATGGCAATTGTCACTACATGATTAGGTAGTAACTCTGATAGGGAAATTGCAATCTTCAACTGATAAAACTGCAACTAATGGTCCAGGAGGTACAGCACTTAAGGTATATATGGAAAGAACAATCAAATCTTCAACACAAAGTCATAGAGTCATAGATGTACAGCACAGAATTAGACACTTCAGTCCAACCCATCCATGCTGACCAGATATTCCAACACATTAGTCCCACCTGCCAGCACCCGGCCCATATCCCACCTTCCTATTCAAATACTCATCTAAATGCCTTTTAGATGTTGCAATTGTACTAGCCTCCATCACTTCCTCTGGCAGCTCATTCCATACACGTACCACCCTCTGTGTGAAAAGGTTGTCTGTTAGGTCTCTGTTATATCTTTCCCCTCGCAATCTAAACCTATGGCCTCTAGTTCTGGACTCCCCCACCCCAGGGAAAGGACCTTGTCTATTTACTCTATCCATGCCCTACATGATTTTATAAACCTCTATAAGGTCACCCCTCAGCCTCTGAAGCTCCAGGGAAAACAACCCTAGCTTCTTCAACCTTTCCCTATAGCTCAAATCCTCCAACCCTGGCAACATCCTTGTAAATCTTTTCTGAGCCCTTTCTGATAGGAAGGAGACCAGACTTGCACGCAATATTCCAACAGTGGCCTAACCAATGTCCTGTACAGCTGCAACATGACCACCCAACCCCTGTACTCAATACTCTGACCGATAAAGGAAAGCATACCAAATGCCTTCTTCATTATCCTATCTACCTGTGACTCCACTTTCAAGGAGCTATGAACCTGCACTCCAAGGTCTCTTTGTATGAATGTATGAAAGTACAGAACTTAAATGTACTTCTCAATTAAGAATTTTCACTCGAGTGTGAATGCTTGACTTATCTCAGTTTTCTCCAAATAATGGAAATAATCAAACTTACAAAACAGCTGGTCTAGGAATAGCCGGTCATGGGACAAGAGGTCAAGGAACACCCACGTTTGGAACAAACAGTCAAAAGATTTCAGAGGACCTCCTAGACTCATTACGGAAACCAAACAGAAGACAAAATCCATTGAGATTTGGCCTACAGGATTTTTAAAATATTCTTGTACTCAATAAGTGATAGTGGCTAGTGAACCACAATTGACTCAACCAAATATAACAGGAGTAGGAGAGAGACCAAGAAATGGTTCAACATTTGTTAACTTTACGTCAAAGGTTGGCCAGACCAAAAGCCTAATGGGTTGGCGATATAATCATAGCTTCCCTACAGTGTGGAAGCAGGCCATTCAGCCCATCGAGTCCACATCAACCTTCTGAAGAGCACCTCACTCAGACCTATCCCTCTGTTTTTCCCATGGCTAATCCATCTAACATGTACATCCCTGGACACTATGGGCAATTTAGCATAGCCAATCCACCGAACTTGCACATCTTTGGACTGTGGGAGGAAACCAGAGCACCTGGAGTAAACTGATGCAGAAATGGGAAAAATGTGCAAACTCCACACACACAGTTACCCAAGGGTGGGTTCAAACCCAAGACCCTAGCACAGTGAGGCAGTAGTTCTAATCATTGAGCCACTATGCAGCCCCTCATAAAGACATATTTTGAGCACTGACAGCATTTCACAATTGTGGATGACATACTGGGGTATGATGTTTATTCCAAATAAAAATGTCTATGCACATTCATCATAGATTTGCCATTGGTTGAGAATAAAATTTTGCTGGCATTGTTTGAAGATATAATGCATACAACTAAATGGAAGCCACCGCTGAGAGGGGGTAACCAATAAGATCCAGAATATGATCAAGATGAAATTGCCTGGCGTAATGATTTGATTGATTGATTTGATTTGTTGTCATGTGTACCTAAGTTAAGTAAAAGCTTTATTTGTGAGCAGTACAGCAAGGGCATACAGATCATAGGGTGAAAAAACCTTAGACAGAGTGAGGCATACAGGTTACAGCACACAGGATGTGTGTTTAAAGATCCTTCAGATGGTGTAATGGAGCAATTGCTGTTTCAGTAGGAAAAATATCCTATGTAAAGGAAATACAAGAGGGATTAAAGGGATTTTCAGCATTCACGGTGTCAGGAACAGAACCAAAGTCAATAATTTTCATTCCAGAAATCTATTAATTCACCAACTCTGAAGACATAGCATTCCACAGTAGTGAAGCCTCCAAATTACTGAATTTGTGAAGTCAGGGACTTGGGAAGAGGTGGGGTAGGGGCAAATGTATTATATAGCAAATATGTAAGGACAGGTGAAGAGAACACTAGGAAAGGAAGGTATTAACATTACACATGGAAAAGAAGCTTGGGGAGATATACAACATTGTAAGAGTCTGAAAGATTTAATACTAAGGAGTGTCTTAAGCACCGTCCTCTATGATGACAACATTTGGATATGGTGGGAGAACCGCTTAGGATTCCAAAGTAGTAGGACTTACAATCCAGGTAAGTTCATCCAGGAATAAGTTCATCCAAGAGTTTCTCAGTGGTCAATATTGAGACCCTTCCTTCTCCTGATATATATTAATGATCCAGAACTTAGAGAGTAGGGGACAATTTCAAAATTCGCAGGTGTCATGAAACTTGGAAGAATTGTAAGCTGTGAGGAAGACAATATGGAAATGGACATTGACAAGTTGGAGTGACCAGATAGATGACAGATGAGGCTCAAGGCAGAGAAGTGTCAGGTGATGCATTTTGGTAAGAAGAACATTGAAAGACAGTAAACTATAGGGAGTACAAGTCTAAAGGGGGTGCAGGAGCAGAGGGACCTGCATGTGTATGTGCACAGATCACTGAACATGGCAGGTGAGAAGAGCAGTAAGTAAGCTACACCGTATCTGCAGCTTTATTAAAATGAGCACAGAGTAAAAGAATAGGGAAGTGATATTGAACTTTTTAGCTGGAGTATTGGGTATGGCTTTGGGCATCACATTATAGGAAGAATGTAAACACGTTGGAGAGAGTACAGAAATGATTTACAAGAAGGGTTTCAAGGATGGGAACTTCAGTTATGATGACAGACTGAAGCTGAGAGGAGATCTGATAGAGTAGGCTGGATAAAATGCACAGGGAGAAACTATTCCTGCTCATAAAAGGAACAAGAAGGTGAGGGCATAGATTCAAAGTGATTTGCAAAAGAAGCAAATGTGATGTGAGACAAAATCCTTTTCACACAGCGAGTAGTGTGTGTTTGGAAATGTGGTGGAGACAGGTCCAATTGAGACATTCAAAGGTTATTGAATGATTATTTGAATATTAATGGATGCAGGGAGAAAGCAGGAAATTGACACTAGGTAACGGTGCTCATTTGCAGAACCAGTGTGGACACAGTGGGCTAAATGGCATCCTTCTGCATTGTTACATCTCTGTGATTCTGAGATTCTCAAAATCTTTCATAACAATGTACAACATCAGTGTGATTTGTAGAGAGGTGCTAACATGAAATAGACTTTACTTTATTTAAGACAAGAGCCTCTTCTTATTAGACAACAAGTGGATCTCTTCTAACACACCAGGTCAAACAGAGCCTGTACATTCCGATCCTAAAAAGAATGGTGGCAGTAAGTTTATCCCATGGTGAGCAACAGTGCAGAGTCAACATCAGATAACACTGTGGTCTAGTCTGTGTTGACAATTGCTCAAATACAGATGGAATAGGGACACATCTTGCTATCCAATATTCAATCCCAATTGGAAAAAACTTCTTGCACTTCTTGCCACATTATTTCTAAGGCATCGTGTACCCCAATTTCTTGATTTCTATATTTATTATAATTACAAAGTTTGGCGATTCTGAACAGTTCCTCACATTGTGTGTAAGGGAGTGAAGAGTTGAAGTTGTCACTGTGAACGTCATCCTGTAACAACTATTTGGCAATGAAGAGCAAAATGAACTAGACCAAAGAATGCCAGAAGATTCATTTTTTGGTCTAGCTTAATATTCATGACAAGCAGTGTATTCGATGTCAAAGTCTTGCCTCAGGAAATGCTCAAATTAATACTCACGTTGTGTCCTGTCTGGCAACGGAAATGGAGCACATTTCTTCTTCCCAGATTATTTATCCTTATTTTATCTTTAGTGAAGAGTGTCCTATTAATCTGATTCACAGAAACCAAGCTCTGATTTAGTCAGTGCGCACATCTTCCATAGCAGCGATTGTCCCAATCAGAAGACAAGAAAAAACATGAGAAAATAAGTGCACGTTAGGACAAGGATTAGATGGGATGAGCGAGGCAGATCTAAGTGCAGCCTGGGTGACAGTTGGTAGCAGGCTCAGACAATGGTTCTTGTAGGCCTTGGGAAATTCAACAGGTGTCCTGAAGGTAGAAAGCAGACTGCAGAAAAGGTAGCAAGACAAAGTCTGGCCAACAAATATCAGAACGTCTGGGTCAGGCTGTCAATCCAAGCAGCCTGCAGACTAGGTAACAGAAAACCGGGGAAACGAGTAGCAGGAGGTGTCTATGGGGCCAGATGGTAGAGGTCTGGGCACAGGGAGTCTTGGGAAAGGGCAATAGGAGCCTTTGGGGACAGAGAATCTGGGAAACTCGTAGAAGACCCACTGGGGAGCAGGTAGCAGAAGGTCCCAGAAAGGTGAGCAGCAACTTGGGGACAGATAGCAGACAGGATCGTGGTACCTGGGGAATAAGGATAGATAGCAGAGATATTGTGGACAATGAGTCCAGGGAATGAGAAGGAGGAGGCCCGGGGAACCAGTAGGAGAAAGACAGGGAAGCTGGGAAACAGGTACCAGAGAGTTTGGGGAGATCTGGGGAATGGGAGAAAGTGAGGACTGCAGATGCTGGAGATCAGAGCCTAAAAATGTGTTGCTGGAAAAGCGCAGCAGGTCAGGCAGCATCAAAGGAACAGGAGAATCTGCGTTTCAGGCATAAGCCCTTCTTCAAGAGATCTGGGGAATGGGTAGCAGGAAGCATTGGGAACAGGTAGCACAGAGACCGGAGACAGGGAATCTGGGAAATGGGGAGTAGGGAGAATGAAGAATGGTAGTAAGAGTATTGTAAAGAACAACTTGAGGATGAGGTGCTGCTGGTGGTGGCAGAATGAAAAGATAGTCACTGCAAAAGTTTTGTAATAGCTGTTAAGTTTTGAAGGGTCACTGGACATAAAACGTTAACTCTGTTTCTCTATCCACAGCTGCTGCCAGACCTACTGAGTTTTTCCAGTACTTTCAGGATGTGAAATCCTTCCCTTTATCAGCAAAGTCATAGGATATAAGAGCAGCAAGGTTATGCTGGAACCATCCAAAACATGAAATATGTCACAACTTGAGAACTGATGCAATTTAGGTCACCTAATTACAGAAAGGATGTAATTGCATTACAAAATGTAGGGATGAAATTTAAAATGGTATAGCTGGACTGGAAAGTTGCAGCAATGTGGAAAGATTGGATATATTCTTGTTTTCCTTGAAAGGGAGGGGAGATTTTATTGAGATGTACATACAATGTTGTGAGGGGCCAGAGCTAAAGTGGGTGGGAAGGATCTATCTCTTATCAGTGTAGATAATCTTTAGGGGGCATGGATTTAAAATGATTAGTAGATGGAATAGAGGGTAGATGAGTCATAGTGTCATACAGTCATAGAGATGTGCAGCATGGAAACAGACCCTATCGTCCAACTTGTCCATGCCGACCAGACATCCTAACCAAATCTAGTCCCATTTGCCAGCACTTGGCCCATTTCCCTCTAAACCCTTCCTATTCATATACCCATCCAGATGCCTTTTAAATGTTGTAATTGTACCAGCCTCCACCACTTCCTCTGGCAACTCGTTCCATACACCCACCACCCTCTGCATGAAAAAGTTGCCCCTTAGGCCCCTTTAAATGTTTCCCCTCTCACCATAAATCAATGCCCTCTAGTTCTGGACTCCTCCACTCCAGGGAAAAGACCTTGTCTATTTATCCTATCCATGACCCTTATGATTTTATAAACCTCTATGGGTCACCCCTCAGCCTCCGATGCTCCAGGGAAAACAGCCCCAGCCTATTCAGCCTCTCCCTGTAACTCAATAGTCCAACTCTGGCAACATCCTTGTAATTGTTTCCTGAACTCTTTCAAGTTTCACAACATCTTTCCGATAGGAGGGAGACTAGAATTATACACAATATTTCAAAAGTAGCTGAACCAATGTCCTGTCTAGCTGCAACATAACTTCAAAATGTTTTCCCCAGAAGGTGATAGGGTCTGGAACTTACTGCCTGAAAGGGTCTTTTGGCATTTTTTTTCATGGATGAAGATTTTAGGATGTTTGTACTCATTGACTATGGCCTGTTGGTGGTTAGTGAGACCTCTCCATGACCAGCAGTTTCTCCCACAGCAGGTGAAAGTGAAAGTGTAGTCACAGTTGGGAAAAATTTGATCCATCCTCTCCTCCTTTTATGTCAGTTCTTCACTCAATCACTCACAAAGATTCCTGTAGCAGTCCCAATGAAGCATCCCCACGCATATTGAGCTATGGCTTGAACTTCCCATTGGTAATGGTCGATAAGGTAGATGGAGAGGGATATCTTCAGGGGTAAGATAGTTGAGACAGAAATGCGCAACTCATTTAA
This sequence comes from Hemiscyllium ocellatum, assembly GCF_020745735.1. Lineage (NCBI taxonomy): Eukaryota > Metazoa > Chordata > Chondrichthyes > Orectolobiformes > Hemiscylliidae > Hemiscyllium > Hemiscyllium ocellatum. Next base: position 17,654,799 of record NC_083433.1, read on the forward strand.
AAGATGTCTGAATCTTCACCTGAAGTCCCATAATCACCAGGTATATGGGCCAACTGGCTGGAAAAATTTGACTGGATGGTACACTTTTTGGCCAGCGTAGACACAACGCCTAAAGTGGCTGCCTTCTGTGTAATAAATGTTTCTATATTTTCAAAATTTTCTAAGTATATAAAGAGGAGAGTGTATCGGGAGTTGGGGAAACATTTGTGAATGACTGTACATTAATTGTGACTTAGGAGGACCAGCACAGACATAGTGGGTCAAATGACTTGCTCTTGTACTGTAATGATGCCATAATTCAATATGTCAAATTGTTCAAAAAACTGGTCCTCTACCTCTCTGATGGCAGAGGGATAGAGTGTAGATAATGTTCCGAAGATGCTTCATATTTAGTACTTTTGGAGGACTTCATTTTTAAAATATTATGGATAAAAGGATTTATTTCATGTTCCTGAAATACCTGGCGTGCTTTCTGTAAAAAAAAGCTAACTGAAGGGTCACTGTAGACTTTGAAGATTTTTCTGAACAAGTCCTCTTATGTGTGGAACTAGTTGAGTATTTTGCGTCAGTGTTTATTATGGAGAAGGATATGGAAGATAGAGAATGTGGAGAAATAAGTAGCAACATCTTGAAAAATGTCCATGTTGCAGAGGAGGAGGTGCTGGATGTTTTAAGACGCATGAAGTGGATAAATCCCTGGGACCCGATCAGGTGTACCCTAAATTTGTGTGGGAAGCTAGGGAAGTGACTGGTGGGCCCCTTGCTGAGATATTTGACATTGATAGTCATAGGTGAGGTGCTGGAAGACTGGAGGTTGGGTAATTCGGTGCTACTATTGAAGGAAGGTGGTAAGGAAAAGTTATGGAACAATAGATTGGTGCGCCTGATATTGGTGGTGGGAAAGTTGTGAGAGGAAATCCTGAGGGACAGGATTTACATGTATTTGGAAAGGCTAGGATTCATTAGGGATAGTCAATATGGCTTTGTACATGGGAAATCATGTCTCACTAAAATGATTGAGTTTTTAAAGAAGTAACAAAGAGGATTGATGACGGCAGAGTGATGGATGTGACCTATACAGACTTCAGTAAGGCCTTCAACAAGGTTCCTCATGGTAGACTGGTTAGCAGGGTTATCTCATATGGAATACAGGGAGAACTAGCCATTTGGATACAAAACAAGCTCAAAGGTAGAAGACAGAGCATGGTGGTGAAAGGTTGCTTTTCAGGCCAGTGACCTGTGACCAGTGATGTACCAAAAGGATGGGTGCTGGGTTCACTGCTTTTCATCATTAATAGAAATGATTTTGGATGTGAACATGGGAGGTATGGTTAGTTAGTTTGCAGATTACACTAAAATTGGAGATGTAGTGGACAATGAAGAAGGTTACTTCAAAGTACAGCGGGATCTTGATCAAATGGATCAATGGGCTCAGGAGTGGCAAATGGAGTTTAATTTAGATAAATGCGAGGTGCTGCATTTTGGAAACGCAAATGAGGGCAAGACTTATACACTTAATAGTAAGGTCCTGGGGATTGTTGTTGAACAAAGAGACCTTGGAGTGCAGGTTCACAGTTCCTTGAAAGTGGAGTTGGAGGTAGATAGGATAGCGAAGAAGATGCTTGGTATGCTTTCCTCTATTGGTAAAAGTATTGACTATAGAAGTTGGGAGGTCATGTTGTGACTGTACAGGACATTGGTTAGGCCACTTTTGGAAAACTATGCAGTTCTGGTCACCCTGCTTTGGGAATGATGTGAAACTTGAAAAGCTTCAGAAAACATTTATGGGGATGTTGCCAGGGTTGGAGGGTTTGTGATATAGGGAATAGTTTGTGAATAGGCTGTGGATATTTTCCCTGGAGTGTTGGAGGCTGAGGGGTGACCTTATAGACTTTATAAAATCATGAGGGGAATGGATAGGGTAAATAGGTAAGTTGTTTTTCCTGGAGTGTGTGAGTCCAAAACTAGAGGACATAGATTTAAGGTGAGAGGGGAAAGATTTAAAAGAGACTGAAGGGGCAACATTTTCATGCAGAGGGTGATACATGCATAGAACGAGCTTCTATCAGAAGTGGTAGAGGCTGGTATAATAACAACATTTAACAGGCATCTGGATGGATATATGAATAGAATATGTTTAGAAGGATATGGGCCAAATGCTGGCAAATGGGACTAAATTAAGTTAGGATGTTTGGTTGGTATAGATGAGTTGTATTCAAGGGTTTGTTTTTGTACTGTAAAATTGTATGTCTCAATGACTCTAAATCACATGGATGGTAAAAACTGCTTGCATTGCTGCAGATACCTGCTGTCACTGTTTGATCCTGACTGGGTAGAGAATGTTTTAGTCTTGGGAATTTGTTATGGAACAAGAAACCTGTGAGGAAGGGCTATCCAGCTGGTCTCTCCAATCTCTGAGAAAAACCCTCTTGTTGAGTTCAAAGAAGAGTGATTTCAGGAACATCCCAATATTGTATTTCTGGAGCAAGATATGTCTACTAAGACTTCAGGGATTAGTGACCTGACCACATGTCAGAACATCAGATGGACAGATTTTGGAATATTGAATTGTTTATTGTCACTTACATTTTACAGTGAATAATACAGTAGAAAAGCTTTAACTGTCACCAAACCAGCATCATTTTGAATTTTTTAAGAGTAAAAAGATATAACTGATAGAGAGTCTATCTTCTTGCTGCCTCTGCAATGAGTCCTGAACCATGAGCTGGTTCACCAAAGATGCCTGCACCTTCACCTTCACCCCTTTTTCATTGCCTCACCCCGCCTGCACTGAACGTGCCAATGTAGGAGTCTCCACTCTTTAGGTGCCATCATTTTGCCGCTGAGCCTACCTCGCTGATGCTGATTCCCATGCCAGGTCCCATGTTGAATCCCCACTCATCCTGAAACCAGGAGTCCCTGACTCCATTACTACTCCTACTGCCTCACCACCAACCAGGAATCCCTGGCTCCGGGTCTACCACAATCAGGGAGCTGCTGTCGCCGCCACATCATTGATAACCAAGAGTGACTGCATCAGGCTGCAGTGACCCAACCAGGAGTCCCTAGCTCTGTTACTGCCTTGATGACACCAGGAGTCCTTACCCTGGGCATACCTTACTGCCAATACCAGGAGTCTCCGCTCTGGGCTTACTGCAACCTGGAATCCATGACTCTGTTGCCGGGCCAGGCTGCCACCACTGCCTCGCCAAGAGTCCAGCCCCAGTGGCTCTCCTCTGAGATGTCGCCTTGCTGGTGCAACCATCTTCAAAAGTCTACTGTTGCTGCCACCTCTGATTGCTGGAGGAGCTTCACCACCACTGCCACTGTTGGCAGTCGCGAACACCAGGACAACGCCCCTGATGCCACTGCTGCCACCTCCAATTGACGGATGGAGCCGCATTCACTGTCTACTGCTGAGGTGCTGCTGCCATTCTATGCATGGCCTGCTCTCGCTGTTGTGCTGATGTTGCCAATTAACCCCCTGCAATAGGCTTTAAAGAAAAATGAATGAGAAAATAAAAGGGGGAAAAAGAGCAAAAATATAAAGAAAAAAAGGAAGAAAGCAGATAGAAGCAGATGAACTCTAGGCTCAAGAGCTGCACGCGGGGCTGCTATTCCATTGCCATCTTGAGGCACTTGTACCTTATCCCTTTTGCCTTCCAGAATAACATTAATAGCTTGAGAGTGCTTTGCTTTAATGTGTACCTCTGCTGAGAGAAGTCCATTTTCCCACTTTTATTCTGTGTGTTTGTGTTTGTATTTTTGGTTAATTAGAGGAATAATCATTTATACTTCCATCATCCAGACTATATTTCATTTAACAAGTCAATCATCTTCCTTGAATACGATTATTTTGCTAATAAAATAATAATTGTATTTGTTGGAAATATCTGCTTGCTAGATCTTTTAATTAAAAATCTGATATTGGAAAAGTTACCCAATTAGCCATTTTAACAACTGGGAAAAAAATTTTCATTTTATGTTATGACCCACGCAGTAGTGAGACCAAGTGACAATGTACTCTCTAACCTTGATTGTAATAATACTCATGAGTTTAACTGTCCCTGTTTGAGTTGAGAGGTGGGTGGAGTGAACACATTCAGAACCATTTTCGATGGGTTTTATGATAAAGAGCACTGGATTCCTTCTCATTAAAATTAGTGCAACAAATGTATAAAACTTGGCTCATGGTAAAGATTTTTGAATTGTAATGCTTTTAAATCTCTAGCCAACCATTGTTAGATTTAGTAAGACACAAATATTTGATCTCTCGGAGAATCAAGTTCCTGGGGAGTGTTGCCAAGCACAGAGACCATGGAATGCAGGTTCATAGTTCCTTGAAAGTGGGGTCCCAGGTAGACAGGATAGTGAAAGGGGCATTTGATTTGCTTGCCTTTATTGGTCAGTGCATTGAGTCTAGGAGTTGGAAGGTCATGTTGCAGCTGTACAGGACATTGGTTAACTTTTGGAATACTGCATTCAATTTTGGACTCCTGCTAATGGGAAAGTTATGATACTTGAAAGAGTTCAGAAAACATTTATAAGAATGTTGCTATGGTTGGAGGGTTTGAGCTATAGGGAGAGGCTGAAGAGGCTGAAGTTATTTTTTCTGGAGCGTTGGAGGCTGAGGGGTGACCATATAGAAATTCATAAAATCATGAATAACCAAGGTCTTTTCCTCAGGTTGGGGAAGTTCAAAACTAGAGGGCATAGGTTTAAGGTGGGGAGGTGGGGTTGGGGACAGAAGATTTGAAAGGGATCTCAGGGGCAATAATTTCATACAGAGGATGGTGCGTGTGTGGAATGAACTACCAGAGCAAGTGGTGGAGTCTGGTACAATTACAACATTAGGAAGTTAAAAATCACACACAACACCAGGTTATAGTCCAACAGGTTTATTTGGAAGCACTAGCTTTTGGAACGCCGCCCCTTCATCAGGTGGTTGTGGAGTCGGACCATATGACACCGAATTTACAGCAAGAGGTTGCAGTGTCATGTGGCTGAAATATATTAAATGAACTTAGATTAAGTCTTTCATCTTTTAGAATGGTTTTGCTCATTTTGGTTTGTTAATATGTAAATCCCAGAACTTCTTTTAAGTCACATTCTCAAGATAACTTCAGGTTTTCTAACAAAACGTGTCATCTCAGCTCAGGCAATGTATTAAAGGTGTGAGGTTAAAGTCTGTGTGTTCCAATCTTGACTGATTCTAGTTCTAAAGTGGGATTGACAGAATCCTACATGGACTGTGTAGGTTATACATTTTCTGAGCAAAATTAAATATAATTCTGCAAATACAGATTCACCCTGTAAACTTCTATGTATATGTTTTCAGGAGAGATGGAGTGAGTGTGTATGTGAGTGTATGCACGTGGGGTGTAAGTGCACATGAGAGAGTGTGTTTATGTGTGTGTGTAAGCATGGTAAAGTATGTGTGTGAGTGTGATGAGGTATAAACCTGTGAGAGGGTGCGTGCGTGGGTGTGAGTGTGGGGGCTGTATGTGTTTGCGTATGAGAAAGAGCTTGTGTATCAGAGAGGGTCTATGTTAGTGTGTGAGTATGTGGGCTGCACTTGATGGTAAGGCTGTGGGGATCCATGCTTTCAGATGTACAAGTTCCAACCTTCTACTAGAGTCTTATCACACGCCTACCAAGGTCACAGTTACATCACAACAAACATCAGAGGCTCATTAAACCCTGTCTCTATGGTAAATCCCAGGGAGACTGAATAACCAGTCACTGAAGGTGTTTCATAGGGGTGACAGTTTCAAGTATGGGAGAATCCAAATCTCGGCAGAATAATTAAACCAAGCCATGAATCAATCCAGTGAGGAACTTGGGGGGAAACATTTTCAGCCAAAGAATAGTGACAATGTAAAACCAGCTACTGAGAGGGCTGGCTGAGGGAAATATCATTGATGGACTTAACTGATAGATCAGTAAGGGAGAAAGGACTAGAGGAATATATTGATCGGGCAGGCAGTGGTGTGGAACCCTATCATCAAAATAGCCTGTTGCTGAACTGTATAAATCCTGAGTAACTCCATGCCTTGATCAGTACTTCCATCTACGTTTGGAAGCAAGGACTATCTGCTGGAGACAGGATTACCCTGATAGGTAATGCACCCAACAGTTGACTGGCCCTGGTGCCCCAGGGCAGTCCATAGAATTATTCCAGTGTATGTGTGGACTGAAAAAGAACTTAGCTCAGGAAGGCAAAAATCAGCACCAAGAGTGGTTTGATTTTCTTTATTGCAGTGATGCACTGACTGACCCGCACCCAGATTTGTAAGGACATGCACTGCAGCAAGAAGCCATTTGGTTCATTGTGTCTGTGAGCTGATGACTCTGCTGAGATTTGAACCCAGGATTGCACGATTATTTTACCCATAGGCCCCCACACCTGTAGTCTGTATTTACTGGCTTCGGCCCAGCACTATCTCACCTCTTCTCATCTGAAGAAGTTATGCTCCCGAAAGTCATCTCCTCAATGACTGGTGTGCTGCAGATAACACTGATAACTGCCAGCTACAAACACAATGCTCTCTGTGTGTATATCAGTGACACAGACATCAGAGAGATGACCCACTTTTCGTCATCAACTATTGCTATGGATACGGGGAAATTATTGCCATCAGATGTCTCCCCTGCTGTTAGTGTGTTAAAACTGCACTCATATATAAGAAACCAGAATGAAGCATAGAAAGAGAGAAATATCTTGCACTTCCATTGTCGCTTTCATGACGAAAGCCACAAAAACTTGGGGAGTGTTGTCATGTTGGAAATGTGGCAAGCAATTCACGCACAGCAAACTCCCAATTCCCTGGAGCATCGGAAGCTGAGGGGGTGACATTATGGAGGTTTATAAAATCATGAGAAGCATGGATGGGGTGAATAGCCATGGTCTTTTTCCAGGGTAGGCAGTCCAAAACTAGGAGCATAAATTTAAGGTGAGAGAGGAAAGATTTAAAATGAACTTTAGGGCAACTTTTTCATGTATGGAATGAGCTGTCAGAGGAAGTGCTGGAGACAGGTGCAGTTACAATGTTTAAAAGGCATCTGGATGGGTCTATTAACAAGAAGGGTTTAGTTGGATGTGGGCTAAATGTTGTCAAATGGGTCCAGATTAATTGAGGATATTTGGTTGGACTGAAGGGTCTGCTTCTGTGCTATATAACTCTATGACTTTACAACAAACAGCCACCAGTTGGTTAAGGCATGACTGTGAGCTGTGATACAGGGGAGCACCTCTCTGGTCTTCTTCAAGCTGATGCTGTGGGATCTTTAAACATCTACCTGAGACATCAGAGAGGGGCCTTTTTTAAAGATTCCATCCTTAGTGTACACTCAGTACTATCTGGAGCAGTGGCTCAGATAGTACAATCCAATGGCTCTCTTCTTGGCCAGCTGAATGCTTTTGTTTATTCCTCAAGCTGTACAAGGCAGTTAGTCCCTGAAATCACAAGATAAGTTCCACCCAAAAGGATATGAAGACTGTTCCTGTTCTCCATGTGTTTACTGGGTGGTGTACAGTGTTTCAGTGTTAACAAAGTAAGACCATGTACTTCTTCTTATGTTGAGCTGGGTCTTTCACAAGAGTGTCATAGATATAATGTAACTAGCTATTGAAAAATATGCCATAACCAGTCATGTTAATGAAGGCAAAGCTCATCTTCTACTGAACGTATCCTATGGGTATCCTTGTACAAGTGGCACAATAAGCCTTGACTCATAGCAACAAGAAAAGTCTACAAGTAATATGTTGATTGTACTGGTAACCAATATTACTTGACTTGCTTCTTCTAATGCACTGTGGTAGATCATGAACCAATTTGACACCACGTTTTCCCAGTCAATTAGGAATGAGTAATGAATGGTTGGAGACACCCGTATCCCTTGAATGAATCACACACACACACACACACACACACACACACGGACTGGGAGGCGGAATGAGGTGCCCCTCTGTGGGTCATGGAGTGCCCAAAATGAAGGCTGCCTCCTCCCAGAGGCCACGAGTAGGCACCAGGCCTATCCTCACAATCTGGTAACATGGTAGTGTGTCCTTTGCCAGTAGAAGTGGGAAGACATTTCATTGGACACTTAAGTATCTTGAGAGGGATCCGAGTGGGTCCTTCTTCTCTCTCAAAATGGCATGGGTGCAGGAAAACATTGGGCACTGACCAATTCCTATGCCACTTTGCCACCTCCCTGCCCAGCACCAAGGAGCTGGTCAAACTCCAGGCCCTGTTTATATTTTCTCCAGGAATTACAAAGTTCAAAAAGGTCCTTTGCATGTTGCAAGGTCCAGGGATAAAGCACAAGATGGAACCATTTAGTTATCCTGCTCTAGTAATCTTCAGACCATGTATGACCTGCATTGAACAACTGCTTTGATATGAAGCTCCGTATTCCTGAGCAGCAATTGAAGTGGTGAGCCTTAATTTGTGGTATCCAGGAACCCTGGAATGTGAATATCCTTTCATTTAATGCATAGGCCCCTCAATTATGGGCCAACTACAGACAATCTCCTTGATATGCATAAGTTGAAAGCCCTGAGGCAAAAAGAACACTCTGTAATGTCATCCACTGCAACCCAGCTCATTCTCTTCGTAGTTGGGAAAGGCTGTAGACAGCAAGAGGAGAGAGAAAGAAGTTGCAATCAGGAAGTGCCTTTTACAATAATAAGTCATTCTAAGAAATTTTGAGTAATGAAGTATTTTTTCTGAAGTATGATTAATATTGTAATTGGGAAACGGAGCAGCTAACTTGCTCATAGCAACTCCAGACCAGATCTTGATTGAGTGCATGGAAAGTGCCTGAAATCCACTCATCTAAAAATCGGAGTTATCTGAAAACAAGACACTTCTTTGCATAGGTTTTAATGAATAAAATTAAAGCACAAACTTACCTGGACAGTTTAGCTATGGACTGCATTGGTGTGATGTGGCTCCAGACTAGTTACTGGCTTTATTGCTTTGTGCACCACTCCAACTAACTTGTCATATAACCAGCATTGACCAGCAATTGCTCCAAACCACCCAACTCGAGATATAAAAATATCTACAATCTGGTGGGAAATTGATCTCAGATGGGCCAGATTTCAGGTATCATACCTGTAACATTGTTTAAGAGACAGAAATTGGTGAAGTTTATTGCAGTTAAAAGTCCATCTGGCTTGCTAAAATCTTTTAGGGAAATATTTCTGTCATCCTTACCTGGTTTGGGTCATTAGGCGACCAGTCTCATACCAACATGGTTAACTCTTAACTGCCCTTAGAGCTGTCCAATGAAGTTACTGAGACAAAACTCACTAGGCCTCACAGAGGAAATCTCTCTTTGAAACTCAATGAGAATGACACTTTTCCAAAATATGTGAAAAATGAGCACATAGTCAATATTTCTGGTTAATGAACTTCCAATAGAATTGGCAATAATGCGAGATAAATAAATAAAAGACTGATCGCGAGGAGCTACAATCTACCAAGGCTTCTTTGACAGTATCTTCCAAACAATCAACCTTGACTGGAAGAACAAGTGCAGCAGATTCATGGGAACACCACCACATTAAAGGTACACCATCCTGACTTGGAAATACATCACTGTTCCTTCACTGCTGCTGGGTCAAAATCCTGGAACTCTCTCCCCAAAAACACTATGGGAATCGCTACATCACAAGTGCTGCAGTGTTTCAAGAATTCGGCTCACCACGACATTCTCCTGACCGAATAGGGATGACCAATAAATAATGGACTAGCCAATGATGTCCACTGGATGAATAAAAATATATAAACACAACTACACATGTGCACAAATCCATATGTTTACACACACACAGATGTGCACACACACACATACATATGCATAGTTATAAATCACACAACACCAGGTTATAGTCCAACAGGTTCATTCAGAGGCACTAGCTTTGAAGTGCTGCTTCTTCATCAGGTGCAACGCTTTGAAAGCTAGTGCCTCTGAATAAACGTATTGGGCTATAGCCTGGTTTTGTGTGATTTTTAGGTTTATCCACCCCTGTCCAACACTGGCACTTCCAAATCATACATATCAATGCTCACATATATGTGCACATTCAGGTACACAGACGTGTGCAGACACTTGGATACACACGCACACACACACACACACACGCGCGCCAACAAATATGCAGGCACATTTGTGCAACATATAGGTGCATAGAAAAGACATACATTGGTATACACATGTGGGCACACACATAAGCATGTAGGCACACAAGCATGCCTACGGGGACCACACACAAATGTACATATACAGACATGCACACTTTCTTGCTACAGAAATTAAAATCAACTTTCCAGTTGCCCACTGTGATCATTAAATAATCTTGCTGAGATCAATAAGCCAGTTCAGAGTGAAAATTAAATCTGAGATCTCCCAGGTCTGCCTGGGCCAGGGATTAATCAACTGAGCCAGCAGAGGGAGCCCATGTAAAGTGCTTGTACCCACTAGTTCCCAGTCTCAGCCCCTGGTGTCATGGCATTATCTGGAGCCAAGAGCGGGCACTGTTCCAAGAACAGGCAGGAAACGACAGAAGGCGAGTCATATTATGCCACTGAGGAACTGGCAACAGTAGCTGATCAACCCATGGCAAAGAACAGCCCAGACAAACTAATCACCTAGTAAAAAACTGTTCAAAAACAGATTAAATTGTGACATTTGTCATTACATTTATTTTCATACTCAGTCCGTTATCAAGAGGTGTCACTGAAATCTTTCCATGTCTGATAGTATCCATGGTGATGATTGTAGCACTTCACTTTACAAGTGAGAGTCACGTTGGTGGGTATCTTGTTCTGGAGAAGCTGCTTTTTTAATGTGATGCCCACAGTCTGTTGAGTACATTTCACTAGCAGTGAGTGTGAGTGTGTAGGTGGCTGTACGTGTGTCTGTGTGCATTTGTGATTACATCTGTGCCTATGGTCTTGATTTTAACCTGATGCATCTGGTAATTTAGACTGCTGAGTCTTTGGCTCCATTGAATCAAACAGATTGTAAATTTTCAAGTATGTACAGTATATACATTTGTATATGTATGTATGTGATTATTTATATATGCATATGTACATATGTGGATATGCATGCTTGTGTGTGAGGGGTATATGCGTGTATGACTATGAGTTTGTGTCTGTATTTGAGTGCTCATGTGTGTACATGTGTTTACGATTTTTGAGTGGATTTGTAGCTCAGGTTAAGGTTCAGGTCGTAATTTTGCTCAGTGAGCTGGAAGGTTTGTTTTCAGATGTTTTGTAACCATAGGTAACATCATCAGTGAGCCTCCAGTGAAGAGCTGGTGTTATGTCCCACTTTCTATTTATGTGTCTTGGTACATGTGTGTTTGTGTCTAAGAAGAGCACACATGTGTATATGTTCATATTTGTGTTTGTGAGTGAATGCTTATGTGTTTAATGTTCATGTGTTTTTGTGTCTGTGGTGCTCTCTGTGCTTGCAGTGTGTTAGCGTTCATGTGTGTTTGTGTATATGTTCTTGTTTTGGGGTTGACTAGCTCAGTTGGCTTTTGTCTGGCTTTCGGTGCAGACTGATGCTTACAGCATGGGTTCAATTTCTGCACTAGCTGCCGTCAACATGAAGGATTCTCCATCTGAACCTTGTCCCTTGCCCAAGGTATGGTGACTTTCAGGTTAAACCACTACCAGTCATCTCTCTCTAATAATAGAGCAACTTACGGTTCAATAAGACTAGGGCAACTTTTACTGAATGTATGTTACTGTATATTTGTGAATGCTTGTTCGTGTGTGAGTGTGTATTCATGTGTGTGTCTGTCTGTATTCCTGAATATACCAGTGTATGCTTTCCTCTGGTCTGAAAAGTAACTGCTCACGACAATTAGATATGTTCTGCTTCTCACCCAGTTCTGCATCAACACTGCTACTGTTCTATCAATTCTATAGGCTTTAATTTTCCAAACAGGCTTATTATGATACTTTGCTAAATATCAATTGCATGACATCTACCACACTACTTCATCAGCTGTCACTAGTTTCTTTTTTATTCATTCATGGGATGTGGGCATCACTGACGAGACCAGCATTTATTGCTCATCCCTAACTGCCCAGAGGCAGTTAGGAGTCAACTACATTGCAGTAGTTCTGGAATCATCATACCAGACAAGGATGGCAGTCTCCCTCCCTGAAGGGCATTAATGAACCAGATGGGGTTAATACCACTGGGCCATCACCTCTCCTATTACTTGTCAGCTCCAATTTATTTTTAAGGCTGTCTTGCATTATTAGCTCATGCTTTCCTAAGTGACAAATGACTTTGTCCCAGACGGATAATTTTGTCCCCACTAAGTTTTCCCACTACCAAAAAGAGGTTTGTCTTTGTCAGGTTAATCCCTCTTCTCCTATTAGGGTGAGGACTCTCCTGCTCCTCGGATGCTGCCTGATCCAATGCCACACTTTTCAACTCTTATTAGTGTGAGCAAAGTTATTGCTATGGTATTGATCCTTACTGTGACTTAACATGTGTCTACACCTCATGATCCTTGTTTGTTACCTCTGTACACTGATGGACTCTGAACCCATCTAACTCTGCTTTCTGCTTTGTTTGGCCCCCTGCGTTTACTGAACTATTCCTTATTCTAACATTGTTTGTTTGTCTAGGGCTGGATTTTCATTCTGTAGTCGAAAGCTTGAGTTGCAAACATCCCAACTGAACTGACCCATTTCAATTGATGTGACGTAGGTCCACATGATTCAAACTCTGCTGGGGGTGGGTGGGGGATGGGGATGGGGGTGGTGGTGGTGGAGTGGAGTGGGGTTTAGAGCAGAGTGGAGGCAGAGGAGGGAACTAGGGAAGGTGGTCAGGTTCCGAGACAGGCAGGTCAGAAGGCTCATCTGGGCTGTCTGAGACTGTGACCCAGACCACCAACAACACTCCCAATCCCCCAATGTTTGACGTGGTGTCAGAAAGCAATCAGCAATATTACTTTTAAAGGGGATAATGATGAGCACTTAAAAAGGAAAATTTGCAGGGATATTACAAAAGAGTAGGATATGGGACAAGTGAATATCCCTTTCAAAAACTGGTCGAGACATGACACAAATGAATGGCCTCCATGTGTCCTACTGGTCCTGTGTGTGATTGTAGGATGTGTATAGGATGGAACACCAGATGAGCTCCACAACTCTTTGAGTAATGTCTGGAAACTCCCACATCCTGATAGGGCAGACTGATCTTTGTTTTAATGACTTTTCTGAAAGACAGCACAACACTCATTGGGGTTGCACTGCAGCGTGAGCCTAACTATTACTCCCAAAAGAAAAAAATTCTGAAGAGTGACTTGGGCCTTCCTGGTGTGACACATTCAGATATAGCTGCTACCTTAAATAAAAAGCCAGAAAACCGTCACTTTAAAACCAAGTGTTAGGGACCTCGGAGGCTGTGACTGTTCCTGCCAATGCGAACAAGGGTTGGCTTAGGTTTACATAGCCGATCGTAGCATGTTCGTAAAATAACTCCACTGCAGGGGAAGCAATTAAGTTGATTCAACGTCAATGCTCATGCTTTTTTTGGGCTATAAACACGGACGTAACACATTATGCTGCCTGATCAGAGTTTCCATGTTGCTATGGTTACTGCCAGAGTGATCAAGAGCTAATTAAACTCGTAATGAAGGGTTAGAAGGGTGGAGATAATGCACACTTACAACTAGCAATGACTAATTCCAGCACTAACTACCGGTAACAATTTAGCATCTAACTTGGAACTGTGTAGCGTTCTGTGAAACTGTGACAAATATGGGCTTCCTGATCTCTAAGGAAGCAGAGGATAGGATAGAACCAATTTGTAGTGGTAATTGATTCAAGGTATTTAACTAACTAGTTGAAGTGCTTAAGATTATTGGAGAAGTTCTTAGGTTCTTCGTACTCTGGAGGAAGAGTCCAGAACAAGAAAGCATGAAATCAAAATTACAGTTCAACCGTTCAGTGGTAATGTCAGGAATGTATTTCATACAGACATGAAAATCCAATAGCATGATATTGAGGCTTGCAGATGGGGCTGAAGTCACTTGCAAATTTCAAAACTGATATTAATATATTTTGTTAGGCGAGTGCATTAATTATTATAGGAGCATTGTGGAGACTGACCCCCTATATGTAAGTTGCCAGATATAGGAAATGTGCATTGGAAGATAGTGGTTTAGTGGTGGCTTCCCTGCAATGGTCATCTAGCGGGCTAGACTAATGCTGTGGGGACACAGGTTCAAATCCCATCACAGCAGCTGGTAATATTTAAATTCAATAAATCTGAAATGCAAAGCTAGTCTCAGTAACAGTGACCATGAGAGTTATCATTGATAATGTAGGCATCCATCCAGATCACTAATACCCTTCAGGGAAGGCAATCTGCTGTCTTTCCCCGGTCTGACCTCCCTAAAGTAAAAACAGCAAAGCTTGCAAATTACACATACTGTTCCTTTGTGTCTTGTACATCTCAGAATAGAGCTCCAACACGTTCACGTAGTGATTTGAACGAAGGCCAGGTGATGACGAGATCCTTGATTGTGATTGTTAACTTGGTCTAATCAGGGAGCCCTGGCTGTCAGATATAAACAGGAGGTCTAGGGATTTGCGGTTTGTCCTCATTTCCCTGAAAACCGGTTGAATGTCAGTGTTTGGGACTTGGCTTTGCCATTCCTTTGTGTCTCTGTCTACAGCTGTAAATGTTAACTGTTTTGTAAACTGTGAATTGTTTAATAAAATTAAAAAAAAACATGATGTTTTGCCTACATCTCAGCACTGCCGCTGTTGCCTGAGCCCTGCCTACACCTAGGCTTGTTGCTGCTGCTACTGCCTGGACCCCAACCACACCTGGGGCCTACCTTAGCTGCTGCTGCCTGGAGCCTGCCTTCACTGCAAAAAAATAAACAGGAGGTTTGGAGAGTCTCTTTATCCTGGATCTGAGATATATGGTCTGAGCTTATGTAATATGCACATGTAAATAAAGATTGATGTGGTGTTGAGATGTATGCATCGTTGGAGTTATTTCAGTTCATAGCGTTTGTTTATTACTAGTTTCTCTCTCTGCTTTACATGTGGCTCCTCTCCGACTCAGTTCAAGGCCATTTAGGGATGTGCATCAAATGCTGACCTGCCTTATGGAAATTATCAGAGAACATTTTAGTGCCCTTTTTATTGTATGGGAAGCAAGACCTTGAACTGAATGGCTTGGTAAGTTATTTCAGAGTCAACCACACTCTTGACTCACATGAAGGCCAGAGAAGGTAAGGATTGCATGAAGCATGTGGGTTTTTACAAATAATTGACAGTGATTATGAGGCTATCTTTTATCTGTATATTATTTTGTTGAATTCAAAATTCACTATCTGGGATTTGAATCTAAATCCTTGGAACCTTAGCTTGGGACTCTGGATTAGTAGCCCAATAACCATAGGTATTTTCATAGAATCCCAATAGTGTGGAAGCAGTGTATTCAGAGTCCACGCCGACCATCTGAAGAGCATTGTGCCCAGACCCACCCACCCTCCCCTACAACCCTACATTTTCCATGGCTAATCCACCTAGCCTCACATCCCTGGATACTGTGGGCAATTTAGCATGGCCAATCTATTTAATTTGCACCTCTTTGGACTGTGAGAAGAAACCGGAGCACCCAGAGGAAACCCACGCAGACACAGGGAGAATGTGCAAACTCCACACAGTCACCCCAGGGTGGAATGGAACTTGTTTCCCTGGCACTGTGAGGCAGCAGTGCTAATCACTGTGCTACCTTAATCAACTTGTTCAGAGTTGTTACTGCATGCATCTGGAGCAGATAGGTCTTGAACCTAAGCTTCCCAGCACAGTGATGGGGCCACTCACACTGCACTGCAAAAGCCCCTTATCCAGTTACATTAAAAATAGACCTCCAAATCAATCACATATTGAGATAACAATGGAGGGCAAGTGTCACTTGAGGATGTTAAAGGTAACAGATTATGATAGTGAAAAAAATGTTCAATTAATTTTCTCAGTTACCATATTATCCTTAAACTGAATTGATCTGTTCACTCATTGCAAATGAAACATGAGAGGAAGTAATGAGCTTGTTCAAGAGCAGGAGCAGCAGGGTCAAAAAATAACTTGGAAGACTGCGAATAAGGAACACTACAGACTGACAGTAATTATTCATACTTACAGTCCCAATGCATTCAGGCAGCACTCAAGCATTTTCACAACATTTCTGTAAGAAAAACTACCCATTTACCATAAAACTTGTTTGCTACTTAAAATACACCGAACAAAAGATTTACTCATTTGCTGTTACATTTCCTCCTTGCAGAAAACAGCTGAATCCAATGAGTGGTGGGAAAGGGAACTTGCACTCTCTACAATAAGAACTTTCTATTGCGCCTTTAACACAATACACCATCCCAAAATGCTTCAAAGCAACTTACAAACAAAATATGACACCGTAGAACATGAGGAGATACCAGGGTGGACTTTGAAAAGCAAATACAGAAATTACTTGAAAAGCTCAGCAAGTCTGGCAGCATCTGTGGAGCGAAATCAGAATTAACTTTTGGGTCCAGTTCTGAGAAAAGGTAATTGGACCCGAAACATTAACTCTGATTTCTCTCTCTCAGATGCTGCCAGACCTGTTGAGCTTTTTCAGCAATTTCTGATCTGTATCTGATTTCTAGCATCCACAGATCTTTTGATTTTAATTTTATTATTTTAAAAAAATTATTCATTTGTGGGCTGTGGGTATGACTGGCTGGACCCAGCATTTATTGTCAGTTCCTAGGTCCCTTGAGAAGGTGGTGTTGAGCTGTCTTCTTGAGCCACCGCAGTTCACCTACTGTGGGTTGATTCATATTGCCATCAGGGAGGGAAATCCATGATTTTGACCCAGCAACAGTGAAGAAACCGTGGTATTTTTCCAAGTCAGGATGGTGAGTGGCTTGGAAATAAACTTGAAGGTGGTGTTGTTCCCATATATCTGCTGCCCTTGACCTTCCAGACAGAAGTGGTCATGGATTTGGAAGGTGCTGTCTGAGGATCTTTGGTGAATTTCTGCAGTGCATCTTGTAGATAGAACACACTACTGCTACTGAGCATCGGTGGTGAAGGGAGTTGATGCTTGTTGATGTAGAGCCAATCAAGCGGGCTGCTTTGTCCTGGATGGTGTCAAATGTTTTGGGATGTGTTTGAAAAGGTTGGTCAAAGAACTTTGAGGAGGGACTTAAACGATCTTCTCTTAAGAGTCAGGTAAGAGTCACACAGGTTCAGGGAGGGAATATTCCAGAGTTTGGGCCCTGGTAGCTGGAGGCAACAGCCATCAATGGTGCAGCAATGAAAACCAGGAATGTTGAAGAGGCCAGATTTGGAGGAGCATAGATATGCCGGAGAACCAGCGAGATAAGACATGGTCATCCTGTGGAGTGATTTGAAAACAAGGATGAGAATTTGAAAGTCAACATGGTTAGAACATAGAACATAGAAAAGTACACCACAGAACAGGCCCTTTGGCACATAATGTTGTGCCGAAGGTTAATCCTAACATAAAATAAAATTACTTCACCTACGCACCCCTCAAAGCACTGCTATTCATGTGCATGTCCAGCAGTCGCTTACATGTCCCTAATGACTCTGCTTCCACCACCACAGCTGGCAACACATTCCATGCATTCACAACTCTCTGTGTAAAGAACCTTTCTCTGATGTCCCCATTATACCTTTCTCCTAGTACCTTAAAACTATGATTCCTCGTACCAGTCAATCCTGCCCTGGGGAAAAGTCTCTGGCTATTTCTTCTATCCATTCCTCTCATTATCTTGTATACCTCAATCAGGTCTCCTCTCTTCTTCTTTCTCTCCAAAGAGAAAAATCTGAGCTTATTCAACCTGTCTTCATACGGTAAGCCCTCCAGTCCAGGCAGGGAGCCAGTGGAATGTTAGTGAACACAGTGGTGATAAGTGAATGGGCAATGGTGCCAATTTGGGCTTGGGAAAATTTTCAAATGACAGAGAGGGGAACAGCACCTTGTTTTAAACTTGGGTACTTTACAGCCTTCAAGACTCAACATTGTGTGCAATCACTTCAGATTTAGGGCGGCACGGTGGCACAGTGGTTAGCACTGCTGCCTCACAGCGCCAGGGACCTGGGTTCAATTCCCGCCTCAGGCGACTGACTGTGTGGAGTTTGCACGTTCTCCCCGTGTCTGCGTGGGTTTCCTCCGGGTGCTCCGGTTTCCTCCCACAGTCACAAAGATGTGCGGGTCAGGTGAATTGGCCATGCTAAATTGCCCGTAGTGTTAGGTAAGGGGTATATGTATGGGTGGGTTGCGCTTCGGCGGGTCGGTGTGGACTTGTTGGGCCGAAGGGCCTGTTTCCACACTGTAAGTAATCTAATCTAATCTAATCTAGATCATGCACATTGCCTTCCATTTTGGTTAGCCCCTTTGCCATCAGCATCTTCTATGTTTGGATTTGCTCTCAGCAAAGCTGACCTAGTTTCCACTATTCCACTATTTACTATCAATGCCTAATCTGTATTGATGTATCATTCCTCGCCTTTCTCTTTTGCTCAGGGTGCCTTCGCCATTTGTTCCACCCCTGCATCCTCCTTCTTTGTGAACAGCATAAAGCCAACATTCTACCACCAACCCCCACCCACCCACTTTAATTCTAAAGCAGAGTCATAGCAGACTCAAAACATCAACTCTGGCTCTCTGTCTATAAATGCTGCTTACTCTGTTGGGTGTCTCATGTACTTTCTGTTTGGATTTCAGAACTCCAGCAAGCATAGCACAATGCTTTTACTTGACTTGCAGATGGCCTCAAGTTCCTGGAGGTTGGAACAGGCCAGATGTCTATTGTTTGGCTGAATAAGATTGGAGATTAGGGGCAAGTCATGTGGTAACACCTCCAGGAACACATTCAAACACAGTTGGCAATCCTAACTTGAACCCTCACACTTTCAGAATGCTTAGAGTTGAGGTTTGGATGAGGTTTGGAGCAGCAAATGAGCTGAGGCAGTGGCAGAGTCAGCTGTTACCACCCAGGAGACACCCTAATGTAGATCATTGAATGGAAAGTTGTCTAATGTGCGTGTGACAGTGAAACACACATTTGGCTATGTAAAGATTCACTTTCTACATCAGTGGTGCAATGTGCCAACACCAAATACTGTTTGCAATATGCATTTCAACAATTCGCTAGTACCTCCCAAACTTGCAACCTCCACCATCTTGAAGGATAAACCAGATGGTGCATGGAATCACCATCACCTCCAAGTATTTTTCTAAGTCAAACACCATCAAGTGGACTTTATCACAATTTCTTTATTCCTTCTGGGTGCTGATTAATATTTTTGAACTTTTTGTCCAACAGTACCATAAGAGTTCATTCATCACGAGTTGCAGCAGTTTGAGAAAGCAGATCATAACTACCTTCCCAAGGGGCCCAGGAATAGGCATTAAATCCTGGGCTTATCTCTAACCCCCATTTCTCATGAATAAATTTCTAAAACTTCTTGCAGTCAGCAGAATGCTATTTATCCAGGAACTGGAGTTGAAAAGCCTATCTCTCTCAACTATGACAGTTCAAGCTAGAGTTGCCAGTGAGACTGAATGTGTTCCTATGACATGTGCCCATTCTCGGCCAAACACATTGCAATGCACTACCTTTCTAAACCAATTGGAATGCAAATAAAAGTCATTACCCAACAAGGTGATGCTTGACTGTCAACCAAACAGACACTTCATAGTGATTGTAATGAGGTCAGCCAAGTGGACCTCATAGAATATGAGTTACCTGATTGGGGCTATTAGCATGGTCCAATCAGGGAGCCTTGGCTGACATTAAAGGGCGAATGTCAGAGATATTGAATGGTGAATGCCTGACTTATAGAGAGGCAGTGCTGTTGCTAAAGACTGTGCTTTGTAAATAAAGGGTGATTGGTAATGGAATGCTGGTCTCTGAAGAGTTATTTTGTCATGTGATTTTTCACCAGGGCTGCACTCAGCAGTGTCCTGGAGATCTTTGACTCCTGGAAAGTCAGTTGGCAACTTGAGATTTGGATTGTTCCCTCACCCTTTTCAAAGAAGAGGCATTGATAAGCTGAATTTTGAAAGTTTCCATTTCAGATCAGTTACACACTTAAACAAATATATTATAATTGTGCACTGTTATGGACCAGTTTAGACCCCCTCAAAACATTTCAAGAAGGTAGCCCAGACACTAACTTTTCCAGTTGTTTTGAGCAGGTGTAGAGTGGATATTCTAGGAGTGATGCAGCTGGTCAAAATCTCTCCGTATTAAACAAAGCAGAATTTATTTACAGAGTACTGAACGAAACACAAACAAAAGAGAACAGAATGCAGAATAACATAACCTATCCAAAATCCCAGCAGACTACCCCAACTTAATGTTCCAAGTGCCTGCAACAGTCCCCATAAACACCCCTTCGGCAAAAAGGTAAAATCAGACACAGGTTCTTATAGGAGTTAGGGAAATGGCAAAGAGATTAAGCATTGAAACTCCTTCCACTGTAGCTGTTTCTTTGGATTCCCCAGGTTAAACTGAACAGCAGCCCCTGAACGGATAGACTGCTAAAACCACAAAATGAAAATAGAGAAAGGCTGAGCTGGGAAAACTGGCCACTCCCCTTTCATTGTACAAGTGTTTTTTTTAGACTTAAAAGCTTCTTCAAATAGATAAAGCCAGACATCTCCAAATCTATGACTTTATGGCTCCTCTGAAAAAAGCCAAGGATAACATAACCTTGTTAAAGAAGCAGCATCATCACATCTCCCCCTTCAAAAAAAACCCATCAATATCCAAAGATGGCTTCATTTTAAAACACCTTAATATTACACTGTTAGTATATGACAATACCCATATACTGTACATTATATTGACCATAAACATGCAAATATACACTATTACAGGCTATTTCAGTCTGTTTATTCCTGCCATTGAACGCCTCCATTTCTCATCCAGGTCTCAGCAATGCGTCAGCAATCACTATTTCTCGTCCTGCCACATACACAAGTTTCAAATTGAACGGCTCTAACAACAATCTCCACCCACACAGTCTGGGATTTTCGTCTTTAACTCTCTCTACAAATTTCAATGGGCTATTTTCAGTTTATATGATTATCTCACATACATTACTGGTAACATAGACTTTGAAATGTTGTATTGCCAACACCAAACTCAAAGTGTCCTTCTTAATTGTTGAATATTTCTTCTGATGAATGTTCAGTTTCCTGGAGAAATACCCGATAGGTCTTTCTTATCATCCTGTTGTCTTCCTGTAACAGCACAGCACCGACACCCTTGCATTGATAGCTACCTTGAATGGCTTTGCGTAATTAGGTGTGGATAATTCTGAGGCATTGGTTAACACAGCTTTCAGGCTGTCAAATGCTTTCTGACAGTCCACTGTCCATTGAAACTTCTTGCCTTTCTTTAGCAATTCAGTGAGTGGAACAGCCACACTGCAAAAATTTGGCACGAATGTCTGATAAAGTCCACACAATTCCAGGAATCATAGTACTGCTGTTTTGGTTGATAGTTTGGGAAACTCCCCCGTTACCTTTGTTTTTGCATTCCATGGGCCATTTGTCCACGTCTAACAATATGGCCCAGTAAAGTGACTTGGACTTTAGCAAATTCACTTATAGCCAGGTTTATTACCAAGCCTGCCTCCCAAAGTCAATCAACAATTTGGATAAATGTTGCAAATGTTCCTTCCATGTGTAACTAAATATCACCAGGTCATCAATATAAACTACCGAATTGGGTAAGCCGGAAATGACCTAATTGGTTAGTCTTTGAAATGTGGCTGGCGTATTTTTCATACCAAATAGCATGACTTTAAACTGATATAGTCCATTCGACATCAAGAAAGCCAAAATAGACTTCACTCTTTTGGACAGAGGTACCTGCCAGTAGCCTCTGAGCAAGTCCAATTTCGAAATATAAGTTTCTTGTCCCACTTTTACAATACAGTCTTGCAAGTGTGGAATCATGTATGCATCAGTCTTTGTAACTGCATTGACTTTGCGATTGTCCACACATAGCTGTTGGGTAGCATCTGGTTTTGGCACTATTACTATGTGTGAGCTCCAGTCACTGCAACTCACTTCAATTATGTTGCCTTGAAGCATGCATTCAAACTCCTTTTGACCCTATACAACTTTAGAGGATTATGCCTGTAAGGATGTTGCTTAATCGGAACAGCATCTCCTATATCTACATCATGCATAGTTTAGTTAGTACTTCCTAGCTTATTTCCACATATTTCCACATGTAATAGCAATAACTCTTTCAGGTCATTTTGATTTTCCTCTGAAAGGTAACTCAATAATTTATCCCAATTTTTGACAACTTCCTCATTGTCCAATTTAATTTGAGGAATGTCCAGTTCAAACTCCTCTGAACTTGGTTCTTCACACACTGTGTTGTAACCAATAACACAGCCTCCTTTTGCTTTCCTTTCCTGTCAAATACCTTTTGAGCATATTCACATGACACACTCTGTGAGATTTCTTTCTGTCTGGCGTCCTTACCAAATAGTTTACCTCGCTCAACCTCCTTTTGACTTGATAAGGTCCACTAAACCTAGCTTTTAAAGGTTCACCTATCACCGGAAGTAACACTAACACCTCATCCCCGATAGTAAAATTGCAAATTTTTGATTTCTTGTCTGCTTTCCGCTTCATTCCATGCTGTAATTCTTTTAAATGCTGTCTTGCTAACTTCCCCACTCTTATCTGTTTCCTAAAATCTGATACATAGTCCAAATAGGTGGTCTCTGAATTCTGACTTAGCAAATTCTCCTTAATCAATTTTAACTGACCTTTCACTTCATACCCAAAAACTAGATCAAATGGACTGAATTTGGTCAATTCATTTGGTGCATCTCTGATGCTAAAAAGTACAAATGGAATTCTGTTGTCCAATCATCTGGATAGTCTTGACTATAAGCCCTCAAAAAGGTCTTTAGCGTCTAATGCCACCTTTCTAGCGCTCCCTGTAATTCTGGATGGTACGCAGTAGATTTGAATTGTTTTATTCTTAAGCTGTCCATAACTTCGTTGAATAATTTTGATGTAAACTTTTACCCTTGATCGGATTGTATCTCTGTGGGTAGTCCATATCTCATGAAAAAATTGAGTAAATCCTCTACAATCTTTTTAGCTGTGATGTTGCATAATGAAATGGCCTCTGGAAATCTAGTGGACACATTCATTATTTTTAACAAGTATTGATTCCCAATTTTTGTTTTAGGTAGGGGTCCTGTGCAATCAATTAAGACTCTTATAAGAGGTTCCTCAAATGCAAGAATAGGAATTAAAGGTATGGGTTTTATTAGTGTCTGTGGTTTTCCAATTACGTGACATGTATGACATGTCTGGCAAAATTCAACTACATCTGTGTGCAGTCAAGGAACGTAAAAATGTTTTTGTATTTTAGTTTGGATTTTCCTCACTTTTTGATGACCCCCAAGTGGTAGCTCAGGTGCCACTTGCAACATCTCCTTTCTGTAACCCTATGTTAACTCTTCCATAAACCCTATAAAGCTATGTAAGAATCCTACTCATTGACTACAGTTGAGCCTTCAACACTATTATGCCCTTGAGTCTGATTACTAAACTTCGTACTCTCGGATTAAGCTCCAGTCTCTGCAACTGGATTCTCAGTTTCCTGACCCAGAGGCCACAATCAGTGAAGATTGGAGACAATATTTCATCGCTACCCGCGCTCAACACTGGAGCTCCCCAGGGGTGTGTACATAGCCCCCTTCTGTATACCCATGATGGCGTTGCCAAATACCAGGCTAATGCCATTTACAAATTCTCTGATGACATCACCATCGTCGGTTGAATCTCAGATGGCGACAAAACAGACTACAAACGGGAGATGTACGGCCTGGAAAAATGGTGCACTGTGAACAATCTAGCTCTCAATGCCAGCAAAACCAAGGAATTCATTACTGACTTTTGGCAGGATGTTGCTCATGCCTCCCGACACATTAACAGCACAGAAGTGGAACAAGTGGAGATTGTCGATCTCCTGGGAGTGGTCATCAACAACATGATTTCTTGGACTCTTCATGTGGATGCGCTGGTTACAAAGGCCCAACAATGTCTACTCTTCCTCAGGCAACTGAGGAAATTTGGCGTGACGGCGAATACCCTTGTCAACTTTTATAGGTGTGCCATCAAGAGCATTCTGTCTGGATGTATCATTACCTGGTATGGCAATTGTACCATTCAAGATCAGAGACAGTTACAGAGAGTAGTGAACTCAGTCTGAACAATCACAAACGCCAACGTCCCATCTATAGTATCCATCTACCAGGCCTGCTGTCAAGGAAAGGCTGTCAGCATCCTTAAAGATCCATCCCACTGGCAATATTTTTCTACAACCTCTACCACTGGAGAGAAGATACAGAAGCCTGAACACACACACCAGCCAGTTTTGCAACAGTTTCTACTCTACTGTTGTTAGAATACTGAATGGACTCACAAACCCTTAACATTCACCTATACCTGTGTTTTTGTTTTTGCTGCTGTTTACCTATTATTTACTATCTATGCTACCTAACTCTGTGATCTGGCAATATTGCTTGCAAGACAAAGCTTTTCACTGTGCCTCGGTACACGTGACAATAAATTCAATTCAATTCAATAACCCACTG
Organism: Hemiscyllium ocellatum; assembly: GCF_020745735.1. Classification (NCBI taxonomy): domain Eukaryota; kingdom Metazoa; phylum Chordata; class Chondrichthyes; order Orectolobiformes; family Hemiscylliidae; genus Hemiscyllium; species Hemiscyllium ocellatum. The sequence continues at coordinate 17,679,518 of NC_083433.1, forward strand.
GCAATACCATTTAATGAACTTCTGTCCCATTTTTCATCTGCCTGAATATGTGATAGTCTCCATTTCTGCATTAAGACATCATTTTTAAGGTAGTATAATTCAGGGATATATTTGGGTTCCTCCTCCATTTATGTCTTTTGATACAATTTCTTTAAATTTTCATCTTTCTGCTATAACTCAGTTAATTTGTTTGAGTTAAATATTGCTACTCTGTCAGCATTTACTCATGTTTTATGTCAACCATTTGATCAAACAGGATCTTTGCTACTTCCACCTCAACTCTCTTATTTATACCCTTTATCTCTCCTGTTTCAACTGGTGATTCTGTGACTTTGTTACCACACAGTCAGGAAAAATCCCAGGAGATACAGTTTTTAATAGTTCAGTTGCCTGCGTCCCCACTGGCTTTTCAACCACAGAAAGCAGCACTCCTACGAGTGAACCATCAAATTATTAACAAGGACAAATTGTATTCCTAGAGCTGAGAGTATGTTCAGTACTCTGACCACGATTTCTCCATTCTTCACTGGACACTCTAACCTCACTCTATATAATCGATCACTTCTTGTCTCACCATGAATTCCCATTACTAGCACTTTTTCTGGCAGTAGTCCTTCAAAGATATATAGTTCCAATTTTTCAACATCAAAGATTGAGGGATCCTGTATCTCTTAATATTGTAACTTCTTTACTTGCTGCCCCTAGCCTATGTGAGTAAACTTTACCATTGCAAGCATATAGTTTAAGAAAATCTTGCACTTCCTCCTTCACCAACTTCTGAGCAGATTGTACATTCTGGTGCAGCTTTTTAGCCTTCACTGTGCTTTATGTTACTACTCCAACAAAATTCATTGGCTTATCCTGTTTTCCTACATCTGGCTTCCCAGTGCTTTATGTAACCCGACAACACTGTGATTTCACATGGCCTACTTAATTGCAGTGAAAACATCAGAGCTTTTTAACTTCTCTTTCCACTTCAAGGGTTACATTTTTACCCTGTGGTAAGTTATCCTTATGATCTTCACTAAGATCTACTTACCCTTACCATATGAAGATTTCTCTTTTCCCCAATTTCTATTCCTCACAGATTGAAATTGATGTTGGAAGCCAAACTTTGATTAATGAACCAACTCATTATCATCAGCTATTTCAGCTGCTAATCGAGCCATTTTAACTCTCTGATCTTCCACATAAGTCCTCACTACCTCAGGAAGTGAATTTTTGAACTCCTCCAAAATAATCATCTCTTTAAGAGCATCTCATAGGTTTGCTCTATTTTTAATGCCTTTTTCCATCTATCAAAATTACTTTGTTTGTTCCTTTCAACTTCAGTGTATGTTTGACCAGGGTGCCTCCTCAGATTCCTGAAATATTTCTGCAGGCTTCTGGCACAAGCTCATATACACTTAAGATGGCTTTCTTCACCTCCTCATGTGCCCCAGATACCTTCTCTGATAGTGATGTGAATACCTCACGAGCTCTACCTACAGGTTTTGTTTGGATCAACAGAACCCACGAGGCCACTGGCCACTGTATCTGTTTAGCCACTTTTTCAAATGAGATGAAAAAGGCTTCCCCATCCTTCTCATCAAATTAAGAAAATGCTTGAATATAATTAAACAGATTCTCACCAGGCCTTTGGCTACCATGGGTTTGCTCATCTTCACTCTCTTCCTCACTAAGCTTATCTTCAGCCTTCATCTCCATCCTTTTAAGCTAACTTTCCTTTCTAAGTGCCAATTTCTGAAGTTCAAACTCTTGCTTTCTTTCTTCCTTTCCTCTCTCCTTTTCTCTCTCTTAACACTTTTTTTTTCTGCTAAAGTGGTGTGTGCTTTTTCTCTTTCCTCTGCTAGACCCTTCCTCTCCTTTTCTATTTATTCAGGTGAAAACCTCCTCTCTCTTTCTTTACCATGTAACATGGCCCTTCTTTCCTTTTCTTTATCTTCTAATTCCTGTTGCCTCGCTTGTAATTTAATTTTTTCTAATTCCACTGCACTTCTCTGTCTCTCTGATATACCCAAGTGCTTGACCAACTCCATTAAAATTTCAGCTTTTCTTCTGTCCCTGGTTAAACCCAATTCTAACCTGTTTGCTAATTCTAAACGTTCATCTTTCCTCTGTCTTTCTATACTTTCTTGACAAATTTGGGAAGCATCTTCAAACCCCAGAATCTCCGAGCAATGTTAAGAGCCATTTCCAAAGATCCCTAAGGGCCTTTCCAGCACATTTGAATGTTGAGCTATTTCGGTAATGACCACATCTTTTATTGGTGACACTGGCAATTTCAGTTCCAGCCTAGTTGCCAATTCCAGCAACTTTGTCTTGTTCACTTTTTGTAAACCCTCAAAATCACTTCTTCCAGTCCCAGAAAACGCTGAGTCACTGAAAGAGCCATTGTTATCCCAAGCATTATTTAAACTGACTGAAATCAACACCCAGAACAAAAGACATCAACACCTCCACTTGCTGCCTTCAAGTCCAGCAACACTAATCCCAAATCAGATCTACAGAACAAATCCTGCAAAGAGCCCCCAATCTGTTATGGCCAGACCCCTCAAGGTAGTCCTGACCCTAACTTTTTCAGTTGTTTTGAGCAGGTGTAGAGTGGATATTCTAGGAGTGATGCAGCTGGTCAAAACTTCTCAAAGCAGAAATTATTTATAGAGTACCGAATGAAACACAAACAAAAGAGAACAGAATACAGAATAACTTAACCTATCCGAAAACCCAACAGACTATCCAAATGCCTGCAACAGTCCCCGTAAACACCCTCTTAGCAAAAAGGTAAAATCAGCCACAGGTTCTTACAGGAGAGAGAGAGATGGCAGAGAGTTTTAGCATGGAACCTCCATCCACTGTAGCTGTTTCTTTGGATTCTCCAGCTTAAATTGACCAGCAGCCCCTGAACGGGCAGACTGCTAAAACCACACACAAAAAAAGAAAAGCTGAGCTGGGACAACTGGCCACTCCCCTTTCATTGTACAAGTGTTTTTGTACAAGTGTTTTTTTTAAACTTAAAAGCTTCTTCAAATAGATGAAGCCAGACATTTCAGAATTCATGACTTTATAACCCCTCTGAAAAAGAAACCAAGGACAACATAACCTGGTTAAAGGAGCAGCATCATCACAACACTCCTGTTATGAACTCCACAAAACCAAACAACAGCTGTGAGAGGAAGCACATGTGAACAGCAATGACTGTTATTGTGGATTCTTTTAATCATGCTTGGAAAACAAAATTGTACAATTATTTCCGAAAATCTTTTGTTGTTAAATTGATTTTTAAGACATATACATAAATTTATTGTAGGTATATTTATACACAAGTTGATCAGCAAACACATAGCCAATCCCAGGATTGTAGCAATTACAACCAAAGTTCGAGGCAGGTTAGTATGGTTTAGAATGACATACCAGGTCATTCCCATTTGTTCAACAATGGTGCAGTCAGGCACAGTGGGGCTCCTGGAAGCCAGTGGTGTGTTTGTTCTGGGACCGAGATGCAAGAGAAGTGCAACCAGAGAGCATTGGAGTAAGCTGAAGATATGCACCTACAGGCTGTTATCTATTGTTATAGATAAATGCCACATAAGTTATTGATCTAAAGAGATAGGAACTAACAGTTAGGTGTCGCAGTAATCGCAGGCAATCACCTATAGAGTCATAGAGTCATAGAGATGTACAGCATGGAAACAGACTCTTCGGTCCAACCCGTCCATGCCAACCAGATATCCCAACCTAATCTAGTCCCATCTGCCAGCACCTGACCCATATCCCTCCAAACCCTTCTTATTCATATACCCATTCAAATGCCTCTTAAATGTTGCAATTATACCAGCCTCCACCACTTCCTCTGGCAGCTCATTCCATACACGTACCACCCTCTAGGTGAAAAGGTTGCCCCATAGGTCTCTTATATTTTTCCCCTCTCACTTTAAACTTATGCCCTCTAGTTCTGGACTCCTTGACCCCAGGAAAAAGACTTTGCCTATTTCCCCTATCCAGGCCCCTCATGATTTTATAAACCTCTATAAGGTCATCCCTCAGCCTCCAACGCTCCAGGGAAAACAGCCCCCGCCTGTTCAGCCTCTCCCTGTAGCTCAAATCCTCCAACCCTGGCAACATCCTTGCAAATCTTTTCTGAACCCTTTCAAGTTTCACAACATGTTTCCAATATGCTGGGGGAATGATTGTAGGAAATTCCGTGTCACTGGTTACAGGTTCTGTGAGGCCTTCTGTGGTTGATGAGCCCCATCCTAGAGCCACATCTTCCACCACACATTTGGCAGGTCTTTCTAGGAGGTGGCATTGGCCTTGAGATCATTGGCATTCCTTTCTCCGGTTCCTTTTCCGTACTTCCTCTTACTGATGAGTGTTCTAAAAGAATTGTGCCCCTTCATACAGAAGGTTCCTCCAAGTCTGTTTCTTCTGAACAAGTGACTCCCATACATTGACATATATGTTGCATTTCTTGAGGGAAGCCTTTAGTGAGCCTTTCAAATGAGCCTTCCATTGTCCTCCCTTCTTTCGAGTGCCACCCTTGAGCTGGGTGAAGAAGATCTACTTTGGTAGTTGGAACTCCGGCATCCGAAGTGGAGTTGGTTTCAGATGGTCATGCTCTTGAAACTAATGCTATTGGCTCTTTCAAGTCCACCCGTCTTCCCATCTTTATGTGGAGAATCAATTTCAAACAGCAATGACTGTACTTCTTAAGGTCTGGAGGTGATGCCTATATGTAGCCCACGATTTAGAAGATGTAAAAGCATGACTGCCTTACAGACAAAGATCTTGCTATATGTGCAGATATTACAGTCATCGAAGATGCTCATCCTTAGGCATCCGAAGATAATGTTCACAGACTGGATGTTATGTGTTATGTGTAAGTGTTTTGGGGAGACACATTCAAAGCTGCAATACAGAGTGATGTGGAATATATCTCGACCAACCTCAAACAGTCCTCTAGTACAAGGCAGCATAGCAGGTAAGAAACAAAACAAATGCTACTGTCTTTCCAAGCTTACAATGTGATTATTTCAGATATCTGAGAATCTAAAGATAGAATGCACAGCAGAAACAAACAGAACTTTATGTCCTTTCTACGTGCCTCCACGGAGCCTATAATTCTAGCTGCTGTTTTCCACAATCTAAATCCAAATGCCAGAGTTGCAGCAGTTATTCCAGTTTTATTCCCTGTTTCCTGGCACTGGTGGGAAGGATGAGACCCAGTGGTTAGCCCAGGTCATGTTAGCAGTGGAAGGTGTTATGAAATACGCAAAGAGTCCTGAGCCAGAGAGAACACAGTCTGCCAATTTTATCAAAGTTAGGCATTGCCTCTTAGCCCACAATTTCCTTCCTGTATTTCTCCAATCCTCTGTTTATTTTGCAGCTTTCCTCAACTCGCTTTGACTCCCACTCTCTGTGGAATCTTATAGCACAGAAACTGATTAGCCTCTGGTGCCGATGCTGACTCTTTGACAGAGACATCCAGTCCACTCCCTCCCCCCACTCCAAACTTTTCCTTTTCCTTCTGAGGTAGATGTCTGTATCTTCAGAAAGCCGTTAACCAGGTTACTGTGAAAGGGTTCTGCAGTCTGGACCTTTTCTTGTTTCTTTTTATCAAATTTCGTGTTTAAACATCTAATGGACCAGATGCTTCTTTATTCATAGTTTCATCACTTTTCTGGCTGGCTGCCTTACTGTAGTGTAGAATCCCTCCAGTGCAGGAAGAGGCCCTGTGGCCCATCAAGTCTGCACTGACTCTCTGAAGACCATCACACCCAGACCATGGCACACCCACCTAACCTGGACTCTGAAAAGAAACCAGAGCACCCAGCAAGAAGCCATGCAGACATGTGGAGAATGCATAAACTCCACACAGAAAGTTGCCTGAGACTGGAATCAAACCCAGGTGCTGTGAGGCAGCAGTGCTAACCACGCGGCTCCCAGTTGCCTCGCAGTTTCTCTCTTGTCACCACTTCTCTGGGAGGTGAAGAACCTTAATGGAGGGCAGTTCAGAGGAAAGGAAAATCAGGATCAAAGAGTAATCTAGACCGTGGAATGGACTTGGTAGTGGGAGACAGGGGTACAGGGAATGGACTAAGTTTCTCAGCATGGTAGGTAACTTTACTGGATATTTATCAGCTCAGAGCAAGGCCATGTAAGGAGTTAAAGGTGAGGACAATGATTTTGAACTCATTAGTGATCCTTTTCCGAGCTGATTACTTTAGCACCATTATTAACTCCCCGCTGTTCAATGAGAAACATCTCTGAATGGTTTGCAGTGTTTAGGATTCTAGGCACGCTTGTAACCTTCCATCAAAACACCCAGCTGGTCTGATGACGCATCAGACAGGAAAATTATGAGATTTAGCCACAAACCTTCCAGAAAGTGCTAGACTGGATCCTGGCTGGGATGGAGATCAGGGGAAAAATCATTCTGGTTGAGTTGAGGCCCCATTGTTAAAATCAAATAAAGATGACGATTCTACATCATGTGAAGAGCAGTGACCTGGCAGTGATTTTCTCTGATTTGGCCAATTAGTGGCCAGAGAATGGCCTGCCATCCAATTAAAGATAGTGGGTGGGCTCTCAAATATTCTGGCATTGAAGAAACAGTGGGCTTCCTTTTCAGGTTAAAGAGTGAGTGGTGCCCTCTCTTCAACATTTTAAAGCTTTAACAAAAAATATAGCCTGAGGTTGCAGCGAAAGCCAGGAAGAGAAGGAAAGTCTCAAAATTCCAGTTGATTCCAAATAAAAGCCCCTAATGACCTTTATGAACTCTTAGATAGTTACTGATTGTATGAGCACTGCTTCATCCCAAATTTGGGAATATGGCTCATGATGGGAGCAGTGCTGCCAAAAACAGGATGACGGCAAACAGATTCATTTTCACACTTCACCACCTCTGTGCTCACCCCATCAGGTGCAAAACTTTCAACCCCATATCATTCAGAAGGTACATATCAAATAAGTAGGTTATGCTCATTGTAGGCTCCTGGATTCTAATGCCCATCTATTGGCATGACTTTAAAGAAATTTTCCATTTTCTTTTCCCATAAGGTTTCTGTTCTTGAGATTTTAACACTGTCAGAAAGCACTTAAATGGTAAGGGATGTCTTCACCCGAGGAATAAGAAGTTGCAACTGCATGGGACAGGCTGGATGGTCTTCATCCAGTCCAGCATTTCCAGTGCACTTGGAAATGGTGATGGACAGAAAAAGACACGATGGTCCAGTCATCTTGCATTGATGACTTATGCATCACAATGCAAAGACTCAGTACCTTGTCTCAGCTCACTGGGAAGAGGCCTCCTGAGAGCAGTGAAACACCAAATTAAACTTCAGGTAAACTTTGGGCAGGGAGAAATCTGAACACATTGGGCTCAATTTTATCAGAAATCGACTAATTAGTGAATTCTACGGAAAGTTTCTCTCTTTGAGCCCTAACGTGATTTCTCATGGCATTCTCTGGGGCCTGCCTTATTACCTATGCACCATAACTCCATGATATTCCACTCATCCAATCATGTTTCTTGCTAGAGACCATTGTTGGGTCTCCTTAAATTCCCAGCACTGGCACCATTTTTAATGCCTATCAGCACACCAGACGAAAAGCATAGGACACATAAGGTGACATGGTTGACACTCCATTGAACATGGAAGTGCAATATATAAATCGCTATTTCGGAACTAAGCTACACTAGTTAGCCTTCCTTAGCCTCATCCCATCTTAGAACCCTGCCTAAGGGAGTGCTACTCTTCCTCCAGTGTCCAGTGTAGTCGAGAGCTAAGTCTTGATAACCGTTATGCTACATTGCTCTCCCTGTTGAAGCCAGGATGATTGTGACTGTCTACGGCCATCACGCTCACAATGACCTCCAATGCATTACTCTCTCTCCTCACTTGCCCTTCACAATTAATGTCCATCTGCATACCAGCCTGCTGCCTCCAATCCCCAGAATATAAGCCCCCAATTTCCCAACAATAACACTGGCCCCTGATGATGCCCATACCCCTTGATTTTCATTGAACCGTCCTCCAGGACTAACTGCAGCCCACTCTACTGACTGACTTGGACAGCCAACCTTCACTGAAGACTGACCACGCCCCTGACTGATATCTGTGCAGTTTCCTGTCTGACAATGAATCTTCAGACTGGTTGCACTGTGTCAGCAAAAATGACTGTGGCCATTCACGTGGACTGCAGTAATACAGACTCCTGACTCTGAGGTGCTCAAGCAGCTGACTGATAATGTAAAAAAAAACTTGATTGAACTGCTTCTGTAGAATCCACACTTTACTTTTGTGTGTCAAGCCCCAACTCTTTGAGTCCAATAGGTTCACCATTACTTTTCTTTCTCTTGTTAATTTTCTTTTGGAATTCCCCAGAATCCTGGGGCATTGTTGCATGGTATTCGAGAATGCTGTTGCATGACAACCATCTTTCCAAACTGGCTATTATTTCTGCGCAAACTCTTAGACCATGAGTGCTGATGAACTACTGACTTCCAAGTTTGGTCATGTTAGCCTCTGTACTGGCAGGTGAAGCAATGGAGTGAGCCATAGCTGTCAAGTTGGAAATAATTGGGACTGGCACTGAGCAAAGCAATTGCTGTCCAAATCTTTTGCTCCTGGTAAACACTCAAGCCAGTAAGTGAGATAACTAGTCTAGTCACACTTAGCTCTGACTGCACTGAGGGAGCACTGTACAACTAGTATATACTGGTGTTAATGTTCCATTCCCATCCCTCTCACCTCTTCATATAACTATTCATTTCCCCATCAGTTGCCCCTTAAATACACCAATACTTTTTGACTCAATTACTTTAGCTCTATTCCTTTGAAGCTGTGACAGAGTTTAACACTGTATCAACAGAATTTGAAAACTTAGATAGGAGTTGTTGTGTTTTAGAAAAGATTTTAAACTAAGTTCTACCCTCTTGCAGGGATCTAAAATGGCACTCCTTCAAAGAAGACCAAAGATTCTCTCCTGGACAATATTATTCCCTCAGTTAGCATCACAAAAAACAAATGTTGTGCACAAAATGGCTGCCTTTATTACACAATCAGAGGTACTTTATTGGATATAAAGTTCTTTTGGAAGTTCTGGGGTTGTGAGAGGCAAGATATAGAAATATAGCCAGACTCTTATTTGTTTAAACCCTTTCATGACCACCAGATATCACAAGGTACTTTATAGTCAGCGAATTGAAGTGTTGGTTAACATTGTAATGTAGGAAACATGGGGAAAGTGAATTGTAGAATATATTGAAAATTAATGATGAGTTTTCCTTTCCTTCTTTATGCATGGTAATTCCAAGCAGCTTAAATCTGCTCCTAAAGATTCAAGATCCATATATCACTGAAGGTGAGCTGAGAAAATCACTTACTTCAAAACCAACTCTGCATTAAATTCAAGTCTTTCTTTCCAGATGTAAAAAAGACTGAAAATCCTTTTCAACTTGGAACAAAAGGTTCTGATTCAAGGTCAGGTGATCTCCTTTTATGTCCAGTTTTATTAAATTCCAAGCAAAAAATGTTTTAAATACCAGGTGCTGATGACATGTTTGAAGGGTGTAGTTAGAGTTACTGAGCCTGAAAGAGAGAGGCAGTTGAATTGGAAATGCACATTTGACGTTGAATCATCACTGCGTTGGTGACTGTATCTTGGTAGATGATGCTGCAACTCCATAACAGACTGACTCAATAACTCTCAGGAGCCAGCATGATACTGCTAACACAAAATGCCAGTGTTAAAACAATATGGAAGTAGGCTTTCAACTCAGTCAGACTGATGGCTTAAAAGTCTTCTTGGGTTGAAGGAATGTACAGCATAGAAACAGGCCTCTCAGCCCAGCCAATGTCAATCCATTCCCATCCCTGTTACCTCTTTAATTCTATTCTTTTCTCCCTCAGGTGTTTATGTATGGTTTCCCTCAAACACATTTACTGCAAATTTATTTTAACCAGTACCTAATGAACTGGCAGTGTTGATAAACCGGCAAAAATTATATTCCTCAAATACCGGAGTGACATCTGAGTAGTTAGTTCAGGGTGTGAGTGAGAAAGCTCTCTGCTGGTAAGTTTTATTTAAATTATTATTCAAGTGATTTATGCTGTAAATAAAGTATAACAGTGACGTGTCTACCCCTTACATTACATTTTTATTACTTAATATATGTTTTTACATGGATTATGTGGATCTTTTAATAAACATTTGATCAACCAGTTAACAAGAACTTACTGTATTATTTGATTCAACTAATTTAATGTCTGATTTTCTGCCTGTTTGAAGCTGTGATGGGATTAAAATGTACTAACAGAATTTGAAAACTTAGATTGAAAGTTCAAGAAAGACGTATCTTAGTTTTCTTTCTACAAAGGCCACTTGATTTTCTTTTTAACAAAGGTCAGAAAGTCAGTTTTGAACAGTTAGTTCATACATTATTTCCAAGGACATATGTGACTTAAGTTAAATGCCTCAGCTACCTGGGGAATCAATTGTTAAATGTTAATGAGGTTGAGTTTTTATGACTTACACAGATAAATGCTTTGGGGCTACTAGCGAGGTTGGGTTGAGAAAAAAGTTAGGTTATCCCTGCAGAAGGGTATTTCTCCAATTTGTAGAAATTTCCAGACTTTGAATGTTTTGTTTGTGGAAGTCTCCAGGTTGTGACACTGGGATTGTGAACAGTTTAGTTTAGGCTCAAACTGTCAGCTTGGAAAAATGGTTATGGAATGGAATTTGGAACTGAGGGCCAAGACGGTAGTTTCTGTCTCCTCAAAATATAATTGGAGGAAATGTTGGCTCAATTATAACTGAACTTTGGATAAGTCAGCATTGAAAGGGTGGCGCTGGAAAAACACAGCAGATCAGGCAGCATCCAAGGAATAGGAGAATCGACATTTCAGGCATAAGCCTGTTATTAGGAATGCTGACTCTCCTGCTCCTCAGATGCTAACTGATCTCTGACTTCTTCAGCATTTGCAGTCCTCACTTTCTCCTGAATGTTAGATAAGTAAGTATGATCATTTAGAGACAGCAGAGAGGTTGTCTAGGCTAAGCTTGGTATCATCAACATACTGTTATGATCCTAGCTGATGTTATTACTCCACAAGTCAGATCTTAGGAAAAGATCTTGCTTGACAGATCAATGTAAAAAAAACCTGATGGTCTTATACTAAAACACAAGCACACAAGGCATCAGATTTGTTTTTAACAATAAAACAGAAGTATGTTACACAAAATAAATAAAAATAAAGATAAGAAAAAACAAATCTATTTAAATATAACAAGCTTGAAAAATTTTCTTACAACCGGTTAAACAAAAGTCTATCTATAAATCACTTTGCAAGTATCAAAAATGGGAGAAATTCTCCTTTCCTGTCAGATCTGTAGGTTGACTTCACTGCTTTTTTTCAGTTCCAGTCCTGTGAGCTGTGAAACCTTTTTCTTTGACTCATACAACTGAGATCTTTAGACTTTCTCAGTTTGAATAACAAGTGCAGATTTCTAAACAAACACTCACGGTCTGGAAGTTTTAACAAACTGAAATCCTTGCTTTGAGGTAACTTATTCCCTTAACTGCTCTCAAGAATTCTTCTCTCTCAGAGAAATTATTCTTACATCTGACTTCTGTCAAGTCCCCTTCAAACTGAAGTTTAACTAAGTTGAAACAAAACTTAGTTAATCCTAGCTTTTCCTAAGCTAATGGCTTAATGTTTTTTCTTCTCCTGTCATAAAACAGAATATAAACAAACATTTATTAACCCTCCACAAGTCATCTGTTCTTTGAAACTTACTGGTTTAAAATCATGGTTCTGAAATTACTGTTCTACGTAATTATTCTAACTCTTCACAAAAAAAAAGACCAACACCTATATGCCACTAGTTTGAGATCTGAACTCTTTAAAAATGATACTTATATAAATTACATATTTGGCACTGGGAGGCAGCAGTGCTAACCACTGAGCCACTGTATCACCCTGTTCTAAATTATCAAAATAAATTATGAACAGCATTGCTCCTGCAGTGATTCTTGTGTAATGTCACTCTGAATGATTATCCTTTAAGGACACTCTTACCTTTTTCAAGAGTGGATAGTCTACTATCCACTCTTAAAAATTGTAAGGACTCCACATGTCCGTACAATTATCATGCGTCCACTGTGTGATGATAATGGATTCTTCCCTCACTTCAACAGATAAGTGATTTAGGGTGGTAGGGTGGCTCAGTGGTTAGCACTGCTGCCTCACAGTGTCAAGGACCCAGGTTCAATTCCCACCTCAGGCGATTGTCTATGTCGAAGTTGCACATTCTCCCCATGTCTGCGTGGGTTTCCTCCCACAATCCAAATATGTGCATATCAGGTGAATTGGCCAGGCTAAATTGCCTGTTGTGATAGGTGCATTAATCAGGAGTAAATGTATGGGAATGGGTCTGGGTGAGTTACTCTTCGGAGGGTCAGTGTGGACTTGCTGAGCCAAAGGGCCTGTTTCCATACTGTAGGGAACCTAATCTAAAATAGAAGTAAGACAATTGCTTTAAAGTCTAGGTTGATATTATTTCATATGATATGAGACAAATCTCAGTTTGCATTACAAATTGCAAATAACTGTATATGAAGACAATATTGGAGGAATGGATGGAGGTTTTGGCTTTGTGCCATGTTCATTTGCCCTGAAGACTTTCTTCCCCTACATGTCAAAACCAGGCGTTTGCTACAAAGATGTAAGGGTTAGTGCTGAGGAGTGCATTAACCACTTCACAGTACAGTGATGTTTTATGCAATTGGGCAGGGGAACACTTTGGATCTCAAAGTCGTAAGACCTAACATGGAGATTTCCCTCATTTGTCTCTGCAACAATGTTGATCACACCAATGTAACTTGCATCGAGTTGCTATCATCCTATAAGCTAAGTGTTGTTTAAGATAAGAGCTTCATCTCATTATTCTACCAAGTCACTTTCCTGTACCACATCACACCGACAAGGAAATTGAGATCCCTACTAGGAAAAGGGATGGTGATAACAAGTTTACCAGACGTACCTTTGACTAAGATGAGGCGTGATGAGGACCCATTGTACAAGACGCTTGATGACAGAGATATCTCCAATTTGCGTCTGTTCAAAATTTCTTTTTCTCGCTGCATTGGCAGCCAGCTTGCAAGCTTTGTGGTTGGCTTTCAGATGGTCTTTTTATTGAAGTTGGGACATTCTGCGGTGTGGGTTCCCACACTCAGCTAGATGTAGAGAAGGGCGTTTAGTATTCGAAGATCCACCATGACAACTTCCACATAAATCCAATGAAGCTTGGCTCAGATGAGTGTGTTCTCGATTCTAGATGGTCCTTGTGGTACCTCATCAAGTAAATGCCTTTTTTGGGCTCTTATGGTGCAGTGGCAGTGTCCCTAACTCCCAACCAGAAGGCCTGGTCTACCACTCTGGACGTGTGTTGTAGCAGTTCTGAACAGGTTGATCAAAATAACAAAACACTTTTTGAAAAACTGCAGTATCTTTGTTCTGTATTTTCCATTTCCTCATCAAATAATTATATCAGCTTAGTAAAGCATATTGTAACTTTATGGAACCCATGTAGATTTTTAAAAGTTCTGTTATATTTTCTGTTTTATTTTATATTTTAGTGTAGATTCCAGCATCTTTCTTATCACTGACATTAGCTGACTGGTTCATAGGTGAAAAGTTTATTCTATCTTCAAAACTGTCTTTAGGAACATTAGCTTTCTGTCAGTCCTCTGTCACTATGCCCTGCTATAGTATGCCTATCTGTTTGCAATACTCATGTAAACTAGGATCTCTGATATCTTCTCCCCAGCTTCCTCCAGAAAGCATACAGACCTGGGAGACTATCCTTTTGCAGTTCTCCTGATTTTTCAGTTATTTTCACTGTAATGTGAAGATAGAGAAAATAACAGCATTATCCTTTTAGGATTCCTCCTCAAATCAAGTATTTGATTCCCTTTAGTGGGCATTTAATATTTTTGTCATTTGTTTTCAATCATTTTTTGGTGAGGACTAGACAGAGATTTTATGAAATCCAGCAGGAAACTCAAGACAAGCTTGTTGACTCAAGAGACAACTTTGAATGTAAATTTGCAAACTCATGCAGTGCTTATGGGTGAATTTTTAGAGGAAAGTTAGCTAAGTCTGTTTTTGCATTGTATAATCAGAATGAGGATGGCAAGAACCTATGTGCGGTGTTTTATAACATGGAGGAGGCTGTTTTGCCCCAGCCACCACAAGGACCTGGCTGATCTAGAAACTCTCCTGCTGGCCACATTGGAAGAGTTTACAGACTGATAATAAACATGTTTGGCAATGCTATGATACACCTTTCCCGGACATCATGTCATGAGATGTGACTCGAACCTAGAGCCCAGAGATAAGGAAACCACTCAATGGCCCACAAGCCTGCCAATGCTATGTACATGGTGAGGTCTTGAAGTGAAGAATCAACAGAGGGCAATGAGAGAGGAGAGATAAAAATGAGACAGCCCCTTCTTGAATGGGCTGTGTGTGATAATAGACACAAATATGATAGCTCAAATCTCCATTCACTGGCAGTTCATAAAACCATAAGAAATATGAACAGGAGTAGACCATTTGGTTCATTGAGCTGCCTGCCATTACAGTAGCATCATGGCTGAACTCAAGACCTCTTTTCTGCATTTTCCCCATAAACCTTGCTTGCCTGACCAGTAAGTCCCAGTGTCTGTCACTCTGCATGAGTTATTCAGTGAATAATGTGGCAAACGAGCTAGAGATTCTCACCCCTGGCTAGGCCCTTCAGGGTTGAAGATTCTGGCATCATATTTACAAGCCGGCTGGAAAGCTCCTGCAAAGCCAACAATCTCCCTGGAGCCTATGGTTGTCGTCCCCAGAAATCCTGCTGAAGAAGTAGAATTGGTTTCCAGGTTTCCTGATGCTGCCTTGTCTTGAGAAAAAGTTGTTTCGAAAAGATCCGCCCTATTCAGGAGGCCATCCCATCAGACCCATCCACTCTGGGAGTAGATTGCAGCATGGGTCAGTGCCATTGGCCGACAGAAAAGGAGTGTGGGCAGAAAAACGAATGTTCTCCCCCACTCAGTATGGGCGCTGTCTGTTCTCTGCTACTTTACACTCACAAGGGCATCACTAACCTCACTCTAATGCAGTACAGACATCACACAAATGGTCTTAGCCTGCAATCATAGCATCATTCTCATGGTTTGCACCCACCTCACCTTCTCATGCTACTAACCTTTCCTGCCCTTAGATAATTGCACTGAAATTCATCTGAGTAATGTTGACATTGAAACCATTGTTGTAAATACCCATCCGGTTCACTCATGTCCTTTAGGGAAAGAAACTGCTGTCCTTACCTGATCTGGCCTACATGTGACTCCAGACACAAGATAGTTGACTCTTAACTGCCCTCTAGGCGATTAGTGATGGGCAATAAATGCTGGCCTAGCCATTCTTACTCACAATCCCATAATGAATAGAAAGACTGTCATCTTTACCTGAACTGGTCTGCACCTTTTCCTTTAGACAATAGACAATAGATGCAGGAGTGTGCCATTTGGCCCTTTGACCCAGCACCACCATTCATTATGATCATGGCTGATCATCCACAATCAGTATCCTGTTCCTGCCTTATCCCCATAATCCTTGATTCCATTATCTTTAAGAGCTCTATCCATCTCTTTCTTGAAAGTATTCAGAGACTTGGCCTCCACTGCCTTCTGGGGCAGAGCATTCCATACACCCACCACTCTCTGGGTGAAGAAGTTTTTCTTTAACTCTTCTAAATGGCCTACCCCTTATTTTGTACAAGATGTATAAGAACACCCAGATCTCATTGTACTTCCCCTTTACCTAACTTGACTCCACTTAGATAGTAATCTGACTTCCTGTTCTTGCCGCCAAAGTGGATAACTGCATCTGCCATGCATCTGTCCACTCACCCAGTCTCTCCAAGTCACCCTGTATTCTCATAACATCCACCTCACATTTCACCCTGCCACCCAGCTTTGTGTCATCAGCAAATTTGCTAATATTACTTTTAATACCTTCATCTATATCATTAATATATATTGTAAACAGCTGTGGTCCCAGCACTGAACCTTGTGGTACCCTATTGGAATGGGACCCATTTATCACTAGTCCTTGCTTCCTTTCAGCCAGCCAATCTTTACTCCAGGTCAGTATTTTGCCCCCAGTACCATGTGGTCTAATTTTGCTCATTAATCTCCTATGTGGGACTTTATCAAAGGCTTTCTGCAAGTCCAGGTACACTACATCCACTGGGTCTCCATTGTCCAGCTTCATAGTAACATCCTCAAAAAAATTGAAGATTATTCAAGCACGATTTCCCCTTCGTTAAGCCATGCTGACTCTGATCTATTCTGTTACTGATATCCAAATGGGTCATAATTCCATCTTTTATAATTGACTCTAGCATCTTTCCCACCACTGACTTTAGGCTAACCGGTCTACAATTCCCTGTTTTCTCTCTCCCCCCTTTGGGTAGGGAAGTTCGAAATTCATGGACATATTTTTAAAGTGAGAGGAGAAAGATTTAAAAGAGGCCCCAGGGTTAACTTTTCTACTCAGAGAATGGTTCTTGTGTGGAATAAACCGCCAGAGAAAATGGGGGTTGTGGGTGCAGTTCCAATACGACATTTGGATAAAATCATGATAAGAAAGATTTGGAGGGATATGGACCAAGCACAGGCCAGTGGGACTAGTTTAGTTTGGGAACATGGTCGATGGTGATGTGTGGGACTGAATTCGTGTATAGGTTTAGACATGAGCACCGTTAGAGTACCATGAGAGAACCAATTGGAGTTTTAGAAGCCACAAATGAATAATGTTTGTTGAATGATCCAGTGCAAACCATCACCAAGTTACCTCAGATGTTTGCAACATTTGGATTATGTTGTGAAACTTGAAAGGATTCAGAAAAGATTTACAAGGATGTTGCCGGGGTTGGAGGATTTGAGCTATAGGGAGAGGCTGAACAAGCTGGGGCTGTTTTCCCTGGAGCGTCGGAGGCTGAGGGGTGACCTTATAGAGGTTTACAAAATTATGAGGGGCATGGATAGGATAAATAGACAAAGTCTTTTCCCTGGGGTCGGGGAGTCCAGAACTAGAGGGCATAGGTTTAGGGTGAGAGGGGAAAGATATAAAAGAGACCTGCACTGAATGCAGTTGGAAGGAAGTGATATGGAGCATGTTTTAAGGGGAAGGAGTAGCTTGTCCCTGCAAGTGTCGTGATGAACAGTGTGTTTCAGGGGATACAACTGTACAAGATACAAGGGAAGAACATCAAAGCAAAGTCGGAGCAGGAGTAATCAAGGGGAACATTGCTGTAGGGGTGGCATGATAAATGAACTATAGTTTACAAACTCTGCGGATGGGGTTTAATTGATACTGCGACTTTCCTGCTGAAGAGACTGCACAGTTCACTGATGACTGTGCATTGTAGCTGCTGCACTGTAGGCGTGGTGTAAATGAATCCTAACAGCATGTGCATCCCCTGATTTCCCCACACAATGTCCTCTTGGAGTCACTGCACTGGAGGCTGAAAATGCCCAGGAGAACATATTGCAGGAGGTTGTCACCCCTACAGATAGCTAGCTATCCAGTTGGAGAGGGAGAATCAGGAATCCTTCAGGCTTGTGGTACACTCAAATTGTTCCTCTAATGTTGAATAATGCCAAACTTGCTGATGCCTTCAGGGAACTGGAGTCGAAAGCCGATCCACAATATTATAGTGTTCACAGAAAACAGAAATATAATAGTCATAGGGGATTTGAGAGTCCAAGGGGATAGACAGGATATGTTGTAACTACCGGCGCGAATCCCACTTGGGGTTTTGCCTCTCTGTGCCAAGATTAAAACGCAGTGAATGCATTTGTAAGGGCAAAGGGACCAAACAGAAATTGTGGTCTATGTGGAACTAATGACTGCAGAAAGAGACGGCTAGCGGTCCTAAGGAGACAGAATTTTAGGAGCTTAGGAGAAAATTAAAGAGTAGGACCACTATCTGGAGTGTCTGACCAGAAAGAAGAGTGCCCCCCGCCCCCCCCAATCTATCACATCCATCAGAAAGTGCACTGGTACTCTCACTTGTGATTCCAAAAAGATTAACATGGCATTCTGGAAATTCTACTCTGAGTTGTATTGTTTGGAGAGTTGTGAGGACAGATTGGCAAAGATGGAGTCCTTTTTTAAGACCTTGGACCTCCCAGGTGTAACTTCAGAGCAGGCACCCTTTCTGAATGCCCCTCTGACAATCCAAGAAATAAAGGAGGTGGTGAGGCAGCTCCAGAGCGGTAAAGTGGTGGTGACAGTGACGTTTCCTGTATTTAAACATTTTTATCACCCCGGCCTTTGGTCAATTATATAAAGCTAATTTTGTGCAGCTGGCAGAGAAGATAAGACAGTACCTTCAGTGCTGGGAGGATCTTCCGATATCCTGGTTGGGATGAATCGTTCCGGTCAAAATGAATGTTCTTCCTTGTTTATTATATACCACATGAATGCTCCCCTTCATGCTGCCCAGGCAATTACTATGGAGACTTTACAGTTGGTTCAGCTCTTTTATCACAGGTGGCCTCCTATTAAACTTACCAAATTGCAGCTTCTGCAGGGGATGGGGCATGTGGACTTTCCAGATTTTGTAGATTAGATTACTTACAGTGTGGAAACAGGCCCTTCGGCCCAGCAAGTCCACACCAACCCTGCGAAGAGCAACCCACCCAGACCCCTTCCCCTACATTTACCTCTTCACCTCACACTATGGGCAATTTAGCATGGCCAATTCACCTAACCTGCATATTTTTGGACAGTGGGAGGAAACCCAAGCAGACACGGGGTGAATGTGCAAACTCCACAGACAGTTGCCTGAGGTGGGAATTGAACCCGGGTCTCGGACGCTGTGAGGCAGCAGTGCTAACCACTGTGCCACCGTGCCAGAAACATCAATGGAGTTCCTGACTATCCTATGTGGCTGACTGGGCCAGCCAGGACCCGGGGTCAATTTGGTTGGACGTCGAGGCCACCCGAGCAGAATGCCCCCTCATTAATTTGTTGCTCGTGGACAAGATGAGGACTGTTATGGACCATTGCAGAAATCCGATTGTCCTTAATATAGTTAAAGCATGGCGAATGATGCGACAAGGTGAGGGTAATTTACAAAAAACTTCCCCTTTCACTCCCAAAGTAGGAATGTTAGGATTCCAGCAGGGGTCAATGGATTTTGGCTTTAAGCTCTGGGAGTCTAGAGGAGTTTCCTGTTTGGAGATTTATTTGAGAGGGAGGTCATGATGTCTTTCGAGCAGTTGAGCCAGAAATATGAGCTATCTAGGAGGGACCTCTTCCGTTATTTTCAGATTAGAGACTTTATACAAAAAAAGACAACATTAATGGTTAGTCCCTATAAGTCTGATGTGGAGAGGAGAGTACTTCGGTCCAAGGGTCCTCTTTCAGTCAGTACCCTCTATCATTTATTAGGGGGTAGTGTCTCGCAGGACATTGAGCCGCTGTGCGGGTTCTGGACTCATGGATTGAAGGTAGAAATCTCGTCAGCAGCTTGGACGGATATTTGGGAGAACGTAAGGAAGATTTCGACTTGCAATAGAATGCAGGCTATACAACTGAAGGTGCTCCACAGGACTTATCTGGTACCAGAGCGGCTTGCAAAATTTAAGACAGGACCATCTCCAACATGCCCCAAATGTGAAACAGATATTGGTATTCTTACTCATTGCTTGTGGTCATGCTACAAGCTTTGTAGGTATTGGGGTGCTATGGCGAGTGTTTTGGAAGGGGTCTTTGTGTCGTCATGAGGGCTGTGTCTGGCGGCCAAGGGCTTCTGGAGGAGGAATTCCCAATAAATATTGGTATGCCAACTGATGTTGCCGGTGATGGGAGCTTTGATCGGGTTTGTGCTGAGTGCTGTAACTTAATTTAGTTTAGTTTACCTTGGTTCCATTCGATTTAATGTAGTTTTTCTTTGTTTAATTTATTTATTGAATTGTATTATGGGTAGAGTTTTTGTCTTTATTCTTTTTCTTTTAAACTGTTTGTATAATAGAGTAGTAGTTTGTTTACTTTTTTGTTGTTATAAGATTGTTGTACTATTTTGTAGTAATTTTGTAATTTTGTAAAAAATTCAAAACCTTTTTCTCAATAAAAATATTTACAAAACAAGAAGAGAAACCCAAATGGAGGGGCAGGGTTACAGGGACCCAATGGTAATGGCAGAGCAATGTCTGGATTATTTCCGTGCGTTGCTGAAGAGTAGGATAAAACAAGTGTTATGACATGGGGGTAACCCCTTCTGCTTAATTTAAAATCAGCAACACAGAAAAGATTTATCCCATGCAGTAATCTGTAAAAATTCGAGTGGCCTAGAGCTATTTAAGGTAAAAATTAACAACTTTATTTTTAAAAGTATAACAGAGAATAAATTAACTAACAAATATTTACAAGTCCTTATTCTAAGCTATCTTTTACCTTCCCTTCTGTAATTCTAGTCCGATAAAACTCCTAGTTATGATTTACAAAACAAACGTCTTATCTCAAACCCGGCCAATTTTCTTTTTCTTGGTATTTTGGTCTTCTTTCCTTCTTCTTGCGGATGCTGCTTTACAGGAACCTTGTAAAAGAGCTATTTTCTGGGCAGTGTGCAGATATCGGTGGCTTGGCAGTTCTCCTCTCAACTGTTCAATTTTCCCTGGTCTTATATCCCCAACTCATCAGATTGTGTCATTGGCTTTTAAGATTGTCAATATACTAAATTCAAACTGGATTGGAGTTTGGTATTTTCCGGGGTATAATTTAAACTGAATGGCCTAATTTGAATCTGTTTTGTCGTTTCCGGACAACCAGCTACCCTAGGTACGCCAGTAGCTAGAGCACATGTTACATTGTTTCTTATTGAGCACACTTGGTGCTGTCACTGCTAGCATTTAAATCTCTTAAAGGTACAGTACATCCACATCTTCATAACACAAGTTAACACGAGGTTTGAAAAATAGAGCTAGAGAGGGGACTTCAGACTCTCGTGACATACAGATCAACTCTGGTCCACTCACCAAGATTGCACTCAACAAATTTCCTTGTTGGAAGTTTAATGAGCATTGTGGAAAGGGTTTAAATTAATTTGACAGCGGGTGAGATTAGCTAACAGAATATTATGAAGGTAAACAAAGGTTTAGAAGTGTTTTAGAATTAGATCAACAGCATAGCTGTACTGAAAAGCTGGTAGAGGCATGATAGGAGTCCTTCTATACTGTATCAACTCTAACTCTGTAAAAGACCTTTAATGCTTCAAGAGGAATTCCACACACCCATTAGTTAGCTGACAAAACTGTATGTCACAATTTCAAGAGTTTCACTCAGAACAAACCTTATTATGCATGAACAAGAATCAAACAAAATAAATGCTTTTATCTTAATATTGTTTGTCTGATTTTCAATCCTTAATTATGAGGGTTGGGCCATAGATATATGGTTTGGGCCATGGATGTAATGGTTTGGTCATGTATGTAGTGGTTTGCCATTCCCTCTTGCAGGATCGCCAACCAGGCTACTCTCCCATGCCAATAGGCATGTTGAAAGGATTTACAGAATGACAATTAAAGTATTTGGCCACATTATGAAAGCACCTTCCATGGTCAACAAGTCCTGATGTTGGACTTGAGCTTCTGGCCCAGAATTGTACATTTCATCACAAGACTTCCTAAGTTAACTCTATTGTTTATAACTTCTCATGAAATGTATTCAATTTCACTTTCACTCACCCTGCTCCAAAATTCTCTTTTCTTACAAAGTCTTGAAAGCCCAGTCACTTTACCTGGAAGCCAAACTAAAAGCTATCCCACTGACCTCCAGTGTTTTCCGTAACTTTCCTTTGTATTCCAGTTAATTCTCTAAGGTAAGGTTCTAAGGTTCCAGCTACATGATCCTCCACATTTTCCATTACAGGCCTCATGATTGTAGATGCCTTAGTTCCTTGTTTGGATTACTGCCAGATCTAAAGGCCTTCCCACATCTTTCTAAACTAAGTTTGCAGAGTGCTTTCTGCCAGAGTCTTTGTGAGGACCAGGTATAGATTTTTTCCATTTTCTGCAAGCTATAGCAAATCCTCCTGCTGCTTTTCCCTCCTGAAATCCAAACTTAGATTCAGCCCCACACAAATTCCATACAGTGAGGAGTGAAGGTTGAATTTTCTCTGCTTGAAATGCGGACCTAACTGACTATCACTTCTTTTTGACTCTTTCAAACCGTGCGGATACAGTCATTATAAAAGCAGAGCTATAACTGGCCCTGTCAGATCCCAAACTGAACTGCTAGCTTCTGTCAGCAAACACGTACAGATATCCAAGATTGTATTCTGAATCACTGTCTCTATGGCATGTGCGGCCTGTTCCCAGGTAGAGATGCAAATTAACTGCTTTGTTTTCCTTGATTTTATGAAACCACATGAATAATTTCTATCTCTAATTGGGTCTTACAACTTTCTCGTCCAGAACTGGATGTTCTGATGTCATCTTGATTTCAATTTTTTAAGTGTGCTGCACACAAAGTTTGTTTGATTTGCATGTACTTCAGGGTTGCTTATCATTCATATACCCTATTATTTACAATTAAAATTTAATTCCCAAAATTAAAAGTAATATTTTAAAACATATAAACTATGAATCAATATTCAAGCATATTGTATCCTGCGCATCCAGCTTGACAAGGAGAGAATCAAATAGATGGACTCAACGCGGCGCAGAATTACAAATCAAAAATTAACCCAGTTCACAAACTCCTGTTCCTTTATCAAAATCCGCTGTGGGCTGGAAGAGATACACTTCTGTTTATGGAGCATAATCTCAGGATATCCCAACAGTTTCACAGCCTAATAGCACTGTTGAAGGGTCGTCACGGTTATGAAATATGGCAATCAGTTTATACACAGTAAACTCCCACAAATAGCGGTGATTAAGGGATGAAAATTGAGACCCCTTGGTCTTCTCAAAAAAACACCCTGGGATCATTTACCTTTCCATAAGGGGGCAATGCTTAATGGTTTAACTAAAATGCTGTTCCCTCTGACAATGCAGCTCTCCCTCAGTAATGCAGTGGGGTGCCAGTTCAAGGGCTGATGAACTTCTGAGCTCAAAGACAGGATTTTGAGCAATGGCCAAAGGAGCCAAAGGTAGAAGGTAACATAGATCTCAGCTGGTGGCAAAACCTGCGAAGACATGGCCAATTAAATAGCCGCTGCCATTGTCACTAATCAAGATCACTGTCTTAATTAAGGAATTTGGTCACCCCTGTCAGAGGAAGACAGCTTAGCAGCCTCAGTAGCACCACCATTAGTGTAGGCCATTGCTGGTGCTGCAACTGCAAAGCAAGGATGTCTCAAAGGCTTTGAACAGAGGCAAGAGGGCTTGAGGCAAGCACACCCCAGAGATTGGGAGGGGTAGTAGCATGTGGAATGAGTGTTTGGGGCAATGTCTCCTGTGAGGGCAACTGAGGTCCCTTCCACAAACCATAAAAGAGGGGGTGGTTCGCTCAGGGATCTGCTAGGAGGTTTCAAGCCCAAATGCCCACAAAGACAGAAAGTGTCCTTAATTGGCCACTTCAGTGGCTCAACATATCTCCATGGCGGTGACTGATGTAGAGCATCACTACCACTGACAAAATGGTTGGCAATGGGAGGGGAGCCGCCACAAGGCTTTCCTGCATCATTTTTCCAGCCTTTCGGCTCATCAGCAATGTGCTGTTGAGTAAGTAGAGTTCTGACAGAAAAAAAATAAAAGAATGTTATTTTGAAATTGTGAATATTCATTATCTTGTCATTTACTCAATTTTCTCTGTTGTTGGCTCCATGTTAAACTTTGCTCTCTAACATTGCTGTGAAAAGCTTCAGCTCGCTCAGGGTTTTACTGATTGCTGTCCTTTGCAGGTTGTCAAGGTGTACCCCATCATTTCAGGATGCATTGTGGGACAGATTAGGTGTGTCACCTGGAAGGAAAGGAAACAGCCATCTTATGTTTTGTTTAATAGCAGGAATGTCAGCTGGATAGAGATGAAGTCCCATTTCGGAGATTTGGGTGTAATTTCACCCACACATCTGGGCCAAAAGACTACAAAAGATGATGCAGGATGGCATTAGGTGTCATGCCTGATGAGAATTCTGATCAATCTTTTTATGTGCAAAAAGACAAGATTGGAATTCACTAAAACACATGGTACGGGGAGGGTGGGTGGGTTAACAGATGGATTGTTTGCGTTGATTCATTCAAATGCAAATTAGATTTCCTGCAGAAAATAACATTTTGGGATACAGTACATGAGTAATTTGAGGCATGACATGTGACAACTGTAGTATGCTCTGAAGGAACAGGTGACTTTAGATCAATGCATCTCAAAGTTCTCCACCACAGGGAACAGGGTTTCCTCACCTCATGTCTGCGATAAAGATTAATGACCATAATTAGTCAGTAACTATGCTATTGCTATATTACATGGTTACCGTGGAAGATGAATGGAGGGAGTTTGATTTTTTTTGTTTCAGAAGTCTCATAATAGTAATCTCAGCTTTCAGCAGTTGATGCTCTTGCAGAGGTGTTAGCGCTCTTGTACCTTGGATGAATGTTTAATCTTCGTTGTGACACTAAAGAGAAACTTTAGCCAAAAGATGATCAGTCTGGGTCAGGTGGGGTGAGGTCAAAGTTCTAGAAATCAGAACCTACCTACATCCCGCTTCAAATAGGAGGGTGGGGAAGGATTAACACTTTAAAAATGATAGTGTGAGCTTCATGGTTATCAAGTTCTTTTTAAATACAACCACTGAGACCCAGATTCCCCAAGCCTTGACGACCTAGCGATAACATTCTGGCATGAGCTGGCAGATGCAGGAGGTCGACTGAGCTGTCCCTCAATCTGAGGATAATATCCACTTAGTCTTGTGGGTTTCTGACAATGCTGTCTCTCGGGCAATTAGGGAAATTCTGGACCAGCTTGTGAAGCCCACATCCCCAAAAGAATTAAAAGAAACTTTGTCAGTTACGATTTCTTCTTTAATGTTGAGCTACAGCATTTTGAGAGTTGCTGAGCCACTGAATTTCACAATTTTTAGCCAACTGAACTGCAGACCAAGTTCCCTGGGTAGGATTATTATAGCCAGAAGCCTACGCACACCAGAGGGAAATATTACTCCATTACATTTTGTATGATTTTCCCTTTGTGTTTTCATGTAGGCGGCATGATGCCAAGGGTAAGCACAAATCCTAATGACCTCTGAAAATCGATGTCAGAAACTGGTCACTGAGGCCATAAAATTCTGTGGAATTCTGCTTGCTGAGGCAAGGGAGAGGAGATAGAGAATAAGGCAATGCAGATTGAAGTGCAAATATAATGAGCCTGTTCCTTCAGAGAAACAGCTTGCTTCTATATTGTGCCTTCCCTGCACTAACGTATGTATCAACATGGAAGCACTGTGTGGAAATTGTATGGCACTCAAAAGAGACATTAGGAAAGTTGACTACTTGTTTGGCTGAAGAAGTAGATGTAAACAGCAGGTCCAAGGAGGGGATGGGGCAGAAAGATTTGGGAAAGGAATTCCTGACTTAAGGAACTGGCATGGACTGCCAATGGATGGCAATGACATTTTTAGGACTAGAAAAGTGGTTCCTCTAAAATAATTTGAACAGTTAGGAGCTTAGTTAAAAAGTAGAACCTCCAAGGTAATAACCTCAAGATTGCTGCTTGAGCCACGGGCAAAGTAGTATACAGGAAATAAAGTCAGTGAGCTAAATGAGTAGCTTAAATATTGGTGGAGAGGAATGGCTTTCAGTTCATGGGGCACTGGCTCCAGTACTGGGATAGAAGGGAGCTGTTCTGGTGGGATGGGTTTCACTTGAACCATGCTGGGTCCAATATCCTGGCAAACTGAGTAGCTACAGTTATACAGCAGGCTTTGAACCAAGTAGAATAGGAGGGTTTGGGTGAGGGGATAATTAGGCTCACAAAGCAAAGGGATATGGTGACTTTGTAGGATAGCTATTTAGGTAACAATGCCCAGAATAGACTGTGTATCCAAACTTAAACAACTGCAACAAGAGGTCAAAAGGGGGAAAAATGTGGTAAAAAATCAAAATTAATAGATCTTCACTTAAATATACATAGCATTCTCACAAAAGAAAAGCTGCTTTAATAAGAGAACCACAGTGGCAAAGTAGTTAGCACAGTTGCCTCACAGTGTCAGGGACCCCAGGTTCAATTCCACCCTTGGACAACAGTCTGCGTGGAGTTTGCACATTCTCCCTGCGTCTGTGTGGGTTTCCTCTGGGTGGTCTGGTTTCCTCCCACAGTGCAAAAGTGTGCAGATTAGGTGAATTGACCATGCTAAATTGCCCACAGTGTCCAAGGATGTAAAGGCTAGGTGGACTAGCCATGGGAAATGTAGGATTATAGCGATTGAATGGGCTGCCCTTAAAAGGTTCATTGTGGACTTCATGGGTTGAATGGCTTGCTTCCACACTGTAGGAATTCCATGATTCTGTAAAGCTTAATGGGTTTGATCTTATGGGCATCATGGAGACACCATTACAAGGAGATCAAAGCTGAAAACTAAATATTCAGGGGTATGTGACTTTTCAGTAGGACAGACAGGAAGGAAAAGTTGAGTGTGGAATAACTTTGTTAGTAAAAGATGGAATAATATGATAGCAAGAAATGGTCTTGATTTGGAATATGTAGAATCTATATGAGTAAAGATAAATGAAAAGAGGAAGGAGACACTGGTGGAAGTAATCAACTGCCCACCCCAAGAGTAGCTAAATTAGAGGACAGTGAATAAATCAGGAGATAATGAGTGCTAATAGCAAAGGTAGTGCATTAATTATGGGTGACTTTGATCTTCCTGTAGATTGGGAAAATCAAATTTGCAGAGGTATCTGTGGAGAAGAATTCACCGAGTATAGTCAGAGCAGTTTCCAAGAACAAAATGTTGTGGATCCAACCAGGGATCAGGCTATTTTGGATCTGGTAATGTGTAATGGCATATTTAGTAAATGATCTCAACATAAATATTCCTTTGGAAACAGTGACTGTGACATGGAGGAATTTAGCATTCAGTTTGAGAGTGAGAAGCCTGGGTCAGAAACATCTGCAGTCAACTTAAATAAGGGTAATTACAAAGGAATGAGGGCAGGATTTGGCTGATATGGACTGGGAAAGGGGTTTAACAAAAACATGATTGATAAATAATGATTCACAGAAAATATTCAAAAGAGGTAGAAGGATTCTGGGAAGATATAAACTAATAGGAGAACTAATGGGGATCAAGTTTTATGAGTTCTCTGGACCTAATGGGATCCATTCTAGGATATTAAAGGAAGTAGCAATAGAGATAATGAATAACCTGGTCATAATATTTCAAGAATTCTTAGATTCTGGGAATGTCCTAGAGAACTGGAAACCTGTAATACACTTTTCTAAAAAGGGAGAGAGACAAGAACAAGGCCAGTTTGCTTGACATCTGTCATTTTGAAAAATATGAGAGTCTTTTATAAAGGGTGCAAGTACTGAGCCTTTATAATCAAGCAGAGTCAGCATGGTTTCATGAAAGGGATATCATGCCTCACAAATTTATTAGACTTCTATAAGGAAGTAACAATTGGGTTAGATAAAGGGGGACCAGTAGATGTCATACGTTTAGATGTTCAAAGGCTGTCCAATAGATATTGCATAGAAGACTATTTCATAACCGAAGAATTCATGGTGTTGGAATTAGTTTATTAGCATGATTGGAGTATTGGCTAATAGAAAAGAAAGATTTGGAATAAAGAGGATATTTTCAGGTTAGCAAACTGTAACAAATGGAGTGGGGTGGCATGGTGGCTCAGTGGCTAGCACTGCTGCCTCACAGTGCCAGGGACCCAGCTTCAATTCCAGCCTCTGGAGACTCTCTGTCTGAAGTTTGCACATTCTCCTCATGTCTGCGTAGATTTCCTCTGGGTGGCTCTGGTTTCCTCCCACAGTCCAAAGAGGTGCAGGTTAGGAAAATTGGCCATGTTAAACTACCCATAGTGTTCAGGGATGTGTAGATTAGGTGCATTAGACAGGGTAAATATAAGGTGGGGGAATGGGTCTGGGTGGATTACTGTTTGGAGTGTTGGGCTGAAGGGCCTGTTTCCACACTATAGGAATTTTATAGAGTGCCTCTGGGATCATAATTATTTACAAAATACATTAATAATTTGGATGAGGGAAGTGTACAATAGCCAGGTTTGCAGATGACACAGAAAGAAGGTGGAAAGGTAATTGGTGAGGATGACACAAAGAGTCTACAGACGGATATAGATTAAGTAATTCGACACAAACTTAGCAGATGGGATATAACATTGAAAAATATGAAGTTATACACTTTAGCAGGAAGAATAGAAGAGCTGAATACTATTTAAATGGAGAAAGACTACAGAGAGCTGTTGCTTTCTACAGATAGATTGGGAGGTTCTTGTGCATCAATCATGTAAAGTCAACATCCAAGTTCAGTGGGTAATAGGGAAAGCAAATGGACTTTTGGGCTTTATTTTAGAGTGAATAGATATAAAACTAGATTTATAAGAGTATATATAAAATAGATATATGTAAAAATAGATATATAAGAGGGAATAGATACTAAACCTATACAAGGAACTTGTCAGACCACCTAGAATGCTGCAAACAGTTCTGGTCCATTTGCCTAAGGAAAATATACTTGCATTGGAGGCAGTCCAGAGAAAATTCACTAGATTTAATTAGATTCCCTACAGTTTGGAAACAGGCCCTTCAGCCCAATAAGTCCATACCGACTCTCCGAAGAGTAACCCACCAGACCCATTTCCCTCTGACTAATGCACCTAAGACTACGGGCAATTTAGCATGGCCAATTCACCTGACCTGCACATCTTTGGACAGTGGGAGGAAACTGGAGCACGCAGAGGAAATCCACGCAGACATGGGGAGAATGTGCAAACTTCACACAGACAGTCACCCAAGGCTGGAATTGAACCTGGGTTCCTGGTGCTGTGAGGCAGCAGTACTAACCACTGAGCTAGGTTATGGAAAGGTTATGGAGGGATTTTCTAATGAGGAGAGCTTGGGTAGGTTCAGCCTGTACTCATTGGAATTTCGATGACAGGGACCTTATCAAAACATAAAAGTCTTAGGGGGCTTGACAGGTTAGATGCAGAGAGGTTGCTTTTTCTTGTGGGAGAGTCTGGGGCCAATGTGCATAATCTCAGAGTTAGGTTCACCTACTTAAGACAGATTTGAGGAAGAATTTATTCTGTTAGAAGGTAGTGAATCTGTAGAATTCTTTATTTGACAGAACTATGAAGTTAGGATCATTAAGAATATTCAAGACAGAAACTGACAGATTTTTAATCAGTAAGGGAATCAAGGCTCATGGGGATAAGGCAACGAAGTGTAGTTCAGAATGATCAGATCAGTCATGATCTCATTGAATAGCAGAGTAGACGCGATGGGCCAAACAGTCTATTTCTGCTCCTATATCATTTGGTCTTATGGTCAGAAATTTGCAAGAGGATCATAATGACGGGTTCTGATGAAGAAAGATGGGAGGACGTTTGAGCAGAGCATAAATAGATTGGTTGGGCCAAATGGTCTATTTTTGTACCATATTCCATAAATAACCCTATGAAACATATTAACATTTCTTCAGCAGTATTGAGTTAAAAACCTGAAATTTTCTCCATAACAGCATTGTAGGACCACTTTGCTGAACAGACAGTCGCGGTTCAAGAAGACCCATGATTTCCTAGTCAAAGACGAATAAAAATAAGCCACCAGAAACAAGTGAGGTGAAATCAGTCATCTGCATTAACTGAATTGCCTGACAATTGCCAATAGTCCCAACCTGAGTGGTGATTCCCTGCACAGAGACCCCATTTGCATTAATTACATTGCTTTGCTAATCCTGAAGTACTGGGGGAAGGAATGTATCGTTGTACGTCTTATGTTTTGAGAACTGAGCAGTATGAAACCAACTGAGTACCTTGTGAAATAAATCAGTGCATGGGTGCCAGAAGTGCTAAAATTAAAAACTGGTGACTTAAATTGTTGTGACAAAATTAACACCATTGACAACTTATGAGTGAAACCTAGCACGGAACTAGAATTTTACACAGGAAGGTGAACTAAGATTTATCCCAGATGCTCTTGGAAAAGAAAGAGTCAAATGGCACAACCATCTTCCCCTGTAGTCAGTGTGAAAACCATTAATATCTGAGTCAGCAACTGAAGGAAGATGTGGACAATTATAACAACTTAAGATTTTCTGCTGATTAAATTTTGCTTTTACACATATATGGCAATATGTATTCAACTGAAGAAATATGTCCATGAACTTTGGCTACAGTTTTGAAGAGCTTTTCAGATACCTATGATTGCCAAATGATAAAATAGCGTTAGGAATCAGAAACAATCTTGGGAGAGACACAAAGAGAGTCAGCAGAATTTATGGCTCCCTCCTTTTTGATTAGATTAGATTTCCTACAGTGTGGAACAGGCCATTTGGCCCAACAAGTGCACATCGACCCTCCAAGGAATAACCCACCAGACCCATTTCCGTCTGACTAATGCAGCTAATACTATGGGCAATTTAGCTTGGCCAATCCACCTGACCTGCACATCTTTGGATTGGGGGAGGAAACCCATGCAGACACAGGGAGAATGTACAAACTCCACACAGACAGTCACTCGAGGATAGAACTGAACCCAGGTCCCTGGCACTGTGAAGCTGCAGTGCTAACCACTGAGCGACCATGTTGCCCCATTGTGGGTAGTTTTGGAGGTTAGGTGGTATGGGACCCGACAGGATGAAGATCCTCTCACCTCTCTAGATTAAGACCAAAATGGGAATTATGATGAGTGGCCTTCCTGCCTGGAGGACATTTGAAACTCTTAAATGGCCACTTTAAGGCTACTGAAGGCATTCGTTCAGCCAATGCTGCTGTCAAACAAATCATTGTCAGAGGAGAACAGAAAACATTACAGTGCAGTACAGGCCCTTCAGCCCTCGATGTTGCGCCGACCTGTCATACCAATCTGAAGCCCATCTAACCTATACTATTCCATGTACGTCCATATGTTTGTCCAAAGACGACTTAAATGCACTTAAAGTCGGTGAATCTACTACCGTTGCAGGCAAAGCATTCCATACCCTTACTACTCTCTGAGTAAAGAAACTACCTCTGACACCTGTCCTATATCTATCACCCCTCAATTTGAAGCTATGCCCCCTCGTGCTCGCCATCACCATACTTGGAAAAAACCTCTCCCTGTCCACCCTATCTAATCATCTGATTATCTTATATGTGTCTATTGAGTCACCTCTCAACCTTCTTCTCTCCAACGAAAACAGCCTCAAGTCCCTCAGCCTTTCCTCATAAGACCTCCCCTCTATACCAGGCAACATCCTGATAAATCTCCTCTGCACCCTTTCCAAAGCTTCCACATCCTTCTTATAATGCAGTGACCAGAACTGTACACAATACTCCAAGTGCAGCCGCACCAGAGTTTTGTACAGCTGTAGCATAACTTCATGGTTCCAGAACTCGAACACTCTATTAGTAAAAGCTAAAACACTGTATGCCTTCTTAACAACCCTGTCAACCTGGGTGGCAACTTTCAAGGATCTGTGTATCTGGACACCGAGATCTCTCTGCTCATCGACACTATCAAGAATCTTACCATTAGCCAAGTACTTTACATTCCAGTTACACCGACCAAAGTGAATCACCTCACGCTTGTCCGCATTAAACTCCATTTGCCACCTCTCAGCCCAGTTCTGCAGCTTATCTATATCTCTCTGTAACCTACAACATCCTTCATCACTATCCACAACTCCACCGACCTGAGTGTCATCTGCGAATTTACTAACCTACCCTTCTATGCCCTCATCCAGGTCATTTATAAAAATGACGAACAGCAGTGGACCCAACACTGACCTTTGCGGTACACCACTAGTAACTGGACTCCAGGATGAACATTTCCCATCAACCACCACCCTGTCTTCTTTCAGCAAGCTGTGCGGGGGAGGGGGGGTGGGAGGGGGGCACGGTGGCACAGTGGTTAGCACTGCTGCCTCACAGTACTAGAGACCCAGGTTCAATTCCTGCCTCAGGTAACTGTCTGTGTGGAGTTTGCACATTCTCCCTGTGTCTGCGTGGGTTTCCTCCGGGTGCTCCAGTTTCTTCCCACAGTCCAAAAATGTGCAGGTTAAGTGAATTGGCCAGGCTAAATTGCCCGTAGTGTTAGGTGTAGGGGAATGGGTCTGGGTGGGTTGCTCTTCGGAGGGTTGGCGTGGAATTGTTGGGCCGAAG
Organism: Hemiscyllium ocellatum; assembly: GCF_020745735.1. NCBI lineage: Eukaryota > Metazoa > Chordata > Chondrichthyes > Orectolobiformes > Hemiscylliidae > Hemiscyllium > Hemiscyllium ocellatum. The sequence continues at coordinate 17,711,916 of NC_083433.1, forward strand.
GGCCTGTTTCCACACTGTAAGTAACCTAATCAATTACTGATCTCATTCTCATTCCTCTGCATTTTGTACTACTGTGGGGAACCTTATCGAATGCTTTGCCGAAATCCATATACACCACATCAACCAGTTTACTCTCATCTATCTATTTGGTCACCTTCTCAAAGAATTCAATAAGGTTTGTGAGGCACGTCCTACCCTTCACAAAACTATGCTGACTAACCCTAATCAAATTATTATTTTCTAGATGATTATAAATCCTATCTCTTACAACCTTTTCCAACACTTGACAAATAACTGAAGTAAGGCTCACTGGTCTATAATTACCAGGGTTGTCTCTGCTCTCCTTCTTGAATAGGGGAACCACATTTGCTATCCTCCAGTCTTCTGGCACTATTCCCGTAGACAATGACGATTTAAAGATCAATGTCAAAGGCTTGGCAATCTCCTCCCTGGCTTCCCAGAGGATCCTAGGATAAATCCCATCTGGCCCAGGGGACTTATTTATTTTCACGCTCTGCAGGATTTCTAATACCTCTTCCTTGTGATCCTCAATCACACCTAGTCTAGTAGCCTGTATCTCAGTATTCTCCTCGACAACATTGTCGTTTTCTAGAGTGAATACTGTCGAAAAATATTCGTTTAGTGCTTCCCCTATCTCCTCTGACTCCACACACAATTTCCCACTACTATCCTTGATTGGCCCTGATCTTACTCTTGTCATTCTTTTCTTCCTTATATACCTATAGAAAGTCTTAGGGTTTACCCTGATCCAATCTGCCAACAACTTCTCATGTCTCTTCCTGGCTCTTCTGAGCTCTCTCTTTAGGTCTATCCTGGCTACCTTGTAATTCTCAAGTGCCCCAACTGAGCCTTCACATCTCATCCTAACATAAGCCTTCTTCTTCCTCTTGACCAGAGATTCCATTTCCTTCATAAACTACGGCTCCCGTGCTCTACAGCTTTCTCCCTGCCTGACAGGTAAATACTTATGTAGAACACTCAGGAGCTTTTCCTTGTTTAAAGTTTGAGAGAAGATTTGTAGCTCGGGTGCTCATTGCTGTGGTTCTGTTCGCCGAGATGGGAATTTGTGTTGCAGACGTTTCGTCCCCTGTCTAGGTGACATCCTCAGTGCTTGGGAGCCTCCTGTGAAGTGCTTCTGTGATACTTCCTCCGCCATTTGTAGTGGTTTGAATCTGCCGCTTCCGGTTGTCAGTCCCAGCTGTCCGTTGCAGTGGACAGTATATTGGGTCCAGGTCGATGTGCTTATTGATTGAATCCAATCAATAAGCACATCGACCTGGACCCAATATACTGTCCACTGCAACGGACAGCTGGGACTGACAACCGGAAGCGGCAGATTCAAACCACTACAAATGGCGGAGGAAGTATCACAGAAGCACTTCACAGGAGGCTCCCAAGCACTGAGGATGTCACCTAGACAGGGGATGAAATGTCTGCAACACAAATTCCCAGCTGGGCGAACAGAACCACAACAGCTTTTCCTTGAACAAGCTCCACATTTCTAATGTGCCCATCCCCTGCAGTTTTCTTCCCCATCCTATGCTTCCTAAATCTTGCCTAACCGCATCGTAATTGCCTTTCTCCCAGCTGTAACGCTTGCCCGGTGGTATACACCTATCCTTTCCATCATTAAAGTAAACATAACAGAATTGTGATCGCTATCACCAAAGTGCTCACGTACTTCCAAGTCTAACACCTGGCCAGGCTCGTTACACAGTACCAAATCTAATGTGGTTTCACCCCTTGTTGGCCTGTCTACATACTGCATCAGGAAGCCCTCCTGCACACACTGGACAAAAACTGACCCATCTATTATGCTCGTAGTATTGTGTTCCCAGTCAATATTTGGAAAGTTGAACTCCCCCATGACAACTACCCTGTCTCTCTCACTTCTAACGAGAATCATCTTTGCTATCATTTTCTCTACATCTCTGGAACTATTTGGAGGCCTAAAGAAAACTCCCAACAGGGTGACCTCTCCTTTCCTGTTTCTAACCTCAGCCCATACTACCTCAGTTGATGAGTCTCCAAACATCCTTTCTGCAACTGCAATACTGTCCTTGACCAACAATGCCACACCACCCCCTCTTTTACCAACTTCTCTGTTCTTACTGAAATGTCTAAATCCTTGAACCTGCAACAAACATTCCTGTCCCTGCTCTATCCATGTCTCCAAAATGGCCACAATATCAAAGTCCCAGGTACCAACCCAAGCTGCAAGTTCATCCACCTTATTCTGGATGCTCTTGGTGTTGAAGTAGACACACTTCAAACCAACTTCTTGCTTGCTGGTGCCATCTTGCGTCCCTGAAACTTGATTTCGGACCTCCCTACTCTCAACCTTTTCTATACTCGAACTATAATTTTGGTTCTCATCCCCCTGCTGGATTAGTTTAAACACACCCCAATAGCCTTAGCGAATTTCCCCCCAGGATATTGGTACCCCTCTGGCTCAGATGAAGAATATCCTGTTTGTAGAGGTCCCACCTATCCCAGAAAGAGCCCCAATTATCCAAGAATCCAAAATCCCATGTCCTGCACCATCTCTGTAGCCACGTGTTCAACTCTTCTCTCTCCCTATTCCTCGCCTCACTAGCACATGGCACGGGCAACAAACCAGAGACAACAACTCTGTTCGTCCTAGCTCTAAGCTTTCATCCTAGCTCCCTGAATTTCTGCCTTAAATCCCCATTTCTCTTCCTACCTATGTTGTTGTTGCCTATGTGGACCATGACTTGCGGCTGCTCCTCCTCCCCCTTAAGGATCCCAAAAACATGATCAGAGACATCACGAACCCTGGCACCTGGGAGGCAACACATGAACCGTGAGTCTCTCTCATCCCCACAGAACCTCCTATCTGTCCCCCTAACTGTGGAGTCCCCAATGACTACTGCTCTGCTCCTATTTCCCCTTCCCTTCTGAGCAGCAGGGACAGACTCTGTGCCAGAGCCCTGTGCCTCACTGCTTTCCCCTGGTCTGTCATTCCCCCCAACAGTATCCAAAACAGTATACTTATTGTTGAGGGGAATGGCCACAGGGAATCCTTGCACTGCCTGCCAGTTCCCTTTCTGTCCTCTGATTGTAACCCATCTAGCTTTTTCTTGTACCTGAGGAATGACTACCTCCTTGTAACTCCTCTCAATAACCCCCTCTGCCTCCCGAAAGATCCGAAGTTCATCCAGCTCCAGCTCCAGTTCCCTAACGCAGTTTTCGCGGAGCTGGAGTTGGGTGCACTTCCCGCAGATGTAGTCAGCAGGGACACTAGTGGTGACCCTTACCTCCCACATTCTGCAGAAGAAACATTCAACTGTCCTCACCTCCATTCCCACTTTTCTAAATTCCCAAAGAGACTGTTGAAAAATAAGGAATAAAAAATAAATTTGTTACCTTACCAATCTGGAGCACAGAACCTTTTTTTCTGGTTAGAGGAGGAGGATGGGTGGAAGACACTACCCGAGTAGTGTTTCAGGTAACGTAACTACACAAATATATGACTTCCCATAATTCCTTTACCCCTCCCTCGTACCTCTCAGCAAATGGAGGCCCGACTCATGAGGTAAGTCCCTTTTAATGCAGGAAAACTCACCCTTCCTGGCAGCCCTCACTTCACCACTCCTTCTCTCCTCGCCGCTCTGGCAAAATGGAGGCTGCACAAAAAAACCTGCCAGGTTTTCCTCAGAGTTCTGGAGGAGGATGGTGTGTGTATATGGAGTGGCTTGAGCTCCCTTGTTCTCAGCACTCGGTGCCCTATCAAGGTTCCTACCATCAGAAAGTTGGAGTCTCTCAGGAGACCACCATCTATTCTTGCTGTGGCACTCCTTCAGCCCCAGTCTACTGTGATCCCCCACACTGCAAACTATCCCTCCTTCCCATCCCACGAGCATTTCTGGAAGATCCATTGTTGATCCTTTGGGCAGATCCTGCTGTAGTCATGGAGTCATAGAGGTTCACAGCATGGAAACAGGCACTTTGGTCCCACTTGTCCATACCACCTGGTTTTCAAGGTTAGTTAGTCCCATTTGCCTGCATTTGGTCTATATCTGTCTAAACCTATCCATCCATGTATCTGTCCAAATATTTCTTAAATGACAAAATTGTACTTGTTTCCATAACTACCTCTGGCAGCCTGTGCCAGACACTGATCACCTTCTGTGTGAAATACTTGCCCCTCTGGACCTTTTTGTATCCCTCCCTTTTACCTTAAACCTATAGCCTTTAACTTTCTACCTTATCAATACCTCTCATGATTTTATAGACTTCTATTAGATCACCCCTCATTCCTCTATATTCCAGGGAAAAAAGTCCCACTCTATCCAAACTGTCCTTATAAATCAAACCCTCCAGTCTGGGTTTTCTGAACTCTTTCAGGTTTAATTATGTCCTTTCTCTAGTATATACTGGCAGTGACCAACACCAACCACCCCCCCCAGTAGTAACAATATCACCATTGCAGTGCTGTTGGCCTCTAGCTGGTAAGCAGCTCTCCAGTATTGGACATCGAACCTAGTCATGATAGTGTAGCAATGAACTGACCTCACAGGAGCCAGGAGTCCAGGAGATTTCTGATTTGGTTGTTACAACACAGGGTAATCTAATTTAAAACCACTGACACAGAAAAGATTTATCCCATGTAGTAATCCGTAAAAATTCAAGTGGCCAAGAACTATGTAAAGTAAAAATTAACAACTTTATTGCTTAAAGTATAGCAGAGGATAATTAACTAACCATTATTAACAATTTCTTTTTCTAACCTATCTTTTACCTTCCTTTCTATAATACTAGTCCAATAAAACTCCCAATTAAGATTTACAAAACGACACTTCTTATCTCAAAACCAGACAGCTGTTTTTCAGATACACCTGTGTCTTCTTTTCTCCTTGTTAGGAATTTTTGCGTTACAGGTTACTGATTGAAAAAGTACTTTTAAGAGATATAGTTTTTCAAGCAGTCTGTTGCATGCTAGGAGTTGGCAGTTCTCCTCTGCACTAACCTGCTGTGGTCTCCATTTCCGTCTGAGGATTCTATCTTTCAGATAATAATCCTCTGGAATATTCTCCGCCTCCTTTTCAGAGCGTATATATATATATATATATATACATCCACATATATATCTTTAATCGTTTTGTCTTGCTGTTGCAAGTCTCTTAGGCTTTCAGGACTAAACACCTCTGTCTGACCCTCTGCCTGTTCAAGTTTTTCCTGCACCATTGCATCAAACAGGGTATCTGCTAACTGAATCTCAATTCCTTCATCTTTCTCTTTACTTTTCACTTCGTGTTGTGACTTATGATAGTGACATCTGGTTACCACACAGTCTGGAAAAATACCAGGATATTTCTGTTTTAACCCCTCAGTTTCTTGGTTTTCCTTGGGCTTCTCCACAACAAGGGGTGTCACTCCCATTTTGGATCCTGCCAAATCATTCCCAAGAACAAACTGAAATACTGGAACTGACGCTCTGTCAATCACTCCCACTGTAACTTCCCCAGTCTTAAGTTGGCACTCCAACTTGATCTTACATAGAGGAACGTTAGATTTCTGTCCATCTATCCCACAAATTACCATATTCGTGGGTAACAGATCAGAAAGAGTGCATATTCACTCATCCTCTACTATCAGCGACTGGTTAGATTCGGTATCTCTCAGAATGATAACTTCTTGTCCTTCTCCCCCTGTTCTTTCTGAGTAAACTATCCACAGAGGCAGATTCTTTGTACAGAATGGGTACTAACTCCATACCCAGCCCCTGCCGAGGCTGTGCACTCTCCTGTAGCTCCTCGGCTCTTCCTGGGGTCTCCTTTACGACCTGCGCTAATGCCACTGGCTTAGCTTCTGTTACCACATCTTTTCCGACAGTGCCTTTCTTTAATAACCAGCACTGTGTCTTTACATGTCCCACTTTAACACAGTGGAAACACCTGAGGCCTTTCACCTCCTTTCCACCCTCTTGGGCTTCTTTTTTTATCCTGTGGTAAAATCTTACCAGTGCTTTCTACTCTTGGTTTAGTAGTGTAGAATCTCCTCTTCTCCCAACTCTATCCCTTACAGGATGAAGTTCTAGCTGGAAGCTTGTCTTATCCACCAGCATGTACTCATTTGCCAATTCTGCTGCCCTTCTCACTTGCTGAACTTTCTGTTCCTCCATCTCTGGAAGTGAGCTTTAAACTCCTCCAGCAGAATAATCTCTCTTAGAGCCTCAAATGTCCTATCTATTTTCAAACCACACACCTGTTGATCAAAATTACTATGTTTAATTCTTTTGAACTCAACAAAAGTCTGACCTGGTTCCTTCTTTGTTTTTCTGAACCACTGTCTATATGCTTCTGGTACCAAATCATAAGCACTTAAAATAGCCTGTTTAACCTCTTCATAATCTCTTGACACCTCATCTAACAGTGTGGCAAATACCTCACTAGCTTTGCTTACCAGTTTAGTCTGAATTAGCATTGCCCATAAATCCTCAGACCACACCATCTGCCTAGCCAATTTTTCAAATGAAATAAAGAAAGCTTCAACATCTTTCTCAACAAAATGTGGCAAAGTTTTGGCATATTTATATATATCACTACCTTCTCTTTTAATCTCCATCCTATTAACTTGACTTTGCTGACTAAATCGCAACTTCTCAAGTTCAAATTCTCTCTTTCTCTCTCTTCTCTCTCTCTCTCTCTCCCTTTCTTCCCTCTCTCTTTGCTCAGCCAAGAACTTGTCTCTCTTTTTCCTCTCTTTTTTACTCTGTCTCTCTCTTTTTCTTAGCTCTCTCTCTTTTTCTCTCTCCCTTTGTTTATCTTCTACCTGCATTTTCCTCAATTGTAATTTAAGTTTTCTAGCTCTTCTGCACTTGTCTGTTTTTCTGACACACCTAAGTAATTCACTTACAATTTCAGCTTTACTTTTGTCCTTGGTAATCCCAAATCTAACTTCTTTGTTAATTCTAAAAGAATGGCCTTTATCTTTCCTTCTAAACTTTCTTGGCAAATTTAAATTTAAATTTTAATTCAAAACCTCACGAGAGCCAGGAGTCCAGGGGATACCCTTTCTGATTTGGCACTTTATTCCATTGGGACTCCCAGAGAACATGTTGGCACCATCGGATGCCACCATTGCAGAAAACAGGACCCAAACAACAGCATTAAATTCCACCCACTGAGTGTGATAGAGAGAAAGAGAAGGGAGAGACAGAGAGATAGAGAAGGAGACATAGCGAGAAGGCCAACTGAGAAAGCTAGACAATAACCTTAGGGATGCTGTATTATCAGAGAAAAGCAGTATCCTAGGTCCAACCATCATCAGCTGCTTTTCAGTCTTCACTTTCCCTCCATGATGAAGTCAGAGTAAGGATGCACACTGATGATTGTCCAACATTTAGTACAGTTCTCAATTCTTGTGTTAATGAAGCAGCTCATGCCTTGATGGCTCTCGTTGGCCAGAAACTTAACTGAACAACTGTGTAAATACAGTGCCTACAAGAATAGGACAAAGACTTCCCTCTTGATAAAACGTTAGGTAAAAACAATGACTGCAGATGCTGGAAACCAGAGTTTAGATTAGAGTGGTGCTGGAAAAGCACAGCAGTTCAGGCAGCGTCCGAGGAGCAGGAAAATCGACGTTTCAGGCAAAAGCCCTTCATCAGGAATACAGGCAGAGTGCCTGAAGGGTGGAGAGATAAATGAGAGGAGGGTGGGGGTGGGGAGAAAGTAGCATTGAGTACAATAGGTGAGTGGGGGAGGGGATCAAGGTGATAGGTCGGGGGATGGGTGAAGTGGATAGGTGGAAAAGAATATAGGCAGGTAGGATAAGTCATGGGGACAGGGCTGAGCTGGAAGTTTGGAATGGGGTGAGGTGGGGGAAGGGGAAATGAGGAAACTGTTGAAGTCCACGTTGATGCCCTGGGGTTGAAGTGTTCCGAGGCAGAAGATGAGGCGTTCTTTCTGCAGGCGTCTGGTGGTGAGGGAGCGGCGGTGAAGGAGGCCCAGGACCTCCATGTCCTTGGCAGAGTGGGAGGGGGTGTTGAAATGTTGGGCCACAGGGCAGTGTGGTTGATTGGTGTGGGTGTCCCAGAGATGTTCCCTAAAGCGCTCTGCTAGGAGGCGTCCAGTTTCCCCAATGTAGAGGAGACTGCATCGGGAGCAACGGATACAATAAATGATATTGGTGGGTGTGCAGGTAAAACTTTGATGGATGTGAAAGTCTCCTTTAGGGCCTTGGATGGAGGCGTGGGTGCAGGTTTTGCAATTCCTGAGGTGGCAGGGGAAGGTGCCAGTATGGGAGGGTGGCTTGTAGGGGACCTGACAAGATAGTCACGGAGGGAACGGTATCGTTTGACAGTCCTCCTCACTATCTGCAACTCCACTAAGTGTGGTGTCATCTGCAAGCTTACTAATATGGCCACCTACATTTTGCTCCACATCACTTACATATATTGCAAACAACAAAAAAAGCACTGATCCCTGCAGAACACTGGTAGTTATTGAATTCCATTCCAAAAAGCACCCTTCCAGCAATACTGTCTGCTTTCTATGACCAAACCAGTTTTGCATCCATCTAGCCAGTTCACTCTGGATCCCATGAGACTCTATCTTTTGTCCCAGCATGCCATGAGGTACCTTATAAAATGCCTTATTGGGGTCCAAGTTGACAACACTCACTGCCCTTTCCTCATCAATTACTCGTCACCTCCTCAAAAACTGCAGTCAAGTTGGTGAGACATAACCTTCCCTGAAGTAACCCAAGCTGCCTTTCACTAACAAGTGCATTTGCTTCCAAATGTGAATAAATCCTATCTCTGAGTATCTTCTCCAAAAGCTTCCCCACCACTGACAACCAGCTCACTGGTCTGTAATTACCTGATTAACTATATTTCTCTTCTTAAACAAACAAACATCTTTGGCCTTTCTTCAGTCCTTTGGAATCTCGTCTGAGACCAAAGAGGATGCAAAGATATCTGTTCAGGCCCCAGTTACTTCTCCCCTTGCCATCACAGTATCCTGGGACAGATCCTACCTGGCCCTGGGGACTTGTCTGCCATATTTCAAGACACCCAACACTTCTTCCTTCATTACATTGACCTGCCTGAAAGGATTCTTACACCTTTCCCTAACTTCAACATCCCTCATGTCCCTCTCTTTGGTGAATATCAATGTAAATTACTCATTATGGATCTCACTCATATCCTCTGGCTCCGCACATAACCACCCTCCTTTCCCCTTGAGTGTGCCTCCTCTTTCCCTAGATACCTTCTTGTTTCTAATATATGTATGAAATGCCTTGGAATTCTCCTTAAACTAGCTGGTTATGGGCATTTCAAAGCTCTTTTAGCCCTCCTAACTCCTTATTTGAGGTCTTTCCTACTTTTTCCATATTCTTCAAGGATGCTGTCTGTTTTTGGCTGCCTGGATCTTAGGAATGCTTCCTTTTTTTTGACTGAGCTGATAATTTCCCCAGTCATTCAAGGTTTCCGAATCCTGCTACTCCTATCCTTCATTTTCACAGGAACATGCTTGTCCCACACTCTAATCAACAGTCTTTGAAAGGCTCCCACATGTCAGATGTGGATTTACCTGAAAACAGCCACTCCCAACCCACACTCTCAAACTCTTGCCTAATTTGGTTATAAAATTCTCCTGAATAGGGGTGCACATCTTGGGTCTCAGTATTATTCAAATGTGAATGGAGTTAAACGAGTTAAAGCCAAGGAATACTGATCAAGGAACACATGATCAAAAGAAAACTGGTAGAAGATGCCACTGGGCTCCTTAGACTCAAATAGAACCCAAATAGAAAACAACCCATTTTGTTGGTAGAAGAAGTTTGTTTCATGCTGTCAATGAAATGGGAACCTGTGACTATATTGGTTCAGCAGCAATGTTCTCACTGATGTAAACATGGAAGACAACTCAGTCTTTGAGAATCAGCAAGGCTTGGGAGGAAACAGAAACAATGAGAGAACTAATGATCAGTACATCTCATTTGAGATTAGTTCCGTCACAATGGACCAAGTCGCCCTCCAATTGTATAGCACACTGCTTAGACCTCACCCAGAGCACTGTGTGCAGTTTTAGCCCCCTTACCTTGAGAAGACTATTATTATTACTGAAGGATTGCAATGAGGACTCATTAGACATGTTCCCAAGATGGTATCGCTGTCCAAAGAAGAGAGATTGGGCAAACTGGCTTAGATCATTAGAGTTTTGAAGAATGCAAGTTAATGCCATTGAAACTTACAAAATACATAATAGCTGGAGTAGATAAAGTTAAGATGTTTACCCACATTAGGGAGTTTCGGACTGGGGACATAATTTTAAAATATGAGTGAAGCCATTTAAGACTGAGATGCAGAGAGACCTTTTTACTCAAGGAGCTTGTGAATCTGTGGAATTCTCTATCCCAATGGCCTGTGGATCCTTATTCATTGAGAATGTTAAAGTAGAGATTGACAGATTTCTAAATACCAATGCTGTAAAGGGATGTGGGGAATAGGCACTGACAGGGATTATGGTATTGAAAGGTAGGACAGGTTGGAAGGGCTGATTGGATTCTTCCTGCTCATATGTTGCTGTCACATGATGAGGTTCAGACTTAGTTCAGCTGCATGCACAGTTGTGATCTCCGTGTTGATGTGCTGAAGACTGCTGAAGCTGCATGATTCAACAATGTTGAAACTGTTGATACTTTAAAAAGTGAATGGGAAGAATAAACCTGGTTAAAACTCCAGAGAATGTGACCTGGTTAGGCTTGTTCTGATTTTGTTCTCAGATGTACTGTTAGAGCAGCATCAATATGATACATTTAACATTGAAGAATTTTGATTGAAAGTTAATGAGGGTGAAAAGTATGATTGACAAGCATCAATGGCTCATTTCAAATTTATTTTTCATTGATTTCAATCTACAATTTGTCAACCCAGGTGTGTGCCTAACTCTTGGAGGTAAGAGAGGGTTTTGGCTACCATCTCATTTTTAGCTTCAAAACTAAAATAAGTGGATCTGGGAAAGATCCAGTAGACCTGAATTAGACCAGAGCATCGTTTACCATCTCACATTCCATACTGCAAACATAGATATTACAAACATTTCTCATTAATCATTGACTTACAGGGGTGTTAGAGATGTTCTTGCTAATGACCTAGTTACCTAAAAACACATTGAAATAATCTGAAATATGGAATGGCAATTTTGTGTAAAACTCTTATGCTGTCTAACACAACTAATTAAAGTTTCTTCAGCCGCAGCTTCCAAACACAGGAATCCTACCACTTCGAAGCACAAAAGCTGTTCATGAATGGGAGCATCACCAAGTCATCCTTGGAACCACGTGTCTTCCTGACTGAGAACTAAATCACCATTCCTTCACTGTTGCTGGCCAAAATTTGCGAATTCCCTTCCTAACAGTCTTGAGGGTGTTCCTACACCATCCCCCATGGACTGCAACAGTTTAAGAAGATGGTACATCCTCAAGGGCAATTAAGGATAGTCAATAAATACTGTAGCAGCCTGTGACAGCTGCATCCTATCAACAAATTTTTAAAAACTGATTGACTCATTATAATAGAGCACCCTTTTCCCTCTGAGCAATGGGAATGGTTGCAAGGATTAAACTGCATTGGGTTTAATCTGTAAAACTAAGAGGTCTCCCAGCTACAGAGGAAATGATTCTCAAGACACAAACCAGAACTTTTCCTCACTGGCTGATTCAAGTTCAATTCTACTCCCAATCTATAAGGCGCTTGGTGGAATACTCCCCACTTGCCTGGATGAGTGCTACTCTAACAACACTCAAGAAGCTTTGACACCAACCAGGACAAAGCAGTCCAATAGATTGGCATCCTATCCACAAACATTCTCTACTCCACTGTCAAGCTCAGTTGTTGCAGTGTGTATAATCTACAAAATGCACAATAGAAATTCACCAACAATCCTTAGACAGTATTTTCCAAACCTACAAAATGTGAGGTATTGCATTTTAGTAAAACAAACAAGGGCACAATTTATATAAGGTAAGGTTTTGGGTAGTGCTGTAGAACAGAGACCAAGGGGTTCATGCACATAATTCTTTGAAGTTTGCATTACATATAGTCAGGGTGATCAAGAAGGCATTTAGCATGCTTGTCTTCATTGCTCAGACCTTTGTGTACAGGAATTGGGACATTGTGTTGAGATTGTTTGGGACATTGGTGAGGCCTCTTCTGGAGTATTGTGTCCAGTTCTGGTCAACTGTTAGAGGAAGCATAGTATTAAGATAGAGAGGGTTCAGAAAAGATTTACCAGGATGTTGCTGGGAATGGAAGGTTTGAGTCATAAGGATAGGCTGGGACTTCTTTCACTGGAGTCTAAGAGGTTGCAGTGTGATTTTATAAAGTTTTATGAAATCATGAGAGGTATCGATAAGATGAATGGCAGGTGTCTTTCCCCTAGGGTGGATGATTTCAAGATTAGGGGTTTTGTTTTTAAAAAGATTTTAAAAAGACCATGAAGGGCAATTCTTTATACAGAGAGTGATTTGCATGTGGAATAAATTTCCAGAGGAAGTGGTGATGTGGTTACAGATATAATGTTTAAAAGACATTTGGATAAGTATGTGAATAAAACATATTTGGAGGGATATGGACCAAGTGCAGGCAGATGGGACTAGTTTAATTTGGGAAACTTGATCGGTATGGACTGGTTGGGCCAAAGGGTCTGTTTCCATGCTGTATGACTCTATGATATGGACAGCAAATATGTGGGAACGTCACTGCCTGCAAGCCCCCCTCCAAATCCTGGAACTCCTGAATAGCATTGTGTGTCGACTTACACCTGATGGAGTGCAGCTGTTCAGGAAAGCAGCTGACCAATCACCATCTCAAGAGCAACTGGGGATGGGTAACAGATTGCTGGCCCAGCCAGCGATGCCCATATCCTATGAATGAATAATAAAAAAAACTTTCTAGGAAGCATCATATCATTGAGTTCTGTGCCAGTTCTAGATGAAAACTTCAAATAAATGAACATCAATAGGAGGAGGCCATGCGACAACTCACTCCTACTCTGCCATTGAAGTAGATCACGTCTGATCTGCATGTCAGCTCTATTTATCCACCTTGATGCCTAAGGAAGATATTCCAATCACAAACTTGAAACGCTCCAGCACCTATAGCCATGAATGATTCTCCTTATAGCTTCAATGAAGTCTTTGAAGGTAATAGGGTGTGAAAAATCAACTCCTGGCACTGAGACCTGGAGGTGCCAAACTGGGGTAAATCTAACTCTGTTTTGTCCAATAGAAATTGTTGACCAGCCTCGTGTGTGTTGCTGGCAGCAGTGTTTTAGCCACTACTTTTCATGGAAACTACCCAGATATTATTGAGCAACTTGTTTAGAGATGTTATTCTGGGAAATGCTGGAGCTGGTGGGACTTGAACTCAAGCCTTCTGGGTCAGAGGTACGATACTACCATTGCACCATGCTAGTTCCTGTGGAAGTATTTTTGTTGTTTTTTTATTTTCTAAAGTCTTTTCTCTTATCCAGAAGTGCTCTCACTGCTTTTTTTCCCCATGATCAAATCATCCATGGTATTTTGTTCCGACTCTTAACTACTCATGTTCCAACTGAATAATTTATGTGCAAAGCCCTCTATAAGGGCAATGTATACCATCAGAGGTGAGGAAGAGTTAGGGTGAGGGGAAGGGGACTAAATCAAACTGGAATTGGAAGGGGATGTGGAAGATATTCAGACTAGAGATTAATGTACTTCATGTATTTGTTTTAACATACACCGCCATTCAGAAATCGCAATAGCAACGCACTCACAATTGCTAAAAAAAGCACACACTCTATTTTAACAATAAAGGTTTCAAGTTCACAGGTGCACACTATGTGGCTAAGGTTCGAGATTGCACAGCTGAATGACGATGACAATTGCACATTTTTTCTGTTCACATATCAGAATTACAATTAGCCAGACCTGGAACTCCAATTAGACACATGTGGCGAATGGTAAATGTATCGAGCTGTCCGGCTCAAAACTCAGGCAGCTTGCTTGTCTTGTGCCACCTGCTCCCGCCCCATGGCCAAACAGCCTGGGAACAGTCAACAGGAAACTCCGAGTCAGGAATCTCACGTAATAGCAGAGAAATCAGGTCAAAGGGGATAGATGCACTGTATGTTTTAGCGTAATTGTTTGCAATAAATGATTAATACAAGCACTTGAAGAAGGATTATTGGCAAGGAGGTTTATCGAGGAATGAATGGTTTTGAAGTTTTTGTTTAAATGATTTGCTTTAAAGCAAGGGGAATGTGACAACATTATATAATTAGCAGCTACCTGGGGATCACTGTGTATTGCTGTAGGTGATGGAGTTAAAGTAGGCCAGAGGGTATAATTAATTTCAGACAAACCAATAGAATCAGGCAAGGTGTAAGCTGTGAAACTTTAAGCAGATATAAAAAGATACATATGAGTAAAACTACACTGCATGAGATGCAGGATATGTCATTACGCAATCCACCTGTTTATTGATAATTGTAACCCATAAATTCCTTCAACACAACTTTTTGCCTAGTATTGTGATAGTCATGTCCCATTGGCAAACATTTCTATCTCGTAAAAATATAATAGCCTAGTAGTCCACTCACGAGAGCTGAGCACAAAGTCCAGACTGATACTTGAGAGCAGTGCTTGAGACAGCTGCACTGTCAGAAATGCCCACTTTCTGATGAGCTTGCTGTACTTCAATTGGCTACATTGTAACAATGACTGTGCTTTAATACATTCCATTTATGGTGAAATGCTACAGTATGTTGTGGAAAGTACGATATTAATGCAGAGTATATCCTTCTGTCTTATTTATATGAAAACTAGGAAGTATTTTTATTCCTTCTGTGTCAAGCTCAGTGATATAAAAATGGAAGGATTGGAAATGTGAATAGATGCATGCATGCAATATCATACAATAGTTATAGAACAGAAGGAAACCATTTGGCCATCAGGTTCATGTCAGCTCAACTCACCCAATCCCACTCATTATCTCTTTTCACTGGAACACTGCTTCTCTCCGAATCCTATTCTCTTTTTAAGAGAATTTGCCTCCTCCACACTCTCAGGCAGTGCATTCAAGATCCCAACCACTCACTGTACAGAAAAGAATTTCCTCTTGTTGTTTCCTTTGTTAATCACCTTAGATTGATTTTGAGCCATTCCATCAAGGTATCTATTATTTTGTTCAGTTCCTCCATAATTTTGAGCATCTCATTCCAATCTTTCTTGAATCTGCTCTTCACTAAGGAGAACAGCCTCAGCTTCTCCAATCTATCCTTGGAGCTGAAGTTCCTCATCCTAGAAAACACCCCATGAAATATTCTTCTGCACTCTTACATCCTTTGTAAAGTGCAAAATACTTCAACTGAGCCTGAGCCAGTGTTATGTAAAGGTTCACTATAACATCCTTGTTTTTGTACTCTGTGTGTCTATTTATAAAGCCCTAAATCCTGTATGTTTATTAACTGCTTTCTCAACCTGTTCTCCCCCTTTTAATGAAATATGTTCAGATATCTCCAGATCCCTCTATTCCTGCACCCTCTTTACAGTCATACCCTTGGCCTGCCTTGTGTTCTTCTATTTTACTACATAATCCACTAGATGAATCAATAATTATAACTAGCATTAACAAAACAACTCAAAATGCTTCACAGAATGACAGCAACATGCTGTGAAGCAAAGGAAGAAGGAGGAATAGTCACAACAAAAAGTGCAAACAATAAGAGGCAGAAAGAATAGAAAGGAATATAATTGTATATTAGAGCCCAGAACTGAAGTGTGTTTTAGGAGTGAAGATTTTCACAGCAACACATGCAAAACATGCAATGGGGAACTGAACCACTTACTCCAATGAAGTCTGAACTGTAGTCTTTTTTGTGTACCAGCAGAATTAAACAGATAGAGTTCTATACCACGAAGTTTGAAGTGTGATTAGTCAAATAACATGTGATGTGGAAATAATGGGGAAGAGGAAGGGAAGATGTGAGACAGGGAGAAAACAAGGGAAGGAAAGTAGGAGGGCAGAATGAAAAAGATACCCAGAAGGGAAAGAACAAGTTTTTTAAAAAGTTCTATTTGGAAATGAACATCCTGGTCATATTGGAGCTCCATTATGAGGTTATACAGCAGACCAGTGTGTGTCATTCACAAGTTTTACTGGTTCTTTCTTTTGAGGGGAAGGAGGGAGGGGAGGAAGTCAGGGGCTGTAAATCTAATATCAATTCATATCTTAAATGTCAGCTCCCTGCTATTGTGCTCAGCCAAATGTTTATTGCAGGAGTTAGACCTAACTTGCTTAATTGAAGCTGAGAGTTGAAATGACACTCCCTGTCAAGCCAGTCACAGACGCACCTGCACTTCTCTCCTGCTGGTCAGAGTACTAGGTGGCTGAATGTTGACTCCTATCAGCTAGCACTGTAATGTCACAGTACATAGTCTGTCGTAGGTCAAAGACCAAAGACCAGTACAGCACAGGACCGCAATGTGAAAGTGACATAAGACCCTTCACCATAGATCAATTTCCTTGCTTTATTGACCCCATTCCCAATACTCCTCTATCTTTTCCATGGAGGCATCTTCTGGTTCATGTCAGTAGTAACCTGTTCTGGTTAAATGCCAATCAGAAGACTCAGGTGTTTGGTTCACTTGACCTTGGCTAGTTTCTGAAAACTCACTGCAATGAGCATTATTCTTTCCACCACATTAGGAAGGGTTGTGAATGGTATGGACCAAATGTTGGCAAATGGGACTAGATTAATTTAGGATGTCTGACTAGCAAGGATGAGTTGGGCTAAAGGGCCTTTTTGGGTACTGTACAACTCTATGACTCTACGCCGACAATGGGTTCCTACTGATAATTAAATCACAAAGGAGGTTAGGTACTCCACCCATCTGGCTTCTGTTTTCAACCTCTATAAGTGTGCCCATTCTGCAAAACAAAAAACACTTGGAGCAGGAATCTTCACTGTTGGATTACTTGTTATTGTCCCTTCCCTTGCTCAGGACAGTAACACTGGCCTGTTGCCATTTTTCTTGGTGAGGAGCTAACTCAGCACAGGACAGGGGTATTGACAGATTGGACCCGACTGCTGGCTACCTACTATACTGAGCTCAAGGGAACTCTCAGGATTCGGGACTTCAGCCCGTCTTTCTGTTTCCAGCCCTTGTGAAAGCACAGGGGCCCGGTTATGGGTCCTGCAGTGTTGGATTCCACAAAGACCAGCTTTGCTCTCCCATCTGCCCTGCAGCAGCTCTGGAGGTGGCTTGGCAAAGCTCCCACAGCAGGCATCCTGGGTTCACCGTGGGGATGGAAGACTGGCGTCGGCTTTGATTGTCAAGTTGCAGGCTGCAGCCTTTGATCTGGGCTACGGCGCAGGAGCAGCAGGCGGGCACCAGGGTGTGCTAGCAGCCCGCTTCTCTCAGATCAAACCCTTTAGGCACATGACGTGCAGCCTCCACTGTCTCCTAGCAATACAGCAGGAGAGAGATTCCAAACCTTTCTTCCCACATCCTTATGTGTACTTGATGTAGCTAAGGGAGGCATCTGGAGACTGAGGTGGCATTTTTCACACTCTGTTACTCCCACCCCCTCTACCAGCCCTGATTTTTTATATCCCACCGCACATCTGGAATACAAGGTAGCTGTCGTGTGTGTGAGGGTTTTTTTTAATGAACAGGACGCTGTTCTGTTTTTTTTTGTTTTGGCTTTTTTTTGTGTGTGTGATTTGTTTCCTAAAGGAATTTTTTTTAGTGCATCTATTTTTGGTGTGTGGGTGAATTAATAAGGAGGAATTTATTTTGCTCTATTGGACCAGCGTTTCTGTGGCTAGCAAGGTGCTACCGAAGAACCAGCGCAAGAAAAATCTTTCCTTCTTGTGAGTATTATACGATTTTTAAATTTTTTTTAAAAAATGCCTTTGTCCTTTTTCACGGGTGGCATTTGCCGGTGCTTTGTCATAGGATCTGACAGAAAGACAGTGCCTCGGAATGTATTGAAGGAACTCCTTAGCATTGGGCAGTAACTGCTGAATGCTTCGTTTGACATTTCTGGCAAAAAATATTGCCCCCTTTGAATGGCACCTAATTTTTCAGTCGTGAGGCAGTCTATTGTAATTGCAACATGTGTAACCTCGCTAAATGTTGGGGTTGGCGGGCTGGTGAGAGGGTGTGGAAAAATCCTCCGGTTGCAGAGGGTTTTTTTTTCTGTTAAGCTGTGGTGAGGCTTTTTTTTGGCATGGTGTGTGAAGCAACACTTCAGAGAATAGAGGACGGGGAGAAGAAAAAAAATCAAACGATTACCATTCACTAGCCATAACTATTAATCTGAAGTTCCTCTGGCATTTCATATTCAGCACCTGACATGTTTTTAATAAATACTGATCATCTACTCCTTCCTTCCACAGGGAGTAACTGTCCATGGGCTGCGAGTATATGGAGGTTAAGATTGTGAGATTGAACGTGTCTGTGCATTGCAGGAGCTGAAACATAACACAGCGGCCGGATTGGATTTGATTCCCTGTCTCCCATTCCTCCTCGTTTTCCGCACCCCCTTTCCCTCCTCCCAAAGTAACGGCCACCTTCCTTTGCTGGTGAACACAAGGGAGCGAGGGCTAATGTTCTCAAGCTCAGACAGTCCTCGGGAGGACCTGATCTACGCCGAGCTGGAGAGGGAGGGAGAGAGAGACAGATAGCAAGACCGAGGGAATCAGACACTGTTCAATGGAAGATCCATGCTGGTGGCAATGCAAGGGGGAGCCACTCTGAGGCTCCTATCACCATTGCTCAGCTCTCCAACAAACCCAAGAGCAAGCTCCTTCAGTAACCAGAAAGGTAAGATTTATGACATTAAAATGAATGGGAAAGTGGGGTGGGGGTGGTGAAGAGATGCCAGTCAATGTTCCCAGTTTTCATTTATTCTAAAAGTTTATCTGGTATTCAAAGCATTGGCATCAGGCACAAGCTGATTTGGAAGCCGCTGGTCATAGTTGGTCTCAATGGACAAAGGTGGTGATTAGGCTAAAGTGATGTTTTACATACTGAATGGCTCTGGGTCCATCTTAAAGGCAGTGAGACCCTCACTGCCTTGATATTAAAGGGGCTGCTGGTTTTAAATAGATCCTTGTAAAGGGGCAGACTGGCCTTTCTGTATCCAGCAAGGGAATGGGTTTCATCTGAAGTCAGAGAATCAGTAGGAGATGAGATTGACACCTTATGCAAATAGTAAAAAATGAGGTCTGCAGATGCTGGAGATCACAGCTGCAAATGTGTTGCTAATAGCCTTATTTTGTGGCAATTTATAAGGCACTGTATATTTTAATGCAGAGGCGTAAAGATGGAGTACTGAGCACATAACCATTGTTGCCCTGGACCTGGATTCTAAACAGATATGTAGAGGCTTAGTCAGATCCAGATTGGAGTAAACACGTTCAGTTGTGGGCAGGAAGGTAAGACTGGCCTTGGACAGAATGGTACGCAGATCGATGAGGATGATTCTGGGGCTTCAATGGTTAAACTGGGAGAACTCATTGCATAAGCTTGGCTTGCATTCCTTCAAATATAAAAGATTAAGGGGTGATCTGAACCAAGTGTTCAAAACATTATGAATATTTGGTCGGGTAGATATGGAGAAACATTTAGTTGGGAAATTAAATAAAAATGATCTTAAAATTAGAACTAGGTCATTCAGGAGTGACATCACAAATCTCTTTTCCAAACATGGGACAGTAAAATTGAACTCCCTTCCCTGAAAGACTGTAGATGTTGAGAAAATTGAAATTTTGAGACTGAGGCAGGTAATGATATACAGAGATTAAGATGAGAAAGTTAAGTTTCAACAAATCATTGAACAGCAGGCAGGCTGAATAGCCTCATCCGAATGCTTCTGTGACACATTCCGCATGATAGAGGCTCTGCAGAATTTTTAGGTATAAACAAGTTTGCAGGGTTACAGGGAAACAATGGTGGGGACTGGGACTAACAATAATACTTATAGATATGATGGGCCAAATGGCATACAAATAAACCTTTCATGATTCTATCATATAAAAGAAAATATTAGATATAGAGGAGATGTTATCACATAATGTTCTACTGAAAACTCAATCTTCCCCCTTCCCTGAGGCATGGTGATCCTCAAGTTGAAGCACCACCAGTTGTCTCTCTCTAATGAGAAAGCAGCCCTATGGTCTTCTGGGACTATGGTGACTTTACTTTATATTTACACAAGAAGTATAGGAGCATGTTATATAGCATTCAGCACCCATATGAGATTGATAGAAGCATATTATATATAAGGTACAGGAGACAGTGGACAAATAGAGACATACTGTAGATAGAAATATTGCTCTAGATGCATAGAGGCAAGTTATGTACAATTGAGGGGCTTTAATGTGGGAAGCAACACATATATCCACCATGATGAAGAGTATATGTTTATGTCTATTTCCTGTCCATCCTGTCACATTTCCTGTCTTGCATTTTTCTGTAATATTGCTAAGAATTGGCAAATTCATTCATTCAATCAACTTCTTTTTTGATATGCATTTTTCTTTCAATAATTCCTTCCTTAATTGTAATATGCAACAAGAAACTTTACGCAATAGATAATATCTTATTTTCACTGAAACGTTGAGCTTGTAGAATATAACCTTCGCAATCCAGCTTGGGTTAAAAGAGAGATTATTGAATATTCTTATGGCTGAGATACATTCTTGATAGATGATGGAGTCAAAGGTAATAAGGGCTAGACAGGAAAGTAGATTAAGGTCACAATCAGATTAGTCATAATCTTACTAAATGGTAGAGCAGGCATAGGGAGCCAATTCCTGCTTCTAACTCGTAAATAATCCTGGATTCTGACCGACAACCTGAAGAACAATTAAACTCTAACTGGCCTCACCTTACAAAATTCTTTCAATCAACAATTGAACTCAGGTTGACCTCCCTAGTACAGTTTTTCTGTCATTCAGTTTAATTCTGGTTGACTTCTCTGCATGGTTCTCCCATTGAACAATCAAACTCTGATTGTCCTAATCTATCATACAATCATGAAGTGGTTGCAGGTCAGAACGAGGCCATGTTACGTCTGTGCTGACTCTCTGCAAAACCAATTTACCTAGTAAAACCGTAAGACATAGGAGCAGAAGTAGACCATTTGAGTCTGCTTTGCCATTCAATGAGTTCATAGCTGATCTGATAATTCTCCAACCCATTTTCCTGCCTTTTCCTATTCCCACTGTCAACCTTCTCCCCATATTGTTGTAACATTTTGCCTTCAAGTAGTTTAAAAACCATGACTGAATTTGCATTAGGCACTGCCTGAAGCAGTGCATGGCAAGGTTCTAACCACTGACTGTTTAAAGAAGGTCTTTCTCCTCATGTTGCTTCTTTTGCCAATCAGCTTCTTCAGTTATTATCAAATAGTTTAACTCTGATTGGTCTTGCCTTGTTCAGTTCTCTCATCTAAAGATTAAGCTCTGATTTTCTCATTGAATGAGATTTAAGCTTTCATAGTTTGGAGTCTTTTTGTGTTCAAACTGGCTGTGAGAATTTAAGTACTGTGTGGAGAAGCCATCACACTCAGTTAAGATGTTCATAGGTGCTTTTAGAGCTATCTCTCTCTTAAGTAAGAGGTAGCCTGATATTTATCATTTGCAAATTGCCTCTTGGTGATATCACCCAGAAACCCAGTTTGGATACACGTAGCTGATGGCCAGTTGTGGCCAACGACCACCTTTTTCAAGCCCTCTCCTTTCTCCAAATCACCTGGCTCATTGCTTAACACTTAGCATTGGGTGAGCAGAAAATCTCCTCCAAACAGAACATCGGGAAGACCAATGCCACTGCCTTTACTCCCAGCTATTCCTTAGCTGTTGACACATCTGCAATTTCAAGGAGCAGTTTGACTATGAGATAAGATTCTAACTATATAGTCATACCGTTATTAAGAGTGCTTAATTCCACCTCTTCTACATTGTCCAAATTGATCCCGCCTCAACTCATTGATGATAAAACACTCATAGTGCCTTCACTAGTTCTAGTCTTGACTAATCCAATATATCACTGCTATTCCTCATAAACTTCAGATTCTGCTGTCCCTATCTTAAGTTGAACTAATTCTTGCTCAACCGTAATCTCTATGTTCACTGACCTACATTAGTCCCTGGTTAAGCAGTGAGTTGATTTGCATACATTTACATATAAACAAGGAGCAGAAGCAGACCATTCAGCCTCTCCAGCCTGCTCCACCATCTTGTAAGATCATGACTGATCTGATTGTTCCCTCAAATTTACCTACCTGCCTTCGCAAATCACCTATCACTTCACTGCTTAAAAAATAACTTATCCACCTCTGTCTTAAAAGATATTCAACACCCCACCCCCCCCCAACCCCGTTTCCATCACATTTTCAGGAAAAGTTTCACAACCCATGAGAGAAAAACATTTTGACCGTCTCTATTTTAAATGGTCGATCCTTTGTATTTGAACAATAGGCTCTAGTTCTTGATTCTCCCACAACAGGAAACATTCTCTTCACATCTATCCATTTGAGGTCCTTCAGGATCAGAATTTTATCATTTATTCAAATTTCTAATTGCCTCACCCACTCTATCCGACCCAAATCTCAGTAATCTTCTATCCTACAAGTCTCCAATCTCTCTGTGCCTTCCAATTCTGGCCTCTTGAGCATTCCTGGTTTTAATCACTATCAGTGGAGGCTGTGCCTTCAGTTGATGAGGTTCAAAACTATGAAATTTCTTGACTAACTCTCTCTGTGTCTGTATCTCTCATTTATCTTTTAAAGTGATATCTTTAACCAAACATTTAATTGCCTGTTTTAATAACTCCTTATGTGGATCATGCTCATATGCAGTACCTTGGGACATGTCACTACTTTAAAATACAATATAAGTACAAGATGTAACAGATGGACATTAAGTTCTGATATATAAATATTTAAGCAGAACATTTGATAACACTAATGTTGTAGAAGATACTATGTTTTACCTATGTAATGGTTCATACGTTAATCTGATAAATTACAAACATAAGATGCTGCTCCCCCCACACCCCAACTTTAGATGCACTGATGTTCATGTCAAACCAGATTATTGGTTAATAAAGTTGTTGCAGGTTCAATGGTATTGTACATAATAGATACGTAACTGGCCATGGGATACTATAGATTACTGTAACTGACATTAGCAGATAAATGCTTAATGCATTCCTATGACATTCCTGTCTGCTGCTGTTGCTGATGTCAATTACCCATTTATTTAGCTTGTATTATACAGAAGACAAAAGATTGTTATAAAATTGCACTATTATTGTCTGGTAACACTAAAATAGTAGCCTAGATTGTAGTAGCATACTGTACACTATATAACACCAGGATTTATTGTAGTGTTGTAAGTATAACTGTTTATATTGCGTAGTGTATAATAGAAGCCACTCTGCATAAAATGTATAGTATATAATAGAAGACAATGATGGCTTGCATTTGGATAGCACCAAATGTGACAGGGGGCTGGGAACCAGAAGAGAAAACAAGTAGGCAGCGAGGTGAAGACTGGAGACTTTAAGAATCATGAAGATAGCATTAATAAAGGGAAGAGTCAGCAGAGAGCAGATGAACGCAAAAGAACTGGTGGCTTGAAATGCATCTACTTTAATGCAAAGAGTATAGTGTGTAAGGCTGATGAACTTAGGGCTTGGAACTTGGCCTTACTTCCACTCTTATGTCTTATGGTCTTATGGATTGGTGGATGGGAGTATGACGTTATTGCAATCACAGAGACTCGGTTGAAGTGAGGGCATGATTGGCAACTAAATGTTCCAGGATATAGATGCTTCAGACAAGACAGGGAGGGAAGTAAAAGGGGGTGGTGGAGTTGCATTGCTGGTCAGAGATGATATCATGGCTGTGCTAAAGGAGGATGCTATGGATGTTTTGGGTAGTGAGGCATTATGAGTGGAGCTGAGAAATAAGGGTGCAGTTACATTGTTGGGGCTGTATTACAGGCCTCCCAACAGTGAGCATGAGGTAGAAGAACAAATAGGTAAACAGATTATGAAAAGACGTAGAGGCAATAGGGTAGTGTTGATGGGTGATTTTAATCTTCCCAACATTGACTGGGATACACTTAGCATCAGAGGTCTGGATGGGGTAAAATTTGTAAGAAGTGTCCAGGAGAGTTTTCTAGAGCAGTATGTCAATAGTCCAACGAGAAAAGGGGCCATATTTGACCTGGTGCTGGGGAACGAACCAGGACAGGTGGTAAAAGTTGCAATGGGGGATTTCTTTGGGAACAGTGACCACAATTCTGTGAGTTTTAGAATACTCATAGACAAAGATGAGAGTGGTCCTAAGGGAAGAGTACTAAACTGGGCCAAGGCCAATTATATCAAAATTAGGCAGTAGCTCAGAAATGTGGATTGGATATAGCTATTTGAAGGGAAGCCCACATTTGTTTAGCTTAGATTCCCTACAATGTGGAAACAGGCCCTTTGGCCCAACCATTTCACATCGACTCTCCGAAGACTAACCCAACCAGACCCATTTCCCTCTGACTAATGCACCTAACACTATGGGCAATTTAGCATGGCCAATTCACCTGACCTGCATATCTTTGGACTGTGGGAGGAAACTGGAGCACTCGAAGAAAACCCACGCAGACATGGGGAGAATGTGCAAACTCCACACAGACAGTCGCCAGAGGCTAGAATTGAATGTGGGAGGCTTTTAAAGGTAGTGCAGGATAGGCATGTCCCGTTGAAAGCAAAAGATAGGAAAGGCAAGATTCGTGAACCGTGGATGACAAGAGAAATTGTACGACTAACCAAGAGGAAAAGGGAAGCGTAGATACGATCTAGGCAGCTAAGAACAGAACGGGCCCTGGAGGAATATAGGAAGAGTAGGACAAGTCTTAAACGATGAATCAAGCAGGCTAAAAGGGGTCATGAAATAGCTTTGGTGAGCAGAATTAAGGAGAATCCCAAAGCATTTTGTTTTTATATAAGAAGCAAATGGGTAACTAGAGAAAGGATTGGTCCACTAAAAGATAATAAAGGAAGGCTGTGTGTCGAACATGAGAGAATGGGTGAGATTCTGAATGATCACTTTGTATCAGTGTTCACTGAGGAGAGAAGCATGATGAGATTTGAGATTATAGATAGAAATTTGAATCGTCTGGATCACATTGACATAAGTAGGGAAGATGTGTTAGGTAGGCTAGAGGTTATTAAGGTGGACAAATCCCCAGGACCGGATGGGATCTATCCCAGGTTCCTGAGGGAGGTGAGAGAGGAAATAGCTGGGGCCCTGACAAATATCCTTGTGGCATCCTGAAATAAAGGTGAGGTGCCGGAGGACTGGAAGGTTGCTCATGTTGTCCCCCTGTACAAGAAGGGTAGAAGGGATATTCCAGGTAACTACAGACCAGTGAGCCTGACGCCAGTGGTGGGAAAGTTGCTGGAGAGGGTACTGAGGGATAGGATCTATTTATATTTAGAAAAGAATGGGCTTATCAGTGATAGGCAACATGGTTTTGTGCAGAAGAGATCATGCCTTACCAACTTAATAGAGTTTTTTGATGAAGTGACCAAGTTGATAGATGAAGGAAGGGCTGTAGATGTCATATACATGGACTTTAGTAAGGTGTTTGATAAGGTTTCCCATGGTAGACTAATGGAGAAAGCGAAGTCACATGGTATGCAGGGTGTTCTAGCTAGAATGAACTGGTTGAGCAATAGGAAACAGAGAGTAGTAGTTGAAGGTAGTTTCTCAAAATGGAGAAAGGTGACCAGTGGTGTTCCACAGGGGTCAGTGTTGGGGCCACTGTTGTTTGTAATATACATAAATGATCTGGAAGAGGCCACTGTTGGTATGATCAGCAAATTTGCAGATGACACAAAGATTGGTGGAGTAGCAGAAAGCATAAGGGACTGTCAAAGAATATAGGAGGATATAGATAGACTAGAGAGTTGGGTGGAAAAGTGGCAGATGGATTTCAATCCAGACAAATGTGAAGTGATGCATTTAGGCAAGACAAATTCTAGAGCGAATTATACAATGAATGGAAGAGTCTTGGGAAAGTGGGCAAAGAGATCTGGGAGTGCAGGTCCATTGTACCCTGAAGGTTGCGGCAAAGGTGGATAGAGTGGTCAAGAAGGCATATAGTATGCTTACCTTCATTGGACGGGGTATTGAGTATAAGAGCTGGCAAGTCATGTCAAAGTGGTACAAGACATTTGTTCGGCCGCATTTAGAATACTGTGTGCAGTTCTGGTCGCCACAATACCAAAAGGATGTAGACGCTTTGGAGACAGTGCAGAGAAGTTTTACGAGGATGTTGCCTGATATGGAAGGTGCTAGCTATAAAGAGAGGATGAGTAGGTTAGGTTCGTTTTCATTAGAAAAAAGGAGATTGAGGCGGTACCTGATTGGGGTTTACAAAACCATGAAGGGTATAGACAGGGTGGATAGAGACAAGCTTTTTCCCAGGTGAGGGATTCAATAACGAGAGGTCACACTTTCAAGGTGACAGGTGGAAAGTTTAAGGGGGATACATGCAGCAAGTACTTCGCACAGAGAGTGGTGACATCTGGAACGCATTGCCAGCAGAGGTGGTAGAGGCAGGCATGGTAGACTCATTTAAAATGCATCTGAAGAGATGCATGAGTAGGTGGGGAGCAGAGGGATACAGATGCTTAGGAATTGGGCGACAGATTTAGACAGTAGATTTGGATCTGCTCAGGTTTGGAGGGCTGAAGGGCCTGTTCCTGGGCTGTAAGTTTTCTTTGTTCTTTGTAGCACCTTTAAATGTAATAAAACATCTTAGAACACTTTACAGAAATACTGTTAGACAAAAATTGATACTGAGGCACAGAAGACAATATTAGGAGAGGTAAGCAAACTTGGTCGAGAAAGTATGTTTCTTCCTTTAAGATCCTGCATGAAAAACATTGGAAGTGTAAAGAGGCTTTGAGGAGGTGAGACAACTGAAGACTAAGCTGGGCCAAGGGAACTGGTGGGCGATGGGCAACAGAATTAAGTTTAAGGCTGAAGAAATTTTAGAGACTGGGAGGAGATGAGGCCATGGAGGAACCCAAACATGAGGATACAGTTGTAACATTGAGGTGCTGATGGACTGCGAACCAATCTGGTTGACAATAATGAGGAGGGGGGATTGGTAAAAACAAAATTGTTGTGAGTTGGTTGATAACTTTGAGCTTATCCAAAACTAATAGAGAGTGAAAGGCCATTGAAATTGAAACAGTTAAGCTTGGTGTAATTAAAACGTGGAGAAAGTGAGAACTGCAGATGCTGGAGATCAGAGTCGAGAGTGTGTTGCTGGGAAAGCACAGCAGGTCAGGTAGCATCCGAGGAGCAGGAGAATCGATGTTTTGGGCATAAGCCCTACATCAGGATACACTCACGACTGTGATTAAAACATGAGTGAGGATTCAGGCAGGGATGGAGAGGGGCAATACTTCAGAGATGGAAGTTGACAGTCTTTCTGATGGAAAAAGTATAGGAAACCCACCCTTTGATCTGAGAGAACAGTGAGGTCACAAATCAGTCTAATTTAGCCTGAGACTGTAGTCAGTGAAGAGTCACCTGTGTACTCAGGAATTCCAATATATAATCAAGGCAATGCATATATATTGGGATATATTGTACAATATGTAATGTTTGTATTTAATTAGGTGTATTCACCATTCTATATATAGGGACACTTAGCTCCTAACGTGCATCAAGTGAGATGGATGAAGTGACCCATTTGAGCAGAATGCTATCTGAAACCTGCCTTAGTTATTCAAAGCTTTTGACTCATTGTAGGGAAAATTAGTTCAATGACTAATTGTGAGCAGGTTAGGAGCCATACAGAGATATTTAGCAGGAATATGAGTATTTATGTTGAGCTCTATATCTTAGACACTGTGAATCAATCATCTGTCTCTAAATATAAATACATATATAAAATACATATAGATTAATCTTTACTAGTGGATAAATCTTACACCCGTAATTCACTTCAGCTGAGACATATATTTCAGTGTCTTTTGAGGTGCTCATGAATCATATTTTGTACCTGAATGTTTTATTTGAAGGGATTGTTAATATCTCTGAAATATTTCTTTACCCAGATAGAAGGGATAATAGCAGGTTGAGAGTGTTGCAAAGAAATAGTTGATGATTGTGAACAACAATCAAGACCAGCTCATAGTGTTTGACGCGGTATTGCACTGAATAGTGACATACTGCAGCTGATCTGAAACAGGGTTGGCTGATTGAATTTAGAACATGCAAAAACCAACATAGTAGACCAGTTTAATATAAAGCAGAGGGAGGTTTTCTGACTGACTGTTCCTCGGTATAACACCAACAAGAAAGGCATACTAAGTGAAGCATGAATGAATTGTAGTTACAGCCTAGAAGCTATCATGTCCTGCAGCAATTTAGGAAACTGTAACATATCTACGTGACTATTTTAACAGGAGATTAGCCAATTTAAAGTACACAGTTAACTCCACTGTTTAAAACAGTGGAAAAAATAATATTCACCTCCTTCTCCTTTAAGGTTTTCCTTTAAAATATTCTCTTTAATGAAGTTTTTTGACACCCATGCCAATCTCTCCTTCAGCTTAACATCCAATTGTGCACAATGATACCTCTGGGAAGCAGCTTGGGACAGTATGTAAATACAAAAATGTTGTCATTGATTCTGTTTGGCACTGAGACACTAATGCCACACTGAGTGCAGGCAGTTTTAACTCTGGACAATGGTGAAAAAGTGCTTTTTTCTGAGCATTAACTTCAATGAGCAGGGTGGACGGCATGGTGTATAATAGATGCTTAATTCGATCTCAGCTGAGAGTTAAAAGTACCCCAGTGACACCCTGGTTTTTAATTATGCTATTATTGTTAAAAATCTGCAAAGAATAGCCAAAGTCATTTATCATTAACGCATCGATCATTCATGTTGCATGTTGTCTGTGTGTCTGTGCGTTTGTGTGTTTCTGATGCCAGTAATGTAGTTTTGGGTATTCTGAGTATTTTATCCTGAATGTGGGCATGATGTTTGCCTGAGCGATTCTGACATTGCATATTTCTGAGTGTAAATCTTGTGTTTCAGAGTGGATTTTGTATATTTCTGCTGATCTGTTTGGTGTCTCTAAAGGAATATTGTGTGATTCCCTGAATTTTATGTTCCAGTGTGCATGGCATTTTTCTTGCATTGCATGTGTCTATGGGTTGTGTGTTTCTATGTGTGTGACATTTATCTTTGTATTGTACATTTCTGTGCATTGCATGTTACTATGTGTTGCATGTTTCCATATGTTTTATGTTTCTGGGTGAGGAATGTGTTTGTGTTTCATGTTTTTGTGTATTGTGTCTTTTTGAGTTGCATGTTTCTGGGTATTGTGTGTTTCTTGCTATTGTCTGTTTCTATATGTTGCATGTTTCCATGTGTTGCATTTTTCCAGGTATTTCAAGTCTTGTGTGTTACTTTGTGTTGCATATTTCCAGG
Source organism: Hemiscyllium ocellatum (assembly GCF_020745735.1). Lineage (NCBI taxonomy): Eukaryota > Metazoa > Chordata > Chondrichthyes > Orectolobiformes > Hemiscylliidae > Hemiscyllium > Hemiscyllium ocellatum. The sequence goes on from NC_083433.1 coordinate 17,741,483, forward strand.
TGTTGCATATTTCTGGGTGTTGTGTGTTACTGGGTGCTGTATGAATTGGGAGGGTTGTGCATTTCTGAAGTACGTTAGGTGAATGAGTAACAGTTGGCTACAGGTTACCAGGTCTCTTGACCAGCTTTACTCATTAAAGAATTAAAATCAAGCAGTTATGTGTAACTCTGAAACCTGCAATTCCACAATGACACTGTGGGCAAGTGCTGAGTCCTGCAGGCAAATAGACTTCGTGGTTAGTGATCTTTAGTGACTACCAGTGATATTGTCAAAACTTGATGGGAGGGGAGCAAAGAAGTCAGTCAGGACTGATCATATCTAAGTTCACTAATAACTTTTAGGGAGAGGAGCTGCTATCCTTACCTAATCTAACCTACATGTGACTCCTGGCCCGCAGACATGCCCTCTGGGCAATGAGGGACGGGCAATAAATGATGATGTAGCAAGTGACTCCTTCATTATATGAATGAATAAACAGTAGCATTTGTGGGTATTTAGACATCAGTTAATGAACCTCAATGATGACTGGTTCCTTGTTTAAATATAGCCTGCAACATTAACTTGGTCTCTGCAGCTGCGTGAATGCATTACACTCCAGGACCCAGTGATTAATGCGTACTTGCCCCATCCCGACGGAGAGATAGGAGGGAGCTATGTATTCCTGACACAATTAAAGTGCAATGTTCCCCACCAGCACCTCGGCTAAAGACTAAACGCTTCCCCTCAGGACTCCTTTTATAAATCAAACCAGCTGCAGAGTATTATAATTAACATTACCATCTCTTTTGTGTTTCTTTTTGTTTCTTTGCCTATTTCTGTCGAAATGTTTGAGTGTTTTTTTTGTTTAAAGACTGAGTGCCCCATTGGCAAAAGGCTAGGAGGGGAAATCTCAATATGACTGTGTGAGGGAGTTGAAACAGATCAGGAAGGATGTAAATTATTGAAATGGCTATCCATGGCTTTGGTCACTGGGTTTAGTAACTGCTCCAGATTGTCTTCCCTGCTAATGGAGTTGATGGTCTCCAAGCATTGATAAAAGTGTTGAGTTATGATTTTGGCAGCATTCCTGCTATTTTATTTTCTGTGGCCTGGTCTGTTGTGAGACTTTTTCTTAACATGATGGTGGAGTTGCAGTAACCTAAAGGGGCAAAATTGTACCCAGCCTGTTTGGGCTGCTACATGGCCACATTGTTGAAAGGCAATGTTGGTTGCTTTTTTAAAAAAAAACTTACAAAACACTTCAAGAGGTAGGCAGGAAGAATGCAAATAACTTGTTTCTCCTTGGTGGGGAGTCTAGAACCAGGGAACACAATTTCAGAGAAAGGGGAAGTCACTTAGGACTGCGATGAGGAGAAATGTTTTTATTCAGTGTTGGGAATTTTTAGAATTCTCTTGATCCCAGAGGGCTGTAGAGGCTTTGTCATCGGATATGTTTTAGGGAGAGAGATTTAGAAGATATTTACCAGGAAGTTCCCTATGAATGGAGGGTTTGCATCATGGTGTGAGGCTGGATAGGATGGGACTTTCTTCACTAGAGCATAGGAGGTTGAGGGGTGACTTTATAGATGCCTATAAAATCTTGATGATATAGATAAGGTGAACGGCAGGTGTCTTTCCCCTAGGGTAGGGGATTTCAAAGGCTGGGGCATATTCTTAAGGTGAGGGGAGGAAGTTTTAAAAAAGACATGGGGCAATTTTTTTTATACAGTGTGGTTCATGTGTGGAATGAACTTCTAGAGGAAGTGGTGGATGTGGGTGCAGTTACAACATTTAAAAGACATTTGGATAAGTACATGGATAAGAAATATTTAGAAGGATATGAACCAAGTGCAAGTAGGTGGGACTAGTTTAGTTTTGGGATTATGGTTGGCATGAACTGGTTGGGCTGAAGGTTGCTCTATGCTGTATAACTCTATGACTGAAAGATTGGCAGATTTCTGAATACCTGTGATATATAGGGATATGGGTATAGAGTGAGAAAAAGGCATTGAAGTGAATGATCAACTCTGATTAAATAGAATGGAGGAGTAGGCTCAACAGGCTGAACGACCTCGTCCTGCACCCATGCTCCAATGATCCAAAACTGTCTGTGAAAGGGATATTCTCACTTTGAGAGGCGGCAGCAATAATTTTGTCAACTCTGGTTTACTCTGAGAGGTTTCATACCAGGGCTCACATCACCAGCTGCCTTATCTCATCATTTTCACTCCCATCACAAATATTATAATTATTACACTAAAAGATTCAAAGTAAATTTTTAGAAAATGCATATTTCTTCATATTCTCCTCATATATGTACGGTGGATAAGCCTTTAATTCTAATTGTCAGAAAGGGAACACAGTGGTCAAGTGAGTGGCTACACTGTTTTCCATGAGGAATAAATGAACAGTCTGAAATGTTTGCAAGATCAAACCAGAGTCGATCGTTTCCATTTTGGTTCCTGTTCCTTTGTAGCCATTTTTAAGTTTTGTCGCAACTTGGATACTCTGCTCTTCCAATCCTGACCATAGCCCTTCAATACGTCTAACCTGCTGAGGTCGGTCATTTGGTTATCATTCAGATAAACCTAAAGCTTCCCTCCCTTGGCATCATGTGTAAAGGCCCTACTGCCTCTTTATGCGTGGTAACCCCAAGTGTCCTGAGCTGCTGTCATCCTCTCTGCATCTTTTTCCTTTTCACTTGCAATCCAAGCTGCTGCCAGTCATGGCTATAACTGGTGGATGATTCAGTTAACATGATGACCTTAGCTGAAACCTGACTGAAGGTTGTAACAGCCTCACCCTAAATGATGTTTGCCTACTTGGTTGTACTTCCTATTACTCAAGATCATCACAGTTATGGTGGTGGTGATGGTGTGGTTCTTATCAGCAAATCACACTTTGACATAAATCCTACTTTTGCCATCTTTCAGCATTCTTCCCGACTCATTCAAAATCCACTTTCTCTGCTGGCTGCCATTCACCATAGCATTTCTGCAGTCACTATTCACTCAGCCACACTCTGAATTCCACCTTTGAGACTTAAGTGCTTCATAAAACCATCACTGTCTTGCACCCTGCTGTTCACCTGATACGATGCTCATGCATTTTCCCTTTAGTCCCAGGTATGAACAGACTTGAACAGTTATGATTGACAAATGATTTCTCCTTGTACCGTCAGATCTGACTGGACCTCATAAAGCACTATCATATGATGTTTCTGTCTGCTAAAACTGATTTCTACACCAGGATCATTTGCAATGCAAAAATAACTGCTGGCTTCCTTTCTCTAACTGCAATTTTTAAAAAAAAAATTCCTTCCCCATCTCCATCATTCACAAACTTCTCTGCTGCCTCTTCTCTCCTCCCACTGGACCGCCTGACCTAGCATCTTTCTAGAATTCCTTCTCGAACCTTCCACTTTCTAGACATGACCTCATATCTTGTTTTAATCTCTCAACGATCTCTGCTGACACCCTCTCTCAGTTCACCTTCTCAAGAGACCCATCCCTGCTCCCTCAACCCTCTTCCCACTGAATTGAAAGACTGAATGCCAAAGAAAGTTGTAAATCTGAACTGAAAACAGAAAGTGCTGGAGCCGCTCTTAGTCTCCCTGGGCCAAAGGGACACAGCAAGGAAAGAAACAGAGGAAGAAAAATTGTGCCTGGAGCAAGAATGCTGCTGTCTGAATGTAGAAAGAAAGAAGAAAGCTGAAACATCCAAAGATAAGGAAACAACAGGGTCAGCGGTTAAGCTCGGCAGTTTTTGAACTCAGTGTTGAGGTGGTTGCAAAAAACTTGTGACAGTATTTTCAAGAAGTGCAATGGATTTCTCAGCTGGGATCTCTTGTATTGAAGTGTAAGGCACCTCATTACTGAGGTGTGCTTTAAGCACCATTTACTGTGATGTTGTCATATGGACTTGGTGGGAGAACAGCTTAGGATCTTAAAGGAATGAGACTGGTTCTCGCAGTGTATCTGTAACAAACACTTGTAATTGTTGCTAACATGCAATAAACTTTATCTTGATTAAGACAAGAAACTTTCTTCCTTACACCATGGAGTGGTTTTCCTCTACCACACAAGACCATGAGGACCCTGTAGATCCCTGCATTGAAAGAAAATAGCAAACCTACCCATGGTGAGCAATAGTTCAGACAGCTGCATACTACATAGTGATCTGCGCATTAAATTGTTCCTGATCATTACTCATCTCTCAGTCAATTTCACAAAGGGAAACAGCAGATTAGCTGTTCATTATCACATTGTTGTTTTGGGGGAGCTTGCTGTGTGCAAATGGAGTGCTACATGTCCGAGAATCCAGTAGTGATTACACTTCAAAAGTTGGCTATAATGTGTTATGGAATGTCCTGAGGCCATGGAAGTTTCTATATAAATGCACGTTCTTTCTTCCTGTCTGGACTATTTTGATTATCTGTGCCTATTCTTTAATACATTCCTATGATATTAGATGTTATGTGTTAAAGTGAGGTCTAACCTTTTAGTTAAAGTTGTTTACCCTTAAAGTTAACCTAACCGTATAATAAATGTAACTGAATCTTTTTAAAACAAGACAGAAAGTCATTCATTGCCCCAGAGTTTGATTACAGGGTGATATTAGTTAGATAATGAGCAAATGTAATATATATCTGAACTTTCAAAAAGAAACATCGTTGTCTCACAGCTGCTTGGCGGGAACAATAATTGACCATGAACCAATGCTGTTTATCTGTGCCAGCTGTAGAAGCGACTGCCATTTTCAATTAGGCTTGTATGGCCACAATTGTCAATGTATATCCAGAAGTGACATATATCCCAGGCACTGTCCATTCTCTCCTGAGGTGGACAAATACCATGACCAGTCAACTCATGAATAAGATCAGAGCAGAGGGGTAAAGTTGCAGATGACAAGCTGGCTACAAACAGAAAACCGGGAAAAGAGATTAGAAGTAGTTTCCCTGGTGTGCAAAACATGGCAAGTGAGCTCTCCCATCCCCGGATCCCCATTTACATTAATGATTCGGATTGGCAGTAAACTATCAAGATCTCTGGATGCATGTAAAATGGGATGGGCCAGGGAGTTCATTAACACAAAGCAAGATTGTGACAAAATATGGGAACACTGAAACTATGGAATATTAGCTTTTATAAAGCCCAGGACTCCATATGCTTAATTACCCACATTTTCAACCTATCTTGCCACCTCATTATGCATCCCCAGGTCCCTCTGTTTCTCCATTGGATTTGTCTCCTTTATGCTGCCACTTCTTGCTTATGGTCCCAAAATTAGTAATTCCTTCTTGTCTTCCATTAAATCTCATCTGTCACTTAGCTGCCCATTCCATTATACTGTCTATTTCCTCTTCAAGTTTGTCATTTTTATCCATAAGGTTCCCAAGGGGAGGTTAAGGCCCAGTGGTATCATTGTTGGACTGTTAATCCAGAGACCTAGATAATGTTCGGAGTACCTTGACTCGAATCCTGCCACAGAAGGTGGAATTTGAATTCAATAAAAGTATGGAATTGAGAGTCAAACGATGACCATTTTTGGGGAAAACCCCATCTGGTTCACTAATATCCTTCAGGAAGTAAAACTGCCATCCTTACCTGGTCTGGCCTACATGTGACTCCAGACCCACAGCAATATGGTCAACTCTTAACTGTGGTAATTAGGGATGGGCAATAGCCCACATCCAATGAATGAATTAAAAAACACTTTCCAAGTTTCATGACATCTGCAGAATGCGCATATACCGGGCCAACAAGTTTCAATATAGATATGTGTTATATTTTGAATGGTAGATGAAGGAGACTTCATTTGCTCAGGTAAGAAAATTCTAAATAGGAGATGCTGTTGAAGTGGAAATGTCAGTGGGCTAGTAATCAAGAAGCCCAGGCAAAATATCTTGGGGACACGTGTTCAAATTCCATCACGGCAGTCGTGGAATTTGAATTCAATTAATAAATCAGTAACGGGGAATAGGAAATAATCATTGTTTGTGTCAAAAGCCAACTCATTCACACGTGCCCTTTCAGGAAGGAAATACTCCAAAATTTACCTGGTCTGGAGTCGCATGTAGGCCAGAATTGGTAAGGACAGAGAATCCCTTTCCAACAGGATTTCAGCAATGTGATTGACCCTTAACCTTCCTCTGAATGGCCACTGCAAGCCACTTAGTTCAAAGGCGATCAGGAACAAGCAACAAATGTTGGCCTCACCAATGACGCCCATATCTCATGAAAGGATAAAGAAGAATGTGACTCAGTTCATTAAGAGTAGTGATGTATTATAATAAGTTTGTATGGAGGAAAGCAAAGTACTGGGATTCATTTCTGTATGGATTGAATTGAAAAGCAGAGAAGTTAGGTTAAACCTTGGTTAGATGCACTTGCAATTTCATGAACAATTTTGATCTCCATATTTTAAGAAGCCACGGAGTCCTTGGAGAGACTACAAGAAAGATGATACTGAAACTGAGAGATAACAGGGAATGCTGAATAGGCTGGGACTTTTCTCCAGAAAAGTGGAAACTGAGAGGTGACTTGATTGAGAGTTTTGAAATGATGCAAGTATTTGAAAGGGCAGACATAGAGAAGATGTATTCAATTGTGGGAGAGACTAGAACCAGGGGACATGAATATAACACAGTCACTAATACGCCCAATAGGGAAGTCAACAATATGTACCCAGAGGACAGTACAAATGTGGAAGTGACTGGGACATGGAGTATTTGAGGTAACTAGAATACATAATTTAAAGAGTATCTAGGTAAACACTTGAAAGAAAAAAGGAAAAGAAGGATATGTTGACATGGTAAGATGAAGAGATAGTTTGTATGGAGCATAGAAAGTAAAGCAGACCAATTGAGCTGAATAGCCTGTTTCTGTACTGTATCTGTCATGTGATACGCTGTAATGCTATCTAACAAGCTTTGGTTGTTCATAGCAGTTGCACGGGCCAAATCAGTAGGTAAAGATCAAAATCATGGTTTTGACCTCAGGGTACCCATGAGCAACACCACTAGAGATCTTGTTTATTAGCTGTATAATAGATTAGATCATTCTGACTTGTCATTTTCACTACACATGGAGACAGCTGCATGATCATCATGTGTCCCTTATTGCCAATTTGTATTTTCTGCCAGGATGACATCTTGTCCGATTAAACTCCCAGCCATGCTGTTTTTATTGGATTACATGGAAAAACTGCTGCAAAGGGGCTGTCTTTTTTTTCTTTCACTCTTAGCAAATTGTCTTGTCCTTTGGTTCTTTCACTCCTGGTGAAAGTGTATCAGTGACACCTCAGTTGTTACTACTCTTGGCTCTAAGTCACAATGTTTGCGACAGAGGGAAAGCTACACCATCCAAAGTGTTGTCTTTCAGATAAGATGTTAAACTAAGGTCTCGTCTGCATGTTTGGATGAGTGTAAAAGAATCCAAGGCAGTATTCCAAAGAAGAGCATGGAGTATTATTCTGAGCTTGCTGGCCATTGTTTATGTCTCAATGAACTATGAACTTCACAAAAGCAGAAGATTTGGTCATTATCACATTATTACTTGTGGGACCTTGCTGTATACAAATTGCTGTGCTTTCTACTTTGCTACAGTGACTACTCTTCAACAGTGTACTGTGAGACACTTTGAGGCAGTTACGAAAGATGCTATACAAATGCAGGCCAGTCTTTCTTTGGAGTTGGGAACTCTCAGTGGCATATGGTTGGTCAAGTGTCTTGTTCAAGTAACCTCTCGTTGTAGACAAGGAGAGATTGTACATCAGTGCTGTTGGCCTTGCCAATGGGTGTCTGGAGATGGTGATGTTGGTAGTGGCCATTGTTGTCACGCTCCGTGATTTCCAGCAATTGTCTCCTGAACAGGCACACTGACGGATTCCTTTATCTCAGCAGTTGCTGTTGCCAGCTCATCCTGAAGATGCGATGCAGACTAATAAGGGAACCTGGGATCTTATTTTTCACGACTCAATTCAAATATGATGATGCATGTAAATGGAGTCAGTTCCTTTGCTTCAAAAGGAGATTCCTGTATCACTATGGCTTTAAGATTGCCAACTCTGGATGGTTACTTTGCATGCCTACCCTGTAGCTCACCACCTCGTTGGGATAATCCATTTGGAATCACAATATAGTCGTCATTATCTGACCAGATGTTTCACTGATAACAATACTGATTGATTCAGAAAATTGTGATTATAAGCCTTGCTGCATGATTGAGGGAGTACTACATTGCTGGAGATGCTAACTTTAAAAAAAATGTTAAATTGACTTCAAATCCACCAGTCGGACATCTAATATCCCACAGCAATTATTTGAAGAACAGAAGAGATACCCTGGTCAACATTTATCTTTCGTTCTATCGTTCATAGAACATAGAACATTACAGTGCAGTACAGGCCCTTCAGCCCTTGATGTTGCGCCGACCGTGAAAATAATCTGATGCCCATCTAACCTAACAGTTTCATTATTATCCATATGTATGTCCAATGTCCATTTAAATGCCCTTAACGTTGGTGAGTCTACTCCTGTTGCAGGCAGGATGTTCCATGCACCTACTGCTCTGAGTGAAGAAGCTATCCCAATATCTGTCCTAAATCTATCACCTGTTCATCTTGTCCCAATCTGTAGGATTCTGCAGCATGTAAACAGTCAGCACTGTTTGTTGGCTATGGAGCATTTTAAGGCCTTTTTGACTTAGAATCATAGAATATTATAATAACAGGCCATTTGGCCCAGTTCATTACTACCAGCTATTTAATAAAGCTAAAAAAGTTAGTCCCACTCCTTAGCTCTTTTGGAATATCACCACAAATATTTATTTTCCAAATATGTATCCAATTCCCTTTTGAAAGTTACAATTGAAAAGAAGTAGTATCTTCCAGATGTCAAAAATTTGCTGCATAAATCAATTTCCACTCTCTTCCATTTCGGTTCTTTCACCATTATTCTTAAATCAATGACTACTTGTTGCTAACAAAATCACCAGTGCAAACATTTTCTTTACTCCATTAAAACTTGCTCATAAATGTTGAATACCTTTATCAAATCTTTCCTGACATGATTTTGCTCTCAAGACAATTCTTTCTTTATTTCATGACAAGTTCTTATTGCTGTCTATTGATTCTCTACAATGAAGTGGATGGAACATTCATTTGTAATGGACTTAATTGCCCTGGTCAAGAGCCCAACAATGCTATGTTGACTGCAATGGTTCAAGAAGGCACCTCGCTACCTGCTTCTTGAGATAGACAATAAAAGCCGGTCAACCCATGAACAAAATGTAACGCTGGCTGTGATTTCTGAAACACCTTGAATAACCCTAGGCTGTGAAAAGTCCTTTGGTAACCGTAGATCTGTACCACCTCAGGAGAAGATGAGAGAAAAATAACTCACTGAAACTTTGCTGCACACTTAAAGTGACCCAAATTGTGTGTACTCCCAAACACTGGATAGGAACTGCAAGTTTGGCAAACATCCCAGTGTACAGGCACAAGGGGCCAAATATAGTGTTTTTCAGGCAGTAATTGGCACAAATCAGAATTGTTCCTGGGATCTTCCTGATTTGTGAGGTGGCATATTAAACTACAGGATGGTTTACAGCGTGACTTCCAAAGAATTCAGTTAGCTTGTTTGCTTTGGAAAATTGACCGATAATACAAACTACACCATTGAGTTACATTTAGATAAAAAGGCTTGATTTCAGTAATGACGTTTTATTTGATTAGATGTGTTGAGACTTTCTCTATTCTCCGATATCTGCACAAATCTAGAGAAAACTGAGGTGCAGAAATCTAGCCCTTCTGACAAGATCCATGACTTTCAATCTTCAATTGGCCCATTGATGATTTTTATAAATAAGTGTAGTTCAGCTTGTCATCAGATTAAACAGATACTTACATCCCATTTAGTGTAATTACATTTCAGGTCTAGTTCACAAACTCTTTTCCTGACCACGATTCAGTCACTGATATTTATGTCATGGAGATATTCATGAGTTGTTAGAACTTTTAGATTTAAGATGTAAATCTAAATGTAGATTTGAGATGCTCAGTGTATAATATGTAAGTGAAAGCAACTGTCATGTTGGAATGACGAGCAAAGTACTGTGGATGCTGGAGAGCTGAAATAAAAGTGGAAAGTGATAGAGAAGCTCAATGTTTTGAGCTCATTTGTGACTTATTTTGGTGGGGGCTAGGAAATGCTTTCATTAAAACACAAAATGTGGAGGAGCAAGTGGAACAGTAGGCAAGGATGACCATTGCAAAAGACAAAGAGAATGCTCATGGTGGTGGAGGAGAGAGAGATGAAGAAAAGGTGTTGTTGATAGATAACAATAGCAGAAAGCTGGTTGGCTGTGCTAAGGGCAGATCCATGCAAATAAGACACTGGGAGAAGCGGGTGTAATCAAAATGGAGGACAGTTTTTCTGCTGTGAAGTTGTTGAATCCTGAATGCTCTAAAGTGGAAAACTGAAGCATGCTGAGGACAGAAATGTTAATGTGAGGGTGAGATGGTTGAAATAGCAAGTGAATGATGGGTCAGAGTCATTCCTACAGATGGAGTCGAGGTGTTCCTGCAAAGCAGTCGCCCAGTCTGTGTTTGTTCCTGCCAATATGGAGGAAACTGCACTGTCACCAATGAATACAGGAGACCAGATTTAAATAAGTACAAGTAAACTGCTGCTTCACTTGGAAGGTATTGGAAATACCGTGCTGTTCTGAGCTTATCTGGATTATGGACCTGTGATCTGTGTTTATCAGCCACAGAGTCTCGGTCATGTTGCATGTGACTGGACAGTCTTGTGGGAGATATTGATGGAAATGGATTGGTCTCTGAGCCTGTTTTTAGCTGGTTGGGAAACAACAGCATTTAGTGCACCATGGTGGCTTAGTGGTTAGCACTGCTGCCTAATGGTGCCAGGGACCCGGGTTCGATTCCACCCTCTCAGGCAATTGACATTGTGGAGTTTGCACATTCTCCCATATCTGCATGGGTTTCCTCTGGATGCTCTGGTTTCCTCCCACAGTCCAAAGATGTGCAGGTTAGGTCAATTGGCCATGCTAAATTGCCCGTAGTGTTAGGTGAAGGAGTAAATGTAGGGGAATGGGTCTGGGTGTGTTGTGGGTCGGTGTGGACTTGTTGGGCCAAAGGACCTGTTTCCACACTGTAAGTAATCTAATCTAATATTTTAAATTTAACTTGCTTGTTCTTGACATATTTCTAGATTCAAGGTATATATATGTTAATTTCTATAAGGTTGGTGAGGCTTATCAGACTATTATTTTAGAATGGAATCATTTGTCAGGCTGAAATGTTTATACGCATGTGTAAGGAACTGGTCAGTCTATAATTTTATTTAGGTCATGGTGTAAGTCTCTATCCCTTCAAGCAATTATTTTCAGATTATAATTTTTCTTTGTGGTCTGCTGTAGATAGACTGCAAACATAACCATGGAGTGGGCTGCAATGGTGTTCGTGATGATGGCATGATCAAAATACTGGTTTCAAAACAGCTTACCACAATAAAAATCTAGATGGTTTGGTATTGTTAGTATTATTGAATGAGGTAGAGAAATCTAGTGTCCCAACAATAGTTGCAGGGGGATAGGGAGAGGCAAAAAAGCCCCTTGATTTTGGAGAAAAAAATCCCATGAAGGAGTTTGTCTAAAATGGGGGCTGGGGTGGTGGGGTGGTGAGTCATGATTGACATGAATGACAGAATGGGCTCAAGGGCCTCTTTGTTCTACTTTTGCTTACAAAATTCAGCATCAGTGAAAACCAAGAAGGTGCCATGACAATAATCCACATGAATTTAAATTCAATTCATAAATAAATCAAGAATTGAAAACTAGACTCTATAGTAATGGTAGGTCCTAGGGAGTGTTGCTGAACAAAAAGACCTTGGAGTGCAGGTTCATAGCTCCTTGAAAGTGCAGTCGCAGGTAGATAGGTTAGTGAAGGAGGCGTTTGGTATGCTTTCCTTTATTGGTCAGAGTATTGAGTACAGGAGTTGGGAGGTCCTGTTGCGGCTGCACAGGACATTGGTTAGGCCACTTTTGGAATATTGTGAGCAATTCTGGTCTCCTTCCTATCGGAAGATGTTCTGAAACTTGAAAGGGTTCAAAAAAGATTCACAAGGATATTGCCAGAGTTGGAGGATTTGAGCTATAGAGAGAGATTGAATAGACTGGGCCTATTATCCCTGGAGTATCGGAGGCTGAGGGGTGACCTTATAGAAGTTTATAAAATCATGAGGGGCGTGGATAGGATAAATAGACAAGATCTCTTCCCTGGGATGGGAGAGTCTAGAACTAGAGGGCATAGGTTTAAGGTGAGAGGGGAAAGATATAAAAGAGATCTAAGGGGCAACTTTTCACGCAGTGGATGGTACATGTATGGATTGAACTGCAAAAGGAAGTAGTGGAGGCTGGTACAATTACAGCATTTAAAAGTAATTTGGATTGGTATCTGAAAAGGAAGGCTTTAGAGGGACATGGGCTGGGTGCTAGCAGATGAGACTAGATTGGGTTGGGATATCTGGTCGGTGTGGACGAGTTGGACGGGTTTTTTTTCCGTGCTGTACATCCCTATGACTCTAATGACAATCATGAAACTATTGTCAATTGGTGTACAAATCCAACCCCCAGTCACTAAAATGCTTTAGGGAAGGAAATCTGCCATCCTTGTCCGGTGTAGACAGGCAGGAGGCTGGAAGAACACAGCAGGCATGGCAGCATCAGGTTGTGTCCAAAATAGACAGGCAGGAGGCTGGAAGAACACAGGATGCCCACTTTGAAGAAGTTCTCTGTCTCCCTCAGATGTGCACTCTGTGAGTCCCTATCTCACTGCCACAACACCGTAACCTCATCAGCCCTCCCACTGCTGTGTTCTTCCAGCCTCCTGCCTGACTATTTTGGATTCCAGCGTCTGCAGTTTTTTGTTTGTCTCTATCATTGTCTGGTGTAGCTTACATGTGACACCAAATCCACAGCAAAGTTGTTGACTCTTACACTGCCATCCGAAATGACTGAACGAGACATCCTGCTTGAGGGATCTGAAACAAAAAAACAGCCTTGTCCCACATCCCAATGAAGAATGTTGGAAAAGAAATAGCCCATTCCCCTTCTTCATGTCCTACTCTCTCTGACATTACATTCCAGACTATAGATGGTGCCTTTAAAATTTCCTTTCATTTCAATGGCTGAATAGGAAGGGGTGAAACCCTAGTTCAAATGATCATCTCAGTTAATGAGAACACGGACCCTATACATGGTAAATAGTAACAGCTATAAACAGTCCCAGCTGACGGTCTGCTGGCTGAATTTAAACAATAAATATCGTGAGGAAATCTGGCACCAAAAACAATAGGATCGAAGATGAATTATCCCGGTGTGATCAGTGCTGAATATATTTACTCAGCTCCCCCTGTCTCTCTTGATTGCATTCACTCGTTACGTGATGTACAAATATCTTGGTTTTTGCCTTTATGCAAATTGAAAAGTGCACATCGAATACTGTGCGAATCTGAGAGGGATTCCTGAAATGGTGCTAACTTATTTGGGTTTTGCGTTGGGTAGGCTCAAGTGAAAAGTGGAGGATTTGTGAATTTTCACACTCACCAAAGGGAGCTGACTGAGGGAGGGGCAGAAAGGAAACATGCATTGATATAGTGCCTTTCACACCCTTCAGGATGCCTCAGAGTGCTTCACAGCTATCAACATGTTTCAAATGTGCAACCACTGCTGCTTTTTGAAAGCAGCCAGGTTTGTGCACAGTGTAATACCCACAAGCGATGAATGGGATAAACAGTCACTTCAATTTGTGTTTGGTGATGTTTTCTGAGGGATGTTTGCCAGGACACTGGGGAGATCCTCTGATCTTCTTTGAAATGGTGCAATAGGATCTTCTCCGTACACCTAAGTAGGCTAAACATGGGCTTACTTTCACCTCTCATCAAAAAGGCAGTACCTCGAACAGTGCAGCATTCTCTCAGTATGGCACAGCAAGTGCTTGGCCAAATATATATGGGTTTGAGCTTCTTGAACATAGAACATAGAACATTACAGCCCTCAATGTTGCATTGATCCGTGAAACCAATCTGAGGTCTATCCAACTAACATTATTCCGTTCTTGTCCATATGCCTAGCCAATGACCATTTAAATGTCCTTAAAGTTGGCGAGGCTCCTACTGTTGCAGGCAGGACATTCCACGCGTAAAAAATGAAGTCTGCAGATGCTGGACATCACAGCTGAAAATGTGTTGCTGGTTAAAGCACAGCAGGTTAGGCAGCATCCAAGGAATAGGAAATTCAACGTTTCGGGCATAAGCCCTTCATCAGGAATTCCTGATGAAGGGCTTATGCCCGAAACGTCGAATTTCCTATTCCTTGGATGCTGCCTAACCTGCTGTGCTTTAACCAGCAACACATTTTCAGGACATTCCACGCCCCTAATACTATGAGTGAAGAAACTACCTCTGACATCTGCCCTATATCCATCACTCCTCAATTTAAAGTTATGTCCCCTCACACTAGCCATCACCATCGGAGGAAAAAGGCTCTCCCTGTCCAATCATTCTAACCCTGTGATTATTTTATATGACTCAATTAAGTCACCTCTCCAATTTTTTCTCTCTAATGAAAATAGCCTCAAGTCCCTCATCCATTCCTTGTAAGACTTTCCCTCCATACCAGACAACATCTTAGTAAATCTCCTCAGAACCCTTTCCAAAGCTTCCACATCCTTCCTATAATGCAGTGACCAGGACTAAACACAATACTCTAGTGCGGTCGCACAACAGTTTTGTACGGCTGCGGCATGACCTCATCGTTCTGAAACTCAGTCCCTCTACCAATAAAAGCTAGCACACCATATGCCTTCTTAACAACCTTATCGACCTGGGTGGCAACTTTCAAGGATCTATGCCCCTGGACATAGAGATCTCTCTGGTCATCTACATTATCAAGAATCTTACCATTAGCCCAGTAGTCTGCATTCCTGTTAGTCCTTCCAAAGTGAATCACCTCACACTTTTCCACATTAAACTGCATTTGCTACCTCTCAGCTTAGCCCTGCAGCTTATCTATGTCCCTCTGTAACCTACAACATGCATCGTCACTATCCACAACTTTACTGACCTGATTGTCATCCACAAATTTACTGACTCATCATTCTATGCCCTCATCCAGGTTATTTATAAAAATAACAAACAACAGTGGACCCAAAACAGATCCTTGCAGCACACCACTAGTAACTGAACTCCAGGATGAACATTTCCCATCAACCACCATCCTCTGTCTTTGTTCAGCTAGCCAACTTCTGATCCAAACCGCTACATCACCCTCAATCCCATGCCTCCATATTTTGTGCAACAGCCTACCATGGGGAACCTTATCAAGCACCTTATTCCCATCTGCCTGTTTGGTCACCTTCTCAAAGAACTCAGTAAGGTTTGTGAGGCATGATGTACCCTTCACAAAACCATGCTGAATATCCCTAATCAACTTGTTCCTTTCTAGATGATTATAAACCCTATCACTTATAAGCCTTTCCAACACTCCACCCATAACCAAAGAAAGACTCACTGGTCTATAACTATCAGGGTTGTCTCTACTGTCCTCCTTGAACAAGGGAAGAACATTTGCTCTCTTCCAGTCTTCTGGCACTATTCCTGTAGACAATGATGACAGAAAGATGAAAGCCAAAGGCTCGGCAATCTCCTCCCTAGCTTCCCAGAGGATCCTAGGATAAATCCCATCCAGCCCAGGAGACTTATCTATTTTTACACTTTCCAGAATTGCTAACACCTCCTTCTTTTGAACCTCAATCCCATCTAGTAGCCTGAATCTCAGTATTCTCCTCAACCACATTGTCTTTTTCTAGTGTGAATACTGATGAAAAGTATTTATTTTGTGCTTCCCCTATCTCCTCTGACTCCACACACAACTTCCCACTATTATCCTTGATTGGCCGTAATCTTATTCTCGTCATTCTTTTATTCCTGATATACCGATAGAAAGCCCTAGGGGTTTCCTTTATCCTATCTGCTAACAACTTCTCATGTCCCCTCTTGTCTCTTCTTAGCTCTCTCTTTAGGTCCTTCCTGGCTAACGTGTAACTCTCAAATGCCCTAACTGAGCCATCACATCTCATCCTAATATAAGCCTTCCTCTTCCTCTTGACAAGCAATTCAACCTAGTAAACCATGGCTCCTGAGGTCAACAACTTCCTCCTTGCCTGACTGGTATGTACTTATAAAGGATCCGCAGTAGCTGTTCCTTGAATAAGCTCCACGTTTCAATTGTGCCCATCCTCTGCAGCTTCCTTCCCCATCCTACGCATCCTAAATCTTGCCTAATCACCACATAACTGCCTTTCGCCCAGCTATAACTCTTGCCCTGTGGTATATTCCTTACCCTTTCCATCACTAATGTAAACATAACTGAATCGTGGTCACTATCACCAAAGTACTCACCTACCTCCAAATCTAACACCTGGCCAGGTTCATTCCCAGTATCAACTCTAATGCGGCCTCACCCCTTGTTGGCCTGTTTACATACTTGTGTCAGGAAACCCTCCTGCACACATTGTACAAAAACTGACCCATCTAAAGTACTTGAATTATAGTATTCCCAGTCAATATTTGGAAAGTTAAAATCCCCACAACTACCCTGTCACTTTTGCTCCTACTGAGGATCATTTTTGCTCTCCTATCCTCTACATCTCTGGAACTATTCAGAGGCTGATAGAAAATTCCCAACAGGGTGACCTCTCCTTTCCTGTTTCTAATCTCAGCCCATACTACCTTAGTAGATGAGTCCTCAAATGTCCTTTCTGACAACATAGTACTGTTCTTGACTAATAATGCCACCCACCCGCCACCCCCCCCTGCTTTTTATCATTTTCTCTGCTCTTCCTGAAATATCTAAATCCTGGAACCTGTAATAACCATCCCTGTCCCTACTCTACCCATGTCTCCGAAATGGCCACAACATCTAAGTCCCAGGTACCAACCGATGATGAAAGTTCACCCACCTTATTCTGGATGCTCCTGGCATTGAAGTAGACACACTGTTTAAATTCTTAAATTTCAATCATTGATCTACAGTTGGTCCTACATTGAATAAGGAATGCAGGATATAGGAAACATCACAACTGGTCAGGACCATGGCTGTAAAGGTGATGAGGTTCAGATGAAAAGAAATTAGGGGCTGATTCCAGAAGAATCTTGCTGTAAAATGTAACCATGGATGAAGTATAAGTGACATGGTGGGTCAGTGGTTAGCATTGCTAACCCACAGTGCCAAGGGCTCGGGTTTGATCGCAGCCTCAGGTGACTGTCTGTGTGAAGTTTGCGTTTTCTCCCTGTGTCTGCATGAGTTTCTGCTGGTTTCCTCCCACAGTTCAAAGATTTTCAGGTTAGATGGATCGACCATGTTGAATTGACCATTATGTCCAGGGATATGCAGGCTATGTAAATTAGTCAACGGTCAATCCAGGGACAGGGTAGGCGTCTCGTGAGATCTCTCTGGAGGGTTGGGGTAGACCTGATGGGCTGAATTGGCCTCTTTCTCCACTGTAGGGATTTTATGAAGAAGCATTTATAAGTTATTGTGTCGACAGGAACTTTACCGTAATTTAAAATGATGGTAGTATTGATGGGGTGGTGGACAGATGTGGGTGGGGGTGCTTTTTATGCAAATGATGGTTAATATTGCCAACTCTGACTGCAGATGATCCTGGAGGTTTCAACATACCCTCCCATTGTCCCAATTCTAACCTCAGAGTTTCAACCAAGCCAAATCAAAAAGGCTTACACCTCCCTCCAATAATTTTTACCTCGTATGCAAATTCTTCAGAGAAAATGATCAAATCACTGGCACTTCTTTCAAATGTCTCCAGTGATTTTTCTGCCTTGATTTGATATTGTCAGGTGTACTTGTTTTATGTATTTGCTACAAATACAGTGAAAAGTGTTCTATAATGTCGCTACTCTCTGGTGCCATCTTAAGAAGTCAGAAAATAAACCAAGACATAGAATATAAAAGTAGACAACAAGGAAATAAAATTAAGAGTCCAACTTTACAGCCTTCTTTTTAAGTACTTATCTGTGGATCTGGATCTGTGCTCTTCCACCCTGACACTTGGACCAACACCAGAATGAAGCAGTCAGCAAGTCTTGAGTCCCTTTGCCACACTGCCACTGTGGGAACAGAGTCACCATTCTTCGGCACCATCTTGCTTTCACAAACGTCACCACTGCCATGAGTCTGCCCTGGGCTGATCTTGGCAATGCAGATGTCGCAGATACTAATGAATCTTAAACTGGGCTCACACTTGACTTTGGGCCCACCATGCCGAAGCAGCCGCTGCAGATGCTGCTGGGTCTTGTACTGGGCCCAAACTGCCTCGCTTCGCTGCTGCCACTGCTGGGAACACAAAACCTGCCTCTGATGTGCTGGGCGCCTCGCTGATGCCACCGATGCTGGCGCTGACATCTCCATAAGAAGGTAAATAAAATTAAAATGTAAAAAGAAAAAAAAACAAAGAAAGAAAATAAAGGAAAAACACAGAGCAGACAAGCCCTGGGCTCAGCCAGCCTGAATGCTGCTTGCTGCACTGGCGCCATCTTGAAAATTCGGGATGTTTACTCACAGAAGCTTGTATGAGATTAATGTTTAGCTCTCGGAGACTCCAGGGAAATCCTGCCAATTTAAATTAATTGGGTGGAATTACTGTCTTTGTCAGTGTTAAGGTGGTCGTGTATGCTAAGAATGGTTGAAGCGTGAGTGGCTGAGAACAATGTTTCCGCAGTGAAGGAGTAGGTCATAGCCATGGAAGCCTACCCCTTTTGTTTCCAGCTCAGGACGTTTGGATAACCAGATCTTTTCTCAAACAATGAGATTTATTTTCCACAAATCCAGGTTCAAATTGAGCTTAGGCAGCAGGAATGCATGTTTGCTGGTTGCAGGGGGCCCTTATTTCCTTGTGAAGTTTCTGTGAGTAGGCATCACTGCTCAGGCCAATTGTTGCTCCTCCCTCGTTGCCCCTTGAACTGAGTGGATTGCTAAGCCACTTCAGAAAACAGTTAAGAGACAATCATATTATTATGAATGTGGAGTCACAAGTAAGAACCATGTAATAACAACAGATTTCCTTCCCTCACGGACTTTAGTGAACTTGATGGGTTTTCGCAATAATCATGTAGCAGGCATGGTCACTATTATCAACACTGGGGTGGGGGGAGTGGGGAGGGGATTTCCAACTTTTTTTAAAGTGTGGGGATTAGCAGGTTTGGTGACAACTTACAAAGTGTCCCACCACCGAGTTACCTTGACCAATTGTTTGCCTATGACCTCATTAAAAGCAGGCAGATAGTGGGTAGGTGAGACTCTTGCTCTATCAGACATTTCAACACTACTGTGCTGGGTTGCCAACCAGCAGCTTCTGGCACCAGCTATAGACCACCTGCCAAGCACTGCTCTGGAGGGAACCCAGTATTGAAAAGCTCTGTCGCCATATTTGTTATGGGATGGGGTCAAAGGAGATTAGAGACAAGTATGCCAGGGTGGCTTTCAGAGGTCACTCCTTTGTCCACCATTCATGCTGCCAGTTGACGTCACAATTGAGGTGAAGGCCACCCTTCCCAAACGTGGAAGGCAGATCACTGTGGTTTCCCAATTTCTGAAGTTAATCACCTCTCTAAGCTCTTGGGGAGGCAGGGAATTGGTGTGTGTGGTCTGTGGGGTCGGGGGGATGGAAGTGTTGCACTAGAGTGGCCATCAACTCATCACTTAAGACCTTAGTTGGTGGTGGGTCAAGAGAGTCATCACGGACCTTACAGCTAGAATCTAAAACAGAGGTAGTGAGAAGGGGAAGTGGGAATAGTTCCCTCTAGGGCAAATCCATTTCACTACCTCCAGTGAGGGGAATATCCCAGGCTAAGTTTCGATTATTACAAAAAAAACATTCCCAGGATGTGGACATCGCTGGCTAGACCAGCACTTATTGCCTATCATTAATAGCCTGGAGGTCGTTTAGGAGTCAACCACATTGCTGTGGGTCTGGAGCCACAGGTTGGCCAGTCCAGGTAAGGATGGCAACTTCCTTCCCTGAAGGACATTAGTAAAGCAGATGGGTTCCTCCCAACAACCCATCAATAGTTTCATGGCCATCATTAGACTCTTAATTCCAGATTCTTGTTGAATTCAAATTCTACCATCTGCCCTAGCAGGATTTGCACCCATGTCCCCAGGCCTCTGGATTAATGGTCTAGCAATATTGCCATTAGGCCATTGCCTCCCCAAGTTCCATTAATCAAATTTAAATTCTGCCAGCCATACTAGGATTTGAGCCTGTATATTCAGAGCATGAGACTGGATTGCTGGAATATCCATTGACTTTGCTGCTACGCTACTTGTTCCCTGTACACTGTTCACAAAGAGCTCACATTTACAGTGAATAGTTTGATGGATCATAGGAACTTTATTATACTATTTGAATCCCTATATACTTTGGAAATCTGAGTCCACAGGCATCATAGATGGGAAAATGTGCAGAAGGAATATTGTTCTGAGGTGTGGTGGGGTGCAATAACTGAAGCAGCTACTCATTGCAAATGTTTGGAATGTGTCTGATGGGTATATATCATTTCCCAACATTATAATTGCTCATTTCAATAGCTGCCTCTTCAAGGCAAGTTGGCCGTTTCTCACCAGACTGCAAAGTCCAATGCTGTTTTGAGAGTTTGCTGTGAACAAATTAACTGCCATTTTGCCTCCACAACAAACTGAAGAAATTGATACATTGTCTGTAAAGCCATTTGGAATGCCCTGAGATCATGAAATGAGCAAAAGAAACACGAACCCTTCCTGACTTCAGCTTTCGGAAGACAATCCAGGATATTATCTGGGATAAGGGATTTTAGTTAACAATGAGAAGGTGCACAAGTGAATAATGTTCTCCTTGGAACAGGGGAAGATAAAAAAGATGATCACAACGGAATTATTCCAGGCAACGAGAGGTTTCAATGGAGCAGGGAGAGAAGAAAAATATTTTCCAGTGAGTGGGGCAATAACCAGAGATCTTTGTCCTTAAAAGTGTTAGCAAAAGAGGAGACAAGGTCTCCTTTTATTCATTCAGAGAGATGGCAGATGTGGAATGTTCTACTTGGAGTGGTAGTGAAAGCTGATTCTGTCAATAACTTTCAATGGAATTTGGACAGGTACTGGAAGATAAGGAACTTACAGGGTTACAAGTGGTAAGTTTAACTACTTCTTCAAAGAGCCAGCATAGGCTCAGAGGGCTGAATGGCACTTTCTATGTTGCATTTCAATGATTATATAAACTGCATGTCCTATGTATTCTTTTCCAAATGCCCTCCTCTTATCTACTAACCATGTTGATGTGCTGGAGTGTGATCTGTTTTGCCAGATGTATGAACAATGAATTGGAAGCAGAAGTAACCCATTCAGGCCATCTGGCCTAATGGCTATTCAATAAGATCATGGCTGCTCTGTTTGTGTTTTGAATTCTACATTCTTCATAATCCCTGATAATCTTTGATTCCTCTGCCTTTAAAATACTCAATAACCTTGTCTTCACTCCCATCTGAGGCAGAGATTTCCAAAGTCACGTAACCTTCTGAGAGAAAACAGCATTTTCTACATCTCTGCCCTAAAAGGGTAACCCTTAATTTTTAAGCCATGGTCCCTAGTTCTGGACTCACTCACAAATGGAAACATTTTTTACACATCCCCCTTGTCAGGACTGATATAGGCACATTAATGTGTGTGTATGTATGTGCTCATTTGTGAGCCTAGACAGTATGCACAGCAAGGTATTTGATTCCTGATGGCATTGCAGCCAATGCAATATTCATCTTGCACACTACATAGATGCCCTTTTGACCAGTATTGCCAGATAGTGACCTTGGGCCTCCAATGTGATTCGGAGGTCACAGGGGCTGTTTCAATTCACTGTGACATCTCTGACTCAGATCAGTGCAGCCTCTCTAGTCTTCCACTTTGGTAATATCGCTATATTCTTAAAATAAGCTCACGTTACTATGGAAACCTGCCTGCCTGCATTATGAAATATGTAAATTTGATACTGTTTTACAGAAATTAGATGGTGATTTGGAAACTGGTCAATTGGATACACTATCTCGTGAACCCAACATGGGACTGCTCATAGCATTGAGTGTTTGGACACAGATGGACCCCCATTTGACCAGTTGCGTCCACAGTGATACGAATGCACAATTTTAGGGATGCTGGAATTATGAGATATATACAGAAAATGTTGGTCAGATGGCATCTGTGCAGAGAGGAAGAATAGTTCGCATTTTGAGTCCAATATAGCTCTTCTTCAGAACACTATGCTAATTATTGACTCCACTTATTGACTAAATAAGCTTAATACTGACTAAAGAAACAGTTGGTATTGGTGTTTTGCTGACTTAAATCTCAAGCTGACTGGTGGGATGCTTCATTAATGTTTAATGAGGTTGAGTTAAATAGGGTCAGCCACTGTCCGGTGCTTGAGGCCATGATTCTTCACCATTTCAGCTGCAACTTTGCCAGAGATGGAACTCAATGTCTGGAGAGTGCAAAAGTGACAGTTCCCTGTGGTGGAACACTGCTTGACAGTGACCATCACCTAGAGACTGCTCCTTGAAGCTCTGCTCAGAATTGGTATTAACTTCGTGAGAAAGAGAGTGAATGTGTTTCAGCACGACTATTAGGAATAACGAGAATTGGTTAGCTCAGTTAGCTGGGTAGCTGGTTTTTTACTACAGAGTGATGCCAACAGCATGTGTTCAATTCCCATAGCTGCTGAAGGTCCTGCCTTCTTGATCTTCCTTCCTTTCCTGAGGCATGGTGACCCTCAGGATGAATTCAGCACCAGTCATCTCTCACTAATAAGAGAGCAGCCCAATGTTTCTGTAGGACTTTGGTGGACTGTTAAGGAAGATGGTGAATTTTGCAGGTTCCTCAGACATCCATTTTGACTCACATGTGGAAATAAAAACTTCCAGCATCTCCTCTACGAAGTGTAACTCCAGCCCACAGTACAACAACAATGACATGCATTTATATAGCATTGTTTAAAAGTAGTAAAATGCCCCTGATACTATCCAGAAACATCATTACGGATACATTTAATCAGTTAATGCATTCATTTTTTAATTCCCAACCTATTGATAAATGCATTCCCACAATTCAACTGCATAAATTAATCCTCCCTTTTGAGTTGGTAAAATAACTAATTGGACAGAACTATTACCTCACTGATGTGCAGAAAAGTGGATGTAACAAGTGTCATTGCGATCTGGGTGCCTCAGAGAAATGTAATACCGAGGTAAATGTACAATTTGAATTCACTCCATCTGATCTTTAATTAGTCATGTTTTAGTTCTCACTGCTTTTGGACTCTTGAGGCTTTTTATCCTCAGTGTTGGGTGATGTAATTCTGTTGAATTTAATTTGATATTTCTCAATGAATGTACTGTGGTCCTAATCATTGGTGAAACAAAAAGCTTGCATTTATGTAGCCACCTCATGTCCCAAATGTATTACATAGTCATTAAAGTTATTTGAAGTAGAATTTCAATATTACAATTTAGGAAACATGGCAACCAATTTGAGCTGAGTAAACCCCACAAGCAGTACTGAGATAATGACCAGATAATCCCATATTTTGGATTTTCTTGAAGCTTAGTTCTGTGATGGCTTTATCATGCATGAGTCACAGTCTTCTTGCATCCCATGTGGCTGTTTTCAGCCTGTATGCGCACTTTGGTGGACATTTGCCTTTTGATAGCATTCAGTAACTGAGCGAAGGGGAGTCTAAGCCATCCTTCTCGGAGGCTTCAGTGGCCATGGAGTGACATTAATAATCAAAGAGAGTGAAATAGATAGTGCAACTTAGACTGGAGGCAGTCAGGCAAGGACACCAGACAGCACAGTGTTCAATTTCTCAGGCCTGTCAATGCAAGTCACCTTTATGTTTTTGCTTTTTTCCATTAATGAGTGAAACATGTTATCATCATTTTTATTTCCTGTGCCAGACAACTAGTCTTTTATTCGGAGGACAGACTAGATCGCCGTTGATGATTGAAGTCAGTGATTGCAATCATTGATTGCAGTTGATGATTGCAGTCAGTGACGACACAAAACATTTCAAGCTGTATGAACGAATGAAATTGATTGGGGGTTGGATTGTGTGTTCCTTACTGACAAGAAATGGCAGTTATTGCAGTGATATTTGGTGCTAGAGAGTCGAGCAAGTCAGATTTGGGTTGTCTGAAGGAATCTACGTTAACTCAAAATGGCAAGCTCATCCTGCTACTACATAAATCATTGGGGTGACCACACTCAGAATAGTGTTCAGGTGGCCACAGCACAAAATGGATATTGTAGCTTTCTGGATGGTACAGGAGTGAGAACTCAGATGATTGACCAGATTAGGTGGACCAATTATGTAATTAGGGCATGTTCTTACTGGAAAAGACAAAAATGAAAGCAGCTCTGATCTTCATTGCTAATGATATCAAATACAAAATGAACTTCTTTGTCTGGTCCAGAATAGTTAAACCCAAGAAAACAGTCTGATTTTGAAGTGGTTAAATTCAAAACTAAACAGTTGATGTACAGCCTTTCAGCAGGTGGGTAGTCAATCTATAGAATGGATTCCCAAAGGAGGCAGTGTAAGCAGTTGGTGTTAATTCATTCAAATGCAAATTAGATCATTTTCTTTGAGTAAATAATATTTTTGAATACAGTTTAATTTGAGACAGAACATGGAGCAAGTCTAACTTGCTTGGGAAAGTGTTGTCTGTGAACTCAAGGTTAACTAAGCTCTCTATCCCTAGGGTTTTTCTGCCACATGCCTGGTTCTGTTGTCAACCAATTGATTGTGTTTCATTGCCATAATTAGTCAACAGCTTCATTATCATTTTGTAATGCAATAATGATAAAGTAAATGGA
Organism: Hemiscyllium ocellatum; assembly: GCF_020745735.1. Taxonomy (NCBI): domain Eukaryota; kingdom Metazoa; phylum Chordata; class Chondrichthyes; order Orectolobiformes; family Hemiscylliidae; genus Hemiscyllium; species Hemiscyllium ocellatum. The sequence continues at coordinate 17,766,460 of NC_083433.1, forward strand.
TCTTGGTCTTTTCTTGTCTAGCAATCCCTTTGAGACTCCTTAGTCACTGAGAAACAACTTGGTGAAATGAGTTAATATATCTGGGCGGCACGGTGGCACAGTGGTTAGCACTGCTGCCTCACAGCGCCTGAAGACCCGGGTTCAATTCCCGACTCAGGCGACTGACTGTGTGGAGTTTGCACGTTCTCCCCGTGTCTGCGTGGGTTTCCTCCGGGTGCTCCGGTTTCCTCCCACAGTCCAAAGATGTGCGGGTCAGGTGAATTGGCCATGCTAAATTGCCCGTAGTGTTAGGTAAGGGGTAATGTAGGGGTATGGGTGGGTTTCGCTTCGGCGGGTCGGTGTGGACTTGTTGGGCCGAAGGGCCTGTTTCCACACTGTAAGTCTAATCTAATCTTTTATATAACAAATCTTTGAAAAGATTGTAAAGTTAATTGTTATAACTGACTAAAATTCCATGTCTTACATGTTTTAAGGCTTTTGGCACAGGAACAGGGCATTCAGCCCCCCAGGCCCGTATCACCATTGAATGAGTTCATGGCTGATCTGTGGTATAATGCACATACCACCTTTATCCCCTATCCCCTAATACCTTTTCTAAGCAGAAATTTACCTTTGTCAGATATAAAATTAACAACTGATCCTGCATCCATCCCATTTGTGGAAGAAATTTCCAAAATCTACATCCCTTTGTATGTAGAAGTGCTTCCTAACGTCTCTCCTGATGAAAGGCTCTTGCCTGAAATGTTGATTCTCCTGCTTCTTGGATGCTGCCTGACCTACTGTGCTCTTCCAGCACCCCACTCTCAACTCTGACCTCTCCTGAACTGTCTGGCCCTAATTCACAGGCTGTGCTCCCTAGTTCTAGAATCCCCAACCAGTGGAAATAGTTTATTTGTCTTACCTTTTCATGTTAATATCTTGAAGATTTTAATCAGATCATTCCTTAACCTTCTAAATTTTAGAGTAAACAGGTCTAGTTTGTGTAATCTCTCCTCATAACATATTGCTTAAAGTCCAGTTATCATACTTGTAATTCTATATTGTACTCCCTCCAAGGCCAATATATCCTTCCTAAAGTGTGATGCCAGATTTGTTCATAGTATTCAAGTGTGTCTAACCAAGGTTTTGCCTAACTGCAGCATAACGTCAGCCTCCTTGTACTCATCTTCTAAACATAAATAAAAACTGAAAGAACTGCACATGCTGAAAATCAGAAACAAAAACAGAAATTTCTGGAAAAGCTGATCAGGTCTGGCAGCATCTGTGGAGAGAAATCAGATTTAATGTTTTCGTTCCAGTGACCTGTCCTCAGCAACTCTTCTGAGCTTCTGATTTCTCTTCACAGATGCTGCCAGACCTGCTCAGCTTTTCCAACAATTTCTCTAAATATAAAGGCCAGCATCTCATTAGTTTTCTTGATAAGTTTTTGCACCTATTCGTGACATTGTAAAGATCCATGCACCTGAGTGCCCAACTATGTTTTGATGTCCACTGTATTTAATTTCATACCTTCTAGAAAGTGGGGCACTCTAGTCTTTTTCCAGTCCAAAATGGATAACCTCATACTGCTTATATTGAACTCTATCTGCTACAGTTTTGCCCATTCACCAAGTCTATAAATATCCTTTTATTATGTTATGCCATTACCTAAACTGTCTACTATGCTGCCTAACTTTGTTTCATCAGCAAATTTGGATATATAACTTCCTATGCCGTTATCCAGGTGATTGAGGTCCATCACAGATCCTTGTGGGACACTAAAGGTCACATCCTACCAGTATGAGTACTTATCCAATATCCTTAATTTTTGTCACTTGCCATCAGCTAGTTTCCTAGCCATGTCAGTAATGTACCCTCAATTTGGAGCACTTTTACCTTAGTTAACAGCCTCTTAGGTGGAATGTTATCAAGTGTCTTCTGAAAATGCATATAAACAATATCCATAGACATACTCCAGTCCACTACCTCCCTAATTAATTTTTAAAAGCATTATATATCTGAAATGTACAACAGGTTGATAAAATTCCATTTCTTGGATGGGAGTATCACCTGCATTTATTAATGATTTCTAGCTGCTCTGAATGTTGTTGCAATGATCTACCTTTTTGAACATAAGAAACAAGAACCTGAATAGACCATGGGACTCCTTGAACCTGCTCTGTCATTCAACGTGATCATGACTGATCTTTTGCCTTAACTTCATTTTTCTCCCCACTCCCCCTTTCCATAGGGGTTTGCATGTTCTCCCTGTGTCTGCGTATTTTTCAACCACTTGCTCCGGCTTCCTTCCACAGTCCAAAGATGTGCAGGATAGGTGGATTGACCATGCTAATTTGTCTGTAGTGTCCAGGGATGTGCAGGCTAGGTTGATTAGCCATGGTAAATGCAGGGTTACGGGATAGTGTAAGGGGCTGAATCTGGGTAGAGAGAGTGGTGCTGGAAAAGCACAGCAGGTCAGGCTGCATCCAAGGAGCAGGAAAACCGACATTTTGGGTATAAGCCCTTCATCAGGAGTGAGGGCATGAGTGGGTAGGATGCTTTTCGGAGGGTCAGCACAGACTTGATAGGAATTCTATGATTCTATCTCTTTATTCCCTGAGAGATTAAAGTCTGTGATAAATATAACCCATGATGGAGCATCCACAAAATTCTGGGGTACAGAATTAAAAAGATTTGCTTAGCTTTGAAAAAAGAAATTTCTCATCTCAGCCCACAATCAGATCAACCATGATCTTATTGAATTGTAGAGTAGGCTACAGGGGCCAGTTGAAAAAACTTCTGCTCCTAAATTGTATGTTCGCAAGCTCTCTAGATTTCATGTACAGTAACACAAGCACAATATGACTTAACTCAATTATATTTTAAAATCTGAAACAGAAATTAAATCTCAGAATGCTTTCTCGCTACAAAGTGACTTAAAGGTTTTGATTCAATGATACCAATTCACTCTTGACCTATATTAAGCCAAATAGACAATTAGTAGCAAAAATTCTTTCGGATGGCATTGACACCATTTTGGGTATTTGCAGCTTGTAGTGAGGTCTGGGGCAGCAACAGATGCAATGTCAAGCCAGTTTCATAGAATTTGACATTGACTAGGATTATTGTAGGATGTCTTGTAAAAAGTGTCATTTGATTATCTGATTATCATGGTCAACCTCGGGTTAGATGGAAGGGGTTGAGCAGTGTGCAGTTGGATTGAAATCCCTGTAGCTTGCTCAGTATTAGACTTAAAATGTCTGTAGCTCATCCTGGGGCAATTATTTTTGACTCGAAAATCAGAATTACCAGCAGCTTCTGAAATATTGGAAAATTGACTGAATAAAGAGGCCAAAGAATCACTGTATTCTGTCAGGAAAGAATACTTCCAGATTTCAAAGCATAATAGAGGCTGAATTTTCCAGGCAGAAGATATATGCAAAAAGATTTTATTTAGAGGACAATATTAACGTGCCTGATACCATATTGGTTTGGTTGCTGTAGAGTATTGGAAGTCCATTGAATATGCAACAAAGCATTTTAATGTCTGTTAGCACACTCTTGCCAGCCCCTGACTGACCTGAGGCAGAAGCTCATATTGAGTTTGATACAAATCATACTGTCATCACCTTGATTCGTAATTCTATCACTGACTTCTTTCACCCCGTGGCTTACTGAAAACATTCTTCACTCTGATTTGGGAAGTTATGGATTCAAGCCTGATTTTTGGCCTAAACCTAAAATCAGGGCTAGTGCTGAAGTAGGATCTAGCTGCGTGCAAATTGAAAACTGCATTTCCAACAGCAATGAGTATTCTTGACAACCCTAAAGTCTATAAAGTGCTTTGGGATATCTGGTGATCATTGAAAGAGCTATTTAAACACAACTCTTCCTTTATTTTCAAACAAATTTTGATTTGAAGACTGAGGATATTGAGAGGACTGTATAGTACATAAGAAAGAGGAACAAGGATAGGCTACATGGCCCCTCCAACCTGCTCTGCAGCTCAGTAAGATTGTAGTCAATCTCCTACACTAGCTGTCCTTTCTCACTGGATCCCTAAATTCCTTGACTGCCTTAGTACCAAATATCCATCAATCTCTTAATTAATGTCATTGACAAGATGGTTTATTTAATGTTTTGAAGAAGTAAATATTTGGAGTGAAGGAGGGAATGAAGGATTAGCATCAATTGAGGAACAATTGAGGGTGTCTCAGTGGTTAGCACTGCTGCCTTACAGCACCAGGGTCCCAGGTTCGATTCCAACATCGGGCAACTGTCTGTGTAGGGTTTGCACATTCTCCCTGTGTCTGTGTGGGTTTCCTCCGGTGCTCTGGTTTCCTCCCACAGTCCAAAGATGTGCAGGTTAGGTGAATTGGCCATGCTAAATTACCCATAGTGCTAGGTGCATTAGTCAGAGGGAAATGGGTTTGGGTGGTTACTCTTCAGAGGGTCGGTGTGGACTGGTTGGGTTGAAGGGTCTGTTTCTGCACTGAAGGGAATCTAATCTAATTTATACTTATTTCTCCAGGATGTAAGAGTTGTAATGGACACTCTCCGTCCGAGTTTTGGATGGATTTGGTCTTTGACTTGGTTGGCATTGTTCCTGCCTTTGTATTGAGGTTTATACTTTTTAAGCCTCACCCCAGTGAAATAAGAACTGAATTGAGGATGACATTTCACTTCAGCACTGAGTGAATGCTGACTGTAGGAGGCTCCATCTTTCAGATATAATGATTAACTAAGGTCTCATCTGCCATTTTGGGTGGATGTACAAGATCCCAAGGCACTATTTTGATGAAGAGCAGGCAAGTTCATCCCTGAACAATTTTGATCCTTCTATGAAAAATGGATTAGTGACTCATTACCATCCAGTGTCCTCATACACCACTCATTGAAACTGTGTACAGGTGCAGCAGGCACTAAAGAAGGCAATATGTATGTTGGCTTTCATAGTGAGAGGATTCAAGTACAGGAACAAGGATTTCTTGTTGCAATTTCACAGCCAATTGGTGAAGCAACACTTGGAATACGGTGTGCATTTTTACTGTCCTTATAGGGTGAAGCATTTTCTTGCTATAGAGGGAGTGTAGCAAAGGTTTACCAAATTGATTCCTGGGATGATAGGACTAACATATGAGGACAGATTGAGTCAGTCAGGATTGTATTCACTGGTGTTTAGACGAATGAGAGGATTATCATAGAAACCAGTAATAGGCTAGAATGTTTTTCATTGGAGCATATGAGGTTGACAGGTGATCTTGTAGAGGTTTATAAAATCATGAAGGGCATAAACAAGGTTAATAGCAAAGGTCTTTTCCATTGGAGGGGGAGTTCAAAACTGGGGGACATTTTTAAGGTAAGAGGAGGAAGATTTAAGAGACCTAAGGGGCAACTTTTTTTTAACACAGAGGGTGGGTTATATGTGCAATAATATGCCAAAAGATGTAGGTACGGTTACATTTTAAAAATGTTTGAATAGTACATGCAAAGTCAAGGTTTAGAGGAATATGGTGAAACACAGGCAAGTGGGAATAATTTCATTTGTGAGACTTGGTCGGCATGGACTAGTTGGACTGAAGGGTCTGTTTCACTGCTGTATGACTCTATGACTGGACAGGTTAGATACAAGAAGAATGTTCGTGATGGTGGGAGTATCCAAAATCAGGGGTTGTAGTTCAAGGATAAGAGGTAAACATTTTAGGACGGAGATGAGGAGAAATTTCTTTACCCATAAAATGATGAGCCTGTGGAAATCACGACTACAGAAAATGGTTGATGTGAAAACATTCCATGATTTCAAGAAGGAGGTATAGCTAGCGGGAAGGGTGGGATTAAGGTACTGAGCTTGATGATCAGCCATGATCATATGGAATGATGGAGCATTCCCGAAGGTTCGAATGGCTTGTTCCTGCTCCTGTCATTTACCTTTCTACATTTCTATAATTGACTCCAAAAGATATTTCATTGACTGTAAACTTCTCTGGGGAATCATGAATTTCTGAAAGGTGCTACATAAATGCACACTTTTCCTTTAAGGACTGTTGAACAGGTCACTTCTTTGACTGGCAACATCTTTTCAGGACAAACGCTGTTAGACTTCATTACAGGAAACGCTGACAAGACTGACTTATTCTTGACAGTTGAGAGCCTCTCCACTTCTGACTTGTTTTGCTTTGGAAAGAGTTGGTGAAAGTGGGGAATACTTTTCACCTGAAAAATAAAATACCCTGTCAAGTCGAGTGGTGATGTGCATCATGAAATAACTGGCACTTAATGCTTGTCTGATCGCCACCCTTCTGCCTTTCACAGTTTTTTAAGGTTTTGTTTTGAGTCTGACAGGTTTCAAGGCAAACAGTATAATGTGATAATTCTCAAATAATAGCCAGAAGTAATGGTGTGGAAAGAACAACAGTGATCCAGGTGTCTGCAGCTGTCCTTTGATGTGCAGGTAATATGAAGTGACGGGTAGCTTGCAGTAAATTGTCATAGTGTGAGGAGGTGAACATGGTTAAGGTGGCACCAAGGTACTGGACACATTACCAGGTCAAAGATGTCGGACTTGAAGCTCAGACTCTGAAAATATGGTGTGCAGGGAGTGTCAATTAAACACTTCAGAGCCCTTATTGCAGAAGTGGAGAATGAGACATTTTTCACATTCTCTCTCTCTCTCTCATTTCAGCCTCCAGCAGTCCCAGGCAGCGAACTGTAGAGCAAGGCTCGTTTAATTCTGTCTCACTTGGGGATCATTTCCTCCGTGAATATTTTTAAAGCATTCTTAATGTTTGTGATCGTGCTGTTGAGGGATTATGTTCCAATGTGTCGCAAAGCACCTCAGCCCACAGGCTCACACCAAGAGCCTCCCCTTCGGCGGGAGTCTCAGTTTCAGCGTAGTTCCCATTGGTGATGTGTATTTGCAATGCAACAAATGTCACCGAACCGAACACTTAATTAGTAATTAGAGGCGACAGGTTTTGCATACGGGCACAAACAGCAGTAACTACATTGAGAGTAGGCGCGCTATGTCACATTGACGGAAGAGTTTTTTTTTCGATCTACCAACGGTCTAGGCTGTTTCCCCGATTTCTTAAACTACAAAAGTCTCGGGTCCGACTGAAGTCGCCAGAATTAATCTCCTGGAACGACTAGTCAGGAGAGAGGTACCTCACACTTTTGTGGTTCGCGATCCTTGCGTGCGGCTCTGAGGTCCTGGTTTCGGTTCACTTCTTATTGGTCCCATGCCACACTCACTACTCCCAAGATAATTATCATTATACCCCAAGCATTAATGGGAACCAAACCGCGACTCTTCGCATGTCAATGGCTGATGTTCTTACCCAGAACGCACCGAGTGTCAGAATAAACCCTATTTATTTACAAAGATACTGGCGCGCAGCCGCAGAAAGGGCTTTGGGGGTACTAACAAGTGAGACTATTTGCAGGCTGTCCTCGAAAACAATGATTTGACATTCTTTCGTTGATACTTCAATTCCAAATGTGCACAAATCACAATTCTTAAATAACTATGAACTGAATGCCTTGAACATTTTCAAATGCTGCAATGGAGGCAATATAGATTTATAAGTAGTAGATGTCTCAGGATTTTAAGAAATAAATTATTTATTGTATGATTTGTTGTTTACCTTTGGCCCATTTCCCTTAATACTTTTTCATTAAGATAAATTCTCTTTCAGATTTAAAATTAACTACTTATCCTGGCATCCATGTCCGTTCCTGGAATAGAATTCCAAACATCTGTCTCCCTTTGTGTGCTTCCTCACATCTTTCTTGAATGGTCTGGTCCTATTTCTCTGACCGTTCCCCTTGGTTCTAGAATTCCCAACCAGTGGTCATAATTTATTTTTACTTACCATGTCTTTTCTTGTTAATATTTTGAAGGCTTCAATCAGATCATCCCTTAACCTTCTAACTTCTGAGTGATTTGATCAACCATTTCAGGGCCAGCCTCACTATGTGAGTCTGGAATAACATTCAGATTGTTTTTGCACAACACTAATTGTCCCTGAACTAAGATAGGAACAAATGTAGGCCATCCAGCCCCACAAAACGTCTGTCCCTTTCGGGATGGCACAATGGCTCAGTGGTAAGCTGCCTCACAGCACCAGGGACCTGAGTTCAATTTCAGTCTTTTTCAACTGTCTGTGTAGAGTTGGCATGTTCTCCCCGTGCCTTTGTGAGTTTTCTCCTGATGCTCAGGTTTCCTCCCACAGTCCAAAAATGTGCAGGTTGGGTCGATTGACCATGCTAAATTGCCCATAGTATCCAGGGATGTGTAAGCTAGGTGGATTAGCCATTGGAAATGCAGGGTTACAGGGAATGAGTGAGTATGTGTGGGATGTCCTTCAAAGGGTTGGTGTTGACCCATGGCCCAAAAGGCCTGTTTCCACAACGGAGGCATTCTATGAGATCATGGTTGTTCTATGGCCTAACTTCATTGGCCCATTTTCCATAATACTTTTTCATTAATATAAATTCTGTATTTCAGATTTAAAATTAACAACTTATCCCGCATCCATGTCCGTTCCTGGAATAGAATTCCAAACATCTATCTCTCTTTGTGTGCTTCCTAACATCTCTCCTGAATGGTCTGGTCCTATTTCTCTGACTGTGCCCCTTGGTTCTAGAATTCCCAACCAGTGGTCATAATTTATCTTTATTTATCATGTCTTTTCTTGTAAATATTTTGAAGGCTTCAATCAGATCATCCCTTAACCTTATAACTTCTGAGTGATTTGCTGACCATTTCAGGGTCAGTCGCATTGTTGTGGGTCTGGAATAACATGCACACCAGACCAGAAAAGGACAGCACATTTCATCCCCAAAAATACATTTAGTGAAATGATTTTATTTTTAGTCTCCTGGTTTTCATTTGTGTAACTATAGTTCAATTCCAGATTTAATTAACTGATTTTAAATTCCACCAGCTGCATTGGTGGAATCTGGTCCTCAGCAGTACTGGTCCAGTGACATGACCACAAAGCCAACATCTCTGCAAGTTATATTTACAAACAGGTGACTGAAGTAACAAACAAAGAATGTGTCATTTCAAGTGTAAACAGGGCACATTCTCAGAATAAGATGTTGATAAATTATGACTGCGATAAGGAGTCATTTTGTTGTAAATCATTGGAATTCTCTATCCAAGAGGGCTATGGATGCTCCATTGTCAAGGCAGAGATGGATTTTGGATATCTCAAGGAATTGAGGCATACCAGGAATGGATCAGAATGGATCAGATTTGACACAGACAGCTAGTCAAAAACATATTGAATTAAAGACCATGCCCAAGGGGTGAATGGTTTTCTCTTGCTGCTATGATTTACATAAGAGGGCATCCCTTGTAAAAGAATGTTTGTCCTAAAGACTGTGGGTCACTTAAACAGCATATGTCTTCTGCTGTTCACAGTAAGCAAACTACTGACTATACCCAACCAACCTATGCTTCCAAAACTTGCACTACAGTATCCAGCATTAGATATGAGGTTACAATTGGATATTTGCTGGATAATGCTGAGTGGGTGAAAAGTTACACTGACAAATATTTTTGAATTGTCACTCGATCTCTTGGTGTGGTGCATATGTGTGTGTGTTGGACACATATTAATATACAGGGACCTGTTCTTTGCAGACAGAAGGAACATATACATTCATGGGCGGCACAGTGGCTCAGTGGTTAGCACTGCTGCCTCACAGCAATGGGTCCCAGGTTTGATTCCAGCCGTGGAACTGTCTATGTGGAGTTTGCACATTCTCCCCGAGTCTGTGTTGGTTTCCTCTGGGCGCTCCGGTTTCCTCCCACAGTCCAAAGATGTGCAGGTCAGGTGAATTGGTCATGCCCATAGTGTTAGGTGCATTAGTCAGGGGGAAATGGGTCTGGGTGGGTTACTCTTCAGTGGGTCAGTTTGGACCTGTTGGGCTGAAGGGCCTGTTTCCACACTGTAGGGAATCTAATCTAATCATGCACTGCGCCTGTTTCAACTCAACAAAAAAGTAACAGCCATTCATGTGTTCATTTCTTATGGCAATGTCTTGAGCAATCAGAGGCAATCTACCTGTTCTAAGATTCAGACAAATTCTGGTAGTTAACTGTCAATCAGTATGGACTGGTGCATCCTCAATGGTAATGCCCCTACTAACCACAGCCCAACCAATTGGCATTGTCTTACATTCAATATAAATGGCTGTTTTCCCTTAAATTGGTATTCATGTGAATTGTCCTGAGTGCAAGAGGAATAGCTTTGATAAAACATGTCTCTTTTTCAACAGTACTCAAGCTCTGCATGACTGAACAACTTAATCATAGACAAAGTTGAGATGAGGCCACAATCAGATCAGCTATTATCTTATTGAAGGGCAGAGCAGGCTTGAGATGCCTGCTCCAAATTCCTGTATTTGTATGAGTTTCATGGGACTGAAGGCAAATTATGGATCTGGCTACAAAACTGGCTGAATGGATATTAAGGATAATGGAGGTACTTGAATTTGCTGCCTGTTCCCAATGATGTTTGGCAAGGATCTGTGTTGAGAACTCAAAATCCACTCTATTCATAATGAACCCATTGGATGAATATAAAATCATAGATCTATATCTATTGATGATACAAAATCATCCATATTGTAAGCAGCATAAATGAAAGCATGAAGTTAAAAAGTATTATTGATACAGTAAGCAAATGGGAACATCTGTGGCAAATTATTTCAATGTAGACAAATGTGAGGTCATCAACTTTGAGACAAAAGTACAGAATTCTCCAAGTATTGTGGTGGGATTTGAACCAACATCAACGGATTATCAACTCCAGCTATGCCTTACACTGAAGACAAGCCCTCCCTTACTCCTTTAAGGGGACATAAGGGTGACTAAAAGGCCATGGATACAGAAAGGAAATAATTAAAAAGACTAGTGGAATGCTGATCTTTGTATCTAAAAACAAACACAAGATGGTAAAAGCCATTTTCCACAATACAAATCCTTGCCTGGCTACAAAGAAACAGCTGAAGTATTGCGTGCAGTTCTGGGCATCACATTTTTCATAAAGGTATTCATGGGATTGCTGTTTAGATTTATCAGTGAGATAAATCTAAATGTTAAGATGAGGCGTGAAGGTTCAGTTGGGGCAATTGAGAGTTATAAGGTAGCCAGGAAGGATTGAAAGAGAGAGCTAAGAGCAGCGAGAAGGGGACATGAAAAGTCCTTAGTTGGTAGGATTAGGGAAAACCCAAAGGCTTTCTATAGGTATGTCAGGAATAAAAGGATGACGAGGGTAGGTATCGGTCCAGTCAAGGATAGTAGAGGGAAGTTGTGCGTGAAGGCAGAGGAGATTGGAGAGACACTAAATCAATACTTTTCGTCAGTATTCACTCAGGAACAGGACATTATTGCTGATGTGAATATTGAGTCACAAGTGATTAGAATGGATGCTTTGAGGTATGTAGGGAAGAGGTCCGGGGAATACTGGAGAGGGTGAAAATAGATATGTCCCCTGGGCCTGATGGCATTTATCCTAGGATCCTCTGGGAAGCTAGGGAGGAGATAGCGGAGCCATTGGCCTTGATTTTTATGTCATCGTTGTCTACAGGAATAGTGCCAGAAGACTGGAGGATAGCGAATGTGGTCCCCTTGTTCAAGAAGGGGAGTAGGGATAGCCCTAGTAACTATAGGCCAGTGAGTCTCACTTCTGTTGTGGGCAAAGTCTTAGAGAGAATTGTAAGGGATAGGATTTATGAACATGTGAATAGGAATAATGTGATCAAGGATAGTCAGCATGGTTTTGTAAAGGGCAGGTCGTGCCTCACAAACCTTATTGAGTTCTTTGAGAAGGTGACCAAGGAAGTGGACGAGGGTAAAGCAGTAGATGTAGTGTATATGGATTTTAGTAAGGCGTTCGATAAGGTACCCCATGGTAGGCTACTGCAAAAATTATGGAGGTATGGCATTGAGGGTGCATTAGAGGTTTGGATTAGGAATTGGCTGGCTGGAAGGAGACAGAGGGTAGTAGTTGATGGTATAGGTTCATCTTGGAGTGCAGTTACTAGCGGTGTTCTGCAAGGATCTGTTTTGGGACCATTGCTGTTTGTCATTTTTATAAATGACCTGGAGGAGGGGCTTGAAGGCTAGTTGAGCAAGTTTGCAGATGATACGAAAGTCGGTGGAGTTGTGGACAGCGAAGAAGGATGTGGCAGGTTACAGCGGGATATATATAAGCTGCAGAGTTGGGCAGAAAGGTGGCAAATGGAGTTCAATGTAGCTAAGTGTGAAGTCATTCACTTTGGTAGGAGTAACAAGAAGATGGATTACTGGGCTAATGGTAGGCTACTTGGTAGTGTGGATGAGCAGAGGGGTCTTGGTGTCCATGTACACAGATCTCTGAAAGTTGCCACCCAGGTAAATAGTGCTGTGAAGAAGGCATATGGCGTACTGGGCTTTATTGGTAGAGGAATTGAGTTCCGGAGTCCTGAGGTCATGTTGCAGTTGTATAAGACTCTGGTGCGGCCTCATCTGGAGTATTGTGTGCAGTTTTGGTTGCCATACTATAGGAAGGATGTGGAGGCATTGGAACGGGTGCAGAGGAGGTTTACCAGGATGTTGCCTGGCATGATAGGAAGATCGTATGAGGAAAGGCTGAGGCACTTGGGGCTGTTCTCATTGGAGAAAAGAAGGGTTAGGGGTGACTTGATAGAGGTGTACAAGATGATTAAGGGTTTAGATAGGGTTGACCATGAGAACCTTTTTCCACGTATGGAGTCAGCTGTTACTATGGGACACAGCTTTAAATTAAGGGGAGGTAGGTATAGGACAGATGTTAGGGGTAGATTCTTTACTCAGCGGGTTGTGAGTTCATGGAATGCCCTGCCAGTAGCAGTGGTGGACTCTCCCTCTTTATGGTCATTTAAGCGGGCATTGGATAAGCATATGGAGGTTATTGGGCTAGTGTAGGTTAGGTTGGCGCAACATCGAGGGCCGAAGGGCCTGTACTGCGCTGTATTTTTCTACGTTCTATGTAAAAGTTTAGTCATGAGGTAAAAGTGCACCAACTAGAATTGTTTTTCCTGGAATTTAGAGGTGAAGGGATAATTTGATTAAAGTTTTCAGGATATTTAGAGGAACAGGTAGGGTAGATTGAGAGGAATTATTTCTGCTCTGTCTGGAGTTGAGCACAAGCAGAAGTAATAAAAAGAAAAGAGCTTGATATTTCAAGAGTGCAACTAGGAAGCAGAAGGAAAATATGACAAGCTTTGGCTTCTCCTACTCAAACAGCAACTGCTGCTAATCCAATTGTAATTTTTAGATTGATAGATTTCTGTTCACCAAAGGTATCAAGGATATTAAACAAAGGTGGGTAAATTAAGTTTGTTCTCAGTAATGCGAGAAGTTTTTTGAATGGCAGAACTGGCTCTAGGAGGTAAATCACCACCTCCTGCTGAAATATTTCCATCTGTGGTGAAGGTTTGTTTTTCTGAAACATTAAACTAGCTTTCAGAAATACGAGGGTCATTGTATTTTAAAAAATAATGGCCAGAATGCAGACATTGCTGGCAAAGCAAAGGTTCATTATATGGTTTATTGTATGTTTCCCTGAACTGCTTAAGAGTCAATTCTGCGCAGCCTATATGCAATAATGACAGTAATTTCCTTTTCTCAATGACATCAGCAAACCCATTATATTTTTATGACAATCTAACAGCTAACTGACAGTATTATCATTTTAATTGAATTCAAATTCTCAGAGTATGATGGTGGGATTTGAAAGTCATGTCTTCTAGATTATCAGCTCCAGTCATGCCTCACATTGGAGACAGTCACTCACCCCCGCCAACCCCTTACTTCTGTAACTGGATCAGCTGAATCGTATCTACAAATGCAGTGCTTTATATACAGTGTGAAGTTTGTACTTTTTTTCTTTTTTTAGGGGATATGCATACCTTTAGCTAGACCACTATACATTGCCCATTTCTAATTGCCCTTGAGAAGGTGTGATGAGTTACCTTCTTGAAATGCTGCAGTCTTTGGACTGTAGCTACATTCAGAGTGCTGTTAGGGAGGGATTTGCAGGACTTTGACCCAGTGACAGTGAAGGAATAACAAAAGAGTTCCAAGTCAGATTAGTAAACAGCTTGGACGGGACCTTGCAGGTAGTGCTCTTCCTATTGCCCTTGTGCCCCTAGATGATAAAATTTGGGAAGTGCTGTTGAAGGAGCTCACCGCATTGACATAATCCTATGTACAGTGATTACCTAATTAATTTAAATTGCATTTTATACTCCGATAGAGAAAATAAACATTATTTGGCTTGGGTTGAGAGAGTGAAAATAGATCTGTCATTGTCACTCAGAGGACATCTAAGCAATTTCCATTGATCTTCAAAAGTTGTTTTGTTTTAATAAGAGAAACTCATTTTACAACAGCTATTTACAGAAGACATGGAAAAATAAATATTTAATGTAGGTTGTTTCTTGAAATCTAGAATCACTGGTGACAGACATGCCAGAGAAATTATTTTAATAGATAGCTTTTTCAATTAATGTGACTGTTTAGACACATCTTCAAAAATGTTATGCCTCATTGAATATGTTGATTGTGTCATCTGTTGTGTGAGCTCTAATCTCTGGATTTCCCTCCTTGAACCCACCCATCACTCTTTCCTCCATTGAAGGTTAAAACTTACTTCTTTCACCAAGCTTTTGGTTATTTCTAGCATCTTATGTGGCTGGGTATCAAATTTAGTTTGCTTACATTCCTGGAGTGTATTATTAAGTTAACCATACTGTACACACATGTTATTTTGAAGATTTCAAGCATTAAACTCCAATACACAGGATAGTTGCTAAGATCTGCCTGAAAGAGTGGTGGAAGCAGATTCAAGGGCAACATTTGAAGGATAGTTGGGTAATACTTGGGAAAAAATGACATTTACAGGTTTGTGAGGAAGGATAGCTGAGTGGAACTAATTGCATAACTTTTTCCACTTGGCTATCTGAGGTACAGGTAGTAGAGGCAGAAATCCTCATAACATTTAAAATTATTTAGATGTGCGTTTGCGATGCCAAGGCACACAAGATCAAGTGCTGGAAAATAGGATTAAAATAGCTAGGTAGTTGTTTATGACCAGCAAGGATGTGCTATAGATCCCAATGACTCAATAAGGACCTCAATGTGCTCCTTTGATGCCATGTCATTCTATGATTCTGTGAAGAATTGCAGTAAAATTCTGAATCAATACAATAGATTAATATGGTAATACTTTCATGGTTTGGACTGAAGGAAAGGATGAGAAATGAAGAGGACTCCCCCAATATTGTTGATGACTAAGCAATCAGAAAATTCTTAATGTAACTGTCAATGAATTGCATACTGGGAGAAAGTGAGGACCGCAGATGCTGGAGATCAGAGCTTAAAAATGTGTTGCTGGAAAAGCGCAGCAGGTCAGGCAGCATCCAAGGAGCATCCTTCACGATTCCTGAAGAAGGGCTTATGCCCAAAACATCGATTCTCTTGCTCTTTGGATGCTGCCTGCCCTGCTGCACTTTTCCAGCAACACAATGAATTGCATACCCAATGGTTAATAGATTTCTGATGGAAGATCATAAGAAATTGGAACAGGAGTAGGCCACCTGGTCCTTTGAGCCTCCTCCACCATTTAATAGAATCATGGCTGATCTGACATTTCTCATTCCTGTTTTTTCTCCATGACCCTTACCAATCAAGAATCTATTTCAACCTTAAATATACACAACAGCCTTGTCCTCACAGCTGTCAGTGGGAAGTAGTTCCAAAGACTGACAACTTTCTGTTCAGCAACATTCAAGATATAAAGGAATAATCTGCAAGAACTTCATGGACTGTGCTGTCAAAGAGTCATCACAGGCGTGATGGACCAAAAGTCCTCCTTCAATGG
This sequence comes from Hemiscyllium ocellatum, assembly GCF_020745735.1. Lineage (NCBI taxonomy): Eukaryota > Metazoa > Chordata > Chondrichthyes > Orectolobiformes > Hemiscylliidae > Hemiscyllium > Hemiscyllium ocellatum. The sequence goes on from NC_083433.1 coordinate 17,782,356, forward strand.
TAATGCTTGGCAGGTGTGGCCTTTTATAAGATAAAGGAACAATGAGTTTGAACTGCTGAGAAGTGTCATTTGATTTAATATCATGTGATCAGACTTCCAGGAAACTGTCCAACTAGAGATGATGAACTGAAAAGGATTTGAATTTAAATGCTAGACATGAAAGTGCAGTGTACTGGTTTCTGACTAGTCCTATGGCTGAAGCAATAGTTCTCATGATATAACCCTGAGGAAGTTAGGAACCTAAGCACTTTGCCCCATTATCTGTGGCCTTCAAGTGTACTCTATTTCTCTATTTAGGTTTGCCAGTGAGATGTTGTTGAGTGTTTAAAACTTTAAGATGTAAAACAGACTACGGTCAAGCAAAGCTTACGATATTTGTAATATTATTCACAATCTGCCTGAAGGTAGCTATTCACTTCAGCAAAGTTCAACTGCTCTCTAAACAAAAAAAAAACAAAATCTGCAGATGTTGGAAATTAGAAATAAAAAACAGAAATTGCTGGAAAACCTCAGCAGGTCAGGCAGCCTGTCAGGACAGAAACCAGAATTAATGTTTGGGTCCAGTGACCCTTCTTCAGAACATCAGAAACATTCTTTCTAAGACATTAAATCTGATTTCTCTCCACAGATGTTGCCAGACCTGTTGAAACTTTCCAATTTCTGTTTTGTGTCAGCTGCTCTCTGATGTCTTTACTAAATGGTGTCTTGCTGAAAAACACTTTAACCTCTGTAATTTCTGTGCCAAAATTAAACTGACCACCACAGTATACATAATCTATAGTTTGTGGATGATTGCAGTGTCATTGACCCACTTTGCGCTCTGCACTTGAACATTTCCAGAATAAAACTCTTATTTTAACCCAGACTTGTTCAGCCAAAGTATTCCAATTACCATACATGTTGAAGGAAAGAGTCTTGAATATTCTGAGCACTTTCTGTGCCTTGATAGCCACCTCTGTCAAAAAGCCACCTTCGAGGAGGACATCCAACAGTGGATCAACTGCATCAACACAGCCTTCCATCAGTGTGTGTTTGACCACAAAGACCAGCACAAGTCAGCTGAAGTGTTAATTCACACATCAGTTGTTGTCCCTATGCTCCTTAATTGCAATGAGATCTAAAGCATGCACCAGTAACACATGGGAACTCGAGGGAAATTCCATCAGCAGTGTCTTCCCCCCATTCTTTTGACATAGCAGTAAGACCATTGAATCAAGTCTAGTCTATCTTCTCGCAGCCAAGTCCACAAGCAGTCAGACAAAACTCTGCAACGTCAACTTTGATGGATGCACATCTGCATGGTTGAAAACTAACTCCTCCACAAGGTCTTGTTCTTGCAACTCTCAATGGCCAACATTTCAGGGGAAGGCAAGGAAAATGTTTCAAAGACAGTTGAAGCTCCTTCAAGCACAGCAACATTTACATTAATGACTGGTAGTTGCTTGCCACCCATCATCACGCTTTGAGTCCAAATATCTCACTGAGGCATAAAAGGAGACAAATCTTGAAGCCCCACTACCTCAAATGAAATCCTGTCACATGTGCCCAAAGAACTGATTGTCTAAAATTGGCCTGCTCAGTCACGATTTTGTATTTCATGGGGTGCTGTACTGTAACCCTCAGTCTGTGTGGAACTTGCCTGTGGATAAAATGAGTGTCCCATTGTGGAGGGCATTAATTGGTTCAGAACAAGACATCTGCGCTCTTCTGGGGAGAAAGTCCTTGTCATGCTTCACTGCGGTGGTGCACTGGAAATCCAGCCCTGCTCTTCCTGGAGTCATTTAAATAGTTAAAGACTTTTAAAAATATGCAAAGATTCCCCAATTTATCTGCCTTCTGGATCCAGCTTGACGGAAAGTATCTGGCCAGATGAATGTACTTAACAAAAAAAATACTATTTATTACAAGTTATTAGACTCAAGGTACAGATAAGCTGCTGTGGACTGTTAGTATATAATTCAACTAATTAAAAGTGTAATCCCATTAGAAAGTGCCCCTTACTTACACCCACATGAGAAGAGCATGGGTGTTATGGATGGAGGGAAAGACTGGGAAGGCAGTTGAGTGATTCCTGGCACGATTCATATGATTCTTGTGCTGGACAGAATACTGTTCTTGGTTATCCTTCTCCAGATTCTCCCATTGGTTTGGAAGAGGGACAGGATTGCTGGCTCACTTATCAAATATCTCTTAATTACCAATTAAAAGTCACAGCTTATAGCAAGTAAGGATGAACTAGTTTTGGATGTTTATATCAACAAACACATTGACTTGGACCTCATTTACCACCATCTGAGAAAAAGAACAGGAAATGACATCACCACAGGGTGTGGCATCACCAACCCAAGGAAACCTGAACACATAAATAAAAAAGAAGGTCACTAACACCAGTGCTTCACCAGGGGCACACTGATGATGTTACCCAGTACGGTGATGAAACATCTGAAAATGAACCTTCCAGCTCAGCGAGCAAACTTACATCTAGAACCTCACCCTGAGCTACAAATCTTCTCAAACCTTGCTATGAACTCACTTGAGGTCTGAAACAAAAACATAAATTTTTGGTGAAACTCAGCATCTGTGGGAAGAAAATAGGTTTAATGTTTCCAGGAGACTCTGAAGAATTACCAGATTCAAAATGTTAACTGTGCTTTCTCTCCACAGATTCTGCCAGACCCGCTGAGTTTCACAAGCAATTTCTGTTTATGGTTTTCTTCAGATTTAAAGTAGCTTTTACTGCAGGAAACAGCAAGCTCCTGAGCTGATGTAAATCTGTTGGCTACAGTCCCAACCTCAGACTCAGCGATTTGAGAACCAATCACATCATTGATGGAAAGCAGAAGGCCGTTGTCATTGGCCTGGGTCTAGTGACCAGTTACCAATCTGTTACTTGTACCATCCGAAACTCCAGTTCATCTGACACCTCATTGTTGTGATTGGCCAGGTGGATCTCACAGAAAGTGAGTTTCCTGAATGGGGGTGTTAGCCTGATCCAAACAGAGTCCTGGCTGACAGATATAAACAGGAGTGTCAGGGATTCTGTTCCTTCAAGGAGCTGGCTCTGAGCCAGCTGGGTCAGTGTTATGTACTATGAACATGTAAATAAAGGGTGACTTGCTGACACAATACCAGCCTCTGCGGAGTGATTTCACTCACGTTAACTACTGTTCAAAGAGTAGCTGTACAAATGGTGCTTACAATAAGTGTCAGGGTACTTGTTGTCAAAGCATGTAGCAATCCTCGGTTTTCAAACATTACTTCTCTCGTTTCAGTCCACAATTAGAAATACAGAAAAGAACAAAAGATACCCTTATATCCTGTTAGCCATCAGCTTTCTAGTCCCAGTAGCGCCAGGTTCAAGAGATGGCCACTTCTGGAACTAGGGCTAGAACCCAAGGAAGAGGCGATTATGGTGGCTGGATGGAAGGCAAATGCAGGGTGTTGGCAGGACCAAGCTGATAAGTGACAGTGAGGGGATTAGGGAGGTGGGCACTTGGTTTGAGAGGTTGGTGTGGGAGCGTTAAAGATGCGTTGACTTGGGATTGAAGGGGTGATTCATATGTACACAGAGGATCCCTCCAAAGGAAGTTTCTCCCTCCCCACTCCAGCCCACCCCCGGAGCTCCACTTCTCTGAAACCAGTTTGCCTGGTAAAATCTGTAGGATAATCTGGTTAACATAGGGCTCTTCTTACTATGGATGAAAGGGTGTCCGGTGCAGGATTAAACTCTTTATTTGACTGACTATTTAGTGGCTTCAATAAGCCAATGTCTCAACTGACCCCTGTGAAGTGGAAGAGTGATCGGCAGTGAGCAGGAACTTGGTGGGCTGGACACGTGCTGCATTTTATGTGCACCCCTTCCTCACCACTAAAATATGCTGGTGGAAGCATAAAATCCAGCCCATAAAGACTCGTGGCAAAAACCTGTGACCTTGAGTCGAAGTTAACCTTCAGTTGAGAGACAATAATCACAAGAGATAAGCTTCCATGATCTTCCATATCCTGTTTGCCTTTCCTTGTTATTAAGCCCTTTAGAGTTCATTGGATAGAATAGAAACTATCTAATAAACCTACTGCTATAGAGTCTTGGAACCATGCAGCACAGAAACAGACTCTTCTGTCCAACAAGTCTATGCCCATCATGATTCCCAAACTAAACTAGTCCCTGCCTGCACCTGGCCTATATCCCAACAAATATTTCTTACTCATGTATTTATCGAAATGTCTTTAAAACATTGTAATTATACCTGCATTCACAACTTCCTCGGGCAGTTCATTCCACACATGAACCCCCGCCATGTAAAAAAAGTTGCCCCATGTTTTTTCTTAATCTTTCTCCTCTCACCATAAAAATATGCCTCCTAGTCTTGAAGTCCTGAAATGCTGTTCCTTTTGTATTATTTGATGCCCCTCATTATCTGGAGAGCTATCGACTTGATCACAAGAAAAAACAACATTTCCAAGCGGAACTCTGAAACAAAACATTTGCTGCAACTGAAAGCCGTCTCTGAAGTAATGATGTGACCTCACTTCCAGCATAGATAACGGGATGGACTGGACACTCCGATGTATATAGTCTGTCTTCTCTCCTGTTCTGGCTTCTGAATGCTGGGCCATAGATGCCCATTGGTCTATACATAAAATATGTTTTATTTACGTTCTCCTGACCAGTAGCATACCCCATTCTTTCTACTTGCCCTCAGATGCATGTAAAAGATTTACAAATGACAACCAAACAGTTTGGCCATAATACAAATGGTCCTTCCATGGTCAGCAAGTTCTGGTGTGGGAGTTGGACTTGTATCTTCCAGCCAAGAGGCTGGAACACTCCTAGGTGTACCACAGTGTACACCTCCTCTTACTTAGATATTAAGTGGTAAGTTATCATAAATCTATACTTCAAGGAAATGTTAGTAATAGACCAAAGAGGCTCCGATTCCAGCTGGTGTCAGGGAACCATAACAGCATTGTTAGGAAGCTCTTCACGCAGAGCAAACAGAACTTTGAATGAGCTGAGATACTGGAAGTAAATGTCTTTGAATCATGAGAGGCTTTTTGAGTACAAAAGTATAAAAGCAGCATATACGAAGTGATCTTAGTACCAGAGAATCTGATCAAGCCTCTGCAGTCCTGTTATATCTACTTGTGATTAGTGCTGGGCAATTAAACAACTAACAGAAGGAGATGCCATGAACAATGGCATTCTTAATGATGGCAGTGCCCAGCATCTGGGTTCAAAAGACAAGAATGAAACATTGGCAACCGTCTTCAGTCAGACATTGCTTGTGGGTGATCTGACTTGGCTCCTCTAAATGTCCCCACAATCACAATGTGAGTCTTTGCTCAATGATAGTCATTCTATGTCATATCAAATAACAGATGTCTAATTTGGATAAAACAAAAGCTATGGGCTGAAGACCTGTGCTCTGCATTATTTGCTTAGTAACTATGGCATATTCTTTGGGATGGTTTGTATATTCTTTGCATTTGATGTGGAGATTCCACAAACATGGCAGTGGATTACAGACTGCATGCTGACTGTTGAAATTGCTGGGAGGAAATGAATCTTAAAAGCTCAATGAACCTGCATCATTATTTCAAGGATTTGACAGACCTGCCATTTGCATTGATTTACATCAAGAATTTTAATAATATATAGATTGATACTTGGAACTATAGAACTTGTGTATGGCTGAAAAAGATCACATTTTGCCAAGTTTTTTGTCTTGCATTCATCCAGACAATTTGCAAATACCAATTTAAAGGGAAAACAACATATTTATCATAGAGCAGAAAATTGATTAATTGACAAGAGGACTGTGATTGTTGGAGATGTTGCCATTGGAGAATGCACCAATTAATAACTGACAGTTCTCTGCCAAGGTTTTTTCAAAATATTTTGACAGGCAGTTTGATACTGATCGGTCAGGGCAGTGAATCCCACAACTTTCACCATGCTCTCTGTAAAGAAATTCCTTTTAAATTTATTATTTGAGCTGTTGGTGTTGACCATATTGTAATGCTGCGCTCGTCCACACACACACACAAACAATTTTGCAACATGGATTTCGTCAAGTCCTTTCACAATTGAAAACACTTTGCTGAGACAGTGGGAGATTGAATAACACTGTCCTTTCACCATCTGGGACTGGGTTCAAATTCAGCCCAGAGACTAGATGAAAGTCTCACTGACTGGATAGTTTATTAGTAGCTGTGCTTTCACCCTTCGGTTACAGCACATTTTTAAATTCAGGCCCGTCTGCTGTGGTGAATGTCTCTCTCTGCTGGATTCCATTTGCAATGTGCTTGCTTCCTTGAATTGATGTGAGACTCTAATGTCTACAGATTTTGCCTTGAGCTTCCAGTATATGTTTTCAGACTACTTAAGTTAAGTAGGTGCGAGTCCACTATCCAAAATGGTTCAGGATTTGGTTAAAAAAAAATGGCTATCCCTCAGACTCCCAGGACGGGTATGGAAATGGGAATGTTGTACGGCTAACTTTAATTGACAAACTATTGCCAATTCAACAAAACAAATAATCAATTGAAGGAGAGCCTGTATTCTGATGGATCAAATCCAGATAAATTAAACAAATTAACAAAGGGCTCTTCTCTGATTGGGTACTGGCTGTAGCAATGTCTGGGGAATAGCTGCTCAAGCCTGAGCCAGATAGTTGGGTAAAAGGCTTTCTTGATCACAAAATCTGATCTTAACAGTAACAGCCCTCATTTTGACAAGTACAAAAAAATCACCTGAAATAATTGTCATTACTGCCAGCTCTTGTGAATATATAGTTAGTATTTCATTGGTGACATTTGGATCTTTGTACTGGCAGGAAGACCGTACTATAATGAAGAGAATTCCAAAGCGTAAAATTTCCTCCTCTTTCCAGCCATAAATGGCTTGCCCACTGTTCTGAGATTGTGACCCTTATTTCAAGAGCATCTCCTTGCCAGGGATCTTTTCTACAGCTACCCTGTCTAGACTGCCTTCATTGAGATCCTTGTGAGTGAAACATGTTGTATCCAGTTCTGATTGCCTTGTTATGGGAAAGATATTATCAAGCTAAAGAGCTTTCTGAAGGGATTTACCAGGATGTTGCCAGGAATGGAGGGTGTGAGTTTTAAGGAGAGGTTGGATTGTCTGGGACTTTTCTTATTAGAATGTAGAAAGTTGAGGGATGAGCTTATAGAGATTTATAAAATCATGAAGGGCATAGATAAGATGAAAGGCAGGTGTCTTGTCCCTAAGGTGGGGACTCTCAAGACTAGGAGGTACATTTTTAAGGTGAGAGGAGAAAGATTTAAAAAAGACACAAAGGGAAATTTTTTTAAACAGAATAGTTTGTGGAATGAACTTCCAGAGGAAGTGGTGGATGCAGATAGATGTACAACATTTAAATACATGAATAATGCATGATAAGATATATTTGGAGAGTTATGGGCCAAGTACGGGCAGATGGGACTAGTTTAGTTTGGGATTATGTTCGGCATGGAGTGCTTTGACTGAAGGGTCTGTTTCTGTGCTGGATGATTCAATGGCTCCATAATGCATGTGCTGCTGAGCCCCACACAATTCCTTTGTTGCTTTGTTTGTGCTGGTCTGATGCAAGATATTTAATTTATTGCCACTGAGCTGGGAATTGGTGCAGTACTACCGCCTTCAGGGACCCTGACTTGAGGAGTGAGGAATAGAATTGGCCAGGACTCCTACTCCTGAACGTTATTCTATAACCCCTGCTGGAAATGTTTTGTTTCCATATCGTTGTCTCTTCCTTTGTCCCTCAGGAAGGGCTTGCAATCTGACAGTCTGTGAAGTGTTCCTTCTATGGGCAAACTTAGCTTTATAACAGGCAGTAACAATGTAGTAGTGATCTGCTTGAGTGTGGGTCTTCTATTCATTCCTCTACTCCCCTTCCTTTGCTTATAAGAACCTTCTATTCTTAATTTTAATAGGTAATGAACGATGTGTAAATGGAAAAGAACAGATGAGGTATTTTCCTTTTGCCTTCCTCATGTGTTCTTGCAGGAAACAAAAATTTTCTTCCCAAAGGGTCTTCTCTCTCTAAGCAACTGTTCACTCTGCTAGTTTTTTCTCAATCACCATGAAAGATTCTCTGCTTTTGCTGCAACTCATTATTCTGACCATGATCCTGATCTAGGGCAACTTGCTAAAGGGCAGGTGAGATCCCTGAGGTCCCCCATGATGCTCCTCTCCCCACTATGTAGACCTGAGAAGCAAGAGGATTTTACAAGCTTCTGCTAGCCACCTGTTGATGGTTCATCCACCACCATCCACACCCCTCCGAAATTCACAAATTCTGATGAATATCTTGATTGCGTATGACAAGTTGAAATGGACCAAACTCAGCACCTTCTGACATTGAAGTACAAAGCCACCGTGAAGATGGGAAAATGCACGCTCGACAGAATGCGTACATTGTGTAGAAAACAAACTTGGCTGTGAGTCCCTTGTCAGTTGATTAGCCCTCTGTGGATCGCTGGCTTGATGTGTTGGAGGAGCTTGTGAACTCTTGAGTGATCCCATCGGAAGCTACTCACTACTTGTAGAGCTCTAATTGTGGTAACTTAGAGGAGTGTCAGATGAAGTGTGGGCTGAAAGATTCTCAGACGATGGAAGACTGTATTTCTCGCAAGCTGTGAAGGTGAGGAGAGGCTGCCATGGCAAAGTGGTCCTGGATCATTGTGGCCAGACACATCACTGAAATCTGATCACCAATCCTTAAGGTCTTGACGATAATGATGGTATCCTAAAGTCCCCCATTAAACAAAGTCTTGCATAGCCCTTCGCCAGGATCTACTTGCCAAGTCTTGTGGGGATGGAAAATTGGAGACAGGGACAATGTTGTGAACCTAGAAGTTCTTAGACAATGATCTGCACACAGATAGCAGATGGATGAGCTTGCTCAATATTTACATTGAGACAGAGGAGTTTTATGGTAGCAGCATTTGTGAATGAGCAGTCCTCTTCAGGATGGCTCATTTCAAATGGGGAAGGGGCTTGAAAAGAAAGCAAACTCTCAGTCCTGCTACCTTGTGAGACCTCCTGTCCTGTGTTCCTGAAAATCCTTATGATTTTCTTAAATATAAGTCAAAAGCTTTGAGAAATACCGGGAGGGGACTTAAAGCTCCAGAACCAATAAACTGAAGGCATTACACATTAGGTTACAGACATGTTAGCGCAGGATCAACTTGTGAGAATTGAGAACATTTGCAGTTGGTAATTGAGGATAAGGATTTACTTTCATTATCCAGGGACCCAAAAGGATATTTGAATGGGAGCAATTTAAGCCCATTAGTTCTGATTGTTATATAGGGATTATCACATTTTATTGATCGCTTTGAGACTAGCAAGCCTCAGGAGGAAAGAAGATTTACAAATGAAAAGCAGTATCATTCCAAGGATCATGCAGTTAAAGCAGAGTGCCCGGTCTTAAATGTCGTCTCATGTTAACTCGACCTAAAGTCCGATTTCCAATGGACCGTGACATCGTGGTGTATTTTGTGCTATGTAATGGCCCACATTGTGCTAATATTTCAAAATCCATCATCTAAAATCTCAGGCAATAAGCCTCGTGTTCGCAATGACTATGTGGCAACTATATTTTATATAGTGTGCAGAGCGGCTAGTCTTAAAATGAGAACATTTGAGATTAGATTCCCTACAGTACGGAAACCGGCCCTTTGGCCCAATAAGTCCAAACTGATCTTCTGAAGAGTAACCCACCCAGAGCCATTCCCCTACCCTATATTTATCCCTGACTAATGCATCTAACACCATGGGCAATTTAGCATGGCCGATTCACCTGACCTGTACATCTTTGGATTGTGGGAGGAAACCGGAGTAGACATGGGGAAGAATGTAGAAACTCCACTCAGACAGTCACCCGAAGCAGGAATCAAACCTAGATCCTTGGCACTGTGAGGCAGCAGTGCTAACCATTGAGCTACCATGCTGCCCTAAAGATAAATGTTAAGCACCTAAAACCATTCAGCCCATCATCTTGTTCAGAGATTGTAGAGAACTATTCAATTGCTTTCAATAGTTTGCTATTATATCAAAGTCCTATAAGTTATTTTTCTTCTCAACTCTATCTCCAGTTTGCTTTTGAAAGTTACTATTGAATCTATAATGCTTTTCAGATCATAATACTGTACTTAGAGGTGGCAAGAAGGGGAAAATAATTGGGCAAGTTGGCACTGGACAGAAACTTGCCCCCTTCTGAAATCTCACCAATCAAATGTTGGGTGAGCTTGTCCATGAGGAGCCTTCACAACTAAAGTTCTTAAGCTGCCAATTCATGATCACTTAAGGACTTCAACTTGCCATCTTCTGATCACCCAGTAGACAAGAGAGGTGGGAAATGCAGAAACTTGCCTCTCACCTTAGGACTGGACTGGAGGCTGAGAGTAGGCAAACCAAAAAGCCAAATGGTCCCGCCCAGTCTTGCCTGTGACACCCCTCTCCCCACAATCCCTACCCTCAAGAAAAAGTAAAATTTACCTTCTCACTTCTGGATCCTCTTTGGAGTAGGCCTTAATTGGCGGAACTTAAGATCCAGAAGTCACAGCCAGGTGGCTCTGGCAACCTGACATGGCAGTGTTATGGACAGTGATAGGATGAGACACTGGCCTTGCTCTGCCTACATCTCTTATTGAGTTATCTCTTTGGTGAAGCTAATACTAATTGGCACCTAATGCACTCACCTCCAAACCTAAAGAAAACAACAGAAAATTCTGTCCATAGAAGGAAGCCATTCTGCCATCAAATTCATGCTGGTTTTCCGTGAAATAAACCAATCAACCCCCAGTCTCCTACTCCATCTCTGTGACCTTGCAAGTTTATTTCCCTGAACTGACCATCCAATTTCCTTTTGAAAACGTTCATCCATATCTGCTTCTTTTGCCCTCGGACACAATGAGCTCCTGTCAGTTACCATGTGATGCGTAATAAAATTCTTCCTCAAACTTCCCCTGCATCTCTTGCCCAAACTTTACATCCTTTAGTCCTTGTAACATTAGCAAATGCAAACAGATTGTTTTGTTGTCTGTCTTATCCAGTAAAGGTAAAGTCATCATAAGCCTACAAGACTATGGGACAGCTCTCTCATTAGGGAGAAACTACTGGAGGTGTTTTAACCTGAGATCATCACACCTCGGGTGAGGTTGGGAAAGAGAATCCTTCATGGTCACCTCAGCTAGTTGTAGGAATTGAACCAGTACTGTTGATATTACTCTGTATTACATCGAACCATCTCAGTGAACCAATCCCCAAGATACACAGTATGATTTAGAGAAGATCCTATTGTCTGCAGTTAATGTGGTTCCAACTTTCTAACAGGCTCTTGATCATGGAGGAGAAAGTGAGGACTGCAGATGCTGGCGATCAGAGTCGAGAGTGTGGTGCTGGAAAAGCACAACCAGTCAGGCAGCATCCAAGGAGCAGGAGAAGTGACGTTTAGGGCATAAAGCCTCTCATCAGGAATGAGGCTTGTGGGTTGGGGTTGAGAGATAAATGGAAGGAGGGGTTGGGGTTGAGGGGAGGTAGCTGGGAAAGCAACAGGTGGATGAAGGTGAGGGAGAAGGTGATAGACCAGAAGGAGCAGTGATGGATGGTTCCGGAGAGCGGTACTGAGTTGGAGGCTTGGGACATGGATAATGAGGGTGGAGGGGAAACTGTTGAAATCCACGTTTATCCCGTGTGGTTGCAGAGTCCCAAGGCGGAATATGATGCGTTCCTCTTTCAGGCATAGGGTGGTAACAGTTTGGTGGTGGAGGAGGCCCAGGACCTGCATGTCCTTGACAGATTGGGAGGAGGAGTTGAAGTGTTCGATGGAATGTCATGACTGCTAACTCCAGCATCAAGATACCAGTATTCAATTTGCAATGACCAATGGGTGAATTGATCTGACCTCTAAGGGCCATTCCTCTGCTTGTATTGCAAATGGACAATGAAATGATTGCAGATCAATTGGCTGGGGTACAGTTGCTTTATGTATTTGCCAGTTCAATATCTGAAAGTCTAACAAATGTGAAACTTGTATTTTTGCCCAGCATAGTGGCACTGACGCCAATCAACCCTGGGCATTTTCCCAGCCATCTTCCGGTTGCATTTTGCATTTAGAGAATGGCAAGTGATGGCAGAGAACACAATTCACAATTAACACCAGCTAACCCCTCTAATGCCCCCATGTCTCCTTTAATCTGACATGACCCATATAGTCCATTTCCATCCATCCCCCACCCTCAACCTTCTATGAAGACCCATTATATTGAACTTCATCTACAACTGTCCACCCTGCCTCTGAACACCGGTATTACACCTTAATGAACCCATTCTGCTCCTGTTTGCTCCCACCCCATGTGGAGACCATGGTGGTGGTCAATGCCCTCCTCTTGCAGCCTATACTCTCCAATGCTTTTCTGCATACCCCTCCCATACACCTTCAGCTTTCTTCATTACTGTCCTTGACCCTACCTCTGAAAATGTCTCTATTCCACCCTCACCACACTGGTTGGCAGATGTTCAAAGCCAGTGTTCATGTGCAAGGGGTGCATGTAGCTGGTGTCCATGAACTGTGACCTAAGATGCTGTTTGTTATTGAGCAACATGGAGTTTCTGTGCACTGAGCTAGTTGACCTGTGGTAAAATAGTATTCTGGTGCTACAAACTGGCATCATGAATTATGAGAATTGGGAGCAGGAATTAGGCTGGGAGAGAGAAATTGATGAACTTCCTAATTTTTTGATGAATATTCTCTTTATATTTTAATTTGTTCATGTGACGTGGGAGTCACTAGCTAGGCATTTATTGATCATCTCTAATGACCAGAGGGCAATTGGGAGTCAACCTCAGTCCTGTGGGTCTGCAGTCACATGTCGGACAGAACAGGTAAGGGCAGCAGACTTATATCTCTAAAAGGCATTAGTGAACCAGATGGGTTTCTTTTTATGACAATTAACAGTGGTTTCTTGGTCACTATGAGGTTAGCTTTTTAATTTAATTCAAATTTCACCTTTTGCCATGGTGAGATTTAAACCATGAACATGAGCCTGTGCTTCTGGATTATTAGGAGAAAGTGAGGACTGCTTTCCTGCTCCTCAGATGCTGTCTGACCGGCTGTGCCTTTCTAGCACCACACTTCTTGAGTCTTCCAGATTATTAGTCTAGTGACATTACCACTATGCCACAGTCTCCTCTGTACAGCCATTTAGTTACATAGTTTACCTAAATGGCCCGAGCCGAGGGTTTAGGAAATAATATTTTGAGGAGTAGGCCATCTAACCCTTGAGTCTGTTCTATCATTCAGTTGGATTATAGCTGATCAGTACCTTACCTCCCTACTTTTCTCTTAATATCCTGACCTAACAAAAATCTGTCCTTTTCAGCCTTGAATATATAATTTGACCCAAAATTCACAGCTTTTTCAGAAACAAACTTCAGATTTGCAGTTGCAGTTTAGATGAATAATGTTCAGGCCCAAGCCTGGGTCATCTTTCAAAGCCTAATTTCTACTACTTTTTCCTTCTCCCTCTATGCCTAATTCTTTCTCCTTCAGTCACTCCGTCTCTTTTACTTAATTCCAGTTGTAACTAACCTGGAAATGTTTTGACAGTAAATGTGACCTCACAAATATTCCCCAATGTGGAAAAACATTGCAGAAGAATCCTATTACAAAGCTACATAACCTGCTTCTAAGACTAATAGTGCACCAGTTATGTCACAATCTTTAATGGGCAGACAGCAATGTGGTTATAATGTCACTGGACCAGCAATCCAGAGACTCAGGGAATATGACTTGGGATGTGGGTTCAAGTCCCACCATGGTAACATGTAAAATGTAATTAATAAATCCCAAATTGGAAGCTTGCCTCAGTAATAGTGATTATGATACTATCATCTATTATGGTAGGACTTCACATGGTTCACTAATTCCATTAAGGGAAGGAAGTCTGCCATCCTGGCCTACATGTGACTCCAGATCCACGGAAATGTGATTGGTTTTTAACTGACCTCAGAAATTGCATAGCAAGTCACTCAGTTCAAGGGCAATTAGGGATGGGCGACAAATGCTGACAGCCAGTGACATCAACTTCCCATGGAAGAATTTTTTGAATCTTGAAAGTATGTAAGATGCTGAATTGATGAATTCCCAAACCTGTGCTCCTTCACTCTGTTCCAAACCAGAAAAGGTTAACTCTTTCAGAAGACTTTGCATAAACTGCCTTATTACATGTGGGAAGGCCAAAGATGATAGTGCACAACATCACTATGGTTACAACATGAAGGATCAAGGGTATGGTACAGAGCATCACTATATTTACAAGGAATAGTTGGGAAGGTAATTTGGAAACTTGTACTTGCACACAATGCTCAGAAAGGTAGCACATAGGCGGAGCAGGCAATCAGAAAGGCTAATGGAATGTTGGCACTTACTTCAAGGGGGTTGGAGTGTAAGAGTGGGGAAATTTTACTGCAACTGTACAAGGCACTGGTGAGATCAGATCTGGAGGACTGTGAGCAGTTTTGGTCCCATATTTAAGGAATGATATTATGTTATTGGAGGCATTTCAGAGAACGTTCACTGGATTACACCCGGTACGGAAGAATTGTGTCATGAGCAAACATTCAATAGGTTGAGACTCTGTTCACTGGTGTTTTAAAGAGAGGTGAGCTCATTGAAATATACAGAATTCTTGAGGAGATTGAGAGGGTAAATGCTTAGATGATGTTTCCCTTCATGGGAGAGTCTAGGGCCAGGGGGCTTTATCCTCTCGGAGGGTTGTGAGTTTTTGGAACTTCCTACCACAGACACATATGGAGGTAGAGTCCTTGGGCATACTTAATGCTGAGCTGAAGAGATCCTTGATCAGTAGGGAATCAGGGGTTATGGAGAAAAAGTAGGATGTGACAAGTGTCAGATCAGTCATGATCCTATTGAGTGATATTGTGAGGCTGAATGACTTCTGTTCCTATTTCTTATGGTCATATGGGGAGTTAGCACAGTTATTGTTACCATAGCGGGGCCATTAGTATTGTGTCCCCTCCTCTTTCATCAATTCGAAAGTAGTGATTTGAAAATAAAAGCTGTTCAAAGGATTCAAGGTTTGTGCGAAGATTTGTAGCTCGGGTGCTTGTTGTTGTGGTTCTGTTCGCCGAGCTGGAAGTTTTTGTTGCAAACGTTTCGTCCCCTGGCTAGGCGACATCATCAGTGCTCTGGAGCCTCCTGCGAAGCGCTTCTTTGATGTTTCTTCCGGTATTTATAGTGGTCTGTCCTTGCCGCTTCCGGGTGTCAGTTTCAGCTGTCCGCTGTAGTAGTTGGTATATTGGGTCCAGGTCGATGTGTTTGTTGTTGGAGTTTGTGGATGAATGCCATGCCTCTAGGAATTCCCTGGCTGTTCTCTGTCTGGCTTGCCCTATGATAGTAGTGTTTTCCCAGTCGAATTCATGTTGCTTGTTGTCTGCGTGTGTGGCTACTGGGGATAGCTGGTCGTGTCGTTTCGTGGCTAGTTGATGTTCATGTATGCGGATTGTTAGCTGTCTTCCTGTTTGTCCTATATAGTGTTTTGTGCAGTCCTTGCATGGTATTTTGTAAACTACATTAGTTTTGCTCATGTTGGGTATCGGGTCCTTTGTTCTAGTGAGTTGTTGTCTGAGCGTGGCTGTTGGTTTGTGTGCCGTTATGAGTCCTAAGGGTCGCAGTAGTCTGGCTGTCAGTTCTGAAACGCTCCTGATGTATGGTACTGTGGCTAGTCCTTTTGGTTGTGGCATGTCCTCGTTCCGTGGTCTGTCTCTTAGGCATCTGTTGATAAAGTTGCGCGGGTATCCATTTTTGGCGAATACCTTGTATAGGTGTTCCTCTTCCTCTTTTCGCAGTTCTGGTGTACTGCAGTGTGTTGTGGCTCTTTTGAATAGTGTCCTGATGCAGCTTCGTTTGTGTGTGTTGGGGTGGTTACTTTCATAGTTTAAGACTTGGTCTGTGTGTGTTGTTTTCCTGTGTACCCTTGTGGTGAATTCTCCGTTCGGTGTTCTCTGTACTATCACGTCTAGGAATGGGAGTTGGCTATCCTTTTCTTCTTCTCTCGTGAATCGGATTCCTGTGAGTGTGGCGTTGATGATCCGGTGTGTTTTTTCTATTTCCGTGTTTTTGATGATTACAAACGTGTCATCGACATATCTGACCCAGAGTTTGGGCTGAATTTGTGGTAGGGCTGTTTGTTCTAACCTTTGCATAACTGCCTCTGCTATGAGTCCCGAGATTGGTGATCCCATGAGTGTTCCGTTGATTTGTTCGTATATCTGATTGTTGAATGTAAAGTGTGTAGTGAGGCACAAGTCCAGTAGTTTAAGTATGCCGTCTTTGTTGATAGGTTACACCTCCTGTTTTCTGTTCTGTATGTCCAGTAGGTTGGCTATTGTTTCTCTGGCTAGGGTTTTGTCAATCGAAGTGAACAGTGCCGTCACGTCGAATGAGATCATGGTTTCTTCTTTGCCTATGTGTGTATTCCTGATGACGTCCAAGAATTCCTGTGTTGATTGTATGGAGTGTTTGGATCCGCTGACCAGGTGTTTCAGTTTCTGTTGTAGTTCTTTGGCCAGTTTGTATGCTGGTGTCCCTGGTAGTGATACTATGGGTCTGAGTGGAATGTCTGGTTTGTGTACTTTGGGTAGTCCATAGAATCTGGGGGTGTTGTTGCTTTCCGGTTTCATTCTTTGTAGGTCAGCTTTGGTTATCTGTCCTTTTTTTGTAGATTCCTTAGTGTGTTATTTATTCTATTGGTGAGTTGTGGTGTGGGGTCAGAATCCTTCATTTGGTAGGTGTTGGTATCTGCAAGTAGTTGTTGTGCTCTTTTGATGTAATCAAAGGATGACATGGTTATGGTTGACTCTAGCCTCCTCTGAAATCTGAAGAAGGTATAGAATTTTATAGTTCTATGATCTTGGGGAAAGGCTACACTGTGGATTTTAGTTGCAGCAAAGTGAGGAAGCATTGAGGATTGGAATGATGAACGGAAGGCCAGAAGGACTCCAACTGTGACTGCATCAATAAAATAACAAGGTTGGGACAGAAAAGAGCACGTTTAGAGACTGGAGGTGAGGGACAGATTGCCTATCAGTTAGGAAGCTGAGAGAAACTCATTCCAATTTCTTGACAGCTTGAAATGTGGAGCAATTTGACCTGAATTCATGAGATTTTATTTGTAGTCTTCATCTATGAAATCTGCCCTTTGGTTCATTTTTAGTGATTCCCATTTGCCACTGCATTTACTTTGTTATTATTTCCTAACTGCTTGCCTTGCAATTTTAGCCTTTACAATGGAATCGCATAGATAGAGACAAAAGGAAATTGTCATAATGAACATGCAAGTTCATCAAGCACTGAGGTGTCCCATATTAAATTAGTCACAGAGTGCAAGGTAGGGGTCACGGGCAATTACGTGTTCAACATGAGCTCTTGAATATTACAATATAGGAATAATTAATTAGTGTAAATATTTATGCTGTGAAATCACGAACATTTGCCCTTTTCCCTTGTTGCTCTTTATTCTGTCTTTTGTAATAACCCTACATCTTTTTGAAGGTTTAATTATCTCCTGTGGTGTCAATAATAGATCACCGAGAGTCAATATTATTCTCTTGGATTCATACATACGGAATATATAAGATATATATATGTATATGCATATTTATACATATATATTCACTGTGCCATTTGTTAAGGATAACTTGTTAAGGAGAAGTCAACTATCATTTTAGGCACTTTTCTTGTGCTGTACAAAAATTATGCCCGCTCCTTATGTAATCATAGTTATTAATATTCATTCACATTATCTTCCATTTACCAGACCTGAATACCATATGCCACTAATTTGCACAGGCACTAATTTAAAAATACATTTGAAGGTTGTTCAACTATTATCTTTCTGTTGATTCATTATCAGCTTTCTGCTTAAAATTCTTCTCTCAAGGTCATTAATAAATGTTGTGAATAATAGAAGCCACAGGACTGATCCCTACAGATTCACTAGTCACTACTACCCAGCACCAATAATTACCACTTATATCTCCCTTCCCTTCTATTGTCAAGCCAATTTTCTGTCAGACTTGCAACTTCTCTCTCAGTCCCTTGAGCATTTACTTTGGTGAGACACATAGCAAAATGCCTTCTGGAAGTCAAGATATATAATATCCAATGTGTTATCATCATCCTTTCATGTTCGCTTTTTTATTCCAGTTCATTTGTGAGCTTGAATTTGTCTTCCAAAACCCATGCGAGCCTTCATTCCTTATCCTTCCTTTTTGTTAACTCATTAAGCAAATCACTCCTGAAGGTACTGCTGTCAGCCTAATGTTGCAGGAGTGCTATAATCCTCCATACCTCGCATCAAGTAACCATTTATCATTGCTGTACCTAATTAATGATTTATGGGAGATCCCTTCAAACAAAGGCAGGAGTGATCTTCCCAACCAACACCATGAAAATAAATGGTCAGTTTATTGTGTACGGTTGTTTGCTCGTGCAGAACATGAACGCTGCAGAAAAAAGTCACATTTTGTTGAATATTTTCATCTTGCACTTCAGCAGGACAATTCACAAGAAATGCCAAAGTAAAAGGAAAACAACATTATACTCTATGAGAGGAAAGTGCTGATTGATTGGTAAGGGTATTTTGATTGATAGAGGAGTTGCCATGGAGAATGCACCAGTTAATGATGACTGGCAGTTTACTAGCACATTTTGTTTAAATTTTAAGCCAGATAGACTGGCTGTTTTGAAGTAGAAATTAGAAAATTCAGCCCATTGTGTCTGCTCCGCCATTCAGTCATGGCTGATAAGTTTCTCATCCACTCTCTTTCACTTTCTCTCCATAACCTTTGATCCCCTTAATACTTAAGAACATTTCTATCTCAGTTTTAAATAAACTCAATGACCTGGCCTCCACAGCCTTTTGTGGCAATGAATTCCATTGATTCACCACTCTCTAGCTGAAGAAGTTTCCCTTTTAGCTCCGTTCAAAAAGGTCGTCCCTTTACTGTAAGGCTGTGCCCTTGGGTTCTTGCCTCTCCTACCAATGGAAACAACTTTGCAACATCTATTCTGTCCAGGCATTACTCCTAGAAATTCACCAGAAAATAGCTGTCATTTATTTTGTTGAGGTGAAACATTCAGTGTGTTTTTCATCTGTAAAGAATCTTGGAACCTGACTGACAATCCTAAATTAATTGGTAGCATAATTCTTCACACACTCAGGACTATTTGATAAATGCTATCTAGCAAGGAAACTGCCTTTGACTGGTGTCCTGTTGCAAGTCCAATGACTTTCAAATGCAACCATGTATGTGGTTTCCTAGAGCACTTCTATATAACAATTTGTTTCTGGATACTTAGTTCCTTACAATATAAGGCAATATTATGATATATAATACATTTGTAATCACATTGACTTTTGTGGGTCCTCCTGTATACAAATTGCCTGCTGCTTTTCATACAATCCAACTAGAACTACTCTTCAAGAGTGCTTCACTGGCAGTAAAATACTTTAGAGTGCTTTGACATTATGAAATATGATATATGAATGCTAGTTTTCTTTTACTGATAACAATAGATAATGAAATTTAATGTTTTGAGCATGAAATGACTTCGTCAGAACACTTGAAATGTCTCTCTCACGGATCTTACTACACCTGCTGAGTTTCTTCAGCATTTTGTTTTTATTACAATGTCTTCTTGTTTCCTACATAACAATTGCAGTGTTTATCTTCATTCTTAATGTATATTTTCTTTGAAATACATTCTATTGGCCTTTTACATTTTCTCAAAGGAGACCTTGCGATATAGTGAACAGCATAATTACTTCTGGGTCAGATGTTCCAGATTTAGGCCCCACCTCAGGACTTGATGGCAATGGATGTTCTGTCAGAACATGACCAGTCAGGGTCAATCGTCAATCTGTAAATCCCAATACACCTATGGCAGGTGGTAAGACCTGAAGAGTTACTGATCAGTGAGAACTGTGCAGTAGCTACAGTACAATAGTCTTCCCCATATTAAAAGTCTTTATGAACAAGTTCTTGCCGTGGACAAATGTCATCTCTGTTCTGAGAAACTACCACAAACAGACCCTTTTCTATGGTGAAGCTTGATGGCTCACTTTTGTGAGAGACTTGGCTTGCTCTTGGAAACTGGGATCACATTTTGCTCTGCTATCCATTTTCTAAAAGGTTTTAGCAAATGCCCAATTGATGCTGCTTCAGTTGTATGTTTGAGAAGTTCTATCAGACAGCAATTTGATTTTCAAAACATTGCTGTTCTCATCACATTGATGAATGCATGATATTGTGAATGTAGCTCTGCAGGATTTAATCTAAGGTTCTTCCTTGCCCTTCTCTCTTATCTCTTTGCTTGTTCTCCCTGTTTCTGCACTGCTTATTGAGGTTGTAGCTGTAGTAAAAAGAAATAGGAATTACTATTTTCCCAGAGTAGTCTGGTGCCTTACTCTGTTCAAATATTACAGTAGTTCATATATTTTCTGCACATTCATATCTCATTCCCTTAATTAATCTTTAAAGTATTAGAAATTCTTTATAAAGGTCGTTCTGCTGTAACACTGTTTCATTAATGCAAATTCGCTATAACACAATTGACAAATTGGGGAAATTGTTTCTAAACTGTGAACTTTTAAAGCATGTATTGGTTATAATGCAATTCCAGCCCTATTAGTTTAAAAGCTGCTGCTGTTACGTGATTTTCTTATAATGTGGAATTGCATGAGAATGGAACTAGCGCGTTATAGCAGAACTGACTGTAGTTTCCTTCTACATCCTTTAAACTCTGTTCAGCCAATAAACCATCTGCCTTGAATCTCCCAATTCCCAAGAGAATGTAGCCCTTCCATCTTACTCTCAAAGGCAATTTGGTTACCATAGTGATTTTCACTTGTATTATGTTTCCCTAATGCATGGTCTTTAACATTTCCCTTTGAAATCTATAGTATTCATATTGTTATTGCTTCCCATTATCTCTATCAATGGAGAAAATCTCATTGTATCATGGTTATTTCCATGTAAGTATTATTCAGCTTATAAACTGCAAACTATTTCAGGTTCATTGCTTAATATTTGATGTCCTATGCCCTACGTACTGGTAACATACCTCTGAAATGAAGCCTTGCATTAGCTCCATAAATTTGCTTCTCCTTTTCATGAGAGCTACCTGATTTGCACCAAAGCAGCCAAGCACTTTGCCTTATTCTGGCTGCAGGTGTAATTACTAAGCATCATTATTTTCATATCCCCTCATTGTGTCTCCCAATTTCCCTCCCTCTTTCAGTCCAATTTATTCTCTATCTGACTCTGTCTTGAAAGATTTGGTGTTTTGTTGCTACACTCTGAGTGCTTATCTCCGAGCATCTAACTGTAAAATCCTCAATGTGTTGACATCAAAGACTGATAGTGATCTCTCCCATTATATTTCACTCTTGCTCAGAATATTGAGCTTGTCTCCCACCTCAGTCTTACCATCTATGACATACAGGCTTGAAGTCCTATATGTCTTGACCATTCATATGGGCAAGGCAGTGAAACCACCTTCCCATCTAGGTGGGTGGTGAGAATAACTGAGGAACACATAACCTAAGTTTTAAACAAATGGACTTATAGAATTTATATTAATCTTTTCCATCCTCAAGATATTCAAAAGCTCTTCACAAAGAATTAAATATATTTGAACTTCAGTCACTGAATCATATGGTATAACTTGTGGCCATTCAGCTTATGATTGTGCCAGCTCTTTGAAATAATCCATTAATCCTTCTCCTCCCTTCTGGTTACTCTGCAAACCCTTTCTTTTCAAGTATTTATCTACTTCCTTTCTGAATGTTAAGCTGAATTTGCTTCCACCTCCTTTGCAGACAGGACATTTCAGATCATCTCAACATGCTGCATAAAAAATTAAAAACATTCTTACTTCCCATAACTCCCCCTCCCCCCAGTACTTCTATGAATTTCCGTAAATTTGATTTACCAAGTGTCTTGCCAGATGAGACTGTTTCCCTGCATGTACTATAAAAAAAAATCACCTCAACTATTTCAACACCTCTATCAAATCTCCCTTAGTCCTATTTGCTCTAGAGAGACCACAAGGCTTGTCTGGATAAATGCATCCCCAACCACATTTCAGGAAGCTCAAGGGGTCCTGGGTAAAGCAGTTTGTTTGATTGGCACACTGTCCAACATGGGAAGCATTGCTTTTCTGTACTATTGGAGCACTGAAACTGCAGTGTGTACAAGACAAAATGGATTGCAGCAATTTGCAAAAGATGTTTTGGCAGTCCCACCCAAACCATCAACCTCTGCCACCTAGGAAGTGTCAAACACATGGAAATCCATCACTAGTCTCCAAACCACTCACCATCCTCACTTGCCATTCCTTCACCATGATGCTGAGTCAAAATCCTAGGATTCTCTATACACCTCACAGACTGCAGTGTTTCCAGTCTCACCATCACCTTTTCAAGAGTGATTTGGGATGGGCAATGAATCTTGGCTTTACTAGCGATAAAATTGTAACCGCAATCTCAGCTGCTCCATCTGCTTCATGTTCTGTTGTTAAGGTGAAACTGCACTGGTGGACAGCTAGATCCCACAAGTGAAAGAGGAGGTCAATCTGTTTTTATGGTGTAAGGTAAAAGAGGAACATTGACTGAGACATTGGGTAGTTCTTTGCTAAACTTTGATCAAAAGTTGTAGACTGACAATGAACTCAATTAAACTCAAGGAATGGATTCATATCAGGTGATGCTTGAACTTATGGCTAGTATGCCCCAGATTCTGAGATGTGGAGTGAGCCGAATTCTCTTGAAGCTCATCCTACTTCACAACAACAAGTTTGCAGTGAAGAAAGGAAG
Source organism: Hemiscyllium ocellatum (assembly GCF_020745735.1). Classification (NCBI taxonomy): domain Eukaryota; kingdom Metazoa; phylum Chordata; class Chondrichthyes; order Orectolobiformes; family Hemiscylliidae; genus Hemiscyllium; species Hemiscyllium ocellatum. Next base: position 17,805,285 of record NC_083433.1, read on the forward strand.
GCCCAATGATAGATGCGGCTGATTGAAAACATTGATTGGAACTTGTCAGCTTTATTCCATCACTGATGAGAGTCTCTGAATTAAGGAGAAAAACCGCAATTAGTAGGCCGTTGAGCAACAATCCAGCCCCAAAATCACCAGCAGCTATAGATCCAGAATTTATTCAGAAGTGCAGTCATTAGAATTAGTTATCAAGATCACCAGAATCAAACACTAACTGTCTGAATGAACATGGCTGAATACTGGGTGTGATTAACAGCAGCAGAACCCAAACCTTTCAATCATTTGTGAACCTTATTATTGTGTCGGCAGTTGGGATGAGTAAATGAATCCCTCACCCGACATGGGTGGTATTTCACTGAGGATGTGCAGCCAAACAGGAATGAAATTTGTTCACCTCAGCACCCTTCCTGTGCAAAGGCAGTGGCAGAGTAATGAAGTGGCAAGCCATCTTTATCTGCTCTAATCGGTTTGATCACTCGACATAATTTTATTATCATGCTCCCTGTGAGGAACTGACCAGCTGTCAATGAATGGATTTGTGCAGGAGACTGCAGGACGCTGAGCTCAATCATCAACCTCCTGCCGGCCAACTCTTTGGGCCACCTCTCCACTGGCAACGTCCATCATTAGAATTGGATCCTTTCCACTCAGCCCATCTGCTGATGACGTTGATCTGTAGAACACAGTGTAGAGTGGAAAACTGGCTGCATCCCAAACATTCTGGAGCACGGATTCTTCTAGAAGAAGCCTGCAGGCCAGAAGCCTAGGCTATCAACGATGAAGCATCTTAATATGTCCTTCCTCTTCCTCAGGGCTGTGACTAACAGCATTCCACAAAGGGCACGTCTCAGCGGGAAAATAAATTAGATATTATTTTAAATCAATAAATGTTATTATTTTTAGCAGTGTCAAAAAGCATGAAATGTGCTTTATATTTTACAGAATAACAGTAGCTTATTATTATATGGTTAGTGAGTTTTATAAAGGCAGTGCAATATTGAGTTTGTCATCACATTTTATATACTTCTGAATTGTGTTTCTCAGAAGAGTACAAAAGCTTACTTACTTATCAACCAATATGCATTACATTACATCTCTCAACTTAGATAACACTACCTGTATTAACACTAACACAATGCAGCCAACTCTAAGGATCATAAATAGTAACTTCCTTGCTTTGTAGGAAAGAGTGTATTTTATTTCTGCTCTTCTGTCTCTGGCCACAAACCTGCCTTAATAGGAAATAGGATTGTGTATTCAGACCCTCAAGTTTGCTTTGATATACAGTGAAAACATGCTTGACATCAATGCTGAACCCACTTAATCACGTCTGCTCCACATTCTTTGCTCCCTGTACCCAACTACAGTCTATCCATCTCACTGCTAAAAATGTTTACTGAGGTCGCATCCTCAGGTTTTGAACAAATGGAAAGACTCACATTTATAGACCACTTTGCTTGACTATGGACATCTCAAAGTTCAGAGAAGGTTCACTAGATTAATTTGAATTGTGATGAGTCAGCAAGCTGGACCTCATAGAATATGAGTTCCCTGATTGGAGCTGTTAATCTGGTCCAAATAGGGACCCCTGACTGACAGATAAAAAGAGGAGTGTCAGAGATTCTGGTACTCTGAGGAATGAATCTGAAGAGGCAATATTAGAATCAAGGACTCTTCATGTGTAAATAATGGGTGATTTGGTGATGGGTTACCGGTCTCTGAAATTATTTCAGTGGTGACGAGAGTAAAGCATGTTCCTGGAGAAACTCACTCGCAACAGTTCTCTTTGAATTGGAGTAAGCATTTCTTAGATCGTGCCTTTGTTCGGGATGCTTGACTCGTTCGATGCTGCTGTCGAGACCTGGGCCCAATATGTGGAAAGAATGCGTTATTTTTTCTGGGCAAATGACACTGTGGCAGATGAAAAGCATCGAGTCATTCTCCTGAGAACTTGCGGAAACACAGGCTTTTCATCTATCGGCATCAGATACTAAAACCTGTCAAGACTTGAAGGACATAGTTAAGGAATGTTATGACCCAAGCCGCCTCTAATTGTGAGATGCTATTGTTTTTACTCAGCAATTTGAGAACCTGGGGAATCTGTCTTAGAATTTTTGACAAGTTTTAAGATGACTGACAGAAGTCTGTGACTTTGATTTAATGCTTAATGAGATGCTGAGAAATTGTTTGGTATGTGAGATTAATGATGTATCTATGCAAAAGTGCCTACTAGCTGAAGCCTAACTGGACTTCAGACAGGCACTACAACTGACTTTATCATTGCAAAATGAGGCAAGTTGACCATATGAGTTGCAAGGTATTCCAATGAAAGTGGATACCCTTGCCAGTCTGACTGAGCTTGGAGAACATCACTTGAGTGCAGCAATTGCACAGCTTCACTCAGGACATAGCCTGAACAGAGGGACTTTAGGTTGACCAACAGCAAAACCCCAAAACAAACCCAAGCATCGGCCAAACAGTTAAAATTGTCTTCAGGATCTACAACCGACAAGCCATTCTAGTTGCTGCCAGTACATAGACTCGAGACAGTAAAAAGTCTGACTAGTCCTAAAGTGAGTAAGATCATTCATAAGCCAGTACCCAGAGAGTTCCTCCCTGGAAAGCCCACCTACAGCTTGGTTTAGAATAGTTAAACTGCTTAGCAACATCAAAATCAGAACCAATCAAAATAAACATTTGGTTAAATGGTTATCTGGTTCTAATGGAAGCCAATATTATTTCAATGGTTGCAGAGCCAGTTTTTAACAAAATTCCCTCTGGATCCCGGTCCTTAAGTTTTTACAAGACCTTTTACAAGGCTGAGACCTATACTGGGGAGCATTTACAGATTAAAGGTATGACATCAGTTCCACTCTGTTATGAGAAGCAGCTAGTTTAGTTACCATTTAAAAGCCTCGGAGCCAAGCTTTATAGGGTGAAATTGGTTGAGAAAGATTCATCTACATTAGCTTAACATTTTTCGGTTAAAAAATGGTTGCCTGAGTGAAGTCGTAATTAGATATCTGGACATTTTTCAGGAAGGTCTAGGGACTATCAAAGGAGCCAAGGCCACTTTGCATATTGACCAGGAAGCAATTCCATGATTCTGCAAGGCATACCCAATGCTACTTGGCTTACATGCAAAAGTAGAAGCAGAAATTAAAAGCAAAGGAATCATCAAACTAATCCAGTTTGAGGGATGGGCAGCATCAATCGTACCAACTGTGAAGCCCAAAGGGTCGGTTCGTCTATGTGGTGATGTTAAACAAATGGTAGACAATTTTTCACAGCTGGACAATACCCAATCCCTCAGACATAGGATTTATATACAGCACTGGAAAGGGGAGTTGACCTTCACGAAGCTGGATATGAGCCAGTGCTTGCAATTGCAGTGAGATGAGGATTCCCAGAAGTATGCTACAATTAATACCCATATGGGATTGTACCAATATAAAGGACTATACTTGGGGTATCGTCAGTCTATGCAATTTTTCAGTGGATGATGGAGAATACCCCAGGCGTCACCATTTATCTAGATGGCATGCCAATAACAGGGAAGACTAATAAGGACCATTTAGAGAACTCGGACGCAGTCCTTAGATATGCCTCCCAGGTGGGTCTATGCTTTAAAAGGGAAAAATGTGTGTTCCAGGCACCCAAGTGACCTACTTAGGCTGCAGACTGGACAAGACCGGGTTACACCCATTGGAAGATAACATGAGGGCAATCAAAGCTGCCCAGTATCTTACATTTGCCCTGGAGCTTCAGTCTTTCTTTGGTTTGGTGAATTATTACCGAGGGCCATCCAGGTGTTTCCAAAATGAAGATGTTGGTCAGAGGTTATATCTGGTGGCCAGGATTGGATGCAGACATAGCTGCATTGGTGGGGCAGTGTGCAGAGTGCCAACAAGAATGACCACCAGCTGTTACCCCACATTCATGGGAGTGACTGGGTAAGCTCATGGTTTGGTTACGTGTCGATTTATTTACGTCTTTTCATGAATTCAATGTTCTTAGTCATTATGGTCGGCCACGCAAAGTGAGATCATTCATCAAAGATGGGGTTGACCATAGAAAAACTGCATGCATTATTTGCAATGTATGAACTCCTGGAAGTGTTGGTCACAGATAATGGGCCATCATTTTTACCAGCAGGGTGTTTGAGAATTTTCTAAAGTTGAATGGTATTAGACATACAAGGACAGTTCTATAATATCCATCATCCAATGGTTTGGCAGAAAGAGAAGTCCAAAGGCAGGCTTGAAGAAACAGGCTACAGCTTCACTAGATACAAATTGTTCCAGCTCCTGTTTGATTATAGGATCACCCTCTGTGCAACTACAGGGATAGCTCCAGCAGAGTTGTTAATGGGGAGATGACTCTGCACCAAGTTACACCTGATCTTCCCAGACCTGGCAGGAGGAGGGTGAAATGGCATCAGGGATGCCAATGCCAGACACAATATTCCACTAAGCAAGAGAGAGAGTTTACTTCAGGGAATGAAGGTTGGTGTGGAACCATGGGAATGGCTCTCCATGGGTAAGATGTGGGGTCAGGTCCAGTGAAATATAAATTTTGGGTGGGCTCAGCGGTCCTGAACAATCCGTGGATCATATGAAATCTGCAAACTTGCAAATGGTGCAGGACCGTCCTGGAATCGGTGGGTCTTCCCTCTCAATCAAGTGTTGAAGTTAACTTGATGCCTTTGCTGCCTGAAGAATTTTTCCGAGATGCTCTGGGCACAGATTACAGTAGTTCACAGACTCCCAGCTCAACTGCTTGTTCTGTGGTGCTGTGGAGGCTGTGGACCATGTATATATTGGGTATGGGCGCTAACACTCCTTTTTTGATTTTCTTAAAAACCTTCCTCTCTGGTTTTGGTTGCACTTCAGTCCCATGCTCTTGATCTTTGGGCACCCTGTGTGGATGGGGGGAGGATAGGTCGGAGGATCTCCTCGTGGATCTGCTCCTGGGACTGGCCAAACTGGCCATAAACAGGTCCAGGCAGTGGGCCGTGGATGGGGTCATTAGCGCCAATTGCCTGCCCCTCTTCCAAGGTTATGTCAGAGCCCGGGTGTCCCTGGAGAAGGAGCATGCAGTATCCACCCTCGAGATTTCCAGGGAAAGGTGGGCACTGCAGGGAGTGGAGTGCATTATTTCCCCCACAACTCTATTTTGATTTAATCCCTGCCCTCTCCTTCACTGTTTGATCCCACAGCATTGATCTCTGAGAAGGGCACTGCTTGTCACTGGCTACTCGGGTATTTCCTTTCTTCCTGGTGGTGGAGTATAAATAAAGGATGGCACACTTGTTCTTCATTGTGTCTGACACCTGCACACACGCGACATGGTGCTGGAGAAAAATAAGCATTACTGCTGTCAGGTGGTAGTGTGGGAACAAAGGGAAAAAAACATAAACAGGAGGTTCAGTCCGTGAGCTGCCTCGGAGGGAGCTGGATCAATGTGTAAAGGGCTTTCCATTTTGTGTGTTAGGGAGAGGACTGACCTCTGAATTGCCTGGACCACACAGTCAATGTGTCTTAATCCTTCTGTTGGTGTTTCCTATTGAGGAAGAGAGTTTTCCTTTTTGTCTCTTCCCCCTTGTTTCAGATGGACCTTGATTTTTAAAAAAATTTACTTGAGAAAAAAATAGAACTGGAGCGCTTGCCCATTTGCTGGTGGGTGGTAGGGATCCCCAGTGGAGGGCTCTCTACCCAGGGGTCCCCCCCTTTCTCTCGGGAACCTGGAGTGGAGGCTGCTGCATGCATCAGTCCTGCACAACCGCAGATTGCAGTGGTTCATGGACTCCCAGCCCAACTGCTTGTTTTGTGGTGTTGTGGAGTCCATGGACCATGAATATATTGGTTGTGGGTGTTTGCACTCATTTTGATTTTCTAAAAAACCTTCTTCTCTGTTTTCGGTTGCTTTTCAGCCCCACACTCCTGATCTTTGGGCACCCAGTGTGGAGGGGGGATGGTAGGTCAGAGCATCTCCTCGTGGGTCTGCTCCTGGGCCTGGCCAAACTGGCCATAAACAGGTCCAGGTAAGTGCCATGGAGGGGGTCGTTAGGGCTGATTCCCTGCCCCTCGCTCATGGTTACATCAGAGCCTGGGTGTCCCTGGAGAAGGAGCACGTGGTGTGCACCAATACCCTTGAGTGTTCAGGGAAAGATAGGCATCGCAGGGAGTGGAGTGTATTATTTCCCACTCCAACTCTGTTTTGATTTAATCCCTGCCTTCCCTTTACTGTTTGATCACGCAGCATTGCCCTTTAATGAGAAGGGCACTGCTTATCACTGGCCACTTGGGTGTTTCTTCCTGGTGATGGAATATAAATAAAGATTTACATACTTGTTGTTTTTTCTCTGTGTCTGACACCTGCACACATACGACATGGGTACTGGAGAAAAAGAAAATATTTAAAAAAATAAAAAAGAAAAAAAGTATTCTGCTCATTCAGAAGAAAAAAAATCAAACAGGTGTGTCAGACATCCTGTTCTCTCTAAGGAAACAAAACAAAAAGAACAGGACTGTCAGACATCAGATTTAAAAAAAGGAAGAACAGGAGTGCTTGCCCATTTTCCACCAGGTAGTGGGGATCCCCAGTGGAGGGTTCTCTACACAGGAGTGCTCCCCCCTTCTCTTGGGGATCTGGGGTGGAGGGTGCTGCACGCAGCGGTCCCCTGCAACCACAGATTGCGGTGATCCACGGACTCCCAGCCCAACTGCTTGTTCTGTGGTGCTGTGGAGTCCATGGACCATGTGTATATTTGGTGTGGCACTTGCACTCCCTTTTTGATTTTCTTAAAACCTATCTCCTCTGCTCTTGGTTGCACTTCAGCCCCACGCTCCTGATGTTTCAGGCCCCGGTACGGAGGGGGGGAGGCTAGGTCAGAGGATCTCCTCCTGGGTCTGCTCCTGGGCCTGGCCAAACTGGCCATAAACAGGTCCAGGCAGCGGGCTGTGGAGGGGGTCGTTAGGGCCAATTGCCTGCCCCTCTTCCGTGGTTACGACCATGCCCAGGTGTCCCTGGAGAAGGAGCACTTGCTGCCCATTAACACCTTTGAGCTGTTCAGGGAAAGGTGGGCACCATGTGGTGTTGGATGTTTTATTTCCCCCTCTGATGGTATTTTGATGTAATCCCTGCTCTCTCCTTCACTTTTTTGATCACTTAGCATTGCATTTTGTTGAGAAGGTCTCTGCTTGTCATTGGCCATTCGGGTGTTTCCTTCTTCCTGCTGGTGGAATATGAATGAAGTTTTCTGCAGTCATTTTTTTCACTGTGTCCTACACCTACACACACATGACATGGGTGCTGGGAAAATAAGCACTTCGGCGGTAGAGTGGGAAAATAAAAAGAACAGCAGTGCCAGAGATTCTTTTCACTCAGAGCTGGCTCTGAGGAAGCTGGGCCAGTGTCAAGAGCTCTCCATATGTAAACAAGGTGTGACTTGGTGAGGGGATACCAGCCTCTGTGGAGTTATTGCACATAGTTATGTAATATAGATGACATAACGGTACATTTGTGCTCTCCGAACTCCCACAAACAATGCCAGAATGACCACAAAATCTGTCTGTTGTGATGTTGATTGAAAGATAAATATTGGCCAGGGCACAAGGATAAACCGCTCCCTCTCCCCTTGAAATTGTGTCATGTAATTCCCATGCTCCAAGAGGAGAAATATGGTGTTGGTTTAAAGTTTCACCCAGAATTAAGCCCTGGAGCGGGACTTGAACCCCGTATGTTGTAGTTCAAAGGCCAATGTGCTAGCAGAGCAATCTCAACTATCATGTACATTTAAAAAAATACTGCCTGACTTGGCTATCAACTGACTTTACTCTAATTTTAAGATAGCTCCTTTTACTCTAGACTTCCCCACCCAGAAAAAAATATTTTCATACATCTGTTGTATTGAATTCATTCATCATTTAAAAACCTAATTTAGATTTCCACTCACTTGACTAAACTCATGGGAATGTAAGCTAAATTAATAAAATTTATCCCTTTTTACTCCCTAGCATACTGCTGAATGTCCACTGTAGCCCCTCCCATTAAGATATATCCTTTCTAAGGTTTGGGTGGCACAGTGGTTAGCACTGCTGCCTCACAGAGCCAGAGACTCGGGTTCAATTCCCACCTCAGGTGACTGACTATGTGGAGTTTGCACATTCTCCCTGTGTCTGTGTGGGTTTCCTCCAGGTGCTCCGTTTTTCTCCCACAGTCCAAAAATGTGCAGGTAAGGTGAATTGGCTATGCTAAATTGCCTGTAGTGCTAGGTGAAGGGGTAAATGTAGGAGAATGGGTGGGTTGTGCTTCGGCAGGTCGGTGTGGACTTTTTGGGCCGAAGGGCCTGTTTCCACACTGTAACTAATCAAAATGAACAGCAGAATGTTCTCCACATGGTCAACTAAAGAGCACAAGAACATATGAAATAGGCACAGGAGTAGCTAGCAAGGCCCTTTGAACAAATTCCATAATTAAATAGGAAATGTAAATCTGTATGCTGTACCTTCTCATGCCTGTGCCCATTCCCCTTACCCTTCATTCCTATAAATTGAAGCATCAGTCTCCCCTCATCTTTTGTTTTAAATTCTAGTTCCCTTGAGATAAAGACCAGCATGCCACTGACCTTTTTGATGTCTTTGTAGATCTGTTCACTCACCTTGCTTCCCTGATTTTCTTTCACACTGGCTCTCGTCTGGTCTATCTGCCTGCCAATCTGTCATGAGTGTCCCTTGAATTCGACATTTATTAGTTATGTGTCTTACATTTTTTCAATTAATAAATTACTAAAGATGTTGCTAAACCTCAATGTATATATACAAGATGGTCATGGAGTTTGAAATGAATCTAATTCAACATAGCCAACTGCTGGAGGGAGCCTGAATAGTTTCCCTGTGAACACTTAAACACCACACAACACCAGGTTATAGTCCAACAGGTTTATTTGAAAGCACTAGCTTTTGGAGTGCTGCTTCTTCATCAGGTAGCCACACATCAACCTGGTGAAGGAGCAGTGCTCCGAAAGCTTGTGCTTAAAAATAAACCTGTTGGACTATAACCTGATGTTGTGTGATTTTTAACTTTGTCCACCCCAGTCTAACACTGGCTCCTCCACATCCTGTGTACACTGACCACATCTGGCTCTACCTCTGACTTGTCATGTTAGATGAGAAAAAATTTCTTGTCAATTAAGTATTGGAAAGACTTCTTCTTTGACTGCTGCCTCAAACTCTTGATTACATTTGCGTATCTGGACACTGTCCGAGGCCGAACCATATCTTTCGAACTTTGGGGCTTAATTTACCCAGACCTGACCTTCCAATCCCATATCCTCCTCATAACTAAAACAGTGTACTTCCACCTCTTTAATATTACTGACTCTGCCACAACTTCAATCTCTCTGCTTCAGAAACTCTGATCAGTGCTCTTGATAATTCCAAGTTCAAGTATTGTAATGCTTTCCTGGCCAGCTTCCCATTTGGCTCCCTAAACCAGAGATCATTCAAATTTCATCATGTCCCAGCCTTGTACTCAGCATCATTCAGTGATCTCCATGAGCTTCTGATGTGGCAGTGAGTAAATTTTAAACTTCTTGCCCTTGCTTTCAAATCCCTCCCTATTTCCATAATCTCTTCCAGCCTTACAACCTTCCAAGATTGTTGTCCTCCTCCATTTTAACACACTCTGCATTTCTGATTTTCACCATTTTAATAATTATGACCACGTCTTCAATTGCCTTGACTTTGCAATTCTCTCCCCCAATCTCACCTCCAATTTTCCCTCATTTAAGATGTTCTTTAAAACTTACCACTTTGACCAAGCCTTTGGTCACTTGTCCTTAATCTCTTAATTTCAGTGTCAAATCTGCCAAATGACCTTCTTGTCAAATGCCTTCAGACATTGTATTGCATTAAAAGCAATGCAAGTGCAATTGCAGTTGTTCTTGTTGCAACTAGATCACTGGAGGCAATTTTTCATTTGAAACAAATAAAATTAGTGACAATAGGAACTATATACAGAAAGTGTATATGTAAGGAGGATTTTTAATAAGTTAATAGATTTTTAGCTAGTTTCATGCTAGCCGGTGTGAAGGTATCAATGCTGAGGAATAGAACATTTGTCTTTCTGTCTTCTTTGATTATTAGCAAGCCAGGTTAGGTACAACTCAGTGAGCCACAATGAAAAGCTACTTCTCTCAACTTCCTTGACTGCACCAGTGGGAAATTTTCCAATTCTCACACCACCTATCTCTAAGGTTTGATGGCATGAAAATGATAATTAGTGCCACATTAGGAGGCTGTTTGTGTTGAATTGAATGTACTCACTTGAAGCTGATTTGACATCGCTAACTCTCATCACGTGTGTAGTCTTTACCCATTGGGGTGAACACATGGGAATGTACGACAAAGCAGCAAAGGATCAATTGAGATAACCAGGCATTAATGGTGGGAGCCATAGACACGGTTGGATGCCAGTTGGTATTCCAAATCACAATTTGAGCAACACCAAGGCTGCAATACCTGTGGCTTCTTCAAGGGGAAGGTTTTACTGTACGTGTACTTTGGCCAACTGTGCTCCAGGTTGTGTGGGATAGGATGATGGGTGAGTTGTTGGGAAGGGACAAAAAACAAACTTTAGAAATTTTAAGCAATGGCACTTAACAACTAAAATTTTCTGATGGAGAGAATCCACCAAAGACAGAGATAAGAACCTCTAGCTTAAGATACATGGGATACTTACCTGTCAAGTTCTACAATATTCACCAGTCTATCATCAACATTCTGAAAGCAATCACCTGTTAAGATTGATAAGTAATTAGTTTTTAGTATTGAGGAGATGATTATTGAAGAAAATTCTGCTTTGCTGAAGAACGAAGGTCATCTTAAGGAGAAAGGTCATCTTAAGGAGAAAGGACCCACTAATATTATTGATAAAATGGGTGTCAGATCAATGTCACATTTTGGATTCTTGTTGCACTCTCCACTGATGAAAATGGTCTTCAGCAACAGCACTAAAGAAGCAATCCTGACTTGGACATTACTGATGCTAAGACATGGAATTTCTTACCTAACACTAGTGTAAAGGTACCATCTTAACAAGGGCCATGTGATTAAAGGACAAGCATCTTACTAGCATGTTTAAGTAAGAGTGAGAAGAATCCTGGTGAAGTCTACCCACTTGTATCAGTGTGATGTTTCCTCTTTCATCCCTGAAAACACCTCCGTCTCCTAATTGAGATTGATAATTAATACAGATTGAGCAGTTTTGTTTCGAAGGTGCTCTTGAGACAACTTGGCTGCCATCACTGTTGTTCCTGGTGCTGGAAGGATTGATGGAATGATAAATTGTCTCATCAGCGACAATGTGAATGCTCCTTCAACTGTAGTTATTATTCCTAACCTGTAGGAGGGTTTTCTGGAGCTTCCAAAAAAACACATAACAAGAGAAGTGGTGGGGGCGGGGGGGGGGGGGGGGGCACCATACCATCAGATACTTACACCCCTGTTTCTTTCATAGTTAGGGTTAAAATCAGAAAGTTGTCCAGTCTGCACTTAAACACTGTCTTTTGATTACTGCATTGCTTGCCCAAGATATGAAGATTATTGTTTGAAAGTGGGAGTGGGATCAATGTAATAGTTATTGTGTGTAATACAAATCAGTGAGCATCAAGTATCTGTTTTGCTGGTTTGATAATGAAGAAGGATTGTTCTCTAAGGATTTTCAGAGTTATTGACAATGACTTGCAAAGATATTCTTTAGCCAGAAATGAAAAATACAAGATTAGCTGTTACTGTGGTTTTCATGGAAGACATAGCTCAGAATTTTGCAGTATCTCACCTCCTGTATCCCCAAACCCTGTTCACCATTTACAAGACACAAGTCAGGACTGGGATGGAATTCTCTTCACTTGCCTAGATGGGGGCAGCTTCAACAACACTCAAGAAGCTCAACACCATCCAAGACAAAACGGCCTACTTGATTGACACATTGTCCACCACCTTAAATATTCACTCCCTTCACCGTGGATGCTCAGCAGCAACAGTGTGTACCAAAATTGACTGCAGTAACTCACCAAGGCTCCTCCAAAAAGCAATTTGTAAATCTGCAACCTCTACCACCTTCAATGACAAGGACAGGAGTTTATGGGAATGTCGCTTTAAATAAGTTTCCCTTCAAGCCACACACATCCTCACTTGGAGATATATCACTGTTTCCTCAGTGTTGCTGGGACAATATCCTGAAACGCTTCTTAGTGGGTGTCCCTGCACTCCATTTATTGTGGCAATATTAGAAGGTGGTTCACTGCCACCTTCTCAGGGCAGTTCCGGATGGGCAGTTAATTATCTGAATAAACAAACAAATGCATATAGGTATTAGTTTGGAGAGCTATGAGAAAAATTACAGTAGATCAGTGATAATGGAACGATATTCAGAGCACCAAGGAGAAGAAGAGAGATGTGATGTCCAAGGGATAGGAGCAGAAAAGTGAAAGGTGGGAAACCAGTGTCTTTGGCTAGCTCTGTGATTCAAGTAACATGTTGGAAAATATTGTGGCATACTATGAGTCTGCAGAGTTCTTGCTTGTTGATTTAGGCCTCTTATGGAGCTCATAATAAGAGGGATTGAGCCATGAATATCATTAATGTTACGAGGTGGCATTTGACTCAAGTGCATGTTATTATTGGACTCGCTGTCTATGCAAAATGGAGTGAATTAAGTGCAGGACTAAAAAGCATCACCAATTATTTGACAGATTTATGTGCTTAGCGAGCAAGCTTTGCTTTTGGTTATATAAACGAGGTGCTTTGCAAGCTTTTATTTATTGGATGTCTATTGTCGCGATTCCGTCTGCAGTCAGAAATCCAAAGAAAAGACACTTATTGGAACCATTGTGAGGCAGGAGTGAAGCAAAACTGCAGAGTTCTCACATAGGAAGTGATAAGAACTTATGTCTTGTTAATTGTTCTTCCCCCATCCCCTCTGGTTTTCTGCCCTGAAGGTGCTGACTCATGTTAGCAACTTGTTGTGGGGCAAGGGATTGCAGCTTTCTCCACCTCACTTGCATGCCCAGTCTTTGTGAATGAGGGGAAATCAGCTTATTTAACTGTTGGGACATCACAAAACAAGTCACTCCCACAAAACTCATGGTTTCCAGTGGGTGATAGTATGTCGGAACAGAAGCTTGAATTGTTCTGTCTTTCATAACCCAAAAGGTGCTCGAGCTAATTGTAGCGTGTGACAGATCGGGTTCTTTGGGTCTTGATGCAAACTTGAATCAGATGTCTTAGCAACTGGTAAACTATGTTCATTATTGCACTGCACGTGATTGTAAGGCGACAGAACAACATGTGTCAAGCTGTACAGGCACCTTCAGTCATCATTACTTGCCTCAAAACCTCATCAACATGTTCATAAAGTGGCACGGTGGCTCAGCGGTTAGCAATGCTGCCTCACAGCACCAGGGACCCACATTTGATTCCAGCCTCGGGTGACTGCCTATATGGGTTTCCTCTGGGTGCTCTGGTTTCCACCCAGAATCCAAAGATGTGCAAGTTAGGTGGATTGGCCGTGCTAAATTGCCCATAGTGTCCAGGGATGTCTAAGTTCAGTGAATTAGCCATGAGAAATGCAGGGTTACAGGGATAGAATAAGTGGATGGGTCTGGCTGGAATGCTTTTTGGAGGGTCAGTGTGGACTCGATGGGCTGAATAGTCTTCCTCCACACTATAGGAATTCTATGATTCCTATCTCTGCAACATCTCTATTGCAAACGCAAAGAGATTGCTTAATTGAGTGACACCATTTGCCCTCATTGATCTCACACTTGCTGTGTGATACTGCCATTCCTCAGTGCACTCACAAGAACACACCCTTCTGTTGAGTTTTATTAGTGGGCTCATTCCTGCTCCTAGTTCATCTAGAACAAAGAACAGTACAGCACAGGAACAGGTCCTTCAGCCCAGCAAGCCTAGCCAAAACATAATGCCTTTCTAAACCAATTTGTATAATCTATTCCCTGCCTACTCATGTATTTGACAAGATATCTCTTCAACATTGCTATTGCATTCTTTTACCACTTCCCCTGACAGCGCATTCCTGGCACTTACAACCTTTCTGCAAAAAAGTTGCCTCTCACCTCTTCTTCAAACTTTTCCCCTTCTAACCTTGAACCTATGTTTCCTCATGATTGTTATTTCTACCCTAGGAGAAAGATTCTGACTATCCATGCCTCTCATAATAATGTAAACTTCTATCAGATTGCCCCTCCACCTCAGACGTTCAATTGAAAACAAACCATGGCCAATACTGCCCAAACCAGGCAACATCCTGGTAAACCAGATGTAGGTTTGCCTGTTGAGCTGGAAGGTTCATGTTCAGATGTTTCATCATCAAGCTAGGTAACATCTTCAGTGAGCCTCCGGACAAAGCATTGCAGATGATTTCTGCTTTCTATTTATATGTTTGGGTTTCCACTTCTCTACCTTCTCCAAAGCCACCATATCCTTCTGGTAGTGTGGTGACCAGAACTGTATGTGTGACAACGCCACTCCTTTAACAAGGGTCTGTTCTCCTTGGCTTTTCCTTCAGAGAGATCGTATAAGACACAAACTCTGAAAGATCTTGGGTTGAAGGGTTTCAGGGCTAATTTGATTATAGCTAACAGATAATGTCTCAGGCAAAAGGCTTTTAAGTTTTGAGAATAAATCACTTATATGATGAAAGGGGAATGGCCAGTTCTCCCAGCTCAGATTTTCTCTGGTTTAGTTAGCAAGCAGTCAGGCAGTTATTAAAGCCGCTGCACCCAAAGAAATAGATCCATGCTGATCTCTCTTTGACTTCTTTCCTCTAAGACCCTGTGTTTGATTTTACTTTTTGTGCCAAGGGATATTTATGGGGATTGTTGCAAGTAATTGGAACAGCACCATTCAGGTGGGATGCTCTATTGGGTTTTCAGATAGGTTAAGTTATTCAGTATTCTTTCTCTTTTGTTTGTATTTTATTCAGTAAATAAATAAACTCTGTTTTGTTTAAAACTAAGTGGTTTGACCAACTGCATCTCTCCTGGAATATCTGTGTTACATCTGCTTAAAACTAGAAAAGTTAGGGTCTGGGCTACTTTCTTGAAACATTTTGAGGGGGGTCTGGCATGGTCCATAAGATATGCAACTGTATATTTGTATGTCATTAACTGCTGTCTGTTCTGTGGTGATACCTGGACATGACCCACGTGTAGAGACTCAGAACCTTCCTCCACATTAATAAAGATTTTGGCAAAGGCCTGTTTCTGGATCTCCTTCATGTGTGAAGAGATCAAATCGGTGGATAGCATCTATGATAGGGTAGTGCATATGTGGGCTGTGGAAGGAGATTAAACAGGTGGGAAGAGTCTATGAAAGGGCGGTAGGCGTGGGCTAAATAGGCTAATTGGCCTTCTCTCGCCCTGTGCTGTCTAACATTCTGTGTAAAATCCTGAACCTGCTGCAGTTATTACATTGTGTGATGCCACAACATTATTCCACCTTTCATTTTATTTCTCAAAAGCCTCTGACTCATCCCATAATAATGTTTTTCTTTCAATCGTTTTTCAAAAAAGGTGTTTACATAATTAGATTCTGTAAAATATTACTGACATGGAGCACTGGCATTCAGGCAGCGGATTTTAAATACTGCTTGACCACCAACAAAACAGGTCAGATTGTTCCTTAAGAAATAGCGAAATACTGCAGATGCTGAAAATCTGAAAGAGGAACTGAATGCACTGGAGAAACTCAGCAGGTCTGGTGTATATTGAACTTTGGTACCCAGTTCTGAAGGATTGCAGCTCTAGATTTGAAATGCTAACTCTGTTTCTCCCCCCATGGACTGTGCCACACCTGCTGAATTTATCCAACTCCTGGTTTTTATTTCAGGTAGCTTTGTTTCTCATTGCTATTTGTGGGATCTTTCTGTTTATAAACCCTCTGTTGTACTGATCACGTACAGCAGTCAGTCTTTAAAGCAATTCTTTCGAAAGTGAGTATATTTTCCAATGTTTTGGGGAGATGCTTCAATGCAAGGCTGTTTTTCTCCTCTTTCTAAGTCGTTCGTTGTTGTGACTGTACCAAAGAATTGACTGTATCCAAACCATTTCTTCTTTGATGGCAGACCATTATTCATCCACAGGTTTTCCAGCCAAACTTTAGCTTTGTCCTTGTGTCATTGAAGTCAGCTGCCCCTCAGTTAACTCTGGTTTTGTCCACTGTCCTTTTCCAATATCATCCTGAACCTTACAATACAATGATCATTATCTCCCAACTACTCCCCCCGCCACTGATATTTGATCCGGTTAGCCCACCTTATTCACAAAAACTACATTACTCCTTTCTTGATAGACATAATGTGTACTGCCGTTGAAAGTTGTCCTGAACACAACCTAAGAATGCCCTGAACATTACCACTATCCCAGTCTATATTTAGGTTTTAAAATCCTCCATTACAACTACTCTATAATGGCTGAATATATCTATAATTCCCTTGCAGATTGTTCCTCTACATTTTGCCCACTAGTTGGGTCTGTATTCTACATTGAGCAATGTAATTGCACATTTCTTGTTACTTAACTTGAGGAACATTGATTCACTCTTGAACTCTCCAAATTATCCTCTTTTTCCAGTGCAGCAAGACTAATAATGCTCCTCCTTTGCTTACTTCCTTCCTTTCCTGAAAAGCCTGCAAGCAGGAATATTTAATATACTTGCTTCATCCAGATCTCAGTTATTGCTACAGTATCACCATTGTTCCACATGGCAATCTGTGCTGTAATTCACTAATCTGATTTACTATACTTCTTGCATTCACATACATGCAGTGTAATCCTGATTTAGAGTTTTTTAAAGTTCTCCCCTACTTCAGCGCAACCTATGATTTATATTCGTCATTTTCACACCCCTGTAGTGTTAGTTTGAACACTTCCCAATGACACTTGCAAAATGCTCTACAAGGAAATCAATCCCACTCTTATTCAAATATAACCTGTCTGGCTTGTACACGTGCCATCACTCTCAGAATCTGTCTCTCTATCCCAGGGATTTGAAACCTTGCCTCCTGGATCACCTGTCTAACCACACACTCATCCGTCTTGTGCTCCTTATTTTTTGTATTCACTGTTGCATGTGGTAATATCATGGTTAATTATTTTAATATCCTCCTTGCTAATTTTCTGCCTAGTTCATCAAATTCTGATTGCAGGACCACTTTACCCTTCCTTCCCCAACTTTGGTACCACTATGGACCACAATCTCTGACTGATGATCCTTGCCAGTAGAATGTCCTACAGTTGCTTTGTGACATGCTTCATCCTGGTACAAGGAAGGCAACATGCCATCCTGGAATCACATTCATGGCTACAGAAAAGTCTGGCTGTTCTAACTAATGAATCTCCCCCCCAACACTACCAATCTTCCAATCTTCTTCCATCCCTTCTGCACAGCTGACTGACCAGTGGCACTGTAGGCCTGGTGCGTGTTGCATTCCTCCAAGGAACCATCCTGTATCCAGAATTGAAAACAATTGTCAGGACCTCGGGGACTCTTGCATCACCTACTTGGTACTTTTGGACTATCTGGCAGTAATCTATTCCCTGTATGACTGCATGCTCCTAACCTGCAATGTGATTACCTTTCTGAATGTGCTATCTACCCAACTGTTAGCTACAGGGTGCACCACAGCGACTCCAGCTACTGCTTGAGTTTTGAAGCCAAGAACTCTAGTTTCAGCAGCTGGTGACCCTTCCTTCACATGTGTTCATCCAACTCACATGCAGTGACTCCCCACATGCTACAGAATGGCTATTCTGCAAAGCTGAGCTGTCCAGCCATACCTTACTTTTGTACTCTGAACTATAAACTGAAGAAGATCAGAAATCAATGAAGTTACAGTTCTGCTGAAATGTCACTCATGGATGTTTGTTACTTGTGCAGATCTTAACTCCTGTAGGCTGACAAGGATAGAAAAAGAAAAAATGAGGATCTTCCCAACACACAAAACTCGCAGTGATTCCGTTCTATGCACTGCAATAAATCTCTCTTATTTATACTACTGAGATTCGGATGATCCTACCATGTAGCAGTTATAGATCCAGCTTAGGACAGTTATTTAATGAGCTTCTCGCCAGCAGAGAGCTTGATTAGCCTCACACAACTGTCAGAAACTTAAAGCAGTACATTTAAGTAAAATACTATTTGAAGCAGGCAGTATAAAATGTTATGAAAATAAATGACTCCCTTAAAATTCAAAAATACACTCCCTTGCTCATGCAATGATCTTCTCTGTCTCACTTTACATTGAATACTCGTACATTGTTTGTCTATATTATACTTCATTCTAAGAGGGATTGGTTGGCTGGATGGCTGGTTTGCAATGCAGAGTGACGCCAACAATGTGGGTTTAATTCCTGCACTGGCTGAAGTTACCATGAAAGATTCTCCTTCTCAACCTTTCTCCTCGCCTGAGGCATGGTGACCCTCAGACATTGCAACCTTCAGGTTAAACTACCACCAGTTTGTCTCTCTCTAATCAGAGAGCAGCTCTGTGGTCTGGTAAGACTATGGCGACTTTAGTTTTAATTTTTATCTCAGCGGGATTCAAATAAAGACTGCATCATAATTGGCACCAGGATAATTCAAAATTCACTGTTTTGTCAGCATCATTTGATAATCCAACATGTATTGCCTATTCCTAATTGCCCTTGAGAGAGGTGTTGGTGAACAGTTATCTTGAAGACAATGAAATGTCTTGCTGGTCACATTAGAGGGCAGTTAAAAATCACCTGCATTGCTGTGGGTTTGGGGTCACATGTAAATCAGCCCTACATGTAGATGGTAAATTCCCTTCCATAAAAGATATGAGTGAACCAGATGGGTTTTTATGACTATGCAGTAATTTGTTGATCTCCTTTGCTGAAATGGGCTGTATTTAATTAATTGAATTTAAAATCCCCAGCTGCTGTGGTGGGATTTGAGCTCATGTCTCTTAGATCATTAGTCCGGGCCTCAGGATTACTAGTCTGGTAACGTAATCACTATGCTACCAAATTCCCAAGATTATTATTCCAGTCATGGGCTCCATTTAGAGCTGAGGTCAACTGAAATCCTGCAGCTACATTGCTTATTGTGCAAAGCACAAAGCAAAACATATTTTTGCAAGCATTCAACATTTTATATTAGAATAAAAATCAGTCACAATAATGTATTTAATAATTGATGTAGTAATCACTCTTGGCAATAGTGGCCTGGAAGCAAAGAAGATACGGTGATTAAAATAGTGATGTGTTTGTTGTAACATGATTAAAAAAAGAATTTCTTGGACAGAATTAAAATGGGGAGATTTATACTGCGCTGTTCACTCCTGAAGCAACTGCATTACAGTTCCAGAATTAAGAGTCAGTGTAGAGATATCGCTATCGACAAACTACCCTCCTAACTGTACTGAAGGTGTCACCCTCGTTCCTGACATACAATTCTATGGCTCCTTTCCACTCTTCACGTTGTGCTGCTCAGCAGTGGAAATGTCACGTCCAATCTTCTCTTCAGTGGGCATAGAAGGAATCAAATTGCCCATCCATTTCAGACCTTCCAAATTACCCAATTCCCTCCCTATTCCTTTGCCAGTGTGAACATCATCATCGATCACATGACTGCTTCCAAACACACGGTCACTCCAGAAACGGTCTCCATCCTCACTCCAGCTGAACACCTGGCCCCAGCCCCAAGCCCTACTGGGTATTCACCATCCCCTCAGACTTTCTCCTCACTGAGGACGAACGGTCAGTCCTCAACAAAGGACTCACCTTCATTCCACTTCACCCGATGTCAGCGAATTCTGTATGTGCCGCGATGTTGAACTCCTCTTCCATTGCCTTTTCAATTGTGACTCACACCCACTCTCTGAAGATCCCTTCTCCCACCTTCAACAAACTCCATCTTCTTGGACACCCCACGCTGACCTCTTTCCTTCCCTTGACCTCTTTACCTCAACTGCTCTCACGACATTAACTCCTCAATCTCTTCACCTCTTTCACCCACTCCAACCTCCCACCATTGCAACACACAGCCCTCTATTCCCTCTGCTCCAATCTCAACCTCACCATCAATCCTGCGGACAAGAGAGGTGCAATAATTGTCTCGCACACCGACCTCTACATCGAGGAGGCTAGGCGTCAACTTGCCAGGACCCTCTCCTATTGCCCCCCCCCCCAACTATGACCCCATCTCTCATCACCAAACTATTACCTCCAAGACCATCCACAACCTTGTCACTTCAAGTGATCTCCCATCCTCAGCCTCCAATCTCATAGTTCCCCAAACCCGCACGACCCAGTCCTACCTTCTACTCAAAATCCCCAAACATGATCGACTTGGATGACCATCTCCACCTGCTCCTGCCCTACCAAACTTGTCTCCATTTATCTCAACTCCGTCCTGTCCTCATGGGTCCAGGAACTCTCTACATACGTTCGAGACACCACTCACGCCCTCCACCTCCTCCAGGACCTTCAATTCCCCAGCCTCAACACCTCATCTTCACATGGACCTCCGTCTCTCGACACATATATACCCCATGAGGAATGCCTCAAAGCCCTCCATTTCTTCTTCTTCTGCCGACCTACCCGGTCCCCCTTCTTTGACGCTCTCATTCAGTTGGCGGAATTGGTCCTCACCCTAAACAATTTCTCCTTTCAATGCTCACACTTCCTACAAATCAGAGGGGTGGCTATGAGTTACCCACATGGGTTCCAGTTATGCTTGCCTCTTTGTAGGATATGTGGAACAGTCCCTGTTCCACAGCTACACTGGCACCATCCCCTACCTTTTCCTCCGCTACATTGATGACTGTATTGGCACTGCCTTGTGCTCTGACAAAGAGCTTGAGCAATTCATCCACTACACCAACACCTTCCAGCCTGACCTCAAATTCACTTGGATCAACTTCGACATCTCCCTCCCCTTCATGGGCCTCTCCGTCTCTGGTGACTAGCCTAATACTGACATCTACTTCAAACCCACCAACTCTCACAGCTACTTGACCACACCTCCTCCCACCCCCTCTCTTGTAAAAATGTGATTTCTTACTCCTCCTCCACCGTATCTGCTCCCAGGACGAGTGATTCAACTCTAGGACATCCCATGTCCTCCTACTTGCAGGACCATAATTTCCCCTCCCCTCTTATCAACAATGCCCTCAATTGCATCTCATCCATTTCCCATTCCTTGAACCCCATCCCCCTAACCACAACAAGGATTGAATTCCTCTGGTCCTCACATTGCACCTCACTAATCTCCAAATCCAGCATACTATCCTCTGCCATTTTTGCCATCTATAGTCAGACCCCACCACCAAAAATATATTTCCCTCCCATCCCTTTCTGCATTCCGTAGGCACCATTCCCTTTGTGACTCCCTCATTAGGTCCACATATCCCACCAACTCCCTTTCCACACCTGGCATGTTCCCCTGCCACCATAAGAGATACAATACCTGCACCTACACTCCCCCCTACCACCTCCATCCAAAGTTCCAAAGGATTTTCCCAAATGTGGCAGAGATTTACTGCATCCATTGCTCTCAATGTGGTCTCCTCTACATTGGAGAGACTGGGCGCAAACTCATGGAGCAGTTCAGGAAACATCTCTAGTATGTACACACCAACCAACTCCACTTTCCTGTGACCATCCATTTCAACACCCCTCCCACTATGACATGTTCATTCTGGGCCTCCTCCACCACCTAAACAAGGCTACCTGCAAACTGGAGGAGGAACACCTCATCTTCTGCCTCGGGAGCTTACAACCACATGACGTGGAATTCACTAGTTCCCAAACTTCCCCTCCCCCCACCCCATTCCAGATCCAACCCTCCAACTTGCATCCATTCTCTTGACTTGACCTACCTGTCCATCTTCCTTTCCACCTATCCGCTCCACACTTCCCACCGATCTATCACAATCATCTCCCACCTTCGCCCACCTATCGTCGTCCCACTGATTTTCCCCCAGCCCTTAACGCCTATCTATCTCTCAGCCCCTTTTCCTCTCCGCAGTCCTGATGAAGGTTAAGCCTGAAACGTTGACTCTTTTGTTTCTCAGATGCTGCCTGATCTGCTGTGCTTTTTCAAGCACCACACTTTATCGATTCTGAACACAAAAACACATCAACTGGGTGCACACATACATTCCAGGTTTGACAAGGTGGGGTTGTTCTCTCTGCTACAAGGAAGGTGAGGGACGATTTGTTTGGGATATACTGAAATAACCCAACAGACGCAGGTATCCTGGCACAATAATTCTTTATATGCGTGGAAGGGCCTTGACATTGATCCAACTCCCTCCGAGCCAGCTCTGAGTGAACAAGATGTCTGACACCTTCTGTTTGTATCTGTCAATCAGGGCTCCCTGATTGGACCAAATGTTCTGTTTGTATCTGTCAACCAGGGCTCCCTGATTGGACCAAATTAACAGCCCCAATCAGAGAACTCATATTTGGTAAGGTCCACCTGGCTGACCTCATTACATTTCACTGCATATACAAAAATAGTGAGGTGGCTGAAGAGTGTGGATTGGAGGCATTTACTTACTTAAGCAGAGAGATCAGTGACTTGGGGGCACAGATTTAAAGTGATTGGTAGAAAGATTGCAGAAGAGATGAGAAAAAGTGCTGGTAATGGTGGTAAGTATCTGAAACTGACTGCCTGAAAGGATAGAAGAACCAGAAACCCTCAACTCATTTAAAACGAGACATTAGAGGCACCTCAACTGCTGAAACCTACATCTCTATGGGCCAAATGCAGGAAAGTAGGTCGGCTGGCTCAGTTCCAGTTGGTGCAGACATGATGGGCCAAGTGGCCTCTTCCTGTGCTGCGAACATTTTCTGAGTCAGAAGTCACACAACACCAGATTATAGTCCAACAGGTTTATTTGAAATCGTAAACTTTTGGATTGCTGGTCCTTCGTCAGGTGAAGTCCCCACTTCACCTGATTAGGGAGCAGCATTCCGAAAGCTTGAGATTTCAAATAAACCTGTTGGACTATAACCTGGTGTTGTGTGACTTCTGACTTTGCCCACCACAGTACAACACAGGCACCTCCACATAAACATTTTCTGACTCTCATGTTGCCAAATTGTAAACAGAAGGAGTCCGAGCTGGTGTGTTGTTCCCTCACCCAGGGGTGCCAAGGCCAACAGGAGTAACCCTACTGCCAATCCATTCTGTTTGGTTATTGTCTGGATTCTTGTGTTATGGACCAGGCCAGACCCCCTCAAAACATTTCAAGAAAGTAGCCCAGACCCTGACTTTGCTAGTTGTTTTAAGCAGGGGTAATGTGGATATTCCACGAGTGATGCAGCTGGTCAAACCACTTATTTTAAAGAAAACTAAATTTATTTACAAAATTACTGCATGAAACACAAACAAGAACAGAATACTGAGTAACTTAACCAATCCAAAAACCAAACAGACTAAGCCAATTTAATGATGCTGTTCCAAATACTTGCAACAATCCCAATAAACACCCCTTGGCACAAAAGGTAAAATCAAACACAGGGTCTCACAGGAGAGATGTCAGAGAGAGAGAGAGGACCAACATGGATCTGCTTCTCTGGGGCCAACAGCTTCAAGACTGCCTAACGGCTTTCAGCGAATAGTGAGACTGTCCAAACCAAACCAAACCAGAGAAAGCTGAGCTGAGAGAACTGACCGCTCCCCTTTCATTGTACAAGTGTATTTTTTTTAAAACTTGAAAGCCTTTTGCCTGAGCCAGTATCTGGTAGTCATAATCAGACTGCCCATAAAATCCTCAAACTTAGATTTTTCAGAGTCTGTGTGTTTTATGACCTCTCAGAAAAAAAAGTTAAGGACAACAAAACTTTGTTAAAGGAGAAACATCATCACACTTGGAGTTAAGTTACGCAAACATCCTGGCTCAACCGCCTCAGTTAATACCCAGCTTGAATCAGGGCTGGGTGACTGGGAAAATACCAACTGTTGTTCTGTTAATGAGCCACTACATTCTCGCTGCTGCAGGAGGAGATCCTGAGCCACATATGCTTGTTGCTGAGACAGTGTTGTTTTATAATTGGAGTATTTTTCTCACCCAGACTTCTGAATATTAAGTGGCATTTACAAACACAGAAGCAGGCCATTTAGCCCAGCTAGTCCAAGCTGGGATTTAATATTCATAAAAACCTCCTCTGACGTTTCTTCATTTCGTCCCATTAACTTTCGCTTTTCTTCATTCATTCTTCATTAATCTGCCTTCCCATTAAACAAATGCATTTATGCCAACTGTTTCAACTGGTCCTTCCATGTTTTAAAGGAAAATCGCCACTGGGCTACTCTCTCATAGTCAAGTTTAGAGTGGTGCTCTAATCACTAAAATCATTCTAGAACACCACTCTAGTCTTGACTCTAAACTCCAGCATCTGCAGTACTCCCTTCTGCCCTGCTCTCTTATAAGGCTAGCAGCGTGGACTTTGGATGGCAGTGTTGGAGGCTAGTGTGGGTTCTAGCAGCTTCTGATGATGTGGTCCTGGCATCGACTCATCACTGCTGTGCCGGAGGTGAGTTTAGATTCCTGGCAGTATCTACATCTGGCGCAGATTCATTGAGGCAGCAGTGGAGGCAAGTTTGTGTCCAATACAAGACTCAATGGCACCAGCAGTGACTGCACTGGTGTGGTGGGCCTGAAGCAGACTCATGGCAGTGACAGAGGCGAGGTTTGGCCAGTGCAATACCTGGCGGCATCAGGGGTACCTGCACTAATGAGGTCTAGGGAGCATTCATAATAGTGAGGCTATCAGTGGAGATGGACTGATGCGGAAGAGGGGTGACTGTTCTTCCAGTGACGGTGGCGTGGTGAAGGGCACTCCTGCCTGGCCACCAGGCACATGGCCCATGGCAGAGCATTTAACAAGAAGGACTGGAAAGCTGGACACTATTTCTCTATTTCTTCATTTTTCTGCCATTATATTTTATGGTTTGGTTTATTTTTCTGTGTTTGATGATAGTCTGAGAGAGTGGCGATGCTATACAATACTTTACATTGTATTTTGTAACAAAATACATGTGACAATAAATAAATCAAATCTAGACGGATGATTGGTGGTGTGTTAACCTGAGGGTCGCCATACGTCAGGCAAGTGGTAAAGTTGCCATCACAGTAACCTTAGCCAGTGTGGGAATTAAACCCACGTATTTAGCCTCACTCTGCTTTGCAAAGCATCCATTCAAGTACATTCTAACCTAAGGCTAATGGATCTTCTCCAGAATTCTTTATTGTATTTGTATTGACTAGCTTTTGGCTCTTATTTCTGGTCTCCCTTGCCAGTGAAGCTATATTTACCTAGTGAGAATCTTGAAGACATGGACATTAGAGCACAGTACAGACCCTTCAGCCGTCAATGTTTCACTGACCTATGAAACCAATCTGAAGCCCATCTAACCTCAACACTAATCCAAGTATAACAGAAAATAATTAACTAACAATTATTTACAGCTTCTTCCTCTAACTTATCTTTTACTGTCCCCTCGACAATAATGCTCAGATAAAAATCCTAATTGAGATTTACAAAACAAAATTTCTTTTTTCCAAAACCAGGCAGCTTTCAGTTCTTTTCTGTATTCCTATCTTCTTTTCTTCTTCTTGGGGATTCTGCTGCACGATAAAGGTACCTTTAAGAGAGCTATTTTTCAGGCAGTCTCTACATACTGGTGGCGTGGCAGTACGCCTCCCAGCTGTTCGATTTTTCCTGGTCTTATACCCTCAAAGCATCAGATTGTGTCATTGGCTTTAAAGATTGTCAATATACTCAATTGAAACTTGATTGGAGGTTGGTATTTTGGGTATAATTTGAACTGATTGGTCAATTTTGAATTTGTTTTTGTCTCCAGGCAACCAGCTAATTGAGTTGTTTGACCAAATGTTACATTATATACTTTTTTCAGAACACTTGGTGCTGTCAGGTACTTCTGCTAGTATTTAACTTTCTTAAAGGTACAGTACACCCACATCTTCATAACATTAGATATAATGTAACTAGCTATTGAGTACAATGTAATAAACCTATCCTGGTTATTAAGTCTGAGTGTTTCTCCTGCCACAGACTTTGGGCATTCTTCTCCAATTGGTATCAGTATTGTAGACTGTTATAAATAAGAAGGATTAGTAGCAGTGAATCTATCAAGGCATCTCAGATTATTCTGATAGACGTGACTTCAACATATAACAGGATGTTTATGGTTATGGGACTGCAAATAATATTTTTCATTTCTCCAATATTTACTTGGAAATTTTTGCTCAATCAATATTGGTTGTTGAAAAAAAGCATGACAAATCAAAGACCATAGGATGGGTCATCAGAGGTACATTTCTAATTAGATTCCAGCCAGATCTTTGACACTTTATCTTTTTAACCAGCTAAATCTCTTCATTCCATTCTGCCTGACTGTCAGAAATCTGTTACTTTTTGTTCAGACTATTCCCCAAAAACATTGTATTATCTCAAATTCATTGCATCATGTCTTCCCCAAGCCCAATTCCACTGCATTATCCTTTGTCTCCTAATGCACTAACGCACACATTTGAATGATCTACACTGTGTCACCTGTGGGACACAGTTACCAGGAAGGACTCTATTCCACAGTATGGCTGAGATCACAAGCAGGTTTCAAGATATATTCTAATCAATCTGTTTAGAGATGCTCTGTCATACATATGTAACAGGTAGGACGTGAGCTTGGGTCTCCTAGCTCAGAGGCAGGGACAGTATCATTGTACCACCATACTCCCAATCATCACCTTCCCAATATTTTAGTATATTTTCTAGACAAAAAAAACTGTTCAATAGTGCTGGAGCAGGTGAGTCTTGAATCAGGGACTCATGGCTCAGAGATAGGGACACTACCACCGCCAACACAAGCTCTTAGATATTTTTAACCAACATGTTATTCAATACCTCAGGAGCAGGTAGGGATTCAATCCAGGCCTCCTAGCTCAGAGGTAGGGACTCTACCACTGCACCACTAGAAACTTGAAGCAGATTTCCATATGTTTGGTTCTCAGCACTTCTGGTTTCATTTTGATGAAATCCCTATTCTCAAGGTAAATTCTTGGAACACCATTCAGCTTACGTTTGAAATTAAACTAATGTTTAGATATTTAGACTAAGGAGGTGGATGAGGGTAAAGCGGTAGATGTGGTGTATATGGATTTTAGTAAGGCATTTGATAAGGTGCCCCATGGTTGGCTACTGCAAAAAAATACGGAGGTATGGCATTGAGGGTGAGTTGGAGGTTTGGATTAGGAATTGGTTGGCTGGAAGAAGACAGAGGTTGGTAGTTGATGGTAAAGGTTCATCTTGGAGTGCAGTTACCAGCGGTGTTGCGCAAGGATCTGTTTTGGGACCATTGCTGTTTGTCATTTTTATAAATGACCTGGAGGAGGGGCTAGAAGGTTGGGTGAGCAAGTTTGCGGATGATATGAAAGTCAGTGGAGTTGTTGACAGTGAGGAAGGATGTGGCAGGTTACAGCGGGATATAGATAAGCTGCAGAGCTGGGCAGAAAGGTGGCAAATGGAGTTCAATGTAGGTAAGTGTGAAGTGATTCACTTTGGTAAGAGTAACAAGAAGATGGAGTACTGGGCTAATGGTCGGATACTTGGTAGTGTGGATGAGCAGAGGGATCTTGGTGTCCATGTACACAGATCTCTGAAAGTTGCCACCCAGGTAAATAGTGCTGTGAAGAAGGCATATGGCATACTGGCTTTTATTGGTAGAGGAATTGAGTTCCTGAGGTCATGTTGCGGTTGTATAAGACTCTGGTGCGGCTGCATCTGGAGTATTGTGTGCAGTTTTGGTCGCCATACTATAGGAAGAATGTGGAGGCACTGGAACGGGTGCAGAGGAGGTTTACCAGGATGTTGCCTGGTATGGCAGGAAGATCGTATGAGGAAAGGCTGAGGCACTTGGGGCTGTTTTCATTGGAGAAAAGAAGGTTTAGGGGTGACTTGATAGAGGTGTACATGATGATTAGTGGTTTACATAGGATTGACCATGAGAACCTTTTTCCACATATGGAGTCAGGTATTACAAGGGGGCATAGCTTTAAATTAAGGGGTGGTAGGTATAGGACTGATGTTAGGGGTAGATTCTTTACTCAGTGAGTCATGAGTTCATGGAATGCCCTACCAGTAACAGTGGTGGACTCTCCCTCTTTATGGGCATTTAAACAGGCATTGGATAAGCATATGGAGGAAAGTGGGCTAGTGTAGGTTAGGTGGGCTTGGATCGGTGCAACATCGAGGGCTGAAGGGCCAGTACTGCACTGTATTTTTCTATGTTCTATGTTTTATTTACCCTATTAACTCATATGAACATGTTTGACACACAGCTAGTGCAGGTGAGACTTGAACCTAAGTTTCCTTGCTCAGAATTAGGGACACTACCACTGCATCACAAGAGTCCCTAAGTAAATTTCAACTCAGTTCTATCTTGGAGTGTGGATACTCCAATTCCTCAAGGTAGATATTTTCTTATCAACCAGTTCAGAAATGTTATGACATATCTCTCAAACTTGAGCACAGACCTCTAGCTTAGAGTTAGGGACACTATCAGTGTGCCACAAGAGCTTCTAATTTTAATTTCCTTTTTATTTAAACTATTTTACTAATCAACCTGTTCAGAGATGTTATTACATAACTCTGGAGCAGGTGGGACTTGAACCCAGATCTCCAGGTTCAAGGGTAGGGATATTACTGCTGTACCACAAGAGGGCCCTTAAGTAGATTTCAATTTTTAAATACTTAATCTTTTTTTTAAATCAAACTGTTCAGAGATGTTATTATATAGCTCTGAAGCAGTGGGCTCTGAACTCAGGGCTCTGAATCCATGGGCTAGGAACTACTCTGAGGGGTGACTTTATAGAAGTTTATAAAATCATGAGGGGCATAGATTAAAGTCAATGGCCAAAGTCTTTTCCCAAGGTAGGGGAGTTCAAACTAGACAGGATGGATTTAAAGTGATATTGGAAGGATTTAAAAGGGACATATGGGGCAACTTTTCCACGCAGAGGGTGTTGCATGTATGGAATGAGCTGCCAGAGAAAGTGATGGAGACAATAGCAACATTTAAAAGGCATCAGGACGAGTACATGAATAGGAAGAGTTTAGAGGGATATGGGCCAAATGCTGGCAAATGAGATTATATTAATTTAGTATGTCTGGATGGGTTGGACCAAAGGGTCTGTTTCTGTGCTATACAGCTCCATGACTACCATTGCAATACAAAAGGGCCCCCTGAACAGATTTCACATATTTTTTATTAACTTAGTTTTTCTAATCAACCTGTTAAGAGATGTTATTACGCACCTACAGAGTAAGTGGGACTTGACGCCAGGTCTCTTGGACCAGGGGCAGGGGCACTGTCTCTCACCACAAGAGCACCACCCCCCCCACCCCCCCGCAAGGCAAGCAGATTTCAATGACACAGACAAACATTGACTTACCTGACAGCTATTTGAATGGACTGGAAAGTTAGACAGAAGTGGCTCATTTAACTCAGGCAGTGAGTGCTGAGCTAGACATCCCAAATATGAAACTAACATGCTTGAAAGAAGAAAGGACTGCAAGGAATTTAATCCCACAGAGTTGCAATGATGCAGAATCATGATGAAGCAGCTGGTGGATATCAGCTAACATCTTTAAATCGCTAGTTAGGAATGCAGCTGAGAGTGGGACAAGGATAAATAGAGATGATCGAATGTAATGTGGCTCTTGAGAGCTTGCGAGCTACAGTGGTCCAGGAAAGTTCAAACTTGGAAGGACCCTAGGCAAAGGATGTGTGCTGCTGTGTTGAGTAGTGATTTCACAGATTTCTTAACTGATTGGCACAGAATTCAGGAGCTGAAGGACACAGCAGGAAGCATTTAATAGAGAGGATAGCATCCTGGATTGAGGGAGGAACGGCTTTCATTAGGCTGACGCTTTATTTGTACGTCAAACACTCCAAACATGTTTAACTACTAATTGGTTACTGGTGACAGGAAACACGGTTTTCCAATTCATGCTGATGATGGTTACAGATCTCAATAGTAGATGTGATTTTCTTAATGGTAATAAAAATACCAGAACACCTTACCTCTTATTGAACAAACCAGCCACCCTGATTTCTAATGTGCTCTCACCATCCTTACAAGGAATTGTTCTCTCAGGATCTCACATGCTCTCCCAAAAAGAGATAATAAAGTGCAATGCAAACCTCTACTTGGTCTTGAAGGGCAATATGTAGTCTCCTTGCCTCTGTGCCAGTAGGTCCAGGTTCAAGACCCACTCTTAAGACTTAATGACCAAGGATGATGCATACATAAAATGGTGATGCATCATGAATACAAAGTGCTGGAGAAACTCTGAATGTCTGGCAGCATCTGTGGAGAGTTACCAGAGTTTAACGTTTCAAGTCCAATGTGCTTTTGTCAGAACTGATATGTTGAACAGAAGATCACTGGAGTCAAAAAGTGAACTCACTACAGATGCTGCCAGACCTGCTGAGTTTCTGCAGCACTCTGTTTTGTTTCAGATTTCTATCATGTTTGCATTATTAGGATGGCTATTAACCTGCTTGTGGCGGCATGATGGCTCAGTGGTTAGCTGGACTACCTCACAGCACCAGGGACTCTGGTTTGAATCCAGCCTTGGAGTTTGCACATTCTTCCTGCGTCTGAGTGGGTTCCCTTTGGCTACTCTGGTTTCTCTCCACTGCCCAAAGATGTGTAGGCTACGTGGACTGGCCATGGTGAATATGGAGTTATAAAGATAGGGCGTAGTGGGATGCTGTTTGGAAGGAGGAACTGCTTTCATTAGACTGATACTTTATTTGCATGTCAAACACTCCAACTGTGTTTAATGGCTAAATGGCCTCTTTCTGCAGTGTAGGAATTCTAAGATGGTAAAAGTAGGAGAGAACCCTGGTCAGATATGCTTGTTGTAGCATGGTGCCTCCCAAGATGTAGACTCTGGCAACAAGCTATTGAACCTTTCCACAATGAATCTAACGATTGAAGCAGGGTCAAGCACTGTGGTATAATGGAATTACCTCTTTATTTGTTCATGGAAATTGGCCATCAATAGCAAGGCCAACACATATTTCCCCATCCCTAATTGCCCAGATGGCAGTTAAGAGTCAACATTATTATCAGTTCTGGACTCAGATGTAGGCCAGACCGGTTAAGGACAACAGATTTCCTTTCCTAAAAGGCATTAGTAAACCAAACAGATTTGTCAACCAATTGACAATGGTAGCATGGTCATTGGCTATTAATTCTACCTTCAAATTTCAGCCATGTTGAGATTTGAACTCATCTCCTCAGAACATTAACTTGGGGTTCTAAGTTACTAGTACAGTGACATTACTACTTACACCACGACCCACATTCCCATTATTTAACTGATGTTACCTTGACATCAGCTGAGCAAAAGATCAGACCAGTAAAAAAGATGTAAAAAGCAGAACTCAGATAATACACCACAAAACTGTATTCAGCAAACAGTAAATGTATAAATAAATAGTGTTACAGCACTGAAGGAAGTATGAAAGCCTTGCTTGAGGCTAAGGATGAATTAGGAATCCAGGAGATCAAGAATGGTGGTAACCTAGAGAAAATGGGCAGTCTCAAAGACTGTATTTGTAGACACCCAATGTGTAGAGATACAAGGTAGGTGTGTCAACCCATGGTAGCAGTGGTGAAAACATATTAAAGCAAGCTTGTGTTTTGACTGTCTCATGTGCCAGAGATGTGAAATTTATAAAGGTACTGCAGAATACAGGAAACCTTTCTGACTTCATGGGGCCAAAGAAGACAGGTGTGGAATAATTGTGATTAACTTTACATGTAAATGGTCCTACATCTGTCTTTGCTGAAGAGATCCACAGGCATGCTTCACTCTCTCATGCTATTTTAAATGTTCAACAGCGATCTCCTCTTTTGGTGGATGTACTTGAGAAAGCAAATGCTGATATTCAAAATTGCTTGTGTATTTAAAGTCTGTAACCAGGCCACCCACCAGGCTTCAGTTTGACCTCCTGTGCTTTCAGACATCAGGAATGCAATTTGCATTTGACCTGGCTGTGAGGCCCACAACAGTTCAATAACACAAGGGCAGTGATGGGCAATAAATACTGGCCACATTCCAAGCAAATCCCAGCAATGTTCACTATTTGGTGTCTGATGGAAACAAGAAAATGAAGCCCTGTAGATTGGTGTAAGTGAAAGGATCAGGCATTGAATTCAAGATATTTCAATCCTTCTAGACCATGCCTGAACTGGTTAGGGACAGGTTACCTTGCTTCAGACTTCACAATGTTGTATTTAAAAATCATGATTGATTGTTGAGGTCAAAAGGAAAGTTTTGTCAACTGGGAGCTACTGTTACAGTGTGATGTCCTAAAAAACAGAATCTTCACAAGCCTTTTGTCAGGTATTGGTTGCAGCATCTCCCATAGAAAACACTACAGCCCCTGATGGAACAAAGGCTTGTCACAATTTTTCACCAATTTAACCAATGCAAAGCTTTCAAAATAAGAATGAATTTAATATCTATTTGTGGAGTGTTTAAAGAAAAGGAGATGCCGGTGTTGGACTGGGGTGTACAAAGTTAAAAATCACAACCACCTGATGAAGGAGCAGCATTCTGAAAGGTAATGTTTCCAATTAAACCTGTTGGACTAAAACCTGGTGTTGTGTGATTTTTAACTTAAATAAAGGCACTTGGGTGAAAGATGGTTAATAAAATGTGCCACTAATATAACAGTGATACTTGAGATCTGAATTTTTTTTTTAAGTGTTTGAAATACTCAAGTTAGCATCTGTGGGAAGAGGAATAGAGTTGATGCTTCAAGTCTGTGACTTTTGCTAGGCTGATAAGACAAATTTTGTTGAAGCCTTTTGTCTTGCATGTCTCAGGACAATTTATGAAGGGAGAATACCTCTACCAAAGTCCACTTGCCAATCAATCAGATCTGTCCTCTCATACATTATAGATGTTGGTTTTCTCCTAAAATTGGTAGGCTCGTGAATTTTCCTGAAGAGTGCAAGATGAAACTTTTTAACAAAATGTGTCTTTTTTCTGCAATACTCAATTTCTGTACTAAAATGAAATGATTTTCTTACCAAATGGCTGCCTGTGGCTTTTCATTAGTGTGAGGAAAGGTCTTAGCAAGTTTTGAGAAGATTTGTAGCTCAGGTTAAGGTTCTGGATGTAGGTTTGCTCACTGAGCTGGAAGTTCATTTCCAAACATTTCATCATCCTACTAGGTAATATCTTCAGTGGGCCTCCTGGCAAAGCACTGCTGATAATTCCTGCTTTCTATTTATACGTTTGGGTTTCCTTGGGTTGTGGTGATATCATTTCCTGTTCTCTTTCTCAGGGCGAGGTAGATAGGTGAGGAAAGGCCATTGACTTGCAATGTTAACTCTCCCTCCATAGATACTTCCAAAACTGCTGGGTATTTCCAGTGTTTTCTGTTTTCAATTTCATATTATGGAAGTTAGTTCCCTCAAAAAAACTCAACGTTAAGCAATTTGTTGTCTGGATGTTCAGAAAGAGCATCTTCAATCCTACATTTGGAAAGCTTCAGATCCTCACCAGTCTTTGAATAGCTGCGAGCTAAAGACAAGGCTTAACAGGCTTTTGAGAAAGAAAGCATTCTGAGGGCAGTCTGACATTTAATTCGAGAGCTATGAACATTTTTAAGAGAACTGGGCAGCCAGAAGTGCTGGGGAAATAATTGAAGTTAGACAATCAAAATGAGTGGCAAGTGTGATGTCTAAGTAACTTTCAATTATTATATGAAGAGAAGGATAATCAAACTGAGTGAATATGATCACAAACCATTACAATATATGTGTGCTTGATATGAAGTACATGAGCTTAGCTCTTTGTATTGAACTTTGTCTCACCAAGAGCCTGCTTTTGGCCTGTCTCTGGAGAGCTGTAAGACCTAAGTGTATGAAAGGCAGCTATTTGATATAAAAATAGACTATTATGATGACCCTGGCTTACACCATTGCACAAATATAGGGAAACACAAGTTAATTCTCATAGAAGATGGCTATACAGGATATTGGTTAGGCCACTTTTGGAATATTGCGTGTAATTGTGGCCTCCTTCCTGTCAGAAGGATGTTGTGAAAATTGAAAGAGTTCAGAAAAAATTGACAAGGATGTTGCCAGGGTTGGAGGGTTTGAGCTATAGGGAGAGGGTTGAATAGGCCTGGGCTGTTTTCCCTGGAGCATCGGAGGCTGAGGGGTGACCTTATAGAGATTTATAAAATCATGAGGGGCATGGATAAGGTACATAGACAAGGTCTTTTCCCTAGGGAGGTGGAGTACTGGACAAGGGGGCATAGGTTTAGGGTGAGAGGGGAAAGATATAAAAGAGACCTAAGGTGCAACTTTATCACGCAGAGGGCAGTGCATGTATGGAATGGG
Source organism: Hemiscyllium ocellatum (assembly GCF_020745735.1). Taxonomy (NCBI): domain Eukaryota; kingdom Metazoa; phylum Chordata; class Chondrichthyes; order Orectolobiformes; family Hemiscylliidae; genus Hemiscyllium; species Hemiscyllium ocellatum. The sequence goes on from NC_083433.1 coordinate 17,839,803, forward strand.
CTGCCAGAGGAAGTGGTGGAAATTGCAACTTTTAAAAGGCATCTGGATGGGTGTATGAATAGAAAGAGTTCAGAGGAATATGGGCCAGATGCTAGAAGATGGGACTTGATTGGGTTGGGATATCTGGTCGGCAAGGACGGGTTAGACTGAAGGCTCTGTTTCTGTGCTGTATATCTCTGTGACTTTATGTTAGACAACTTATGGAGAAGACTTGTGTCACTACAAATGAAAAGTATGTAAAGCAGAATTAAATTTTAAACATGACCAAATCATGTGTTGTAAGGGAGAGATGAATAACTTCACAGGGGAAATGGTGACATCATGACGGCACGGTGGCTCAGAGGGGTGGTGGGGGTGGGGGGGGGGGGGGGGGCAGCAGAGTGGCTCAGTGGTTAGCACTCCTGTCTCACAGTGCCAGGGACCCAGGTTGGAATACAGCCTTGGGCAACTGTCTGCGTGGAGTTTGCACATTCTCCCCATGTCTGCGTGGGTTTCCTCCAAGTGCTCTGGTTTCCTCCCACAATCCAAAGATGTGCAGGTCAGGTGAATTGGCCATGCTAAATTGCCCACAGTGATAGGTGCTATAGTAGGAGAATGGGTCATGGGTGGGTTACTCTTCGGAGGATCGGTGTGGACTTGTTGGGCCGAAGAGTCTGTTATCATACTGTGGAGAATCTAATCTAATAATGTCACTCGTAAAATGAAGACCTTAATGCTCCAGGGACATGTGTTCAAAACCCACTGTGGCAGATTTGACAATCAAAAAAAAACCTTAAGTTGAAAGCTAGGCTCAGTAATGGTTGACCACAAATTTATCAAGGGGGAGAATGAAAAAGAAAAATTGGTTTGCAAATGCCATTATGAGAAGGAAATTGCCCTCATTACCTGGTTTGGCTGATATGTAATTCAAAACTTAGCAATATGGTTGACTCTCAACTGTCCTCTGAAATGGCAAAGTGGGCCACTCAGATCGTGGAGAATTAGGGATGGGTAACAAATACCCATCGAAGAACCAAGAAACAAAAAAAATTGATAATGCCATGGGACATCTGAAAGTATATTGCAGCTGTTATGAAAGTCTTCTGAAGTGTCATCACATCTGTAATGTAAGAAATGGGTTAGATAGCTTGTGCATGGCAAGATTCTACAAACAGCAATGAGATGGTGACCACCTCCCCTCCTCTTCTTGAAAAGAGTACCATGAGATCTTTTGCATGCGGCTGACAGGACAGATGGGTTCTCAGACTGATATCTCATCCGACAAATGTCACCTCCAACATTGTAACACAGCCTCCATACTGCTTGTGCTACTGAGAAGCATCTATGCTTCAACTAATTCTACTTTCCTGCTTTGCATGGAATATAATAAGCGCTCACTTCTTATCCAGCCATGAAATGGGTTGCTCTCAGTGAAGTCAATTTCAACTACTCATCATCCCCATTATCACCTCTCTAGCTTAGTTTCTCAAACAAAGAACAGAAATTGCTAAAATTTATGAAGGTTCAAAAGATTCTGAAGGATGGTCACTGGACTAAAATGTTTTCTCCAGTTGCTGTCAAACCTGCTGAGTCTCTCCAGCAATTTCTGATTTTGTTCATTTCAGATCTCCAGCATTTATGGGCGGCATGGTGGCACAGTGGTTAGCACTGCTGCCTCACAGCACCTGAGACCCGGGTTCAATTCCCGACTCAGGCGACTGACTGTGTGGAGTTTGCACGTTCTCCCCGTGTCTGCGTGGGTTTGCTCCGGCTTTCTCCCACAGTCCAAAGATGTACGGGTCAGGTGAATTGGCCATGCTAAATTGCCCATAGTGTTAGGTTAGGGGTATGGGTGGGTGGTGGGTCGGTGTGGACTTGTTGGGCCGAAGGGTCTGTTTCCACACTGTAAGTAATCTAATTCAAAATCTGCAGTTCTTATTCTTAGCTTCTCTTCTTTCCTGGTTTTCTATCAACAATCCCTCTGTCTGCTTACGCTTTTTTTCTCTGTCTCTCTTTCTCTCTCTGTCTCTCTCTCTCTCACCTCCTCCACCTATCTACCTTCTGAAATGTCCTAGCAAGTCTTTTAGTTAAGGACACAGCTGGAGTATTGTGCACGGTTCTGTTTGCCACATTATAGGAAGGTTGTGTTGCACTGGAGAAGGTGCAAAGAAGATTCACCAGGGTGTTGCCTGGGATGAGCATTTTAGTTGTGAAGAGAGACTGGATAAGCTTGAGTTGTTTTCTTTGGAGCAGAGAAGGTTGAAGGGGACCTGACAAAACGTGTGTAAGATTATGAGAGGGGGATGATCAGGGTGAGTAGAAAGCAGCTGTTCCTCTTAGTTGAATAACATGGAGGCATAAATATAAAGTCAAAGGCAAGGAAGTCAGGCGACATTCTCCCTGAATCTGCATGGGTTTCCACCGAGTGCTCTGGTTTCTTTCCACAGTGCAAAGATGCGTAGGTTAGGTGGATTGACAATGGTAAATTGCCCATAGTGTCCAGGAACATGCAGGCTAGGTGGATTAGTCATAAGGAATGCAGGATTACAGGGATATGGTAGGGGGTGTAGGTCTGGATGGAATACTCTGCGGAGGGTCAGTGCGAGTTGGACAGCCTGCTTCCACACTGTAGGGAATCTATGATAAGAGGTTTAGAGGGGTTGAGAAAATAGTTTTCATCCAGAGCATTGTGGGGAACTGGAATGCACTGCCTCGGAGGGTAGTTGGGATGGGAAACCTCAATCTTCAAAAAAGTTCTTGGATGAACACTTGAAGTGTCATAACCTGATTGTTTAGGAGTGGGAAGTGGGATTTGTGTAGGTAATAGTGTATGCTTGATAATATAGACTTGATGCTCTGAAGGGCTCCTTTTGAACTACATGATTCTGTGACTAATAGGGATATGCAGTAAATGCTGGCCATGTGACAGACAAGTCGAGAGTGTGGTGCTGGAAAAGCACAGCCAGTCAGGCAGCATCCGAGGAACAGGAGAATCAATGTTTCAGGCATAAGGCCTTCATCAGGTATGAGGCTCACGAAATTCCTAGCCTTTGTCAGCTCTGAGCAGAACGAATGGCTTGGACTTGATTGGGCTGTATGGATGCGGGCTCTGAGATCTGTCAGCATTGTGTGGATGGAGGATCCCAATCTTCTGAATCCAGATGGGCTTTCCTTTCCTAAAGTAGAATCACACATAGGATGCCATGCAAGATATGAACTAGGAGCAAGAACACAACACTCGACTCTTTTGTGCCTGCTCTGCTATTAAATGTGTTCATAGCTGACCCCATTACTCCACAGTCCTGCCCTATACCTTATGGTTTTTCACCCCCTTTGCTTATCAAGGTTGTGTCGACCTCAGCCTTAAAAATATCCAATGACTTTGCTTCCACTGCCTTTTGAGGAAGAGAGTTACAAAATCTCACAACACTCTGTGAGAAAAGAAAGCTTATTATGAAACAATGACCCCAAGTTCTGGACTCTTTCACAAGAGGAAACATCCACTCCACATCTATCCAGTCAAGATGCCACAGGATTTTGTATTTTTCAATCAAATTTCCTCTTATTCTTCTAAATTCTGACATATACAAACTTAGCCCCTCCAAATGTTCCTCATAAGATAATCTGTCATTCCAGATAATTAGGCCATTTAGTATTTTGTGTCTGTTCTAGCAGTTTGGAGAAATTATCTAATAATCCATTGTCTTGTTTTGTGACCTATGGTGCTACAATTTTTTTTTGTTTTCCTTTTTCATTTATATATCCCATTTCCTTTAAAAACTTATCAGTAGAACCTGCTTCCAACCCCTTTTAGGCAGATCACATAAATTTGCTATATTCAAAAACCCCTCCATTGACATTCTCATTCGTCTGGCTAAACTGGTCCTCAACAAGTTCTCCTTCCAATCTTTCCATTTCCTCCAGACCAAAGGGGCATCCACATGGGCCCCAGCTATGCCTGCCTCTTTGTCAGGTATGTGGAACAGTCCATCTTCCGCAGCTATAATGGCATAATTCCCCATCTTTTCCTCTGCTAAATCGATGACTGTATCGGTGCAACCTCATGCCTATGAGGAGGTTGAACAGTTCATCAACACCTTCCACCCTGACCTAAAGTTCACCTGGACCATCACAGACATCTCGCTGCCCTTTCTGGACCTCTCCATCTCCAGTGACCGACTCAACATGGACATCCACTATAAACGCACCGACTCCCACAACTACTTGATCTATACCTTCTCTCACCCTGCCTCCTGTAAAAATGCAATCCCTTATTCCCAATTCCTCTGCCTCTGTTGCATCTGCTTCCAGGAGGGCCAATTCCACCATAGAATATTCCAGATGGTTTCCTCCTTCAAAGACTGCAATTTCCCCTTCCATGTGGTCAATGATGCCCTCCAGCTCCTCCACTTTCTGCACCTCTGCCTTTGAATCCCACCCCTCCAACCGCAACGACAGAACCCCCGGTCCTCACCTTCCAACCCACCAACTCCAGATACACTGCATCATCTTCTGCCATTTCCACCACCTACAAACAGACCCCACCACCAGAAATATATTTCCCTCCCCACTCCTATCTGCCCTCTGGAGAGACTATTCCCTCTGCGACTCCTTTGTTAGGTCCATGCTCCTCACCAATCCACCCTCCCCTCTCAGCACCTTCCCTTGCCATCACAGGAAATGCAAAACCTGCGCCCACACCTCCCACCTCACCTCCAAGGCCCTAATAGGTAAATATCTGTTGGATGTGGAAGGATCTGTATATTTCCACATATCATCTATTGCATCTATCTGTTGTGGTCTCCTCTACACTGGGGAGACAGGATGCCAACTTGTGGATCGTTTCAGAGAACATCTCTGGATATCCACACCAACCAACCCCGCCGCCCTGTAGCTGAACATTTTAACTCCTCCTCCCACTTTGCCAAGAACATGCAGGTCCTGGGCCTCCTCTATCTCCAAACCCTAACCATCTGATGCCTATAGGAAGAATGCCTCATCTTCTGTCTTGGGACATTTCAACCACATGGGTTCAGTGTGGATTTCACCAGTTTCTCCCTTTCCCCTCCCCTCTCATCCCAGTCTCAACTTCCCAACTCAGCACCACCTTCTTGAATGGTCCTACCTGTTCATTTTCCTTCCCACCTATCTGCTCCACCCTCCTCTCTGACCTATCACCCCCACCGTCACTGATCTATTGCATTCCCAGCTACCTTCCCCCCCAGTCCCACCTCCCTCCCATTTATCTTTCAGCCTGCTTGTCCCACAAGCCTGATTCCTGATGAATGGCTTATGCCCAAAACATCGACTCTCGGATGCTGCCTGACCGGCCTTGCTTTCCCAGCACCACACTCTTCGACTCTTTTGGTTGTTTCGCCAATTATCTTCAATTTATTGCTCCCTGAATAATGACCAGTTGGGTCAGATTCCCCGGGAAATTCTCATGTAAGAGCCTCAAGGAAATGAGGGACACAAATTGAAAAAGAAATATTTCATCGCAATAGTTGTGAGAGAGAAGTTGGGCTCAGCAGCTGATGGGTTGTCAACAAAAAAAATGTATGTGCCTCATTGAGAGAAAAATGTTAGTTCTTGTTATAAACTATTCTGATTTGACTGGTAAGAAGCTCTATCCTGCAGATGTCCACCTTTAAACAAAGAAGCAGGTCTTAAACTTAGATATCTTTGATAATAGGATTTAAATCGTGTAATAATTTGTTAGTATAAAGCACATTCCTGTGCATCTGCCTGGTATGACTCATGATAGGCAAAGCAAAAGACATTTATTTATACAGCATCTTTTCAACCATTTCAAAAATTCCCATTTAATGAAATATTTCTGAAGTGTAAGTCAGTTTTTAATGTAGGAAACATGGTAACGAATCTGCAAGCAATGAGCAATGAGAACACAATTCTTAGTGCAGGAGGAGGCCACTAGGTCCATTGTGCCTGCACTGCCTTCAGTATCTAATCCAACTCTATTATCTAGTGCCTTTTGAAAATAACCAGAAAATTTGCTTTAGGTATTGGTTAAGAGGTAAATATAGGCTAGGATGTCTAGAAAGGTTGACATTATTTTTCAAATAAAGTCACAGGCTCTTTGAAAGGCAGCAAAGGAAATTAGTTACTGGTGAGAGTAGTTTTGGGCCCTTGACAGTAATCATACTGTAGAACAGAATAGAAATCAAGAAATCAAGCAAATGAAGAACGAGGTTATAGATACACTCTAGTTGAAGTCAATTAATGCACAAATTCTTCGAATCCAACCAGCAAACAGATATTTTAGACTTGGTAATGTTTAATCAGACAAGATTAATTAATAATATTATAGTGAAGAATTTTCTAGGTAAGAGTGATCATAAGATTAAAGAACTTCATGTTTGGATTGTGAGTGAGATGATTGAGTCTGAAATTAATGTCTTAAATTTAAATGAAGGCAATCATGAGGCAACAGAGACAGAGTTGATTAAAATGGAATGGGAAGGTAGTTTAAATGGTAAGAGGGTAGAGAAATAGTGTCAGACAATCTACAGAGATATTTCAAAGCTCCCACCAAAAATATATTCCATTGAGCAAAAAATAATTTATGAGAAAAATGTGTCATCTGAGACTTACTAAGGAAATTGAAAATGGTATCAAATTTACTGAAAAGTTGTACAAATACTCAAAGATTAGTGGTAGACTAGAAGATTGGGGAATTTTAGAAACCAGCAAAGGGTGACAAAAATAAAAGAAGTTATAACTTGAAAGAAAACCAACAAGAAATATGAAAAAGAAGACAGTAAAGACATATACTCTTCTGGAGTATGGTGTCCAGTTTTGGTCTCCCTATATAGAAAATATGCTATTAATGTCGAGCGGGTTCAGAAGTGATTGACCAGGATATTGCCGGGAATGGAGAGTTTGATTAGATTAGATTCCCTATAGTATGGAAAAAGGCCCTTTAGCTTAACAAGTCCACACCGACCCTCCAAAAAGTAACCCACCCAGACTCATTCCCTTACTCTATATTTATCCCTGACTAATGCACCTAACACTATGGGAATTTAGGCATTGCCAATTCACTTAACCTGCACATCTTTGGGATTGTGGGAGGAAACCAGAGCACCCGGAGGAAGCCCACACAGACACAGGGAGAATGTGCAAACTCCACCCAGACAGTTATCCAATGTGGGAATCAAACCCAGGTCTCTGGCACTGTGAGGCAGCATTGCTAACCACTGAGCCACTATGCCACCCCACAGTGTTGAGCTATAAGGGGAGGCTGGATAGGCTGGTACTTTTTTCACTGAAGTGTAGAAGGTTGTGGGGTGATCTTACAGAGGTTTGTAAAATCATGAGGGGTATAGATAAGGCGAATGGCAGGTGTATTTTTTCTAAGGTGGTTAAGTTCAAAACCAGGGAGCATATTTTAAAAGGACTTGAGTGGCAACTTTTTCACACAGAGGGTAATTTGTGTCTGGAATAAACTTCCAGAGGAAGTGGTGCATGTGAGTACAGTTACAATGTTTTAAAGACATTTAGAAAAGTACATGAATAAGAAATGTTTGGAGAGATGTGGGCCAAGCACAGGCAAGTGGGATTAGTTTAGTTTGGGATTATGGTCAGCATGGACTGTTTGGACTGAAAGGTCAGTTTCCATGCTGTATGACTCTATGACTCTGAGTGTAGATAAAATAAAGTAAGTGGTACAGTTAGTGTTGGTCCCTTGGAGGGGAGACTGGAGAAGTAGCATTTGAGACTTTGAGCAAGTATTGATTATTGACATTCACAGTAGTGATAAAGGGAGAAAGGAATAAATAGGATCGCACAAGGTACAAAAAAAACTCATGGGATTAAAAGGTGATCAGCCTCTTAGAGCTATGGCCTGCACCTCCAGATTTTAAATTGACAATGACAATTTGAAAACAGTAATGGATACATTGATTGTAATCTTCCAAATTTCCCAAGATTCCGAAAAGATCATAAGATGTAGGAGTGGAAGTACGCTATTCAGCCCATCAAGTTTGCTCCCCTATTTAAAGAGATCATGGTTTATCTGATGATCCTCAACTCCACTTCCATGGCTCCTCCCCATAACCTTTTACTCTATTATTGAAGGTTTTGAGCATCTCAGCTTTGAAAGTACCTAACAACCCCACACCTAGCGCCCTCTGCATTAAGGAATTCCTCAGAATCACTACCCACTGCAATAATAAATTCCTCCTCATCTCTGTCCTAACTGGTGACCCCTTAATCGGAGGCCCATAGGTCCCAGAATCTTTCACTGAGGAAAACAAACTCTGCATATCTACCAGGTCAAGCCCCGTAAGAATCTTTTATGGGCGAATAAAGTTGCCTCTTATTATTGCAAGCTCCATTGAGTACGGACTCAAACAACTCAACCTCTCCTCAAAAGATAATCCTTCCACATGTGGTATCAACCTAGTGAACCTTCTCTGGAATTCTCCAATGCCAGTACATCTTTCCTTAGATAAGTGGACCTAAAAGTGTTCAGTTTACTCCAGGTGTGGTCTAACTAGTGCTGAAAATACGTTGCTGGAAAAGCGCAGCAGGTCAGGCAGCATCCAAGGAACATGAAATTCGACATTTCGGGCATAAGCCCTTCTTCAGGAATTCAGGAGAGCTTATGCCCGAAACATCGAATTTCCTGTTCCTTGGATGCTGCCTGACCTGCTGCGCTTTTCCAGCAACACATTTTCAGCTCTGATCTCCAGCATCTGCAGACCTCACTTTCTCCTCGTGGTCTAACTAGTGCCTTGCATACTTACAGCAAGAATTCTCTATTTTTATACTCCATTCCTTCTGAAATAAAGTCCAACATTCCATTGCCTGCTGAAATTGTATGCTAGCTTTTTGTGATTCATGCATAAAGATTCCCAAATCTTCCTGTTCAGCAACTTTCTGCAGTTTTTCTTCATTTAAATAACATTCAGCAGTTCCTACGAAAGCACATGACACATAGAAAATAATGTGGGAAAATGTGATGTTAAGTTTTTGCCATTTGCCTAAACTGTGGAATCATAAGTCATAATTTTCCGAACAGGGGACGTGTATGGTTGGTTGAAGGCTGAGGGGAGTCTTAGTGGGGTAAAGGAGTTAAGGAAAGTGGATCTGTTCCAAAGGTTTGGGGGTGGGGGTGATGTTTAAGGGTTCAGAGACAGGTTGAGGCATCTGCGGGGGCTGGGAGTAGTGTCAGGAAATGAAGGCTCTGTGGAACTAGGTTGATGTCCTTGTGAATTCTACTTTTGCACATGGCCAGCTTGCAATCAGCTTACCTCCATCTCTGCCTCAGACTTGATTCCAGGATGCTCCTTCCCCTACAGGATGAAAGATCAGCTGGCCAGCACTTTCAGGATACTGGCAAGATTGTGGCAGCAGGAAAATTCCTGACTCCATGATGAGAATCCAGTCTATGCATCTGCACAAGTTTACAGATAGGTTAAGAGTGGTAACGTTCATGCGAGAAATAGGAGGTTGTCTACTTTGGCAGGAAGAATATGAAAGGAGAATATTATTTGAATGGAACAAGACTAGAGAATGCTTAGTACAGAGGGATCTGGGTGTTACTGTACAGGAATCACAAAAACATTAGTGTGTAGATACAGAAAGTATTTGGGAAGGCAAATTAAATGTTGGCTTTTAATGCATTGACAATTAAGTATAAGAGCAAGGAAATCTTGCTAAAACTGTACAAAACATTGATGCAACCACTCCTATTGTAGTGTGCAGTTTTGGTCATTTTATTTAAGGAGGGTTATACTTATATTGAAAGTACTGTAGAGAAGGTTCACTAGACTGATTCCCACTTCTTTCTATTGTGTTCGAATCATGAACAAACTCCGTATTCACCAACATTTATGAATGTAATCAACATTATCTGAACTAGATTGACCTGTTGATTTGATGGCCATGATATAGTAGTCCTGTGATGAAGGGTTGATGAATGAGGAAAGGTTGTGAAGGTTGGGCCTATACTTGTTAGAGTTTAGAAGAATTAGAGGAAAGATTTAAAATTCTGAGGGGGTTTGACTAGGTACATGTGGAGAGGAGGTTTTCCCTCATGGGGACATCTAGAACTATGAGGGGCAGTTTTAAAATAAGGGGTTTCCCATTTAAGAGTAAGACGAGAAAGTTCTGCTCTCAGAGATTTGTTAATCTTTTGAACTCACTATCATAGAGATCAGTGGAGGCTAACTCATTACGTGTATTCAGAACAGATTTTTGATCTACAAAGGGAGTCAAAAGTTAAGAGGGCATCATGGTGGGGTGAGGAGTGATGGTTCAGGGAAGCAAATAGAGATAAGGGGTACAGTTGGATCAGCTACGGTCTTATCAAATGGCAGAGTGTACTGGAGGGCCTGAATGGCCTCTACTTTCTTTTGTAATCTTGTGATAAACTGAACAAGCTGGGCTGTTCTGTTAGGAGGAAATCAGGCAAAGGCATTGACCTAATATCAGTGGCAGTGATGTAGTGATAATGTCATTGGACTAAGTCCAAAATCCCAGGCTAATGTTACGGGGGAAAATAGGTTCAAATCCCACTGTGGCAGTTAATGAATTTGGAATTTAATAAAAACCTGGGTTAACAGCCTAATGCTGACCATTTTTAATTGTTGTAAAACCCATCTGGTTCCTTTGGGGAAGAGAGTTTGCTGTCCTTACCTGGTCTGGCCAACATGTGACTTCAGGCCCACAGTTGGTTGACTCTTAACTGCCATCTGGGCAATTATAAATGGGTGATAAATGCCGACGTAGCCAGTTGTGTCCATATCCCATGAATAAATAAAGGAAAAAAGATCATGTCAGCCTTTAATGGTGAAGATGTAGAAAATATTTTTCTCATTTATGGTGAGTTCAAAATGAAGTTCATAATTATAAGATAATCGCTAATAAACTGAACTGGGAATTTGGGAGAAACATCCTTACCTACAGAATAGTTAGAATGTGAAACTCATGACTACAGCAAAGAGTTAAATCAAATTACGCGGATATATTTAAGCTGAGCTAAGTAAGTACATGAGGGGCAAAGGGATTAAAGGTCATGTTGATAGAGTTAAATGAAGCATCGTGAAAGGAGGTCCTTTTACGATGCTTAAACACTGACATGGATCAGTTGGGCCAAATGGCCTGTTATGGTGCTATTAATTTCTGGCTTAGAGGCATGGGTGGCACCATTGAACCAAATGACACTACATTAAACATTGTTAAAAATTAAACTGTGGCACCCATCCATCATTGCTGTTTCTCATTCTGAAGATGTCAGAAAGAAGGAATTCTATAATGAAAGCATACATTATTCTACTTTCATAAACACAGATCTCTTGGAACTGAAAATGATTACTGATGTATAGCTTATTGGGTTGACTTTAACAGATGCACACCTTTTACATATCTTTATTTTGATGGATAACATTTGCCTTTTGCAACTGATTAATTATAATTACACTTGATTAGTTATTTCAGCCTGAACAAAGTGAATCTATGGATTGACATTTTGCAGCTTCCAACTTGACAAGTTTAGTGAGGCTTTTGCATGATATCCAGTGTTACAGTGTGCTCTATGGATTGTCTCAGTTTTATATGCATTGAACTTAATGCCCTCTCTGAGGCAAGATTGGAGGCAGGAACACTTAAGTAGGCATGACACACCAAGTGGGATACACCGCCTTTGTATCTCCCTACTCCTTGTGTTCCCATACATAGATTTAATCTCTGTCCATGTAGCCCCATCAGGTACCAACCATCAGTGTACCCACCTTCCACTCTTTGACCTGCCATATGTGCACTTCCATCAGTTTCATTCCAATTAAAATAACCTCATAATTTATGATCTTATTAGTAAGTGAATCAAGGGTTACAGGGAGAAGGCAGGAGAATGAGGTTGAGAAACATATCAGCCATGGTCAAAAGGCAGAGCAGACTCAGTGGGTCTACTTCTTGATGTTATGGCCTGATACAAGACTCCCTAATCTGTGCTGCCTACTAGTCACTCCATATTTGCCTCCCATTATTGGTGTTTCCAAATCAAAGCATCCATGGTCAGTCTTCTATTCCTGTCAGCTGTTTGCCTCCCAGTGTACCTCCATCAGTATACTGCACAATGAGTTGCATCATTGTCCCTCTGCCATCAGTGACTTGCCATTGGAGATCCTGATCAATGTCTATTCATCAGTGTCCCACCAGAAATTAAGCCAGTTGGTATCAACCACCCTCAGTGTTCCCCCAATCAGTGACTCCCCCATCCGTACAACCCAATCAAAAACCCAATATATTTCTTATCTGTATTCCATATTAATGGTGTCTCCCATCGTGCAGCACCTCTGTACTTGACCCAGATCAGTGAGCCCCTATGTGTACTTTGATTTGTACCATGATTCCTTCTCATTGTTCTTTCTCTCATGCCAGCATGGTTTGAAATTCCTGAGAAGATGACCATTTGGCTTGTGGGAGATTGGGCTTTTTTTGCACATATGATCTATGATCTCCACAGTCGGATAATGCAGACCCAAGAAGACACAGACAGCCACTCAACTCACCATTCAGCATGCCACAAGAATGCTCTAGCAGGCATGCAGAAAATCAGATTGGGAATTAAGAGAAACGTTTTCACTTGAGGATGAGAATGTGGATCCTGCTGGCACTGGGAGTAGTTAATGTGAATAGACACATTTAAGATGAATCTAGATGAATGGTTGAAGAAGAAAAGAGTAAAGGGTTACAGTGAGAGAGTTAAATGAAGAAGATCAAGGAGGCTTGAGAGCAGCATAAAAACTGGCATGAATCAGTTGGCCGAATGGCCTGGTTTTGTATGTATATGTCCAATGTAATTGGCTTGCAATTTCATAAAGGTAGATTTGACCAGTTAACTTGCATAATTGGAAAGTACCAGGCAGTAACTGAATATATTAATGTTACATCCAAAATAACAGTTTAGTGTGCTGATTGAAAGCATTTAGTCTACTGTTAAATGTTTTCTGACCTATCTATGCGCAAATTACTTGTTTGATAGTTCATGACTCAAACCAGTTCATGGTTGGCATGGTGGCTCAATGGTTAGCACTGCTGCCTCACAGCACCAGGGAACCAGGTTTGATTCCAGCCTCAGGCAATTGTGTGTGCAGTTTGCACACTCTTCCTGTGTCTGTGTGGGTTCCCCTCCGAGTGCTCCAGTTTTTTCCAAAGCTGTGCAGGTTAGGTGAATTGGCCAGGCTAAATTGCCCATAGTGTTCAGGGATGTGTTGGTTGGGTGCACCGTTCAGGGGAAATGTATAGTAAAAAGGGAATGGGTCTGGTTGGGATACTCTTTGGAACGTTGGTGTGGACTTGTTGGGCCAAGTGGCCTGTTTCCACACTGCAGGGATTCTTTGATTTGCTTTAGGGGCAACATGTTGACTCAGTGGTTTGCACAGTGCCAGGGACCTGGATTCAATTTCAACCTCAGGCAACTGTGTGTGGAATTTGCACATTCTCCCTGTATCTGCATAGGTTTCCTCCAGGTACTCCAGTTTCATCCCATAGTCCAAAGATGAGAATGGAGTTATGATAGTTGAATTTTCCTCCTTCAGTATGTGGGAGGTTAAGTGTCAACTCTAGTGTCCCTGCTGACTTCATTTATAGGAAGTGCACCCAACTCCAGCTCCTTGAGAACCATGTTAAGGAACTGGAGTTGGAGTTAGATGAACTTCAGATCATTTGGGAGGTGGAGGGGGTTATTGAGGGGAGCTACAGATAGGTAGTTACTCCACAGCCATGTGAAGGAGGTAGATGGGTTACCGTCAGGGGTAGGGAAGGGAACTGGCAGGCAGCGCAGGGATCTCTTGTGGTGGTTCCCCTCAACAACAAATATACCACTTTGGATACTGTTCAGGGGGACGGCTTACCAGGGGTAAACAATGGGGCACAGGTCTCTGGTGCAGAATCTATCTCTGTTGCTCAGAGGGGAAGGGGTAAGAGGAGCAGAGTTTTAGTCACTGGGGACTCTATACTTAGGGGGACAGATAGGAGGTTTTGTGGGAATGAGAGAGACTCACAAGTGATGTGTTGCCTCCCAGGTGCCAGAGTTCGTGATGTCTCTGATCGTGTTTTTGGGATCCTGGAGGGGGAGGGGGGCAGCCTCAAGTCGAGGTCCACATAGGCACCAATGACATAGGTAGGAAGAAAAGTAGAAATTCAAGGATCTAGGATGGAAGCTTAGAGCTAGAACAAAGAGAGTTTTTATCTTTAGTTTGTTGCATGTGCCATGTACTAGTGAAGCGAGGAACAGAGAGAGAGAGAGAGAGAGAGAGAGTGGAGCCGAACACATGGCTTCAGGGATGGTGCAGGAGGGAGGGTTTTGTATTCTTGGATAATTAGAGCTCTTTCTGAGGAAGGTGGGACCTCTACATACAGGATGATCTTCACCTGAACCAGAGGGGTACCAATATCCTGGGGCAAAAATTTGCTAATGCTCCTCTGGGGGGCTTCAATTAATGCAGCAGTGGAATGGGAACCTGAATAGTAGTCCCAGTGTACAGGTGATTGAGGGTAGTGAGGTCAGGGATAGGGGCTTACAAAGTCGCAAGAAGGCACCGGCAATCAGGATGTTGGTTTGAAATGTGTACTTTGATGCCAGGAGCATCTGGAATAAGGTAGGTGAACTTGCAGCATGGGTTAGTACTTGGGATTTCGATGTTGTGTCCATTTCAGAGACATGGCTAGAGGAGGGACAGGAATGGTTATTGCAGATTCTGCGATTTAGATGTTTCAGTATGAACAGAGAAGATGGTAAAAGAGGGAGGTGCAATATTGTTAATCAAGCATGGTATTACAACAGCTAAGATAACATTTGAGGACTCATCTACTGAGGTAGTTTGAGCTGAGGTTAGAAATAGGAAAGGAGAGGTCTTTCTATAGGCATCCAAATTGTTCCAGGAATGTAGAGGAAAGGATGTCAAAGACGATTCTCAATAGGAGCGAAAGTAACAGGGTAGTTGTTATGGGGGACGTTAAACTATAGTATTCCCAGTCAATGTTAGAGAAGTTAAGTAGTTTAGATGGGTCAGTTTTTATTCAATGTGTGCAGGAGGGTTTTCTGACACAGTATGGGGACAGGCCAACAAGGGGCGATGCCGTATTGGATTTGATACTAGGGAATAAACCTGACCAGATGTTAGGTTTGGAGGTAGGTGAGCACTTTGGTGAAAAGTGACCATAATTTGGTTATGTTTACAATAGCAATGGGCAGGAATTGGTATATACTGCAGGGAAAGAGGTATAACTGGAGGAAAGGCAATTATGATGCAATTAGACAAGTTAGGATGCACAGGATGGGGAAGGAAACTGCAGGGGATGGACATACTTGAAATGTGGAGCTTATTCAAGGAACAGCTACTGTAGGTCCTTGATAAGTATGTACCTATCAGGCAGTTGATAGTTGTCGAGAGAGGGAGCCATGGTTTACTAAAGAGGTTGAAGCTCTTGTCAAGAGAAAGAAGGCTTATGGGAGGATGAGGCATGAAGGCTCAGTTAGGGGGCTTGAGAGTTATAAGTTAGCCAGAAAAGATCTAAAGAGAGGGCTAAGAAGAGCCAGGAGGGGACATGAGGGACTGAGAAATTGTTGGCGGATAGGATCAAGGAAAACCCTAAGGCCTTCTATCGATACATTAGGAAAAAAAAGAATGACTAGAGTATAGCTGATGAAGGACTTTTGCCCGAAACGTCGATTTTACTGCTCCTCGGATGCTGCCTGACCTGCTGTGCTTTTCTAGCACCACTCTGATCTAAACTCTGGTTTCCAGCATCTGCAGTCCTCACTTTTGCCCAGAGTAAGATTAGGGTCAATCAAACACAATTGTGGGAAGCTGTGTGTGGAATCTGAGGACATTGGGAAAGCGCTTAATGAACACTTTTAGTCAGTATTCACATTGGAGAAGGGCAACGTTAGTGAGAATACAGAGATACAGGATACTAGATTAGATAGGATTGTGGTTGACAAAGAGGAGGTTTTAGCAATTTTGGAAGATCTAAAAATAGATAGGATCCTGGGTCAGGTGGTATTTATCCTCGGATTCTCTGGAAAGCCAGAGAGGAGATTGCAGAGCTTTGATTTTTATGTCATAATTGTCGACAGGAGTAGTGCCAGAAGACTGGAGGATAGCAAGTGTTGTTCCCTTGTTTAAGAAGGGGAGTCAGGACAACTCTGGTAATTATAGGCCAGTGAGCCTTACTTCGGTTATGGGTAAGGTGTTGGAAAGGGTTATAAGAGATAGGATTTATAATAATCTGGAAAGGAATAGTTTGATTAAGGATAGTCAGCACAGTTTTGTAAAGGATAGGTCGTGTGTAACTGACCTTATTGAGTTCTTCAAGAAGGTGACAAAGCAGGTGGATGAAGGCAATGCAGTTGATGTAGTGTATATGGACTTCAGTAAGGCATTTGATAAGATTCCACATGGTAGACTGTTGTACAAAATACACAGTTTTAGGATTGAAGGTGATTTAGCAGTTTGGATCAGAAATTGGCTAGCTGAAAGTAGACATAAAGTGGTAGTTGATGGGAAATATTCATCCTAGAGCTCAGTTACCAATGGTGTGACACATGGATCTGTTTTGGGGCCACTGTGGTTTGTCATTTTTATAAATGATCTGGATGTGGGCATAGAAAGATGGGGAATTAAATTTGTGGATGACACTAAAGTAGGCAGAGTTGTGGATAGTGCCAAAAGGATGTTCTGGGTCACAGAGGGACATAGGTAAGATGCAGAGCTGGGCTGAGAAATGGAAAATGGACTTTAATGCATTAATGTGTGAGGTAGTTCACTTCAGAAGAAATAACAAAAATGCAGAGTACTGGACTAATGGTAAAGTTCTTGGCAGTGTAGATGAGCAGAGAGATCTCGGTGTCCAAGTACTTAAATCCCTGAAGGTTGGTAGGGTTGTTAAGAAGTCATATGGTGTGTTGCCACTTATTGGTAGGAGGATTGAGATTTGGAGGCACAAGGTCATGCTTCAGCTGTACAAGACACTGGTCAGGCTACACATGGAGTATTGCATACAGTTCTGGTCACCGCATTATAGGAAGGATGTGGAAGCTTTGGAAAGGGGTCAGAGGAGATTTACTAGGATGTTTCATGGTATGGAAGGAAGGTCTTACAAGGAAAGGCTGAGGGAACTGAGGCTGTTTTCATTGGAGAGAAGAAGGTTGAGAGGTGACTTAATTGAGGCGTATAAGATAATCAGAGGATTAGATAGGGTGGACAGTGAGAGCCTTTTTCCTCGGATGGTGAAGGCTAACATGAGAGGACATAGATTTAGGACAGATATTGGGGTAGTTGCTTTACTCAGAACAACCTGCCTGCAACAGTAGTAGACTCGCTGATGTTAAGGGCATTTAAATGGGCACTGGACGTACAAATGGATAATAATGGAATGGTGTATGTTAGATGGGCATTAGATTAATTTCACAACATCGAGGGCTGAAGGGCCCGTAATGTGCTGTAAATGTTCTATGTGCAGGTTAGGTGAACTGGCCAGGCTAAATTGTCCATAGTGTTCAGGGATGTGTAGGTTAGGTCCAATAGGGGAAATGTAGAGTAATAGGGTAGGGGAGTGGGTCTGGGTGGGATACTTTTCAGAGGGTTGGTGTGGATGTTTTGAGACAAAAACTTTCGGGATTCTGTGATTCACAATCCACAGCAAGCTTCGTGATCAGACAATTTGTTTTTGGTACTATTGGCGGAGGTCAGAGCAGACAACATTACATTCCTTTGCTTTTTTTTGAACAGTGTCATGGGATTACTTCAATTCTCTTGACAGGGGAGGTGGAGGCCTCAATTTAATATCTCAGTATCAGCCTTGATTAGAAGTTCAGTCCCTGGGTATGGGCTTCAAACTAAACTGAAATGGTGCTTACTTAGATTTACTCTTGGAAATATATCTAGCTAGGTGGGTCAGCAATGATGCTGTCCTTTAAGGAACTAAGACCTACCTATCTAAACATCAAGAGACAATTGAGTAAAGGAACAGAAATTTCTCAGATATGTAATGCTTATTGACTTCCAAAGAAAAACAATTTTTTCTCACAATAAACTCTAAATACCTGTAATTACTTTGATTGCATGGTTCAATCAATCAAACATGCTTTTTCTCCATCTGTAAATATATAAATTCACAAAGCCAACATTGTCGGACAAGGCCTCATGTGGAGCACTTATCAGCAATTTACCAGCAATTGGTGGAGGTGCAGATTTTTCATCAGACTTACAACTGGGTGTTGCAGGAGTAATAACCAATATTCATCAGAACTGTATTGTTGTATGATTAGAATCTGACATGCACTTTTCTTTAAGGCTTATTATCTATTGCAGGGATTAAACTCAATGAAGATGAGGCACATGGGTTTACAACTCCTGAAGATTATATTAATACTCGCGTCTCATGTGGATTGGGCAAAAGGAATCTTGAAAAGCACCCCTACCTTGAACATTGCCGTGATCCTTGGGGGCACATCCTGTGAGATGGACATCAAAGATGTTTTGAACAAAGATGATTTCCAACATTTGCCCATTGATCCCAATGTGG
Source organism: Hemiscyllium ocellatum (assembly GCF_020745735.1). Taxonomy (NCBI): domain Eukaryota; kingdom Metazoa; phylum Chordata; class Chondrichthyes; order Orectolobiformes; family Hemiscylliidae; genus Hemiscyllium; species Hemiscyllium ocellatum. The sequence continues at coordinate 17,858,340 of NC_083433.1, forward strand.
TGCAGGTGACCGTAAATGAGACTGACCCCAAGAGTATCATTACACGTGTGTGCGATCTCATGTCTGGGATGAAAATGCACGGTGTGGTTTTTGGTGATGACACGGATCATGAGTCCATCGCAGAAATTTTGGATTTTATTTCAGCTCAGACTATGATCCCAATTCTTGGAATACATGGTGGTTCCTCGATGATAATGGCTGACAAGGTAAGAAGTAGCTTTTTTCTGTTTGAGTTGGTCAGTGCTGCGTAAGGAAATATGTTGCTACTATTGACACCAAATTTTAATGATTAAATGTAACATCAATTGGTTAAAGATAAAAACCCGTTTTGCTCACCATCGCTGTGGCTTTACTTTAGTTACTAGCAATAGAAGATCACATTTTTGGCCACTGTGATTCATTTTCACTTTCTCCACCAGCCATCCAGTTTGTTGTTCAAAGGTGTTAGCTGGAGAAATGGTGGAAGCAGAATCCATAATGACTTAAAAAAAATTATTTAAAAAGAAATTTCTAGGACAATGGTGAATGAACAGAGTTGTCTGAATAGCTAACTGGATAGCTCTTTCAAATGGTATCGGTACAATGGGTCAAAAAGCCTTTCTCTGCGCTTCATGTTCTAATTTATTCTGATAGTATTTTATTTTTCTCTGAGAGTACGTGTTGGGACTGCTAAAGCATGGAGAATACTTAGAGCCAACAGAGAGAGGAATCAAGCATCCCACCTTTGATGATGTGCTACACAACCTCCTTTTAGGTTTTAATGAATCCTCCATTGTCACATTATATCATGACAAGGAAGCAAAATCACCCTCAAATGTTTGATTTTGTTTTGCATGAGTGCATTCTCTTTCTGAAAATGCATTTCTTCCATTTTCCGAGTATCCATGGGCAAAATTCAATACCTGTAATCAAGACGGTGTGTAGTCATGTGCTTCCTGACACGACATGTCAATTTATGGTGAGTGCAACAGTGTGCTGATAATAGATTAGATTTCTTACGTGTGGAAACAGGCCCTTTGACCCAACAAGTCCACACTGACCCTTCGAAGAGCAACCCACTCAGACCCATTCCCCTACATTTACCCCTTCACCTAACACTACGGGCAATTTAGCATGGCCAATTCACCTAACTGCACATTTTTGGACGGTGGGAGGAAACCAGAGCACCTGGAAGAAACCCACGCAGACACGGGGGGAGAATGTGCAGACTCCACACGGACAGTTGCCCGAGGCGGGAATTGAACTCGGGTCTCTGGCACTGTGAGGCACTGTCTCCCCCAGTCTTATGCTTCTCCTCTGAAGGATGAGAGTTTTTTTTGAGAGGTTGCAGAAGAGACTTGCCTGATTTAAGGGGAGACAGTGATGTAGTGGTAATGCCACTAGACTATTAATACTATTAATTCAATAATAAAGTTGGAATAAATAGATAACCAAATGGCGTCCATATATCCACTGTTGATTGTTGTAAAAACCCATCTGGGTCACTGATGTCCTTTAGAGAAGGAAATCTGCCACCCTTACCCTATCTGGCCTACATGTGACTCCAGAGTCACATTAATGCAGTGGACTCTTAATTGCCCTCTGAACAATTAGGGACAAGCAACAAATGCTGGCCTAGCCAGCAACACCCACATCTCCTGAAAAAACAAAAATGGAATGGTTTAAGTGAGGAAGGATTTTAACTACAAAATCAGGTTAGGGGAGCTGGGGTTCCTCTTCTTCAGCAAGGGAAACTTAGTAAAGTTTACAAAATGATGCAGAGTTGAGATAGCACAGAAGAAGAAAAGCTACACTCATTGCCAGACTTCAATTTATGGTTCTGAGGAAGAGATGCAGGTGGAATATAGACAAGGACTTTTTTTAAAAACTGAGTGAGTGATAATATCCTGAAACTCAGCTGACAAGGCTAGTGGGAAAGGAGATTGCCTATCCAATTTCCTTTAAAAACCATTGAATGTTAGAAAATTAACTTGCAGGACTACGGGGATACAGAGGGAGGAAGAGATGAACTGGAAATGGGATTGTTCAGAGAGCCACCATGGACTTCATCAGCTGAATAACCCTCTTCTGAAATAATTCTGAGAGAGAATGGCTATCCTTTAATTGAAATTAATCTGTAGTAGCACACCAGAAACTGGCGAGATCTGTAGACCATCTGGAAGTTGTGTCCTGCTGCATGGCTCAATACTGATACAATACTGCAGTAATCAAGTCTTGACCAATCAACTGTTGCTGTCTAATGAAACATGAATTTACGTACTGTCTGAAGGCAGATGATGCTTGCTCATGACAAGAACCTGTACCTGGAGTGTTTTTAAACTTGGGATGCATGTTGCATTGCATTACTGCATAGTTCTAGCTGAGCATAAATCCCTAATGCTTTTACTGCCTTGCATTAGCCTAATGGAAAGATTTATAGAACGACATTCAACCTTTTTGATGACGGTATGACACTCCTTTTCTTTTGGGGGAGTGGTGGGGGCTGCTGGCCTAGATTATTAATCATGAGACTTTGGTAAATATTTTGAAGACTTGGGTTCAAACCCTGCCATGTGGCATGGTGGAATTTGAATTCGGTTAAAAAAAGTCTAATGATGAGCATGAAACCATTGTTGATTATTAGGAAAAAAATCTATCTAGTTCACTAATGTTCTTCAGAGAAGTAAATCAGTTGCCTTATCTCTTCTGTCCTGTATAAGACTCCAGACCTTCAGCAATGTGGATAACTCTTAACTTCTCTCTGGGCAATTAAAGATGGGCAATAAATGCTGGGTTAGACAATTAGGCCGACTTCCTGTGAATGAATTAAAAAGTCTTCCATAGCCAAAAGAAAAGTCTTCCATAGCTATTTAGTCCTGAGTGGGACTTAAACTTAGAGCCTCTGACCCAGAGGAGGAATGCCATCCAACACATCACAGAAATTCTTTGCATGTTCATAATATCATTTTAAAAATGGAAAAACAAACATGGGTTCATTTGTAGAGGGACAGATTTGGGAAGCAGTGACACTAGCCTGTCTCCAACTCTACTTAGACCACATTTGTTGTAACCACAAATAGTTCTGATCTCCATATTTTAAAGTAGATATAAGCAAAGATGCAAACATGATCTACTAGAATTATATCAGAACAGAGAGGTTATAACTTGTAGGAAACATTGCACAGAAAATAGAAAACTGATTGGGGACCATAGTTACAAACAAATTCATTGGGGAGTTCTGCAGAAATGTCTATCAAGAGGGTCATGAGAATGTGAAAATAGTACAGTGGCAGATTCAAAGATGGTTTCTGAAAGAGAATCAGATATTATTCTGATGAAAAAAATTGCAGGGCTTTGGAGAAAAGGTGGAGGAATGGGACAAGGTGACTGGCCCTTGTAGAATCTGTACAGACATAATGGGTTGAATGGCTTCCGGCTGTTCTGTAATTATTCAATGCTTCTATCCTTCTGTGAATTACTACTGCAAGGGCAGATGAAAACAGACATGAATAGGCCATTTGGTTCTTCAATAAGATCATAGCTGCTCCAGTTGTGGTTTCAGTTCTACTTGCCTGTCTTCCCTCAAAAATACGATTCATTACAAACCTAATCTTGGAAGGCATAGCATCCTTGCAAGAAATTTGTAAACTGTATGTATTAAAAATTCATATTGCAGCAGTGTGGCTTGTCAAACATGTAATAATATTCACATTATTTAGAACAAAAAATTTGAAATGACAACCTAAAAACGAGAATCTAAAGTATGTCATTGCGTGCAGACTTTTGTGATACCTCTGCATTTCCTACCATGTGCTTGGTAGTCAGCTATGGGAGGAGTAAAACTCCTGACTTTTAAAACTCTTATCCTGCTCCTAATTTTGAAAACCTCTATTGAATCTTCCCTTAGCCTTCTCTTCATGGAGAATAGTCCCAGTTTCTTCAATCTGCCATCATAACTGAAGTTTCCCAACCTTGAAACCATTTTTGAAAATAACTTCTACATTCTCTCCAATACATTCACATCCATCCTTTGAAAACAGAAAATTACCTTAGAAATAGTTCAGAGAGAAGGTTCATGACTTATTTCTGGGATGAAAGTAATCTTATTAACAAAGCTTGATTAAGTCTGGCCTATACCCATTAGAGTTCAGAAGAAGAAGTAAACTTAGGTATATAAGATCTTGAGAGGACTGGATACCTGGAGAATGTTTATTCTTGGGCAGAAACTAAAACTAGCCTAAGAGTAAGAGGACTCCCTTTTAAGACAAACAGGAGGAGAGATTTCTTCTCTCAGATGGTCGTTAAAACTGCACAATTGTCTTCCCTAGAAGATAGTGAAATGTATTCAAGGCCGAGTTGGACACATTTTTAATAGACAATGAATTGTGCTTGAAAGCAGATGAGAAAAATGGAGCTAAAACTCCCAGAGTAGATATGATTAAACTCATATGATTACACTTGTCCATAAAATGATCAAAATGAGGGAATAGATTTAAAATGATCTGCAAAAGAAGCAAAGGTGATGTGAGGGAAAGCTTTTTCACACAGTGAGTAGTTAGGGCATGGAATTCACTGCCTTGAAGTGTGTTGGAGGCATTCAAGAGAATGATTGCTTGGATATGTGGAATAAAGGAATTTGGCATGAGGTGGCAATGCTCATTTGTGACAACACTGTGCCTTTAAAATATCTCTTCTCTCCTGTTTCTCTTGCAGAGGGGTGTCACAGTGATGCCAAAATATTTGCTTCAGACAGGCAGTTGGTAAACTGCTTTGAGTTCATAACCAAAAGAGAAAATGCTGGAAAATCTCAGCAGGTCTGGCAGCATTTAAGGAGAGACAAAAAAGAGCTGATGTTTTGAGTCTAACTGACCCATTGTCAAAGCTTTGGCAAAAGGTCAGTTAGACTCGAAAGGTCAACTCTTTTCTCTCCTTACAGATGCTGCCAGACCTGCTGAGATTTTCCAGCATTTTCTCTTTTAGTTTCAGATTCCAGCATCCACAGTAATTTGCTGTTATTTTGGCTTTGAGTTCATCATGGCTTTTGTTTTAAATAAGACAAGAGAATCATGAGTGGGTGGGGTCAGGCTTACACAGACCTAAAATGATTTTGATTTCAGTTGGTCGGTGTTATTTTCTGGCTGCTGGAGCTGCAAGATTGATTTGCTGATGCTGGAATGAAGTCTTAGACAGAGGGGCTTCCTCTTAAAACATTATATGGGCACATTGTTTCTTTCTACTGGACTGGAGAGAGACAACAAGGGAGAACAATAAACAAAAAGCGAAGTTGCTGGAAAAGCTCAGCTGGTCTGGCAGCATCTGAAGAGAAATCAAAGCTAGCAAATTGAGAAGATTTGTAGCTCAGGTTGAGGCTCTGGATATAGGTTTGCTCGCTGAGCTGGAAGGTTCATTTTTAGACGTTTCATCACCATACTAGGTAACATCTTCAGTGAGCCTCCAGACAAAGCACTGCTGGTGTTTCCTGCTTTCTACTCATATGTTTGGGTTTCCTTGGGTTGGTGATGTCATTTCCTTCATGTGTCCAAGTCAATGTGTTTGTTGATAGATTTCCAGTTAGAATGCCATGCTTCTAGGAATTCTTGTGCATGTCTCGGATTGGCTTGTCCTCGATTGGATGAGTTTTCCCAGTCAAAGTGGTATCCTTCTTCATCTGTATGTAAGGGCAGTAGTGAGAGAGGGTCATGTCGTTTTGTGGCTAGTTGATATTCATGTATCCTGGTGGTTAGTTTTCTGTCTGTTTGTCCAATGTAGTGTTTGTTACAGTTCTAGCACGGTATTTTGTAAATGACATTAGTTTTGCTTGTCTGTATAGGGTCTTTCAAGTTCATTAGCTGCTGTTTTAGTGTGTTGGTGGGTTTGTGAGCTACCATGATGCAAAGGGGTTGGAGTAGTCTGGCAGTCATTTCTGAGATGTCTTTGATGTAGGGGAGAGTAACTAGGGTTTCCGGATGCATTTTGTCAGCTTCTTTGGGTGTGTTGCTGAGAAATCGGTGGACTGTGTTCATTGGATACCAATTCTTTTTGAATATACTGTATAGGTGATTTCCCTCTGCTCTGCATAGTTCGTCTGTGCTGCAGCATGTGGTGGCTCATGGAAAGAGTGTTCGGATGCAGCTTAGCTAGTGGATATTGGGATAATTGCTTCTGTTGTCCGATATTTAATTTGTATGGTTTTCCTGTAGGCACTGGTTTGAAGTTCCCCATTGGCTGTTTGCTTTACTGTGACATCTAGGGATGACAGTTTGCTGTTGTTTTCCTCCTCTTTAGTGAATGTTATGCCAGTAAGGGTATTATTGATAGTCTTGAAGATTTCCTCTAATTTGTTTTGTTTAGTGATAATAGAGTTTGGGTTTGGTTGGTTGGCAGAGCTGTTTGTTCATGTCTCTGCATTACTGTTTCCGTTAAGAATCCAGATATCAGAGATCCCATGGGTGTTCTGTTGGTTTGTCTGTAGGTTTTGTTGTTGAAGGTGAAGTGGGTGGTAAGGCATAGGTCCATCCACTGGACAATGCTGTCCTTGCTGATGTGTATGTGTCTTTGGGTCTTCTAATAGTGTAGTCAGTGTTTCCTTGGCTAGGTTGATGCTGATTGATGTGAACAGGGCTGTTACATCAAAGGACATCATTATTTCATCCGCTTCTATCTTGGTGTCTTTGATGGTCTTCAGGAATTCTTGGGTGGTAGCCTCACATACAGATAAGGAAGGACACTACTTTGACTGGAACAAAACATCCATGCTAGGACAAGCCAAATGGAGACACGCATGAGAATTCCTAGAAGCATGGCATTCAAATTGGAACTCTATCAACAAAAACATTGACTTGGACCCATTTTCCACCCCCTGAGAAAAAGAACAGGAAATGACATCACCATAGGAAGTGACATCACCAACCCCAGGTAACACAGTCATTTAAATAGCAAGCAGGAAACACCAGCAGTGCTTTGTCCAAAGGTTCACTGAAGATGTTACCTAGTATGGTGATGAAACGTCTGAAAATGAACCTTCTAGCTCAGCGAGCAAACCTATACCCAGAAATCAAAGTTAACGTTTTGAGTCTGGTGACCCTTCCTCAGAACCCTGTGAGAATAATAACTGTGTTGCTGAATTGAATAGGGTGCTGCATATACATATATTGCTTTTCTTTTTTCCTAATCTCCTGGTTATATATATTTTCTTAGGATGCTGCATATATTGGAACAGTTGATGATTAATGGTTAAATAATACACTATCTTGTTAAATATTTCCATGGAGTAAAATTGTGCCAATTCTTCTTTTTGTTATATTTTAACAGTGTTGTAAGAATAAAGTGTGTTTTGATTAAAGCTTAGTGGATTAATCAAATAATGTTTGCAACACAGTGCCTTACACTTGCCTTTAAAAAAAATATAAAAGTTAGAGTCTAGGCTACCTCCATGATATACTTTGGGGAGTCTGGTCTGGTCCATAGTATCATTGAAGAGCTGGAGTGCATATGATTGATCAAAACATCTCCTTCTAGACCATAGCTCTTCTGTGATTCTTTGTTTCAAATAAGGAAACCAAAAGTGCACATGGTAGTTGTGATACAACTAAAGACCTGTACAACTCCATTAAAAACTTACTTTTTATAATCAATTCCCCTTGAAATAAACAACATCTCTTTACCTTTCTCTTGACTTGCTATACCTGCTCACGAACTTTACGAGATTCATGTACCAGGTTCTGCACCACTGACTTTTGTGACGGGTCTCCATTTCAATTTAAAGGGGTAGTTGAGATGAATTGCACAGTAGAGGAAAAGTAGATAAATACATGACAGACAAATGAATAAAAATATTTGGAATTGCTATTATCAGAAATTATGTGGAAGGAGGCTTGTATGGAGAGAAAGCACCAATATTGATAATTTGGATTGACTGACTTGTTTGTGTATTGAAAACCAAAGATGAAAGGCCAAATCTGTAAAATTTTATCTTGCTATTTCTTGTATGTTGACTATTCACTTAAATCAAATTATTTTTGTACCATGATTAATATCCTTCTAATGAATTTGGTACATTGTAACATTGCAATCAATATAAATTAAGGCAACCTCAGGTTGGCGTGTCCTTAATTTGTTTTTATCAATAAGATAGGTTCAAACCTTATTGTATTCCAATGTGCAGAGCTTTGATGGTGTATCATCAAACCTGATTGAGAATGAGATAAATTAAACACACATCAGACTTCCGTCATCCTCCACCTCCTTTTGACATTGATAAGATCTCTTGAAGATAGTAATTATTTCATCAGCATTTCATGTGTTGGGAATGTTAATCAGTTGATGGAATCTTCTGAGCCCAGAGGAAGTGCAGAAAATTAAAGATATTGTCATCTGGAAATATACCTGAACTTTTCCCAACTTCCCCCCAAGTGGGATGGCCCATGGATGACTTTCCGGTTCCACCTCCTAAATGGCAGATTAGCAACCACCTCAAGACCACTTAAGGTCTTATTCCTGCCAGGGGTGTAGGTGGGACAAGTATATATGGCTCATCTGATAGGTTATTCCATGTGGGCTGTGTGATAATAGGGGTGAAAGACTGCCCTTTATCTGCACTTATTTCTGCATAATTGTGGGCATTGACATGGACAGGAGAATAGCTATCATCTCTTGCCCTTGCTTCTAACTGCCATAGCTCCTTTCTCTCCGTAATGCCCACCCTGTGAGCCCTCATTCCTGATGAAGGGCTCTGGCCCGAAACGTTCATTTTCCTGTTCCTCGGATGCTGTGCTTTTCCAGCAACATACTCTCGACTCTGATCTCCAGCATCTGTAGACCTCACTGGCTCCCACCCTGTTGGACACCCTTTCCTTGCCCCAGCAAGTCGCTCCATTAATGGGGTGTTGCTGTGCTGACCATAGCCACAACCTCCTCCATAGTGGTGCCAAGTGCCAGAACTACTGGAAATGAATAGCTGCCAATGCTAGGTGGGTTGGGACTTCATTTCCTGGGGGCCTCCACCTATCCTCATGGGTGCCTGATAGGCACTGTCCCTCTTTGCTTTTACAGGCAGTATGTAAGTAACCTGCCTAACATAGAGGTTTACACTCACAGAATCAGAAGCAGGCAGGCTTTGCAACAGGTTAGTCTGTTCAACCCCTTGATTTTCCTTCAATAATTCAGTTAGAACTTAGCTGATATGTACTCAACTCTATTTATGTACCTTGTCACCAAAACAGTCATACCTCCTGGGAGTTGCATATGTGGAAGCAGTGTAGCCACTCGCTGTAGTTTCAGCTTTTAGAGGACTAGTGAACCAGAGAGACAATTTTCAGATGTCACCATTTCCACTGTGGAAACTGAATCTGTCCCCTCTTCCATTGTGCACAGCACAAGACTGTCAAACCTGGATATGCTTAAACCTTTCAGAGACCATGGGCTTGAATTTTAGCATTGGCTGGGTTTGGAACCAGAGGGGTGAAGGATAAAGAAAAACTTAAATATTTGCTGGAAAGAGAGACCAAAGCTTTTTGACTTGCACTCATCAAGACAAATGCAAGAATGCCAAATTTCAAATGATCATTACAATTTATACATATGAGAAAACGTTGCTGATTGTTTGGTGAATGGACTCTGATTGGCTTATTGTAGAGAACTGAAGAACCCCAAGTTTATGGGAAATTCTATAATGATACAAGGCATATTCCTTATGTTTGCAAAGAACTTGTCCCTCTGTAAGAATGCATGTCATTTCTAGCAAATATAAATGAGTCCTATGATGAGCTCAAGTAGCTTAAATAGCTTAAATTGGTCGATAGTATAGCCATAAACTCACTCGGGATTGTTCAGCATTTGTTACCCAATTGCAGGATCGTATCCAGCAGGGTGGATGCATTATGTTATATGGGTTTTGCAAACTCAGGCTGGCTGAGTATCATGCATACTCTGCCCATTACAAATTATGAATTTGTCATTCATCAGCTAATCACTGGGGTGTACAACCAATGTACCCAGCAATACACTGGCATTGAAATTGAAATTTGACATTGTTCAATTGTTGGATAGGAGGAAAACAGCAGTTTTACTTTGGATTGGTGACAATAGCCAGTTAGTGGAAAATGTCACTCATGTAGCCAATCTATAGTAACAGCATGAAACACCTTCCTTAGCCATGTTTGCAAAACCTGTAACAAAACGTCTGCTGTTAGATGTGAATCTGTCATTACACAGCAAGGGCCGATAAACTACCTGGAGGTGGCAGAGCTGAAAATCTGTATTCCAGACAGGCTGAAAGGCCTTTCCTACCTGGGTGCAGCAAACTCAGTTTTAAATGATTACCCTCTTAATCTGTTTGATGTCCTGTAGTTTGAAATTTCCCCACCAGTAGAAACATCTTCTCAACATCTACCCTGGCAAGCCCCCCCAAAATCTTGTATGTTTCAATCAGATCATCCTCGTTTTTCTAAACTCTAATGATGCAAGGTCTAACCTATTTAGCTATTCATGGTAAGTCAACCCCCTCATCCCAGGAATTAGCCTAGCGAATTTCTTTTGAATGGTGTCCAATGCTAATATATCCTTCCTTAAAAACAGGGACCAAAACTGCACATACCACTTCAGGTGCAGCTTCACCAATATCCCATAGAGTTGCAACAAGATTTCATTATTTTTAATCTCCAATAGAAGCCATAATTTCTTTTGCCTCCTTAATTACTTGCTGTATCTGTGTGCTAACATTGTGTGTTTCATCCAGAAGAACACCCAAATTCTTGCGCTGCCTTTGTTTTTTTAAAAAGGAGTCTCTCTATTTAAATAATTCACTGCCTTTTGATTTTTCCTAACAAAATGCATGACGTCATACTTCACTGCATTTAACTCCAAATTGTTGCCCAATCACTGAAACTGCATGCCTTAGGTCTTGACTGGATGTTCTTAACTGCTTTTGTTAATTGTGGATGTTTTATCTTTCTCATTAAGTTCTTCTTTTTGAATGAAATAAATTCTCCTTGTGTTGAAATATCCACTTTAATGTCTGTCATTGCTTATCCATTAACTTTCCCAGTCTTCTTCACCTCTCCCCACCCACCCCCCCACCCCACTGCAGCCCCACTCATTTTAGACAACCCCTATTTAATTTGAGCACAGAGGTTTGAGGTCCAAGTCCTTCAAACTAAATTTGAAATTCTACCCTGTTGTGATTGCTACCTTCCTTGCTCCAGAGGATCCTTAACCAGGAGACGCCTTATTAATATAAAATTCATTATCAGATCTGCCATTAATATTTTCTGCCCCTTCCTGCCACACTTTGATTATTGTTCACCTCTTCACTACACTGCTCTTGGAGTCAGAAATGTACAGCATGGAAACAGACCCTTCGGTCCGACTTGTCCATGCTGACCACATAATCTAGTCCCATTTGTCAGCATTTGGCCCATATCCCTCTAAATCCTTCCTATTCATATATCCATCCAGCTCTCTTTTAAATGCTGTAATTGTACCAACCTGCACTATTTCCTCTGGCAACTCATTCTATTTACGCACCACTCTCTGCATGAAAACGCTGACCCTTAGGTCTCTTTTATATCTAACCCTCTCACCCTAAACCTATGCCCTCTAGTTCTGGACTCCCCCACCCCAGGGAAAAATACCTTGCCTATTTATCCTATCCATGCCCCACATGATTTTATAAAGCCTCTTATAAAGGTCATCCCTCAGCCTCCAACGCCCCAGGAAAAACAGCCCTGGCTATTCAGCCTCTCCCTATAGTTCAAATCCTCTAACCCTGGCAACATCCTTGTGAGTCTTTTCTGAACCCTTTTAAGTTTCACCACATCCTTCCAATAGGAAGGAGACCAGAAATGCATGCAATATTCCAAAAGTGGCCTAACCAATGTCCTGTACAGCTGCAACATGACCTCCCAACCCCTATAATCAATGATCTGACCAATAAAGAAAAGCATACCAAACACCTTCTTCACTATCCTATCTACCTGCAGCTCTACTTTCAAGGAACTATGAACCTGCACTCCAAGGTCTTTGATCAGCAACACTTCCTAGGACCTTACCATTAAGTCCTGCTCTGATTTGCTTTTCCAAAATGCAGCACCTCACATTTATCCAAATTAAACTCCATCTGCTACTCCTCAGCCCATTGGCCCATCTGATCTAGATCCCATTATACTCGGAGGTAACCTTCTTCACTGTTCATTACACCTCCAATTTTGGTGCCATCTGCAAACAGACTAACTACACCTCCTATGTTCACATCCAAATATTTATATAAGTGACAAAAAGTAGTGGACCTGTGCACCAATCCTTGTTGCAACCCTCCACCACTACCCTCTGTCTTCTATCTTTAAGTCAGTTCTGTACCAAATGGCCAATTCTCCCCGCATTCCATGAGATCTAACCTTGCCAACCAGTCTCCCATGGGGAACCTTGTTGAATGCCTTACTTAAGTCCACATAGATCATGTCCACTGCTCTGCCCTCAATCCTCTTTGTTACTTCTTTAAAAAACTCAATCAAGTTCCGACTGCCAAGAATTATTATAAAGCCCAATGCAGTTATACGATTTGCCAGGACACAGGTTCCAACATGATTTAAATGAAGTTCACCCCAATGGAAAAGTTCTCGCTTTCCCAGTACTGATGCTAGTGTCCTATGATTCAGAACCAATTTCTCATACACAAATCTTTTAGCCACGCATTTTCCTCTCTAATCTTATTTACTCTACATCATTCTGCATGAATCCTGAGATTGTTATTTTAGTGACTTTTCGATTTAGCCTTCAGCTTGTTGTAATTGCACAATACAACCACTTTCCTAGTCCTACCAATGTTGTTAGTATCTAAATGGACTGTGAAAACTGGATCCTTTTCTCCACTTCAAGTTCCTCTTCAGCCAGAGGATGTTCTGAACCTTGGAACCAGGCTTTGCTACACAGAACAGTATTTGTTCCCCTAACTATGCCATCCCTTATTTCTTGACAGTCACATCCATCCCTGACCACAGACCCAAATTGATTTAATAATCTTCTAATGAATCTGATTGTCTCCTTAAACAGTGTCCAAGCAACACCACCACTCTGTGATAGGTCAGCACCCACAGCTCAGACTCCAGTACATTAACTCTGAGCCAAAGTACCTCAAGCAGCCAACATCTGCTGCAGACGTGGTCACCATGGATTGCACAAATGTTCATAATTCCCACATATTACAGCTGCAACACATTACCTGCTCAGCCATCCCTATTCCATTTAGTTAATTTGGGTGTTTAAAAGTGAATTTCCTAACTGTACTTTTCAGCGTAATAACGCCTCCTGAGTTAAACTGTTTGGCAAATCAAAAGAGACTTGGAAGAAATACCCACAAATAAGCTACCTGTTTTCCTGTGATATCGCTCTGATAGGGTCAAAGAGGTTTGATGGGCTCTCTGGCCCAGGTTTTATCTCTCACAGTTGCTGCCCTTCTCATACAGATTCCCCAGTCTGCTTCACAAGTGATGCAAACTTAGTGCACAATCGTCCCAATCTTGCAAGTTATGAGGATGTCATAAGGAGGCTACAAACATGTATCAATGGGTTATGGGAGTAGGAGAAACAGCTGGCAAATGGGGTATAATGTGGGAAAATGTGACATTTTCATCAGGAAAATTAAAGAAAGAACATTTAATCTCAATGGGGAGAGATTATAGAGCTCGGAGATGCAGAAAGATCTGGCCATAAAAGTACGTGAAACAAAAAAAAAATAGGATGCACGTACAGCAAATAATTAGGAAAGACAAAAGAATGTTTTTTTATTTGTTACGAGAAAAATTTAGTACAAAACTACAGAGGGTTTGCTTCAGTTATACACGGCATTGGTGAGGCTACATCTGGAATACTGCATATCATATTGGTCTCTTTATTTAAAGAAAGAAGCTGTAAAAAAAAGTTTACTAGATAGATACTCAGAAAGGACAAGCTGTCTTGTGAGGAAAGATGGGTCGGCTAGGCTTATATCCACTAGAATTTCAAAGACTAGGATGTGACTTCATTGATACAAATGAGATTCTGAGAGGTAGATATGGAAAGGATGTTTTCTTCTGTGGAAGAATCTGGAACTAGGGATAACTGTTTAAACATAATGGTCACCCAATTGGGACAGGGAATTTTGTTTTTTTACTCAGAGTTCTGAGTCTTCATAATTCTTCTTCTAAAAGGTTGGGGAAACAGCCTTTAAATATTTTTAAGGCATAGATAGATACATGATATGGAAGGGAAAACAGTTTATTGGTGAGTGGGGGATGGGGTGGTAAACAGGCTTTTGAAGGAATCAGCTCAGCTATGATCTTATTGAATGACAGAGCAGGCTCAAGGGGCTGAACATCCTATTCCTATGTCTGATCCTTATGTTTGTATGGCTGGAGGAAGTGAGATTATCTTTTCACAATGCATTTTTGTGATTTGGAGGGTGCTAAACAGACAAAACAAAAGAATGACTTACATTTATATGGTACATTTCACGGCCACTGAACATTTCACTATGTTCTATGAAGTGTCTATGAATTGAAGTTGGTGTTCTAACTTTTAAAAAATTAACTTACTATACAACTTTGTTGTTGATAAGTCCAGCTGATTTGCACACAGTAAACTCCCACAAACAATGTGATAATAGCCAGGTAAACTGTTTCACTAATGTTGGTTGAGGGATAAACATTAACCAGAATGAAAGGGATAAATTCCTTGCTGTTCTTCAAAATGATGTTTCACATCTAATCTGAAAGATTTTATCCACAACAGTGGAGCACTCCCTCAGTTCCACACGGGACTTTTAAGTATGATGGAATCATTGGATCCTGGAATGGAACTTGAACCCAGACTCAGCTGATTCCTAGACAAGAGTGATACCCCCTAAATTTTCTAACTCTGGTTGGCAAATTTAGTGTTAATTTTCAAAGGGGGAACTGGATATGTAGTTGAAAAGGAAAAAAAGTTTAATTTTTTTTAAGATTTAGATTATTTACAGTGGGGAAACAGGCCCTTCGACCCTCTGAAGAGCAACCCACCCAGGCCCATTCCCCTACATTTACCCCTTCACCTAATACTAGGTGCAATTTAGCACAGCCAATTCACCTAACTTGCTAACCACAGCACCCGGAGGAAACCCACACAGACACGTCCGCACAGACAGTTGCCAGTGGTGGGAATTGAACCCAGGTCTCTGATGCTGTGAGGCAGCAGTGCTAACCACTGTGCCACCATGGAGAATTTGCAGGAGGAGTTGGACCAAGTGAATAGGTCTTTCAATTAGATACAAGATATAAATCCAAATATTTCTTTCTTTTATGCTTTAGGCTGTGACTGGCACAGAAATTATAGAAGATCGTGAAATGGGAAAGCTTGGCAGATTTGTGGACCTGTCTGGTTCATATCCAAGATGTAGCATTCTGTGCTGTGCTATACTGTGGAACTATAATTGATTAGAAATTAATGGAAGATAGAAGGATTTAATTTAGTATCAGATATAACCAGCTGAAAGTGTACATTCTGGCCAAGATCCATCCAAGAGTCTGCATCAACCACAAATCATTTTGTACATGATGAAATGGTCATGTAATGAACGGTTGGAGCAACACAGCGATGGCACTCTAACCATGTGCAGTCAGAAACTGTACCGATTGATGCTATGCTCCTGAACTCCCTTAGTGACCACTTTTGGCTTTCCCATCTCCCTTGGTTTCAAATGAGCCTCACCTCCCCATGTTTAACAATGCCTCCAAAAATACTGATTTCCTCTAGCATGGTTTCAACAATTTGCTAAACATCTCCTGCTTTGCCCCCATAACTTTAATATTATTGTTATCCATATAATCATCAATGTGCCTCCACCACCTTTCCAGGCAGTGCATTCCATACCCTGACTACTCACTAAGAAAAAAGGCTTTCCTCACTTCATCCTTGCTTCCTCTGGACCACTTTAAATGTCTTTTGTTCTTCCAGGAAATGCCTTCACTTCTTCAAGGGTCTGGATGAGAACCCTGGAGTGGCAAGTGTCCTACAACACAATTGTATCTACAGAGTTGCTGGACAAACATATTTGTTCCTTGGGGTGGAGCTTCCTGTGCTTGAGGTGCCAAAATCCCATCCTGCACTCAAAGGCTGCCAGTCACAGTGTTATCTCTGTAGATGCCAACTTATTTCTGGATCAATGCAGTAGGTAGAAGTCCACCCCTCCATAATTGACCTTCTAATTTCATCTCTAACTGTAATTTTGAGACAGTGTCAATTTGCGAGAATAGATTCGCCCAATCTATCTCTACTTTTCTGTTTTTCTTTTCAGTAATTGTCTCCCTCTATATTACATCTCAGCCTCTCTTTATTTTCCTGAACAAAGCCTATCCATCTGTGAACTCACCTTTGGATTAGCCCTTTCTATTAATATATCTCTACTTCCTTTTTCTAAATACAAGAATTAATTATGCTTTTGAAGGAAAGTAAATCAGATTTGATGAGTCAAATCACTAAGTCACATCAAAGTGAGAAGTACTAAAGATGTTTTCTTGGCAAGCAATCTGACCCAATGCAAATCATTCAATCCAGTGTGACGCAGAGGAATTAAAAGTCAGCAGCCACCTCTCCGATCACAGTCTATCCAACACTAAATGAAAAGGTCGCTTTGTCTATTATCAAACTGTGAATCAATGGGAGCGGAGGACCTGTGGTCCTGTTATCAACAGGGGGTGAAATGAAGCTGAAAGGCTTCACATCCTCAGCAGCACATAGCCAGCTGTCTCTAAACATTGTGAAACACTCAAAGGGTCACATTCCAATTTAAAAGCAGATGGTGTGTCAAAAGAAGGGAAGCAAAGAAAGGGCAGCTGTTCCTCAGGAATAGTGTGCTGTCTTTCTGTCACCAGCATTCCAAAAAGATTTTGTTTTGAATTTGGGAAACCTCAACTGAGTGCAGAATTTAATGGCTCTTCCACCTTGTTTTGTAGACATTGTTCATTCGACAGCATCTTTCAAAACTGCAATCTGTATCATCTCAAAGGATGAAGGCTGCAGATGAATGGGAACATCACGCCAGCAAACTCCCAGCCAAATTACACACCATCCTGACTTGGAATTACACTGCTGTTCCTGTCACTAAGAGAAAATCTGGAACTCTCTCCCTAACAACACTGTGGGTGTACCAACACACATGGACGGCAGCAGTGTAAGAAGGCAGCTTACCACCAAATTCTTAAGGACTTCAAGGAATGGACAATAAATGTTGGTCTATCCAGTGATGTCCACATTCCATGAATGAATATGAAAAAAACAACTAGGTGAAGATCCATAGTTGAGTTTACTTCTGAAGCAACACTAAGTTGAACACAACTATCATTTATGTGATAACACCATAGTCAACAGGATAGCAGTAGCCATTCAGCCTCTCAAATTTGCTTTGCTATTCAATAGGATTATGGCTTATCAGACATTCCTCACATCCACTTTTCTGCCCTTTCCCATTAACCCTTCATTCTCTTACTGATCAAGAATCCATCTATTGCAGCACCGAATATGCACATGAACTCTGGGTCCGCAGCTCTCTGTGGCAAGGAATTCCAAAGGCTCTCAAGCCTCTGAAAGAAGAAGTTCCTCCACATCTTAGTTTTAAATTGGCACCCTTTTATTCTGAGACTATATCCTTTGGTCCTGGACGCTTCCATGAGGGGAAGCATCCTCTCAGCCCTCAAGCCCTTAAGAATCCCATATGTTTCATGAGATTACTTCTCATTCTTCTAAACTCCTGTGAGTACAGCCCCAACATGTTTAACCTTTGCTCATAAGACAATCCCTCCATGCCAGTGAATTCTCCAGTGAACTATTCCGAACTGCCTCCAGTTAAGTGATCTTTCTCCTTAAGTAAAGGAGACCAAAACTGCTCACAGTATCCAGATATGGTCTCACTTGTACAATTGCAATCAGGCTCATATTCCAACCTCCTTGAAATAAGGTCCAATATTGCATTTGCTTTCCCAACTATCTGCTGCACCTGTGTGCTAGCTTTGAGGCTTTAATGATCTCTGGCTGTCCCAAGATACTTTGCAGCTACAGAAGTACTTTTGAAGTGGTGTAGGAAACACAGCAGCCAGTTTGTGCACTCAGCAATGAGATAGTCACCTGATAGCCTGTTTAAAGATGTTCATTCAAGAGAAGTGTTGGCTAGCATACCTGAGAGAGAGAATACCATGATCAATTACATCCAGCCAATCCTGCAGGTGGCATTTTAATTTAAGATCTCATCTGAAAAACAGCACCTCTGAAGTGCTGATCTTCATTTTGTACTCAGATATCCAGAGTGGAACTTAAACTCAAACCTTTGCAGAGGGAAGAATGGCACCCACTGTGTCATGTGTTTCCTGAAGAGCCAGTCTTCGAACATGCTGAATCTATCTTTGCTTGTGACAATCTTCCAATTGACATATACAATACTGACATCTCAAAATGTCACATTTGAAAATGCCACATGCAGGACATGTACATGTGATCAGCTTTACTCTCTGCTGAAACCATTTTTTTTAGGAGCAAATCACAACTGGATGGGAACAGGAACCCACCAATAAATAGGCAACATCTTAAATAAAAGTTAACATTTTCTTGTGTATTAACCTTCCCTGAAAAACAGCAATTGGCCTCAGCACACACTTCCTCTGTGGGCAGATTGAAGAGGTTGGACTATATTATCATTATATTGTAGTAGCTGGCTCCTTTAATGGCAAGCTCTGAGGGAAAAGCCATGTAACCTGCTCATCCACACAGATGGAGTGGGGAAATCTGCACGAAGTGTGTGGGACTTGTCCAGCAGTTAAGTTGGGAGCTAGGATGTAAGGACCACATAATATACTCTGTAAATAACTGCTATTAGATCTATTAAATTATTATGTTTCATAAGTTAGTTGGCAGAGCCAAGCTTTGAAGTTATTACAGTCTCTGAACCATCTTCTCATTATTTGTTCCCTGAACCTTTTGATCATGGAATGACAAGGCTACTTGCTGAAGGACAAACACATTTTTCCACAAGCCTACCTGTGTCTATCATGTCCTTCCATCTCAAAATGATCAAAGTGTAATAGATGCTATGGATAGGTGTTTGATTTCCTGATCTGTCTTGATATGATGTGGAGGTGCCGGTGTTGGATTGGGATAGACCAAGTTCAAAAATCACACAATACCAGGTTATAGTCCTGTTATAAACCTGTTGAACTATAACCTGGTGTTGTGTGATTTTAACTTTGTCTTGTTATGAACATATGTAGCCCTCAGTTGAAGCTAGGTTAAATAGTATGACATAATTGCATCAGAGTGTGATGGTATAATCAACCCATTCTGTCCTTAATTTTGTATTTTGAATTCACACATCCATATTTTTAAACAAAATTTTCCATGTAAACTGCTGTATGGCCCGCCTTACTTGCATGCATTTGCCAATGGTGGCGCTGCTCAGGAGGGTAAGGCAACATGGTAATGTGACATATTTACATATGCAAACTCTGCTGCACCTGATATTTATAATGGGGAAGGAAATAGCGCTCAGGGCATATACAGACACACTTTTACAACATGAATGGACAGATGTTGTACAAATTGCCTTTCTGGCTTTCGGCAGTCTGGAATTGGTCAAAAAATCACTGGCAGAATCTAAATAATCTTTCAGCTGGAAGACATTCACCTCTCAAAGCATGAAGTGTGATTGGAGATTGGTATGTGAATGGGGAAATGCAACAACTACATTCAAAAGGTGACAATTCTGTGAAATCATAAATGGTTTGAGAAAATTGATTTTTAACAACTGTATTTTTTTAATATAATCAAACTCTGTCCCCTGGAGGAGCTGGTGGGACAGAGCTGGTTAAGACAAAGGCTGATCACATTTGTATGAACATCCTATGGCAGCTGTTTTAAAAAGATGCTATCACAATGAACATGTTTTGTTCGTTGCCTGTTTTAGCAGGAATATAACACAATCACAGAATCCCTACAGTGCAGTACAGTGCGGGGACCTTTTGGCTCCGAAGAGCATCTCATTCCAAAACCCACTCCCCCTACTTATAACCCCGCATTAACCCTGACTAATCTACCTAAACTACACATACCTGGACACCGGTGCAATTTAGCATGGCCAATCCAACTAACCTGCACACCTCTGGACTCTGGATGGAAACCCACACAAACATGGAGAGAACAAGCAAATTCCACACAATTCCACACAAGGCTGGAATCAAACTTGGCTCTCTGGCATTGAGACAGCAGTGCTAAACACCTTTGCCCCCCACAAGCAATTGAACTTGCCCTGAACACTGGCTAGCTAGTTTACAAGATGTTAATGCAGGGCAAAAGTGAGGACTGCAGATGCTGGAGATCAGAGTTGAGATTAGAGTGGTGTTGGAAAAGCACAGGAGGTCAGGCAGCATCCGAAGAGCCCTTCATCAGAAAGGTGTTAATGCAGTCTGCCTCGTTTACCACCTGCCAGTTTAGGTGGACAGGAAAGGGGGGAGTTTTATAAAGATGTGACTTTGCCCCCACTTGCATTCCATATGTTCACAACACCCAATATTCCAAGGAAAAAGAAAAGAGAAAAATCTAGTCTAACATTGATGGCTGTTATTTCTGCTAATCATTTTGACTTGGTTATCTTTTATTCTGAGTGACAGGTGTCAGTAATTTTTTTTAGAACATCTGGTGAAGATTCTTCAACCACTCACTCAATAAGACATAGGAATAAGTTTATACGACTCAGTTCTTTGAGATTGTTGCATTGGAACAGGGGTAGGCCATTCACCCTCTTTAAACAGTTACATAGGAAAGGTAGGTCATTCAACTTATTACATAGGAAGGAGGAGGAGGCCATTCCATTCCTTGAAACTATTTCTGAAAACAGGAACAGACCTGAAATAACTGCACAACGGCTGGGTCCCATCATCAAGTCACCCTCTATTTACTAGTGCACAGTACGCTGGCTGTGACCAGCCAGTTCGGAGTCAGTCCTCCACTGAGGAGATTCTAACCTCCTATTTATATTTTTTTCCCTAGTTATATTTATTTTATTAACCAGTACAAATCACAAACAGTTAACAATGAACAGCAGTTTATAAAAGTAACAGCAATTTACAGGAGAAAGGCACAGCAAAGTCAGACCCACAAACCCTATCGTACAACCAGTTCACAGGGAAAAGAGGGTGAATCTCAAATCCCACCTTATTAATCAAAAAGAAAATGGTAAACACAATCACATGCAGATAGTCCAGTGTCTCCTCTACACTGGGCAGACAGGATGCCTACTCGCAGAGCGCTTCAGAGAATATCTCCAGGACACCTTCACCAACCAACCCCACCATCCTGTGGCCAAACACTTCAACTCCCCCTCCAACTCTGCTGAGGCCATGCAGGGTCCTGGGCCTCCTCTATCTCCACTCTCTTTCCACCTGACGCCTGGAGGAAAAATGCCTAATTTTTCGCCTCGGGACCCTCTAATCCCATGGTATCAATGTCGACTTCACTAATTACCTCAATTCCCCTCCCCCCACCTTATCCCAGTTCCAACCTTCTATCTCAGCACCGCCCCCATGACCTGACCATCTTCCTTCCAACCTACCATTTCATTCCACCCTCCTCTCTGACCTATTACCATTATCGCCACCTCCATCCACCTACTGCACTCTTAGCTACCTTCCCCCCCCAGCCCCACCCATTTCTCTCTCCACACCTGAGGCTTCCAGCCTTATTCCTGATGAAGGGCTTTTGCCAGAAAAGTTGATTTCCTGCTCCTCGGATACTGCCTGACCTGCTGTGCTTTTCCAGCACCACACTCACCTTTAGGATAGTACACTTTGATATCTTCCTGGGGTGACAGCACTGGACGGCCTACACGTCTTCTGGCTCTCGGTCTGCCCCTACATATCATCTGGTTCTTGCACACCATTATGCACCATCCGGCTTATGGACTGTCCTGTGAGACATCTAGAACAGCTCCTCTTCCTCCTTGGGGCGATGGCGCACAGGGCAGCCACAAGCCTTCTGGATCTTGGCCAGCCTGTATGCACCTTCTGGCTCTCAGCTGCTCTGACATACTTTCCAGCCACCTCTAGGATAGCCCATCCCAATTACCCCTTCTCAGGACAACAGCACTCAGAATGGCCTACCCACTTTCTGGTTCTCAGGGCAACTGGCATCCATATGTCCTGCCCATCTCCAGCTCTTGGGGTGACAGCTGTCAGGTCAACCTAAGAGCCTTCCAGTTCACAGCAAGGCCTGCTAGATCCAGGGACACACACAACTGTGCAAGTAATAAACCCAATAAGCAACAAGACAGAGCCAATTACAAACAAAGTCCTTTCTGGTACAGAGTCCATTACCATAAACAGTTCTCTTCAAAATGCAGAGGCATTCCCAGGAATAGAGTCCACTCCAGTATACAAAGTGCATTGTCAGAAATAGAGTCCACTCCTGAAGGCAGCAAATGTACACCCCATAGCATACACACAGGTGTTTCACTTTTCATAGAGGTCTGGTCCATCCAGAGGACGAGGCACTCTAACAGGAATACAGTTCATCATAAAGGTGCAGCTAACTAACAGAGGTTTGGTCACTCCCAAAAGGCAGAGTACACTCCAACATGCAACAAATACTCACCTCCCAGCACACACACTGGTGATCAGTCTTTAGAGGCCTAGTCTCCCCACAGAGGACCAGCTCAGCTGGAAAGGTGCAGTCTCTCACAGGGGCTTAGTCCAAGCACCAATAAAAGTGAAAGCACATGCAAAAGTGTAAGAAAACCAGGGTTCAAGGGCTAAACCCTGCCACAAAATCAGTATGCTCCTTTTCTTTTTTTAAAGAAAAGAGTAACACACAGGCAGTGTAACCAACCAGTGAATCAACAGTTCCCTAATGAGAACTGAATTACACCTGTAAAACATTGACTGTGAATGTCAGCCAGTTTAGAAATCAGTCCTCAATAAAAAAGGAATTCCAGTTAACAAACTGGCTGTGTAGACTCAGCCAGTTCAGGAATCAGATTTCCTCCAACAAACACCGACACTAACAGCAGCAGTACACACTGGCTGTGTGGCCGGCCAGCCAGCTCGGAGTCAGTCCTCCACTGAGAAGACTCTAAACTCTTAATTATAGACATTTTCCCCCGTTCATAATTTTACTTATCAGTACAAATTACAAACAAACAGTTAACTTTAACAGGCGTATACAAGCAACCGCAATTTGCAAGTCAAAGGTGCGGCAAGCCAGACCCCAAAACCCACCGTACAACCAGTTCGCAGAGAACCTGATAACCTCGAATCCCACTTTACATTATCAAGAAGGAAACAGTGAACACAATCACCTACAGACAGTCTGAAAAACTGAACAATAAAACAGTGCATGATACACAGACACCACTAACAACCCAGCAAATTACCTGTCCCTCCCACCTTCTAGCCAATCAAAGGCAGCCTGCTCTTATGCCCCTTCTTGCTCTCGGTCTGCCCTATGCCCCTTCCGGCTTACGGTCCGCCCTGACACACCTTCCGGCCACCTCTAGGACAGTTCGTTCTATTTCCCCACTACCACCCAAGACGACAGCGATCAAGCCGGCTTACCCACCTTCCGGCTTCCCAGACTACCCTTCCGGCCACCTCTACGACATCTCGTCCTGGTACCTGCCTGGGGGGAAAGTACTGAGGACGGCCTACCTGCCTTCTCACTCTTGATCTGCCCCTACATACCATCTGGCTCACGCCCGGCCTGTGGGCTGTGCTAACAGATGTCTGGGCTGTGTCTAGAACAGCTCGTTCCCTTTCCTGGGTCGACTGTGCACAGGGCAGCCCACAAGCCTTCCAGATCTCAGTCTGCCCCATGCACCTTCTGGCTCTCAGCTGCTCCATCACACCTTCCGGCCACCTCTAGGACAGCCCATCCAATTACACCTTCTCAGAACGACAGCATTCAGAACGGCCAACACACCTTCTGGCTCTCGGGGTGACCAGCATCACGGCGGCCTACCGACCTAACGGCTCTTGGGGCAGCCTATCCATCTTCCAGTTTTCAGGATGGCCTACCCACCCTTTGGCTCATGAGGTGACAGCTTTCGGGATGACCTATGAGCCTCCCAGCTCACAGTGAGGCTTGCCATACCCAGGGACACACAAGACAATGCAGAGTGCAGAGTCCACACCTGAAGGCAGAGCCCACCCCACAGGGCACACACAAGTGTTCAGTCTCCATAGAGGCCTGGTCCATCCACACAGAACCAGGCCCACTCACAGGAATACAGTTCATTGTAAAAGGTGCAGTTAACTCACAGGGAATGGTCCACTCCAACAGGTAGGGTAGCAAATGCTCACCTCCCAGCATACATACACAACTTCGGTTTTTACAGAGGCCTAGTCAACCCACAAAGGGCCAGGCCTACTCACAGGGAACAGTTAGCTGGAAAGGTGTGTTATCTCACAGGGCCTCAGTCCAAATACCAAAAAAAGTGAAAGCACATGCAAAAAAGAAAGAAAACCAGAATGCAAGGGCTAAGCCCTGCCACAAAATCAGCATGATCCTTTTCTCAAAGTAAAAGAAAAGAGTAACACACAAGCTGTAACCAGTCAGTGAAACAAAAGTTCCCTACTGAGAATTGAATTACACCTGTAACATATTGACTGTGTAGATTAGGCAGTTTTGAAATCAGTCCTCAATAAAAAAGAAATAGCAGTTAACAAACTGACTGTGTAGGTCAGCCAGTTTATGAATCAGGGTTCCCCCCAAAAACCTTCTTCAAGGACCGCAGATTCCCCCCAAACGTGATAGACGATGCCCTCCACCGCATCTCCTCCACTTCCCGCTCCTCCGCCCTTGAGCCCCGCTCCTCCAACCGCCACCAAGACAGAACCCCACTGGTTCTCACCTACCACCCCACCAACCTCCGCATACAACATATCATCCGCCGTCATTTCCGCCACCTCCAAACGGACCCCACCACCAGGGATATATTTCCCTCCCCTCCCCTATCAGCGTTCCGCAAAGACCACTCACTTCGTGACTCCCTCATCAGGTCCACACCCCCCACCAACCCAACCTCCACTCCCGGCACCTTCCCCTGCAACCGCAGGAAATGTAAAACTTGCGCCCACACCTCCTCCCTCACTTCCCTCCAAGGCCCCAAGGGATCCTTCCATATCCGCCACAAGTTCACCTGTAACTCCAGACACATCATCTATTGCATCCGCTGCACCCGATGTGGCCCCCTCTACATTGGGGAGACGGGCCGCTTACTTGTGGAACGCTTCAGAGAACACCTCAGGGACGCCCGGACCAACCAACCCAACCACCCCGTGGCTCAACACTTTAACTCTCCCTCCCACTCCACCGAGGACATGCAGGTCCTTGGACTCCTCCACTGGCAAAACATAACAACACGACGGTTGGAGGAAGAGCGCCTCATCTTCCGCCTGGGAACCCTCCAACCACAAGGGATGAACTCAGATTTCTCCAGTTTCCTCATTTCCCCTCCCCCCACCTTGTCTCAGTCAGTTCCTTCAACTCAGCACCGCCCTCCTAACCTGCAATCTTCTTCCTAACCTCTCTGCCCCCACCCCCACTCCGGCCTATCACCCTCACCTTGACCTCCTTCCACCTATCACATCTCCATCGCCCCTCCCCCAAGTCCCTCCTCCCTACCTTTTATCTTAGCCTGCCTGGCATCCTCTCCTCATTCCTGATGAAGGGCTTATGCCCGAAACGTTGAATTTCCTATTCTTTGGATGCTGCCTAACCTGCTGTGCTTTAACCAGCAACACATTTTCAACTGTGATCTCCAGCATCTGCAGACCTCATTTTTTACCTTTTTAAACCAACCATCCTTCCCATCTTCTGGCCATTCAAAGGCAGCCTGCCCCTCAAACAATGCATATGTCACAGACACCCCTGCCAACCCAACAAACCAACCACCCTTCCCATCTTCTAGCCACTCAAAGGCAGCCTGCCCCTCCCGGCTCTTGATCAGCCCCATTCTTCTTCCGACTATCAGTCCACCCTGACACACCTTCTGGTCTTCTCTAGCACAGCCCATCCTGTTTCCACACCCCCTTGGGACAATTATCAGAGTGCCCCACCCACATTCCAGCTTCCCTGACCAACCCTCCACACCATTTGTTTTATTTTATGAAACAGTACAAGTTACAATCAAATAGTTAACATTAACAGCCGTATACAGCAATTTACAGGGGAAAGGGCGGCAAGCCAGACCTCCAGACCCCACCATACAACCAGTTCACAGAGAAATAAGGACGAACCTCGAATTCCACCCTACATTATCAAAAATAAGTAAACACAATTATGTACAACAGTCCGATAAACTGCACAATAAAACAGTGCATTTAGCACAAACACCTCTGGCAATCCAGTAAACCACCCATCCCTCCACCTTCCGCCCACTCAAAGGCAGCTCGCCCCATCGCCCCTTCCTGCTCTCGGTCCACCGTAACACACCTTCCAGTCACCTCAAGGGCAGCCCCTCCTGTTTCTCCATCTTCCTTGGGACGACGGTGATCAGCATGGCCTAGCCACCTTCCAGCTTTCTTTGACTGCCTCTCCGTGCCTTCTCCTGGATTTTTAAAAAACGTTATTAAACAGTACAAAATACAGTTAACAATAAACAGAAAGCAGCAGTTCATAAAAAAAAAAACCCACTGTGTACATGGAGATTGCAAACTCCACAATCTGGAGTACAGGGGAAAGGGCAGCAAAGCCAAATCCCTAACCCCACCATTCAACCAGTTTTCAGGGGGGGCGGTAAGGACAAACCTCAAATCCCACTTCCAGTTATCACAAAGATAACAATAACAAACACAGAAAAGACAGTGCAATCAAATGAGAAACAGTGCATATAACACAAATACAATGTAGAGAATTAAGAATGGGGAGATTTGTGAACCGTTCTCCTCCCGTGAGTTGTTTAATTGTCCACTACTATTCACCACTAGATGTAGCAGGACTGGGGCGTGTACATCTGATCCACTGATTATGGGAACGTTTAGCTCTATCATTTGCTGTTTATGCTGTTTGATATACAATTAGTCCTGTTTGGTAGCTTCAGTATGTATGCCGGGTGCTCTCCAGGCATGTCCTCCTGCACTGTCCATTGAGGTGGCACCATGGTTAGTACTGCTGCCTCACAGCACCAGGGACCCTGGTCAGATTGCACCCTCAGGTGACTGTGTATAGTTTGCAATTTCCCTGTGTCTGCATAGGTTAGGTGAATTGGTGATGCTAAATTGCTTATAGAGTCCAGGGATGTGCAGGGGTATGTGGATTAGCCATGAGAAAAGCAATGATAGGTTGGTGAGTTGAGTGGGATGCTCTTCGCAGGGTCGATATGGACTTGATGGGCTGAATGGCCTGTTTCTATACTGTAGGGAATTCTAACCAGGGTTGATCCCCTGGCTCGATAATAATGGTTGAGTGGGAATATATTGGGCCATAACGTTGCAGACTGTGCTGGAGTACAACGCTGCTACTGTTGATAGTTCACAGCACCTCTTGGATGCATTACAAATAGTTTGTATGCAGTTATAGAAAGTAATTAAGAAGGCTAATGGAATGCTATCCTTTATTATGAGAGGAAGTGAACATAAAGGCAAGGATGCGACATTTAGTTATGCAGAGCATTGCCAAGATCATAGAACAGTTTCGGTTTCCTTACTTAAGGAAAGATGGAAATGCATTGGAGGTCATTCGGAGGAAGATCACTAGATTGATATGTGGAATGACCTAGTTGTCTTATGACAAAATATTTTACACATTGGGCTTGATTCCAGAAGAATTTATAAGAATGAAAGGTGACATTTGATTGAAGTATACAAGATGTTGAATGATCTTGACAAGGTGGAGTGGAAAGGACATTTTTCTGTTGTGGGTGACTCCAGAATTGATGATAGCTGTTTAAAAATTAGGGGTTGCCCTTTTAGAACTAAGGTGAGGAGTTGTGTGACTTTGAAACTCTGCTTCAAATGACAGTGGCGAGGAGGTTAGTGAAATCTTTAGGACTAAGTTGGGTAGATTCTCTAGGTGAGATAATCAAAACTTATCAGAGGTAGGTATGAATCAGATTGTAAGTTTGCTTGCTGAACTGGAAGATTTGGAAGACGTTTCGTCACCATGCTAGGTAACATCATCAGTGAGCCTCTGTTGAAGCGCTGGTGTTTTGTCCTGCTTTCTATTTCTGTGTCTTGGTCTGTTGTGGTGGGTGATATCACTTCTGAGCCTTCTAAAGGATTAGATAGGTCTGAACCTTTTAAAGGATACAGCATAGAAACAGGCCATTCTGCCCATCCAGTCCATGGTTGTGTTTTGGCTCTATTTTAGCCACCACCCCCAACTGTGTCATCTAAATCCACCATCATAACTGAAATAATTCTACAGAGGCTGTATCCTGTATCTAAGTAACTCTTTATTTACATATGAACAGTCCTGGACTAAAGTACTGCCTCATACAGAGTCAGGCACTAGAGTGTCACTATCTCTGACAGTTAATCTCTTTATGTTAGACAGGGCTCTCTGATTGGACAAGATTAAAAGTTCGAATCAGGGAACTCATTCTATGAGGTCCAGCTGGCTAACCTTGTTGCAATCGCTACAGTAATCCTGTATTTTCTTCTCCCTCATATGATTGTCTGGAGTTCCCTTTAAAGGATTTTCACTATTTATTCTCCCAGTTTCTGTGGTCGCAAAATCCACATTCTCATCACTCTTTGATCAACGTGGTTTCCAATGAATTCCCTCTTGAATTTCTTGATGTGTTGAATATTAGTGATCTTCTGTAATATTCTGCCCCACAAGAGGAAAGAATACCTCTGAATCAACTCAATCAAAACCTTTTATAGGTTCAAAGCCCTCCATAAGGATATCCTTCAGTCTTTTTCAACCCTATTCAGGCTTTCTAGTAACTGAAATTCTCCAGTCCATCCAACAAAATTCCTCTGCACTCCTTCAGCTGTAATCACAATGCTCCAATAGAGCAAAGACAGGTACTGTATGTATACTTCAGTTATGCTCTAAACTGTGTCTTCTAGTTTCCACATAGTCTGCCAATGCATATATTCCAAAGGAAAGTATTTAGTATGCCTTCTTCACTACTTTGTCTATACTCCTTCAGGGCCACTTTCAGGGATCTGTGGACACCTACTCCAAGGTTCCTCTGGTCCTTTACACTTCTCACTATCCTAGCACTTGTTGAGTATCCCCTTTGTCTTATTAGCCTCCTCCAAAGCATTAACTCAGATTTCTTCAGATTGAACTCCATTCACCACTGTTCTACCCAGCTGATTAATGCATTTTCTTTTTCATTATCAGCCACTTGGTAAATTTTTGTGTCATCTGCAGACATCTTTGATATATACCTGACACTTAGTTTTAATTTTTTGACATAGCATCAAATAGCAAAGAACCTAGTACCAAGTTCTTTGAAACTGCCTTCCAGTCTGCATTCAATAGCCACTCTGTTGACAGAGAATAAGTAATCAGTTGAACCTTTTCACAGGGTGTTTTTGGTGGTTCGCCCAACAGCTTCACAGTGCCAGGGACTCGGTTTTGATTCCACCCTCAGATGACTGTCTTTGTGGAGTTTTCACATTCTCCCTGTGTCTACATGAATTTCCTCAGGGTGCTCTGGTTTCCTCCCACAGTGCAAAGATGTGCAGGTTAGGTGGATTGCCCAGTATCCAGGAATGTGCAGGCTAGGTGAATTAGCCATGGGAAGTGCAGGGTTGGGGTGGGAGATAGGTTTTGTTGGGTTGCTCTTTGGTGGGCCAATATGGACTTAGTGGGCTGAATGGCCTGCTTCCTTGCAGAAGGGATTCTATGATTCAATCACAAAAAAATACATTGAGCATTACACATTCGTTCCACTTACTGAATCAATAATGGATCATTTTAGCTTGGCTGTCATGGATTTTAACTTTTGTGACCAATTCAAGATCTTACCAAAAGTTCCACTAATATCCATACGAAGCATGTTAAATGCATGATTCCCATCAATGCCTGATTGTTGATTCCTCAGAAAATTCAACCGTCAGTCAGACTTGAATGTTCCTTAACAAATCTGTCCTGACTCTTTGATTAATGTGTGTCTTTCTAAATGAAGATTTATTCAGTTGCTCAGAAATGCTCCCAGTAGCTTTCCAACCACTGACGTTAGGCTTACTGGTCTGTGATAACTCAATCTATCCCTTGCTCATGTTTTAAACAATAATACAAAATTAGCAATTTTCTATTGGGTTCTGGAATTTTGCCTGTAGCTAGTCAGGATTGGGAAAATGATGGTCAGAGCCTCAATACTTTGTTGCTTCCTTTAACAGCCAAGGAAATGATTTTTCCAGACTTTGGGATTTATTGACTTCCAAAGATATTAATCCTTAATAGCTCCACTTTCATTGTGTCAATTTTATCTTGTCCTTCACATTTCTCCTCCCTGATCTAAAAATCTGTATCATCCTTTTCTTTTGTGAAGACAGACTGAATTATTGATGAAGAACCACGTTTACAACTTCTACCTCCACACCATTGGTCATCCCTAGAATTGCCTGTTCGGAATCATCCTTCTTTTAGTTATCACCATTCTCTTGTCTCAATTGTGTAATTATGATCTGATCATTTTGTTTTAGAAAAAAAAACAACTTTTAAAGGGTACTCCATTTTTTGGAACAAAACTTAATGTGACTGTTATAAGATGACCCTTTATTCTATAAAGCTCTTGCCCAAGAGATAATGACTTTCATTGACACAGTGGAAATATAAATTAGACATTTACCAGAACAAATGCTAAGAACTGCCGGTGGTAGAAGGTATTTTCTGGAATGCCATTGCCTTACATGGAAGGTAACTTAGCTTTTTGCTTAGGTTGCTGGTAACAGCGATCATTTTAGCTTGTCTTATGAGAATGAAACAAAAGGCAAGCTGCCTATACAAAGGGTGATTTCATCTTAAACTGTCTGGAAGAAACTCCTCTCCAAAAAGTGAGACATAGAGAAAGACACCTTTTTATAGCGAATAGTTTGCAATGGAGAGTAACTATGCAGCTAAAAGAGCCAAACCCACAGAATCACAAGCAAGAAATCTTCTCTCTCCCCCTCCCACTCTTTTGACCTGCTAGATCCATAACAAAATACTTACTATTCAATGTCAGAGACCATCACAACAGTTGGATCAGACCTATATTTGATTTAGATCTGATATCTGTCATTTTTAAGAATAGCTTTATCTCTTTAGTGGTAGTTTGGAAGATGAAGGGCTTATGCTCGAAACGTCGAATTCTCTATTCCTGAGATGCTGCCTAACCTGCTGTGCTTTGACCAGCAACACATTTGCAGCTGTGATCTCCAGCATCTGCAGACCTCATTTTTTACTCGAAGATTTTAACCTACTGCGAATCCTCTTGCAAGGATGCCTTCCTTGAAGAAGCTCTCTTCCTCCCTCTACAAGGATTTCAGTGAGTCCCTCTCTCACTGCACCCCCCAGGTCATCTCCTCTGCACAGAAGCTCTTCAGCCACGTTCTCAAACAGACTCGTTACCACAGCCACATCTCCTTCC
Organism: Hemiscyllium ocellatum; assembly: GCF_020745735.1. Classification (NCBI taxonomy): domain Eukaryota; kingdom Metazoa; phylum Chordata; class Chondrichthyes; order Orectolobiformes; family Hemiscylliidae; genus Hemiscyllium; species Hemiscyllium ocellatum. The sequence continues at coordinate 17,889,892 of NC_083433.1, forward strand.
TCAGCACCTGCCTAAGGAACCGACTGATCCCACACAGACTCCGAAAAAAAAAATTCCTGATGAAGGGCTTATGCTCGAAACGTCGAATTCTCTATTCCTGAGATGCTGCCTAACCTGCTGTGCTTTGACCAGCAACACATTTGCAGCTGTGATCTCCAGCATCTGCAGACCTCATTTTTTACTCGAAGACTTTAACCTGTTTAAACTTTTTGACTATTGGTCTGCTTTAACACTTGAAATAACTGCACACGTGGACTGAGCAGCTCACAGCCTGTCCTCTGAGGCTCCTCTTTATATCCGAAAACTCTGATTGGCCCAAGTTAACAGCCCCAATCAGGGATCTCATACTCAAATGAGGGCCACATGGCCAACCTCGTTCAAATTATTACATCCCATCCCCAAAAGGTCCAGAGGTTTAGGCCTGCCCTTCTTGTAGCATCTCCTGGGGCGTTTTCTTTTGCTTCAGGACCAGTTCCTCCAACTCTGGTATGTACCAGACTGTAGTTCATCTTTTATGCTCAGAGCACCTTGGGAGGAATTCCTCTTCAGTCTGTAATGGTATCGAGGCTATATCCATTTCAGACTGTGAGGTTTCTTCGACACCGCAGGAGAAGCCACGGTTTCTATCAGCCTTTCTGGCTGTTCTGAGGGATCCAGTATGTTTTGCTCCTGCCCAGTTTGTGAGGTAGTAGCTTTCACATGATCCATGTGCTTGTTCAGGACTGCCTCACCTACTCAAACTTTGTATGTCATGGGACCTGACCTTGCATCAACCTCGCCTCACACCCATGCAGGGCCAATTCTATTGTTTCAACACTAAACCTCATCCCCTGAAGTAAACTCTCTCACTTAGTGGAGTATGTGGCCAGCACTGGTGTTCTGGATGTCATTTAATTCCCCCCTCCCAACCACACACCACAACCACCATCATCAGGTCTGGAATCAGCAACCTTCTGTGCTGCAGCTATCCCTGCGGTTGCATGAGGGGTGGTCCTATAATTGAACAGGAACCAAGACACTTTGATACCAAAGTTAAGCTATAGGCTGTTTCTTTAAGACTTGAACATTTAGACTGCTCCTTCCAGGGGAGGCACACGGACAGTGTATGTGCTAATGGGAGGGGGCTCAAGGCAGCTGCATTTGTCACATGACCTCCTGGATGTGTTCCAACTTGCAATTGTACACACAGAGTAAGGCAAAAGTGAGGACTGCAGATGCTGCACCTAATCAACCCCACTGCCCCGTGGCCCAACATTTCAACACTCTCTCCCACTCTACGGCAGACATGCAGGTCCTGGGCCTCCTCCACTGCTGCTCCCTTACCACCTGGAGGAAGAACGCCTCATTTTCGTTCTCTGAACTCTTCAACCCAGGCATCAATGTAGACTTCACAAGTTTCCTCATTTCCCTTCCCCCAGTTCTTAACTTCCAGCTCAGCACTGCCCTCATGACTTGTCCTATCTGCCAATCTCCCTTCCCACCTATCTACTCCATCCTCTCCTCTGACCTATCACCTTCATCCCCACTCCCATCCACCCATTGTATCCTTTGTTACCTTCTCCCCAGCTGACCCCCTCCACCATTAAACCTCTCCACGCTGGAGGCTCCCTGCCTCCACTCCTGCTGAAGGGCTTTTGCCCAAACCATCGATTTTCCTGCTCCTCGAATGCTGCCTAACCTGCTTTGCTTTTCCAGCACCACTTTAATCTAGACACTGAGAATAAGGGCCCACTGCTAAATTTGACTAGAAGCTATGGATGGTACTTAAGTAGCCTGAGCAGGGTTTGTGGTGCATTACTATTACAAATCTACATTCATTAAAAAAACATTGATGGAACTCTCTCACACCAAAGATTACCGCCCAAACTTTCCTTCTGAGTGGATTTGTGCTTGGCCTCGGCCAAAGTCTAGGAATTGTACACTATTGGACATTTCTTTCCATTAGGCTACTGGTGAGCCAACGCTATCCTGATAGTGTACAGGGAGGCATTGCATGCCAGGACTACATCTCACTTGGGATTGTAGTGGGCCAGTATCCCAGATTACAATAACTGCTTTTTCAACTCCCTAAAGGCTACTACTTGGTTACTTGACTATTGCCAAGGCAGACCATTTTTCAATAGCATGTGTGATGGTGTCAAGATAGAGGCCAGGTTATGTATGAATTTTCCATAATAATTTGCCAACCTAAGACAAAGACGTCAGTTCCAGTACAGACATAGGAGTCAGGGAACGTTTGATCACCCTCACTTCATCTTCCAATAGTGTTACCTGGTTTTGTTGACTCTGTAGGCCATAGATCACTTACAGTACCTGGAACACATTTTTCCCCTTCTAAAGCATGGTAAAAAGTGCGTCTTCTACAAGGGCTCAGTCCAAACACCAATTAAAAAAAGTGAAGACATACAAAAAAAAAATTAAAAAAAACTAGAGTGCAAGGGCTAAGCCCTACCACAAAAGAGTGAAAAGGAGAAACAGACTGTAACCAGCCAGTGAAACAGCAATCTCCTACTGAAAACTGAGCTACACCTGAAACACATTGTTAAACTCCTGATGAACAATCAACCAACCAGTCCTCACTAAAATGAATGCCAGTCCAGGAATCAGGTTTCCCCCTTCAAATAAAAAGGGGACAGTAACATACTGACTAACACCAGCCAGCACAGAGTAAGTCCCCTAAACCGAGAAGACCTCTGAATCTCTTTTTTTTTTAACAATTTTATGAAACATATTACAAAAACAGTTTACAACAAACAGCTACATTTACAGCTGCATACAAGAGAGAGGAGCAGCAAAGTCAGGCCCCAAACCCTACTGTTCAAACACTTTACAGGGACATGAGGACAAACTTCAAATCCCAGTTTCACAAAAATATAAAGACATCAATAATGTCATTTGAACATTAGACAATACTATTACATACAAAAGTGCAGACAATACAGACCCAGCAAGCCCCAGCCCCTCCCACCTTCCAACCACTCTAAGGCAGCCTGCCCCCACTCACATTCTAGTTCTGTCCACCCCATGCCCCTTCCAGTTCAGTCCACCCCGACACCTTTTGACCACTTCTAGGACAGCCAGCCCCGGTACCTGCCCGGGATGACAGCACTGAGGACGGCTACCTTCTGGCTCTCAGTCTGCCCTTATATACCATTGGGGTCTCACCCACCACGTTGTGCCTCTGACCACTGGGCTAGCCTGTTCCCTTCACTGAGACGACAGCGTGTAGGGTAGCCCACAAGCCTTGGATCTCAGCTGCTCTGACACCTTTCGACCACCTCTAGGACAGCCCGTCCCGCTTACTCCGTATCGGGACGACAGGGCTCAGAGTGACCTACCCACCATCTGGCTCTGGACAACTGGCATCTGGGTGCCCTACCCATTCTCCGGCTTTCAGGACAGCCTACCAACCTTCAGGTTCACAGGATGGCCTACCCACCCTCCAGCTATCGGGGTGACAGCTTTCAGGGCGACCCATGAGCCTCCCAGCAAGGCCTGCCAGACCCAGGGACACAAGTGACAGTGCAGTGATAGACCCAGGAAACACCACAATACACAGTTAGTTACCAAAAGAGTCCTTTCCTGGTACACAGTCCAAATCTATGCAGTCTTCAAAATATAGAATCCATTTCTAGGAGGAGTCCACGCCAGTATACGATGTACGTTGTTGGAAATAGAGTCCACTCCAAACTGCAGAGTCCGCTGCTAAAAACAGTCCACAACCCAGTGCAGAATCCACTCCTGGAGGCAGCAAATGCACGCCCCACAGCACAGGTGTTCAGTCTTGGAGTCCTGGCCCAGTCTTGGAAAACTAGGCCCACTCACAGGAACATAGTACAGGTGCAGTTAACTCACAGCAGTTTGGTCCACTCCTGAAGGAACGGTCTTCTCCCAAACTCCAGGATACAGCAAGTGCTCACCTCCCAGCACACACACAGGTGTTCAATCTTCGGAGGCCCAGTCCCAGTGCTAGGCCTCCCCACAGCAACAGCTCCTCTGGTAAAATGTATGTCTTCCACAAAGACTCAGTCAAAACACCAATAAAAGTGAAGACATAAAAAACAAAGAAAACCAGAATCCAAGGGCTAAGCCCTACCATAAAATCCACATTTTTACTTTGAGAAAAGGACAAAGGAGAAAAGAACACCACCCAGGCTATAACCAGCCAGTGAAACAACAATCCCCTAATGAGAACTGAGCTTCACCTGAAATACTGTGCATCAGGAGTTTAACAATCAGTCCTCACGAAAAAGAATGTCAGTTAACAAACTGGCTAAATAATTCAGCCAGTTCAGAAATCAGGTCTTTCCTCCTCTCCAAGAGAAGCAGAAACCAACGATGATACACTGACTAACACCAGCCAACACAGTCAGTCCCCTAAACCAAGACGACCTCTGCATGTGTTTTTTTTATTTTCTTAAATTAAAAAAGTTTACAAAAAGACATTTTCAGCTGTACAAGAGACAGCAATTTTACAAGGAAGAGCAGCAAAGCTAGGCCCCAAATCCTATGGTTCAACCATTTTACAGGGAGATGAGGACTAACATCAAATCCCAGTTCCACATATGACAAGACTGAGTGACATTTGTACATGAAACAATACTGTTACATACAAAAGTGCAGACAATACAGACCCAGCAAGCCCCCATCCCTCCCATTTTCCGACCACTCTAAGGCAGGCCACCCCTACCCACCTTCCAGCTCTCAGTCCACCCCGACACCTTTCGACCATCTCTAGGACAGCCCATCCTGATTACCCCTTAGAGACCATCTGGCTCTCGGGGTGACTGGCATCAGGGTGGCCTACCCACCCTCTGGCTTTCAGGACAGCCTACCAACCTCCAGGTTCACAGGATGGCCTACCCACCCTCCAAGCTCTTGGGGTGACAGCTTTCAGGACGACGCATGAGCCTCCCAGCTCACAACAAGGCCTGCCAGACCCAGGGAAACAAGACAGTGCAGATGATAGATCCAGGAACCACCACAACACAGTTACTACACACAAAAAAGGTCCTTTCTGGTACATAGTCCAAATCTATACATAGTCTTCAAGATATAGAATCCATTGCCAGGAAGAGTCTACTCCAGTATACGATGTAGATGGTTGGAAATAGAGTCCGCTCCAAATCCATTACTAAAAACAGAGTCCACTCCTGAAGGCAGCAAATGCACACCTCACAGCACACAGTTGTTCAGTCTCCACAGAGTCCTGGCCCAGCCTTGGAAAACCAGGCCCACTCTCAGGAACACTGTACAGGTGCAGTTAACTCACAGGGGTTTGGTCCACTCCTGAAGGAAAGGTCTTCTCCCAAACTCTAGGATACAGCAACTGCTCACCTCCCAGCACACACACAGGTGTTCAATCTTCAGAGGCCCAGTCCCAGGGCTAGGCCTCCCCACAGGAACAGCTCCTCTGGTAGAATGTATGTCTTCCACAGGGCTCAGTCCAACCACCAATAAAAAAAAGTGAAGACACATACAAAAAGCAAAGAAAACTAGAGTCCAAGGGCTAAGCCCTACCATAAAAGTAACATTGTTCTTTTCTCAAAAGAGAGAAGAATAACACAGGTTGTAACCAGCCAGTGAAACAATGCCCTAATGAGAACTGAGTTACACCTGAAACACATTCTGTGCATCAGGAGTTTAACAATCAGTCCTCATTAAAAGGAAGGCCAGTTAACAAACTGGCCAAGTAATTTAGCCAGTTCAGGAATCCGGTTTTTCATCCCCTCCAAAAAAAAAAAGCAGAAACCAACAGTAACAGTGACTATAACACCAGCCAGCGCAGAGACAGACCCCTAAACTAAGACGACCTCTGCATCTCCCTGTTTTTTTATTTTATTAAACAGATTACAAAACAGTTTACAATAAACATTTACAGCTGTGCAAGAGACAGCAATTTTACAAGGGAGAGGAGCAGCAACTGCAAATGTGTTGCTGGTCAAAGCACAGCAGGTTAGGCAGCATCTCAGGAATAGAGAATTCGACGTTTCGAGCATAAGCCCTTCATCAGGAATGCTCGAAACGTCGAATTCTCTATTCCTGAGATGCTGCCTAACCTGCTGTGCTTTGACCAGCAACACATTTGCAGCTGTGATCTCCAGCACCTGCAGACCTCATTTTTTACTAGAGGAGCAGCAAAGCTAGACCCCAAACCCTACCGTTCGACTATTTTACAGGGAGATGAGGACAACCTCAAATCCCAGTTCACATATGACAAGACAGTGACAATGACATTTCTACATTAAACAATACTGTTACATACAGAAGTGCAGACAACAGACCCAGCAAGCCCCCGCCCCCCCACCTTTCGACCACTCTAAGGCAGCCCACCCCTACCCACCTTCTGGTTCTCAGTCCACCCTATGCCCCTTCCAGTTCAGACCGCCCTGACGCCTATCGACCACCTCTAGGACAGCCCACCCTGGTACCTGCCTGGGGTGACAGCAGTCAGGACAGCCTACCCAGCTTCACTAACCACTCAGCACCTTTCGATTACCTCTAGGACAGCCCGTCCCGATTACCCCTTATCAGGAGGGCAGTGCTCAGAACAGCCTACTCACCATCTGGCTCAGGGTGACTGGCATCAGGCTGGCCTACCCACCCTCTGGCTTTCAGGGCAGCCTACCAACCTTCAGGATCACAATGGCCTACCCACCTTCCAGCTCTCGGGGTGACAGCTTTCAGGGCGACACATGAGCCTCCCAGCTCATGACAAGGCCTGCCAGACCCAGGGACACAAGACAGTGCAACGCCACATTACAATTAGTTACCACAAAAAAAGCCAGAGTCCTTTCTGGTACACACTTCAGTCTCAATGGAGTCCTGGTCCAGCCTTGGCGAGCCAGGCCCACTCTCAGGAACACAGGACATTGTACAGGTGCAGTTAACTTACAGCAGTTTGGTCCACTCCTGAGGGAAAGATGTTCTCCCAAACTCCAGGATACAGCAACTGCTCACCTGCCAGCACACACAGGTATTCAATATTCAAAGGCCCAGTCCCAGGGCTGGGCCTCCCCACAGGAACAGCTCCTCTGGTAGGATGTATATCTTCCACAAAGGCTCAGTCCAATCACCAATAAAAAGTGAAGACATACAAAAAGCAAAGAAAACTAACATTGTAATTTGTTTAATAAAACAAAAGACAAACTGTTTACAATAAACATTTACAGCTGTACAAGAGACAGCAATTCTACAAGGGAGAGGAGCAGCAAAGCTAGGCCCCAAACCCTATCGTTTGACCATTTACAGAGAATGAGGACAAACCTCAAATCCCAGTTCCACATTTAACAAGACAGTGACAATGACATTTGTACATTAAACAAAACTTACATACAGAAGTGCAGACAATACAGACCCAGCAAGCCCCCACCCCTCCCACCCACTCTAAGGCAGCCCGCCCCTACCCACCTTCCAGTTCAGTCCACCCTGTGCCCCTTCCAGTTCTCAGTCTGCCCTCGCACACCTTTCGACCACCTCTAGGACAGCCCGCCCCAGTACCCGCCCGGGGTGACAGCGGTTTGGACAGCCTACCCACCTTCCGGCTTCACTAACCACCCTCTGCACCTTTGACCACCTCTAGGACAGCCCGTCCCGATTACCCCGTATCGGGATGACAGCGCTCAGAACGGCCTACTCACCATCTGGCTCTCGGGGTGACTGGCATCAGGGTGGCCTACCCACCCTCTGGCTTTCAGGGCAGCCTACCAACCTTCAGGTTCACAGGATGGCCTACCCACCCTCCGGCTCTCGGGGTGACAGCTTTCAGGGTGATGCATGAGCCTCCCAACTCATGACAAGGCCTGCCAGACCCACGGACACTAGACAGTGCAGGTGATAGTTACAGGAAACACCACAATAAAAAAAAACAAGAATCCTTTCTGGTGCACAGTTCAAATCCATACATAGTCTTCAAGATATAAAATCCATTGCCAGAAAGAGTCCACTCCAGTATACGACATGCGTGGTCAGAAATAGAGTCCACTCCAACCTGCAGAGTCCATTACTAAAAACAGAGTCCACAACCAAGGGCAGAGTCCACTCCTGAAGGCAGCAGATGCACATCCCACAGCACACAGGTGTTCAGTCTCCATAGAGTCCTGGCCCAGCCTTGGAGAGCCAGGCCCACTCACAGGAACAGTACATTGTACAGGTGCAGTTAACTCACAGCAGTTTGGTCCACTCCTGAGGGAAAGGTGTTCTCCCAAACTCCAGGATACAGCAACTGCTCACCTCCTAGCACACACACAGGTGTTCAATCTTCAGAGGCCCAGTCCCAGGGCTAGGCCTCCCCACAGGAACAGCTCCTCTGGTAGAATGTATGTCTTCCACAGGGCTCAGTCCAATCACCAATTAAAAAGTGAAAATACATACAAAAAGCAAAGAAAACTACAGTCCAAGGGCTAAGCCCTACCATAAAAGTAACATTGTCCTTTTCTCAAAAAAGTAAAGAGAAAAGAGTAACACACAGGCTGTAACCAGCCAGTGAAACAACAATCCCCTAATGAGAACTGAGCTACACCTGAAACACATTGTGTGCATCAGGAGTTTAACAATCAGTCCTCACTAAAAGGAATGCCAGTTAACAAACTGGCTAAATAATTCAGCCAGTTCAGAAATCAGGTTTTCCCCTCCAAAAAAGGAATCAGAAACTAACAGTAACATACTGACTGTAACACCAGCCAGCACAGAGACAGACCCCTAAACCAAGAAGACCTCTGCATCTCCCTGTTTATTTTTTTTTAATTTTTTTTTCCTGTTTATATTTTTTCATTTTATTAAACAATTACAAAACAGTTTACAGTAAACATTTACAGCTGTACAAGAGACAGCAATATTACAAGGGAGAGGAGCAGCAAAGCTAGGCCACAAACCCTATCGTTTGACCATTTTACAGGGAGATGAGGACAAACCTCAAATCCCAGTTCCACATTTAACAAGACAGTGACAATGACATTTGTACATTCAACAATACAGTTACATACAGAAGTGCAGACAATACAGACCCAGCAAGCCCCCACCCCTACCCACCTTCCAGTTCTCGGTCCACCGTGCCCCTTCCAGTTTTCGGACCGCCCACACACACACCTTTCGACCACCTCTAGAACAGCCCGTCCCGGTACCCACCCGGGGTGACAGCGGTTTGGACGGCCTACCCACCTTCCGGCTTCACTAACCACCCTCACACACCTTTCAACCAACTCTGGGGCAGCCCACCCCAGTACCTGCCTGGTGTGACATCGCTGAGGACGGCTACCTGCCTTCTGGCTCTCGGCCTGCCCCTACGTACCATTAGGCTCTCACCCACCCTGTTGCACCTCCAACCAGTGGGCTATCCTAGCATACCTTTCGACCACCTCTAGGGCAGCCCGTCCCCTTCCCTGGGACGACAGCATATAGGGTAGCCCACAAGCCTTCCGGATCTCAGCTGCCCCAATGCGCCTTCTGGCTCTCGGCTGCTCTGACACCTTTTGACCACCTCTAGGACAGCCCATCCCGATTACCCCTTATCGGGACGACAGCGCTCAGAACAGTCTACCCACCATCTGGCTCTCGGGGTGACTGGCATCAGGGTGGCCTACCCACCCTCTGGCTTTCAGGACAGCCTAACAACCTTCAAGTTCGCAGGATGGCCTACCCACCTTCCAGCTCTTGGGGTGACAGCTTTCAGGGTGACGCATGAGTCTCCCAACTCACGTCAAGGCCGGCCAGACCCAGGGACACAAGACCGTGCAGGTGATGAATACAGGAAACACCACAATATATATAAAAAACAGAGTCCTTTCTGGTGCACAGTTCAAATCCATACATAGAGTCTTTAAGATATAAAATCCATTGCCAGAAAGAGTCCACTCCAGTATATGATGTGCATGGTCAGAAATAGATTCCGCTCCAAACTGCCGAGTCCATTACTAAAAACAGAATCCGCAACCAAGGGCAGAGTCCACTCCTGAAGGCAGCAAATGCACACCCCACAGCACAGTTGTTCAGTCTCCATAGAGTCCTAGCCCATTCTTGGAAAACCAGGCCCACTCACAGGAACAGTACACTGTACAGGTGCAGTTAACTCACAGGGGTTTGGTCCACTCCTGAGGGAAAGGTGTTCTCCCAAACTCCAGGATACAGAAACTGCTCACCTCCCAGCACACACACATTCAATCTTCAGAGGCCCAGTCCCAGGGCTAGGCCTCCCCACAGGAACAGCTCCTCTGGTCAAATGTATGTCTTCCACAGGGCTCAGTCCAACCACCAATAAAAAGTGAAAATACATACAAAAAACAAAGAAAACTAGAGCCCAAGGGCTAAGCCCTACCATAAAATCCACATTTCCTTTTTTTTGAGAAAAGAACACAGGCTGTAACCAGCCAGTGAAACAACAATCCTCTAATGAGAACTGAGTTACACCTGAAACACAATGTGCATCAGGAGTTTAACAATCAGTCCTCACTAAAAGGAATGCCAGTTAACAAATTGGCTAAATAATTCAGCCAGTTCAGGAATCAGGTTTTCCCCCTCCAAAAAAGGAATCAGAAACTAACAGTAACATACTGACTGTAACACCAGCCAGCACAGAGACAGACCCCTAAACCAAGAAGACCTCTGCATCTCCCTGTTTATATCTGTCAGCCAGGGCTGCCTGATTGGCCCAGGTTAACAGTCTCATTCAGGGATCTCATGCTTAATGAGATCCACCTGGCCAACCTCGTTCCAATCACTACAACTTGAATCATATTTTTTTAAAACATGTAGCTAAATAAGACTTATTAATTTATAGCACACTGACAATGAGTGGTTATGGAACTCTTTATGCACTTATCTCTTTCAAAGTTCCCTAATTTACCCTTGATATTTGTGAATGCCTTCTTATTGCTTTCCTAATTACCTGTTTCAATTCAATCTTATACTTTCTATATTTTTGAGTTTGCTGTGATACTGCACTCTTATCATTGACCTCTCTCATTTTCTTTATCCGCCTCCTTGACCTCCAGGAACTTTTGGATTTGCTAGTCCCATGCTGCTTCTTTGAGGGATCAATCTTGCTCTGAACACAGTCTCTTTGAATGCCTCCCACTGATCTGGCATTGATTTACCTTGCAACCACTATTAGCTAAATCACATTAGACCTAAAACTAGATCTTTCCAAATTGAGAACCTCTGTTTTTGATCTCCTTTTCCAAAATTGATAAATGTTTAAAAGATTGTGGCACTTGCAGGATGGGAAGCGGATAGAGAATTGAAAATCAGGACGAGAATTTTAAAATTGTACAAAAGTATTTTAAAAAACCCGGGAGATGTCAGTCCTGTCAAGCTAGGGATGACAGGAATAAAAGAATGACTCAGGAATAAAAGAATGACCATGGTAGGAATAGGTCCAGTCAAAGATAGTAGTGGGAAGTTGTGCGTGGAGGCTGAAGAGATTGGGGAGACACTGAATGAATACTTTTCATCAGTATTCACTCAGGAACAGTACATTGTTGCCGATGTGAATATTGAGTTACAATTAATTAGAATGGATGGCTTTGAGGTCTGTAGGGAAGAGGTGTTGGAAATTCTGGAAAGGGTGAAAATAGATAAGTCCCCTGGGCCTGATGGCATTTATCCTAGGATTCTCTGGGAAGCAAGCGAGGAGATTGCAGAGCCATTGGCCTTGATTTTTATGTCATCGTTGTCTACAGGAATAGACAAAAAACTGGAGGATAGCAAATGTGGTTCCCTTGTTCAAGAAGGGGAGTAGGGATAACCCTAGTAACTATAGGCCGGTGAGTCTCACTTCTGTTGTGTGCAAAGTCTTAGAGAGAATTGTAAGGGATAGGATTTATGAACATGTGAATAGGAATAATGTGATCAAGGATAGTCAGCATGGTTTTGTAAAGGGCAGGTCGTGCCTCACAAACCTTATTGAATTCTTTGAGAAGGTGACTAAGGAGGTGGACGAGGGTAAAGTGGTGGATGTGGTGTATATGGATTTTAGTAAGGCATTTGATAAGGTTCACCATGGTAGGCTACTGCAAAAAATATGGAGGTATGGCATTGAGGGTGCGTTAGAGGTTTGGATTAGGAATTGGCTGGCTGGAAGAAGACAGAGGGTAGTAGTTGATGGTAAAGGTTCATCTTGGAGTGCAGTTACTAGCGGTATTCCGCAAGGATCTGTTTTGGGACCATTGCTGTTTGTCATTTTTATAAATGACCTGGAGGAGGGGGTCGAAGGTTGGGTGAGCATGTTTGCGGATGATATGAAAGTCAGTGGCGTTGTTGACAGTGAGGAAGGATGTGGCAGGTTACAGTGGGATATAGATAAGCTGCAGAGCTGGGCAGAAAGGTGGCAAATGGAGTTCAATGTAGCTAAGTGTGAAGTGATTCACTTTAGTAAGAGTAACAAGAAGATGGTACTGGGCTAATGGTCAGATACTTGGTAGTGTGGATGAGCAGAGCGATCTTGGTGTCCATGTACATAGATCTCTGAAAGTTGCCACCCAGGTAAATAGTGCTGTGAAGAAGGCATATGGCGTACTGGCTTTTATTGGTAGAGGAATCGAGTTCCGGAGTCCTGAGGTCATGTTGCAGTTGTATAAGACTCTGGTGCGGCCGCATCTGGAGTATTGTGTGCAGTTTTGGTTGCCATACTATAGGAAGGATGTGGAGGCACTGAAACGGGTGCAGAGGAGGTTTACAAGGATGTTGCCTGGTATGGTAGGAAGATCGTATGAGGAAAGGCTGAGGCACTTGGGGCTGTTTTCATTGGAGAAAAGAAGGTTTAGGGGTGACTTGATAGAGGTGTACAAGATGATTAGGGGTTTACATAGGGTTGACAATGAGAACCTTTTTCCACATATGGAGTCAGCTATTACGAGGGGGCATAGCTTTAAATTAAGAGGAGGTAGGTATAGGACAGATGTTAGTGGTAGATTCTTTACTCAGCGAGTTGAGAGTTCATGGAATGCCTTGCCAGTAACAGTGGTTGACTCTCCCTCTTTATGGGCATTTAAACGGGCATTGGATAGGCATATGGAGGATAGTGGGCTAGTGTAGGTTAGGTGCGTTTGGGTTGGCGCAACATCAAGGGACAAACAGCCAGCACTGCGCTGTATTTTTCTATGTTCTATGATAGTTCAATGGGACATATATTTGAATTTGGGCAAGATAGGTTTTGATGAGCCCACCTTCATCCACGATAGAATGTGGGAGGGAGCCAAGAGAGAAATATAAAAAAAATGCATGAGACAAAGAAACTGAAGTAAGACAGAAAGCAATGAGAAAAGCAATAGGAGGAAAAGAACTGAGGGAACAGATAGAAAGGAAAGAGACAAATATTGAAGTATGGGTCACATTGAGTTCATTTTCTTGTTGGTGTTCTAACCCAAAATTTATTGGTATAGTGTCATGACTATTTGTATTTGTGTTGATGCTGAAACCTGTTGATGGACTTCACCTTGGGTAGGTATTGAACACCTATCCACAGACAGAAGTGACTTGATAACACTGCAAATTGATTTCTGCGGAGTCCTGCTGTAAAATCTGTTGCTGTCTTTTTCACTCTGAGCTCAGACTATTGTGAAGCAGCTGTATAATTTGATTTTATTACAGGATTTAAAAAAGAGAATTCCCAAAGGAGCATACGGCAGAACCAAATGGACTGTGGCTGATTTATGATGTTGATCCTGCACACCTCGGTCAAAGTTGCTGAACCATGGCTGACTGAGAGCCACGGAAAGCTTGTACATGCAGGATATATTTACTGGTTGCTCAGGAGTGGAGCAGGCATCGGCATCCAGAGAAACTGGCTCCCATCCAACAATAGCTGGACCCGTGCCAGTTTAAGTTCGCTAATCATTAAAGCATTAGCAAGACTTCAACTTGAAAAGGAGCTCTTATAATATTGCACAGGGCCTGACAAAATGATAGACCATGTGTTAGGTGTCAGCTATGATTCAGTTGATAACACTTGTCCTCACTATCTGAAGTTATGGGTTAAAACCCCACTCCAGCCACTATATACCCAAAACCTAAGTTTCCACTGTACAGTAATAAACAGGTGGAGCACTATGCTGTGGGAGATCTGTGAAATGAAATGTTAAACGAAGGCCTTACTTTTCTTCTCAGGTGAAAGTGAACAATCCTATGTTCTATTCTAGATTGTTGCAATATTATTGCACTGCAGTTGGTTGCTCCTTGCTTTATACAAAATAGTTCCCATTTTCCTAAGTTATTTGAGGTATTCAAGAGAGCATTGGATATTTATTTGGGTAAAAAAAATTGTGAAAGGTTAAAGGGGAAAAGCAGGAGATTGACACCAGGTAATAATACTCATTTAACAAGCCTATGCAGGGATGATGGGATGAGCACCTCTTTCTCCACCAAAAATGTTTCTGTATGTCTGTGATTATAACAGAAACTTCACCTCAAAAAAGTTATTTGTTGGCTGGAAAGAGCTTTGGAACAAAATGAGGTCTCAGAAGATCTCATAAGCCATTCAGTCTTTCAACGGTGTCTAAAGAAATGCAAAATTATTGTTGGGAGTTTGTTAGTTTGGGTACAGGAGCAGGCTAGGGGGATGAATGGCCTCCTCTTATTCTCTATATTTCTACAATTTCTATGTTTTGAAACAATGCCAACACAGCATTTGTTAGGATATTTTTGGCATTTATTGCCCATCTTTGATTGTCGTGATAAGGTGTTAGTGGTTGCTTTTCTTAATCCACTGGAGAGCAGTTTGAATCTACTGAATAGATTGGTTGGTCATTTCAGAGATTGGTTAAGAGTTGGTATCAGAGTGGAGTCACATGGAGGTCAGCGGTAATAATGATGCCAGGTCTTTCTGTAAAGACTTTGCAGTCACTTCTATCAATTCCATCTTTTTGTTTCCACATCCTGAACTCAAATTCATAATCTGTCACACTGGGGTTTGAACTCATTCTCTGAATTATCCAATCCATCTCAATGTCTTCTTCCTGGTTAAATGTTTTAAGTGCTGCCAGACAAAAATGTGATACTTGGGAGATCAGCAGGGACAAGAGATGGACTGCTGAAATTTGCACTATGCTATGATATCTGTAGATCTACCTTCACCTATCAGACAGCTGGCAGCTACACCACAAGTGGTATGAGTCTGTGCAGTTTTTCATCAGCTGTAGAGATTGATAGTAGTCAAAACAATTTTCTACCTCTACTCCTGCACTGCTGGAGATATTGACTTTCAGATAAAGAAAGAAACTTAGCAAATTTTGAGAAGATTTGTAGCTCAGGTTGATGATAAGTATCTAAGTTAGCTTACTGAGCTTGAAGGTTCGTTTTCAGATAGTTCATCACCATACTACATTACACTGCAGCATCCAAGAACTACAAAAAGTAGATTATCTACAATCATTATTAGTGTGTCTCCAGTGAAGCAGTCTCTGGTGGTATGTCCCACCTCTCTATTTATTGATCTTGGTTTCTTAAGGTGGGTGTTGTCATTTCCAGTTCTTTTTCTTAAGGGAAGGTAGATTGGATCTAAATCCACGTGCCTATTGATGAAGTTCTGGTTAGAATACCATGCCTCTAAGAATTCTCGCTTGTCGTTGTTTCGCCTGTCTTAAGATGTGTGTTGTCCCAGTCAAAGTAGTATCCTCTTTTGTCTATATGTATAGAAACTAGTGATAGTGGGTCCTATCTTTTGGTGGTCAGTTGGTGTTCATGTATCCTGGTGGCATGTTTCCTGCTAGTTTGACTGATGTAGTGTTTCTTATAGTTCTTACATAGTATCTTGTAAATGACGTTTTACTGGTGGTATCTAATGGATCCTTTAAGTTAATTAGTCACTGTTTAAATGTCTTGGTAGGTTTACCATGATGCCGAGGGGTCTGGGTAGTCTGGAAGTCATTTCTGATATGTCTTTGGTGTAACATAAAGTGGCTATAGTTCTTGGTCATGTTCTGTCTGCTTGTTTGGGGTTGGTTTCTGAGGAATCGGCCGATTCTGTTTATTGGGTAGCTTTTTTTGAAAACATTGTAGATATTCTTCTACTTTTTGTAGTTCTTGGATGCTGCAGTGTAATGTAGCTCATTGAAATAATGTCTCGATGCAGCTCTGTTTGTGGGTGTTGGGATGATTGTTTCTGAAGTATTTGGTCTAGATGTGTTGTTTTTCTGTAGACGCTGGTTTGAAGCTCTCCACTAACTGTACGTTCAACTGTCACGTCTAGGAATGGAAGTCTGTTGTCATTCTTGTCCTCTTTTGTGGATTTTATGCCTGTCAGGATATTGTTGATGGTGTTGTATGTTTCCTATAATTTGTTCCGTTTTGTGATGACAAAGGTGTCATCTACATAGCAGACCCAAAGTTTGGATTGGATAGATGACAGGGCAGCTTGTTCAAGTCTCTGCATTACTGCTTCCCCTATGAACCCTGATATTGGTGATTTCATATGTGTTCCATTGACTTGTTTGTAGGTTTTGTTATTGAATATGAAGTGGGTGGTGAGGCACAAGTCCACTAATGTGAGAATGTTCTCCTTGCTGATGAAGTTAGTGCTGTCTGGTGTTTGTGGTCCTGCTTTTCCTAGTAGTGATGCCAGTGTTTCTTTGGCTAGGTCAATGCTAATTGATGTGAAAAGGGCTGTAACATCAAAGAAACACTCACCCCATCTTCCCTCTGAGGACATAAATATTCCACGGCACTATATCAAAGAGCGGGAATGTTCACCCTGGTCAATATTTATCCTTAAAACAACATACAAAGATTGTTTCTTTGGTCATTATCACATAATTGTTTATGAGAACTTGCTATGAATAATTATTTTTTTATTCATCCATACGACATGAGTGTTGCTGATTGGGTGAGCAATTAATGCCCATTCGTAAATTATCTGCCTCATTCCAAAAGTACTTTATTGGCTGTAAAGCATTTTTAATTATTCTAAATCATGTAAGGCACTATAGAAATGTTTTAATCATCCTGTTGAGACACGCCTGTGGAACTTGGACCCAGGTCTTCTAGTCCAGAGGTAGGGACATAACCACTGTGTCACAGGACCCTCTGAAAGGAAGGTTATGCTACAGTCTATAAGAACTTAACTGGCGTACCGAGAGTAGACACAATGACAGCTTTGTCTAGTGCCTTAAACATTCAGTGAATCCAAAGTGGTTTAATTTTAGATATGTTAAATCAACACGTTCACGTATGTTATGACATCCCTCTGGGGTAGGTGGGATTTGAGCCCAGGTCCTCTGGTCCAGAAGTAGGGACACCACTACTACACCACAAGAGCCCATGAAGGCACTCTATAAATGTACATTCTTTGCAGTCCTAAGCACAGCTGTTTGTCAGAATAGACAGCTTTATGTCCTGGACAAAACAGTGTTTTGTATACGTGCAATCATAATGTTTTAGGTGGAAAGAATGTATCTTTTCTTACCCTCAACATGTATTTCAGTTATATACTTCAGCAATAAATTTTCGCAAATTTAAAAATAAAAAAAATGCTTGTTCTCGCACACAACCCAAATTAACACAATACAGATAATTCTTCTATAAAGCATTGATTGCGTTCTTGTACAACCCCCTATTATAGAAAAATTGCACTTTAGAAATAGCCCTTAAACTGTTGGTGATGCAATTACTTTACAGCCAAGACAGGTTTTAAAAGTTCATGCTTTACAAAGTGTCCTGAATTCGTCAATCACATTAAAGCAAATTCGCATTAATGAAATGTGTGTTATAGCAGAATGACCTGTATCAACACTTGTCTCATGCAAACACATATATAAATGCACAAGAATCAGATTCCATATAGTGCACGTCTACAAATTACAATTAACATAATTTCTGCTTTATGAACTCCAGTCCTGTACATGTTAAACTATGATTTGTCAAGCAGACTTGATGTTATAATACTGACATGAGGATCTTGTAAAGTGAAGTGTTCACAGCAGGTTGTGAAGTTTCTTATCGTTGAGTATCTAGGAAATTGGCATCTATGTGAATGTTGAACTGGATGAAGTACTCTGGTTGCTTGATGACTCGTAGGTCATTTCAGAGTCTGGTTTTCAAGCTGACTGTTGGCTCTGATGGATCTGCTGAATCCTGGAGTAATAAGGGCACAGTTTTGAAACCAGTTACGATCACATGACCAGGTTTAATGCTTCGGAAACCCATTCAAGACTAGTTTGGTTGGAGGACGTCCTCATGATACAAAGGCAAATTGACAAAGGCAATTAAATTTCAATCTTCTCTGTTGCCAAGTCAAGACAGTCTGGAAACTCTATAGTCTTTAAGTGCTGGCCCATTCTTATATATTTTTTCTTTTGCCAAGTCACCCTCTATTTATATGTGCAGAGTCTTCAACACTGATCCCTAGAGCCAGCTCCCAGACTGAACAGGATGTCTGACAGTCCTATTCTTTTTTTAATGTCTGACACTCCTGTTGTTTTTTTTTAAAAAACCCACACTACCCCCTAACTGCAATAGTGCTTTTTTTTTTACCCCCAGCACCTATGTTGTGTATGGGCCCATTCTTATATAATGAGACGTAAATTCCACAGGTGGCTCACCTATTTCAATACAAATTAGGTAGTCACTCAAGACTTAGTCCAATATCTAGTCCAAATGTCAAAAACATATAATTTGGGAAAGCCATCTTAACAACTAGTTTGTATCCAATTTTTAAAAGTATTAACTGCAAGGGATAGACAATAAACTCGGTCAGTCAGCAACTCGCATGTCCCATGAGAGAACTAAACCATTTCATATGATAATCCTCGTGTTGGGGATGATATTTACCAATTTGCAACATATCCCTTGGGGAAGTCTTTAATCAATTTTGTTTTGCGTGGGCATCAATCAGAAGCATGGAGGAGAAAGTGAGAAATGCAGATGCTGGACAGTCAGAGTGAAAAAATGTGACACTGGAAAAAGCACAACAGGTCAGGCAATATCAGAGGTGCAGGACAGTCGACATTGAAGGGCTTATTGCTATGCTTTTTCTCGACTTACTCTCCAGCTTCTGCAGTCCTCACTTTCCTCTAGTCACTGAAACCATACTGCGAAACCTCATCCAAGGTTGCTCATCCTGAAGAAGTTCTCCTCATCCTTCCACAAGGATCTCAATGAGTCCCACTTCCGCTGCACACCCCAGGTCACCTCCTCTGCCCTGAAGCTCTTCAACCACATCCTGAAGCAGCCCCACTACTACAGCTACATCTCTTTCCTCAGCATCTGCCTACATGACCAACCTATCCCCTATGGACTCCAGACTACATTCAGACCACCTCAGTTTGGATCTGACCGGAGCAACTGCTACCCACACCAGCTCCAAAGCCTCCAGAAATGGTTCTCCCAAGGTATTCCTGATGAAGGACTTATGCCTGAAACGTTGACTCTCCTGCTCCTCAGATGCTGCCCAACCTGCTGTGCTTTTTCCAGTGCCACACGTTTTGAAACAGTAACATCCTTAGAATGGCATTTACTGACATTGTTCATCAGAATAGGTATGAAGGATGCGTATTAGTGACAATGGACTTATAGTGATGTTTGCAAGATTGTTATTTTTATTGAGTAATGCGGTGGAATTTATACATTACAGTCAACTTGTATTCTAATTGCCTTGAGAATACTTGTTTGTAGAGGAAAGTTGAACAAAACTTTAATTAGTCAATGCTGAAAATCTCCATTCAAGAAAAACCAAAACAAAAATCTTCAGGAATAATCAATAGTGTTTTTCTTGATCAACATCCCATCTTCAGGCAGGACAGTGACAGAACTCCCACTTCTGAATTGGAAAGTTGGGGTTCAAGTCGCATTCCCGACACTTAAGCAAAAAAATCAAGGCTGGTCTCCAATACAGTCCTAGTGGTAATGGTGGGGAGAGACAGCATGTATTGCATTGTTGGTGTTGCAGTCTTTCAGGTGAGCTGTTAAACTGAGATTGCCTGGTGGGCATAAAAAGTGTTCTGTTCAAATGTATCAATAGACAATAGGTGCAGTAGTAGGCCATTCTGCCCTTCGAGCCTGCACCACCATTCAATATGATCATGGCTGATCATCCTTAATCAGTATTCTGTTCCTGCCTTATCTCCATCACCCTTGATTCCACTATCCTTGAGAGCTCTATCCAACTCTTTCTTAAATGAATCCAGAAACTGGGTCTCCACTGCCCTCTGGGGCAGAGCATTCCACACAGCCACCACTCTCTGGGTGAAGACATTTCTCCTCATCTCTGTCCTAAAATGTCTACCCTGTATTTTTAAGCTGTGTCCTCTGGTTCAGCACTCACCCATCAGCGGAAACATGTTTCCTGCCTCCAGAGTGTCCAATCCTTTAATAATCTTATATGTCTCAATCAGATCCCCTCTCAGTCTTCTAAACTCAAGGGTATACAAGCCCAGTCGCTCCAGTCTTTTAGTGTAAGGCAATCCTGCCATTCCAGGAATTGACCTCGTGAACCTACGCTGCACTCTTTCAATAGCCAGAATGTCTTTCCTCAAATTTGGAGACCAGAACTGCACACAGTACTCCAGGTATGGTCTCACCAGGGCCCTGTACAGCTGCAGAAGAATCTCTTTGCTTCGATACTCAATCCCTCTTGTTATGAAGGCCTGCATGCTATTAGCCTTCTTCACTACCTGCTGTACCTGCATGCTTACCTTCATTGACTGGTGCACAAGAACACCCAGATCTCTCTACTGCCCCTTTACCTAAATTGATTCCATTTAGGTAGTAATCTGCCTTCCTGTTCTTGCCACCAAAGTGGATAACCGTACATTTAACCACATTAAACTGCATCTGTCATGCCTCTGCCCACTCACCTAACCTGTCCAGGTCACCCTGTAATCTCCTAATATCCTCATCACATTTCACCCTGACACCAAGCTTAGTATCATCAGCATATTTGCTAAGGTTATTACTAATACCATCTTCTATATCATTAACTTATTTTGTAAAAAGCTGCGATCCCAGTACTGATCCCTGCAGTAGCCCACTGGTCACTGTCTGCCATTCTGAAATGGAGCCATTTATCACTACTCTTTGTTTCCTGTCAGCCAACCAATTTTCAATCCAAGTTAGTACTTTGCCCCCAATACCATGCGCCCTAATTTTGCTCACTAAGGAGCAAACAACAGGAGCAGCATGTGGAATTTTGCTGTGTGCACACTGGCTGCTGTGTTTCCTGCAAAAGTGAGATCACAAAGGTATTTATTGGATACAAAGTGCTTTGGAGGTACAGTGAAATTAATTCAAGCTCCAGAGGGAGACTGACACCCTGAATAAAGTTGAGAATGAATGAGGTGAACTGCAGTTTTTGGGATCCGTGAATGATGTGTGACACAGCTTTCCATCCATTTCATTGGTGGAAGATTATGCCATATGGAGGTTTCAGAGCTGTGCCCACTGTTGTGTGCTTGAGGCAAATCAACTGACACTTGCATCAACTTTGGTTTTGCTCATCATTAGCCTGAAGTCTCCACAGTATATCAGTTCATCTGTGCTTTTGAGAATGGATCTCCAGCAAGTGTTCAACCATCAGAATTTTAGGTTAGCTCTTCCAGACTGTTAATAAACACTGAACATATGGACTAATCAAAGCCAACAGAACTAAGGCCCAATTCCAACAAATTTCATTTCTCTAGTGCCTTTAACTAGCAAAGACATCCCACAGTATCACTGCCAGTTCAAATGGTGAATGACAGGCCACATAAAGAGTCACAATCATTACAGCTTGGAAGGAGGTCATTCATCCTATTAGATCCATACTGATTCTCTCGAGTATTCTCCTGCTCCATAGATTTGCAAATTCCTTTCCTGCCAGCATGTATCGAATTCACTTCAGAAACATTTATCATCTCCATTTCCACTATCTTCACACGAGTACCAAATTCAAAGTCATAACTGCTTACTGTACAAAAATGTTTTATCTCAAATGCCTTTTGCATCTCTTGCCCAAAATCTGAAACTAAATTCTTAGTAGGATTTGAAAAGCAGATTTCCACAGCTTGGGGTTGGAGCAGCTGATGATATGGCTGCTAATTGTGTTTTGATCATTGAGAATGTGTATGAGGCCAGAACTAAAGGAATGCAGAGTTCTCAGAACGTTATGGTCTGGAGTTAGTCCAGTTTAGATTTAAGGTCATAAGAACAGAGAGCAGGAATATGCCATTTGGCTCCTCAAGCTTGCTTACCATTCAATAAAGTCATGGTGAATTTGATTGAGGTCTGAACTCCGTATTCGTGCTCGTTCCCAACAACTTTTAATTTTTCCAACATGCAAAGATTTGCTGCATTAAGCCTTGAATGTATTCAGTGATGCAGCCATTTTGGGGAAACAAACTCATAGGTCTAAAGGCCGTCTCTGGTTGACAAACATCATTGAATCCCTAATGTGGAAAGAGGCCATTTGACCACTGAGTCTGGACCAACGAACCACTCAGCCACTGTGCTGCCCCAAAAGTCCTCCTGCTCTTCTTAAATGGCAGGGCCAGTGTTTTTAAACTGTACCACCGGTTCTAGATTGCCAAGAGGAAGCACATTCTCAGTACCTAGCTTTGACAAGACCCCTCAGAATCTTACATGTTTCAATAGGATCACTTTTCATTCATCAGAACTCCATTGAGTGCAGACCCAACCTGCTCAACTATTCCTCGAATAAATCCCTTCAATCCAGGAGTCAGGTGAGTGAACCTTCTTTGAACTGCTTCTAATGGAAGTATATCCTTGTTTATATAAGAGCAAAACTGTACTTGGGAGCAGTCTCACCAATGCCCTTGTACAGCTGCAGCAAATACTCCCAATGTTTGTACTCCATTCCACTTGCAATAAAGACCAACATGTCATTTGCCTTCCGAAGTGCTTGCTGTCTGCGTGTGCAATTTTAGAAAGACACCCAAATCCTTTGTACAACCTACAGTCTCTCTCCATTTAAATCCTACTTTTCTATTTTATCTGACAAAGTAGACAACCTGTTTCCCACATTATATTCTACATTCCAAGCTTTTGCTCACCCATCTAACCTATCCATGTCACACAACAGACTTTGTATCTTTGCTGTATACTCAAGACTTTTAAACTAAGTTATGAATACACATTGCAAATTCAGTTGTTGAAATCCCAGTACTGATTCATTTGCCAATCCACTAAAATTTGCCGATCTGAAAATGGCCAATTTATCTTGTCTAAAAGCAACACGATGTGGATGTCACAGATCTGAAGGAAAAATAGAAAGTTATTGAGGAACTCAGCAGCTCTTGCACCATCAGTTCCAAAGAAAAATCAATTTTGGACCTGCAAGGTTAGTTCTATTTCTCTTGCAACCAGAACTGCTGGGTTTCTCCAACACTTTTGTTTTTATTTATCCTGATGCTCTGGGTATGATTTTTCTCATTTAAAAATTCATTGTGAGAGGAGGTGGGGGGGTGGGGTGGGGTGGGGGTCAGTGTATTAGGTAGTGAATAACTTGCCTTCTCCTCTTCTGAGAAAACTTAACCAATGAGCTTAAGGGGCAACTGGCAGAGCATAGTTAGATAACAGGCTTTGACAATGACATCCTGGGCTGACTGGGGCTGTTTGCTCATCAGAAGCTGGCAGTCTCTGGGCTTAAGAACTGCGAATCAAGGCCTTATTCTTATAGGATTCAGTAGGGAAGAGGTAAGTTTGTTTTCTTCTTCCCACAGTTGAAATGAGGGAGGATGGGAAGGGAAGGTGTTGCAATATCTTATGCCTGTGTGTGTGGTTCATAGGGAAAGAAGGGTTTTGAAAGGGCTGGAAAAAAAAGGTGGGAAACCAGCTCACTGTGAAGATAGATCTGATGACAGATAGTTGGCCAACAGTGAGTTGGAGGTCCTTGAGTGGATCACTTAAGGGCTCTAATAGTTGGCAAGATGAGAAGGGTGCACATGGACTTTCCTGACCAGAACATAGCAAGTAAGATGGTGACAAGGGAGTAACTTGCATGACTATTTCCCTTTCTTACTGCCTCTAGGAGGGAAAAAAATTACAGCTTCTATTTCTAAGACCATAAATAAACCAGAGCATTCAGCCCACTCTGCCATTAATGAGGGCATGGCTGACCTTCTGCATAAGTACCATTTTCCCTACACTATCCCCTATCCTTCTATGGTTTATAATCTGTACAAATCTATTAATTTCAGTCTTGAACATACCCAAGAATTGAGCCTCCAAAGCCCCTGTGGCAGGGAATTCCAAAGATTCATCAACATCTGAATCTCACTTCCACCATAAATGGCTTACCCCTTATTTGAGAATGTTTCCCCTGGTGAGATAGCCCCAGCCACGGGAAATGTCTTTTCTGCATCTACCCTGTTGAGTCCTGTAATAATTTTGTATCTTGAATGAGATCACTTTTCAATCTTCCAAATTCCAGAGAATAAACGCTGTTTATTTAACCCTTCCTCAGAAGGCAATCCCTCCACACCAGAAATTACTTTGGTGAACCTTTGTTGCACTCCCTCATTTATAAGTGTATCTTTCTGTTGGTAGGAAGACCAAAACTGCTCACAATATTCAAGTGTGATAGCTCCAAAGCTTCACATAACTTCAAAAAGATATCTTTACTCCTGTACTCAAATCATCTTGCAATTAAGGCCAACATACCATTTTCCTTCTTAATTGCTTACTGTACTTGTGTGTGAACTTTCAGTGACTCGTGGACAAGGATACTCAAGTCCTTCTGAGGATCAAAACTCTATACATGCAAATAATCATCCCCAACACCATGAGTTTTTTGAATCTAAAGATGAAACATTTTAGTTCAAGGTGAGGTCAGACCTGAATGTTAGTGAGCTCGGAGAGTTGAAAACAGAACATAATAAGTTTCTTTCCTCTGTAGAACATGCAACCCATGATTCATCACAGAATCTGACTTGGTCAAATGACCTGAGAAAACATATAAAGAAAGCATTATGTTACAATTATATTTTGTGGATTGGTTATTTTTGAAGAGGTCAATAAAAAACATTGATTCTTTTTTAAATGCATGGTATGCACATATATTGTGTAACTTCATCTTTACTGGAACCTCCTGTGCAGGTTTATGACTGTGAGGTTCCAGAATCTGCTTTGGATATAGTTTTGGATCACTGGTGACCAGCCTACTGAAGGAAAGGAGATCCCAGCTTAGCTCTCCTGTTTCTGGGGGGGGAAAAAATCAACAGTCCAATATGAAACCTGGTGGCCCTCTTGAAAACCAAAATCTTCAGTTATTGCATTTCTTTGAGATTCTACATTTATAAAAATCCCAGAGACAACTGCCTATGTTTGGTATTATCTGCAACATATGACAGTATATTGGACCAACAATCATCTGAATATTCCGTATCTTATCCCTTTTATCTTCAAAACTCTTTGACCAGAAAGTGTTAATTTTTCTGAAGTGAATCTCTTCCGGTATCGTGTGTGTTTCTTCATTCAAGTGGGGGAATTTAGAAATTTATATGTTTATATTTCAAATTGTGTATCAATTAGCTTTACATCTTTGCTAAATAAATCCCATTTTCACAATAAACAAATCATTTTATTATTAATTGAAGAAAGATGGTTGATGGATCTTTTTATTGTAAGCCTAATATAGAAAAAATGATTGAAATGGCTCTACTGTTAATTGGTTGATATATTGAAATTTATGCTGTGGTCAGTGACATAGTGGGTCTAAAGAGAGATACAGTTACATCTCCAACCTTAGCTAGAACATTTGTCAATCTGATCGTTTCTCTCAACATTAACCCCTCAATGCTGTAGCACATCATTCAGTGGTGACCTATTGCACTTCACTCAGTCAACAGATCCATTATCTCAACAGTAATCAGTATGAGAAAGGACAGAAAAGTAGAATTGAGGATTATTAAATCAGCATGATCTCACTGAATGATAAAGCAGACTCAATGGCCTACTTTTGTGTCCTATAGAACAGGAAGGACTGGGATTTATATTCTATTTCACTGCAAGGTGAGCAATTTGCCAATCATTTGTGTGTTGTATATCTCCTGAGGCCAAATCCTCTCCAGAATGAGCAGTTTTGGGGGATCGAATGGTCTACTCCTATTCCTATGGTTTTACTGAGCACCTCATCCAGGCCAACATTCCCAGTATTCCCACTGAAATGGGTGCCATCTTACGAAGACGGATGTGTTCGCTTAGGTAGATGTAAGGAGGACTCCAGAGCATTTATCAAAGAAAAGCAACAGACTTTAGCCAAGTGTCCCATCCAATTTTATTTCTCAAGCAACATCATTAAAAACATAGTTAAAAACCACACACCAGGTTATAGTCCAACAGGTTTAATTGGAAGCACACTGGCTTTCGGACCACCGCCTCCTTCATCAGGTGATTGTGGAGGACACAATTGTAAGGCACAGAATTTAGAGCAAAAAATTTACTGTGTGATGTAACTGAAATTATACATTGAAAAATACCTTGATTGTCTATTGCATCTTTCATCTATTTGAATACCATGATAGTTTCACTTCTTTCATGTGTAAATCACAAAACCTTTTTAAAAAAGTTGTATTCTCAGGATAACTGTAACAAATGGTGTTAGCTAGACAATATGTTGAAGGTGTTAGCCCCGTGTTCTCTGTCTATGCCTTGATGTTTAGATTGATTCTAATCTCAAAAGTGAGATAACAGAGCTTTACATGAATTCATGCAGTTTTTGAGCAAAGTACAATGTAACTCTGCAAGTACAAATTCATCCCACAAAATATGTGTGCTCATGTGGCTCTTTGTGTCTGTCTGTGTCTGTCAATCTAAACATCAAGGCATAGACAGAGAACACAGGGGGGTAACAACTTCAACATATTGTCTAGCTAACACCAAATGTTACAGTTAACCTGAGAATGCAACTTTTAAAAAAAGGTTTTGTGATTTACACATGAAAGAAGTGAAACTATCATGGCATTCAAACAGATGAAAGACTCAACAGACAATCAAGGTATTTTCCTATGTATAATTTCAGTTACATCACACAGTAAATTTTTGCGATAAATTCTGTGCCTTGCAATTGTGTCCTCCACAATCACCTGACGGAGAGGCGCTCCAAAAGCTGGTGTGCTTCCAATTAAAACTGTTGGACTATAATCTGGTGTTGTGTGATTTTTAACTTTGTACATCCCAGTCCAATACCAGCATCTCCAAATCATTAAAAACACATTGTCTGGTCCCATAGAGGTAACTAAAAATAAACATGGCACAGATATAACTATTGCAACTTCCTTTCAATTAAAGCACGGAGACCAATTTCAATGCAATGAAAGGTCAATTGGAGGATTGATATCTGAATATACTCCATAAACTAGCATGGTCAATACCTGGAATGAGTTGAGTGTGGGGTGTCGGAAAAGCACAGGAGATACGTTTTGTGCAAAAACACTTAATCAGGAATGAGGCTCTGAGCCAAGGGAGTGGAGAGATAAAAGGGAGGGGTGGGGCTGGGGGAAGGTGCCTGAGATTGTGATAGGTAGATGAAGGTGAGGGTAGTGGTGATAGAGGGTGGAGCAGATAGGTGGAAAGGAAGATTGACAGGTAAGACAGTTCATGAGGGCAGTGTCGAGTTGAACGGTTAGAACTGGGATGGGGGGGGGGGGGGGGAGAAATGAGGAAACTGGTGAAATCCATATTGATGCCTTGGGGTTGTGGGGTCCCGAAGCAGAAGATGAGGCATTCTTTCTCCAGGGTCTGGTGGTTAGGGAGTGGCAATGGAGCAGGCCTTCAGAGAACATCTCTGGGACACACGCACCAACTAACCTCACCGCCCCATAGCTGAACACTTCAACTCCTCTTCCCACTCCACCAAGGATATGCAAGTCCTGGGCCTCCTCATCACTAACCACCTAACGCCTGGAGGAAGATCACCTCATCTTCTGCCTCAGCACCCTCCAACCCACAACATCAATATAGATTTCATTAGTTTCCTCATTCATCCTCCCCATCTCAGTTCCACTCTTCCAATTAAGCACCGCCCTAACCTGTCCATTTTCCTTCCCACCTGTCCGCTCCATCCTCCTCTCCAACCTATCACCTCCCCGCCCCCTCCACCACCCCCCCCCCCCTCCAACATTTCCCATTCATCTCTCCATTACCTCAGCTCACAGCCTCATTCCTGATGAAGGGCTTTCGCCCAAACGTCGATTCTCCTGCTTCTCGGATGCTGCCTGACCTGCTGTGCTTTTCCAGCATCACACTCTTGACTCTAATCTCCAGCATCTGCAGTTCTCACTTTCTCCCAATATTTGAAATGAATTGGGTGTGAAAATGCTAAGATTTACTTAAGGACCAGTTGGTTGCTGCAATGAAAAGAATGGGGAATGAAAGATAGAACTCCTGGAAATACTGAATTAAGAGGGACTAAATAGCCACTTTTGATCAAGAAATTATATGTTCTGCTGACACTGGTTGTGAAAAAGGTTGAGCACACTGGGAACAGGCTCAGGAAGGGTTAAAAGGCTTGGATGCGCTCTGCAGAATGCCAAACCAGTCCCATTGCTGAACCTGCTGTGGAGCATGGTAGCGGAGGAGATGGTTCAAAGCACTGCTCAAAGTGCTGTCTCTTTGTTCCTCCAGCACAGTATAATTATACCTGTCTCACACTCCTGCCTGCAGCTGAAGGGCTGAAATTACTAGTTGAAGCAAAGCTCTGGATTTGTTCGTCAGCCGCAGAACGCCCGCTGGAACATTACACAGTGAAGGGAAAAAAAAATTTGCCTGTGGCACTAGAGATATTTTATTAACCCCTAACACTGTGAAACTAATTTTACAATGCATTGTACGTGGATTTCTGCAGAACGTTTCCACAGCAACACCTTCACTCACTTGTTCATGGTTTCCATAGAAACACAACCAGCTCCTTGTTCGTGTGGACAAAGGGACCAATTTTCTCTCTGTTGTTTCATCCTTTCAGCTGCTCAGGAATCTAAATGTGACTTGAAGTCTTTCCTCCATCATCACTAAGCCATCAATCCCGGGCATAATGCTATCCCATGTGGGACTACCGCAACCACTGAAGCTAATAATCACAGCTCAGTTGCTGTTCTCTTCCTGCTCTCAAGTTAAACCAATTGAACCACCAGCAATTATACCTGGGTCCAAAATTTAAAATTTGTTCTTGGTATGTTACGTTAGTATTAAGACCAGACCTTCACTAATTGCCCCTCGAGAAGGTACTGGTTGGCTGCCTCCTTGAACTGCTACAGTCTTCCTTGTATAAGAAGACCCACAGTCCTGTTAGGAAAGGAGATCCAGGATTTTGACCTAGTGACATTGAAGGAACAACAATATATTTCCAAGTCAGGATGTTGAGTGACTTGGAGGGGAACTTGCAGCTTGTGGTGTTCCCATACATCTGCTGTCCTTGGCATTCTAGAGGGAGAGGTAATGGTTTGGAAGGTGCTGTCAAAGGATCTTTGGCAGGAAGCTCGCAGATTTTCTAGATTGTAATACACACTGGTGCCATTATGCTTCAGTGTTAAAATGGAATAATGTTCCGGGGTGGTTGGGATGCTGATCAAGTGGATATTATTATGTTTATTTTCAATGAATATAATGGGAAGATGTTCAGGCTATTCATATATCTCCTCAGAGACATCCACAATTCTTTTTAACTAATTAGTCACTCTTTCCTTCAAAAATGTGTTTTAAATCACTTGAAAGAAACATGGGTGTTTTTTCGAATCTAGTCAGTGCTGTAATTCAACAACTAGCTGGGTTCATACTTTACATTATTTATTGGGTGATTGCAATGAATAATAGTGAGGATACTGTGATATAGGTACATGAAAGTTCTTTTGGGGTTGGGGGGGGCGATGGTGGGAAGTGTGTTTGTGTATGCTGCATGTGAGGTGTAAGTGAATGTGTAACTATGGGATGAGTGAGATAATACACATTGCCTCCTATGTAAACATCAAGGTGGTAGATGAAAGCTTCAATCATTTTGAAATCATCTATTCCAAATTAACAGTAATTTGTGAACTGAATCCTGTACTCCCCAGTAAAGGGTTTAACACTTCATTTAATTGGAAAAGCCATTCGAATGTGGCCTTGTTAAAGATACCTTTTGATCTTGACTATGAATGAGCAAAGTGTGCAGGAGGTTGGAAATTAGTCCACCATGTATGTAAATATAGAGGATTTGGTCCAACCTGGTCTTTTCAAAGCCCACAGCCTTCACTACCTGAGAGGATATTGGCTACAGGGGCATGGGATTACCTTCAGTTTCAAGGACCTCTCTCAGTCACTCACCATCCCCATCTGGTCTGTGGCACCTAGATATTTTATTAACCCATAAGGCATTGAAAGCAAATTATACAATGCTTTGTATTTCAATTTCTACAGAATGTTTCCATGGTAACACCTTTACTCACTTGTTCACTGTTTCCATAGAAACACTTCCAGCTCCTTGTTCATGTGTATAAAAAGAACAACATTCTCTCCCTCTCATTTCATGCTTAGAGATGCTCAGGAATCTAAATGTGACAGGGATCCTTTGCTCCAGTACTTCCCTATCATTGCTGCCAAACTCTAGGCACCATGTTCTGTGTGGGACTTTTGAGATAGCCATTTTGGGCACTGAGGCAAAGAGTCACAGCCCAGTTACCATCCTCTTCTCTCTTTTGACTGAGACCAACTGATTGACCTGCAATTGAACCTGGACCCTTGTATGACTTGGTACACCAGCAAGCCTCTTGCTCACTGGGGTTGCTGCATTTGAGTCTGTTTATTGTATACATATTTGTAGTGGCCCCTCTAAAATATACAATATTTTTATAAATGAATCCTTCTTTCTCTCAAAAGAAAATTACTTGAAAGAGAACAAAAAAGGGATTTTGTTCCAAAGCTGGCCACTATCTAATTTGACCAATTAGTTGGATTTACATCAAACAATTGTGCACTGAGCTAGTGAATTATAGCAAGGCTACTGTGCATATGGATACATATAACTGTGTGTGTGGGGAAGTATATACCTGTGGGGTTTGTTTTGTACGTATGGCTGAGACAACGTCATGCTTCCTGCACAAACACCAAAATTAATCAATTTGAAGTCACCTATTAGCAAGCAATTTGTGAAATAAATACAAATATTCAGTGTTCATCAACAGAGAATCTAGCTCTTCATTTAACTGTTACATACCTTAGCATGAGGTGCCTTTCACCGGATGTGGGTACCTGGGACGTAATAGAGTAAGCAGATTCTGTAAGAGGCTGAGAAATGGTCTGCTACCTAAATAAGTATCTAAACCTCAGTAGCGAAGCCCTTCAAGCTCTCTTGAAAGCCAAGTGATTAAGGTCAATGCCTAGCATGGTTTTGAAAGGCCATCAGTTCAGGTGGATGGAGATCTGCTGCAATTGGTCTCAATATCCTTAGACTAAGATTCCTGATCACTGACTCAAAGACTCTGTCTATGAGAGCCAAACCAGGATCTATTTGTCCGAATGATTAACTACTGTGTCAGTCAATGTCACTGGGAGAAGTGTTGATCTTGTCATTATTTTTACAGTATCATAAAACCTTTGCAAAGTTTATGTCAAAGATTTAGAATTTTATAGCAACTTTCACACTATCCGGACATTCTAAAGTTTATTTTCATAACCACGGCCAGAATTTCTGAACTGTTGTAACACAGGAAATAAGGCAGTCAATTTGTGCAAAGCAAGTTCCCAAAACAGCGATGTGACAACGACCAGATCATCTCTTTTTAATAACCCTGATTGAGGGATAAATATCGGCCAAGACATCAGGGAGAACTACACTGCTCTTCTTAGTAATGAATGCTTTTATGTCTACTCAGAGGACAGATAGGATTTTGGTTCAAAGTCTCCTCTGAAAGGCATCGTTTTTGACATTACTTAAACTGCATGTCTGAAGTTTGACAATACATACAAGAAATTAGGAATGTCATTGGAAATCATCTGGTACTCCTATCATTATCCCTGCTCCCATCCCTGACCACAGCACACACTGTAGACATAGTGTGTGTCAATCTTCAGGATGCACTAATAACTCGCCTAGCCAACTCCACATCCATGACCTTCACCTTCACAGGAACAAGGAGACATCACCACTTCAAAAGTTTCCCTATGCATCGCAAAATCTCCCAATCTTGGACATACATTGCCTGCTGTTCATTCATCATTGCTGGGCCAAAATCCTGAAGATCCCTCACTAAGACTCCTGTGGGAGCATCATTACTACCACCTCTGTAGGCAGTAGTGGTTCACCAATAAGGCATATGAGCATCTTCTCATGGGCACCTAGAGAAGGGCATTTGAGCAACAAATGCCAACCTTCCAACAATGCACAAAACCATCTGAGTGAATAAATAAAATCTGTATATGACTGCTGGATGACTGGCTGCTGTGAGGGATTCTAAAGAAGTTGCCATGACATTTCTGCATCTTACACACACAGTATTCAGAAAGCAGGAAGAACTGGCGGCCTTGCTGTTGAGTGTTGTTTTATTTCCCTTCTTGATTCCAGAGAACAGACAACATGGGGACTATAATTATGGGTCTTTGCCACCACGGGAAAGCTTGGCTGCTCCCCAGATGCTGTGAATTTGAGGTGCTTGTCTCAGAGGTGGGAGGCAGCAGATATTTTAATTATGGGGCTCTTTGAGGAAGGACAGCTCCTGGGAAGATGTGAATTGAGGGACAAGGCTGTGCAGAGGTGGGAAGCAGCAGGAGGAGTGGCTGCTGAAGCAGATTCCATTGTACTTGTCATGAACTGTAGCTGGGGACAGAAGAGAGCAAGAGACCGAAAAAGCAACAAATAGAAACAAAACAAGAGAAACACAGTGAAAGCAGAAATGAGAAAGACACAGAAAGTGAGAGATGCAGAAGAGCTAGAGACTGAGGCAAGGAATTGATAGAGACAGTGGAAAAAGGCAGACAGAAATACACATGGTGTGTGTGTGTGAGTGTGAGTGACAGAGAGAGAGAAAATGGCACAAAAAATAGAGAGGTAGACTCAGAGATATTGACAGAGACAGGGAAAGAAAAAGAAAGACAGAACAGAGAAAAGCAAGAAAGAGAAAAACGGATCAAGAGTAATAGAATGAAGCACAGAGTGAGAGAAAAAAAGTAGACAAGAGGGCAATACAAACAGAAATAGATTTCAAGAGAGACAAGCAGCAGAAATAGAGAAAGACAGGGAGACATACAGCGAGTGAGCAAGCGAGAGAGAGAGAGAGACAGAGAAAGAGACATAGGCAGCAACAGAGGAGATATAGCCAGATAGCCAGAATTACCAACACTGCAATAGAGTATGAGGAAGGAGATAGAAGGCGACATTTTCAAGCTGTGCTCACAGTTGGCATGAGTTGGTGGGTGGTCTGCAGAATCTGTTCAAAGCAATGGTTGGGAGAGCCAAACTATTTTCAGATTCAGCCTTATTTGAATTCAGCTGATATGTTGTGGGGAGCAGTGGGAGGCAACGGCAGCTCAGTACACTGGTTTAGGAAGTCTGAAATTTACAATACACTTGCAGCACAGAAACAGGCAGTTTGACTGGCGTTTATGCTTCAAGCCTTCTCCCAACATAACCATCTCACCTGTCAGATACTCACTTCCCCCTTCATGGATCTATCTAGCTTCCCCTTCAAAGCATAATAAAGACATCCCCTTAATCCTTTTAAAGTTAGTTTCTAAAGGGATGGCTAGCAAGTTGTGTTGTATAGGTATAAGAGTCTAAACGGGTTCACACTGAGGAGTGCTATCTGTAATGATGATATCATATAGACTTGTGCACAGAACAACTTCGGGTCATGAAAGAATGAACCCTAACACCAGATCCTCTTTACAGTCTCTGTACCAATCATTTTAATGTTACATTCACTAGTTGCTAACATGCTACAAACTACTTCTTGTTCAATATGAGAGCTTTCTCTAGTTAGACCAGCGAGTAGTTTAAGTGACTGCATAACTGGACCGATTAGGTCTGGAGATCCTTGTTTTTAAAGAGGATGGTGGCAGCAAACCATAAGATTAGAGCAGACCTGGTTTCATTACGACATATAAAATGATGAGCAGTGGTGAAATTTAATTTCACTGCTTCATAAAACATGGTGAGCAGTGGTGAGGACTTAATTTCACTGCCTTCAATTACATGCTGGGAGCAGTGAGCAATTTTGAGCTGCATACCTCAGGAAAGATGTACTGGCCTTGGAGCAGGTCCACAGGAAGTTAATAAAAATGACCCTAGAAATGAAAGGCTTAACATTTGAGGAATGTTGAGAACTCTAGGACTACACTTGATGGTGTTGAGGATATAGGAGAATTTGATTGAAACTTTTAGAACACTAAACAGCCTTGATAGCATGCATGTTAGGAAAATTTTTCGATTGTCAGGAGAGACAAGGATATGGGAGCACAGCCTTAAAAGGAAGACCTTTTAGAACAGAGTTAAGGAGAAGCTTCTTTGGCCAAAGAGCCATGAATCTGTGGAATTCATGGCTACAGAAGGCTGTGGACGTCATGTCATTGAGTATATTTCAGAGATAAATATATTCTTCATTGCCAAGGGGATCAAAGGTTACAGGGAGAAACTTACAGAAAGATGGGAACTTACAGAAACTTTGGGAAAGATACCTGCTGCAGGAAGAGAGTTAGCAACTATCCTAGAGTAGGGCCACGCGCAACTCCAAAGGAGAAACAGACTAATGCATGACAGTGGTGTGTAGATTTCCTGAGTTGCATTACTTCTACTGAGTGTGTGGACATGGACTTTCTAAGTCTCTATGACTTGTCAGATGTACTTTAATCAAAGGAATATTTTACTTCTAAAGGCATTCAGATGGTGACTGAAACAGAAATCACAGATCAATCCTAACAGGGGAAGATCAAACTCAGCACAGAGGATCAGCAAAATCCATTCAGTTCTTAAGATACAGAGCCATTAAAGATACATGCAATAGATCAGCACACTGAGTAGGATAGGTACCAGTCCTTGTCAGTGCTGTGGAGCCAAGAAGCCTCAGAGGCACAGACAGTGCCCAGCTATTATAAGTAAATGCTCTATTTAAAACACAAAGATGACTTACAGAAATCTTACCAAGATAGGACCCAGTTACAGAGAAACAAAGATTCAAATAATTGCTCACACAGAAGTCGTTGACAACAGAAGAGAAATGAGAAACATTCCGAGGGAAAAATAAGTAATGAAGAACTTATCTTTTAAAGAGGATATTTATGTCAATGGTCATCTCATAAATTTAGAGACTGGGACAAGTGTTACTACAGAATCAGATAATACATCATGATGCAGGAAAAACTGTTCAAGCTGTCAACATTGCAACTGCATGGTCCAGGAAGCATGATACTTAATATGAAAGGTATGGTATAAGCAACTCTCCAGGGTAAGGAATGCCAAATAGTAAGAAATATATACATTCATTATAAATCAAGAATTTTCACTCGAATATGAATGTATGTCTTGCTCTCAATTTTCTTCAAATTGTGGAAGAGTTAAAAAGCAGGAAACATCTGATTCAGGAGTAACCAGCCATAGAATAGTAAGCCAAGAGCAGCCTGTTAAGTAACAGCTGGTTGTGGAACAACCAACAGAGGATTTAATTGGGCTCCTGAGACTCTTGGAACCCAAATAGAAGACAAAATCTACTGAGATTTGCTATGTTAGCATAAGGAATCGATTTCGTTTTGTTAGCAAGACAGAAACTAGTGACTGTACTGGATTGGCAAAAATGTTTTCCACTGCTACCAACACAGAAAAGAATCCAAATTTTAAGAATCAATAAAATTTGCATGGAAACATGAGCAATCAAATAGCTAATGAACCGTATACCCTATTTAAGTTAAACAATGAAGCTATAACTGACGTATCTAAAGTGAGACTCAGATTGGTGAACAAATACGAGTGACAGATTTCAGTCTGATGTTGAATTCTGAGTTGACTTGGATTACACAAGTTCAAGCAGAGAATTTCATTTCCTTATCTTCCTAGGAAGAATCCTTAGCAACAGGGACAGAGATCATGCCAAGTAAGAAGCAATTTTCAAACATGCAACTGAGGAAGGGAACATGTTGATTTCATCAATAATGCAATTGCTAAGTTCAAATGAGAGAGTCCAAGCCAAATCAACAAACTGAAGGAAAATGTTTACATGCTTCAGTACAAATTTACCAGTAGATTAAGAATACAATCTGTTGATGTGGTGCATGCAATTACATGTAAGATACCACTGAGAAGGTATGAGCAACAATCTGAGATACTGTGAAGAAACAATCGCTTTATCGGAGATCTGGAATATTGAAAAGAAGAAATTGCTTGTTTCAGCAGGGCAGCCATACTCCACAATGGAAATCCCTGAGATTGCAAAACAGAAATTGCCTGTTTTCAGTAGGGAAAATGTTCAGGAAAAGTATGCAAGTCATTTGGCTTCAACAAAGACACTTAACAATCTATCAAGTGTGTAGAGAAATCTCATCAGTGAAACCTTTAGATCACCTCAAGTCAAGACAGACTGGAGGGAACCACAGCACAGGAACTCAAAGGAGGAAGACCTGACATTATGGGGAGAAAATGTGCAGAATTTTGCAACACAAAGGGACTTGTGCATGAAACACAAAGTTATACACAAGGTAATCAGGAAGACCAATGGAATGTTGGCCCTTATTTCAAGGGGGTTGGAGTGTAAGAATAGAAAAAATGCTGGTGAGACCACATCTGGAGAACTGTGAGCAGTTCTGATTGCCTTATTTATGAAAAAATATTATTTAATTGAAGGCAGTTCAAAGAAAGTTCACTAGGATGATCCCTGGCATGGAGGGATTGACTTATGAACAAAGGCGAAACAGGTTGGAACTCTCCTTCCTGGAATATAGATGAATGAGAGGTAATCTCATTGAAACATATGGGATTCTTAAAGGACTTGTCAGGACAAATTCTGAAGAATGCTCCCCTCACTGGAAAGTCTAAGACAAAAGGACATAGCCTCAGAATTAAGGAGTGCCAACGTAAGACTGAGATGAGGTTTCTTTTCCTCTGAGAGGGTTGAGAGTTTATTGAACTACTTGCCACAGTCGGTTGTGGAGATGGAATCCTTGTGTATATTTCATGCTGAGATGAAAAGATTATTAGAGGAATAAAGGGTTATGAGAAAGAACAGGAAAGTGAATGTGAGAAATGTTGGAGCAGCCATGATCCTATTAAATGATGGAGCAAGCTTGAAATTCTTAAGTCTAGTCCTGTTCCTACTTTTTAGGGTTTTATGGTCTTCTTACGGTCTTATAGCCCCTGTAACAAGATCTCTCATATTAATGTAACTTGTAACTAGCTGCGAACATTCAATAAGCTACTTCTTGTTCAGTGCAAGGGCCTCTTTTAGTTAGACCAGGAAGGGATTTTCTTCTACCGCATTAGATAAAGTAGGATCTATTGTGTCCTACAGTTAAAGAGGATGGTGAAAGCAAACCTGCCACTTGATAACATGCAGATTTGTTTTCACCACATGTACAAGCAATGGTGGGATTTCATTTAAACCGGCTCTTAGAACAAGTTGGCAGTATGGAAGAGTAGTTGAATAAAAGGGTGTTAAGAGTGTTACAATGAAATGTAGTTAGTCAAATAAAAGCCAAGTACTGCAGATGACATAAAAATAAAATGTTGGAGAAACTCAGCAGGTCTGGTGGCATCTGTGGAGAGAGAAACAAAGTTAACAATTACAGTCCAGTGACCCTCCGTTAGATTACACAACTACTTCTGACAGTTCTGAAGAATTCATTCTGGACTCAAAACATTAACTCTATTTGTCATCTACAAAGATGCTGCTAGATCTGCTGAGTTTCTCCAGCAGTTTTTGTTTTATTTAAATGCTAATCCCCGTTGCAGACTGCAGGGGACACGACAGCCAATTTGGACAACAAGCTCCTACAAACAGCATGGAGTAATGATTGGATAATCTGGATTTTTTTGTGATATTGATCGAAGAATAAAGCATTGACTGGGGCACGGGTGGTAATTCCCCCAAATCCTCCTTCGGAATAGCACGGTGAGATATCTTACTTTCATCCAAGCAGGCTGATATGGCCTCGGTTTAACATGGAACTGTAGAATTACTATAGCAGAGGACAAGTCCATTCAACCTATGGAGTATGTTCAGCAATTGCAATTCACAGTCATCTTGTCTAAATTGCAGCATTTTCTGGTAGTGTAGTACGACGTCTGTGTTGCACTACTGAGTCAGCATAGATTTTTGCACTTTTCCCCCAGATTAAGAGTTGAAACAAGAGCCTTTGTGATTCAGAAACATGAGTGCAAGCAGCAGAAGCATTGCTGACAATCCCAGGAGACGACCAAGAGTGGAAATTCATTAGGCTGGGAGATCTTGTGAAGCCAACAAAAGACATTCTTTTAATCCAGGTGTTCACTTGTGATCAACTTTAAAAATGATTGGTTTACTCACTTAGGCTTGACATTGTTTTATCTATAACAACACACACTCCATTTGTATCTAAAAATTGTAACTGGGGATGCTTACAACATCTCTTTGCTCCTCTCGTACAGGAGTTCAAATGTAAGGCCTGATTGATAATTTAATCAGGCAAGGCTTTGGCATTAAATCGATGTCCATAAGATACTCTGTCAGGTGCCCACTTGTCAGGTGAAAAATGAAAATAGCAACTGAAACTAGCACCCAGAAAAAGGGGAGAGTGAAACAATGGAAAGAAGTGACAGAAGCCTAAATGGCAAGTAGAAAATCACCGTTGTCAGCAATCACAAGCTAATGAGAATTATCGTCTCGCTCCGAAATTTCATGTTACTGGTCATGGATTTTGTGGGTCCTTGTGTGTCTGATAAGCCCAATCCTAGAGCCACATCTCAGACCACACATTTGGCAGGAGTTTCTGTGAAGTAGAAACAGTTCTTGGTCTTGAGGTCATTGGCATTCCTTTCTCTGATTCTTTTTTCCCTATTTAATCTTGAGTATGGGCATTCTCAAAGAATTGTGTCCCTTCGTACACAAGCTTCTTCCAAGCTGGTTTCTTCTGAACGACATCACACAAGTATTCTTCCCCCTGGATTGCCACTGAGAGCTTGAGGACAAACAGAAACAATGAACAATTCCACTTGACATTGATTAACTGTAGTTTCAGATAATGAATGTGCGTGAACCCAAATTCCTGTTTCACATGAAGAGAAATTAATTGGTGTATTTTTAGAAAAACACATGTCATTAGGAAATGACCCTCCTGTAAAATTCCTGAATGGATCCCAATACATGTTCAAAATCACTTTCAAAACCTGCACTGAGTTCAGCTACAATTGTCTAAATTATACCTGTTTGTAGTGCTCATATCCTGTCTTTTATAAAACTCAACCCTCCTCCACATACGCACACACACCTCCTCCACACAATTGAGCACAGCTCTGCACAACCTGCCTGCTTGCAATCAACTGAATCCATGTGATAGTGGGTGATTAAGTGAATAAGAAAGTGGGAATAATTTGTTACAAGGGGTCGGCGTATGGCAGCTGCTCTGTCAGACGAATCCTCCTACTTGTTTCCAATTTTTGCGGGGGGGGGGGGGGGGGGGTAATGTCATTTCCTCTTAGATGCAGCAGTTATATTTTTGATTTTAATCAAACTGAACCTGAGTTCACCTTCAGGAATAAACAATGATCAAATTGCACTGGGTTCAGCCCTTGAATCAGAGACCTATTTATTTGTGGGTGGGTGGGAGAACTGACAACACAATTGCATT
The DNA here is from genome assembly GCF_020745735.1 of Hemiscyllium ocellatum. Taxonomy (NCBI): domain Eukaryota; kingdom Metazoa; phylum Chordata; class Chondrichthyes; order Orectolobiformes; family Hemiscylliidae; genus Hemiscyllium; species Hemiscyllium ocellatum. The sequence continues at coordinate 17,929,585 of NC_083433.1, forward strand.
AGTAATCTCACTGGCTGAGATTTCCATATGTTGAGGGCAGAACCAAAATCCTGAGATAGAGGTTCCAATTGGAAATGCTGTAAAACAGACCTGGAATAATGTACAATGACGAAAACAGACAGATGATGGCAGCACTGAGTTCCATATATCTCCAATCCATGCCTCGAGATATTACAAAACACACACACACACTCACTCACTATACACACACACACACACACAAAAACCTCCACCCCAGACAGACCCACACACACAGACAGATGAAGATCCACATGCACACATATATTTTGTGGGGTGAATTTGTACTTGCAGAGTTACATTGTACTTTGCTCAAAAATTGCATGCATTCATGTAGAACCCTGAGCTCAAAAACTGCATGAATTTATGTAAAACTCTGTTATCTCACTTTTTAGATTAGAATCAATCTAAACATCATGGTATAGACAGAGAACACAGGGGGCCAACACCTTCAACATATTGTCCAGCTATCACCATTGTTAACAGCTAACCTGAGAATGCAACTTTAAAAAAAAGTTTTGTGATTTACACATGAAAGAAGTGAAACTATCACTGTATTCTAACAGATGAAAGGCTTAACAGACCATCAATTTTTCAATGTATAATTTCAGTTACATCACACTGTAAATTTTTGCTATAAATTCTGTGTACAGTCGAGCTCTCCACTATCACCTGATGAAGGAGCGTCGCTCCGAAAACTAGTTGGACTATAACCTGGTGTTGTGTGATTTTTAACTTTATACACCCCAGTCCAACACCGGCATCTCCAATCAAGATATTAGGCAAGGTTGAAAGACTTGGAGCAACACTCTTCTTCAACCAATGAATAAACTACCCTTTGTGACAGTTTTAATTGTGAAAACTTTCACATCTGTGGTTTACAGTGCAGTTCATCAGCAGCATTCAAAGATGAATGACTTAAAAGAATGTTGACATTTCACCAGGAGGTTTTCTTTCCCAGTGGGGTCAAAATACTGTGGTACTTAGAGAATGCATTGCTTCTACTAGCCTTCCATTTTGAAGTGTGCCAGATGAATCTGACCCACTGTGTGTCATTTGCAAATTCTCCTGGCTTTTCCCCCATTGTGGTAATTGGATTGTTGTGCCTCAGTGAATGTTTAAGAACTGGAATTCAATAGCCTATGAGTGTGGTGGAGCCAGGTTCAATCTGAGTCTTCAAAAGGGATAATTAACTGAAACAAAAGGGAAAAGAAATGCAAGACTATGAAGGAAAAGACATGGCAGCTCCTACAGGTGAGTTGCTCTTGGAGAGAGTTGGTTACAGATCTGATGGGCAAATGGCCTTTTTCAGTACTGTTATCATTCTGTGATTTCTGTGTAGTGTTCAGGACTGTGGGAATGGGGAAAGCAATGGAACACTTGAAGAATTTATCTGTATTTTGTAAAAGCATAGGTTTTACAGATATACAGGTTCCCGGTGAAGAATCTGACAGAATGATTCCCCCCCCAGAATACCTTAATATTTACAGCAAGCCCAACATAAGTAACAGTATAGTTGTGTATTGGGAATATCACCGGGATCATAATTCAGATCCCCAGGCCAAGCTATGTGGGCTCTGTCGTCAATACTTTATGGCAGCCAGTGGAATTTAAATTCAATTAATAAGGTGTGGAATTGAAAGTCAGTTTCAGCATTGGTGACTTGGAGGGTGTGGAGTGCTTTATTTCCCTCTCCAACTCTATTTTGTATAAGCTTATCTGATTCATTAATGTCCTTTCGGGAAGAAAATCTGCTGATCTTATCCAATCTGGCCTTTAACTCCAGACTGACATTGTGGTTGACTTTGAAATAACTGAGGGATGGGCAATAAGTGCTGACTTTGCTAACAAAGCCTCCATCCCATGCAAGGGGTGGCACAGTGGTTAGCACTGCTGCCTCACAGCACCAGGGTCCCAGATTCAGTTCCAGCCTTGGGCGACTGCCTGTATGGAGTTTGCACATTCTCCCAGTGTCTGCGTGGATATCCTCCCACATTTCAAAGATGTGCAGGTGAATTGGCTATGCTAAATTGTCCATAGTTGTTAGGTGCATTAGTCTGGGGATGAGTTACTCTTCGGAGGGTCGGTGTGGACTTGTTGGGCCTTAGGGCCTGTAGGGAATCTAATCTAAGATCTTAAAACTTTTTCAGAGTGATTGGATGTTCTGTGGTTAACACCACACAGTTTGTAGCACTGCCAGAGTATACTCTGTACAATTCTGGTCCTACTATAGGATGTTGTTAAACTAGAAAGTATTAGAAAAAAATCACAAGATTGTTGTGGGGACTGGAAGTTTTGTTATAAGGGTAGGCTGGATAGGCTGGGACCTTTTCCCCTGAAGTATTAGAGGCTGAGGACTGACCTTATACAGGTTTATAATATCATGATAGACACAAATAAGATGAATAGTGAAAGATCTTTTTCCACGGTGGAAGGGTGCAAACCTACAGGGCATAGGTTTAGGGTGAGAGGAGAAATATTTAAAAGGGTCCTAGGGGCAACACAGAGGATCACTGTGTATGGAATGAGTGACGAGAGAAATTGGAGAGGCAGGTACAACATTTGAAAGACATTTTGACTGGTACGTTGTAGTAGTTGTGACCAGGTGGATCTTACTGATTCTGAGATCATTCATTGGGGTTGTTAACCTGAGCCAATGAAGGAGCCCTGGCTGACGATTATAAATAGGGGATCGAGCTGTTCAGGGAGAGGTCGACACCGCAGGGAATGGAGTGCTTTATTTCCCTCTCCAACTCTATTTTGATTTAGTTCCTGCCCTTTCCTTCACTGTTTGATCACACAGCATTGCCCTTTGATGTGAAGGGCACTGCTTGTCACTGGCCACCCGGGTGTTTTCCTATCTTCCTGGTGGTGGAAATTGAATAAAGATTTGTGCACTTTGTGTCTCTCACTGTGTCTCACACCTGCACACACACACTATGGGTGCTGGGGAAAAAATAAGCACTACCGCAGTTAGGCGGTAGTGTGGGGGTTAATAAAAAAAAGTTAAAAAACACAGGACTGTCTACTGCCCTCCCCTTCACTGTTTGATCACAGAAAAATAAAAAAAGAAAAAGAGAGAAAATAAGAAAAAAAAAGAAAAAATAGGCGATCGAGCTGTTCAGGGAGAGGTTGACACCGCAGGGAATGGAGTGCTTTATTTCCCTCTCCAACTCTATTTTGATTTAGTCCCTGCCCTCCCTTTCACTGTTTGATCACACAGCATTGCCCTTTGATGTGAAGGGCACTGCTTGTCACTGGCCACCCGGGTGTTTTCCTATCACCCTGGTGGTGAAAATTGAATAAAGATTTGTGCACTTTGAAAAAATTAAAAAAAAAGGGGACTGAGCTGTTCAGGGAGAGGTCGACACCGCAGGGAATGGAGTGCTTTATTTCCCTCTTCAACTCTATTTTGATTTAATCCCTACCCTCCCTTTCACTGTTTGATCACATCGCATTGCCCTTTGATGTGAAGGGCACTGCTTGTCACTGGCCACTTGGGTGTTTCTTTCCTTCCTGGTGGTGGAAACCGAATAAAGGTTTGTGCACCTTGTGTCTTTCACTGTGTCTCACGCCTGCACACATACAACATGGGTGCTGGGAAAAAAATAAGCACTATCGCAGTTAGGCAATATTGTGGGGGTAATAAAAGAACAAAAAAACACAGGAATGTCAAATGGCTGTTCACTAAAAAAGAAGAAACAAAGAGAATAAATAAATAGGGGATCGAGCTGTTTAGGGAGAGGTCAGCACCGCAGGGAGTAGAGTGTTTTATTTCCCCCTCCAACTCTATTTTGATTTAATCCCTGTCCTCCCCTTCACTTTTTTGATCCACGTAGCATTGCCCTTTGATGAGAAGCACCTTGCTTGTCACTGGTGGTGGGAATTGAATAAAGATTTGTACACCTGTTTTTCTTCACTGTGTCCTCCGCCTGCATACACACATGGGGGAAAAAAATTAAAAAATATATAAACAGAGGATTCAGAGAGTCCTCTGACTTAAGGGACTGACTCTGTGCTGGCCAGGCCACAGTCAGTGTGTTACTGCTATTGTTGGTTTCTGCTTTTATGGGGGAAACCGGATTTCTGAATTGGCTGAATTATATAGCCAGTTTGTTAACTGGCATTCCTTTTTTTAGCGAGGACTGATTTTTAAACTGCCTGGTCCACACAGTCACTGTGTTTCAGGTGTAACTCAGTTCTCATTAGGGGATTGTTATTTCGCAGGCTGGTTATATCCTGCATTACTCTTTTCCTTTGAGAAAAGGACAATGTTGATTTTGTGGTAGGGTTTAGCCCTTGAATTCTAATTTTCTTTGGTTTTTGTATGTGTCTCCACTGTTTTTTGGTGTTTGGACTGAGTCCTTGTGAGAAAAATACAACTTTCCAGCTGTTACTGTAGGTAGGCCTGACCCAAGGACTAGGCCTCTGCAAAGACTGAAGACCTGTGTGTGTGTTGGGAGGTGAGCACTTGCTGTAACCTGGGGTTTGGGAATAGACCTTGTCTTTGGGAGTGGACTAAACCCCTGAGAGTTAACTGCACCTTTACAATGTACTGTGTTCCTGTGAGTGGACCTGATTTTCTATGGATGGGCCAGGATTCTGTGGAGACTGAACACCTATGTGCTGTGGGGAATGCATTAACTGCCTTCAAGAGTGGACTCTGCCCTCAATTGTGGACTCTGTTTTTAGCAATGGACTCTGCAGTTTGGAGTGGACTCTATTTCTGACAATGCATTTTGTATACTGGAGTGGATCTGATCCTGGGAATGAACTCTATATATTTGAAGAGAAATGTTTATCGTAATGAATGGGCATCAGACATACATATGGATAATAATGGAACGGTGTAAATTAATGGGCATCAGATTATTTTCACAGGTCAAGGGCTGAAGGACCTGTACTGTGTTGTAACATTCTATGCTCTAAATATGTTCTAAACTCTATATTAGAAGGGACTCTGTTGATAATTGACTTTGTCTTGTTGTTTGCTGGGTTTATCACCTGCACGGTCTTTTGTCCCCGAGTCTGGCAGGCCTTACCATGAGTTGGAAGGCTCATAGGGTGTCCTGAAAGCTGTCGTCCTGAGAGCTGGAGGGTGGGTTGGCTGTCCTGCAAACCTGAAAGTGGGTAGGCTGTCCCGAAAGCCGGAGGGTGGATAGGCCATTCTGATGCCCGTCACCCTGAGAACCGGAAGGTTAGTAGGCTGTTCTGAGCGCCGTCTTCCTGAGAAGGGGTAATTGAGACAGGCTGTCCTAGAGGTGTAGGAAGGTGTGTCAGAGCGGCCGAGAGCCAGAAGGTGCGTAGGGGCTGGCTGAGATCCGGAAGGCTTGTGGGCTGGCCTGCACACTGACATCACAGGGAAGAGGACAGGCTGTCCTAGAGGCAACCAGAAGGTGTGTAAGGGTAGTCCACAGGCCAGATGGCATGTCAGGGTGGGCGAGAGCTAGATGATACGTTGGGGCAGACAGAGAGCCGGAAGATGGGTAGGCCGTCCTCAGCGCTGTCACCCGGGCAAGTAGCAGGGCGGACTGTCCTAGAGGTGGCCAGAAGGTGTGAAGAATGGTTAGATTAGATTAGATTAGATTACTTACAGTGTGGAAACAGGCCCTTCGGCCCAACAAGTCCACACCGACCCGCCGAAGCGCAACCCACCCATACCCCTACATTTACCCCCTACCTAACACTACGGGCAATTTAGCATAGCCAATTCACCCGCACATCTTTGGACTGTGGGAGGAAACTGGAGCACCCGGAGGAAACCCACACAGACACGGGGAGAACGTGCAAACTCCACACAGTCAGTCGCCTGAGTCGGGAACTGAACCCGGGTCTCAGGCGCTGTGAGGCAGCAGTGCTAACCACTGTGCCACCGTGCCGCCCATAAAGGGAAGCCGGAAGGTGAGTAGGCCGTCCTGGGGGCTTGGGGAACCAGTACAGACTGTCCTAGAGGTGGTTGAAAGGTGCGTCAGGGTGGACTGAGAACCGGAAGGGGCATGGGGCAGACAGAAAGTCAGAAGGGCCATGGGGCGGGCTGCCTTAGTGTGGCCAGAAAGTGGGAGGGACGAGTGGCTTGCTGGGGGTCTATTTTGTGCACTTTTTAAAATGTAATTCAACTACCTTATACGTACTTGTCATTGTTACTGTTTTGTGATGATTGAAACTGGGATTTGAGGTTTATCATCATTTCCCTGAAAACTGTTTGAACGGCAGGGTTTGGGGCATGGCTTTGCTGCCCCTCTCCCTTGTAAAATTGCTGTTTCTTTGTATACAGCTGTTAATGTTAACTGTTTTGTAAACTGTACTGTTTAATAAAATTTTTAAAAAAACACAGGGATCAGAGAGTCCCTGACTTAAGGGACTGACCCTGAGCTGGCTGGTCAGTCAGTGTACAGTGCACATGTGACTGGATACAGGCCTCTGTGCAGTTATTTCATACACGAATAGGAAAGTTTTAGAGGGATATGGACCAAACACAGGCAAATGGGACTGGTTAAGTTTGGATACCTGGTCAGCTTCAGGGTCTGCTTCCGTGCTGTATGACTCTATGCCTCTATCCAAAAGGGCCACCACCAACTCTCTCCCCTCCAAACCCCAAGTGCCCTCCGTGCAGTGAGAATAACTATCTTTATGTATTACATAGTGCCCTTTCACCCCTGGGGGTTACCTTTAAATAGTTTTCATTCCATCGCTTCATTAACATGTGTTTCTTTTGTTCCTTTCAAGAGCCTCAGCTCTCTTGATTTTCAGGCAGTGCCACGGAGTTCAAGTACGCTATGAATGCAGATTAAAATGCATAAATTACATCGTCGAGCCGAAAGGTTCTACAGGCTCTGACATCTGATGTGTTCCTGAATATCAACTTCATTGCAGTGAGCGGGGTAGCGTAACGCATGACTAACGCCCTACGAATTACTGATTCTCCGTGTGAAGATGCCCGCTCTGGTTAGGCGGCAAAGCTTTTCCCTGCGACGACGCCCGTGCCTCCAATCTCTCGCAGAAAGAAAACCACAGGAGATCAAAACCTTCGCGTGATCGACTCCTTCACACGAGGATTTTTATTTTAAACGGGGTAACCGGCACCTCACCTTCAAAGTTTGAAGTGCCGTCTTGTCGCTGCCAGTTGGACGTCGTCCCTGTGCTGCCTTGGTCTCCCTTGGGAAGATGGCCGCGGGCTGGGGGAGAGGCAGTTAAACCGCCGCAGGACTTTCCCGCCTTTCCGTGACCTCCGACCCCAAGAGGCCAGTGGGAGTTCGCCTCCTCATTGGTTGACCACGGCCATTAGGGGGCAGGGTCTTGATCTCGTGGCAGTTCCCAGAAGGGGTTCGCTGATGGTCATCAAGAACGAGTGAGAGCCACACCCTGCCCCCCCCCCCCCTCTCATCCCACTCCCTCCAAACTCACGTGCCACCTTTTGGACAGTTTTTAAACTACCTATCCACAATGACCTGCGCCATATTGAGCATGGCACCTGAACCTGGGCACAAATGTATGCCCACATTTCCAGTTTCAGTACATAGAACTTCTGAGATTAGGAGTTTCTCACTGTGCCCTGGCCATCCTCTCCTAAGCTGCAATTTTCGCAGGATGAGACTGTTGTTTTACCCATCCCTCGCCTCCCCTCTTCTCCCCATTGATTTTTCCGTCTCGATCTACTTATCCTTTAACTGTGCATAAGGTCAGGCGTCTACGCATTCAGATTCTAGTTCATCAGTGATCTTTGGCTGAGCTCCTGTTTCAGTTAACATGGAAATGAGCTAAAGGGTTGTTGAATTTTTGGTCCAAAATTTTTGAAACCTGCTCAGGCTTAATTATCCCTCTATCACATTGAAACAGGACAGGGTTTTTAATGACAATTGACATTGTCATCATTAAGCTAACATTTAATTCCAGATTTTTATTGAACATTAATTTTGCCATCTACTCTGGTGGGACTCAAACACATGACCCTCGAACATTAAACTGGGATTCTAGATTACTAAGCCTAATATTAATATTACTACTAAATCACCTCCCCATAAGGTTGTCTATCAGTCATGGTTTTTGTTCCATCTTTGGTAGCTATGCCTTCAGCTTCCAAGCTATTGTCACTGCCACTTTCTCCTTAAACCTCTCTGTCTTTCTCTCTCCTTTTGTAGAGTCCTTTAAAGCAACATTTTAACCAAGACATAAATTTCTAGACCCTATCCTGTCTATTGCTGCCGTTGTGAGTTCCCCAAAGCCTTTGTGAATGTTGAAATTTTTTTTTGTAGTTGTTTATCCTGGAAGGAGAAATCAGTAAAACTAGTAATTGAGACACATTGGTCTGGCTCATCTTGTACACTTCAAAATGCAGTGCATTCATTTCCAGTGATCACCATTTCTTCCTACTGGGATGGAATATGGGCATCACAAGTCAGGCCAATATTTAGAACATAGAAGGATACAGCGCAGTACAGGCCCTTCGGCCCTCGATGTTGCGCCGACCGAATCCTACCTAACCTATACTAGCCCAATAACTTCCAAATGCCTATCCAATTCCCGCTTAAATGACCATAAAGAAGGAGAGTTCACCACTGATACGGGCAGGGCATTCCATGAACTCACAACCCGCTGTGTGAAGAATCTACCCCTAACATCTGTCCTATACCTACCACCCCTTAATTTAAAGCTATGTCCCCTAGTAACACCTGACTCCATTAGCGGTAAAAGGTTCTTAGTATCTACCCTATCTAAACCCCTAATCATCTTATACACTTCTATCAGATCTCCCCTAAACCTTCTCTTCTCCAATGAGAACAGCCCCAAGTGCCTCAGCCTTTCCTCATAAGATTTTCCTACCATTCCAGGCAACATCCTGGTAAACCTCCTCTGCACCCGTTCTAAAGCTTCCACATCCTTCCTATAGTATGGCGACCAAAACTGCACACAATACTCCAGATGAGGCCTCACCAGAGTCTTATACAACTGCAACATGACCTCAGGACTCCGGAACTCAATTCCTCTACCAATAAAGCCCAGTACACCATATGCCTTCCTCACAGCACTATTTACCTGGGTGGCAACTTTCAGAGATCTGTGTACATAGACACCAAGATCCCTCTGCTCATCCACACTACCAAGTAGCCTACCATTAGCCCAGTAATCCATCATCTTGTTATTCCTACCAAAGTGAACGACTTCGCACTTAGCTACATTGAATTCCATTTGCCACATTTCCGCCCAGCTCTGCAACTTATCTATATCCCGCTGTAACCTACCACTTCCTTCCTCACTATCCACAACTCCACCGACTTTTGTGTCATCCGCAAACTTGCTTACCCAGCTTTCAAGTCCTTCCTCTAGATCATTTATAAAGATAACAAAAAGCAATGGTCCCAAAACAGATCCTTGTGGTACACCGCTAGTAACTGCGCTCCAAGATGAACATAATCCATCAACTACTACCCTATGTCTCCTTCCAGCCAGCCAATTCCTAATCCAAACCTCTAATGTATCCTCAATGCCATACCTCCGAAGTTTTAGCATTAGCCTACCATGGGGAACCTTATTGAACGCCTTACTAAAATCCATATACACAACATCTACTGCTTTACCCTCATCCACTTCCTTAGTCACCTTCTCAAAGAACTAAATTTATTGCCAATCCCTAATTTACCCAGAAATCAATTAAGAGTCCACCACATTGCTGCTGGTTTAGAATGGCACATAAGCCTGACCAGCTAAAGACTGCAGAATTCCTTCCTCAAAAGAGCCATTAGTCGACATTAGGAAAGCTTTCTATTGCAGATTCTCATTGAATTCAAATTTCACCATGCATCATGATGAGATTCAAACCCACCTCCCCAGGATACTAGCCTGGTGCTCTACATTACTAGTCCAGTGATATTACCATGATATCACTATTTCCTGCTGCCTGGATTAATGAGTGACAGTCAGGAAGCTGATCTCAGCTGGGGTAGCTGCAAGATCAAGTAGCTGCAGCAGACAACAGTCAGTGGCTTCTGTTGGAGAGGGCAGTCCTGCAGATGCAGGTAAACACAACATCAACAACATTGACCTTGTGCTTCACCTATAAGTGATTTGGCGAGTGTTCATGCTTGCAGAGGCAGATTTTAATCCTGTGGAAAGCGCAGAGAACAGGCCCCAGTCGGCCTCGGCAAGAATGTTCAGGAGGGATTGAGGCATTGAATTAAAATAAAAAGAATCAGTTCTGGATCAAAGCCATCTCAAAAGCTCATTTATTTTAATTTCCCCAGAAAGATCCTTGATATTCACAGTGATTAAACATCCAGCCCTGTGTCTGGGCTTCAATCCTATTGCAGTGACTGAATAAGTTGGATACCCTGTCATTGCTCAACCTGTGGATTTTGGCCAAAATCTCAGCTCAGTAAAGGTGCTTGTGCAGCTTATTTTCTCAAGACCCTGATCTGTCAGTGATCGCTGCTGTCTAGTGCACTGATCAGTATGACATGAGCATTGAATGCAGGGAAAATAATAATTGAGTCTGTGACATTTCACTGGCTACACTGCACTAACTAAAGGTGCACATATACACAAGCATTGTTGTCCATTTACAGAGGGAGTGGAGTTCATATAGAAAGAAAGTGATGTTCATATATGTAGGAAGTGATGCAAGTATGGAGGGAGTAATGTATACATACAGGTGAACTTACGTACATATAAGCAGGAAATGTTCATATACACAAGGAATGATGTACATATAAGCAGTGTTTGTATACACAATATGTAGTGTTTATATGCATTGGAAACAATGTTCATATACATAAGGAGTAATGTATGTATGAACAGGGAGTAATGTATGTATCAAGAAGGAGTGGTGTTTTTACAAACAGAAAGTGATGTTCATATGCACAAGAAGTGATAGGGAGGGATATACATATTGCATACACAAGGCACAATATACATACACGTGGAGGGCCATGTGGAAAGACTGGGGGAAATGAAACTAATTAATCAACTCCTTTGAAGAGCTAGCACAGGCACCATTGAACTGAATGTATTCTTCAGCATGATCTGATGATTCTACCATTACAGTGTTTGCATATACACACAATTATTAACAGAGAGCTTTGCATGCATAAATACATACACACAGAGAGGCATATTTATATGAAACTCCAAAGCTTCAGTATGCTGTCAGTGCTACACTAAAATATCATTGATTCAATAAAGAGTCAGTGAATGTGATGAAAATGAATGCCAGTTTCATCAGCGCTTTACTGTATCCTGAGTGGTTGATTGTTCTTCCATGCTCGGTAGTATCAATGAGTGTCTGTGGTGTCAGTAAATCACTGTAGTGTCTGTGACTGCTTGTCATGTCAATGAATGCCTGTTGTATCAACGAGTGCCTGTCATTTCTGTGAGTGCTTTTGTGTCTAGGAGTGACTGTCATTTTTGTGAGTGCCTGTTGTATCTGTGATTGCCCGACCTATCCTGTTATTTCTGAGTGTCTGTCATGTCTGAGTGCATATTGTATCTGAGTGCCTGTGATGTGTCTGTGAATAACTGGTGAGAGTCTGTGAGTGCTTGTCATATGTCTCTTAGTGTCTGTAGTTTTGTAAACTACACACATGCCATCTACAAGAACATTCCAGCAGGAGGAACTGGAGAGGGAACCTGACTGATCTACTTTCATGTGCTGAGGGCTGTGTCACTACAGCTAAGATAATGAAACTTTTTAGAGTGGGAGAAGGTCAATCAGTTTTCTGTCAGCCCTGAACGCTCCTCAATTGGTCCCACTTCCCTTTTCCCTTAGCCGTGTAAATGTTTCATTGTACATGCAACTCTTCTCAGAAAGTAATTCTTTGAATGTGTTTCGTCCCCTTTTCAGGAGTTTTAGTTGGTTGAATGTGGAAAAGTGTTAATAGTGAGGATAGGTTTGCATGTGTTGCTTCAAACCTGAGATCTCCAATTATTTGTGATTCAAATGTTTGACCCCTTTACCAAGCATGAGAACTGAACAATGCTATTTAACCAGCCTGCAGTAAGAAGCCTGAACAAACACGCATGACCTGATGGTAAAGATTGTTTCCCTGTGTCTCTGGAGCCAGACTGCTAGCAATGAAAATTTACCCCTTCATTTAAATCGCAACAGCAATAGACTGTCCTGCCCTCTAACCTTTCAGTAAAATACGGCTCTTAGGGAAGAGGCCCAAGATGCTCAGAATGGCCTGCCTTTGAGTAGTAAGAGATGGAATGAAAGAAACTAGAAAGAGAGAGAGGGGGACGGAATGAGAGATCATTTTCAGTTAACATATTAAACATTTAAAAATAGTAAATGCCATCATTTATGTAGGAACCCTGAGCTACTCGGTGAATATTTTATGGTAGTGTTCATTCATCCCTGAAGATTACATTTCTTTACCTGTCCAGACAAGAACAGAAAGATTATTAATATGTTTCTGAGGTGAAGTGTCCAATATGAGGCTACATGAGTCAGCAATGATAAATGATGGTGTGGTGAGTTAGCACAATGTCTTGGAGCACCTTAATAGAGCTGCAGCCCAGGAGGATAGAATGAAGCAGGAACACAATCCTTTGTACATGAATAAGTATCTTTGTTATAACTCATGTGGGAGCAAAGGTTCACTGACCTCCTGGCAGTACTGAGGGAGTGCTGCAGAGTCAGAGGGGCTATTTTCCACAAGAGGCTTTCAATCCAGCTCTATCTCGTGCGTGGAAAAGATCAAGGCACTTTTAGTAAACCTGGACTTGCCCTCCCAATGACCTGTATTATATTTATCCCTTATTCAACATCATTAAAACTGATCTTCTGGCCATTATCAGTTTGCTGTTTATAGGATCTTACAGTAAGTGCCTGTGTTTCAGAAGTGATTGTTCTTCACAGCCGCTCCCCTAGCTATTCAAATTCTTTGAGACATCCATAGGTCATGAAGAATGTGAAATAAATGCCATTAACAACGGAGTTATGGCTTAATTTCCAAACTGATAATCCAGAGTTTGGGAGTTTAAATCCCACTTTAACAGTTTACGAGAATTTGGAATTAATTCAAAATAAAGTCTGGAAATTAAATAAAAGACAAATTTCTGTAAAAGTGACCACAAAGCTGTCAGATTGTCATAAAAGTCCTAAAGGAGGCCAGTTGATCCCATTGACAGTATATCTAATAGATTGATTGCACCACCACTGCTGCACTTTGTGCCTTTTACCAGCTCTAACTTCCTGTTGCAAAAAGCCAGGTTGTATATAAAGGCCTCTGAAAGATTGGGATGATAATCAGTCCAGGGACTCACCCCTTCCTAAAACACCAACAATTTACTTCAACAGATTCTTTCATCCACTCAACAGGTCACTGATCCATGTTGACATTCTGTCAATAGCTCACTGATTCCCTGGTTAATTGATCAAAACTCTAAATCAATTACAATGACATTCCTTTACAGGCGAGTCTCTGATAATTTGCATTTTAATTTATCCTTTTGACCTTCAGGGCCTTGTTAAATTTATACCTCTCCAACTTTGATTAAGAAAGTAGAAATGGCCTTGAGGCTGGCCCCATCTCATCATTTAGACAATCATAGACATTCACAGAACTAGAATGATCATTTGGGCCATTTGTGCGGCATGGTGGCTCAGTGGTTAGCACTGCTGCCTCACAGTGCCAGGGGCCCATGTTCAATTCCTGCCTCAGACGACTGTCTGTGTGGCGTTTGCACGTTCTCCTCGTGTCTGCATGGGTTTCCTCTGGGTGGTCCGGTTTCCTCCCACCATCCAAAGATGTGCAGGTCAGGTAAGCTGGCCATGCTAAATTGCCCATAGTGAGAGGAGCATTAGTCAGGGGTAAATATAGGCTAGGGGAATGGGTCTGGGTGGGTTGCTCTTCAGAGGGTTGGAATGGACTTGTTGGGCTGAAGGGACTGTTTCTATACTGTAGGGAATCTAATCTTATGTCTCTGCCAGCCCTTTGCTAGTGCAATCTGACATTAATCTCATTGCGTCACTCTCCTTATCCAAATTCCTGTCCTTTATCTAACAAAAATGAATGTCCAAGTTCTGAATGTGTCTCTAGAGGTCCGATTTGTCAACTTAATTTTAAATTTCTTAACTTTAAAGGGATTTTCAAGTCATGAAACAGTACTGAACACTGGTTGGCCAAAGATCTAAATATTTGCTACTTTTCTTAAGGAGAAAACATTTGGTGTTCTTAATAAAGGTGACTTACTGTGAGGCTTTTAAGCTCATCTACCAGATTCCAAGGACAAGCAGTACTGGAACGAAACAAAAACAGAAAATGCTGGCAAAATTCAGCAGGTCTGGCATCTGTGGAAAAAAGCAGAATTTACTTTTCATGTCTGGTGACTCTTAATCAGAATGATGACTCTTCATTAGATGAAGACTCTTCTGATGAAAGAAAGAGCGAACCTGAAAGGTAACTCTGCTTTCCTACCGCAGATAAAGCCAGACCTACTGAGTTTCTGTTTTTGTTTCAGATCTCCAGCATCCGCAATTAAATACCGGAAGGGACCATGTGTCTCAGGTGAAAGGATGTGGCCCAGATATGCAACCTCTAGCTAACCTACAATATACATTCAGAAGAATTCTGCATACAGCTCCTACAATTCATTCCAATTTTCCACAAATTTTAATTGGAATTTTGCACTGGAATTTGCCATGGAGAGACAAAATGCTCAGCACACTCTTCAGAACATCTAGGATCCATGTAACCCTAACAAGTAAATGTTTTGAAACAAAGCAGGTCAGAGATTGGAGTAGGAGGTGTCAGTTAGAATGTTGAGTTCAATATCAAATCAGAAAGGCAATGCAAAACAAAGATGGAAAGAAAGAATGAGATTAAGAGAGAAAACATAAAAGAAAAAGGTTTAAATTTGTTTTTCATTGACATCTCCAACAAAGATTAAAATCTGGACGAATAATTGTTCGCACTTTTGTCAGCTTTGTTAGGGTGGCTCACTGTTCAGCACTGCTATCCTAGGGTCCTTAGTAGTGCTAGGGTCCTAGGTTCAATTCCAGTCCTGGGCAACTGTCTGTGTGAAGTTTGCACATTCTCCCCATGTCTGTGTAGGTTTCCTCCCACAGGCCAAAGATTTGATGGATTAGCCATGGGAAATAATGGGGGGGGGACCAGAATGGAATGTTTTTCAGAGGGTTGGTGTGGACTGAATGGCCTGCTTCAACACTGTAGGGAATCTATGATTTTCAGCACCAAAGGGGTTGTTTCACAATGGTTAAGATTTGTGCTACAATTAAAATTATGAAAAAGACAAGCCATGCATGTTCCTGCTAAATTTAATTCCTAGCTGTGAGTACAGGAACTCCATGCTCTTCAAAGTATTTAAATGGTGGGTCAGTTGATGAGATCCCATTATTACAAAACTATGGGAAAGAGCATATCATCTTAACTTATAGACTTCAGTATATAATTTTGATCATAGGACATTGTTGCACAATTTACAGTTCAATAATGGCAAGCGCTGTCACCTTAGCTGTCATTTCAATATCAGTGGGGAAATAGTGGTGTAGAGATAATGCCAATTGACTAGAAATCTACAGGTCCAGGTCTAGAGCCTGGGAGAGCATAGTTCAAATCATAGATAGATTGCCTGGAAATGTGGTTGAGGCAGTTTCAATTGAGGCATTCAAAAAGACATTTGGATAGAAATGGTGTGCAGGGATATGGGGAAAAGGCACCGGGTAATAGAACTGGTGATCCAAATGGCCTCCTTCTGTGCCTTAACGATTCTGTACTTTAATTTAAATTCAATGAATTAAATCTGAAATTAAAATCTCATTTCTGTAACCATGAAACTATCATCAAAAACTCATCTGGTTTAATAATGTCCTTTAGGGAAGGAAATCTGCCATCCTTACCTGGTCTGACCTATATGTGAGTCCAGACTCACAGCAATATGATTGACCCTAAACTGCCCTCTGAAATGACTGAGGAAGCCATTCAATTCAAGGGCATTTCGGACTCAACAACAAATGTTGGCTTTGCTAATGACATCTACATTGCATGATAGAATTTACAAAAAAAAACTAGTCCATTAAATCAGTGTGATAATTGTGTGCAATGCCAGGCAACTAACCTGGCAGCAGTACGCTGCAGACTTTGGCAGACTGAGCACCCTCGTTGGCTAAGGCAGACCCAATCAATTATTCTCTCTGCTGGTTGGCTCAAGGTTTAATATCTGAGAGGTGCTTCACCGAAATTGAATGAAGCCACTCAAAGTTGGCTCAATCCTTGTTATTGTGCAACAGTAACACAGCGATAAGTAAACGTAATTGGCCCTAGGAGGTCAGCTCAGGAGTAACTTGGAACTGAGGACGGTGAGAGCTGTCTGCTTTTGCTTCAGTTCCCTCCAGTCAGATGTCCATTCCCCAACACAGCTCTCAGAACAGATTTCAGGCTGAGCAGCCTATTCCATGTCATTCAGAAATAGCGTATTTGATCTCTGTTGACATTGCCAATAGAAGCCGTTGAGTTCCTGGCTTGAGAGGTTAGTACTTAGTATGGATTTGTAGACAAAAGAAGCAGCGCACAGATGGTGTGGATAGAATGCAGGCAAAGCAGGAGGGGATAGTGCATAATGCATAGGGAGAGAATGGTGCAGAATACTATTTGCAAATTGAGATGACGATCTGTTGCCTGAACTAATATTGCAGAAAGACAAAAGTTGTTGATGATTGGTACATTTTTAGGTGTGACTGGCCATAGTCATGTTACAGTGATTCAACCCCTTCCCACATCATCTCTAATCCAGGCTGCCACCCAGTGAGACTCCATGTTGGTTTTGGTTCAACACTCTGGGGAACAGGAAGCCTGATACATGTAGAAAATGCTTCCCCTGGGACACATACTCAATCCCTGCAGGAATACTCCAGTTTATTTGACTTAGGGCAGTCCTAGACTGATGAGGCTGAAAGCTGAGCAATCACTGTATCTGTATAGGGCAGACAGTGGGCAAAATAGTGGCAAATGGATTTCAGTGCAGGTAAAAGTGAGGTTGTCCACTTTGGTAAAGGATAGAATAGGGTGCTTTCTAAACAGTGAAAAGCTGGAAACAGATGGGATCCAAAGAGGCTTGGGGGCCCAGATACACAGATTATTAACTTTGGGGCTGTATCAAACCTACAGCTCAGCGAGCAAACCTACACTCCAACTCTCAACCTGAGCTACAAACCTTCACAAACCTTGCATAAAACAAAACAGCTGATACCAAGGGAGTAGAAAGCAAGGAGGTAGAAGTCATGCTTCAGATATACTTGTTTGGAATACTTCTTGAGTACTGTAGGCAGATCTGGGTATTATGTATTTGGAAGGGTACAATGGATTTGGAGGAATTGTAGGTTCACCAGAATGATACTTGAATTTCAAGGGTTTAACTATGAGCAGGGTCATGTGATGTTTGAGCTTGTTTCCTCAAAAGGAAAGGGGTAAATGAATATTTTCATGGCAGTCATAAAAACATAAAGAAGAGGAGAAGGCCATTTGGTCTCTCAAGCCCTCCATTCAGCCGAATCATGGTGGATTGTCAGCCACCAACAGCAACAGAATAGTATTCAATACAATCTGCCACTTTATATCCGAGCATTTCCCCCATTCAACCATTAACATCATGCGAGGACAACAATCTGATTCAATGGAGGGTGCAGGAGGCCATGCCAGAAGCAGCACCAGGCATACCTAAAAATGAGGTGTTAACCTGGTGAAGCTACCAAAAATGACTACTTCATGCCAAACAGCATTAGCAACAAGTGCTCAGAGCTAATTGATCCCACAAGCAACCAATCAGACCTAAGATCTGTAGTCTGGCAAATCCAGTTGTGAATGGTGGGTGGCAATTAAACAACTCACTCAAGGAGGAGGCTCCACAAATATCATTGGGAAGAGCCCGCATGAGTGCAAACGATAAGGCTGAAGTACTCATCTTCAGCCAGATGTGCCAAGTAGATGATCTATCTTGGTCTCCTCTAATCATTCACCCATCACAGATACTGGTCTTCAGACAATTTGATCAACTCCATGTAATATCAAAAACATTTGGAAGCACTGGATACTGCAATGCCTATGGGCCCTGGCAACATTCTGACAATAGAACTAAAGACTTATGCTCCAGAACTTACCATTCTCCTCACCAAGTTCCTTCAGTGCAGTTACAACACTGTCATCAACCTGACAATGTGGAAAATTCAAAGAATCATAGAATAGATATAGTGTGGAAGCAGGCCATTTGACCCATCAGGTCCACACCATTGAAAGAGCATCCCACCCAGACCCAATCGCCTACCCTATCACCATCACCTCACATTTTCCATTGCTAATCCACCCAGCCTGCACATCCCTGAATATTATGAACAATTTAACATGGCCAATCTACCTAACATACACATCTTTGAAATATGGGGGGAAACCAGTGTAGCCGGAAGATACCCAGACAGACATGGGAAGAACATTCAAACTCCACAGAGACCATTGCCCAAAGCTGGAATCAAACCTGGGTCTCTGACACTGTGAAGCAGCAGTGCTAACCACTGTGTAAATTGCACAGGTTTGTCCTGAACACAAAAAGCAGGACAAATTCAGCACAGTCAATTACCACTCCATCAGTCTACCCTCAATCATCAGTTAATTGATGGAAGGTATCATCAACCATGCTATCAAGCAGCACCTACTCTATAATAAGCTGCTCATTGATGTCCAGCTTGATTTCTGCCAGGGCCTCTCAGCTCCTGACCTCATTATAACCTTGGTTCAAACATGCACAAAGGAGATGAATTCCAGAGGTGAGGTGAAAGTGAAAGTCCTTGACATCGAGGCCACATTTGACAGAGTGTGTCATCATGCAGTCCTAGCAAAACTGGAATTAATGAGTTTCAGAGGGCAAACTCTCCATTGGCTGGAGTCATACCTGGCACATAGGAAGACGGTTATGGTTGCTGGAAGTCAGCCATCTCAGCTCCAGGACATCTCCGCAGGAGTTTCTCAGGTTGGTGTCATAGGCCCAACTATCTTCAGCCACTTCCTCACTGCCCTCCCATCCACTGCAAGGTGAGAACTGAGGATGTTTACCAATTGTTGCACAATGTTCGGTACCATTCGCAATTCCTTAGATGGATGAAGCAATCTATGTTCAAATGCAACAAGATCTGGACAATGTCCAGACTTGGGCTGACAATCACACCATACAAGCAACATAAATGCCAGGCAATGATCATCTCCAATAAGAGACAATCTAAACACCATTCCTTGACATTCAATAGTGTTACCATCACTGAATCTCCCAGACTCACCAGATGGCCTCAAGAGCAGATCAGAGGCAAGGAATACTGCAGTGAGTAACTTTCCTCCTAACTTTCCAAAGTCTGTCAAACATCTACAAGGCACAAGTCAGGTGTGTAATAGAATACTACCCACTTGCCTGGATAGATGCAGCTCCAACAACTCTCAAGAAGCTTGACACCATCCAGGACAAAGCAACCTGTATGATTGACATGATATCCATAAGCATCCACTCCATCCACCACTGATGCTAGGTAGCTGTAGTGTGTACAATCTATAAGCTGCACTGCAGAAATGCACCAAAGATCCTTAGACAGCATCTTCCAAATCCATGATCACTTTCATCTGGAAGGACATGAGCAGAAGATACATGGGCACACCACCCACTTGCAAGATCCCCTCCAAGCCACTCACCATCCTGATTTGGAAATATATTGCTATTCTTTCATTATCACCAGTTCAAAGTCCTGGAATTCACTCTTTAATGACATTGTGGGTCAACATATAGAACATAGACTGCAGCAGTTCAAGAAGGCAACTCACCACCAACTACTTAAGGGGCAACTAGGGGCAATAAATGCTGGTTAACCAGTGATGCCCATGCCTCATGAGTGAATAAAAAATGTTCAAATCATTGTATATAATGTAAAGATCTGAGTTGCATCTGTTTTAAGCTTTCTAAAAAAGTAACAGCCTACTTCATTGCAACACTTGTAAAACTTTATTAAATAACGTTATACAAAGCACTTGTGCTACTTTGGAAATGAGCTTTGAAACTGTCCTCGATATGACACTGTTCCCCTTGGCTTCTGAGAAGAAAGGGAGTACATTACATAGAACACCCCTTCGTTCACACAAATTCCCTGAGGAAACATAAGCTTAGAAATTGTGATTCAGTATCACACTGAAAAAAATACAGTGTCTGACATTATCTAATCGAGTGTGGGAAGTAAGTGTGTTAACAGCCCAGTTCTGCCAGTCAGGATTGGAAACCATATTAATGACCTTGATTGGATCCACTTACAATTCTCTGATTTTTCTCGAGCAATCTTATGATGCAGGATTCTTTAAAACCAACTGAGTGCAGTTGGGTGGCAATGATCTAGTAGTATTATCATTGGACTGTTAATCTAGGCACCCAGGTAATATTCTGGAGATTTGGGTTCAAATCCCACTATGGCAGATGGTGGAATTTGAATTCAATAAAAGTCTGGATTTACAAGTCTCATAATGACCATGAATCAATTGTTGAGGAGAAACCCATCTGATTCACTAATGTCCTTTAGAGCAAGGAACTGCTATCCTTATCTGGTGTGGCCTGCATATGACTCTTAACTGCCTTCTGTTTTGGGAATAAATGCTGGTCTAGCCAGTGATACCTGCATCCTATGAATGTATTTAAAAATAGAAAATTCCTAGGGGGGATGCAGTATAGAAACAACACTGCCATTTTTTATAGCACTCTTGCTGTGTTTCAGTAAGTAAAGTTTAAATGGTTTTCTGAAAGACCAAGGAGACATGGGTGGCACGTTGGCACAGTGGTTAGCACTGCTATCTCACAGCGTTTGAGACCCGGGTTCAATTCCCGACTCAGGCGACTGACTGTGTGGAGTTTGCACGTTCTCCCCGTGTCTGCGTGGGTTTCCTCCGGGTGCTCCGGTTTCCTCCCACAGTCCAAAGATGTGTGGGTCAGGTGAATTGGCCATGCTAAATTGCCCGTAGTGTTAGGTAAGGGATAAATGTAGGGGTATGGGTGGGTTGCGCTTCGGCGGGTCAGTGTGGACTTGTTGGGCCGAAGGGCCTGTTTCCACACTGTAAGTAATCTAATCTAATCTAACAATGTCAAGTGTTTGAGGGAAGTATGTCTGGGGGCAGGATGGTTAATAAAGGTAAGGTGACAGGTGGGTAAGTTGAGTAAATGGGCAGGGAAGGTTGCCACTTTGGGGTTAGTTAGGTGAGGTTAGGTGGAGTTTCTGGCCAGATTAGGGCAGAGGCCTGAAGGGCAGAGGAAATGGGATGGGAGCTGGACAGGTGGAGTCAGGTGAGTAATGGCGTTTGGACAATTGGGACAATGTTTGCAGGAGGAGGTCAAAGAGTAATCTGAGTATCAGTGTGAGTGATGGGGGTAAAGAAGTCAGTTCCACAGTTACTCAGAAGTTAGACTAGGATATTTATGTACAAAATTTCGTACGTATGTGTCTTGGATCACAAATTGTATCCAAACGATCCTTCGGGTTCGGTTAAATGTAGTTAAGAGAAGACTCAACAACATAAATTTACTTAAATATGAGCATTTATTAAATAAATAAAAAGATGAAAAAGAAAGGGAAAAACAATAACTCTCACATCCTTCTGCCCGTTGTGGAGTCCTTGATCGACGACTGGTTCGGAAGTTTAGGTTCGTTCCTGGCACCGTTCCTTGGTCTGAGAAGTCCAACGATTCAGAACAAAAGTCTCTCTCTTGTACAGTGTAATGAGCCACAACTACAGAAAAACAAATTGGTTGTGCCATCTTCGGCATGTACAGGAATGTGAGTCACCCATCACATATTCAAGGTCATGCAGCTGTCAAATATCATCAACAATTCTGACCCACCCTATACAGCAGCTATGAAGGTAACTATGTCGGAAATGAACAAAGTCTCCGACAGGGTGGAAATGTCAAATACTAGAGGGCATAGGTTTAAGGCGAGAGGGAGAAAGTTTAAAAGAGATGTGCGAGGAAAGCTTTTATACACAGAGACTAGTAGGTGCCTGGAACATACTGCCAGGGGAAGGTGGTAGAAGCAGATATAATAGCAAACTTTAAGAGACATTTAGGCAGACACATGAACAGGTAGAGGATAGAGAGACATGAACCATGTGCAGGCAGATGGGATTAGTTTAGGATAGCATCATAGTCGGTCCAGCTATGATGGGCCAAAAGACCTGTTCCTGTATTGTACTGTTCTGTGTTCTATGAATCCAATTGAAGGTTGGAGATTTTTTCAGAAGGTCCAGGAAGCAACAGAACTGCCCATCAGAGGTCTAAACTTCCTAAGTAGTTCTTATATACTCCTTTCTGAAGGGTCCTGTAGAACATCTTGGAAGGGATGTCCAGTCTCCCACCCATCCAAAGACCCAAAATCAAGATCACTATCTCCTTTAATTATCAAATACAAGGAGAAGGGAAAGAAGAGATACAAAAGAGAAAATAGGTAAAGGGGAAGAGAAGATAGGGACAAAAAAGACAACAAGAGAATTGGAAAAAAATATTGAAAACAAGGATAGAGTGAGACATAGTCACTGTAAGAAAAACAGAAGGAAAGAGCAACAATAAAGAAATTGACAAGAGAGAAAAATAGAAACATGGAGAGCAGACCGAGAAGTAGTCAAAAGTACACCAGATAGAAATGGGGAATATAGGGACAGACTTCAACTGTCAAAAATATAGGAAGAAGGAAGCAAGACAGAAAAGACATGTCAAAAAGAAAGAATATTTAACACTGTGCTGGGACTCACAGCTGAGGAAAATTACAGTTGAAAATAATCATCAGAAAATTAAATTAAAACCACTCTAATTACAGTTTTAGATCATGAGGAGTGGAACTGAGGCTCCTTGAGTGTGAGAGACGTGTCTCTTTAGCATAAATGATGACTGGAAATCAAATTCATTCAGCGGTGAAATTATGGATTGCCTAATGGGAGGAGAGAGGAAAGAAATTGTGCCTGTTTGAAATAATTGCATGTGGCAAATGAATCACAGCAGTGAGTGGTGTGATTCAGACCCAGTCCCAGGGCAGAGGAAAGAAGCAGCACATTTAACCAAGTCATTGTTAAGAGAGTATCATCTTGCTTGGATTCTCAGCAAGGAAACAAGCAAGCGCTTTGCCAATGTGTGTGCACATCTGGGCAAAATTGGCCTGAGGTGCAGTCTCTTACAACTGGTAGCAACAAGGAATCAATGTTCTGAATAGTTCACTGGGGCTGGAAAACCAGCCTGTTACCTCCATGATCAGGGCTCAGCGCATGATTATGAAAGTTTCTCTCCTTTTCCCTCTCCCTCTGTCTAATGTTAGCATCTCTCAAGTTATACGGGATGGAACGCTGCAGTAGATATTCAGGCACAGTGTGAAATGAATGGTCAATTTACCCCCCAAGTCTTCAGTTGCTACCATTAACCATCTTTACTCTCTGATATCATAACAATCCATTTTGCTGTAGGGTAACGGTATCAAGGGACATGGAGTAAACAGAGTTGAGGCACAGCTCATTCCTGATTGATTGAAAGGAGACACAAACTCAAGGAATACTTCTAAAAATTGGATATGTGTTACTCGCAAGGTCAGTATTTCCGGGCCCTCTCTAATTACCCTTGAGAAAGTGGTGGTGTGGTCATTTCTTGAATTTCTGCAGTCTGTATGGTCTAGGTACAAGAGTGTGATGTGATAGGCCATTTCAGAATGCAGTAAAGGATTACCTTTTGCAATGGACCTGGAGTCACTTGTAGGCCAGACAAGGGAAGGATGGAAGATTTCCTTTGCTGAAGGAAGAATATGTGTGGACCAGATGGGTTTAAATGACAACTTGGTAGCTTCATGATATTTTTTAAATGAGATTAGCTTTGATTTTAGACTGACTAATTAATTTTAATTCTCTCCACTTATGGAGCTGGACTTGATCTTATCTTCAGACCATTCCAGGCCTCTGGATTGCTAATCTAGTAACATTTCTACTTGCTTTAAGGCAGCCCGATCCCAATTCAGAGGGTTGAGTGGATTGTTGCTGTTTTGAAGTTTGTCAGCAGTCAAAGGCCAAAGCATAGACTGTCTTTCGGTCACAATGGGAGGTCTCCCTGTAGGCTAGCCTTGTTACTGATGTACACCAGAACTGGGAAGCAGTAAATTGTGAACCCTCCCACTTGATCTGCCATTTAGTGCACATTGTTGGTGGCTGCCCTCAGCATCTGCACACGTGTGATATTCTGAGGACCAGCCTTCTCGTGAAATCAGGATTAGCCAGAGACATGATCCTCAGGTTTCTTCAACCACGAAGTGACAATAAACACCTTCCCACCCATGACTGCTTATATCTAGAAGGACAAGGGCAGCAGATATATGGAAACACCACCACCTCCAAATTCCCCTCCAATCCAATTATCCTTCTGGCTTAGAAATATATCGCCATTCTTTCAATGTTGCTGGATCAAAATTCTGGCATTCCTTCCCTAATAGCATTTTGGGTCAACCTACAGCACGTGGATTGCAGCGGTTCAAGAAGGTAGTTCACCACCATCTTCTGCAGGGCAACTAGGAATTGGCAATAAAATGCTGTCCAACCAGCGATACCCAAGTCCCACAAGAATGAAGAAAAGAATCATAGGAACTTATAATTTGGCCATTGTGTCCATATCAACTGACAAATAGCCATCTAGCCTAATCCCATTTTCTAGCCCTTTGCTTATAACTTTGTAGATCACAGCACTTCAAGTACATATCCAAGTACAGGGAATTCCCAGGTTCTGAAAGGATTCCATTCCTGAGTACATTCTTAAGCTGATTTGGATGACGTTGGAAAACACTATACAGTAAAACAGATGCCATTCATAAATAGAAGTGAATGTTTTTTTGTCGGTTTGTTAAAATTAATGGCAATTGGGATCTTATTTGTACATAAAAACCATTGCTAAGTTGGGGACCAGATGTTATGGGGGTTTCTGCACTTACCACCCTTTCAGACAGCGCATTGCAGAGTCCACCATCCGATGTATGAAAGAATTTCCCCTTAAACCAATGTCTCCTGATTATGGGCCCCTCAACCAAGTGGAATAGAGCCTTCCAAAGTTCTCCATCACTTATATTTTATATTCATCAATTAGGTCTTCTCAGAGTCTCCTCTGTACTGTCGAAAACAACACCTGATTGTTCTGTCTTCCCACATAATTTTTCTTCCCCTCCTTTGTCATAGATTGTGGCCATCACTGGCAGCATTTACTGATCATCCCTAATTGCCCAGATGAGTTGTTTTTAAACAATAACTGGAAGTGATTGTGTGGTGACAGTTTAACCAGCTTATAGCTCTGGAGTTTACTGAGTTCAAATTTCACCATCCACTGATGGGATTTGAACCCATGTCTGGGGAACATTAGCCTGCTGCTCTGGATTACCAATTCCATGGCATTACATCACACCAGTCCAGGCAGTAGGGATGTAGTGACAGAGAGATATTGTTACTGGACCAGTAATTCAGAGATACAGGATAATACTCTGGGGGAAATTGTTAAAATCCTACTATGGCAGATGGTGAAATTTGAACCATTGTTGGTTGTCATAGAAACCACCTTTGATTGGCATCTGATCTAAAACCTTCCACCGTCGATGCACAGCATCAGTAGTGTGTAAGATATTCAAGATTCAGTGCAACAACTCACCGAGGCTCAATGAAGACCTAATTTTCCAAATCTGCATCCTCTACCACATAGAAGAACAAGGCAACAACACATGGAAACCTCACCTACAAGTTCCCTTCCAAGTCACACACCTCCTAATTGGTAATTAATTTAACTGGCATAGTGGGTAGCACTGCTGCCTCACAGTGCTAGTGACTCAGGTTCAATTCCAGCCTCAGACGACTGTCTGTATGGGGCTTGCACATTCTCTCCCCAACTGTGTGGGTTTCCTCCAGATGCTCCAGTTTCCTCCCACAGTCCAAACTTTTGCAGAATATGTGGATTGGCTATGCTAAATTGCCCATAGTTTGCAGGCTAGCTGGATTAACCGTGGGGAATGTAGGGTTTCAGGGATGTGGGACGCTCTTTGGAGGGTCGGTGTGAATCAGATGAAGTGAATGGTCTGCTTCTGCACTGTAGGGATTCTGTGAAATCACTTTCCTTTACTCTCACTGGGTGGAAGTTCTGAAATTCTCTTTGTAACAACACTTGTACCTACACCACGACAACTGCAGTGATTCACAAGTGCAGCTCACAACCTTCTTCTCAAGGGCAGTTACGAAGGGCAATAAATATTGGCCCAGCAAATAAAACAATGAAAGAAAAAGGTGAAATCTTCATAAATCTTCTTGGTAGCCTCTTTAGTGCAATCATCTCTTTCCCATAATGCACTCTCTGGAACTGTACAAAATGCGCAAGTTGAGGCCTCAACAGAGTTTCTGTTCCAGCATTGTTAAAAATCACCCAACACAGGTCATAGTTCAACAGGTTTATTTGGAAGCATTAGTTTTCAAAGCGCTGCTCCTTCATCAGGTAGTTGTGATGAAGGATCCACATGGGTTTTGCTCACTACAGAAGAGAGCAACAACACAGGATAACACAGAGAAAATGACAAGCAACAATTGAGGAGGATGAGAAATGAGACAGCGGGTTGGAGAGTCATTACTTACCAAGTCTTTTAGAAGGTCTCACATAGCTCAGAAGAGGGAAGCATTGGGTAATGGTTAGTGGGGCATTTATGTGACGTGAAGTCTTTTTTCCAGCAGGTTCTGCAGTGCTTAGTACAACGTCTTTTGAAGTTTGAGGCATTTTTTAATGACTGGAACTTGAATGAAGGCTAAGGAATTTGTAAACATTACAAAAATTGACTATGTGGTTGAGACTGAAGAAGTAGGCTGGAGGAAGTTATCAATGGATTTGTCAGACATATGGGAACCGTGGCAAATGGATTCAATCTGGAAACGTGGGTGGTACTGCATTTTGGAAAAGGTTAACAAGACAAGAGCAGACACAAAAAATGACAGGATATTGAGAAGTATAGAAATATAGGACAATTTTAGATTAGATTACTTACAGTGTGGAAACAGGCCCTTTGGCCCAACAAGTCCACACTGACCCGCCGAAGCGCAACCCACCCATACCCCTACATTTACCCCTTACCTAACACTACGGGCAATTTAGCATGGCCAATTCACCTGACCCACACATCCTTGGACTGTAGGAGGAAACCGGAGCACCTGGGGGAAACCCATGCAGACACGGGGAGAACATGCAAACTCCACAGTCAGTCGCCTGAGTCGGGAATTGAACCCGGATCTCTGGCGCTGTGAGGCCTCAGCTTGCGCATTTTGTACACTTCTAGAAAGTGCATTATGGGAAAGAGATGATTGCACTAAATAGGATACCGAGAAGACTTATGCAGATTTCACCTTTTTCTTTCATTGTTTTATTTGCTGGGCCAATATTTAGTGAGCAGGTCCACAGATTCCTGAAGGTGGGTAAATA
The DNA here is from genome assembly GCF_020745735.1 of Hemiscyllium ocellatum. Classification (NCBI taxonomy): domain Eukaryota; kingdom Metazoa; phylum Chordata; class Chondrichthyes; order Orectolobiformes; family Hemiscylliidae; genus Hemiscyllium; species Hemiscyllium ocellatum. The sequence goes on from NC_083433.1 coordinate 17,957,080, forward strand.
GAATGTTCAAGAAGACATACAGAATACAAGCCTTTATTGGCCAAGAAATTTTTTTTTAGATTAGACTAGATTAGACTTACAGTGTGGAAACAGGCCCTTCGGCCCAACAAGTCCACACCGACCCGCCGAAGCGCAACCCACCCATACCCCTACATTTACCCCTTACCTAACATTACGGGCAATTTAGCTTGGCCAATTCACCTGACCCGCACATCTTTGTGACTGTGGGAGGAAACCGGAGCACCCGGAGGAAACCCACGCAGACACGGGGAGAACGTGCAAACTCCACACAGTCAGTCGCCTGAGTCGGGAATTGAACCCGGGTCTACAGGCGCTGTGAGACAGCAGTGCTAACCACTGTGCCACCGTGCCGCCCACTGTGCCACCGTGCCGCCCACTGTGCCACCGTGCCGCCCATAGAATATAAGAGCTAGCAGATTAACAGCGCTCCGAAAGCTAGTGCTGCCAAATAAACCTGTTGGACTATAACCTGGCGTAGTGTGATTTTTAACTTTGTACACCCCAGTCTAACACTGGCATCTCCAAATCATGACTGTTCCAGCATAATCTGCTTCTAAAAGACCTGGTAAAGTAATGACTCTCCAAACCGCTGTCTCATCTCTCATCCTCCTCAATTGTTGCTTGTCATTTTCTCTGTGTTATCCTGTGTTGCTGCTCTCTGCTGTAGTGAGCAAAACCCCATGTGGATGTCTCTTGACTAATGTTTGGTAGAGAGGCTGCATTTTGGTAACCCTTACAATGAAGCACTGCTAGGCTAGAAGCAGAGGGACATGGTAAAACATCATCTCAAAGATAAAGAGTAGTGTAGTATGGGAACAGGCCCTTTGGCCCACCAGCCTGCATTGACACAGATGTCTTTCCAAACTAAAAACCCTTGCCTCCATGCAGCCCCCATCCTTCTACTTCCTGCCTATTCATGTACAGAACAACCTCGATTATCTGAATGAGATGGGTGGGGGAGTATTTTGTTCAGATAACTGATTGTTCAGGTAATGGATAACGTTTTTACAGGCCCTTGAGATCTTGTTTGGATAATCTGAAATCCAGATAATTAATGTTCGGATAATCAAGGTTGTTCTGTATCTGTTAAGATGACCCTTAAACATTGCTATTGCATCTGCGTCTACCACTTCCACTGGCAGCACATTCCAGGCACTTACACCTTCTGTGTAAAAATCATTGCTCTCACATTTCACTTAAAGTTTCCCCTTTTTACCTTTTACCTGTGTCCCCTCTGTCCATCCTCATCCTCCATATGACAAACGAATAGAGAAGGAGGTGTTTGGAACACGTTGCAACTGAGCAACATTCACAAACAACGTTGAAAGAAAGGTATTAGAGCGGGATTGATAATTTCCTACAGAGTGACATGGAATACAGTTGGATATTTTGTTTCCCTGTCCTGGTCAATGAAAAACTTAAAGAGACTGGCAGTGAATCAGACAGTGTATGACAGTACAACTCAGCTTGTGCTCATTTTCTCTCATTACCTTCTGGGATGTTGATACTGCCCTAAGAGTTCATTATTGTACCTGTCCTTACAATAATCACATCTGTGTGGGAGTTGGGAACTTGTGTTCATTCCACTCACAATTCTGCACAGATTTGACCTCCTGACAACACGAGTAACTCATATTTACATTGTTACATTAACATAATTAAATGTCCTAAGCTGCTTCACAGGAGTACTGTAAAACACACAATGCAATATATTAACTGATTAATTATTGCCACACGTAGCAAGATACAGTGAAAAGTGTTGTTTTGCATGCTTTACAGGCAAATCATACCATACATAATGCATCAAGGTAGCAGAACAGATTGCAGTTTACAGTATTACAGCTGCAGATAAGGTAGCTTAGAGATCAGAATTAACATTTAAGACCTCTGTTTAAAAGTCTGATAACAGCAGGGAAGTATCTGTTCTTGAAAAAATTTGTATGTGTATTCAAACTTTTATATCTTCTGCCTGATAGAAGCGGGTGGAAGAGAGTATGACCAGCGTGGGAGGAGTTATATGATGAGAACACATCCAAAGATATTATGGGCCAGATTTATTTTACCATCTAAGGGGCTCCAGAGCCATTTAGAAAAGGCAGACAGGATTGGGTCATGGATACGCTACCTGATTAACGACACCCCCCATTTTGACTTACCTGAGGGGAAGGTGCAAAACCACATCTGGCACTCCTGGTTTGGCTGGCTTCATGGTGGGGGGAAATATGTCTGAGAGACCTTGACAGCCGCTCCTGCTTCCCTGCAATTTTTTGTGGAGTCAGCCCTGTTTAATGTCTCCATGCCAGCTCCATGCCAATTCATGAGCCCACTCACACCCATTTGGCCCCCTATACCCTCCATGACAATCATGGTCCTTCCATGTCTTTTTACCCAATATACATTAGGTGAATTGGCCATGCTAAATTGCCCATAGTGTTAGTAGAAGGGGTAAATGTAGAAGAATGGGTCTTTGCGCTTCGGTGGTGTGGACTTGTTGGGCCAAAGGGCCTGTTTCCACAGTGTAAGTAATCTAGTCTAAGTAATCTAGTCTAATCATACATTGTGTACAGAGCCATATAGTAACAATGGTATGTATAAAATTGCTTAGAAAAAAATCTATTCATAATTTTTGAGAAAAAAAACCGTTATTCTTACAACCCAATAAAAATGTCAATCAAACAGAAAATAAGATCATCATTAATAGAGGTTCTAATCAGTTGATCCTAAGCATCCCATAATAAAATTCCACTTAGAGTCCAGACAAGCATTTTGTAAGAGATTTTGTTCCAAGGATGGAGAAATGTGTTGAAATTGATTGCTATCTAGATTAAAATATAGTAAGTTATTCTTCTGTGATCTCGTATTTCAATGTTCAAATCATAGTGTATATTGGATGCATGGACATAGAAGGACCATGAGATGCCATTGTGTTTGATATAGTTGGCATTGAGTTGGCATGAAGGTATGTAAATAGTTGGGCAGCGTGAGATGGCATTGGGTGGTATAAGTAGTATGGGTGCATGGAGGCATGGATGTGGCATGGGGTGGTGGAGGTTGCGAAGGTAGAGGGGTGAGGGCTAGAGGACATAAAATACTGTCTCACCAAACATCTGTCCAGAGAACCATAGAACATAGAACATAGAACATAGAAAGATACAGCGCAGTACAGGCCCTTCGGCCCTCGATGTTGCGCCGACCGAATCCTACCTAACCTACACTAGCCCAATAACTTCCAAATGCCTATCCAATGCCTGCTTAAATGACCATAAAGAAGGAGAGTTCACCTCTGCTACTGGCAGGGCATTCCATGAACTCACAACCCGCTGTGTAAAGAATCTACCCCTAACATCTGTCCTATACCTACCACCCCTTAATTTAAAGCTGTGTCTCCTAGTAACACCTGACTCCATTAGCGGTAAAAGGTTCTCAGTGTTGACCCTATCTAAACCCCTAATCATCTTATACACCTCTATCAAATCTCCCCTAAACCTTCTCTTCTCCAATGAGAACAGCCCCAAGTGCCTCAGCCTTTCCTCATAAGATTTTCCTACCATTCCAGGCAACATCCTGGTAAACCTCCTCTGCACTCGTTCCAATGCCTCCACATCCTTCCTATAGTATGGCGACCAAACCTGCACACAATACTCCAGATGAGGCCGCACCAGAGTCTTATACAGTTGCAACATGACCTCAGGACTCCGGAACTCAATTCCTCTACCAATAAAGCCCAGTACACCATATGCCTTCCTCACAGCACTATTTACCTGGGTGGCAACTTTCAGAGATCTGTGTACATGGACACCAAGATCCCTCTGCTCATCCACACTACCAAGTAGCCTACCATTAGCCCAGTAATCCATCTTCTTGTTACTCCTACCAAAGTGAATGACTTCACACTTAGCTACATTGAATTCCATTTGCCACATTTCTGCCCAGCTCTGCAATTTATCTATATCCCGCTGTAACCTACCACTTCCTTCCTCACTATCCACAACTCCACCGACTTTTGTGTCATCCGCAAACTTGCTTACCCAGCTTTCAAGCCCTTCCTCTAGATCATTTATAAAGGTAACAAAAAGCAATGGTCCCAAAACAGATCCTTGTAGTACACCGCTAGTAACTGCACTCCAAGATGAACATAGTCCATCAACTACTACTCTCTGTCTCCTTCCAGCCAGCCAATTCCTAATCCAAACCTCTAATGTATCCTCAATGCCATACCTCCGTAGTTTTAGCATTAGCCTACCATGGGGAACCTTATCGAACGCCTTACTAAAATCCATATACACAACATCTACTGCTTTACCCTCGTCCACTTCCTTAGTCACCTTCTCAAAGAACTCAATAAGGTTTGTAAGGCACGACCTGCCCTTCACAAAACCATGCTGGCTATCCTTGATCACGTTATTCCTATCCAGATGTTCATAAATCTTATCCCTTACCATTCTCTCTAAGACTTTGCCCACCACTGAAGTCAGACTCACTGGCCTATAGTTACTAGGGCTATCCCTACTCCCTTTCTTGAACAAGGGGACCACATTCGCTATCCTCCAGTCCTCTGGTACTATTCCCGTTGACAATGACGACATAAAAATCCAGGCCAATGGCTCTGCTATCTCCTCCCTAGCTTCCCATAGGATCCTAGGGTATATGCCATCAGGCCCAGGAGACTTATCTATTTTCATCCTCTCCAATATTCCCAGAACCTCTTCCCTGCATAGTTCCAGGCCATCCATTCTAATCATTTGTGACTCCATATTCACATCAGCAACAGTGTCCTGTTCCTGAGTGAATACTGATGAAAAGTATTGATTTAGTGTCTCTCCAATCTCCTCCGCCTCCACACACAACTTCCCACTACTATCCTTGACTGGACCGATACCTACCCTAGTCATCCTTTTATTCCTGACATACCTATAGAAAGCCTTTGGGTTTTCCCTAATCCTACCAGCTAAAGACTTTTCATGTCCCCTTTTCGCTTCTCTTAGCTCTCTCTTTAGATCCTTCCTGGCTACCTTATAACTCTCTATCGCCCCAACTGAACCTTCACGCCTCATCTTTACATATGCCGCTTTCTTCCCTTTCACAAGGGATTCCAATTCCTCACTAAACCACGGCTGCCTCACAAGGCCCTTTACACCATGCCTGACTGGTACATACTCATCGAGGACACGTAGTAGCTGCTCCTTGAACAATCCCCACATCTCATTAGTGTTCTTCTCTTGAAGCCTGTTTTTCCAATCCACACATCCTAAGTCATGCCTCACTGCATCATAATTTCCCTGCCCCCAGCTATAACTCTTGCCCTGCGGCGCACACTTATCCCTCTCCATCACTAAAGTAAAAGTCACCGAGTTGTGGTCACTGTCCCCGAAGTGCTCACCTACCTCCAAGTCTAACACCTGGCCTGGTTCATTACCTAGAACCAAATCCAGTATAGCCTCACCTCTTGTTGGCCTGTCTACATATTGTGTCAGGAAACCCTCCTGCACACATTGGACAAACACCGACCCATCTAATGAACTCGAGCTGTAGCTCTCCCAGTCAATATCTGGGAAGTTAAAGTCCCCCATAACAACCACCCTGCTACCTTCACTCTTTTCCTGAATCATCCTCGCAATATTATCCTCTACTTCTCTCGGACTATTGGGAGGCCTGTAGAAAACACCTAACAGGGTGACCTCACCTTTCCTATTTCTAACCTCAGCCCAAACCACCTCAGATGGCAAGTCCTCTTCCATCGTCCATTCCACTGCTGTAATACTATCTTTGACAAGTAATGCCACACCTCCCCCTTTTTTACCCCCATGTCTGATCCTACTAAAACATTTAAACCCTGGAACCTGCAACAGCCATTCTTGTCCCTGTTCTACCCACGTCTCTGTAATGGCCACAACATCGAAGTCCCAGGTACCAACCCACACTGCAAGTTCACCTACCTTATTTCTTATACTTCTGGCATTGAAGTATACACACTTCAATCCACCCTTCTGTTTACAGGCACCCTCCTTCGAGATCGCTGCATTATTCATAACCTCCCTACACTCAAGGTCCTGTACCCTAAAGCTACAGTCCAGGTTCCCATGCCCCGGCGGAGTTAGTTTAAACCCTCCCAAAGAGCACTAGCAAACCTCCCCCCAAGGATACTGGTGCCCCTCAGGTTCAGGTGTAGACCATCCTTTTTATAGAGGTCCCACCTTCCCCAGAAAGAACCCCAGTTGTCCAGAAACCGGAATCCCTCCCTCCTGCACCATCCCTGTAGCCACGCATTTAACTGCTCTCTCTCCCTATTCCTCGACTCTCTATCACGTGGCACCAAGGGGGCCTATTAACCAATCCGGCTGGGCTGTCCCACTGTCCCAGAGCTTGTCTCACCTCTCCAGAATGGGAATAACTTGTAAAGGGGCACTTTATAATGAGAAAGGTCTGCTAAGTTAGGAAATTTGTGGACTCAGGCTACCCTCCTGGGTTGTGAAAAGCTGGGCTAAAGAGCTACATTGTAGGGAGTGTCTTAAAACAGGATAGAGAAGCAAATAGAGAGGTGTATGGAGGGAGTTCCGGTGTCTAAAGTTTTGGCAACACTACATAATATGCCTGAATTATTGTGTTGTGGGTTTCACCAGGAAAGGCAGTCACAATCAGATCTGTTACAGCATGTCATCTTTTCTCATTTGATAATTGGAATCAGAAGTGGAGTGACTACAGAAACCACTCATTACCCCTGGTCTTTCTCATCGCTTTACATGTCTCTGTTTATTCTGTCCCGTTTTACTAACCAGCATTAAATATGCTCATTTCCTATTTACTGTCTTTGATGAGCGATGGCGAGCTCCAGGTCCACTCCACACTGCAGTATGAGGTGAAGCTGTCACCTCTTCCCTGGCATGCAGAGATCAATGGCTGACTTTCTGAACCCAAAAAGGTGTCTGTGAGCTCACAGTGTTTCCTAAGTTGTCTCTCTTCAGAGCAGCCCAACAGAGCAGCACATTAAGATGAAGATTTATTTACTGTGTTGTCACACTCATGGAAGGGCCTTCCCAGTGTCAAACGTAAAGCAATTAGACATTCATCGTCAACATGTGAATGATTATTTCTTTGCTCTGATAATCTGCTAACTAACTGCAACAGAATGATAATTAATTGGGAAAAAATGGATTTGAAGCATTTATTTTTCAATGGGAGCTTTTTTTTGTTGAAAATGCTGTGAACGCCCCCATAAGTTCATGTCTTCAGGATGACTCATCATAGTGCAGCCCACTTTACCCACGCAGATAGATGTAAATAATCACCAAGGCAGGATTTCGAAGAAGGACAGGGGTGTTCTCCTTAGTAGTCTGCAAAATATCTGCCCCTCGGTGAACACCCAAAACTGCCTATCTTGTCATAGAATCCCTATAATGCAGAAAGAGCCATTCAGCCCGCACCAACCCTCCAAAGAGCACCCACCATCCCCATAAACCTGCATGGAGTGTTACCCCCATGGCCAATCCACCTAACCTGCACATCTTTGGACTATGGGAGGAAGCCAGAATACTAGAGGAAACCCATGCAGTCATGGGTAGAATGTGCAAACTCCACACAGACAGTCAACAAAGGCTAGAATTGAACTCAAATCCCTAGCACTGTGAGGCAACAGTGCTGGTCACTGAGTCACCACGCTGCCTGCTTTGATTTATATCAATATATACAACAGATAGGTGAACAGGACTAAACTATTCTAATACCTTTCACCATTGCATATTCAAGTACTGCTCATAATAAACCTATATTTCTTCATATAGGTTCATCAATAACATAAAATGCATCATATGTTGGACAATATTTATATTTGTTATAAAAACAAGCTTCTAATCGGTGAAAGGAAACTGTACTGACAATGGAAACAGATTTAAAAACTATCTATCCAGAACTGTATATCCAGTAGAGAAGGGAATAGATCAATAAATATTTTAGATATCTTTTCTAAACAAGTGTATAACATTGACTTACTGTAAGAGATGGGGTCCAACTGTAACTGTCCATCCACGCAACTCTGTTCAACAGATTTCTGAAAGTACTTCAGCTCCAAATCACATTGCTGTTAGGGAGCTTGCTGTGTATGAACTGCCCACTACAGTTGATTACTATATTTCAGAAGTATTCCATTGGTTTTAGGCTGCTCTGAGGTTATGAAAGATTCTGCATAAATCTGAGTTCTTTCAGTTCTCATCTAATGCCTTGTTTGGGGTGACAAGCCCCATGATGCATGTCAAATTCAGACGTCTCACCCACACAGATGATTACTTTCTTTTTTGGTTTTGATCTTTAGCTTTAATCATGGCACAGCAATTTGCACACCTGGCAATTGACCTGTAACATGATTTCCAATTTTCATGCCTCCTACTGCCTTAGATTGCTTTTGGGGTAGTATCTGATTTGATCAAGGTTGTGATATTTTGCTGACCTGTCACATTAAGTCTTAGGAATTCCTGGGGATGTCAGAAAGCAGGTGGAATTTTTCCAAAGATCATTGAGAGTACAATTGTGGTATCTTAAAGGAAATTTGGAGACCGACACTTCGAGACAAATATCATAAGTTTACAGATTTTCTTCCTTTCAAAAGTTTAACACCCCGAGGTAAATTTGTTACACTAGAAACAGCACATCAGCTTTCCATTCTGTAACATCAATTCTGCTCTTTGCCTCTAAGGGATAATAGAAAACTCTTGATCTGTATATAAATAATTTTTAACTCCTCCAAAGTCTTTAGAATATATAGACCAGCAGACCTTTAGAGGAATGACTCTAGGGGGGAGGTTGGAATTACTGGGAATGTTTAGAGTCATAGAGTCATAGAGATGTACAGCACAGAAACAGACCCTTCGGTCCAACTCATCCATGTCGACCAATATCCTAACCTAATCTAGTCCCATTTACTGGCACTTGGCCTTTATTCCTCTAATCCCTTCCTATTCATCCAAATGCCTTTTAAGTGTTGTAATTGTACCAGCCTCCAGCACTTCCTCTGGCAGCACATTCCATACATGCACCACCCTCTGCATGAACAAGTTGCCCCTTAGGTCCCTTTTTAGTTTTTCCCCTCTCATCCTAAACCTATGCCCCCTAGTTTTGGACTCCCTCACCCAAGGGAAAAGTCCTTGTCGACTTGAAGCTCATGAATAAAGGTGGGGTTTTAATCAACTTATACAAAACTAAGAGGCCTTGATAGAGTGGATATTTCCTTTAGCAGAGAGAATAGCATTTAAATAATTGTAGAATGATGAGAGGAGAGATATGGGATACTTTTATCAACTGAAGCTGATGAGCTCTGAAACTCACTGCCTGAAATGGGGGTTGAGACAGGAATATTCATCACGTTTCGTCCCCTGGCTAGGAGACATCATCAGTGCTCTGGAGCCTCCTGCGAAGCGCTCCTTTGATGTTTCTTCTGGCATTTATAGTGGATACCACTATATATACCACTATAAATGCCGGAAGAAACATCAAAGAAGCGCTTCGCAGGAGGCTCCAGAGCACTGATGATGTCTCCTAGCCAGGGGACGAAACGTTTGCAACCAAAACTTCCAGCTCGGCGAACAGAACCACTACAACAAGCACCCGAGCTACAAATCTTCGCACAAACTTTGAATATTCATCACATTTAGTAAAGTTTTGAATATGCACTGAAAGTGTCGAGCTGGATAGTGGGTTAGGCCCAATATCTTGCTTTCGTTAAATGCAAACAGGCTCATGGTAGATGCTGCAAATCTCCACGATTCTATCCCACTATTAAGTAGGAATGCTACAATTTCTCTCGCTCTCCTGTGTTAGCAAAAGGAACAGTTCCTGTTCCTGATTCTTATCCTTTTTCCAATGAGTGCATGCAGGTCCAATGGGTGAGAACAGAATTGGACTCAACTTTCCAATCAATTGACTCTCTGCACTGAAGGTGGTGAGTTACCAAGGCAAGACTTCTACTGCCTTCCGTGACCAAACATGACCTCAGCAGACTTCTTCTTTGAGGCTTCTCAGCACAGCTGACCTCTGACTTTGATTGTGAGACTGCTAAGTCATACAGCATGACTGGTGGGCTCATTGTTTCAAAATTCATTTCTGGGATGCAAGTTCATTTTTTCTTTTGCCCATCTGTAATTATCCCTTGAGAAAGTGGTAGAGTGTCACCTTGTTGAACTGCTGCAGGCCCTGTTGTGAAAAGACAGCCACAGTGTTGATAGGGAGATGTTCCAGGATTTTGGCTGAGTGACAGTGAAAGAACAGTGATATATTCCCAAGTCAAGATGGTGTGTGACTTGGAGGGAAGCTTGCAGGTGGTAGTGCTCCGATCTTGTCCTTCTGGGGGCTGACAGTTACAGATTTGGAAGTTCTATCGAAGATAACTTGGATAATTCCTGCAGTCTTTCTTGCAGCATTCTTACACAAAGCTATGACTGGTAATTGAGGGAGTGAATGTTTAAAATGGTAGATGGGTGCTAAGTGGGCTATTTTGTTCTGGTGTTGAATTTATTGAGAATTGTTGGAGCTGAACCCATCCGGTCAAGTGGAGGATATTGAATCACAAACTTTGGGGAGTCAGGAAGTGAGTTACTTGTCATGGAATTTCATTCTGCATTGTTCACTTCAATTCAGCTTCTGGTCAATGTTAACCTTCAGGATGCTGATAGTGGGGAATTCAGTGATGATGATGTCATTGAACATCAAAGAAGGAGGTATTTCTCCTGATTTTGGGTGCATTGTATATTGGACAGACTCCTGACAAGCTTCCTATCAAAAACTGTGAATTCACCGCTCCCAATATAGGATCTGATCAGTTCTGCAACGGAAGCACTACGACAGTAACATAAGAAATAACAGACACAAGATATTTTAACAGGGACGTTTTACAGTTATCCTTGTGCAGTTAAGTCGACAAGAGAAAAGACAAAGGGACCAAATGAGAGAAGGAGGTATACATTACTGGCTACATCCCACTTTTGATGATCCCGTAAAAATACAGCAAGAGTTGGAAAGGGACAGTGGAGGACATCCCTGTCCAGAGTCACTGCCAGAGCAAAAATACTTTGGCATAACTAGCAAAGCCAGTATTTTTGCCCAATCATCACTGCCCTCAAGCTGAATTGCTTGCAAGGCAATTTTGGAGGGCAGATGAGAGACAGTCACATCGTTGTTCATCTAGAGTTAGGCCAGACCAGCCAAGGATGGGCAGTTTCCTTCACTGAGGGTATTAGGAGCAAGAATATACCATTCAGACAGGTTCTACCATTCAATAAGGTCATGCTTATCTGGTTGTAGTTTCAGTTCCGCTTTCAGGTCAGCCTTCCATAACTCTTAATTTTTAAACTCGATGCGTTTTCACAATTGCCAACGATAGTAGTCATGGTTGTCAATCACGGTTTTTTTAAAAACTCTGTTCCCCCTCTCTAGGTAACCTGTGTTTCTAATTAAATGAACTATTGTCAAGCACTATTCACCAGGGTGAGTGCAACAATAACATATATAGGGACTGTGGGAAGAGAGAGGGGAGGTTAAATGAAAATGGAGTTAGAGGGGGAAATAATGCATTCCAACCTCACTGGTGTCCGCAACTCTCAATCCCAGTATTTTGTTTAAACCAACCTGTGGCAGAGAAATTATTACACACCTCTGGAACAGATGGATCTTAACCTCTGCAGATGTAGGGACATTACCACTGCACGACAGGAATAAAACAAAGAACTGTGGATGCTTGAGATCGGAAACAAAAACAGAAATTGCTGGACAAACTCAGCTGGTCTGGTAGCATCTGTGGGGAAGAAAATAGAGATAACATTACAAGTCTGGTGACACTTCATCAGAACTGATGAAGATTCTGATGAACAGTCTCCGGCCTCAAAACATTATCTCTGCTTTCCTCTGACAGCTGCTGCCAGACTGCTGAGTTTCACCAGCAATTTCTGTTTTTACACCACAAGAACCCTATAATTCCAGGTTTTATGAGTGGAATTGAATTTCCATCAGTTAGCATGATAGTGTTGGGATCTGTGCTCCCAGAACTTTGGCCTAGTCTCTAGATTACTCAAGTGGTATTACCACTATACATCATCTCTATTTCAGAGGCAATTGCAGTGGTGTACCTTCTTGTCAACTCTGAACTGAGCATAGGTATCAAAGATGTGACTTTTCCATTTGGTTCAATTATTCAACGTGCACCAATGGAAAGTGTCATTGGAGTTGGTTCATGTCTATTCCAGTAGCATAATCAAACCTCAGATACGGGAAAAATGCGATAAAGGAATTGCACTGAAGAGTCAGTCTCTCTGAGTGGAGCAGACAGCTGAGATTTAGATTACATTAGATTACCTACAGTTTAGAAACAGGCCCTTTGGCCCAACAAGTTTACACCGATCCTCCGAAGAGTGACCCACCCCCGATATTTACCCCTGATTAATGCACCTCACACTATGAGCAATTTAGCCTGGCCAATTCACGTAACCTGCACATTTTTGAATTGTGGGAGGAGACCGGAGCACCCGGAGGAAACTCATGCAGACACAGTGTGAATGTGCAAACTCCACCCAGACAGTTGCCCAAGACTGGAATCGAACCTGGGACCCTGGCACTGTGAGGCAGCAGTACTAACCACTGAGCCACTGTGCCACTCTTTTGCAAAGATTTTAGATTTAGCAAAGCGGAACAGATGTAGTTGTAGAAGGAAAGGTACAATAGAGATAGACATAAACAGGAAGTGAATATCAGTTTGAGTAATATGTCAGCTCCACCATTTAACAATCAGAATGTTGAGGACATAGGATCCCTACAGTGTGGGAGCAGGCCATTCTGACTCTCTGAAGAACATCCCACCTAAACTAACCCTATCCCCATAACCCCACATTTCCCATGGCTAACCCACACATCCCTGGACACTATGGGCAAATTACCATGGGCAATCCACCTAACCTGCACATCTTTGGACTGTGGGAGGAAACCCAGACAACCACAGGGAGAATGTGAAAACTTCACACATTTGCCCATGGATGGAATTGAACTCAGATCCCTGGCACTGTGAGATATCAGTGCTAACCACTGAGCCACCATGCCACCCCATCATCAGAACAAAGAATGAATGAAACAAGAGCAAAATATTGCAGGTGCTGGAAATCTGAAATAACAGAAGATACTGGAAATACTCAATGGAGAGTGGAATAAAGTTAACATTCCAGATCAATAGCCTTTTGTCAAAAAGTTTGAATGAATATCTATTATAGAGAGAGACCAATAGAAAGGAGAAGAAAAAGGGATGGGTGGAAAATGAGATGGAATTCGCTTAGAAAATAAAGCAGAAGGTGCCAGAAAAGTTGGTTTCTAAGTGACAGTGGAATAGCTTAGTTCAGTAACTCTGCTCTGTTCTGTATTGCAGGATGATTCATCAATGTTCTTCCAATTTGGACCATCCATTGAACAGCAGGCCTCAGTGATGTTGAACGTTATGGAGGAGTATGACTGGTATATATTTTCTATTGTAACAAGCTACTTCCCTGGATACCAGGAGTTTATCAATAAGATCCGAAGCACCATTGAAAACAGTTTTGTAGGTTGGGAGATGGAGGAGGTCATGTCTCTGGATGTTTCAATGGACGATGGTGAGTCCAAAATCCAAAACCAATTGAAGAAGCTTCAGAGCCCTGTCATCCTCCTTTTTTGCACCAAGGATGAGGCCACCTATATCTTTGAGGTGGCAGAGTCAGTTGGCCTCACTGGCTATGGCTACATCTGGATTGTGCCAAGTACAGTCACAGGGAACACAGATATTATTCTGCCCGAATTCCCGACAGGATTAATTTCCGTTTCTTACGACGAGTGGGATTATGGACTCCCAGCCAGGGTGAGGGATGGAGTGGCCATTATCACCACAGCAGCCTCGACAATGCTGGCTGAACGAAGGGAAATCATGGAACCCAAAACCAGCTGCTACAGTGTACAGGAGAGAAGGGCTCATCAATCAAACACTTTGCACAGGTAGGACCTGATTCTAAGATTTTTGCTGTGGAATTGGCAAGTGTTGACACTCATGACTGAGTAACAAGTGTTGAGTTGCATTGTTGAAATGCAGTGTTGGTAGGGACAGGACATGCCAGGTGAAAAACACCGCGGCAGGTATATGCACAACCTCATAAAACACATGATGTCTATGTATTTGCCTTTATCAATGTCTGCACTTGTTAACTTCTGACAGTATTCTAACATATGCTGCTAGCCATTTGCTAATATTCTCTGAGTACTACAGCAAAACTTACAAAGTTGCAGTTAGTCATTTCTCAGGATTCCCAGCGGTGAGTACAATTAGATGTCACTCAGAACACGGTCATCATTTCAAGGCCGTGGTTGGACAGCACCATCAGATTTCTTCAGTCTGGACCCACCCCACGAAGCAGGAATGGTTTAGTAACCAGAGCTTATAAGTATAGCTATAACTGTTTGTTGAAGAAATATTGGGAAATTTCACAATCCTGTCATTCTTTAATGTGCAATTGATGGTTTTTGAAAGCCATGTTTCATTCCTGCTCTTGGACCCTACAACTGACCCGAAGGCAGATTACCTCCATTCTAGCTTCCAGAGATCGGCAGCCTCCAATTGGCCTTGGTTCAGAGATAGAAGCAAAATCTGAAGCTGGTGGAAGAACGGAGACTTGCAACTGCACCAGGAATATACAGCAAAGTTACGTCATGGAAATTGGACTTCTGGCCCAGCCAATCCATGTGCTTGTTTATTCTCCATGTGAGAAAGTAGTCTAAACTATGATTACCAATGGTTAGATTGTCCCTTCAGTCTCCCAGCTGAGGTAATTGAGATGGAGTTAGTAGCAGGAAGGGCCAACAGCTGTAAAGCCACCCTTCCATATCAAACATTGATGGTAAGTGCGGAGGCGATGAACCAACATTGTGCTGATCCTTTGTAACATGGGAAAAGCCAAAAGAGGAACCAGCTAATAATTATCCCTTTAATTCTTTTCCTTCATCCACTTATCCAGGTTGACCTTTAATGTTGACATCGCTGTTATCTGAGCCACTAACCATAAGTGATTTCACAACTTTGCATAAAAATGCTTCTCATGCCCTAAGGTCGAAATCGCTAATATTTAATCTTGCACCTTGAAACCATTAATACTGACCTCACAATTAATGGAAACAGTCCACTTCCATCTGTCTCTTCCTTGGATGATTTTGAATGTTTCTAGCATATTCACTCAATAGTATGCATTTATCTAATGAAAGAAAGGAGTCAATTCGTTCAGTATTTGTTGTGCTAAATTTCTTCAATGACCAGTGTGGTTGAGTTTTACACTCTCTAAAGGAAAGCCTAATACTGTACTCATGGTGTTGAGATTTTGTTAAGTTTTGAGAGAGTGTATGTATGTTTTTGTATTCCTTAGGATACAAGAGGTAAGAATCAACCAAGGTTGAAATACTTTACAATTTAATTGGTTTTAGTGATGCTTTGAAACCTAGATTTGCAGATAGAGATGTCTCCAATCTTTACCTGAAACACAACTCAATCAGAGGTGATCAACTCCTTTTGTGGAGGGGTAATTGTTTTTTGAGACCTTCTTTGAACTGCTTTTCATTCTGTCTCCTATGAATGATTATAAAGTGTCTATTTTCTTCCTAGCAGAAAAAGTCTATTTAGAGCTTACCTTCCTCTTGTGTGATGAGAAGACATATGTCTTTGCTGGTTTGCTTGTCTTTAAAACATCCTTCCAACTTAGGGCAATAATGATACTCATGGTACTTTCTAGCGTGGTCAAGTTTAACAGTTGCCCAGCATGCCTTGTGATTTTGGTTAAGTTTAACAATTGTTAACCAAATTCTTTCTTTTTGCAACAAGTTAATCCAGGGTTTTTGGTTCATCTATTTGGTAATCCTTAAATGCGGGCATTAAAATGGCAATGTTCAAAATTCTTCAATATTTTTAACATCACTAAGCCATTGCATCCTATAGGGAACCCTAGTGAAATGCGATAGATATGGTTTGTTCCATGAAGTGCCAATGTTTCAGACCTAATTTAAACATAAGCATCTTTGTGATGTGACTATCAATGTAGAGAACCTGCAACAGTTGACCAATTTATAAGATTGGCATTAATTCAAACAACAACCTTGGCCTTAAGGCAGTGGTAAGAACAATTGCTTTTGTATTAATCGGATGAGTTAAGTTCTCATTTTTATTGCATGCAGTTCTGGTGCTTTGTTAACATTTGGCAATTCACTCCCATTTGTTTGCAAAAAGTGAAACCCAGTGGATCAGTCTATAACATGTGGAAATAATAGTTATTCTAAGAACACAAATGAATAGAATTGCTATATAATTTAAATGAAAGTTACATCATTTATTGCAGTTCTTTGATGTTTCTGAAGGGGGATTTGATCAATAATGACACAACTTTATTCTTGATGATGATCTGGGAGCAAGTCCACCCCACGAAATGTTGAGCTTTACTGTAATTTATCTTTAATGCATTACATTTTAACAATGGAATAAAGTACTTGTGATGTATGACTTGATTTTTTATTTCTCTTACATACATATATGGTATTTGCAAGTTTCTGAGTGTGAACTCCCAACAACCAATGCCCTGAGACGTGAGATAAATTTTGAAAACTGGGCCTGTTGTTTATAACAAAGCAAGTGTCCTGTATGTTTGGTCTCCTGTGACCTGGTGCTGGCAAGTTAAGTGATAAAGCATTTTGTTTTTGTGGCTCGTGCCAATCCAATTCTACTTGTGGGCCAGCTTGAGCTGCAGTCAGGGAACTTATAGTAATAACTAATCCAATGTATTGATCTTCTGCTCAAAATGTGATTTTCCTCAGTTAAATCTAAAGAGAATCTAAGCAGAATCTGAGACCTAATGGTGGCTGTCCATACCGAGAATTACATAAGTACGAGCTATGGCCTTACCTGATTTAAGAGTGACCCATAGACAGCAACATCAAGGGGCTTGATGCATTGTGAAAGGTCATGCCAGCAGTGCAGCAAGTATGTAATAATAAAGTTGGCAAATCAACAACTTATGCAGCAAGCTGTATTAACTAAAATGCAACATTACATTGCCAGTGTGTCAAAATTACAAGGTACAAACATATGGGCTTTCATTCTTTATATTGGATAATTATTGCAGACATCAAAATGCATAAGTAGGTACGTTAATTCATGAATGCAGCTTCCAGAGATAAGTGATGGCCTTCTCATTTGTTCAGATTAAGGTGAATCATCCACTAATTTGCGTGTAAAGGGATCACTCCTCGGTAATGTGTAGCATTTTTTGTGTCTCTGTGCAAGTGCATGTGGGGGTTACACTGAGCTCAAGTGTTGGTACATGTGGGGAATTTGTTTCTTTCTTCTTCCTAGACTCTGTTGACAGAAAATAAGTTATCCATCGAAAGTGAACATTAAATGCACTGAATGTTGTTAGAATATATCATTATAGACATATATTTTATTTCAAAAATGAGAATTTTGAAGTTGTAAATAAGTGATTAAATTTACTCTAGGGAGTAAATGGGGAGTGATTGTACAATGATGGAAGAGGTTGTAAAAGGTTTATTCAAGAGACTGCTGTCTTAATGAATATTTTTTCAGGAAATGTACTTAAATCAAAAATCTGTGAAAGTACTTTTTTGAAATTTGACATTATATAGAATGCAATAAAGTTCAATTTTTTTCAATATGGTAAGTGGCGCCATGAGGGTCTTGACTACATTTATGAACAAATAAATGTTTAATTAGGAGCATAAGCAGGCCATTCAGCCCCTCTATCGACCTGAACCATCATTCAATAAGACCATGGCTGATCTGATTGTGGCCACCATTTCACATTCCAACCTATTACCAATAATTATTGATTCACAACTCACTAAAAGAAAATAATTCCTCCTCATTGCTATCTTAAATTTAAAGATCTTTTACTTTTAAACTGTACCACCTGGTTCAAGTCTCTCCCACAAAGGGAAACATCCTTTTAGGATCCACCCTGCCAAGTATCAATAACATTTCTCATTCATCTAAACCCTAATTATAAAATTTAACATTAAAGGTCACATTCATAATATACATTTTGTGTCAATCACTCTCCATTACATGTCATACAAAGGAGTTTACTGAGTTCCAAAACTGGGCAGTAATTTAGAGGGATAGTCTTAATGGATAAATTTGCAGCAATGTTGTTATGGTCACATTGCCACTTGCAGGATTCCAATAGCTTTCTCCTAAAACTTCTTCTGACAATGATTAACTTCAGAAGAACTTGTTGTGGGAGAGAGCTTCTTTCCTTTGCATGTTCACAAAATCTTTCAAATTTATTGATTTTCTTTGGCACTTTCATGGGATGGCCTCCACCTTTAGAAATCAGGGCGTGCATCTATTACTTTAATGATAGCCAGTTTGTGTTAGGTGAGTTTGTTTTAGGCTGTAGGATTTCTGCCATCTTAACAAGATAAACCTGTCCAATTGGGGCTCACATGCAATGATGCTTATTTTACACTTTGCAGTATCTTAAAGGGTATGTAACTTTTGTAGTCATGGACAAAAGTATTTATCCTGCTCAGATTATTAGGAGATAAATTAAGTTTAATGTTGAAATTGCACCTTGACTTTCATTTCGAAGGAGCTGGAGTATAAAAGCAAGGGAGGGCTGTTAAAACTATACAAGACACTAAGTCAGACCACACTTGGAATACTGTGAACAGTTTTGGGCCCTCATCGAAGGAAAGATACACAGGCATTGGAAGCAGTTGAGAGAAGGTTCACTCAGTTGATCACAGATATGAAGAGAATTTCTTTTCAGGAGAGGTTGAGTAGGTTGGGTGTGTACTCAGTGGAAATTAAAAGAATTGAAACAGATAGTTTTCTTTGGAGGCTTGACAGAGTAATGCTGATAGATTGTTTGTGGGACAGTCCAGGACCAGAGGACGTAATAACAGAGTAAATGTCTCTCAGTTAGGACAGACAGGAGAGGAATTTCTCCTCTCTAAGGGGAGTAAGGCTGTGAAATGTTTTACTGCAGAGGGCTGCAGAAATTGGGTCATTAAGTATATTCAGGGTTGAGACAGACAGATTTTTAATCAGTTGGAGAATCAGGGGTTAGGGAATAAAGACAGGAAAGTGAAGTTGAGCATTATCGGATCATCCATGATCTCATTGAATGGTAGAGCAGACTTGATGGGCTGAATTTCTGCTCCTATGTGTTGTATGGTTTTATGGTCTTGATTATAGCCCAATTAACTGAAAGCAATGTTTTTCTGATTTTTAAAGAACTAAAGGGTTTACTTTCATTTGTAATTAATATGGTTGCTCAAGGGTGTCTTAGAATGGACGTATTGTCTCTCCAAGCTTGTTACTGGGAAAAAAACAAAGGAGAACAACTCTGTATTTATGGTTTGCTCTATCACGTTTTCATTTCTCAAGGTCACAGTCAGGGAATCTTATATAAATGAGTAATTTAATTTATAGATTCCCTAGTGCAATCTCGATTTTCCTAGACTGGACCTTAATATTAAGCAGTCCATGATTTGAATGCTAATGGTGGATATCCATATCCAGAATACTCTGCAAATTGGAATATGTCTTATCTAGTCAAATGGAAACTACCAAGCAGCCACAGAACTGAACATCTGTCTTCCAAGAAATATACTTCAATGTAGAAACAGACCATTTGGCCCTTAACCTCCTTCCACTTATCACATTCCCAACGCCCCTTCCCCCAAGTCCCTCTTCCCTACCTTTTATCTTAGCCTGCTTGGCACACCCTCCTCATTCCTGAAGAAGGTCTTAAGCCCGAAACGTCGATTCTCCTGCTCCTTGGATGCTGCCTCACCTGCTGCGCTTTTCCAGAGACACATTTTTCAGCTCTGATCTCCAGCATCTGCAGTCCTCACTTTCTCCACCATACCAGTATCCACTTTCTACAACTCAACTAGTTACACTGTCATACCCTTTGCCCCATAGCTTTGAAAATCTTTTTCTCACAGATCCAAATTCCTTTTTAAAGTGATAATTAAACATGCTTTCACCACACTCTCAGGCAGTGCATTCCAGATCCCGACTAATTGCCAGGTGAAAAAATGATTTTTTTTGGTTCTTTTTCTAATCACCTTAACTCATTGTCTCCCGGTTCTTGGCCCTTCTGCCAATGGGAACAGCTTCTCTCTGTTTACTTTTTCCAGACCCTTCATGACTTTTCTCTCAATCTTCTTTTCTCTAAGGTCACTAGCCCACAGCTTCTGTAAACTATCCACAGTGCCCTCATTCCTGAAACCATTCTCGTAAATCTTTCTCACACCCTCTCTAAAGTTTTCATATCCTTTCTAAAGTGTAGCACCCAGCATAGGTCACAGCATTGCAGTTGAGATAAATTCAGTGTTTTACAAAGGCTCACCGTACTTGCTCTTATACTCTACTTGCTCTACCTGGACTAAGATTCTAAGGTGCGTTCTCTTAGTCAGTTTTCCCAACCTGTACTTATTTATGTATATCCAGACACCTGTTTGTTTTTCAGTAACCTCCTTATATGCCAGCAAGAAGCAAGAGTAGACCATTTATACCTTGTGCCTAATGCCAGATACGAAGAGAATTTCTTTTGAGGAGACGTTGAGTATGTTGGGTGTGTACTCAGTGGAGATTAATAGAATTGAAATAGATCATGGCAGACCTGATTGTTGCCTACTTCTACATTCCCACCTACCCCAGGTGAACTTTGACTCCTTTGTTAACTAATAGTCTATTTAGCTTTGCCTTAATAAGTATTCAGTGAGGCGAAAGTGAGGACTGCAGATGCTGGAGATCAAAGTCAACATTAGAGTGGTGCTGGAAAAGCACAGCAGGTCAGGCAACATCAAAGAATCGATGTTTCGGCCATAAGTCCTTCATCAGGAATGAGGCTGGGAGCCTCTAGGGTGGAGAGATAAGTGGGAGGGGCCTTTATAAGAATTCAATTATCCCACTTCCACCACTCCAATGGGATGAGGATTCCAAAGACTCTCAAACCTCCGAGAGGAAAAACATTCTCCTCATTTAATTTTGTTTTATTTGTTTACCAGACATGGAGCATTACTGGTTAGGTCAGCATTCATGGCCAAATGGCAGTTAACGGTCACCCATTTTGCTATGGGTCTGGAGTCACATGCCAACCAGATCAGGTAAGGATGGCAGTCTCCTTCCCTAAAGGATGGTTTTGAACCAAATAATTTTTTTCCTGACAATTGGCAACAGGTACATGGTCATCATTAGACTCATATTTCTAGACATATTATTTAATTCAAATTCTGCCATGGCAGGATGTGAACCCAGGTCTCCAGGATATTACATGGGTCTCTAGATAAAGAGCTGAAAATGTGTTGCTGGAAAAGCGCAGCAGGTCAGGCAGCATCCAAGGAACAGGAAATTCGATGTTTCGGGCATAAGCCCTTAAACAGGAGGGCTGTTTCCTGTTCCTTGGATGCTGCCTGACCTGCTGCGCTTTTCCAGCAACACATTTTCAGCTCTGATCTCCAGCCTCTGCAGACCTCACTTTCTCCTTTCTCTAGATAAAGAGTCCAGCAATAATATCACTAGGCTGTCACTGCCTCAGGATAGTCATACCTAGTTCTAGGTCTCTTGCACGATGGGAATCAGCTTTTCAATATCCACCCTGTGTGAACCCAAGTGCCACCTGGATTTTCTATGTTTTCATTACAATTGCGTTCTTTGTTTACAATTTCCTCATTCCATTTACCAAAATGTAATGTTTTACACTTCTCTGCATTGATTTCATCAGCCACTTATCTGAGAATTTCTTAAGTTGCTAGACCATCTTCACAGATCACAACACTTCCAAGTTTTGCAAATTTTGAAATTGTACAATAGCTCATTAATACAAATCATAATCAAACCCTGAAGATCCTATTATTTACCTTTCTCTATGTTGAAAAACACTTGTTCACCAGTGTTCTCTGTTTCTTGTCACGGAGTCAGACTTGAATCCAGACCATATTGATATTGTCCCTTTTATACCATGAGCTTCAACTTCACCGGCAAGTCTGTTATTTGGCACTTCATTGAATGCCTTTTGAAATTTCGCCAAACATATTACCCTCGTCAATCTCATTTTCTCATGAGAAAACTGAAGCAAGTTATTTAGCTTGTCTTTAACAAAATCCCATGCTGTCTGTCTGTAATTAATCCACATTTGTCCAAGCAGTTTCTAATGGTGTCTCAGTGTAGCAAGTGCGTGTGAGCTAATTAATTATACTGATATAGGGGATTTCACCTCTTAAATTTAGGGACAGAGAATCATGATTGATATCATTTCATGCTTAATCAGTTCCTGCACTGGCTTAGGTTATCATGAAGAACTTTCCTTCTGAATCTTTCCCTTCTCCTGAGGCATGATGACCTTCAGGTTAAACCACCACCAGTTGTCTCTGTCTAATGAGAAAGCAACCCTACTAAAATAGATACCTGTAAGATTATGGTAACTTTTCCTTTGGGTTTGGTTGGCTGGAAAGATGATTTGCACTGTTGATGTAACACTATCATGGTGGGTTCAATTCCTGCACTAGCTGAGGTTAACTTGAAGGATTCTCCTTTTCAATCTCTCTCCATGATTACCCTCAGTTTAAAACACCTCTAGTTGTCTCTCTCTAATGAGAGGTGAGCCTTCCAGTCTGGTAAGACAATGGTGACATTACCTTTACTTACAAGTTTCACTGAAACAATGTAGTTACCAATCAGTTGGTGCAGATGAGATGGCTAAGATTTTGCCACTTGGTTCACCAGGACCTTTCCTGTCAATAGGTATCTTCTGTCTTATTTCTTGAGTGCTGCAGTGTGGGACTTATCAGGGCTTGACTTACAGAATACAGTTGCAGAAAGAGCTGATATACTCTTGGATGGAGGTTAGTTTTGTTGATTGCATGATTGGTTGGTGGTTGGTTAAGGAATTTTCCATTGGGTTGTTCACTGATAGCCCACTATCAGTGTGCCATTCTGACTGCCTACATAACAAAACAAAAAACTTTGGATGTTGGAGATCTGAAAGAAACAAAAACAGAAATTGCTGGAGAAACTCAACAGCTCTGGCAGCATTTGTGGAGGGTGAAACTGAGTTTCCTGTCCAGTGACCCTTGTTCAGAAAGGAATTTCCACTCTGATTTCAATTATCTTACCCTAATTCCAACCAGCTTGTTATGATTGTTATTCCAGATATTTAAAAAAAAAACTCTACCTATACAGACATGCAACAACTCATCTCTGGAGATTGGAATCCAGGTCTTTTGATCCAGATGTTGGGACACTGCCACTGCACCACAAGAGCCCACAATTACTGTTCTAATACAAATTGCTTTATTCAATGCAGTATTATCGCTGCAATTAACAAGTACTGATGTAATTAGTAAGTATTGCATCCATCTGGTTTTTGACATTAAAAATACTGCTCTGAGGTCCTTTAATTCTTTCCTTACACTGGCTCACACTCACAAATAGGCATCAACCAGAATTGATTAAACAGCAACATTACATTGACAATTTATTATCCATAGAGGAAAACAGTTATTTAATCTTTTTCATATTTAATAATTACCACAGACATCATAATGCAAACATATGTGTCTGAAGGATTTACTGAGTTGTTTTTAAGCATTGAACAGTTACTTTGTTGACAGAGAATAAGTAATCAGTTGAACCCTTGCATGGGAAATCATGATGGCTCAATGATTAGCACTGCTGTCTCACAGTACTAAGGAATGGGTTTGATTCCAGTCTGTGTGTAGTTTGCACGTTCTCCCTGTGCCTGTGTGGGTTTCCTCTTGGTGCTCCAATTTCCTCCTACAGGCCAAAGATGTAAAGGGTATGTGGATTGGCCATGTTAAATTGTCTATAGTGTCCAGGAATGTGCAGGCTGGGTGAATTAGCTATGGGAAATGCAGGTTACAAGGATAGGGTAGGGGGCTGGGACCCGAATGGGATGCTCTTAAGAGGGTTTGTGTGGACTCAATGGGCTGAAAGGCCTGCTTCGAAACACTGTAGGGATTCTATATTAACATGTAAAGCTGAATATGATGTCATGGGAAGATGTTGCATCTCAAGAGGGAATTTTGAAATTACAGAAGGCAAATTAAATTTACTCTGGGATGTATGGAAAGAGGCAACAATCTTTTTCAAGACATTGCTAATGGCTTCCTGCGGTGGGTTTGCAGGCATGTTGGAAAGGTCAACCTTGTTCTTAGTACTGCAGTATCTGAACAAAAAGGCTGACAATTTCCTACCTGAAGCCTCTTTTGACAGTGCCTGACTTTGTGAGAGGTCAGCATGTCAGAGAAAAGCCTCAACAGCTTTGAAAGTGCCGCCCTGTCGAAATTTGATTGCTAATTTACCAGGATGCATTCTGCCTTTGACAGGTGAGATGTTAATCTTGTCACTTCTATTTTAATAATAAAATGGAATTTTATTTTAATATTGCAAATCCTTTCAGCTGGATGAGTTTGGTCTAGACAATAGCTGAATAAGCTATCACTAGGAGTCAGATGCAGGCTTTTTTTACAACAGAATAAAATCGAGTTACAATTCTGAGTTCACTCATTGATGTTATGAAGACAAAAGATCCCCAAACTAAATACACAAGCTTACAATCGAGAGCAGGAGTAGGTCACTTGACCTCTTAAGCTCGTTTCACCATTCTATCAGATCATGGTTGATCTGATTAATTCATGTTCCCGAATATCCCTGATAAAACTTTCTTATCAAGAAACTATCTACCTCTGGCTTTGAAATATCCAAGGACTATTTTTCCGCTGCCTTTTGAAAAACAGTCATTCAAAGTCATTCAAAGAAGCCCAAGTTCCAAAACAAGTGCAGATGGTTGTTATGCT
Organism: Hemiscyllium ocellatum; assembly: GCF_020745735.1. NCBI lineage: Eukaryota > Metazoa > Chordata > Chondrichthyes > Orectolobiformes > Hemiscylliidae > Hemiscyllium > Hemiscyllium ocellatum. The sequence continues at coordinate 17,981,974 of NC_083433.1, forward strand.
TGGAACTGTACTTCCTGACTGATGTTGCACTTTCCAAGAATGGAGTAGCAGGTGACTTGGGCAATTTAATAGCTTCAGACCTAGACAACTTTTAACCACGAGGGCAGACATCACAAAATTAAGGCCTTGAACTAAGAGTGAAAAGTAAGTCAGAGGAAATTCTGTCACAATGATGGTGTCACCAGCAAACTTGTAGGTGGAACTCAGATGAAATTTGGCCACACAGTCATGAGTGTATAATAACAGTAAGGAATTGAGTACGCAGCCTTGTGGGGCACCGGTGTTGAGGATTGTGGTGGAGGAGGTGCTCTTGCCTGTCCTCACTGATTGTGGTCTGTGGGTCAGGAAGTCAAGGATCCAAGTTGCAGATGATGGAGTAGAGACCAAAGTTTTGGAGTTTAGAGATACTTTTGTTTGAGATTATAATATTGAGAGTAGAGCTGTAGACAAAACTTTTCACTGTACCTAGGTACATATGACAATGATAAGTCAAATCAAATCAAAATTGTGATCAAACTGCACAAGGTTTTTGTCAGACTGCAGCTTGCATGCCATGTCCAGTTCTGGTCATTAAGTGACAAAAATAATTGCTGGGAGCAGCATAGAGAAAAGCCACAAGGCTGATGCCCATATCTGGGGTTGGAATGTTGAGAAGGGACTGGAAAGGCAGGGGACATTTCTGCCTGGATGGAAGGTGCATGCGAGTTATCAAGTTTTGTCAGATAGATTCTCCTGAGATTGAAGAATCAGAAAAAGAGATCACTAATGAGAATGAATTCAGAACTGATGTCAAGAAATGCCTCTCCACACTGAAGAGTGACCAACATGTAGAGTATGATTGTGATGGTGTATTAGGAGCAATGCCTTCAAATCACTGGACCTATTGCAATGGGAAAGTGCATTATCTTTTGAATGATTAAAATGAAACCCTATCCGGATCTTTTATGATTTAAAAAACTTCTATCAGAATTAGCACTTTCTTCTTCAAAGAGAACAATCCCAACCTTCCTAGTCTATTTCATAACTGAAGTTTCCAATCCTTGGAGCCATACCTGTAAATGCCTTCTACACTCTTTCCAATGCCTTCACATTGTTCCTATAGTGTAATGCCTTTGCTCTTGTACTCTATACCCCTATTAATAAAGCCAAGCACACTGTATATTTTATGAACTTCTCTCTCCAACGATCCTGCAATCTTCTGGCTGGTGTTTATCATGAAGGATTCTCCTTCCCAACTTCCTACCCTTGAGTTAAGCCATCACCAGTCATCTGTCTAATGAGAGAGCTAGCCTATAGCCTGCTAGGTCTACAGTGACGTTACCTTTATCATTTTACTACACATGTTTCTAGTTAAGATTTGAACAGAGTAACTGGTCAGGATGTTCAATGCCACTGTGATCGTCAGTGCCCAGGCACTGTGCTTCTTCCAAAGCCATGTGGCTGAAAATCTTACTGCAGGGGCTGGCAGATGTACATGATCATATTCCTAGTCAGGGAAGGACCCTGCGCCTCTCTGCCAGTACCTGCTAAATCTTCGGTAGACCCTGTCTTAGGACACTGCTCCATTCTTGGTAGTCCCTGTTTTAGTACACTGCTCCAATCTTGGTAGACCCTGTTTTGATATGTTGCTCCATTCGCAGCAGACCCTGTCTTAATATACCATCCATTCTTGCTAGACCCTGTCTTGGAATACTACTCCGCTCTTGCTAGGTCCTGTTTGGTATATTGCTCCATTCTTGGTGGACCCTGTCTTGGTATACTACTCCATTCTTGATGGACCCTGTCTTGGTATACTACTCCAACCTTGGAGACCCTGTCTTGATACACTGCTCCATTCTTGGTGGACCCTGTCTTGGTATACTACTCCATTTTTGCTCAATCCTGTCTTGGTATATTGCTCTATTCGCAGCAGACCTTGTCTTGGTATACTACTCCAATCTTGGAGACCCTGTCTTGATACACTGCTCCATTCTTGGTAGAACCTGTCTTGAAACATTGTTCCATTCTTGGTAGACCCTGTCTTGGGACACTGCTCCGTTCTCAGCAGACCCTGTCTTGTTACACTACTCCATTCCTTGGAGACCCTGTCTTGGTATACTACTCCAACCTTGGAGTCTCTGTCTTGATACACTGCTCCATTCTTGGTAGAACCTGTCTTGAAACATTGTTCCATTCTTGGTAGACCCTGTCTTAGTATACTACTCCATTTTTGCTAGATCCTGTCTTGGAATACTACTCCGCTCTTGCTGGATCCTGTTTGGTATATTGCTCCATTCTCAGCACACCCTGTCTTGTTATACTGCTCCATTCTTGGTGGACCCTGTCTTGGTATACTACTCCATTCTTGGTGGACCCTGTCTTAGAATACTACTCCAACCTTGGAGACCCTGTCTTGATACACTCCTCCATTCTTGGTAGACCCTGTCTTGATTCATTGCTCCATTCTTGATATACCCTGTCTTGGGACACTGCTCCATTCTCAGCAGACCCTGTCTTGTTACACTACTCCATTCTTTGGAGACTCTGTCTTGGTATACTACTCCAACCTTGGAGACCCTGTCTTGATACATTGCTCCATTCTTGGTAGACCCTGTCTTGTTATACTACTCCACTTTTGCTAGATCCTGTCTTGGAATACTACTCCATTCTTGCTCGATCCTGTCTTGGTATATTGCTCCATTCTCAGCAGACCTTGTCTTGTTATACTACTCCAATCTTGGAGACGCTGTCTTGATACATTGCTCCATTCTTGATAGACCCTGTCTTGGGATACTGCTCCATTCTCAGCAGACCCTGTCTTGTTACACTACTCCATTCTTTGGAGGCCCTGTCTTGGTATACTACTCCAACCTTGGAGACCCTGTCTTGATACACTGCTCCATTCTTGGTAGAACCTGTCTTGATACATTGCTCCATTCTTGGTAGACCCTGTCTTGGTATACTACTCCATTTTTGCTAGATCCTGTCTTGGAATATTGCTCCATTCTCAGCAGAACCTGTCTTGGTATACTACTCCATTCTTGGTGGACCCAGTCTTGGTATACTACTCCATTCTTGGTGGATCCTGCCTTGGTATACTACTCCAACCTTGGTGGACCCTGTCTTGGTATACTACTCCAATCTTGGAGACCCTGTCTTGATACATTGCTCCATTCTTGATAGTCCCTGTCTTGGTACACTGCTTGATGATGCCGAAGACTCTGATTCCTCTCTTCAGGAACTGTTCTCTCATCCACAGCTGGAACCCCCTGAGCACCCAGTCCCTGGTGCAACTGGTTCTGATAATTCCTTCATCTTCTCTCCTATACTGCACCAAAGTCAGACCAGCAGCTGGCTTCAGTTGGGCAAGCAGTTTGCTTTACAGTAAGCGTCTGTGAATAATTAGCAAGCAAGAGATGTTTGGTTTCCCTTTGAGAGTTAGCCCTTACCCGAAACTTTAGGCCCTTATAAGGTTGCTTGCATTTTAATTGAAAGCCTGTCCTGCTGTCACCTTAATATAGTGAGGCCCAGGGACCCAGGTTTGATTCCAGCCTCAGGCAACTGCCTGTGTGGAGTTTGCTCATTCTCCCCCTGTCTGCGTGGGTTTCCTCCCGGTGCTCTGGTTTCCTCCCACAATTCAAAGATATGCAGGTTAGGTGAATTGACCAAACTAAATTGCCCACAGTGTTCAGGGATATGTATGTTAGGTGCATTTGTCAAGAGTAACCAGCCAGTGCAGGGACCCCCTGCGGTCATTCCCCTCAAGAACAAGTATACCGTTTTGGATACTTGTGGGGGGGATGGCTTATCAGGGGTAAGCAACGAGGTTCAGGCCTCTGGCACGGAGCCTGGCCCCGTTGCTCAGAAGGGAAGGGTGGAGAAAGTTAGAGCGATAGTTCTTGGGGACTCAATAGTGAGGGGTACAGATAGGCGGTTTTGTGGGGGCAACAGAGACTCACGATTGGTATGTTGCCTCCCAGGTGCAAGGGTACGTGATGTCTCTGATCGTGTTTTCCGGGTCCTTAAGGGGGAGGGGGAGCAGCCCCAGATCGTGGTCCACATTGGCACCAACGACATAGGTAGGAAGAAGGGTGAGGATGTCAGGCAGGCTTTCAGGGAGCTAGGTTGGAAGCTCAGAGCTAGAACAAACAGAGTTGTTGTCTCTGGTTTGTTACCCATGCCACGTGATAGAGAGTCGAGGAATAGGGAGAGAGAGCAGTTAAATGCGTGGCTACAGGCATGGTGCAGGAGGGGGGGATTCCGGTTTCTGGACAACTGGGGTTCTTTCTGTGGAAGGTGGGACCTCTATAAACAGGATGGTCTACACCTGAACCTGAGGGGCACCAGTATCCTTGGGGGGAGGTTTGCTAGTGCTCTTTGGGAGGGTTTAAACTAACTCTGCAGGGGCATGGGAACCTGAACTATAGCTTCAGGGTACAGGACCTTGAGTGTAGGGAGGTTAGGAACAAGGCATCGATTTCGAAGGAGGGTGCCTGTAAACAGAAAGGTGGCTTAAAGTGTGTATACTTCAATGCCAGAAGTATAAGAAATAAGGTAGGTGAACTTGCAGCGTGGGTTTGTACCTGGGACTTCGATGTTGTGGCCATTACAGAGACGTGGGTAGAACAGGGGCAGGAATGGCTGTTGCAGGTTCCAGGGTTTAAATGTTTTAGTAGGGTCAGACATGGGGGTAAAAGAGGGGGAGGTGTGGCATTGCTTGTCAAGGATAGCATTACAGCGGTGGAAAGGACGATGGAGGAAGATTTGCCATATGAGGTAGTTTGGGCTGAGGTTAGAAATAGGAAAGGTGAGGTCACCCTGTTAGGTGTTTTCTACAGGCCTCCCAATAGTCCGAGAGAAGTAGAGGATAGTATTGCGAGGATGATTCAGGAGAAGAGTGAAAGTAGCAGGGTGGTTGTTATGGGGGACTTTAACTTCTCAGATATTGACTGGGAAAGCTATAGCTCGAGTTCATTAGATGGGTTGGTGTTTGTCCAATGTGTGCAGGAGGGTTTCCTGACACAATATGTAGATAGGCCAACAAGAGGTGAGGCTATACTGGATTTGGTTCTAGGTAATGAACCAGGCCAGGTGTTAGACTTGGAGGTAGGTGAGCACTTCGGGGACAGTGACCACAACTCGATGACTTTGACTTTAGTGATGGAGAGGGATAAGTGTGCACTGCAGGGCAAGAGCTATAGCTGGGGGCAGGGAAATTATGATGCGGTGAGGCATGACTTAGGATGCGTGGATTGGAAAAACAGGCTTCAGGAGAAGAACACTAATGATATGTGGAGATTGTTCAAGGAACACCTATTGAGTGTCCTTGATAAGTATGTACCAGTCAGGCAGGGAGTAAAGGGTCTTGTAAGGGAGCCGTGGTTTAATAGGGAATTGGAATCCCTTGTGAAAGGGAAGAGGGCGGCCTATGTAAGGATGAGGCGTGAAGGTTCAGTTGGGGCGATTGAGAGTTATAAGGCAGCCAGGAAGGATCTGAAGAGAGAGCTAAGAGCAGCGAGAAGGGGACATGAAAAGTCCTTAGTTGGTAGGATTAGGGAAAACCCAAAGGCTTTCTATAGGTATGTCAGGAATAAAAGGATGACTAGGGTAGGTATCGGTCCAGTCAAGGATAGTAGTGGGAAGTTGTGCGTGGAGGCGGAGGAGATTGGTGAGACACTAAATCAATACTTTTCATCAGTATTCACTCAGGAACGGGACTCTGTTGCTGGTGTGAATATTGAGTCACAAGTGATTAGAATGGATGGCCTTGAAGTATGTAGGGAGGAGGTTTTGGGAATACTGGAAAGGATGAAAATAGATAAGTCTCCTGGGCCTGATGGCATTTATCCTAGGATCCTCTGGGAAGCTAGGGAGGAGATAGCAGAGCCATTGGCCTTGATTTTTATGTCGTCATTGTCAACGGGAATAGTACCAGAAGACTGGAGGATAGCGAATGTGGTCCCCTTGTTCAAGAAGGGGAGTAGGGACAGCCCGAGTAACTATAGGCCAGTGAGTCTCACTTCTGTTGTGGGTAAAGTCTTAGAGAGAATTGTAAGGGATAAGATTTATGAACATCTGGATAGGAATAATGTGATCAAGGATAGTCAGCATGGTTTTGTGAAGGGCAGGTCGTGCCTCACAAACCTTATTGAGTTCTTTGAGAAGGTGACTAAGGAGGTGGATGAGGGTAAAGCAGTAGATGTGGTGTATATGGATTTTAGCAAGGCGTTCGATAAGGTACCCCATGGTAGGCTAATGCAAAAACTACGGAGGTATGGCATTGAGGGTGCATTAGAGGTTTGGATTAGGAATTGGCTGGCTGGAAGGAGACAGAGGGTAGTAGTTGATGGACTAGGTTCATCTTGGAGTGCAGTTACTAGCGGTGTACCACAGGGATCTGTTTTGGGACCGTTGCTGTTTGTCATCTTTATAAATGATCTAGAGGAGGGGCTTGAAAGCTGGGTGAGCAAGTTTGCGGATGACACAAAGGTCGGTGGAGTTGTGGACAGTGAAGAAGGATGTGGCAGGTTACAGCGGGATATAGATAGGTTGCAGAGCTGGGCAGAAAGGTGGCAGATGGAATTCAATGTAGCTAAGTGTGAAGTCATTCACTTTGATAGGAGTAACAAGAAGATGGATTACTGGGCAAATGGTAGGCTACTTAGTAGTGTGGATGAGCAGAGGGATCTTGGTGTCCATGTACACAGATCTCTGAAAGTTGCCAAATAGTGCTGTGAGGAAGACATATGGTGTACTGGGCTTTATTGGTAGAGGAATTGAGTTCCGGAGTCCTGAGATCATGTTGCAGTTGTATAAGACTCTGGTGCGGCCTCATCTGGAGTATTGTGTGCAGTTTTGGTCGCCATACTATAGGAAGGATGTGGAGGCATTGGAACGAGTGCAGAGGAGGTTTACCAGGATGTTGCCTGGCATGGTAGGAAGATTGTATGAGGAAAGGCTGAGGCACTTGGGCCTGTTCTCATTGGAGAAAAGAAGGTTTAGGGGAGATTTGATAGAGGTGTATAAGATGATTAGGGGTTTAGATAGGGTAGACACTGAGAACCTTTTACCGCTAATGGAGTCAGCTGTTACTGGGGGACACAGCTTTAAATTAAGGGGTGGTAGGTATAGGACAGATGTTAGGGGTAGATTCTTTACGCAGCGGGTTGTGAGTTCATGGAATGCCCTGCCAGTAGCAGTGGTGAACTCTCCCTCTTTATGGTCATTTAAGCAGGCATTGGATAGGCATATGGAAGTTATTGGGCTAGTGTAGGTTAGGTAGGATTTGGTCGGTGCAACATCGAGGGCCGAAGGGCCTGTACTGCGCTGTATTTTTCTATGTTCTATGTTCTAAGTAAATGTAGAGTAATAGAATAAGGTAATGGATCTGGGTGGGTTACTCTTCAGAGGATTGTTGTGGACTTGTTGGGCATGTTTCCACACTGTAGGTATTCTCTGATTCATTATTGACTATGACACAACCTAGCAATCTTGGAATCAACAACTTGTATAACAGTTTCATCCATGTGTCCTTAAGATTCAGATACTTGGGTCAGTGCACAGTCCTGCATAGCTTAGAGAACCGTAGAATCATAGAGCATATAAAAAGGCCCTTTGGCCTATCGAGTCTGCTAGATCACCACCACTAATGCCACCACCATCAATATTGTTGAGCATGAGTTATCTTGAATTAGAGCCTGTTAAAATCCCAATAGAATGCTTACAGATCAGTTTTACTTAGGTTTGTGCTTCGATTCACTCAGCTCTGGGTGTTTGTGTTGAAGAGGAAGTTGTGCAAGCAGATCTTGGGTCCTTCCTATTTCTAATATACATTCTTGGTGCCGTGTTTTATTTTTGACAGGTCTGAATGGGATACTGTTTTGTGCCAATTTTTCTTTTGATTCCTTCACCCTCAATCCTCTCCTCTAACCTGCATCCCTGATGTCCCCTCTCCCATCTCCCCTGTAACTGTGGCTGCATAATTTCTCTTGACCTTCCTGCTCTGCCCTCCCTAAATGCACACTCATCCAGCTCCTCACCATCACTATTTGCTTTGTACAACCCCTTATTCAATTCACCTCTCTTTCCTCCTCAACCGCACAATGTTGTTTCCAATCTTTTACCCTTCCTTGTCCCCCTCGTCCCAATCACTGTGACTCACCCCTCTGCCTCCCAGAGGTGTACCGTCAAGGCCCAAGATCCTTCTGGCACCCCTAACTATGTAACTGCCTGAAATACCTGTCCACTTTTATTTGTAACATTCCACTTCAGCTCCTTTGGTTATTAGCCCCTCATGCATGCCCTGGTCAGGTCTACTGGCATCAGACAGTGCAACTGGACTATATCCCAATGGTGGTTTGAGGTTGACAACAGCATCTTGTAAGACCAGTTATGATTGAGACAGTGTGCATAGAAGAAAGTGAGGACTGCATATGATGGAGAGTCAGAATTGAAAAGTGTGGCACTGGAAATGGATAGCAGGTCAGGCAGCATCCGAGGAGCAGAAGAGTGAATGTTTCAGGCATAAGCCCTTCTTCAGCCCTTCATCAAGTTACAGAAAAAGTGTGTATTCATTACAGCTTCCAGGACGAAGTCTCCCTTGCCAAGTACATGTCTCTATATGGGCAGGATTGTGAGCACATCCTGTTTGATGTGCTAATGAATGTAAAGAAATTCCCAATCATTATAGTGGGGGAAGCTAACTCACCTTCAACATTTGGAGAACTTAATACCAGAACCTTAACCTGCTGTGGGAAAATCTAAACTTTAGCCTCTACCCCCAGTTTAGCTCCTCATCCCTCCCTTCTAAGTGCCCTTGGCAACGCCAGAAAGTTCAGCTCTTTGACTCCAGAATGAGAGATCAAGGAGATGGAGAGACAAAGAGAGAGAGAGAAATACACCTATTAAAAGTGAAGTGAACTGGAGGCCTTGTATAGCACAGGAGAATTCTGACTGGTTTCAGTGTGAATCTGAGTGGACTTCAAGATTACTATCAGTTACAGATCGAATGACAGCATATTACATAAAGCCCATGAGTTATGAGTGATATCTGGGTGTATCCAATATTCCAATTAGTTACTGGAACACCTCTAACAACTGCTTGAGCACAGAACCACATGCAAAAATATTCAACTACCATAACGCCATAAGAAATAGGAACAGGAGTAGGCTGCTTGGCCCTTGAGCTTTAACTACCATTCAATGGGATCATGGCTGGTCCAGCATTCTTCCTGTCCATTTTCCTGCATTTTCCCTGTAACCCTTGATTTCCCCCCTAACGATCGCAAATCTATCCATCTTAGCCTTAAATATACAAAAGGACTCCATTCCCACAGCAGTCTGTGGCAAGGTGTTCCAAAGACTTTCTTTTTTAAAAATTGATTCACAGGGTGAGGACATTACTGGCTAGTATTTATTGCCCATCCCTAATTGCCCAGAGGGTAGTTAAGAGATAACCACATTGCTGTGGGTCTGGAATCACATATAGGCCAGACTAGGTAAAGATGGCTGTTTCCTTCCTGAAAGGATTTTAGCGAACCAGATGGGTTTTCCCCCAAAATAGACAATAGATTCACGGTCATCATTGGACTCTTCATTCCAGATTTTCTTTTCATTATTGAATTCAAATTCCACTGCCTGCCGTGGAGGGATTTGAACCTGTGTCCCCAAAACATTACTTGAGTCTCTGGATTGACAGTCTACCTTGGCCATCCCCTCCCTCAACTCACAACCCCCTGAGAGTAAAAAAAGTCCCCCTCATCTCAGTCTTAAATTGGAGCCCCTTTATTCTGAGGCTGTGCCCTCTAGTCTCGACTCTCCCATAAGAGGAAGCATCCTGTCAGTATTTAAACCTTAAGAATCCAATATGTTTCAATGAGATCACCTCTCATTCTTCTAAACTCCAGTGAGTCAAGTTCCAATCTGTTTAACGTTTGCTCATAAGACAATCCGAGGGATCATCCTTGTGAATCTTCTCTAAACTGCCTCCAATGAAATGATTCCTTTCCTTAAATAAGGGACAAAAACTGCTTACATTACTCCAGATGTGGTCTCAACAGCACCTTGTACAATTGCAAGAAGACTTCCCTATTCTTCTGCGCCATGAGTGTATATATACAACACAAGAGCTAACCTTTCGAAAGTAAGTGCTGTGTTTTGTAGAAATATGCCACATGATGAGTCATATGAAGCATAACCTCCTGGCACAGTTGATAGCTCCTCTCACCTATAACGTCCTAGGACATCAACTCTCTCTCAACCGTAATATCTCCCACCCCCACTAACAGTTACCCACCAGCCTGCACCTATAGAATCTCTTAGACTGAATTCTAGTTAGCTGGACCCCACATCTGAACTCAATCCTCTAATTTTGACAACTCCCCCTAGCCAAGGTGATTTACTTGAAACGAAATGGGTTTTGAGGTTTTGTTTTAGATAAATAGGTCTTGTGCACTACTAATGAACTTTGTTAACTTACATTGTTTTGTGACCCAGCAAGTTAAATAATGGGGCGTCAAAGTTTATTCAAGAGTCTATAACTTGCTATTTTTGAGCTGAAGGGAAATGCCCAAAGGTCTGAGAGAGAGAGAGAGAGAGAGACAGAGAGAGAATTTTGACTTTGAATGGGGCAGTTATGTAAAATCTTTGGAATTCAGTATCTGTGTAAAAGAACTCTCCCGAGAAAGGAAGGATATAAGTGAACTAGGTTACCTTCGAGTGAAACATTAATTCCAGACCAGAAATGTTTAGATAAAGCCCTGAAGAGGTTAGTTGAAGCTGAATATATTTAAGCTCAGGTATATGATAACTCCAGAAAGAAGCTATCTGTAGTTTTGGTCTAAAAGTTGAAGTCACAAGTGATCTAAACACTCCAAGATGTTAGATATAGGGATTCTGGTGTGAGTGTTGCAAGAGTGGCTCAGTGGTTAGCAGTACTGCCTGACAGCATCATGGACCCAGGTTTGATTCCAATCTTTTGTTGAGTTTGCACATTCTCCCCTTGTCTACATGGAATTCCTCCCATGGCCCAAAGATGTGCAGATTAGATGTGTTGGCCATAGTAAATGTGGGATTACGAGGATAGATCGGGGTGGGTGGGGACTGGGTCTTAATGAGATGCATGTTGGAGGGTCAGTGTAGACTTGATGGGCTGAATGTCCTCTTTCTGCACTGTAGAGATTGTATGAGTGCTGTTTTAAGCATTTACTGTGGTGTGATTTGGGTACTATAGAAGGAGTGTTTTGGGTTTTATAAGATTATACTTATACTGAATTTAAAATGTTTAAATTTGTACTATAAATAAGTAATCTGGAGTATTCTATTTTACTTTCACTTCTTTGTAATAAGCTTCCATTTTATTGTTAAAATAACATCTGCAGCATTCTGTGCTTATGTTTCCATGAGAGACCACTTCACTGAAACCAAAATAAATAAAAATATGATCTATCTATATAAAGTCATATCTGGGATCTGGCTTATCCGTAATACCATCATCCCAGATCATAACAAGAACAAATGAAAAGTGATCTGTTAATTTCTATCTGGGATCTGAATTGCCCAGTACTAACATCAGCTGGGGACTTTAACAGTTCTCACAGGTAGTCATGGGTCTTTGAAACACCCTTGCTAAGAAATGGGGAAAGCAGGATCTTCTTAAGGCAGAAACCGATAGACAATGGATAAAAGTACAAATGCCGTAGTCCTAGCGAGCTTTGAGAAGATTTGTAGCTCAGGTTGAGGTTCTGGATGTAGGTTTGCTCACTGAGCTGGAAGGTTCATTTTCAAACGTTTCATCACCATACTTGGTAACATCTTCAGAGACCCTCTGGATGAAGCTGGCTCGAAGTTGGAAGGTTCATTTTCTGACGTTTCGTCACTATACTAGTTAACATCTTCAGTGAGCATCCGGAGGCTCACTGAAGATGTTACCTAGTACAGTGATGAAATATCTGAAAATGAGTCCTCCAGCTCAGTGAGCAAGCCTACATCCATGCCATAGTCTTACCAGACCAAAGGTTACTCTCTAATTAGAGAGAGAGAAAACTGGTTGCAAAGGAATGACTTTCATAGTAACCTCAGGCAGTGTGGGAATTGAACAGAAACCGTTGGTAGTGCTTTGCATCACAAACCAGCCATTCAGCCAACTGAGCTACGCAGAGGGACGAAAGAGTAGTGGATAGGCAGGAATAAGGATTAATCAGATAAGCCATGTACTTACTGAATGGTGATGCTGACCTGTGTTGTCAAGTGGCCTACTCCTGCTCCTGTTTTGTATGTTTTTAAATTTCTTGTACTTCTGTTTGTAGGATCTTGCTCAGTGAAACTTTTCTGCCGTGTCTCTTTACGTTGTGACAGTGCCTACATTTCAAAAGTACTCCATTGTTTTGGGACATTTTGAGGTGGTGAAATGTGTTGTAAAAATGCAAATTGTTTCCTATTCCCCCCTCTCCCAAGTATTCTTGACAACATGTAAAGTGCGGTTTTTACAGCCTGTAATTTTTATTACCTGCTTTTTGTGCTGTACATGCATCCCATTAGTGGATAACATTTAGTGAAAGCAGTCATTAAACTACAGCTGACATCTAGTACCTCCTTAGATTGCCATTGACATTAGTGTACAACAAATAAGTGTAATGTTCATTCATAGCCGTGGAAAATAATTGCAGATCAAACCAGCTATTGCTTGCTGAGCTGATTTAACTGTAGCTGTGTGAGTTAAATGACAGTCATCCATTCTGTTTTGCCTATTTTTCCAATTATATCTGTCCTGTGCATTGGCTCTAAAGCACTATATTGCCTCTAAAGGATATTCATTTCCACTTACAGGAGATGGAGCCCATACATTGTGGGAGTCATTAACCCCTCGAACCAAACTGCAGATGCAGGGCATATATTGATCCAAGGGATAAGCATTATCTGATACTGCATTGAGGGAAGCACATTGTTCCCTTAAGGGATTAATGACTTACATACTATAGACATGGGTCACATATTGACTCAAGTGGATGTTAATTGCGTATTAATTGTGTTTAATTGTAGGAAGATGATTGGCATTAATTGAGAATTCACTTGAGCCTTACAAAAGTCGGCACAGAGAAAAATCAGTTTGTTAACCTGGATGATGCAGGTAATGTGCAGGCCTGTGAACAAATATAAAAGTGCAAAAAGATTGGCTCCAGTTTTACCTTTCATCAACTGATTTTTCTGGATTGCATCCAGGGCTGTTAGCTATCATGTATTGTAGAAGTTGAGCACATCATTGACTCTAACACTGATTGCTTTTTACATATGGTAGATGTTAGGCATGAGAATGGTTCCAGGGCATTTTGCAAACGGCATGCATTAAATGTGAGACAACAGATTGACCATGAGACTGATAGACTTGCAGGTAAAAAAGGTTGATTGATTTTGATCTAGATTGAATTGAAGGTTTAATTCCAGTACATCAAGCTGTCAGGACCATATTGACGACTGATCCCCATGCTTAATGGACCTGCTACCCATCCATAATAATCTTGCGATATATTGAGAAATCTTTTGTTTCCTTCACCTCATGGCACTGTTTTCTCACTATCCCTTTAAATTCAGGTGAATTAGGAGTGATGGAGCAGAACTCTCAGACACTCTGATGCCAAGTTGGAAGCTTTTTTCAATGCCCAAAGATGTGTTATTCATGTAGCTCAGACATGGACAGAGAGTTGTCAACACAGCATAGTCCCACACAAAAACCAGCCTCTTTCCATTGACTCCGTCTACACTTCCCATTGTCTCAGGAAAGCAACCAACATAATCAAAGACCCCTTCCAGCACGGTTAACTCTCTTCCACCCTCTTACTTCAGACAGAAGATATAAAAGTTTGAATACATGCCCTAATACATTCAAGAACAGCTTCCTCCCCAATGTTATCAGACTCTTGAATGGATCTCCCAAATGTTAATCCTGATTTCTCTCTTGCTGCACCTTCTCTGTGGCTATAACATTATATTCTGCACTCTGTTCTGCTACTCTATATGGTATGGTATGATCTGCCTATATAGCATGCAAAACAACACTTTTTACTGTATCTGGTACATGTGACGACAATAAATCAATCAACCAATCAATCAATGTACATTGATGTCGCCTTTCTCGAGTCACTGCAGAATGATATGCAAAATGAATGAATGATAGGAGACAAAACTAATGACATTTGAGTTATAAAAGTAAAGGGGACCATAAAATCTGGTCTTGCATAATTTCACATCCAAATTCTAATCGACAATATCGTCAGTACCAGCTTTAAACCAATACCACCATCAAACCTGAAGTCAAAAATATACCAAGCAAAAGCACACTAATTCCAAATTCACAGCAATACCAATGTCAAACCCTGCGTCAACAGCCTGAAGGTTACTATTGATTAGAAACTGAATTGGACCTCTTTATATATGCTGTGGCTACAGAGGAGATCAAGCACCAGGAAATTCTGCAGCAAGTAACACACTCAAGTCAATAATGTGATGAAATACTCTTCACTCACCTGGTGCAGCATCCTCAAGAAACTTGACACCACCCAGCATCCACCACCTTCAACATTCACTCCCTTAACCACAGATGATGATAACTGTCCGCACAATCTCTACAGTAAGACATTAAGATTCTGTCGTTAGCAACTTCCAAACTTGTGACCTCTACTACGTGGGGACAAAGGCAGCAGATGATTGGGAACGCTATTACCTATAATTTATCTCCAGGTCAAAGTCCACTCTGTGTGGGAACTATATCATGATTCTTTCACTGTCGCTGAGTCAAAATCTTGGAACTCCCTTCAGAGCAGCGCTTTGTGTGTTGATACATCCTAAGGATTGCACAGTTCAAGGAACCACCTTCTCCAGGCCAATTTGGGATGGGTAATAAATGCCAGCCAGCTAGCAATGCTCACCTCCCTTGAACAAATAAAAAAAAATCCAACATTGCATCAAGGTCGATGTCATAGGAATACTAAATGCCAATACTGGCACCAACATAAAAATCAACCAAAGTATTGTACAAAACCAGAATACCACCAACATGAATATCACATCAACAATAACACTAATATTATGTCAACATTGCACCAATGACAGAGATAAATAACAGCAAACTTAATATCAACATGATTTCAGTGCCAGCATGGATATCAGAAGCAATAACAAGACTTTACTAGTTTCAACATTTTACCAAGTGCTATGCCAACATCTTATCAGATTCAGCACTTCAATCTTTGTAATGCACAATTTCACCAAGACTCCTATCTCACTATCAACAGCACCAACATCCTACAAACACCTAACTCAGCACCATCTTACCAACTCCATCAACATGCCAACATCTCACTTGCAGCACCAATGCCACAGTCTCACTACCACTCCCATCTCTCCAACATCCCTACCTCATAAACACTGAAACCATCATGCCAATACTACCATGTCATGACAAAATCACTAGCACTACTATCAAACCAACATCCCCATCTCAGCAACATCATTGTACAATCACCATCTCACCATACGGCCAACTAATGAATGCAAACTATGCTGACAGAAATGACTAGAAATGGGAGTGATTGTGGAATTCTTAGAATCAGATCCCGCCATCATTCTAAAGACTGGTATCAAAATTTACAGTTGCAAGTTTAGTTGGTGGCTGGGATTTCCCTACCATCTAATGTAAATGGATAATCTGGCAAAATCTAATCATGTCTTTAGGCAACTCTGGCTAATAAAGACTTTTTAAACATTTCAGCCTGTGCTTTACTCATACCTAAGTGATTTACCACTGGATTTTCATCATCCACTTGCAAAACATTGCTTAATACCCAAAAGGAACTATCACTTGATGAGCTATGGCCCATTTCTCATTGGCTGGTATTTGAGATAGACTCCATTTCCTCATGAACACTTTATCTTGTAAATATTCTAATAAAAGTCAGATATTGGCCTGATTCAATTTCTGACTAGACTGTTTGATATAGCCCTCTCAACTCAGGATCCATCTATTAAAGAAAATGGACTGAACTCATTTACTTTTGGACTTGTTTGCTTTTACTTCTAACTTTTTACTTAAATTTTCAAAATTAGGGCAAAATAATTAACTTCCATGTCACCTTTTGTATAGATTCTTCCTTCTCTCTAATTCTGTGGATCTGAGATCTAGTTACAACACAGTCAAGAAACAACGCAGGATATTCACTTTCTTTAGCTTCCTCTGGTTGTTCCAACACCTTCACTGTGGCTAATAATTTTGCATTAGCCAGGTCATTTCCCCCAAATTAAAATCAATTCCTTGTATACGGGTTTGATGCATAACTCCAACTATAATTCTCCAATGACCAAGTCAGTCTTTAATCCTAATCTATAACATGGAACCAGTTTATAACCTCTAGAATATATCGCTAATTAGTGTTTTCTTCCTTCATTAGATTTTCTGGCAGACAAAGTGTATCCTTAGCCAGCATCACTGACTGAATTGCGCCAATGTGTTTATTGGTCTAATTCCCTGATTAATAGAGTAAGAGAACACCTTTTCTCTTTAAAACAAAGGTAATCTTTTCCATAGAAGCCTTTCTTATTTTGTTGGAGAAGTAAGGTAATACTTCTTCCTTCAAGATAAAATATCCAGAAGCTCAAGAAGTCTGATTCTCTCTCTCACAATAACTGAGGAAGAATTTTCTTGGCTATCCTGAGCCATTTCTTATTGTAATGGAAGCATATTATGTATTTTTATCTCACTTTTAAGTTCTAGCCTTTCTCATTTATTATTTTAGTGTCTTTCTGTTGTTCCCAAAGGCTCATATGTATTTCATCCTCAGATTTTCTATTCCTGCAACCTCCTTGTTGCTTCCCTTATGACTATTACCTCACACATAATTGTGTACTTGATATGGCATAAATATTGGCCAGAACAGTTATCTCTTGGATGTTTGGGACTTGATTCTCACCAAAGTATGTCTTAAGGGTTATTAGAATTCTCTCACTGGAATACTACTTTGGAAATGTTCTACTTTCAGGGTTTTCCTCAGCTGCTCAAAGATTTTCTTTTTTTTACTATTGTTTGATTAGGTTTCTTTCTTATAGTCCCAAAGTTTAATTGATAAACTTCAGGGACAGGCATATGCATTGAGTTTAGCTGCTTCATAATCAACAAACTATTCTTCTGACAGACTGGTGTGCAGTTTCATAGCTGTACCTGTTAGGACACTCCACAACATTAACATTAACGTACCTTTTGGTCACTTCTATATTAGAGCTATCTTGTTGAATACATTGAACTATCACTTAACTCCATCCCCTATAAATTTAGGAACTAAATAAAGAATTTTAGTTCAGTTGAATTCCCTCGTGGGATCAGAACCATCCCCTGAATTATTATTTCTTCTTCTATCTTTTACTCTGTTGCTTGCATTCTGGTACAATAAACAAGGGGAGGGGGCTTACACAGTTAATATTAGGGCTTTGAGTAGTGTTGTAGAACAGAGGGACCTGAGGGTTCAGGTGCATAATTCTTTGAAGTTTGCATTACATATAGACAAAGTGGTTAAAAGGTATTTGGCACACTTACTTTCATTGCTCAGTTCTTTGATTATGGTAATTGGAAAGTTATGCTGAGGTTGTATAGGACATTTCTGAGGCCTATTCTGGAATACTGTGTCCAGTTCTGATCAATCAGTTATTGGAAGGATATTATTAAGCTGGAGACAGTTCAGAAAATTTTATCAGGATGTTGCCGGGTATGGAAGTTTTGAGTTATTCAGAGAGACTGAATAAGCTGGGACTCTTCACTGGAGTGTAAGACGTTGAGAGGTGACTTTATAGAAGTTTATAAAATAAGTGATATAAATATCTTTAGTGATTAGCTGTCCTTTCCCTTGAATGGGGGATTTCAAAACTAAGGGGGAATTTTTAAGGTGAAAGGAGAGAGATTTTAAAAAGACTTATGAGGGGCAAGTCTTTGACACAGAGGGTGGTTTGCTTGTGGAATGTACGTCCTGAGGAAGTGATGAATTTGGGTACAATTACAACATTTCTAAGACATTTGCATAGATACATGAATAGGAAATGTTTGGAAGGATACAGGCCAGGAGCAGGCAGGTGGGATTAGCTTAGTTTGGAATTATGTTTGGCATGGACTGATTGGACTGAAAGGTCTGTTTCTGTGCTGTATGACTCTATAAGCCACGCTGTCTGAATTTTCCCTTTCTCTGTTGCTCTATCATTTCAGGTTTTTAAAAAAAATCCATTAACCTTTCCATTGCTGTTCCTTTGTCGTTCCCCAGCTTGTCAATTCAAGCTTTCTCATTTCAGTTTCTATCTCTCCATTTCTGTTTTTAATTCTTTCTCCTTCTATTCCATTTCTATGTTTTTTCTTCAATTTAAATTTGTTCCACTTATCCTCTTACGTTTCCAATTCAAGAACAAAATCTTACTTAATCCTAACTGTGCCACACCATCTTATGGTTTCACTCCCCTTAGTTCTAAACACTGGGTAAGCACTTTCGTCATCTCATCCTGACAGGATCTTGCATTTATTCCCAGTTTTAATTTGTCTGATAACAAGTTTAGCCATAGTCAAGGATTTCAAATAATCTACTATTACATCCATTACTTCCAGAAAAGACGGAAGTTATTAGATTCTGAATGGACCTCTAAGATTTTAAATTTAAAATTGATCTCGTTCTTTGTGCACCTTCCCTGCAGCTGTACCACTGTATTCCTCACTCTGTTCTATTACCCAAATATACTTTTTATGACATGATCTGCCTGTACTGCATGCAAAACAAAACCTTTCGCTGTACCTAGGTACAGGTGACAATAATAAATCAAGTCAAATCAAAACACTTAGCAACGGTCAAATCCATTTAAAAATTCCACCTTTTGCAATATACTTCACAGCAGCTCCTTTGTGTCCATGCTGAGTATCTCCATACACTTGCGTTTTTAAGGATGGACAGATACCTCCAAAATGCAACAGTGCTCAATCCAATAAGAGGCCTCAGTTTTTAGATGTGAATACTGGACAAGCCAGATCCTTGTTAGCACCTAATCTTTTGTTTGGACATTGAAATGATTGAGCACATTTAGAGAAGGCTGCCAATATCAAAAAGAATACAACTTTATTTAAGGAAGAAAAGCATGACTTATGTTACACTAAACAAAATAGAAAGGTTGGGTAGAGTTCATTGCAGACTTTAGAACTGGATTCAAATTCACATTATTCTTTTCATCCTAGTAATAACCTTTTACATACACCCAAACCTCAGTGAACAGTTACTATTACCTCCACATTAAGGCTGCTTGCTCAACCTGGCATGCTGTAATTTTTTTCTGGTGAATTTCAGTTCACTCACTAGGTACTAGCTGTGTTCATCTGGAATCTCCCTGATACACTGAAAACAATCAGCACACTAAACTCACTATGACTTTATTTTCACAGCAAACCCAAAGGTCCTCTGAACTCCACCAGCCCTTCACTCTCTGGCACCATTCTGACTTTCTGATTGTTCTGCCTTTGTATGCCATTGGACACTTTTGCAACAGCACAGTTTTCCTCTACCTTTTCTTTTTAGTGCAGTGGAGCAGAAAGAGGGTATATGACCCATCAAGTGTGCAGCGATCCTCCAAAGAACATTACACCCGGTCTCACACCCCCTACATTATCCTCATAAACCTGCATTTACAGTGGCTAGTCCACCTAGCTTATACAGCCCTGTACAATGTAGGGCAATTTAATATGGCCAATAAAGCTAACCTGAATATCTTTGGACTGTGGGTGGAAACCAGGGCACAGAATGGAAACTCACGCAGAGAAGCGGAGAACATGTAAACTCCATACAGACAGTCACCCAAGATTGGAATTGAGCTGACGCCCCTGGCACTGTATGCAGCATTGCTAACCACTGAGCCACCATCAATCTTCTTGTTTCTATGGAGAACTGTCTCATATTCCCCAATCCTCACACATAACTAAAGCTCCTCGTTTTAGATTAGATTCTCTACAAGTGGAAACAGGCCCTTCAGCCCAACAAGTCCACACCACCCCTCCGAAGAGAAACCCACTCAAACACATTCCTCTACCCTATATTTACCCCTGACAAATGCACCTAACACTGTGGGCAATTTAGCATGACCAATTCACCTGACCTGCACATCTTTGGATTGTGGGAGGAAACCGGAGCACCCGGAAGAAACCCACACAGACACAGAGAGAATGTGCAAACTCCACACAGACAGGCAGGAATCGAACCCAGGAACCTGGTGCTGTGAGGCAGCAGTACTAACTACTGAGCCACCATGCCACCCATATCTCTGGAGCCATTCTCTTGAAGGTTCTCTGCACCTTCACTCAAGCCTTCACATCCTTCCTCTGATCTGGATGCAATATTTCAGCTGAGGCTGGTCATTAGGTCTAATGCGACTTGCTTAATGTGTTGCTATAATGCAAAAAGCAGTCTTGGTAGGTTCCTTTATATAATATGAAAACCCAGAGAAGAATTAATAAACTAACAACCATATTGCTACATTAGCAGCACAGGAATTTTAAATGTATATTTAAAGAGATAATGATTTACCTTTCATTGTTCCTCCAAGGTTTCTCATGACCCTAATAAATGGTAATATTGTGAGATGGTTAACTGAATTGAACATGTGATTAGAGTATGTAGCATGGACAGGATAATAGCATCACCAGCTGGGGTTTAAAATCAACACTTTAGTTAATAATTGCTTTAGTTAATAAGAGTTTTGCAATACTCGGTTCCAGGGTCAGGAAAGAATGTATGAGTGTATTCATGAGAAACATTAATCACTTGGAAATAATCACCAAAGGAAATCAGTGAGGTATCAGTGCAGAATCTAGTTGAAGTCAGGAATGAGTAGTCAAAATAGCTTTCTATTTGAGACATTAGCATCCTCATACAATTCTGTAGCTCGATCGTTCCACTGAAGGAGATAATGAAAGACCTGTGGAGCACCACAATCTTTTGATAAGATGGCTTGAATGTGCAGGAGTGATCTGTATTTGATTTCACGTACAGGAAATCTGGGATGGTGCTGAATGTGATTATTTCACCGTCAGATGATCAGTTTCGATGTAGCGATAACGATGATGCACTGAAGAATAGATCTTGACACAGTCAGTCACATTGACAACTTAACTCCATTGAAATGGTTAATGCAGCTGTGGAGAGTGAGAACGCATGCAGAGCTGAACTTTTAATCAAGGAATTGGCACCTACTCCATTGAAACAATTGAGATAGAGTTGACCACACTGATTCCTATCTGAGGGATTGAAATTAAATTGAAGGGAGGTGGAAAATTTGGAATTACAAAATTGTGATCAGAGTGAAGTTGTGACAATTGACTGTTGAGAGAAATATTACTTCCTCATAGTGACTTACATGATAGATAACAGGACAAAATAGCTGCTGGAGAATCTTTCAAATTTAGGGCTAGTTTCTTCATAATGTAATAGCATTTGGGAAAAGCTTAATTTTCAACTGTAGTTTTCTGTATGTTTCTGTCTTTGTGTCACAATGTATTATTAACTAAATAAAATGTAGACAAAAGAGCAAATGGTTACAGCTAGGTATGTGATACAAATCAGTTGAGATGTGGACTTTACATAACAGGGTAAAAACAATGCAGATGCTGGAAACCAGATTCTGGATTAGTGGTGCTGGAAAAGCATAGCAGTTCAGGCAGCATCCAAGGAACAGTAACTGCTCCTCGGATGCTGCCTGAACTGCTGTGCTTTTCCAGCACCACTAATCCAGACTTTACAAAACACCCCTGAATCCTGAAGAGAGCAGAGACAATGCTGTTGAAGGAGCAATTTTGGATTATTGCTGTACTTTAAAAACCCTAATGCTGTAGGATTACCAATGCAAATGATAGAATGTAATGCTAGTACTGAAAAGAGGTTATCTGCCATTGATGAACCATGCCTGGTGAAAGAGGTAGTCTACAATGTGGAGGAGCATTTCTTTTGGTGAAAATCATGCCTGTGCTCTTTTGTGCTTTCAGCACTTTTGTTGCATGCTATTAATTTTATTCGTAGTACTCAGAAGAACATTTCTGCAAATGTCTATGACTTGACCTTGTTGAAACAACAATGATTATCCTCATATGTTGTGAAGACAGTACTGATTCAAAGAATGATAAAACTTGAAGAGATTTGTTCAACCACCTACTCAGTTGAGGGGGTCTGAAAGATTATGGACTTTTCAATATGAGCTTTAACGCCAATTTTTAAGAATGATGAAAACAATGCATTAGAATCCTTAGATTTGGACCTTTTTGATATTGCTCTTAAACAAGATTAATTAAGGTCAGTGGACTGTCAGGGAGACATTAGCCTGGCGATTATGAAGTAACTAAAGGCATGAACGTGTAAAAGAATAGTTTTCTTCATGGCAGAGGAAGGAACAGAGAAGTGTTAAAGTTGATTGAAATTGGAAGGCATTTTGTAAAGCTTGACTTTGTTTGAAAGGCACATTGGTTATTACGACTGCTACTAACTGGTATCATCAAGCGGCTTGTAATACATTGGAAGGACAAGTTTAGAGATAAGGAAAACACAGCTGTCCTCTCAAACAATGAGAAAGAGAGAGAAAGGACAGGTTGTTTTACACGAGTAACATGGTATAAAAATACATGGTTTATAGATATTTCTCTGAGTAGTTAAAGGTGCCAAAGAAAGATGAATCCTTCAATGTGCCGTCAATACAATTGATTATCTTGCTAAATATGATTGCAAGAATTGTTCTCCGTGAAACTGGTCATAAGTGCAAATAAAAGCTTTTGTTTAGAGAGGTATTTCGCTCTCAGTTAATTCTTAGTTCCTGCACCCTGAGGAGTGAAAAAGACACATTCACCATGGCAGTTTAGATTGTTTCCTTTGTGCAGCAGAGAGATAGAACAGTGTTATGTCAACAATTATCACATTATTGAAAAATATAATGATGCTGTTATTTTCCAGCCCTAACATTTTGCAGTGACTTTAATGTGTAATTAATGTACAAATCCAATAGAATTATTCAAAGGAATGAGGAAGCCAAGGGTATGAGGCCGTCAGTGTGAAGTAAACAGAGAGTTATATAAACGAATAACAAATATTGGATATTTGTAACATATCCCTTAAATCTCGAAACATGCTGACTAATATTGGCATTAATAACGCTTAATGGAATTAGCACAATATTATTTGACCTGGAAGATTTAGCCCAGTTGTCTTAGTATGTACCTTATTGTGATCATGTATAGCCACTGATGTTTTCAGTATATGCCTTTCTGTAGTAATGAGTTGCAATGCCATTGTATGTAGTTTAGGTATGTTCCTTTACTACAGTAATGTGTTACCCTGATGCATACTATAATTCCAGTACATTACCTTACAGGAATAATAAGTTGATGTGATACTATCTATGGTCTAAGTATGTGTCTTTACTGTACTGATATGAAGTCATAATATAGAACATAGAACGTTATAGCGCAGTACAGGCCCTTCAACCCTCGATGTTGCACTGACCTGTGAAATTAATCTGATGCCATTCTAACCTTCACCGTTCCATTATTATCCATATGCATGTCCAATGCACATTTAAATGCCCTTCATGTCAGTGAGTCTACTTTTGTTGCAGGCAGGCCGTTCCACGCTGCTACTACTCTCTGAGTAAAGAAACTAACCCTAATATCTGTCCCAAATCTATCAATATATCCAAAAGACATGTTAGTGAAAGGTAATGACAGTGTGATAATTTATTTGCTTCATGGTTATCAGACTGCCCATTAGGGAGCTGTGAGAAGAAGAGATCAAAGGAGATAAAGTCCCTTTTAAAATCTCAGGACATAATTGATCAACTAATCGATCTTAAAAGGGATTAATCCTCAGACTGGATTTATTGAATCTGTGCTTAACAAGCAATGCAATTGAAGTGCAAAAAAATAAAAATTCATTAGAGTTGAGAATACTGGTAGAGGACTGGTGGACAGTTTATGCGATTTTCATATTGCAGAATCAGGAGTTTGAACAAACTCAGCAGCTTTAAACCAGTAAGCTTAAAATAAGGGAACCTCTCTCAAAAATGTAATGGAAAACAACCAAATATATTACAGAAGAGTAGACAGCATGGACTTTAAAAGGAAAGGTTATGCTTGATTGACCTGACTAGATTATTTAAAGAAGTGACAAAAAGAGTAGTCAAGGAAATATAACAGATCTAATATTTTTGGATTTTCAAAAGGCTTTTGTTAAAGTAGCACATTATGGATGCATAGCTAAAATCAGAGCAAATGGAGACAGATGTCAAGCAGCAGAATGGGAGCCACTATTCACTATTTACATAACAATTTGGACTCTGTAATCATCATTACAATTTTGACAATTGTGGATGACTCTAAGTTAGTTCATATTGAGGAAAATTCCGAAAAACTTCAAAGAGACATCAATAAACTCACAGAATGGATGTTCAATTTGCAAATTAACTTCACTATAATTGTAAGGATTCACAATTTCATAGGAAGAATAGGAAGGTCATATATTCCTTGGAAGATAAGAGTTGACAAAGGGAAGAGAGATCGAGGGAATAAGTGGTATAGGTGCTCAAATCCCTTAATGTACATGCTGATATGCATAAAAAGTGAAGAAAACATAAGGTTTATTTCTAGATGGATTGAATTGAAAAGCTGAGACATTATATTGGACCTGTGTGGAACTTTGGTTGATACACTTAAAGTACTGTGCATTTTTTTAGTTCTTTTAATTTAGAAAATGGATGTAGCAGCAATGGGGAATCTGGGAAGATGCTAGCAGAACTGAGATGTTTTCATTCTGGGTAAGAAATGGGTTGAAACACTTTTCTCAGGAAAAAATGGCCAGTAGGTGTCCTGACAGAGCCTTAAAATGTTGTAGGTGTGTGATAGGAGAGATACAGGAAAGATGCTTCTATTTACTGAGGAGGGCAGAACTTCGGGTGATAAATATAAGATACTCACAATTATATCTAAATGAGAAATTACAGAGGTGCATCTTTACAAAGAGACATACACTATAAGCAGTAGCAGAATGGTGAGGGTAATTGCATTTAAAGGGATGCTAGGTCAACACATGAAGAAAATTAAAGGGAAGAATGCGTTGATGGGATTACATGAAGCAGAATGGGGTGAGACTTAAGTGGACCAGGTAGCACTGTCCTGGATTTGTGTCACACATTCTATCCTTTAGCATCATTGTGTCGATTTACTGTTATGAAGTGTGAACGTAATGTAGCATATAGCCTCAGCATGTTTCTTCACTGCAGTTACATGCTGTACCAATACGCCACAGCCTCAAACTGTTTAGTTATTTCAGCCATGCATTGGCAATGTGGACCCTATGGCATCTGCACATTTACTTTATGTGGTAACATGTTGGCATGATGCAACTTATAACTGAAGTATGTTAACCTACCAAGCTGTTATATTATCATCATATGCTCCATAGCATCGGTGTGTTAAATTTCTTCAGTAATGTGTTGCAATGATACCTTTATTGTAATGTGATGACATGATGCATACACAAGCCGTGATCTGGTTACTTAAGTTAATAGTATGTTTACCTGATGTTGAGGCATGTCATCACTATGCAGCACTTTGTAGCCTCTGTATATTCCATAGTCATAGGAATGAGTTGCTATGAGGAACAACATAGCCTCAATGTGTATTCTTACCATGGCAATGTGATGCTCCAATATGCCCTATTTTTCTCAGAATATTTAAACATTATCAATGTGTTGCCATGATTCAGCATTATAAATATATCATCTACATCATTACACTCCTGGACATCTGAAACAAACACAGAGATTACTGGAGAAACTCAGCAGGCCTGGCAGAATTGGTGGAGAGAGACAAACAGATTTAATGTTTCAAGTTCAATAAGACTCTTGATAGTTTTGATGGTGCTGAAGCAGCATTATACAGGGTTCGAAACATTAACTTTGTTTCTCTCTCCACTGATCAAACTTGCTGAGTTTCTCCAGCATTTTCCTTGTTTGTTATTGCATCATTATGTTTACTTCCCATAATAGGATATTTCCCATGATACACTCTTTGACATCAGTATGTTTGTAAACGTTGGTAATATGTTTCCATGACATACCTAAATACGGGACTGGAATTATAAGGAGAGGCTGAATAGGCTGGGTCTTTTTAAATAGGAGCATTGGAGGCTGAGGGGTGATCTTGTAGAAGCTTATAAAATCATAAGGGGCATGAGTAGGGTGAATAGACAATGTCTTTTTCCTAGGATTGGGGGATTCAAAACTAGGGAGCATAGGTTTAAGGTGAGGGGGGGAAAGATTTAAAAAGGACCTGAGAGATTACATTTACACACAGAGGGTGGTGCGTGTATGGAATGAGCAGCTAGAGGAAGTGGTGGAAGCTGGTACAATTAAAACATTTAAAAGGTATCTGGATGGATACATGAATAGGAAGGGTTTAGAGGGATATGGGCCAAGTTCTGGCAAATGAGACTAGGTCAGATTGGAATGTCAGGTCGGTGTGGATGAGTTGGACCGAAGGATCTGATTCCCTGCTGTATGACTCTATATATTTGTTTAGTCTGGAGTAGTGTGTTGCAAATATGCACCGTGTAATCTCATAGGTCAGTAACATATTACCATGACAAACTCTATAGCCCCCAGTAGAACTGTAAATTGTAAAAATTCCTTGTTGATTGAGAGGTAAACATTGTCCAGGATACAATTTCACTTCTTTAAAATGCTGCCTAAGAATGTTTTGTATTTGTCCATATTGAATATGGGTTTAACATCTCATCCAAAAGGTGACATCTCCACTGTGGCGCCACTCCTTTAGCATTTTGCTGAGTATTAGCCCAGAATTTTCTGCTAAAGCCCCTGGAGTGGAATCTAAGACCACACCATTCTGATGCAGAGACAAGAGTTCTACGCCCTGAAACACAGTTGATGCTGGCTTCACAGTTCCTCACTTGCTCATGCAATACCTTAAGTACAGAGCATATGGCAACAAGTTATTCTCTGACGTTTTTCTATAATTTTGTCTTGATTTGCATTTGACAGCATTTCCACATCCTTTGTAATAGATGCAAAATGATGCAAAGCTTTTGTGACATTTTCTTTTTTAATTGAATGGCAGTATCCTATGATTTGATCAACTCAGGGTTTGACATTCTGTTGAGTACTGTCAGCTGACTGTGATCATGTTTTGCAATGATGATGCTTATGATCTCCTCATGTTTTCCTCCTGTAGTCCTCGCCTTGACAGTCCCTCACAGGGAGGGTGAAACTTGTCATAGAGTCCCAGAGCTGAAAATGTGTTCCTGGAAAAGCGCAGCAAGTCAGGCAGCATCTGAGGAGCAGGAGAATCGACATTTCGGGCATGAGCCCTTCTTCAGGAATTACCTACCCTTGACCTACCCTTCCTGAAGAAGGGCTCATGCCCGAAACGTCGATTCTCCTGCTCCTTGGATGCTGCCTGACCTGCTGCGCTTTTCCAGCAACACATTTTCAGCTGTGATCTCCAGCATCTGTAGTCCTCACTTTCTCATAGACTCCCAGAGTAAGGAAAGACAGATGGTGATCAAAAGTAGGGGAAAGATGGAAGGAGAGAGGTTATAAGAGAGAGGAGCGAGGTCAGTGAAAGGTGAAAGAGGTGGAAAAGCGAAAGTAAAAGACTTAGCGAGAAACATCATTAAAGATGAATCAAAATCACATAAATCCCCAAGCACGTTGGGCATCTGTAGTTGGTAAGGGGTTGTGCATCTTTTTGAAGTTTCTTGTTGTTCTCTCTCTTGCTGAGGGGATTTGGCGTGATTTCTGGTTTTGAATGAAGGATGATTCTTGCCTTTTTGGAATTCAGGTGCAGCCCTAGAGACCAATGGGATTCTTCAAACAGGTCAAGGGTAGGTAATCCACTGTGTGCCAGGAAAGAAAATTACCTGTATTCTAGAGATATCCTGTTGCACCTGTGCCTAATTCAGAGACTGGGTGCAAGGGTCTCCTTGACCATGCCAATACGGCCGCTGGGAGAATGGAGAAAAGCATGGGTTAAGCACACTTCCTCACTTGACACCAGTTCTTTTGGGAAAGACATCATAATCCTGTCTGCTTAAAATGGTAGTAGTTATTTAATCATGCAGAGGGCTTGACAAATTTTCACAGATAGCCAATCTGGTTCAGGAACTTCTAGAGTAATGTTTTACAATAGTAGAACCTAATAATCTCAGTACACTCCTTTTCCATAATTATGCTTTCTCTTGATGCACTATAAAACCCTGCATGTTTACATAAATCAACACCTTGAAGCCCCAGTATATTCATCTATATGTTTTCTAATCATAGAGTCATACAGCATGGAAACAGACCCTTCGGTCCAACCAGTCCATGACAGCCATATTCCCAACTAAACTAGTCCTATCTGCCTGCTCCTGGTCTCTATCCCTCCAAA
The DNA here is from genome assembly GCF_020745735.1 of Hemiscyllium ocellatum. Classification (NCBI taxonomy): domain Eukaryota; kingdom Metazoa; phylum Chordata; class Chondrichthyes; order Orectolobiformes; family Hemiscylliidae; genus Hemiscyllium; species Hemiscyllium ocellatum. The sequence continues at coordinate 18,010,433 of NC_083433.1, forward strand.
CCTTTCTATCATGTACTTTCCTATTATGTCTTTTAAACATTGTAATTGTACCCACATCCACCACTTTCTCAGGAAGTTCATTCCACACATGAACCAACCTCAACCTGCTCAGAAATATTATTACACGCCTCTGGTGTCGGTGGGAGTTGAACCCATGTTTCTTGGCTCAGAGGTAAGGACAGTCCCTCAAGAACCCACTCAGTTTATTTACTGTGCTGTGAGGTTACTGTGTTGCGCTGTATGGTGGAAACACAACAATATTTTTGGACTGTGGACTAAAAACACAAATGGGAAAGATACTGCTTTAAACCAAGGAAATGTATAAGTAGCTGTTGTACTTTTAAAAGCGGGTCGCTGGAACTCATGGAGAATTGTATCTGCAATGTTGCCTTATTCAGCAATGGGGAGGTTACAAGACACTATCAGTTCCATGTGGCTGCATTCAGGGACATTTTGCCCAGTGACAATCCTTTTTTTTCAACTGTTGTGGGCTCAGGCGGACTCAGCATAGAAACAATAACCTAATTAGTTGCTGGGCAAGTGACTATACCCCTATATGTGTGCAATAGATGAAAAGATGACAGCCTGCAAAGGGAAAATACCTAAGTGTCTTTCTCTTCCACTTGTGTGGAGAAAGAACAGAAAACCTCATGGTGGCTGTTCTCACTCACTAGTTTCCTGCAAGCTGCTCTCTACAAATTTCCCTGCTGAAAGCAAAAAGGGGGAAAATCACTTTCAGAGGCACTGAAAGCACAAATCCTCAACCGTCGAATGAAAGACCCAAAATCAACATAGCCTCAACTTTGTGGCTTCAACCAAAAGTCAAAAGGAATAAAAAAGAACTGAAAGAAAACAACTCATCGTGGTTTATGATCCAACGGTACATTTATGCCTACTTTATTTCACTTCCCCACCCACAATACTTGTTTCTTGTCTTTTTCTGTATGTATGTGCATTGAAATTTAAATAAAAAGTGAGAAGAGTTTAAGTCATGGAGTTATAAGTTAGCATTGCAAGTTTCTTCCTTGCCTTTCGTTAAAAACAGTTTGACAAATATATTATTCTCTTGTTAACGAAAATATCTACTATGCATATTCTTTTAACCTGAATTAGATAGTTTGGTCTAATCAAATTTTTACACTGCAATAACTTCAGGAATAGTGGGGTTTGGTGCATTAGCCCAGTGAGATAGACAACAGTCTTAGTGTTTTATTCATTTTAATAATGTGTTGTAATAATGAACTTCTACATTCTTGTACAAAGCTGTCCCTGGGATCATTTGCCACTGCACATCCAAATTCTCAACACTATCCTTTGTCCCTACATTTCTGTAGTTATTAGTCCTCTCAATCACAGTTTCTGATGAGCCTTTGGTGCCCTTGTTCCCATTTAAAACATCAGTCTGCCTCAGCCAGCAATGACCCTCCTTTCTCCTGCTAGGAATACAGAGTCAAATCACTGCCAGAACTAGCTGAGACAGATAAGCAGTATGGGGTCTTCCTTTTTTCTGTCAAAACTACACACTATTCCAAGACCATCCTAGAATGCAAAGAAGAGCCCTCACTTTTTAATATACAGCAAAACAATTCATGAACCTCTTTTATTTCCATATTTACCTCAGCAGCAAGTGCAAGGAGATTGTGAACTTCTTTGTCAATAAGATGGAGACTATTTTTTCTCTACTTCAGTCACCCATCCTGAAATGCCCTTTTACCTCAGGAGTCACTATTACAATGTTTTTAATTTTCATCTAGATTCTGCCTCTCAGTGATATGATCTTAAAACACTTCACATTTCATACATTCACTGACAACATTCAGCTCCACCTGAGTATCCCTATAGTGTGGAAGAGGCCATTTGGCCCATCACGATAACACTGACTATCTGAACAGCATCCCAACCAGACATACCACCCTACCCAATCCCTGTAACCCTATGTTTCCCATGGCTAATCCACCTAGCCAATACATCCTTGGAAACAATGGAGCAATTTAGCACGGTCAATCCACCTAAGATTAGATTACCTACAGTCTACACCGACCCTCTGAAGAGTAATCCACCGAGACCCATTTCCCTCTGACTGATTGACCTAACACTATGGGACAATTTAGCATGACCAATTCTCCTGATCTGCACATCTTTGGATTGTGGGAGGTAAGCCAGAGTACCCGGAGGAAACCCATGCAGACACGGGGAGAATGTGCAAACTCCACACAGACAGTCACCTGAGGGTGGAATCAGACTCGGGTTCCTGGTGCTGTGGGGCAGCAGCGCTAACCACTGAGCCATGGGGAGGTGATAAAATGCTGGAGAGAGAGAGGTCTCACCAGATTTATACTCACTTCTCTCATTTGGTGTTTCAGTTCAGTGATCTGCTAGAGAACAGGTCTCTGTTGGCTCTGACACTCTGCAAACGACTTCCCAAAAAAGAGCCCAGAGTCCCAATGACAACTGCCTATGCTTCCATTAATTAGTTAATGGCAGTTAGTAGGTAGGCTCTGTAATGCAATGTCTGAGAGTGTGTGAAGACAGGTTTAATTGAGGCATTCCAAAGGGGATTGGATGATTATTTAAGTAGAAGCAATGTGCAGAGTTACAGGGAAAAGGCTGGAGATCGTTACTAAGGTAAAATGCTCAAACAGCGGGTGCAGACAAAATGGGCCATAATAACTCAGTGATTCTGCACAGTATCATTTCTCTAATTCTGCAGTTCACTGTATTACCTCATCATTTCACAATCTATGTAGCAATGCAATGATCACTTGTGCTTCTATTGTAGCTATTTGTTATCATGTACAAGCTGTTACGATTGTAGTAGAAGCTGCAAACATAATTAACACGTTGCATGCTATTGGTTTCTGCAGGTCACTGCATGGGCCAGGCTTCTGCATCGGGCCATGGGCTGAACTGATGATCGACTCCTTTATCTAGATTAGAGTGGTGCTGGAAGAGCACAGCAGGTCAGGCAGCATCCGAGGAGCAGTAAAATCAACGTTTTGGGCAAAGGCCTTCATCATGAATTCCTGATGAAGGGTTTTTGCCTGAAACGTCAATTTTACTGCTCCTCGGATGCTGCCTGACCTGCTGTGCTTTTCTAGCACCACTAATCCAGAATCTGGTTTCCAGCATCTGCAGTCATTGTTTTTACCTACAAACATACAACATATAAGTTGGGAACAGCAGTACTTTGGGACCATTTGGCCTCTCAAGGCTGCTCTGACATTTGATAAGATAATGGCTAATCTGATTGTTACCTCAAATCCACATTCACACCTATCCCCAGTTACTTTTTAGCTCCCTTGTCTTACCAAGAATTTCTGCCTTCAAAATACTTAAATGCACTTTCGAGAAGGCAGATAGTTCCTCCCTGCTCTCTTCCTCCTCCTTCTCTGTCCTCAGGGGTGGGTTTTGGAGGAGAGAGTCTTGTTCTTCCAGTATATTGGGGTAGCAGGGTCTGAGCTGCTTCTGGCTCCTGGGAGTCTGCTATGTGGGGGAGTTAGGGAGCAGCCTTTGTGTCTGCTATACCACGTTACAGTTATGATGAGACCATGGTCAGTTTGGAGGTCAGGGCTCAGGAATAGTCTGGTATATGGAAGTTGGGGTGGGTGCATATTTCGGCCTGTGGCAGGACTAATACACTTAATGGTAGGGTCTTAGGGAGTGTTGCCGAAAAAAACATTGATCCTTTAGCCTCTTGCTCTCCTGACCAAAATTTATCACCTCACACTTATATTAATCAGAATGAATTTGCCAATTGCATATCCATTCAGAAAGTTAGTTAACGTCAATCTACAACCTGTGGACTGAGAAGTGAGAGAGTTAGAAACTGAACCATGCTGACATTTGGGTACACAATGACGTACATAATTAATGACCTTGGGGTGCAGGGGCTCTGGTTCCTTGAAGGTGGAATCACAAGAAGACAGGGCTGTGAAGTACTGTTTGACACACTTGCCTTTATTGGTCTTTGCATTGAGTATTGGAGTTGGCATGTCACGTTGTGGCTGTACAGGACATTGTTGAGGCCCTTTTGGAATATTGCCTTCGATTCTGGTCTCCCTGCTATAGAAAAGATGTTGTTAGACTTGAAAGACTGCAGAAACATTTTACAAGGATGTTGCCAGGGTTGGAAGGTTTGAGTTACAAGGAAAGGCTGAATAAGGTAGGGCTATTTTCCCTAGAGTATCGGAGACTGATGGGAAGTCCTATTGAAATCATGAGGGGCGTGGATAGCCAAGGTCTTTTCCTCAGGGGAGGGCAATCCAAAACTAGATGACATAGGTTTAAAGTGAGTGGAGGAAGACTTTAAAGGGACCGAGGGAGAATGTTTTCACGCAGAGGGCAGTGTGTGGATGGAATCAGCTACCGGAGGAGGTGTTGGAGGCTGGTACAATTACAACATTAAAAGGCAACTGGATGGGAACATGAATGGGAAGGGTTTGGAGGGATATGGGCCAAATGCTGGCAAATGGAACAAGATAAGTTTAGGATATCTGGCTAGCCTGGATGAGTTGGACTGCAAGGTCTGTTTAGAAATGTATTGCTGGAAAAGTGCAGCAGGTCAGGCAGCATCAAAGGAACAGGAGAATCAATGTTTTGGGCATAAGCCCTTCATCAGGAATTCCTGAAGAAGGGCTTATGCCCGAAACATCGATTCTCCTGTTCCTTTGATGCTGCCTGACCTGCTGCGCTTTTCCAGCAATGCATTTTTAAGCTCTGATCTCCAGCATCTGCAGTCCTCACTTTCTCCCTGCAAGGTCTGTTTCCATGCTACATAACTCTATGACTCTATGGCTCAATATCCCTGGCACTTCCCTCTCAATTACTCCATCACTGCCTTCTTAAGGCAAGGAATCACCTGAGGTCATTCTTTCCTCTCTGTGCTCAGGTTCTATTGTTGGTTGTTACGTTGTCCTAGAAGAGAAAGAGTCGTAATTGTAACCAAGCGTATGAGCAGGCGTGCATGGGTGATGCTTGGCAGAGCTGTGAGATGAATTTAAGGTATAAGTGCCAATAAAGATTGTGATAGGTGCGTCAATGTAGTAGAGCATAGTCAGATGGTGGATGCAGTGTGCTGAGGTCATTATGCTGGTGATAGTGAAGTTATTGAGACCTTGTTTATATGATAGTACCTTATCTTGACAACTCGTGCATTTATTTCATTTCCGATTAAATTCTTCATCTCCTGTTCATGTTCTTCATGTGGCACATTCTGATCATTCTCAGGATAAAGAAGTTTCTCCTCGATTTCCTTTCTGATTTATTAGAAACTATTGCACATTTGTAGCCACAGGTGCTGATCTACATTGATCCTTTAGCCTCTTGCTCTCCTGACCAAAATTTATCACCTCACACTTATATTAATCAGAATGAATTTGCCAATTGCATATCCATTCAGAAAGTTAGTTAACGTCAATCTACAACCCGTGGACTGAGAAGTGAGAGAGTTAGAAACTGAACCATGCTGACATTTGGGTACACAATGACATACATAATTAATGACAGCTATTTCATCTGCTACAATACTGTAATTCAAGATCTGATTTAATGGGATTACAAAACTGCTACAATTACATATCAAATTTTCATTTCATTCAGCGATGAAAAGGCCAGTGTGCTTTTTGCTTTGTATAGTTTGAGTTATAAAATAGATAAACATTTGCAAAGAGCTTAAAATAAATAGAAATGCATCCATTTCACTTACAGTTGAAAAAAATAACCTGCCAGCAAGAACTGTGGCTGCTGACTCATTCAACATGTTCATAAAGGCAACTGTCTGATTTCCAATCAGTCACAGAGGGATATGAACATGAATTAAAGCAGGTGGTTGCAGTAAGGATACTCACTACTTCAAGTGTTGCATATAGCCATAGTATTTTATTTTACGTAAGTAATAAGTTGCTATGATGTAGCCCATGCCATGATTTGGTGTTCTTGCCTCTAACTTAAAAGATTGTGGGTTCAAGTTCCACTCCAGGACTTGAGCTCTGAATATTATCTGATGCTCTGGTGCAGTATTGTGTTGCTGATGTCTTCTGGATGAGACATTCAACCAAGACTTTATCTGTTCTTTCAAGTGGGAGTTTTCTGACTATGTGGTAGAGGTGATGGCCTAGTGGAATTATTCTTTCCTGAAGAAGGGCTCATGCCCAAAACGTCGACTCTCCTGCTCCTTGGATGCTGCCTGACCTGCTGCTCTTTTCCAGCAACACATTTTCAGCTCTGATCTCCAGCATCTGCAGTCCTCACTTTCTCCTAGTGGAATTATTGCCAGACTTAATCCAGAGACCTAGGGGCTGGGCACTTGGGATTGAATGAAGTCATGGTGGAGTTTAAAATAATTTTTTTTAAAAATTGGGAATTAAGAGTTTCATGATGACCACGCAATCATTGAGAATTATTGAGAAAAACCCATCTGGGTCACTAATGTCCTGTGGGGAAGGAAATTGCCATCCTTAACCGGCCTGGCCGACATGTGAGTCCAGACCCACAAAATCATGGGTGACTCCTAACTGCCCTCTGGGCAATCAGAGTCAGGCAGTAAATGTTGATCTGGCAAGTGACACCTGGATCCCACAAATACATTTTTTAAAACATTGATTGTTATGTTTCCTACACTAAGACTTCAATGGTTGTAAAGTGCTTTATCATATCTTTATCATAGCTATGTAAATCCAAATATTTAATCTCTATGCAAATTAATCCCTTGATATATATATTTATTACATTAATGGCTATCAGCATGATCCTGCATTGTTGTAATCTTTCACTATATCATCTCACGATTGTTTTCATATTGCCATGCAGCAGGCTATAGACTAAGCATGTAGCTTATTGAAACAAAGTGTTGATATAATGCAAGCCTTAATCTTTGATGCAATAATGTTTTGTAATGATCTCCTAGAGCTATGTATTATAATAACATGTCGTGATGAGACAGCCCATATCCTATATATTGCTACTAACCCTAATGTCATGATGTTCAACACATTCACTTCCTGTCATAATAATTAACAATGATTCCCCAATACCTCAGTATTGGGGCAAAGTAGTGTCATGATACAGCCCCAAAATCTTAGTAGCTTTTCTCACCACCCAAAGCGTTGCCATGATGCAACATATATCTGTCTTCAGTATGTTTTACTGCTTGTGGTAAAATGCATCCTGATGTATCCTACATTTTCTTTTTCTGTAGTAATCAAGCCTCACCTCTTTCCCTGTCATAGGAATAGGCCACCGTCATGCACTCTAAACCCTCAGTAAAAAGGGTCCAGTGGATCAGTGGTAGTGTCTCCACCTCTGAGCCAGAAAGCCTGGGTTCAAGTCTCTCACCTGCTCCAGAGGTGTGTAATAACATCTCTGAACAGGTAATTAATAATCGTTTCTGTAGTGTTGTCCTGGATGCATTATAACATGAGTCAGGTCTTTGTGCTGTATGAACACATGATGGCGCATTATAATCTCTGATATATCCTAGGAGAAAGTGAGGACTGCAGATGCTGAAGATCAGAGCTGAAAAATTTGTTGCTGGAAAAGCGCAGCAGGTCAGGCAGTATCCAAGGAGCAGGAGAATCGATGTTTCAGGCATAAACCCTTCTTCAGGAATGAGGAGGGTGTGCCAAGCAGGCTAAGATAAAAGGTAGGGAGGAGGGACTTGGGGGAGGGGCATTGGGAATGCGATAAGTGGAAGGAGGTTAAGGTGAGGGTGATTCGCCGGAGAAGGGGTGGGGGCGGAGAGGTCGGGAAGAAGATTGCAGGTCAAGAAGGTGGTGTTGAGTCCGAGGGTTGGGACTGAGATAAGGTGGGGGGAGGGGAAATGAGGAAGCTGGAAAAATCTGCATTCATCCCTTGTGGTTAGAGGGTTCCTCCTATCTCAGTCCCAACCCTCGGACTCAGCACCGCCTTCTTGACCTGCAATTTTCTTCCCAATCTCTCTGCCCCCACCCCCTCTATGGCCTATCACCCTCACCTTAACCTCCTTCCACCTATCGCATTCCCAACACCCGTCCCCCAAGTCCCTCCTCCCTACCTTTTATCTTAGCCAGCTTGGCACACCCTTCTCATTCCTGAAGAAGGGCTTATGCCCGAAATGTCGATTCTCCTGCTCCTTGGATGCTGCCTGATCTACTGCACTTTACCAGCAACACATTTTTCAGCTCTGATATATCCTACACAACTGTGATGACATGATGCACTGTACAGGTATAGCATCAATATGTTCCTGCATTTCAGTAATTTGTTGACATGGCATATCCTGTACCCTCTGTATATGTATTTGTTATTGCAATTTGTTGCCATGATTTTCTTTGTAGATTCCATATGCTCCTCTAGCTCATCAATGTTGCTATATTTTCAGTATAGCCTTGATATATTTCCTTGCTTGACTGATCCGGTTCTATGACAGCATTTACTTACATCTCACTGTGTACTTTTAATATAATTATGTGGTGCCATGTTCCAACTCGAAGTCTCACTATGTTCCATTATTGTGGAACTGTGTTGCCCTGCAGCATCTTACAGTTCGGGATGTTTACTTGTTGCAATAATTGCAATAACAAGCAAATCACCCTGTTGTGCCCACAACTGGTCAGTGTGTCTGCTGGTTGTCTGGGAAACATGAGGCTTAGATAATGGAAGCATGTTCCTCACAAGTGTCGACTGAATTTGAATACCAACTGTGAGTGATTAATGTAGAATAACATAGAACTGTGGTCTGCCCTATGCATTGTTTGAAATAAGCAACCATTGTAATGCTCAGTTAGAAATGATTCCAGAAGGGAGTTACAAGCCATTGCCATCAAAAACGTCTGTTTTGCTTAAAATGCCATCATTGGTACACAAACAGTAAAATAATACACATTTACAACAGGAGCAAGAAAACTCAAATTGCTACCCTTTTTATCGTCTCATTTAATCACCCATACTGTAAACATGATGTTTATAGTAAATACGTGTTTACCGGAACTGTAGGGGGAAGAAAGTTGATTAGCAGAAATGATTTGTCCTGACATGATATTGCCGAAGTATGTTCCTTGACCATAGCAATGTATTACCAATGCAGACAATATCACCTCAGTAAGATCCTGAACTTCAGGAATATATCTAGTCAGGAAAATTCCAGCTGATTCAACAGTTTCCTCATACAATGTTAGCTAGACCAGAAAGTCTACATTTGTAACCTTCGCCTATATCTTCTCATCCATGCAGTATTATAATCTCATTGGAAAATGTGTGGATATTAGTGTGTTCATTGACTATTATAATGTGATGCCATGATGCTATTGTTTCATATACATGCTGGATTGTAGTCATAGAATCATAGAATGGTTGTAGCACAAAATAAGGTCATTTGGCCCATCAGGTCAATGCCAGCTTGGTGTACCCTGTATCCTGAATATATTTATTTATTGTATTGATCTTTGCTGGTTGTAACCTACTCTGCAGCCTCTTGCTCGATCAGAATGATACCATATATCAAATGTGTTGATCATGCTGTGGGGGATCCTAAGACATCAATATTTTCTGATTTTTTATTGTGCCATTGCAAATACACTGCAACATCAGGACATTATTTTCATTATATGAATATGTTGCCGCATTTCACTTTATAGCACTATTAGTTTCGTCCACTATTGAACTATGATGCCATGATACATCATATAACACATACAATATTATTCCAGTGATGTGCTTATAGGATGCAGTCTATAGCTTCTGAATATTTACTTATTGCAGTGATTTATTGCCATATAGCCCTGGTATTTTTACTTCTTCTAGTAATGTGTTGCCATGATCCATCTACCACTTTAGCTCTGTTCTTTTTAATGGACTTCATAGCCATGCTACCTTGGTTAATGTGTTGCCATGATAATACTGTCCACTCAATGTGTGACTTTTACTGCAGTAATATTTTGTCAAGCAATAGCAGAAAGGCTCATTATGCTCCTTTGCTATAGAAGTGTGCCTCCTAGAAGCAGCCTTTTGACTCCTATGTTCTGGTATTATAGCGATGTGTTACCAAGATGCATCTTAGAGCTTTAATGTTTGCTTGTTGCAGTAATTGTTGGACATATGGAAAAATTGAGAGTTAATAATAAAATAATCCATTATGTCCACACCTGATAGATATGTCTACAGGTTGCCTTGGAAACACAAGAAGTGATGCAATAATGAACGTAAATTATGGTGCCCTGGTTCACTAAAGTGTAAAAACTGAAAGAAATACTTTGAATAACATTGAGAACTGTAATCCATGGTCTTGACACTATGAAAATGAACGACAAGTGTAGTCCTCAGTCAGAAATTATTTCAAAGAAATTGGAAGAAGCTGCCAATCTACAGGTCCATCTGACTGTCCTTGAAATACTGTCTTTGTGACAAAGAAGCAGCATGTAACAATGACAGAGTCGTACATTAACATTCGGTAGCAGGAGAAAGACAACCTGATTTACTGTCTTACGCATTGTCTGTTTTCATCACCTATGCTATACAAATAAAGTTTGCTCTTTGCATTCAACAATATTTCACATCATCAAAGCATTTTGCCTGAACTTTAGAGGAAAAGAGGTTGATGAACAGAAATGTTTAACCATAACACATTGCATTGCCTCCGTGCATTTTTTGACAATAATATTGTGTGGCCTTTGCAGACCCTGCAGCCTTGGTAGGTACTTCATTGCAGCAATGTCAACATACAAAACAGTTAGGTAAAAAATTATCAGCTAATCCAACTGTTCTGCCTAACACCAATAAAGCTGGGCCATTGCAGCTACCAATTTGTCCCTCAACATATCACCTCCAACCTCACAGAGCCACATAGTTTAATGGAAATATGTATGGACAAGTTGTGCCAAATAGCCTTAGTTACCATTATAATGCATTACGATGTAACATTGACCTCAGTATGCTTGCATATCATTGTAACGTTTTGCAATAATGGACTCTAAAGCCTTGCCCTAGCCCTTTATTGTATTGCCATAGTGACTCTACAGCCTCAGCATATTTACTTACCATATGAATGTGTTTCCATGATGCACTCCATTGTTGTAATGTATAAGTCTTTATAATTTTGTTGCTATGGTGCATCATATAATCTCAGTGCATTTGTTAGTTGTTACAGTTTTGCCATGATGTAATTGATAGCTGCTGTATGTTCCTTGACGTTCACATGTGCTGCCAAAATGAACAGTAGAACCTAGGTAGACTTTGTCGCTAATGTATATTGCATGGATTTAATATATTCCTTTAAAACTGTAGTGTTGCTGTGATGTGTACCCTATTGTTTACACATGTTTACCCATTTTTTTGTTTGATATAATCATGTATTGGTATGATTTGTACCCAAGCTTCAATATATTTATCTATTGCAGTAATATGTTACAGTGATATATCCTACAGTCTGTGTGTATAGTCTAAGAATGTGTTGCATATGATGCACATTATAGCCCCAGTATATTCTTGTTTTGTAGCAATTAAGGTGCTGCCATAATACTCCAGGTTTTAACATATGATCTTCTGTGGGAACTATTCTGGTAGAGTGTGAAAGATTAACAATTTCTGTATTGCTAGATATCCCAGTGTCAGGGGTGTGTGTCACAAAATAAATGTCCATTGTGATGGTCAATGACTTGTACCTAAGAGACAATTATCTTTGCAGGAGTGTTTTATATTTTCACAGAAAATAGTGAATGTCGTGAATGGGCTGTGCATTTCGTATAGTGCACCGAATGTCAACTTGTGAGAGATCCAGACATGATTCTGGCTGACAAGGGGCAGGTCACCTTTTAAAAAGGTGAGTACAGCAAATAAACCAGCAAGCCAGCGAGAGAAAGAGAGAGAGAGAGAGAGCGAGAGAGAGAGAGAGAGAGAGATCTCTTGGACTAGTTTTGGTCACCTAAGGAAGTTAGAGATGAATTTCCTCGAGTTTATTTTCTTTCTCCAGCTTTATTTAATTTTTCACATCTTCCAAGATACTGTATATTGTTTTGGTTCAGTGTAGAGTGGATATATCATAAAACATAGTAAGGTATCACAGTTGAGTGGGACAGGAGGATTACACCAAGGGCCTTTTGCTGTATACCACTCTTGATCTGATGTTCCCAACACAGTAGCTTCAATGCATTTACTTACCATAATAATGTTGCCATAATATACCATTTATAGTCTCAATTTCCTTAACTTACTTCAGGATCTCACTTATATACTCCACACCTTCATTAGGTGTCCATTGGTGATGTATAGCTGTGATCAGTTATAAGAGTTTTGGAGGAATCTGAGAAATTACCAAGTCATTGAATTCCTATTTTGATTGAATAGCTTCCTTTTATTATAACAACTGTCTTTTGACTTAGCTTGTAAAGATTCTATGACTCTCTGACAATTATCTTTCCAGGAGTGTATTAAACTTCCTCAGGAGACAGTGGGAAAGTCTACCAGTTCGAATGGTGGATGCCATTTCATTGATTCCTACCCTGCAAGACCTTGACCTGTTTCTAGCTGGAGATCATCTCTTACCAAAGGTAGGTATTTCAATTACTGCTGACCTAGTTAATAAACTAAACTAATAGACTGCTGACCTAGTTTCAATCATTGAGGAAGCGGAGTTGGCAAGGAATGTTTCAAAATATTTTTCTTCAGTTGAGCAGGGCTAATGTTCATTTTCTTCCCCCTGTTTCTGGCTGGAGAGTCACAGGATTTTCGACTTAGAAATTGTGAAGCACAATGAGGTATTGTAGTTATGTGGGACAGTCAGGATGGGCCAATGGATCTTTTTGTTCCAAGCAATGCTTGTATATTCACATAATGTTCCTGATAGACTCAGTATCTCTCAAATTCTAGTAATGTGTTTACATGAGGCACTCTGTAATGTCACTGTGTTTCTGCTTTCTAGCAATGTATTGCCATAATGGACACTATTAGCTCTGAACCTATAATTATTGTATAAGATATTTCTCTATGTACCTCTCACCTCTGTATGTTTATTTATTATAGTAATGTTTACCATGATGGGCCTTAAAGGGTAGGCTAAATTCTTTTGCTGCTGTAGCCATGATTCACCAACAATCCCCTGTTGGTTCCTATATTCTCATGATATATTGTCATGTTGCAAACTGAATGATCAAAATGTTTCTCTGTTATTGTTATACCTTGTAATGTGAAACGTCAAAAGTTCCTACTCAGAGGCAATGTTTTACCATGATGCACCTATATCTTCAGCATTTTTACTTAATGATTTGTCATGAGGCATTCCATACATCTATTCGTGTAGGATTTACAAAATAGTATATTTTTATGATGCACCATATAGCACGGCTGTTAACTGAGTGTAGTAATGCATTCTAGTGATGCACCCAGTGGCCTCAGTATGATTCTTCACTGTTGAATATTGCCATGTGGTATTCTACAATCTCAGTCTTAAACCATTTTAGGTAACGTGTTGCCATAACTTTTCAAAACTTAGCATGATTGGTGAAATCAGACACCCTATGAGCGCTACTATTTGGGTTGGACGATCTTCTGTCACATAGCTGTTACAAAAGTTGTGAATCATGTAGGTGAATAACTTGCATGTAAGAGATAATTATCTTTGCAGGAGAGTTTTACATTTCCACAGAAAACAGTGAACATCTGAGAGAGGCTGCCAGCGTATGCAGTGAGTATGATTTTTCCCTCAAGCAAGAGATGGAACTGTCTCTGACTGCAGTGGAGGTCACTTCTTGCAAAAGGTAGGCAGTGCAAGGAGTTCAGGAGTAGAGTGATCTCTTGCCTCATTACTGAGGGGGAGTCAGTGAGGAACTCTACAGAATGTTTGACCAAGGGCTTTCCAGCCTAGTGGTACTCCTCTCTCCCAAGGGAATTATGTATGGATTGGACAGAGGATTGTGTCACACGTTAAGTTATCACACTTGTTTGGGACAGCCTGGATGGACCAGAGGGTAATGTTTGCACATTTACATGGTGCTCCCTATGGACTCTGCCTGTTTCCTTATTTTTGGTAATGTGTTTACTTGAGTCAAACTACAGCCTGAGTATCTTTAACTGTAATGTCAGGAATCATTATTTCAGATTTTCAGCGTCCATAGTATTTTGTTCATGTGTAAACTCAGTATGTTTATTCTTGTTGTAATATGTTGCCATGATGGACTCTATAGCATCAATATCAACATGTTTCTTTCCTGTAGTAACATTTTGTTATGGTTCACGCTACAGTGTCAATATCATTATTTCCAAAGTGATGTGATACCATGATCTAATCTCAGTATGTTCTTACTTAGCGACTAATCGATACGTCCTATATCTTTGGTGTTTTACTTGTCAGAGGAATGTTTTGCCACAAGACAGTCTGTCAATCTGACATCTGCCTTTTATGCCATACCATGTTGTAATAATATACCTTACTGGGCAGTATGTTATCTTATTGTAATAATAGCATATGCTGATGTCGCTCTGATAGCTTTAGTATGTTCATGAACTGCAGTTAGATATTGCAGTGTTGCTCCCATTAGCCTTCAGTATGTTACTTTACTGTTGTAAGGTTTCCATGAGGCACTTTAAAGCTTCTGTACATTCCTGCTTCATATTAATGTGTTGCTATAATCTGTCAAGCATGTCTATACAATCCATTTTGGACAAGGCTGCGAAAGTGAATAATTTCTCCTGTACCTCCAATTGGGTTGGAATCTATTTATCATGTATATGTTGCAAAAATGACCAAGGTAATATCCTATTGGCTCAGTATGTTCATTAGCTGCAGCAATATGTTGCCATGATTCACCTGATCACTTCAGTGCATTTATTTAATGTGGGAATGTGTTGCCATGATACTACAGCAACTTGTATGTAACATCTTGTATATAGCATTCTAATATAACATCTCAACATAATAAAATGTCTGTACTCACAGCTTATTGGCTCACCATGTTCAGTCATTGCACCAATGTGTTGTAATATTGTACCCAATAGCCTCAGCATGTTTGCTTTCTATGTGTTATCATCATAGGCCATATATCCTCTATATTCATAAAATGTCAAAGAATATACAGTACAAAAAATAGGCCATTCACCTCAGCTAGACTGGGTTGTTATTTATGTTTCACACAAACCTCTCCTCATTTGGTGTATTTCATTGCGACCTTTAAGCATATCTTTCTGTTCATCTTTCTTTCATGTACTCATCGCGTTCACTCTGTAACATCTGAAAGTTGGTACCTCAATCAATACCAGTGGTAGTGAGTACTACATTCTAAACACCCTCTGCATAAACAAACACTTCCAAATTTCTCATTTAGATTTAGTGTGCTGTTTGGATTGCCTCTAGATCTAAAATGTCCCATCAGTTGGAAAGATTTTCTCTGCATCTCCCCTTTCCGATTCAGTATTGAACTCTATTGGGTCAACTCCATATCTTTTATAAAGGGACAGCCTTTTACTATTTGAACTTGCCAGGTTGTAATCTTTCAATGTGGTACTAGCTTTGTCACTGATTTTGCACTTGCTCCAATCAATTTGTGTCATTTTTATAATATGGTGTTCAATACTCTGCACTGGGACCTGACCAGAGGTTTAATATAACTTTACTGTTTCTGAGTTATGTGTTCCAAAGAATAGATAGCAGTGACTTAGACCACAAGATATAGGAATGGAATGAGGCCATTCAGCCCATTGAGTCTGTTCTGCTATTCGATCATGACTGATATGATTCTCAACCCCAATCTCCTGCTTTCTCCCCGTAACCTTTGATCCACTTGATCTTTGTTAGCTCTTTTAATTGTTTTGATTGCATGCTAGACTGCTTTTAATGACCTGTTCCCTTCTATTCCCAGACCACCACCCCACCCACGTTTTACCCACGTCAGTTTTTTTTACTTTTCTAGGTTGCAGGCAATCTTTTCATTTTTCCTACCAAAGTGCTTCACATTTATCTATGACAAAGTTTATTTTTGACTTAACTGCCCATTCTGCAAGTTTTTCAAAGCCTTCTTGTATTAATTTGTGTTTGATCATGTTCTATTTTGGGTTGTACTTCTTGGTAACAATAAGATTATATCTACTGTTAGAATGTACTTGATGATAAGGCGACACAGCAGCATGTTCTGAGCTATACAGGTTCCACCTTTTTAACAGAGCAGTAATACACAACTTTTTAGGTCATAGTGACAACATAACTTATCTCATCTATGTATTCTTAGAATCCTACCTCTACGTATTGCATTCTCCTTCAGTTCTGGCTATGCTTCCTGTATTGTAATATCTGCAAATTTTGATATTGAGCTATTTGATTCTGAGTCCAAATCATCAAAGTGAAGTGTGTCCAACATTGAGGAAAGCGCTGATATTTATGGAAAACTGCTGTTCATACACGCTAACCTTTGTCATGAGCCTATGGCTTGCGATTTGTTGAAAACATTTTGAAAATTCAAGTTAAGTTCAAATTGACACCTATTGCATTATTCTTCTCCTGTCTTTCCATTACTTTGTCCCTGAATTGTTTCAGGATAGTCTAGTAAGACCTTACTTCCACATTTTTGCTTATTGTAATAATCCGTGATGTAAGCTACAGCTTCAGTAAATTATTACAGAAGTGCATTGCTATAACACAACCATATCCTCAAAACAACCCTGCATTCTTTGATACAATTTGCTGGATGCATCCGCGAGCCACAGAATACTGCCTTATTGTGATATTGTTTTACCATATTACACTCTATCGCATAAAAAACATACTGTAGTGCTGGTATGGTGCACTGTATAACATTCTTTTTGCTTTATTGATTGAGGTAATATTTTGCAATGATTCATCTTCAGCCTTGTTTCCTGCAGTAATGTATTGCCTTACTGCAACCCACAACCTCAGAAAATCCTCTACAATTTTAGAGTTGGCATGGTACACCCTACAGTTTCAGTGCATTTACTTACTGCAGTAATGCATCACAATGAAACACATTTTATTCTTGAAATAATTCTGTATTCTTCATCTTCATACACCATCTTGAAGCTAAATTAGTTATGGCTCCTGTTGGATCAGTACATTCCCACTTAGAAATAATCTGTTGCTTTGATGCACCCTAAAGCAATGCAGATTAACCGCAGCTTACGTAGTTGTGCTGCCCTTTAACGCATTTCTTTGCTGCAGGAATTTGTTGCCATGATGCACTGTAAAGCCAAAGTATATTTCTGAATTGACATAACATGGTTTGTATCTTCCATATGTCCCTTTATTGCAAAACAAAATTCAGGGATCCACTTTATTGACACAGAATCTTCTGTTATTGTAGTTAAGTGTTGACATGTGGTTGAACATTTATTTTTAAACAGTAATGTGCTGCAGGTTGTTCCAGTGCACTCCCTTAGTGTAAGAACAATGTTGTGTTGCATTGGTGCCTCTTAAAGCCTTGGCACCTATTTCGTTCAGGAACATATTGCCGCAATCCACTCGATGAGATCCTGTGTTGTTGCAGTGTGTTTTCCTCAATGTGTTCCTTTCGAGTGGCAATTTGGTTGCCATTATTCACTCAATAGTTTCAGTCAGATAATGTAACTTAAAGCCTCGCTACGTTTCTTCTGCTCACTGGTGCCATTTTGTCTGCAAACTCTGTTTATTTCTTTTCTTATGGGAATAATGTATTATATATTATCAGTACATTTACTTCTTATAGTCTCATAGACACGAGGTGCAGTGGATCCAGAGTTTATTTACTTATTTTAGGAATGTATTGCCATGAAGGTCCATATACCTCCCTTTTCATTAGTAAAGTGTTGACACATTGCACCATGTAATGTGCTTATCTATAGTGGTGCGGCTGTGATCCCACTTCAGCCTCAGTACGTTTACCTATTTCAGCAATACCTTGCTGCGATACATGCTGTACCCTAATTATGTTCACTTAATATCGATTAATGCATTGCCATGGTTTAGCCAATGACCTCAGCATGTTTTGTGGAACATTTTAATGCCTACTGCAGCATAATGGTTGTTTCAGGATTAATAATCCAAATCCCTTGGCCAGTGCTTCACTGTGTCAATTTGTGAATTTGAGATCAGTTAATCAAACAAATCCAGAATAAAATTCTAATTATATTTCTGGTAACTGTAAAGCTATTAGATTGTAATAAAAAACCCAACTGCCTTACTCATACTCTTTGAAGAAGGAACATATTAAAGACACTGAGTTTTATTTGCAGTAAGACCCAGTCCACACTGTGTGAGTGAACATTAATAGGCTCTGTTATATGTAGGGGATGGTACAGGATGGCATTCTTCAGATCTCTAAGGACTTAGGCTTTGGTTTCACAGAATTGGATGTCACTATGACATTGCAAGTTTCGAACATGCTCTTCTTAGAGTTCAGATACTGTCAATCCCTTACACTACAGTATCCAACCACTGCAAAATCTTTTTTAAGAGGAATAAAATGCACATGCCACTTGGTATAAGAAGCAGGAACAGGAGTAGGTTATTTACTCCTGTGAACTTGTTCAATCATTCGCAATATTTTGGATGAATTTGGACATCATAGCAACTTTCCAGATTCCAGTAACAGTTGGTTCCCTTCATGTCCAAGAATCTATCAGTCTCAGTCTTGAATATATTTATCAGCTGAGCATCCACAATCATCTGAGGTGGAGAATTTCAAAGATTCTCAACTCTATGAGTAGTGAAATTTCTCTTTATCCTAGTCCTAATCCTTGGAATACTCCTCTTTGTGAGACTGTTGGTGATGTTGTAGAGAGTAGTGGGTGGGCATCATTACCTATCTGGGCCCTTGCTGTGCTGTAGTATATGTTTGAATCCTGAAGGGCAACAGTGTCAGAAGCACCATCCTAGTGATTTGCACTGATATTTACAATCTGCAATTCGATATTGTAAAGAATTATCACATTTTACAAATGGACTATGTTCCTGTTCAGGTAGTACAGGCAAATTTTTTTGTATCTCCAATGGGGTTTGCGAGTCTCTCCAATGTTCACTGCACTCTGTGGAATCAATCGATCCTGTGAAATGGGATAGGGCTGGGGGTAAACGCAGATGCTGTGTGGGCTATGGCATCTGAGATCACCTTATTGGCAGGCCAATTGCATGATGCACTTGCCACCTACCAAGCTGAAATGACCTCATGCATCAAGGCTGCAGTACCTTCATGGCCATTGAGATGGCCCTGTGGGAGTAAGGAGGTGACTGAAAATTATCTTTTAACATATTGTTGGCATCCTTGCCAATGCTATTCTTGTTATGCACACAGCTCCACAGGCATCACCTCAAACACCACCCATTCTGTGACTCTCTGAGGTAGGTAATTATTTGTTTTGGTCAGTTTGCAGGCACGGTGTCTGTTATTAGCCGTTGACCCATATACCAGTTTTGATGTTGTACCATACAATTATGAATGGTATGATGCCAGGAGGATGAGGCATTTTCTTTTTCCCTCATTTATCTCGCTGGTTTATTTAATCACTTTGGCTGTGGATGTCACTTAAATTTGACAGCATTGACACCCTCGATCTCGCAGATGATCCCTCTGAAAAAAAAAATTCTCTGGCAGCTAAAAAGCTCCCCCTGGCCGAATCCAAATCACATTACATATGCACGGACTTTTGGTGATGCCAAAGCATGCTCCATCATCATGTCAGTCAAGCACTGACTTTCACTGGTGAATTTCCTTAGTACAGACTACTAATGCTTTCCAGTGGTGAAGCAGAGAGTGTGCTGTTGCTTTCATTAAACTATCTTGGAAAAGTATTTGAATTTACTATTTCTGTACTGATAATAACAAATGCCTCATCACTATTGTGACACCAAATTCTGACTGTCGTAAAAACCATATTATGCTCCTGAATTGAAGGGCTGTAATAAGATAATGTACCCTTGCTTTTCTTTGAAATAGCACCATCTGAGAGAGAAGACAGGCTCACAAGTTTATTGTTTCCTCTGAAAGGGAGGTGCCTCAGTGGTTAGCACTGCTGCCTTATAGCACCAGGGACCTAGGTTCAATTCCACCCTTGGATGACTGTCTGTGTGGCATTTGCATGTTCTCCCTGTGTTTGTATGGGCTTCCTCTCATGGTACAAAGGCATGCAGATTAGGTGGATTGACCTTGCTAAATTGCCCATAGTGTCAAGGGATGTTTAGGTTGGGTGGATTAGCCATCGGAAATGCAGGATTATGGGATTGGAGTGGGATGCTTTTCAGAGGGGCAGTGTGGGCTGAATGGCCTGTTTCCACATTGTAGGGTTTCTAAAAGAAAGTCATCACTCTGACAGTACTGCACTAGAACATGATCCTAGATATTTTCACTATGGGTGTGGAATGGGACTTGAACCCATGACTTTCTGACCCTGAACCCAAAGTGCCACTGACTGAATCACTGCTAATGTTCCAGGTGAGTTCCCATGGTTACGATCATGACTGGGTGATTCAGGTCTATGTCATTTTCATTTGCCTCATTTGAAAGCTTCTGTGGTCAGTGTTTTAATTATCGCCCTTTGCTGTTATAGCTTTTCCATTTGCTTAATTAAGGGGACACACAAGCATAATGAGCTTTGAACATTCCTATAGATTACAAAAAGTCAACCTTGAGGTACACAAGGCATTCTGATTTACAGGTGGGATTGGCGATTGTCTATAACTCAGTCATGACTAAACTATCCTTATCAGATTTTAAGGTGACCAAGCAAAAACTCCCAAATTGGAGGGAAACTAGATAATTGTTTGGGACGGACACAAAGATTGGAAGCTTGTCATGGTTGTCAGCAGACCTTGGCCAAGTCCAGGGATAGCATTCGCTCAGGGGTCCTGGCTCAGTAAGCCAAGGCCAACCTTCGATACCAGTCCAGGACCTTAGACATGATCAGTTAGCTACTCTGGGTAGTCAGAGTCAGGATAGTTCTCCACATAAAGGGTGAGGAGCTGAATATCAGTCAGCTTATCATCTGTCTTGACTCTTTCTGCCCAGTTGTGGGCTATTTAGAATGAGAAAGAGACAAGGTACTAGGTGAGATAAAGATTATTTTCCTTGTTGGATATTCCCCCAGATGATTGGGGAGGTGTTGGAAATTTCCCCCAGATGATTGGGAGTGCTTTAACCTTGTTGGCAACCTCAGACTGGGTTGTATGGCCATGATTAGGAGGTGCCACTGTTGGGTTGGGGTGGACAAAGTCAAAAATCATGCAACACGTGATACCAGAGAGTCCATATTCTCAATAAGACCTGGTGTGGTGTGATCTTTGACTTGGCTGTATGGTAACATCAGATTAGGCTGGATGGCAAACTCAGACAAGACTGGTATCAAGACTTTCACTGATAGTCTTGGGGAGAGAGTAGTCCTGAATCAAAGTAGCAATCTATGTTTTTGGCATCCGAACTTTTACACTGTGTGTCACTCAGGAGTTTTTCCGGAAGCAGCGAGTGAAGCTGGTCCATTCTGCTTTGTGGGCAATGGATTAAAATGCAATCCATCCAGTTCTTCTGTCTCATCTGCTTCAAAATACTGGGACATCCATGTCAAATGAGACTACTGTCGATGGAGAAGCCACCTCATTCATAGCCTGCCCCGATATAGAGGGGGATCTAATGCCAAGGCCCCTGAACTACAGCTGGGAAGGCCTGACATGACCCCCATCTATCAATTCTGCAGCTGTATCCTGTGGGCCTTCTTCATCTATCCTCTCTTGTGCTTCTATCAGTGAAGACAGATTGGAGGTTGCATTCTGGTATTGTTAAGAATGATTTGCTTTGCGCACCATGTGCTACTCTACAGATTCATCTCAATTCTGCTAACATACACTGTCCGGCATGACTGAGTGAGTGGTTTAAGCACCTACCCTGTTTGTACTGCTAGCTTTCAATGCCCTCCTGACCTGGATGGTACTGCCGTTGTAGAGCTTGGGCATCGTTGTTCTCAAACTCAACAGTGCTGACCTTGAGGGGCTACTTCATCAGCCTCCACTTTGTGTTTTAAACCCGAAATCCATTAGAGTCTCTGTACTTGGGGAATGCACAACAATTACCTATGTTCCAGCAACACATACACACTAAAAAAAAATTTCATTCATACCTTTCTTTGCAAAGTTCTCTATTTATGTTTTGCTCTTAGAGGCTTACCCGCCAGTAAACAGGATATGCACTTTGTACTAGCCATTGTCAGGATCAACAGGTACTGATGAAGGGCTTTTGCCTGAAACATCGATTTTCCTTCTCGTCAGGTGTTGCCTGACCTGCTGTGCTTTTCCAGCACCACTCTAATCTCCAGGGTCTGCAGTATCCGCTTCTGCTTCAACAGGTACTCTCCCAAGTCCTCAGACAATAGATAGTAAATGGCAAGTTCTTTAGTAGCATCTACATGCAGAGGGATCTAGGTGTACAGGTCCACAATTCCCTGAAAGTGGGAACATAAGTGAATAAGGTAGTGAAGAAGGCATATGGCATGTTTGCCTTCATTTGTCAGATCATAGAGTAAAAAAAACCTAACAAGTCATGTTGCAACTGTATAGAATTTTAGTTAGGCCACATTTGAAATATTGGTCACCACATTATCTGAAGAATGTGGAGTCTTTGGAGAGAGTGTAGAAGAGGTTTACCAGGATGTGGCCAGGTTTGGAAAGTATTAACTGTGAGGAGAGATTGAATAAACTTGATTTGTTTCCACTTGAATGTGGAAGGATGACGGGCAACCTGATAAAAATTTACAAAACTGTTAGAGGTATGGATAGGATGAATAGTCAGTCATTTTTCCAGGGTAGAAATGTCCATTACGAGGGGACATAGGTTTAAGGTAAAAGGGGATAAATTTAAAGGAGATGTGAGAGGCATTTTTTTTTACACAGAGTAAGTACTTGGAATGCATTGTCAGAGGAGATGGTGGAGGTGGATACAGTAGCAATGTTTGACAAGCATTTTGACAGACACATGAATAGACAGGGAGTAGAAAGAAACAAATCATGTAGAGGCTAAAGATTTTTGTTTAGAAAGACATAGTGTTGACATGGTCTTGGTGGGTCGAAGGGCCTGTTCCTGTGCTTGTACTGTTCTTTGACTTCCCAAGTTGCCAAACTTCCCTCTAGTTTGGGGATTCCCCATGGGCTTCATGCGTTGCCTTCTGCTGGGAGTCACAAGGCAGCTAATTGAATTGTGGCTGTCCTCGTTTGCTGTTCCATTAAGCCCCTAAAGTTTGTGAAGGAGGTCATTGTCTAGAAGGGAGTACCACCAGACCTCAAGAGAGATACAGACAGCTGCTGCTTTATAGTCCACCATAAAATGTCCTCCTGCAGGAATAGCTGGAACACTGGGCACTCCTTGTCCAGGCTCCTTTCATTCTGTTACAAACGTCAGTTGCCCCTAACTCCCTCCTTTAGATGCGCACTTTGCAGACTGATGTTTTTATTTTCAGAAGGATACATTCTCTATCCTGATGCAGCTGTGATGTACAATGTACACTCATTGATGCATCTTCCCAATTGTGGTCACATTCCTGCTTCTCCTTTGATGAGGTGTGTAAATGGGAAGTGAAGCAGCAGCTGAAAGGTTTCGGTTTTTTTTCCCCTCCGAATTGGTACATAAGCTGTTCCTCTTCAGAATCTGCCATCCTTGACGAGTGAGTCAGAAATCTGCTGCATCATGTTAAGCCCCAAGAAAAGGCGAGAAAACAATCCTGTAAATCTTTAGGGAGGTGCACAGGTCACATAGAATGTTAAATCATCAGGAAATGGCAGCTTTATATTGTTGGAGCTGTATTCACATTAAGTAGATATTGTTTGTGAGCGTCAAAGATTGTGCAAGATAGTTCAGGACATTGCAAAGTGAGCATTCTCCAGCTCTGTTCAGCAGGAACAAAATCAGTCAATCTCTTTTTTTAATTCATTCACTGGACATGGACTTCACTGCTAACAATACTTGCTTATCCCTTATTGAGGTAAATGCACACCACATTATAGTAGGTCTGGAGTCATTCCTGATGAAGGGCTCTGGCCCGAAACGTCAAATTTCCTGTTCTTTGGATGCTACCTGACCTGCTGCGCTTTAACCAGCAACACACTTACAGCTGGAGTCACATATAGGCAAGACCAGGTAAAATGGCAGCTATCTTCCCTAAAGGACATGATAAAACCAGATGGAGTTTTCTCTCTAATTTTAAAAATTCATTCAAGGGATCAGGGCATTGCTGGATAGATAGTGTGTGTTATCCATTCGTAATTGTCAAAAGGGTAGTTAAGAATCAACCCATTGCTGTGGGTTTGGAGTTACATGTAGGCCAGACCAAATAAGGATGGCAGTTTCCTTCCCTAAAGGATGTCAATGAACCAGATGGCTTTTTTTCTGACAATTGCCTTTGGTTCGTGATCATCATTGGACTCTTGATTCCAGATTTTTATTGGACTCAAATTCCACCATCTGCCGTGGTAGCATTTGAAGAATCCAGAACATTACTAAGGTCTCTGGACTAACAGTCCAGCGATAATACCAATCGACCAACATTAGAGTCTTAATTTCAAGGGCATTTTTAAACTCGAATTCTATCATCTGCCAAAGCAGGACTCAAACCTGGGTCCCTGGATTAAGAGCCCAGTGACAATCCCATTAGGCCATCACCTCCCCCATAGCTAGACAGTATCCTGACTTTACAAGGTAACCGTGTGCTCATTGTCAGGGAGATGCTGATAGAGGACACTCCGCCATTCAAGAATCAGAAAATGGGAGAGCTTCACGCATTTAAAAGCCTGTACACGACACTGCCCTGACCATCCATTCAAGGTATATGCTACAATCCTTATTTGACAAATTATGTAGCTCTAAACTAGGTGGATATTGCAGATTTCATTTCTTTCAGATTGAATTAATATGAATGAATTCAGTTTTATTGTTCTACGCTTGAGACAGGTAGATCATAGCTCCTAATGCATCATACACGAGGACCAATTATAACTACATATGCATAATAACACAGAGACATTACATCTACATTGACATTGGATGTTGACATTTCATTTGCAGCCACTTGTGTATGAGTTCGTGATACTTAATTATGAAGTGAAATGAATGGTGCAGTAATGAATATGTGGCTCTGTTGTTTTTTCACTTACTAAGACTTTAAACAAAGCAATCACAAAGTCAAAGACAAAAACAGAAATTGCTGGAGAATATATCAGCAGGTCTGGCAGCGTCTGTAGAGGGAAAGCATACTCAACGTTTCAGGCACAGGGACCCATCTTCAGAACCTTTCATCACTGGACTTGAAATATTAACCCTGCTTTCTCCCTTTCCACAGATGCTGCCAGACTTGCTGAGTTTCTCCAGCAATTTCTGCCTTTCAGACTTCCAGCATCAGCAATTCTTAGATTCATTTGAATGATAATAGAGTTTGGGGTGCACGGGTGCATGCAGGATCTGTGAGGGTGGAGAGTCAGACCAGGAACTGCACATGACTGTGGGAGTCATCTGCATCAGCAGAAAGAGCTGCCTAGCTGAGGGGGTGGGGAGTGTTGGAGACAGGGCACGTGAGGGTGTGGAGTGATGTGGACAGGGACTGTGCGGGTGGGGAAATCAAGGGTGGGGGTGAATGGTCAGGAGATGTTTGAAAATAAAGGAAAAGACAAATGAGACGATGAACATTCCTGGGGTTTCATATACAAGAATTCACATTGACATGAACTCAAGGTTTAGTGTGGTGTAATCACAGTCTGTGCTGAAAAGGCATGAAACTACTGCTACCAGATTTCTGACCAATAAATGATCAGTCTTGTGGTCACCTCCATTGCAAATCCAGACCTGAACGGACAAAACCAAGAGATCTTGATCTGGTTTCGTGCAGGTTTCTTACTGGTTTGTCTCGGTTTTTCCCTCTGGCCTGTTACATTTTACCACAGCCAGCTTATTATCTTTTTGCTTTTAGTTTTGGGAGTGAGTGTTCAGCGGTCTGGCTATTGGAGAGACAGAGTGAGCAATCTCAAATCTGGATTTTGAAAGGCCAATCCAAGAGTGGAATTTGGATGAGTCTGAAGTTGGAAGCGAGAGAATCCAAGCATTGACAGAAATTTCAGGACAGTCAAAGGCTGTATATGATGCCTCCTCTAGTGCATCCCCTGTCTGTGTTCCTATCTCCATTCACTCCCTGTCTGTGTTCCCATCCTAGTGCACTCCCTGTCTGTGATGTCTCCCTTGACATACTGCTGAGAGAAAACGTGAGGGAGATGCTGTCCCTCAGTGACAGGCAAATGGAATGTGCTGTTGCCATTGGCAGGAATTGTGGTCCAAGAGGACAGGAACAGTGACATTAAGACACACTTCTGGATTCAGTGCAGGAAGTGTTTTCGAATTATCGAGGGTCAGGGAGGGTGAGTGTCGATCGCTTCAACTCTTTGTTCTTCCTTGCCAAGCCGACCTATCCCATTGCTCCTCACGCTCACTCACCTTCCAAGTGCACCCCATGCACTTTGTATGAGCATTCCCATGATTCCAGTGAGCCATCTACTATTGACACTCAATGTCATCCTTCTGCTATCTTATCTCTCAGCCAGACCAAAAAATATTGCACCCATTGCTGGGACATCTGCCATTGTAATCACTAGTAACTTTGCACTTCTTCCTGTTGCAAGAGAAAAGAGCACAGGCTATTCAGATAAGAGCAAGTGTCACTCCACAAAATTCCAACTATTAACTTCAGAGGAGGAAGTGCTGGCATTTCAGCATCCCTGACTCTGAGACAATGGGACACTGGAAAATGGGAACCTACCAGCTTCCTGCTGATACAATATATCAGTGACAGCCATGTCATACTTCATTTCAACAGTGAGTGAAATTTGATCAGGTTCAGAATGATGACTTGTGCCTTACTTACTTTGACGGGCCTAATTCATATCTTTTCTCTCCACCAGTTTCAGCAATCTGTGGACCTTGTGGATCCTCAGGGGGAAGTTGGTTCCTTTCTGAAGCAGCACGGTCACAGGATTTAGGCAGACCATGAACCCATTCAGATATGCACAATTTGGTAGGTTCAGTGAGACAGATAGCTGGCTTTTCTCCTGCTGATAAGTGAACAAGGGCAGACAATGGTAGTAAGGAAAGCTGTGGAGCTCCACATCATCCCACATCAGTCAGTATTCGACATGCTACCTCAAGTCTCAATGGCTGAGTTTGGCTCCCTAAACAGATACAGGGGGAGCAGTATCTGGTGGGACCCACATGGGCTCTTGAAACTGGATGTTGTCAGCCCAGAGGGTCTCAGCAGTCAGGATACATGGATCTGCATGGCCTGTCTGTGTCCCTGGTGGAACCAAAAGGGTAGGAAAGGTAGACCAAAGTCTTGTAATTGTAAAGAGTACCTACATGACTGCATGCAAAAATTGTGATATTTTGAAATTCCTCTGTATGATTTTTGAGTTTGTAAGACTTTATGTACTTGCCCATGCTCATTTGTTGGGTTTTAACCATCTTGGTGATGAATGGCAAGAGATGGAATTCGTCAGGAGTATTGTGGGGATGTAGTGATTTGCAAGGGATTGTTGGCTGAGAGGAACTTGTAGCTATGACAAGGTTCGACTGAACCAATTCAGTAAATTTTGCATTAGCAAGTGCATGACTGACATTCCGGACAGATGTTATTCAGTCACCTTCCCCCTCCTCTCCTCAGAATCCTCCATAATCTGTACATTCGCACAATGTCTTCCTGTATGTCCTGCTTGGCAATGCTGTGAAAAGCCCAGCCTACCAGGACCAGCCTGGAGACCTGGTTTCAAGGAACCTGCAGTGCACCAAACACACAAATGGCAGCCCTTGCATCACGGTCAGTCATAGTGGATCAGAGT
Source organism: Hemiscyllium ocellatum (assembly GCF_020745735.1). NCBI lineage: Eukaryota > Metazoa > Chordata > Chondrichthyes > Orectolobiformes > Hemiscylliidae > Hemiscyllium > Hemiscyllium ocellatum. The sequence continues at coordinate 18,038,226 of NC_083433.1, forward strand.
TCCGATAGGTGCCATTGTTGAACAACAACCTCTGTTGCACTTTTAGCATGATGAACCACCCAAATCTGCTTCACAGGGACATCAATCAACAAAATTTGGGAGTGAAATGGATGACCAAAAGCTGGTCAAAGAGGTTGGTTTTGTGGAGCGCTTTGAAGGAGGAAAACCAAGTCAAGAGTGTGAGGGAATCCTCAAGCTTGGGCCCTATGCCACTGTTTGTACAGCCAGCAATACAACAACAATTAAAGAGGTCAGACTTAGACAAGTGCAGATATCTTGAAATGTTGTGGCGATGGTAGAAAAACTCCACACAGAAAGTGGCCCGCGACAGAAATCAAACCCAGTTCCTGTGCTGTGAGGCATTAGTGCTAACCATTGAGCCACCGTGCCAACCCAGCACTTAGCAAGACAGAACAAAGCCATGGTGGTGTCTGTCCTAGGAACTCTGTCTAAATTTGCAGAAATTAGATCACAAACCACGTTGAGGAAGGGGGGAGCCCTGGCGGTTGATGTGTGTGTACACGGTATCAGGAGTGGCTAGCAACAGTTAAAGCCAGCTAACATGACTCACCGTTATCCTGTGCCTCTTAACACGATGGTATCGACACTTTGAGTCTTCCATGACCTGAATCTGACCTGGAAAAGAATAACACAGCACGGGAGAACGCTGCCTTCAAGATTTTTGGCTTTTTATCTGGAATTCTTCGATGAGGCTCAAAGAAGACTTTTCTAAAATTTTTCATGGGATGTGAGCTAGCATTTGTTATACATCCTTAATTGCCCTTAGGAAGGGGGAAGTCAGCCACCATTTTGGACTGCTGCAGTCCGTATAGTATAGCCAAGTTCACAGTGCTATTAAGAAGCAACAACAGTGAAGGAATGACAATTATACTTCTGGGTCAGGCTGATGTGTCGCTTCGAGGAGGATATGCAGATGATAGTGTTCCCACTTATCTACTACCTTTATCCTTCTAAGTACTAGAGGCCACAATTTGGAAGGTACTGTTACAGGAGTCTTGGTCAATTGCTGCAGTACATCTTGTAAATGATGCACACTACTGCTACTGTGCATTGAGTTGGTGGGAGTGAATTTTGAAAGGGATGGATGATGTGCGAATCAAGGGAATTGCTTTGTCTTGAATGGTATCAAGCTCCTTTGAGTGTTGTTGGAGTTGCATTTACCTAGCAAACAAGAAGTATTCCAGCACAGTCCCAATTTGTGTCTTGAAAATGCTGGATGGGTTTTGGGGAGTCAGTGGGTGAGTTACTCACTGCAGAATTCCCAGCTTCTGATTTGCTGTAGCCCTATGATATATATTGGAGCAGTTAGCTTCAGGTCATTAGAAATCCCAGGATGGCAATGGTGATGTACCATACCTACAAAGGCTCACACACATTCTTAGAAAGAAGTGAGAGCAGATAGCTATGGAGCTTAATGCTAGGTATCAACCTCTGAGGAGCTGGATGTCACAGCGCCAAAAGACATCCATTGACATCATCTGAGTGGGACAATTAAATCATGAATCATCAAACACCATATCCTCCCAAATACATCAATGGTCTCAGACACTGATCACTTCACTTCAGCCCCATCACTTACCAACTGTATCCATCGTTGCAGATTCCTACCTACTGTCTCTATGCTATATCAAACCCTCACACTGGTGCAAGGCTCAATTCCATTCTTCCAACCATGACAGCCACATCGCTCACACAGATTGTATGACACTCAGTGAGACACTTCTCTTTTGCAGGAGAATGTGACAAAAAGCCAGAGGTGGCAGCAATTAACTGGAGGCAAGCGTATCCTGAGAAGGAGACAGTGTTAACTGCCATTGCTCAGGCCATGAACAGTGAAGGTGCTGAAACCATCAAAGGTGAGGGTATTTTCAATTCTCCCTCCCTAATTCTCTCTCCCACATTCCATTTTGCCCCTGTTTCTTTCAACTTTTATTTCTTTATTGTTTAATGGCATGTAGGCATCACTGGCAAGGCAAGGGTCTGTTGCCCATCCCTAATTGTTTTTGAATTGAATGGTTTCCTGGGCCATTTCAGAGGGTAGTTAAGTGTCAACTTTGTTGTTGTGGAGTCACAGGAAGGCCAGACCTGGTAAGGACATTAGTGAGCCAGATGTTTATCGCACCATCAATGATAGGTTAATGATCGCCATCACCAAGGTTAGCTTTCAATTCCAGATTTGGGTGGCACGGTGTCTCAGTGGTTAGCATTACTGCCTCACAATGCCTGGGTTCCATTCCACCCTGAGGTGACTGTCTGTATGGAGTTTGCCTATTGTTCTTATTTTGCATGGGTGCCCTCTCATGTCCAATGATGAGCAGCGTCTGTGGATAAGCCATGGGGAATCACAAGGGTGGGATGAGTTTGGGTGGGATACCCTTTGGAGAGTTGGTGTAGGATTTGAAGAGCCGAATGACCTGCTTCCATATTGTAGAAACTCTATGAATGCCATTAGACTCTTAATGCCAGATTTATATTGAGTTCAAACACTATCATCTAGATTCTGGGATTAGCACTCAGGACCATGGGACATTATTGGGTTCTCTGGATTGACAGTTTAGCTTCTACCCACTTCCTCTCCCACTATGTGACAGATTTACAAGATGCAGATGGTGCACCTTTTGCTCTCTTCCCTGCACTACAGCTCTATCCTTGTGCATTTCTCCTTTCAGCCGCAAGAAGGTCAGCTTGACCAGGCAGTGGAGGAACAGCAACAAGAAAGCGATGGTGAAGACTCAACCTTGTCACTAAATTCATGGCCACAAGCTGAAATATCGACATTGCCCATTTACTGAGGAAACAATCGAGGTGGGACTTGCATATGGCGAGACACTGGGCATGAGTGCTATGCAGCCAGGTCAGGGGAAGATGGATGCACAGCTTCCAACTCTCCAGATGGTGTGGTTACACATGAGTTCTGTTACGGAGGACTCAGGTCAAGCATTTCAGTGGGCAGCTTAAAGAAGAGAACCAATGGGTATGCACCAAGCTTGGGGTCCTTCCTGTCTGGTCTGGAAATGGTGGCCAACTCTGTCAGCACCTTTGGGGAGCCAATACGATGGTCAATGTCACTGCTTCCACAAGCAGCAGGTTGACTCAGTGTGGAGTCCTGAAATGGTGCAAGGCAGCTTGCTCCTAACTTAAGATCCTGCCCAAATGGCTGTGGATCATAGCAGGTCACTGCAGCACTCTGTCCTTCAACCAGATAAGATTGCTGAGCCACTGTCCATGTGGAGGGCACTGATTCTATGGGGCACAGGCCTATGGAACTCTTTCAAGATGGCAACATTCGGGCCACTCTGGGACAGCTCTGTGGGTGCCCATCAGAAAGCCAGCCCAGACCGCTGTCCACCCCAAAGTGTTGTGGTCCACAGCGAGGCCTTCTAGACTCAAAGTTCTTTGAGGTCATCCTTGGTGACCATCTGCAGTCTCCTCCATTGAGAGTCAGCTGCCCTGCTTCAGCCACTTTGTTTGTATTGCATTGGAGCACCAGATGTGGAAAATGACAACAGAAAGACAGCTCCTCAGGATCACCCATAAACAGTGAGTCAGTTGAATTGTGCATGCAACGTGAAGTGCTTTTATTTAGAAGTTTGGTTTGGAATATTTATTATGTGGTGACCTTGACTTGACTTTGGGCTCAACTGCTGGTCAATGAGCGAAAGAAGGTGAAATATAGGTATCTTGTGGAGTGAGGGGTTGGTGTTGCAGTTACTGGTATTGCATTCAGATGAGTATTTAATGGACAATCCACTGGATAAGGGTTGTCTAGATTACTTCCTTTGGACCTTTGCTGCCTCCTCCTTCTGGCAAGAGACACAAGTTCAGCCTCCGCCGGACTATTGTCCAAAATGTGGATGCCACATTTTCAGAAGGATGGGAGGTCACGTGAGACAATGGAGCAAAGGTTTGCAAGAATGCCTCCAGGGATGAGGAACTTTAGTAATTTCAGTTATGAAGATAAATTGGAGATGTTGGAACTGTTTTCCTTGAGGAAGAGAAGGCTAAGAAGGGTTTATCAGGATAATTCAGAATCATGAGGACAGATCAGTCAGGGAGGAACTGTTGCCTTTTCCAAGAGGTGCAGGAACAAGAAGGCACATAATTGAGGTGATTGGCAAAACGCAAAAATCAATCTGAGAAAAAGCTTTTACACGCAGTAAGTGGCTCGGGTCTGGATTGACTAGCTAGAGAGTGTGGTGGAGGCAGCTTTAATCACCGCATTTGAAAGAGAATTGGGGGAATGGCGTTAGTGAAACGTTCATTCAAAGAGCCTGTTGGTGGACTGAATGGTCTCCTTCTGAAGTCTAATAATTCTAGGTGTCTCCCATTCCTGAATTAGTGATGTGTACTTAGAGAAGGACTGTTCTCTCTGGATGGCCAAGTACTGCATATCTGAAGCTACAATGAATGTTGACAGCCTCTTTACTGAGTAGTGCAGGGTTTCTGTCAAAAGATTCTGGCAGTGGAAACATTGTTTGAGTACCTCAATGATTTGCTCTATCAGATTCCACGTAGCAGCATGGCTCTTCTTGTGTGCACTGTACCCAGTAACCAGCCTTTGGTCTGACATACAGATGGAATGGTGAACCGCTGCAAAACGAAGACATCAAAATTGCTGCCAGGGCACTGAGCAATAACTTATGGTCAAACACTTGTTGGAAGGATTGGAATCTCTTTAGCTCTGATGGGAAAGGATGAAAAGTGGATACCTCTCATAGAATAGAGATCATCAGTTCTGTCTCTCCGTCAACAGTGACAGTGAACTGCAAGATATTGCGATGTTGCGAACTGTTCCAGCCTTGAAGGTTTCGGATGCGTGAAAGCTCCTAGTCACAGTGCCTTTCACAACCAATGGAAATGCAGTGCAAGTCCTGTTCTGAGGTAGTAGTTGAGAGTACAGTTGGTGGCAGCTTTCAGAGAGAGCACCCTTTTAAAAGCACAAATATCTCATAAGTTATTCCTCGCTGAGGGTCAAGTTAGAGAATTACTCCTTCAGGCCTCAATATATTGATTTACTCTAGTTCTATGTGACCATGATTCAAACAAAAGCCTCATTATATTCCATTACTGTAGTAATGTATTGTTACTTTTCTAGAGATGTACCATCTACCTCGGTATGTTTATTTACCATTGTAATGCATTGCGGTCATCTATCAGAGAGTATCTTCTTTTACTGTTATAATATGTTGCCATGATAACACCCATAGTCTCAGGTGGACGTTGCCAAAGAAAGGACATGTTGCTTTGAAGGAGTGCAGTGCATGTTCATTAGAATGCCACTAGGTTTCCAAGGATTACTGTATGAGGCAAAGAAATGTAACTTGTTCCCAGATTTATTGAGGGTTTAAGGGGTGATTGGATAGAGGATCCTGGAATTTTAATGTGAATAGATTGGATAAATAAGGAATACCATTTTCCACTGAAACTGAAGGACAAGCTTAAAAACAAAGGCCATATGGGAAATAAATTTGGAAAATATGTCTTCAAGGGGTGCAATTCTTGCCCACATCAAGCAAACGGTTCTTTCTTAGTTGATCATTTGGGAAATTTGTGTGTATCATTCATTGATGGAGTGAGGGTGTTTCAGACTAGGTCAGCATTTATTACCCATCCTAATTGCCCAGAAGGCAGTTAAGAGTCAACCACATTGCTATGGGGCTGGAGTCACATGGAGACCAGACCAGACAAGGATGGCAGTTTCTTTCCCTAAAGGACATTTATGAATCAGATGGGTTTTCCTGACAATTGGCAATGGATTCAAAGTCATATTTAGATTCCTAATTCCAGATTTTTATTGAATTGAAATTCTAACATCTGCCATGGCAGGATTTGAACCCAGATTCCCCAGACCATTCCCTGAGTCTCTGGATCAACAGTCTAGTGATAATACCACTAGGCCATTGCTTCCCCCAGAAATGTGTGACAGAACAGGGTTTGGAATGGGATAGCTGGATAGAATCTAGATGCTGATCAGCTACAATCTTATTAAATGGTGCAACTAGGCTTGAGGTGCTGATTAGTGTCAAAAAGTGTGGTGCTGGAAAAGCACAGCAGGTCAGGCAACATCTGAGGAGCAGGAGAATCAACGTTTCAGGCATAAGTTCTTCATCAGGACGCTCCTACTCTTCAGATGCTGCCAGCCCGCTGTGCTTTTCCAGCACCAGAGCTTTCAACTCTGACTCTCTAGCATCTGCTGTCCTCACTTTCTCCTTGAGATGTACACTTACTGCAGTGATCTGTGACCCTAATGAGTCCCAATGCCTCATTATTATGCTGTCACAGTGCTGCTTCGAACATCAATGCGTTCACTTCGTATGGTAATATGTTACCAATGACGAACTCGATTCTGTCACCATGTTTACATTCTGTCATTGCAAGTTGCCTAACCACATCCTACAGTCTCGATATGTTCACTTTTTGTAGTATTGTGCCACCTTGGGGGATCCTGCAGCCTCAAAATATTGATTTATCAAGTAATATAAGAACCGGAGCAAATATTGCCATGTTCCACTCTACAATTGCTGTGGTGATGTTGTAATGCACCATCTGTCCCAATCTGTTTACTTACTGCAATAATATTTTTCTGTATGATGCTTGCTATGACCAGAGTACGTAAAATATGCAATAAGAAACAGAAACAGACCATTCAGCCCAACTGTCCGGTTATTTATACTCCAGATGGGTTTTCTTCTATTCCACATGCCTCATTGAAGCTTTCCAGCATGCCTTTCTATTCCCTTTTCCCTCATGTAGTCACCTAATTTCCTTTTGAAAGCATCTAAACTATATTTGCCTCAACCACTTCCTATGGAGAAAGTGAGGACATATTCCATGTTCCTGATGAACAGCTTATGATCAAAACGTCAACTCTCCTGCTCCTCAGGTGCTGCCTGACCGCTGTGTTTTTTTCAACTCAATCACTTCCTATGACTTCCAAATTCAATATACTCGCTGAATGAAGAGGTTTTACCTTATTCCCCAAATGGTGTCTTTACTTGCAGTGATGTTGTCAATCGATGATGCACCCTACAGCTTTTGTACCTTTACTTACTGTAATCAATGTCTTTGTTGCTTTAGTATATCAGGAAACTTAGACATTTAGATGCAGTCTTTCATATTCTGTAACCATATGTTGCTGCAGTATCTTTATTTAATTTAGTAATTTTTTTGAAACAAAATATCCCATTTAGCCGTAGCTTTCCAGTTTTTGCATTTCCACATAGACCCAGTATGGTTATGTTCTCCAGTAATCTTTTAACCTAACTCTGCCAGTAGAGTTAGTATCTTATAGTGTTTGCCACAATGTCTTGATACATTTAATTACTCCAGTTACATATTATGATGATGGCAGTTCTATAGACACAATATGTTTACTGACTCCTGTAAGGTGTTACAATGATGTTACCTCCACCCTCAGTCCGTTTACTTGCTGTGGTAAGGTATTGCTATGATGCATCATCTATCAGTGTTCATTTTAGTTACTGGAGTAACGTGTTTGTTATGATGCTGTTGTTAGCTCAAGGTTTACTGCCCGTGTTGCCATGATTCACCCTGAGTTTATTTTCTGCTGCAGTTATTTGTGGTCATAAATCAGCCTGTTGCCTCAGTAGGTTCACATGTCTCAGTAACGCAACACAGTGATGCACACTCTAGTCTCTAAATTTAATTCCTGCATGTATGGTTAAGATTCTCCCTACTTCCGACGGTAACACACAGCTATGATGTATACTGTAGCCTCAGTACACAGAATTAATTTGACTATACATCACAGAAACAGGCTATTCAGCCCATCCATTGTATGTTGTTCATACTCCATATGGGTCTCCTCTCAATCAACCTAGCTCACCTCAGCTTGTGAGGATTTCTTTCTACATCTTTCGCTTTCGTGTGGTTGGCTAGTTTCCTTCTGAAAACACCTAAGCTCTTGCTGTGACCACATTCTGACCACTTTTTAAGTGAAAATAGACGTCTCCTTTTAGCCAATCAATGCATTTACCTACTGCAGTATTCAGTATACTGTACTTGGTGAACCCTACAGAGTTGGTAGGTTTAGTTACTGTAGTAATGTAATGCTGTCTTGCATCAAATAACATCAGTATGGATATTTACTGAAGTAAAACCTATTTTAGCAATAATTTAATGTGACATACCCAACAATGTTTGTGTGATAATTTATTGAAGTAATGTGTTAATATAAAGCATGTAGCCTCAATCTGTCTACTTACTATAATAAGGTGTTGCCAAGGTGCAGACTATAGCCTCAGCATTTACTTACTCTTGTGCTGTATTGCTGTGATGCATCTTATCATCTTATCTATTGTACAAGTACTTCAAAAATTGCTGGAGCCTTGTGAATTGGATTCTTGTTTGACTTCACCCTTGAGACTATGTTAGTTTTGCACCTTGAATCGCTGCCAAGGTGTATTGATAATGGTGTGGCAGGGTCGATGCAGCCTCAAGTATCTCGAGGACATCTCACTCAGTTGTCGAACAAGTTAACTGTAGTGCACTGTAAACAACTGAAAATTCATCTCAATTTAAGGCATATTTCACTGAGGATAACATTAGGAAGTGACTAAAATGATGCCAGGCAGTCGAAAGTAACTGATAGTGTTTGCCTATGCACTTCTTCACAGAAAGACGAGTCAGATGTAAAGATGGCCAGCAGAAGCTGTTAGACCAGGTTGTTATGAAATGTTTGGGTCGACCGGAAAACAAGAAATCGAGACAAATTCACCATGCAGTCACAAAACAGAAGTGGCAGTGAATTTCACTGTAACACCCGGGATCCCATGGACTGATGCAGGGAAGAAGTCTGATGATCTTACCAGAACTTGGAAGGTAGATATAGTTTACTGGGTAAATATATGTATGCATATCAGTGAGTACCTTTTTTCCAAAAGTTGCTTATGGACGGCTGAATCCCACAGTCAAGTGAGTTGTAAAAACTGCGTTGTCGTGGGTGACAGCGAATCTTCCCGAGGTGATCCATTTTGTGCCTTTTTATCCAGGCAACAGTGAAAGCATAGTGGAATGGATTAAAAGTATGCCCCATAAGTTGCCAGCAACTAATGTGTTGCTTTCTCTATCTGTTTCTGTCTGTGTAGATTATGAGCGAAGGTTTGAGGTGGGTAATTCCTAAGGGGGTTTGAACACATCCCTCCACTACCAACCCTGCTGGTAACCCAAAAGAATTCCAAAGAGGGATTAGACTCAGGTGAGGTGAGTGTCACATTGTCTTTTATTGTATTCTTCCCAGAAAACAAAGATTATTGAGGAAGTAGAAGAAGGGGGCATTGAGACTTGTGAACTGCATGTGTGTTCCGTGGGCTGCATTATCTTTGTGCTGCAGGGCGAGTACAGGCTTTTTGAGAAGGAGGATTCTGGGATATGTGAGCCTGCTGCCTTGTCTGTGCCAGTGTTGTACACTGATGCAATGATGCTGTGTGACTTCTGGACCTCCTTTAACAGGTACTGTTTTGTTTTCATTTCTCACAGGTCCACAGCAATTCAAAGACAGCAAGACTTGCAGACGGCACTCTCTGAATGGAATGAGAGGCAGAGGAGGAGTGGGGTGTGACGGTGGAGGTGGTCATGGGCTTGCTTTAGGAAGAGGAGGAGATTGCATGCATGAGTGGCATTCACCTCTTCCCCTTGTCCCATGCCCATCTCATTGCTTCTCACCCCTACCGGATTCATACACGCCATGCATCCCATCAAACTGGTGACACCAGGGGTCAGGAGGAGGGATTTGTGAGGTTGGGCTTGTCGCCTGAGTCCAAGCTTTCAGGGGTCAGCGTTGGGGAAATGTCAGTGAGGGAGCGCTGGCAGATATGTGCCTTGGTCATCTGTAGGATGTGGTGCAGTCAGCCGGAGGACCAATGAGAGGAGAATTTCAAGAGTGGAGAAAATTGAATAAAGTTGATTGCAGATGGAGGCTGGGGTGTTGGGCAGATAACTTGGTCACTGAGCTCAGAGATTAAATGTCTTTAACAATACAGTATAAAAATAACTGGAGGTCAACTGCAGAATTCAACCAATCTTGAGATCAATGTAGGTAGACTTTGCCAGTTTATAGCTTGATCAGCAACTCCTGAATACATTCCCCTACTGAGCAACACCCACTAAGGATCCAAGACCAGCAGGAAAGAAGGTGTCAGGGCCATTTCCTTACATCATGCCCCCTACCCTCACCCCTGGACTTGGGAGGTGGGGCAGATAAAGCTCCAATGAACTAAATGCTTGAAGGGATAATTGTGATGTGAGTTTGTTTCTAAGTTGAATGATAGTAGTGAGATGTATTCATCTCTACAACACAAATTCAACAATTTCTCAGTATGGACAAAACATCAAGGGTGTAGTTTGTGAACTTTGTGAGACTAAGGATCAAAGTTTTATGGCAATTATCACCTCATAGGGTATTTCTTCCTTCCCTTTCCCTGCCATTAGCCCACCCACAAATTACTGGGCAAAATCAAAAATGGGCTAGCATTGTTTTCCCAAGAATGTTTGGTCATTGTTTGACCATGGAACACCCTGTAATCTCAGTATATTTCTTTCTGTAGTGATCTGTTCCTGCGCTGAATCCTGCAGCATCAAAAAGCTCCTTTACTGTAGTAATGTGTTATCAATATAGTCTAATCTAAGCCTTTGCTAATTGTAATAATCTGCTGCCCAGTTGTGAACAGGGTGTACATAACAGGATAGATTCAGGGATGTGTAGGTTAAGTGCATTAGTCTGAGATAAATGTAGGGGAATGGATCCGGGTAGGATACCCTTCAGAGGGTCAGCATGGACTCGTTGGGTTGAAGGGCCTGTTTCCACCCTTTAGGGATTCTATTCTATTCTATTCTATTCTATTCTATGTAGGTTGCTGATGACATTTGACTCCATTGTACCTGTTTTATGAATACTGTGAGTTGTTTGCCACTATAATGATGTCCACTGTGGGCACACTCACAAGTTCATGCAAGCCTCTGGTGCCAGCCATGCTGGATGCCAGTTTGATGAGGCGTTTAGCACACACGGGACGCAGTGGCTGGATGTATACAGATTAGAATAACTTTGACTCTAATCAGTGCCTGAAGGAAATGCTACCATTATTGGAGCACAGTGCTCCAATGAAATCCCTCTCTTAAACACACACAGCTGAACAGTAACACAAATGACCCTCCCCATCACTCACCCCACCCTCCTGCTAATGCTATTAAGAGGGATCATTGATTTCTTTCTGCTTGATTGCTGTTTGATTGCTGCTCTCTTGAGCTGTGATTGTGAATGTGTTTGGAGTTGTTGAAAGTTGTTGAAGTCACTGGGGTAACCAGGAACTGGTATTGGAAGGACTTTGTCCTGACTTCAAGGATTCTACAAGAACAAAATTTCTGCCAGGCATGAGTACAGTGGCTGTGCTGTTTGAAGTATAGCAAGGCATGGACAATGAGCAGGGGCAATACAGAGTGCGAGCTGCTGGGAAAGGGAGAGGGTGAGAAAGGTTGTCAGCTGGAGGTCCTGTCTTAAATGCTTAAATGTGTCCTCTTAGGCGAAACTCCAGAAATAGTGTGTCAAACATCTTTATTTCACTCAGGGCATTTGCATTGGAATCTGCCATAACTGCAGCCCCAGAGCGGCACATGGACAGCTATACTGGTGACTGTGTAGTTGACATGGGTCATTAGCTGCCTGGCTTCTTCCAGTCTGCAACAGATCACATTTTCAAAACCTCTCAATGTGCAAAGGGGAAGCATGGCACAGTGGTGGTAACCCAGGGCTGGTAACCCAGGGGGTGTACATTCAAACCCATGATGGCAAGAGATGAAATTTGAAATAGTTAAAATCTAGTTTCATGGTGACCATATACCCACTGTCAATTGTTTAACAACCCATCTGTAGTTCAATAATACCCAGTAAGTAAAACTGCAATTCTTGGCACAGTTTATGGATGGCTTCAGACCTATGGCAACATGAATGACTCAACTGCCATCTGAAATAGCGTGGCAAGCCATTCAGTTCAAGGGCATTAAGGGGTGGGCAAAGAATGCCAGCCTCATCAATAATGCCCACATCCCACACAAGAATAAAAAAGAACTATATTTCTGCATTCCTAGTGGATAAACTGAGCACATAGCATCATGCAGGCTACCCTTATTGTGTAGTATACTATTGACTCTGCTCACTTTGCTTTGTGGATATCAAAGGTCCACTTTGAGATGTGCCACAACTGAATTTTCATTTCTTCAAAGTCAGGTCACTGTGTGACATATTGAATTCCTCTGCAACCAAACTCGAGTGCAACCTCACCTTCTGGCAAGTTCTCCCTGTCCTACTGACAAGCCATGATGCCTCACCACACATGGCTCCTTCCTCTAAGCCTCCAGCAACTGAGTCGATGCCGAGAATGTCCAAATTATCGATAGTGTGCCTCTTCAGCATAATCCTCCTGCTCCTCCCTGCCTGTCCAAGTTAGAGTAGCTGAAAGCAAAAATAGTTGGGGTGAGTGGCCTACAGTCAAAGGTGGTACATAGTTTCTTATCCACTTGTGGGGTGTGGGTGCCGCTGGCTGGACCAGCATTAATTGCCAATCCCTATCTGCCCTTGAGAAGGTGGTGATGAGCTGCCTTCTTGAATTACCGCAATCCATGCTTGATAGATAGACCCACAATGCCATTAGGGAAGGAATTCTCAGATTTTCATCCAATTACATTGAAGGAACAATGATCAATTTCCAAGCCATGATGATGAATGGTTTGGAAAGAAATTTGCAGATGGTAGTGTTTCCAAGTATCTGCTGACCTGGTCCTTCTGGATGGAAGTGCTTGTTGGTTTGGAAGGTACTGCCTCAGGGTCTTTTGTCTATTTCAGCAATGTGTCTTGTTGATGGTTGCTGCTCTTGAATGTCAGTAAATGTTTGTGGACGTGGCGCCAATGAGGCAGATTGCTTTGATGTGATCAAAGTCTGTGAGAAGATTCATAGCTCGGGTGCTCGTTGTTGTGGTTCTACTCGCTGAGCTGGGAATTTGTGTTGCAGATGTTTCATTCCCTGTCTAGGTGACATCCTCAGTGCTTGGGAGCCTCCTGTGAAGCACTTCTGTGATCTTTCCTCCGGCATTTGTAGTGGTTTGAATCTGCCGCTTCCGGTTGTCAGTTCCAGCTGTCCGCTGCAGTTGTCGGTATATTGGGTCCAGGTCGATGTGCTTATTGATTGAATCTGTGGATGAATGCCATGCCTCTAGGAATTCCATGGCTGTTCTCTGTTTGGCTTGTCCTATAATAGTAGTGTTGTCCCAGTCGAATTCATGTTGTTTGTCATCTGTGTATGTGGCTACTAAGGATAGCTGGTCGTGTCATTTTGTGGCTTGTTGGTGTTCATGGATGCGGATCGTTAGCTGTCTTCCTGTTTGTCCTATGTAGTGTTTTGTGCAGTCCTTGCATGGGATTTTGTATACTACATTGGTTTTGCTCATGCTGGGTATCGGGTCCTTCGTTCTGGTGAGTTGTTGTCACTAGAAAAGGACAACCAACTCCCATTCCTAGACGTGATGGTAAAGAGAACACCGAATGGAGAATTCACCACAAAGATATACAGGAAAGCCACACACACAGACCAAGTCCTAAACTATGAAAGCAACCACCCCAACACACACAAAAGAAATTGCATCAAGACACTATTCAAATGGGCCACAACACACTGTAGCACACCAGAACTGCAAAAAGAGGAAGAAGAACACCTATACAATGTATTCGCCAAAAACAGATACCCGCGCAATTTCATCAACAGATGCCTAAGGGAAAGACAAAGGAATGAGGACATGCCACAACCCAAAGGACTAGCCACCCCACCATACACCAAGAGCATTTCCGAACTGACAGCCAGACTACTGCGACCACTAGGACACATGACAGCATACAAACCAACAGCAACTCTCAGACAACAACTCACCAGAACGAAGGACCCAATACCCAGCATGAGCAAAACCAATGTAGTGTACAAAATCCCATGCAAGGACTGCACAAAACAGACATAGGACAAACAGGAAGACAGCTAATGATCCGCATCCACGAACACCAACTAGCCACAAAACGACACGACCAGCTATCCTTAGTAGCCACACATGCAGATGACAAGCAACATGAATTCGACTGGGACAACACTATTATTATAGGACAAGCCAAACAGAGAACAGCCATGGAATTCCTAGAGGCATGGCACTCATCCACAGATTCAATCAATAAGCACATCGACCTGGACCCAATATACCGAACACTACAGCGGACAGCTGGAACTGACAACCGGAAGCAGCAGAGACAAACCACTACAAATGCTGGAGGAAAGATCACAGAAGTGCTTCACAGGAGGCTCCCAAGCACTGAGGATGTCACCTAGACAGGGGACGAAAACGTCTTCAATACAAATGCTTTGATGTGAATTGTGCCAAAGTTCTTGAGTTGCACTCACTCAGGAAAGTATTCCATCGCACTCCTGACTTTGCACCTTGCAGATGGTGGACTGGGTTTGGGGAGTCAGGAGGTGAGTTACTTGCTGTAATATTCCTAGCCTCTGATCTCCTTTTATAGCCATTGTATTTATATGGCTAGTCCAGTTCAGTTTCTGGTCAATGGTGACCTGGCAAATATGATTGATGATGGATTAAGAGGCAAGCCAGTTAAGTTGGAATCAATGTCAAAAAGTATGTGTCACATCTTAACTTGTTGCAAAGGTTACTGCAGACAGTAGAGCTAATTCTTTCTAGGCTTGAAGAGTTTGGAACAGAGGGTTATTACTCCTGGGTGCTCTCCAGTGTGGCCCTTATTGGAACTGATTGTGTGGATTTTGATTGAAGACTGGAATCATTTAGTGCATAGACCCCAGCAATTAAATAATCAGCTGGCAACTCATTAGGGAAGGCTCAGACATGAAAATGACCACTTGAATGATGAACTGCAACAGATCGCTCACTATTCATAGAACCAGAAAGAAGCTGAAAGAGCGAGGACGGAAATGTAAACATTACTGAGGAAGAAAATAAAACAAACTATTGGAGTGAAACTGCTTTTCCTTCTCAAATACTGTCCACAGTGCTGAGGTTTATCTCAAAGTGAATGATCTCTAATGAATATAATAGAAGGATTAAAAACCACATGTTCGGTGACAATAAAGCCCAAGAGAATGGTGGGCCATCTTGTTGCACAGTGAGTAATGGCCCTGCCTCTGAGATGAATGCTCTGGGTTCAAGTCCCACACTAGGACTTGACAGTTAAGGAAGGTGTGTCTGTAATATGGCCAAACAGGTTGAGTCTTAATCTATAAATCCTTCCAAGATACCTTAGGTAAGCACTAAGAACTGGAGAGACCCCTGGCCAATGACTGTAGATACTCAAACTTGAGCTTCCTTCTGACTTCTGACTAGGGTTATGTTCTAGGAAGAAAGAAGCGGTGGAAAATAGATCTTGAGCATGTGCTTTGTCTGCCTCTTACACCTTTCACTGTGGCAAGATGTCCAAGTCTTTATGTTGCCATTGAACTGGAGAATGGTCCTGAAGGCATAAAAGCATTCTCCCAATAATTCACTCTGTTTAGATCAATCAACTAACGATAAAAAGAAAAAGTAACGAGAGCATAGCATCAGGGCTTTCATGGCAATGTCATTAGACTGTAACCTGCTTAATCTCTGGGAACATGGATTTCAGCTACAGCAGCATGGATTTAAATTTAAAATAATTCCCAGTTTTTAGTTCTCTTAAATCCTGAATCATGGTCCTGAACCTGACATTTGGATTTGATTTTCCCTCAAGCAGGTTTTATGGAGCAGTGGGGAATGTCCCACTCTCTAACCGAGAAGCTACAGGTTGAAATGCCACTCCGGGACTTGATGGCTGAGGAAAGTACATTTAGTAACACTGTATATCTTTCCAATTCTGTCTGTGCCAGCCAGTAAGATCAGGAAGACACCTGTGTAGCCTTGCTTGATGTGGAGTGGTACCCCTCAGCTGACAGGTTAGTGACCTGCTTTAAGGATAAATAAACAACGAAAACAGACATACCTCCTGTATCAAAACAAAAGTCTAGAAATTGCTGCAAAAGCTCAGCAGGTCTGACAGTGTCTGTGGAGATAAATCAGAGTTAACATTTCGGATCAAGTGACCCTTCCTCAGAACCCCTCCTCACTCGATCTGAAACGTTAACTCAGATTTCTCTCCACAGATGCTGTCAGACCTGCTGAGCTTTCCAGAAATTTCTGTTTTCACAGCATCCACGGTTCTTTCGATCTTTATTCAGCCTGTAAGTCTAAGTTGGAACAGTCACAAATTTATAAAAATAAAGGAGAATGTTCGAATGGCCTCTCAAGTGCATAATGAAATTGATGAAGATGCATAATGAAACTGACAAAGGTAACTTCACCAATTGACAGGGAGTGGAACAAGACCAGACTCTGTCTCAGGAATGTCAGGGCCAAAGAATTTCACTTGTGGTAACTGTGGTACCCTGCAAAGAGAAAGAGGAAATAATAATTGGAGTACTAAAGCCAAAAGGTATAACATATAGTCACATGAAGGTGGTAAATTACTGCACCAGGAATGGATACAGTGAGTGAACCATCCCAAAACTCAAATGTGTCAAAATGGCTTCCTATAGCACTGTGTCAACAACCAAGGAGTCTGAAGTAACTGCACAGAGGCTGGTATCTGGACACCAAGTCACCTGTTACTTACACATGCACAGTACACTGGCTGTGACCAGCCAGCTCAGAGTCAATCCTTGAAATCAGGAGACTCTCTGAGTCTCCCATTTATATCTGTCAGCCAGGGCTCCCTGATTGGCCTAGGTTATCATACCCTAATCATGAATCTCATAGTCAATGAGTTCCATCTGGTTCCAATCGCTACAGCACCCATACCATAAATAAATACATCTATGGTTTAGAAAGTATACAAAGAATAAAAAAAGGACTTCTGAGAGATTGTATTTTGGTTAGAGAAGAGACAGATGTAGGTAATGTTGAATTCTGTAAGTACATCTACTGTTAAGCAAAAGATGAAGGTCCATTTCCTATGGCACCATCTGGCTGTTATAACTTTGACACCAATACCTATTCAGCACCAAGTCCCTTATTTTGTTCTTTCAATCTCCCAATCTTCATTCTTTCCACGGTTGTTCCTGGAAAGAAAGTCTCCCCATTCATTGAGAATGTCAAAGCCAAAACCCCAAATGCAAGAGGGTTGTCCTTTACCTACTGTGATGTTTGTTACCAATGTGCTGGAAACCCCATCACTACCTCTACATTTGCTGCCTGGAATGCTGAGATAACCCCCAGATTCATTCTCTATTGCAAACTGCCTTCTGAAACTTCTCTTGCTAGATTTCCCCATCCTGACTTACAACAAAAGTGAGGAGTTCATCAGCTTCTTTGACACTACAATTGTGACGATGTAATTGGTTGTCTTTGATATATCGCTGCCTTCCAGAAGCCTACCAGACAAATGTCCTCCTTGGTTTCTCACTTGTCCTAGCCCTGTACTTTCTCATTTCTGTCCCATCTCGTCTCATGTCCTCTCGAAATGGATCGCATCTGTGAGACCACATCCTTTTCTGTCAACCCCATTTCCTCTTAACTGTTGACCTACAACTTCCCTTCAGTCCCCCTGTTAGCCAATATTGTTGATGGGTCTCCTTTGGGACTATGCCCTTTCTCCTTCATGTCTTATCATAATGCCTTCCCAAATTCTTGATCCTGCCATCCTTACCACTCCAACTCACGCTTCCCTTTCCATTGAAATCCTTTAATGTAATATTGTCTTTCAAATCTACATCACTGAATTACAGAGTCACACAGCATAAAAACAGACCCTTTGGTCCAACTCGTCTGTGCCGACCAGGTATCCTAAATTGAACTAGTCCCTTTTGCCATATTTGGTCATATCCCTTTAAACCGTTTCTACTCCTGCATCTGCCCAAATGTTTTTAAATTTTCTCTCGGTCATTCTTATGTAACGTACATTTTGTTAATATGAATGCGCTGTAACATCATTGATGAATTGGGGACACTGTTTCTAAAGTGTGAGCTTTTAAAGCGTGTATAGGTTATAGTGCGATTCCGGCCCTACTAGTGAAGTGGTGCTGCTGTTGTGCAATTTCCTTATAACACAGAATTGTACAAGAGCAGAATTACTTGCATTATAGCAGAACCTGCCTCTACTGCTTTCTTTGGTAGTTCATTCCATACGCACTGTGTAAAAAAGTTCTGCCCTTTAATGCTTCTCCTAATTTTGTCCACCATGTGGATCTCCAGAGTCCATGCATAGGCAGCAACTTCTTGATGCAAAAGTTAACAAATTTGTATTCTGGTTGGTGTCTCTCTTTCCCATAAGTTCATGTTTGTGTCTTTTCAATTACAGCTATTAACTACCAAAATAGCTTTTATCAAAGTCACAAATGGCATGTGCAATGGTAAACTAATCCCTTCTCAACTTGCCTGCAGCTTTGACAAGGCTGACTGCACTATCTTTTTCAAACAGCTCCCTACCAATGTCCAGCTGGGTGACTTCACATGCTTGATGGCATTCTTGTAGACACGGTCATACTTAACTCTTAACTCTATCCCTAACCTCTCACCTACACACTAGCCTTGGCAACATCATTCGAAATTGGAGGACTATTTTGCACATGTACATTTGTGACACCCAGCTCTGGCCAATAAGAACCTCTTTGCACCCCTCTGCTGTTTCTGAACTGTCACATGTCTTGACTAACATGCTGTACTGGATGAACAGAAATCCCCTCTAGTGGTGCCAATGCATTGACTTCCACATCCAGGTAGTGAGAACATCACACACCATTGTCTTCAGACTCTGCCACAAACTCTACCTGCCTACTCTATCTCTCTGACAACAGTCTGAATTAAGCCTTTCTGTTCACAACCTTGGTGTCGTATCTGACCCCGAGATAAACTTCCAACCACGTAGCCATGTGGTCATTAAGATTGCCCACTTCCACCTCCATAACACCATCTGACTCCAACTTATCTGCTACTGAAGCTTTCTTATTTGCTGTTATTATCTCTGGGCTTGACTATTCCAATGCAGCACTGACCAATCTACCTCTGTGACCCCATGGAAGTTTGTAGTTATCCATAACTCTGCTTCCAAATCCTTTTCAGTAACTGAGCCTGAGGTCAGTGACCTCATTGACTCATGGTGGAGCAACTATGATGACATGTGGCTCAGTGGTTAGTACTGCTGCTTTACACTACCAGGGAGTCAGGTTCAATTCCACCCTTGGGCTGACTGGCTGTGTGGAGTTTGCTCAATCTCCCTGTGCCTGCATGCTCTTGTTTCCTCCCACAGTCGAAAGATGTTCAGGTTAGGTGGATTAGCAATGCTAAACTTCCCCATACTGTCCAGGGATGTGCAGGCTACTTGGTTAGCCATGAGAAATATAGGGATAGAATAGAGGGACTGGGTCTGGTTGGGATGCTCTTAAGAGGGTTGGTGTGGACTCAATGGGCTGAATGGCCTACTTATGCATAGTAGAGATTCTATAAACTACTTGATTTTAAAGATTGTATCCTTGCTTTCAAATCCCATCTTTTCATGGGGTTAAAAGACTGGACTAACAGGTTCATGCACATTTAGATGGGTGATGTGATGGGCAGAAGAGAGGAACTGTTGGACGTACATGAGGTTGGCAGATCAAGTAGCTGGCATCCTAAGATATTCAGCTACACTATTCACATTTTGCTTCCAAAGACTCCCCATAACAGCAGGAGTGCCTGATTTTAAAGAATAGCTTTGGCTGAGATCAAATCCAAGCTGTTATTCCTGGATCCAGTGCATAAGTATCTGTAATATTAATACATGTTATGCAAAGTCTTAATAGTTGAGAAGAATAGGTTCAGTTAGTAATAGAACAAAACATTGACTTTGCAGACAAAATAACAGAACCAATCCGCAGAATAATTGAACCTCTTAGCGGGTTTTGAGAAGCTTTGATGCTCAGGTTGAGGTTCTGAATGTAGGTTTGCTCACTGAGCTGGAAGCTTCATTTTGAGATGTTTCGTTACCATACTAGGTAACATCTTCAGTGAGCCTCCAGATGAAGCACTGGTGGTGTAGCCCACTTTCTATTTATATGTTTGGGTTTCCTTGGGTTGGTGACATCATTTTCTGTGGTGACATCATTTCCTGTTCTTTTTCTCAGGGTGTGGTAAATGGAATCCAAGTCAATGTGTTTATTGATAGAGTTCTGGTTAGAATGTCATGCTTCTAGGAATTTTTGTGTGTGTCTCTGTTTGGCTTGTCCTAGGATGGATGTGTTGTCTCAGTCAAAGTGTTGTCCTTCCTAATCCATATGTAAGGATACTAGTGAGAGTGGGTCATGTCTTTTTGTTGCTAGATGATGTTCGTGTATTCTGGAGACACACATGAGAATTTCTAGAAGCACAGCATTCCAACTGGAACTCTATCAACAAACACATTGGCTTGGATCCCATTTACCACCCCCTGAGAAAAAGAACAGGAAATGATGTCACCATAGGAAATGACATCACTAACCCAAGAAAAACTAAACATATAAATAGAAAGTGGGCTACACCACCAGTGCTTCATCCAGAGACTCACTGAAGATGTTAAGGTTAGAGTAGTGCTGGAAAGGCACAGCAGATCATGCAGCATCCGAGGAGCAGGAAAATCGATGTTTCGGGCAAAAGCCCTTCATCAGGAAGGCATCAGTGAAGATGTTACCTCGTATGGTGATGAAATATCTGAAAACGAACCTTCCAGCTGAGTGAGCAAACATATCCAGAATTGAACCTCTACATAACACAAATGTGAATATGGTGCCTTTAATGTAGTAAAGCATCTCAAAGTGCTCACTTGTATGTTGTAAGATAGAATTTGACACAAACTAATATTAGAGATATTAAGGCAGAATAGGGAACAGGTTAGTCAAAAAGACAGTTGTAAGGGGCACCTTAGAGAAGAAAACTGAGGTAGATAGGTTTAGGGAGAGAATTTCAGGGCCTTGGCTGCTCAAACAGGGGCCACCATTGGAGTAACTGAAATCAGTGATGCTCAAGACATAATTTGGAGGATTATTGACTGAAAGAAATTACGGGGGTGGGGGGACTGTGAGAACTTGAATGGTCTTAACGCAGCATATCTTGGTGTATTTCAAGATAGATACAAAGTAGGTGCTGTTTTTTAACTAAAGTCTATCAGTGTCATTGAGTTAATAATGACAAAGAAACAGCCCCAGGTTTCTGATCTTCATCCAGCTGAAGCTGCCTGTATGGAGTCAAATGTCATCCCACCTTCAATGCCTTGGAGATAGATTAACATTCTGGTGCCTGCAAATGGGGCTGAGCAAGGAGCAGGCTTGGGGAGTTGGGGGGATGGGGGAGGGAAGTAATTTTGAATAGCAATGGTTCAAGTGTGAAGCATTGTCAATCTTTTGACAATGATTGCAATATTGTCGCACTAAAACCTGACACACTCTCACCACTAATAAGTTTCTAATCTTAGAGTACAACTCTAAATTTATTCTCTGGTGAGAACAACCTGATTCCTTGCCAAAGGGGGTAATCAAAAACCATTTGGGTTTTTGCTACAATTCCGCAGTTCTGTGGTCACTTTGTCTGAAACCATTTGTTTTTTTTTTGCTTTTTTTTAACGAAGTTCAAATCCTCAAACTGCCATTGGAGATTTAATTTCTGGGTTATTAGTTCATGCCTCTTGATTACGAGCCCAACAACAGCCTAAGTTATTTAGAAATAGGTGGAAAATTGTTGGTGAACAGCAGTCAAGCTAATAGTATGTGGTGGGCCATTTGTTTGGACTACCATACTCCTGGCTCCCACAGAGAACATTAACCCAAATAAATGAAGAAATGGCAAACATTTGTCCAACATAGGATAGCACTGAATTGAATGTTTGTCACTAAGAAGATGGGTTTGCCGTTACCATTTATTTCTTGAGAAACAAATATTAAAAAGCATTGAATTCAATCAGTTTAGATCATTAGGCACTGCTGCCATTTTCATGTACAGTAGTAGCTGGAAATGTTTCTGCTTGTTACAATTTACACCTCCTCTAACACACCTTTTTTCTTTACCTTTTAGCCTTTTAGGATCAATGTTTATAATTTAATCACTTATGTCCTCCACCTTATCACAGTTCTATGTTCCCTTCTATTTTTCTGCCTCTATAATTGCTTAAAAATAGATTGATTGATTTATTGTTGTCACATGTACCAAGATACAGTGAAAAGTGTACAGGCAGATAGTGCATCAGTGTAGCACAAAAGAGTGAAAAGAACAGTGTTACAATGCAGAGAAGGTGCAGAGAGAGAGATCAGAATTAACATTTGAGAGGTCCATTCAGAAGTCAGATGACATAACAGTGGGGAGGAAGCTGTTCTTGAATCTGTTCGTAAGTGTATTCGAACTTTATATCTTCTGCCTGATAGATGAGGCTGGATGACAGTATAGCCAGGGTGGGTGGCCTTTGACTATGTTGGTTGCTTTCCTGAGGCAGTGGGAAGTGTAGATGGAGTCAATGGATGGAAGGCTGGTTTGCATGATGGACTGGGCTGTGTTCACAACTCTCTGTAGTTTCTTATGGTCTTAGAAAGAGCAGTTGCCAGAAGGATGCTTTCTATGGTGCATTTATGAAAATTAGTAAGAGTCCTTCTGGTCATGCCAAATTTCCTTAGCTTCCCGAGAAAGTCTCCGCTTTCTTGGGGGTGGACCAGGACAGATTGTTGGCGATCATCACTCCCAGGAACTTGAACCATCGCCACCTCAGCACCAGTGATGCAGACAGGGGTTTGCTTCCACTCCGCCTCCTGAAGTCAAAGCTCAGATCCTTCATTTTGCTGATGTTGGTGGAGAGATTGTTGTCTATACCATGCTGTTGGGCATTCTATCTCTTTCCTGTATTCTGTCTCATTGTTTGTGATCTGACCTAAGAAGGTGATGTCGCCAACAAACTTATAAATGGAATCAGGGAAGAATTTGGCCACATGATTGAGTGTATAAGGAGTATAGTAGGGGGCTGAGTAAGCAGCCTTGTGGGGCACTGGTGTTGACGATGAAGGTGGAGGAGGTGTTGTTGCCTATTCTTAGTGATTGCAGTCTATGGATCAGGAAGTCAAGGATCCAATTATAGAGGAGGGAGCTGAGACCTAGGTCTCAGAGTTTAGAAATGAGTTTGTTTGGAATTATGGGGTTAAAGGCAAAACTGTAGTCAATAAGTCAGAGCCTGTCCTAGGTACCCTTGTTATCCAGATGCTCCAAGGATGACTGTATGGCCAGGGAGATAGCATCTGCTGTGGACTTGTTGTGCTGGCAGATGAATTGCAAAGGGTCAAAGCAATTTGATAGGCTGGAGTCTATCTGAGTCATGACTAACCTCTTGAAGCATTACATCATTAACAGTCTAACTTCCTGTAGTTCTCATGAAAGATTATTGACCTGAAGTGTTGATACTCATTTTTTTCTCTCCACAGATGGCGGCTGACCTTCTGAGTGGCTTCACTATTTCCTCTTAGGATTCAGCTTTCCAGGAGTATCCTTTACTTTTATTTGAAAAGCTCTTGATTGCTGCATTCAGCGTACTGCGCTGAATGGCTATAGCATGTAGGCTGACAGACTCTTTGTACCTGCTGCACCACATGGGATCTGTGCTTCAGTTACTGACAAAATATGTATGTTCATTTATAATGCAATTAATTTGGCCATAGTGATTAGGATCATGGCTGTGTTTAGTTCATTGGTGAGACCCAAAGGTTCTGCTAGTCCTGATGAACATCAGGCCTCAGAGTTCTACACTCATGCAATTGCCACCTACTTTTGCCTGAGAAAGAGGCTGTAGTAAACCATGGTTTTAGATTCTGCTCCAGAAAACATGAGTACTCTAAAATTTGTATCACACTTGTGAATCTATCAAAGGTAAGAAGCTGAGGGCTTTTCAAAGAAAGTGCATTACTTTGGCAATGCAAAATGTATCAGTTTGATAGTGTGGTAGACGGAGGCAAATGAGTGTTTACTGCTGAAAATAAACAATTTGGGAAATAGACCATTGAGACTAAGCCACTCTGAGTGTCACAGTCTGAAAGTGTAATAGTTTGAAAGTGTAACAGTTTGAAAATGTACCAATGAGAGAGCGTAAATTTGAGTTGTGTCATTGTACACAAGCCTGCTGTGCCACAATTTGTTGATACATCTTATGCGAGAGTATCTGCAAATTCATAATTATGACAATGTACCAAACTGAGAATGTACCAATCTGGGTGTGTACCAATCTGAGTGAAAGTGCACCAGTGAGGCTGCAATTATCTTATATTGTAACAATCTGAGACTAACAATGAGTGTGCTCTAGTCTAACAGTATACCAATGATAAGGGACACAGCCTGAGTTTACCAATATGGCTGTATCAGTCTGGCAATGTAAGAGTCTGAGAGTGTGCCAATCAGTGTGCACTAATCAGAGTGCACCACTCTGGGAGTATAGATATCTGAGAATATATCAATAGATGTAAACATCTGCTCATGTAGGAATATGACTGAAAGAATTTGAGAACTTTTAATGAGAGTTTGCTAACCTGAGATTAAAAGCTGAGAGTATACTGATGAGATTGTGTCAGTCTGTGAGCTCACCAACCTGAGCTTGTGCCAATTTGAGAGTGTAATACAATGAGTATACCATTCTGACAGTATACCAATGAGGATATTGCATTACACAGGCATACTGATGAGGATGTGTCAGCTTAAATGTAACAATCTGCATCCAGCGCAATAATGTATGGTTACACAGTGACTGTCACAATCTGAGAGTTCAGCAATTTCATGGTGTGTTAATGAGATCGTGGCAATGAACACAACAAATTGAGAGTGTGTGTGAGAGAGCATCAATTCAGCAGTGTGACAAGCTGCAAGTATACATTCTGAAGTTGTACAAAAGTACACCAATATAAGAGTTCACCAATATAGTGACTAAATCCGAAAGTGTCAGAGTCTAAGCGTGATATCAATCTGGCAGTGTTATGATCTGAAAGTCTGGTAGTCAGTGTATAACAATGACTGCACATCAAGCTGCCAATGCTGCAATCAGAGTCTATAGCATTATGAACAATTACCATTGAATAGTCCAACCTGACAGTGTACCAATGAGAGGATGCCAGTTCAACAATTGACAGTGTAACAGTCTGAGGTTGTACCATTCTGGCAGCAATAAGATCTCAGCAAGTATCAGTGTTAGATGAACCAATGTTCAACTGTATCAGAGACTGCATCAATGTTGTTAATGTGCCAATCTGATTGCATTGGTGATATTGTACAAAACTTGACATGCAATACTTTGAGGAAGTAGCTCATATTCTCCTCCCAGTCAGTCTGGAGGTGGAGCAAGCATTTAATTGGGAGAGATGGACTTAGGTGTGGACCCTGCCCACACAATATTGAGGTCTGTCTGCAGGCAGACCTGTCAGCCAGCATGAAGGGAGCACGCCCAGCAAATGTATTGGTGTTGCTTGTTGTCACTTGGGGAAGACCCTTGTTCAAGGACTCTAAGGTTGTGGGACATGGCATTAGGAAGGGGAGACTTGCTATGTGCCGTCCTCTTTAATTTAGATTTAAGTTTGTCACTTGTGCGATTCCCACCTCTGCATGATCCCCACCAAACCCCCCTTGCCGTCATGTACCTCTGGCTGAGGTCATTTTACAACCCTGGGCTCTCTAGTAAGTACATTTCCATCTCTGGTGGTGCTTTTGAGCAAATGAATACTGGTTTCTGATTTGTTCTGCTCCTTGGAAGGTTCTGTGACCTATTCGTTGTCTGATTGGCTTATAATGGGACCTCCTCCAAAGGAAATGATATGGTGCGTTCATCCTCGACCCTCATTGACTCCATTATATTCCCTGTGAGAGTACACCAATCTGCAAGTCTAGCAATGAGAGTGAAGCCGTTTAAGAGTACAAGAAATTGAGATTACTAGTGGGTAGGCCAACGAATAAGAATGCATCAGTCTGAGAGTGTAACAACCTGAGCGTGTGCTTTTCTGACATTTTCCTACCAATGTGCGTCGGTGCAAGAGAGCATCAATGAAAGTGTACCACATGACAATGCATCCAGCTGAGAATGTAGCTGCGAGTGGAAGAATCTGACACTACTGATATGAGCGTACCAAAAAGATTGTTACAATCAGAATGGCTCCATCTGAAAGTGTAACAATGTCAAGAAGCACATAAGAGGGCATCAGTCTCATTGTGTAACCATTCAGAAAAATGTAACTAGCAATCTGTAGGTTCAACACTGAGAACATAACAATGCAATTATGCTAATCCAAGAGTGTGCCATTAAGTGAGCACTAATCAAAGCATACGCCAATCTTGGAATGTGTTAATGAAAGGAGCAAATCTGTCAGTGCATATTTCTAAGCACATCAATCACCCAGCATAACAACCTGAGCATGTTCAATCAGAAGGCCCAGTAAGGGTGAACCGGTCTGGATGTATAAGAATTTGAGTGTGTACCAAGGAAGGTGACAATTCGAGAGATAATAAATGAAAATGTATCTGTCTTGAAATTGTGCCATTCTAATGCACCAACCACTCTGTTCCTGTATGAGAGTGCACCACTAGAAGACCAGTCTAGCAACATAACCATTTGAACAAGTACCAATGAATGTAACCGTCTACAAGTGCATCAACCAAAGACCACCCACTTTGAAGTGTAGCCACCTAAGAATGCAACAATCTGGGAGTTTACCAGAAAATAAATCGGAAAGTCTGCAAATCTGACAGGGTAACGTTCTGAAAATGCATTAGCGTGACAGTGCATAGTGGGTAACAATATGATATGGAATTTGACAGTGCACCGCTATGGCAGTGCAGTAATGAGGTCATCAGTCTAGCAGTGCAAACATTGAAAAGTGTGCCAATGAGTGCAACAAACTGTGAATGTACCAATCTTGCAAGATTGCCAAACATACACCAATCAAGAGTGTACCTGTAGGAGTGAGTTTGAATAAGCACCAGTTTGAGCACGTAATGATGATCTTAGTAAACTTGAATTAGCGAGTTTGCCAAGGTGGATATTGCATCCAACTGGGGAGGGCCACAATTTGACAGTGCGTCATTCTGATATTGCACCAATCACCTTGTACCAATATGAGAGAGCAACAAAGTATATCAATGTATGAGTGTCAAATTCTGAACATGCAGCAATTTGTATGCACCAATACACTGCACTAAAGGGGCAGAACAACTGTTCAAGGGCTTTGAGTGTGTGTAATACTGACAGCATACCAATGAGAGTGAACTAATCTAAACTGGTAATAACCTGAGGGCGTCCTTTTCTGATGTTTGTACCGATCAACATGCACAATATGAGAGCAAGCCAGAGAAAATGTATCATTCATGAAAATCTGAAAGTGTACCAGTGTATCAATAAATATCCAAACATACTCATCTGAGAATGTAACAGGGTCACCAATCTGGCAGTGTACAATCTGAGTGTCCTAATCAAAATACACAAATTTGTACATTGAAATGTCAAAGAATACATCAGTATTGCACCAAACCAGGAGTTACCACTAAACACAGTGTATACCAGTCAGAGGGTAATAATCTAAGACTATCCCAAAAAAAGGGAACAAATCTGAGAGTGTTCCAACTGAGTGAAATAATTTATAAAGAAACTGTGTGAGTTTACCAACAAAGCAGTTCTACTCTAGCAGTGTAATATTGGAGAGTGTAATCAATGTGAGTGCAGCATTGAGAGAGGAACGGTGTGGGAGTAATAATCAGCCTGAACAAATTTGGCAGTGTATCAATCTGAAGATGTATCAGTGAAAGTGGAGCAATCTGAGTGCAGCAAACTAACAGTGTAACCATTTGAAAAATGCAATAAATTGAGAGTGAAACAGTGAGCAGTAACCAGAGAATGGCAAATTTTCAGGCTCACTAGCGTGGAATACAAGAGTGCAGTACTCTGACAGTGTTATGTTTATTTGAGAACCAGTGTATTCTGATTGTATGACTATTTGAGAATATACCACTCTAAAGGTCACTGAACCTGAGATGTTAACTCTGATTCTTCTCCACAGATGCTACTAGACCTGCTGAGATTTTTCAGTAATTTCTGTTTCTGAGTGCTGTTTAAAGCAGCAATCAAAGTTTGTGTCAATGGGATTGACCCATCTTGAATATGAAGGGTGTACCAACTGGAGCAAGCAAAAGAGTTTACCAATTAAAGGGCCTCAATGTGGCATTGTAACACTTTGAAAGCGAAACTGCAAGTGCCAAAAAAGAGCCACCATTCAGTGTTAAAACTGAACAGTGCACTAGTGACAATGTAAATACGTGACAGTGTGCCAATACAGAGGTAGCAACCCTAGGTGTGAAAATATGAGAACCTACCAATGGGTGTTCAGTACCAAAACTGAAAGTGTGAGAATCTGAGCATGTACCAATCCAATGATGAGAACCATTTTAATTATTAACCAATCTGAAAGTGGACCAATAAATGTGCACCAATCAAACAATACATCAATCTGTGAATGGACCAATGAGACTGCACCAGTATATCAGTTTAACCATTCAAGTATTTGTTAATTCATGTTTACCAATCAGAGTACAGCAATGACAGCAAGCCATTAAATATGGACCAGTCATGGCATGCCAATCTGTGTACCAGTGAGCATGTACCAATCTTTGAATGTGCTCATTTTCGAGTGAAACAATCTGAAAGTATGGAGTGTAACAATCTAACAGTCTGCCAAAGAATGTACCAATTTGATAGGAGACCAGCAAGATTTTGGCAATGCACGCAAATATTGGAGAGTGTACCCATGAGTGTGTACCAGTCTCAGAGTGTGCCAATCCAGGAGTGCATCACTGGAGAGCATACAAGTCAGAAGGTGTCAAATTGAGATTGTTAATCTGAGTGTGCAAATACCACTGACAGGGCACCAAATTAGCATGAGAACTTTCTGCCAATATACCAGTGAGATGACAAAATGTGAGTGTACCATTGACAGTATTCTAAATCCAAGGTATAACAAACTACTCATTTACCAAAGCCTGTGTGTGCATTAATCTGTGAATACAGCAATCTAGAAGTACACAAGTCTGAGAGTGTACTGCCAGGCATGTACATTTTTTTCGTAATATTCTGAGACAGTACCAATGACAGTGCATCAATCTGAGTGCGTATCCATTTCTGTTCACTTCAATCTCAGTGTACCACTAAGAGTGTACCAATCCAAGAGCTACCCAATCTGGGAGTATGCCAATCTGATAGTGTGCCAGTCTGAGAATGGGGCATTGAGAGTGTGTCAGACTGGCACTGCAACAATATGAAAGTACTGTATATCAATAAAATTGGAACAATGTGAACATGTCCCATTTGATAATACATTAATGAGTTTGCTCAAATGCATGCCACACCAATTAATTGAATGTACACCAATATGGCAATGTAACAACCTGGGTGCATACCAGTTAGTGCCCTACAATCAAAGTACATGATTAAAAAGACACCCATCTAACAGTTCAAGCATCTGAGAATGTGTCAACGAGTCTCCTAATAACAGTGTGCAATCACTCTGTACACAATCTGTGAATGTACCAATTCAGTATATGAGTTCACCAAATTGAGTTTGCACCAATATGAGAGTGTAATGACAAGAGTGTGCTAATCTGCATCAGTCAGTGAGCAAATGTATGATTTTACACCAATCCTACAGCGTTTCTATGTGTGTGTATACCAATTGAGTATACCAATGAGGGTGACAAGCTGAGTGCAGTAATCTGAGCATCTACTATTTAGGACAATCCATTCTGAGATACACTAATTTCCATGTTCCACTGAGTGTGCTCCAATCCAAGTGTGTACCTATGAGTGTAACAATCTAACAGTGTACCAATGATAATTATAATATAACAATGAAAGTTTTCCAATCTACTGCGTGCAAATCTGAACATGTATCAACAAGAACAAACCCAATTTGTCTGACTAGGAAAACGTGAGGGCTGCGGATGTTGGAAACCAGAGTCTAGATTAGAGTGGTGCTGGAAAGGCACAGCAGTTCAGGCAGCATCCGAGGAGCAGGAAAGTCGACATTTTGGCAAAAGCCCTTCATCAGGACAGCAATATGAGAGCAGAACAATGGAATTGCACCAATCTTGCAGTGTAACACTCTGAAAAAATACCGACAGTGTCAATTTGAGAGTAATCGAATTTCAGCATGTACCAGTGAAAGTTTAATAGTTTGAGGATGTACCCAATGAGAGTGAACCATTCTGGTAGTATAACTACTTGAGAGTGTGCCATTCCAATCTGTATCCAACAATTTTATTTTATATCAGTGATAGTGCAGCAAACTAGCAGAATAGCCATCTGATTTAGAGAGTACTGATAAATTTAACAACTGAGGTTGCACCAGTTGAATAATGTACCACTCTGAGAATGGCCCAACCCAAGTATAATAAACTCAGTTTGTAACAATGAGAGCTTACCACTTTGAATATGAAAGCGATTCCAACATTGAATCTGTGTGTGGACAAATGAGAAAATACTACTATGAGAGTGCTCAATGATAATCATTCAATGTAAGAGTGTAAAAATGGATGATTCAACTTGTTTGTGCACCAAAAACTCTGTTTTGTCTGTGTGCTTGTACACTCATGAAGATTAATCCAAGATGTACCAATGGAATTCCATCAATTTTAGAAGATGCAAAACCAAGATTGCGTGAATCTACATGTAACAATCTAAGAGTGCACCATGAAACTCATCTGAGTGCACCAATTTCAGCATATACCAATGGGAGTGCCTCAGTTTGAAAGTGTACAAATCTAATAGAACATGTGTGAATATAAAACAATGTGGTAAAAGTGAGAAAATGCACTGATGAAATTTCACCAATCTTGTAACTAAGTGAATATACAAATGAGAACATCTTTTGAGTGTACTATTCCAAAAGTAGTCCAATCATAGTTTGTACCAATGAGAATGCAGCAATTGATCATGTTCTATTGAGAGTGTGTCCAGGAGTAAGTTTAACAGTCTGGAAATGTTCAAATGAGAGTAGAACTTTCTAGTAGTACACTAGCGTTAGGTTGCTCTATCTGAGCACCCACCCAATAAGTGTGCGCAAGTATGAGGGTATACTGGTTCGAGGGTGCACAGTATGAAAGTGTACCAAGTTGAGGCTGCACAGTGTGAAGGTGTACCAAGTTGAGGCTGCATAGTATAAAGATGTACCAAGTTGGGGTGTGCAGTATGAAGGTACACCAATTTGAGGGTGTGTAATATGAGCATGCATCAATTTGAGGGTGTGCAGTCTGAAAGTGCACCACTTTTAAGAGTGCACCATGCTAACTATATCCATTTAGATTTGAACAATTGTGTATGGTACTAATAAGAATGAACCGATATGAAAGTGCAATTTGAGAGTGCACCAGTTTTACAATCTAGCAATTTGACTGTGTGCTAATGAGAATGCAGCAATGAGGCTACGCTAATCTCAGAGGTTGCCAATTTAAGGGTAGTCTAGATGCACTAATTTGAGAGTTTGTGCTCTATAAACCTTTCCATAACTTCAAGGGTATTTAATTCTGAAAAATCCCACTCTAAACAGTCTGAAAGTTTTCAATTGGGATTACAGAATGCATGGATCTGCTCTGAGTAATAAATAGCAGAGAAGGAATTTGTAAGAGTGGAGAATGACAGTTTTTGCTTCAGTTTACTGAGTATATGGCCAGTGGCCCAGCCCAACTGCAAAATCATGAACATTCTGGTCAGTGCTATATTCAGTTTTGATGACCTTCATTTTTAGGCTCCTTAGAGATGTTAATTAGGAGCTGAATATTGGTTTCACTCTTGCAAAAGTGGTTTCAGAAATGAGCCAGGCCTTTGTCATCTCAAGATTTTCCAGAAACTACCTCTCGACGTCAAGTGAAGTAAAAATCAGGCAAAATGTAAAACAGGTTTCTGATTTGTTATCATTCATTGTATACTACTGAAGAATGTCAAAATGTATCCTCTTCAGTTGGAGGATTTGAAATCAGGACAAATTTCATCTCAGCAATGAATGAAAAATAAAATTGGAACTTACTGTTGCTATGCAGGGATGTGATACACAGTGTTGTCATGGAAAAATGAATACATTTTGTCTGAGTTTACAGTCTTCCTTCATGAATTTACCCAGTTTTTGATGTTGCAATATAATTGACATTATATAAGATTGAGATAAATTCACTGCAGATACACTACACTTAATCAATATTCATGAACGACAGCACTAAAGTAAGCTGTGCCTGTCTTTTGTAAGGTACTTTTTTCCCTCTCTTTCTCTGGTCTCCATCTATCTATCACTCCTCCCCATCTTATCATCAGCATGAATACTGCATTTTCCGAGGTGCTGAAGAAGGATCTAGACTCGAAATGTTCACTCTGTTTTCTCTCCACAGTTGGAGTCAGACCCACTGAGTTTTGCCAGCTATTTCTGTTCTTGGGTGTTACTAAAACAAACTGAACTCCTTGTAGTTGAGAGTTGTTCTCCGTTGGGCATGATATTGCTCTTTCCCAGTAGTGTAACTCTGCTCTTCCCTATTGGGAGCAACTGCTTTCTTCACTGGGAATAACAGAGCTGTTTTCTGCCAGGATTAACAGTGTCATTTTCCCAGCGGAAGCAACAGTTTTATTCTCTGTTGGGTGGAACAATACTCACCTCATTTGGAAACATACTCTTCATCACTCATGGGATCTGTGCTGTCATTCAGAGATAAGCTTCTGAGTTCTTTCTGCTAAGTGTGTGATGTTCATTATTAAAGCAGAACAAACTTTACTTCATCCTTTCTTAAAAAAAATCACGCAACACCTGATTATAGTCCAACAGGTTTATTTGGAAGCACTAGCTTTAGGAGCACTGCTCCTACATCAGGTGGTTCATCAGCAATGCTCTGAAATAAACTTCCAAATAAACCTGTTGGACTATAACCTGATGTTGTGTGATTCTTAACTTTGTACACCCCAGCCCCACACTGGCACCTCTAAATCATCCTTTCTTATGAATTGAATTGAATTGAATTGAATTGAATTGAATTGATTGTCACGTGTACTGAGGCATAGTGAAAAGCTTTGCCTTGTGAGCAAGACAGGCAGATCAGAGTTACGTAGCATAGATGGTAAGTAACAGGGAAACAGTGGCAAAAACCTTCTTATGGATGATTTTAGAACTGTAGCCACCGTAACTCTTGTTTGCCACTTTTTGGAATGTTAGTGCAAGAAAATTTGATGCATGTTTTATTGTCTGCTGATTTAGCATTGGCATTGGCTTACACAAGTACTGTCACCATCAAAATAATACCACCAAAAAAAAAGCTGACAATAAGATCTCTAGAGATGTAAATTACTAAATATTGACCTGTACCTGACTGTGTCTAAAAGAAGAAAAGCTATTACCTGAAGTAGATAGATTAGTTGAAGCTAATGAGCTTTATTTTTTCTACCGATTTGGAGGTTAGGTAGAGACTGCCTTGTAAGTAATTATTTGCTTCAAGTGGGGATATAAATCTCTGTCAGTGCAGAATTCCCAAGGGAATAACATGTTCTGCCTCGGTCAGCCACACAGGCAAATATTTGGCCAACTAAAACATGTGATGTCACCATGATATGTGCGGGTGTGAGTCAGCAATGCGAAGTCTTTGATGCCAGGGAATTTAAAAATAAAGATTTAATTAGAATATATCAGTAATTTTATTGCTAACTGCATTTGCTTTGTCTGGAGGGAGAAAAGAAAGGGCTCTCTGCATTTTGAAATTTAAGCCTGTCAGTTGTTAATTGGTGAATCACAGATCAGAAAATGATTAAAAATAACAAATTTCACTTGACTGCCTCTTAAGGTGTTTTAGGTTCACACCAGAAACAATTGATTCAATGAGTATCCAGTCTGATGAATCAGTCACATTTTGCCATTTCTTTTCTATATAATTCGACCTCTCATTCCTATCCCATCCTCTATAACCCAACACCTTCATTCTCAATAATCTCAGTGCCTCCACCTTACCCCATTGCAAGAGCAACAACACCCTATTTTTATCTAATTCCTAATAAATTCAATCTCTCTTGTCTCGTCCAACCTCAAGAATCTCAAACTTCTGCTCCTTACCTCATCTTGCTTAATTTCAATGTTTCTTCCCTAAATCATCTCCAGTGAGCTGAATTGCCATCTCCTTGCTCCATACTCAGTTAAAGTCACCCTTCTTCACTATAACTTGCATTAACCTCAATGTCTACAACAACCCTCTGGCCTGTATAGCTTGAACTGTACCTCCCTCCCTCAGTGCTATGTAAACGCAATCCAGTTCCTTTCCTTACCCCGACCTCAACTCTACCTCCTTCTGAAAACCCATCAAACTGCATCTGATGATTCTCTTTGGAGACAGACTTCTCTTGCGGGATCTGTTAGTAAGCAATTCAGATTCCATTGTGCTGAAGGAAGTGTCCAGATTGCTGCAAGGATCTTTAAGCGTACCACAAGACATTTCTTTACTCCAAAAGCAGTGACTGGTATATCAATATTTCCGTAATCATGCAAATTGGATACAGAACTTCATGCCCAGAAATTCATATATATTGTGTCCATAAGCTGACAAAAGGACATAACATATAGTCATAGAGTCATACAGCACGGAAACAGACCCTTTGGTCCAACCAGTCCATGCCAACCATAATCCCAAACTAAACTAGTTCCACCCGCGTGCGTTGGTCCATTTCCCTCCAAACATTCCTTACTCATGTACTTATCCAAATGTCTTTTAAATGTTGTAACTTTAGTTGCATCCAACATTTTTTTCTGGAAGTTCATTCCAAACATAAACCACTCTGCGTAAAACAACTGTCATGCATGTCTTTTTTAAATCATTCTCCTCTCACCTTAAAAATATGTGCCCTAGTCTTGAAATCCACCACCTTAGGGAAAAGACACCTGTCACTCACCTTATCTATACTCCTCATGATTTTATAAACCTCTAGACATGCCGATGAAAAATGTCCCCGCCTTATAACCCAAACTCTACATTCTCAGCAACTTCCTGGAAAATCTTTTCTGAACCCTCTCTAGCTTAATACCCTTGCTATAACAGGGCAACCAGTATGTCAGAAGGGGCCTCACCAACATCCTGTACAACCTCAACATAACGTCCCAATTTCTGTACTGAAAGGTCTGAGCAATGAAGGCAAGAATGCTAAACCACCTTATTTATCAATTCTGTCAAAATAGACAAATTCACACACTTCCCCATCGCACACATTTGCTCAATCCTTGCCACTCACAACCTACCTATATGCATTTATAGGCTGCTGATGCCCTCTTCCCAACTCACTTTTCTATCTATTTTGTGTCAGCAGCAAATTTAGTCACCATACCTTTGATCCCTTCATCCAAGTAATTGGTATACATTGTAAAGAGTTGAAGTCCCAGCACCCATGACATCCTGTCAGTCTACTTCCCTTAGCCATATTATTCCAACACCATGAGTTCTTACTTTCCACGATAACCTTTACCTAGCACCTTATCAAATGCCTTCGGGAAATCTAAATACAATAAGGGGCGGTGAAGGCCTTAGGTGTTATCACTGGACTGTTAATCCAGAGACCCAAGTAATGTTTAAATCCTGCCATGGCAGATGGCGGAATTTGATTAAATAAATATCTGGAATTAAGAGTCTAATGAATCCATTGTAGACCGTCAGGAACAACCCATCTAGTTCACTAATGTCCTTTAGGGAAGGAAGCTGCCATCCTTACCTGATCTGGACTACATGTGACTCCAGACCCACAGCAATGTGGTTGACTCTTAACTGCCCTCTGGGCAATGAATGCTGACCTAGCAAGCAATACCCTCATCCCATGAATGATTTTTTTAAAAAGTCCACTAGTTCCCCTTTGTCTACATCACATGTTAATTCTTCGAAGAACTCCAATAAATTAGTCAAACATGATTTCCCTTTGACAAAACAATGTTAAGTCTGCCTGATTACCTTGAATTTATTCAAGTTCTCTGCCATATGTCTTTAATAATAGCTTCTAACATTATAGCTGTGATGGATGTTAGGTTTACTGGCCTGCAGTTTCCTACTTTACATCCCTCCATTTCTGAATGAGGAGTTACATCAGCAATTTTCTGATTTAAAGGAACCTTCCCTGAATCAAATGAGTTTTGGAAATTATTATAACCAACACATCAGTGATTTTGCTGTCTACTTCTTTTAAGACCCCTGGAATGAAATGGAATATGTGTGTGGTAGTCCCTTAGAATGAAGATGATGCTTACTAACGTAGGGACGCTGTTGTGCTGTGACTACCATACATTTCTGGATGACAAAGAAATCTCGTGCGCTTACAGCCAGCCAAAGGATTTGCAGATTGAAAAGAAACCTTTTTGGCTGTGTTACGAAGTGCATTCCATAGATATGAAGTCCTGAAACAGGTATTGAACTCTGAGTTTCTGGCCCAGAGGCAGATTAGATTCCTTCGGCTCAACAAGTTCACACCGACACTCCAGAGAGTAACCCATCCACCTACTAATGCACCTGTGACTATGGGCAATTTAACATGGCCAATTCACCTGGCCCGCACATCTTTGGACTGTGGGAGGAAACCGGAGCACCCGGAGGAAGCCCACACAGATACTGGGGGAATGTGCAAACTCACGCAGACAGTTGCCCAAAGCTGGAATCGAACCCAGGTCCCTAGTGCTGCAAAGCAGCTGTGCTAACCACTGAGCCACACTCTGCACAGACACACAAGAGAACAGAACTTGTAGTAGTAAATTGTAACCTCAATCACTCCGGGAGAATGGGTTGGTTTGGGTTCAGGTCAGATATGTGAGTTTACTCTCCAGTCTTCGTTGGGTATAAGTTCAGATAGGTTGGAGATTGGCTGTGTGCCCAAACCTAGCTCATTCCATTGATGAAGTCAAAAGATACCCCAAGGAGATTCTCAGTGGCAATGACTGCTTCATGGAACTTCCATAATTTCTCCGTCTACAGCTTTGCACTTTGGGAACACTTTTCCATGTGTATTACATGGACATTAATGGTGGCTCAGTGCATTCTCAACTGAATCAGAAAGTTGGGGGCTTCTAACCTCAAACCAGAATCTGAGGACAAAATCCAGGCTGACACACTGACTGCTGCACTGAGGGAGTACTACACTGTTAGAGGAAGCAGTCATTTGAGTGAAACATTAAATCTTCTGCCTTCTCAGCTGGGCTGTACAGATCCCATTCTACAATTGCAGGAAAGTTAGACCTGTGTCCTGATGATTATTTATCCCTCAATCGACTGGTTAACAGGAGACAATAATTTTACTGTCAGTGAAAGCTTTGTATGTGCCAATTGCCTGTTACATTTCATGTTGAATGGAAAGTATTAGGTACATTCAAAATCTGTGGAAAACATAATTTTGAATACAAGTCTTTCTCCACCACTGTAAATTATGAGGCAGGAAAATTCTGTGTGAGTCAACCTTTCTCAGTCCTAACTTGTATTCCATGAAAGTCAAACCCTTCAACACAGGGAACAACTTGGTCATTTGTCAGGGAATCACCTAATTTCTTGAAATGAGATGATTCACTCGATTGCCTTTCCTAAGTTGACTGCGATCTGGTCACATCTGTAAGGATATAACGAAATAGTGTTTGCTTTCTTTCTGAGACATTTGTCCCTTCAATGGGCTGAATGGCCTACTCCTGTTTCTGTGTTTCTATTGTAGAGGGTTGTAGTGACGGGATGGGTTAAAGGTATTAAAGTGTTTGACCAGTGAAGATCGGGAATGGTGGGTAGGCTTGATGGACTGAATGACCTATTCCTATTCCTGTTGTTCTGTAATTGTTTTGTATATTCCAGCACTATAATCTTCCTCAGTGTATCTGCCATTTGTTAGGGTTTAATTATTCTATATGAGGAGGCAATATTTGAATATTCCATCAACTACAGGAAATTTATTTACAGATACGTTCTTCAGTGCATAGCACAAGTGGCAATATTTGGAAAATCAAACTTGTGATACGAGTTCAGATGGTGTGGGGCCACTGTTGAACACATTGATTTGTTCTTTTTACTTGCTGTTTAATGTAACTCCTGGATCATGTTCTCTTGATGCTCATTTCTGTATCTGCTCAGCACTCAGTATAATTTTTAAACTATATCCCCAGATTACAATTTGGTGTAATTTCAATTTCTCCTGTAATTCAAAAGATGGAAGGTTTTGGGAATAGCTGCAGTTATGGTTACTGGAAGCTTGTGTCCGACTGCATTCTATGTTTTGAGTTTCAAGTATCATTGAAAAGGATGAAGCCTTTTGACCCTGTCACAGAAAATGGATTATATTGTCGTGCTCTGCTCCTTAAGCATGGACTAATGTGCAATTGAGCGTAGCCTCTGTAAAGGTGGAGTGGAGGGACTAGAATCACAGGCCTCCTTTTATTAATTTTGAGCTTTTAATGATGTGGAGATTGTCATCATGTGTGAATTTTCCAGGTTGGCAAGTTATGCATAACATTACCTTGCAATTCTCTCAGTACATCTCTTTGCCTCTCCACTTCCCTCTCATCCTTTTAAAATTTTCCTTATAATCCACTTTATTGACCATCTTTTGACCACATCTCGCAACGCCTCCTCCCTTTGTCCAGTGTCAAATTCTCTGTCTGACTACTCCTCTGCAAAACGCCTCCGGATGGTTTATATTCTACAGCCCAGATGCAATACAAATGCAAGTTTTAGTTGTGTGGGGCAGGCCACTGTCTAACCTATGGTGCCACTAAAGGCAGGTGCTATAATAATTGATGCATATTCAACCTTGCACATTTGAGCATTTCGAATGGGATATTACTGAATACAGTTGGCTCTTGAATGCCCTGAAAATAACATCACACAGTCAGGCAGTGAATGCTAACTGCAAGTATAAACCTTAAGAGGAACCAACCCACAGGTTTCTCTATTGAGTAATGGTTTCTTTTCAGAGCTTCTAATTGTAGTGTTTTGTTAAGCACCTAGTGATGACTGACAATAAACAGAGGCAACTCCGCATTCTCGACATTAATCTCCAGCTTCTCTTCTATTTTTTGCAGATACCTTATGAATGTAAGCTTCGAGGGAAGAAACCTTTCCTTCAGTGAAGACGGGTACCAGATGCATCCCAAATTAGTTATTATCTTACTCAACAAAGAGCGAGTCTGGGAGAAGGTAAAGACGTTCAGGGGGCTTTCTTTGCAAGGAATATTTAATGCATGCATTTGTGTTGTGTGAAATTCTTTGACATAATAATGCAGCAAAAATGCCATGCACAACTTGTCCAGCCTATCCTATGCACCCACCAGCTTAGCCACTAACAGCAAATACAAGTTGCTGAGGAATGACCCTATCCATAGTTGTAATTGGAAATCTTCATGATTATTGTATAAAATCTCCTGCTCCTCCAGTCAGCATCACCCGAAACTAATGCAGCTTTCCACTTGTAATCCTCCAGTGAACCCATTGTTTTAACTGAATATTTAGTCACTTCACCTCATGTCAGCTTGAAATAAGATCAGCAAGTTCCGGCAATGTGTCTATTGAATGAGAAACAGGGCTAACAGGGTGGTACAGTCGCTCAGTGGTTAGCACTGCTGCCTCAGAGTGCCAGGGACCTGGGTTTGATTTCACCGTTAGGTGACTGTTTGTGTGAAGTTTGCATATTCACCCTGTGTCTGTATGGGTTTCCTTTGGGTGCTGCAGTTTCCTCCCACTGTCCAAAGATGTGCAAGTTAGGAGGATTGGCCATGGGAAATTGCCCATAGTGTTCAGGGATGACCAGATTAGGTGGATTAGCAACGGGAATTATGGATCTGGGTGGGGTATTCTT
Source organism: Hemiscyllium ocellatum (assembly GCF_020745735.1). NCBI lineage: Eukaryota > Metazoa > Chordata > Chondrichthyes > Orectolobiformes > Hemiscylliidae > Hemiscyllium > Hemiscyllium ocellatum. The sequence continues at coordinate 18,078,151 of NC_083433.1, forward strand.
TGGAGGGTGGACTTGATGGGCTGAATGGACTGCTTCCACACTATACGGGTTTTATGATAATATTTCCAGCCCGGTTTGTTTCATGTTGACTTTTAGTTTGGCATCCACGTGCCACAGCAACACAGTGCCATAGTTTTGAATAGAGCACAAAAGGAGGACTTTTGATCTGGTGTATCTGCTCCAAGCTCTCTGCAAGAGCACCTCATCTCATCTCACTCGCCCATGGCTCTGAGAATCTTTTCTCCTCAGGTAATCACCCAATTCCACTTGAAAACCATGACTGAATCTTCCTCTTCTACATTCTCAGATGACACATTCCAGATCCTAACCACTCACTATGAAAAATAAATGTCTCTCCTTCTTTTGTCAATCACTTCGAGCCAGTGCCATCTGATTTTAGACTCTTCTGCCAATCAGAACAGTTTCTATTTCTCCAATCTATCCACTTTCCTCATGATAATATCAAATCTTGCCAAATCTTGTCTCAACCTTCTGTTCTTTAGAAGCACAGTTCCTGGCTTTGCCAAAGTATCCATGTAACTGAAATCTCTCAGACCCAGTACGATCCTCATAAATCTTTTCTGTCATCTCACAAACACGGTCACATTCTTCCCAAATTGTGGTGCCCAGAATTGGACATGATATTCCAGTTAAGGCCAGACCAAAGTTTCATAAAGACTCACCATAGCTTTCCTGTTTGTACAGTATACCTCTATTTATAAAATCTTGGACTGCGCATATCTTAAACTGCACTCCCTCCCCTGCCACCTTCACCACGTTATAAGGTTCATAAGTAGACCATTCGACCCCTCATACCTACCCCACCATTCAATAAGTTCACGTCTGATCTGATTACTCCACACGGGGCAAATGATTTACACAGAAGGTGCTTCACACGTGGAATGAACGTCCTGAAGAAGTGGTGGATGTGGGTATCATCGCAATATTTAATAGGTATCTGGATAAGTACATGAATTGGAAAGGTTTGGTGGGATATGGGCCAGGAGCAGGCAGCTGGGTCTAGTTTAGTTTAGGGTTATGTTTGGCATGGACTGGTTGGACCGAAGGGTCTGTTTCCGTCTGTATGATTCTATAACTCCTGTCTATGCCCGATAACATTTCACCCCTTTGCATAGCCAGAATCTATTGCCTTTGCCTAAAACTGTATTCAAAGACTCTGCTTTCACTCACTTTTGAGGAAGAGAATTCTAAAGCTTCATTGTTTAAAAATTAGATGCCGTTCATTTTTAAACAATGACCCCTAGATCTAGATTCTCCCACCAGTGAAAATAACCTCATCATAGCCACCCTGTGAAGATCCTTTAAATTGCTTTTTATCCTTCTCAACACCAGCACATTCAGAGTGGGTAGCTGCAATAACATTTCATGCCAATTAAATGCCGCCAGGTTGATTGTTTTAATCAAGTGGTTATTTTTTGGAAGCATTTCCAGAATAGAAACAAGACTTTATTGTGGGTTGGAGTGTTTATTAAATAAGATACTGTTCATTGAGATGATTAGCTGCATCGTCTCCATACACAATGCAGACGTAAGATAAATTAACGAGAACCTTTACAACTTCCCAAATGCCAATCTGTTAAATACTCATCTAAATGGGTGAGCTTGACAGCTCGTTAGTCAATAACTAACTGACTCAGATCTGTGCTGATGTATAAAGACCTTGTGTGAGACTTTTAAACAGCCATATATATGAGTTGTTTTCTGAACGATGGTTTCCACATGCAACGCATCAGCAGAGAGATGTCAAACAGGTGAACGTTTCTGGTCCACCTCCATCAGATCACCCTTCAATCTTCTAAACTCAAAAGGAATGGAAGTCACACTTAAGCATGCTATCCTCATAACGTAACTCTCTACATCCCTCTAAGTCAGTTGTGATACTAATTTGAGGTTCTGTTTACCTGTCCAGGTGTATAATAAAAATATTATGGCAATTTTCAAATTGCAAGGGTGAGAGAGGATTTCTATCCAACATTGATCCCTCAACCAGTGCAACAAATATGGATTAAATGACACTTTTTAATGGAAATGTATTGTGTGCAGAACTGTTGTTCTTTTTGGCAGCTCACACTCACTTTGAGGCATTAAAATCAAAACCCAAATAAATCCAAGGAGAGGCCATTCAGCCCACTCTACCTGTTCTATTACTGGGCAAAAGGGAGGTCTGCAGATGCTGGAGATCAGAGTCGAGAGTGTGGTGCTGGAAAAGCACAGCAGGTGAAGCAGCATCTGAGGAGCAGGAGAATCAACATTTCCGGCTTGAAGGGCTTTTGTCCAAGATGTCGATTCTCCTGCTCCTTGGATGCTGCCTCACCTGCTGTGCTTTTCCAGAACACACTCTCGACTCTGTTCTATTACTGCCTCTTCAGCTGGAGCTGTCTACATTAATCCCTTTCTAAAATACTTCTTCATATAATTTTGTTTCTGTTTCTTGTCCGGCCTAATTTTTTTCAATGGCCATGTGTCTTAAAGCATCCTGTGTGATTTTAACATAGAAAATAATAGCAGGAAAAGGCCGTTCATCCGTTAGAGCCAAATTTTCCATTCAGTATGACTGTGGCTGATCATCTAACCCAGTCCCCTGTTCCCACTTTCATTTCATATCCTTTGACCCCTCCAGCCCTAAGGATTATATCTAACTCCTTCTCAAAAACATTCAATGTTTTGGTCTCAACTGTTTCTTGTGGCAGATAATTTCACAGAGTCAGTGGCAGATGGAATTTAATTTAGATAAATGTAAGGTGTTTCATTTTGGAAAGGCAAACCAGGGTAGGACTTATACACTTAATGGTAAGGTCCTGGGGAGTGTTGTCGATCAAAGCAACAGGTTTGTGCAGGTTCATAATTCCTTGAAAGTGGAATCGCAGGTAGGCAGGATGGTGAAGAAGACATTTGGTACGCATGTCTTATTGGTCAGTGCATTGAGTATAGGAGTTGGGTGATCATGTTGTGGCTGTACAAGACATTGGTTAGGCCACCTTTGGAAAACGGCATTCAATTCTGACCTGCATAATAGAGGAAACTCGTTGTTAAATTTGAAAGGATGCAAAAAAGATTTAGCAGGATGTTGCCAGGGTTGATGGGTTTGAGTTTTATGGGAGGCTAAATAGGCTGGGGCTTATTTCCCTGCAGTATTAGAGACTGAGAGGTTATCTTATAGAGGTTTATATAATAAAGTATTTTTCCCAAGATGGGGGAGTCTAGTACTAGAGGGCATAGGGCCAAGAGTGTGGTGCTGGAAAAGCACAGCAGATCAGGCAGCATCCGAGGAGCAGGAGAATCAACACTTTGGGCATAAGTCCTTCATCAGGAATAGAGGGCATAGTTTTAGATGAAAGGGACAGGATTTAAAAAAGGGCCTGAGGGGCATTTTTCATGCAGAGGGTGGTGCATGTATGGAATGAGTTGCCAGAGGAAGTGGTGGAAGCTGATACAATTGCAATATTTAAAAGGCACCTGGATGAGTATATGAATAGGAAAGATTTAGATGGATATGGGCCAAAGGCTGTCAAATGAGACTAGATTAATTTAGGATATCTGATTGTCATTGTCAAGTTGGACTGAAGGATCTGTTTCCATGCTGTACAACTCTATGATTCTATGACTTTGGGTGAAGAAATTTCTCCTCATCTCAGTCCTCAATGGCGTACCCTACATCCTTAGACAGTGACCCCTTGTTCTGGGCTCCCTGGGCCTTAAGAACATCACTTACCTGCATTTACCCTGTCTGATACTATTGACATTTATAGGTTTCTCACCCTCTGTACAAATAAACGTCTTCCAAATGTTTGCAGTGACTGCCAGTTCTGGTAAAAAACTGAAAGTCTCACCTTCCCTCATGCTGTCTGACCAGCTGAGTCTTTACAACAATTTCCTTTCTGCTGCAAAGCTGTGGGTCAATCAGAGTTCAGATGGACCATCCTTTAATATATTTTCATTAACATACCATGGAAACTTTCATGTGACATGCCAAATGCGACAGGGTGGCCCAGTGGTTCAGTGGCCAGCACTGCCTCCTCATGACCCCAGAGATCCAGGTTGGATTCCAGCCTTGGGAGGCAGTCTGTGAGGAGTTTGCACCTTCTCCCCATGTCTGCCTGCATTTCTGTTGGGTGCTCTGGTTTCCTCCCAAAGTCCAAAGATGTGTAGGTTAGGTGGACTGGCCATGCTAAATTTCCCATTGGTGTCCAAGGATGTGTGGGTTAGCCATGGGAAATGCAGTGTTATGGGAATAGGGTTGGGTTTTGTGGATGGTGGTGGGCTTGGGTGAAATGTTTTTTGAAGGGTCGGTGCATACTTAATGGGCCAAATGGCCTGCTTCCACACTGTAGACATTCTATGATTCTGAGCCTCAAAATGACACAAATGTGAAAGGATTCTGAATGTGCTATATCCCAATGGGACATCTTTTCCTGCAATGCCACATCTGGCATGATTATCTGACCATTAATGGCTCAGGGCATGGTAATGTTGTTAAATTACTGGATGAATAATATACAAAACAGTAAGTTCAAACTGCACAATTACAGGTCTAGCCAAAGAATGAGTCTCATAGGGAACACCCTATGAGACTCAATTGACCAGCCGGTGATTCTGGTGACCACCATTTGCCATGTGCCCTCACTTGGGTGTTGCTTATTTGCCTGTTGTTTTGCTCATCAGTCCATGTTTGTTTCTCTCCAGGTCGGGAAATGGGAGGCAAAGAGGTTGACCATGAAGTACCATGTTTGGCCCCGGTACTACTTGTTCTCAGAATCGGAGGAGGAGGATGACCACTTGAGCATCGTCACGCTGGAGGAAGCGCCGTTTGTCATCGTGGAGGATGTCGACTCACTGAGTGGAACGTGCATGAGAAACACAGTGCCCTGCCGGAAGCAAGTCAAAGCCATGTAAGTTTGGGCAACTTTGATGCATTTTACTTTTAGAATGATGGTTCACTAATGGGCAGAACAGACGGGTGGAGGCCTGACTTTAACAATTGTGGAGACTGAGGCAGTGTTGATAGGCAGTATAATGAGTAGCCATTCCACCTTGGTGCCAAAGGTATGTTGGGCATATGTCCCTTTGGCTGTCTGGGCCCTGATTCTCCTTGAGAGGGAGAAATTATATATATTTTCGTGTAAAATGTGTGTTGCAGATTCCTTACTCAAATAGAATCTAGGCAGGGAAGTGGAGTTGAGGATTATCATATTAACCATGTTCTCATTGAATGGCAGAGCAGACCCAATGGGCTGAATGGGCTACTTCTGCTCCTAAGTCTTATGGTCTTACAGGGTCATAATTCTTTGGGATTTTCTCCTCTAGCTAGGGCATCAAGTATTACAAAACAGAGATTGATAGATTCTTGGATACGAAGACAACTTAGGGAGATAGGAATAATATGGAAAGCTTGAATTGAGATCTTGAATGGTGGAGTCGGCTCAAAGGGCTGAATAGACTACTCCAGCTCATCTCTCTTATACTGTTACGTGATGAAATTATCAAATAAAAGGAGCACTTACACAATCAGCATTAAATCAAGGAATATGGAATGCAATTAAATTTCTCATTAGTTGTTCCATGATGTGTCTCCTAGAATCCCTTATCTCCTTGCAGCCAAGGAAGATTATCTGCACAAATGAGAGCCTTGTACCTCTGGTTGTCCTAATTTTTTTGTCAGATCTATTAATCCTGCAGATAGTTGCATCACACCCATGAAATGCAAACAGATTGGAGAAGTTTCTGCCCTCCAGGAGCAGGGAACAACTGCAGCCACTTAAAAAACCCATACGGCACAGAGACTGCTTCAGCAACAGAGCTGCCTTACAAACAGAGATAGAAAGACCACTGACCTTCCAGTACTGTGTCGTCAAGTAATGCAATGACAATGGAGACGTTCAGTAATCATGGCAATCAATTTGTCAACAAGAGGCTCAGAATGTAGACCTGTTGAAACCATTGAGGCCTAGTTTTGTCCAATCCTCCTCACTCTGCACAAACTAACCACATTCTCAATTTAAAATATTATTTTCTGAGAGAGACTGAATCTGGACCTGGAGAGAGTAGACATCTTGGGATATTGTTCCCATTCACATATGAACAGGCACAGATTTAAGGAAATTAGCAAAGGTGGCAAATGTGACAAGAGAAAAAGACTTTTCCCACAGTCAATATTTACAGTCTGGAACGCACTGCCTGACAGGAGAGGTGGAGGAGAAAGTGAGGACAGTAAATGCTGGAGCTGAGAGTCGAAAAGTGGGCTGGAAAAGCACTGCAGGTCAGGCAGCATCCCAGGAGCAAGAGAGTCAATGTTTTGGGCATAAGCGCTTCATCAGGAATGTGAGGTAGAGGCAGGTTTAATCAATACATAGATGGATGTTAGATACATTTGCAAAGACACAATTTACAGGGTCACAGGAATAAGACTAGAGAATGACATTAAGTGAGTTGCTCACATGGAGTGCCAGTGCAAACATGATGGGCCAAATGATCTTCTTTTTAATGGTTTTCATTGCATAAATCCGCAATTTTGGTTTTGAATGAATCAATGCCAACAGTTTTTACAATGAAAATGTGGATCTCATTCAATCAATTCACCAATTACTGAAATATTGATTATTATTTTAATAAAACTCACTGGACGAGAACCCAGAGGATTGGGTAAAAAACTATTTTTATGTCAGACAGACCCAAAATTGAGTTCAATAGGAAGTAAAATTGGTTGTCGGGGACGACCAAAGTTACACCAGATTCTATCAGTTTCCTGACAGAGAGGTGTGGTCAAACCTGGTCAAACTGTTTCCCAAAATTAGTTTTCCATTTATCTCCTAGATATTGAAAGGTTAACTTTCTGCTGCCTGTTCATTAGATATGGTGGCTGTATTCATTTGTAGAAAGTTGACCAGCAAGGCTAATGTTTGTTGTCCTGAGCTGAATGGATTCCCAGGCCATTTTCAAGAGTCAACAAGAGTAACCTACAACTTTTTTCAACCCTTTCATGCGATGTGGATGTAGCTGGCACTTCCAGCATTTATCACCTGACTATATTTGCCCTTGAACTGAGTGGCTTGTTAAGCCACTTCAGAGGGTATTTAACAGTCAACCACATTATTGTACGTCCTCAGTCACATCTTGGCCAGACCAGGTAAGGAAAGTAGATGGGTTTTTATAATAATTGAGAATAGCTTCATGGTCACTGTTACTGAATATAGTTTTATATTCCAGATTTATTAATTAAATTGAAATTCCTTTAGCTGCCACAGTAAGATTTGAACCTGTGTCCCCAGAGCATTTGCCAAGGCCTCTGAATTGATAGGCTAATTGCAATATCATTGTCACAGACAAAGAGAGAATGATGGTGAATTTTAGTTATGATTGCTTTTCCTCTCTTAAGTCCAAGACAGAGAGGTACTGTTGATTTACCCCTTTCCCTCTTAATCCCATCTCTTATTAAGATAGGCTGAAGGATGTTCCCAAAACCATGGTTTTTGGATTCCAGTTTAAGCCCATAGCAAAAACCTTTCATAGAATCCCTACAGTGTGGAATTAGGCCATTCAGCCCATCAAGTCCACACCAACTCTCTGAAGAACATCCCACCCAGACCCATCTCATCCCTGTAACCATGCATTTGCCATGACTAGCCAGCACACCTCTGGACACAACGGGGCAATTAGCATGGCCAATTCGCCTAACCTGCACAGCTTTGGACTGTGGGAGGAAACCCGAACACCCAGAGGAAACCCACACAAGCATGGGAGACTGTACATGCTCCTCGCAGACAGTCATCTGAGTCTGGATTTGAACCCAGGTCCCTGGTGTTGTGAGGCTGTAGTGCAAATCGCTGAGTCACCGTGTCACCCTAAAATGCAATTAAAGATAGGTTTGTTAACAAAAGACTAAAAAGGTGGGGAGATTGCTTTGTTACTGCAACCACATCCGTAAGCATTAAGCAGGACAGGACCAGACAGGAGACGGGAGACCCTGAGGAAGGGTCACTGGACGCAAAACATTAACATTGATTTCTCTTCACACTTGCTGCCAGACCTGCTGAGACTTTCTGGCAATTTCTATTTTTGCTACAAATTACATGCTTTGGTAAATCCAGAGATAGTAACAATCAGTTCAAATGAATTACAACTTCTCAGATGTCAATGTCCAATGATAGTTATTGGTGATCAGTGACCAGGTCCAATAGTTTTACTTCTTGAAGGCAACTTGTGGGCTTCTTTCTAGCCAGCAACTTGGGGTAAGAGATGGCAATCTGAGGTAGTCTATGGTGGCTCAGTGGTTAGTACTGCTGCCTCACAGCACCAGGTTCCCAGGTTCGATTCCACCTCTGTGTGGTGTTTGCACATTCTCCCCATGTCTGCTTGGGTTTCCTCCCACAGTTCAAAAATATGCAGGTCAGGTGAATTTGCCATGTTAAATAGCCCATAGTGTTAGGTGCATTTGTCAGAGGGGAAATGGGTCTGAGTGGGTTACTCTTTGGAGGGTTGGTTTGGACTTGTTGGGCCGAAGGGCCTGTTTCCACATTGTAGGGAATCTAATCTAATCAACCAACTCAGCCTGGAGTCCTGCTCTCCCTTTGGAAGTCAAACAGCATCTGACTTAGAATCATAGAATTATATCCTAAAGCAATTAAACAAGCTCGGTCATAAAGATAGTCATTTCAGATGCTGTGGGCCCATCTTGGTGGGATAATTGGAAGGTTGTAACACCAACAGTGTAGCTTTATTTCCCCAGTCAGAGTTACCCATTGCAAAGTGAAGAAGGGATTGTAAAAACATTAGTGCCCACTTTAACATGATGGGTTTTGAAATTTTCCTTAGTCCAGGGTTGGCTGGAGGAAGGCAGCTCAGCTTGAAGCCCTCTATATAAGGGATATATCTACAATTCCAAGGGTTCACAGCTGCGGGAAATAAGATTGACCTCAGCTGCTTTTTGAGACTAGGAGAAAGTGAGGACTGCATATACTGGAGAGTCAGAATTGAAAAGTGTGGCGCTGGAAAAGTACAGCAGGTCAGGCAGCATCTGAGGCGCGGGAGAGTCAACGTTTCAGACATAAGCCCTTCATCAGGACATTCATTGATTCTCCTACTCCTTGGATGCTGCTTGACCTGCTGTGCTTTTCCAGCACCACACTTTTTGACTCAGCTGTTTTCTGAGTCCAGTAAAGTTGTCCAATTTTAAAAGAAACACAATTTAGACATCATAATGTAAAAGGGACTGCATTTTTGGGGATGATTTCTGTTCATGCCCTCTGTCCATGATACCATTATACCACTGTCTCCCACCGTCCACATTGCTAAGGTTTGGAGTCACATAAAGGCTCAACCTATGAATGATGGCAAATCAGTTTCTCTGAAGGACATCAAATTATTTTTTTTAAAAACAAACAGGTAGTTATATAGTCATCATTCCTGATGAAGGGCTTATGCCCAAAATGTTGATTCTCCTGCTCCTCAGATGCTGCCTGACCTGCTGTGCATCTCCAGCACCACACGCTCAACACAGTAATCAAAGCTTTTATTAAATAAATAATTGTTTATTGCCTGAATTTAAATTCTCTAACTACAATGGTGAGATTTGAGCTTGTACTTCTGGATAATTGACTCAGATTGATGTATTACCAGTCCAGTAACAAAGCCACTGCACCACTAAATCCTTTTAAGGCTCCTGAATCTGCAATTGTGTAACTGCATTGTGTTCACCCATTCTGCCAACTAATACTTTTAATGGTCTATTTCCTTCCATTGATAAAATGGAATATTATTATGGAACAGAAACAGAATGTTGTCGTATGCTCACCATTTTAATTCACAATCTCTGTTTAAGTTTAGGCTGACTTTTTCATGTACTAGATGATATGTTTGGGCTACCACGTCAATTGTCTCTATTACCACTGCATGATGCATTACTGGCTGAACTTCTCTGATTCTATAACCATTCTGCAAATTGGTAAATGTCACACTGTCATAACATTATATTCAGGCTTAAACTAAGAATGAAATTTATTGTAAAGTTAAAGTAATTACATAGAAGCAAAGTACAGAGCAAAAAATAAAAATAAAAATAAAAATTGCCACAGGCAGCAATTTTGTTAGAAATGCCTTTGGTATACTATGGTAATTTCACCATGAAAGCACTGAAAGAAAGCCCTGTTTATGCTCCTTAATGCACTTGGAGGAATATTCTGCTGTTAAAGCAATAGCAGTTCCAAGGCAAGTCCCTCACAATATTTGATTTACTCAATGCACAAACTGTTCCAAAATAGCAAAAGGACCTGAATTTTATCCAACATTATTTTGTGACCTGAATTCTTGATGAATCTTTCTGTAGGAGTGACTGCCTTCACTGAGTTAGTCCATGCAAGGAGTTAATCAAAGATCTTAGAGCAGATATATTCTGTTATGTAATCCCTTGAGATGGAAATGGTTTATTTGAGGAGCAAAGAGAACTGTTCTCAATGTCCAGGGCAGCAAGACGTTAATCATTTCAAATACTTAAATAAATAACATGCCAACAGTCCTTTTCTGATTGTTAAGTAGATGTGTTTTCTCCAGCATCTTCGTGCCACACATCACATCACTAATATCTGAAAGACGGTGGCTAGAATAGACAAATAAATTACCTGTTAACTTTGTTGTTGCTGTAGAGAATGATCGTTTTATTGGAAAGGTCTGTAAATGACCTGGGCAAGAGGCAGAAATTACTTTAAAAAATGGAGAAATAATTGCAAAAGCCAAGGTCATAAAAGCTACAATAGTGGAAAACATGGGAATAATTCAGTGGAGAGCAGCTTCTGAATCCATAAATTGTGAAGACAGTGTAAGGAGACGAGAACAATCACTTGAAGAATCTTCGTCAGCTCTTCGTAACAAAAAAAAACCATTTGTTTTGTTCTTTTTATTGCTCCCAGCAACGAGACTGAAGGAGGAATCTACATCAAGCGGTGCTGTAAAGGATTTTGTATTGACATTTTGAAGAAAATTGCAAAGTACGTCAAGTTTACATATGATTTATATCTGGTGACAAATGGAAAACATGGGAAGAAAATCAACGGGACATGGAATGGCCTGGTTGGAGAAGTAAGTCAATTCTCTTTAGTTGTTGCAAAATGGAATCGCCTCTGGTTGTGCGTCACTAAGAGATTCTGTGAGTTCACGTTGCAGCAGACATTTAGTTGTTTTGGCATTGTGTTAGTAACCCAATGTTACTTAGTTCAAAACCACTTTTTGGCAAGTTATACTCTTAAATTGGATTAATTCATAGAATTCACAGAATCCTTACAGTGTGGAAACAGATCATTTGGCCTAACAAGTCCACACCGACCCTCCGAATAGTAATCCATCCAGACCTATTCCCCTACCCTATTACCCCACATTTCTGCTGACTAATGCATCTAACCTACACATCTCTGAACACTATTAGCAACTTCCCATGGCCACTTCACCTAATTTGCATATTTAGACTGTGGGAGGAAACCGAAACACTCAGAGGAAACCCACACAGAGTTGTAGGATGCCGGCTCAAAAGATGCCAATTAAGGTTGTTGGTTTTAGAATAATAGAATCCCTACAGTGTGGAAGCAGGCCATTCAGCCCATCAAGTCCTCACTGACTCTTTGAAGAGCATCCCACCCAGCCATGTCTCCTTACCCTATCCCCATAACTCTACATTTGGCTAATCCACCTAGTCTGCGCATCCCTGGACACAGTGGGTAATTTCCCACAGCCAATCCAGCTAACCTGCACATCTTTGGACTGTGGGAGGAAACCAGAGCACCCAAAGGAAACCCACACAGACATGGGGAGAACATGCAAACTCTGCACAGACAGTTGCCCGAGGCTGGAATCAAATTCAAGTTGCCGGTAGTGTAAGGCAGCAGTGCTAATCACTAGGCCACCATGCGGCCCCTGTATTTGAGATATGAAATTTAGAAACAATCTAATGAGCGTCCAACACATGCAGAACTGCTTCCTTAAAAAAAAATCTTGTAATTGCTTGATGGGATTAAGGTAAATGCCCCTAGTTTTATATTCCAATCCCTTTGCATTAAACTACAGCATTACATTTGCCTTCCTATCTATGAGCTGAACCTGCATATTAAAATATGATGCATTTACTAGGCCAACCAGATGCTTCTGAACCACTGAGTTCAGTAATCTCTCTCCATTTAAACATCTTCACATTTAGAATGCAGTTCACAATTTTGGTTCCCTTATTTGAACAAAAGATAAAATTGTGTCAGATGCAGTTCAGAGAGAATCTGTTTGACTCATTCCTGGGACGGAGAGCTTATTTTATGAAGAAAGATTGAACCAACTGGGTCTCATCCATTGGAGTTTGGAAGAGTCAGAGGTGATCTTATTGTAATGTATGAGATCTGTGAAGGAACTGGTTAGGGTGAAGAGCAAGAAGATGCTTCCTATTATGGGAAAGGCTAAAATTAGGGTGCCGAAGATGACCATTAAACTCAAAATATTAACTCTGTTTCTCTTTCTACAGATGCTACCAGACTCGCTGAGCTCTTCCAGCACTTTCTTGTTTTTATTTCAATCTCTGCAATAATTTATTTTTATTTTAGAACAAGGAAACATAGCTTCAGAATAAGCTGTTTCCCTTTTAAGGCAGAAATGGGGAGAACTTTTCTCTTAAAGGGTAACTGGTATAAAGAGTTTTCTTCCCCAGAAAGCAATGGTGGTGGGATCATTGAGTTTATTCAAGGCAGAGTTAGATAGAATTTTAATAGAGCTGAAAATGTGTTGCTGGAAAAGCGCAGCAGGTCAGGCAGCATCCAAGGAACAGGAAATTCGATGTTTCGGGCATAAGCCCTTCTTCAGGAAACGTCGAATCTCCTGTTCCTTGGATGCTGCCTGACCTGCTGCGCTTTTCCAGCAACACATTTTCAGCTCTGATCTCCAGCATCTGCAGACCTCACTTTCTCCTAGAATTTTAACAGATGAAGGAAAGTGAAGTTGAGATGCCCCCCCAACCAGATTAGCTGTGATCTTGTTGAATGGTGGAGGAGGCTTACTCCTCATACAGTCATAGAGATGTACAGCACAGAAACAGACCCTCTGGTCCAACTAGTCCATGCTGACCAGATATCCCAACCCAATCTAGTCCCACCTGCCAGCATCTGGTACATATCCCTCCAAACCTTTCCTATTCATATACCCATCCAGATGCCTTTTAAATGTTGCAATTGTACTAGCCTCCACCACTTCCTCTGGTAGCTCATTCCATACATGCACCACCCTCTGAGTGAAAAAGTTCTCCCTTAGGTCTCTCATATCTTTCTCCTCTCACTCTAAACCTATGTCCTATAGTTCTGGACTCCCCCACCCTGGGGAAATGACTTTGTCTATTTATCCTAGCCATGCCCCTCATGATTTTATAAATGTCAATGAGGTCACCCTCAGCCTCCAACACTCCAGGGAAAACAGCCCCAGCTTATTCAACCTCTCCCTATAGCTCAAATCCTCCAACCCTGGAAGCATCCTTGTAAATCTTTTCTGAACCCTTTCAACTTTCAAAAAGATATATTGGGAAGGTGGAGGAGAGAAAGAAGCAAAACAAAACATATATAAGGCCGGTTCTAACAAATTGTTAGCATTTAGAAAGTGTACTGAAGAGGAGGGGTCATGTAACTCGTAGGCCATGAGTTTAAATCCTGCTATAGCAATGTGAATTCAAATTCAATAAATTGTTGAGCTGAGGCTGGAGATATAATGGTGACTGCTGCAGAATTGTTGTATAAGTCAATATGGTTCCTTGTTTTTCAGCAAAGTCTACCTGACTCTCCTACCTGATCTCGACAACACCTGACAATGAAGTCGGGTCTCAATATGAAATAGGCGATAGTAGATTGACAACTCTTTTAACAGCCCACTCTGTTTTCTGTCTCATTTAGACCACTTGTCAAAAATTCCACAAAGGGGTTTAGCAATAAAGTTGATGCAGAGAATTTAGGAGAAAATTGTTAACAGAGATTGCTGAACTTTTTACTAGATGCAGTGATTGAAGCATATGGCATTGAGGTATATAGTGAGAGAGATGGAGAAGAAGAGGGATGGAGGGCTGTGAGGCCTATTCCTGTGTGAAATATCTTCTGTAATCCCTCCATTAAAAAAAAACTCATCTCATTCAATTCTTAAACAGAAGATGTATAGGTTAGGCAGATTGGCAGTGCTAAATTGCCCATCACATTCAGGGATGTGTAGACTATGTAGATTAGCATTGGGAAATGCAGGGTTACCAGGATAGGGTAAGGGGGTGGCCTAGGTAGGATACTGTTCGGATGGGCGGTGTGGACTCGATAGGCTGAATGGCCTGCTTCCACACTTAAAGGATCCTATGATTCTTAATCTTCCTGTACTCAAGGGAATAAACACTTGGTACGATCTATCCACATTATCTCATTGGGTTATACCAATTGACTGATTACTGGGAATGAATGGCTGGTGACATAGCTAATGCTCACCTTTATGAAAGTACTCCTTTCTATTTCTAGGTGGTAAGGAAGCAGGCACAGATGGCTGTTGGCTCATTGACGATTAATGAAGAACGATCGGAGGTGGTGGACTTCTCAGTCCCTTTTATAGAGACTGGAATCAGTGTAATGGTGTCACGGAGCAATGGAACTGTGTCACCGTCTGCGTTTCTGGGTAACTGGCTTAAAGATCACCATGCCTTCATTTTGTTTTTGGTCAAAGGTCATGCTAAGTTGAGTAATTTCAGTTTGAGACTTGACTAAATGGAATGTTTCTCTGTGACACCAACTGAGGTAATTTCACTCATTAGCTGTCCTTATCATCATGATCCTCATAAACCCCAAGACATCTTAGAAGAAGTAATACCTTGCGAGTCAGATTGTTCTGAATTGAAGTCATTTCAGTCCTTGAACCCTAAAATCAAGATTGACCTGCAATGCCACATTGAGGCAATGATACTGACTATAGGCAATGCCATCTTTTTGGATGAGACATTAAATCATTCCAGCATGGGATTTAAGAGATCCTATTGTACAATTTTGAAGAAGTAGAGAGTTATCCATGATGTTATGGCCAACATTTTACCTTCCATCAAAAATGCATTATCTGGTCATTATCACATGACTGCTTTTGAAAGATTGTCAAATTCAAATTAACTGTCACATTGTAACAGTGACCAAATTTCTTCACCATCATCAAATCGATACAGTGGGCCCAACAAGTCCAACTGACCCTCCAAAGAGTAACCCACCCAAAGCCTTACCCTATTACCCTACATTTATCCCCAACAATGCACATCCCTGAACACTATGGGGCAATTTAGCTCAGCCAATTCACCTGACCTGCACACCTTTGGATTGTGGGAGGAAACCCACAGGGAGAATATGCAAACTCCATGCAGACAGTTGCCCGAGGCTAGATTCAGACCCAAGTCCCTGGCGCTGTGAGGAAGCAGTGCTAACCACTGAGCCACCATGCCACCCCAGTCATTAGCTACAAAGCACTTTGAAATTTCTGACTGCCATGAAAGACACCACAAAAATGTAAGCTTTCTTTCCTCAATTTTCTCCCCCTCTTTTCCTCCACCCCGTCCCCCCCTTCCTTAACCACAACATTGACCTGAACCTCATTGGCCCTCTAATTCATCATAGAAAGGAATGTTGACTCTTTACCTTGACAATGCCTTTCCAAATACTGTTCCTTTTCTTGTTCACAAAATTACCAGCAAGACCCAGTGATAATTAGACTCTGAGCATCATGAATTGGGTTTTCAGATTTTTGAGGCGTGCCTTTCATCTTTTGCAATAGAGCTTTGACTGAAAACCACAATTCTTCATGGTGGACAACTTTATTCTATAATGAGTTGGGCTGAAGGAATTCCTTTTTGATATTGAGAAGTGTAGCAAACTACTGCCATGTTAGTGACATCCCTAGAATAAATTTGAGAAAAAAAAACTCACCTAAACTTAAGTAGTTCATCTTGGTGAAAATTTGTGACATTCTCTTTTAAGATGCGGCCCACATTTGTGTTGAAATGAAAGGTATTACTGAGCTGATTGGATATTCATTCTCTCAATGACACTCACTATCTCCATTGCAGCACTGTTTTGGATGCAGGGGGTTTAATGTATGATGTGTTGATGCTGTGGGTTCTAACATTTTGCTTTTTGATGCCACAGAGCCATTCAGTGCAGATGTCTGGGTGATGATGTTCGTAATGCTTCTGATTGTCTCTGCTGTCGCAGTGTTCGTCTTTGAGTACTTCAGCCCTGTGGGATACAACCGGTGTCTGGCTGATGGAAGGGGTAAGCTGCTGTATTTGTGCCATTGATCTCTCAGCCAGCCTCTTATTCTATATATAAAACATCTTACAGCTGGAATTGAATGGAATGCTTGCTGTAACCCAATTACAGAGCAGCAGTAAACAATTGAGCTTGCTGCCTCACTTTAACAGATTTTACCCGAAGCAAGGGATCTGACTATTGAAATCTACATCGCTCTCCAAATTTGGCTATCAAACTTCATCAATTAGATTCCAACCTGTATGCCCTACTTACACTTGTATATCTTTTTTTCACACACTTCCTCCATTTCTTTTCTTCACTTATGGGACATGGATATTGCTGGCTAGTCAGCATTGTATTGCCCACCCCTAGTTGCCCTTGAGAAAGTGGGGGGTGAGCTGCCTTCTTGAACAGCTGCAATTCACCTGCTGTAGGTTGACCCATAATGGGAGCTCCAGGACTTTGACCTAGCAACAGTGAAGGAACAGCAATATATTTCCAAGTCAGGATGGTGAGTAGCTTGGAGAGAAACTTATAGGGAAGTAATATTCCTATGTAGCTGTTGCCCTTGACCTTCTAGATGGAAGTGGTTGTGGGTTTGGAAGGTGCTGTCTAAGGATCTTTGGTGAACTTCTATAGTGCACCTTCTAGATAGTACATGCATCGGTGACAGAATCCTTTTGATCAGGGTGGTGCTATAATCTTTTGATTAAATTAATTGTATAGCTCCCCATCCTGAACCTTCAGATTGTATTCCAGTCTGTAACTCACACCTAAGTCTCTATTACTCTCTAGATAACACCAATTGAATTTGATTTTGGGTTGCTTCCAGTTACATGTTATTTTTATTATAACCACACAAACCTCCCAACCCAATCATTTGTTGGTACAATTGTGTGGTCTTATAAGCTATGCCTTTACATCTAGCATAAATAAAAGGGATCATGTGACATGTTCTGGAGTTAGACTGGGTGGTTCAATCATTAGAGATCGAAGGATAGCTGAAATAGTTTTACTGGGAAGAAGGTGCAAGGCGTATTTACTTGGAGACAATGGCAGCATTGATTGAGTTCAAAATTGGTAAGTTCTGGGTCTCCCAAAGTCCCAGAAATGTGTTGAAGGTTGTACAAGGTCAGAAGTCGCATGACACCATGTTATAGTCCAACAGGTTTATTTTAAATCACAAGCTTTCGGAGTACTGCTCCTTCATCAGCTGAACTTCCAACTTTGTCCGTACCAGTCCAACACCGGCATCTCCACATCATGTTGACCTGAAGGTTGTACACAGGAAGAAAGTGGGGACTGCAGATGCTGGAGATCAGGGTAGAGAGTGCAGTGCTGGAAAAGCACAGCAGGTCAGACAGCATCCGAGGAGCAGCAGAATCGACGTTTCAGGCATACTTTTTCTTACGATGTTAGAGAATTGAGGCTAAAATTGCTAACCAGCATTTCTACCTGAATACAAGATTGACGTGTTTCACATTGAGATAGGGAAGAAGCCAATTTTGAGATTAGTTTATAGGGTTCTCTAAAAACCACAGACCAGCAGCAGGGTCTGTGTAGTCAGTAGAAAGAATGAGTTTCATCATGTTGCAAGCTACCATAGCTGGGAATGAGATGGAGACAGTCACAGTCAAAGAGACACATCCTGCCACCTTTTAAGGATTTTGAAAGATTTGTTTGAGGGTCAGGAATCAGGGGAAGATGAATCATCAGAGCAGGCTTCACTGCTGTTAGTAGATTTATGAAACTCTCTGGAAATGGTGGAAGCTGCCGTGAGACAGGGACTCAGTGAAACTGGAACGGGGAGGAAACTCGGAGCAACTGGGGACTGATTGCTTCAAACTTCAGATTGTAATTGACGTAAGAGTGCCTCAGTGAGTCAAACCATTGTGAAATTAACCCAAGACTATCTGTTATCCTGTCAAAACCATCATGAACTCCTTGATTAAATTCAAATTTCAAACACTTTCCCAGGTATCTTTTTCCTTCTCAAGTAGAGATACTTGGAATAACCTACAATTTCCCTCAATGTTACACTGGTCACTGCTGCAATACATGTCCTACATGCATCTTATGAGGCTTGGATTGAATTGGAAGTCAACAATGTGATGCTGAGTGAGGAGCCAATGGCTTTCAGCATTCATAGCCTATACCCTCACAAAGCTTTCACTCAAGCGGGATGATGGTGGGGCTGCAGCCTTTGAAACCATTAACCTGTCCCATATCATGTCCTGCAGAACCAGGAGGGCCTTCTTTCACCATCGGCAAAGCCATCTGGCTGCTCTGGGGCCTTGTTTTCAACAACTCGGTGCCAGTCCAGAATCCAAAGGGAACCACGAGCAAGATTATGGTGTCGGTTTGGGCCTTCTTCGCTGTGATCTTCTTGGCCAGTTACACAGCCAACCTTGCTGCATTTATGATCCAAGAGGAATATGTGGACCAAGTGTCAGGCCTCAGCGATAAGAAGGTAAGGTTCCAGCCACCTTCAACGCAGATGCACGCGAATAGTTGAGTGACCATTCCCTGTAAATTATTGATTTGACCTCAGAAAGCCAGCGTTTCCTTATTGGTTAGCAAACATGTGGACTGCGCACATGCATACTTTCTGATCCAGGAATTAAGATTTCTTTAGATTTCTTTGAAAGATCTGTAGTTAAATGGAGATTAGACTCACAGTGGTGTACACTAAGATTCGCACAAATAAACAGGTTTGTGAAAGAGCGATGAGATTTTCCTGCATTATTATTTGTACATGCTAAGTACTCTCACTACTTTATCAAAGGTGGCCTTGGTACATTGGCTTGGATTACTGGAAGCATCCTTTTCCAGGACAGGGTGGCTATGGCAGGATCTAAAGGGGCTTGCTGTGCTCAGGTTTGGGTCAGAGGCCAAGATTAGTAGCAGCAGTAAAGCCTACGGTTTCTATTTCTTCCCCTCTGCTTCAGTGTAATTGATTTCACCAGTGACATGGAGTTGGAGAGGAGCACAGGAGCAAATACTTCACAGGGCAACCTGAACTATCAGCGCTGTGCACATGCGTATAAAACGCTGAGTTATGAAAGAGACATCAAGGCTATTATTGTAACTGGTCTTGTAAGGATCGGAACCCCATGGGATTGGGTAAAATACCCGTTTAAGCCCAGACTCAGTTTTTCCCATCTTTGATTTTGACAAATGGATTTGGTTAAAGTTACTGCTATTCATTCTCAAGGTGTCAGTATCGTTGGCAAGGCTGGCCTTTTATTTTAGCATATCTTTCAATTCCCTGAGCAAGTAGCTGTGACCTTTTTCTGAAAACTTCTGCAGCTTCTAATGCTTTAGCCCCTGAATGATTGGATTCCAGTTTACAAAGTCTATGGGTTTGCATTTGTTTTTCAAATCACTCCATGGGCTCATCTCTTTTTACCTCTCCAGTCTCCTCTGACCATCCAGCCCTGCAAGACGTCTGACCTGCTCACCTTCCAACTGCTTGTACATTCCCTGTTCTTACTCAATCCACCATTGGTGGCTATTCCTTCAGCTGTCTGAACCCGAAACTGCGAAATTGCCTCCCCAAAACCCCTCTTCCTCTCTTTCCACTTTTTAGAGACTTCTGAAAACCTACCTTTTTGAACAAGCTTTTGGTGATTAGGTATGCTTGCCTTTATTGATCTGTGCATTAAGTACAGGAATTGGTAGGTCATGTTGCGGCTCTGTATTACATTGGTGAAGCCAATTTGGGAATACTGCGTTTAATTCTGCTACAGAAAATATGCTGCCAAACTTGACAGGGTACAGAAAAGATTTGCAAAGATGTTGTAGCTATAGGGAGAGGCTAGGATAGGATAGGTTGGAGCTCTTTTCCCTGGAACATCAGAGGGGTGACCTTATAGAGGTTTATAAAATCATGAGGGTCACGGATATAGTGAATAGACAAAGTCTTTCTCCCAGGGTGGGGGAGTGCAAAGCTAGAGGGTGAAAGGGGAAAGATTTAAAAGAGACCTAAGGGCCAACTTTTTCATGCAGAGGGTGGTGCGTGTATGGAATGAGCTGCCAGAGGAAGTGGTGGAGGCTAGTATAACATTTAAAAGGCATCTGGATAGGTATAGATGGATAAGGGCCAAATGCTGGCAAATGGGATTAGATTAATGTAAGATATCTACAAAATGGGACAAAATGGGCTGAAGGGTCTGTTTCTGTTCTGTTTAACTGCCTAACTCTAATAGGCCTAATATTTTAGCTGTGAGGTTCTATTAATTTTTTTTAAAAATGAGTTCACAGGATGGGAGACTCATTGGCTGGGGTGGCAGTTATTGTCCAACCTAAGTTGCCCGAGAGAAGTAGCTGGTGAGCTGCCTTCTTTAACTGCTTCAGTCCTTGGGCTGTAGGGACACTGTTAGGAAGGGAGTCCCAGGATTTGGATGCAAAATTAGTGAAATAACAGTGCTATACCGCCAGGTCAGGGTGGCATGTTGCTTGGAGGGGAATGATAGCTTTAATTGGGGATTGTGGTAAGGTGGATGCCATGTCACATATAATTGTCGAGTTTTGCTCTGGTAGGAATTTCATTATCACAATCCAGTTCACCCCTTTGACTGTTATTGTTATCCCACAGGCACATCCTAAGCTTTTGGACAATGCAATGCAGGAATGTTTCAATGCCTTCAAACTAATATGCTGCATGAAAATGGGAGGGTCAGGAAAGTTAGTGGGAACATAGCTTTGAACGTTTTGCAAGGTGCTATATAAATACACATTGTTGTTGTACTTGTGGCTAAGTGGCTTTCCAGGTCACTTCAGAAGGCAACTGTGTGAAACTGGAATCACATATTGGGCAGAGTGGGTACAGATGGCAGGTGAGGACATGAATGAATCAATGGGATTTTGTGACAATCTAACAGCCCCGTAATGACATTTACTGATACTGCTTCTTACTTAAAATGCTCTGGCGGATTATTAGTCCAATCCTCCGCATCACTTTTCAAATCATATGGCTTCACAAGAGTGCAACCTGTGTGCATGAGTGGGTTCCCCACGGATATATATCTGAATCTCAGCCAGAGTCAGTTTGCCTTTTCTTTCACTCCACAGTTTCAAAGACCAAATGATTTTTCTCCTCCTTTCCGGTTTGGGACTGTTCCCAATGGAAGCACCGAGAGAAACATCCGGAACAATTACTTTGAAATGCACAGCTATATGACTAAGTACAACCAGAAGTCGGTGCTGGATGCATTAATAAGCTTGAAGGCAGGGTAAGAATTCTGTGAAATTGCCTTCTTGTGGGGGCTAGTGCTAAGGTGGGTGCCATGTCATGAATGGTAGATTTAATTGGCCAAGTCTTGCTTCGGGAAGAAGTTCATTATCACATTATTATTCCTTCGTCTGTTGCTGTTATACTACACTATTTCCTAAGATAATGTTGAATTACTAGAGGTTTTGCCAGCCAGTTAGATTTTCTATTTATGTTTTGATCTGTTTGTGGTTAAAGTTTTCTCAATATCGTAGAATTAAAAATGTTATAATTGCACAGATTTTAATCTGGTTCACCTTTCCAGTCTCTAAAAGCTGCCTGACAGACAGCAGGAAGGTTTATCCTTGATACCAGAGAGACAGCTATAACGGACAAATTACTGTGTGCTTCTGGCCTCTGTTTCAGCGGTTCACAGGTTCAATCCCCACTCTAGAGACATGAACACATAACCTGAATGGCTCAACTCTAATTATAAAGCTTTGGCTGAAATTCTCGCAGGAAAGGAAATAGCTTCTCCCTATCGTTTATCGGTTTAAACACCTTATTAACTTCACCCCCTTCGAAATGCAGGCAGTGCTGGCCATGTTTGTGCAACTGTGGCTTGTAATTTAACACTTTAAGCTCCGGTAATCCTGAAAATAATTAGAAGGAAGGGAAATAACTGAAGTCTGTGATGTGCTAAATAGAAAAACATGATCATGAGCCTTGAATCTGAAGTTGAGTTTTAAAGAGTTGGTCTGGTGTGCTAACTTATGCAAAGCATATTTCTTTTTCTTCATTCAAGAGATGGGCACATTGCTGCACTTGAGGGAGGAAACTGCTTTGACCACACCTCTTCTTTGGCTGGGATAGATCTGGAAGATCAGGCACTGTCAAATCTTGATAAGAAATATCTTTTATCAAGATGTAGATTATCCCATCTTAATAGGTGTAAATTACATTAGCTCATCAGGTATTGCTACTGAGGCTATCAGAGGACCTCATATGTTGCTATGTGATGCTACTGTCCCTACCTCCAAGCCAAAAGTTCTCTTAGGATTATGGAATCCTGACAGTGTGGAAGCAGGCCATTCAGTCCATCAACCCTCCGATGAGCACCCAAACCAGACCCAACTCCCTACACTATCCCTGTGATCCTGCATTTCCCATGGCTAATCCATCCAGCCTGCACATCCCTGAACACTATGGGCAATTTAGCATGGTCAAACCACCTCACCTGTACATCTTTGGACTGTGAGAGGAAACCAGGGCAGCCGGAGGAAACCCACACAGACAGGGGGAGAATGTTCAAACTTAACACAGACAGTTGTCTGAGTGTGAAATCAAACCCAGATCCTTGGCACTGTGAGGCAGCAGCACTAACCATTGGGCCATCATACTGAACCTAACCTTATCCCCACCCATCTCAGCATGACATGATCTCATTGGGTGGAGCTTATTATAGTCTCCAACATTAATTCTTTGAGAACTATTGCTTGGTACAGCAGATGGCAGTGACAAAGCCAGTTTATTGGTTATTCCTAATTACTCTTAGGTTTGGTGGGATAACTGAGTGGTTCGCTAGGCCATTTCAAAGGTATAGTTAGTTTATACAGATAGTTTACTTAAGGGAATTGTGAAACATCTGGATTTGTACAATAGTTTCATGGTCACCATTACTAATAATGGCTTTTATCCAGATTGATTTAATTGAATTTAAACTCCATAACTGGTATAATGGGGTGGGGGGTTGAATTCCTATCTCCAAATTATTAGTCCAGGATTATTTATTACTAGAGCAGTAACATGGCTATTATGTCTCCTTAGCTAGTGTGAGGTGAGTCTCTGTCCACACATGTGCTGTATTAGAGGTTGACTCAGTGAAAAACACTTTAGCCTTTTCAGAAGGCTCACAGTTCATGCCTCACTTTCAGACTTGAACCCACAGCCAAAGCTGTTATATTTCATGTCTTTAAGGCAAAGATAGACAGATGTTTGAACAGTAACAAAGTTAATGGTTATGGTGAGTGGAGCAGGTAAGTGGAGCTGAGTTCACAAAGGAGCCATGGTCTTATTGAATGGTGGAGCAGGCTCAATGGGCCAAATGGCCTATTCCTGCTCCTATTCTTATGTTCTATTAAAAGAAGATGGACTCTCGCCACATCCTTGTATATTGGTGCACTTACAGGAGTCACCTCCAACTGTTTGCAGGCTCATGTCCTGTGGGACACTATAATAAGTTCCACCCAATGTGATCACGTCATGTTGGGATGGGTGGGGTTAAGGTTAAGTTCTTGTAAGACTATCTGAACCTCCTCATAGACATTGCCAAAGGAATTGATGGCAAAATTGCAATGAAAACACTTTATTCATAGTCAGAAATGATATGTTCATAAGTCAACATATGAAGAAAAGTGTTTTGTTTTGGTTCTCTTTCTTTATATGAAGTATCTGACCTTAGGAACACCCAGGGATCTCCTTGTGGGACCCCATTTTGATCATCTCTGATTGAGGCTACCTGGCTATTGTTTGGTTCAGACATTGCATTAGCTTCCACTCCTTTCTGCAGATTTATGCTTACGAGGCATCAGAGGAACTCTCCTTGTGCTTTGATCAACAGATTTCCCCCTCCACAAACACTGCCAGAAAGCAGTGATTCATGGGATGGTGATGGGTGAAAATGGGGCCTTGATAATAAAAATAACTCACTTCCTGGAGACTCTGTCACCTCTCTGAAGGGGAGCTCCTGTAGAAATGGCAACATTTCTTTCTTCGTGTTGTTCATTCTCACCAGAAACTGGAACTCTGATCCATGTTTCCCCTCCCCCGCAGGAAGCTGGATGCTTTTATCTATGATGCGGCTGTGCTGAATTACATGGCGGGGAGAGATGAAGGCTGCAAGCTTGTGACGATCGGCAGTGGCAAGGTATTCGCAACCACTGGCTACGGCATCGCCATCCAGAAAAGCAGTGGCTGGAAACGTCCAGTAGACCTTGCCATCCTGCAGTTATTTGGTGACGGTAAGAGAGAATTCAATCATTCGACATCCGTGTAATCACCAGGCTAAGGATCTGAAGTGTGCAGAATCAAATCGAGCAAGGCAGCAGTCTAGTTGATGAGGGGAATGGGAGGTTGAGCAGAACCCAATTACATCAAAGACCTTTCATTATGGAACCTTGACTTCAATCTGTATTAACATCCTGATGGCAGGACCTCTGTGTTTTCTCAATTAATATGCGTAAACTCATTTTAATGGGCGTGCTAAATGTGGTAACACCATTGACATCTGTAATGAATGTGATAACACGGTGAAATCAATGATGAATGTCTTAATGCTTGTGTGATATCAGTAATTAAGTCAGAAGTCACACAACATCAGGTTATAGCCTATCAGATTTATTTGAAATCACAAGCTTTCAGAGCGCTCCACCTTTGTCAGGAGAAGTCACTTCACTTGACGAAGGGGCAGTGCTCTGAAGGCTTGTGATTTCAAATAAATCGGATAGACTAGAACCTGATGATTCGTATGATTTCTGATTTTGCCCACCACAGTCCAACACTGGCACCTCCACATCAGTAATTAAGGTGCTAATGTGAGATATCAGTGTTGCGAGTTCACACAGTGTGATACCAGTGAAGAATGTATCATCACCATGTGATAATGTTGTGTGGTGCCAATAGAGAATGTTGTGATATCAGTAATGTGAGATAACAACAATGAACCTGTTAATGCTGTGCAATGTATTTGTATTAATGTTCTGAGAGCAATACTGAATTTACCAATACTGTGATGTCGGGAGTCAATGTATTACTGGAATGATATTAATGATAAATACGTTAGCCATGTTAGATATCAGTAATGAAAGTGCTAAAACTGCATGACATTATAAATCAAAATGTTCATGCTGGTTAACATTACAAGTGAGTTTGTTATTGCTGTTCAGTACCAGGAGCTAAAACCATGTGACACTAATAATGGAAGTAGTGTAGCATCTCTAAAGAAAGTTTTGAAATGGACCTGAATTTGCAGAGGAACAGAAACAGTCTCCAACTTAGCCAAAATGGCACTGCAGCCCTGATTCTGGATGTCCTTCTCCCAATTCTGACACCCACCATCATTGTCGGGGATTATGTCCAAAGATATGCAGATTAGGTGGATTGGCCATGCTAAATTGTCCCATAGTGTCTGGGGATGTGCAGGCCAGGTAGGTTATTCATGGGAAATTAAGGGTTACAGGGATTGAGAGGTGGGCTGGGTCTGAGTGGGATACTTTTTGGAAGGTCAGTGTGAACTTGATGGGTTGACTGATGAGGGGAATGGGAGGTTGAGCAGAACCCAATTACATCAAAGACCTTTCATTATGGAACCTTGACTTCAATCTGTATTAACATCCTGATGGCAGGACTACACTGTAGGGATTCAATGATTCGATGAGGGGTGTTTAGAGGGAGGTAGGGCAGGTTATGGTTTGCACATCCATGATTCACCCATCTATCTGAACATCTAAGAGTGTAAATGTCTTCAAACAGGCCCCATGTTTTTTGTTATTGGAAACAGGAAATGCTGAAAATCAGAGCAGGTCAAGCAGTATCCGTGGAGAACTTTATAAAATCATGAGGGGCATGGATAAGAAAAATAGACAAAGTCGTTTCCCAAGGCGGGGGAGTCCAGATCTAGGGTGAGAGGGGAAAAATTTTAATGTGTCCCAAGGGGCAATTTTCTTCACTCAGAGGATGATGTGTGTATGGAATAGGCTGTCAGAGGAAGTGGTGGAGGCTGCTACAAATAAAACATTTAAAAGGCATCTGAATGGATTTATGAATAAAAAGGGTTTAGAGGGATGTAGGCCAAATGCTGGCATATGGGACTAGATTAGGTTCGGTGTGGGCAAGTTGGACTGAAAGATCTGTTTCCAAGCTGTACATCTCTATGACTCTATGAGAAAGAGCAAGCTACCATTTGAAGTCTAGATGACTCTTTATCAGCTCTGATGAAGCTTTTTGCTATTGGATTGACCAATATATGATGGTTGCATTTTGGAGCTTTGAAGGAAAAGATCTTAAGCTGCTGAAATTATTGAGAGATCGAGGTTACCATTTTGGATCATTCCTTCAGGAGAGATAAAGTGCCCTTTGGGATTGGTAAGAGTAGACATGAATGTGTATAAATGGTGGGTAGGATATTTGGTACCATCAAGAATTTCACAAGCTTGCAGAAAGTGATTATAGTGCATGAAGAATCCCTAGGGTATGGAAGCAGTCCATTTGTTCTATTGAATCCATGCCAACTCTCTGAAGAGCATCCCACCAAGATCCAACCCCCTACCCTATTCATGTAACCCGCAATCCCCATGGCTAATCTATCCAGACTGCACAGCCCTGGACACTGTTGCATGGGCATCCACCTAACCTGCTCATTTTCAGGCTATGGGAGAAAAGTGGAGGAAACCCATGCAGACACAGAGAGAATGTGCAAACTCCACACAGAAAGTTGCTTGAGGCTGGAATCAAACCCAGATCCCTGGTGCTGTGAGGCAGCAGTGCTAACCACTGAGCCACTGTACCACCCCACTTTTGTTTTGCCTTGGCTGATTAAGGCAAGTGTCCCATATGACTTTTTAACCACTTTATCCATCTATCCTGATACTTAAGGGACTGGTGGATGGAGGCACCAAAGTCCTGCTGATCCTCAGTGCTTCCCAGGTTCCCACCATTTGTTTACTTTCAAATTATAAGGGAGTTTGTGTCTTGAAGATGGATAATCAGCATTTCAACCTGGATACAAGGCCCCTGTGATGCACATTATCATGGTGGTGGGTTTTGAGAGGTGAAGATACTGGCATAGGCAGTCTGCCAAGATCCAGGTGACAGTCCGTATCTAAACACTAACAGTGTCAATGGCTGACTGTTTAGAAATATTGATGGGAGTTCATGCTTGGATAAACAAAACCCAAAATTCATGAGAACTTAAAATGAAGCTGGAACATGTGCCTAGTTTCCCCTAGACAGAGAATCATCAGAAAAAATCCCTTACCATTAAAGACAGATCTGACATTAAAAGTTACTAAGGCTGGGAAATGAAAAAAAAATGGAAGTCAACCCTTAGGAGCTAGGAATCAATTTGAACAAGGTCTGAGAAAATCGAATGACTACACAATGGACAGTGTAAGGTTAACCTCTGAGGTTTTTTCTATATATATATATATATATATATCGTTGCGTTAATAGTAAAAGAGAAAGGTTCTGTTCTGTAATTTAAAGTCTAAGTTACTTCCAATAAAAGCATTTAGATAATAACACTTTTAACATAAAAATAAAGAGCTGCAGATGCTAGAAATCTGAAACAGAATCAGAACGTGCTGGAGAAACTCAGCAGAGTTTCAGCATCTGTGAAGAGAAAAACAGTTAACGTTCCAAGTCCGGTGACTTTTTGTCACTATATTCATGACAGGAAATGTTTTAAAATATGAATGTTTCTTGTATGGCTTATCAACTTGAAGTTTAAACTTCTCCTCAGAAATGATCAGTCTCTATGGGGATTGTACCAAACTGGGGACTCTTGTGGGATTTCAAATTCACAGGATCAGATAAGTGTGTTGGATTTAGCCAGACTTCAAGGAGCAAGATTTCACCTTTCGTTGTATTTATTGTCATTGGCAGCAGCAATCGCTCACTGACATGTATGATTGTTCACCTTGGAATTTGTGTCTTGCTGTTCAGTGATTCAGTGGGGTGTTGTGTAACTGATGATCCTAATCCTAGAGCTGCATCTCCAACCACACATTGACAGTTATTTCCTGCAGGTGGAATTGGTGCATGGCTTTGAGATCATTGGCATTCCTTTCTCTGGTTCATTTTCAGTATTTCAGTATTTATTATAAAGTTAAAATGGCTATACCCATGGCTGAAGCATTCTGTGTGTGAGAGGGAGGACTTATGTTTGAGTGCCTTGCAGCAGTTAATTAAGGTTAATGTGAAGATAACAGCAGAAGAGTTGAAAATTGACTTCAAAGTAGGCAGTCAGAGTTAGAAACGGATGTGATATTGGCTCAATATTAGAACCTTGAAGAAGAGAGGTAATCTAGATAAAACACAGGTTGAGTTAGCTAGGATTCAGTTGAGAATTAAACCACTTATGAAGTTATGAGTTAGGAACAGTAATAAACCACTTGAGTCAGCTCCATCACTCAAGATCCTCAGACAGCACCTTCCAAACCCACAACCACTTCCAACTGGAAGGACAATGGCAGCACATACATGGAAACACCTCCACCTTCAAGTCCCCCCCCAAGTCACACACCATCCTAACTTGGAAATATATTGCCGTTCTTTCACCGTTGCTGCATCAAAATCCTGGAATTCCCTCCCTAAGGGCATTGTGAATCAACCCACAGCAAGTGGACAGCAGCGGTTCAAGAAGGCAGCTCACCCCCACCTTCTCAAGGGGCAACCAGAGAAGGGCAATAAATGCTGGGTCCAGCCAGCAATACCAACAAATGAGTACATTTAAAGAAAAGATCATGGCTGGTCTGATTACTTCACATTACTGCTTATCTTCAAAAAAACTTTCACTCCTTTCTCAAAAATCTACCTACCTCTGCCTTAAAAATATCCCAAGTCTCCACTTTCACTCTCTTGGGGGAAGAGTATTCCGTAGTTAATTCTTATTCATGTTTTCAGTGGGCAACCCACTATTTTGCAACAATGACACTGAATTTCATGTTCTCCTACAAGAGGTATCATCCTCTCCACATCTACCAACTCAAGACCCCTCACAACCTTATATAATTCAATTAAGTTGCTCCTCACACTTCTTAACTCCAAAGGATGCAAGCCTATCCTGCACAATCTCACCTCATAATACAAGCTGTCCATTCCAGGTATGAGTCTAGTAAAGCAATTCTGAACTGTTTCAAACACATTTACCTCCTTCCTTAAATAAGGAGTCCAACAGTGTGTACAATACTCTAGATGTGGTTTCACCAGTATCCTGTATAACTGTAGCCTCGCCTCCATATTTTTGTATTCAATTTCTCTTTCAAAAAAATCATTCTATTAGCTTTCCTAGTTACTTGTTGAACCTGCATATCAATCTTTTCAATTCATCTTCTTTGACATCCAGATCCACCTGCTACTCAGGTACAGAACCTGCCACAAATTTGAAATGTAATAAAAATTCAAACCTAAGCTCTGTGATATCAGAACATCATAGGGGTTACTGATGTGCAGAAATGGAATTTGTTGAGCCACATAAATGCTGTGGCAAAATAACAGCTCAGAGGCTAGAAATTCTGGGCAAGTAACTCATCTCCCATCTACCCAAAGTCTGGCAACTCACTACAGAGTCCAAGTCAGGAGTGTGATAGTATACTCTCCACATTCCTAAATATGGCTCCAACAAGAAGCTCAACACCATTCATGATAAAGCAGCTCGTCTGATTATCACCTCAAGTGCCACCTTCAACAAAGAGGCCATGCAGCCCATCAAGTCTGCACTGACTTTCCAAAGGGCGTCCCATTCAGGCCAAGCCCCACCCTATCCCCACATTTCTCATGGCTAATCCCCCTAACCTGCACATCCCAGGACACTACAGGGAGAGTTAACATTGCCAATCCTCCTTTCCTGCACATCCCAGGATTCTATGGAACAATTTAGCATGGCCAATCCACCGAATTTTTGGATTGTGGAAGTAAACCAGAGCACCCAAAGGTAACTTACACAGACACGGGGCGAACATGCAACCTCCACATAGTAACCCCCAAATCTGTATCCCTGACCCTGTGAGGTAGGGTGCTAACCACTAAGTTGGCCACATCCTGCAGCAAGCTACCTGCCACCACGTCAGCACAACCGCAGATTGACATGAGATGAAAAGGGCATCTGGCCAGTAAGGATGAATAAGGCCAACAGAGCAGCTGGAATACCTACCAAAATACTGAAATATGGTGAAGAAGCACTCTTGGCACGATTACATGATATATTCTTCCTTATCAGAAAGGAGGAGATCGTACCAGCGAATGTCTTAGACTCTGCAATTATAGCCACTTTCAAAGAGAGGAGATAAGACTCAATGCAGTAGTGACACAGGTGTCTGCCTGCTGTCCAAGACAAGGAAGGTCATTGCAAAAATCATCTTCCCAGAAACTTAAAAGTTTCTTGGAGTCACAATGCAGATTCAGTCCATCAAGGGTCTCAGTGGACATGAGCTTCATTGCAAGACATGCTCAAGAAAAGTAGCCTTTAAACCTGATTTTCTTCAACTTTACAAAGATCTTTGACTTTGTTAACCAGGAAGGAATAGGGACATTCTCCTCATATTTTGTTGTGCACTGAAATTCACCAGCATCCTCTACCTTGCATACAAACTGTGACCCACAGTGATGGATCTACCATTGACTCAATGCATGTGCAATGAGCAGATGATGCTTGTATGTGAGAAATCTCTAAGGCAGAGTGTTAAGCCATCTTCGACACATTTGCAGAGGCATATGAGAAAAAGGACCACAGGGTCAACACCCAGAAATGAAAGACCTTCTATCAGTCCACTCCTGCCTTGTCCCTTGTCCCCTGGCTATCAAGACCTACGACAGGCCACCGGACAATGCAGATCAATTCCTATACCCTGGGGGCCTCCTCTTAATGAGGACAAACATTGATGATGACATTCATTATTGTCTCCAGAATGTCATAGGCCATCTGAGAAGCAGAGCATTTGATGACAAAGATCAACAGTGCAACCTGTCCATCTGAAAACATCTAAATCACGGACAATGTACAACAGTCACCTGAAATCCTGAGAGATGTACTACTAGCACTGTCTCCTTAAAGCTGCAAAGATGCTCCAATGTTAGTATCCTCTCTCAGGCAAGCATCCGACACTGAGACACTGATTTTGGTCAATATGGCCCACACAGCTTCTGACCTCTTTACAGCTTCAGTTCAAAAATGGACAGCAGCTGAATTCCAGATGTGAGATAACAGTGACTACCTTTGAGGCTGCATTGTGGTGTCAAGCCACAGCACCAAAACTGGAGCCAATGGGAATCGGGGAAAAATCTCTCCTCGTTGGAGTCGTACTTGGCATATAGGAAGATGGTTGTTGTTGTTGGAGATCAATCATCTCAGCTCTCGGACATCTATTCAGGACTTGCTCAGGGTAGTGTCCTGGGCCCAACCATCTCCAACTGCTTCATTTATGACCTTGCCTCTGTTATAGTGTCAGAATTGGAGATGTTTACCATGATTGCCCAATATTCAACACCATTTGCTTCTCCTCAGCAACTGAGGCAGTCCATGTTAAAATGCAACAAGACCCTTGCACAATATCCAGTTTTGGGCTGACAAGCGGTAAGTAAACATTTTGCAATTGCCAGGCAATGACCTTCTCCAATAAGAGAGAAACTAACCAGCACCCCTGAATATTCAATAGCATAACTATTACTGAATCTCACACTATCAACACCCTGGGGATTATCATTGAGCAGAAAATGTACTTGACTCACCGGATAAACATAATAGGTACAAGAGTAAGTCAGATGCCAGGATTGCTACAGCGAATAACTCAACTCCTGACTCCTCATAGCCTGTCCACCATCTACAAGGCACAAGTCAGGAGTATAATGGAATACTCCCCACTTGCCTGCATGATTGCAGCTCCAAAAACGCTGAAGAGGCTTGACACCATCCAGGAGTGAGTAGCCCACTTGATTGGCAACAACTCCATAAATGTTCAGTCATTCAACTACAGATGCTCAGTAGCATCAGTGTTTATTATCTACAACACGCATGGTAGAAATGTATCCAAGATCATCATTTGGTACCTTCCCAACACAACCATCTGTAAGGCCAAGGCCAGCAGGTATATGGGAATGCTATTACTTTCAAACCACTCACCTCCTGACTTGGAAATATATTGCTGTTTCTTCACTATCGAAATCCTTCCCTAAGGGCATTGATTTGATTAGATTCCACTACAGTGTGGAATCAGGCCCTTCATCCCAACAAGTCCAAACCAACCCTCCGAACAATAACCTATCCAGATGCATTTCCCTCTGACTAATGCTCCTAACACTATGGGAAATTTAGCATGGTCAATTCACTTGATCTGCACATCTTGGACTGTGGGAGGAAAGCAGAGCACCTGGAGGAAACTCACGCAGACACGGGGAGAATGTGCAAACTCCACATAGACAGTCACCCGAGATTAGAATCAAACCTGGGTCCCTGGCACTGTGAGGCAGCAGTGCTCACCACTGAGCCACTGTGCCACCGTCATGTGGGTCTACCTACTACACATGGACTGCAGTGATTCAAGAAGGCAGCTCTCCTCCACCTTCTGAAAGGCAACTAGGGATGGGTAATAAATCCTGACCCAACTAGCAGCACCCATGTCCAATGAATATGTTGTGTTCAACCATATTGTTTCCATACTGACTCTCAAAACAGGTTCTCCACTCTGAAGTCTGTATGGCAAGTGGCTAGCAGGAGGATCAAGGAAATGCTTTAATGAGGTCCTGAAAAAAATGCAACATTCCCATTGACTCCTAGGAATCTCTGCCCGAGACTACACAAACTGAGGAAGAAGCATTGGTTGAAGGTAACAAACATCTCTGTTTAATAGCATCTCTGACAGGCACAGGCTGTGTCCAAGTTCCAAAAGAAGAAGGAGCATGTTTGAAAATCAGAGCTTCCCACCCACTCACCTCTTTAGAGCCCATCTGCTCCACCTGTAGCAGCATTTGTAGGTCCAACATTGTATTCCTCAGGACTCACAACTCTGGAGTGGGAGAAAGTCAACCTCAGTCTTGATGAAGGGCTTTTGCCTGAAACGTCGATTTTGCTGCACCTTGGATGCTGCCTGAACTGCTGTGCTCTTCCAGCACCACTAATCCAGAACAGTCTTGAGAGACTGCCCAAGTTGAAGACTGTGGGATATCAGTGAAGTGTTACACTCTCAAAACCGTACTCTGCTGGATTGATATCTTCAGTAATGAATGTTTAGCAGTGTAAAAGCTCTAATCGACATATTAGCACTGTGATATCAGTGATACAGGTGTTAAAGTTCTGTGATATTAGAATTGGAAATGTTAGGTTTGTCTTAAATCAGTAATTAATATGTTAATGTTGTGGAATGTGAATAATGGATGCGATAGCGTTATGTGCTTCACTAATACATGTGTTAAAGCTTTGTAATATCAACATGAATGTATGAAGTTTCCATGACAACTGAAATGAATTGATCTAAGCTCTCCAGTCCTGCTACATCCAATCATGTATGGTAATAGACAATTAAACAACCTTACAGAAGTTTATAAAATATTGAGGGGTATCAATAGGATTAATAATAAGTGTCTTTGTCCTAGGATGGGGAATTTCAAGACTATGGAGCATATTTTTAAGGTGAGAGGTGAGAGATTTAATAAAGATATAAGAGACAATTTCTACACATGTGGAATGAACTTCCTGAGGAAGTGGTGGATGCGGGCACAGTTACAATGTTTAAAAGACACTTAGTAAGTACCTGGACAGGGAAGGTTTGGATGGATATGGGCCAGGAGCAGGCAGGTGTGACAAGTCTAGTTTGGGATTATGGTTGGCATGGACTGGTTGGACCAAAATATCTGTTTCCATGCTGTATGACTCTATAACTAACCAAAGGAGCAGGAGGATCCACAAATATTTTCAACTTCAATGTAGGGGATGCCCAGCACATCAATGCAAAGCATTGCATTCATCTTCAGCCAGAAATGCTGAGTGAATGATCTGTCTTAATCTTCTTCTGAGGTCAGTCTTCAGTATATTTGGTTCACACCATGTGATATCAAGAAATGGCTGAAGGTATTGAATACTGCAATGGTTATGGACAATGACAACAAATTGTTGATATATTCCAGAACTAGCTGTGCCCTAGCCAAGCTGTTCCAGTACAGCTAAAGCACTGGCATCTACCCAGTATTATGGAAAATTGTCCAGGCCATTCTTGCCTTCAAGATTCAACCCAATCAATTACCACACCACCAGCCTCCTCTCAATCCTCAACAAACTGATGGAAAGGGCCTTTAATAATTCCATCAACAGCAATAACCTGCTCTCTGCTGCTCAGTTATGTGGTTCTGAGGAAAAGAAAGTTCATTAATGAGGATAGATTATAGATAGGTTCTGCGATATGGTCTCACCAATGTCCAGTATAAGTGAAGCATAACATCTTTACTTTCTGTTCAATTCCTTTCATTCCAAAGAATAGCATTCCATTAGGCTTTTGTGATAACGTACTGTACCTGCATAATAACGTTTTGTGACTCATGCATTGGAACACCTGGATCCTATGAATACCATTAGTGAATGTATTACTATCATATTATCAGAGATGACTGTGTAATGCTCTGTGGAAATACTATGTAATGTGTTAATGTCTAATATCAATAGTATGCATGTTAAAATCTCGCCTTCAGTAATGATTGTTAATCCTATGTGATATCGTTAACCAGAATAGTAACACTGCACAATATCACAGAATTGTCACTTTGCAAATGGAGGCCATTTGGCCCATCATATCCACACATGTTGTCTGAGGATTTTGACTTGGTGCATTCTCCTGCCTTTTCCCCATATCCCTAAACATTGCTTCAAATTAAATAATCCTCCAATGCCCACTTGAATGCCACAATTTAACCTGCCTCTGCCACACTTACAGTCAGTGCACTTCAAACTCAAACCACTGACTGTGTGAAAAAGTTTCTCTCTCAAGGTGAGAAGTGGAAGGTTTAAGGGGGATACATGCGGCAAGCACTTCACACAGAGAGTGGTAGGCATCTGGAATGCGTTGCCAGCAGAGGTGGTAGAGGCAGGCACGGTGGATTCATTTAAGATGCTTTTGGACAGATGCATGAGTAGGTGGGGAGCAGAGGGATACAGGCGCTTAGGAATTGACCGACAGGTTTAGACAGTACATTTGGATCGGCTTAGGCTTGGAGGGCTGAAGGGCTGTAAGTTTTCTTTGTTCTTTGTTCTTCTTTGTTCAAAACTATGGGCACTGCTTCTGATCCATTTCCAAAAGGGATCAGTTGCTCCTTAGCTATTCTAAGTCCTGCGTGATTTGGAAAATTTCCACCAATTCTCCTCTGAGCTTTCTCCGCTTCAGGGAAAACAATCTCAACTTTTCCAATCTACACTCATAGCTGACATTTCTCATTGTGGGAACCATTTGCATAACTGCCGTATAAAACAAGCAATGATGTCACTAGTGATAATGTCACTAAGCTAGAAATACAGAACTCCAAGGTGATGTTCTGAGGACATGAGTTCAAGACTCACCATAGAAGATCATAAAACTTGAATTCAGTAAATATCTGGAGTAAAAAGCCATTCCAATAGTAACCACACGCCACTGCTGGTTTTCATAAAGTCCAATCTAGTTCACTGCTATCTTTTGGGAAGGGCTTTACCTGGTCTGATGTACATGAGACTTCAGAACCGCAAAATATTTTTGCCTCTTAGCTGTCCTCTGGGTAATTAGAATTTGGCAATACATGGTGGCCTAGCTGATGATATCCACATCCCATGAATGAAGAAGACAATGATTATCATCTCACACTTCTCCTCATTGAACTTCAGCTGACCATTCCACCATTTGTTATTATCCTTTTTGATGTTCTACACTGTCCTTCTCAGCTTGCCATCTTCCCAAGGTATGTGCCTTCCATATACTTTGAAATTGTCCTGCTCACCAAGTTCTAGAACATTTACATTTTTATCAGGAAATGCAAGAGTCCTAATACCAATCCAAGGGCTCCGCCACTTCCTCCAGCCTGAAAAATACCCATTAAACATTGCTTTCTTTCCCATCTCTCATCCAATTTACATCATTAATAAATGTGCAAAAGCTGTCTGACATCAATAATTAATTTGTTAACACTATATGATTATCAGTAATGGATGTCATAGTATTGTGTTAGTGGTCCGTCCACTCAGTTGGCTGGATGGTTGAATTGCAACAGGGTGACACCAACGGCATGGGTTCAAATCTAGCACCAGCTGAAGTTACCATGAAGATTCTGCTTTCTGAGCCTCTCTCTCCCCTGAGAGTGTGGCGCTCCTCACATTAAAACCCTTTAATGTGATGGTTGTGCTATGGTAACTTTATCAGTGTTGTGTGTTAACACATCTGCAACTGTTAAGGACCTCCTTCTGGTCTACCTGCTATCGGATATTGTTAAACTTGAAAGGACGCAGAAAAGATTTACAAGAATGTTGCTGAGATAGGAGAGTTTGAGCTATTGAGGGAGGCTGAATAGTCTGGGACTATTTTCCCTGGAGCATCTGAGGCTGAGGGATGACTTTATAGAAGCTTATAAAATCATGAAGGACACGGATAAGGTAAATAGCGAAGGCAACTTTTGAAAATGTGTGTAATATGGGCAGTGAAGATGCTTAAAGCTCTGTGATGACAGCAATAACTATATAAAGTTTGTGAAACAGTAACAAACGTTTTGACGATGTCTACTGTAGGTAGACTTTGAATATGGTGGCATGGTGGTTCAGTGGTTAGCACTGCTGCCTCACAGCACCAGGGACCTGGGCTCAATTTCACCCTCAGGCAACTGTCTGTGTGGAGTTTGGACATTCTCCCTGTGTCTGTGTGTGTTTCCTCTGGGTACTCCGGTTTCCACCCACAGTTCAAAGATGTGCAGGTTAGGTAGATTGGTTGTGCTAAATTGCTCTATAGTGTTCAGGGACATGTAGGTTAGGTGAATTAACCATGGAAATGCAGGGTCATAGGGTTAGGATAGGGTGGTAGGTCTAGGGATACTCTTCAGATGGTCAGGGTGGACTCAATGGACCGAATGACCTGCTTCCACTCCGTAAGGATTCTATGATCAGTAATAATATTTTGCTTATATCACAAAAGGTTAATATGTGCTATCAGTACATCATTACCATTGTGTGACTTGTGTAAAGAGTGAGCTTAATTTGTGATATCAGTCATGAACTGTCAACGGAGTGGTATGTCAATAACCAAATATTACTGCTTTGTGATGACAGCAATGAATGCATTCTCATTGTATGATATCAGTGTTGAACACATCAGAATTGTGTTGTCAGTGATGAAGTATTTGTCCTGTTTGATATTAGTCATTAAATATTATTGGTGTGACATTAATAATGAGGCATCAACACTGCATGGCATTGGCAATGGATGGATTGACGCTGTGACATACAACTATACAAATTAGGAGCTGAAGCAGGCTATTCAATACCTTTGAGTCTGCCTCACCACATTAATGAATGCAATAGTGCTGTTTGGTTTCAATAAGAAATATTTTAAACCTGTGCAATATCAACAGTGATAATATTACAGCTGTGTAATATCAGAAAAGAATGTGTAATATCAGTGATAGCTAAACTAACACCATGGGGAAACAACACCGTGAGATAAGAGTAATGAATCAGCTAATGTGTGATATTACTCACACACTAATACACTGAAATGACGTGATAACAGTAACCACTATGTTTAACACCCAGATACCAATAATACTGATCCAAAAAGTAAACGAGATATCAGTAACGAATGTGTTAACATTATGTAAGACCAGTTATGATTGTGCTTATGCTCTGTGAGGACGTTAATGGTTATATAAATGCTAGGTGATAACATTAATAAATATTTAACATGAGATGATATCCGTTCTGGATGTGTCAACACTGATTGATGTCAGTAATGAATGTAACAACACTGTTTTACATCAGCAACTAATATTTTGTATGATTGGGAATATGTATTCAAAGCGTGTGATGTCAGTAATTATTGTGTTAATTCTCTGTTCTCTCGTCTCAGCAATAAATGTGTTTTTTGTAATAAGCATTGTTGAAGATGTGTAATATCTAATAAACATTATCTAACGCCCTGTTTGAATATGTTAGAGATGTGTGATATCTGGAAGGATTATGCAAAAACTGATATCAGCCAAAAAACATCAGATTGTGATATCAGTCATACAGTCAGCTCAGTGATTAGCACTGTTTCCTCACAGTGCCAGGGACCTGGGTTCGATTCCAGCCTTGGGCAACTGTCTGTGTGGAGTTTGCACACTCTCCATGCGTCTGCTTGGATTTCCTCTAGATGCTCTGGTTCCCTCCCACAGTTCAAAGATGTGCAGATCAGGCGAATTGGCCATGTGAAATTGCCCAGGGTCTTAGGTGCATTAATCAGAGGAAAATGGGTCTAGGTGGGTTGGTGTGGACCTGATGGGCCAAAGGGCCTGTTTCCACACTGTACAGAACATAATCTAGTCATAGGCTATTCACCTTCTTCATGAATCTTGTGATTTTATAAATCTCAATCTCAGCCTCTGGCGCTCCAAGGAAATCAGCCCCAGCCTATTCAGCCTTTCCCTGTGCTGTACAATTCTAGTCACAGACCCTTTGGTCCAACTCATTTGTGCTGACCAGATATCCCAAATTAATCTAGTCCCATTTGGCCCATATTCCTCTAAACCCTCCCTATTCAAATACTCATCCAGATGCCTTTTAAATCTTGTACCAATCTAGTTTGATCCATCCACGTGCCACCCTCCATGTGAAAAAGTTGCCCCATAGGTCCCTTTTAAATCTTTCTCCTCTCACCTTAAACCTATGCCCTCTAGTTTTGGGTTTCCATACCTAGGGAAAAAGACCTTGGCTATTCACCCTATTCATGTACCTCATGATTTTATAAACCTCAGCCTCAGCCTCTGGTGCTCCAGGGAAAGCAGTTCCAGCCTGTTCAACCTTTCTCTATTGCTCAAACCCTCCAACCCTGGCAACCTCCTTGTAAATCTTTTCTGAAAACTTTCAAGTTTCACAACATCCTTCCTAAAGCACGGGAATGAGAATTACACACAGTTTGCCAAAAGTGGCCTAACTAATGTCCTGTACAGCCTCAACATAACCTCCCAACTCCTATACTCAATGCACTGACCAATAAAGACAAGCATATCAAACACCTTCTTCACTGTCCTGTCTACGTGCAACTCCACTTTCAAGTAGTCATTAGTGAGTTAACGTTGTATGAGATCAGTAATGAAAATGTTCACATTTTCAAATCAGTAGTAAGCTGGTAATGCTATAATACCAATAAGAAACATATTAACATTGTGATATCAGTAAGGATGGTATTAAGTAGTGTGATATTAGTAATGAATGTATCAGTAATGCCGTGTCAACATTTTCTGGCATCAATAAAGAATGGGTGAATGTGGTTTGATATCAGTAATCAAGATATTAACAGTGTGTCATATCCGACATGAGGTGTTAACATTGTGTGATTTCCATATTAATCTATTACCAGTGTATTTCCAGTGATATCAGTCAGGGATATGTTCAGAGATCGTGATCTCTGTCAGCAGTGCTCATGTTGTGTGCAATGTCAGTATGAAATGTGATATCAGTAATGAAGTGTTGGTGCTGTGTAATATTCATAATGCAAACCTTAATATTGTGATATCAAGAGTGAATATGTTAACACTCTTGATGTCAGTAATAAATGTGTAAAACTGTGATATCACTAATGAATATACTTGCGCTTTGCGATGTAAGTACTGTTCTTGTTAACACTGTAATGTTTACATGAATTATAGACTAGACAAAAGCCCCTCAAAGTATGTTAAGAAAATAGACTGGACTGTAAGTTTTCATATCTTAAGGTGTAAGGCTTTGCATTCTGGATGCAATTTGATTAGTTACTGTTAGGTGAATTGGCCATGCTAAATTGCCCGTAGTGTTAGGTAAGGGGTAAATGTAGGGGTATGGGTGGGTTGCGCTTCAGCGGGTCAGTGTGGACTTGTTGGGCCGAAGGGCCTGTTTCCACACTGTAAGTAATCTAATCTAATCTGATTGGTCAAGTGACTCAGCTTTAAGCAAAACACACCTTATTTTTACACCACAGTTAAAATACAGACAAAATATAAGAAAAAAGAATTGCCTTAACTATAACTCTATCAAAATCCATAACAAAATAATGTATTTATTACTATTAATTAACAGTTCCAATAAAATAACTACCCATGAACACACACTTGGCAAAGGCAAATTCAGTAAAATAGATTGTCTCACATACAATTCCAGCAGCAGGGAGAATAGTCACCTCCAATGCTGTTTCACTCAAGTGTAAGTCCACAATAACCTGAGTTGGCACGGGCACAAACTCTGATATTTGGACCTTCGTTACACATTCAAAAATCAAGATAAGGCAAGGATTCCCTGATAGAGTAGTGGAAGATAACATCTCAATAAATGGTTGAAATGGAGGGTGAATGTAGAATCATTTTAAGTATTGAATTCAGATGAAGCAAATTACCTTCATTGTAGGAACAAAAGATGATCATTCTCCCTCTCTCCCAAACCAAACCCATTCTGCATTCTTCTGTTTGAAAGCAACTGCATGTTCATTAGCAATATCTCACACCACAACCGCAATACACAAGAAATGTTTGGTTTTATCTCACTTATGGTCAATGGTTTATTGTTCAGTAGGGACAAGATGCCACTGCATTTAGCCTTCTCTCTCTCTTCCCTATTTTCCACCCTCCATGGGACCGGAGAGAACAAAATCTTCTCTGGTTACTGACCATAGGAGCAGAAATTAGGCCATTCGGCCCATCAAGGTTGCTCCACCATTCAATCATGGCTGATAAGTTTTTCAACCCTATTATCCTGCTTTCTCCCAGTAACCTTTGATCCCCTTGACAACCAGGAACGTATCTATCCCTGTTTTAAATGACCTAGCCTCCACAGCCTTCTGCAGCAATGAATTTGACAGATTGACCACTCTCTGGTGAAAGAAGTTTCTCCATATCTCCATTCTAAAAGGTCTTCCCATTACTCTAAGGCTGTGCCCTCGGGTCCTAGACTATCCTGCCTAGGGAAATATCTTCCCAATTCCCACTCTGTCCAGGCATGGTCACCAGCCTCAAAATCCAGTTCGTAGGGTCTAATGAACCCCTGTAGAAGGGGGCTAGCTGATCAGCTAAGTGACCCTCTTCTGAGGTAATGCTGTGACTTGTGAAGTGTTCAGAATTTGAAGCATTTCACTGGGCTGTAATTGGCTAACAGTGTCCGATACAAACATTAAGTGACCACAATGGATTGGGATTCACCTACAGCACTAACATCCCTCATTTTCTTGGTTTGACCTTGAATACACTCTCAGTTCATTAGATGGATGCTGCCTTCAATGAGGTTTGGGCATTAGAGTTCAGGAACCCTGCAACCACATGGGATAAATGTGGATTTCAACAGCTTCCTCATTTCCCCTCCTGCCATATTATCCCAGTACCAAGCCTTCAACTCGGAACCGCCCTCCGGACCTGTCCATCACTCCCCCCTTTGACCTATCACCTTCTCCCTCACCTATGGCTTTCTCAGCTACCTTCCCCCCCCCCAACCCCACCCTCGTCCCATTTATCTCTCAGCCCCCCGGCCCACAAGCCTCATTCCTGCTGAAGAGCGTATGCCTGAAATGTCAATTCTCCTGCTCCTCAGATGCTGCCTGACCTGCTGTGCTTTCCCAGCAACACACTCTCACATTAGAATTCAGTCCTACAGTTCTTAGCAGCTGCTGTCTTAGACTAGATTGTCTTCCTAGATTGATAGCTGGAATGAATGGGCTGACCTAGGAAGAAAGATTAGCAAAACTGGGCTTGTTTGTGCCAGAAGTTAGACAGGTGAGGAATGACTTGATTCAACTGGGCTAAAATTTCTTAACAAGTTGAATGGGGGAAAGATGTTTGCTCTCGCAGATGACTCCAGAAACAGGGGACACACTTTTAGGACGGGAATGAGGAGATCCTTTTTGCTCTCAGAGGGCTGTGTGATTTTGGAACTCTGCCTCAGAAGGTAGTGGATGTGAGTACCTTATTTTTACAGTGGAGGTAAATAGGTTTGGGAATCAAAGGGAGATGGGAATGTGGAATTCAAAAACACAACCAGGTCAACCATGATATTATTGAATGGCCAAGCAGGCTCGTGGGGCTGAATGGCCTACTTTTGTTCTATATTCATCTATTCATATCGCTCTACTCTGAGTCTGCTTCATCCCCTTCTCTACCTTAGCTAAAAATGACTCTTGGTAGTTTCAATAAACTCTTTTATTTCTATACCAACATGCAGAATATTGATTTCTGTATTACAGCTCTCTAGTACAAGTTATTCCATCCTCTTCTTTATCTCAATAGCATGCAACTGACAATAGTGTTAAATCACCTTATATGTCATTATTTCACTAACATATACACTCATTATACTGCAATCTGGACAATGAGCTCGGAGAGGGACATATGACAGTTTTGTCCGTGTTCCGGAGAACAGGGCAGGATTGTAAACCAGTGGTGTAACAGCTGAGTGGTTAGGACTGCTGCCTCACAGCACTGGGGACCTAGGTTTTATTCCAGCCTCAGGTGACTGTCTGTATAGAGTTTACACATTCTGCCCATCTGGGTTTCCTCCGGGTGCTCTGGTTTCCTCCCACAGTCCAAAAATGTGCAGGTTAGGTGAATTGGTTGGGCTAAATTGTCCATAGTGTCCAGGAGTGGTGTGAAAGTTAGATGGATTAATCATGGGATAAGCATGGTCAAAGGGATAGGGTAGGATTGAATGAGATGCTCTCTGAAGGGTCAGTGATGACTTGATGGGCTGAATAGCCTGCCGCACTGTAAAGATTCTATGACCCAGATCTTTTGATAAGCTCCAACAGAGTTCCTGCAGTATTCTGAATTGAGGTTTGGATGAATGTGTTATTTATTTTGGTTGTTGCAGCATGAAATCAGCACTAATTGCAGGTAAATGTCAGTCTGTATCTGGAGATTCAGCAGGACTACCAATGGTCTGAATATCCCCAATGTTTACAGGACAGACGAGGTAGGAAAAGCGCTAGCTTGAAGACAGCCTGCCTATATATGCTATTTTGAAGATCCCAATTTACAAATCTCTACAATGACTTGAGCCCATGTTCCTCTGCCATGACTCTCAACTCTTCAATTTTCTAGTGGGGTTATGTCATATGTTCCCCACCTTCATCCAAAGCACAATAGGAAATTGGAATAGTCATTTGGCTTCTGTAGTCTGCTCTATTATTCAACAAAATTAAGACTGCTCTTCCACCTCAATGCTGTACTCCTGCACTATTCCCATATCGCTTTATGTCTTTAATATCCATTACATTGTGAATCTCTGTCTTGAATATTCTCAATGACAGAGCTCCCATTGTCCTCTGGGTAGAAAATTCCAAAGATTTCCCATCATATGATTGGAGACTTGGAATTTTGTACACATTATTGAGATGACCTCTCATTCTTCTCATTTGAGAGTACAAGCACAGTCTCCTAAATCAGCCCTCTTAGTGTGATCCTGCCATCTCAGGAATGGTCAACATTTGTTGCACTCCCTTTGTAGGAAGTAGATTCTTCCCTAGGTAAGGAAACCAAAACTGTATCCAGTACTCCAGCTTCACTTTCAGCCATGCTGTGTATAATGCAACAAGACCTATTTGCTCTTGTACTGAGACCGCTAGCAGTCAATTTTTTATCTCTCCACCCCTGAGACTCCCAGCTTCATTCCTGATGCAGGGCTCCTGCCCGAAACATCGATTTTCTTACTCCTAAGATGCTGCCTGACCTGCTGTGCTTTTCCAGCACCACTCTAATCTTGACCCCAAGTAGTCAGAGCCTCTGCTGTCTTCTGTGTGCACCCATGGAACTATAGTCTCCCTCTTAGTTTACTTGATTTGATTTATTGTTGTCACATGTAGCTAAAGTATAGTGAAAAGTTTTGTTTTGTGGGCAGTACAGAAAGCTCATAACATACAAGGACATAAAGATCATAGGGTGCTTAGTCAGAGCAAGGCACACCAAGTTACAATTGCAGAGCATGTGCAGAAAAGCAAGATCACCATTAGCTGTGAAATTAGAGAGGTCCATTCAGCAGTCTAATAACAGCAGGGAAGTAACTGTTCTTGAGCCTGTTGGTGCATGGGCTCAGGCATCTGTATCTTCTGCCTGGTGGAAGAGGTTGGAAGAGCGTATTACCAGGGTGGGAGGAATCTTTGATGTTGTTAAAGCCAATGTCTTGGTCACCTCCTCTTTTTCCTTTACTCTTGCCTTATGTCCAACTCTTTAACTGTTTTGTGAAAGCCTAGCTTCCTTGGTAGCACCCCTACTTGTAAGATTGAAAAAGCACCGGTTTAGGGTTGAACATATAATCCAGGTCGACACTCCAGTGCAGCATT
This sequence comes from Hemiscyllium ocellatum, assembly GCF_020745735.1. Classification (NCBI taxonomy): domain Eukaryota; kingdom Metazoa; phylum Chordata; class Chondrichthyes; order Orectolobiformes; family Hemiscylliidae; genus Hemiscyllium; species Hemiscyllium ocellatum. The sequence continues at coordinate 18,122,904 of NC_083433.1, forward strand.
GTTGCAGTTACCATCTTCTCTGTGCACACATGCATGCAAATAAATATTCGGCACATGCACTTATAAATTCATATATGTCCACAGGTCTGCATACTTAAGGCAGGATATACTTGCCTTGGAGACAGTGCATAAAGAAGTTCACAAGGGTGATACCAGGATTGAGAGTGTTGTGTGAGAGACTGAGTGACTTAGACCTCAGCATTCTGGTGTCTCGAAGATTCTGAAGGGGCTTGACAGGGCAGACACTGAGATGTTGTTTCCCCTGGCTATGGTATCTGGAACACAGGGACTCAGCCTTAGGGTGAGGAGTTGATCAGTTAGGACTGTAAGGAAAATAAACTTCCCTCAAAGTGTTGCGAATCTTCAGAATTTTGTACCTCGGTGGGTTATGGCATCTCCCAACAATGAATACATTTAAGGCTGAGGTAGAAAGATTGGGTTTGACAAGGATTTGAGGGATCTGGGGATTGGATAGGATAAGTGAATGGAATCCCAAAGGTTAGCATGGCACTACTGAGTAGTGTAAGATTCAGGCTTAATCTACTGTCCCTTTTCTTTTAATGCTGACACACATAAGGCCAGTACAGTCTGTTGATGATACGAGCCAGTTAACTTTTGATGCATTCACATGATATTCCTTACCCTGCTCCTGTAGAGGAGCCATTAACATATCATCGATCTCCTGTGTCTTTGCCAATGGGGAATCAAGTCTGTGCTGTTTTCAGCCAAAGTGGAGTTCAAGGGCACTGCATAATTGCATATGGGATGCATTTCAGCCTTCATTTCAAAGCGACACATTCTGTCTTAATTATGTTAAATTAAAGTAGTATATAAAAATAAATTATTGCAAGAGGTACAGTGATTTGGGAAGCAAAGAGAATAGAGGTAATTGGAGGATGCCATAGAGAATGAAAATTTTCAGCACTGCCACCGGCTGCAGGGTATAGTTACGTGATGAGTTTATTCAGGCTGCATTATCAATGCAGACGCAGAAATTCAGCATTGAAAAATGTGCAAGGTGTCGCAGAAGTATGAGATTAGACTCTGCTAGGTTCCTCGATACCAAGTCCACGGTTCGATGGGTTAGCACCAGATTAAAATGGTGGATTTTGAGTTTCTAATTTCCTTTTTGTCTTCAAGGGGTGGGCAGCAGAAATTACTGAATTTGTCAGCAGCTTGCAAACAAGAAATTTTCAAGGCTAGAGGGAAAGCAACTAATTTTATAGCAACCATGACGTGAGGTACATGGCCCCTGCACTGCTGATCCACAGATTCTGTTCCTAAGGTCCTTTCATTGTCGTAGTCATACAGCATAGAAACAGACTCTTTGGTCCAACCAGTCCATGCTGAACATAATCCCAAGCTAAACTAGTCCCACTTGCCTCCTCCTGGTCCATATCCCTCCAAACCTTGCCTATTCATGAACTTATCCAAATGTCTTTTAAACGTAATTGTCCCTACATCACCACTTCCATCAGAAAGTTCATTCCACACGCGAACCACCCTCTTTGTAAAATATTTGCCCCTCATGCCTTTTTAAAATCTCTTTCCCCCACCTTAAAAATGTGCCCCCAGTCTTGAAATTCCCCCATCCTATGGAAAGACTCCATTCTCTCACCTCTTCCTTGAGTTGTGCCTCTCAAGATCTTAATTAACCAGTCACGCTTTCGGTTTTCTCATTTCGTTAATAGTTGCTTGATGCATTGCCCTGAACAGGCTTTGCATGTAAATTAATTAATCAAAAAGTACGGATAATTTACTGATGGTGATTAATAGATGATAAAGGTGATTCGGTGACGGGAAAAACAAAACATTCAGTTCTGTACAAGAGTAGTTCTGGTTGGGAAAAAAGAAAAAGAAAAAGAGTTGCTTAATCAGATAAAGAAAGAAGAAAAAAATCATTGCTTGATTAACATATTAGTCATTTCATGGTAATAAAACTATAGGTTCAGAGGTGTATAGTAGCATCTCTTGATAGATAAGAAACAATGTCGCTTGAGTAATTTAATTAGCGACATATGTGGTTTGGTGGAGTTTTTTTGTGAAAGAAGTCACTTGATTGCACTGCTCCTGGTGGGTAGTGCTTGTTAATTATTACTGTTCAATTGGTTAAAGTAGTTAATTTGGTGACAGGTCATACAAAAAGAAAGTCACTTGACTGGTTCCTGACTACCTGCCTCTCTTCTATGACTATGTTCATACCAATTAAATATTGCTGACAGAAGAGGCGTGGGCTGGTGAAGCTTTTCATCTTGCATTGATCAGGACAGAATCTTCTCATACAGGGTGGTATTGCTATTCCCTTTGAGATTTGGCATTCTTGCAATGCTGTCCTGATAAATGCAAGAAAGGTATTCTATTTTCTCCAATTTCATTAATTTTTCTTTCCTTTGCCTCTGTAGTGATTGTTAACGAGGTCAGCCAGGTGGACCTCACAGAACATGAGTCCCCTTATTGGGGCTTTTAACCTGGTCCAATCGGGGAGCCCTAGCTGACAGATATAAACAGGCATACCAGAGGTTCTGTTCACTCTGAGAGCTGGCTCTGAGGGAGCTGGATTAATGTCAAGGACTCTCCATGTGGAAATAAAGAGTGACTTGGTGACGGGATACTGGCCTCTGTGGAATCTGTTGTGACTCTTTTTAGCAGCTTTCAAGACATTAAGTCAATAATTTTCCAAGAATTCTTTCTCCTCACAGTGTCTCAGTGGTTAACACTGCTGCCTCACAGCACCAGAGACCAAGGTTCGATTTTAGCCTCGGGTGACTGTCTGTGTGGAGTTTGCACATCCTCCCTGTGTCTGTGTGGGTTCCCTCTGGGTGCTCCAGTTTCCTCACACCGTCCAAAGATGTGCAGGTTAGGGTGGATTGGCCATGTTATGGTGCCCGTAGTGTCCAGGGATGTGTGGGCTAGCCATGGGAAATGCAGGGATTTAGATGCAGGGGTCAAAGAACCAGTGTGGACTCGATGGACTAAATGGTCTGTTTCTGCACTCTAGGGGTTCTATATGATACTGTTTTGTTTTGAGTTTATTCAAATGATTATTTGTGTATCCTTTCTGTTTTGATCTGGTGGAGATTTGCTGTTTATCTGCAAAGGTACTGATGAATAAGTTGAATATTTCTCAGACAACCCCAGACTCAAATTGTTCCTTTCCTCTGTCCTGTTCTTAGGAGATATGGAGGAGCTGGAAGCCCTCTGGCTGACTGGCATCTGCCACAATGAGAAGAACGAGGTGATGAGCAGCCAGCTGGATGTCGATAATATGGCGGGCGTGTTCTACATGTTGGGTGCTGCAATGACACTGAGTCTCCTCACATTCATCTGCGAGCACCTCTTCTACTGGCAGCTGCGGCATTGCTTCATGGGCGTCTGCACTGGCAAACCAGGTGTCATGTTTTCAGTCAGCAGGGTAAGGCCAAATCTCTCCATCTGTGCCTGCTTGCCAATGTTATTAATCACAGCTTGGCTTTGGAGGGTTTTAGAATCCACACGTGGAATGGTGCTCCTGCACGCAACAGAGAGAATGGGGATCATTCAATCTCCTGGACTTTTGATTGAAAGCCTTGAGCTTAAAAGCCTTTGGTTACAGTGTTATAGAGTTGTACAGCATGGAAACAGACCCTTCAGTCCTACCAATCCATGCTGACCATTATCCCAACCTAAACCAGACCTAGCTTCCTGCACTTGGCCCATATCCCTCCAAATATTTCTTATCCATGTACTTATCCAAATGTCTTTTAAAAATTGGAACTGTACCTGCATCCACCATTTCCTCTGGAAGTTCATTCTGCATACGAACCACTTTCTGTGTAACAAAAATTACCCTTCGTGTCTTTTCTATATCTGTCTCCTCCCACCTTAAAAATATGAGCTCTAGTCTTGAAATCCCCCACCCTAGGGAAAAGACATCTGCCATTCACCTTATCTGTACCCTTTATGACTTTATAAACCTTTGTAAGGTCACCCCTCAACCTCCTACAATCTAATAAAATGTCCCAGTGTATGCAGCTTCTCCTTATAACTCAAACTCCCCTCCATTCTTGGCAACTTCCTGGTAAATCTCTTCTGAACCCTCTCCAACTTAATAACATGCTTCCCATAACAGGGTGACCAGAACTTGACACAGTACTCCAGAAGAGGCCTCATCAAAGTCCTGTACAACCTCAACATGACACCCCAGCTCCTATACTTAGAGGTTCAAATTTTGTGAGAAGATTTGTAGCTCGGGTGCTCGTTGTTGTGGTTCTGTTTGCCGAGCTGGGAATTTGTGTTGCAGACATTTCGTCCCCTGTCTCGGTGACATCTTCAATACTTGGGAGCCTCCTGTGAAGCCCTTCTGTGATCTTTCCTCTGGCATTTGTAGTGGTTTGAATCTGCCGCTTCTGGTTGTCCGTTCCAGTTGTCCGCTGCAGTGACCGGTATATTGGGTCCAGGTCGATGTGCTGATTGATTGAATCTGTGGATGAGTGCCATGCCTCTAGGAATTCCCTGGCTGTTTTCTATTTGGCTTGTCCTATAATAGTAGTGTTGTTCCAGTCGAATTCATGTTGCTTGTCATCTGCGTGTGTGGCTACTAAGGATAGCTGGTCGTGTCGTTTCGTGGCTAGTTGGTGTTCATGGATGCGGATCGCTAGCTGTCTTCCTGTTTGTCCTATGTAGTGTTTTTTGTGCAGTCCTTGCATGGGATTTTGTACACTACATTGGTTTTGCTCATGTGGGTATTGGGTCCTTCATTCTGGTGAGTTGTTGTCAGAGAGTGGCTGTTGGTTTGAGTGCTGTTTTGAGTCCTAGTGGTCGCAGTAGTCTGGCTGTCAGTTTGGAAATGCTCTTGATATATGGTAGTATGGCTAGTCCTTTGGGTTGTGGCATGTCCTCATTCCGTTGTCTTTCCCTTAGGCATCTATTGATGAAATTACGCGGGTATCCGTTTTTGGCGAATACATTGTATAGGTGTTCTTCTTCCTCTTTTTGCAGTTCTGGTGTGCTGCAGTGTGTTGTGGCCCTTTTGAATAGTGTCTTGATGCAACTTCTTTTATGTGTGTTGGGGTGGTTGCTTTCGTAGTTCGTAGAACACCAACTAGCCACGAAACGACACGACCAACTATCCTTAGTAGCCACACACGCAGATGACAAGCAACATGAATTTGACTGGAACAACACTACTATTATAGGACAAGCCAAACAGAGAACAGCCAGGGAATTCCCAGAGGCATGGCACTCATCCACAGATTCAATCAATCAGCACATCGACCTGGACCCAATATACTGACCACTGCAATGGACAGCTGGAACTGACAACCGAAAACGGCAGATTCAAACCATTACAAATGGTGGAGGAAAGATCACAGAAGCGCTTTACAGGAGGCTCCCAGGCACTGAGGATGTCACCTAGGCAGGGGACGAAACGTCTGCAACACATACTTAGAGGTCTAAGCAATGAAGACAAGTGTGTTAACACCCTCTTAACCCCCCTGTCTACATAGAGTCATAGAGATGTACAGTGACACAAACCTCAAAGAATTATGTACATGAACCCTTCGGTCTCTCTGTTTTAAGGCACTACCCTTAATTGTATAATGTCTATTTGTTTGTTTTACAAAATTGCAGCACCTTGCATTTATCCAAATTAAACTCCATCTGCCACTCCTCAGCCCATTGACCCAGTTGATCAACATCTCTTTTTTAAACTTAGACATCCTTCTTCACTGCCCACTACACCACCAATTTTGGTGTCATCCGCAAACTTACTAACCATACCTTCTATATCCTCATCTAAATCATTTAGATAAATGACAAACAAAAGTGGACCCAGAACCGATCTTCTTTGAACATTACTGGTAACAGGCCTCCAGTCCTTTGATATATAAACCTGCTCACTATTTCTGATTGGGTAGTGATTAAGTGATCCACCCCAGCTTATTGATGCTCATTGGGTGATTTATCTGCTGGTATGTAAATAGGTACACTTGTTAGCCTTTGAGCTATATGTCACGTCCCACTCCAGTGCTTTAGTATATAAAAACTTAGGATTAGCTTGGTTATTCTGCTAGTGTTGTGGTAATGCCACCTATCTCTGGGCCAGGGGTTTAGTATCCATGTTCTCATCTGCCATGGAGCTATGAGGTGATGTGCCTGAACAGGTAATTTCTTCTAACACAAAAACGTCTTCCTCAACTCTGACTCCTTTTCGGGGGAAAGACCAAAAATTGAAATCCCGTCAACTTTTACCTGTTCTCGTTTCTCACTTTTCTAATTGTTTAATTCTTATTATAGGACATCTATTGTAGATTACTAAATGATTACATACCCTGTCAATGGATCGAGGGTTTAACCTAGGCTGTCACATTGGCCTTCATCAGTCAGGGCACTGAGTATAGAAATTGGGAAGTTCTGTTGCAGTTGTACAGGATGTTGGTGAGGCAGCATTTGTGTTCAATTTTTGTGACCTTGCTATAGGAAGGATGTTATTAAACTGTAAAGGGTGCAGACGAAATTTACAAGGATGTTGCCAGGACTCACGGGACTGAGTAAGAGGGAGAGGTTGGACAAGCTAGGATGTTTCCTTGAGAGTGTAGGAAATTGAGGGGAGGATCTAATAGAAGTGTATAAGATCATGGGAGACATGGTTAGGGTGAATGCACTCAGTCTTTTTCCCAGGGTTGGGGAACCGATGACTAGAGGGCATCAGTTTAAGGTTAGAGGGGAAAGAATAAAAGGGACCCTGAGAGGCAATTTTCTTTACACAATAGGGTGGCACACATATGGAATGAGCTACCAGCGGAAGTGGTTGAGGTGGGTACATTAAGAACATTTAAGAGGCATTTGGACAAATACATGGATAGGAAAGATTTAGAAGAATATGGGCACAGTGCAAGGCAATGGGGTTTGTGCAGATGGAGATTTTGGTCAGCATGGACCAGTTTGAGCCAAAGGGCCTGTCTCTGTAGAACTCTATGCCTATGACCAGAGAGCAATGAATGAGACTCCCTTTTGGAGGCTAATGTTTAAACACATCACCTAGTCCCTCTAGGGGACAAAAAGACCTGGACATTTCCAAACCTGATCCCCAATCTGTGCAACAGACCATAGCCATCCATTTCCTGTAGATTATCTGGTCAATATCCCATTGTTGTTTATGAGATCTTGCTGTGTTTCCTGCATTACTGGAGTGATTACCCTGCAAACATTTTGCATTAACTGTAAAATATGTTGAAATATTCAAGTATTTGAATAGGGAGCAGCACGGTGTCTCAGTGGTTAGCACTGCTGCCTCATAGTGCCAGGGACCCTGGTTCCATTCCAGCCTCAGGTGACTGTGTGGAGTTTGCACGTTCTCCCCATGTCTGTGTGGGTCTCCTCCAGGTTCTCTGGTTTCCTCCCACACTCCAAAGGTGTGAATTAGCCATGTTAAATTGCCCATAGTGTTCAGGGATGTGTAGGTTAGGTGCATTAGTCAGAGGGAAATGTAGAGTAAGAGGGGAATGGACCGAGGTGGGTTACTCTTCAGAGGGTTGGTGTGGACTTGCTGGGCTGAAAGACTTGTTTCCACACTGTAGAAATCCTAATTCTAAATCTAGAAACATCCTGAAGTCTCTATATAACTGCAAATATTTGTTTCCTTTGGCCAAGATTCTTAAATGAAATGTGAAGGGCAATCACTTTGGCCGTATCTTCCATTACAGTCCTCTCCCTGTCTCTCTCCTGTTGTCTATTTAAAGGATTTTGCTTTCTGTTAAAGTCTTGATGGGTTCAGGCAATCTTGTAATTTTGTACAGTCTTGTTGTTCATTGAAAACTGTTTAAAATAAAAGTCCTGTGACTTTGCCGGGATGGGAATACACTCCCTAGCAATGCACAATTCTTCGGTTGTTTAACTCCCAAACCACTGGGGTGGCACAGTAGCTCAGTGGTTAGCACTGCTCCCCTGCAGTGCCAGGGACTCAAGTTCAATTCTACCTTTCAGCGACTGTCTGTGAGGAGTTTGCACATTTACCCCATGTCTGTGTGGGTTTTCCCTAGGTGCTCCAGTTTCTTTCTACAATCCAAAGATGTGCAGCTTAGGTGGACTGGCCATGCTAAATTGCCCATAGTGTCCAGGGATGTGCAGGCTAGATGGATTAGCCATGGAAAATACAGGGTAGGGGGAAATGTCTAGGTGGGATGCTCTTCAGTGTGGGGGGTTTATTGGGCCGAATGGCCTGCTTACACATTGTAGGGAAGAAATGATCCAAATTGTGCGTAATTAAAGGATAATTAGAAAAGTTTCTGGCTGTCATTTTGTCTGTTCACTTTCTGACTATACCCTGTTATAGTGCTTCTTTCTACAAAATACACTGTTCCCCTTTACTTGGTATAGTCTCCAAACTTGGAAGTACAAGACTCTGGTCCTTCATCATTAATAAGTAGGGTGAAAATATGAAGTCTTTGAAACCCATTCTGCAATTTTCCTAATATGCCTTCCCTTTATCCATCATCTCTATCATCCACCTCTCAACCACTCACCTGCATTTCTGTCACACCTGACCATATCTTCGGGAGATCTGAAGGCGTTACTTCTTGTCATGTGGACAGAAATGTTTTCCAATTTCCTTCTCTACTTCCAATTGTTCCACATGATCCTTTGCAGTCAGTTGAGGGGTCAGTCAGGGCCAATGTTTAACATTTCCACCTTCAACACTCCCTCAACACTGCAATGAAATGTTCATGTTCCTGAAGTGAAGAGACTCAGACAGTGTGCTACACACTGAACAAAACCAACACCATGGGTTTCGCTTTACATATGTTTTGGTCCAGATTTTCCAATGGTCAGTCATTATTCCAGTACAGTATGGGCATTGTGCACAGACTGTGCAGAATTCACAGCTTAGCAGAGTCTAAAGGAATTGCCTGGGAAATTGAATAATCTGTTGAGCAACTCCCTTACACAAGAAGCCTTCTGAAAGTATCCTTTTCAATGGGAGAATTTGGAGGGTTGCAATGAAATTAAGTAAATAATTACTCAGGAAAAGTTAGACTGATGCTCATACCTACCTGAATCACCCCCAACTACACTTCCTGCAATCCACTTACACATCCCTAGACTCTCCTTTCTCCATCTGGATGGGACACCCTTTCTGCAGTCCAGATCCAGTCCCTGCTCCCCCTTCTCTGGACCTGCTCCCCCTTCCCCAGTGCCTGATCTGCCATGGACTCCCCTCAAACACCTTCTGCTGCTCTAGACCTGATTTGACTCTGTCCCCCATTAGACCAAATCAGGAATTAGGAATTCTGCAGCGAATAACTCACCTCCTATCTTTCTAAAGCCTACAAGTCACAAGCCCAGGAGTATGAAGGAATATTCCCCGCTTGTCTGGATGCATGCAACTCCAACAGCACTCAAGAATCTCAACACTGTCCAGGACAAAGTAACCTGCTTGATTGTTGCCCCATCCGTCACATTCACTCCCTTTACCATCGGCACACAAAGGCAGCAGTGTGTACCACCTTTGTCACTTGTACATTGCAGGTGCCAAATGGGTATGGAGTAGTGTGCCTGGTAGAATAGTACCACCCAAACCTGTGACATCTACCACCTTGGACAAGGACAGTACACACATGGGAACACAACCACTTGCAATTTATCAACATTGTCCTAACTTGGCTGCATAGTGCCATGGACCAGACCAAACCCCCTCAAAATATTTTAAGAAGATAGCCTAGACCCTAACATTTTCTTCTTTTGAAGGCAAATTTGAAGTGTGTGTTTCAGATACAAAGCAACTGGTCAAACTACTCAATGTTAAGCAAAACACCGTTTATTTAAAAACAACGAAGAAAGGAAACAAAAACAGAAGCTGCTGGAAAATCTCAGCAGGTCTGGCAGCATCTGTGAAGAAAAATCAAAATTAACGTTTCAGTTCCAGTGACCTATCCTCAGAAGTTCTGATTTACAGCATCGGCAGGTCTTTCAGTTTGTAAAAGAAAAAGGAATTTAGAATAACTTACCTCTACTGGAAAACGTAACAGAAGCATAGATACCATAATTTTTACTAATTAACTGTTCCATAGTAACATTCCATAAACTCACCCTTTGGCAAAAAGACAAAATCAGGACAACAGACTTTGTCTCACATGCAATCCAGCAGCCCAGGGAGAGAACCCCCAGCTTTTGGCTGCAATCAAAAGAGGGAAAATAGCTTCTATCTCTTCAAGTCCACAACAGCAACTGCTTAAAGCTAAACCTCAGTGGCTCAGAGGTTTGCACTGCTACCTCATAGCACCAGGGTCCCAGGTTCAATACCAGCCTCTAGTGACCATCTGTGTGGATTTACACATTCTCCCTGTGTCTGTGTGGGTTTCCTCCAGGTGCTCTGGTTTCCTCCCACAGTCCATAGATGTGCAGGTCAGGTGAATCGGCCATACTAAATTGCCCATAGTGTGAGGTGCATTAGTTGGAGGGTCGGTGTGGACTGGTTGGGAGCCTGTTTCCACACTGTAGGGAATCTAATCTAAAATCAACTAGAAATCCTGGACTGAGAGCTGGCCACACATTCAAGCTGCTTCTATTGTTCCAACATTTAAAAAAAACAAGGCCTCACAAGCTGCTGACTGTATTGACTTGCCAAATAAATGGCTCAGCACCTCAGTCTTAAAACCACTCTTAAAAAAAAGGACAAAGCAACCTCTTAAAGCCATAGCATCATCATAATAGTGCCATTCCTTCTCTGATGCTGGATCCAAATCCTCGAACTTCCTCCCCAACAGCACTGTGAGTGCTCTTACCCCTATAGTCTCCAACAGTTTCAGAAGACAGCTCACCACCACCTTCTCAGGGTCAATTAGGAATGGGCAATAAATATTGGCATCGGCAATAAACTCCCTATCCCATGGAAGGGCAATTCACTGCCTGTTATTCAGTCTGGATTCTAATAATAGATAGAAACATAACCTTTATCCAATATGCTTTTTGTACAAACTGTTGGATATTGTTTGACTCTATATGATTAATGGTCACAAAAGTCAGTGTGGCACAGCATTATTGTGATTAGTCTGTAACAATATACCAGGTTACTTCCAATAATGTGCGACTGGCCCAGAGGAGGCATCCAAAGTGTATCCAGGTGGCATGGTGGCACAGTGGTTAGCACTGCTCCCTCACAGCGCTAGGGACCCAAGTTCGATTCCAGCCTCGGGCAACTGTCTGTGTGGAGTTTACCCATTCTCCCCGTGTCTGCATGAGTTTCCTCCAGGTGCTCTGGTTTCCTCCCACAATCCAAAGATGTGCATGTTATGTAAACTGGTCATGCTATATTGCCCATAGTGTCACAGGGATGTGAAGGTTAGATGCATTATTTGTCAGGGGTAAATGTAGCATAATAGGGTAGAGGAATGGGTCTGGGTAGGTTACTCTTCAGAGGGTTAGTGGACTTATTGGGCCAGTTAGACTTTTTTCACCCTGTAGGGATTCTATGAGCTGCCTGCTAGATCTAGCTTATAACCATAGTGAAGCATGTTCTAAAGTTCTCCCAACATGCCAACTCCAATGTTGCCTGAGCAGAAGGCATGGTGACATACACAGTATAACTTCATACTGGCTCCTGACACTAGTCGGTAGCAGTTACCAGTTTCAAAGGAAGGTCTGAATTAGATTGGGGCTTTTTGTTTTCGATGAAGGAAATTATGTAATAGAAGTCTGTGAAAATCTGAACAGGGTAGACTCAGGAGGAAACATTCCACCAGTAATGGGGCTATGAAGATAAGACAGCCACAAATTTGGGAATTTAGGGATGCTTTCTTTGCCCAGACAGTAGTGGGAATGTCAAACTTGCCACCACGTGAAGTGTTTGAGGGGAATAGCCTCAAATGCTTTGAAGGCACACGGAGGAAGAAGGACAATCATGGAATCCCTACAGTGTGGAAACAGGCCCTTTGGCCCAACAAGTCCACACCAAACCTCTGAGGAGTAACCCATCCAGACCCATTCCCTCACCCTTGACTAACGCACCTAATCTACACATCCCTGCACATGACCATGGGCTATTTAGCGTGGCCAATTTGCCTAACCTGTACATCTCTGGACTGCAGCAGGAAACCGGAACAAACCCCACCCAGACATAGGGAGAATGTACAAACTCCACACAGACAGTTGCCCGAGTTTGGATTTGAACCCCGGTCCCTGGTGCTGTGAGGCTGCAATGCTAAGCACTGAGCCACTGTGTTGTCCCCAGAAAGGAGAATAAGGGTTAGATGGAGCAGTGTAGGAGGAGGCTCATGTGGAGCATAAATAGATCAGTGCTCTATTTCTGTGCTGCAGATTCTGCGTAATTGCTGTCTAAAGCAGGTTAACAGGCATCTCAATAACATTTCAGCTGAGCCTCTTTGTTCATGCTGTGCACACCCCCACAACCTGAGCTACTCCTTATCCTCTCTGTGGTTTATTGCAGGGTATATATAGCTGCATCCATGGCGTCCCCATCGAGGATAACAAGTCTTGCATGGAGTCCCCCACCGCCACCGTGAACGACACCCACTCCAACATCATGCGGCTGTTGCGGACAGCCAAGAGCATGGCCAACCTGACCGGGGTCAACGGCACGCACTTCGGCTCCCCCCAGAGCGCCCTCGATTTCATCGGGCGGGACCCCTCGGTCTTCGACGTCTCCGAGCACCGGCGGAGCTTCACCCACTCCGACTGCAAATCCTACCAGCCCGACGACAACCTCTTCAGCGACTACATCAGCGAGGTGGAGAGGACGTTTGGCAACCTCCACGCCAAGGACACCAACAGCATCTACCAGGACCACTACCACCATCACCGGCCGCACAGCATCGCCAGCACCAGCTCGCTGGACATCCCGTACGAGTGCGACAACGCTATGTTTGGCACCCAGGGCCGGGGCCTGGCGAGGAAACCCTTCGAGATCGGCCTGCCCCTGAAGCACGCCCAGGGGCCGCTCAGCGACAGCTATGAGAGCCACAAGTACCTGTTCAAGAACGACCGCTACGCCCACGACGACCTGATCCGCTCGGACGTCTCGGACATCTCCACGCACACGGTGACCTACGGCAACATCGGTAACACCAAGCGGCGCAAGCAGTACAAGGACAGCCTGAAGAAGCGGCCGGCGTCGGCCAAGTCGCGGAAGGAGTTCGACGAGATCGAGCTGGCGTACCGCCGCAAGGCGCACACCTCGGACCGGAAGGCGCGCTTCTTCAACAAGGACAAGCTGCGCGACTTCTACCGCGACCAGTTCCGGTGCAAGGAGAACGCCGCCTCGCGCTGGGAGCACGTGGACCTCAGCGACCTCTACCAGGCTCACGACGACGACTTCGGCAAGCACGAGGGGCCGGGCTCGCGCCTGAGCCGGCCCCGCCCCGTGCACGTGGGCGAGTTCGCGCCATCCGCCAAGGCCAACCTGCACGCGTCGACGGTCGGCCTGTGGGACAAGAGCGCCGGCGGGGTGCCGGACTGGGGCGACGAGCGCCAGGCCGACAGCTACTGCCACAACTGCCCCAGCAAGCTGCACAACTACGGCGGCCAGAACGCCAACCGCGGCGGGCCGTGCCTGTGGTGCGAGGCGTGCAAGAAGACCGCCACCCTGTACGACATCAGCGAGGACAACTCGCTGCAGGACGTGGACCAGGCCCTGGTGCCGGGCTCCGGCCTCTCCAAGTACCACCAGAGCCCCACCGACTCCACCAAGCTGCAGCGGCGCAACCGCGGTAAGCTGCGGCGCCAGCACTCGTATGACACCTTCGTGGAGCTGCAGAAGGAGGACAGCGTGGCCATCGCCCCGAGGAGCGTCAGCCTCAAGGAGAAGGACCGCTTCCTGGAGGGCAGCCCCTACGCCCACATGTTCGAAGCGACTCCGGAGCCGGCCTTCGTCGGCAAGGCCGCCGTCCCGGAACGCCACAACCTGAGCCGCTACACCCTGAGCAAATCCCTGTACCCCGACCGGGTCACCCAGAACCCCTTCATCCCCACCTTCGGCGATGACCAGTGCCTGCTCCACGGCAGCAAGTCGCACTTCTTCAAGCACCCGGCCGCTTCCAAGGCCCGCCTCGACTTCCACCCATCGGCCAAGGCCGCATCGTCCATGTTCAACGCCATCCCGGCCAGGTTTCAGAAGGAAATGTGCACAGGAAGCCAGCCGACGGTGTGTGTGGCAAATAACAAGACTCCCAGGGCTTTCAACGGGTCCACCAACGGACACGTATATGAGAAACTCTCCAGTATTGAGTCCGATGTCTGAGGTCGGAGTCACTCCTGCTTATCGGGGGGAGGGGGGGAGCTGTCATTTAGGAGATCCCCATTTGGACGACGTACTGGAGTTCCGGATGGACCTGCTTCGTTTTCTATTTTTTAAGTTTTTGATCTTCATGCAAAATACCACAGAACATCGTTTTCTTTTCCCATTGCATTTCTATGGGAGTGAATCGGATTCCATGATTTATATTATGTCTGGTCCAGTACAAGATGACAAAATTCTAACTGCATGTCATTTGTATCAAGTTACATCGGGTGATGCATCTTTGTGTACGGGGTGATAATTAATATAGTAAATATTAATATCAGTGCCAATACTGTACAGTTAAAAGCTGGATTAACCCATTCGCCACTGAAAACTCCATATGGCTTCGTTCTGAATGCCTCTCCAGGGTTCTGGGAAACAATTGCACGAGTGGATGTGGCTTCTAGTAAAAGCGATCTCAGATCGGTGGTGGGTGTGTGTGCGTGTGTGAGAGCGTGCGTAAGTGTGTATCTCCAGTCATGGACATGTGTGTGAATACATGTGTATGCTCTCCAGGGGCAGCCTGTACTGGCATTGTCAGGTCTTCATAGTGGTGAAACATTGTGACATCACAAGTGATGTCACAGTGACTGTGAAGTCACCAAGCCGGTGATGTCACACTGGTTGTGGTATCACAGAACCTGTGAAATCATGCAGAACTGATGTCAAACTGATGGCTCAGTGTCAGCGCTGTCACAATGGCTGGTGTCACAGTATCAGTGATGTCACAATGGCTGATGTCACAGTGGTACCAATGTAACAATGATTATGATATCACTGTTCCAATTATGCCACTGTCAGTGACATCATAATGACAGTGATGTTGGTATGTCAGTGATGTCACAGTTTCAGCAACATGGGTGTGTTTCAAGAAGTCAATGATTTTGAAGCCCTTGAAATATGTACCGAGGCCAGTTTTTTTAAGGTCTGTGGCTATCAAATGCATATTGCAATTGCAACCACCGTGATAGTGAGGCCTACAGATAAAGATGAATCTTCAATTCAGGTGCAGCCTCTATTTATCAATACAGGGAAAACAATTTTGTTCCACCACGGTGAGTGATAATGTTAGTGTCCAACAACGTTATTGTCAGACTGGAAGGGAAACTAATGACTCATAATTAAATTATCACTTACTATGTCCTCACAGGTCTCTCTATGACGGAACGCTGCTATCTGTCAGTTAGCATATTGATGGTCTCTTCTCATTCCATGGGTCTAGATGATAATTTCACTGCACCAGTGCCTCGTGATGTGAAGTTTCATTGCAATAAGAATGAAACATGATATTGCACTACAATCTAGTAGTATTTGATATTTCTGATCAGGAATTAGTGGACTACTGCTAAGTGGATGGTGTTTCAGCGATGCTCATCGCTAGTGGGAAAAATTAACTATCTTTCCCATCTGCAGGTGAGCATTCAACAGCATACCATCATCAGTGTGGCGGTCTGCATTTAATCGATGCATGTTTCTTCCCTTAGTTAAAAGGCGCTCCTTCACTCCCAACTATAGCATATGTCTGAGTGCAACATATGATATCAAAACATTGAATAAACTATGCTAATAGAGATAAATCTTGACCTGACTAGTCAGTAGCTCCCATTCTTCCCGAGCTGACTGCAGGGCCCTAAGGATCTATGGTGACTGGTTAGATCAGTCCTGCTGGTAAAGGTTAGGTGGAGTTGAGTGAGGTCTGCTAACTTTGTCTAGGAAGGGAAGCCTTTGGCTACACTGTGTTAGTTTTCTCCTAGCTGTGACACCATTTAAAACTCGTCATCTCGTACTTTTAGACATAGATGATGCTGAGAGCACAGTGGTAAATTGAAAAGAATGCAGGAACACCATTACGGTGCTGACAGATAAATCGCAAGTGATGCTGGCTTAAATATTTGGGGAGATTTTAGCTCTAAGTTGTGTCGACTGGGAGTTATTTGTTATTGTTATGGAAACGTGAGCAACTTTTCAATTTACACATTATAAAGGACCCTTTTCTCCTCTTCCATTGACTGATAGACAGCAGAAATACCTGGACTACGAACAAAGGGCTCCCTTAGCTTCACAAGTACTTGCTAAGTTTTATATTCAGATGTGCCCGTTCTTAGATTTGTCGCCAACTAGTGTGCAGTCGATGGCACAATGTTAACTGTCCTGAAGAAGAGTTACACCTGAAATGTCGACTTCTCCACCTTCTGATGCTGCCTGGCTTGCTGTTCTTCCTGCCTCCTGCCTGTCTATTTGGATTCCAATGTGTGCAGTTTTTTTTGTCTCTAACAATGTTAACTGTGGCTCGGGGGTTATGCTCTCACTTTGGCAGAGAGAGGGGCTAGCTGTGTTGCTGTTGCAGAGAGCCAGCACTGAAATGACAGGCCGATTGCCTTCTGCTTGACACTCAAATATGGCCATGGTTGACCAATTCCCAGATCACAGATTTGATCTCCAGTCTATGGGGGTTGTGCTGATCTTAGCTGGAGCTACCCTGTGAGACTGGGATTATGGGAAGCAGCAGGCAATGAGATTTCTGGGCATGGACATGATAGATCCTGTGCTGTATCATTTTCAGATTCCGGATGCACAGCTAGAACTGAGATACAGATGTGATGGTATATGGAAAACAGGCAACCTGGTTCTGTTCTCTCCTGTTAAACCTGTTGTTCTCAATCCATTGTGTGAAAGTTAAATTTGAGGGAGACTCAGTTGGGAGGGGGGTGAAGATTAAAAATGTGTTACTGGAAAAGCACAGCAGGTCAGGCAGCATCAAAGGAGCAGGAAAATCGACATTTCGGGCATAAGCCCTTCTTCAGGAATGATGCAGGTGGTGAACTCTTTCAAAAGAGAGAAGACATGAAATAAAGGAGTGAATGATACAGTAGGGAGGCTATTTTGTGATACTAAATCTTGACAAGGAATTCAAACAATTTTAGTTCTGCTAGAGAGAAAAGAAGGGGCACAAAGGATGCTGTGCAATAGTTATACTATTGACAGAATACTTCATGGGGTATTTTGATTGATAAAAAAACAAGGCCATGTAGCTTAAGTGTTTTCGTGTTTGGAGTCCTATCACAGTTTGCATAGTGAGTGTTCAAATATCAAGCTGTGATCTCAAACCCTGAAATGGTTTCTGAAGAAGAGCTTATGCCAGAAACGTCGATTCTCCTGCTCCTTTGATGCTGCCTGACCTGCTGCGCTTTTCCAGCAACACATTTTTAAGCTCTGATCTCCAGCATCTGCAGTCCTCACTTTCTCCTAGGGGGTGAAGATTGTAAATCCAGTGTGAATTTATGGAGGGAGCATTTTAATCCAACTCCTGCTAGGCCAACTCCAACCCAAAAGGATTAGGGCATGGTCTGAAAGTATGAAACCCCCCCCCAACCTCCTCCCAACCCAACTGGCCATGCCTCCTCTCCCCCACTGACAAGACCTTTCCCAGTAACAGGACCAAGAAGACTGGCTGTCCAATTTAACTTTGCTTTGAAGGTAGAATTGCCCAAGCGTTTCACTCGGTCAATGAATGCAATAGATCAATACAGAACAACCTTGATTATCCGAACAAGACAGGTGGGGAGTATTTTGTTCAGATACCTGATTGTTTGGATAATTGATTGATTGGATAACGTTTTTATGGGACCATGAGATCTTGTTCAGATAATCCGAAATTTGGATAATGGACGTTCGGATAACCGAGATTGTTCTGTGTAGATATGGCAGTGGGTACAACCCATCATTGGGCATGTTGACCGAGGACCCTTTGCGATGCCTGGCACTACCTTGTGCCAAGTGGAAGACAGTGCCACTGCAGGCTGAAATGGGCTACTTTCTGTTGTGGGGTCTGAACTGCTGTATATTGCTAATGTAGTCACTGGTGTCCATTGTGGAACAAGTGCTGTGAACTGGTTTTCTGGCCCTGTATAATTTTGGGGTGGGATTTCAGCAATGACATGATAAATATGGCTGTCTTGGATTTTGGGAGTGTCTGCCACCATTACTGTGGGTGGGATACAAGCCCCCTCCAGAATGCAGTGTCCCATCACTTTTATATGAAGGGTGGAACCTCATTGCAGGGTAAGATCTAGAGGCTGGTCAGGAATTGGAAATTTTTAACATTGTGGAGATTTCAGATAGCAGTGGTTGGCATGGTGCTGCACTACAATCATAGGAGTCTGAGGTGCAATCATCACTTAGTGCCCCAGACAAGCCCTGCAGGTGGTGTACCCTCACATGATCAATGTTTATTGGAACATGATGAGGATAGGAAAGGGTTAAGGCATGATGCTTCTTACGATCTCAGTCAACATCTGAGCTCCCCTGTCAAAGCAGCAGCCTAGCAAATGGAATTGTTACTGGGCAAATTTGGTGGCAGTATGTCATGGGTCTAAAAGCACCTTATTGAGCTCTGGAACACTGGCAAGGAGTAAGTGCTGCACTAAAAGGAGAAACTGAGGTTAAGATGATCTGGAGCTAAGGGAACAGACTGGTCCGGGGGTTGGGGGAGGGGATCAGGTGTGGTAGTAGCAAATGGAAGTCAGTAGCAACCTGTGAACTTAATGTGGAAAAGGACATCTGTAAGCTGGGAGACAGCACAAAGTCAGGAAACCCCTGTGAATGGATTCTGTGGACCTGAAACTGCTGTATGTTGCTAATGTAGTCACTGGTGCCTGTTCTGGAAGAAATGCTGTGAAATGATTTTCTGGATCTGTACAGGAAGAAACACTTTATAGAGCTGTGCAGATGGTGAACTCTTTCAAAAGAGAGGAGACATGAAACAAAGGAGTGAATGATACAGTAGGGAGGGTATTTTGCGATACCAAATCTTGACAAGGAATTCAAAAAATCTTAGTTCTGCGAGAGAGAGTAGAAGGGCACAAAGGATGCTGTGCAATAGGTATACTATTGCCAGAATACTTCATGGGGTATTTTGATTGATAAAAAACAAGGCCATGTAGCTTAAGTGTTTTCATGTTTGGAGTCCTATCACAGTTTGCATAGCAAGTGTTCAAATATCAAGCTGTGATCTCAAACCCTGAAATGGTTTCCATTCAGCTCTTGGGATACCAGTAGCAGCTTTCCCAGAGTCCTTCGCTCCAAATAGTCCAGTGATGACCATCCCACGATCATCCATGGATTCAAGTACATCACCCATTGCTAAACCTTTAGTAGGAATTATTTTTTACGGATAATTCAATTTGTACATAGTGTGATTGCAGATACGTACATTATTTGAGGAAGAGTGTGGTTGACTGTTTTTATGGAGCTTTAATAGAATGTTTATGCTTTTGTTGTTTGTGTGATTTTTGAAGTACCTTGGTATGAAGAAGATTTCGGAAAGCCAAGATTAATTAGTGGCAATAGTTTTATTTCATTGGATGTGCATATTCATATCGAAGAGTTTTAGGTGTGGGTGGCAGAAATGTAAATTTGCATTGTCTGCAAATCTCAGTGAGCTTTATTAGCAATTTCTTTTTGGTAATTTTGGCCTTTTGTTCTGCTTTACAGCTTTTGAGAAGTGTTTAGATGATGTTCAGCAGGAGGAACACAATGATGTTCCTGCTGGTTGACTGAAGCAGGTGGATAACCCTTTAGCCCTTGGATGCTAATCTCTTTCAAAAAGATGGAACATTGACATGGTGGAAAATCCAACTGGAAGAAAGTTACTCAAAGATCTCCTTTATTGTATATGTTAAAGCAAATGTCTGGTGTGAAATCATGCTGGGCCATATCAGGAACTCTCTTATTAACATACTCGCGTGATGTTCCAATTGAATGTTATTTATTTATGAGGCAAAAAGTCTCTGCCATTTTAGGCCTTCTTCCCTTAACAGACTTACCAGCGAAACATGTGATAGGGAGGAGCTCACTCTACCGTGGAGGATGCCATTCATTTCAATGAGGAATGTAACTTCAAAGCCAAAGCCCAACAGCTGGGTCCATTCAAACTCGGCAGTCGACAGGTTTTTGTCGAGTAGGGCAGTAAGGTAAATAGGCCTTGTGACAGAGCCACTTCTGGGCCTGAAGCGCAAGGTTCGAATCCCACTTCAGGACTGATTGGAAGATGTGTTCATTACACGGCCAAACAGGTTGATTGTTATTCTGTAAATCTCTCCAGACTGGAAGAGTCTCTGGGTCAGTCCGTCAGCCTACAGAAACTTTGCTAATTATAATGGTGGACCAATCCAAAGGAAATCCATGGTTGTCAGCGCCCTGTTGGGGATAAGGTAGTATTAAGGGCTACCCAACCAAGACAGGTGAATGAGAGACAAGTGAATTGTCTTGATCTAACTGAATGAAGAAAGAGAATTGCGGATGTAGTGATAGCATGCTGTTCCTCTCTTTCAAAGGCAGATCAATCAAGCCAGGCTCCATACCACATAGTCATCCATGCAAACAAGGAGCAAGTGTAGGCCATTCAACTTTTTGAGTCTGCTCCACTGTTCATTATGATCATGGCTGTTCTGACTTAAATCTCAAACTCTTCATCCCTGCATATTCCCCAACTGGAGGCGCTGGCAATCAGAAGCAGAAAATGCTAGCCTGTCAGTGGATGACAGAAGGAAGTGTCAGTTTTTCATCATAAACTCAGCCTGCCTCTCAACTCCCCAAGCTGCTCAATGAGCTCAAGAGTTTTTGGTGATGAATGGGTGGATCATGGAAGGAGTGGGCGCTGCCATCTCACCGTGAGGTGCAGTTTAGAATCTCCCACTGGTGGAAGGTCCTCCTATGTAAAGCAATGTATGCCCACTACAGGGCTGTCATCAGCTCAGATCAAGGACTGGTTTAATGATTAATGGACCCAGTCTGGCAGCATGGAGATTGTGAATTAAATTCCTACCGTAGCAAGGTTTTTTTTCTAAAAGATGCAGGATCATCTGAAAAGCCCCAACTAATTTCCTAACCCCTTTAAGGGATGGGAGCTAAGCGTTCTGAACCCATTCTAGACCTACACAAGACTCCCCTCCCAGATTATACCACGGTCTCCCATCTACTTCCCTCTGAAGAGTCCCAGCAAGTTGTGGGACAGCTATGAAAGATCAGGCAATAAATATGGAGGCAGTGACATGGGTGGGGGGAAGGGGTGGCTGTGTTTCCTGAGAAGGAATAGCAGAAGAAATTATCTCATGGGGTGTGGAGATGATATAGTGGATGGATACTTATCGGTTTCAAGAGCATCTGTTTTCTGATTGGCTGCACCATCTTATTATCCCACATGATGTTTACTCCAAGACAGGGTCCTGAGGAGAGATCTACAATCACATTCAACCTGTTTCAGTATTGGTCTCCCTCGGATGTTTCTTACAAGGTGCAGCTGATGTCTTGGCTGCCAATGGTACAAAATCTTTCCAACATTACGTAAGTCAACTTCTGCCTTAAAAATTAGGCCTTAAGTGCATCTTTGATTGAGGAACCGAGGAGGTGAGTGAAGATTCCCTCTCTTAAAAGTTGTTCTGCACCATTATGAACATTTAAATGTTTCTTTCTCTTGTAGGAGCCCATATCATCAAATGTTAAAGCCCTTAAAACAAAATTTTAAATATTATTTGGAGTGAGTCAGGCAAATGGGGCAGTATCTTGCTGAGTCCAGAGATTAAATTAAAATTGAATAAAAGCATTGGTTTGCATTACTCCAAGTTCAGAAATTAAAGTAAATTTGCAGTTCTCTTGTAGCTCAGAGTCCATAAGAGAATTTATTGTCTTATGGACTGTGAGCTACAAGAGAACTGGTGAATTTACTGAGGAATTACTAGCTTGTAAGAATGGCAATACTACACCATAAGAGGCACAGACATTATTTCTGTTACTTGGGTTGGGACTGTACATTCTTTTAAGATCAGTCTAATTTGTGCAACAGGCAAAGATTAATGGCAGTTACAAATCCATTGCTGTGAGGCATTTCTCTATAGATTGGCAGCTCTTTGCAAAGCTGGTTTGGCCCCAAGGTCATTGGAAGCTGATGGAATATAACTCTTCCTCTTTTTCTTAATGATCTTAAACGTGAGACCTGAAGTGTGACTGACACATCTCAAAACCTTCAGACTAAATTGTGTTGGGATGCTGTTTCTGGAGTGTGAGTGGCTTCAGCCGTTGGAAATGAAGAACACCTAATAATTGTACCCCTGTGTGAAAAGTGTCAAGTCTGTAAACTCTGCGAAGTCAGCACTGTGGCTTGTCTGGGACTGCCTTTTGTAGGAATACAACTTGGATACAAACTGAACTTGTTTTATAGGAGCGCAAGGTTCAGTTTTGAGAGAGAACAGTCCAGTGTCCCAAATTGGCAGTCATATTAGAATTGGGGCACCTGATGTTTGGATAAAACAACGACTGCAACAACTACTTTAACACTCCTCATTGACCCTTGGAGGCCATAGTGAGGGACAGGTTTGGGATTCCAGCTGCAGTTGCCCTCCACAGATCTGGTGTGTATTGGAAATACTTCTGAGGCAAATCTTGCTGCTGAGCTAGAAGCAGCAAAGTTCCAGCCCATTCCCTTGCTCCACAGTGAACATGATTACACTTCCCCAACTCCTGTTACCCATTTAGCACTGACAACCCCCACCTCCCTGCCCTATCCAGAATGAATCATGGATTTTTTTTACTTGGGAAGAGGGCCAGGCATTTGTGCTCTTCAGAGGCATGGTGTGTCTGTGGTGGGGTAGCACTTTAACATGTAGCATAAATCAGGCCAGAGGCTCTATATTGCACCGGCTATAGTCCTCTCAGTGGGAGAGGCAGGGGCTCTCTGGATATGGACCCAAGAAGAAACTCTGACAGCTCTTAATATCCATCATGATGCTTGAATCCACGATGAGGAGGCCCATGGAGTTTAGGAATTTCTGGAAAACAAATCACCTCACGTGGCCTTTGTATTTCACAGGCAACACCACTGAACCTATAGAGTCAACCCACCCATGCTGTTTTTTTAATTTTCTGGACAAGTGGTGGATAAACCCTATTAAAACATTTACCCACTCCTCCTCCTCCTCCCCTTCACCTTCGTGTCTGCCTCTCTTTAACCTCTGTAGCTGGACTGTAACCTTGCAAATAATGTTGCCCATCCAAAGTAAAGGCAGATGCATTTGGGCAGTGCCCACTGTGCCTCAACATCTGAATACATGATCTAAGCTGACTGATGGTATTGACTCTATAAATGAATAGCAAATAATTGAATAACCATGACACTGTTACAGTTTGCTGAATAACCTCTCATTGCAGGCCAACTTATGGCATCTGCAATCCTCCTCTTAAATGTTTTAAGCCAGAGCTGTAATAAAATTGTATATTGAATAGTTTGAGAGCAGCTGGATTGGAGATGCAAATTTGTCATATATTGTATGAAATAATTCAGATAGGTCATCAACATTAGAGTAGAAATGGGACCAAAGACTGGGGATATTATTAAGGATGTTGGACTAGGTATAGTTGGGAATTGGAATATGTACGTGGCATTTGGTGGATTCTTGAATGAGTATTGATATCACAATATATATTTATTGAGGAATGATTACTGAGCAACCTACACATGGAGGTTGTTAGACTGCAAATGAATGTACACACCCCCATTATATGGAGGATATTAGGTTGGATTCTATATAGATATAAGTGTGTAAATACAGTATATGAAGGATTCCGGATTGAGGATTAGTATTTATTACAATGTATATGAAGAAGATTAGAAAAGGGATTGCTGTATATCCCAACATATATGGAGAACATTTATTTTTACTATTTGTTCTGGGAATGTAGGCAATGCGAGCATGGTTGCATTTACTGCACATCCCTAGTTACAGTGAGAAACTTGTAATTGTCTTTTCTCTTGAGCCATGGCAGTTCTTCTGGTGATGGCACATTGGTATCAGATTGGGTGTTCAGCATTTTGATCAAGAGACATACATTATGTGACTCATAAGGGTGCTTCAAAAGTGATGGTGTTCCTACGTTATTGCTGCATGGCAGCAGTGTTGACTGGTACTGAAATTACTTCTGTTCGTAAACCTAGGTGGATATTGCTGTTGAAAAGTGTGCAAAGAAAGCATGTTTTGAAAAAAAAAGTTCACATGTAACATATTCACACTGCAGAATGCTTCATATCAAATCACAAGCTAAATGGTGATACATTTGATAGAACAATCTGAACCCACTCTTAGATTTCTGCAAGGGCATAAACTAGTTTGGTCTGTCAGGCATGCCATACTTCGAAGCCACGTTTTTTCAAATGCTTTTTTTCATTTAAGAAAAAATCATTCCTTGGATGTTGGCATCACTGGCAAGGCTGGTATTTACTACCCATCTCTAATTTCCCTTGAGAATATGGCAGTGAGCTGCCGTCTTCTTTGACTGCTGCAATTCATATGGCAAGGGTGCAGTTAGGTAGAGAGTTGACAAGTGGAAAGGCTTGACTGTCAGAGGATGAAACAAATTGGTATCTGAAGCCAATAAGTAAGCAGTGACTTAATGCCAGGAATGATCAAGTAGTTAACACAATGTGTACATAGGATGTGTGATGGGTGCCTGAATGTAACAACAATCTCTTATTCAAGTACTTTATCGGTACACATTTCTTTTTGGATTTTGCTCTTTTTGTAAATGATTAAACTTAGAAATAGATTTCAATTAAGACTTTTATTAAAACAATACAGGGTGTACGAAAAGAAAATACTCTTAACTGTTGTGTTATGTTATGATTTGTTTACACTTTTTGAATTATTGATCAAGGAGGGGCAACCTCCCTAGTTATTAACTACAAGTACATCTGAAATTTCTAAACAAATGTACAGAATACAAGCTTCGCTGACTACCTGGGCCGCTGAAATACATTTGTAAACTTTACTTGAATTCATAATGTATATTGTGTGATGATAAAGTTTGATTAAGGATTGGCTGTAGACCTTACTTAAGAATGTCTTGGTGAACTGAAGGACCCTGATGATCTGCCATATTGGACTGTGCAACGATTCGCTTCCATTGTTGCCTTTGACAAAAAACCTGATTTTTCATCTTGAAATGCATGGTTCCTTTGAAGAAATCTGTTCTGATATCCATGTGAACTCATTAAAAATGTATTTTAATAGTGTTTTATCATAAAATCTTGTAAAATTTCTTGTGTTGTGCAGTGTCCATTGGTAACACACAGTGCACACTTCAATATGGCAGCTGAGGTGTCCATATTATTGCCTGAAAATGATTGTCCTTAAAAAAAAGGGTTGAAACTAAACAGACCTCCCATGAACAGTAAAGCCCAGAACTTGAGAGGGACATGAATGGGCTATCTGACCTGAAGTACGTATTGTACAAGAAGTGACTGGATGATCTTAAAGGAGGAGCGTTGATCCTATGTTAAAAAAAAGGAAGTTTTCAACAGTTAGATCTGCAAATAATGGACTCTGCCCACTAGTATTCTGAATGTGTGAAGCTTTGTTTTGGAGAAGGCTTCACATCAATAATTGAAAGTTCTCTCTCCACAGGTGCCAACATCTCGCCTCCTTCATTCTTGCCTGCTGGCGCCAGTAGTGTTTGTCCCAGAATGTATTTTGTCCAGAAGTTGCAAAAATTCTGATGCTGTCAATATCTCATAAACCGATACCTAACAATCATGCACTTTATATGCTGGGTCTCCCTGGAGTCTTACGCATGCAGGAAAGAAGGAACAAGACCAATTGGAGTAAAATTGTAGCATTTACAAGCATCTCCAAAGTACAGTTGCATGGATTTCAGGACCCTGGACAGCTAACCTGAACCTCACCAACTTTTGACTATGGCATAGGTTCCCATCTGCAGTAAGAATTTCTTCAAATTTGGCTGGGCATTTTTAACCTCATGCTCGCTCACTGCTATCTAAACCAGGTGACTGTGGTTCCTATGTTAACTATTGATTCCACATGAGGTCTTGTGGCCCTCTTGTGTTCTGCAAAGTCAGAACCCTCCTGTATAGTTTGAGACCTCTGTGTCTTAGGGCGCTGACAGGTTTGGCCAAGGACAATGAGGGGGAGAACCATACGTTCTGATGATGCAAACCATGCACTATGTAAACATTTTCTACAGGATCAACAGGGTGTGCTCTCGCCAGCCATTGAGCAATTTGTGGCAGAGTCATTTCCATTGCAGTGTTCCTCTCTAATTCACACATTCCAATACAGCAAACCATATTGGGCCTTAACAAACCCAAATGAGGCATTTTTTTTCTGTCTTCCTTCACTTCCTATCTCCTACCTTTGCTTCTTATATTCTTTAATCTATATTCATTTGGCTTTCTCTATTCCCAGGAGTTTCTCGACAAACTCAGAATTCTGTTTCCAAGCCATGTTGTCTGATGAACCAGGTCTCCCCTGGATACAACAACAGTGATTCAAAGGGAGATGTGCCTGTCATTGATTATTTGCATGTGGTGTGTATGAGTGTGTGTGTACTCATGTCTCTGTACAAGTGTGGGTGTAGGTTTGTGATGAGTACATATGCACATGGGTCTGTGTGCCAACATGTCTAATTGACTGGGTGCATGTTCTGTGCACTTCAATACCTCTGTGTATATACATGAGTGTAGAATGTGTGCCTTTGTAAGTATGTGTGTAGGTCTTCTTTCTCAGATTTCAGTGCTCATTTGCGACTATCTGATTCTTTTCATTCTGCTGATTATTTCCCGGAATATGGTTTGCTGTTGGTCTACAGCCCACACCAAAATTAATAAATTTTAAAGAGATTTGAGTAAAGTGCAGATACTCCCATCCAGTAACTTTGCCTGTTATATTCCCTGATTTAACAGAAGTGATTTAACACCCCAATGCACAATGGGGCCATATCTTCTAAAGTTTGTGTTCTGGTTTAAAAAAAGTTGAGATCAAGCTGTGCAGGTTATATCTCAAAAGCAAATATCACTCTTGACAGCCTTTTAAACTGCTGGTTAATGTTTCTTCTCAAATTTGTTTTTCTCAGTGTAACCTGTGCGGTTTGACATTATCAGAGTACACAACTTTGCTCATCCTGACTAACCCCCCACAACCCCACTCCTACTCAAAAGGAGTTATGCTAAATTTTAAGGCTGATCAAATTACAGGTTTTCTTCAGAAAGATTACTACACAAGCATGTTGAAATCTTTGCTTTTATTTTGCATTTCCCTCATCTCCACTTGCAGCTCAGCCAAGCCTGTCATGTTGAGAGCTTGCTGCTTAGATTCTGCCAGAGCTTTCCAAAGCTGCTAAATACTTTCTCCCTCCTGCTGATAGTGAGACGGCACTTTCTCCCATCTGTGTCCGTGCCGTCACTCCCTCCCCACCGACACACACTCCCCCACCCTTTCACCGCCACATGTCATTGTTCCAAACAAATAGCACAAGGCAGAGAGCTTTTAACAAAAGCAAAACCACCAACCAGGCAAACCCGGCAGCATTTCGAAAATGGAGCCCGAAGCCATTTTAGCTCAAGAGAGGAAAGTATTGTTTTGTTTGGTTTTCAAACTTTTTAAACAAGAGAATATGTAGTTCATGGGGAAATTAATATCTGTGTTAGGTAGCTTTGTAGTACAGTGTTTAATTTGTTGCTTGTACATATATATATCAGGACTTTAGGTAGCTGAGAATGATTTTTTTTAAATTAATGCTCAAATTTGCTAACTAACGGAGGAGGATGGGTTGGCATTAATGAGGGCCTTGCCTGGTACAACGGGCCAATGCCCAAAGGTAGACCGTGTTTCTTTTTTGGAATAGTTGGGCCCTCCTCCAGCAGTTAAAGGTTTTAAATTCAGGTACTGAGATGAACTATGCTGTGCGTGTTACGTGAGAATCATTTTAGAAATAACCTTTCCTTCGTTGAGATTGTGATGGCTTTTTTATTTGCATTTCCAGTGATTTCTACATCGAAATGTTTTGGGACTTGAAGTGGAAGTTTTCCTTTGAATCCTTTACTACGTATTGTAACACACGCCCCACCCACCTTGCAAAAATGAACTAAGTATCAAAACTTCCTATGAGCGATAGTTGCCATCCATCTCTGTTATTCTGAAGGCCTTTGGCCCTTTTTATGACCTCTGCTCTCCTCCCTCATGCCCTTCCAACTCTGCAAAATATTTCCTGTCATAGAAGCAACTGAGACTTAATGATGTTACTTATATGAGCCTGATATCATACAATGTCAGAGTGGTACACTGTATGCTGTCTGTAAAGTCTCTCTTTAGGCTTCAGGCCTAGCGTAGCAAGCCTCATAGTGATACAGCCACAATCTCATAGTAAACATCATAAATTCATTCACAAGTGGAATTAAGCAGAGTCACTAACCAACTGCCAAGGATTATTTTATTTAGATGATGGTTAATTGTGACCTCCTTAGGTTCAGAGGGCAGAGGTTGAACTGGGCCCACAGTGCCTCTTGGCCTCACAGTCTGTGCCAATGTGCAACGCAGTGCAAAAGAGGTGCACTGTGACTGCAGCAAATTGCCACTCGTTTCCTCCCTCTTTCTCCCCACCCCAGATGGGGATACCCTCACCAGCAATGGCACTGACATAATCTATCAGGCATGAAGTGGGATTCCCATCCAGGAGGGTGGGGACTTTGAAGTCACGAGACACATCCTACATGGCAGTCATTGAACCCTATTGTTTTAAATAGGCACGCAAAGTGTGGATGTGTTACACAAATACGTAGTAATTTGATACTTTACTAGCCAACAGTTTGTTGGGTATGAGCCAAGCTGATGGGAATTTCGGAAGCCAACCGTTGTGCGGTAAAATCTACTTTGAAGACCCTTATTAAGAGAGGGGTCTGGAAGGGATGCTGCCCTGATATTAGCAATTTACTTGCCGTCATAAGGGAATAAAATTCCCCTACTTAGGATTTTAAGGGAGGTTAATAGCTTTGAATTCGATATTTAACAAGGTCAGCTTGCTAATATCAAGCAGCACTCCTTGAAGAAACATTTGGGATGGGGGTCAAAAAAGAAGAGTTCTTGTGAAATCATGCCAATGCAGAGATGCCCTTTATGGCTGTACTTGCTGTGAGAACATCTTTTTAGCTCAGGTTTCAATCCCTCTCCCTCATTTACCTTGTGAGGTTAAACTCCCAGTGGGTAAAGTGTCTTGGGGTTTGACTATTGATCAAGGGACAGGGGCCTCCTGGCTGACTTCCTTACCTATCTATCAGCTCGGCTCTGTTGAAACTTAATTTCCACTTTTGCCACATTATTTGGGAAGAAAATTGGAGAAAAAAACACTTGAAACCAAGGAAAAATAAATGCCCAAAATTGAAAAGGAATGGGAAGTGAGAGACAAACCGTTTTTGCCACAATATTTTCCTCTGTATATAACTATGGTGCGGTTGTTTTAAAAAAATACACAGACGTTGCTATGTAAAATTCTGTACATACAGAAAGATTCTTTTTTCTATTGGAAATCATTTCTTGTCACTTTATATTCAAAAAAATAAAGTCTCCAGAACTTCAAAATGCTATCTTGGTTAATACAGACTTTAAAGTGTGGTCATTAAGACCATCTAACTTCAATGTTTTGTGTTCCTTGTAGCATGCATCTGTTTCACAGGATCCAGATTTTCTTCGTGGGAATCCATTCAAAGTGCTGATCAGTCTTTCACGCTCTTCTGATTACTCTCCTGTGAGTGCCTGTCCAGTGTAATATGTCACGCTGGGTTTCTTCCTGGTTCCTCAACAACTTTTGCTGTGTCTGATCAGATATCAACATGGAGAAACACAGTTTTCTGATTTTATCAGATATTGATTTCACCTTGTATTAATTTACAGTTTCAGAGGCTGCCCGGTTCAGGGATCCACTTTTAACAAAAACCCTTGCCATTTTAGGAACATAAGAACAGGACTAAGCCTATCAGCCTCTCAAGCCTGTTCTGCAATGAACTCACTAAACTAACTCCTCTCCTAACTCCATGTACTTCACTTGGCTCCATATCCCTTAAACTCCTTTAATTGAGCTACTGTCTGTCTCCTGTTTTATTGCAGTAGTTCTTTTCTGTTCTTGTAATGCAGGTGCCTATGCCAGCATTTATTGTCCATCCTTAACTGCCCACTCTATCAGGTAAGTGTCAGGTAGGTTATAGGAAAAGGAGAAACTTCGACCAATTATGACTATGACTATAATTGTCATCACTAGGGAAAAAGCCGCTGGTATTGAAGTCAGACAAGTCTCGGGTTGGATTGGAAAAAGGCTATGCCAGCACCCTTATTCAAAAAAAGGGAGGAAAGCAGAAAGTAGGAAATTATAGACTGGTTAGTTTAGCAATTGTGATTGGGGAATTGTTAGAATTCATTAAGGAAGCAATAACAGGACATTTGGAAAGTCAAAACACAATCCATCGGAATCAGCATCGTTTTATGAAGGGTGAATAATGTTTGACTAATTTTCTAGAGCTCTTTGAGGATATTACAAGCACAGTGGATAATGGGGATCCTCTAGATGTAATATAATGGGACTTCCAGAAGGCATTTGATATGATTGTGCACAAAAGGTGCACAAGTTAAGATGATATGGGTTTAGGTAATTTATTAGCTGGATAAAGAATTGGGGTCCTAACAGAAAGCAGAGAGTCTGGACAAATAGGTATTTTTCTGGTTGGCAAGATGCACTTAGGTGCCACAGGGCTTGGTCCTCAGGCCCCAACTATTTACAATTTGTATTAATAACTTGGAAGCAGGGTATTATAGCCAAATGTGTACATGACATTAAAATAGGTAGGAAAGTAAATTGCAATGAAGAAGTAAAAAATAATATAAGTGGACATGAACAGGTTAGGCAAAAGGGCCAAAGTTTAGCAGATAAAGTTTATCATAGATAAATGTGTGGTTATCCATTTTGATCAGAGGTATGGAAAGACAACTTATTACCTAAATGGAGAGAAACTTTAAGAGTGCTTCAGTGAAGAGGGATCTGGGTGTCCTTGTGCATGAATCATAGTAAACTAGTCGGCAGGTGCTAAGGAAGGCAAATAGAATTTTGACATTTGTTACTAAAGTATAGAGAATTAGGGATGTGTCAATGCAACTGTACAAGATATAAATGAGACTGAGCTGGGAATATTGCATACAGTTTTGGTCCTCTTACTTGAGGACAGATGTAGTTTCTTTGGAGGTGGTTCAGAGGAGGTTCATAAGATTGGTTCCAGAGCTGAGGGATTTGTCTTATGAAGAGATATTAAGCATTTATTTTATTCATTCACAGGATGTGGATGTAGCCAGCTAGGCCATCATTTATTGCAATCTCTAATTACATTACTGTGGGTCTAGAGTTACGTGTAGGTCAGACTAAGTAAGATAGTTTCCACTCCGAAAGGATGTTAGTAAACAAGATTGACATTAATGGTCATTATTAGACTTTTTTTAGTGAATTCAATTTCCACCATCTGCCATGACAGGATTCAAACCCAGGTCCCCAGAACATCATATGGGTCTCTGGATGAATAGTCCAATGATAGTACCACTAGGCCATCACATCCCCCTGATCCTCAACTCTCTGGAGTTGAGAAGAATGACAGGAGATCTAATTGGGACATAAAAGATGCTAAAGAGCATTGATAAAGTAGACATGGAATGAGTACTTTCCCTTTTGGGAATGAGAGGTCATAGTTTTAGTGTAAGAGATAGCACAGTTAAAACAGAGATGATGGAAAATTATTTCTTTCCAAAACTTATGAATCTATGGAATTCGTCAGCCCAGAGTGTGGTGGACACGGAATAAATTTAAAGAGGAGACAGTCGAATTTTTAATCAGTAACTGGCTGAAGGGTTATCGAGAGTGAGCAAAGTGGAGTTGAGATTAAGTTGAGGTCAGTTGTGATCACGTTGAATGGCAGAGCATGGCTTAAGGGGCTGAATTGCTGACTCTTGCTCCTAGTTCTTACATTCTTATGTAACTATATTGCTCTGGGTCTGGAGTCACATGAAAACCAGATTAGGTTACGACAGCAAATTTCCTTCTGCAAAGGACATTAGTGAAGCAGATTATTATTTCAGGGTGTTATTGAATTCAAATTTCACCATTTATCATGGTTTATCCATACTGTGTCAGTAGAACATTAGCCTGGGTTCCTGACTACTTGCCTAGGGGTAGTGTTACTGTGCTATCACTTGCCCTCTGGTTCCCCATTTACCGCCTTTTGCAAGATGTTCCTTTAACTTCCCACCTTGGTTTGGCTCTTATTTTGTGCGCTTTTATGTCTGTAAAGACCACCTTTTATTTTTCTTTGGGGTTATGGACTGAAATTGAGGGAAACAGACACTGCTTTTCAAAGAGGAGAATGTACAAGGAATTATTTAAACTTCAAAAGAAAAGTTAAGCTAACTGATGCATATGGGTCCTATTGCTTTTTTGGAACATTGAGTCCAACAAATTGGCGCTGTCTGTTGTGGGTTCAGGAGAGCTCAGTCCTCTGATTGGTTAGGTTGCAGCTTTCTAGACCATGGGACAGAAATGTAAACAGAGGCAAGGAGAAATCTCTCAAAGTTGGCTGTATGACCATCTTTCTTTCTGTTCCACTTTGCTGTAAAATTCCTCTCTCCAATTCACTGTCAAAAGAACAGGAAATCTATGTTAATAGATACTGAAAAACATCATTCTAAATTCCAATGGAAAAGGAAAGACCCTGGTCCAACCAGTGAAATAACGACTGTCCATCACTGTGTAGACAACGTTGAAATGCAGACAAATTGACACTATCATTTGTAGGCACAGGAGAGCTCAGCATAGTAACAAGTATCTGATTGGTTTGGTTACATCACCAAAGAATTAAAAGGATTGTGACATCAACCCATTCCGTTTTGTGATCTGGATTGATGATAAATAATTGTTTCCCAGACTATTGTTATTTTTCTCCATCATTATATTTGTATTCTCTTTGTTTCTTTTGGTGAGTGAGTGTGTTGAGTTTGTGTGTGTTGGAGGGGGGTGGGGACTAGGAATCTTTAAACGGGGTAAGGTGCAGTCGTAAATTATCAATTCATTTTTCTTTTGTTTTCTGGTTAGTTGAGAACATCAGTTTGGTTGCAATTTAGCCATTTTCTTGTTAATGAGAAATAAAACCTGCTGTGTATTACTTTCAATCTGAACTGGACATGTACATTGGGTTTTTTTTTGGTGGTTTAATTAAATGTTCACATTTTTGGAAATTCAGGGAATAGTGATTTTGATACCAGAGCACTCTCAAGAGAGTTGTAGTATGTCCCTTTTGTCCTTGAGCCCCTATGCCCAACTGCTATGAAATATTTCTCTCTATCCCACCATCCAGTTCCATTGAAATCATAAAAGAAACCATTTGTGTTCCATCAGCATTGTTGGCTCAGAGATGCAAGGTTCCAGGTCCAGTTGCCAATCAAGGCTGGCACTTCAGTGCAGTATACAGAAAGCATTCAGCAATGCTATATTGTGGATGAGATGTTAGACTCCGCCTCCATCTGGGTGGATGTTGAAGATTCCATGGGACTATTTCAAAGCAAGATTGGGAGTGGTCGTGTTCTTCCTGCGCCCGGTCCAAACTTTATCATGAAAGAACAGATAACCTGGTCCTTATCACATTACAGTTTGCAGAAACTTGGTTTGTGCAAATTGACTGTGGTTATTCCCACATTCCATCTTCCACTGTAAAGTGTTTGGTGAAATCCAGTGGTTGTGAGAAATGCTATGTGAATGCAAACTGTTTTTGTTTCTTTTTCCTTTATTCCAGGAATAACAAGGTATTTTTGGACTCTTTCCTCAATTTAAATCTCAGGTGATTCTGCAAATGCACTCCTCCAGAATTAATACAGAGGAACCTCAATTATCCAAATGAACAAACTACTACTCCCTGCCCGTGTCAATAATTAAATGTTCAGATAATTGAATGCCAAATAACACAGTTTAGCCATACATCGGGACCTTGCAATCTTGCCCGATAATCTGAAATTCAGATAATCAAATGCCGGATAATCGAGGTTCCTCTGTATATCTACTCCAAGGTCATGCATTCATTCATATGTAGTTACTGCTGGGATTCCTGGAAGATTCCGAGGAACCTGAAATGACGGCAAAAGTTCAATGTTTTATTTCATTTCATCGTCTCTTCCATTTCACGGAGTCAAAGCCTGTCATGAGAGGATGGGCTGACCATGCCTAGATTTGGGCTCCTGTGTAGTGAACACTCTAACTCCTAGGACCAAAGTTAGCTCACAAAAAGAATAAGCCATGGATGGGAAAGGTAAATATTACTTCGAAGGATGTGCTCATCCTAATTGAGAGATACACGTGTTCAGTCAATCCAGATATCCCTCAGGTAATTTCTGTTCAGTAAGAGAGAGAATAAAAATCAGGCTTGACCTACACACAAAGACCATCAATCAACTCCTGAATACAGTAAGGGCTATCAAAAGCTCATAATACAATAAAACAGCTTAAAGTCAACTCAACAATTGCCAGCAGGAAGGTCCCTCCCTGTCGGGGAACATTTCAGTGATCAAAGACATTCAGCCTCCGATCTTCGGGTAAGTGTCCTCCAAAGCTGCCTTTGAGATACACAACAACACAGAATCGCCGAGCAGAAATTGATAGCCAAGTTCCGTACCCATGAAGACGTCCTGAACCGTGATCATGGGTTCATGCTGTGCCCCATTTAACCCGACCATCATGTTCTGTATCTGTAAAATCTTCCTTACTGTTCTGTTTTGAAACCATTGTCTTGATAACTTGTTATGGTGGCTTTACCTTAATTAGTTTGTACAGTTTTGGATTATTGTTACTTTGGTTCAACCCTCGACATGCAATTCTTAGATCTATTCCAACCATTTGGTTTGTCTCCTTATTTTCAATTTTTTTAAAATTGTAGTCTCTCTGTCTCAATTAATTGGATTGTAGGTCATCCCCTTCACTTGCTGCTCACACCTTACTCACACCATCTGACACTTTTGATCACCGACAAAAGACTTATTATTCAACCTGCTGACACTCCATTCACACCATTTGTATGATCTTTTGATCTCTGCTATAAATTCTGTGCCTTCAGTTCTCCTGATGAAGGGGCAGTGCTCTGAAAGCCTGTGATTTCAAATCAACCTGTTGAACTATAATCTGGTGTCGTGTGACTTCTGACCTTGTCCATCCCAGTCCAACACTGACACCTCCACATCAATGTTTCACTTTAACATTGTTGATACAATAGTTGCAAGATACTCATTTAAAGTTGTGAGTTTCAGTTCAGCATTGTTTGCTACAGGCTTGCTATGTAGTCTGCCTGCCTCTCAGGACCCTTTCTCCCAAGCTTCTGTTCACACCTCCAGTCCTTCTGTCATTCATCAGGTTTCTGCCCCTCGACTCAATCTCTTTTCACAACACCTCCCTTCCCCTGGCTCCCTGATTCCATCATTTGTTCTTAAAGGTGCCATTCTAAACTTGCATTCAGTACTGTACTCCACCTATTGCCACAAGTGGGTTAGTGCAAATAATTTTGCCTGCACTGACCAACATGTGCCATTAGGTGGAGTCTGGACAATTAAAGATATCAGCCAAGTTTAATGTTAGCATTAAGACTAACTGCATTCATATTGTGTTATTCCTTTATTTCTACAATTGATTTAATTTAGAAGTTAAATTATTTTATGAATGTAGATATAACTGTTGCTTTCTGTTGGAAATATTCTGGGGGTGGCTCAGTGGTTAGCACTGCTGCCTGTCAGCACTAGGGACCTGGGTTTGATTCCACCTTCGGGTGACTGTGTAGAGTTTGCACATTTCCCCCATGTCTGTGTGTGTTTCCTCCGTTGCTCTAGTTTCCTCCCACAGTCCAACAATGTGCAGGTTAGGGTAAATTGTCCATAGTATTCAGAGGTGTGTGGGTTAAGTTGATTAACCATGCGGAATGCTAGGTTACAGGTTTGGGAAGGTGATGGGCTTGGGTGGGATGCTCTTCAGAGGTTCAGTGTAAACCTGATGAGTCGAATGACCTGCACACACATTGTAAGGCATCTATTCTATCATTCTAATGTCTGAACTGCAGTGATTCTTTATCATTTAGTGATTCACTTTATTTTTCAGATTATTTCAGTTAGGAATGCACACTATTGTATGGTATTTCAATCCGTACATTGTTGTGTTCTGAGCAAAGAAAGTCTCCACAGGGACCAAACTCTGTCTGTAACATTGACTCATATGGGAAACCATGCTTCACTTAAAGTTGTTTCACTTAAAGTCATGCTTTTCAGGAACCAACCCTGAGTGAGGACGTCCTACTTCCCTCACTGTGTAAAATGCCTATGACAGAGGGGAGACTCAGCACAAAAGCAACAAACAAATGAGGCAAACACAATTTGAGTTGTAATGAAAAGCCAAAAGATGATGGCAATTTTCAAAAAAGATTCCTGGATGCTGGAAAGCAGAAATAAAAGAGAAATTGCTGTAAAAACTCTGCAGGTCTGGCAACATCTGTGGAGAGAAATCAGAGTTCATGTTTCAGATCCAGGGACCCTTTTTCAGAATTTGAGTTGTGTTTGCCATCACTGGGACAACTAGAAGCTTTTTACTCACTCCAATGCATATATTCTATTCACTACAATGTACATGGGTTGCAATTCTCTAGAATATACACAGCAGCGGCAATACAGACAGGGTTTGCAGCTCCCTATAATGTAACATGAAATCTGTTAGTCTCAATAGCATACATAGGGGCTGCTTTTCTCTATGATATACTCAGCAGCTAGCGTTCCCTATAAACCAAACTGAAATCTTTCTGATAAGGGAAACACTGTTACACACATCAAGACAAGTACAACATCACTGTTAAAAATCCCTTCACAGGATATAAAGAAAGTTTGTTTTCCTTACATCTGAGAAGGGGAACCTGATTGAAATGTACAAAGTTCTGAGGGGCATAGATACCTAGTTAGGAAGAAACTTTGTTCCTTAGTAGATGCATCAGCAACTGACCCTCAGTGGCAGCAGTGTGTACCATCTACAAGATACACTCCAGAAATCCACCAAGGTTTCTTTGACAGCATCTTCCAAACCCACAACCACTGCCATCAGCAGCAGATACATAGAATCCCTACAGTGTGGAAACAGGCCCTTCGACCCAACAAGTGCACACCAACCCTCCGAAGAGTAACCCAGCCCAGACCCATTCCCCTACCCTATTACTCTACATTTACCCCCGACTAATGCACCTAATCTACACATTCCTGGACACTATGGGCAATTTAGCATGGCCAATCCACCTAACCTGCACATCTTTGGATTGTGGGAGGAAACAGGAGCACCCGGAGGAACCCATGCAGACAAGGGGAGAATGAACAAACTCCATACAGTCAGTCGCCCAAGGCTGGAATCAAACTCAGGTCCTTGGCCCTGTGAGGCATCAGTGCTAACCACTGAGCCACCGTGCCACACCACCGGGAGCACCATGCCTGAAAGTTGCCCTGACTTGCCAATATCATGTTTCTTCAGTACCACTGGTTCAAGATCCTGGAATTCCCTCCTGAAAGGAATTGTGGATCCACCTGCAGCACATGGACTGCAGCAGTTTAAGAAGGCAACTCACCACCACCTTCTCAAGGGCAATGAAGGATAGAGAATAAATTCTGCCCAAGCCAATAATGTCCACATCCCCTGAATGCTAAAAAAAACACACCTACTGATATATACATAATGTATATACTATACTGAGCAATGAAGCCAATCAGCAGTGTCAAGCTGCAGGCTACAACTGTGTTGATGAGCATGCACTACTAATGTCAATACAAGTGGGCACATGGTAATCACACATTAACGAGTTTCATCAAGTTTCTAGCCCGAAGGTTTCGTAACTCACAAATTTTCAGCAAATTGCTCCATTGTAAGTTCTGGAAACTAAGTATTAAATGCATTCCATAGAGTAGAAAGATGTTCTACCACCTGCAGTTTAGTCACATCAAAGTCAACATTTTTTTGAATGTCAGAATGTTGGAGCTGAAACCTAATCCATGGTGCCCCTATAGGCAAGAACATTGCAGATTTCAAATTTACTTCTCAATACATCATTCATTTCACACAGGCGAAAAAGATTAATTCTTCCATCTTGCGTAGTTTTATTCAGCTTTTCATTTCACTGTGTATGTACACGGGTTAACCCAGTTAAGCCAGAATCACGCCAAGTTCAGGCTTTTTAATCCACTCAGAAAGTACAGACCTGTTCCTTGGTCAGTGGCGGAGTGATTTCACCGTCCTGGCCAATGTATCTACACCAGCTCTCCAAATGAACAATGCACTAAGTGTCAGTACACCCACCTTCTTCAGTTCTGGTCTCTTTTCCTGAGGAAGGATGGTCTGCCTATGACAGGGGTGCAACAGAAGTTCACCTGACTGATTGAATGACATACAAAGGGAGACTGGGTCAGCTAGGGCTATGTTCACAGTTTAGGAGAAGGAGTGGTGATCCTGTAGAAATCTATATAAATTCTAAATTATGTCTATCCAAGAAGAAATTCACTTGCAGCAATCATCTTTGAGTCAGGGTAAACATTTCTGGCACCATGCCGCTATTTTGGAAGCTTGACTCATTCTATCCTGCCGTCAAAGACTGGGTTCAATATGTGGAAAGCTGTGGGGATTTTTCCAGGCAATTAACATTGGGGCAGATGAAAACCAACGAGCCATTCTCCTGACAGCCTGTGGACCCGCAGCTTTTTGGGTTATTAGGAGCCTAATTTTCCCTGAGGCACAAGATACTAAAACCTTCCAAGAATTGACAGATTTAGTTAAGAAATATTACAAACCCTAGCCTCCTGTAATTCTGATGCTTTTGGTTTTACTCGGCGATTCAAGAACCAGGGGGGTCCATAAGTATTTATAGGACTAGGTAGAGTGAATGTGGGAAGGATGACCCTGATGATAAGGATGTTTAGAACCAGGGGTCTTACTTTAAAGATATGAGGTAGTCCATTTGGGACAGAGATGAGGAGAAATGTCTTCACCCAGAGAGTGGTGAGCCTGTGGAATTCTCTGCCATAAACAGTGGTTGAGGCCAAAACATTGAATGTTTTCAAGTAGGTATTAGACATAATTCTTAGGGCTTAAGGGATCAATGGGTATGGGGAGAAAATGGCAACAGGGACTGAATTGGACAATCAGCCTCAAGCTTATTGAATGGGTGAAGAAGGTTTGAAGGCTGAATGGCCTACTGCTCCTATTTTCTATGTTCCTCCCCATAATCCTTCACATTCTTCCTTTTCAGGTAATAATCCAATTGCCTTTTGAATGCCTCAGTTGAACCTACCTCCACTATCCTCTCAGCTAGTCCATTCCATAGTCCAATACCACTTCCTGTGGGGAGAAAAATGCTTTTCCTCCATTGTTTTCATTTGTGCAGGCATCTTATGATTTTGAATGAAAAATCACCTCACAGCCTTCTCTTGTCTATGAAAAACAGCCCAAAATTTCCTGACTGTCCATGTAACTGGGGTTTCCCATTCCTGGAACTGTCTTTGTGAACCTATCCTGCAATCTCTCTAATTTCTTCACACCTTGCCTGAAATAGAACTGGACACAATACTCCAGATATATCTGAAATAAACGGCTAAGCTTTCTGCCTCGTGATAGCAAAGAATTCTCCTCACGCACCCCTCACTCACAAATTGCAGTAAAACAATAAATGTCATCCTTTGAGAACAATGTGAAGACCTCATTGAATATCTTTCACAGCCAGGGTCTATCAATGGAAAACAATGTGTCTAAATAGCTCCAGGTGCAGCCTTTGTCTTAATTGTACAACACCATAATAATGCCCCCCAAAAAAATGATCATCAAGGCAGACCCAATGCAATTTGTCTACCTGATTAGCGCTGAAGTCAGTAAATCATTCACTACTTTGAAAATATCACTTGGCTTTGCTCTTGCTTTGACAACTTTGCAAAACAAAGTATCATAGTTATTCCCTTATTCCCCACATGCTGAACATTGGCGAGTAATTGGGCTATTCTATCAAAGTCTGTACACTCTTCAAGTGAAATGACAAAGTTGCTCAATACGCTGCAACACTACACCTCCTGACATTAAATCAATCCGTCATTTGTCAATTTGATATATTGCGGGAGCAGCCAAGTGCAGTGCTCTCTGCAGACTTGTTTTGTGCATGCCTGGTTAGAGTGGGCATATCCTCCAGTTGTGCAAAGAGACCTTGTTCTCCTTTCAAGGCCAAATACAGTGAAAGCCAGTCACTGGATTAGATCATGTCAGTAAGGGGGCGCAGCGGGGGGGGGCACATGAGAGAGAGGAATGCAGAAATAAACAGGAGCCTGAGGGGGTTTCCCCACCGACTTGATAGTCATTAATCACCTGTTTTCAACATTCTTTGCTCTTCCTCCCCAAACCTTTCAGGAAGATCATAGCATCAGAGAGAAACAGATCCTTCGGTCCAAAACAGTCCACACCGACCATAATCCCAAACTAAACTAGTCCCACCTACCTGCACTTGGTCTGTATCCCTCCAAAAATTTTGTATTCATAGACTTATCCAAATGTCTTTTTAATGTTGTAGCTGTACCTGAATCCATCACTTCCTCTGAAGTTCATTCCAAACGCAAAGCACTCTGTTTGTAAATCAACTTTTGGGGACAATTAGTGACTAACAATAGGTTGTGTATAATAGCAGACCATGTAATGCCAAGGCCTGGTGTGTTAGGATTTGGGTAAGGATATGGGAGAAGGAGCTTCAATCCTTAAAGTTGTTGAACTCAACATTGAGTCCTGAAGGCTGCAGAGTTCCAAAGAGGAAAATGACATCTACGTTCTGCCTGCAAAAAAGGTCCAGAGCTTCCAGTTGCCTGTCACTTCAACATCCCACCCTGTTTCCAGGCCAACATCTTTGTCTCAGTCTTGCTGCAGTGCTCTAGCGAAGCGAAGGTCAAGCTGGAAGAACAGAACCTCATTTTCTTTGTTATAGTCAGCTATTACACACGACCCATTGTTAGCCACTAATTGTCCCCATTAGTAGCTATTCGTTCTCCTGGACTGACCATTATAAACTCCTTTGTCCAACTGTTCTCTCTCTTTGGGCTCTCTCTGCATCTATCATTTACTCCTTATGCCCTTCCCCCGCCCTACCTTCTGCATAAAAAAATCCGAAACATTAACTCTGATTTCTCTCCACAGAGGCTGCCAGATCTGCTGAGCGTTTCCAGTAATTTCTGTTTTTGTAGAGGCTGTAGACAACCACACATGCAGTGACAGGAACAGCGGGCAGGATGAAGAGCTATTGTGACCACTCTGGTCATCAAGCACTGAGCTATTCCAGTCTGTGGCACTTCAAGGGATCATTGAAACCCTTCTTCAATTCTGAGATAGTTCCTGCCTCTACCACCCCTTCAGGCAGTGAGTTCCAGATCATCCTCTGGGTGAAATAAATCCCCTGTAAACCTTCTGCCTTTCACCTTGTATCTGTGTGCTCTGCTCGATGGGATAATGTCCCCTACCTACACCACTCATAACCTTGTGTACCTCAATCAGGCTCCCCCCACCCCGCCACCCCCCCCCCCACCATCTCTGCTCCATGAAAGCCCCATTCTGTCTAGTCTCTCTTTATTGCTGAATCACTTCAGCCCAGGTAACATCCTGGTAAATCTCCTCTGCAGCCTCTCTAGTGCAATCACATCCTTCTTACATTGTGCTGACCAGAACTACACACAGTGATAACTAATTAACTAATACTATATGCAGTGACATTTGTTTTCAATGCCTCAACTAATAAAGACAAGTATTCCACATGCCTTCTTAACCATCTTATCCACCTGTCCTGCTGCCTTCAATGTTCTATGGATGTGCATGCCAAGGTCCCTCTGATCCTCTGTAATTCCAGTGGTCCTACTATTTATCATGTACTCCCTTACCTTGTTACTCTTTCCAAAAATGCATCACCTCATTCACTTCAGGATTTAATTCCATTTGCCACTGTTTTGCCCACTTGCCCAGCCTGTCTATAGCATCCTGTTATCTAAGACTTCCCTCCTCACTATTGATCATGTC
Organism: Hemiscyllium ocellatum; assembly: GCF_020745735.1. Classification (NCBI taxonomy): domain Eukaryota; kingdom Metazoa; phylum Chordata; class Chondrichthyes; order Orectolobiformes; family Hemiscylliidae; genus Hemiscyllium; species Hemiscyllium ocellatum. Next base: position 18,165,127 of record NC_083433.1, read on the forward strand.
ACCAATATTCATGTCATCTTTAAACTTTCTGATCAGACCTCCTGCATTCACGTCTTGATCATCCAAATGCACTTTATCCCCACTGTTATCAGACTTTTGAATGGACCTCTTTAATGTTCACGTTGATCTCGCTCTGCACTTTCTCAGCAGCTGTAACACTGCATCCTGCACTCTGTGCTGTTACCCTGATGTATAGTACAGCCTGCGTATAAAGCATATAAGACAACACTTTTCATTGTACTTTGGTGACAGTAATAAATCAAATTAAATCAAATCAAACTTCAGGAACTGAGTGCTGAACACTGTATGCCACTGGGTATAGGTTTCCAATCACTAAAAGCACCCTTCAGCCATCTCTCTCTGCCTTCTGCCAGTTAACCAAAATTTTTCTGCATCCTTTGGTCTCTTACCTTCTTGACCAGGAGAAAGAGAGGACTGCAGATGCTGGAGATCAGAGTTAAAAAGTATGGTGCTAATGAAGGGCTTATGCTCGAACGCCAACTCTCCTGCTCCTCGGATGCTGCCTGACTGGCTGTGCTTTTCCAGTGCCACACTTTTTGACTACCTTCTTGACCAGTCTGCCACGTGAGACCTTGTCATTTCCCTCACTGAACTCCATATGGACTAGATCCATAGCACTACCATCATCTACACATTGAGTCACCTCTTTGTAAATGTCAATCAAACCTACCAGACCTGATCTCCCTTTGAGTATCCTTGATAGCCTACAGGAACTCTGCTGGCCCTGGCATGCAGTCTCAATGGCTGACTCAGTGGACAGATTGCCATAGAAACTGAGGTCCAGCAGTCTCAGAGGCTGCCAAATATGCAGATGGACCTGCACACCATTACCATAGCCAGTGATGCTCAACACTAAGATCAAGGTGACAGTGACAGAAATGAATGAACCTGACTTTGCTTCAGATGTCTCTTCCTCACAACGAGGAGAAACATCTTACCTGCACCTATCCTGTCTATCCCTTTTCAATGAGATCGCCTCACATTTTCAGAGGAAGCAGATGCATTCTGTACAGTTCCTGAGTTTCCTTGGCAATTAAACCTGATTAGCAATGTTGTGCTACTTAAATGTGGAGGTGCTGGTGTTGGACTGGGGTGGACAAAGTTAAGAACATCCAACAACACTAACCTGTTGGATGATAACCTGATGTTATGTGATTTTTAATTTTGTACTACTTAGAGTCATGGAAATATACAGAATGAAACAGATCCTTCGGTCCAACTTGTCCATGCCAACCCAGATATCCTAAATTAATCTTGTCCAATTTTCCAGCATTTGGCCCATATCCCTTTAAACCCTTCACATTCATTCATCCGCCCAGATGCCTTTTAAATGCTGTAATTGTACCAGCCTCCACCACTTCTTCTGGCAGTTCTATCCATACATACATCCCCCTCTGTGTGAAAAAGTTGCCCCTTAGGTCCTTTTTATATATTTGCCCTCACACCTTAAACCTATCCCCTCTAGTTTTGGACTCCCCTACCCTGGGGAAAAGGAGCTTGACTATTCACCCTATCCATGCCCTTCATGATTTTATAAACTATAAGGGCATCCCTCAGATTCAATGAGATCTCCTCTCCCCTTATTTTGATTTTGAGCACAGTCCTTCTTAGAGTACAGGCTTTAATTTGTAAGAGAGCACATGATTGCTGATGAATGCTGCCTTGACATCTTTGTCATCAGAAATCCTATGTAACAAAAGCAGAAATTGCTAGAAAAGCTCCAGTTTGGAGGATGGGTCACTGGACCCGAACCATTTCTCTTCGTAGGTACAGCCAGACCTGCTGAACTTTTCCAATAATTTCTGTTTGTGTTTCTGATTTATAGCATCTGCAGTTCTTTTGGTTTCCAGAAGTTGATGCAAGTAGATTCAAAGAATCCGATCTCCATCACTGCCTGGGGGAGGGGTTTGTAAGAATTAAACCCCCTGGGAGCAGAAGTTCCTCCCCATCTCTGCTGTAAATGGGAGGTCCTTTAGTTTTAAACTTTACGATTTACATGCTGTGACAGGAAGCATTCTCTCACCACTCACCCTCTCAAGACTCCTCGTGAACTTACTGTCTATGTTTCAATCTCATTTTACTAAACTCTCATGGGTATGGATCCAATCTGCTCAATCTTTCCTATCAGGACATTCTCCTGGTGTTAGATAACCCCCAGTCAGGGCAGCCTCTTCCCTGTCTTGGAAGTTTCAATAAGATCATTTCCTGTTATTCTTAATTCTCGAGACCACAGTCCAACTTTGCTCAATCTCTCCGCATTGGACAGTCCCACAATCCCAAGATTTGGTCAAGTGAACCTAAGAGACACTTCCCATATTGCAAGTTTATCTTTCCTTATATATGGTCTCACAAAGCATCCATACAATCACTCACTGGTGCTGGATTAATTGTTCATTCTAAATTTGAAGTTGTTAGATTATTGTTATTTAAAGGTCTTATTACATTCTTAATCAAACTACTAGGGGCAATCGATGGGTATATGGAGTTAGTTTGCAGTTCAGCCAAGATATCATTGAGTGATAGAATACACTTGTGGGGCTGGAAGACCTGTTTTCTCTCTCCAATATTCCTGTTTAATTAAACTTTAAAAACTTTAAGCATTTCTTTCTTGAAGAAAGGCTGGAGATTTTCCCAAGATCCTGGTCATATTTGCCCTTGGTCAATATTAAATGATGGTCGGGAATTTCCTCCCTAAATAATTCTATCCCTCTAGCTCTACTTTTTTTTTCTGATATTTGTTAGAACTCACATCTTCAAGCTAGTTGGGAAAAAGCTTTCTTGCCTTCCTCAGAGTCAATTCCTGATTCCTAATGCTCCTGTAAAGTGTCTGGTGATATTGTATTGTGGGCAGTTTTCAGACAAAGGTTGCTGTAAATCTGCAGGTGCTTTTGATATTCAATATCTTACTCTCTTTACAAAACTAATGAAAAATAGTATTAGAAATAAGTATTGCATCTGTTATGTATCAAAACAACAGGCATTTATTTAGATTACTTACAGCGTGGAAACAGGCTCTTCAGCCCAACAAGTCCACACCAACCCATTCCCCTACATCTAACACTACAGGCAATTTACCTAACCTGCACACACTTTAGTTTTGGACTGTGGGAGGAAACCCACACAGACATGGAGAGAATGTGTAAACACCACACAGACAGTTGCCTGAGGTGGGAACTGAACCCAGTTCTCTAGCACCTGGGAGGTAGCAGTGCTAACTGCTGTGCCACCCACTTTTCAGTACCCCCAAGCCATTACATCTGCAGGCAATGGGCTCAATGTAATGTTATGTGATAAGGACATTCACTGAGCTTCACGCAACTGTTCAAGGGAGTTTCTTTTCTCCATATGCTCCTTTTAAAGAAAACTAATCCGAAACAAAATACGTCAGAAAATGCCCCAACCTCAAAATATGAAAGAAAACCTCTGCAAAGATACAATATGAAAGGTGTCTGTGACTGGCCAAAACAGAATGGACTCTGGAAAAGATATAGTCACTATAACCCACTTCACGGTGAATCAAAAATAAGTTCTCCCAGCCCACTGTTCCAGCAATGCATCACACCCAGACAAACATCTCCCATTGTCCTTTCATATAAAAGTCATACATTACCTCCTTCTCCTCAGGCAAGTCTTGAGCCCTGTATCTTTCGCCTTATCCACTCTACCTCTTACACCAATGTTCCATCCCTCTCACTACTTTCTCTCTTTCCATTGTTTCTCCTGCTCTTGCTCCCTACCCTTCTCCATCTCCAGCATTCATGTTTCATTCCTCCTGCCTCTTTCCTCTCCCCTAGCTCTTCCCTCTTCCTTGTCCATTCCCTGCTTGCTCCCTTCCCTCCCTCTGCACCTTCATTTCTCCTTTTCCTCTCCTGACTCCCCTCCACAATTTCTCCTCCTCCCTCTCCCCTACACACCCATTCCCCTCTCATCGCCGTTTCGTCTGTCCCGTCCTTTGTGCTGAATTCTTTGCTTCTCTTCCTCCCTCTTCCATCCAGCTTCTCTCCACCTCCCTGTGGCCTGTCTTCACCTTCTCTCCTGCTTCTCCTCTCTCATGTCCTCAATTCCACAGATAGTTTCTGTTCAAATGTGGACTTGGGAGGTGAAAAAATAAAAAAGAGAATCAACGTTTTTAAAATGTCAACTGAATTACATCTGTGGACCCAGTTTTAATTCGCCCATCGTAACATTGCCTCATTTAAAGGTGAGAAGTGGGCTTAGCTCTCCATTGTATCCTCAACAGAAAATGGCACAGAGAACTGCAGGGGCTTGAAGCCTCCTGGAACTCACTATTGGGGGGAAAACTGAAGTAAAACTGGAGGTCCCTCACTGGAGTGTCTCACTGGCAGAAGGTGGACAGATACCTCACTTCCAACTCACTGCTCTTTGAGAAATTCCCTGCTGTCATCATCCAAGTCCAACACCCAATAAAAGAGACCAGAATGTTAGAGCACCCATCCAGTTAGAAAGGCGAGTTTCTTTAAGCAATAACAAAATTCAAGCATGCCCCCATTACTGAGGACACAGTTTCTTGTCAATGGTTGTGATCAGGAAGTGAATGTGTGTTACAGGATCGCACTCTGATTTATGGAGAGTGATGCTCCCATTCGTTTGGAATTGTGGGATTATTCAATAGTTTGTGCCTTTTCCTCAGCTGACAATAAGCAGCGAATCCTGGGAACTTGAGTCTGGATGAAGATTCGTCTTCACTGTCAACGTGGGTGGTACCAGGGGACTGGAGAGTAGCGAATGTTGTGCCCCTGTTCAAAAAAGGGAATAGGGATAACCCTGGGAATTACGGACCAGTTAGTCTTACTTCTGTGGTAGGCAAAGTAATGGAAAGGGTACTGAGGGATAGGATTTATGAGTATCTGGAAAGACACTGCTTGATTAGAGACAGCCAGCACGGATATGTGAAGGGTAGGTCTTGCCTTACAAGTCTTATTGAATTCTTTGAGGAGGTGACCAAGCATGTGGATGAGGGTAGAGCAGTGGATGTAGTGTACATGGATTTTAGTAAGGCATTTGATAAGGTTCCCCATGGTAGGCTTATGCGGAAAGTCAGGAGGTATGGGATAGAGGGAAACTTGGCCAATTGGATAGAAAACTGGCTAACCGGTCGAAGTCAGAGAGTGGTGGTAGATGGTAAATATTCAGCCTGGAGCCCAGTTACAAGTGGAGTTCCGCAGGGATCAGTTCTGGGTCCTCTGCTGTTTGTAATTTTTATTAATGACTTGGATGAGGAAGTCGAAGGGTGGGTCAGTAAATTTGCAGATGATACGAAGATTGGTGGAGTTGTGGACAGTAAGGAGGGCTGTTGTCGGCTGCAAAGGGACTTAGGCTGAGGAGTGGCAGATGGAGTTCAACCCTGCCAAGTGTGAGGTTGTCCATTTTGGAAGAACAAATAAGAATGCGGAATACAGGGTTCTTAGTCAGGTGGAGGAACAGAGGGATCTTGGGGTCTATGTATATAGATCTTTGAAAGTTGCCACTCAGGTGGATAGAGCTTGTAAGAAGGCCTATGATGTATTAGCGTTCATTAGCAGAGGGATTGAATTCAAGAGTCGTGAAGTGATGTTGCAGCTGTACAGGACTTTGGTTAGGCCACATTTGGAGTACTGTGTGCAGTTCTGGTCGCCTCACTTTAGGAAAGATGTGGAAGCTTTGGAGAGGGTGCAGAGAAGATTTACCAGGATGTTGCCTGGAATGGAGAATAGGTCGTACGAGGATAGGTTGAGAGTTCTCGGCCTTTTCTCGTTGGAACGGCGAAGGATGAGGGGTGACTTGATAGAGGTTTATAAGATGATCAGAGGAATAGATAGAGTAGACAGTCAGAAACTTTTTCCCCGGGTACAACAGAGTGTTACAAGGGGACATAAATTTAAGGTGAAGGGTGGAAGGTATAGGGGAGATGTCAGGGGTGGGTTCTTTACCCAGAGAGTGGTGGGGGCATGGAATGCTCTGCCCGTGGGAGTGGTAGAGTCAGAATCATTGGCGACCTTTAAGCAGCAATTGGATAGGTACATGGATGGGTGCTTAATCTAGGATAGATGTTCGGCACAACATCGTGGGCCGAAGGGCCTGTTCTGTGCTGTATTGTTCTATGTTCTATGTTCTACTCCTTTATCCTCGAAGGTGCTTGGCCTCTTCAACAGCTGTATCCTCAAACAATTAATGAATAACTTGATGGAGGATTTAAAGGGACATGCAGTTATGATGCCATTTTGGTGCAAACATCAGATAGGGTTTAATTTAGATAAATATGAGCTGCTGAATTTTTGAAAGGCAAATCAAGGCAGGAATTACACACTGAATGGTAAAGTCCTGGGGAGTGTTGCTTAACAAAGAGACCTTGGACTGCAAGTTCATAGCTCCTTGAAAGTGGAGTCACAAGTAGATAGGATAGTGAAGAAGGATGCTTGCCTTTACTGGTCAATGCATTGAGTATAGGAGTTGGGAGATCATGTTGCTGTAGTACAGGACATTGGTTAGGCCACTTTTACAATACTGCATTCAATTCTGGTCCCCCTCCTATGGAAAGATGTTGCAAAACTTGAAAGTGCTCAAAAAAGATTTACAAAGATGTTTGAGCTCTAGAGAAAGGCCCAATAGGCTGGAGTTATTTTCCCTGGAGCGTCAGAGGCTGAGGGGTGACTTTAAGAGGTTTATAAAATCATGAGGGGCATGGATTGGGTGACTGGCCGAGGTCTTTTCCCCAGGGTAGGGGAATCCAAAAATGGAGGGCTTAGGTTTAGGGTGAATAGGACCAAAGGGTCAGTATCTATGCTGAACAGCTCTATGATTCTATGAAAGCCACAAGAAGTTTAATAACATGCAATGTAATTTGCATCATTAATCCATTAAAGTTTGGAAGATAAGCACAGTTTTAGTTAATACCAGTTCTCAACATAAATGGAAAATAATATAGAACATGAACTGGAATGTAATTTTACAAACTGTTTGATTCACACTGACTATCTACTAACTCTGAATATAATGTGTTGCACCTTCCCCTGGTTTATATAACAGCCTTTCCACATTTGTTTAGCACCTGGGTTGTTGTGTTCTAGTACGTAGGTTTCAGACCTGTAGGTTTTGACTAACAGAGTAGTTCAATTCCACCTTCCAGGTGGAGTTTGAATATAGGATAGTGGCTGTGTTCTAGCTTGTATTAGCTGTTTAAAGTTTGGCCCAGTGCTCTAACTTGATGGAGGATTTAAAGGGACATGCAGTTATGATGCCATTTTGGTGCAAACATCAGAACTACTTTGTCACACAGAAAGCAAGGGTGCAGTTTGGGATGGCAGAGACTTGGTTTAATTTCCCAGAGCTGGGGGAGAGGAACAGGAAGGGCAGTTTGAAAATAAGAGATATCATGGTTTATCATGTGACGTTGCCCCATTTCTGCCCAGATTGACCATACCCACCAAGGAAGCCGTCAGCAAGAGTAAGTCGGGTTCCCTTGCGTCCGGCTGCTCCTCCCCCACCTCACGCTGCCATGACAATGGAGTTGACCTCTCTCTGCCTCTCATCAGGGCTGAATTCCCGAGGTCAGGAGCAGGGATCCGCAGTGAAAAATGTTACATTCCAGCTCTGAGCGATGAACAGTGAGGCATAACCCCTCATAGTTCAATGGGCCATATTGTTTCAGCCCTAACCATTTTACTTTCCAGTGCCGGCCTCCCAATTCCCATAGCTTGTGACCCGCCTTAGCACTCCCAGTGGTGCTGCCCTCTGATTGGGTCAACTTTATCATAGCGACGCCCACTCCATCGGGCTTATCCCATTTCACTTGGGGTCACCAAAGGCAAATTGGTCACCTTTCTCCATCTCTCCATCACTGAATCACAGAATTGTTATGGCGTGACAGGACGCCACCTTCAGACAAGCATCACTCCTGAGTGTCAGTCTTCTCCCTATCCCCCCATAACCTTGCTCACTATTTCTATCCAAATGATCACCCAATGCTCCCCTGAATGCCTCAGTTGATCCAGTCTACACCACACTCTCAAGCAGTTCATTTCATATCATAACTACTTGCCCAGTTAAAATGTTTTTTTCTTCCATCACCTATCCCTGTCCATGACCTCTTGTTCTTGGATCTTTTACAAGTGAGAAGGGCTTCTCCCTATCTGCTCTACTCATACTGCTCATGGTTTATCCATTTCTCGCCCAATCCTGGCAGCATCTGCAGAGAGATACGGTGGAGAAAGTTCACATTTTGGGTCCAGTGATCCCTCTTCAAAAGTAATGGTACCTAAGTAGGTTAGGTGCATTAGTCAGGGTTAAATATAGGATAATAGGGTCGGGGAATGTGTCTGGGTGGATTACTCTTTGGAGGGTCAGTGTAGACTTGTTGGGCCGAAGAGCCTGCTTCCACACTGTAGGGATTCTAGACTTCTAAATGAAGAAAAGGACAGTTTTTATGTAGAAGATAAGTGGGAGGAGTAAATGATAGGTGGAGATAGAGACCAAAGAGAGAAGAAAAACAGTTAGACCGACAAAGGTGTCCAACAATTTAAAGGCTTGATACCCTTTCCCCCCTCTTTCTCCCCGCTTTCCCCCACTCCCACACACCAGGTCTTGTCATCACGTGGACCACTGCCACACACAACCCATTATAATACTAATACTACCCATTAGCAGCTATTCATTCTCCTAGGCTTATCTTCATTTACATCTTTGCCTGTCCAAATGTGCTTCTCTCTCTCTATGTGCTCTATCTCCACCTATCAATCAGTCCTCCCGCTTATCTTCTACATCAAAACCAACTTTATCCTAGATACCATCAGTATAGAGGAAGCCTCACTCGACCCAAAAATGTTAACTCTGATTTCTCTCCTCAGAACCTGACAGACTTGCTGAGATTTTCCAGCAATTTGTTTTTGTTTCAGATTTCCAGTATCCGCAGTTCTTTCGATTTTTTTTTCCTCTCCTGATCCGTCTGTGTTTAAAACTCTCACCACCTCATATTTCTATCTTGTTTCAGGCTTCCTCTTCTGTATCTTCCTGGCAATCTCACCTCCATTTTTCAACTCATCACATTCCCACTCTCTCTCACAACAGATTAGCATACCACTTCAATAGCTCTTCACTGACTACTTCCTTTGATGCTCCCACAATCTTCACTGACCATCCCAATGATGTACTGGTTCCTGATTTTGATCTTTGGCATTTCCCCATGGCTACCTCCGCATCCATATCTTGTTGGTCGCCAGTCACTCTTCCTCTTGATGTTGCCCTCTGCACTATATAACACAATTCTTCCTTTCAGTTTCAGTGATATTATTCTAATACATAACACTCCATTGTACTTCTTCCAGTCACTCCTATCAGAGCCAATCCGTTGCTGAATTTCCATTCCTGTCTTTTAATTATCTGCTGCCATTCACTTTTGCCAAGTCTTCATCCAGCATCTCTACACCTTCACTCTGATCCTCTTCATTAGGCTCAAACTGACAGTCCATAAGTTGGATCTTTGGTTGCTAATCTTCATATACTTGTCCTCTAGTGTCTTTCTCCAGTTGTAGATTCATAGAGATGTACAGCATGGAAAAAGACCCTTCGGTCCAACATGTCCTTGCCAACCAGATATCCTAATTAGTCTAGTCCCATTTGCCAGCATTTGGCCCATTTCCCTCCAAACTCTTCCTGTTCAAACACCCATCCAGATGCCTTTTAAATGTTGTAACTGTATCAGCCTCCACCCACTTCCTCTGGCAACTCATTCCATACACGCACCACTCTCTGCATGAAAATATTGCTCCTTCAATCCCCCTTAAAACTTACCCTCTCACTTTAAACCTATGGCATCTAGTTTTGGAGTCCCCTACCATGGCTATTTACCCTATCCATGCCCCTCATGATTTTATAAACATCCATAAGGTCACCCCTCAGCCTCCGACGCTCCAGGGAAAACAGCCCGAGCCTATTCAGTCTCTCCCTGTACCTCCAACCCTCCACCCCAGCAACATTCTTGAAATCTTTTCTAAACCTTTTCAGGTTTCACGACATCTTTCCTATAGTAGGGAAACCAGAATTGAATGCAGTATTCAAAAAGTGGCCTTACCAATGTCTTCTACAGCTGCAACATGACATCCCAATTTTAATACTCAATGCACTGACCAATAAAGGCAAGCATACCAAACGCCTTCTTCCCTCCTCTTGTCCAAAATTCAGTCACATTCTTGTTATCCCCATCAGCCCCACCCTGCTCACCCTATGATGACTCCAGCTGATGGTAACACTAGACAAATCAGATCCCAGGAGGAAAACTGGTTTGATAGATCATAAGCTTTGTTTTTGTCATTTGTCCAACCCGGTGAATGAACACAAGCACAAAAAACTGCCAGTGTACTTCTAGCAACAGATATCAAAGTTTTGTTCACACACAAATTAATAAAAATGCAGAATATTTAACGTTATACAAGAACTAGTTGAAATGGTCTTAATTATCCTAATCCGAAATAGTCATTCAAGATTTTTCTCTTCAAAATAACTTTGCTGTTCTTCAGCCTCATTAAAGGGTCACTCTGATTCCAGTTCAAAATTGTGTTCTCTTGGCATAATTACAATCAGTGTCTTCTCAACAAATTCACCCAGTGTTATTTCTTCAATGCTATTTCTTTAGTTGATGTCTATCCCTAAAGGTCGACAAGTGTGGTGCTGGAAAAGCACATCTGGTTAGGCAGTATCTGAGGAACAGCAAGAGTTGATGTTTCAAGCATAAACACTTCATCAGGAACAAGTTGATGAAGAATTTATGCTCGAAAACTCAACTCTCCTGCACCTCAGATGCTGCCTGACCGGCTGTGCTTTTCCACCACTCTTTGACTCTGACCTCCAGCATCTGCTGTCCTCATTTTCTCCTAGTCTATCCCTAAGGCCCAAAACAGACTATTAACACAGCTTACCTTTTTTTTTAACATCGACTCATTAAACCTATACATTTAACAGCCTTGTAAAATGTCCTCCTCTCTGACATCTTAAAGCCTCGGTGTCCTCTTCTTAACTTCTAAGTCATTCCAAACCCTTCTGTTCTGCTTTTCTTGTTCTGGAGACTGTGAAACTGCAACACTGATTTTGCGGACTTCTTCCTGAATGGTCTGCTTCTCTCTCAGAGAAACCTGAACATTCACTGACCTTCAGAATGCTGCTGTTTTACTAAAATGGAACTATTTCTATCTGTTTCCCTGTGTCATATAACACAGTGTTGCTAGCTAACAGCCTAAGTTTTTCCCCTTTTGTCTACCCTCATTTTCTAATGCATTGAACTAGTCACCTCAAGTCTTTTTTTTTCTGAAAAAGCTTACTTTGAACGTGTGATAACAAATTTCCTGACAATCCTATGTGACTCACAGAACCAAAAATGAAACAAAAACTATGTGCTTCCCTATTTAATCCAAGTAATATAGAAATGCAATTCAACCTTAAATTTCTATGTGGGTATGTCAACTTCAGAAATCGAGATGACAATTATCAATAATAATGCACAGTGGAGACAGAGGCAGCTGATTAGGTGGGCGGCCAGGTTCCCATTTCATTTTGACATTCAGGTACTGAAGCCCATGGGAAAATCAACACCATTATTTCCTCAACTATAGAATCAGAAACTAGGGTCACAATCTCAAACTGTTTAGTACTGAGTTGAGGAGAAATGTATTCATTCAATATTGTAAGTCATTGACATTCTCTATTAGAGTCTTGTGGGTGCCTTGTCCCTGAATATTTTCAAAATTGAATGGATCTTTGGGCAGTAAGGATATCAAAGGATAATCGTATGACACGGCAGTGAACCCTTCTGCTAATTAAACCGAACACCCAGAGAAGCTCACCTCACCTCGTAATCTGTTAAAATATGAGTGACAGAGAACTTCCAAATTCCACTATTTTAAGAAAATGATGTCAATTTATTTTATAACTCTAAAATTGAACATTAAACAAAAACTATTCACAAATATAAGCCCCTCTTTCTCTGAACTGCTCAGTTATCTGCCTACAACTCTATAACAATATGCTGTTCCAATAAGACACTTATTAAAATTACATTTACTCAATTTCAAAACCACACACTCTGTGTCTTCACTCTTTCGGCTGAGGATCTCTTTTTAGTGCAAGTATGTTTCACATGAAAAGATACTTTTGATAGAGAGTGTTTCCTAATTTCTTGGAGAGCAAGAAGTCATTTTGGCAGTTAGCTCTTTCTCTCTATGCAGTCACTCTCTGACTAATTTTTCAAAATGTCCACATTCTTATACTCTCAACATAGGGTTGTCTCATTGGCTCGATGTTGGCAAAACAATACATTCAAATTCGATTGGACTTTCATATCCTGGGGCATAATTTGAACTGAATGGGTAAATTCGAATCATTGCCAAAACGGCAACCAAATCTAGGTATCCATTTCACAACCAAATGTTACATATTTTCAATACACTCTGGGGTTGCCATCTAGACATGTACACAGGTGCTTGCAAGCTCTCAATTCAGAAAAGCATTCTCTCTCTCTTAAAGGTCAGTACACACCTTCAACTTCATAACAATATAAGCATCTGAATAGGAAAGTGGAGTTGATATAGATGTTCAACCACGTATTAATTGAATGGTAGGCTCAAGGACCTGAATTGTTCCCTTGAGAAGGGATGCCTTGAAGGTGGTGAAGGATAGAATCTAATTTTGGAATTCAGAAGCAATAAAGGAAGTATTACACAACTGGATGTATTTTATAGTCATCCAACAATTGGGGCAAATATAGAGAAACAAATTTATAAGGAAATTCTATAAAAATGCACAAGATTTCACAGTAGGTACAATAGGAACATTAATTCCCTAATATAGAGTGGGATAGTAATTGGCAAAAGACAGAGAGGAGAAAAGTTTCCAAAAGTTTCAGAATTATTTAAATCAGCATGACCAAGTGAGGAAGGAGGCTTCACTAAATCTGGTTCTGCAGAATTAATTTAAAGTGGATTAAGTGTCAGTAAGGAAAGATTAGGGGCCTGTGTTCATTGTGTATGGAGCTGAATTAGCTGTGGACAAAGATGAGGAAATGTCTCGAGCAAGATTATATAATTGAGAACCAGTTTCAGTGGAGTGAGAATGAATCATTCCTCAATAAATTGCATTCAAGATTGGCATGCAATCCCAGATGAACAATTGCACACACTACAAAAATGGTAACACTGTTTTTTTTTCTTGTTATGTACAGATGATATCTTTTTCCTCTGTAGTTTTGAGTGTGGATTGAAATGGAAGAAAAGCACTGTCTTAAAAACCAAACATTGTGGAAGCGATTTATTCTCCTTTTAAAAGTGTAGTACCTGACACTCATTATATGTGAATACACACCAATGGGGAAGTTATGACGAATGAGCTGGACCAGGGAGTGTGCACCAAGGGAGATTTGACCGGCAACAAGCAGCTGAATGGTCTGTGGTATGATGACCATTCTTGATGACAAAGGTTTTCTGCCTATCAACAATTATGTGATTGGCTCTCAGGTAGCTGAACAGCTTGTGGGTATGAATGAGAAGCCATTGGACTTCCAAAAAGTACGATACCATCCTTTTCTCTGCAGAAAAAAACTTCAAGCCTGAAGAAAGCTGGTTTACTTGTTTTTTTTGTCAGTTGCTGTACATTGTGGCTTTTAACCAATAAGTCAGAGACTTTATAACCTGGAACCAGTTGCTCTATGCCTCCTAGAAAAGTAAGATCCAAGAGCAGCTAATCTTAACAATCCAAAGAGGTCATCTCAGCAACTCCGTGGACAGGCATCATTGAACTGCCATCCCAATCTTTCCCTCTGCCCATAAAATCATGGTTTTTATGTCTGTCTACATGCGGGAGTAGGGAGAGTTTATATGAAGGTTAGAGTTTTAATGAGTAGAATTATAGGTTGATGGTTCTTAATTGCCTATCTGTAGCTAGAATCCATTTGTCATCAATAGGAATTCTTCTTAAGCACAGAAATGTGGTTTTCTGTCAGTCTGCATCTAAAAACAGGTAAATTGAGGAATTTTGTGTGTTTTTATAAAATCTTTAACTTTTACGACAACACTTTGAAGAGTGAGGCTTGATTTCCCGCATATTAGCCCAGTGAGACGTAATAGTTACAAACCTGAATTTTCTAGATGTTATCAGAGCAATGACTGCTTTTAAAGAATAGGCATATTTGGGCATAACTGAAAAGTGTTCTCATGAGGGAGAAAGGTGATACTTTCAGGATAAAAAAGGGAGAGAGGATAAGATAAAGTCAAGAAAGGGGAAATATCTTACAGATTTTTTTTGCCGAGAATGGGGGATTTCAAGAATAGGGGGCACATGTTTAAGGTGAGAGGTGAAAGATTTTAAAAAGTTGTGAGGGGCAAATGTTTTGTGAAGAGGGTGGTTCAGGTGTGGAATGAACTTCCTGAGCAAGTGGTTCATGTGGGCACTGAAGAGGCATTTGGTTAAGTACATGAATGGGAAAGGTTTGGAGGGATATGGGCCAGGAGCAGACAGGTGGGACTAATTTAGCTTGGGATTAAGTTTGGCATGGACTGGTTGGACCGAAGGATCTGTTTCCATATTGTATGACTCTACAACTCCATGACAGGTCAATAATGCAAATTAAAATCAGGTTAAGTGTAGAAAATTCAAAAGAAAAGTAAAAGAAGTAAAGGGAAATGTAATAAGTGAGGCAGAATGAGAAGGAGAAGATGCTGGCAGTTAATATTTGAAGGAATACAAAAGTCTTTCATCGGCATAAAATAACTAACAGTGATGAAAATGGCTCCGGGCTAAGTAGGGGCTTAAAAGGGGGACACAGAGAGCACGGCTAATGCACCAAATCGGAACATGAGTAGGCCACTCAGCACTTCAAGTCTTTAAATCATTAGATGAGATCATAATTGATCTGCACCTAACTCCATAAACAGTAGAACCTCAATTATCCGAACGCGATGGGCTGGGAATATTTTGTTTGGTTAATAGATCAGTTATTGGATAACCGGAAACAAGCAGTAATTTACGAGTGCTGGTTATTGAACATTTCTCAGTTATCTGGCAATTCTCACCATAATGCCATTTAACCGATAACTGAATGCTGAGGTTTTTTTTGATTAGATTAGATTACTTACAGTGTGGAAACAGGCCCTTCGGCCCAACAAGTCCACACCAACCCGCCGAAGCGCAACCCACCCATACCCCTACATTTACCCCTTACCTAACACTACGGGCAATTTAGCATGGCCAATTCACCTGACCCGCACATCTTTGGACTGTGGGAGGAAACCGGAGCACCCGGAGGAAACCCACACAGACACGGGGAGAACGTGCAAACTCCACACAGTCAGTCGCCTGAGTTGGGAATTGAACCCAGGTCTCAGGCGCTGTGAGGCAGCAGTGCTAACCACTGTGCCACCATGATACCATTTTTAATAAGACCTTAAGATCTTGTTCAGATAATCTGAAATTCAGATAATTGCTGTTTGGATAATTGAGTTTCCACTGTACTTGATCCCATTTTCCTTAATAACTTCGCTTAACAAAAAGTTATCTCAGATTTAAAATTAACAACTGCCATTTGTGGAAGACAGTTTCAAACCTCTATCACCTTTTTGTGTGTAGAGTTACTTCAAAACATATTCCCTGAACTGACTGGCCCTAATTCTCAGACAACACACCCTGGTTCTAGAATCCTCTACCAGGTGAAGCAGTTTATCTTTATCTACATGGTCTTTTCCTGTTAATATTTTGAATGAATACTCTGTGTCTGTCTTTATCAAGGAGGAAGATGTTGCTAAAGGCATAGCGAAAGAGCAGATAGTTGAGACGCAGGGCGGGCTAAAAACAAATGATGACAAGGCGCTGGTTGAACGTAAAGATAATAAATAACCAGGACCAGATGATATACATCCAAGAACACTGAGGGAAGTAAGGATAGAAATTGTGGATGTCCTGGCCAAAATATTCCAATCCTCCTTAGAGACAGGGATGGGTGAATTGTAAATGCTGTATGCTCTCCCCAAAGAATGGTAGCAATAGCAAGCTTTTGCAGCAAATAAAAAATTAATAAACTTGGACAAAGGTGGATTAATTGAAGGATGCCAAAATGCCAATGCCAACTAATTGCATTGAACGAATTTGATTGAGTATTTTAAATAGGGTAACAGAGATTAATCCTATGGTTCATGACTTCAATTTGAGGTGAAACAAACACAGAAACAAAGGTGACAATCAATATTCCTTCTGCTCAGGATCTGGAACGGAAGGCCCAAGCGTGAAGCATCCAATAATGGCTTTCAAAGGGAATTAAATTAACTATTTGAAAAGAAAATAAGGATGGCACTTTGGCTCAGCATTTAGCCCTGCTGCCTCAGAGTGCCAGGGATCCAGGTTCAATTCCACCTGAGGTGACTGTCTGTGTGGAGTTTGGACATTCTCCCCGTGTCTGTTCTGGTTTCCTCTGGGTGCTCTAGTTTCCTCCCACAGTCCAAAGTTGTGCAGGTTAGGTGGATCGGCCAGGCTAAATTGTCCATAGTGTTCAGGGATGTGTAGGCGAGGAGGATTAGCCATGGGAAATGCAGGATTGGGGGGTTGGGTCCTGGTGGGATGTTCATTAATGTGGACTTGATGAACCAAATGGCCTGCTCCTATACTATAGAGATTCCATTCTATGATTTGCAGTGTTTAGAGGTGGATGAAGTGAATTTCCCCTGCAGAGAGCTATTATATGGCTGAATAGCTTTCGTCTTACTGTAACCAGTCTGTGATTGTATAAAGCCCCTCCTGCAGGGGGTTTCCTAAACCCTTGTGCTTCCATATTGTCTAGAATATTTACATCTCAGGGCTGACAGAGCTCATGAAGAAGCTGACGTCTGGACATTCCTGCTGTCTCATAAAATGTGGAACATTGCACCCACAAGATTTGAGAAGCACAGGAGATATGTATACTGTCTTCATTGGAATGGACAAAGTTAAATATCACACAACACCAGGTTATAGTCCAACAGGTTTAATTGGAAGCACAAGCTTTTGGAGCGCTGCTCCTTCATCAGGTGATTCAAAAAGCTAGTGTACTTCCAATTACACCTGTTGGACTATAACCTGGTGTTGTGTGATTTTTGACTTTGTACACCCCAGTCCAACACTGGCATCTCCAAATCATTGGAATGTGGCATCATAACAAATGGACCTGCCCACCCCAGCTTCTTGTTGTATAGCCGACAGCCATAGGCTGAGGAGTTGCTTGATTGCAGCAAATTCGTCCTCAGGAATCCCAGACTGAGGACGTCTGCCACTCTCTCAGACTTCACTCCTCCTGACTGACTTACAGGTCCCAAGTTGGATTTTGCAGCTTCCTCGCTAAGTTCAGCGGCTCTCCTGCTTTATCCCACTGCAAGCCTTCTGTTTCCACCTTACTTCCTCGATTTAAAGAAAGGGGGTTGGGGAGGGGGTGGGGGGAGATGAACAAGATGCAAATGTAATTCAAATCTCTGCAAAAAGCAACCCACAATAGAGAGTTAGTGAAAATATATGACCCCTGCAAACAGCTATTAGATTTTCTTGTCAGGGAGCTGGTTATGCTGGAAGCTTATTGTGTTTCAGCATTTGGTCCCCAGCATCTGCCACAGCTTCCTGTAACCGTAAGAAATTATTTTTCATTAACCACCACCACTGTTTTTAATTAGATTTGGCTGTGCAGTATATTGTTGTAATAAATTGTGTCTCAGTGTATTAATTTTAACCTAGGCTGAAACTGAAGAAAATGTTTACAGTACGCTGATAATGAAAGCCTTTTGAGTAATCTGTTCATTGTGTACACTTATGTCTATATAGAGCCTGTAAATCTGAGGCCATTAGTCTTCCAGACAAAGGGACTGAGTGTTTGGAATTTACAATGCTTAAGATACCATTCTGATCTGCACTGGTGGAAAGTGAGATATTCGAGGTTGTGGATTCTAATAGCCTGAATACTGACTGATGGTTTGTCACTTTCAAATTGTATCGATGATGAACAAAAAGTGATTAATACGAGGAAAGAAGGCATTTCATTTATAAGAGCGTGTTTTGCCACCACTGAAAGTCTCAGACTGCTGTGCCAGTCATTAAAATACTTTTAAAGTATGATCACTTTTCTAATGTGGAGAATGTGGTCACACAAAAGACTCCCACAAGCAGCAAAATGAGCTAATGAGCAGATCATCTGTTTCACAGGACGGTTCTAGTGCAGCAGGAAATTGTTGATCCCACTGTGGCTGCACCAGCTCTCTGAATGAGTATTTCACTTAGTTCCATTCTCCCGTCTTCCCTGCCCCATGACCCTACATATCGTTCCTGTTCAAATTACAGTTTAACTCACTTCTAAATGCCTCGATTAGACCTGCCTCCTCTCCACTCAGTGTATTCCAGACCCGAACCTATTGTTGCATGAAAAAGACTTTCCTCATGTTGCTTTTGCTTCTCTTCCTAATTGCCTCAAAATTGTGCTCTCCTTGTTCTCGGTCATTGTATGAATTTGAGCAGTTTCTCCCCATCTACGCTTTCCAGGCCTCCGGGGACTTTGAACACTTCAATCAGATCTCCTTCCAGCCTTCTCTTCTCTAATCTATCTTCTCATCCCTGGAACCATTCTTACAAACCTTTTCTGCACTCTCTTCAATGTGCTCACATCCTCCATAACATATGGTAGCCATAGTGGACGCGATGCTCCAGTTGAGGTTGAAGTTGTATCTCACAAATAGTGAGGACTGCAGATGCTGGGAAGTTAGAGTCGATAAAGTGTGGAGCTGGAAAAAGCACAGCATCAGATGAGCAGGGGAGGTGACGTTTCAGCTTGGAACCTTTAATCAGAAGTGTCTTATACAAGGTTAACATGAGCTCCTTGCTTTTATACTCTTTGCCTCTGTTACTATGTACAGGACATCTCCACTGCTCTTCTTTGAAGTAGTACCACAAGTCTTAGTTTTCACCCAAGCAGGCAGATGGGGAGGGCTTCAGTTTAACATCTAACCAGAAGGAAGCATCGCTGCCAATACAGTGCTGGATTCTTCAACTTAAGTTTTGTGCTTAAAGCTTGGAGTGAGGCCCCTTCAAGCCTGTTCCACCATTCAATGAGATCATAGCTGATCTGCACCTGACTTCCTCTACCTGATCTTGGCCCATTTACCTTAATAACTTAATTTATTTATCTCAGATTTAAAACTAACAACTGAGCCCGGGTGTCCTTGGAGAAGGAGCACACGGTGTCCACCAACACCCTGGAGTTGTTCAGGGAGAGGTGGGCGCCGCAGGGAGTGGAGTGCATTATTTCCCCCTCCAACTCTATTTTGATTTAGTCCCTGCCCTCCCCTTCACTGTTTTTGATCACACAGCATTGCCCTTTGATGTGAAGGGCACTGCTTGTCACTGGTCACCCGGGTGTTTTCCTATCTTCCTGGTGGTGGAAATTGAATAAAGATTCATGCGCCGTGTGTCTCTCACTGTGTCTCTCTTGGAGAGTTGCTTTAGTGCCCAGGAGTTGAAATCCTGAGAACTGTAGCACAAAGATCCATCCATGTAGTCTCTTTGGTGAGGCCACACTTCAAGTATTGTGTTCAATTCTGGTTGCCACACTACAGGAAGGATGGGAAGATTTTTGGAGAGGTTGTTGACGAGGCTTATCAGGATTAGAGGGTATGAGCAGCGGAGGCTGAGGGGAGACTATGATAGGCGTCTATAAAATTATGACATCCATAGATAGAGTTAATGGTCAGAATCTTTTTTCCAGAGTTGACATGTATTTAAGGTGAGGTGGGGGGAGAATTTAAAGGAAACGTGAAGGGCACGTTTTTTACACAGACAGAGATGGGAGTTTAGATTGCACTGCCATGGAGGTAGATACGATAAAGACATTTAAAGGACTTTTAGATAAACACATGAATATGCAAGAAATAGAGGGATATGGACCAAGGCAGACAGAAGGAATTAATTTCATTTGGTGTCATGTTCGGCACAGTATTGTGGGCTAGAGTCTGGTCTAGTGCTGCACTGTTCTATGTTCCACAGGAGACAGTTATCACTTTGGCTGTGCATGGACAGGATGAGGAATGGCCAGCACTCATCAGCAATCCTGTGCTATTTGAAATATCTTACGAATTAAAGGGTGGAAAGACACATTAGGAAGGATCGTGCTCAAATTCAAAATAAGGGGAGTGGAGATCTCATTGAAGCTTATAAAATTATGACAAATACAATCAGGAATGATGTTCTCCCTGGCTGACAGTTCTAGAACAACAGGCCACAGCCTCAGGACACGGAATGGACCATTTAAGGGTGAGATGAGGAGAAATGTCTTCACTCAGAGAGTGGTGAACCTGTGGAATTCTCTACCACAGAAAGCCATGGAGGTGAGGTCACTGAATATATTTAAGAAAGGAATAGATAGATTTCTAGAAGCTATATGCATCAAGAAGTACAGGAGAGAGTGGAAACTTGGTGTTGAGTTACAGAATGAGCCATGATCATGTTGAACGGGGCTCAATGGGCCAACTGGGCCCTGCTCCTATTTCCCGTTCCTGGGTTTCGAGGAAGGAGCAGTTCCTTCCCCCAGGCTCCAAATAAGGAACACATGCTGTTATTCAGCAGCACTCCTGACCACAGGGCATTTACAGACTCGATGGGCCAAATGGCCTACTTCCCCTCATCTCTTCTGCATTTATAACCAATTAGATGTGTATTGCTGTCCTGTAGGAAACACATCAACCAATTTGCACGCATCAAACATCTACATGCAGCAATGCTCAGATACTTCTATTTCTGAGATGTTGATGGAGGGATAAGTTCGCTAAAACTTCCGTTCTCATTATCACATTTTGGGACTGTTTAGATTCACCTAAAAAAAAGCAGATAAGGCTCTTGGTTCAATGTCTTATCTGAAAGGCAGCATCTCCAACAGTGCAGCTGTCCGTCAGTACCGCACTGGAATATGTGTAGTGAAGTCAGCCAGGTGGGCCTCAAAGATAGGGGTTCCCTGAGTGGGGCTGTTAACCTGGTCTACTCAGGGAGCCCTGGTTGATAGATATAAACCAGGAGTGTCAAAACATTGACTGGAATGAGGAATATTCCGCGTAGCCTGCTTCCTGCGTCCCTGCTTCCTGTAAAGACTTTGTTCCAGTTTCTCCATCTCCATTGCATCTGTTCTGATGATGCCAACTTTTAAAAGGAAGCCTCCAAAATGTCCACCTTCTTCCTCAATCGAAGATTCCCCATCATTGCTTAACGGGACCTTCAGCCAGGTTGGGTCCATCTCCCACACTTCAGCCCTCAGCCCTTCTCTTCTCTCCCACAACAGCAATAGGGTCTCCCTTGTCCTCACCTACCATCTCACCAGCATCCACATCCAGAAGATCATGAGCACCATTTCCGCCACCTACAGCAGGATGCCCCCAACAGTCACATACTCTCTTTCCCTCCCTTGCCAGACTTCTGCAGGGACCCTTCCTTCTGGAACACCTGGTATACCCTCCATTACCCCTAACATCACCCCACAGCCCCACGACAGAATGGAAGAAAGTGTAACATTTGTGCATTTACTTCCTCCCTCCTCAGTATTCAAGGGCCCAAACATACCTTCCAGGTGAACCAGCACTTTACCTGCCCTTCACTCAAATCTAGATTACTGTATTAATTGCTCAAAATGTGGTCTCCTCGCCATTGGTTAAACCAAGATAGAACACTGCATTCTGTCCACAGAATTAACCCAAGTTTCCAGTCGCCTGCCACTTCAACACCCCGGCCTGTTCCCAGGCCCACATCTCTGTCTTAGACTTGCTGCTGTGCTCCAGCGAAGCTCAGGACAAGCTGGAAGAACAGCACCTTATTTTCCACTTGGGAACGCTAAGCCTTCCGGACTCAATATCGAGTTGAACAACTTTAGGCCTTGCGTCCCTTTCCCCAAGCTTTCCCCCACCCCCACACACCAGGCCTTGTCATTACAGGGGTTGATGCCACACACAGCCCATTGTCAGCTACTAATAGTCTCCATTAGCAGCGACTTGTTCCCCTAAGCTGGTCTTTATTCATTCCTTTGTCCATCCAACTGTTTTTCTCTCCCTTTTGGCTTCATCTCTGCCTAAAGTTTATTCCTCCCCTCTCCCCTCATCTTCGACATTAAAGCCAAACTTTTCCTAGTTACCATCAGTTTGTGGGCGGCACGGTGGCACAGTGGTTAGCACTGCTGCCTCACAGCGCCTGTAGACCCGGGTTCAATTCCCGACTCAGGCGACTGACTGTGTGGAGTTTGCATGTTCTCCCCGTGTCTGCGTGGGTTTCCTCCGGGTGCTCCGGTTTCCTCCCACAGTCCAAAGATGTGCGGGTCAGGTGAATTGGCCAAGCTAAATTGCCCGTAGTGTTAGGTAAGGGGTAATATGTAGAGGTATGGGTGGGTTGCGCTTCGGCGGGTCGGTGTGGACTTGTTGGGCCGAAGGGCCTGTTTCCACACTGTAAGTCTAATCTAATTAACTAAAAAAAAAAAAAAAAAGAGGGGTCTGTGACAATGCTGTCACTTTGACAGGTTATTTTGTCCTGGTATTTTTTAAAGCGAGGTTAGAATGCTGACATGGAGCGGTGTCTCTAAGAAAAAAAACAAATTGAGAGGCCTTGGGGTTTTATTTTTAAAAGTTGGAACAATGGAAGAATGGCTGTGGCCAGACCTTCTAGTTTTCTTTTAGTTTTTATGTTTAGTTTTAAACAGAAACCATTGGGGTCTCAAAAGAGCTAGATTAGATTCCCTATAGTATGGGAACAGGCCATTTGGGCCAACAAGTCCACACTGACCCTTCAAAGAGAAACCCACCAGACCCATTCCCCCTGACTAACCTCACACTCTGGGTAATTTAGCATGACCAATTCACCTGGCTTGTGGGAGGAAACCAAAGCAAGCCCATGCACACACAGGGAGAATGGGCAAACACCACACAGGCAGTCACCTGAGGCAGGAATCAAACCCGGGGCCCTGCTGCTGTGAGGTAGCAGTGCTAACCACTGAGCCACCATGCTATCCAAGATGGCAGCTTCAATGACTGCAAGGGTTTAGCATAAGCCCTTCATCAGGAATAAGAGAGAGAGAGCCAAGCAGGCTGAGATAAAAGGTAGGGAGGAGGGACTGCCCATATTCCCAATTCCTTCGTCTCCGCCGCATCTGCTCCCAGGAGGACCAATTCCAACACCGCACAGCCCAGATGGCCTCCTTCTTCAAGGACCGCAGATTCCCCCCAGACGTGATCGACGATGCCCTCCACCGCATCTCCTCCACTTCCCGCTCCTCCGCCCTTGAGCCCCGCTCCTCCAACCGCCACCAAGACAGAACCCCACTGGTTCTCACCTACCACCCCACCAACCTGCGCATACAACGTATTATCCGCCGCCATTTCCGCCACCTCCAGACGGACCCCACCACCAAGGATATATTTCCCTCCCCTCCCCTATCAGCGTTCCGCAAGGACCACTCCCTTCGTGACTCCCTTGTCAGATCCACACCCCCCACCAACCCAACCTCCACCCCCGGCACCTTCCCCTGCAACCGCAGGAAATGTAAAACTTGCGCCCACACCTGCACACTCACTTCCCTCCAAGGCCCCAAGGGATCCTTCCATATCCGCCACAAGTTCACCTGTACCTCCACACACATCATCTATTGCATCCGCTGCACCCGATGTGGCCTCCTCTATATTGGTGAGACAGGCCGCTTACTTGCGGAACGCTTCAGAGAACACCTCTGGGCCGCCCGAACCAACCAACCCAATCACCCCGTGGCTCAACACTTTAACTCCCCCTCCCACTCCACCGAGGACATGCAGGTCCTTGGACTCCTCCACCGGCAGAACACAACTACACGACGGCTGGAGGAGGAGCGCCTCATCTTCCGCCTGGGAACCCTCCAACCACAAGGTATGAATTCAGATTTCTCCAGCTTCCTCATTTCCCCTCCCCCCACCTTGTCTCAGTCGGTTCCCTCAACTCAGCACCGCCCTCCTAACCTGCAATCCTCTTCCTGACCTCTCCGCCCCCACCCCACTCCGGCCTATCACCCTCACCTTGACCTCCTTCCACCTATCCCACCTCCATCGCCCCTCCCCCTAGTCCCTCCTCCCTACCTTTTATCTCAGCCTGCTTGGCTCTCTCTCTCTTATTCCTGATGAAGGGCTTATGCTCGAAACGTCGAATTCTCTATTCCTGAGATGCTGCCTAACCTGCTGTGCTTTGACCAGCAACACATTTGCAGCTTCAATGACTGCCCTCTAGCAGCTACTTCCTCTGAATTTTCTCTTGATTTTGTTTCCTCTTAGATTGGAGAACTGCATTTGAGATTTTGCTTCAGAATTTGCCATTTTGGTCAAGGGGTGCATTTATGGGATGTTCTTGTATCGAACAGTTAATTAGCAATAGTTACTGAGTCTATTATTTGTTTAGTTTGCCAATAGTTAAGTTATTCCAAAATCCTCTTTCCTTACTTTTTATTTTAACAATAGTGTTCAAATAAATTGTGTTTTGCTTGACTTCGAGTAGTTTTGACAAGTTGCATTGCATCTGGAATATGGCACTTCACAGCTACCTTGAAAATGAGAGAACGTTAGGGTCTAGGCTATCTTGTATATTGAGGTGATCTGATCTGGTCAATAACAGGACACTGATCTCGAAACGATAAGTATGATTTCTCTTCACGGCTGCAGCCAGGATTGAGCGAGAAACAGGTAACATGAGCAGAACAAATAGTGTGGACAAGGAGAAACTCTTCCCACTCGTAAAAGGTCCAAGAATGAGACATCATAGATGGGGACGGGTGATGGAAGAGAAAACATTTTCGCTGAGCGAATAGTTATGGTACAAAATGAACTAATTGGGAGTGCAGTGGAGACAGGTTCAAAGGAGGCATTCAAGAGAACATTGGATGATTAGTTGGATAGAAATAGTGAGCAAGGTTATGGGGGGGGAAGGCAGGAGAATGGACCTAGGGAATGATGCTTGTCTGAAGGCCTATTGCAGCCAAGATGGCCTCCTGTCACACCATAACAATTTTGTGATTCAGCAATGATGAGATGGAGGAGGGTGACCAATTTGCTTTTGTTGACCCAGAGTGAAATGGGATAAGCCAGATGGAGTGTGCGTAGCTACGATAAAGTTGACTCAGAGGGCAGCACCGCTGGGAGTGCTGAGGTGGGTCACAAACTAAGCTGTGTCTGAATTGGGAGGCCAGAACTGGAAGGTAAAATGCTTAGGGCTGAAACGATAAGGCCCATTGACATAGGCAGGGAGATGCCTCACTGTTGATCATTGTGGCTGGAATGTAACATTTTTCACTGCTCCTGACCTCAGGAATTCAGCCCTGATGATCTCCTGGCCTGGCAGAGAGAGGTCAACTCCTTTGTTATGGAAGCTCCAGTGATGAGGTGGGGGAGGAGCAGTCAGACACAAGAGAACACGACCTACTTTTGCCGATGGCTTCGCTGGTGGGTACGGTAATCTGGGCAGGAATGGGGCAATGGAAACCCTGCCCCACCTCTTAGTCTGATTCCTGAATTGGGAGGCCGCACTGTCGGTCATACAGACTGGCATAGAAGGATTTACTGATCCTCATGACGTCAGCCTGAGATGACGTTATTGAGCCATCTGCTTCCTTCAGGCTGCTGAGCACAGAGCTCTCTTTGTGCACCTTCTGGAAGAAGAAACGTGAGCACGTCTCGTCCTGCTCCACCGAGCGGACCCTGGACCGGAAGATTATCTTGGAGGCCTCCAAGGCAAAGAGCGAGGATTGCTGGCCCTTCACCTCCTTGAGGTCTTCCGTGACATTGACTCCCATCGTCTGCAGCAGGAGCAGGTTCTGCATACTTTCCTGGAATTGGGACAGTTTTCCCCACCTCTCTCTCACCTCCTGAACACCTTTGAGGATGAAGAACCTCTTGATGTTCCCTTTTACTGTTTCCCACCAGTCCACTGGGGACTCAAAGAGGGGCTTCACGGTTCTCCAACCCGTGTAGTTCCTCTTGAGCTCCTCAATGTTTCCCGGGGTCAACAGCTTAGTGTTCAGCTTCCACGTTCCCTTAACCACCCGCTGCTCATCCTGTAGGTGACAGTCAGCCAGCAGGAGGCAGTGGTTAGAGAAGAACACTGGCTTGATGTCGGTGGATCTGACCAAGAGCGTTCGGAACACAAACAGGTAATCTATCCTTAAGCGGATAGACCCGTCTGCCCGTGACCAGGAAACTCCCTCCACACATGCATGATGCCTGGATGATTCCTAGTGGTGTAGGGTGCAGGCTTCAAGCCTGTAGCTGTCTAGAGGCAGAGTGGTTCAATTCCACCTTCCAGGTGCAGTGCACATAGGGGCTTGTGCCTAACTTGTGTCAGGTGTTTAAAGGCTTAAGAGGGGCACTTTGTTAAGATTATACTCGTGATTTAAGAGCAAACATCAGAACGACTCTTTACACATGAAGCAAGGATGCAGTTGTTGGGTTCACGGCAGAGTAGGGTTCACTTTCTCTGAGGTGGGGACAGGAACAGGAGGGGCAGGTTGAAAATAAGAGATCAAAGACTGTGGTACTGGAAAAGCACAGCTGGTCAGGCAGCATCTGAGGAGCACGAGATTTGATGTTTTGAGCGTAAGCTCTTTGTCAGGAATCGAGAGTGTGGTGCCAGAAAAGCAGGAATTTCTGATGGAAAGTAAAACGTTTAGGACTGTAACATTAAGACCTATTGAACCAGAATGGATGACACCTCGTTGTTGATCTTTCTGGCTGGAATGTGACATTTTTCATTGCAGATCCTGGTTTTGGACTTGAGGAATTCGATCCTGATGATCTCCTGGCCTGCCCTAAAGAGGGGTCAACTCCATTGACATGGTAGCACCAGTGATGAGGTGAGCACAAGAGAACACGACCTACGCTTGGGGACAGCTTCCTTGGTGGGTATGGTCACTCTGGGCAGGAATGGAGCAATGGCACAGGAAACCATGCCACATCTCAGTTCAAACTGCCCCTCCTGTTCTTGTCTCCACCACAGGGAAGTGAACCAAAGTCTCTGCTGTACCAAAGTGCAACCTTGCTTCACGTGTAAGGAAGTGGATTTGATGTTTGCTCTTAAATTATGTGAGTATAACCTTAACAAACTACCCCTTTAAGTCATTTGATAAATAACACACCTGAGGTGACCTTGAACCATCTAGCAGAAATCCCTACCCACGCTGCACCTGGAAGGTGGAATTGAACCACTCTGTTGCTAGACAGCAGCAGGTTTGAAGCTTGCATCCAAGACCACTGGGAATCAGCCAGGAATTAGGCAAACATGGAGAGAGTCTTATATAAAAGAGAGGAAAGTGCAACACTTTATATTCAGGGTTAGTAGATAGTCTGTCATCCAACCAGTTCTCAATATTACATTTAGGTTCATGTTCCAATATTTTCCATTTATGTAAAAAACTGCTATGAAATAAAATTGCAATTATCTTCACAACATTATGGATTAATAATGCAAATGAAGATCATTAGACAACACTTCTGCAACCTTCAGAGGGATGCCACCACCAGACCCATATTCCTCTCCTTTCTCTTGTCAGCCGTCCACATAGACCATTCCTGACGGGACACCCTGGTGCACTCCCAACACACCCACCCCACCCACAGACCCACTGGACATTCCCCTGCAACCACTGAAGGTGCTACATCTGTTCTTTTAACTTCCTCCCTCCTCACCAACTAAGATCCCAAATATACCTTCCAGGTGAAGCCATGTTTTGTCTGCACATCACACAGTCTTGTCTACTGCTTTCTCTGCTCACGATGTGGTCTCCGGTACATTAGGGAAATAAAGCACAGACTCGGTGACCGTTTTGTTGAACACCTACATCCTGTCTGCAAAGCAGACCCTGAGCTTCCAGTTGCCTGTCACTTTAACACCGCACCCTGGTCCCTGGACAACATCTGTGTCTCAGTCTTATTACTGTGCTCCAGTGAAGCTCAGCACAAGCTGGAAGAACAGCACCTCATTTTCAATTTGGGAACCCTACAGCATTCAGGACTTGTTATCGAGTTCAACAATTTTAGGGCTTGAACCCTTTCCCCAAGCTTTCCCCCACTCCCACATACCAGGCCTGATCTCCAGCATCTGCAGTCCTCACTTCCTCCTTTCTGAAGAAAGGTCACTGGACCTAAAACTTTAACTCTGATTTCTTTCCAAAGGTGCTGCCAGGATTGGGCGAGGAATGGGTAAACCATGAGCAGGACAAATAGAGTTGATAGGGAGAAACTCTTCTCATTCATAAAAGGTGCAGCGAGAGGTCATAGAAAGGGGTGGGTGATGGAAGAGAACACATTTTCTCTGAGCATGTCGTTATGGCATGAAATGTAGTACCTGGGAGTGCGGTGGAGAAAGGGTTCAACAGCCATGCAAGAGAATATTGGATGATTTTTGAATAGAAATAGTGAGCAAGGTTATGGGGGTGAAAGGCAGGAGAGTGGCACTAGGGAATGATGTTTGTCTGAAGGGCCAGTGCAGGCAAAATGGCATCCTGTCACACCATAGTAATTCTGTGGTTCAGTGACTGAGGGATGGGGAAGGGTGACCAATTTGCCTTTGGTGATCTTGAGTGGAAAGGAATAAGCCAGATGGAGTGGGTGTGGCTTCGATTAAGTTGACCAAAACAGAGGACAGTACCACTGTGAGTGCTGAGACAGGTCACAAACTATGGGGGTGTGTGAATTGGGAGGCCGGTGCTGGACAGTAAAGTGTTTAGGGCTAAAACAAAATGGCCAGTTGAGCTATGAAGGGATTTGCCTTGCTGTTGATTGTTTCAGATGGATTGCAACATATTTTCACTGTGGATGTGTGTTTATGACCTTGGGAAAATCTGTTCTGACGATTTTCTGGACTTGCTGAGAGAAGTCAACTCCATTTTAAAGCAGCACCAGTAATGAGGTGGTGGATATGGATCTAAACACAAGAGATTCTGACCTACTCTTGCTCATGGCTTCCTCGGTGGGTACGATCAATCTGGGCAGGAATGGAGCTGTGTCACAGGAAACCATGCCACCTCTTCGTTCAAACTGTCCCTGCTGTTCTTGCACCCACCTCAGAGAAACACAAATCAACTCTCTCCCATATCAAACTGCATCTTTGGTTTGTGTGTAAAAAAATGATTTTGATGTTTGCTCTTTAAACATGAGTATAATCTTAACAAAACACCCCTCTCAAATAACATCCCTGAACTGACCGTTAAACCTCTGACACAAGCTCCTACACACACTGCGTGTGGAAGGTGGAATTGAACCACTCTGTTGCTAAACAGCTACAGGCTTGAAGCCTGCACCCTAGACCACTAGGAATCATCCAGGCAACAAGCCTATCTGAAGAAAGTCTTATATAAAACAGAGGAAGTTGCAATACTTTACACTCAGGGTTAGTAGATACTCAGTCTCATCCAATCAGTTCTCAATATTCCATGCAGCTTCATCTAACACATTACCAATATATTCCATTGATTTTAAAACTGCTTTTAAATAAAATTGTGATCATCTTCACAATTTTATGCATTAATAATGCAAATGAGGATCATTAGACAACATTTCTGTGACCTCCAAAGGTATGCCACCACCAGACCCATTTTCCAATCCCCTCCCTTGTCAACCGTCCACAAGGACCATTCCCTCCAGGATACCCTGGTGCACTCCTCATTCACTCCCAACACACTCACCGCAAATACAGCCAACAGAACATTCCCCTGCAATCACAGAAGGTACTACATCTGTCCATTTTCTTCCTCCCTCCTCACCATCTAAAGTTCCAAATGTACATTCCAGGTGAAGCAGCACTTTACCTGCACATCCCACAATCGCACCTCCTTCTTTCTCAGCTCACAATGTGGTCTCCTGTACGTTCCAGAAACGAGAGACAGACTCGGTGACCATTTTGGCGAACACCTACAACCTGTCCGCAAAGAAGACCCTGAGCTTCCAGTTGCCTGGTCCCTGGCCAACATCTTTGTCTCAGGCTTGCTGCAGTGCTCTAGCGAAGCTCAGCACAAGCTGGAAGAACACCTCATTTTCCATTTGGGAACTCTGCAGCATTCTGGACTTCTTATTGAGTTCAACAATTATAGGGCTTGAGTGCCTTTCTCCAAGCTTTCCCCCAGCCCCACACACCAGGCCTCTTCTTTACATGGGCTGCTACCACACAACCCATTGTCAGCGACTAATTGTCCCAATTAGCAGCAATCATTCTCCAAGCTGGTCTTATCCACTCCTTTCTCTGTCCAACTGTTTCTCTCTCTCTTGGGGCTCTATCTGCACCTATCCTTTAATCCTCCTGCCTCCTCTCTCCCTATCTTCTGCATAAAAACTATGCTTAATCAAGGTGTCATCACTTCTGAAGAAACGTCACTGGACCTAAAGTTTTCGCACTGATTTCTCTTCACAGATGCTGTCTGGATTGGGCGAAGGATTGGCAAAGTAGAAATTGAGGATTGAAGATGCTGGAGATCAGATTCGAGAATGTGTTGCCCGAAGCGCAAAGCAGGTCAGGTAGCATCCAAGGAGCAGAAGAGTTGATGTTTCGGGCATAAGCTCTTCAACAGGAATTTCAAATGGAAAATAAAATGTTGAGGACTGTCACAATAAGACCTATTGAACCAAGATGGGATATACCTTGCTGTTGATCGTTCCGGCTGGAATGTGACGTTTTCCATTTCGAATCCCTTTTTCTGACCTTGGGAATTCTGCCCTGATGATCTCCTGGCCTGCCAAACACAGGTCAACTCCATTGACGTGGTAGCACTAGTGATGAGGTGGGGGTGGAGCGACTGATCACAGGAGAACTCGACCTACTCTTGGTGACAGCATCTTTGGTAGGTACAGGCAGTGTGGGCAGGAATAGAGCAATGTCACAGGAAACCCTGCCACCTCTTAGTTCAAACTGCTCCTCCTGTTCCTCTCCCTACCTCAGGGAAAATGAACTGAACTCTCTGCTAGACCAGACTGCATCTTTGCTTTATGTGTAAAGAAGTGATTTTGATGTTTGCTCTTAAATTAGTATAATCTTAGCAAAATGCCCCTCTGGCTAATGACACTCCTGAACCAACCTTTGAGCATCAAACACAAGTTAAACACAAGCCCCTACTCACACTGTGTCTGGAAGACAGAATTGAGCCACTCTGTCGCTAGACCGCACAGGTTCGAAGCCAGCATCCAAGACCACTAGGAATCACCCAAGCATTAATCATGGGTGGAGACAGTCTGATATAAAACAGAGGAAAGTCCAATAGTTTATATTTAGGGTGAGTAGATAGTCAGCGTCTTCCATTCAATTCTCAATATTACATTCAGGTTTATGTTCCGTATTACCAATATATTCCACTGATGTTCAAAACTGCTTTTAAACAAAACTGTGATTATCTTCACCATTTTATGGATTAATAATGCAAATGACAATCATTAGACAACATTTCTGTGACCTCGAGAGGGATGCCACCACCAGCCCGATATTCCCATCCCCTCCCTTGTCAGCCGTCCACAAGGACTCTTCCCTCCGGGACACCCTGGTGCACTCCTCCTTCACTCCCAACACACCCACCCATCCACAGACCCACGGAACATTCTCCAGCAACCACTGAAGATGCTACATCTGTCCATTTGCTTCCTCCCTCCTCACCATCTAATGTCCCAAACACACCTTCCAGGTGAAGCAGTGCTTTATTTGCACATCACACAATCTCGTCTCCTGCTTTCTCTGCTCACGATGTGGTCTCCGGTATATTTGGGAAACAAAGCAGAGACTGGGTGACTGTTTTGTCGAACATCTACATCCTGTCCATGAAAAACTCTGAGCTTGCAGATGTCCGCCGCTACAACACCCACCCTGGTCCCTGGCCAACATCTCTGTCTCAGGCTCACTGCAGTGCTCCAGTGAAGCTCAGTGCAAGCTGGAAGGACAGCACTACATTTCCCATTTGGAAAATGCAGCATTCTGGACTTGTTATCAAGTTCAACAATTTTAGGGTTGGAACCCATTTCCCCAAGCTTTCCCCCACCCCCACACACCAGGCCTCTTCATTACATGGGCTGCTACCACACACAACGCATTGTCAGCGTCTAATTGTCCCCATTAGCACCTTCTCCCAGGCTTGTCTTTATCCACTCCTTTGTCTGTCCAACTGTTTTTCTCTCTCTTGGGGCTCTATCTCCACCTATCCTTTAATCCTCCTGCCTCCCTTCTCCATAATACTGCATAAAAATTATGCTCACCGCCCTGTGGTTGATCATTCCAATTTCACCTTCCACTCCATCAAGGTCATGCAGGTACTGGGCCGCCTCCACCACAAACCATTACCACCCGATTCCTGGAGGAGGAACGCCTCATATTCCACCTTGGGACCCTGCAACCTCACGGGTAAATGTGGATTTCAACAGCTTCCTAATTTCCCTGCCTTCTACATTATCCAAGTCCCAAGCCTCCAACTCAGCATGGGTCTCCTGACCTGTCCGTCACTCCCCCCAGACGCAACACCTTCTCCCTCACCTTCATCCACCTATCGCTTTTTCAACTACTTTCACACAACCCAACCTCCCTCCCCTTTATCTCAGCCCACAACCCTAATTTCTGATGAAAGGCTTATGCTGGAAACACTGATTCTCCTGCTCCTCAGATGTTGCCTGACCTGCTGTGCTTTCCCAGCAACACACTCTCGACTCAGATCCTCAGCACCTGCATTCATCACTTCCTCCTTTCTGAAGAATGGTTACTGGACCCAAAACTTTCAGTCTGATTACTGTCCACTGATGCTTCCAGGATTGCAGGGGATTAGGTAAACAATGAGCAGGACGAAGAGAGGAGAGAGGGAGAAACTCTTCCCACCCGTAAAAGGTGCGGTGAGAGATTGTAGATGGGGATTGGTAATGGAAGAGAAAAGCATTTTCACTGAGTGAGTAGTTATTGTACAAAATGAACATCATGGGAGTGTGATGGAGACAGGGTACAACAAGTGTGCAAGAGAACATTGGATTATTATTTGGATAGAAATAGTGAGCAAGGTTATAGGGGGAAAGGCACGAGAGTGGCACTAGGGAATGATGCTTGTCTGAAGGGCCAGTGCAGGCAAAATGGCCTCCTGTCACACCAAAACAATTCTTGATTCATTGACTGAGAGATGGAGAAGGGTGACCAATTTGCCTTTGGTGACCTTGAGTGGAAAAGAATAAGCCAAATGGAGTGGGTGTGGCTTTGATGAAGTTGACCAAAACAGAGGATAGCACCGCTGTGAGTGCTGAGACAGGTCACAAACTATGGGGGTGTGTGAATTGGGAGGTGGGTACTGGAAAGTAAAATGTTTAGGGCTAAAACAATATGGCCAGTTGAGCTATGAAGGGATTTGCTGTTGATTGTTTCAGATGGATTGCAACATATTTTCACTGCGAATGCGTGTTTATGACCTTGGGAAATCTGTTCTGACGATCTTCTGGACTTGCTGAGAGAAGTCAACTCCATTTGAAAGCAGCACCAGTAATGAGGTGGGGGATATGGAGCTGAACACAAGAGATTCTGACCTACTCTTGCTGATGGCTTCCTCGGTGGGTACGGTCAATCTGGGCAGGAATGGAGCAATGTCACAGGAAACCATGCCACCTCTTCGTTCAAACTGTCTCTGCTGTTCTTGCACCCACCTCAGAGAAACAGAAATCAACTCTCTGCCATATCAAACTGCATCTTTGCTTTGTGTGTAAAGAAAGGGTTTTGATGCTTGCTCTTTAATCATGACTATAATCATAACAAAATGCCCCTCTCAAATAACATCCCCAATCTGACCTTTAAACCTCTGACACACGTTAAATGGAAGCCCTGGAACACACACACTGCGCCTGGAAGGTGGAATTGAACCACTCTGTTGCTAAACAGCTACAGGTTTGAAGCCTGCACCCTAGACCACTAGGAATCATCCAGGCATCAAGCATGGATGAAGAGAGTCTTATATAAAACAAAGGAAATTGCAATACTTTACACTCAGGGTTAGTAGATAGTCAGTCTCATCCAACCAGTTCTCAATATTCCATGCAGGTTCATCTGACACATTACCAATATTTTCCATTGATTTTAAAACTGCTTTTAAATAAAACTGTGATTATCTTCACAATTTTATGGATAGATAATGCAAATGAGGTTCATCATTAGACAACATTTCCGCGACCTCCAAGGGATGCCACCACCAGACCCATATTCCAATCCCCTCCCTTGTTAACCGTCCACAAGGACCATTCCCTCCAGGGCACCCTGGTGCACTCCTCCTTCACTCCCAACACACTCACCCCATCAACAGTCCCACAGAACATTCCCCTGCAATCACAGAAGATGCTACATCTGTCCGTTTACTTCCTTCTCCTTCACCATCTAAGGTTCCAAATACACCTTCCAGGTGAAGCAGCACTTTACCTGCCCATCACACAATCTCATCTACTGCTTTCTCTGCTCACGATGTGGTCTCCTGTACATTCCGGAAAGGAAAAACAGACTCGGTGACCATTTTGTCGAACACCTACAACCTGTCCGCCAAGAGGACCCTGAGCTTCCAGTTGTCTGTCACTACAACACACCACCCTCGTCCCTGGCCAACATCTCTGTCTCAGTCTCGCTGCAGTGCTCCAGCAAAGCTCAGCACAAGCTGGAAGAACAACACCTCATTTTCCATTTGGGAACGCTGCAGCATTCAGTACTTCTTATTGAGTTCAACAATTTTAGGGCTTCAGTGCCTTTCCCCAACCCCCCACACACCCCCATAGTTTGTGACCTGCCTCAGCACTCACAGCGGTGCTATCCTCTGTTTTGGTCAACTTAACCGAAGCCACACCCACTCCATCTGGCTTATTCCTTTCCACTCAAGGTCACCAAAGGCAAATTGGTCACCCTTCTCCATTTCTCAGTCAACGAATCAAGAATTGTTATGGAGTGACAGGAGGCCATCTTGCCTGCATTGGCCCTTCAGACAAGCATTATTCCCTAGTGCTGCTGTCTTACCTTTCCCCCCATAACCTTGCTCACTATTTCTATCCAAATAATAATCCATTTTCCAAATGGGAGATGTAGTTAGCTTAGCTGGAGCACTGCAGCAAGCCTGAGACAAAGATGTTGGCCAGGGACCAGGCAACTGGAAGTTCAGGGTCTTCTTTGCGGACAGGTTGTAGGTGTTCGACAAAATGGTCACCGAGTCTGTCTCTCGTTTTTGGAACGTACAGGAGACCACATTGTGAGCTGAGAAAGAAGGAGGTGCGATTGTGGGATGTGCAGGTAAAGTGCTGCTTCATAGAACATAGAACATAGAACATAGAAGGATACAGCGCAGTACAGGCCCTTCGGCCCTCGATGTTGCGCCGACCGAATCCTACCTAACCTATACTAGCCCAATAACTTCCAAATGCCTATCCAATGCCCGCTTAAATGACCATAAAGAAGGAGAGTTCACCACTGATACGGGCAGGGCATTCCATGAACTCACAACCCGCTGTGTGAAGAATCTACCCCTAACATCTGTCCTATACCTACCACCCCTTAATTTAAAGCTATGTCCCCTAGTAACACCTGACTCCATTAGCGGTAAAAGGTTCTTAGTATCTACCCTATCTAAACCCCTAATCATCTTATACACTTCTATCAGATCTCCCCTAAACCTTCTCTTCTCCAATGAGAACAGCCCCAAGTGCCTCAGCCTTTCCTCATAAGATTTTCCTACCATTCCAGGCAACATCCTGGTAAACCTCCTCTGCACTCGTTCTAAAGCTTCCACATCCTTCCTATAGTATGGCGACCAAAACTGCACACAATACTCCAGATGAGGCCTCACCAGAGTCTTATACAACTGCAACATGACCTCAGGACTCCGGAACTCAATTCCTCTGCCAATAAAGCCCAGTACACCATATGCCTTCCTCACAGCACTATTTACCTGGGTGGCAACTTTCAGAGATCTGTGTACATGGACACCAAGATCCCTCTGCTCATCAGAGGGATCTTGGAAGATATATCTGGAAGATATATTTGGAACTTTAGATGGTGAGGAGGGAGGAAATAAATAGACAGATGTAGTTCCTTCTGTGATTGCAGGGGAATGTTCTGTTGGCTGTATATGCGGTGAGTTTGTTGGCAGTGAATGAGGAGTGCACCAGGGTATCCTGGAGGGAATGCTCCTTGTGGATGGTTGACAAGGGAGGGGATTGGAATATGGGTCGGGTCTGGTGGTGGCATCCCTTTAATGTTGCGTAAATGTTGTCTAATGATCCTCATTTGCATTATTAATGCATAAAATTGTGAAGATAATCACAATTTTATTTAAAAGCAGTTTTAAAATCAATGGAAAATATTGGCAATGTGTTAGATGAACCTGCATGGAATATTGAGGACTGGTTGGATGAGACTGACTACCTACTAATCCTGAGTGTAAAGTATTGCAATTTCCTCTGTTTTATATAAGACTCTCTTCACCACATCATGATGCCTGGATGATTCCTAGTGGTCTAGGGTGCAGGCTTCAAACCTGTAGCTGTTTAGAGACAGAGTGGTTCAATTCCACCTTCCAGGCGCAGTGTGTGTCGGGGCTTGTGTTTAACTTGTGTCAGAGGTTTAAAGGTCAGCTCAGGAATGTTATTCGAGAGGGGCGTTTTGTTATGATTATAGTCATGATTAAAGAGCAAACATCAAAACCCTTTCATTACACACAAAGCAAAGTTGCAGTTTGATATGGCAGAGAGTTGGTTTCTGTTTCTCTGAGGTGGGTGCAAGAACAGCAGGGACAGTTTGAACGAAGAGGTGGCATGGTTTCCTGTGACACAGCTCCATTCCTGCCCAGATTGACCGTACCCATCGAGGAAGCCATCAGCAAGAGTAGGTCAGAATCTCTTGTGTTCAGATCCATATCCCCCACCTCATTACTGGTGCTGCTTTAAAATGGAGTTGACTTCTCTCAGCCAGTCCAGAGGATCATCAGAACAGATTTCCCAATGTCATAAGCACGCATCCGCAGTGAAAATATATTGCAATCCATCTGAAACGATCAACAGCAAGGCAAATCCCTTCATAGCTCAACTGGCCATATTGTTTTAGCCCTAAACATTTTACTGTCCAGCACTGGCCTCCCAATTCACACACCCCCATAGTTTGTGACCTGTCTCAGCACTCACAGCGGTGCTATCCTCTGTTTTGGTCAACTTAATTGAAGACACACCCACTCCATCTGGCTTATTCCTTTCCACTCAAGGTCACCAAAGGCAAATTGGTCACCCTTCTCCATCTCTCAGTCAACGAATCAAGAATTGTTTTGGTGTGACAGGATGCCATTTTGCCTCTATTGGCCCTTCAGACAAGCATCATTCCCTAGTGCCACTGTCCTGCCTTTCCCCCATAACGTTGCTCACTATTTCTATCCAAATAGTAATCCAATGTTCTCTTGCATGCCTTTTGAACCCTGTCTCCATCACACTCCCACGATGTTCATTTCGTACTACTCACTCATGAAAATGTTCCTTTCTTCCATTACCTATCCCCATCTATGATCTCTCACCGCACCTTTTACGGGTGGGAAGAGGTTCTCCCTATCTACTCTATTCATCCTGCTCATCATTTACCTAATCCTCATGCAATCCTGGCAGCATCTGTGGAGAGAAATCAGACTTAAAGTTTTAGGTCCAGTGACCATTCTTCAGAAAGGAGGAAGTGAGGATTGCAGGTGCTGAGGATCAGAATCGAGAGTGTGTTGCTGGGAAAGCGCAGCAGGTCAGGCAGCATCCGAGGAGCAGGAGAATCGATGTTTCGAGCATAAGCCCTTCATCAGAAATTAGGGTTGTGGGCTGCGATATAGGGGAGGGAGGTTGGGTTGTGTAAAGGTCGTTGAAAAAGCGATAGGTGGATGAAGGTGAGGGAGAAGGTGATGCGTCTGGGGAGAGTGACAGACAGGTCAGGAGACCCATGCCAAGTTGGAGGTTTGGGACTTGGATAATGTGGAGGGAGGGGAAGTTAGGAAGCTGTTGAAATCCACATTTACCCGTGAGGTTGCAGGGTCCCAAGGTGGAATATGAGGCGTTCCTCCTCCAGGCATCGGGTGGTAATGGTTTGCGGTGGAGGAGGCCCAGTACCTGCATGAACTTGATGGAGTGGAAGGTGAAATTGGAATGGTCAGCCACAGGGCGGTGAGCATAGTTTTTATGCAGTATCATGGAGATGGGAGGCAGGAGGATTAAAGGATAGGTGGAGATAGAGCCCCAAGAGAGAGAAAAACAGTTGGACAGACAAAGGAGTGGATAAAGACAAGCCTGGGAGAAGGTGCAAATGGGGTCAATTAGTCATTGACAATAGTTTGTGTGGTAGCAGCCGAGGTAATGAAGAGGCCTGGTGTGTGGAGGTGGGGTAAAGCTTGGAGAAATGGGTTCCAACCCTAAAATTGTTGAACTTGATAAGAAGTCCAGAATGCTGCATTTTCCAAATGGGAAATGTGGTGCTGTCCTTCCAGCTTGCTCTGAGCTTCACTGGAGCACTGCAGTGAGCCTGAGACAGAGATGTTGGCCAGGGACTAGGGTGGGGTGTTGTAGCGGTGGGCAACTGGAAGCTCAGAGGTTTTTTACGGACAGGATTGAAGTGTTTGACAAAACGGTCACCCAGTCTGTGCTTTGTTTTCCAAATATACCAGAGACCACATCGTGAGCAGAGAAAACAGGAGATGAGATTGTGTGATGTGCAAATAAAGCGCTGCTTCACCTGGAAGGGGTATTTGGGACCTTAGATGGTGAGGAGGGAGGAAGCAAATGGACAGATGTAGCATCTTCTGTGGTTGCAGGAGAACGTCCTGTGGGGCTGTGGATGGGGTGGGTGTGTTGTGAGTGAAGGAGGAGTGCACCAGGGTGTCCCGGAGGGGACAGTCCTTGTGGACGGCTGACAAGGGAGTGGATGGGAATACGGGTCTGGTGGTGGCATCCCTCTCGAGGTCACAGAAATGTTGTCTAATGATCTTCATTTGCATTTTTAATCCATAAAATGGTGAAGATAATCACAGTTTTCTTTAAAGGCACTTTTGAACATCAGTGGAAAATATTGGTAATACGGAACTTGAGCCTAAATGTAATATTGAGAGCTGGTTTGATGACACTGGCTATCTACTCACCTCGAATACAAAGTGTTGCACTTTCCTCTGTTTTATATAAGACTCCCTCCACACCTGCATAATGCCTGAATGATTCCTAGTGATTGAGGTTGCCGGCTTCAAACCTGTAGCTGTCTATTGCCAGAATGGTTCATTTCTTCCTTCCAGGCACAGTGTGAGTATCGTGTTGTGTCAGGTATTTAAAGGTTGGCTCAGTAGTGTAATTTGGAGAAAGTGAGGACTACAGATGCTGGAGATCAGAGTTGAAAAATGTGGTGCTGGAAAAACACAGCAGGCCAGGCAGCATCTGAGGAGCAGGAGAATCAATGTTTTGGGCATAAGCACTTCTCCAGGATTTCAGTCGTGTTAATTGTCAGAGGATTTAGAGGGGTATTTTGTTAAGATTTTATTCATGTGATTGAAGAGCAAACATCAAAAGCACTTCTTTACACACAGAACAAGGATGCAGTTTGGTACGGCAGAGAGTTGGGGTCATTTTCCCTGAGGTGGGGAGTGGAACAAGAGGAGCAGTTTGAACTAAGAGGTGGCATGGTTTCCTGTGACATTGCTCCATTCCTGCACAGATTGACTGCACCTACCAAAGCTGCTGTCACCAAGAGTAGGTCGAGTTCTCCTGTGATCAGTCGCTCCACCCCCACCTCATCACTGGTGCTACCATGTCAATGGAGTTGACCTGTATTTGTCAGGCCAGGAGATCATCAGGACAGAATTCCCCAGATCAGAAAAAGGGATTCGCAATGAAAAATGTCACATTCCAGCTGGAACGATCAATAGCAAGGTATATCCCATCTTGGTTCATTAGGTCTTATTGTGGCAGTCCTCAACATTTGACTTTTCATTTGAAATTCCTGTTGAAGAGCTTATGCCCGAAACATCGACTCTCCTGCTCCTTGGATGCTACATGACCTGCTGTGCTTTTCTGGCACCACACTCCCGACTCTGATCTCCAGCATCTTCAATCCTCACTTATCCTTTGCCTATCCCTCGCACAATCCAGACGGCATCTGTGAAGGGAAATCAGTGTTAAAGCTTTAGGTCCAGTGACCTTTCTTCAGAATTGATGACACCTCGATTAAACACAGTTTTTATGCAGTAGAAAGGGAGTGGAGAGGCAGGAGGATTAAAGGATAGGTGGAGATAGAGCCCAAGAGAGGAAGAAACATTTGGACAGAGAAAGGAGTGGATAAAGACCAGCCTGGGAGAATGATTTGCTGCTAATTGGGACAATTAGTCGCTGACAATGGGTTGTATGGTAGCAGCCCATGTAATGAAGAGGCCTGGTGTGTGGGGGTTGGGGAAAGGCATTCAAGCCCTATAATTGTTGAACTCAATAAGAAGTCCAGAATGCTGCAGAGTTCCCAAATGGAAAATGAGGTGTTGTTCTTCCAGCTTGTGCTGAGCTTCGCTGGAGCTCTGCAGCGAGACTGAGACAGAGATGTTGACCACGAATGAACCATCAGGTTCATTCCTGATGAAGGGCTCTGGCCCGAAACGTCGAATTTCCTGTTCCTTGGATGCTGCCTAACCTGCTGTGCTTTAACCAGCAACACATTTTCAGCTCTGATCTCCAGCATCTGCAGACCTCACTTTTTACACAAGGAATCACCCAAGCATTAATCATGGGTGGAGACAGTCTGATATAAAACAGAGGAAAGTCCAATATTTTATATTCAGGTTGAGTAGATAGTCCATGTCTTCCATTCAATTCTCAATATTGCATTCAGGTTTATCTTCCATATTACCAATATTTTCCACTGATGTTCAAAACTGCTTTTAAATAAAACTGTGAGGTGTTGTAGTGACAGACAACTGGAAGCTCAGGGTCTTCTTTGCGGACAGGCTGTAGGTGTTCGACAAAATGGTCACCAAATCTGTTTTTCCTTTCCGGAATATACAGGAGACCACATTGTGAGCAAAGAAAGCAGTAGACGAGATTGTGTGATGTGCAAGTAAAGTGCTGCTTCGCCTGGAAGGTGTATTTGGAACCTCAGATGGTGAGGGAGGGAGGAAATAAACGGACAGATGTAGCACCTTCTGTGATTGCAGGGGAATGTTCTGAAGAAAGGTCACTGGACCTAAAGTTTTAACACTGATTTCTCTTCACAGATGCTGTCTGGATTGGGCGAGGAATTGGCAAAGTAGAAATTGAGGATTGAAGATGCTGGACATCAGAGTCAAGAGTGTGTTGCCGGATAAGCACAGCAGGTTAAATAGCATCCAAGGAGCAGGTGAGTTGCAGGAAACCCTGCCACCTCTTAGTTCAAACTGCTCCTCCTGTTCCACTCCCCACCTCAGGGAAAATGAACCCAATTCTCTGCCATACCAACTGCATCTTTGTTTTGTGCGTAAAGAAGCGGTTTTGATGTTTGCTCTTAAATTACATGAGTATATTCTTAGCAAAATGCCCCTCTGACTAATGACACTCCTGAGCCAACCTTTAAGCATCAAACACAAGTTAAACACAAGCCCCTACTCACACTGCGTCTGGAAGACGGAATTGAGCCACTCTGTCGCGAAACCGCTACAGGTTCGAAGTCAGCATCCTAGACCACTAGGAATCACCCAAGCATTAATCATGGGTGGAGACAGTCTGATATAAAACAGAGGAAAGTCCAATATTTTATATTCAGGGTGAGTAGATAGTCAGTGTCTTCCATTCAATTCTCAATATTGCATTCAGGTTTATGTTCTGTATTACCAATATTTTCCACTGATGTTCAAAATTGCTTTTAAATAAAACTGTGATTATCTTTACCATTTTATGGAATAATAATGCAAATGACAATCATTAGACAACATTTCTGTGATCTCTAGAGGGATGCCAGCACCAGACCCTTATTCCCATCCCCTCCCTTGTCAGCCGTCCACAAGGACTGTTCTCTCCGGGACACCCTGGTGCCTCCTCCTTCACTCACAACACACCCACCCCATCCACAGCCCCACAGAACATTCTCCTGCAACCAGAAGATGCTACATCTGTCCATTTGCTTCCTCCCTCCTCACCATCTAAGGTCTCAAATACACCTTCCAGGTGAAGCAGCGCTTTATTTGCACATCACACAATCTCGTCTCCTGCTTTCTCTGCTCACGATGTGGTCTCTGGTATATTTGGGAAACAAAGCACAGACTGGGTGACTGTTTCGTCGAGCACCTACATCCTTAAAAAAATCCCTGAGCTTCCAGTCGCCTGCCGCTACAACACCCCACCCTGGTCCCAGGCCAACATCTCTGTCTCAAGCTCACCGCAGTGCTCCAGTGAAGCTCAGAGCAAGCTGGAAGGACAGCACCACATTTCCCATTTGGAAAATGCAGCATTCTGGTCTTCTTTTCGAATTCAACAATTTTAGGGTTGGAACCCATTTCCCCAAGCTTTCCCTCACCCCCACACACACCAGGCCTCTTCATTACATGGGCTGCTACCATACACAACCCATTTTCAGTGACTAATTGTCCCCATTAGCACCTTCTCCCAGGCTGATCTTTATCCACTCCTTTGTCTGTCCAACGTATTTTCTCTCTCTTGGGGATCTATCTCCACCTAGCCTTTAATCATCCCCCTCCCATCTCCATAA
This sequence comes from Hemiscyllium ocellatum, assembly GCF_020745735.1. Classification (NCBI taxonomy): domain Eukaryota; kingdom Metazoa; phylum Chordata; class Chondrichthyes; order Orectolobiformes; family Hemiscylliidae; genus Hemiscyllium; species Hemiscyllium ocellatum. The sequence continues at coordinate 18,207,853 of NC_083433.1, forward strand.
TACTGCATAAAAACTATGCTCACCGCCCTGTGATTGAACATTCCAATTTCACCTTCCACTCCATCAAAGTCATGCAGGTACTGGGCCTCCTCCACCGCAAATCATTACCACCTGATGCCTGGAGGAGGAATGCCTCATATTCCATCCTGGGACCCTGCAACCACACAATATAAATGTGGATTTCAATAGCTTCCTAGTTTTCCCTCCCTCCACATTATCCAAGTCCCAAACCTCCAACTCGGCATGGGTCTCCTGACCTGTCTGTCACCCATCACTTCCCCCAGGCGCATCACCTTCTCCCTCACCTTCATCCACTTATCGCTTTTACAACTACCTTCACACAACCCAACCTCCCTCCCCTATATCGCAGCCCACGACCGTCAGTCCTGATGAAGGGCTTATGCTTGGAACAACGATTCTCCTGCTCCTCGGATGCTGCCTGACCTGCTGTGCTTTCCCAGCAACACACTCTCAGCTCTGATCCTCAGCATCTGCAGTCCTCACTTCCTCCTTTCTGAAGAAAGGTCCCTGGACCTAAAACTTTAAGTCTGATTTCTCTCCACTGATGCTTCCAGGATTGCAGGGGATTAGGTAAACGATGAGCAGGACGAAGAGAGTAGATAGGGAGAAACTCTTCCCACTGGTAAAAGGTGCGGTGAGAGATCATAGATGGGGATAGGTAATGGAAGAGAAAAGCATTTTCACTGAGTGAGTAGTTATTGTACAAAATGAACATCGTGGGAGTGTGATGGAGACAGGGTACAACAGGCGTGCAAGAGAACATTGGATTATTATTTGTATAGAAATAGTGAGCAAGGTTATGGGGGAAAGGCAGGAGAGTGGCACTAGGGAATGATGCTTGTCTGAACGGCAGGCAAGATGGCATCCTGTCACACCATAACAATTCTTGATTCGTTGACTGAGAGATGGAGATAGGTGACCAATTTGCCTTTGGTGACCTTGAGTAGAAAGGAATAAGCCAGATGGAGTGGGTGTGGCATCGATTAAGTTGACCAAAACAGAGGATAGCACCGCTGTGAGTGCTGAGACAGGTCACACACTATGGGGATTGGGAGGCCGATGCTGGAAAGTAAAATGTTTAGGGTAAAACAAAATGGCCAGTTGAGCTATGAAGGGATTTGCCGGGCTGTTGATTGTTTCAGATGGATTGCAACATATTTTCACTGCGGATGCTTGCTTATGACGTTGGGAAATATGTTCTGACGATTTTCTGGACTGGCTGAGAGAAGTCAATTCCATTTTAAAGCAGTACCAGTAATGAGGTGGTGGAAATGGATCTGAACACAAGAGATTCTGACCTACTCTTGCTGATGGCTTCCTCGGTGGGGACAGTCAATCTGGGCAGGAATGGAGCTGTGTCACAGGAAACCATGCCACCTCTTCGTTCAAACTGTCCCTGCTGTTCTTCCACCCACCTCAGAGAAACAGAAATCAACTCTCTCCCATATCAAACTGCGTCTTTGCTTTGTGTTTAAAGAAATTGTTTTGATGTTTGCTCTTTAATCATGAGTATAATCTTAACAAAATGCCCCTCTCAAATAACATTCTCGAGCTGACCGTTAAACGTCTGACTCAAGTTAAACACAAGTCTCCACACGCATACTGCGGCTGGAAGGTGGAATTGAACCACTCTGTCGCTAAACAGATACAGGTTTGAAGCCTGCACCCTAGACCACTAGGAATCATCCAGGCATCAAGCTGGTGTGACGAGAGTCTTATACAAAACAGAGGAAATTGCAATACTTTATACTCAGGGTTAGTAGTTAGTCAGTCTCATCCAACCAGTTCTCATATTCCATGCAGGTTCATCTCACACAATACCAATATTTTCCATTGATTTTAAAAATGCTTTTAAATAAAATTGTGATTATCTTCACAATTTTATGGATTAATAATGCAAATGAGGATCATTAGACAACATTTATGCAACCTCTAAATGGATGCCACCACCAGACCCATATTCCAATCCCCTCCCTTGTCAGCCGTCCACAAGGACCATTCCATCCAGGACACCCTGGTGCACTCCTCCTTCACTCCCAACACACCCACCCCATCCACAGCCCCACAGAACATTCTCCTGCAACCACAGAAGATGCTACATCTGACCATTTACTTCCTCCCTCCTCACCATCTAAGTCCCAAATACACCTTCCAGATGAAGCAGTGCTTTACTTGCACATCCCACAACCTCGTCTACTGCTTTCTCTGCTCACAATGTGGTCTCTAGCACATAAGGGAAACAAAGCACAAACTGGGTGACCGTTTTGTAAAACACCTACAACCTGTCCGCAAAGAAGACCCTGAGCTTCCAGTTGCCTGCCACTACAACACTCCACTCTGGTCCCTGGCCAACATCTCTGTCTCAGACTTGCTGCAGTGCTCCAGTGAAGCTCAGTGCAAGCTGGAAGGACAGCACTACATTTCCCATTTGGAAAATGCAGCATTCTGGACTTCTTATCGAGTTCAACAATTTTAGGGTTGCAATTTAAGTTTTCCCCAAGCTTTCCCCCACCCCCACATACCAGGCCTCTTCATTACATGGGCTGCTGCCACACACAACCCATTGTCAGTGACTAATTGTCCCCATTAGCACCATCTCCCAGGTTTGTCTTTATCCATTCCTTTGTCTGTCCAACGGTTTTTCTCTCTCTTGCGGCTCTGTCTCCACCTATCCTTTAATCCTCCTGCCTCCCACCTCCATAATACTGCATAATAACTATGCTCACTGCCCTGTGGCTGACCATTCCAATTTCACCTTCCACCCCATCAAGGTCATGCAGGTACTGGGCCGCCTCCACCGCAAACCATTACCACCCGATGCCTGGAGGAGGAACGCCTCATATTCCATCTTGGGACCCTGCAACCACACAATATAAATGTGGATTTCAACAGCTTCCTAATTTCCCCTCCCTCCACATTATCCAAGTCCCATACTTCCAACTCGGCGTGGGTCTCCTGTCCTGTCCGTCACTACCCCCAGACGCATCACCTTCTCCCTCACCTTCATCCACCTATCGCTTTTTCAACTAACTTCACACAACCCAACCTCCCTCCCCTTTATCTCAGCCCACAACCCTATTTTCTGATCAAGGGGCTCGAAACATCAATTCTCCTACTCCTCGGATGCTTCCTCACCTGCTGCGCTTTCCCAGCAACACACTCTCGACTCTGATTCTCAGCACCTGCATTCCTCACTTCCTCCTTTCTGAAGAATGGTTCCTGGATCTAAAACTTTAAGTCTGATTTCTCTCCACAGATGCTGCCAGGATTGCACGAAGATTAGGTAAATGATGAGCAGGATGAATAGAGTAGATAGGGAGAACCTCTTCCCACCCGAAAAAAGGTGCGGTAAGAGATCATAGATGGGGATAGGTAATGGTAGAAAGAAACATTTTCACTGAGCGAGTAGTACGAAATGAACATCGTGGGAGTATGATGGAGACAGGGTTCAACAGGCATGCAAGAGAACATTGGATCAGTATTTGGCTAGAAATAGTGAGCAAAGTTATGGGGGAAAGGCAGGAGAGTGGCACTAGGGAATGATGCTTGTCTGAAGGGCCAATGCAGGCAAAATGGCATCCTGTCACACCATAACAATTCTTGATTCGTTGACTGAGAGATGGAGAAGGGTGACCAATTTGCCTTTGGTGACCAATTTGTCGAGTGGAAAGGAATTAGCCAGATGGAGTGGGTGTGGCTTTGATTAAGTTGACCAAAACAGAGGGCAGTACCACTGTGAGTGCTGAGGCAGGTCACAAACTATGGGGGTATGTGAATTGGGAGGCCGGTGCTGGACAGTAAAATGTTTAGGGCTAAAACAATATGGCCAGTTGAGCTATGAAGGGGTTTGCCTGGCTGTTGATTGTTTCAGATGGATTGCAACGTATTTTCACTGCGGATGCGTGTTTATGACCTTGGGAAATCTGTTCTGACGATCTTTTGGACTGGCTGAGAGAGTCAACTCCATTTGAAAGCAGCACCAGTAATGAGGTGGGGGATTTGGATCTGAACACAAGAGATTCTGACCTACTCTTGCTGATGGCTTCCTCCGTGGGTACGGTCAATCTGGGCAGGAATGGAGCTGTGTCACAGGAAACCATGCCACCTCTTCATTCAAACTGTCCCTGCTGTTCTTGCACCCACCTCAGAGAAACACAAATCAACTCTCTGCCGTATCAAACTGCATCTTTGCTTTGTGTTTAAAGAAAGGGTTTTGATGTTTGCTCTTTAATCATGAGTATAATCTTAACAAACTGCCCCTCCCAAATAACATCCCCCACCTGACCTTTAAACCTCTGACACACGTTAAACACAAGCCCTTACACACACTGTGCCTGGAAGGTGGAATTGAAACACTCTGTCGCTAAACAGCTACAGGTTTGAAGCCTGCACCCTAGACCACTAGGAATCATCCAGGCATCATACCTGCATGAAGAGTCTTATATAAAACAGAGGAAATTGCAATACTTTACACTCAGCATTAGTAGATAGTCAGTCTCATCCAACCAGTCCTCAATATCCCATGCAGGTTCATCTAACACATCGCCAATATTTTCCATTGATTTTAAAACTGCTTTTAAATAAAATTGTGATTATTTTCACAATTTTATGGATAGATAATGCAAATGAGGTTCATCATTAGACAGCATTTCCGCGACCTCCAAGGGATGCCACCACCAGACCCATATTCCAATCCCCTCCCTTGTTAAACGTCCACAAGGACCATTCCCTCCAGGACACCCTGGTGCACTCCTCCTTCACTCCCAACACACTCACCCCATCAACAGCCCCACGGAACATTCCCCTGCAATCACAGAAGATGCTACATCTGTCCGTTTACTTCCTTCTCCTTCACCATCTAAGGTTCCAAATACACCTTCCAGGTGAAGCAGCACTTTACCTGCACATCACACAATCTCATCTACTGCTTTCTCTGCTCACGATGTGGTCTCTTGTACATTCCGGAAAGGAAAAACAGACTCGGTGACCATTTTGTCGAACACCTACGACCTGTCCGCCAAGAGGACCCTGAGCTTCCAGTTGTCTGTCACTACAACACACCACCCTCGTCCCTGGCCAACATCTCTGTCTCAGTCTCGCTGCAGTGCTCCAGCAAAGCTCAGCACAAGCTGGAAGAACAACACCTCATTTTCCATTTGGGATCGCTGCAGCATTCAGTGCTTCTTATTGAGTTCAACAATGATAGGGCTTGAGTGCCTTTCCCCAACCCCCCACACCCCCCCATAGTGTGTGACCTGTCTCAGCACTCACAGCGGTGCTATCCTCTGTTTTGGTCAACTTAATCGAAGCCACACCCACTCCATCTGGCTTATTCCTTTCCACTCAAGGTCACCAAAGGCAAATTGGTCACCCTTCTCCATTTCTCAGTCAACGATTCAAGAATTGTTATGGAGTGACAGGAGGCCATCTTGCCTGCATTGGCCCTTCAGACAAGCATTATTCCCTAGTGCCGCTGTCTTACCTTTCCCCCCATAACCTTGCTCACTATTTCTATCCAAATAATAATCCAATGTTCTCTTGCACGCCTGTTGTACCCTGTCTCCATCACACTCCCACGATGTTTATTTTGTACAATAACTACTCACTCAGTGAAAATCCTCTTCCATTACAATCCCCATCTATAATCTCTCACCGCACCTTTTATGAGTGGGAAGAGTTTCTCCCTATCTACTCTCTGCATCCTGCTCATCGTTTATCTAATTCCCGCGCAATCCTGGCAGCATCTGTGGAGAGAAATCAGACTTAAAGTTTTAGGGTCAGTGACCTTTCTTCAGAAAGGAGGAAGTGAGGACTGCAGATGCTGAGGATCAGAGCCGAGAGTGTGTTGCTGGGAAAGCACAGCAGGTCAGGCAGCATCGAGGAGTAGGAGAATCGATGTTTTAAGCATAAGCCCTTCATCAGGAATGACGGTCGTGGGCTGCGATATAGGGGAGGGAGGTTGGGTTGTGTGAAGGTAGATGAAAAAGCGATAGGTGGATGAAGGTGAGGGAGAAGGTGATGCGTCTTGGGGGAGTGACGGACAGGTCAGGAGACCCATGCCGAGTTGGAGGCTTGGGACTTGGATAATGTAGAAGGCAGGGAAATTAGGAAGCTGTTGAAATCCACATTTACCCGTGAGGTTGCAGGGTCTCAAGGTGGAATATGAGGCGTTCCTCCTCCAGGCATCGGGTGGTAATGGTTTGCGGTGGAGGAGGCTCAGTACCTGCATGACCTTGATGGAGTGGAAGATGAAATTGGAATTGGCAGGAGGATTAAAGGATAGGTGGAGATAAAGCCCCAAGAGAGAGAAAAACCGTTGGACAGACAAACGAGTGGAAAATGATCAGCCTGGGAGAAGATACTAATGGGGACAATTAGTCGTTGACAATAGTTTGTGTGTGAGCAGCCCATGTAATGAAGAAGCCTGGTGTGTGTGTGGGTGGGGGAAAGTTGGGGAAATGGGTTCCAACCCTAAAATTGTTGAACTCGATAAGAAGTCCAGAATGCTGCATTTTCCAAATGGGAGATGTAGTGCTGTCCTTCCAGCTTGCTCTGAGCTTCACTGGAGCACTGCAGTGAACCTGAGACAGAGATGTTGGTCAGGGACCAGGGTGGGGTGTTGTAGCGGCGGGCAACTGGAAGCTCAGAGTTTCTTTACGGACAGGATGTAAGTGTTTGACAAAACGGTCACCCAGTCTGTTCTTTGTTTCCCAAATATGCCAGAGACCACATCGTGAGCAGAGAAAGCAGGAGATGAGATTGTGTGATGTGCAAATAAAGTGCTGCTTCACCTGGAAGGTGTATTTGGGACCTTAGATGGTGAGGAGGGAGGAAGCAAATGGACAGATGTAGCATCTTCTGTGGTTGCAGGAGAATGTTCTGTGGGGCTGTGGATGGGGTGGGTGTGTTGAGAGTGAAGGAGGAGTGCACCAGGGTGTCCCGGAGGGGACAGTCCTTGTGGATGGCTGACAAGGGAGGGGATGGGAATACGGGTCTGGTGGTGGCATCCCTCTCAAGGTCACAGAAATGTTGTCTAATGATCTTCATTTGCATTTTTAATCCATAAAATGGTGAAGATAATCACAGTTTTCTTTAAAGGCAGTTTTGAATATAAGTGAAAAGTATTGGTAATACGGAACTTGAACCTAATTGTAATATTGAGAGCTGGTTTGATGACACTGGCTATCTACTCACCTCGAATACAAAGTGTTGCACTTTCCTCTGTTTTATATGAGACTCCCTCCACACCTGCATGATGACTGAATGATTCCTAGTGATTGAGGTTGCTGGCTCCAAACCTATAACTGTCTTGTGACAGAATGGTTCATTTCTTCCTTCCAGGCACAGTGTGAGTTTCGTGTTGTGTCAGGTATTTAAAGGTTGGCTCAGTAGTGTAATTTGGAGAAAGTGAGGACTGCAGATGCTGGAGATCAGAGTTGAAAAATGTGGTGCTGGAAAAACACAGCAGGCCAGGCAGCATCTGAGGAGCAGGAGAATCGATGTTTTGGGCATAAGCACTTCTTCAGGATTCCAGTAGTGTTATTTTTCAGAGGATTTAGAGGGGTATTTGGTTAAGATTTTATTCATGTGATTGAAGAGCAAACATCAAAAGCACTTCTTTACACACAAAACAAGGATGCAGTTTGGTACGGCAGAGAGTTGGGTTCATTTTCCCTGAGGTGGGGAGTGGAACAGGAGGAGCAGTTTGAACTAAGAGGTGGCAGGGTTTCCTGTGACATTGCTCCATTCCTGCCCAGATTGACTGCACCTACCAAAGATGCTGTCACCAAGAGTAGGTTGAGTTCTCCTGTGATCAGTCGCTCCAGCCCCACCTCATCACTGGTGCTACCATGTCAATGGAGTTGACCTGTGTTTGGCAGGCCAGGAGATCATCAGGGCAGAATTCCCCAGATCAGAAAAAGGGATTTGCAATGAAAATGTCACATTCCAGCTGGAACGATCAACAGCAAGATATATTCCATCTTGGTTCATTAGGTCTTATTGTGACAGTCCTCAACATTTTACTTTTCATTTGAAATTCCTGTTGAAGAGCTTATGCCCGAAACATCGACTCTCCTGCTCCTTGGATGCTACATGACCTGCTGTGCTTTTCTGGCACCACACTCCCGACTCTGATCTCCAGCACCTTCAATCCTCACTTATCCTTTGCCTATCCCTCGCACAATCCAGACGGCATCTGTGAAGAGAAATCAGTGTTAAAGCTTTAGGTTCAGTGACCTTTCTTCAGAAGTGATGACACCTCAATTAAACACAGTTTTTATGCAGTAGTAAGGGAGTGGAGAGGCAGGAGGATTAAAGGATAGGTGGAGATAGAGCCCAAGAGAGGGAGAAACATTTGGACAGAGAAAGGAGTGGATAAAGACCAGCCTGGGAGAATGATTTGCTGCTAATTGGGACAATTAGTCGCTGACAATGGGTTGTATGGTAGCAGCCCATGTAATGAAGAGGCCTGGTGTGTGGGGGTTGGGGAAAGGCATTCAAGCCCTATAATCGTTGAACTCGATACGAGGTCCAGAATGCTGCAGAGTTCCCAAATGGAAAATGAGGTGTTGTTTTTCCAGGTTGTGCTGAGCTTCGCTGGAGCTCTGCAGCGAGACTGAGACAGAGATGTTGACCACGAGGAATCACCCAAGCATTAATCATGGGTGGAGACAGTCTGATATAAAACAGAGGAAAGTCCAATATTTTATATTCAGGGTGAGTAGATAGTCCGTGTCTTCCATTCAATTCTCAATATTGCATTCAGGTTTATGTTCCATATTACCAATATTTTCCACTGATGTTCAAAATTGCTTTTAAATAAAACTGTGAGGTGTTGTAGTGACAGACAACCGGAAGCTCAGGGTCTTCTTTGCGGACAGGCTGTAGGTGTTCGACAAAATGGTCACCAAATCTGTTTTTCCTTTCCGGAATATACAGGAGACCACATTGTAAGCAAAGAAAGCAGTAGACGAGATTGTGTGATGTGCAGGTAAAGTGCTGCTTCACCTGGAAGGTGTATTTGGAACCTTAGATGGTGAAGGAGGGAGGAAATAAACGGACAGATGTAGCACCTTCTGTGATTGCAGGGGAATGTTCTGAAGAAAGGTCACTGGACCTAAAGTTTTAACACTGATTTCTCTTCACAGATGCTGTCTGGATTGGGCGAGGAATTGGCAAAGTAGAAATTGAGGATTGAAGATGCTGGAGATCAGAGTCGAGAGTGTGTTGCCGGATAAGCACAGCAGGTTAAATAGCATCCAAGGAGCAGGTGAGTTGCAGGAAACCCTGCCACCTCTTAGTTCAAACTGCTCCTCCTGTTCCACTCCCCACCTCAGGGAAAATGAACCCAATTCTCTGCTGTACCAACTGCATCTTTGTTTTGTGCGTAGAGAAGTGGTTTTGATGTTTGCTCTTAAATTACATAAGTATAATCTTAGCAAAATGCCCCTCTGACTAATGACACTCCTGAGCCAACCTTTAAGCATCAAACACAAGTTAAACACAAGCCCCTACTCACACTGCATCCGGAAGACGGAATTGAGCCACTCTGTCGCGAGACCACTACAGGTTCGAAGTCAGCATTCTAGACCACTAGGAATCACCCAAGCATTAATCATGGGTAGAGACAGTCTGATATAAAACAGAGGAAAGTCCAATATTTTATATTCAGGGTGAGTAGATAGTCAGTGTCTTCTATTCAATTCTCAATATTGCATTCAGGTTTATGTTCTGTATTACCAATATTTTCCACTGATGTTCAAAATTGCTTTTAAATAAAACTGTGATTATCTTTACCATTTTATGGATTAATAATGCAAATGACAATCATTAGACAACATTTCTGTGATCTCTAGAGGGATGCCAGCACCAGACCCTTATTCCCATCCCCTCCCTTGTCAGCCGTCCACAAGGACTGTTCTCTCCGGGACACCCTGGTGCACTCCACCTTCACTCCTAACACACCCACCCCATCCACAGCCCCACAGAACATTCTCCTGCAACCACAGAAGATGCTACATCTGTCCATTTGCTTCCTCCCTACTCACCATCTAAGGTCCCAAATACACCTTCCAGGTGAAGCAGTGCTTTATTTGCACATCACACAATCACGTCTCCTGCTTTCTCTGCTCACGATGTGGTCTCTGGTATATTTGGGAAACAAAGCACAGACTGGGTGACTGTTTCGTCGAGCACCTACATCCTTAAAAAAATCCCTGAGCTTCCAGTCGCCTGCCGCTACATACCCCACCCTGGTCCCTGACCATCATCTCTGTCTCAAGCTCACTGCAGTGCTCCAGTGAAGCTCAGAGCAAGCTGGAAGGACAGCACCACATTTCCCATTTGGAAAATGCAGCATTCTGGTCTTCTTTTTGAGTTCAACAATTTTAGGGTTGGAACCCATTTCCCCAAGCTTTCCCACACCCCCACACACACCAGGCCTCTTCATTACATGGGCCGCTACCATACACAACCCATTTTCAGTGACTAATTGCCCCCATTAACACCTTCTCCCAGGCTTGTCTTTATCCACTCCTTTGTCTGTCCAACGTATTTTCTCTCTCTTGGGGTTCTGTCTCCACCTCGCCTTTAATCATCCCCCTCCCATCTCCATAATACTGCATAAAAACTATGCTCACCGCCCTGTGATTGAACATTCCAATTTCACCTTCCACTCCATCAAAGTCATGCAGGTACTGGGCCTCCTCCACTGCAAATCATTACCACCTGATGCCTGGAGGAGGAATGCCTCATATTCATCTTGGGACCCTGCAAGCACACAATATAAATGTGGATTTCAATAGCTTCCTAGTTTTCCCTCCCTCCACATTATCCAAGTCCCAAACCTCCAACTCGGCATGGGTCTCCTGACCTGTCTGTCACCCATCACTTCCCCCAGACGCATCACCTTCTCCCTCACCTTCATCCACTTATCACTTTTACAACTATCTTCACACAACCCAACCTCCCTCCCCTATATCGCAGCCCACGACCGTCAGTCCTGATGAAGGGCTTATGCTTGGAACAACGATTCTCCTGCTCCTCGGATGCTGCCTGACCTGCTGTGCTTTCCCAGCAACACACTCTCAGCTCTGATCCTCAGCATCTGCAGTCCTCACTTCCTCCTTTCTGAAGAAAGGTTCCTGGACCTAAAACTTTAAGTCTGATTTCTCTCCACTGATGCTTCCAGGATTGCAGGGGATTAGGTAAACGATGAGCAGGACCAAGAGAGTAGATAGGGAGAAACGCTTCCCACTGGTAAAAGGTGCGGTGAGAGATCATAGATGGGGATAGGTAATGGAAGAGAAAAGCATTTTCACTGAGTGAGTAGTTATTGTACAAAATGAACATCATGGGAGTGTGATGGAGACAGGGTACAACAGGTGTGCAAGAGAATATTGGATTATTATTTGAATAGAAATAGTGAGCAAGGTTATAGGGGGAAAGGCAGGAGAGTGGCACTAGGGAATGATGCTTGTCTGAACGGCAGGCAAGATGGCATCCTGTCACACCATAACAATTCTTGATTCGTTGACTGAGAGATGGAGGTAGGTGACCAATTTGCCTTTGGTGACCTTGAGTGGAAAGGAATAAGCCAGATGGAGTGGGTGTGGCTTCGATTAAGATGACCAAAACAGAGGATAGCACCGCTGTGAGTGCTGAGGCAGGTCACAAACTATGGGGATTGGGAGGCCGGTGCTGGAAAGTAAAATGTTTAGGGTAAAACAAAATGGCCAGTTGAGGTATGAAGGGATTTGCCTGGCTGTTGATCGTTTCAGATGGATTGCAACATATTTTCACTGCGGATGCGTATTTATGACCTTGGGAAATATGGTCTGACGATTTTCTGGACTGGCTGAGAGAAGTCAACTCCACCTCAGAGAAACAGAAATCAACTCTCTCCCATATCAAATTGCACCTTTGCTTTGTGTTTAAAGAAATTGTTTTGATGTTTGCTCTTTAATCATGAGTATAATCTTAATAAAATGCCCCTCTTAAATAACATTCTTGAGCCAACCTTTAAACATCTGACTCAAGTTAAACACAAGCCTCTACACACATAATGCGCCTGGAAGGTGGAATTGAACCACTCTGTCTTTAAACAGCTACAGGTTTGAAGCCTGCACCCTAGACCACTAGGAATCATCCAAGCATCAAGCTAGTGTGGAGAGAGTCTTATATAAAACAGAGGAAATTGCAATACTTTATACTCAGGGTTAGTAGTTAGTCAGTCTCATCCAACCAGTTCTCACATTCCATGCAGGTTCATCTCACACAATACCAATATTTTCCATTGATTTTAAAAATGCTTTTAAATAAAATTGTGATTATCTTCACAATTTTATGGATTAATAATGCAAATGAGGATCGTTAGACAACATTTATGCAACCTCCAAATGGATGCCACCACCAGACCCATATTCCAAACCCCTCCCTTGTCAGCCGTCCACAAGGACCATTCCCTCCAGGACACCCTGGTGTACTCGTCCTTCACTCCCAACACACCCACCCCATCCACAGCCCCACAGAACATTCTCCTGCAACCACAGAAGATGCTACATCTGACCATTTACTTCCTCCCTCCTCACCATCTAAGGTCCCAAATACACCTTCCAGATGAAGCAGTGCTTTACTTGCACATCCCACAACCTCGTCTACTGCTTTCTCTGCTCACAATGTGGTCTCTAGCACATAAGGGAAACAAAGCACAGACTGGGTGACCGTTTTGTAAAACACCTACAACCTGTCCGCAAAGAAGACCCTGAGCTTCCAGTTGCCTGCCACTACAACACCCCACCCTGGTCCCTGGCCAACACCTCTGTCTCAGACTTGCTGCAGTGCTCCAGTGAAGCTCAGAGCAAGCTGGAAGGACAGCACTACATTTCCCATTTGGAAAATGCAGCATTCTGGACTTCTTATTGAGTTCAACAATTTTAGGGTTGCAATTTAAGTTTTCCCCAAGCTTTCCCCCACCCCCACATACCAGGCCTCTTCATTACATGGGCTGCTACCACACACAACCCATTGTCAGCGACTAATTGTCCCCATTAGCACCATCTCCCAGGTTTGTCTTTATCCACTCCTTTGTCTGTCCAACTATTTTTCTCTCTCTTGGGGCTCTATCTCCACCTATCCTTTAATCCTCCTGCCTCCCATCTCCATAATACTGCATAAAAACTATGCTCACCGCCCTGTGGCTGACCATTCCAATTTCACCTTCCACTCCATCAAGGTCATGCAGGTACTGGGCCGCCTCCACCGCAAACCATTACCACCCGATGCCTGGAGGAGGAAAGCCTCATATTCCATCTTGGGACCCTGCAACCACACAATATAAATGTGGATTTCAACAGCTTCCTAATTTCCCCTCCCTCCACATTATCCAAGTCCCATACTTCCAGCTCGGTGTGGGTCTCCTGACCTGTCCGTCACTCCCCCCAGACGCATCACCTTCTCCCTCACCTTCATCCACCTATCGCTTTTTCAACTAACTTCACACAACCCAACCTCCCACCCCTTTATCTCAGCCCACAACCCTATTTTCTGATCAAGGGGCTCGAAACATCAATTCTCCTACTCCTCGGATGCTGCCTGACCTGCTGCGCTTTCCCAGCAACACACTCTCGACTCTGATCCTCAGCATCTGCAGTCCTCACTTCCTCCTTTCTGAAGAATGGTCACTGGACCTAAAACTTTAAGTCTGATTTCTCTCCACACATGCTGCCAGGATTGCACGAGGATTAGGTAGACGATGAGCAGGATGAATAGCGTAGAAAGGGAGAACCTCTTCCCACCCGTAAAAGGTGCGGTAAGAGATCATAGATGGGGATAGGTAATGGAAGAAAGAAACATTTTCACTGAGCGAGTAGTACGAAATGAACATCGTGGGAGTATGATGGAGACAGGGTTCAACAGGCATGCAAGAGAACATTGGATCAGTATTTGGCTAGAAATAGTGAGCAAAGTTATGGGGGAAAGGCAGGAGAGTGGCACTAGGGAATGATGCTTGTCTGAAGGGCCAATGCAGGCAAAATGGCATCCTGTCACACCATAACAATTCTTGATTCGTTGACTGAGAGATGGAGAAGGGTGACCAATTTGCCTTTGGTGACCAATTTGTCGAGTGGAAAGGAATTAGCCAGATGGAGTGGGTGTGGCTTTGATTAAGTTGACCAAAACAGAGGGCAGTACCACTGTGAGTGCTGAGGCAGGTCACAAACTATGGGGGTATGTGAATTGGGAGGCCGGTGCTGGACAGTAAAATGTTTAGGGCTAAAACAATATGGCCAGTTGAGATATGAAGGGGTTTGCCTGGCTGTTGATTGTTTCAGATGGATTGCAACGTATTTTCACTGCGGATGCGTATTTATGACCTTGGGAAATCTGTTCTGACGATCTTTTGGACTGGCTGAGAGAGTCAACTCCATTTGAAAGCAGCAGCAGTAATGAGGTGGGGGATTTGGATCTGAACACAAGAGATTCTGACCTACTCTTGCTGATGGCTTCCTCCGTGGGTACGGTCAATCTGGGCAGGAATGGAGCTGTGTCACAGGAAACCATGCCACCTCTTCATTCAAACTGTCCCTGCTGTTCTTGCACCCACCTCAGAGAAACACAAATCAACTCTCTGCCATATCAAACTGCATCTTTGCTTTGTGTTTAAAGAAAGGGTTTTGATGTTTGCTCTTTAATCATGAGTATAATCTTAACAAACTGCCCCTCCCAAATAACATCCCCCACCTGACCTTTAAACCTCTGACACACGTTAAACACAAGCCTTTACACACACTGCGCCTGGAAGGTGGAATTGAACCACTCTGTCGCTAAACAGCTACAGGTTTGAAACCGGCACCCTAGACCACTAGGAATCATCCAGGCATCATACCTGCATGAAGAGTCTTATATAAAACAGAGGAAATTGCAATACTTTACACTCAGCATTAGTAGTTAGTCAGTCTCATCCAACCAGTCCTCAATATCCCATGCAGGTTCATCTAACACATTGCCAATATTTTCCACTGATTTTAAAACTGCTTTTAAATAAAATTGTGATTATTTTCACAATTTTATGGATAGATAATGCAAATGAGGTTCATCATTAGACAACATTTCCGCGACCTCCAAGGGATGCCACCACCAGACCCATATTCCAATCCCCTCCCTTGTTAACCGTCCACAAGGACCATTCCCTCCAGGACACCCTGGTGCACTCCTCCTTCACTCCCAACACACTCACCCCATCAACAGCCCCACGGAACATTCCCCTGCAATCACAGAAGATGCTACATCTGTCCGTTTACTTCCTTCTCCTTCACCATCTAAGGTTCCAAATACACCTTCCAGGTGAAGCAGCACTTTACCTGCACATCACACAATCTCATCTCCTGCTTTCTCTGCTCACGATGTGGTCTCCTGTACATTCCGGAAAGGAAAAACAGACTCGGTGACCATTTTGTCGAACACCTACGACCTGTCCGCCAAGAGGACCCTGAGCTTCCAGTTGTCTGTCACTACAACACACCACCCTCGTCCCTGGCCAACATCTCTGTCTCAGTCTCGCTGCAGTGCTCCAGCAAAGCTCAGCACAAGCTGGAAGAACAACACCTCATTTTCCATTTGGGATCGCTGCAGCATTCAGTGCTTCTTATTGAGTTCAACAATGATAGGGCTTGAGTGCCTTTCCCCAACCCCCCACACCCCCCCATAGTGTGTGACCTGTCTCAGCACTCACAGCGGTGCTATCCTCTGTTTTGGTCAACTTAATCGAAGCCACACCCACTCCATCTGGCTTATTCCTGTCCACTCAAGGTCACCAAAGGCAAATTGGTCACCCTTCTCCATTTCTCAGTCAACGATTCAAGAATTGTTATGGAGTGACAGGAGGCCATCTTGCCTGCATTGGCCCTTCAGACAAGCATTATTCCCTAGTGCCGCTGTCTTACCTTTCCCCCCATAACCTTGCTCACTATTTCTATCCAAATAATAATCCAATGTTCTCTTGCACGCCTGTTGTACCCTGTCTCCATCACACTCCCACGATGTTTATTTTGTACAATAACTACTCACTCAGTGAAAATCCTCTTCCATTACAATCCCCATCTATAATCTCTCACCGCACCTTTTATGAGTGGGAAGAGTTTCTCCCTATCTACTCTCTTCGTCCTGCTCATCGTTTATCTAATTCCCGCGCAATCCTGGCAGCATCTGTGGAGAGAAATCAGACTTAAAGTTTTAGGGTCAGTGACCTTTCTTCAGAAAGGAGGAAGTGAGGACTGCAGATGCTGAGGATCAGAGCCAAGAGTGTGTTGCTGGGAAAGCACAGCAGGTCAGGCAGCGTCCGAGGAGTAGGAGAATCGATGTTTTAAGCATAAGCCCTTCATCAGGAATGACGGTCGTGGGCTGCGATATGGGGGAGGGAGGTTGGGTTGTGTGAAAGTAGTTGAAAAAGCGATAGGTGGATGAAGGTGAGGGAAAAGGTGATGCGTCTTGGGGGAGTGACGGACAGGTCAGGAGACCCATGCCGAGTTGGAGGCTTGGGACTTGGATAATGTAGAAGGCAGGGAAATTAGGAAGCTGTTGAAATCCACATTTACCCGTGAGGTTGCAGGGTCCCAAGGTGGAATATGAGGCGTTCCTCCTCCAGGCATTGGGTGGTAAAGGTTTGCGGTGGAGGAGGCTCAGTACCTGCATGACCTTGATGGAGTGGAAGATGAAATTGGAATTGGCAGGAGGATTAAAGGATAGGTGGAGATAAAGCCCCAAGAGAGAGAAAAACTGTTGGACAGACAAACGAGTGGAAAATGATCAGCCTGGGAGAAGATACTAATGGGGACAATTAGTCGTAGACAATAGTTTGTGTGTGAGCAGCCCATGTAATGAAGAGGCCTGGTGTGTGCGGGTGGGGGAAAGTTGGGGAAATGGGTTCCAACCCTAAAATTGTTGAACTCGATAAGAAGTCCAGAATGCTACATTTTCCAAATGGGAGATGTAGTGCTGTCGTTCCAGCTTGCTCTGAGCTTCACTGGAGCACTGCAGTGAGCCTGAGACAGAGATGTTGGTCAGGGACCAGGGTGGGGTGTTGTAGCGGCGGGCAACTGGAAGCTCAGAGTTTCTTTACGGACAGGATGTAAGTGTTTGACAAAACGGTCACCCAGTCTGTTCTTTGTTTCCCAAATATGCCAGAGACCACATCGTGAGCAGAGAAAGCAGGAGATGAGATTGTGTGATGTGCAAATAAAGTGCTGCTTCACCTGGAAGGTGTATTTGGGACCTTAGATGGTGAGGAGGGAGGAAGCAAATGGACAGATGTAGCATCTTCTGTGGTTGCAGGAGAATGTTCTGTGGGGCTGTGGATGGGGTGGGTGTGTTGGGAGTGAAGGAGGAGTGCACCAGGGTGTCCCGGAGGGGACAGTCCTTGTGGATGGCTGACAAGGGAGGGGATGGGAATACGGGTCTGGTGGTGGCATCCCTCTCAAGGTCACAGAAATGTTGTCTAATGATCTTCATTTGCATTTTTAATCCATAAAATGGTGAAGATAATCACAGTTTTCTTTAAAGGCAGTTTTGAATATAAGTGAAAAGTATTGGTAATACGGAACTTGAACCTAATTGTAATATTGAGAGCTGGTTTGATGACACTGGCTATCTACTCACCTCGAATACAAAGTGTTGCACTTTCCTCTGTTTTATATGAGACTCCCTCCACACCTGCATGATGACTGAATGATTCCTAGTGATTGAGGTTGCTGGCTCCAAACCTGTAACTGTCTTGTGACAGAATGGTTCATTTCTTCCTTCCAGGCACAGTGTGAGTATCGTGTTGTGTCAGGTATTTAAAGGTTGGCTCAGTAGTGTAATTTGGAGAAAGTGAGGACTGCAGATGCTGGAGATCAGAGTTGAAAAATGTGGTGCTGGAAAAACACAGCAGGCCAGGCAGCATCTGAGGAGCAGGAGAATCGATGTTTTGGGCATAAGCACTTCTTCAGGATTCCAGTAGTGTTATTTTTCAGAGGATTTAGAGGGGTATTTGGTTAAGATTTTATTCATGTGATTGAAGAGCAAACATCAAAAGCACTTCTTTACACACAAAACAAGGATGCAGTTTGGTACGGCAGAGAGTTGGGTTCATTTTCCCTGAGGTGGGGAGTGGAACAGGAGGAGCAGTTTGAACTAAGAGGTGGCAGGGTTTCCTGTGACATTGCTCCATTCCTGCCCAGATTGACTGCACCTACCAAAGATGCTGTCACCAAGAGTAGGTTGAGTTCTCCTGTGATCAGTCGCTCCAGCCCCACCTCATCACTGGTGCTACCATGTCAATGGAGTTGACCTGTGTTTGGCAGGCCAGGAGATCATCAGGGCAGAATTCCCCAGATCAGAAAAAGGGATTTGCAATGAAAATGTCACATTCCAGCTGGAACGATCAACAGCAAGATATATTCCATCTTGGTTCATTAGGTCTTATTGTGACAGTCCACAACATTTTACTTTTCATTTGAAATTCCTGTTGAAGAGCTTATGCCCGAAACATCGACTCTCCTGCTCCTTGGATGCTACATGACCTGCTGTGCTTTTCTGGCACCACACTCCCGACTCTGATCTCCAGCACCTTCAATCCTCACTTATCCTTTGCCTATCCCTCGCACAATCCAGACGGCATCTGTGAAGAGAAATCAGTGTTAAAGCTTTAGGTTCAGTGACCTTTCTTCAGAAGTGATGACACCTCAATTAAACACAGTTTTTATGCAGTAGTAAGGGAGTGGAGAGGCAGGAGGATTAAAGGATAGGTGGAGATAGAGCCCAAGAGAGGGAGAAACATTTGGACAGAGAAAGGAGTGGATAAAGACCAGCCTGGGAGAATGATTTGCTGCTAATTGGGACAATTAGTCGCTGACAATGGGTTGTATGGTAGCAGCCCATGTAATGAAGAGGCCTGGTGTGTGGGGGTTGGGGAAAGGCATTCAAGCCCTATAATCGTTGAACTCGATACGAGGTCCAGAATGCTGCAGAGTTCCCAAATGGAAAATGAGGTGTTGTTTTTCCAGGTTGTGCTGAGCTTCGCTGGAGCTCTGCAGCGAGACTGAGACAGAGATGTTGACCACGAGGAATCACCCAAGCATTAATCATGGGTGGAGACAGTCTGATATAAAACAGAGGAAAGTCCAATATTTTATATTCAGGGTGAGTAGATAGTCCGTGTCTTCCATTCAATTCTCAATATTGCATTCAGGTTTATGTTCCATATTACCAATATTTTCCACTGATGTTCAAAATTGCTTTTAAATAAAACTGTGAGGTGTTGTAGTGACAGACAACCGGAAGCTCAGGGTCTTCTTTGCGGACAGGCTGTAGGTGTTCGACAAAATGGTCACCAAATCTGTTTTTCCTTTCCGGAATATACAGGAGACCACATTGTAAGCAAAGAAAGCAGTAGACGAGATTGTGTGATGTGCAGGTAAAGTGCTGCTTCACCTGGAAGGTGTATTTGGAACCTTAGATGGTGAAGGAGGGAGGAAATAAACGGACAGATGTAGCACCTTCTGTGATTGCAGGGGAATGTTCTGAAGAAAGGTCACTGGACCTAAAGTTTTAACACTGATTTCTCTTCACAGATGCTGTCTGGATTGGGCGAGGAATTGGCAAAGTAGAAATTGAGGATTGAAGATGCTGGAGATCAGAGTCGAGAGTGTGTTGCCGGATAAGCACAGCAGGTTAAATAGCATCCAAGGAGCAGGTGAGTTGCAGGAAACCCTGCCACCTCTTAGTTCAAACTGCTCCTCCTGTTCCACTCCCCACCTCAGGGAAAATGAACCCAATTCTCTGCTGTACCAACTGCATCTTTGTTTTGTGCGTAGAGAAGTGGTTTTGATGTTTGCTCTTAAATTACATAAGTATAATCTTAGCAAAATGCCCCTCTGACTAATGACACTCCTGAGCCAACCTTTAAGCATCAAACACAAGTTAAACACAAGCCCCTACTCACACTGCATCCGGAAGACGGAATTGAGCCACTCTGTCGCGAGACCACTACAGGTTCGAAGTCAGCATTCTAGACCACTAGGAATCACCCAAGCATTAATCATGGGTAGAGACAGTCTGATATAAAACAGAGGAAAGTCCAATATTTTATATTCAGGGTGAGTAGATAGTCAGTGTCTTCTATTCAATTCTC
Source organism: Hemiscyllium ocellatum (assembly GCF_020745735.1). Lineage (NCBI taxonomy): Eukaryota > Metazoa > Chordata > Chondrichthyes > Orectolobiformes > Hemiscylliidae > Hemiscyllium > Hemiscyllium ocellatum. Next base: position 18,228,044 of record NC_083433.1, read on the forward strand.
AATATTGCATTCAGGTTTATGTTCTGTATTACCAATATTTTCCACTGATGTTCAAAATTGCTTTTAAATAAAACTGTGATTATCTTTACCATTTTATGGATTAATAATGCAAATGACAATCATTAGACAACATTTCTGAGATCTCTAGAGGGATGCCAGCACCAGACCCTTATTCCCATCCCCTCCCTTGTCAGCCGTCCACAAGGACTGTTCTCTCCGGGACACCCTGGTGCACTCCACCTTCACTCCTAACACACCCACCCCATCCACAGCCCCACAGAACATTCTCCTGCAACCACAGAAGATGCTACATCTGTCCATTTGCTTCCTCCCTACTCACCATCTAAGGTCCCAAATACACCTTCCAGGTGAAGCAGTGCTTTATTTGCACATCACACAATCACGTCTCCTGCTTTCTCTGCTCACGATGTGGTCTCTGGTATATTTGGGAAACAAAGCACAGACTGGGTGACTGTTTCGTCGAGCACCTACATCCTTAAAAAAATCCCTGAGCTTCCAGTCGCCTGCCGCTACATACCCCACCCTGGTCCCTGACCATCATCTCTGTCTCAAGCTCACTGCAGTGCTCCAGTGAAGCTCAGAGCAAGCTGGAAGGACAGCACCACATTTCCCATTTGGAAAATGCAGCATTCTGGTCTTCTTTTTGAGTTCAACAATTTTAGGGTTGGAACCCATTTCCCCAAGCTTTCCCACACCCCCACACACACCAGGCCTCTTCATTACATGGGCCGCTACCATACACAACCCATTTTCAGTGACTAATTGCCCCCATTAACACCTTCTCCCAGGCTTGTCTTTATCCACTCCTTTGTCTGTCCAACGTATTTTCTCTCTCTTGGGGTTCTGTCTCCACCTCGCCTTTAATCATCCCCCTCCCATCTCCATAATACTGCATAAAAACTATGCTCACCGCCCTGTGATTGAACATTCCAATTTCACCTTCCACTCCATCAAAGTCATGCAGGTACTGGGCCTCCTCCACTGCAAATCATTACCACCTGATGCCTGGAGGAGGAATGCCTCATATTCATCTTGGGACCCTGCAAGCACACAATATAAATGTGGATTTCAATAGCTTCCTAGTTTTCCCTCCCTCCACATTATCCAAGTCCCAAACCTCCAACTCGGCATGGGTCTCCTGACCTGTCTGTCACCCATCACTTCCCCCAGACGCATCACCTTCTCCCTCACCTTCATCCACTTATCACTTTTACAACTATCTTCACACAACCCAACCTCCCTCCCCTATATCGCAGCCCACGACCGTCAGTCCTGATGAAGGGCTTATGCTTGGAACAACGATTCTCCTGCTCCTCGGATGCTGCCTGACCTGCTGTGCTTTCCCAGCAACACACTCTCAGCTCTGATCCTCAGCATCTGCAGTCCTCACTTCCTCCTTTCTGAAGAAAGGTTCCTGGACCTAAAACTTTAAGTCTGATTTCTCTCCACTGATGCTTCCAGGATTGCAGGGGATTAGGTAAACGATGAGCAGGACCAAGAGAGTAGATAGGGAGAAACGCTTCCCACTGGTAAAAGGTGCGGTGAGAGATCATAGATGGGGATAGGTAATGGAAGAGAAAAGCATTTTCACTGAGTGAGTAGTTATTGTACAAAATGAACATCATGGGAGTGTGATGGAGACAGGGTACAACAGGTGTGCAAGAGAATATTGGATTATTATTTGAATAGAAATAGTGAGCAAGGTTATAGGGGGAAAGGCAGGAGAGTGGCACTAGGGAATGATGCTTGTCTGAACGGCAGGCAAGATGGCATCCTGTCACACCATAACAATTCTTGATTCGTTGACTGAGAGATGGAGGTAGGTGACCAATTTGCCTTTGGTGACCTTGAGTGGAAAGGAATAAGCCAGATGGAGTGGGTGTGGCTTCGATTAAGATGACCAAAACAGAGGATAGCACCGCTGTGAGTGCTGAGGCAGGTCACAAACTATGGGGATTGGGAGGCCGGTGCTGGAAAGTAAAATGTTTAGGGTAAAACAAAATGGCCAGTTGAGGTATGAAGGGATTTGCCTGGCTGTTGATCGTTTCAGATGGATTGCAACATATTTTCACTGCGGATGCGTATTTATGACCTTGGGAAATATGGTCTGACGATTTTCTGGACTGGCTGAGAGAAGTCAACTCCACCTCAGAGAAACAGAAATCAACTCTCTCCCATATCAAATTGCACCTTTGCTTTGTGTTTAAAGAAATTGTTTTGATGTTTGCTCTTTAATCATGAGTATAATCTTAGTAAAATGCCCCTCTTAAATAACATTCTTGAGCCAACCTTTAAACATCTGACTCAAGTTAAACACAAGCCTCTACACACATAATGCGCCTGGAAGGTGGAATTGAACCACTCTGTCTTTAAACAGCTACAGGTTTGAAGCCTGCACCCTAGACCACTAGGAATCATCCAAGCATCAAGCTAGTGTGGAGAGAGTCTTATATAAAACAGAGGAAATTGCAATACTTTATACTCAGGGTTAGTAGTTAGTCAGTCTCATCCAACCAGTTCTCACATTCCATGCAGGTTCATCTCACACAATACCAATATTTTCCATTGATTTTAAAAATGCTTTTAAATAAAATTGTGATTATCTTCACAATTTTATGGATTAATAATGCAAATGAGGATCGTTAGACAACATTTATGCAACCTCCAAATGGATGCCACCACCAGACCCATATTCCAAACCCCTCCCTTGTCAGCCGTCCACAAGGACCATTCCCTCCAGGACACCCTGGTGTACTCGTCCTTCACTCCCAACACACCCACCCCATCCACAGCCCCACAGAACATTCTCCTGCAACCACAGAAGATGCTACATCTGACCATTTACTTCCTCCCTCCTCACCATCTAAGGTCCCAAATACACCTTCCAGATGAAGCAGTGCTTTACTTGCACATCCCACAACCTCGTCTACTGCTTTCTCTGCTCACAATGTGGTCTCTAGCACATAAGGGAAACAAAGCACAGACTGGGTGACCGTTTTGTAAAACACCTACAACCTGTCCGCAAAGAAGACCCTGAGCTTCCAGTTGCCTGCCACTACAACACCCCACCCTGGTCCCTGGCCAACACCTCTGTCTCAGACTTGCTGCAGTGCTCCAGTGAAGCTCAGAGCAAGCTGGAAGGACAGCACTACATTTCCCATTTGGAAAATGCAGCATTCTGGACTTCTTATTGAGTTCAACAATTTTAGGGTTGCAATTTAAGTTTTCCCCAAGCTTTCCCCCACCCCCACATACCAGGCCTCTTCATTACATGGGCTGCTACCACACACAACCCATTGTCAGCGACTAATTGTCCCCATTAGCACCATCTCCCAGGTTTGTCTTTATCCACTCCTTTGTCTGTCCAACTATTTTTCTCTCTCTTGGGGCTCTATCTCCACCTATCCTTTAATCCTCCTGCCTCCCATCTCCATAATACTGCATAAAAACTATGCTCACCGCCCTGTGGCTGACCATTCCAATTTCACCTTCCACTCCATCAAGGTCATGCAGGTACTGGTCCGCCTCCACCGCAAACCATTACCACCCGATGCCTGGAGGAGGAAAGCCTCATATTCCATCTTGGGACCCTGCAACCACACAATATAAATGTGGATTTCAACAGCTTCCTAATTTCCCCTCCCTCCACATTATCCAAGTCCCATACTTCCAGCTCGGTGTGGGTCTCCTGACCTGTCCGTCACTACCCCCAGACGCATCACCTTCTCCCTCACCTTCATCCACCTATCGCTTTTTCAACTAACTTCACACAACCCAACCTCCCTCCCCTTCATCTCAGCCCACAACCCTATTTTCTGATCAAGGGGCTCGAAACATCAATTCTCCTACTCCTCGGATGCTTCCTCACCTGCTGCGCTTTCCCAGCAACACACTCTCGACTCTGATTCTCAGCACCTGCAGTCCTCACTTCCTCCTTTCTGAAGAATGGTTCCTGGATCTAAAACTTTAAGTCTGATTTCTCTCCACAGATGCTGCCAGGATTGCACGAAGATTAGGTAAATGATGAGCAGGATGAATAGAGTAGATAGGGAGAACCTCTTCCCACCCGTAAAAGGTGCGGTAAGAGATCATAGATGGGGATAGGTAATGGAAGAAAGAAACATTTTCACTGAGCGAGTAGTACGAAATGAACATCGTGGGAGTATGATGGAGACAGGGTTCAACAGGCATGCAAGAGAACATTGGATCACTATTTGGCTAGAAATAGTGAGCAAAGTTATGGGGGAAAGGCAGGAGAGTGGCACTAGGGAATGATGCTTGTCTGAAGGGCCAATGCAGGCAAAATGGCATCCTGTCACACCATAACAATTCTTGATTCGTTGACTGAGAGATGGAGAAGGGTGACCAATTTGCCTTTGGTGACCAATTTGTCGAGTGGAAAGGAATTAGCCAGATGGAGTGGGTGTGGCTTTGATTAAGTTGACCAAAACAGAGGGCAGTACCACTGTGAGTGCTGAGGCAGGTCACAAACTATGGGGGTATGTGAATTGGGAGGCCGGTGCTGGACAGTAAAATGTTTAGGGCTAAAACAATATGGCCAGTTGAGCTATGAAGGGGTTTGCCTGGCTGTTGATTGTTTCAGATGGATTGCAACGTATTTTCACTGCGGATGCGTGTTTATGACCTTGGGAAATCTGTTCTGACGATCTTTTGGACTGGCTGAGAGAGTCAACTCCATTTGAAAGCAGCACCAGTAATGAGGTGGGGGATTTGGATCTGAACACAAGAGATTCTGACCTACTCTTGCTGATGGCTTCCTCTGTGGGTACGGTCAATCTGGGCAGGAATGGAGCTGTGTCACAGGAAACCATGCCACCTCTTCATTCAAACTGTCCCTGCTGTTCTTGCACCCACCTCAGAGAAACACAAATCAACTCTCTGCCATATCAAACTGCATCTTTGCTTTGTGTTTAAAGAAAGGGTTTGGATGTTTGCTCTTTAATCATGAGTATAATCTTAACAAACTGCCCCTCCCAAATAACATCCCCCACCTGACCTTTAAACCTCTGACACACGTTAAACACAAGCCCTTACACACACTGTGCCTGGAAGGTGGAATTGAACCACTCTGTCGCTAAACAGCTACAGGTTTGAAGCCTGCACCCTAGACCACTAGGAATCATCCAGGCATCATACCTGCATGAAGAGTCTTATATAAAACAGAGGAAATTGCAATACTTTACACTCAGCATTAGTAGATAGTCAGTCTCATCCAACCAGTCCTCAATATCCCATGCAGGTTCATCTAACACATCGCCAATATTTTCCATTGATTTTAAAACTGCTTTTAAATAAAATTGTGATTATTTTCACAATTTTATGGATAGATAATGCAAATGAGGTTCATCATTAGACAACATTTCCGCGACCTCCAAGGGATGCCACCACCAGACCCATATTCCAATCCCCTCCCTTGTTAAACGTCCACAAGGACCATTCCCTCCAGGACACCCTGGTGCACTCCTCCTTCACTCCCAACACACTCACCCCATCAACAGTCCCACAGAACATTCCCCTGCAATCACAGAAGATGCTACATCTGTCCGTTTACTTCCTTCTCCTTCACCATCTAAGGTTCCAAATACACCTTCCAGGTGAAGCAGCACTTTACCTGCACATCACACAATCTCATCTACTGCTTTCTCTGCTCACGATGTGGTCTCCTGTACATTCCGGAAAGGAAAAACAGACTCGGTGACCATTTTGTCGAACACCTACGACCTGTCCGCCAAGAGGACCCTGAGCTTCCAGTTGTCTGTCACTACAACACACCACCCTCGTCCCTGGCCAACATCTCTGTCTCAGTCTCGCTGCAGTGCTCCAGCAAAGCTCAGCACAAGCTGGAAGAACAACACCTCATTTTCCATTTGGGATCGCTGCAGCATTCAGTGCTTCTTATTGAGTTCAACAATGATAGGGCTTGAGTGCCTTTCCCCAACCCCCCACACCCCCCCATAGTGTGTGACCTGTCTCAGCACTCACAGCGGTGCTATCCTCTGTTTTGGTCAACTTAATCGAAGCCACACCCACTCCATCTGGCTTATTCCTGTCCACTCAAGGTCACCAAAGGCAAATTGGTCACCCTTCTCCATTTCTCAGTCAACGATTCAAGAATTGTTATGGAGTGACAGGAGGCCATCTTGCCTGCATTGGCCCTTCAGACAAGCATTATTCCCTAGTGCCGCTGTCTTACCTTTCCCCCCATAACCTTGCTCACTATTTCTATCCAAATAATAATCCAATGTTCTCTTGCACGCCTGTTGTACCCTGTCTCCATCACACTCCCACGATGTTTATTTTGTACAATAACTACTCACTCAGTGAAAATCCTCTTCCATTACAATCCCCATCTATAATCTCTCACCGCACCTTTTATGAGTGGGAAGAGTTTCTCCCTATCTACTCTCTTCATCCTGCTCATCGTTTATCTAATTCCCGCGCAATCCTGGCAGCATCTGTGGAGAGAAATCAGACTTAAAGTTTTAGGGTCAGTGACCTTTCTTCAGAAAGGAGGAATGAGGACTGCAGATGCTGAGGATCAGAGCCAAGAGTGTGTTGCTGGGAAAGCACAGCAGGTCAGGCAGCGTCCGAGGAGTAGGAGAATCGATGTTTTAAGCATAAGCCCTTCATCAGGAATGACGGTCGTGGGCTGCGATATGGGGGAGGGAGGTTGGGTTGTGTGAAAGTAGTTGAAAAAGCGATAGGTGGATGAAGGTGAGGGAAAAGGTGATGCGTCTTGGGGGAGTGACGGACAGGTCAGGAGACCCATGCCGAGTTGGAGGCTTGGGACTTGGATAATGTAGAAGGCAGGGAAATTAGGAAGCTGTTGAAATCCACATTTACCCGTGAGGTTGCAGGGTCCCAAGGTGGAATATGAGGCGTTCCTCCTCCAGGCATCGGGTGGTAATGGTTTGCGGTGGAGGAGGCTCAGTACCTGCATGACCTTGATGGAGTGGAAGATGAAATTGGAATTGGCAGGAGGATTAAAGGATAGGTGGAGATAAAGCCCCAAGAGAGAGAAAAACTGTTGGACAGACAAACGAGTGGAAAATGATCAGCCTGGGAGAAGATACTAATGGGGACAATTAGTCGTAGACAATAGTTTGTGTGTGAGCAGCCCATGTAATGAAGAGGCCTGGTGTGTGCGGGTGGGGGAAAGTTGGGGAAATGGGTTCCAACCCTAAAATTGTTGAACTCGATAAGAAGTCCAGAATGCTACATTTTCCAAATGGGAGATGTAGTGCTGTCGTTCCAGCTTGCTCTGAGCTTCACTGGAGCACTGCAGTGAGCCTGAGACAGAGATGTTGGTCAGGGACCAGGGTGGGGTGTTGTAGCGGCGGGCAACTGGAAGCTCAGAGTTTCTTTACGGACAGGATGTAAGTGTTTGACAAAACGGTCACCCAGTCTGTTCTTTGTTTCCCAAATATGCCAGAGACCACATCGTGAGCAGAGAAAGCAGGAGATGAGATTGTGTGATGTGCAAATAAAGTGCTGCTTCACCTGGAAGGTGTATTTGGGACCTTAGATGGTGAGGAGGGAGGAAGCAAATGGACAGATGTAGCATCTTCTGTGGTTGCAGGAGAATGTTCTGTGGGGCTGTGGATGGGGTGGGTGTGTTGGGAGTGAAGGAGGAGTGCACCAGGGTGTCCCGGAGGGGACAGTCCTTGTGGATGGCTGACAAGGGAGGGGATGGGAATACGGGTCTGGTGGTGGCATCCCTCTCAAGGTCACAGAAATGTTGTCTAATGATCTTCATTTGCATTTTTAATCCATAAAATGGTGAAGATAATCACAGTTTTCTTTAAAGGCAGTTTTGAATATAAGTGAAAAGTATTGGTAATACGGAACTTGAACCTAATTGTAATATTGAGAGCTGGTTTGATGACACTGGCTATCTACTCACCTCGAATACAAAGTGTTGCACTTTCCTCTGTTTTATATGAGACTCCCTCCACACCTGCATGATGACTGAATGATTCCTAGTGATTGAGGTTGCTGGCTCCAAACCTATAACTGTCTTGTGACAGAATGGTTCATTTCTTCCTTCCAGGCACAGTGTGAGTATCGTGTTGTGTCAGGTATTTAAAGGTTGGCTCAGTAGTGTAATTTGGAGAAAGTGAGGACTGCAGATGCTGGAGATCAGAGTTGAAAAATGTGGTGCTGGAAAAACACAGCAGGCCAGGCAGCATCTGAGGAGCAGGAGAATCGATGTTTTGGGCATAAGCACTTCTTCAGGATTCCAGTAGTGTTATTTTTCAGAGGATTTAGAGGGGTATTTGGTTAAGATTTTATTCATGTGATTGAAGAGCAAACATCAAAAGCACTTCTTTACACACAAAACAAGGATGCAGTTTGGTACGGCAGAGAGTTGGGTTCATTTTCCCTGAGGTGGGGAGTGGAACAGGAGGAGCAGTTTGAACTAAGAGGTGGCAGGGTTTCCTGTGACATTGCTCCATTCCTGCCCAGATTGACTGCACCTACCAAAGATGCTGTCACCAAGAGTAGGTTGAGTTCTCCTGTGATCAGTCGCTCCAGCCCCACCTCATCACTGGTGCTACCATGTCAATGGAGTTGACCTGTGTTTGGCAGGCCAGGAGATCATCAGGGCAGAATTCCCCAGATCAGAAAAAGGGATTTGCAATGAAAATGTCACATTCCAGCTGGAACGATCAACAGCAAGATATATTCCATCTTGGTTCATTAGGTCTTATTGTGACAGTCCACAACATTTTACTTTTCATTTGAAATTCCTGTTGAAGAGCTTATGCCCGAAACATCGACTCTCCTGCTCCTTGGATGCTACATGACCTGCTGTGCTTTTCTGGCACCACACTCCCGACTCTGATCTCCAGCACCTTCAATCCTCACTTATCCTTTGCCTATCCCTCGCACAATCCAGACGGCATCTGTGAAGAGAAATCAGTGTTAAAGCTTTAGGTTCAGTGACCTTTCTTCAGAAGTGATGACACCTCAATTAAACACAGTTTTTATGCAGTAGTAAGGGAGTGGAGAGGCAGGAGGATTAAAGGATAGGTGGAGATAGAGCCCAAGAGAGGGAGAAACATTTGGACAGAGAAAGGAGTGGATAAAGACCAGCCTGGGAGAATGATTTGCTGCTAATTGGGACAATTAGTCGCTGACAATGGGTTGTATGGTAGCAGCCCATGTAATGAAGAGGCCTGGTGTGTGGGGGTTGGGGAAAGGCATTCAAGCCCTATAATCGTTGAACTCGATACGAGGTCCAGAATGCTGCAGAGTTCCCAAATGGAAAATGAGGTGTTGTTTTTCCAGGTTGTGCTGAGCTTCGCTGGAGCTCTGCAGCGAGACTGAGACAGAGATGTTGACCACGAGGAATCACCCAAGCATTAATCATGGGTGGAGACAGTCTGATATAAAACAGAGGAAAGTCCAATATTTTATATTCAGGGTGAGTAGATAGTCCGTGTCTTCCATTCAATTCTCAATATTGCATTCAGGTTTATGTTCCATATTACCAATATTTTCCACTGATGTTCAAAATTGCTTTTAAATAAAACTGTGAGGTGTTGTAGTGACAGACAACCGGAAGCTCAGGGTCTTCTTTGCGGACAGGCTGTAGGTGTTCGACAAAATGGTCACCAAATCTGTTTTTCCTTTCCGGAATATACAGGAGACCACATTGTAAGCAAAGAAAGCAGTAGACGAGATTGTGTGATGTGCAGGTAAAGTGCTGCTTCACCTGGAAGGTGTATTTGGAACCTTAGATGGTGAAGGAGGGAGGAAATAAACGGACAGATGTAGCACCTTCTGTGATTGCAGGGGAATGTTCTGAAGAAAGGTCACTGGACCTAAAGTTTTAACACTGATTTCTCTTCACAGATGCTGTCTGGATTGGGCGAGGAATTGGCAAAGTAGAAATTGAGGATTGAAGATGCTGGAGATCAGAGTCGAGAGTGTGTTGCCGGATAAGCACAGCAGGTTAAATAGCATCCAAGGAGCAGGTGAGTTGCAGGAAACCCTGCCACCTCTTAGTTCAAACTGCTCCTCCTGTTCCACTCCCCACCTCAGGGAAAATGAACCCAATTCTCTGCTGTACCAACTGCATCTTTGTTTTGTGCGTAGAGAAGTGGTTTTGATGTTTGCTCTTAAATTACATAAGTATAATCTTAGCAAAATGCCCCTCTGACTAATGACACTCCTGAGCCAACCTTTAAGCATCAAACACAAGTTAAACACAAGCCCCTACTCACACTGCATCCGGAAGACGGAATTGAGCCACTCTGTCGCGAGACCACTACAGGTTCGAAGTCAGCATTCTAGACCACTAGGAATCACCCAAGCATTAATCATGGGTAGAGACAGTCTGATATAAAACAGAGGAAAGTCCAATATTTTATATTCAGGGTGAGTAGATAGTCAGTGTCTTCTATTCAATTCTCAATATTGCATTCAGGTTTATGTTCTGTATTACCAATATTTTCCACTGATGTTCAAAATTGCTTTTAAATAAAACTGTGATTATCTTTACCATTTTATGGATTAATAATGCAAATGACAATCATTAGACAACATTTCTGAGATCTCTAGAGGGATGCCAGCACCAGACCCTTATTCCCATCCCCTCCCTTGTCAGCCGTCCACAAGGACTGTTCTCTCCGGGACACCCTGGTGCACTCCACCTTCACTCCTAACACACCCACCCCATCCACAGCCCCACAGAACATTCTCCTGCAACCACAGAAGATGCTACATCTGTCCATTTGCTTCCTCCCTCCTCACCATCTAAGGTCCCAAATACACCTTCCAGGTGAAGCAGTGCTTTATTTGCACATCACACAATCACGTCTCCTGCTTTCTCTGCTCACGATGTGGTCTCTGGTATATTTGGGAAACAAAGCACAGACTGGGTGACTGTTTCGTCGAGCACCTACATCCTTAAAAAAATCCCTGAGCTTCCAGTCGCCTGCCGCTACAACACCCCACCCTGGTCCCTGACCATCATCTCTGTCTCAAGCTCACTGCAGTGCTCCAGTGAAGCTCAGAGCAAGCTGGAAGGACAGCACCACATTTCCCATTTGGAAAATGCAGCATTCTGGTCTTCTTTTTGAGTTCAACAATTTTAGGGTTGGAACCCATTTCCCCAAGCTTTCCCACACCCCCACACACACCAGGCCTCTTCATTACATGGGCCGCTACCATACACAACCCATTTTCAGTGACTAATTGCCCCCATTAACACCTTCTCCCAGGCTTGTCTTTATCCACTCCTTTGTCTGTCCAACGTATTTTCTCTCTCTTGGGGTTCTGTCTCCACCTCGCCTTTAATCATCCCCCTCCCATCTCCATAATACTGCATAAAAACTATGCTCACCGCCCTGTGATTGAACATTCCAATTTCACCTTCCACTCCATCAAAGTCATGCAGGTACTGGGCCTCCTCCACTGCAAATCATTACCACCTGATGCCTGGAGGAGGAATGCCTCATATTCATCTTGGGACCCTGCAAGCACACAATATAAATGTGGATTTCAATAGCTTCCTAGTTTTCCCTCCCTCCACATTATCCAAGTCCCAAACCTCCAACTCGGCATGGGTCTCCTGACCTGTCTGTCACCCATCACTTCCCCCAGACGCATCACCTTCTCCCTCACCTTCATCCACTTATCGCTTTTACAACTACCTTCACACAACCCAACCTCCCTCCCCTATATCGCAGCCCACGACCGTCAGTCCTGATGAAGGGCTTATGCTTGGAACAACGATTCTCCTGCTCCTCGGATGCTGCCTGACCTGCTGTGCTTTCCCAGCAACACACTCTCAGCTCTGATCCTCAGCATCTGCAGTCCTCACTTCCTCCTTTCTGAAGAAAGGTTCCTGGACCTAAAACTTTAAGTCTGATTTCTCTCCACTGATGCTTCCAGGATTGCAGGGGATTAGGTAAACGATGAGCAGGACCAAGAGAGTAGATAGGGAGAAACGCTTCCCACTGGTAAAAGGTGCGGTGAGAGATCATAGATGGGGATAGGTAATGGAAGAGAAAAGCATTTTCACTGAGTGAGTAGTTATTGTACAAAATGAACATCATGGGAGTGTGATGGAGACAGGGTACAACAGGTGTGCAAGAGAATATTGGATTATTATTTGGATAGAAATAGTGAGCAAGGTTATAGGGGGAAAGGCAGGAGAGTGGCACTAGGGAATGATGCTTGTCTGAACGGCAGGCAAGATGGCATCCTGTCACACCATAACAATTCTTGATTCGTTGACTGAGAGATGGAGGTAGGTGACCAATTTGCCTTTGGTGACCTTGAGTGGAAAGGAATAAGCCAGATGGAGTGGGTGTGGCTTCGATTAAGATGACCAAAACAGAGGATAGCACCGCTGTGAGTGCTGAGGCAGGTCACAAACTATGGGGATTGGGAGGCCGGTGCTGGAAAGTAAAATGTTTAGGGTAAAACAAAATGGCCAGTTGAGGTATGAAGGGATTTGCCTGGCTGTTGATCGTTTCAGATGGATTGCAACATATTTTCACTGCGGATGCGTATTTATGACCTTGGGAAATATGGTCTGACGATTTTCTGGACTGGCTGAGAGAAGTCAACTCCACCTCAGAGAAACAGAAATCAACTCTCTCCCATATCAAATTGCACCTTTGCTTTGTGTTTAAAGAAATTGTTTTGATGTTTGCTCTTTAATCATGAGTATAATCTTAATAAAATGCCCCTCTTAAATAACATTCTTGAGCCAACCTTTAAACATCTGACTCAAGTTAAACACAAGCCTCTACACACATAATGCGCCTGGAAGGTGGAATTGAACCACTCTGTTGCTAAACAGATACAGGTTTGAAGTCTGCACCCTAGACCACTAGGAATCATCCAGGCATCAAACTGGTGTGGAGAGAGTCTTATATAAAACAGAGAAAATTGCAATACTTTATACTCAGGGTTAGTAGTTAGTCAGTCTCATCCAACCAGTTCTCATATTCCATGCAGGTTCATCTCACACAATACCAATATTTTCCATTGATTTTAAAAATGCTTTTAAATAAAATTGTGATTATCTTCACAATTTTATGGATTAATAATGCAAATGAGGATCATTAGACAACATTTATGCAACCTCTAAATGGATGCCACCACCAGACCCATATTCCAATCCCCTCCCTTGTCAGCCGTCCACAAGGACCATTCCATCCAGGACACCCTGGTGCACTCCTCCTTCACTCCCAACACACCCACCCCATCCACAGCCCCACAGAACATTCTCCTGCAACCACAGAAGATGCTACATCTGACCATTTACTTCCTCCCTCCTCACCATCTAAGGTCCCAAATACACCTTCCAGATGAAGCAGTGCTTTACTTGCACATCCCACAACCTCGTCTACTGCTTTCTCTGCTCACAATGTGGTCTCTAGCACATAAGGGAAACAAAGCACAGACTGGGTGACCGTTTTGTAAAACACCTACAACCTGTCCGCAAAGAAGACCCTGAGCTTCCAGTTGCCTGCCACTACAACACTCCACTCTGGTCCCTGGCCAACATCTCTGTCTCAGACTTGCTGCAGTGCTCCAGTGAAGCTCAGAGCAAGCTGGAAGGACAGCACTACATTTCCCATTTGGAAAATGCAGCATTCTGGACTTCTTATCGAGTTCAACAATTTTAGGGTTGCAATTTAAGTTTTCCCCAAGCTTTGCCCCACCCCCACATACCAGGCCTCTTCATTACATGGGCTGCCAGCACACACAACCCATTGTCAGTGACTAATTGTCCCCATTAGCACCATCTCCCAGGTTTGTCTTTATCCACTCCTTTGTCTGTCCAACTATTTTTCTCTCTCTTGCGGCTCTATCTCCACCTATCCTTTAATCCTCCTGCCTCCCATCTCCATAATACTGCATAAAAACTATGCTCACCGCCCTGTAGCTGACCATTCCAATTTCATCTTCCACTCCATCAAGGTCATGCAGGTACTGGGCCGCCTCCACCGCAAACCATTACCACCCGATGCCTGGAGGAGGAACGCCTCATATTCCATCTTGGGACCCTGCAACCACACAATATAAATGTGGATTTCAACAGCTTCCTAATTTCCCCTCCCTCCACATTATCCAAGTCCCATACTTCCAACTCGGCGTGGGTCTCCTGACCTGTCCGTCACTACCCCCAGACGCATCACCTTCTCCCTCACCTTCATCCACCTATCGCTTTTTCAACTAACTTCACACAACCCAACCTCCCACCCCTTTATCTCAGCCCACAACCCTATTTTCTGATCAAGGGGCTCGAAACATCAATTCTCCTACTCCTCGGATGCTGCCTGACCTGCTGCGCTTTCCCAGCAACACACTCTCGACTCTGATCCTCAGCATCTGCAGTCCTCACTTCCTCCTTTCTGAAGAATGGTCACTGGACCTAAAACTTTAAGTCTGATTTCTCTCCACACATGCTGCCAGGATTGCACGAGGATTAGGTAGACGATGAGCAGGATGAATAGCGTAGAAAGGGAGAACCTCTTCCCACCCATAAAAGGTGCGGTAAGAGATCATAGATGGGGATAGGTAATGGAAGAAAGAAACATTTTCACTGAGCGAGTAGTACGAAATGAACATCGTGGGAGTATGATGGAGACAGGGTTCAACAGGCATGCAAGAGAACATTGGATCACTATTTGGCTAGAAATAGTGAGCAAAGTTATGGGGGAAAGGCAGGAGAGTGGCACTAGGGAATGATGCTTGTCTGAAGGGCCAATGCAGGCAAAATGGCATCCTGTCACACCATAACAATTCTTGATTCGTTGACTGAGAGATGGAGAAGGGTGACCAATTTGCCTTTGGTGACCAATTTGTCGAGTGGAAAGGAATTAGCCAGATGGAGTGGGTGTGGCTTTGATTAAGTTGACCAAAACAGAGGGCAGTACCACTGTGAGTGCTGAGGCAGGTCACAAACTATGGGGGTATGTGAATTGGGAGGCCGGTGCTGGACAGTAAAATGTTTAGGGCTAAAACAATATGGCCAGTTGAGCTATGAAGGGGTTTGCCTGGCTGTTGATTGTTTCAGATGGATTGCAACGTATTTTCACTGCGGATGCGTATTTATGACCTTGGGAAATCTGTTCTGACGATCTTTTGGACTGGCTGAGAGAGTCAACTCCATTTGAAAGCAGCACCAGTAATGAGGTGGGGGATTTGGATCTGAACACAAGAGATTCTGACCTACTCTTGCTGATGGCTTCCTCCGTGGGTACGGTCAATCTGGGCAGGAATGGAGCTGTGTCACAGGAAACCATGCCACCTCTTCATTCAAACTGTCCCTGCTGTTCTTGCACCCACCTCAGAGAAACACAAATCAACTCTCTGCCATATCAAACTGCATCTTTGCTTTGTGTTTAAAGAAAGGGTTTTGATGTTTGCTCTTTAATCATGAGTATAATCTTAACAAACTGCCCCTCCCAAATAACATCCCCCACCTGACCTTTAAACCTCTGACACACGTTAAACACAAGCCCTCACACACACTGCGCCTGGAAGGATGGAATTGAACCACTCTGTCGTGAAACAGCTACAGGTTCGTAGCCTGCACCCTAGACCACTAGGAATCATCCAGGCATCATACCTGCATGAAGAGTCTTATATAAAACAGAGGAAATTGCAATACTTTACACTCAGCATTAGTAGTCAGTCTCATCCAACCAGTCCTCAATATTCCATGCAGGTTCATCTAACACATCGCCAATATTTTCCATTGATTTTAAAACTGCTTTTAAATAAAATTGTGATTATTTTCACAATTTTATGGATAGATAATGCAAATGAGGTTCATCATTAGACAGCATTTCCGCGACCTCCAAGGGATGCCACCACCAGACCCATATTCCAATCCCCTCCCTTGTTAAACATCCACAAGGACCATTCCCTCCAGGACACCCTGGTGCACTCCTCCTTCACTCCCAACACACTCACCCCATCAACAGCCCCACGGAACATTCCCCTGCAATCACAGAAGATGCTACATCTGTCCGTTTACTTCCTTCTCCTTCACCATCTAAGGTTCCAAATACACCTTCCAGGTGAAGCAGCACTTTACCTGCACATCACACAATCTCATCTACTGCTTTCTCTGCTCACGATGTGGTCTCCTGTACATTCCGGAAAGGAAAAACAGACTCGGTGACCATTTTGTCGAACACCTACGACCTGTCCGCCAAGAGGACCCTGAGCTTCCAGTTGTCTGTCACTACAACACACCACCCTCGTCCCTGGCCAACATCTCTGTCTCAGTCTCGCTGCAGTGCTCCAGCAAAGCTCAGCACAAGCTGGAAGAACAACACCTCATTCTCCATTTGGGATCGCTGCAGCATTCAGTGCTTCTTATTGAGTTCAACAATGATAGGGCTTGAGTGCCTTTCCCCAACCCCCCACACCCCCCCATAGTTTGTGACCTGTCTCAGCACTCACAGCGGTGCTATCCTCTGTTTTGGTCAACTTAATCGAAGCCACACCCACTCCATCTGGCTTATTCCTGTCCACTCAAGGTCACCAAAGGCAAATTGGTCACCCTTCTCCATTTCTCAGTCAACGATTCAAGAATTGTTATGGAGTGACAGGAGGCCATCTTGCCTGCATTGGCCCTTCAGACAAGCATTATTCCCTAGTGCCGCTGTCTTACCTTTCCCCCCATAACCTTGCTCACTATTTCTATCCAAATAATAATCCAATGTTCTCTTGCACGCCTGTTGTACCCTGTCTCCATCACACTCCCACGATGTTTATTTTGTACAATAACTACTCACTCAGTGAAAATTCTCTTCCATTACAATCCCCATCTATAATCTCTCACCGCACCTTTTATGAGTGGGAAGAGTTTCTCCCTATCTACTCTCTTCGTCCTGCTCATCGTTTATCTAATTCCCGCGCAATCCTGGCAGCATCTGTGGAGAGAAATCAGACTTAAAGTTTTAGGGTCAGTGACCTTTCTTCAGAAAGGAGGAAGTGAGGACTGCAGATGCTGAGGATCAGAGCCAAGAGTGTGTTGCTGGGAAAGCACAGCAGGTCAGGCAGCGTCCGAGGAGTAGGAGAATCGATGTTTTAAGCATAAGCCCTTCATCAGGAATGACGGTCGTGGGCTGCGATATGGGGGAGGGAGGTTGGGTTGTGTGAAAGTAGTTGAAAAAGCGATAGGTGGATGGTGGTGAGGGAAAAGGTGATGCGTCTTGGGGGAGTGACGGACAGGTCAGGAGACCCATGCCGAGTTGGAGGCTTGGGACTTGGATAATGTAGAAGGCAGGGAAATTAGGAAGCTGTTGAAATCCACATTTACCCGTGAGGTTGCAGGGTCCCAAGGTGGAATATGAGGCGTTCCTCCTCCAGGCATCGGGTGGTAATGGTTTGCGGTGGAGGAGGCTCAGTACCTGCATGACCTTGATGGAGTGGAAGATGAAATTGGAATTGGCAGGAGGATTAAAGGATAGGTGGAGATAAAGCCCCAAGAGAGAGAAAAACCGTTGGACAGACAAACGAGTGGAAAATGATCAGCCTGGGAGAAGATACTAATGGGGACAATTAGTCGTAGACAATAGTTTGTGTGTGAGCAGCCCATGTAATGAAGAGGCCTGGTGTGTGCGGGTGGGGGAAAGTTGGGGAAATGGGTTCCAACCCTAAAATTGTTGAACTCGATAAGAAGTCCAGAATGCTACATTTTCCAAATGGGAGATGTAGTGCTGTCCTTCCAGCTTGCTCTGAGCTTCACTGGAGCACTGCAGTGAGCCTGAGACAGAGATGTTGGTCAGAGTAGATAGTCCGTGTCTTCCATTCAATTCTTAATATTGCATTCAGGTTTATGTTCCATATTACCAATATTTTCCACTGATGTTCAAAACTGCTTTTAAATAAAACTGTGAGGTGTTGTCGTGACAGACAACTGGAAACTCAGGGTCTTCTTTGCGGACAGGTTGCAGGTGTTCGACAAAATGGTCACCAAGTCTGTTTTTCCTTTCCGGAATATACGGGAGACCACATTGTAAGCAAAGAAAGCAGTAGACGAGATTGTGTGATGTGCAAGTAAAGTGCTGCTTCACCTGGAAGGTGTATTTGGAACCTTAGATGGTGAAGGAGGGAGGAAATAAACGGACAGATGTAGCACCTTCTGTGATTGCAGGGGAATGTTCTGAAGAAAGGTCACTGGACCTAAAGTTTTAACACTGATTTCTCTTCACAGATGCTGTCTGGATTGGGCGAGGAATTGGCAAAGTAGAAATTGAGGATTGAAGATGCTGGAGATCAGAGTCGAGAGTGTGTTGCCGGATAAGCACAGCAGGTTAAATAGCATCCAAGGAGCAGGTGAGTTGCAGGAAACCCTGCCACCTCTTAGTTCAAACTGCTCCTCCTGTTCCCCACCCCACCTCAGGGAAAATGAACCCAATTCTCTGCTGTACCAACTGCATCTTTGTTTTGAGCGTAGAGAAGTGGTTTTGATGTTTGCTCTTAAATTACATGAGTATAATCTTAGCAAAATGCCCCTCTGACTAATGACACTCCTGAGCCAACCTTTAAGCATCAAACACAAGTTAAACACAAGCCCCTACTCACACTGCGTCTGGAAGACGGAATTGAGCCACTCTGTCACGAGACCGCTACAGGATCGAAGTCAGCATTCTAGACCACTAGGAATCACCCAAGCATTAATCATGGGTGGAAACAGTCTGATATAAAACAGAGGAAGGTCCAATAGTTTATATTCAGGGTGAGTAGATAGTCAGTGTCTTCCATTCAATTCTCAATATTGCATTCAGGTTTATGTTCTGTATTACCAATATTTTCCACTGATGTTCAAAATTGCTTTTAAATAAAACTGTGATTATCTTTACCATTTTATAGATTAATAATGCAAATGACAATCATTAGACAACATTTCTGTGATCTCTAGAGGGATGCCAGCACCAGACCCTTATTCCCATCCCCTCCCTTGTCAGCCGTCCACAAGGACTGTTCTCTCCGGGACACACTGATGCACTCCTCCTTCACTCCTAACACACCCACCCCATCCACAGCCCCACAGAACATTCTCCTGCAACCACAGAAGATGCTACATCTGTCCATTTGCTTCCTCCCTCCTCACCATCTAAGGTCCCAAGTACACCTTCCAGGTGAAGCAGTGCTTTATTTGCACATCACACAATCTCGTCTCCTGCTTTCTCTGCTCACGATGTGGTCTCTGGTATATTTGGGAAACAAAGCACAGACTGGGTGACTGTTTCGTCGAGCACCTACATCCTTAAAAAAATCCCTGAGCTTCCAGTCGCCTGCCGCTACATACCCCACCCTGGTCCCTGGCCATCATCTCTGTCTCAAGCTCACTGCAGTGCTCCAGTGAAGCTCAGAGCAAGCTGGAAGGACAGCACCACATTTCCCATTTGGAAAATGCAGCATTCTGGTCTTCTTTTCGAGTTCAACAATTTTAGGGTTGGAACCCATTTCCCCAAGCTTTCCCTCACCCCCACACACACCAGGCCTCTTCATTACATGGGCTGCTACCATACACAACCCATTTTCAGTGACTAATTGTCCCCATTAGCACCTTCTCCCAGGCTGATCTTTATCCACTCCTTTGTCTGTCCAACGTATTTTCTCTCTCTTGGGGATCTATCTCCACCTAGCCTTTAATCATCCTCCTCCCATCTCCATAATACTGCATAAAAACTATGCTCACCGCCCTGTGATTGAACATTCCAATTTCACCTTCCACTCCATCAAAGTCATGCAGGTACTGGGCCTCCTCCACCGCAAATCATTACAACCTGATGCCTAGAGGAGGAATGCCTCATATTCCATCCTGGGACCCTGCAACCACACAATATAAATGTGGATTTCAATAGCTTCCTAGTTTTCCCTCCCTCCACATTATCCAAGTCCCAAACCTCCAACTCGGTATGGGTCTCCTGACCTCTCTGTCACCCATCACTTCCCCCAGACGCATCACCTTCTCCCTCACCTTCATCCACTTATCGCTTTTACAACTACCTTCACACAACCCAACCTCCCTCCCCTATATCGCAGCCCACGACCGTCAGTCCTGATGAAGGGCTTATGCTTGGAACAACGATTCTCCTGCTCCTCGGATGCTGCCTGACCTGCTGTGCTTTCCCAGCAACACACTCTCAGCTCTGATCCTCAGCATCTGCAGTCCTCACTTCCTCCTTTCTGAAGAAAGGTTCCTGGACCTAAAACTTTAAGTCTGATTTCTCTCCACTGATGCTTCCAGGATTGCAGGGGATTAGGTAAACGATGAGCAGGACCAAGAGAGTAGATAGGGAGAAACGCTTCCCACTGGTAAACGGTGCGGTGAGAGATCATAGATGGGGATAGGTAATGGAAGAGAAAAGCATTTTCACTGAGTGAGTAGTTATTGTACAAAATGAACATCATGGGAGTGTGATGGAGACAGGGTACAACAGGTGTGCAAGAGAATATTGGATTATTATTTGGATAGAAATAGTGAGCAAGGTTATAGGGGGAAAGGCAGGAGAGTGGCACTAGGGAATGATGCTTGTCTGAACGGCAGGCAAGATGGCATCCTGTCACACCATAACAATTCTTGATTCGTTGACTGAGAGATGGAGATAGGTGACCAATTTGCCTTTGGTGACCTTGAGTGGAAAGGAATAAGCCAGATGGAGTGGGTGTGGCTTCGGTTAAGTTGACCAAAACAGAGGATAGCACCGCTGTGAGTGCTGAGACAGGTCACAAACTATGGGGATTGGGAGGCCGGTGCTGGAAAGTAAAATGTTTAGGGTAAAACAAAATGGCCAGTTGAGGTATGAAGGGATTTGCCTGGCTGTTGATCATTTCAGATGGATTGCAACATATTTTCACTGCGGATGCGTATTTATGACCTTGGGAAATATGGTCTGACGATTTTCTGGACTGGCTGAGAGAAGTCAACTCCACCTCAGAGAAACAGAAATCAACTCTCTCCCATATCAAATTGCACCTTTGCTTTGTGTTTAAAGAAATTGTTTTGATGTTTGCTCTTTAATCATGAGTATAATCTTAACAAAATGCCCCTCTCAAATAACATTCTTGAGCCAACCTTTAAACGTCTGACTCAAGTTAAACACAAGCCTCTACACACATACTGCGCCTGGAAGGTGGAATTGAACCACTCTGTCTTTAAACAGCAACAGGTTTGAAGCCTGCACCCTAGACCACTAGGAATCATCCAAGCATCAAGCTAGTGTGGAGAGAGTCTTATATAAAACAGAGGAAATTGCAATACTTTATACTCAGGGTTAGTAGTTAGTCAGTCTCATCCAACCAGTTCTCACATTCCATGCAGGTTCATCTCACACAATACCAATATTTTCCATTGATTTTAAAAATGCTTTTAAATAAAATTGTGATTATCTTCACAATTTTATGGATTAATAATGCAAATGAGGATCGTTAGACAACATTTATGCAACCTCCAAATGGATGCCACCACCAGACCCATATTCCAAACCCCTCCCTTGTCAGCCGTCCACAAGGACCATTCCCTCCAGGACACCCTGGTGTACTCGTCCTTCACTCCCAACACACCCACCCCATCCACAGCCCCACAGAACATTCTCCTGCAACCACAGAAGATGCTACATCTGACCATTTACTTCCTCCCTCCTCACCATCTAAGGCCCCAAATACACCTTCCAGATGAAGCAGTGCTTTACTTGCACATCCCACAACCTCGTCTACTGCTTTCTCTGCTCACAATGTGGTCTCTAGCACATAAGGGAAACAAAGCACAGACTGGGTGACCGTTTTGTAAAACACCTACAACCTGTCCGCAAAGAAGACCCTGAGCTTCCAGTTGCCTGCCACTACAACACCCCACCCTGGTCCCTGGCCAACACCTCTGTCTCAGACTTGCTGCAGTGCTCCAGTGAAGCTCAGAGCAAGCTGGAAGGACAGCACTACATTTCCCATTTGGAAAATGCAGCATTCTGGACTTCTTATTGAGTTCAACAATTTTAGGGTTGCAATTTAAGTTTTCCCCAAGCTTTCCCCCACCCCCACATACCAGGCCTCTTCATTACATGGGCTGCTACCACACACAACCCATTGTCAGCGACTAATTGTCCCCATTAGCACCATCTCCCAGGTTTGTCTTTATCCACTCCTTTGTCTGTCCAACTATTTTTCTCTCTCTTGGGGCTCTATCTCCACCTATCCTTTAATCCTCCTGCCTCCCATCTCCATAATACTGCATAAAAACTATGCTCACCGCCCTGTGGCTGACCATTCCAATTTCACCTTCCACTCCATCAAGGTCATGCAGGTACTGGGCCGCCTCCACCGCAAACCATTACCACCCGATGCCTGGAGGAGGAAAGCCTCATATTCCATCTTGGGACCCTGCAACCACACAATATAAATGTGGATTTCAACAGCTTCCTAATTTCCCCTCCCTCCACATTATCCAAGTCCCATACTTCCAGCTCGGTGTGGGTCTCCTGACCTGTCCGTCACTCCCCCCAGACGCATCACCTTCTCCCTCACCTTCATCCACCTATCGCTTTTTCAACTAACTTCACACAACCCAACCTCCCACCCCTTTATCTCAGCCCACAACCCTATTTTCTGATCAAGGGGCTCGAAACATCAATTCTCCTACTCCTCGGATGCTGCCCGACCTGCTGCGCTTTCCCAGCAACACACTCTCGACTCTGATCCTCAGCATCTGCAGTCCTCACTTCCTCCTTTCTGAAGAATGGTCACTGGACCTAAAACTTTAAGTCTGATTTCTCTCCACACATGCTGCCAGGATTGCACGAGGATTAGGTAGACGATGAGCAGGATGAATAGCGTAGAAAGGGAGAACCTCTTCCCACCCTTAAAAGGTGCGGTAAGAGATCATAGATGGGGATAGGTAATGGAAGAAAGAAACATTTTCACTGAGCGAGTAGTACGAAATGAACATCGTGGGAGTATGATGGAGACAGGGTTCAACAGGCATGCAAGAGAACATTGGATCACTATTTGGCTAGAAATAGTGAGCAAAGTTATGGGGGAAAGGCAGGAGAGTGGCACTAGGGAATGATGCTTGTCTGAAGGGCCAATGCAGGCAAAATGGCATCCTGTCACACCATAACAATTCTTGATTCGTTGACTGAGAGATGGAGAAGGGTGACCAATTTGCCTTTGGTGACCAATTTGTCGAGTGGAAAGGAATTAGCCAGATGGAGTGGGTGTGGCTTTGATTAAGTTGACCAAAACAGAGGGCAGTACCACTGTGAGTGCTGAGGCAGGTCACAAACTATGGGGGTATGTGAATTGGGAGGCCGGTGCTGGACAGTAAAATGTTTAGGGCTAAAACAATATGGCCAGTTGAGATATGAAGGGATTTGCCTGGCTGTTGATTGTTTCAGATGGATTGCAACGTATTTTCACTGCGGATGCGTATTTATGACCTTGGGAAATCTGTTCTGACGATCTTTTGGACTGGCTGAGAGAGTCAACTCCATTTGAAAGCAGCACCAGTAATGAGGTGGGGGATTTGGATCTGAACACAAGAGATTCTGACCTACTCTTGCTGATGGCTTCCTCCGTGGGTACGGTCAATCTGGGCAGGAATGGAGCTGTGTCACAGGAAACCATGCCACCTCTTCATTCAAACTGTCCCTGCTGTTCTTGCACCCACCTCAGAGAAACACAAATCAACTCTCTGCCATATCAAACTGCATCTTTGCTTTGTGTTTAAAGAAAGGGTTTTGATGTTTGCTCTTTAATCATGAGTATAATCTTAACAAACTGCCCCTCCCAAATAACATCCCCCACCTGACCTTTAAACCTCTGACACACGTTAAACACAAGCCTTTACACACACTGCGCCTGGAAGGTGGAATTGAACCACTCTGTCGCTAAACAGCTACAGGTTTGAAACCTGCACCCTAGACCACTAGGAATCATCCAGGCATCATACCTGCATGAAGAGTCTTATATAAAACAGAGGAAATTGCAATACTTTACACTCAGCATTAGTAGTCAGTCTCATCCAACCAGTCCTCAATATTCCATGCAGGTTCATCTAACACATCGCCAATATTTTCCATTGATTTTAAAACTGCTTTTAAATAAAATTGTGATTATTTTCACAATTTTATGGATAGATAATGCAAATGAGGTTCATCATTAGACAGCATTTCCGCGACCTCCAAGGGATGCCACCACCAGACCCATATTCCAATCCCCTCCCTTGTTAAACATCCACAAGGACCATTCCCTCCAGGACACCCTGGTGCACTCCTCCTTCACTCCCAACACACTCACCCCATCAACAGCCCCACGGAACATTCCCCTGCAATCACAGAAGATGCTACATCTGTCCGTTTACTTCCTTCTCCTTCACCATCTAAGGTTCCAAATACACCTTCCAGGTGAAGCAGCACTTTACCTGCACATCACACAATCTCATCTACTGCTTTCTCTGCTCACGATGTGGTCTCCTGTACATTCCGGAAAGGAAAAACAGACTCGGTGACCATTTTGTCGAACACCTACGACCTGTCCGCCAAGAGGACCCTGAGCTTCCAGTTGTCTGTCACTACAACACACCACCCTCGTCCCTGGCCAACATCTCTGTCTCAGTCTCGCTGCAGTGCTCCAGCAAAGCTCAGCACAAGCTGGAAGAACAACACCTCATTCTCCATTTGGGATCGCTGCAGCATTCAGTGCTTCTTATTGAGTTCAACAATGATAGGGCTTGAGTGCCTTTCCCCAACCCCCCACACCCCCCCATAGTTTGTGACCTGTCTCAGCACTCACAGCGGTGCTATCCTCTGTTTTGGTCAACTTAATCGAAGCCACACCCACTCCATCTGGCTTATTCCTGTCCACTCAAGGTCACCAAAGGCAAATTGGTCACCCTTCTCCATTTCTCAGTCAACGATTCAAGAATTGTTATGGAGTGACAGGAGGCCATCTTGCCTGCATTGGCCCTTCAGACAAGCATTATTCCCTAGTGCCGCTGTCTTACCTTTCCCCCCATAACCTTGCTCACTATTTCTATCCAAATAATAATCCAATGTTCTCTTGCACGCCTGTTGTACCCTGTCTCCATCACACTCCCACGATGTTTATTTTGTACAATAACTACTCACTCAGTGAAAATTCTCTTCCATTACAATCCCCATCTATAATCTCTCACCGCACCTTTTATGAGTGGGAAGAGTTTCTCCCTATCTACTCTCTTCGTCCTGCTCATCGTTTATCTAATTCCCGCGCAATCCTGGCAGCATCTGTGGAGAGAAATCAGACTTAAAGTTTTAGGGTCAGTGACCTTTCTTCAGAAAGGAGGAAGTGAGGACTGCAGATGCTGAGGATCAGAGCCAAGAGTGTGTTGCTGGGAAAGCACAGCAGGTCAGGCAGCGTCCGAGGAGTAGGAGAATCGATGTTTTAAGCATAAGCCCTTCATCAGGAATGACGGTCGTGGGCTGCGATATGGGGGAGGGAGGTTGGGCTGTGTGAAAGTAGTTGAAAAAGCGATAGGTGGATGAAGGTGAGGGAAAAGGTGATGCGTCTTGGGGGAGTGACGGACAGGTCAGGAGACCCATGCCGAGTTGGAGGCTTGGGACTTGGATAATGTAGAAGGCAGGGAAATTAGGAAGCTGTTGAAATCCACATTTACCCGTGAGGTTGCAGGGTCCCAAGGTGGAATATGAGGCGTTCCTCCTCCAGGCATCGGGTGGTAATGGTTTGCGGTGGAGGAGGCTCAGTACCTGCATGACCTTGATGGAGTGGAAGATGAAATTGGAATTGGCAGGAGGATTAAAGGATAGGTGGAGATAAAGCCCCAAGAGAGAGAAAAACCGTTGGACAGACAAACGAGTGGAAAATGATCAGCCTGGGAGAAGATACTAATGGGGACAATTAGTCGTAGACAATAGTTTGTGTGTGAGCAGCCCATGTAATGAAGAGGCCTGGTGTGTGTGGGTGGGGGAAAGTTGGGGAAATGTGTTCCAACCCTAAAATTGTTGAACTCGATAAGAAGTCCAGAATGCTACATTTTCCAAATGGGAGATGTAGTGCTGTCCTTCCAGCTTGCTCTGAGCTTCACTGGAGCACTGCAGTGAGCCTGAGACAGAGATGTTGGTCAGAGTAGATAGTCCGTGTCTTCCATTCAATTCTCAATATTGCATTCAGGTTTATGTTCCATATTACCAATATTTTCCACTGATGTTCAAAACTGCTTTTAAATAAAACTGTGAGGTGTTGTCGTGACAGACAACTGGAAACTCAGGGTCTTCTTTGCGGACAGGTTGCAGGTGTTCGACAAAATGGTCACCAAGTCTGTTTTTCCTTTCCGGAATATACGGGAGACCACATTGTAAGCAAAGAAAGCAGTAGACGAGATTGTGTGATGTGCAAGTAAAGTGCTGCTTCACCTGGAAGGTGTATTTGGAACCTTAGATGGTGAAGGAGGGAGGAAATAAACGGACAGATGTAGCACCTTCTGTGATTGCAGGGGAATGTTCTGAAGAAAGGTCACTGGACCTAAAGTTTTAACACTGATTTCTCTTCACAGATGCTGTCTGGATTGGGCGAGGAATTGGCAAAGTAGAAATTGAGGATTGAAGATGCTGGAGATCAGAGTCGTGAGTGTGTTGCCGGATAAGCACAGCAGGTTAAATAGCATCCAAGGAGCAGGTGAGTTGCAGGAAACCCTGCCACCTCTTAGTTCAAACTGCTCCTCCTGTTCCCCACCCCACCTCAGGGAAAATGAACCCAATTCTCTGCCATACCAACTGCATCTTTGTTTTGTGTATAAAGAAGTGGTTTTGATGTTTGCTCTTAAATTACATGAGTATAATCTTAGCAAAATGCCCCTCTGACTAATGACACTCCTGAGCCAACCTTTAAGCATCAAACACAAGTTAAACACAAGCCCCTACTCACACTGCATCTGGAAGACGGAATTGAGCCACTCTGTCATGAGACCGCTACAGGATCGAAGTCAGCATTCTAGACCACTAGGAATCACCCAAGCATTAATCATGGGTGGAAACAGTCTGATATAAAACAGAGGAAGGTCCAATAGTTTATATTCAGGGTGAGTAGATAGTCAGTGTCTTCCATTCAATTCTCAATATTGCATTCAGGTTTATGTTCTGTATTACCAATATTTTCCACTGATGTTCAAAATTGCTTTTAAATAAAACTGTGATTATCTTTACCATTTTATAGATTAATAATGCAAATGACAATCATTAGACAACATTTCTGTGATCTCTAGAGGGATGCCAGCACCAGACCCTTATTCCCATCCCCTCCCTTGTCAGCCGTCCACAAGGACTGTTCTCTCCGGGACACACTGATGCACTCCTCCTTCACTCCTAACACACCCACCCCATCCACAGCCCCACAGAACATTCTCCTGCAACCACAGAAGATGCTACATCTGTCCATTTGCTTCCTCCCTCCTCACCATCTAAGGTCCCAAGTACACCTTCCAGGTGAAGCAGTGCTTTATTTGCACATCACACAATCTCGTCTCCTGCTTTCTCTGCTCACGATGTGGTCTCTGGTATATTTGGGAAACAAAGCACAGACTGGGTGACTGTTTCGTCGAGCACCTACATCCTTAAAAAAATCCCTGAGCTTCCAGTCGCCTGCCACTACAACACCCCACCCTGGTCCCTGGCCATCATCTCTGTCTCAAGCTCACTGCAGTGCTCCAGTGAAGCTCAGAGCAAGCTGGAAGGACAGCACCACATTTCCCATTTGGAAAATGCAGCATTCTGGTCTTCTTTTCGAGTTCAACAATTTTAGGGTTGGAACCCATTTCCCCAAGCTTTCCCTCACCCCCACACACACCAGGCCTCTTCATTACATGGGCTGCTACCATACACAACCCATTTTCAGTGACTAATTGTCCCCATTAGCACCTTCTCCCAGGCTGATCTTTATCCACTCCTTTGTCTGTCCAACGTATTTTCTCTCTCTTGGGGATCTATCTCCACCTAGCCTTTAATCATCCTCCTCCCATCTCCATAATACTGCATAAAAACTATGCTCACCGCCCTGTGATTGAACATTCCAATTTCACCTTCCACTCCATCAAAGTCATGCAGGTACTGGGCCTCCTCCACCGCAAATCATTACAACCTGATGCCTAGAGGAGGAATGCCTCATATTCCATCCTGGGACCCTGCAACCACACAATATAAATGTGGATTTCAATAGCTTCCTAGTTTTCCCTCCCTCCACATTATCCAAGTCCCAAACCTCCAACTCGGTATGGGTCTCCTGACCTCTCTGTCACCCATCACTTCCCCCAGACGCATCACCTTCTCCCTCACCTTCATCCACTTATCGCTTTTACAACTACCTTCACACAACCCAACCTCCCTCCCCTATATCGCAGCCCACGACCGTCAGTCCTGATGAAGGGCTTATGCTTGGAACAACGATTCTCCTGCTCCTCGGATGCTGCCTGACCTGCTGTGCTTTCCCAGCAACACACTCTCAGCTCTGATCCTCAGCATCTGCAGTCCTCACTTCCTCCTTTCTGAAGAAAGGTTCCTGGACCTAAAACTTTAAGTCTGATTTCTCTCCACTGATGCTTCCAGGATTGCAGGGGATTAGGTAAACGATGAGCAGGACCAAGAGAGTAGATAGGGAGAAACGCTTCCCACTGGTAAAAGGTGCGGTGAGAGATCATAGATGGGGATAGGTAATGGAAGAGAAAAGCATTTTCACTGAGTGAGTAGTTATTGTACAAAATGAACATCATGGGAGTGTGATGGAGACAGGGTACAACAGGTGTGCAAGAGAATATTGGATTATTATTTGGATAGAAATAGTGAGCAAGGTTATAGGGGGAAAGGCAGGAGAGTGGCACTAGGGAATGATGCTTGTCTGAACGGCAGGCAAGATGGCATCCTGTCACACCATAACAATTCTTGATTCGTTGACAGGGAGATGGAGATAGGTGACCAATTTGCCTTTGGTGACCTTGAGTGGAAAGGAATAAGCCAGATGGAGTGGGTGTGGCTTCGGTTAAGTTGACCAAAACAGAGGATAGCACCGCTGTGAGTGCTGAGACAGGTCACAAACTATGGGGATTGGGAGGCCGGTGCTGGAAAGTAAAATGTTTAGGGTAAAACAAAATGGCCAGTTGAGGTATGAAGGGATTTGCCTGGCTGTTGATCGTTTCAGATGGATTGCAACATATTTTCACTGCGGATGCGTATTTATGACCTTGGGAAATATGGTCTGACGATTTTCTGGACTGGCTGAGAGAAGTCAACTCCACCTCAGAGAAACAGAAATCAACTCTCTCCCATATCAAATTGCACCTTTGCTTTGTGTTTAAAGAAATTGTTTTGATGTTTGCTCTTTAATCATGAGTATAATCTTAACAAAATGCCCCTCTCAAATAACATTCTTGAGCCAACCTTTAAACGTCTGACTCAAGTTAAACACAAGCCTCTACACACATAATGCGCCTGGAAGGTGGAATTGAACCACTCTGTCTTTAAACAGCTACAGGTTTGAAGCCTGCACCCTAGACCACTAGGAATCATCCAAGCATCAAGCTAATGTGGAGAGAGTCTTATATAAAACAGAGGAAGTTGCAATACTTTATACTCAGGGTTAGTAGTTAGTCAGTCTCATCCAACCAGTTCTCACATTCCATGCAGGTTCATCTCACACAATACCAATATTTTCCATTGATTTTAAAAATGCTTTTAAATAAAATTGTGATTATCTTCACAATTTTATGGATTAATAATGCAAATGAGGATCGTTAGACAACATTTATGCAACCTCCAAATGGATGCCACCACCAGACCCATATTCCAAACCCCTCCCTTGTCAGCCGTCCACAAGGACCATTCCCTCCAGGACACCCTGGTGTACTCGTCCTTCACTCCCAACACACCCACCCCATCCACAGCCCCACAGAACATTCTCCTGCAACCACAGAAGATGCTACATCTGACCATTTACTTCCTCCCTCCTCACCATCTAAGGTCCCAAATACACCTTCCAGATGAAGCAGTGCTTTACTTGCACATCCCACAACCTCGTCTACTGCTTTCTCTGCTCACAATGTGGTCTCTAGCACATAAGGGAAACAAAGCACAGACTGGGTGACCGTTTTGTAAAACACCTACAACCTGTCCGCAAAGAAGACCCTGAGCTTCCAGTTGCCTGCCACTACAACACCCCACCCTGGTCCCTGGCCAACACCTCTGTCTCAGACTTGCTGCAGTGCTCCAGTGAAGCTCAGAGCAAGCTGGAAGGACAGCACTACATTTCCCATTTGGAAAATGCAGCATTCTGGACTTCTTATTGAGTTCAACAATTTTAGGGTTGCAATTTAAGTTTTCCCCAAGCTTTCCCCCACCCCCACATACCAGGCCTCTTCATTACATGGGCTGCTACCACACACAACCCATTGTCAGCGACTAATTGTCCCCATTAGCACCATCTCCCAGGTTTGTCTTTATCCACTCCTTTGTCTGTCCAACTATTTTTCTCTCTCTTGGGGCTCTATCTCCACCTATCCTTTAATCCTCCTGCCTCCCATCTCCATAATACTGCATAAAAACTATGCTCACCGCCCTGTGGCTGACCATTCCAATTTCACCTTCCACTCCATCAAGGTCATGCAGGTACTGGGCCGCCTCCACCGCAAACCATTACCACCCGATGCCTGGAGGAGGAAAGCCTCATATTCCATCTTGGGACCCTGCAACCACACAATATAAATGTGGATTTCAACAGCTTCCTAATTTCCCCTCCCTCCACATTATCCAAGTCCCATACTTCCAGCTCGGTGTGGGTCTCCTGACCTGTCCGTCACTCCCCCCAGACGCATCACCTTCTCCCTCACCTTCATCCACCTATCGCTTTTTCAACTAACTTCACACAACCCAACCTCCCACCCCTTTATCTCAGCCCACAACCCTATTTTCTGATCAAGGGGCTCGAAACATCAATTCTCCTACTCCTCGGATGCTGCCTGACCTGCTGCGCTTTCCCAGCAACACACTCTCGACTCTGATCCTCAGCATCTGCAGTCCTCACTTCCTCCTTTCTGAAGAATGGTCACTGGACCTAAAACTTTAAGTCTGATTTCTCTCCACACATGCTGCCAGGATTGCACGAGGATTAGGTAGACGATGAGCAGGATGAATAGCGTAGAAAGGGAGAACCTCTTCCCACCCTTAAAAGGTGCGGTAAGAGATCATAGATGGGGATAGGTAATGGAAGAAAGAAACATTTTCACTGAGCGAGTAGTACGAAATGAACATCGTGGGAGTATGATGGAGACAGGGTTCAACAGGCATGCAAGAGAACATTGGATCACTATTTGGCTAGAAATAGTGAGCAAAGTTATGGGGGAAAGGCAGGAGAGTGGCACTAGGGAATGATGCTTGTCTGAAGGGCCAATGCAGGCAAAATGGCATCCTGTCACACCATAACAATTCTTGATTCGTTGACTGAGAGATGGAGAAGGGTGACCAATTTGCCTTTGGTGACCAATTTGTCGAGTGGAAAGGAATTAGCCAGATGGAGTGGGTGTGGCTTTGATTAAGTTGACCAAAACAGAGGGCAGTACCACTGTGAGTGCTGAGGCAGGTCACAAACTATGGGGGTATGTGAATTGGGAGGCCGGTGCTGGACAGTAAAATGTTTAGGGCTAAAACAATATGGCCAGTTGAGATATGAAGGGGTTTGCCTGGCTGTTGATTGTTTCAGATGGATTGCAACGTATTTTCACTGCGGATGCGTATTTATGACCTTGGGAAATCTGTTCTGACGATCTTTTGGACTGGCTGAGAGAGTCAACTCCATTTGAAAGCAGCACCAGTAATGAGGTGGGGGATTTGGATCTGAACACAAGAGATTCTGACCTACTCTTGCTGATGGCTTCCTCCGTGGGTACGGTCAATCTGGGCAGGAATGGAGCTGTGTCACAGGAAACCATGCCACCTCTTCATTCAAACTGTCCCTGCTGTTCTTGCACCCACCTCAGAGAAACACAAATCAACTCTCTGCCATATCAAACTGCATCTTTGCTTTGTGTTTAAAGAAAGGGTTTTGATGTTTGCTCTTTAATCATGAGTATAATCTTAACAAACTGCCCCTCCCAAATAACATCCCCCACCTGACCTTTAAACCTCTGACACACGTTAAACACAAGCCTTTACACACACTGCGCCTGGAAGGTGGAATTGAACCACTCTGTCGCTAAACAGCTACAGGTTTGAAACCTGCACCCTAGACCACTAGGAATCATCCAGGAATCATACCTGCATGAAGAGTCTTATATAAAACAGAGGAAATTGCAATACTTTACACTCAGCATTAGTAGTTAGTCAGTCTCATCCAACCAGTCCTCAATATCCCATGCAGGTTCATCTAACACATTGCCAATATTTTCCACTGATTTTAAAACTGCTTTTAAATAAAATTGTGATTATTTTCACAATTTTATGGATAGATAATGCAAATGAGGTTCATCATTAGACAACATTTCCGCGACCTCCAAGGGATGCCACCACCAGACCCATATTCCAATCCCCTCCCTTGTTAAACGTCCACAAGGACCATTCCCTCCAGGACACCCTGGTGCACTCCTCCTTCACTCCCAACACACTCACCCCATCAACAGCCCCACGGAACATTCCCCTGCAATCACAGAAGATGCTACATCTGTCCGTTTACTTCCTTCTCCTTCACCATCTAAGGTTCCAAATACACCTTCCAGGTGAAGCAGCACTTTACCTGCACATCACACAATCTCATCTACTGCTTTCTCTGCTCACGATGTGGTCTCCTGTACATTCCGGAAAGGAAAAACAGACTCGGTGACCATTTTGTCGAACACCTACAACCTGTCCGCCAAGAGGACCCTGAGCTTCCAGTTGTCTGTCACTACAACACACCACCCTCGTCCCTGGCCAACATCTCTGTCTCAGTCTCGCTGCAGTGCTCCAGCAAAGCTCAGCACAAGCTGGAAGAACAACACCTCATTTTCCATTTGGGATCGCTGCAGCATTCAGTGCTTCTTATTGAGTTCAACAATGATAGGGCTTGAGTGCCTTTCCCCAACCCCCCACACCCCCCCATAGTGTGTGACCTGTCTCAGCACTCACAGCGGTGCTATCCTCTGTTTTGGTCAACTTAATCGAAGCCACACCCACTCCATCTGGCTTATTCCTTTCCACTCAAGGTCACCAAAGGCAAATTGGTCACCCTTCTCCATTTCTCAGTCAACGATTCAAGAATTGTTATGGAGTGACAGGAGGCCATCTTGCCTGCATTGGCCCTTCAGACAAGCATTATTCCCTAGTGCCGCTGTCTTACCTTTCCCCCCATAACCTTGCTCACTATTTCTATCCAAATAATAATCCAATGTTCTCTTGCACGCCTGTTGTACCCTGTCTCCATCACACTCCCACGATGTTTATTTTGTACAATAACTACTCACTCAGTGAAAATCCTCTTCCATTACAATCCCCATCTATAATCTCTCACCGCACCTTTTATGAGTGGGAAGAGTTTCTCCCTATCTACTCTCTTCATCCTGCTCATCGTTTATCTAATTCCCGCGCAATCCTGGCAGCATCTGTGGAGAGAAATCAGACTTAAAGTTTTAGGGTCAGTGACCTTTCTTCAGAAAGGAGGAAGTGAGGACTGCAGATGCTGAGGATCAGAGCCGAGAGTGTGTTGCTGGGAAAGCACAGCAGGTCAGGCAGCATCGAGGAGTAGGAGAATCGATGTTTTAAGCATAAGCCCTTCATCAGGAATGACGGTCGTGGGCTGCGATATAGGGGAGGGAGGTTGGGTTGTGTGAAGGTAGATGAAAAAGCGATAGGTGGATGAAGGTGAGGGAGAAGGTGATGCGTCTTGGGGGAGTGACGGACAGGTCAGGAGACCCATGCCGAGTTGGAGGCTTGGGACTTGGATAATGTAGAAGGCAGGGAAATTAGGAAGCTGTTGAAATCCACATTTACCCGTGAGGTTGCAGGGTCTCAAGGTGGAATATGAGGCGTTCCTCCTCCAGGCATCGGGTGGTAATGGTTTGCGGTGGAGGAGGCTCAGTACCTGCATGACCTTGATGGAGTGGAAGATGAAATTGGAATTGGCAGGAGGATTAAAGGATAGGTGGAGATAAAGCCCCAAGAGAGAGAAAAACCGTTGGACAGACAAACGAGTGGAAAATGATCAGCCTGGGAGAAGATACTAATGGGGACAATTAGTCGTTGACAATAGTTTGTGTGTGAGCAGCCCATGTAATGAAGAAGCCTGGTGTGTGTGTGGGTGGGGGAAAGTTGGGGAAATGGGTTCCAACCCTAAAATTGTTGAACTCGATAAGAAGTCCAGAATGCTGCATTTTCCAAATGGGAGATGTAGTGCTGTCCTTCCAGCTTGCTCTGAGCTTCACTGGAGCACTGCAGTGAGCCTGAGACAGAGATGTTGGCCAGGGACCAGGATGGGTGTTGTAATGGCGGGCAACTGGAAGCTCAGGGTTTTTTCAGGGACAGGATGTAGGTGTCCGACAAAAGAGTCACCCAGTCTGTGCTTTGTTTCCCAAATATACCAGAGACCACATCGTGAGCAGAGAAAGCAGGAGACGAGATTGTGTGATGTGCAAATAAAGCACTGCTTCACCTGGAAGGTGTATTTGGGACCTTAGATGGTGAGGAGGGAGAAAGCAAATGGACAGATGTAGCATCTTCAGTGGTTGCTGGAGAATGTTCTGTGGGGCTGTGGATGGGGTGGGTGTGTTGGGAGTGAAGGAGGAGTGCACCAGGGTGTCCCGGAGAGAACAGTCCTTGTGGACGGCTGACAAGGGAGGAGAGGGGAATATGGGTCTGGTGGTACCATCCCTCTGGAGGTAGCAGAAATGTTGTCAAATGATTTTCAGTTGCATTTTTAATCCATAAAATGGTGAAGATATTCATAGTTTTATTTAAAGGCAGTTTTGAATATAAGTGAAAAATATTGGTAATACGGAACTTGAACCTGAATATAATGTTGAGAGCTGGTTGGATGACACTGGCTATCCACTAACCTCGAATTCAAAGTGTTGCACTTTCCTCTGTTTTATATGTGACTTCCTCCACACATGCATAATGCCTGAATGATTCCTAGTGATCGAGGGTGCAAGCTTCAAAACTGTAGCTGTCTAGTGACAGAATGGTTCATTTCTTCCTTCCAGGCACAGTATGAGTACAGTGTTGTGTCAGGTATTTAAAGGTTGACTCAGTAGTGTAATTTGGAGAAAGTGAGGACTGCAGATGCTGGAGACCAGAATTTAAAAATGTGGTGCTGGAAAAACACAGCAGGCCAGGCAGCATCTGAGGACCAGGAGAATCGGTGTTTCGGGCATAAGCCCTTCTTCAGATTTCCAGTAGTGTTATTTTTCAGAGGATTTAGAGGGGTATTTTGTTAAGATTTTATTCATGTGATTGAAGAGCAAACATCAAAACCACTTCTTTACACACAAAACAAGGATGCAGTTTGGTACGGCAGAGAGTTGGGTTCATTTTCCCTGAGGTGGGGAGTAGAACAGGAGGACCGTTTGAACTAAGAGGTGGCAGGGTTTCCTGTGCTTGTCTCCATTCCTGCCCAGATTGACTGCACCTACCAAAGATGCTGTCACCAAGAGTAGGTCGAGTTCTCCTGTGATCAGTCGCTCCAGCCCCACCTCATCACTGGTGCTACCATGTCAATGGAGTTGACCTGTGTTGGCAGGCCAGGAGATCATCAGGACAGAATTCCCGACGTCAGAAAAAGGGATCCGCAATGAAAAATGTCACATTCCAGCTGGAACGATCAACAGCAAGGTATATCCCATCTTGGTTCAATAGGTCTTATTGTGACAGTCCTCAACATTTTACTTTCCATTTGAAGTTCCTGTTGAAGAGCTTATGCCCGAAACATCGACTCACCTGTTCCTTGGATGCTACCTGACCTGCTGTGCCTATCCGGCACCACACTCCTCACTCTGATCTCCAACATTTTCAATCCTCAATTTCTACTTTGCTCATCCCTCGCCCAATCCAGACAGCATCTGTGAAGAGAAATCAGTGTTAAAACTTTAGCTCCAGTGACTTTTCTTCAGAAGTGATGACACCTTGATTAAGCATAGTTTTTATGCAGTAGATAGGGAGAGGGGAGGCAGGAGGATTAAAGAATAGGTGGAGATAGAGCTCCAAGAGAGAGAGAAACAGTTGGACAGTGAAAGGAGTGGATCAAGACCAGCCTGGGAGAATGATATGCTGCTAATGGGGACAATGAGTCACTGACGATGGGTTGTGTGGTAGCAGCCCCATGTCATGAAGAGGCCTGGTGCGTGGGGGAGGGGGAAAGCTTGGGGAAAGGCACTCAAGCCCTATAATTGTTGAACTCGATACGAGGTCCAGAATGCTGCAGAGTTCCCAAATGGAAAATGAGGTGTTGTTCTTCCAGCTTGTGCTGAGCTTCACTGGAGCACTGCAGCAAGCCTGAGACAAAGATGTTGGCCAGGGACCAGGCAACTGGAAGCTCAGGGTCTTCTTTGCGGACAGGTTGTAGGTGTTCGACAAAATGGTCACCGAGTCTGTCTCTCGTTTCTGGAACGTACAGGAGGCCACATTGTGAGTTGAGAATGTAGGAGGTGCGATTGTGGGATGTGCAGGTAAAGTGCTGCTTCATCTGGAAGGTACATTTGGAACTTTAGATGGTGAGGAGGGAGGAAATAAATGGACAGATGTAGTTCCTTCTGTGATTGCAGGGGAATGTTCTGTTGGCTGTATTTGCGGTGAGTGTGTTGGGAGTGAATGAGGAGTGTACCAGGGTATCCTGGAGGGAATGGTCCTTGTGGACGGTTGACAAGGGAGGGGATTGGAATATGGGTCGGGTCTGGTGGTGGCATCCCTTTAATGTTGCGTAAATGTTGTCTAATGATCCTCATTTGCATTATTAATGCATAAAATTGTGAAGATAATCACAATTTTATTTAAAAGCAGTTTTAAAATCAATGGAAAATATTGGCAATGTGTTAGATGAACCTGCATGGAATATTGAGGACTGGTTGGATGAGACTGACTACCTACTAATCCTGAGTGTAAAGTATTGCAATTTCCTCTGTTTTATATAAGACTCTCTTCACACCACCCCAATGCCTGGATGATTCCTAGTGGTCTAGGGTGCAGGCTTCAAAGCTGTAGCTGTTTAGCGACAGAGTGGCTCGATTCCACCTTCCAGGCGCAGTGTGTGTCGGGGCTTGTGTTTAACTTGTGTCAGATGTTTAAAGGTCAGCTCAGGAATGTTATTTGAGAGGGGCATTTTGTTAAGATTATTGTCATGATTAAAGAGCAAACATCAAAACCCTTTCATTACACACAAAGCAAAGTTGCAGTTTGATATGGGAGAGAGTTGATTTGTGTTTCTCTGAAGTGGGTGCAAGAAGAGCAGAGACAGTTTGAACGAAGAGGTGGCATGGTTTCCTGTGACACAGCTCCATTCCTGCCCAGATTGACCGTACCCATCGAGGAAGCCATCAGCAAGAGTAGGTCAGAATCTCTTGTGTTCAGATTATACCCTCACCTCATTACTGGTGCTGCTTTAAAATGGAGTTGACTTCTCTCAGCCAGTCCAGAAGATCATCAGAACAGATTTCCCAACGTCATAAACACGCATCCGCAGTGAAAATATATTGCAATCCATCTGAAACGATCAACAGCCAGGCAAATCCCTTCATAGCTCAACTGGCCATATTGTTTTAGCCCTAAACATTTCACTGTCCAGCACCGGCCTCCCAATTCACACACCCCCACAGTTTGTGACCTGCCTCAGCACTCACAGCGGTGCTCTCCTCTGTTTTGGTCAACTTAATTGAAGCCACACCCACTCCATCTGGCTTATTCCTTTCCACTCAAGGTCACCAAAGGCAAATTGGTCACCCTTCTCCATCTCTCAGTCAACGAATCAAGAATTGTTTTGGTGTGACAGGATGCCATCTTGCCTATATTGGCCCTTCAGACAAGCATCATTCCCTAGTGCCACTCTCCTGCCTTTCCCCCATAACGTTGCTCACTATTTCTATCCAAATAGTAATCCAATGTTCTCTTGCATGCCTTTTGAACCCTGTCTCCATCACACTCCCACGATGTTCATTTCGTACTACTCACTCATGAAAATGTTCCTTTCTTCCATTACCTATCCCCATCTATGATCTCTCACCGCACCTTTTACGGGTGGGAAGAGGTTCTCCCTATCTACTCTATTCATCCTGCTCATCATTTACCTAATCCTCGTGCAATCCTGGCAGCATCTGTGGAGAGAAATCAGACTTAAAGTTTTAGGTCCAGTGACCATTCTTCAGAAAGGAGGAAGTGAGGATTGCAGGTGCTGAGGATCAGAATCGAGAGTGTGGTGCTGGGAAAGCGCAGCAGGTCAGGCAGCATCCGAGGAGCAGGAGAATCGATGTTTCGAGCATAAGCCCTTCATCAGAAAATAGGGTTGTGGGCTGCGATATAGGGGAGGGAGGTTGGGTTGTGTGGAGGTCGTTGAAAAAGCGACAGGTGGATGAAGGTGAGGGAGAAGGGATGCGTCTGGGGAGAGTGACGGACAGGTCAGGAGACCCATGCCAAGTTGGAGGTTTGGGACTTGGATAATGTGGAGGGAGGGGAAGTTAGGAAGCTGTTGAAATCCACATTTACCCGTGAGGTTGCAGGGTCCCAAGGTGGAATATGAGGCGTTCCTCCTCCAGGCATCGTGTGGTAATGGTTTGCGGTGGAGGAGGCCCAGTACCTGCATGAACTTGATGGAGTGGAAGGTGAAATTGGAATGGTCAGCCACAGGGCGGTGAGCATAGTTTTTATGCAGTATTATAGAGATGGGAGGCAGGAGGATGAAAGGATAGGTGGAGATAGAGCCCCAAGAGAGAGAAAAACAGTTGGACAGACAAAGGAGTGGATAAAGACAAGCCTGGGAGAAGGT
Source organism: Hemiscyllium ocellatum (assembly GCF_020745735.1). Lineage (NCBI taxonomy): Eukaryota > Metazoa > Chordata > Chondrichthyes > Orectolobiformes > Hemiscylliidae > Hemiscyllium > Hemiscyllium ocellatum. The sequence goes on from NC_083433.1 coordinate 18,267,047, forward strand.
GCAAATGGGGTCAATTAGTCATTGACAATAGTTTGTGTGGTAGCAGCCAAGGTAATGAAGAGGCCTGGTGTGTGGAGGTGGGGTAAAGCTTGGGGAAATGGGTTCCAACCCTAAAATTGTTGAACTTGATAAGAAGTCCAGAATGCTGCATTTTCCAAATGGGAAATGTGGTGCTGTCCTTCCAGCTTGCTCTGAGCTTCACTGGAGCACTGCAGTGAGCCTGAGACAGAGATGTTGGCCAGGGACCAGGGTGGGGTGTTGTAGCGGTGGGCAATTGGAAGCTCAGAGTTTTTTTACGGACAGGATTGAAGTGTTTGACAAAACGGTCACCCAGTCTGTGCTTTGTTTTCCAAATATACCAGAGACCGCATCGTGAGCAGAGAAAGCAGGAGACGAGATTGTGTGATGTGCAAATAAAGCGCTGCTTCATCTGGAAAGGGTATTTGGGACCTTAGATGGTGAGGAAGGAGGAAGCAAATGGACAGATGTAGCATCTTCTGTGGTTGCAGGAGAATGTCCTGTGGGGCTGTGGATGGGGTGGGTGTGTTGTGAGTGAAGGAGGAGTGCACCAGGGTGTCCCGGAGGGGACAGTCCTTGTGGACGGCTGACAAGGGAGGGGATGGGAATATGGGTCTGGTGGTGGCATCCCTCTCGAGGTCACAGAAATGTTGTCTAATGATCTTCATTTGCATTTGTAATCCATAAAATGGTGAAGATAATCACAGTTTTCTTTAAAGGCACTTTTGAACATCAGTGGAAAATATTGGTAATGCGGAACTTGAGCCTAAATGTAATATTGTGAGCTGGTTGGATGACACTGGCTATCTACTCACCTCGAATACAAAGTGTTGCACTTTCCTCTGTTTTATATGAGACTCCCTCCACACCTGCATAATGCCTGAATGATTCCTAGTGATTGAGGTTGCCGGCTTCAAACCTGTAGCTGTCTATTGCCAGAATGGTTCATTTCTTCCTTCCAGGCACAGTGTGAGTATCGTGTTGTGTCAGGTATTTAAAGGTTGGCTCAGTAGTGTAATTTGGAGAAAGTGAGGACTGCAGATGCTGGAGATCAGAGTTGAAAAATGTGGTGCTGGAAAAACACAGCAGGCCAGGCAGCATCTGAGGAGCAGGAGAATCGATGTTTTGGGCATAAGCACTTCTACAGGATTTCAGTCGTGTTAATTGTCAGAGGATTTAGAGGGGTATTTTGTTAAGATTTTATTCATGTGATTGAAGAGCAAACATCAAAAGCACTTTTTTACACACAAAACAAGGATGCAGTTTGGTACGGCAGAGAGTTGGGTTCATTTTCCCTGAGGTGGGGAGTGGAACAAGAGGAGCAGTTTGAACTAAGAGGTGGCATGGTTTCCTGTGACATTGCTCCATTCCTGCACAGATTGACTGCACCTACCAAAGCTGCTGTCACCAAGAGTAGGTCGAGTTCTCCTGTGATCAGTCGCTCCACCCCCACCTCATCACTGGTGCTACCATGTCAATGGAGTTGACCTGTGTTTGTCAGGCCAGGAGATCATCAGGACAGAATTCCCCAGATCAGAAAAAGGGATTCGCAATGAAAAATGTCACATTCCAGCTGGAACGATCAATAGCAAGGTATATCCCATCTTGGTTCATTAGGTCTTATTGTGGCAGTCCTCAACATTTTACTTTTCATTTGAAGTTCCTGTTGAAGAGCTTATGCCCGAAACATCGACTCTCCTGCTCCTTGGATGCTACATGACCTGCTGTGCTTTTCTGGCACCACACTCCCGACTCTGATCTCCAGCATCTTCAATCCTCACTTATCCTTTGCCTATCCCTCGCACAATCCAGACGGCATCTGTGAAGAGAAATCAGTGTTAAACCTTTAGGTTCAGTGACCTTTCTTCAGAAGTGATGACACCTCGATTAAACACAGTTTTTATGCAGTAGAAAGGGAGTGGAGAGGCAGGAGGATTAAAGGATAGGTGGAGATAGAGCCCAAGAGAGAGAGAAACATTTGGACAGAGAAAGGAGTGGATAAAGACCAGCCTGGGAGAATGATTTGCTGCTAATTGGGACAATTAGTCGCTGACAATGGGTTGTATGGTAGCAGCCCATGTAATGAAGAGGCCTGGTGTGTGGGGGTTGGGGAAAGGCATTCAAGCCCTATAATTGTTGAACTCTATAAGAAGTCGAGGATGCTGCAGAGTTCCCAAATGGAAAATGAGGTGTTGTTCTTCCAGCTTGTGCTGAGCTTCGCTGGAGCTCTGCAGCGAGACTGAGACAGAGATGTTGACCACGAATGAACCATCAGGTTCATTCCTGATGAAGGGCTCTGGCCCGAAACGTCGAATTTCCTGTTCCTTGGATGCTGCCTAAACTGCTGTGCTTTAACCAGCAACACATTTTCAGCTCTGATCTCCAGCATCTGCAGACCTCACTTTTTACACGAGGAATCACCCAAGCATTAATCATGGGTGGAGACAGTCTGATATAAAACAGAGGAAAGTCCAATATTTTATATTCAGGGTGAGTAGATAGTCAGTGTCTTCCATTCAATTCTCAATATTGCATTCAGGTTTATGTTCCATATTACCAATATTTTCCACTGATGTTCAAAACTGCTTTTAAATAAAACTGTGAGGTGTTGTAGTGACAGACAACTGGAAGCTCAGGGTCTTCTTTGCGGACAGGTTGTAGGTGTTCGACAAAATGGTCACCAAGTCAGTTTTTCCTTTCCGGAATATACGGGAGACCACATTGTAAGCAAAGAAAGCAGTAGACGAGATTGTGTGATGTGCAAGTAAAGTGCTGCTTCACCTGGAAGGTGTATTTGGAACCTCAGATGGTGAGGGAGGGAGGAAATAAACAGACAGATGTAGCACCTTCTGTGATTGCAGGGGAATGTTCTGAAGAAAGGTCACTGGACCTAAAGTTTTAACACTGATTTCTCTTCACAGATGCTGTCTGGATTGGGCGAGGAATTGGCAAAGTAGAAATTGAGGATTGAAGATGCTGGACATCAGAGTCAAGAGTGTGTTGCCGGATAAGCACAGCAGGTTAAATAGCATCCAAGGAGCAGGTGAGTTGCAGGAAACCCTGCCACCTCTTAGTTCAAACTGCTCCTCCTGTTCCACTCCCCACCTCAGGGAAAATGAACCCAATTCTCTGCCATACCAACTGCATCTTTGTTTTGTGCGTAAAGAAGTGGTTTTGATGTTTGCTCTTAAATTACATGAGTATATTCTTAGCAAAATGCCCCTCTGACTAATGACACTCCTGAGCCAACCTTTAAGCATCAAACACAAGTTAAACACAAGCCCCTACTCACACTGCGTCTGGAAGACGGAATTGAGCCACTCTGTCGCGAAACCGCTACAGGTTCGAAGTCAGCATCCTAGACCACTAGGAATCACCCAAGCATTAATCATGGGTGGAGACAGTCTGATATAAAACAGAGAAAAGTCCAATATTTTATATTCAGGGTGAGTAGATAGTCCGTGTCTTCCATTCAATTCTCAATATTGCATTCAGCTTTATGTTCTGTATTAGCAATATTTTCCACTGATGTTCAAAATTGCTTTTAAATAAAACTGTGATTATCTTTACCATTTTATGGAATAATAATGCAAATGACAATCATTAGACAACATTTCTGTGATCTCTAGAGGGATGCCAGCACCAGACCCTTATTCCCATCCCCTCCCTTGTCAGCCGTCCACAAGGACTGTTCTCTCCGGGACACCCTGGTGCACTCCTCCTTCACTCACAACACACCCACCCCATCCACAGCCCCACAGAACATTCTCCTGCAACCACAGAAGATGCTACATTTGTCCATTTGCTTCCTCCCTCCTCACCATCTAAGGTCCCAAATACACCTTCCAGGTGAAGCAGCGCTTTATTTGCACATCACACAATCTCGTCTCCTGCTTTCTCTGCTCACGATGTGGTCTCTGGTATATTTGGGAAACAAAGCACAGACTGGGTGACTGTTTCGTCGAGCACCTACATCCTTAAAAAAATCCCTGAGCTTCCAGTCGCCTGCCGCTACAACACCCCACCCTGGTCCCTGGCCAACATCTCTGTCTCAAGCTCACTGCAGTGCTCCAGTGAAGCTCAGAGCAAGCTGGAAGGACAGCACCACATTTCCCATTTGGAAAATGCAGCATTCTGGTCTTCTTTTCGAATTCAACAATTTTAGGGTTGGAACCCATTTCCCCAAGCTTTCCCTCACCCCCACACACACCAGGCTGCTACCATACACAACCCATTTTCAGTGACTAATTGTCCCCATTAGCACCTTCTCCCAGGCTGATCTTTATCCACTCCTTTGTCTGTCCAACGTATTTTCTCTCTCTTAGGGCTTTATCTCCACCTAGCCTTTAATCATCCTCCTCCCATCTCCATAATACTGCATAAAAACTATGCTCACCGCCCTGTGATTGAACATTCCAATTTCACCTTCCACTCCATCAAAGTCATGCAGGTACTGGGCCTCCTCCACCGCAAATCATTACCACCTGATGCCTGGAGGAGGAATGCCTCATATTCCATCCTGGGACCCTGCAACCACACAATATAAATGTGGATTTCAATAGCTTCCTAGTTTTCCCTCCCTCCACATTATCCAAGTCCCAAACCTCCAACTCGGCATGGGTCTCCTGACCTGTCTGTCACCCATCACTTCCCCCAGACGCATCACCTTCTCCCTCACCTTCATCCACTTATCACTTTTACAACTACCTTCACACAACCCAACCTCCCTCCCCTATATCGCAGCCCACGACCGTCAGTCCTGATGAAGGGCTTATGCTTGGAACAACGATTCTCCTGCTCCTCGGATGCTGCCTGACCTGCTGTGCTTTCCCAGCAACACACTCTCAGCTCTGATCCTCAGCATCTGCAGTCCTCACTTCCTCCTTTCTGAAGAAAGTTCCCTGGACCTAAAACTTTAAGTCTGATTTCTCTCCACTGATGCTTCCAGGATTGCAGGGGATTAGGTAAACGATGAGCAGGACGAAGAGAGTAGATAGGGAGAAACTCTTCCCACTGGTAAAAGGTGCGGTGAGAGATCATAGATGGGGATAGGTAATGGAAGAGAAAAGCATCTTCACTGAGTGAGTAGTTATTGTACAAAATGAACATCGTGGGAGTGTGATGGAGACAGGGTACAACAGGCGTGCAAGAGAACATTGGATTATTATTTGTATAGAAATAGTGAGCAAGGTTATGGGGGAAAGGCAGGAGAGTGGCACTAGGGAATGATGCTTGTCTGAACGGCAGGCAAGATGGCATCCTGTCACACCATAACAATTCTTGATTCGTTGACTGAGAGATGGAGATAGGTGACCAATTTGCCTTTGTTGACCTTGAGTGGAAAGGAATAAGCCAGATGGAGTGGGTGTGGCGTCGATTAAGTTGACCAAAACAGAGGATAGCACCGCTGTGAGTGCTGAGGCAGGTCACACACTATGGGGATTGGGAGGCCGATGCTGGAAAGTAAAATGTTTAGGGTAAAACAAAATGGCCAGTTGAGCTATGAAGGGATTTGCCTGGCTGTTGATCGTTTCAGATGGATTGCAACATATTTTCACTGCGGATGCGTGCTTATGACCTTGGGAAATATGTTCTGACGATTTTCTGGACTGGCTGAGAGAAGTCCACTCCATTTTAAAGCAGTACCAGTAATGAGGTGGTGGAAATGGATCTGAACACAAGAGATTCTGACCTACGCTTGCTGATGGCTTCCTCGGTGGGGACAGTCAATCTGGGCAGGAATGGAGCTGTGTCACAGGAAACCATGCCACCTCTTCGTTCAAACTGTCCCTGCTGTTCTTCCACCCACCTCAGAGAAACAGAAATCAACTCTCTCCCATATCAAACCTCGTCTTTGCTTTGTGTTTAAAGAAATTGTTTTGATGTTTGCTCTTTAATCATGAGTATAATCTTAACAAAATGCCCCTCTCAAATAACATTCTCGAGCTGACCGTTAAACGTCTGACTCAAGTTAAACACAAGTCTCCACACGCATACTGCACCTGGAAGGTGGAATTGAACCACTCTGTCGCTAAACAGATACAGGTTTGAAGCCTGCACCCTAGACCACTAGGAATCATCCAGGCATCAAGCTAATGTGGAGAGAGTCTTATATAAAACAGAGGAAATTGCAATACTTTATACTCAGGGTTAGTAGTTAGTCAGTCTCATCCAACCAGTTCTCATATTCCATGCAGGTTCATCTCACACAATACCAATATTTTCCATTGATTTTAAAAATGCTTTTAAATAAAATTGTGATTATCTTCACAATTTTATGGATTAATAATGCAAATGAGGATCATTAGACAACATTTATGCAACCTCTAAATGGATGCCACCACCAGACCCATATTCCAATCCCCTCCCTTGTTGGCCGTCCACAAGGACCATTCCCTCCAGGACACCCTGGTGCACTCCTCCTTCACTCCCAACACACCCACCCCATCCACAGCCCCACAGAACATTCTCCTGCAACCACAGAAGATGCTACATCTGACCATTTACTTCCTCCCTCCTCACCATCTAAGTCCCAAATACACCTTCCAGATGAAACAGTGCTTTACTTGCGCATCCCACAACCTCGTCTACTGCTTTCTCTGCTCACAATGTGGTCTCTAGCACATAAGGGAAACAAAGCACAAACTGGGTGACCGTTTTGTAAAACACCTGCAACCTGTCCGCAAAGAAGACCCTGAGCTTCCAGTTGCCTGCCACTACAACACTCCACTCTGGTCCCTGGCCAACATCTCTGTCTCAGACTTGCTGCAGTGCTCCAGTGAAGCTCAGAGCAAGCTGGAAGGACAGCACTACATTTCCCATTTGGAAAATGCAGCATTCTGGACTTCTTATCGAGTTCAACAATTTTAGGGTTGCAATTTAAGTTTTCCCCAAGCTTTCCCCCACCCCCACATACCAGGCCTCTTCATTACATGGGCTGCTACGACACACAACCCATTGTCAGTGACTAATTGTCCCCATTAGCACCATCTCCCAGGTTTGTCTTTATCCATTCCTTTGTCTGTCCAACGGTTTTTCTCTCTCTTGCGGCTCTATCTCCACCTATCCTTTAATCCTCCTGCCTCCCACCTCCATAATACTGCATAATAACTATGCTCACCGCCCTGTGGCTGACCATTCCAATTTCACCTTCCACTCCATCAAGGTCATGCAGGTACTGGGCCGCCTCCACCGCAAACCATTACCACCCGATGCCTGGAGGAGGAACGCCTCATATTCCATCTTGGGACCCTGCAACCACACAATATAAATGTGGATTTCAACAGCTTCCTAATTTCCCCTCCCTCCACATTATCCAAGTCCCATACTTCCAACTCGGCGTGGGTCTCCTGACCTGTCCGTCACTACCCCCAGACGCATCACCTTCTCCCTCACCTTCATCCACCTATCGCTTTTTCAACTAACTTCACACAACCCAACCTCCCTCCCCTTTATCTCAGCCCACAACCCTATTTTCTGATCAAGGGGCTCGAAACATCAATTCTCCTACTCCTCGGATGCTTCCTCACCTGCTGCGCTTTCCCAGCAACACACTCTCGACTCTGATTCTCAGCACCTGCAGTCCTCACTTCCTCCTTTCTGAAGAATGGTTCCTGGATCTAAAACTTTAAGTCTGATTTCTCTCCACAGATGCTGCCAGGATTGCACGAAGATTAGGTAAATGATGAACAGGATGAATAGAGTAGATAGGGAGAACCTCTTCCCACCCGTAAAAGGTGCGGTAAGAGATCATAGATGGGGATAGGTAATGGAAGAAAGAAACATTTTCACTGAGCGAGTAGTACGAAATGAACATCGTGGGAGTATGATGGAGACAGGGTTCAACAGGCATGCAAGAGAACATTGGATCACTATTTGGCTAGAAATAGTGAGCAAAGTTATGGGGGAAAGGCAGGAGAGTGGCACTAGGGAATGATGCTTGTCTGAAGGGCCAATGCAGGCAAAATGGCATCCTGTCACACCATAACAATTCTTGATTCGTTGACTGAGAGATGGAGAAGGGTGACCAATTTGCCTTTGGTGACCAATTTGTCGAGTGGAAAGGAATTAGCCAGATGGAGTGGGTGTGGCTTTGATTAAGTTGACCAAAACAGAGGGCAGTACCACTGTGAGTGCTGAGGCAGGTCACAAACTATGGGGGTATGTGAATTGGGAGGCCGGTGCTGGACAGTAAAATGTTTAGGGCTAAAACAATATGGCCAGTTGAGCTATGAAGGGGTTTGCCTGGCTGTTGATTGTTTCAGATGGATTGCAACGTATTTTCACTGCGGATGCGTATTTATGACCTTGGGAAATCTGTTCTGACGATCTTTTGGACTGGCTGAGAGAGTCAACTCCATTTGAAAGCAGCACCAGTAATGAGGTGGGGGATTTGGATCTGAACACAAGAGATTCTGACCTACTCTTGCTGATGGCTTCCTCCGTGGGTACGGTCAATCTGGGCAGGAATGGAGCTGTGTCACAGGAAACCATGCCACCTCTTCATTCAAACTGTCCCTGCTGTTCTTGCACCCACCTCAGAGAAACACAAATCAACTCTCTGCCATATCAAACTGCATCTTTGCTTTGTGTTTAAAGAAAGGGTTTTGATGTTTGCTCTTTAATCATGAGTATAATCTTAACAAACTGCCCCTCCCAAATAACATCCCCACCTGACCTTTAAACCTCTGACACACGTTAAACACAAGCCTTTACACACACTGCGCCTGGAAGGTGGAATTGAACCACTCTGTCGCTAAACAGCTACAGGTTTGAAACCTGCACCCTAGACCACTAGGAATCATCCAGGCATCATACCTGCATGAAGAGTCTTATATAAAACAGAGGAAATTGCAATACTTTACACTCAGCATTAGTAGTCAGTCTCATCCAACCAGTCCTCAATATTCCATGCAGGTTCATCTAACACATCGCCAATATTTTCCATTGATTTTAAAACTGCTTTTAAATAAAATTGTGATTATTTTCACAATTTTATGGATAGATAATGCAAATGAGGTTCATCATTAGACAGCATTTCCGCGACCTCCAAGGGATGCCACCACCAGACCCATATTCCAATCCCCTCCCTTGTTAAACATCCACAAGGACCATTCCCTCCAGGACACCCTGGTGCACTCCTCCTTCACTCCCAACACACTCACCCCATCAACAGCCCCACGGAACATTCCCCTGCAATCACAGAAGATGCTACATCTGTCCGTTTACTTCCTTCTCCTTCACCATCTAAGGTTCCAAATACACCTTCCAGGTGAAGCAGCACTTTACCTGCACATCACACAATCTCATCTACTGCTTTCTCTGCTCACGATGTGGTCTCCTGTACATTCCGGAAAGGAAAAACAGACTCGGTGACCATTTTGTCGAACACCTACGACCTGTCCGCCAAGAGGACCCTGAGCTTCCAGTTGTCTGTCACTACAACACACCACCCTCGTCCCTGGCCAACATCTCTGTCTCAGTCTCGCTGCAGTGCTCCAGCAAAGCTCAGCACAAGCTGGAAGAACAACACCTCATTCTCCATTTGGGATCGCTGCAGCATTCAGTGCTTCTTATTGAGTTCAACAATGATAGGGCTTGAGTGCCTTTCCCCAAACCCCCACACCCCCCCATAGTTTGTGACCTGTCTCAGCACTCACAGCGGTGCTATCCTCTGTTTTGGTCAACTTAATCGAAGCCACACCCACTCCATCTGGCTTATTCCTGTCCACTCAAGGTCACCAAAGGCAAATTGGTCACCCTTCTCCATTTCTCAGTCAACGATTCAAGAATTGTTATGGAGTGACAGGAGGCCATCTTGCCTGCATTGGCCCTTCAGACAAGCATTATTCCCTAGTGCCGCTGTCTTACCTTTCCCCCCATAACCTTGCTCACTATTTCTATCCAAATAATAATCCAATGTTCTCTTGCACGCCTGTTGTACCCTGTCTCCATCACACTCCCACGATGTTTATTTTGTACAATAACTACTCACTCAGTGAAAATTCTCTTCCATTACAATCCCCATCTATAATCTCTCACCGCACCTTTTATGAGTGGGAAGAGTTTCTCCCTATCTACTCTCTTCGTCCTGCTCATCGTTTATCTAATTCCCGCGCAATCCTGGCAGCATCTGTGGAGAGAAATCAGACTTAAAGTTTTAGGGTCAGTGACCTTTCTTCAGAAAGGAGGAAGTGAGGACTGCAGATGCTGAGGATCAGAGCCAAGAGTGTGTTGCTGGGAAAGCACAGCAGGTCAGGCAGCGTCCGAGGAGTAGGAGAATCGATGTTTTAAGCATAAGCCCTTCATCAGGAATGACGGTCGTGGGCTGCGATATGGGGGAGGGAGGTTGGGCTGTGTGAAAGTAGTTGAAAAAGCGATAGGTGGATGATGGTGAGGGAAAAGGTGATGCGTCTTGGGGGAGTGACGGACAGGTCAGGAGACCCATGCCGAGTTGGAGGCTTGGGACTTGGATAATGTAGAAGGCAGGGAAATTAGGAAGCTGTTGAAATCCACATTTACCCGTGAGGTTGCAGGGTCCCAAGGTGGAATATGAGGCGTTCCTCCTCCAGGCATCGGGTGGTAATGGTTTGCGGTGGAGGAGGCTCAGTACCTGCATGACCTTGATGGAGTGGAAGATGAAATTGGAATTGGCAGGAGGATTAAAGGATAGGTGGAGATAAAGCCCCAAGAGAGAGAAAAACCGTTGGACAGACAAACGAGTGGAAAATGATCAGCCTGGGAGAAGATACTAATGGGGACAATTAGTCGTAGACAATAGTTTGTGTGTGAGCAGCCCATGTAATGAAGAGGCCTGGTGTGTGTGGGTGGGGGAAAGTTGGGGAAATGGGTTCCAACCCTAAAATTGTTGAACTCGATAAGAAGTCCAGAATGCTACATTTTCCAAATGGGAGATGTAGTGCTGTCCTTCCAGCTTGCTCTGAGCTTCACTGGAGCACTGCAGTGAGCCTGAGACAGAGATGTTGGTCAGAGTAGATAGTCCGTGTCTTCCATTCAATTCTCAATATTGCATTCAGCTTTATGTTCCATATTACCAATATTTTCCACTGATGTTCAAAACTGCTTTTAAATAAAACTGTGAGGTGTTGTCGTGACAGACAACTGGAAACTCAGGGTCTTCTTTGCGGACAGGTTGCAGGTGTTCGACAAAATGGTCACCAAGTCTGTTTTTCCTTTCCGGAATATACGGGAGACCACATTGTAAGCAAAGAAAGCAGTAGACGAGATTGTGTGATGTGCAAGTAAAGTGCTGCTTCACCTGGAAGGTGTATTTGGAACCTTAGATGGTGAAGGAGGGAGGAAATAAACGGACAGATGTAGCACCTTCTGTGATTGCAGGGGAATGTTCTGAAGAAAGGTCACTGGACCTAAAGTTTTAACACTGATTTCTCTTCACAGATGCTGTCTGGATTGGGCGAGGAATTGGCAAAGTAGAAATTGAGGATTGAAGATGCTGGAGATCAGAGTCGAGAGTGTGTTGCCGGATAAGCACAGCAGGTTAAATAGCATCCAAGGAGCAGGTGAGTTGCAGGAAACCCTGCCACCTCTTAGTTCAAACTGCTCCTCCTGTTCCCCACCCCACCTCAGGGAAAATGAACCCAATTCTCTGCCATACCAACTGCATCTTTGTTTTGTGTATAAAGAAGTGGTTTTGATGTTTGCTCTTAAATTACATGAGTATAATCTTAGCAAAATGCCCCTCTGACTAATGACACTCCTGAGCCAACCTTTAAGCATCAAACACAAGTTAAACACAAGCCCCTACTCACACTGCATCTGGAAGACGGAATTGAGCCACTCTGTCATGAGACCGCTACAGGATCGAAGTCAGCATTCTAGACCACTAGGAATCACCCAAGCATTAATCATGGGTGGAAACAGTCTGATATAAAACAGAGGAAGGTCCAATAGTTTATATTCAGGGTGAGTAGATAGTCAGTGTCTTCCATTCAATTCTCAATATTGCATTCAGGTTTATGTTCTGTATTACCAATATTTTCCACTGATGTTCAAAATTGCTTTTAAATAAAACTGTGATTATCTTTACCATTTTATAGATTAATAATGCAAATGACAATCATTAGACAACATTTCTGTGATCTCTAGAGGGATGCCAGCACCAGACCCTTATTCCCATCCCCTCCCTTGTCAGCCGTCCACAAGGACTGTTCTCTCCGGGACACACTGATGCACTCCTCCTTCACTCCTAACACACCCACCCCATCCACAGCCCCACAGAACATTCTCCTGCAACCACAGAAGATGCTACATCTGTCCATTTGCTTCCTCCCTCCTCACCATCTAAGGTCCCAAGTACACCTTCCAGGTGAAGCAGTGCTTTATTTGCACATCACACAATCTCGTCTCCTGCTTTCTCTGCTCACGATGTGGTCTCTGGTATATTTGGGAAACAAAGCACAGACTGGGTGACTGTTTCGTCGAGCACCTACATCCTTAAAAAAATCCCTGAGCTTCCAGTCGCCTGCCACTACAACACCCCACCCTGGTCCCTGGCCATCATCTCTGTCTCAAGCTCACTGCAGTGCTCCAGTGAAGCTCAGAGCAAGCTGGAAGGACAGCACCACATTTCCCATTTGGAAAATGCAGCATTCTGGTCTTCTTTTCGAGTTCAACAATTTTAGGGTTGGAACCCATTTCCCCAAGCTTTCCCTCACCCCCACACACACCAGGCCTCTTCATTACATGGGCTGCTACCATACACAACCCATTTTCAGTGACTAATTGTCCCCATTAGCACCTTCTCCCAGGCTGATCTTTATCCACTCCTTTGTCTGTCCAACGTATTTTCTCTCTCTTGGGGATCTATCTCCACCTAGCCTTTAATCATCCTCCTCCCATCTCCATAATACTGCATAAAAACTATGCTCACCGCCCTGTGATTGAACATTCCAATTTCACCTTCCACTCCATCAAAGTCATGCAGGTACTGGGCCTCCTCCACCGCAAATCATTACAACCTGATGCCTAGAGGAGGAATGCCTCATATTCCATCCTGGGACCCTGCAACCACACAATATAAATGTGGATTTCAATAGCTTCCTAGTTTTCCCTCCCTCCACATTATCCAAGTCCCAAACCTCCAACTCGGTATGGGTCTCCTGACCTCTCTGTCACCCATCACTTCCCCCAGACGCATCACCTTCTCCCTCACCTTCATCCACTTATCGCTTTTAGAACTACCTTCACACAACCCAACCTCCCTCCCCTATATCGCAGCCCACGACCGTCAGTCCTGATGAAGGGCTTATGCTTGGAACAACGATTCTCCTGCTCCTCGGATGCTGCCTGACCTGCTGTGCTTTCCCAGCAACACACTCTCAGCTCTGATCCTCAGCATCTGCAGTCCTCACTTCCTCCTTTCTGAAGAAAGGTTCCTGGACCTAAAACTTTAAGTCTGATTTCTCTCCACTGATGCTTCCAGGATTGCAGGGGATTAGGTAAACGATGAGCAGGACCAAGAGAGTAGATAGGGAGAAACGCTTCCCACTGGTAAAAGGTGCGGTGAGAGATCATAGATGGGGATAGGTAATGGAAGAGAAAAGCATTTTCACTGAGTGAGTAGTTATTGTACAAAATGAACATCATGGGAGTGTGATGGAGACAGGGTACAACAGGTGTGCAAGAGAATATTGGATTATTATTTGTATAGAAATAGTGAGCAAGGTTATAGGGGGAAAGGCAGGAGAGTGGCACTAGGGAATGATGCTTGTCTGAACGGCAGGCAAGATGGCATCCTGTCACACCATAACAATTCTTGATTCGTTGACTGAGAGATGGAGATAGGTGACCAATTTGCCTTTGGTGACCTTGAGTGGAAAGGAATAAGCCAGATGGAGTGGGTGTGGCTTCGGTTAAGTTGACCAAAACAGAGGATAGCACCGCTGTGAGTGCTGAGACAGGTCACAAACTATGGGGATTGGGAGGCCGGTGCTGGAAAGTAAAATGTTTAGGGTAAAACAAAATGGCCAGTTGAGGTATGAAGGGATTTGCCTGGCTGTTGATCGTTTCAGATGGATTGCAACATATTTTCACTGCGGATGCGTATTTATGACCATGGGAAATATGGTCTGACGATTTTCTGGACTGGCTGAGAGAAGTCAACTCCACCTCAGAGAAACAGAAATCAACTCTCTCCCATATCAAATTGCACCTTTGCTTTGTGTTTAAAGAAATTGTTTTGATGTTTGCTCTTTAATCATGAGTATAATCTTAACAAAATGCCCCTCTCAAATAACATTCTTGAGCCAACCTTTAAACGTCTGACTCAAGTTAAACACAAGCCTCTACACACATACTGCGCCTGGAAGGTGGAATTGAACCACTCTGTCTTTAAACAGCTACAGGTTTGAAGCCTGCACCCTAGACCACTAGGAATCATCCAGGCATCAAGCTAATGTGGAGAGAGTCTTATATAAAACAGAGGAAATTGCAATACTTTATACTCAGGGTTAGTAGTTAGTCAGTCTCATCCAACCAGTTCTCACATTCCATGCAGGTTCATCTCACACAATACCAATATTTTCCATTGATTTTAAAAATGCTTTTAAATAAAATTGTGATTATCTTCACAATTTTATGGATTAATAATGCAAATGAGGATCGTTAGACAACATTTATGCAACCTCCAAATGGATGCCACCACCAGACCCATATTCCAAACCCCTCCCTTGTCAGCCGTCCACAAGGACCATTCCCTCCAGGACACCCTGGTGTACTCGTCCTTCACTCCCAACACACCCACCCCATCCACAGCCCCACAGAACATTCTCCTGCAACCACAGAAGATGCTACATCTGACCATTTACTTCCTCCCTCCTCACCATCTAAGGTCCCAAATACACCTTCCAGATGAAGCAGTGCTTTACTTGCACATCCCACAACCTTGTCTACTGCTTTCTCTGCTCACAATGTGGTCTCTAGCACATAAGGGAAACAAAGCACAGACTGGGTGACCGTTTTGTAAAACACCTACAACCTGTCCGCAAAGAAGACCCTGAGCTTCCAGTTGCCTGCCACTACAACACCCCACCCTGGTCCCTGGCCAACACCTCTGTCTCAGACTTGCTGCAGTGCTCCAGTGAAGCTCAGAGCAAGCTGGAAGGACAGCACTACATTTCCCATTTGGAAAATGCAGCATTCTGGACTTCTTATTGAGTTCAACAATTTTAGGGTTGCAATTTAAGTTTTCCCCAAGCTTTCCCCCACCCCCACATACCAGGCCTCTTCATTACATGGGCTGCTACCACACACAACCCATTGTCAGCGACTAATTGTCCCCATTAGCACCATCTCCCAGGTTTGTCTTTATCCACTCCTTTGTCTGTCCAACTATTTTTCTCTCTCTTGGGGCTCTATCTCCACCTATCCTTTAATCCTCCTGCCTCCCATCTCCATAATACTGCATAAAAACTATGCTCACCGCCCTGTGGCTGACCATTCCAATTTCACCTTCCACTCCATCAAGGTCATGCAGGTACTGGGCCGCCTCCACCGCAAACCATTACCACCCGATGCCTGGAGGAGGAAAGCCTCATATTCCATCTTGGGACCCTGCAACCACACAATATAAATGTGGATTTCAACAGCTTCCTAATTTCCCCTCCCTCCACATTATCCAAGTCCCATACTTCCAGCTCGGTGTGGGTCTCCTGACCTGTCCGTCACTCCCCCCAGACGCATCACCTTCTCCCTCACCTTCATCCACCTATCGCTTTTTCAACTAACTTCACACAACCCAACCTCCCACCCCTTTATCTCAGCCCACAACCCTATTTTCTGATCAAGGGGCTCGAAACATCAATTCTCCTACTCCTCGGATGCTGCCTGACCTGCTGCGCTTTCCCAGCAACACACTCTCGACTCTGATCCTCAGCATCTGCAGTCCTCACTTCCTCCTTTCTGAAGAATGGTCACTGGACCTAAAACTTTAAGTCTGATTTCTCTCCACACATGCTGCCAGGATTGCACGAGGATTAGGTAGACGATGAGCAGGATGAATAGCGTAGAAAGGGAGAACCTCTTCCCACCCTTAAAAGGTGCGGTAAGAGATCATAGATGGGGATAGGTAATGGAAGAAAGAAACATTTTCACTGAGCGAGTAGTACGAAATGAACATCGTGGGAGTATGATGGAGACAGGGTTCAACAGGCATGCAAGAGAACATTGGATCACTATTTGGCTAGAAATAGTGAGCAAAGTTATGGGGGAAAGGCAGGAGAGTGGCACTAGGGAATGATGCTTGTCTGAAGGGCCAATGCAGGCAAAATGGCATCCTGTCACACCATAACAATTCTTGATTCGTTGACTGAGAGATGGAGAAGGGTGACCAATTTGCCTTTGGTGACCAATTTGTCGAGTGGAAAGGAATTAGCCAGATGGAGTGGGTGTGGCTTTGATTAAGTTGACCAAAACAGAGGGCAGTACCACTGTGAGTGCTGAGGCAGGTCACAAACTATGGGGGTATGTGAATTGGGAGGCCGGTGCTGGACAGTAAAATGTTTAGGGCTAAAACAATATGGCCAGTTGAGATATGAAGGGGTTTGCCTGGCTGTTGATTGTTTCAGATGGATTGCAACGTATTTTCACTGCGGATGCGTATTTATGACCTTGGGAAATCTGTTCTGACGATCTTTTGGACTGGCTGAGAGAGTCAACTCCATTTGAAAGCAGCACCAGAAATGAGGTGGGGGATTTGGATCTGAACACAAGAGATTCTGACCTACTCTTGCTGATGGCTTCCTCCGTGGGTACGGTCAATCTGGGCAGGAATGGAGCTGTGTCACAGGAAACCATGCCACCTCTTCATTCAAACTGTCCCTGCTGTTCTTGCACCCACCTCAGAGAAACACAAATCAACTCTCTGCCATATCAAACTGCATCTTTGCTTTGTGTTTAAAGAAAGGGTTTTGATGTTTGCTCTTTAATCATGAGTATAATCTTAACAAACTGCCCCTCCCAAATAACATCCCCCACCTGACCTTTAAACCTCTGACACACGTTAAACACAAGCCTTTACACACACTGCGCCTGGAAGGTGGAATTGAACCACTCTGTCGCTAAACAGCTACAGGTTTGAAATCTGCACCCTAGACCACTAGGAATCATCCAGGCATCATACCTGCATGAAGAGTCTTATATAAAACAGAGGAAATTGCAATACTTTACACTCAGCATTAGTAGTTAGTCAGTCTCATCCAACCAGTCCTCAATATCCCATGCAGGTTCATCTAACACATTGCCAATATTTTCCACTGATTTTAAAACTGCTTTTAAATAAAATTGTGATTATTTTCACAATTTTATGGATAGATAATGCAAATGAGGTTCATCATTAGACAACATTTCCGCGACCTCCAAGGGATGCCACCACCAGACCCATATTCCAATCCCCTCCCTTGTTAAACGTCCACAAGGACCATTCCCTCCAGGACACCCTGGTGCACTCCTCCTTCACTCCCAACACACTCACCCCATCAACAGCCCCACGGAACATTCCCCTGCAATCACAGAAGATGCTACATCTGTCCGTTTACTTCCTTCTCCTTCACCATCTAAGGTTCCAAATACACCTTCCAGGTGAAGCAGCACTTTACCTGCACATCACACAATCTCATCTACTGCTTTCTCTGCTCACGATGTGGTCTCCTGTACATTCCGGAAAGGAAAAACAGACTCGGTGACCATTTTGTCGAACACCTACAACCTGTCCGCCAAGAGGACCCTGAGCTTCCAGTTGTCTGTCACTACAACACACCACCCTCGTCCCTGGCCAACATCTCTGTCTCAGTCTCGCTGCAGTGCTCCAGCAAAGCTCAGCACAAGCTGGAAGAACAACACCTCATTTTCCATTTGGGATCGCTGCAGCATTCAGTGCTTCTTATTGAGTTCAACAATGATAGGGCTTGAGTGCCTTTCCCCAACCCCCCACACCCCCCCATAGTGTGTGACCTGTCTCAGCACTCACAGCGGTGCTATCCTCTGTTTTGGTCAACTTAATCGAAGCCACACCCACTCCATCTGGCTTATTCCTTTCCACTCAAGGTCACCAAAGGCAAATTGGTCACCCTTCTCCATTTCTCAGTCAACGATTCAAGAATTGTTATGGAGTGACAGGAGGCCATCTTGCCTGCATTGGCCCTTCAGACAAGCATTATTCCCTAGTGCCGCTGTCTTACCTTTCCCCCCATAACCTTGCTCACTATTTCTATCCAAATAATAATCCAATGTTCTCTTGCACGCCTGTTGTACCCTGTCTCCATCACACTCCCACGATGTTTATTTTGTACAATAACTACTCACTCAGTGAAAATCCTCTTCCATTACAATCCCCATCTATAATCTCTCACCGCACCTTTTATGAGTGGGAAGAGTTTCTCCCTATCTACTCTCTTCATCCTGCTCATCGTTTATCTAATTCCCGCGCAATCCTGGCAGCATCTGTGGAGAGAAATCAGACTTAAAGTTTTAGGGTCAGTGACCTTTCTTCAGAAAGGAGGAAGTGAGGACTGCAGATGCTGAGGATCAGAGCCGAGAGTGTGTTGCTGGGAAAGCACAGCAGGTCAGGCAGCATCGAGGAGTAGGAGAATCGATGTTTTAACCATAAGCCCTTCATCAGGAATGACGGTCGTGGGCTGCGATATAGGGGAGGGAGGTTGGGTTGTGTGAAGGTAGATGAAAAAGCGATAGGTGGATGAAGGTGAGGGAGAAGGTGATGCGTCTTGGGGGAGTGACGGACAGGTCAGGAGACCCATGCCGAGTTGGAGGCTTGGGACTTGGATAATGTAGAAGGCAGGGAAATTAGGAAGCTGTTGAAATCCACATTTACCGTGAGGTTGCAGGGTCTCAAGGTGGAATATGAGGCGTTCCTCCTCCAGGCATCGGGTGGTAATGGTTTGCGGTGGAGGAGGCTCAGTACCTGCATGACCTTGATGGAGTGGAAGATGAAATTGGAATTGGCAGGAGGATTAAAGGATAGGTGGAGATAAAGCCCCAAGAGAGAGAAAAACCGTTGGACAGACAAACGAGTGGAAAATGATCAGCCTGGGAGAAGATACTAATGGGGACAATTAGTCGTTGACAATAGTTTGTGTGTGAGCAGCCCATGTAATGAAGAAGCCTGGTGTGTGTGTGGGTGGGGGAAAGTTGGGGAAATGGGTTCCAACCCTAAAATTGTTGAACTCGATAAGAAGTCCAGAATGCTGCATTTTCCAAATGGGAGATGTAGTGCTGTCCTTCCAGCTTGCTCTGAGCTTCACTGGAGCACTGCAGTGAGCCTGAGACAGAGATGTTGGCCAGGGACCAGGATGGGTGTTGTAATGGCGGGCAACTGGAAGCTCAGGGTTTTTTCAGGGACAGGATGTAGGTGTCCGACAAAAGAGTCACCCAGTCTGTGCTTTGTTTCCCAAATATACCAGAGACCACATCGTGAGCAGAGAAAGCAGGAGACGAGATTGTGTGATGTGCAAATAAAGCACTGCTTCACCTGGAAGGTGTATTTGGGACCTTAGATGGTGAGGAGGGAGAAAGCAAATGGACAGATGTAGCATCTTCAGTGGTTGCTGGAGAATGTTCTGTGGGGCTGTGGATGGGGTGGGTGTGTTGGGAGTGAAGGAGGAGTGCACCAGGGTGTCCCGGAGAGAACAGTCCTTGTGGACGGCTGACAAGGGAGGAGAGGGGAATATGGGTCTGGTGGTACCATCCCTCTGGAGGTAGCAGAAATGTTGTCAAATGATTTTCAGTTGCATTTTTAATCCATAAAATGGTGAAGATATTCATAGTTTTATTTAAAGGCAGTTTTGAATATAAGTGAAAAATATTGGTAATACGGAACTTGAACCTGAATATAATGTTGAGAGCTGGTTGGATGACACTGGCTATCCACTAACCTCGAATTCAAAGTGTTGCACTTTCCTCTGTTTTATATGTGACTTCCTCCACACATGCATAATGCCTGAATGATTCCTAGTGATCGAGGGTGCAAGCTTCAAAACTGTAGCTGTCTAGTGACAGAATGGTTCATTTCTTCCTTCCAGGCACAGTATGAGTACAGTGTTGTGTCAGGTATTTAAAGGTTGAC
Organism: Hemiscyllium ocellatum; assembly: GCF_020745735.1. Lineage (NCBI taxonomy): Eukaryota > Metazoa > Chordata > Chondrichthyes > Orectolobiformes > Hemiscylliidae > Hemiscyllium > Hemiscyllium ocellatum. Next base: position 18,287,181 of record NC_083433.1, read on the forward strand.
TCAGTAGTGTAATTTGGAGAAAGTGAGGACTGCAGATGCTGGAGACCAGAATTTAAAAATGTGGTGCTGGAAAAACACAGCAGGCCAGGCAGCATCTGAGGACCAGGAGAATCGGTGTTTCGGGCATAAGCCCTTCTTCAGATTTCCAGTAGTGTTATTTTTCAGAGGATTTAGAGGGGTATTTTGTTAAGATTTTATTCATGTGATTGAAGAGCAAACATCAAAACCACTTCTTTACACACAAAACAAGGATGCAGTTTGGTACGGCAGAGAGTTGGGTTCATTTTCCCTGAGGTGGGGAGTAGAACAGGAGGACCGTTTGAACTAAGAGGTGGCAGGGTTTCCTGTGCTTGTCTCCATTCCTGCCCAGATTGACTGCACCTACCAAAGATGCTGTCACCAAGAGTAGGTCGAGTTCTCCTGTGATCAGTCGCTCCAGCCCCACCTCATCACTGGTGCTACCATGTCAATGGAGTTGACCTGTGTTGGCAGGCCAGGAGATCATCAGGACAGAATTCCCGACGTCAGAAAAAGGGATCCGCAATGAAAAATGTCACATTCCAGCTGGAACGATCAACAGCAAGGTATATCCCATCTTGGTTCAATAGGTCTTATTGTGACAGTCCTCAACATTTTACTTTCCATTTGAAGTTCCTGTTGAAGAGCTTATGCCCGAAACATCGACTCACCTGTTCCTTGGATGCTACCTGACCTGCTGTGCCTATCCGGCACCACACTCCTCACTCTGATCTCCAACATTTTCAATCCTCAATTTCTACTTTGCTCATCCCTCGCCCAATCCAGACAGCATCTGTGAAGAGAAATCAGTGTTAAAACTTTAGCTCCAGTGACTTTTCTTCAGAAGTGATGACACCTTGATTAAGCATAGTTTTTATGCAGTAGATAGGGAGAGGGGAGGCAGGAGGATTAAAGAATAGGTGGAGATAGAGCTCCAAGAGAGAGAGAAACAGTTGGACAGTGAAAGGAGTGGATCAAGACCAGCCTGGGAGAATGATATGCTGCTAATGGGGACAATGAGTCACTGACGATGGGTTGTGTGGTAGCAGCCCCATGTCATGAAGAGGCCTGGTGCGTGGGGGAGGGGGAAAGCTTGGGGAAAGGCACTCAAGCCCTATAATTGTTGAACTCGATACGAGGTCCAGAATGCTGCAGAGTTCCCAAATGGAAAATGAGGTGTTGTTCTTCCAGCTTGTGCTGAGCTTCACTGGAGCACTGCAGCAAGCCTGAGACAAAGATGTTGGCCAGGGACCAGGCAACTGGAAGCTCAGGGTCTTCTTTGCGGACAGGTTGTAGGTGTTCGACAAAATGGTCACCGAGTCTGTCTCTCGTTTCTGGAACGTACAGGAGGCCACATTGTGAGTTGAGAATGTAGGAGGTGCGATTGTGGGATGTGCAGGTAAAGTGCTGCTTCATCTGGAAGGTACATTTGGAACTTTAGATGGTGAGGAGGGAGGAAATAAATGGACAGATGTAGTTCCTTCTGTGATTGCAGGGGAATGTTCTGTTGGCTGTATTTGCGGTGAGTGTGTTGGGAGTGAATGAGGAGTGTACCAGGGTATCCTGGAGGGAATGGTCCTTGTGGACGGTTGACAAGGGAGGGGATTGGAATATGGGTCGGGTCTGGTGGTGGCATCCCTTTAATGTTGCGTAAATGTTGTCTAATGATCCTCATTTGCATTATTAATGCATAAAATTGTGAAGATAATCACAATTTTATTTAAAAGCAGTTTTAAAATCAATGGAAAATATTGGCAATGTGTTAGATGAACCTGCATGGAATATTGAGGACTGGTTGGATGAGACTGACTACCTACTAATCCTGAGTGTAAAGTATTGCAATTTCCTCTGTTTTATATAAGACTCTCTTCACACCACCCCAATGCCTGGATGATTCCTAGTGGTCTAGGGTGCAGGCTTCAAAGCTGTAGCTGTTTAGCGACAGAGTGGCTCGATTCCACCTTCCAGGCGCAGTGTGTGTCGGGGCTTGTGTTTAACTTGTGTCAGATGTTTAAAGGTCAGCTCAGGAATGTTATTTGAGAGGGGCATTTTGTTAAGATTATTGTCATGATTAAAGAGCAAACATCAAAACCCTTTCATTACACACAAAGCAAAGTTGCAGTTTGATATGGGAGAGAGTTGATTTGTGTTTCTCTGAAGTGGGTGCAAGAAGAGCAGAGACAGTTTGAACGAAGAGGTGGCATGGTTTCCTGTGACACAGCTCCATTCCTGCCCAGATTGACCGTACCCATCGAGGAAGCCATCAGCAAGAGTAGGTCAGAATCTCTTGTGTTCAGATCATACCCTCACCTCATTACTGGTGCTGCTTTAAAATGGAGTTGACTTCTCTCAGCCAGTCCAGAAGATCATCAGAACAGATTTCCCAACGTCATAAACACGCATCCGCAGTGAAAATATATTGCAATCCATCTGAAACGATCAACAGCCAGGCAAATCCCTTCATAGCTCAACTGGCCATATTGTTTTAGCCCTAAACATTTCACTGTCCAGCACCGGCCTCCCAATTCACACACCCCCACAGTTTGTGACCTGCCTCAGCACTCACAGCGGTGCTCTCCTCTGTTTTGGTCAACTTAATTGAAGCCACACCCACTCCATCTGGCTTATTCCTTTCCACTCAAGGTCACCAAAGGCAAATTGGTCACCCTTCTCCATCTCTCAGTCAACGAATCAAGAATTGTTTTGGTGTGACAGGATGCCATCTTGCCTATATTGGCCCTTCAGACAAGCATCATTCCCTAGTGCCACTCTCCTGCCTTTCCCCCATAACGTTGCTCACTATTTCTATCCAAATAGTAATCCAATGTTCTCTTGCATGCCTTTTGAACCCTGTCTCCATCACACTCCCACGATGTTCATTTCGTACTACTCACTCATGAAAATGTTCCTTTCTTCCATTACCTATCCCCATCTATGATCTCTCACCGCACCTTTTACGGGTGGGAAGAGGTTCTCCCTATCTACTCTATTCATCCTGCTCATCATTTACCTAATCCTCGTGCAATCCTGGCAGCATCTGTGGAGAGAAATCAGACTTAAAGTTTTAGGTCCAGTGACCATTCTTCAGAAAGGAGGAAGTGAGGATTGCAGGTGCTGAGGATCAGAATCGAGAGTGTGGTGCTGGGAAAGCGCAGCAGGTCAGGCAGCATCCGAGGAGCAGGAGAATCGATGTTTCGAGCATAAGCCCTTCATCAGAAAATAGGGTTGTGGGCTGCGATATAGGGGAGGGAGGTTGGGTTGTGTGGAGGTCGTTGAAAAAGCGACAGGTGGATGAAGGTGAGGGAGAAGGGATGCGTCTGGGGAGAGTGACGGACAGGTCAGGAGACCCATGCCAAGTTGGAGGTTTGGGACTTGGATAATGTGGAGGGAGGGGAAGTTAGGAAGCTGTTGAAATCCACATTTACCCGTGAGGTTGCAGGGTCCCAAGGTGGAATATGAGGCGTTCCTCCTCCAGGCATCGGGTGGTAATGGTTTGCGGTGGAGGAGGCCCAGTACCTGCATGAACTTGATGGAGTGGAAGGTGAAATTGGAATGGTCAGCCACAGGGCGGTGAGCATAGTTTTTATGCAGTATTATAGAGATGGGAGGCAGGAGGATGAAAGGATAGGTGGAGATAGAGCCCCAAGAGAGAGAAAAACAGTTGGACAGACAAAGGAGTGGATAAAGACAAGCCTGGGAGAAGGTGCAAATGGGGTCAATTAGTCATTGACAATAGTTTGTGTGGTAGCAGCCAAGGTAATGAAGAGGCCTGGTGTGTGGAGGTGGGGTAAAGCTTGGGGAAATGGGTTCCAACCCTAAAATTGTTGAACTTGATAAGAAGTCCAGAATGCTGCATTTTCCAAATGGGAAATGTGGTGCTGTCCTTCCAGCTTGCTCTGAGCTTCACTGGAGCACTGCAGTGAGCCTGAGACAGAGATGTTGGCCAGGGACCAGGGTGGGGTGTTGTAGCGGTGGGCAATTGGAAGCTCAGAGTTTTTTTACGGACAGGATTGAAGTGTTTGACAAAACGGTCACCCAGTCTGTGCTTTGTTTTCCAAATATACCAGAGACCGCATCGTGAGCAGAGAAAGCAGGAGACGAGATTGTGTGATGTGCAAATAAAGCGCTGCTTCATCTGGAAAGGGTATTTGGGACCTTAGATGGTGAGGAAGGAGGAAGCAAATGGACAGATGTAGCATCTTCTGTGGTTGCAGGAGAATGTCCTGTGGGGCTGTGGATGGGGTGGGTGTGTTGTGAGTGAAGGAGGAGTGCACCAGGGTGTCCCGGAGGGGACAGTCCTTGTGGACGGCTGACAAGGGAGGGGATGGGAATATGGGTCTGGTGGTGGCATCCCTCTCGAGGTCACAGAAATGTTGTCTAATGATCTTCATTTGCATTTGTAATCCATAAAATGGTGAAGATAATCACAGTTTTCTTTAAAGGCACTTTTGAACATCAGTGGAAAATATTGGTAATGCGGAACTTGAGCCTAAATGTAATATTGAGAGCTGGTTGGATGACACTGGCTATCTACTCACCTCGAATACAAAGTGTTGCACTTTCCTCTGTTTTATATGAGACTCCCTCCACACCTGCATAATGCCTGAATGATTCCTAGTGATTGAGGTTGCCGGCTTCAAACCTGTAGCTGTCTATTGCCAGAATGGTTCATTTCTTCCTTCCAGGCACAGTGTGAGTATCGTGTTGTGTCAGGTATTTAAAGGTTGGCTCAGTAGTGTAATTTGGAGAAAGTGAGGACTGCAGATGCTGGAGATCAGAGTTGAAAAATGTGGTGCTGGAAAAACACAGCAGGCCAGGCAGCATCTGAGGAGCAGGAGAATCGATGTTTTGGGCATAAGCACTTCTACAGGATTTCAGTCGTGTTAATTGTCAGAGGATTTAGAGGGGTATTTTGTTAAGATTTTATTCATGTGATTGAAGAGCAAACATCAAAAGCACTTTTTTACACACAAAACAAGGATGCAGTTTGGTACGGCAGAGAGTTGGGTTCATTTTCCCTGAGGTGGGGAGTGGAACAAGAGGAGCAGTTTGAACTAAGAGGTGGCATGGTTTCCTGTGACATTGCTCCATTCCTGCACAGATTGACTGCACCTACCAAAGCTGCTGTCACCAAGAGTAGGTCGAGTTCTCCTGTGATCAGTCGCTCCACCCCCACCTCATCACTGGTGCTACCATGTCAATGGAGTTGACCTGTGTTTGTCAGGCCAGGAGATCATCAGGACAGAATTCCCCAGATCAGAAAAAGGGATTCGCAATGAAAAATGTCACATTCCAGCTGGAACGATCAATAGCAAGGTATATCCCATCTTGGTTCATTAGGTCTTATTGTGGCAGTCCTCAACATTTTACTTTCCATTTGAAATTCCTGTTGAAGAGCTTATGCCCGAAACATCGACTCTCCTGCTCCTTGGATGCTACATGACCTGCTGTGCTTTTCTGGCACCACACTCCCGACTCTGATCTCCAGCATCTTCAATCCTCACTTATCCTTTGCCTATCCCTCGCACAATCCAGACGGCATCTGTGAAGAGAAATCAGTGTTAAACCTTTAGGTTCAGTGACCTTTCTTCAGAAGTGATGACACCTCGATTAAACACAGTTTTTATGCAGTAGAAAGGGAGTGGAGAGGCAGGAGGATTAAAGGATAGGTGGAGATAGAGCCCAAGAGAGAGAGAAACATTTGGACAGAGAAAGGAGTGGATAAAGACCAGCCTGGGAGAATGATTTGCTGCTAATTGGGACAATTAGTCGCTGACAATGGGTTGTATGGTAGCAGCCCATGTAATGAAGAGGCCTGGTGTGTGGGGGTTGGGGAAAGGCATTCAAGCCCTATAATTGTTGAACTCTATAAGAAGTCGAGGATGCTGCAGAGTTCCCAAATGGAAAATGAGGTGTTGTTCTTCCAGCTTGTGCTGAGCTTCGCTGGAGCTCTGCAGCGAGACTGAGACAGAGATGTTGACCACGAATGAACCATCAGGTTCATTCCTGATGAAGGGCTCTGGCCCGAAACGTCGAATTTCCTGTTCCTTGGATGCTGCCTAAACTGCTGTGCTTTAACCAGCAACACATTTTCAGCTCTGATCTCCAGCATCTGCAGACCTCACTTTTTACACGAGGAATCACCCAAGCATTAATCATGGGTGGAGACAGTCTGATATAAAACAGAGGAAAGTCCAATATTTTATATTCAGGGTGAGTAGATAGTCAGTGTCTTCCATTCAATTCTCAATATTGCATTCAGGTTTATGTTCCATATTACCAATATTTTCCACTGATGTTCAAAACTGCTTTTAAATAAAACTGTGAGGTGTTGTAGTGACAGACAACTGGAAGCTCAGGGTCTTCTTTGCGGACAGGTTGTAGGTGTTCGACAAAATGGTCACCAAGTCTGTTTTTCCTTTCCGGAATATACGGGAGACCACATTGTAAGCAAAGAAAGCAGTAGACGAGATTGTGTGATGTGCAAGTAAAGTGCTGCTTCACCTGGAAGGTGTATTTGGAACCTCAGATGGTGAGGGAGGGAGGAAATAAACAGACAGATGTAGCACCTTCTGTGATTGCAGGGGAATGTTCTGAAGAAAGGTCACTGGACCTAAAGTTTTAACACTGATTTCTCTTCACAGATGCTGTCTGGATTGGGCGAGGAATTGGCAAAGTAGAAATTGAGGATTGAAGATGCTGGACATCAGAGTCAAGAGTGTGTTGCCGGATAAGCACAGCAGGTTAAATAGCATCCAAGGAGCAGGTGAGTTGCAGGAAACCCTGCCACCTCTTAGTTCAAACTGCTCCTCCTGTTCCACTCCCCACCTCAGGGAAAATGAACCCAATTCTCTGCCATACCAACTGCATCTTTGTTTTGTGCGTAAAGAAGTGGTTTTGATGTTTGCTCTTAAATTACATGAGTATATTCTTAGCAAAATGCCCCTCTGACTAATGACACTCCTGAGCCAACCTTTAAGCATCAAACACAAGTTAAACACAAGCCCCTACTCACACTGCGTCTGGAAGACGGAATTGAGCCACTCTGTCGCGAAACCGCTACAGGTTCGAAGTCAGCATCCTAGACCACTAGGAATCACCCAAGCATTAATCATGGGTGGAGACAGTCTGATATAAAACAGAGAAAAGTCCAATATTTTATATTCAGGGTGAGTAGATAGTCCGTGTCTTCCATTCAATTCTCAATATTGCATTCAGCTTTATGTTCTGTATTAGCAATATTTTCCACTGATGTTCAAAATTGCTTTTAAATAAAACTGTGATTATCTTTACCATTTTATGGAATAATAATGCAAATGACAATCATTAGACAACATTTCTGAGATCTCTAGAGGGATGCCAGCACCAGACCCTTATTCCCATCCCCTCCCTTGTCAGCCGTCCACAAGGACTGTTCTCTCCGGGACACCCTGGTGCACTCCTCCTTCACTCACAACACACCCACCCCATCCACAGCCCCACAGAACATTCTCCTGCAACCACAGAAGATGCTACATTTGTCCATTTGCTTCCTCCCTCCTCACCATCTAAGGTCCCAAATACACCTTCCAGGTGAAGCAGCGCTTTATTTGCACATCACACAATCTCGTCTCCTGCTTTCTCTGCTCACGATGTGGTCTCTGGTATATTTGGGAAACAAAGCACAGACTGGGTGACTGTTTCGTCGAGCACCTACATCCTTAAAAAAATCCCTGAGCTTCCAGTCGCCTGCCGCTACAACACCCCACCCTGGTCCCTGGCCAACATCTCTGTCTCAAGCTCACTGCAGTGCTCCAGTGAAGCTCAGAGCAAGCTGGAAGGACAGCAGCACATTTCCCATTTGGAAAATGCAGCATTCTGGTCTTCTTTTCGAATTCAACAATTTTAGGGTTGGAACCCATTTCCCCAAGCTTTCCCTCACCCCCACACACACCAGGCTGCTACCATACACAACCCATTTTCAGTGACTAATTGTCCCCATTAGCACCTTCTCCCAGGCTGATCTTTATCCACTCCTTTGTCTGTCCAACGTATTTTCTCTCTCTTAGGGCTTTATCTCCACCTAGCCTTTAATCATCCTCCTCCCATCTCCATAATACTGCATAAAAACTATGCTCACCGCCCTGTGATTGAACATTCCAATTTCACCTTCCACTCCATCAAAGTCATGCAGGTACTGGGCCTCCTCCACCGCAAATCATTACCACCTGATGCCTGGAGGAGGAATGCCTCATATTCCATCCTGGGACCCTGCAACCACACAATATAAATGTGGATTTCAATAGCTTCCTAGTTTTCCCTCCCTCCACATTATCCAAGTCCCAAACCTCCAACTCGGCATGGGTCTCCTGACCTGTCTGTCACCCATCACTTCCCCCAGACGCATCACCTTCTCCCTCACCTTCATCCACTTATCACTTTTACAACTACCTTCACACAACCCAACCTCCCTCCCCTATATCGCAGCCCACGACCGTCAGTCCTGATGAAGGGCTTATGCTTGGAACAACGATTCTCCTGCTCCTCGGATGCTGCCTGACCTGCTGTGCTTTCCCAGCAACACACTCTCAGCTCTGATCCTCAGCATCTGCAGTCCTCACTTCCTCCTTTCTGAAGAAAGTTCCCTGGACCTAAAACTTTAAGTCTGATTTCTCTCCACTGATGCTTCCAGGATTGCAGGGGATTAGGTAAACGATGAGCAGGACGAAGAGAGTAGATAGGGAGAAACTCTTCCCACTGGTAAAAGGTGCGGTGAGAGATCATAGATGGGGATAGGTAATGGAAGAGAAAAGCATCTTCACTGAGTGAGTAGTTATTGTACAAAATGAACATCGTGGGAGTGTGATGGAGACAGGGTACAACAGGCGTGCAAGAGAACATTGGATTATTATTTGTATAGAAATAGTGAGCAAGGTTATGGGGGAAAGGCAGGAGAGTGGCACTAGGGAATGATGCTTGTCTGAACGGCAGGCAAGATGGCATCCTGTCACACCATAACAATTCTTGATTCGTTGACTGAGAGATGGAGATAGGTGACCAATTTGCCTTTGTTGACCTTGAGTGGAAAGGAATAAGCCAGATGGAGTGGGTGTGGCGTCGATTAAGTTGACCAAAACAGAGGATAGCACCGCTGTGAGTGCTGAGGCAGGTCACACACTATGGGGATTGGGAGGCCGATGCTGGAAAGTAAAATGTTTAGGGTAAAACAAAATGGCCAGTTGAGCTATGAAGGGATTTGCCTGGCTGTTGATCGTTTCAGATGGATTGCAACATATTTTCACTGCGGATGCGTGCTTATGACCTTGGGAAATATGTTCTGACGATTTTCTGGACTGGCTGAGAGAAGTCCACTCCATTTTAAAGCAGTACCAGTAATGAGGTGGTGGAAATGGATCTGAACACAAGAGATTCTGACCTACGCTTGCTGATGGCTTCCTCGGTGGGGACAGTCAATCTGGGCAGGAATGGAGCTGTGTCACAGGAAACCATGCCACCTCTTCGTTCAAACTGTCCCTGCTGTTCTTCCACCCACCTCAGAGAAACAGAAATCAACTCTCTCCCATATCAAACCTCGTCTTTGCTTTGTGTTTAAAGAAATTGTTTTGATGTTTGCTCTTTAATCATGAGTATAATCTTAACAAAATGCCCCTCTCAAATAACATTCTCGAGCTGACCGTTAAACGTCTGACTCAAGTTAAACACAAGTCTCCACACGCATACTGCACCTGGAAGGTGGAATTGAACCACTCTGTCGCTAAACAGATACAGGCTTGAAGCCTGCACCCTAGACCACTAGGAATCATCCAGGCATCAAGCTAATGTGGAGAGAGTCTTATATAAAACAGAGGAAATTGCAATACTTTATACTCAGGGTTAGTAGTTAGTCAGTCTCATCCAACCAGTTCTCATATTCCATGCAGGTTCATCTCACACAATACCAATATTTTCCATTGATTTTAAAAATGCTTTTAAATAAAATTGTGATTATCTTCACAATTTTATGGATTAATAATGCAAATGAGGATCATTAGACAACATTTATGCAACCTCCAAATGGATGCCACCACCAGACCCATATTCCAATCCCCTCCCTTGTCAGCCGTCCACAAGGACCATTCCCTCCAGGACACCCTGGTGCACTCCTCCTTCACTCCCAACACACCCACCCCATCCACAGCCCCACAGAACATTCTCCTGCAACCACAGAAGATGCTACATCTGACCATTTACTTCCTCCCTCCTCACCATCTAAGTCCCAAATACACCTTCCAGATGAAGCAGTGCTTTACTTGCGCATCCCACAACCTCGTCTACTGCTTTCTCTGCTCACAATGTGGTCTCTAGCACATAAGGGAAACAAAGCACAAACTGGGTGACCGTTTTGTAAAACACCTGCAACCTGTCCGCAAAGAAGACCCTGAGCTTCCAGTTGCCTGCCACTACAACACTCCACTCTGGTCCCTGGCCAACATCTCTGTCTCAGACTTGCTGCAGTGCTCCAGTGAAGCTCAGAGCAAGCTGGAAGGACAGCACTACATTTCCCATTTGGAAAATGCAGCATTCTGGACTTCTTATCGAGTTCAACAATTTTAGGGTTGCAATTTAAGTTTTCCCCAAGCTTTCCCCCACCCCCACATACCAGGCCTCTTCATTACATGGGCTGCTACGACACACAACCCATTGTCAGTGACTAATTGTCCCCATTAGCACCATCTCCCAGGTTTGTCTTTATCCATTCCTTTGTCTGTCCAACGGTTTTTCTCTCTCTTGCGGCTCTATCTCCACCTATCCTTTAATCCTCCTGCCTCCCACCTCCATAATACTGCATAATAACTATGCTCACCGCCCTGTGGCTGACCATTCCAATTTCACCTTCCACTCCATCAAGGTCATGCAGGTACTGGGCCGCCTCCACCGCAAACCATTACCACCCGATGCCTGGAGGAGGAACGCCTCATATTCCATCTTGGGACCCTGCAACCACACAATATAAATGTGGATTTCAACAGCTTCCTAATTTCCCCTCCCTCCACATTATCCAAGTCCCATACTTCCAACTCGGCGTGGGTCTCCTGACCTGTCCGTCACTACCCCCAGACGCATCACCTTCTCCCTCACCTTCATCCACCTATCGCTTTTTCAACTAACTTCACACAACCCAACCTCCCTCCCCTTTATCTCAGCCCACAACCCTATTTTCTGATCAAGGGGCTCGAAACATCAATTCTCCTACTCCTCGGATGCTTCCTCACCTGCTGCGCTTTCCCAGCAACACACTCTCGACTCTGATTCTCAGCACCTGCAGTCCTCACTTCCTCCTTTCTGAAGAATGGTTCCTGGATCTAAAACTTTAAGTCTGATTTCTCTCCACAGATGCTGCCAGGATTGCACGAAGATTAGGTAAATGATGAACAGGATGAATAGAGTAGATAGGGAGAACCTCTTCCCACCCGTAAAAGGTGCGGTAAGAGATCATAGATGGGGATAGGTAATGGAAGAAAGAAACATTTTCACTGAGCGAGTAGTACGAAATGAACATCGTGGGAGTATGATGGAGACAGGGTTCAACAGGCATGCAAGAGAACATTGGATCACTATTTGGCTAGAAATAGTGAGCAAAGTTATGGGGGAAAGGCAGGAGAGTGGCACTAGGGAATGATGCTTGTCTGAAGGGCCAATGCAGGCAAAATGGCATCCTGTCACACCATAACAATTCTTGATTCGTTGACTGAGAGATGGAGAAGGGTGACCAATTTGCCTTTGGTGACCAATTTGTCGAGTGGAAAGGAATTAGCCAGATGGAGTGGGTGTGGCTTTGATTAAGTTGACCAAAACAGAGGGCAGTACCACTGTGAGTGCTGAGGCAGGTCACAAACTATGGGGGTATGTGAATTGGGAGGCCGGTGCTGGACAGTAAAATGTTTAGGGCTAAAACAATATGGCCAGTTGAGCTATGAAGGGGTTTGCCTGGCTGTTGATTGTTTCAGATGGATTGCAACGTATTTTCACTGCGGATGCGTGTTTATGACCTTGGGAAATCTGTTCTGACGATCTTTTGGACTGGCTGAGAGAGTCAACTCCATTTGAAAGCAGCACCAGTAATGAGGTGGGGGATTTGGATCTGAACACAAGAGATTCTGACCTACTCTTGCTGATGGCTTCCTCCGTGGGTACGGTCAATCTGGGCAGGAATGGAGCTGTGTCACAGGAAACCATGCCACCTCTTCATTCAAACTGTCCCTGCTGTTCTTGCACCAACCTCAGAGAAACACAAATCAACTCTCTGCCATATCAAACTGCATCTTTGCTTTGTGTTTAAAGAAAGGGTTTGGATGTTTGCTCTTTAATCATGAGTATAATCTTAACAAACTGCCCCTCCCAAATAACATCCCCCACCTGACCTTTAAACCTCTGACACACGTTAAACACAAGCCCTTACACACACTGTGCCTGGAAGGTGGAATTGAACCACTCTGTCGCTAAACAGTTACAGGTTTGAAGCCTGCACCCTAGACCACTAGGAATCATCCAGGCAGCATACCTGCATGAAGAGTCTTATATAAAACAGAGGAAATTGCAATACTTTACACTCAGCATTAGTAGATAGTCAGTCTCATCCAACCAGTCCTCAATATCCCATGCAGGTTCATCTAACACATCGCCAATATTTTCCATTGATTTTAAAACTGCTTTTAAATAAAATTGTGATTATTTTCACAATTTTATGGATAGATAATGCAAATGAGATTCATCATTAGACAACATTTCCGCGACCTCCAAGGGATGCCACCACCAGACCCATATTCCAATCCCCTCCCTTGTTAACCGTCCACAAGGACCATTCCCTCCAGGGCACCCTGGTGCACTCCTCCTTCACTCCCAACACACTCACCCCATCAACAGTCCCACAGAACATTCCCCTGCAATCACAGAAGATGCTACATCTGTCCGTTTACTTCCTTCTCCTTCACCATCTAAGGTTCCAAATACACCTTCCAGGTGAAGCAGCACTTTACCTGCACATCACACAATCTCATCTACTGCTTTCTCTGCTCACGATGTGGTCTCCTGTACATTCCGGAAAGGAAAAACAGACTCGGTGACCATTTTGTTGAACACCTACGACCTGTCCGCCAAGAGGACCCTGAGCTTCCAGTTGTCTGTCACTACAACACACCACCCTCGTCCCTGGCCAACATCTCTGTCTCAGTCTCGCTGCAGTGCTCCAGCAAAGCTCAGCACAAGCTGGAAGAACAACACCTCATTTTCCATTTGGGATCGCTGCAGCATTCAGTGCTTCTTATTGAGTTCAACAATGATAGGGCTTGAGTGCCTTTCCCCAACCCCCCACACCCCCCCATAGTGTGTGACCTGTCTCAGCACTCACAGCGGTGCTATCCTCTGTTTTGGTCAACTTAATCGAAGCCACACCCACTCCATCTGGCTTATTCCTTTCCACTCAAGGTCACCAAAGGCAAATTGGTCACCCTTCTCCATTTCTCAGTCAACGATTCAAGAATTGTTATGGAGTGACAGGAGGCCATCTTGCCTGCATTGGCCCTTCAGACAAGCATTATTCCCTAGTGCCGCTGTCTTACCTTTCCCCCCATAACCTTGCTCACTATTTCTATCCAAATAATAATCCAATGTTCTCTTGCACGCCTGATGTACCCTGTCTCCATCACACTCCCACGATGTTTATTTTGTACAATAACTACTCACTCAGTGAAAATCCTCTTCCATTACAATCCCCATCTATAATCTCTCACCGCACCTTTTATGAGTGGGAAGAGTTTCTCCCTGTCTACTCTCTTCATCCTGCTCATCGTTTATCTAATTCCCGTGCAATCCTGGCAGCATCTGTGGAGAGAAATCAGACTTAAAGTTTTAGGGTCAGTGACCTTTCTTCAGAAAGGAGGAAGTGAGGACTGCAGATGCTGAGGATCAGAGCCGAGAGTGTGTTGCTGGGAACGCACAGCAGGTCAGGCAGCATCGAGGAGTAGGAGAATCGATGTTTTAAGCATAAGCCCTTCATCAGGAATGACGGTCGTGGGCTGCGATATAGGGGAGGGAGGTTGGGTTGTGTGAAGGTAGATGAAAAAGCGATAGGTGGATGAAGGTGAGGGAGAAGGTGATGCGTCTTGGGGGAGTGACGGACAGGTCAGGAGACCCATGCCGAGTTGGAGGCTTGGGACTTGGATAATGTAGAAGGCAGGGAAATTAGGAAGCTGTTGAAATCCACATTTACCCGTGAGGTTGCAGGGTCTCAAGGTGGAATATGAGGCGTTCCTCCTCCAGGCATCGGGTGGTAATGGTTTGCGGTGGAGGAGGCTCAGTACCTGCATGACCTTGATGGAGTGGAAGATGAAATTGGAATTGGCAGGAGGATTAAAGGATAGGTGGAGATAAAGCCCCAAGAGAGAGAAAAACCGTTGGACAGACAAACGAGTGGAAAATGATCAGCCTGGGAGAAGATACTAATGGGGACAATTAGTCGTTGACAATAGTTTGTGTGTGAGCAGCCCATGTAATGAAGAAGCCTGGTGTGTGTGTGGGTAGGGGAAAGTTGGGGAAATGGGTTCCAACCCTAAAATTGTTGAACTCGATAAGAAGTCCAGAATGCTGCATTTTCCAAATGGGAGATGTAGTGCTGTCCTTCCAGCTTGCTCTGAGCTTCACTGGAGCACTGCAGTGAGCCTGAGACAGAGATGTTGGCCAGGGACCAGGATGGGTGTTGTAATGGCGGGCAACTGGAAGCTCAGGGTTTTTTCAGGGACAGGATGTAGGTGTCCGACAAAAGAGTCACCCAGTCTGTGCTTTGTTTCCCAAATATACCAGAGACCACATCGTGAGCAGAGAAAGCAGGAGACGAGATTGTGTGATGTGCAAGTAAAGCACTGCTTCACCTGGAAGGTGTATTTGGGACCTTAGATGGTGAGGAGGGAGAAAGCAAATGGACAGATGTAGCGTCTTCTGTGGTTGCAGGAGAATGTTCTGTGGGGCTGTGGATGGGATTGGTGTGTTGGGAGTGAAGGAGGAGTGCACCAGGGTGTCCCGGAGAGAACAGTCCTTGTGGACGGCTGACAAGGGAGGGGAGGGGAATATGGGTCTGGTGGTACCATCCCTCTGGAGGTAGCAGAAATGTTGTCAAATGATTTTCAGTTGCATTTTTAATCCATAAAATGGTGAAGATAATCATAGTTTTATTTAAAGGCAGTTTTGAATATAAGTGAAAAATATTGGTAATACGGAACTTGAACCTGAATATAATGTTGAGAGCTGGTTGGATGACACTGGCTATCCACTAACCTCGAATTCAAAGTGTTGCACTTTCCTCTGTTTTATATGTGACTTCCTCCACACATGCATAATGCCTGAATGATTCCTAGTGATCGAGGGTGCAGGCTTCAAACCTGTGGCTGTCTCGTGACAGAATGGTTCAATTCTGCCTTCCAGGCCCAGTGTGAGTACAGTGTTGTGTCAGGTATTTAAAGGTTGACTCAGTAGTGTAATTTGGAGAAAGTGAGGACTGCAGATGCTGGAGACCAGAATTGAAAAATGTGGTGCTGGAAAAACACAGCAGGCCAGGCAGCATCTGAGGACCAGGAGAATCGGTGTTTCGGGCATAAGCCCTTCTTCAGGATTCCAGTAGTGTTATTTTTCAGAGGATTTAGAGGGGTATTTTGTTAAGATTTTATTCATGTGATTGAAGAGCAAACATCAAAACCACTTCTTTACACACAAAACAAGGATGCAGTTTGGTACGGCAGAGAGTTGGGTTCATTTTCCCTGAGGTGTGGAGTGGAACAGGAGGAGCGTTTGAACTAAGAGGTGGCAGGGTTTCCTGTGCTTGTCTCCATTCCTGCCCAGATTGACTGCACCTACCAAAGCTGCTGTCACCAAGAGTAGGTCGAGTTCTCCTGTGATCAGTCGCTCCACCCCCACCTCATCACTGGTGCTACCATGTCAATGGAGTTGACCTGTGTTTGGCAGGCCAGGAGATCATCAGGGCAGAATTCCCGAGGTCAGAAAAAGGGATCCGCAATGAAATATGTCACATTCCACACAGAACGATCCACAGCAAGGTATATCCCATCTTGGTTCAATAGGTCTTATTGTGACAGTCCTCAACATTTTACTTTCCATTTGAAATTCCTGTTGAAGAGCTTATGCCCGAAACATCGACTCACCTGCTCCTTGGATGCTACCTGACCTGCTGTGCTTATCCGGCACCACACTCCCGACTCTGTTCTCCAACATTTTCAATCCTCAATTTCTACTTTGCCCATCCCTCGCCCAATCCAGACAGCATCTGTGAAGAGAAATCAGTGTTAAAACTTTAGGTCCAGTCACTTTTCTTCAGAAGTGATGACACCTTGATTAAGCATAGTTTTTATGCAGTAGATAGGGAGAGGGGAGGCAGGAGGATTAAAGAACAGGTGGAGATAGAGCCCCAAAAGAGAGAGAAACAGTTGGACAGTGAAAGGAGTGGATCAAGACCAGCCTGGGAGAATGATTTGCTGCTAATGGGGACAATGAGTCGCTGACGATGGGTTGTGTGGTAGCAGCCCCATGTAATGGGAGGCCTGGTGCGTGGGGGAGGGGGAAAGCTTGGGGAAAGGCACTCAAGCCCTATAATTGTTGAACTCGATACGAGGTCCAGAATGCTGCAGAGTTCCCAAATGGAAAATGAGGTGTTGTTCTTCCAGCTTGTGCTGAGCTTCACTGGAGCACTGCAGCAAGCCTGAGACAAAGATGTTGGCCAGGGACCAGGCAACTGGAAGCTCAGGGTCTTCTTTGCGGACAGGTTGTAGGTGTTCGACAAAATGGTCAGCGAGTCTGTCTCTCGTTTCTGGAACGTACAGGAGACCACATTGTGAGCTGAGAAAGAAGGAGGTGCGATTGTGGGATGTGCAGGTAAAGTGCTGCTCCACCTGGAAGGTACATTGGAACGTTAGATGGTAAGGAGGGAGGAAATAAATGGACAGATGTAGTTCCTTCTGTGATTGCAGGGGAATGTTCTGTTGGCTGTATATGTGGTGAGTGTGTTGGGAGTGAATGAGGAGTGCACCAGGGTATCCTGGAGGGAATGGTCCTTGTGGACGGTTGACAAGGGAGGGGATTGGAATATGGGTCGGGTCTGGTGGTGGCATCCTTTTAATGTTGCAGAAATGTTGACTAATGATCCTCATTTGCATTATTAATGCATAAAATTGTGAAGATAATCACAATTTTATTTAAAAGCAGTTTTAAAATCAATGGAAAATATTGGCAATGTGTTAGATGAACTGCATGGAATATTGAGGACTGGTTGGATGAGACTGACTACCTACTAATCCTGAGTGTAAAGTATTGCAATTTCCTCTGTTTTATATAAGACTCTCTTCACTCCACCGTGATGTTTGGATGATTCCTAGTGGTCTAGGGTGCAGGCTTTAAACCTGTAGCTGTTTAGAGACAGAGTGGTTCAATTCCACCTTCCAGGCGCAGTGTGTGTGTGTCAGGGCTTGTGTTTAACTTGTGTCAGAGGTTTAAAGGTCAGCTCAGGAATGTTATTTGAGAGGGGCATTTTGTTATGATTATAGTCATGATTAAAGAGCAAACATCAAAACCCTTTCTTTAAACACAAAGCAAAGATGCAGTTTGATATGGGAAAGAGTTGATCTGTGTTTCTCTGAGGTGGGTGCAAGAACAGCAGGGACATTTTGAACGAAGAGGTGGCATGGTTTCCTGTGACACAGCTCCATTCCTGCCCAGATTGACCGTACCCTCGGAGGAAGCCATCAGCAAGAGTAGGTCAGAATCTCTTGTGTTCAGATCATACCCTCACCTCATTACTGGTGCTGCTTTAAAATGGAGTTGACTTCTCTCAGCCAGTCCAGAAGATCATCAGAACAGATTTCCCAACGTCATAAACACGCATCCGCAGTGAAAATATATTGCAATCCATCTGAAACGATCAACAGCCAGGCAAATCCCTTCATAGCTCAACTGGCCATATTGTTTTAGCCCTAAACATTTCACTGTCCAGCACCGGCCTCCCAATTCACACACCCCCACAGTTTGTGACCTGCCTCAGCACTCACAGCGGTGCTCTCCTCTGTTTTGGTCAACTTAATTGAAGCCACACCCACTCCATCTGGCTTATTCCTTTCCACTCAAGGTCAACAAAGGCAAATCGGTCACCCTTCTCCATCTCTCAGTCAACAAATCAAGAATTGTTTTGGTGTGACAGGATGCCATCTTGCCTATATTGGCCCTTCAGACAAGCATCATTCCCTAGTGCCACTCTCCTGCCTTTCCCCCATAACGTTGCTCACTATTTCTATCCAAATAGTAATCCAATGTTCTCTTGCATGCCTTTTGAACCCTGTCTCCATCACACTCCCACGATGTTCATTTCGTACTACTCACTCATGAAAATGTTCCTTTCTTCCATTACCTATCCCCATCTATGATCAATCACCGCACCTTTTACAGGTGGGAAGAGGTTCTCCCTTTCTACTCTATTCATCCTGCTCATCATTTACCTAATCCTCGTGCAATCCTGGCAGCATCTGTGGAGAGAAATCAGACTTAAAGTTTTAGGTCCAGTGACCATTCTTCAGAAAGGAGGAAGTGAGGATTGCAGGTGCTGAGGATCAGAATCGAGACTGTGTTGCTGGGAAAGCGCAGCAGGTCAGGCAGCATCCGAGGAGCAGGAGAATCGATGTTTCGAGCATAAGCCCTTCATCAGAAAATAGGGTTGTGGGCTGCGATATAGGGGAGGGAGGTTGGGTTGTGTGGAGGTCGTTGAAAAAGCGACAGGTGGATGAAGGTGAGGGAGAAGGGATGCGTCTGGGGAGAGTGACGGACAGGTCAGGAGACCCATGCCAAGTTGGAGGTTTGGGACTTGGATAATGTGGAGGGAGGGGAAGTTAGGAAGCTGTTGAAATCCACATTTACCCGTGAGGTTGCAGGGTCCCAAGGTGGAATATGAGGCGTTCCTCCTCCAGGCATCGGGTGGTAATGGTTTGCGGTGGAGGAGGCCCAGTACCTGCATGAACTTGATGGAGTGGAAGGTGAAATTGGAATGGTCAGCCACAGGGCGGTGAGCATAGTTTTTTGCAGTATTATGGAGATGGGAGGCAGGAGGATTAAAGGATAGGTGGAGATAGAGCCCCAAGAGAGAGAAAAACAGTTGGACAGACAAAGGAGTGGATAAAGACAAGCCTGGGAGAAGGTGCAAATGGGGTCAATTAGTCATTGACAATAGTTTGTGTGGTAGCAGCCGAGGTAATGAAGAGGCCTGGTGTGTGGAGGTGGGGTAAAGCTTGGGGAAATGGGTTCCAACCCTAAAATTGTTGAACTTGATAAGAAGTCCAGAATGCTGCATTTTCCAAATGGGAAATGTGGTGCTGTCCTTCCAGCTTGCTCTGAGCTTCACTGGAGCACTGCAGTGAGCCTGAGACAGAGATGTTGGCCAGGGACCAGGGTGGGGTGTTGTAGCGGTGGGCAACTGGAAGCTCAGAGGTTTTTTACGGACAGGATTGAAGTGTTTGACAAAACGGTCACCCAGTCTGTGCTTTGTTTTCCAAATATACCAGAGACCGCATCGTGAGCAGAGAAAACAGGAGATGAGATTGTGTGATGTGCAAATAAAGCGCTGCTTCACCTGGAAGGGGTATTTGGGACCTTAGATGGTGAGGAGGGAGGAAGCAAATGGACAGATGTAGCATCTTCTGTGGTTGCAGGAGAACGTCCTGTGGGGCTGTGGATGGGGTGGGTGTGTTGTGAGTGAAGGAGGAGTGCACCAGGGTGTCCCGGAGGGGACAGTTCTTGTGGACGGCTGACAAGGGAGTGGATGGGAATACGGGTCTGGTGGTGGCATCCCTCTCGAGGTCACAGAAATGTTGTCTAATGATCTTCATTTGCATTTTTAATCCATAAAATGGTGAAGATAATCACAGTTTTCTTTAAAGGCACTTTTGAACATCAGTGGAAAATATTGGTAATACGGAACTTGAGCCTAAATGTAATATTGAGAGCTGGTTTGATGACACTGGCTATCTACTCACCTCGAATACAAAGTGTTGCACTTTCCTCTGTTTTATATAAGACTCCCTCCACACCTGCATAATGCCTGAATGATTCCTAGTGATTGAGGTTGCCGGCTCCAAACCTGTAGCTGTCTATTGGCAGAATGGTTCATTTCTTCCTTCCAGGCACAGTGTGAGTATCGTGTTGTGTCAGGTATTTAAAGGTTGGCTCAGTAGTGTAATTTGGAGAAAGTGAGGACTACAGATGCTGGAGATCAGAGTTGAAAAATGTGGTGCTGGAAAAACACAGCAGGCCAGGCAGCATCTGAGGAGCAGGAGAATCGATGTTTTGGGCATAAGCACTTCTCCAGGATTTCAGTCGTGTTAATTGTCAGAGGATTTAGAGGGGTATTTTGTTAAGATTTTATTCATGTGATTGAAGAGCAAACATCAAAAGCACTTCTTTACACACAGAACAAGGATGCAGTTTGGTACGGCAGAGAGTTGGGTTCATTTTCCCTGAGGTGGGGAGTGGAACAAGAGGAGCAGTTTGAACTAAGAGGTGGCAGGGTTTCCTGTGACATTGCTCCATTCCTGCCCAGATTGACTGCACCTACCAAAGCTGCTGTCACCAAGAGTAGGTCGAGTTCTCCTGTGATCAGTCGCTCCACCCCCACCTCATCACTGGTGCTACCATGTCAATGGAGTTGACCTGTGTTTGTCAGGCCAGGAGATCATCAGGACAGAATTCCCCAGATCAGAAAAAGGGATTCGCAATGAAAAATGTCACATTCCAGCTGGAACGATCAATAGCAAGGTATATCCCATCTTGGTTCATTAGGTCTTATTGTGGCAGTCCTCAACATTTTACTTTTCATTTGAAATTCCTGTTGAAGAGCTTATGCCCGAAACATCGACTCTCCTGCACCTTGGATGCTACATGATCTGCTGTGCTTTTCTGGCACCACACTCCCGACTCTGATCTCCGGCATCTTCAATCCTCACTTATCCTTTGCCTATCCCTCGCACAATCCAGACAGCATCTGTGAAGAGAAATCAGTGTTAAAGCTGTAGGTTCAGTGACCTTTCTTCAGAAGTGATGACACCTCGATTAAACACAGTTTTTATGCAGTAGAAAGGGAGTGGAGAGGCAGGAGGATTAAAGGATAGGTGGAGATAGAGCCCAAGAGAGAGAGAAACATTTGGACAGAGAAAGGAGTGGATAAAGACCAGCCTGGGAGAATGATTTGCTGCTAATTGGGACAATTAGTCGCTGACAATGGGTTGTGTGGTAGCAGCCCATATAATGAAAAAGCCTGGTGTGTGGGGGTTTGGGAAAGTCAGTCAAGCCCTATACTTGTTGAACTCAATAAGAAGTCGAGGATGCTGCAGAGTTCCCAAATGGAAAATGTGGTGTTGTTCTTCCAGCTTGTGCTGAGCTTCGCTGGAGCTCTGCAGCGAGACTGAGACAGAGATGTTGACCACGAATGAACCATCAGGTTCATTCCTGATGAAGGGCTCTGGCCCGAAACGTCGAATTTCCTGTTCCTTGGATGCTGCCTAACCTGCTATGCTTTAACCAGCAACACATTTTCAGCTCTGATCTCCAGCATCTGCAGACCTCACTTTTTACACGAGGAATCACCCAAGCATTAATCATGGGTGGAGACAGTCTGATATAAAACAGAGGAAAGTCCAATATTTTATATTCAGGGTGAGTAGATAGTCCATGTCTTCCATTCAATTCTCAATATTGCATTCAGGTTTATCTTCCATATTACCAATATTTTCCACTGATGTTCAAAACTGCTTTTAAATAAAACTGTGAGGTGTTGTAGTGACAGACAACTGGAAGCTCAGGGTCTTCTTTGCGGACAGGTTGTAGGTGTTCGACAAAATGGTCACCAAATCTGTTTTTCCTTTCCAGAATATACGGGAGACCACATTGTGAGCAAAGAAAGCAGTAGACGAGATTGTGTGATGTGCAGGTAAAGTGCTGCTTCACCTGGAAGGTGTATTTGGAACCTTAGATGGTGAAGGAGGGAGGAAATAAACGGACAGATGTAGCACCTTCTGTGATTGCAGGGGAATGTTCTGAAGAAAGGTCACTGGACCTAAAGTTTTAACACTGATTTCTCTTCACAGATGCTGTCTGGATTGGGCGAGGAATTGGCAAAGTAGAAATTGAGGATTGAAGATGCTGGAGATCAGAGTCGAGAGTGTGTTGCCGGATAAGCACAGCAGGTTAAATAGCATCCAAGGAGCAGGTGAGTTGCAGGAAACCCTGCCACCTCTTAGTTCAAACTGCTCCTCCTGTTCCACTCCCCACCTCAGGGAAAATGAACCCAATTCTCTGCTGTACCAACTGCATCTTTGTTTTGAGCGTAGAGAAGTGGTTTTGATGTTTGCTCTTAAATTACATGAGTATAATCTTAGCAAAATGCCCCTCTGACTAATGACACTCCTGAGCCAACCTTTAAGCATCAAACACAAGTTAAACACAAGCCCCTACTCACACTGCATCCGGAAGACGGAATTGAGCCACTCTGTCGCGAGACCACTACAGGTTCGAAGTCAGCATTCTAGACCACTAGGAATCACCCAAGCATTAATCATGGGTAGAGACCGTCTGATATAAAACAGAGGAAAGTCCAATATTTTATATTCAGGGTGAGTAGATAGATAGTCAGTGTCTTCTATTCAATTCTCAATATTGCATTCAGGTTTATGTTCTGTATTACCAATATTTTCCACTGATGTTCAAAATTGCTTTTAAATAAAACTGTGATTATCTTTACCATTTTATGGATTAATAATGCAAATGACAATCATTAGACAACATTTCTGAGATCTCTAGAGGGATGCCAGCACCAGACCCTTATTCCCATCCCCTCCCTTGTCAGCCGTCCACAAGGACTGTTCTCTCCGGGACACCCTGGTGCACTCCACCTTCACTCCTAACACACCCACCCCATCCACAGCCCCACAGAACATTCTCCTGCAACCACAGAAGATGCTACATCTGTCCATTTGCTTCCTCCCTCCTCACCATCTAAGGTCCCAAATACACCTTCCAGGTGAAGCAGTGCTTTATTTGCACATCACACAATCACGTCTCCTGCTTTCTCTGCTCACGATGTGGTCTCTGGTATATTTGGGAAACAAAGCACAGACTGGGTGACTGTTTCGTCGAGCACCTACATCCTTAAAAAAATCCCTGAGCTTCCAGTCGCCTGCCGCTACAACAACCCACCCTGGTCCCTGACCATCATCTCTGTCTCAAGCTCACTGCAGTGCTCCAGTGAAGCTCAGAGCAAGCTGGAAGGACAGCACCACATTTCCCATTTGGAAAATGCAGCATTCTGGTCTTCTTTTTGAGTTCAACAATTTTAGGGTTGGAACCCATTTCCCCAAGCTTTCCCACACCCCCACACACACCAGGCCTCTTCATTACATGGGCTGCTACCATACACAACCCATTTTCAGTGACTAATTGCCCCCATTAACACCTTCTCCCAGGCTTGTCTTTATCCACTCCTTTGTCTGTCCAACGTATTTTCTCTCTCTTGGGGTTCTGTCTCCACCTCGCCTTTAATCATCCCCCTCCCATCTCCATAATACTGCATAAAAACTATGCTCACCGCCCTGTGATTGAACATTCCAATTTCACCTTCCACTCCATCAAAGTCATGCAGGTACTGGGCCTCCTCCACTGCAAATCATTACCACCTGATGCCTGGAGGACACAATATAAATGTGGATTTCAATAGCTTCCTAGTTTTCCCTCCCTCCACATTATCCAAGTCCCAAACCTCCAACTCGGCATGGGTCTCCTGACCTGTCTGTCACCCATCACTTCCCCCAGACGCATCACCTTCTCCCTCACCTTCATCCACTTATCACTTTTACAACTACCTTCACACAACCCAACCTCCCTCCCCTATATCGCAGCCCACGACCGTCAGTCCTGATGAAGGGCTTATGCTTGGAACAACGATTCTCCTGCTCCTCGGATGCTGCCTGACCTGCTGTGCTTTCCCAGCAACACACTCTCAGCTCTGATCCTCAGCATCTGCAGTCCTCACTTCCTCCTTTCTGAAGAAAGGTTCCTGGACCTAAAACTTTAAGTCTGATTTCTCTCCACTGATGCTTCCAGGATTGCAGGGGATTAGGTAAACGATGAGCAGGACCAAGAGAGTAGATAGGGAGAAACGCTTCCCACTGGTAAAAGGTGCGGTGAGAGATCATAGATGGGGATAGGTAATGGAAGAGAAAAGCATTTTCACTGAGTGAGTAGTTATTGTACAAAATGAACATCATGGGAGTGTGATGGAGACAGGGTACAACAGGTGTGCAAGAGAATATTGGATTATTATTTGGATAGAAATAGTGAGCAAGGTTATAGGGGGAAAGGCAGGAGAGTGGCACTAGGGAATGATGCTTGTCTGAACGGCAGGCAAGATGGCATCCTGTCACACCATAACAATTCTTGATTCGTTGAGTGAGAGATGGAGATAGGTGACCAATTTGCCTTTGGTGACCTTGAGTGGAAAGGAATAAGCCAGATGGAGTGGGTGTGGCTTTGATTAAGATGACCAAAACAGAGGATAGCACCGCTGTGAGTGCTGAGGCAGGTCACAAACTATGGGGATTGGGAGGCCGGTGCTGGAAAGTAAAATGTTTAGGGTAAAACAAAATGGCCAGTTGAGCTATGAAGGGATTTGCCTGGCTGTTGATCGTTTCAGATGGATTGCAACATATTTTCACTGCGGATGCGTATTTATGACCTTGGGAAATATGGTCTGACGATTTTCTGGACTGGCTGAGAGAAGTCAACTCCACCTCAGAGAAACAGAAATCAACTCTCTCCCATATCAAATTGCACCTTTGCTTTGTGTTTAAAGAAATTGTTTTGATGTTTGCTCTTTAATCATGAGTATAATCTTAATAAAATGCCCCTCTCAAATAACATTCTTGAGCCAACCTTTAAACATCTGACTCAAGTTAAACACAAGCCTCTACACACATACTGCACCTGGAAGATGGAATTGAACCACTCTGTTGCTAAACAGCTATAGGTTTGAAGCCTGCACCCTAGACCACTATGAATCATCCAGGCATCAAACTGGTGTGGAGAGAGTCTTATATAAAACAGAGGAAATTGCAATACTTTATACTCAGGGTTAGTAGTTAGTCAGTCTCATCCAACCAGTTCTCATATTCCATGCAGGTTCATCTCACACAATACCAATATTTTCCATTGATTTTAAAAATGCTTTTAAATAAAATTGTGATTATCTTCACAATTTTATGGATTAATAATGCAAATGAGGATCATTAGACAACATTTATGCAACCTCTAAATGGATGCCACCACCAGACCCATATTCCAAACCCCTCCCTTGTCAGCCGTCCACAAGGACCATTCCATCCAGGACACCCTGGTGCACTCCTCCTTCACTCCCAACACACCCACCCCATCCACAGCCCCACAGAACATTCTCCTGCAACCACAGAAGATGCTACATCTGACCATTTACTTCCTCCCTCCTCACCATCTAAGGTCCCAAATACACCTTCCAGATGAAGCAGTGCTTTACTTGCACATCCCACAACCTCGTCTACTGCTTTCTCTGCTCACAATGTGGTCTCTAGCACATAAGGGAAACAAAGCACAGACTGGGTGACCGTTTTGTAAAACACCTACAACCTGTCCGCAAAGAAGACCCTGAGCTTCCAGTTGCCTGCCACTACAACACTCCACTCTGGTCCCTGGCCAACATCTCTGTCTCAGACTTGCTGCAGTGCTCCAGTGAAGCTCAGAGCAAGCTGGAAGGACAGCACTACATTTCCCATTTGGAAAATGCAGCATTCTGGACTTCTTATCGAGTTCAACAATTTTAGGGTTGCAATTTAAGTTTTCCCCAAGCTTTCCCCCACCCCCACATACCCGGCCTCTTCATTACATGGGCTGCTACCACACACAACCCATTGTCAGCGACTAATTGTCCCCATTAGCAACATCTCCCAGGTTTGTCTTTATCCACTCCTTTGTCTGTCCAACTATTTTTCTCTCTCTTGCGGCTCTATCTCCACCTATCCTTTAATCCTCCTGCCTCCCATCTCCATAATACTGCATAAAAACTATGCTCACCGCTCTGTGGCTGACCATTCCAATTTCACCTTCCACTCCATCAAGGTCATGCAGGTACTGGGCCGCCTCCACCGCAAACCATTACCACCCGATGCCTGGAGGAGGAACGCCTCATATTCCATCTTGGGACCCTGCAACCACACAAGATAAATGTGGATTTCAACAGCTTCCTAATTTCCCCTCCCTCCACATTATCCAAGTCCCATACTTCCAACTCGGCGTGGGTCTCCCGACCTGTCCGTCACTCCCCCCAGACGCACCACCTTCTCCCTCACCTTCATCCACCTATCGCTTTTTCAACTAACTTCACACAACCCAACTTCCCTCCCCTTTATCTCAGCCCACAACCCTATTTTCTGATCAAGGAGCTCGAAACATCAATTTTCCTACTCCTCGGATGCTTCCTCACCTGCTGCGCTTTCACAGCAACACACTCTCGACTCTGATCCTCAGCACCTGCAATCCTCACTTCCTCCTTTCTGAAGAATGGATCCTGGACCTAAAACTTTAAGTCTGATTTCTCTCCACAGATGCTGCCAGGATTGCACGAGGATTAGGTCGATGATGAGCAGGATGAATAGAGTAGAAAGGGAGAACCTCTTCCCACCCGTAAAAGGTGCGGTGAGAGATCATAGATGGGGATAGGTAATGGAAGAAAGAAACATTTTCACTGAGCGAGTAGTACGAAATGAACATCGTGGGAGTATGATGGAGACAGGGTTCAACAGGAGTGCAAGAGAACATTGGATCACTATTTGGATAGAAATAGTGAGCAAGGTTATGGGGGAAAGGCAGGAGAGTGGCACTCGGGAATGATGTTTGTCTGAAGGGCCAATATAGGCAAGATGGCATCCTGTCACACCATAACAATTCTTGATTCGTTGACTGAGAGATGGAGAAGGGTGACCAATTTGCCTTTGGTGACCTTGAGTGGAAAGGAATAAGCCAGATGGAGTGGGTGTGGCTTCGATTAAGTTGACCAAAACAGAGGATAGCACCGCTGTGAGTGCTGAGGCAGGTCACAAACTATGGGGGTGTGTGAATTGGGAGGCCGGTGCTGGACAGTGAAATGTTTAGGGCTAAAACAATATGGCCAGTTGAGCTATGAAGGGATTTGCCTCGCTGTTGATCGTTTCAAATGGATTGCAACATATTTTCACTGTGGATGCGTGTTTATGATGTTGGGAAATCAGTTCTGATTATCTTCTGGACTGGCTGAGAGAAGTCAACTCCATTTTAAAGCAGCACCAGTAATGAGGTGGGGGATATGGATCTGAACACAAGAGATTCTGACCTACTCTTGCTGATGGCTTTCTCTGTGGGTACGGTCAATCTGGGCAGGAATGGAGCTGTGTCACAGGAAACCATGCCACCTCTTCGTTCAAACTGTCTCTGCTGTTCTTGCACCCACCTCAGAGAAACAGAAATCAACTCTCTGCTATATCAAACTGCATCTTTGCTTTGTGTGTAAAGAAAGGGTTTTGATGTTTGCTCTTAAATCACGAGTAAAATCTTAATAAAATGCCCCTGTCAATCCTCTGACAAATAACACTCCTGAGCCAACCTTTAAACCTCTGACACAAGTTAAACACAAGCCCCTACACACACACTGCGCCTGGATGGTGGAATTGAACCACTCTGTCGCTAAACAGCTACAGGTTTGAAGCCTGCACCCTAGACCACTAGGAATCACCCAGGCATTAGGTTGGGGTGGAGAGAGTCTTCTATAAAACAGAGGAAATTGCAATACTTTATACTCAGCGTTAGTAGATAGTCAGTCTCATCCAACCAGTTCTCAATATTCCATTCAGGTTCATCTAACACATTACCAGTATTTTCCATTGATTTTAAAACTGCTTCTAAATAAAATTGTGATTATCTTCACAATTTAATGGATTAATAATGCAAATGAGGAACATTAGACAACATTTCTGTGATCTCCAAATGGATGCCACCACCAGACCCATATTCCAATCCCCTCCCTTGTCAACCTTCCACAAGGACCATTCCCTCCAGGATACTCTGGTGCACTGCTCATTCACTTCCAACACACCCACCGCATATACAGCCAACAGAACATTCCCCTGCAATCACAGAAGGTGCCACATCTGTCCGTTTACTTCCTCCCTCTTCACCATCTAATGTCCCAAATTCACCTTCCAGGTGAAGCAGCACTTTACCTGCACATCCCACAATCTCATCTCCATCTTTACCTGCTCATGATGTGGTCCCCTGTACATTCCGGAAACAAAAGACAGATTCAGTGACCATTTTGATGAACACTTAAATCCTGTCCACAAAAAAGACCCTGAGCTTTCAGTTGCCTGTCACTACAACACCCCAGCCTGGTCCCTGGCCAACATCTCTGTCTCAGTCTTGCTCCTGTGCTCCAGTGAAGCTCAGCACAAGCTGGAAGAATAGCACCTCATTTTTCATTTGGGAACCCTGCAGCAATCAGGACTTCTCATTGAGTTCAACAATTTAGTGTTTGAATGACTTTCCCCAAGCTTTCCCCCACTCTGATACATCAGGTCTCATCACTACATAGGCTGCTACCACACACAACCCATTGTCAGCTACTAATTGTTCCTATTAGCAGTGAATCATTCTCCCAGGCTGGCCTTCATCCACTCCTTTGTCTGTCCAAGTGTTTTTCTGTCTCTGGGGGCTCTATTTCCAACCATCCGTTAATCTTTCTGCCTCCCCTCTCCCTATATACTGCATAAAATCTATGCTTAATCGCAGTGTCATCATTTCTGAAGAAAGGTCACTGGATCTAAAGCTTTAACTCTGATTTCTCTCCACAGATGGGCGGCACGGTGGCACAGTGGTTAGCACTGCTGCCTCACAGCGCCAGAGACCTGGGTTCAATTCCCGACTCAGGCGACTGACTGTGTGGAGTTTGCACGTTCTCCCCGTGTCTGCGTGGGTTTCCTCCGGGTGCTCCGGTTTCCTCCCACAGTCCAAAGATGTGCGGGTCAGGTGAATTGGCCATGCTAAATTGCCCGTAGTGTTAGGTAAGGGGTAATGTAGGGGTATGGGTGGGTTTCGCTTCGGCGGGTCGGTGTGGACTTGTTGGGCCGAAGGGCCTGTTTCCACACTGTAAGTCTAAGTATCTAAGATTCTGCCGGGATTGCACGAGGAATGGGTTAACAGAGATCAGGATGAATAGAGTTGATAGAGAGAAACTCTTCCCACTCATGAAATGTCCAAGAACCAAGAGGTGATAGATGGGGATTGGTGATGGAAGAGAAGACATTTTCCTTGAGCGAGTAATTATGGTATGAAATGAATTACGTGGGAGTGTGGTGGAGACAGGGTTCAACAGGCATGCAAGAGAACATTGGATTATTATTTAGATAGAAATAGTGAGCAATGTTATGTGGGGAAAAGGCAGGAGAGTGGAACAAGGGAATGATGCTTGGCTGAAGGGCCAGCACAGGCAAAATAGCCTCCTGTCACACCATAACAATACTTGGTTCGGTGGCTGAGAAATGGAGAAGGGTGACCAATTTGCCTTTGGTGACTCCGAGTGAAATGGGGTAAGCCAGATGGAGTGGGTGTGGCTTTGATGAAGTTGACCAAATCAGAGGGCAGCACCGCTGGGAGTGCTGAGGCAGGTCACAAACTATGGGGGTGTGTGAATTGGGAAACCAGTACTGTAAGGTAAAATGTTTAGGGCTGAAACAATATGAGGGGACATGCTTCGGTGTTGATCATTTCACATGGAACGTAACATTTTTCACTGTGGATCCCTGTTTATGACCTCAGGAAAGCCATCCTGATGATCTCCTGGTCTGACAGAGAGAGGTCAACTCCATTGTCATGGCAACACCAGGGATGAGTTGGGGTGGAGCAGCCGAACACAAGAGAACCTGATCTACTGTTGCTGACAGCTTCCTTGGTGGGTACGGTCAATCTTGGCGGGAATGGTACAATGTCACGGAAAACCCTGCCACCTCTTATTTTCCAACTGCCCCTCCTGTCCCTGTCCCCACCTCAGGGAAAATGAAGCCAAGTCTCTGTCGGACCAAACTGCATCCTTGCTTTGTGTGTAAAGAAGTGGTTGTGATGTTTGCTCTTAAATTACATGAGTATAATCTTAACAGATGCCCTCTTATATCCTCTAACAAATAGTACACCTGATCCAACCTAACACAAGGTAAACACAGACAGCAACCCTTATCCATACTGCACCTGGAAGATGGAATTGAACCACCCTGTCACTAGTTAGCTCCTCGTTTGAAGCCTGCACCCTGGACCAGTAGGAATCATCCAGGCAATTAAATAAAGGAGGACAGAATCTTATATAAAACAGGGTTAGTAGATAGTCAATGTGAACGAACCAGTTCTCAATGTTATATTTAGATTCACAATCCACATTACCAATATTTTCCATGTACATTCAGAACTGGTATTAAATAAAGCTGTGTTTATATTCAAACCTTTTATGAATTGATAATGCAAATCAGATTGCATGTTAATAAACATCCTGTGGCTTTCATTGATTGGTTTAGGATGGAGCTGTTGGGGAGGTGACAGAAATCCTCATTCAGACGCAGGTTGGTGGGATTCGCTGCTCATTGGCAGTCGATGTAGGGGCACAAACTATTGAATAATCCCACAATTCCAGACGAATGGATTTATCACTCTCCAATAACCTGAGTGCAATCCTGCAATATACACTCAATTCCTGATCACAATCATTGACAGGAAACTGTGTCCTCAGTAATGGGGGCATGCTTGAATTTTGTTATTGCTTACAGAAACTCGCCTTTCTAACTGGATGGGTGCTCTAACATTCTGGTCTCTTTTATTGGGTGTTGGACTTGGATGACGACAGCGGGGAATTTGTCAAAGAGCAGTGAGTTGGAAGTGAGGTATCTGTCCACCTTCTGCCAGTGAGGCACTCCAGTGGGGGACCTCCAGTTTTACTTCAGTTTTTCCCCCCATCAGTGAGTTCCAGGAGGCTTCAAGCCCCTGCAGTTCTCTGTGCCATTTTCTCTTGAGAATACAATGGAGAGCTAAGCCCACTTCTCACCTTTAAATGAGGCAATGTTACGATGGGCGAATTAAAACTGGGTCTACAGATGTAATTCAGTTGACGTTTTAAAAGTGTTGACTCTCTTCCTTATTTTATCACCTCCCAAGTCCACATTTGAACAGAAACTATCTGTGGAATTGAGGACATGAGAGAGGAGAAGCAGGAGAGAAGGTGAAGACAGGCCACAGGGAGGTGGAGAGAAGCTGGATGGGGGAGGGAGGAAGAGAAGCAAAGAATTCAGCGCAGAGAGGGGACAGAGGAAAAGGCGATGAGGGGGGAATGGGTGTGTAGGGGAGAGGGAGGAGGAGGATGTTTGAGGGGAGTCATGGAGAGAAAAAGGAGGAATGAGGGAAAAGGAGGGAGGGAAGGGAACGAGTAGGGAATGGACAAGAGAGGTGGAAAAGCTAACAGGAGAGGAGGGAGGCATAAGCAAAAACCTGTGAATGCTGGGGATGGAGAAAGGTAGGGAGCGAGAGCAAGGGAAACTATAGGAAAAGGAAGATAGAAAACAGAGGAAGGGATGGAACATTGGTACAAGGAGATAGCATGGGTAAGACGAAGATACAGGGTTCAAGATTTGCCTGAAGAGAAGGGGATAATGTATGACTTTTATATGAAAGGACAATGGGAGATGTTTGTCTGGGTGTGATGCATTGCTGGAACAGTGGGCTGAGATAACTCATTTTTGATTCACCGTGAAGTGGGTTATAGTGACTATATTTTTTCTAGAGTCCATTCTGTCTTGGCCAGAATATCTTCCACATTGAATCTTTGCAGAAGCTTTCTTTCATATTTTGAGGTTCGGGCATTTTCTGATGTATTTTGTTTTGGATTAATTTTCTTTAAAAGGAGCATATGGAAAAAAAAACTTGAACAGTTGCGTGAAGCACAGTGAATGTCCTTATCACATGACATTACATTGAGCCCATTGCCTCCAGATGTAATGTCTTTGGAATACTGAAAACACTAGCTGTTTCGACACATAACAGATGCAATACTTATTTCTAATACTATTTTCCATTAGTTTTGTAAAGAGAGTGAAGGTATTGAATATCAAAAGCACCTGCAGTTTTAGAGCAACCTGTGTCTGAAAACTGTCTACAATACAATATCACCAGACACTTTACAGGAGCATTAGGAATCAGGAATTGATTCTGAGGAAGCCAAGAGGATTTTTTCCCAATTAGGTTGAACAGGTGAGTTCTCACAATTATCAGAAAACAAAAGGAAAGAGAGCTAGAGGAATGGAATTATTTGAAGAGGAAATTCCAGACTATCATTTAACATTGACCAAGGGCAAATATGACCATGATCTTGGGAAAATCTCCTGCTTTTCTTCATGAAAAAGATGCATGAGTTTTTTAAATTTCAATGAAACAGGAATGCTGCAGCAAGAACTGGCCTTTCCAGCCCTTCAGTGATACCTTGGCTCAACCGTGAACTAACTTCATATACCCCTTATTATGGACTAGGCTAGACCCTCAAAACCCTGACCCTAACTCTGATAGTTGTTTTAAGCAGGATATTCCAGGAGAGATGCAGCTGGTGAAACCACTCCGTGTTAAACAAAACAGAATTTATTTACAAATTACAGAATGAAACACAAACAACAGAAAGCAGAATACCGAATATCTTAACCTCTCATGATCTTAACAGATCATCCCAGTTTAATGATGCTGTTCCAAATACTTGCAACAATCCCCATAAATACCCCTTGGCATAAAAAGTAAAGTCAAACACTAGTTCTTACAGATAGAAATCAGAGAGAAAGTACCAGTCTGGACCTCCTTCTTTGGGTCCAGCAGCTTTCTTTTCATACACTGCTAAAAACCCAAGCCAAACCAGAGAAAGTTAAAAACCACACAACACCAGCTTATAGTCCAACAGGTTTATTTGGAAGCACTAACTTTCAGAGCACTGCTCCTTCATTAGGCGGTTGTGGAATATAAGATCGTAAGACACAGAATTTATAACAAAACATTACAGTGTGATGTAACTGAAATTATATATTGAAAAAGACTTGGATTGTTTGTTAAGTCTCTCATCTTTTAGAATAGGCATGTTGGTTTTAGTTCTTTCATATATAAATTCCAGAACTTTCTTAAAGTTACATTCTCAAATGAACTTTAACAATGGGTGCCATGGCGGCCCAGGTAATGCATTAAAGCTGTGAGGTGCTCTGTGTGAGACTGTCTGTGCCACATTGTTCAGATGGATTCCATTTCTAAAAAAGGATTTTACAGAATCTCACATGGATTCCTGCAGTTTTTGAGCAAAATAAAATGTAATTTTGCAAGTACAAGTTTATTCCACAAACTTATACGTGTATGTGTGCATGTGGGTGTGTGTCCGAGGGAGTATGAGTGTCTGTGAGTGAGTGGGTGTATATGTGTGTGTGTGTGATTATGAGCATAAAGGGGTATAAGTCTATGAGAGGGTGCACGTGTGGGTGCGTATGTGTGTGCATATGAGAGAGAGCTTGTATATGAGAGGGGGCCTGCGTGAGTGTATGGGTCTGTAGGAGTGTGTGTGTACATCTGTAGGAGTATCTGTGTCTGTCTGTCTGTCTGTGTGTAGTGCAGTGGGATCACCTGTAGTGTGATATGAACTCAAGGTGCTGGTTGAGGCCATCGCCATGGATACCGAACTTGACCATCAGCCTCTGCTTGGCCACTTTGCTTTGTTGCTTGTCCCAAAGTCCACCTTGGAGGATGGACACCTGAAGGTCTGAGGTCAAATGTTTTCTGTGAAGTTTGCTCCCCATTTAGGAAACTAGGTAAAAGCACACTGCGCGCAAGACCCCACCCCCCATTTGCTCCTGCCCCCCCAATCACACGCCCCAACCCCATCTGCTCCCACCCCCAACCCCGCAGCCCCAACCCCACCCTCTGTCCATCTCCACCCATCATCTGACCCCTGTCTGTGCCCCACCCCCCCCACTTTCCAACCCTCCGTGGCGGCTGGTCTGGACACCAACAGTAAGACTGCTGCTGCCTTTGTGGAGGAAGTCTCCAAATAGCGTGCATGCACATACACATACACACACACACACACACACACACAAAACTTTTTGACAGGTTCCACCCTCTGCCCCTGTACAGGACAATGTTAGAGAGATTATCTGGAGAAGGGGGAGTTTAGGGTACACCCCTGTGTAGAACCTCAGGGAAAGCGCTGGGAGAGACAGAGAGGTTGGGAGGTCAATCATTTAGAGATGGTGCCTGGACTGTCCAGGATTGTTCTCGGCAGCATTTCAGCGTGCCGAGTTCGTTTTTAATCACTGTACACGTAAATAAAAGATGCGATCAGGGTTGAAACAACTCTTTGGCGAATTGTTTCTATCGGGACCCTGAGTTCCCCTTTGGATTACCTGATATTTGAATAATTGATAATCGAGGTTCCTCTGTACACGGTGAGTGGTGTCCCCACATGTAATGGTGGGGATAGCAGAGAAAAGCTGAAGTGGAAGAACTGGCCATTCCCTTTCATTGTACAAGTGTTTTGTTTTAAACTTGAAAGCCTTCTGCTTGAGGCAGTATCTGTTAGGTATTATCAAATTGGCCCTAAAACCCTTCAACCCCCAGACTGATTGGAGTCTGTGTCATTTATCGAAATAAGAACTTTTGATGACAAAAGTCTATCAGCTTCAAATTTAAATGAACAATTAATCCAGCCCCGATGAGCAATTGTATAGAGGCTTTGTGAGACAATACATAAGGAAGGACAAACTTGCGATAGAGAGAGTACAGCAGAGGTTCACTCGACTAAATCTTGGGATGATGGGATTGTTCAATGGGGAGAGAGTGAGCGAACATGAAATGTGTTCTCTCAAGTTTAGAATAAAGAGCAAAGAGCACTACAGCACAGGAACAGGCCCTTTGGCTCTCTAAGCTTGTGCTGACACATTTTGCCCTTCCATGCTAAAACTGTCTCCACTTACAGGAACTGTATACCTTTGCTCCCTTCTAATTTATGTATTCTTCCAGGGGTTTCTTGAATGCTGCTATTGTGAAGAATAGGCGATGATCTGATTGAAATTTCCAAAATGGCTAGACAAGGATGATGCTGCCCTGACAGGGTGGGTACCTAGTACCAGGAGACATTATCTTAGAATAAGGGGATACCCACTTAGGACTGAGATGAGGATGAATGCCTTCAAGCAGAGGGTGGAGAATCTTTACATTTCTTTCTCCAGAAGGCTCAATCATTTGAGTACATTCAAGACTGAGAGTTTTCACAGCAGTACTAAGAATCAAGGAATGTCTGGAATCTGCGGCAAAATGCTATGAAAGTGAAATGGCCTACTCCTGTTTCTCTTTGTGAAAGAGTGTTTCGCTGTGCACAGAAGTTCCAAACTTCATTTCCAAAACTGTGGTTCTAATTTTTTAATCAATACCCTCTAATCTTCAAAGAGTTTTTGCCTATCTCATCGATCTGCTTATACAATCACAGAATTGTTATGTTACAGAAGGAGACCATTTAACCCATTGTCCCTGCACTGGTTCTATCCCCTAGTACCAATCTCCTCCTTTATCTCCATATCCCTGCATGCCATTTCTATCCAAATAATAATCCAATGCCCTCTATTTCCTCAAGCAATGTGAAAACTCCTATCTCATCATCCTTTAATATTCTAAAATTCCAGGAAATGCAATCTTTGTTTCTGTCATCTCCCCTCATAATTTAAGGGGAGTCCAGGCACCATTCTGGGAAATCCTTGCTGCAATTCCTCTAAAGACCGAGAACAGAGGAACAGCTTTTAACTTTATGTCTCATTCAGAAGGTCATGAAACTGCAAACTCTCTTAGAACTGTCAGGACAGAAACGAGGTGTGAATGCCTCGCAGTTAGAAACTGGGCCAAACCCATAGTCTACCATTCCCTTTTGAAAGTTATTCAGATATGGTAGAAAGAGTCCATTAAAAGTCAAGCCAATCATGAGTCATTAAACAACTTTTATTTGTACAAGTTACATTGAGGATCCAACAGTTCACTCATTCATTCATTCATTCATTCACTCATTCAAACTTTGCATTCATTCATTCAAGCTTTGAATGTATGAAAACAAAGTCTGAATGAATGAATGAATGAATCAATCAATCAATCAATCAATCCAAAGATTAAATGGACAGATGAATGAATCTGAAGATTTCATTCATTGATTGAATGAATGAATGAAATCTTCAGATTCATTCATCTATTCATTTAATCTTTCGATAGATTGAATGAATGAATACAAAGTCTGAATGAATGAATCAATCAATCAATCAATCAATCTGAAGATTAAATGAATAGATGAATGAATCTGAAGATTTCATTCATTCATTCAATCAATCTTCAGATTCATTCATCTATTCATTTAATCTTTGGATTGATTCATTGATTCATTCAAACTTTGTACTCATTCATTCAACCTTTGAATGAATGAATAAATCAATCAATCCAAAGATTAGATGAATAGATGAATGAATCTGAAGATTGATTGAATGAATGAATGAAATCTTCAGATTCATTCATCTATTCATTTAATCTTTGGATTGATTGATTAATTGATTGATTGATTGATTGATTGATTGATTGATTGAATCAATCAATCATTCATTCAATCTTTAGATTCATTCATTTGGCACTGAAGCTGCCCCACACCCAACCTTACTGTAGCCAGCCCAACTCACAAAGTCATGGACACCTGCTGGCATCTAGGAAACGTACACTGCACTTCCTCCAAAGACCCAAAGTATCATCTAGTGGTTAGGACTCAGGGCTCGGACTGCTGTGGCCCCTGGATTCAGTCCTCAGTCAGGGAATGGCAATTGTTTGGGGGAAAAGACAAAAGATTGGCACCAGACATTACAGCTGGAGCAGACATGATGAACTGAATAGTCTCTGTCTGCTAACATCATAATTCCGTGCATATCTCAGGACTCATCTGCATATTTCTATAATAATCACTTATACTTTGAAGAAAGATATGACATCCAATTTGCACACACCATTATACGGCAAAATCAGCAATAATGTACATGACCAGTTTACATTGTCATCAGTTGAGGGATAGGTATCGGCCATGACTCCCCTAAGAACTCTCTCTTTTCTTCAAATACTGTTATTGGATCTTGTACATTCAGCTTAGAGGGTTAAAGAGGGTTTAAAGCCTCAACTGCAAAGAGGGACCTCCAACAGTGCAGCACTTCCTCAGTGCTTCATTAAGCTTTTCCAGCTGAAAATGTGTTGCTGGTTAAAGCACAGCAGGTTAGGCAGCATCTCAGGAATAGGGAATTCGACGTTTCGAGCATAAGCCCTTCATCAGGAATGAGAGAGAGTAGCCAAGCAGGCTAAGATAAAAGGTAGGGAGGAGGGACTAGGGGGAGGGGCGATGGAGGTGGGATAGGTGGAAGGAGGTCAAGGTGAGGGTGATAGGCCGGAGTGGGGTGGGGGCGGAGAGGTCAGTAAGGAGATTGCAGGTTAGGAGGGCGGTGCTGAGTTGAGGGAACCGACTGAGACAAGGTGGGGGGAGGGGAAATGAGGAAACTGAGAAATCTGAATTCATACCTTGTGGTTGGAGGGTTCCCAGGCGGAAGATGAGGCGCTCCTCCTCCAGCCGTCGTGTTGTTATGTTCTGCCGGTGGAGGAGTACAAGGACCTGCATGTCCTCGGTGGAGTGGGAGGGAGAGTTAAAGTGTTGAGCCACGGGGTGGTTGGGTTGGTTGGTCCGGGCGGCCCAGAGGTGTTCTCTGAAGCGTTCCGCAAGTAAGCGGCCTGTCTCCCCAATATAGAGGAGACCACATCGGGTGCAATAGATGATGTGTGTGGAGGTACAGGTGAACTTGTGGCGGATATGGAAGGATCCCTTGGGGCCTTGGAGGGAAGTGAGTGTGGAGGTGTGGGCGCAAGTTTTACATTTCCTGCGGTTGCAGGGGAAGGTGCCGGGGGTGGAGGTTGGGTTGGTGGGGGGTGTGGATCTGACGAGGGAGTCACGCAGGGAGTGGTCCTTGCGGAACGCTGATAGGGGAGGGGAGGGAAATATATCCTTGGTGGTGGGGTCCGTTTGGAAGTGGCGGAAATGACGGCGGATGATATGTTGTATGCGGAGGTTGGTGGGGTGGTAGGTGAGAACCAGTGGGGTTCTGTCTTGGTGGCGGTTGGAGGAGCGGGGCTCAAGGGCGGAGGAGTGGGAAGTGGAGGAGATGCGGTGGAGGGCACCGTCGATCACGTCTGGGGGGAATCTGCGGTCCTTGAAGAAGGAGGCCATCTGGGCTGTGCGGTGTTGGAACTGGTCCTCCTGGGAGCAGATGCGGCGGAGACGAAGGAATTGGGAATATGGGATGGAGTTTTTGCAGGGGGCAAGGGGGGGAGGAGGTGTAGTCCAGGTAGCTGCCATTGACATTCTGCCATTGCTGAATTCCCCCACTAACATCATGTTGGGAGTTACCATTAACAAGAAACTGAATGGATCTGGACTAGTTATGTTGTCTCCCTGTAGTCTTACCTGACCATAGGGCAGCTCTCAATACTGGTAGTGTTTAAACCAAAGGACCACCTTACCTCAGGCAAAGGGAGAGGTTGAGAAGGACAGCTCTTCATAGCAACTTCAGCCAGTGATGGGAATTGAACTTAAGCTATTAATGCCACAGGGCTTTGCAAACCAACTATTCAGCCATCTGAGCTAAACCAATTCCCTAGACTGCCTGCATAAATACTGGGCTATAAGAACAGGTCAGACACTTGAAATCCTGCAGCAAGTAACATCTCCTGAGACCCAAAGCAAGTCCACCATCTATAAGGCACAAGCCTGGAATTTGATAGAATATTCTCTACTTGTCTGGACGAGTAAATTAGATTGCTGTACCTTCTGCAACATCAGACCTCAAAACTTCCAAGTTTAAGCATGCCCCAACTGCTTTCAGATAGAACAGGATTCAAGGACGGAATTACCACGCCATCTTCTGCAAACTTCACTCCTAGTTGCTCAACATCTTCTCTTGGAAAGATATTACTGTCCCTTCACTGTCACTGGGCAGGACCCTGGAATTCGTTTCCCAAAAGTACTGTGGGTGCTTTTGGAATGTAGCAGATCAAGATAGTGACTCACCCACCATCTAGATTGTAACTGGAGATGTGTCCTAGCCAGTGATGCCCATGTCCCAAAAATAAGTAACCTGCGTCAGCAAGACCTGGACAATGGGTAGATTCGACTGGTGTTTAACATGGCTGCTACTTGCAATAAAGTGCGAGCAGTGACCATCACCAGGAAAGGAGAACTAGACCATCATCTCTTGACATTTAAT
Organism: Hemiscyllium ocellatum; assembly: GCF_020745735.1. NCBI lineage: Eukaryota > Metazoa > Chordata > Chondrichthyes > Orectolobiformes > Hemiscylliidae > Hemiscyllium > Hemiscyllium ocellatum. The sequence goes on from NC_083433.1 coordinate 18,326,702, forward strand.
GGTGTGACTATCACTGAATCCCTCACTTAATGTTCTGGGGTTACCACTGACCGGAAACTGAACTGGACCATCTGTATAAAGACTGCAACTACCTCATCAAAGCAGAAACCAGGAAATCAAAGCTGGACAGTCATAGAGTTGTACAGCACAGAAACAGACCATTGGGTCCACCTCGTCTAGGCCGACCAGATATCCAAAATTAATCTAATCTCATTTGCCAGCATTTGGCCCATATCCCTCTAAACCCTTCCTATTCAACTACCCATCTAGATGCCTTTTAAATGTTGTTGTAGCAGCTTCCACCACTTCCTCTGGCAGCTCATCCATACACAGGCTACCCTTTGTGTGAAAACGTTTCTCCTTTGGTCCCTTCCAAATCTTTCCCCTCTCACCTTAAACCTATGCCCTCTAGTTCTGGACTCTCCTACCCTGGGGAAAAGACCTCGGTATTCACCCTACCAATGTCCCCCATGACCTTAAGAGGTTTGCAAAATCATCTGTCAGCCTCTGACACTCCAGGGAACACAACCCCAGCCTATTCAGCCTCTCCCTATAGCTCTTTTCTGAACCCTTTCAAGTTTAGCAGGGAGATGAGAATGGAATGCAGCTGTAACTCGACTGCTACTCTCTCATGTTAAAGAGTTAGGTAAAATAAAAGCTTTTGATATTTACTGACATGATCTGGCCACCTTCTGGTAACAACCCAAACCTGACCTTCCTCCAATTGCTAGTCACCCAAAATCTCAAGTTGAATATTTTGAACTTTGCATTCAAGTTGTCTTTCAGATTCATTAACTTAATTTAGCCCCGTAACCATACCGCTTTAAACGATGCCCTACGTACCCAGCATTCCTTCCTTTCTAGCTATGCCTACAATAAGTCCACATTCTAAAATTTCCTATATAACTGCTTCAGTCTCCTAAGAAAAGGAGCAGACTTACCTGACGTCCTAGAGCCCGAATTGTTTGCATCTCAACTCCTACAGCCCTCAAACCATCACTCAGCTCATTTTGTAACATTTCTTTCATCAGTCTCTTTCTCATATTCTCTTCCCTTGGTTCGTGGCCCCTTCTTCCATTGCAACCATCATCTCTAAAGCACCTCAGATCAATCTTCTTGGGTAAAGGCTTAGCAATCCATTGCTGTCGCCTGCTCTATTACAAAGCCTCAGATATTAGGTTAGGCTTGAGTGGGAAAGTTATTTTTTTCTCTTTGAATCGTTTGGGGAGCTCAATGTGAGGAGAAAGTGAGGTCTGCAGATGCTGGAGATCAGAGCTGAAAATGTGTTGCTGGAAAAGCGCAGCAGGTCAGGCAGCATCCGAGGAGCAGGAAATTCGAAGTTTCGGGCATAAGCCCTTCATCGGGAATGAAGCTCAATGTGGAGCTTTTCCTTTTTAAATTTATTCCGCGGTCAGGGGTCTCATTGGCTGGGTCAAAACTTATTGCTCGTCATCAATTACTCTCGAGCTGCCTTGGACACGATGCTATAAAAGAGGGATTTCCAGGATTTTGACCCAACACCACTGAAGGAACAGTGATGTATTTCCAACTCAGAACTGGGGTGTGGTGGGGAGGGGAACTTGCAGGAGTTGGAATTCCCATGTATTCAATCCTCTAGTTGTTCTAGATAATAGCGGATATAGGTTTGGAAGGTGTTGTCTAAAGGAGGAGGAGTCAATTTGTGCATCTTCAGGACAGTACAATTATAGTGAATGAGTTTCTGCCCTGTACCATACATTAAAATGACACCAATGCCAACCCTGAACAGAGACGCAGTTCTACTTAGTAACAATATAATATTCATTTATTACTAGTTAGCATATTTTTGCTTGTTTCTAAAAAATGTTTATGTAGCGGCAGTCTTACAAAAAAAAAGATAAAACAATCCCTCCTCCCACAGCACGATGTACTTCCCACCATCTGTACTGAAGATGAACTGGAGGGAGTTAAGCATTGATTTTGTTGGGGGGGGGGGGGGGGGGGGGGTAGTGTACAGGGTCAGGGTAAGGGAGGTAGGGGGAAGATTTACCTAAGCCTAGCAAATTTTAACACTGAGGAATATCCCGTGACTAGGAGACTCGTTTGACAAGCTGAATGTAGGTGGGAAGGAAAACGGCCACCTTTATTTTTTAACAAGTGACACGGTCAGTTGCAGGAGCGTCATTTGAAGAATACGTTGTCAAAACTAAATATTAGAAAACGGCCTGGAAGCATATTGAAAAATTAAATGGCACTGAAAATATCTTTTTCTTACAGGTTAAAAAAAATATTGTCAGATGGGTCAGAGAAAGGTTTTGGGACTTCCTGAATAAAAAGGTGTTTTGTTACTGATTACATCTGTCCGTTCTCCCCTCAGTGGCTCCCTCCACCAGTTATTGAGATGACAAGGGTAGAGAGCCATAACTCCTGTTCTTATTAATGAGTCAAAGTACGCTGTAATGGTGCAGGGGCAAACAATTAATCCCAATCACACTCCCTACCCTCAACCAAGGACAAGCTTCGAGCAGACCTGCTCATTAGGGATAGGTCTTCCAAAGGCATGAGGGTGCAAAAGCACTCTAATCTTGGTCCCACTCTACTGCAGGCATGGGTCTAGCCAACAAACATACGTCCTAGAATTTAATTGCATCGCCATTATCGAAGACTAGGCTCATCTGTTGGATCGGAGATGGTTTCCTTCTCTCCAACCTTCTAATCAGATACATTCCTCTGGCCAGGGACACACCATGGGATCTCTCTCCAGTGTAGTAGCAGTTTTGCCGCAGCAAGAGGCGCTACAAGTCATTCTGTTCAAGGTGCCAGAGATGAGACACCAGACCCAATCTTATTATGGTGGTTCAAAGCAAATTCGCTCATGTGAAGGTTTCATGTTTCCTTGGTTCACTTTGGTTAGAAGTCACTGTTTTTTAAAAAAATAAGTTTAAAGTTGCCTTGTATTTGCCAGAGGGGCTAGAAAACCTGGAGATTACACCAACAACTCCTGCCCACCCCCCCACCCCACAAAAACCCAACAAAAAGGAACACGATTGATCTGTCCTTCTATGAGCCCCTCACCCATCTAACTGAAACAAAAAACAGGCATTTTTACACTGAAAGGGAAGAGTTGAGGAGTCAAGGAGGGAACATGAGCGAAAGAGCAGATTTGAGAAAAGAATTTACAAAAATAAGTTTCCCTTTTTCAAAACGGAATTTCAGTCGAACATTGCTCCAGAAACTAACATATGCTTGAGCTCCCAAGATCCACCTTCCCAGAGCAATCCCAGCAGCCTCCAGTGCATTCGCCACCGGCTTTTACTCCCGTTTACGCAGGATGACATAGATAATGCTGCTGAGGAGCGTCAAAGGGAAGCAGATCCAAGCCAAGATGTACGAGGAGCCATACCCCCCATTCTTGTCATCGGAGTGGAAGTGGACGGTGTAGACGCTGGCTGCAGTGATCACGCAGAGACCTGCAACAGGACACAAGCCATGTTGAACAGCATAACATTGTAGAAGGTAGTTAGTAACAGAAATGGGTTAACTGACATAAATGTGATTTGACTCACACCTCAGAGTAGAACAGGACTGTTCCTGAAAGGAGCAAGCCAATTGCAAGACTGGTTTTCAAGTGGTGACATCTTGGTCGATAAACAGTCCTATATATTTCCACTCTAACCAGAGGTCTTAAAAAGAGACTCAAGTTGGATTTTTAGATTGGATTCCCAACAGTGTGGAAACAGGCCCTTCGGGCCAACCAGTCCACACCTAGTAACCCACCCAGATCCATTTCCCTCTGACTAATGCATCTAACATTATGGGCGATTTAGCATGGCCAATTCACCTGACCTGCACATCTTTGGACCGTGGGAGGAAACTGGAGCACCCGGAGGAAACCCACGCAGTCCTGTACAACCTCAATATCATGTCCCAACTGCTGCACTTAAAAGGTCTGAGCAATAAAGGTAAGCATGCTAGACACCTTAACCACCCTAAAGAAATGTAAAGTTCAAACCATTATGTACCTAAACCCCTAGCTCTCTCTGTTTGACAACACTACGCAGGGCCTCCCCATTTTTTGTCTAAATCCTTGATCGTTCTCCCAAAACAAATACTGTGTATTTATCCAAATTGAACTCCATCTGTCTTTCCTCAAAGCATTGCCCCAATTGATCAAGAGCTCTTTGTAATCTTAAACAACCTTTCTCACTGTCCACTATACCACCAGTTTTGCGGCTAGCTCACTCACCGCACTTTCTGTATTCTCATCCAAACCAGTTGAGTTGGCTCAAAAGTTTTTATTTTAAAAAAGTGATTTAAAAATTTGTAAGTGGGCGTCACTGGCTCTCTCTACTCCTCCTCAAGATGATGATGACGACATGTTGGAGCCTGTATGGTGTTGGTATACCCACAGTGTCATTATGGAGGGAGTTCAAGGATTTTGACCCAGTGAGAATGAAGGAAAAGCAATGTGATTAGATGGGCCAATTGATCAAGGAGTAGCAGAGGAGATTAATTTAAATAAATGCGAAGTGCTGCATTTTGGAAAGGCAAATCAGGGCAGCACGTTTACACACTTAAATGGTAAGGTCCTAGGGAGTGCTACTAAACAGAGACCTTGGAGTGCAGGTGCATAGTTCCTTGAAAGTGGAGTTGCAGGTAGAGAGGATAGTCAAAGTGTTGGTACACTTGTCTTTATTGGTCAGTGCATGGAGTATACAAGTTGGGAGGTTATGCTGTAGCAATGTTGGGCAGCATGGTGACACAATTAGCACTGCTGCCTCACAGCGCCAAGGTCCCAGGTTCAATTCCAGCCTTGGGTGGAGTTTGCACATTCTCCTCGTGTCGGTGTAGGTTTCCTCCGGGTGCTCCAGTTTCCTCCCACAATCCAATGATGTGTGGGCCAGCTGAATTGGCCGTGTTAAATTGCCCATAGTGTTAGGTGCATTAGTCAGAGGGGGTTGGGTTGCTCTTCAGAGAGTTGGTGTGGACTGGCTGTGCCAAAGGGCTGTTTGCACACTAGGAAATCTAATCTAATCTAATACTGTACATTGGTTTGGTGACTTCTGGAATACTACATTTAATTCTGGTCTCCCTGCTCTTGGAAAGATGTTGTGAAACATAAAGGGTTCAGAAAAGGGGTGGAGGGCTTGAGCTACAGGGAGAGGCCAAATAGGCTCGGGCTGTTTTCCCTGGAGCATCGGAGGCTGAGGGGTGACTTTATAGAGGTTCATAAAATCATGAGGGGCATGGATAGAGTAAATAGACAAGGTATTTTCCCTGGACTGGAGGGAGTCCAAAGCTGGAGAGAATAGGTTCAGGGTGAGAGGGGAAAGATATAACAGGGAACTAAGGGGCAATCTTTTCTTGCAGAGGGCAAAACATTGAGTTAATTATAATGAGCTGCCAGAGGAAGTGGTGGAGGCTAGTACAACTGCAACATTTAAGAGGCATTTGGATGGGTTTATGAATAGATAGGGTTTGGAGGGATATGGGCTGGGTGCTGGCAGGTGGGGCTAGATTGGGTTGGGATATCTGGTCGGCATGGACGGGTTGGATTGAAGGGACTGCTTCTGTGCTGAACATGTCGATGAATTAGCTTGCTAGACCACTCCAAAGACTCTCCGTTTGAGAACAATTAGGGATGGGGTACTGAGTGTTAGCTTTGCCAATGATTCCACATGGAGAAAGTGAGGTCTGCAGATGCTGGAGATCAGAGCTGAAAATGTGTTGCTGGAAAAGCACAGCAGGTCAGGCAGCATCCAAGGAACAGGAAATTCGACGTTTCGGGCATAAGCCCTTCATCAGCAATAATTCCACATGCCAGGAAACTTGTGCACCTCAGGGAGTGGGGTGGGGATGAGAGCTTACATTCTATTTTAACTTAATCTCTGAAGTGTGAGATATGGCTGAAGCTAGGGAGAGAATCTGGGGAGAAAACTCGGTGGAAGATTGTATTGGAAAAGGAAATAAAGAACTGAAATACATCCTTGGGAGCTGCAAACCAGCTTATTCGGAGGAGAAATGAACGGCTGCTTAACAGATCGGGTAAAGCAAAATTGGAGCTTTCAATCGTATTTAAAAGACGGACAGAAAGGGGCAAAAATAAAGTATAGTTTAAAATTTAAGGCCTACAAAAATAGCGCTTTTTTTCAGTGATATAGCAAAAAGTTATTTTAAAAAGTGAAACTGTGACATAACATTCTTTCAGCGATGCATCGCACTTTGGTACGGCAACTACTCTTCCTAAGACTGCAAGAAATTACAGAGAGCTGTGAACACAGTCCAGTCCATCACCCAAACCAGCCTTCCACCTGTCGACTCCTCGACACTTCCCCTACCTCAGGAAAGCAACCAATATAGTCAGTCAAAGACCCCTCCCACCCCGCAAATACTCTCTTCCACCCTATCCTGTCGAGCAGCGGATATAAAAGTTAAAATACAGATATGAATAGATTCAAGGACTGCTTCTCCCCACTGCTTTCTGACTTTTGAGCTGACCTCCCAAACGTTAATTCTGATCTCTCTCTCGCTGCATCTCCTCTACAGCTATAACTCTGCATCCTGCACTCTGTTCTGCGACCCTGATGCATTACCTATGGTACGATCTGCCTGTATAGATGCTTCACTGCACATGTGACAATAATCAACCAAAAACAAAGTTCAAATTTCTCTACAATTTAGCCTGTTTCTACAGAAATCATAAGACCTTTGCTATTCGGTATTAATTACCCTCCTTTTAAACTCAGAGGGCAGAGTTTACATGGGATGTGAAAGGAAGACAGAATGGAATTAAATGGCATTTTACTCCAGCCTTTCAACGCCTTTGCTAGTCATAGAGGTGTACAGCATGGAAACAGACCCTTCGGTCCAACTCGTCCATGCTGACCAGATAACCTAAATGTATCTAGTCCCATTTGCCAGCAATTTGACCCATATCCCTCTAAACCCTTCCGATTCATGTACCCATTCAGATGTCTTTTAAATGTTGTAATTGTACCAGCCTCCACCACTTTCTCTGGCAGCTCATTCCATACATGCAACACCCTGTGTGGAAAAAGGTGCCCCTTAGGTCCCTTTTAAATGGTGGTTAGCACTGCTGCCTCACAGCACCAGAGACCCAGGTTCAATTCCAGCCTTGGATGACTGTCTGTATGGAGTTTGCATATTCTCCCGGTATCTGTGTGGGTTTCCTCCGGGTGCTCCAGTTTCCTCCCACAATCCAAAGATGTGCAAGGTTAGGGTGAATTGGCCATGCTAAATTGCCCATAGTGTTAGGTACATTAGTCAGGGGTAAATGTAGGGGTGGATTACTCTTCAGAGAGTCGTTGTGGGCTTGTTGGGCCGAAGGGGCCTGTTTCCATACTGCAGGGAATCTAATCTTTCCCCCTCTCACATTAAACCTCTGCCCTCTAGTCCTGGATTCAGCCCCCTATTCACCCTGGGGAAAAGATTTTGTCTATTTACCCTATGCATACCCCTCATGATCTTTTAAGCCTCTATAAAGGTCACCCCCTCAGCCTGCGACACTGGTTTTAAATGACAGTGTTTTTCTGTGATTTCTCCTTTAGGGTGGCAAGACTTTCTGCTTGGGCTCTCTGAGGATGGTCTGTCCATGTTATTTCAGCGACTGCATTCCGAACCTTTTTTTTTTAAAAAAAATCCCATCGCGCAATGGTAGTCTCCAGGTGGTCTTTAAGAGCAAATGTTGAACCAACTTACAGGAGAGCAGCTGAAAGAGACCAGTGAAGATAAATCGATTTCCTTTCTTCAGTGTGAAAAGCTGGCAGATGAAGATGAACAGCCCACAGCAGGCAAAGATCACAGCCAGCACCATGCCAGCCTGGACAGTCTGTAAGTATTCTGAGAGGCAAAACAGATCAAAGATTAGGGGTCACCACATGACAAAGGAAGCCGCTAGGGAACCGCGTTATTTACCATCTGCTGCACAATTTAAAGTCACAATTGAGAGCACTCCTTCTGACAAATGCTTATTGTCTCACACAAAAAATAAAGGGGGAGATTTGCGGTACAAATTCTCACCTCCTTCCCACACCTCAGCTTTGCTGCCTCCATCATCACCCAGTGTTTCTGGAACCTTCTAGATCCAGAAATTCTTGACCCACTTGGGGCCCTGGAAAATTGAACTGAATTTGCTTTATTGTCACACGTACTCAAACGAGCGCAGGGAAAAGTCTCCCCTGACAGCGCAAAGTACCCATCCTCAGGTACAGTAGCCACATCACCAAAACACAGCGTCATCTTAGACACAGAGTACCGAGGTACAATCCTTAGTTACAGGATAGAGAAATGAAGGAGAGAAAGTTACATTACAGATGGAGACAGTATGACAGAAAAACAAGAAGCAATGTTAGAAAGACAAACACCACAGTCTCTCTCCAAAGACTGTCTAGAGTAGACCAGGACGTTGACAAGGATGCTGCCAGGGTTGAAGGATTTGAGCTATAGGGAGGGGCTGGGGCTGTTTTCCCTGGAGCGTTGGAATCTGAGGGATGACCTTCGAGATTATAAAATCATGAGGGGCCAGGGTAAGGGAAATAGACAAGGTTTTTTCCCTGGAGTGGGAGGAGTCCAGAACTCGAGGACATAGACTTAGGGTGAGAGGGAAAAGACGTAAAAGGGACCAAAGGGGCAACTTTTTCACGCAGAGCATAGAGGAGTCCAAAACTAGAGGGAATAGATTTAAAAGTGAGAGGGGAATGATTTAAAAGGGACATAACTTCTTCATGCATAGGGTTGTGCATATATGGAATGAGCTGCCAGAGGAAGTAGTGAAGGTTGGTACAATTATAGCTTTTAAAAGGCATCTGGATGGGTATATGATTAGGAAGGATTTAGAGGGATATGGGCCAAATACTGTCAAATGGGACTAGATTAGGAGCAGCACAGTGGCTCAGTGGTTAGTACTGCTGCGTTACAGCACTAGGGACCCAGGTTCGATTCCACTCTTGGGTGCCTGTCTGTATGGAGTTTGGATGTCTATGGGGGTTTCTCTGGGTGCTCCAGTTTTCTCTTACAGTTCAAATATGTGCAGGTTCAGTGGATTGGCCATGCTACATCGCCCACAGTGCACAGACTAGGTGGCTTAGCCATGGGGAATGCAGGGTTACAGGAGATAGGGTAGGGGGTGGGATGGTCTTCGAAGGGTTGGTGTGCACTCAATGAGTCAAATAGAATGCTTCCAGACAGTAGGGATCCTATAATTGATCTAGGATATTTGATTGGCCTGGCCGAGTTGGACTGAAGGGGCTGCTTCCAAATGAAGTACTTCGAAATAAACCTATTGGACCATAACCTGTCCAACACCAGCACCTCCTCATCATGACGATGTGTGAAAGAAGCTTCAAGGGAGAGAAATGCCTGAACTGTAATCTCCTGGGAGTCTCCCAGAATGTGAACATAATGGATTAAAAAAAAGACAACATTCTGTGTGAGAGACACTATACATTTTCCCCATTCAAGTATAGACAGAGGCGGGTCAAAAACGAGCTGCAGCTCTAGTTGGTGTGTTTGGTGCCTGCCATGTGATGTGATGGTCATGGCTTTGAGAAGAGACATTAAAACACCCTGCGATGCAGGTAAAGAAAGGGGAAAAGGTGCTCTCTCCCTCAGTACTGCTCCGAGCCAGGATAAAGATGGGTCAATCAACCTACAACACTAAAAATCTCAAAAATCAACTGCTCAACCAGCAATGTGGTGCTGCAAGCAACACCCACTTTAATGGCCACAGTATGAAGTACAGAGAATGGAACAAGTGACCCAGGGAGATGAAGCGTACATCTCTCAACTTTTATCTTCTGTTGGACTGTTATTCTAAACCTGAGAGGGTGCATTATGCTAATATTTCTTCCCATGTTTACGAATTATTCAACTCTGTTGTTGACACATGTAAGCCTGCTTCATTTGGCTCCTTTTAATACATACATTGATTTGATTTGAGGGAGAAAGGTATCCACAAGGGAAGCTGTCTTTGTATGTTAATCTGGTCTCGACCAACCGATGGTGACTAAAAGAAGGGGAGACAATTCATCCTCATTCACTCCAGATCTTGATACTTTGGTGCAACCCACATGGGACCATGTGGTTTGGTAGAGATTGGGTCATAACAAGGTGTCTCGTGGCAGCTCCACTTCGTTAAAGCACAGCACAACTGAGATCCTCCCCTGCACCCCACCCCACCCCTAACTAACAACATCGCTGCCTTTGAGCTGCAGCCTGTTTGAACCCAACCCCATGACCCTGGCACCATTGAATTGGAGTCATAGAATCATACAGCACAGAAACCAATCGTTTGGCCCATGCTAACCTAAATTAATCTTGTCCCATTTGCAATCATTTGCCTATATCCTTCTAAACCCTTCCTATTCATATACCCATCCAGATGTCTGTTAAATGTTGTAATTGTACCAGCCTCCATCACTTGCTCTGGCAGCTCATTCCATACACGCACCACTCTCCGAGTGAGGAAAATGGGGGGTGGGTGAGGGACAGAGAGCGAGAGAGAAAGAAAGCAAGAAAACAAGAGGAGAGAGAATGAATGAGAGGAGAGAAAAAAAAGAGAAAGAGAAAAATTAAGAAAGAGAGAAAGAAAAAAGGAGAGAGAGAGCACGAGAGAAAGAAAGAAAGTCAGACAGCGAGGAGAGAGAAAAAGAGAGAGAGAGAGACATGCCTGGAGGAGAGAGAAAAAGAAAAAAAAAAGAGAAAATAAAAAGAGAGACACACACAGTGGTTAGCACTGCTGCCTCACAGCGCCAGAGACCTGGGTTCAATTCCTGCCTCAGGCGACTGACTGTGTGGAGTTTGCACATTCTCCCTGTGTCTGCGCGGGTTTCCTCCGGGTGCTCCGGTTTCCTCCCACAGTCCAAAGATGTGCAGGTCAGGTGAATTGGCCATGCTAAATTGCCCGTAGTGTTAGGTGAAGGGGTAAACATAGGGGTATGGGTGGGTTGCGCTTCAGCGGGTCGGTGTGGACTTGTTGGGCTGAAGGGCCTGTTGAGAGAGAGAGAGAGAGAGAGAGAGAGAGAGAGAGAGAGAGAGAGAGAGAGAGAGAGAGAGAGAGACAAAAGCAAAAGATGAGACCTGTCCCAAACCAGGAAGAAAATCAAAAGGACAGAAGGACGACGACAAGGGAAACTGAAAAACGACCTGCTGGTCTGAGTTGTCTGCTACACTTCACAATGGAGGTCTGTGTGACCAATAAGATCATCCCCAAATATTACGTGTTAAAATATTCTACAGATGGGGAGAATCATCCCTACAACAGAGTCAAAATTCAAATCCGGAGAGTGCAGATTATGCTGTTTGAGTGTAACTTCCACCCAGCTGCTCCTTAGTCTCTTTTCCCATTAACCCACGACACTGATGGCCCATTTGGTGAATTAGTTTGCAGAGTACCAGTGTTAATAGTCTGCTGTTGGCGTGCTCCATAGGAATGGGAGATTATTACTGCATGCAGTCAGCAGGTGGCACCAGTGTGTCACCCTCCTCAAAGCCATGGAAAGTCTGATTGAGGCCAGTCTGAACTCCAGGATTTGCTGCTTAACTTCTGGATGCTACTCAAGTAAACACAACAAAGTCAGTCAGATTTTGGGAGAGGACAGAGTCTGGCTGCAGCTCATGGACTGGATATGTAACTGGGGAGATTTGGGTAAAAGAGTACGTGTGGGGCCCTTTTTGTGGTACAGTGGTAATGTCCCTAGCCCTGGACGTCTAGATTCAAGTCCCACCTGCTTCGGAAGTGTGTAATAACAAATCGCTGAATGGGTTATTTGGAAATACACATTAAATAAGAAAGAAAGAATCAAAGTGCGAGAGAATGTGTGCAAGAGGAGAGTGTGAAGAGTAGGTTCAGGTGGGGTTGAGTCAGAGTCATAGAGAAGTACAGCACAGAAAAGAGGCCCTTCAGTTCATCAAGTCTATGCTGGTCAATAACAAGTGCCTAATGGCTCAATGGTCAGCACTGCTGCCTCACAGCGCCAGGGACCTGGGTTCGATTCCAGCCTCAGGTGAATGACTGAGTGGAGTTTGCACATTCCCCCCGTGTCTACGTGGGGTTTCCTCCAGGTGCTCTAGTTTCCTTTCAGTCCAAAGATGTGTAGGTTAGGTGAATTGCCAATAGGAAATTGCCCATAATGCCCAGGGATGTGTGAGCTATGCGAGTTAGTCATGGGAAGTGCAGGGTTACACAGTTAGGGTAGGGGGTGCGAGTCTGAGTGGATGCTGTTCAGAGGGTCAGTGTGAACTCGATGGACTGAATGACTTGCTTCCACACTGTAGGGACTCTATGAAAACTATTCTAACCTCAATATCATTGTGGAGACAATGGATCCAGTCTGATATTTGAGAGTGGTAGGGGCTAGATAGAGAAACAGTGGACTGTGATACTGGTTCTGGCCTCTCGCTCCAAGCCAAACACAAAAGTCCCCCTCAGGCCCCATACTTAATTGTGTGTTTTATAAACTGGAAACCTGATCGGAGAGGGGTCAGAAGGCAATTCGACAACAGGGAACTTCACTTCCAAAGCTAAATCTGGCTCCTACTCTAATCCAACAAGGAGCTGAGAGGCAGAACGATCACTCCAGTCAACCCACTTCAGTCAACAACCTCCCATCTAGGATAACTAAAGCAGAAATAGCTGGAGAAACTCAGCAAGTATGACCGCTTCCATGGAGAGAAAGCACAGCGAGCATTTCAGGTCCATCACCACTCTTAAAGACCCTTCTTCTTCAATTCTGACTGGACCTGAAACTTCAATTCAGTTTCTCACTCCACAGATGCTGCCAGACTTGCTAAGTTTTCCCAACCATTTCTGTTTTGGTTTCTGATTTCCAGCATCCGTAGTCCTTTCGGTTAGTAAGTTTGCAGATGACACCAAAATTGAAGGTGTAGTGAACAGCGAAGGAGGTTACCTCAGAGTACAGAGTTCAATGGGATCTTGATCATAAAGTCATAGAGATGTACAGCACGGAAACAGACCCTTCGGTCCAAACTGCCCATGCCAACCAGATACCCCAACCCAATCTAGTCCCACCTGCCAGCACCCGGCCCATATCCCTCCAAACCCTTCCTATTCATATACCCATCCAAATGCTTCTTAAATGTTGCAATTGTACTAACCTCCACCACTTCCTCTGGCAGCTCATTCCATACACGTACCACCCTGTGTGTGAAAATGTTGCCCCCTTAGGTCTCTTTTATCTCTTTCCCCTCTCACCCTAAACCTATGCCCTTTAGTTCTAGACTCCCCCATCCCAGGGAAAAGACTTTGTCTATTTATCCTATCCATGCCCCTCATAATTCAGGTGGGCCAATGGGCTGAGAAGTGGCAGATGGAGTTTGGTTTAGATAAATGTGAAGTGCTGCATTTAAAAAGGATTTGTTTTTCCCCTTTCCCTCTCAGATGCTATCTCAGTAAATAAATCAGGAGACAATTAAAAGCACAAAAAGCTCCTGTCATGAGTGTAATTTTGCCTTCCTTATCCATGGCTGTAATGAAACACAAGATGCAAGAGCCTCTCTTTATGACTTACCTTCCTTGCCTTGATAGTGGACATCTACACAGCTGTTGTTTGTGTAGAAACACTGCTTCCAGATGTCCATGCAATAACCCTTGCTGCTCCACCAAACCTGGGAACAAAATAAAAGCACACGGTCACAACCCTCAACACACTGGAGCATCTCCAGCGAGTCTTACTGAAGGACAGGTCATGTATTTGGTGACTGAATACTGACATGCAGAATCGGAGGCTCTCTTTTTGATGGGAGACAAACGGAACGGCTTTCTGCTTCCACGAAACAAACCCCACTTGAAAAATCTCTGGCACCTCTAGATCCAACCCCCAACAAATGAAATCGTGGCCTACTCATTAGCACCAAACCAATCTGGAAGCATCCATTACCTGCTCTGTGCCCTTGCCCCTCACAGCAATGGAGGTTCCTGCTCAAGAAGACGGGTTGTAATCTGGAAGAATTGAAAACTCCTGAGGAGTGATCGGAAGGGAGCTCAACCACCTTTTTAATCCAAAGAAGTGGTGGGGGGGGGGGGGGAACTCGCAGATTTTTAGGTCAATGTCCAGCACTAATTACCTCCTCCCAGGATCCCTTCTTTCTATCCTCATGGGCAGAGAGTGAGGCAGAGAGGAAACATACAATTTGGTTCAATCCGCCCAGGCGATATCCTGAATTAATCAAGTTCTGTTTGGCCCATATCCCTCTAAACCCTTCCTAATCATACACCAATCCAGAATACCTTTTAAATGCTATAACTGTACTAGCCTCCACCACTTCCTCTGGCAGTTCATTCCATACATGCATCATCCTATGTGTAGAAAAGTTGCCCTTTAGGTCCCTTTTAAATCTTTCCCTCTCACCTTAAACTAATGCCATCTAGATTAGATTAGATCCCCTACAGTGTGGAATCAGGCTCTTCGGCCCAACAAGTCCATACCGACCCTCCGAAGAGTAACCCACCCAGACCCATTTCCCTCTGACTAATGCACCTAACACCATGGGCAATTTAGCCTGGCCAACTCACCCGACCTGAACATCTTTGGAATGTGGGAGGAAACCGGAGCACCCGGAGGAAACCCACGCAGCTACGGGGAGAATGTGCAAACTCTACGCAGACAGTTGCCACAGGCTGGAATCGAACCAGAGACCCTGGCGCTGTGAGGCAGCAGTGCTAACCACTGAGCCACCTTGACTGGTTGGTGATGTCATTTCAGTCTATCCAGACTCTCCTTAGAACTCAAACGTACCACTCCCAGTAACATCCTATAAATCTCTTCTGAACCCTCTCCAGTTTAATCATATCCTTCCTATAACAGGGCAACCAGAACTGGACACAGGACTCCAGAAGAGGCCTCACTAATGTCCTCGACAACCTGAACGTGACGTCCTAGCTCTGATACTCAAAAGGTCTGAGCAATGAAGTCAAGCATGCTGAGCACCCTCTTGACCCCCCGTGTACCTATGATGCAAATTTCAAAGAATTATGAACCTGAACCCTACGTTTCTCTGTTGTATGACGCTATCCAAGGCCCCACCACAAGTCCTGACCTTGTTTGATTTACCAAAATGCAATACCTCACAATAATCCAAGTTGGACTCCATCTGCCGCTCAGGGAAATAAATACCGATGTTTTAAAAACAGTTCACATTACAGGAGAGGAAGTGCTGGGAAGGGGGAAAATGCAACATCTTTAGGTCAAAGTCCAATACTAGTTAGCTCCTCCCAGGCCCGGTCCTTCCGATTCTGATTGGAATAGCACACTATGTGACGTAGGTAAGACCTGAAAGGGTTAACTCACTTCACACAACAGCCATACAGTGGATGCATCAGCTTACAAGAGAAAGCTGGGATCATTAAGAAAGAGGCGAAAGTGAGGACTGCAGATGCTGGAGATTATAGACTTGAGAGTTTGGTGCTGGAAAAGCACAGCAGGTCAGGCAGCATCCAGGGAGCAGAAGAATTGACGTTTCGGGCAAAAGCCCTTCATCAGGCAATTCTCCACAGATGCTGCTTGACCTGCTGTGCTTTTCCAGCACCACATGCTCGACTGATTAAAGAACAGCAATGTTTCTACATGGTAGTTGGACCAGTTTCCAGAGTTTGGGGTCCCTGCCTATTTCAAGAGGGCCATCATCCCTGTGCCTAAGGCGGCTCATGCAGCATGTCTCAATGGCTACTGCCCAGTGGCCCTAACTTCGGTGGTCATGAAGTGCTTTGAAAGGCTGGTCACAGCATTGATCAACTCCAACCTCCCCACAACTCTTGTCCCACTCCATTTTGCCTATCGGACCAACAGATCCACGTCAGATGCCCTATCACTTGCCCTTCACTCCTCTCTAGAACATCTCAACACCAAGAATCCTACTTATTGAAGGCTGAACTGTAATCAACACTATTATCCCCTCGAGACTGATTACTAACCTTAGTGATTTCGGACTAAGTCCCACTCCCTGCAACTGGATCCTTAGTTTCCTGGCCCACAGGCCACAATCAGTGAAGATTGGGGACAATAATTCATTCTCACTAACACTCAACACTGGAGCCCCCCAGTGGTACGTACTCAGCCCCCTACTGTACTCACTGTATACCCATGACTGCATTGCCAAATATCGGACCAATGCTATTTACAGGATTATTTAGAGTCTACTGTGGACGCCAAGAGGCGGGACCATCTCCCAGCTGAACTCTTCCCCTCCTCCCTGTAGGGGCTGATGCTTCTTGCTGTCCAGTCACATCACAGAGCAAAGGCGATTCCAAACTTACATTGTGGGCTGTGGAGATGATGAGGAGGATGATGGCAGTCAGATGCAGGAGGAAGATCGAGGTTAGCAACAGCAGCATGATGGATTCAAGGAGCTGTCTTCAAACAGAGTCCGAGAGTAATGCTGTGAAGAAGAGAACACGTTCGGGTCAATTCACACAGCTGTGGAATGGAACAGATTCAGCCAATCCCAGAAACAGAACAGCTCAGCAGGTCTGGCAGTATCTAGGGAGAGAAATCAGAGTTAACATTTCAGGTCCACTGACCCATCAGAACTAATGGCAGCTAGGAAAAAGGATTTTTTTTAAAAACGCAGAAGATAGGGTGGGGGAAGGGAGTAACGATAGAGCCCAAAGAGAAGGAAGAACGGTTGGACAGACAAAGGAATGGATAACGATTCGCCTGGGAGACGGAAATAGCTACAAATGGGGACAGTGGCCAACAATGGGGTTGTGTGTAATAGCAGACCATGTGACAATAAGATCTGGTGTGTGGGAGTTAGGGTAAGAGCATGGGAGAAGATGCGTCAACTCTATTGAGTCCAGATGGCTATAGAGTTTGCAAGCGGAAAACGAGGTGCTGTTCTTCCAGCTTGCTCTAAGCTTCACTGGAGCACTGCAGCAAGCCTGAGAAGGAGATGCCGGCCAGGCAACAAGGTGGGGTGTTGAAAGGGCTGGCAACTAGAAGCCTGGGGTCTTTTCTATGGACAGAACACAGGCGTTCTGTGAAACATTCGCCCAGTCTGTGCTTTGTCAACTTTTCCAGGTATGGTAAACAACCCATGACTGAGTGAGCCTTTGCCACAGTCCCAGGTAACATCCAACAAGTACAGGGGCTGGTGTAAGAAGCCACCATTTTATATCTAGGCAGTCGAGGGAGGAACACTTCGAGGCCCAGTTTATTGTAACTGGTGACTTCAATCAAGCCAATCTAAGGAAGGTGTTGCCAAGTACCACCAGAAAATTACCTGCCCCACCAGGGGCCCGAATATTTTAGACCACAGCTACACCACTATGAAAAGATGCCTACTGCTCCATCCCCTGCCCTCATTTCGGGAACTTCGACCACAATGCCGTGTTTCTTCTCCCGGCTTACAGGCAAAAGCTCAAGCAGGAGAGACCCCCCCCCACCCCCAACCTCGCAGATACAGGTCCAGTGCTGGTCGTAGGAGGCAGAGGATCAACTCTGGTGCTGTCTGGAATCAGCTGATTGGCCTATGTTCAAACAGTCCACAGGTACCTTGGATGGACTGCACCACCACCACCACCACCACAGACTTTAGCAGCAAGTGTGTGGAGGACTGCATTCCAAGGAAGTCAATCCGGGGGGCTCCCCAACAGGAAACTCTGGATGAATCAGGACATACAAAACCTGTCAAAAACCAGGTGTGAGGCCTTCAGATCAGGAGACCCACTCAAATATAAGGAATCCAAGTACAACCTTCACAGAGCCATTCGGACAGCCAAGGACCAATACCGATCCAAACTGGAGACCCAGACACCTAGCGACTATGGCAAGGACTGAATGACATCACAGGTTCTAAAAGGAGACAGTGCAAGATAACAGATGATGACACATCCCTCCCAGATTGTCTCAACGCCTGCTATGTTCATTTTGAGCAGAATTTCAGCGGAGAGGTAACACCTATTCCGACAAGTCCTAACGAACCTATCCCAACAGTCACGGCATCAGAGGTCAGATTCATTCGTGCAAATCCAAGGAAGGCGATGGGACCAGATGCAGTACCAGGCTGTCCACTCAGAGCATGCATAGATCAAGTGGCAGAGGTTTTCTCCGACATCTTCAACCTCTCCCTGCAGCAGGCCACTGTCCCTGCCTGTTTCAAGAGGCCAACATCATCCCTATGCCTAAGAAGGCTCATGCAGCATGTTTCAATGACTACCCTTCAGTGGCCATAACTTCAATGGTCATGAAGGCTGCTCACAGCATTAAATCAACTCCAACTTCCCCACTACTCTTGACCCACTCCATTTTGCTTATTGGACCAACAGATCCACGTCAGATGCCATATCACTTGCTCTTCACACCTCCCTAGAACATCTCAACACCAAGAATCCAATTTATTGAAGGCTGAACTATAATCAACACTATTATCCCCTTGAGACTGATTACTAAACCTAGCGATCTTGGACTAAGCCACACTCTCTGCAATTGGATGCTTAATTTCCTGGCCCACAATCAGCGAAGATTGGGGACAATATTTCATCATCACTAACACTCAACACTGGAGCCCCCCCCCAGGGGTACGTACTTAGCCCCCTACTGTACTCACCGTATACCCATGACTGTGTTGCCAAATACCAGGCTAATGCTATTTACAAGTTCACTGATGATACCACCATTGTTGGTCGATTCTCAGATGGTGACAAAACAGACTACAGACGGGAAATAGAAGATCTGGAAAAATTGTGCACCGAGAACAACCTAGCTCTCAATGCTGGCAAAACCAAGGAACTCATTATTTGACTTTCAACAGGATGTTACTCATGCCTCCCTACACATTAACAGCACAGAGGTGGAATGAGTTGAGAGCATCAAGCTCCTGGGAGTGGTCATCCACAACAGGCTTTCTTGGACTCTTCAAGTGGATGCGCTGGTTACAAAGGCCCAACAATATCTATTCTTCCTCAAGCAGCTGAGGAAATTTGGCGTGACGGTGAATACCCTTGTCAACTTTTATAGGTGCACCATCGAGAGCATTCTGTCTGGATGTATCACTACCTGGTATGGCAACTGTACCATTCAAGATCAGAGACAGTTAGAGAGTGGTGAACTCGGCCCAGATAATTACAAAGGCCAACCACCCATCTATAGTATCCATCTACCAGGCCCACTGTCAAGGAAAGGCTGTGAGCATTCTCAAAGATCCATTCCACCCTGGCAATGCTTTTCTGCAACCTCTACCATCAGGGAGAAGGTACAGAAGCCCGAACACACACACACACACACCCGTCGGTTTTGAAACCGTCTCTACCCTACTGTTGTTAAAATACTGAATGGACTCTCAAACTCTTAACACTCAACTGTACCTGTGTTTTAGTTTTTTGCCACTGTTTACCTATTATTTACTATCTATGCTATTTAACTCTGATCCACCTGTATTGCTCGCAAGACAAAGCTTTTCACTATGCCTCAGTGCGTGACAATAAAATCAATTCAAATGTGACACAGTGGCAGTGCCCCTATCTCTAGACCAGAATCTCTGCACTAACTCAGTACTCGATGATTGTAGAACCGTTGTCACATCACAGCCAAGCAGACAGAGTATTGATCTGTAAATCCCTCCGACATACCTACGATGGTCAGCAGGAGAGACAGGATTTCCTGGTCTGCCTGAACCCCAAGTGTTAGCTGCTGCATAACACGCTCCCACACCTTCAAACTACACCCCAGACGTAAGGTCGCACTAGGAGCAAGAGGGGGCCTTGGCTCGAGGGTCTGCCACACACAAGCCAGACTGTGCAGCTTTACAATGGTTGGATAGCTAGACCATAGCTCCATCCATCCATCCATCCATCTTGCCACGCCCATCTCTGTTATAGCAACAGGCGTCAGATGCAATATGATGCAGATGCAGTTGCAGTTGGGTTTCGTGCAGATGCATCCATTTCCTCCCACAGTCCAAAGATGTGCAGGTTAGGTGGATTGGCCATGCTATGTTGCCTATAGTGTTGAAAGATGTGCAGATTAGTTGGGTCAGCCATGGTAAATGCGGGGTTATGGGGAGGATTGTTGGGGGGGGGGGGGGGGGGGGGGGGGAGGGGGGGGCGGGGCTGCTGGATGAAATGATCTTCAGATGGTTGGTGCAAATTAAGACCATAAGAAATAAGAATGGAATGAATGGCCTCTTTCTGCACTGTACCGATTCTATGAATATGAATAACTGACACTACCAACAATACAGCTGGTGTTCTCCCTATTAAATAAGCTGCAACTGAAATGGAAATACATATGTAAATACTACAGCTGTGTACTAGATCTCACTGCACACACTGACTAATTGCTGTCAGAGGAGGATGGATTAGATTTTAATAGTTTGGAATTAATTTAACAGATGCTTCAAAAGATTACTGTGGACACCAGTCAATATTCATAACAGGAACTGTCCAGAGAGTCAGCAGTGTCCGAGACCCACAGAACGATGGGTCAGCCACTACTAAGAATATTGCCCTATGGCTACAACACAACAACCACCCACATGTGTAAATGGCTTGTCAAATTCTGCGATGAAAATTGATTAACTTTGGTATCGAGTTCGAATTATGTCACATGAAGCAAGAACGACAGGAAAAAAAAGGAAAGAAATGTCAATTCTGAAACTCCTTTGACCAATCAGAGCAGTCTGTAGTGTTGCGAGCGACAGACCTGGTATAGCTGCTGGCTGTGGTACAGCAAGATCCTCAAAACAGGGGCTGGATAAAGGTGCAGAAAGCGGTGTTTGGACGTCGGTTAGAGACCAGGGAGGCTTCCCCCGAACTTCTTCAAAGGTGACTCACCACCCACCTCATCCACAGTGTGGTGCCACCTCACTTCAGACAAGAATACCCACCACCTTACCTCACGTTTGGTCTACGCTGGGCATATGCCCTTCAACGATGGGAAGACTGCCTTCCAAACATCTGGCAACATACCCTGCCACTACAAGGAGCTGGTTTTGGACAAGATAGGATTCCAATCCCAGAGAATCCAGTACTCAACAAAACTGGGGGGGTGGGGAGAAAGTGTGTGGGAGAGTGAGTGTGTAAACAAACTTAAGCCCTTCATAAGCATCTTAAAGCCCCCAGCTGAAAAATGTGTTGCTGGAAAAGTGCAGCATGTCAGGCAGCATCCAAGGAACAGGAGATTCGACGTTTCGGGCATAAGCCCTTCTTCAGGAACACATTTCCAGCAACACATTTTCAGCTCTGATCTCCAGCATCTGCAGTCCTCACTTTCTCCTCTTAAAGCCCATACCCAAGGTTTGGATATGGAGGCATTTCTTTACTGGGTGCTGCTGTGAAAGAAGTAGATAGTCATCGCAAGAGAGATTTTTGGAGTGCTGGTCCCACTGAGCCAATCAATCAGTTCACTCTATGGTAGCAGCACAGACACTAATAAAACGTCTCCGCTCCTCAAAAACAGAAGTAGCTACTTCCGCATTAGCGTGAACATCTGTGCAAACCACTTTCAGTGGTTAGCACAGCTGCCTCAGCGCCAGGGGTCTGGGTTCGATTCCACCCTCAGGCGACGGTCCATGTGGAGCTTGCACGTTCTCTCCCTGGTCTGCGGGCGGGCTCCTCCAGATGCTCCAGTTTCCTCCCACACTCCAAAGATGCGTGGGTGAGGTAGATTGGCCATGCTAAATTTCCCATTGTGTTAAGGGGTATCCACTCTAGGTGCGGTAGCCATGGGAGATGAGAGGTTACAGGGATTGGGGTGTGGGGGAAATACTCTTTGGAGGATCAGTGTGGCCTTTGCAGTTAATTCAGGCAGATAGGCCCATGGATTAGAAAAGATGAAAATGGAAGGCAGGAAAAATGCCATGTCAGCTCGAACAGTGGATCTGGAAGTGAACGAACCCAGGGAGAGCAATGATGAACTTTTGAACAGTTCAGAAAATAAAAGATACCAAGTTAGAGGGCATAACTCAACAAGATCAAGAAATTCAATCCATATCAGGAGCTGAAGTCCATGTGATTTGGGAAGTCTTAAGAGGGAATGAACGAACTAGAAGATAAAGTTAACAAAAAGATGCCAAACAAGAATTTTAAAAGTTCTATATAAAAAAACAGCTCTAACCCAGAGGTGGATTTGTTTGGAAAAGGAGTCTCATGATAAAAGTTAAAGGTGAAAGCAAGTCGAGCAGCACAAGGTTTTGCAGAAAATCTGGGAACTGGGCGTAAGAATAGATTCCTATACTGATGACTGGAAAAACAACTTTGAAAAAGTTTCAAGGCTTAGTAAGCAACAGATGCTTGAGAGAGTATAGATCATTGATGTTAAAGCTGAATTTCTACAGGGTGATCAGCTTAAAAGGGAAGTGCTTTTTCAAAAGAGGCACCAAATATTGCCAGGGCACAAAGTTAAACAAACATGCATCTGCCAATTAATGTGATATCTCTAGAGTTTGGTACTTCTCAGTAAGGCCCCATCGGATTAGGATTGGGCTATCTTCAGTTAAAAGCAGACCATGCCAGGTTTTACTGGCACCATGTGGAGCAACTTTCAGGCATCTTTATGATGCCTGTAGATAACTTTTCATGGGGTGGGAGCAATGAATTGGAAACCATTAGGATAAGTGGGTTAGAGCAGAATTCAAAATTGCAAGTCAGGCTTTTAAGCATGTTGCATTGGGAATCAAACAGAATGGATCAAGTATCACTTTGCATCAGCAATCTTATTTGCAAAAAAGAGTGTTGAGCTCATTGTTAATAGTGAAAGTAGGGCCTCAGGAAAAATTACAATTGCTTCCAAAGTTGAAATGGAGGAATTACAAAGTCTAATCAAACAGTTGGACATCCAAACAAGACCCAGAGTGAGAGTTGGGTATGACAGTAAAACATTCTAAAAAGGAAGGTATTATTTGAGTGATATAAATTGAAAGAATTTAAAATGGAGTATTCTGTTTTGACGTTTCCATAACTACATCACCATGTGTAAACAGGGTCGTTAAGAAGCCTTCATTGCTCAGACCTCCGAGTACAGGAACGTCGTGTTGAAGTTGTACACGATGTTGGTGAGGCCTCTTCTGGAGGACTGTGTCCAGTTCTTGTCTCGGTTATAGGAAGACTATTATTAAGCTGGAGAGGGGTCAGAAAAGATTAGCCAGGAATGGAAGGTTTGGGTTATTGGTTGAGGCTGGATAGAATAGAATAGAGTAGAATAGAATTCCTACAGTGTGGAAACAGGCCATTCAGCCAACAAGTCCACACTGACCCTCCAAAGAATAATCCACCTATACCCATTCACCTATTATTCTACATTTAACCCCGACATATGCACCTAACCTGCACATCTCTAAACACCATGGGCAATTCACCCAACCTGCACATCTTTGGACTGTGGGAGGAAACTCACGCAGACACAAGGAAAATGTGCAAAATCCATACAGACAGTTACCCGAGGCTGGAATCGAACCCAGGTCCCTGTTAACCACTGAGTCACCAAGCCGCCCAAATAAGGGATATTGGATAGGCTGGGACATTTTTCACTGGAGTGTATGAGTTGGGGGGGGGGCCTTACAGAGGTTTTTAAAGTCGGGAGGAATATAGAGAAGACGAATGGCAGATATCTTTTCCTTAGAGCAGGGGATTTCAAAGACTGGGGGGCGGGGGGGGAAAACATATTTTTAACATGAGAAAATAAATATTTAAAAAAAGGACATGAAAGGCAACTTTTTTTTATTTTACACAGAGGGTGGTTCATGTGTGGAATGAACTTCCAGATGAAATGATGGATGCAGGTACAGTTATAACATTTAACAGACATTTGGACAGAATTATGAATAAGAAATGTTTGGAAGGATATAGGCCCAAGCACAGGCAGGTGGGACAAGTTTAGTTTGCAATTATCATCATCAGCATGGACTGGCTGGAATGAAGGGTCTGTTTCTGTGCTGTACAACTCTATGACTATATTAGAAGGTGCTTGGAACATGAAACTAGTTATTTTTAGAGGTGCTCCTTATACCTCTCTGACGTGTTCTCAAATGCAGGAGGGTTTATTTTCCCCTTGTGAGAAATTTTTTTTTTAGACTTAGATTAGACTTACAGTGTGGAAACAGGCCCTTCGGCCCAACAAGTCCACACCGACCCGCCGAAGCGAAACCCACCCATACCCCTACATTACCCCTTACCTAACACTACGGGCAATTTAGCATGGCCAATTCACCTGACCCGCACATCTTTGGACTGTGGGAGGAAACCGGAGCACCCGGAGGAAACCCACGCAGACACGGGGAGAACGTGCAAACTCCACACAGTCAGTCGCCTGAGTCGGGAATTGAACCCGGGTCTTCAGGCGCTGTGAGGCAGCAGTACTAACCACTGTGCCACCGTGCCGCCCTTCGGTTTGAGAAGCTCAAAAGAATAGTAAAAGTAGCAGAAACCCTTGCTCTTAACGTGGTGGCAGCAAGGCATTTTCATCACAAAAAAGCTTTGGGAATTCAATTCTAAAAAAGGGGCTACATTGACAAGTTACAACCATGATAACGTCCACTCAACAAAATGTGTGAATGAGAAAAGACTCATGATGAATACTGCAGCTTGAAAACAGAGAACTGTTGTGGTTCTGTTCGCCGAGCTGGGAGTTTTTGTTACAAACGTTTCGTCCCCTTTCTAGGTGACATCCTCAGTGCTTGGGAGTCTCCTGTGAAGCGCTTCTGTGTTGATTCCTCCAGCATTTATAGTGGTTTAAATCTGCCGCTTCTGGTTGTCAGTTGCTGTCCGCTGAAACGCTTGCAACAAAAACTCCCAGCTCGGTGAACAGAACCACAACAACGAGCTCCCGAGCTACAAATCTTCTCACAAACTTTGAACAGAGGACTCTCCGAATGGAGAAACATCAGTAGCAGACTGCTTCATAAAGAGGTTATAGGGAACTACTGGACATACTGGAAAAAGAATGCTTATGTCAAAAAAAACATAATACCATCAGCATATTTATTTTTAATAAATAAATATACATTTAGAAGAGGGGACCTGTTATCATCAGTTATTATCTGAAGGAGATCAAAGGTTTGAAGGAAAAGGTGATGGATATACTGTGAATTGATTGGGTGTGAATTGGTTGTATGAATATGGGGTGCTATTAATCAGTGGGGTGAAAGTTTTATGGAGTCTGTGTAACTGAAATAAAGCCACGACTATAAATATGGACATAAATTCTGAAATAACTGCACAGAGGCCAGTATCCCGTCACCAAGTCATCCTTTATTTACACAAACATAGTACACTGAGTGACCAGCCAGCTTGCAGTCACTACCCTGAACGGATGAGATTCAAAATCCCCTGCTTATTGGTCAGCTAGGGCTTCCTGATTGGTCTAGGTTAACAACCCAGTCAAGGATCTTGCAGTCAGCAAGGTCCACCTGATTCCAATCATGACAACTTCCATTTTCTAGTCTTTACCAAAGCTGGAGGCCCAGTGGGCTTAGGGTAAAGGCTGGGAGTGTAGGCTGGGTGGGAATGCAAGATGGGGTGCATGGAAGTGACCGAAGTGTAAGGTACAAGGTGGGGTTTTGGGAGATGGGAAGGCCAGGGATGAGTGTCTTCTCTCTTCAACTACTACTGTCCACCCTATTGGAAGGCTGAGTGTCAGAACCCAACACCATTGAACTAAGGGAATGTGTTCTCTTTGCACCACCTAGTGGTGTTTATTGTAAACACAGCCTCTCTTCCCAGTGATTTGGAGATGCCAGTGTTGGACTTGGGTGTACAAAAGTTAAAAATCACACAACACCTGGTTATAGTCCAAGTTCCACCGCAATCCAAAAAACAAGGTCCTGTATCATTACTTGCTGCAACGACACTTTTCCCAAATTTCCCATATTTTCCCAAAGGGATAACTTCACTTCTAAAACTCCTGAAAATAGAGATTCCAAAAGCGTTGCGACCCGAATGACAGAATTTGTAATAAAATTCAACTTGTTCCTACACAGTGTGTTCCACTCAATACCTTTTTTTGTTTGTCACCTGTACCCTATTATGGGATTGTTATCCTGCATATGGTGCCAAAGAGTTACACATGAGAAATGTACAGAGGGTGAGGAGGAAGCACTTTAGTCTGACAGCCTCCATTGTAATTAGATTACTTACAGTGTGGAAACAGGCCCTTCGGCCCAACAAGTCCACACCAACCCGCCGAAGCACAACCCACCCATACCCCTACATTTACCCCTTATCTAACACTACGGGCAATTTAGCATGGCCAATTCACCTGGCCTGCACATCTTTGGACTGTGGGAGGAAACCGGAGCACCCGGAAGAAACCCACGCAGACACGGGGAGAATGTGCAAACTCCACACAGTCAGTCGCCTGAGGTGGGAATTGAACCCGGGTCTCTGGCGCTGTGAGGCAGCAGTGCTAACCACTGTGCCACCGTGCCGCCCAGATCCAGATTAATGATGGAGATAGACCACTGTATTCCTGAACTCAGACCATGGGTTAGTGGCTGTCAGAAATCATTTGCAAGTGAAATATTCTATTCAAAATTCTTCCCAATGCAGCAGCCTTCAATTGGACTAGAATTACCGGCTGCTTTTACCCGTAGGGCTTCAGCACACCTTGTGATTTCCATTCCGTCTCATCAAGTGGTAGTGATGAAGGAGCGTTGCTCCGAAAGCTAGTGTGCTTCCAATTAAACCTGTTGGACTATGACCTGGCGTTGTGTGATTTTTAACTCTCTTCCCAATGAATTACTTAAACCAAGGTCTGTACATCAACAGATGAAATTCCAAACAGAAAGTCACATTGGATTCAAAACATTCTTCCTTCATAATGGTACCAGACCTGCTAAGTTTCTCCAGCTCCTTTACTTCAGGATCTCCAGCGTCTGCGGGACTTTGGTTTCACTGTATTTGAAAATCAAGACTTATTCAAATGCAAACAGCTGAAAAAAAATCAAAAAGGAAGTGAAATCCAACAGAGAAAAGCAAAATTTGCAATTGAGGCCTAGGAGAGACGGAATGGAAATCAAAAAGGTGTGCTGAAGTCCTGCGGGTAAAAGCAGTCGGTAATTCTAGTCCAATTGAAGGCTGCTGCATTGGGAAGAATTTTGAATAGAATATTTCACTTGCAAATGATTTCTGACAGCCACTAACCCATGGTCTGAGTTCAGAAATACAGTGGTCTATCTCCATCATTAATCTGGATTTGATTACAATGGAGGCTGTCAGACTAAAGTGCTTCCTCCTCACCCTCTGTACATTTCTCATGTGTAACTCTTTGGCACCACATGCAGGATAACAATCCCATAATAGGGTACAGGTGACAAACAAAAAAGGTATTGAGTGGAACACACTGTGTAGGAACAAGTTGAATTTTATTACAAATTCTGTCATTCGAGTCGCAACGCTTTTGGAATCTCTATTTTCAGAAGAAGTTTTAGAAGTGAAGTTATCCCTTTGGGAAAATATGGGAATTTTGGGAAAAGTGTCGTTGCAGCAAGTAATGATACAGGACCTTGTTTTTTGGATTGGGGTGGAACTTGAATGTAGGAAGTGGAAGAGGCCCAACAGCTCTTCAAGACTACACATCCATTCAATAAGATCACGTCTGATCAGTGACTCAATATCTACATACCCACCACGGTCCCATTAGTTACAAAAATAAAAACTCAGATTTAAAAATCAATCGATCCAGCATCAATTCCTTTTCAGGGAAGGAGTTCCAAACTTCTACTAGCGTTTGTGTGCAGTATGGATTCCTAATTTTACTCAAGACTTTTTAAAAGGACCCTCCTTGTCCTACGGTCTCCCAGCAGCAGAAATAGATCTGTGGAGGGAGCCTTGGTTTGTATTTTATCAATTACTAGAAGTGCTACTCTGGATATGATGTTCAGGGTAACAGCTGTATCACACCAAGGAGACGCAAATGCTATGAAAAGAGGCATTGGGGTAGGGGGTTGGGCGGAAGGCAAGACCACGAAGCCGAACCCACAAAAATGTAAAAGATTTCTGACAATGACTGATTGGACCTTTCCAGCAACACAAGCTCAGCTTCCTCATGACTTCAAGCAAGTCTGAAGATACTGCTTTAGAAATATGGCCTCGATAACAGAATCGGACATGACACCAAAATCTTTGCAGAGAAAGATCTCTAAAACCTTGAAGAAGAATGACCAGACAGACTATCTGTTCTGTGGAACCTAGATGGCACCACAGCTCAGCAGTTAGCACTGGTGCCTTACAGCGCCAGGAACCCGGGTTGGATTCCAACCTCGGGTGATTGTACGTGGGCACATTCTCCCAGTGTCTGTGTGGGTTTCCTCCCACAGTCCAAAGTTGTGCAGTTTAGGTGGATTGGCCATGGGAAATATAGAGTCACGGGGATCGCGTAAGGGGCTGAGTCTGGGTTGGATACCCTTTGGTGCAGATTTGGGGAGCTGAATGGCTCTTGCAGTTGAATAGTTTGGGCTTGTACTCGCTGGAGTTCAAAAGACTGAGTAGGGGGAGGGGGTGTATCTGATTGAGGAATACAAAGTGCTAAAGGGGATTGATAAGGTAGACATTGAACAGATGCTATCCGTTGTGGGACAGTCTCGACCAACAGGTCATAGATATAGAGTGAGAGAGGAGGTAGGTTCAAAACAGATGTGGAGAAACTCCTTCTCCCAGAGGGTTGTGAATGTGTGGAACTCACTGCCCCAGAATGCAGTGGAGGCAGAATCGATCAACAGATTCAAGAACGAACTGGATAGGTTTCTGAAGAAAAGCAGGAATAAATTAATCATGGAGAGCAGGCAGGAGTGTGGAGTGGAGACCAGGATAAGATCCGCCATGGTCATGTTAAATGGTGGAATGGACTTGAAGGGATGTATCACCTACTCCTGCTTCAAATTCTTACGTTTCCGCACTGCAGGGATTCTAGGAGTTGCTTGAGGCCAGAGTGTTGGCAAGGGAAACTCCTGTTCTTGAAAATTGAACCAAAACCGATCTTTTATATCCACTTGAGAGGGCAGGAGCCTGTGTCACAGTCAGTGGGTTATAGGACAGGAGTGGACATGGTGCTGCTCACTTCAGGATTTCTCTCAGTCAAGATAATGCCTGAAAGAACAAAGTATAAAGCAAAATATTCTCTCGATCACTGCATGCGGCTTGTCAAGCTATCAGACTGGCCCTGAAGCTATAAAGTCAAACACTTCAGGAGTTTATTCAGCCCAAACCTGTACTGACTCTTAGGGCTGCTCAACTGCTCTTTTCTCCCAGCTCTCTCTCTCTCTCCCTCTTTTTAAGCATACCCGAACCACTTTTGAACATTCCTTTCAAAATCTGTACCACTCTCACAGCAACACAAACCAGATGGTGACTATGATATCTGGAAAGTCTCACTCAGCAACCTTGCCCTTGTATTAGACACCCACTTCCCATAGATTACTGAATACTTCACGGTCTCTTCAAGCTATCATCTCCCCAAATCGGTGAAGTAATTCAGGCTCCCATTTAGAGATTTGGAGGAAACAGTGACATGGCAGTGATGTCACTGGGCTGGTAATCTAGACAAGCAGCAGAATTGACATTTCGGGCTTAAAATCCCTTCATCAGGGGTGACCAAGGGCTTATGCTCGAAACTCCTGCTCCTCAGATGCTGCCTGACCCGCTGTGCTTTTCCAGCTCCACACTCTCGACTCTGACTCTTCAGCGTCTGCAGTCCTCACTTTCTCCTTGTAATCCAGAAGCCCAGGTTATAGTTCTAGGACAGAGGGTTCAAATCCTATCCTGACAGCTTTGGGAATTTCAATTCAAATGAATAAATCTGGAATTGAAGATCATGGTGACAATGACCCGCTATCATTGATCATTGTGAAAATCCATCTGGTTCATTAACATCCAATACCTAGTCTCGTCTACACAAGCTTTGGGTGGCTCAGTGGTTAGCACTGCTGCCTCACAGTGCCAGAGACCTGGGTTCAATTCACACTTCGGGCAACTGTCTGTGTGGAATTTGTACATTCTCCCAGTGTCTGCGTGGGTTTCCTCCGGGTGCTCCAGTTTTCTCCCACAGTCCAAAGTTGTGCAGGTCAGGTGAATTGGCCATGCTAGATTGCCTGTAGTGTCAGGTGCATTAGCCAGGGGTGAACGTAGGGGAACGGGTCTGGGTGGGTTACTCTTCAGAGGGTCGGTGTGGACTAGTTGGGCCGAAGGGCCTGTTTCCACACTGTAGGGAATCTAATCTAAGTCCTTTTAATTTCAAGCACATATGGTTAATAAAATCATGAAGGGTATAGATAAGGTGAATGGTAGGTTTCTTTTCCCTGGGATGGGGGATTTCAAGACTAGGGGGCATATTTTTAACTTGAGAGGAGAGAAACTTAAGACAAGGGGCACTTTTTTTTAGAAAAGCATTGATTCATGTGTAGACTAAAACTTCTTGAGGAAGTGGTAGATTCAGGTACAGTTTCAACATTAAAGACATTCAGACAAGTACATGAATAAGAAAATGTTTGGAGGGATAGGAGTCAAGTGCAGGCAGGTGGGACAAGTTTAGTTTGTAATTATCGTCGGCGTGGACTGGTTGGAATAAAGGGTTTGTTTCCGTGCTATATGACTATCACAAATGGACATATATTTTAGTATAAATAAATATCATTACAGTATATTTGCTGTACATAGGAGACCAGCGTGGAGGTACAATATCAGATCACACATGTAGAAGTGGCAGGAAGCCCCCCCAACCTAAACTTTGCCAAAAGTTAAATCTGTGATAGTTAATGTTGATGTTTGAGTCAGACAGGTGACAGAACCGGTCTAATCTCACCAAATCGGGGAGCAGACCAGAATCCCAGTGTAAGAATAATATGGTGACATGTGGAGCAGGCCATTGTTTGTTTATTAAAAACAGGACAATGGCCAACACCTGTACAGCTGTTAGTCACAAAAGTGCTGGAGGGAACTCAAGTACCAGACATGGCTTCCATCACAGTCATAGGCAATGTAATCACTCTCTCCAATATATCCTATCATCACCTCACATATACTACTGTGTGGTCTGGAGGGAATATGTACCTTGGCAGTGCAATGAGCTACATTCATCACACGAACCATTCCTCAGGAGCTCTGCATCCCTAAATTGCCTTCCCTTGGATTGGAATCTAAACAGGTCTAAATGGAGGAAAATAGTGAACTCTATTTTGTTTCATCCCTCTAAGAACCTGCACACTCATGTCACTGCCCTCAGTCAAGGCAAAGCTGTCTAATGGCATTGTCCACCCCATCTCCATGTCAAAGTCAAAGATGACACAACACTGGGTTTTAGTCCAAAAGGTTTATTGAAACTGCAAGCTTTTGGAGCCCCTGTTCCTTTCTCAGGCAGTTAGAGAGAATACATTGGACATAGAATTTATAGTAAAAGATCAAAGAGTCATACAGCATATGCAAATGTATTGAACAAACCTAGTTGGCTATTATTTAAAAAAATCGGTTAGAATGGAGGTGCAGGTTTTGAGTAACTAATATGTATCTGCAAAATTCAAATCTGCACATGCAAATTCACCCCATAGATTTATATGAATGTGTGCGCGCAAGAGAGAGTGCTT
The DNA here is from genome assembly GCF_020745735.1 of Hemiscyllium ocellatum. Lineage (NCBI taxonomy): Eukaryota > Metazoa > Chordata > Chondrichthyes > Orectolobiformes > Hemiscylliidae > Hemiscyllium > Hemiscyllium ocellatum. The sequence continues at coordinate 18,358,223 of NC_083433.1, forward strand.
TTGAGAAGGAGTGTGTGTGTGTGAGAGAGAGAGAGAGAGTGTGCATGAGATTGTGCATGCGCCTGATAGAGAGTGCCCGCACGCGTGAGGGAGTTAATGTGTGTGAGAGCAGGCGTGCGAGAGCAAGAGTGAATATACTGTGGTTGGGTCACCTGTAGCGTGACATAAACCCAGGACCGCAGTGGAGGCAGTTCTCACGGGTATCGAACATGGCTACCGGCCTGTGTTTGGCAAAGCAAAGCAAAGCATTGTTGCATATCCCAAAGTCCATCTTGGAGGATGTCTCTCTGAAGATCAGAGGCTGAATGTCTTTGAACGCTGAAGTGGATGTCATCAGAAGCTGTTTCATGGTAGCAACTTCCTCACGATCTCAATTAAGGGAACTTCATTGACCTCAAATTTTGGGACTGAGATATGGTGCTATATCCAATAGCATTTCACACTAGTGGTATTTGTAAGACACTAAAAGGCAGTACTCCTAAATGAAAGTTTGCACGCTTGGTCTGTCCACTAGCTGGAGATCTAAAAGCCCTTGCAAAGAATCTCTCTTGGTCGTCCTATAAAGATGAGCCAACAGACAGCCCATAGAGGAGTCCAAGAGATAGTACAAAAAAAAAAGTCAAATTAGGTTATCCTGAGTTAATGATAATTCTGTAAACAGCCTCAGGATATTTTATCACATGAGAAAGGTGCTATATAAACATAGAACAAGGATGCTATGTTATACACAGAGAACTTGTCTGGGCTGCATTATAAAATAGTTGTGTCAGAACAAGATGGGGGTTGGGGGCAGGGGTCCAGTTGCTTTCCTAAAGACTGGCTTTCTTCCCTAAAAGGAGAGGTAAACATAGGCCCCCATCATGTCTTGCAAATATCAGCATAACTGAAACTACCACGAATGGAACACACACAAAAAAAAACAGACAAAAAGACTAATTCTACTCAATTTCCAATGTATTTTCCTTGGGAAAGAGAAGGCCAAGCAGAGACATGACAGAATTGTGAGGGGGAGGGACAGAGTGGACAGGAAGATCCTGTTTCTCTTGGCAAAAGGTTCAGGAACCAGGGGTCACAGATTCAAGATAAAAAGGCAGAAGATAGTTTAGAGAGGGTGAGAGTCATAGAGATGTAGAGCACGGGAACAGACCCTTCGGTCCAACTTATCCGTGCTGACCAGAGATCCTAAATTCATCTAGTCCCATTTGCCAACATTTGGCCCATTTTCCTTCAAACCCTTCCTATTCACATACCCATCCAGATGCCTTTTAAATGTTGTAATTGTACCAGCCTCCAGTACTTCCTCTGGGGGCTCAGTCCATACACTTACCACTCTCTGCACGAAGAAGTTGTCCCTCGGGTCTCTTTTAGGTCTTTCCCCTCTCACCGTAGATCTATGGCCTCTAGTTTTGGACTCCCCCACATTAGACAAGGTCTTTTCCCCACTTACCCTACCCATGCCTCATCATTTTATAACCTCTATAAAGGTTACCTGTCAGCCTCTGACACTCCAGGGAGAAGCAGCCCAACCTATTCAGCCTCTCCCTATAGCTCAAACCCTCCAACCCTGGCAACATCCTTGTAAATCTTTTCTGAACTCTAAGTTTCACAACATCATTCCTATGGAAGGGAGACCAGGATTGCGTGCAATATTCCAAAAGTGGCCAAACCAACGTCCTGTACAGTTGCAACATAACCTCCCAACTCCTGTACTCAACGCACTGACCAATTAGAGGAAAATATACCAAACACCTTCTTCATTATCCTATCTACCTGCGACTACTTTCAAGGAAATCCAAGGTCTCTTTGTTCAGCAACACCTTCCAGGACCTTATCATTAAGTGTATATGCCCTGCCCTGATTTGCCTTACTACAATGCAGCATCTCACATTCATCTAAATTAAACTCCATCTGCCAACCCTCAAACCATTAGGCCATCCAATCAAGGTCCTGTTAGACGCTGAGGTAACCTTTTTTTTTGGATTAAGTGCAGAGGAGGAGGTGTTTCTAGATTTCACTTAAAAACCAAAAGAACCGCAGATGCTATAAATCAGTAACAAAAATGGAAGCTGCTGGAAAAGCTCAGCAAGTCTGGCAGCATCCGTGGAGAGAAATCAGAATTCACGTCTTGGGTAAAGTGAACCTTCTACAGAACTTGAAGGAAAGGTCATTCGACAAGAAACATTAACTCCACTGCCCTTGTCCTTCCAAGGCAGTGATTGTGGGTTTGATAAGGTACTGTCTAAGGATTTTTGATGAAATTCTGAAGTGCATCTTGTAGACAGTAGATTGCTGTTACTGAGCATCAGTGGTGGATGTGGTGCCAAATCAGGAAGGCTGCTTTATCCTGGACGTATCCCAAACCAGACTGTTCCTTTTTGGGTCTGCCTCATCTCTGTTCTTACTGCATCCAAAGTTGACTATTGTTTGAATCAGAGATTCTAAGTAACTCTTTTGTTGACACATTAAATGTACAGAAAACTGATTTCTACATTACTGTGCTCCTATACAGCCCTTCCATTTTTCTCTTAATCTTGACAGTATATGACTATTAATGTCAAAGTTACATCTCATATGCTTTCCCTTATGACACACCAATCCGTAAAATTAATACTCAGGCTGCATGTGTAGGCTGGTCTTAATTTCCCAGTGGAGCTAACCTCTGGAACGCACTGCTGGTTGGTCTAGTACGTGTACTGATACTCCACAGAATTTTAAAAAACAAAAAAAAAAAAGTCCTTGACTACAGAAGGAGACAGCATCTTATAAAAAATGGAGCAACAGTTAGTGTTTACACGGTCAATTTGATCTTTTGGCCTGCTTTCAGTATAGAAACTGATTAAAGATAGGAAATCATTTTTCCCTTATTGACCCTGGAACATTTCCTTTTTTTTCCCGCCCTTATATTTAAAAACAATAATCACCTGGCCTGGTGTTTAATTTGTGGCAGCCATTAAAAGCAAAAGCACATTGCAAAGGTCATAAAACTATGGCAGGCCAGCTCATATATTAATGTACAATTGTGTTTCTCCAAAAGATCCCCCTTTCATTGAGGGGGTTGGGGGGGGGGGGGGGGGAGGGGTAGGAGGGACAAGAGCAGAAAAGTACATGCACTGTGTTATGGACAAGACCTTGACATGTTTTGAGGGGGGTTAAGGTGACAGCCTCAACCCCACCTTTGAAATGAAACAAAGGCAAGTGCAAGGCATTGAGGTCCAGATGCAATTCGATTGGTCGAACTACCAGGCTTGAAGCAAAACACACTTAACTCAAACACTACAGTTAAAATACAAACAAAAAGATAGATTCGGAATAACAACTGGGTGTAGGTTTGCTCGCTGAGCTGAAAAAGATTCATTTTCAAATGTTTCGTCACCACACTATGTAACATCTTCATCCGGAGGCTCACTGAAGGGGTTACCCAGTACGGTGACGAAATGTCTGAAAATGAACCTTCTAGCTCAGCGAGCAAATCTACATCCAGAACCTCAACCTGAGCGACAAATCTTCTCAGAATAACTTAAACTTAACAGAATTACTAAGCAGCAACTGTTCCAATACAGTAACATCCCACACTCTTGCAAAGGCAAATAGATTGTCCCACATGCCAGTCCATCAGAAGGAAGAGAAAAACTCACTGTCTTATCCTGTTTTCCCGTAACCATCTTCACAGCGCATTTTCTAAACCACCAACACTGCGACTTCATGTGGCCTACTTTATTAGTGAAAACACCTGGCCTTTTCTGCTTCTCCTCCACCTCCCACCCCCCCCACCACCATGAGTTTCCTTTCTACCCTAGGGAAAACTATCTTCAATTAGATCTCCTTTTCCTGAGGATTTCTCTTTTTCCAGATTTTTCACCCTCACAGATTGAAATTGATGTCAGAAATTGAATTTTGACTTAGGAACCAATACAAATCAACTGGGATTTCTCCTGCTAATTTGGCAGTCTGAATTCTCTGCTCTTCCTCACGAGTTCTCACTATGGGGACAGCAGAGTGGCTGAGCGGTTAGCCTCACGGAGCCATCGATCCAGGCTTCATTCCACACACTGGTGACTGTGCAAACTCCACACAGGCATTCTTGCGTCTTCATGGGTTTCCTCCGACAGTCCAAAGATGTGCAGGCTAGGGATGGATTAGCCGTGCCAAATTGCTCACTGTATCGGAGGGTGTGCAGGCTAGATGGATTAACGCTGGGAAGTGCAAGGTTACAAAGATGGGGCGGATCTGGGTAGGATGCTCTTCAAAAAGAGCAGTGTGTACTTGATGCAGCGATTCTACTTCAGGAAGTGAATTTCAAAACTTCTCCAAATAGTAGTGTCTCTCTGATAGCACCATGTCTGATATATTTTCAATGCCCTTGTTCACTAAAGGTTACTTTGTTTGATCCTTTCAAACTCAAAAATGTACGTTTGACCAGGTTCCCTCCTTACATTCTTAAAACACTGTCTATAGGCCTCTGGCACAAGCTCATATGCACATACGATGGCTTTTTCCCTACCTCCTCAGATACATCCAGATAACTCCTCTGATAATGATGCAAATACCTCACTAACTCTCTCTACTAACTTGGTTTGGATCAACAATACCCAGATAGTCAGCAGCTATTTAGTTTGTTAAGCCACTTTCTCAAATGAAAGAAAAAAAAAGGCTTCTACATCCTTCTTGCTGAACTTAAGCAACGCTTGGACATACTTAAACAGATCCCACCAGGCCTTTGGCAACAATAAGATTGCTTTTCATCAGTGTTTTTATTACTTCTCCTGTCTTCTACCTCTACCTCTGCTATTTTAAGTTGACTGAGTTTTCAATTCCAACCTTCAAAGTTCAAAAACTCTTTCTCTGGGCCATTGTTTCCTTTTCTTTTTGTTCTGCCAGGGTCATTTTTCCTGTTTTTAATAAGTAAAACCGTTTTATTTCCGTTTCTCTTGCCCTTGTCGCTAATTCAAACTGCTTCATTTGCAATTGAAATTTAGTCATCGCTAATGGCTCGGATTGCATTACTAGCAATTGTAAAATGTTGTGTTACTGCCACAATTATTTCCCCTTTCCTCAGAGGCAGGCAACTCCAACTTGTTTATCAATTCTGAAAGTTTTGCAGAGTGTGAGCAAGGCAAAACGCCCAAAGTGACTTCTTCCAGCTCCAGGAAACTCTTAATGACTGGAAAAGGCATTGCTAGCCAAGGTGCACCCTGTTTAAAACCAACCAAATGCAATGCCCAAAATAAAAACCACCAATACTCATCATTCATTGCCTTGGAGTCCAATAATCCTAAAACCAAGGTGGAATAGTCTGACAAATTAGTTATGGACTAAATCAAACCCCCTCAAAATATGTCAAAGAGAAAACCTAGACCCTGATGTTTTCTTGTTTTAAAGGCAGATGTTGTAGTCTGGATGCAAACCTACCAGGCTTGAAGCAAAACACTTTTATTCATACACTATAGTTAAAATACAAAACAGGAGGAAGACACAGAATAATTGAATTCTATTGAAAAGACTTTTAGATTAATTGCTATACAGCAACTGTTCCAATGTAGTAAATCCCATAAACACACCCTTGATAAAAGGTAGATTCAGTAGAATAGATAGTCTCACATACAATTCTAGCATCAGGAAGAGAACTCCAGCTTTTAGCTCTTAACAGAGGTACGTCCCAGAGCTTCCACATCTGGCTTCAGGAGCCCAAATGCAGAAAGTTCAAACTCAAACTCCTGGCTCCGTGGGAGCTTGACCTACCCATATTGTTCTAACTAAAAAAAAATTCCAAAGCTGTTTACTCTTTTGGCTTTGAGCATACCATTGGACATTTCTGAACCAAACTCCATTAAATAAAAAAGGACGAAATGTACCTTTTAAAACAATAGTGTCATCATAACTGCCATCTGCAGTAAAAATTCTGATATCCACTGTCAAGGAAGATAATTTACTCACAAAGCTGTTCATTCTAATCTGTCCCACTTTAAATCAACCAACCAGTCTCTACACATGCAGTATCTTTAAATCATGCAGGTCTTGCAGAAAGGTATGCATGTGCATTGTTGTCCTTCAGGTATCTGGCGTCTCCTGCGTAGTGTTCCATCTCTGGGGAATGTAATTCATTTGAGGAGCACTACTGACAGTAACTGCTATTACTAATCTTCCTGCAATGCTGAAGAATGAACCATCACTGGAACTGATGGCCATTCTGATAAGTTATTACATCAGCTTACCAACAGCATTAAACATTTGCACACTAACTTGCTCCCCAATAGACCCGAAGTAAAATTTGGTTATCGAACATTTCACCTTGACTTTAATGTCATTCAAGTCTGTTACAATTTCAATAGGTTTTGTTTGGCTCTTAGAGTTTTAACATGACATTCATCTTTGAACTAGATTACTTTGTACATCTTCAATTAGGTATGTTCTTCACTCAAGGATTGCCTTGTACAAGTCCCATGTTGGATTTTGTTTGGATGATGCTACCTTGCCTTTCCATTTAACAATGATATAGGCTGCTAAATTTCCCAGCTGCTTAGGGAGTGGCTGAAGTTTTCACCTGAATATATGGGTCACTCATCACAAACCATAGAATACCATAATGACTAAAAAGTGTGTTATCTCGTATCTATAATCTCACCAGTATTCAGTGAGAAAAGTTGAATTCCCAGCACGCAAGATAATAGCTGGTAACAAGATAAGCAGCTCCTGTAAGAGAGTGGAGAGCTTTGCTTCAAACTTGATCCAGGAGATGCCACTTGTCGTAAGTGGCTCTTTAATTTGGTATTTATTAGAGGCTGATTTGATCCTGTAATCTCATTATTCAGGTTTATCCAGTAGAGAATTTCTCTTGTCTTCTTCAAACTAGACTCAATTCCCTGATAGCTTACACAGATGCACTTACAGTCTTAGAGTCATCCAGCATGGAAAAAGGCGCTTTGGTCCAACCAGTCCATGCCAACCATAATCCCAAACTAAACTAGTCCCACCTGCCTGTGCATGGCCCATATCCTTCCGTCCCACCCCCAAACATTTCTTATTCATGTACTCATTTAAAATGACTTTTAAATGTTGTAACTGTATCCACATCCACCACTTCCTCTGGAAGTTAATTCTAAGCACAAAATCACAAAAATTGCCCCCATGCCTTTTTTTTTTATATATATAAAACCAAAATCTTTCTCCTCTCATCTTAAAAATATACCCCCTAGTATACCCTCTCCAGCTTAATATCTTCCTTCCTATAAAGAGGGAGACCAGAACTGGACACAGTACTCCAGAAGAGGCCTCACCAATGTCTTGTACAATCTCAACATCCCAACTCCTGTATTCAAAAAGGTCTGAGCAATGAAGACAAACATATGTTTACTCTTTTCCTTAGGAACGACTATTCACTCTGTAGAGTACCATCTTGTGCTCTTACTTAATCTCTGTACTCTTCAATTGCAACACACCTATCATTGATGCTTTCAGGTCATCCTTCCCTAATTACTTCTTAAGGCACTTGTGGAATTGAAAGGTTTATAAATGTGATTTGAGCAAGATGCTGGTCTTTCAAAGTTTAATGTCTTTGCTGTGCTTCTGGAAGATATCACAATTTCAGTCCTGATTTCCTCAGCTGGACTTCTAGGAAGTGCTGCTCTGGACAGCACGCTAATGCACATCTGTTTCTCTTGTTTGTATTTTCACAGATGATATCCCTTAAAAGGAATCAACGATCCTTGGTGCTTTGGAGCAGTAAGGTGCGGAAGATGCTTTAAAAATAACTTGCTGTCAGATTTCACTGTCAGTTTGTCTCGCCCAAAGTTTTCAAAAACACAATAGCTAGGGACTTTCTCAATCTGCTTGGAACATTTTTCAATCTGTGTTAACGCCCTGGACACAAATTCAACTGATTATCCTTACCACACAAGTGTTGCTCCAAGTGTAGTTTCACCGGCATTAGACTTCAAGGTGACTTCACTATTGTCATGGAGATATCTCAGCACAGTTTCTGTTGTTACTAATTGTTTCACTCTAATCAAGAGCTGCTTCATGTTCTGTGTCCCAATACCAATGTATATCCTTAGCAGCAATTTGGTGTAGAAGTTGACCCTCCTGACACCAGAAATCATGCAAATTTCTTTGGGAAATACTTCATAAATAAAACAAATCATTGCACTACTATCTCAACGTTGATTGATGCATCTCTGCTAAAGTTCTCAGTTTGTCAGGATCTGGGCAAATTTCTTTTGCTGTCAGCATACAATCAACTTTAGACATTTTTAATGCATTTTTTTTTCCTTGTTCAACTTCAGGTTTATCTGACAAGCTCTCTCTCTATAGGAATTATACCTGGCTCTGATCTGATTTGTGATGGCTTCTTCCATTGTTTCTCCACATCCATAGTAATTTCCACTCTGGGAGCAACACTGACTGACTATGCTGTGTTGTCATCAGTGATACTTTTCTGGAACAATGTAAATGCTAAGTGGTATGCAAAACAATCTGTATCTTCCTAATGGAGTCCAGAACATGTTGGCAAACTAATACTTTCATCTGACCCCTCTGGAAAGCATTCTTCATATAGAAGGGTATAAAACCTTTTGTCTTAGCAAATTGAGACAGAGTTTCTACATTGGTTGGTATGGCATAGTGAGATCGCATCTAAGCTTTATGGAGAACCATTAGATCTCTGCAGGATTTTCTCTTCAATGCTATTACGCCCCAATCCAGTCTGTAGGAGGAGTTCTCATTTTCTAGACTATGCCTGTCTTTTCCAGCTCCTTCTTTCTCAGGTCAGACCTGAATCAGCTGGAACTCCGTGTCGAGTGTGTGGTGCTGGAAAAGCACAACAGGTCAGGCAGCATCCAAAGAGCAGGAGAGTCGACATTTCAGCCATAAGCCCTTCATCATTCTCCAGGATCTGCAGTCCTCACTTTCTCACAGCTGGAACTCTCCTCAGTTCAACTCTCCCTCTTAACTACTCCATAGTTAATTGTTCCCCAAAGAGACACTCAAGATCTGCCGAAACATCTCCGTAATCTTTTAGGATTTGCTGGCATTTTAGTAACAAACAAATTGTTCTGGTACATATAGGGTTAACAGCTTCAGATTTGTTTCAGCCAGGTTAAGAGGATTTTGCCTTGTGTCTGTGATTTTGAACTCTATATTTTCCATCTCCCCATTGTGTTGGGCACTCAGCTCCATTTGCCCTTTGGAGTTGAATATCATTCCTTCATTCTTGGCTTTGAGGGTTTCATCTCTGGATCACCATCTTTAAGATCATTTAAGTCCATGATGCATTGGTTTTACCTCGCACTGAATGTTCCTTTGATGCTGTACTATAGCCACCATCATTCTAACTGCCGTAAACTATTTAGCACCTTCATTCCTGATGATGACAAATCATTGTATGAAATGCAATGTTTTTTTTTAAATCCAGGGAAAACAAAATCATAACTTCTCTCCAGCAGCCAGCTTTCTAGGAATGAACGTGTTTTCTTTTCCCCCCAGCTAAATATTTATTCCAAAGTGATTCAGCTATGTTTAATTAGAGCATTGCTTTGTCCACACTAGACATACTGTTGTTAAATGGGATCCTGTGCAATATTTGATTTGATTTATTATTTCACTCTACTCAAAGATCACAGGGTGATAAAACAGGGCAAGGAATACAGTGTTACAGCTGCAAAGAAGGTGCTGTAAAAGCAAGACCAACATTAGATTTGAAATTTGAGAGGTTCATTCAGAAATCTAGTAACAATAGGGAAGCAGCTGTTCTTGAACCTATTGGTACGGTGTGTTTAAGCTTTTGTATCTGCTACCTGACGCAAGATGTTGGAAGAGATTATCACCGGAGTGGAAGGGGACTTTGATGATGTTGGCTGCCTTTCTGAGACAGCAAGAAGTGTAGATGGAATCAATTTACATCCATATCTCTGGCTTTGTTTTTTTTTCTGTTGGCCTTTATATATTTTTGTAATTTTTAAAAAACTCTTCTCTGTCCTGGAACATATCTCAGCATAGGAGAATCAATGAGGCTTTGCACTATAAATATACTCGAGTTAATGATTGACAACACATTAATAGCTTTCTTGAGAATTTCTCCTGTCTCGGTAGATGTGCTCTTACTGCAGGATCTCTTATACCTAAAGCAATACTGAGTTGGCCATCTTTGAATTGTCTGAAATGCTCAGGGTTCATCTATTTGTGACAGCACTGTCACATACTGAATAAGTCTCCCTCTACTCGAGTTCTGACATTTATGCATGGTATATTATCAATGACATTATGAAGGTTCAGAGAATGTCTTCAAAATCTTTCCTGGTAGAATTCTCTGCTCCTCAGAATACTGTACAGCTCATAGCACTTTACCATAGAAGAATTCCAATTCAGTCCTTATTGCCTGTCATTTCCACAGCAGCAACACAGAGTGGAAAATTCACAACCATTGAGAGTCACCCAGCACTTCAGATTTTTTTATTCTTCCTTGTTTTTTTTTCAACTGGCTCTGAAAACCTGCACAGTTCCAGCTGGCCATTTCTGACAAGTAATGAGACAGGTCAGTAAAAACAAACTAAAATGAATGCAGTACAACAGAAATAGAGACCACATAACTAGGACAAATTCCAGCATGCTTTGTACAATTGCACTTGTGTGCAAGAGAGAATCAAATTAGTTACAATGGAGTGGGAAGAATGACAGAAGACCTGGCTGAAAAAAGGGGCATGTCAGCCAAAGTTAAAGTAGCATCACAGTGCTTCAACAAACTAATGTAGAAGGTCACCGAGTGTACAAAAAAAGCCCAACCCTCTTTAAAACCACATGTTTATTTTAACATACAATATATAATTGAGCCTACTTCAAGCAATGGTTGAACAATAAACTCAAGCGTGGATAGACAGGGTGGCACTTGTCCTTTGAATATAGGAGTTGGGACGTCATGTTGAAGTTGTACAGGACATTGGTGAAACGCCTTCTGGAGTAGTGTGTCCAGTTCTGGTCACCCAGTTATCGGGAGAATATGAAGATGGAGGGGATTCAGAAAAGATTTACCAGGATGTTGCCAGGAATGGAAGGTTTGAGTTATAAAGAAAGGTTGGGACTCTTTTTTTTCCCCCCCCAGCAGCATAGGAGGTTTAGAGGAGACCTTATAGGAGCTCATAAAATCACGCAGGGCACAGATAGGATGGGGGATTTCAAGACTAGGGGGCACATTTTCAAAGGTGACAGGAGAGAGATTTAAAAGATGACGTGAGGGGGCAAATTGTTTTACACAGAGGGCAGTTCACGCGTGGAATGAATTTCCAGAGGAAGTGGTGGATGAGGGTACTATTACAACGTTTAAAAGACATTTGGGTAAGTAAATTAATAAGAAAGGCTAGGAGAGATGTGGCCAAGGGCAGGTAGATGCGACTAGTTTAGTTTGGGATTACGTTCAGCACGGACTGGTTGGACTGAAACGTCTGCTTTGGAGTCAGAGTCGTACAGCGCCAATGAAGAAAATGCTCCTGCAAACGGGGCTCTTCAGGGAGTTCAGACTCAAAAAGGTGTGCTTTTCATACTTCTCTTCAGAGTTATGGCCGAACAGGCTGAGAATTGTTTCTCAATGGGTTTCTCTGGTTTAGTAGAAGCTCAGGCCAGAATGCAAGGTGTTTCTTCAAAAGGCATTCACTTACACGATACACACGAGGAACTTGGAATAAACATCTGTGCCTGAAGCTGCTAGCCTATTCAACCTCTCCCTATAGCTCAAATCCTCTAACCCTGACAACATTCTTGTAAATCTTTTCTGAACCCTTTCAAGTTTCACAACATCTTTCCAATGGGAAGGAGACCAGAATTGCATACAATATTCCAAAGCACACCTACGCAGACACAGGAAGAATGTGCACAAAACACAGTCACCTAAGGCTGGAATCTAACCCAGGTCCCTGGCACTGTGAGACAGCAGCACTAATCACTGAGCCACCATTATGTTGCATATCTCATGGGGCACATTTGTATTTTCCTTAAATTCTCTCTGAACAAGTATTTTTGATGGGTGAATTCTTAAGATGTGATCCGGCAATTAGGGGAAAATAAAATCACCATTTCCCATGCCAACCCTGCAGTCTCCTCAATCAAAAGGCCGACAATACAAATTTGATCAGCAGATGCCCATAACCCCTTCCCACTGATGGATTCATGACCACGCCCAGTATCAAATCCAGTTCGTTCTGGTGTGTCACATACTGCTCCGGCCAGCAGCAGTCATAAAGAATGCCTCACGTCACCAGCACCACTCTAACTACAATCCCAAGGTCTGTGGCTTGACAGCCTGGTTACTGGTTTCTATAAGTGGCAGTCCCACTCCTCCCAAAGCCACAGTCCACAAAATCACTGCACAACAAAATAGAAACCAAGAGCCCACTGACAACAGAGTAAACATCACTCACATGATGGAATGTCACATTTCTCCCAGAGAAAGATGGAACACCTGGACTTCAGTAGAAATGCAGAAGCACATAGCTGGAGGCCATTCAGCCCATCTTGCCTTGTTCTATTTAGCGCATGCCAATCAATACCTTCATCCAACAATGGTTTGTATTTACATTGCATTCTTGACGTGGCAAAAAAGTGTCCCAAGGCACTTCAGAGGAGGATAAAATCTGAGCATGCCACAAACGTTAAGACAGGTTTATGTTTTGAATAAAAAAGGGAAGTTAAAGTAATTTTTGAGATGGAGGGCAAGGCAGAGAGATTTAGCAAGGAAATTCCAGAGCTCAAGGCAATCTTGAGACAGAGCCACTTATGGTAAAGCAAAGGAAGTGGGAGAAACGGACAAGAGGCCAGAGTCTAAGGAACAGCGAGTTCTTTGAGGATTTTAGCTGGTTTACACCCAACCAATCACAAACGCACCCAAACATGCGTCAGTCAGAAAGCACTCAGTCTGCCTCTTACCTCAGGATCTCCTGACTCAGGCAACACAGGCTGGATGCTGAGGACACTCTGCTCTGGTTTCCAGCAAGTGCTTGCCAGATTGCAACCAACGTAACTAGGGCTGCCAAAGCAAGTGGCATTTGAGATTGCCAGTGTTCGCCAACTAAAGAGCCGAGCAAATTCAACTCGAGGGGCAACACATTCCATACCCTTTGCACCAAGGATGTCACACCATCGCAATTAGCACACATTTCCCACACTGTCACCTAAAGTGCTTTAACGCAAATCTCACCATTAGCCCAACACCATCCTCCCCGCCCCCAAACACACACACATCACCAAACCTAAACTAACACAGGTCAGGAGCAGGGGAATGGGAGGCGGGGACACATCAGAACAGTGGAGTGAATGTGAAGGGAGGAGGAAGGGGAAGGGAGGGGGAGGGAGAAGGTGTTTGAGGGAGGGCGTGTGAAGAGAAGATGAGGGAAGGAGGGGGAAAGGAGGGAGTGTGGGGCAGAAGACCCCGCACAATGACTTTTTTGCATTTGCGAAACAGCTTAGATAAACAGGGAACAAGTTAAATGCGCTGGATGTTTTAGTTTTATGCAGCAAGATCTAATATAGGCAGAGAGAGGGGTAGGCAACTAATTGGCGAGATGGTGCAGAGGGCCAGTAAAGGCACAATGGGCCAAAACATCCCTGGCTGAGAAGTGAATCCGCACAGGCCGATCCTGGCTGGGTCCTATGCATTTCCACAGGACATTCACTGGGAATTTGGCTTGGAGACATTGAGACAGAGAGCAGACATGGTCTTGGCAGCAGCCTCATTTTCCACACAGCCCCAGTTAGAGAGACTCCATCAGCTGCGTTTACTGTTCGGCCCAAGCTGCCTAATCTCTGGGATCCAGCATCCTCCCTTTATTTCCGGAAAAGGGGAAATGTGTCAAACTGTGCTGACAGTTAATGTTATTTATTTTTGATAAACACACAGGGAACACCGGAGTTTAATCATGAGGCTGAGTGTTAGTAGCATTCAAAAGGAGAGTCTATTAACAGCACAACAGGCTCACATTGTACAGATAAGATAACAGCCACTTGGCAGCAAGTGATGGGCCAGCCCATGGCTTTTATCTCAATTTCCTTTTGTCTTGCTTTCTCCCATTTCCTCTGACTGCTATGTACAACGTATCTGACTGAAAAAAATATCCTCAGCCGCTTCCCCACCATCCTCCTCCTCGTATTATCTCTTCAATGCTCACTAAGGAGCTATCATCTTTTCAAGGAACCAGTCTCTCACTCACCACTCTCATTCCACTACAACAGTCAAACAGCATAGAAACAGGCCCTTCGGCCCACCATATCCATGGTCACCAACAAATAGCAAACCACATTAATCACATTTACCCGCACTTGACCAAGAGCCTAGCATTTTAAGCATTCCTGTAGATGCGAGGGACAGAGGGACAGAGGGACAGAGGGACAGAGGGACAGAGGGACAGAGGGACAGAGGGACAGAGGGACCTCTATGCTCTCAGGCAGCAAGTTCCATATTTCTGCTCTGGGTGGGAATAAATGATTTCCCTCACTATTTCCTCAAAATCACTTAGAGGAGACAGATGTACAGCTCAGAAATAGACTGTTCAGTCCAACTTGCCCAGGTTGATCAGATATCCTAAGTTAATCTGGTCTCATTTGCCAGCACTTGATCCATTTCCTTCTAAACCCTTCCTATTCATAGACCCATCCAGATGCCTTTTAAAATGTTGTGTCTGTACCAGCCTCCACCACTTCCTCTGGCAGCTCATGCCATTACATGCACCACCCTCTGCATGAAAAAGTTGTCCCCAAGGTCCCTTTTAAATCTTTCCCCTCTCACCTTAAACCCATGCCCTCTAATTCTGGATTCCCCACCCAAGGGAAAAGACCTTGGAGTTACTTTATCCATGCCCCTCACAATTTTATAAACCTCTATAAGATCACCCCTCAGCTTGCAATGCTCCAGGGAAAATAACTTATTCAGCCTCTCCCTGTAGCTCAAACCCTCCAATCCTGGCAATGTCCTCGTAAATCATTTTTGAGCCCTTTTAAGTTTTGCAACATCCTTCCCACCGGAAGGAGACCAGAATTGCACTTGCTCCTCCTCTTAAACGCATACTCTTCAGTCTTAGACACATCTACCACAGGAAAGAGAGATTTTCACGATCTATATCGCTGGATTGTGTGCATCTCAACCTGATCCTCCCATGCTCCAAGGAAAACAAACTCAGCCTGTTCAGTCTCACCTCATAATGGAGACCTTTCATCACAGGCAATGTCCTGGTGAATCTCCCTCTGCACCCTTTCCAGTGCAGTCACATCCTTCCAATATTCTGGGGACTGGAACCACACACACTATTCCATTTATGGCCTTACCAATGTCTTATACAAGACTACCTGGCTCCTAAATTCTTTGCCCCAGCTAATGATGGCAAGCATCCTATATGCTGTCTCCCCCACCCTTTCTGCCCGTGCTGACGCCTTCAGGAATCCACATCTAGTACACAATAATTCCTTTGTTCCTCAATATTCCATACTCAGTACACATTCCTGATGAAGGGCTTATATCTGAACCATTGCTTCTTCTGTTCCTTGGATGCTGCCTTAGCTGCTGTATTTTTCCAGTGCCATATTTTTTGACTGAGCTCCAGCATCTGCAGTCCTCACTTCCTCCCAGTACTCTCTAAGAATCTACCATTCATTGTGTAGATCCTTCCCTTATTAGACCTCCCAAAATGTATTACTTGATGCTAACCTGGTTTAAATTCCAGCTGCCACTGTTCCATCCGATTTTAAAGTCAGAATCATAGAATTCCGACAGTGTGGACTCGGCCATTAGGCCCATTCCTGATGAAGGGCTTTTGCCCAAAATGCCGATTCTCCTGCTCCTCAGATGCTGCCTGACCTGAGCTTTTCCAACACCACACACTCGACATTAGGCCCATTGAGTCCACACCGACCCTCAGAAGAACATCCCACCCAGAGCCACCCCACCAATCCCATCCCTATAACCCTGCATTCCAAATATCTAACCCACCTAGTCTGCACGTCCCCAGATGTCAGGGGGTAATTTAGCATGGCTAATCCTGCCAAGATGCACATCTTTGGACTGTGGCAGGAAACCCACACAGAAACGAAGAATGTTCAAACCCTACACAGAGTCACCTGAGGGTGGAAGCGAACCCGGGTCCCTGGCGCTGTGAGGCAGCAGTGCTAACCACGGAACCATCCAAAAAGGCAGATATAAAAACATCAAATTGCTCTTTCTTTCACCCCCAAAGGGTAACCTTGCATCTGAAAAAAAAATTTTCTTCTCGATGATCTCTGTCCCAAAATCATGTTCCCCGTGGAACTTAGGGGCGGCACGGTGGCACAGTGGTTAGCACTGCTGCCTCACAGCGCCAGGGACCTGGGTTCAATTCCCGCCTCAGGTGACTGACTGTGTGGAGTTTGCACGTTCTCCCCGTGTCTGCGTGGGTTTCCTCCGGGTGCTCCGGTTTCCTCCCACAGTCCAAAAGATGTGCGGGATGTGAATTGGCCATGCTAAATTGCCCATAGTGTTAGGTAAGGGGTATATGTATGGGTGGGTTGCGCTTCGGCGGGTCGGTGTGGACTTGTTGGGCCGAAGGGCCTGTTTCCACACTGTAAGTAATCTAATCTAGATTTTCCAAGAAGTCCAACACAATCTTCTCTTTCCCCCCTTAGTCATTCCTGACAGGTCATCACTGGAAAACCAGGGGGATCTGTTGATGTCCTGGCTAATAGTTACATCTTCAGATGATAATCTGGTCATTAACACGTTGCTGATTTGTGGAAGTTTCCTGTGCACAAATTGGCTTCCACATTCCCTCCAACAGTTCAAAAAAGGACGACATTGGATTAGCAAGCACTGGGGGACATACAGCACCGTTCTGTCCCACTTATCCCTGCTGACCATGTAAACTAAATTAATTCAGTCCCATTTGCAAGCACCCAGCCAAAATTCCTCTAAACCCTTCCTATTCAACTAACCATCCTGATGTTTTTTTAAATGTTGCAATCCTACCAGCCTGCACCACTTCCTCTAACAGCTCACTCCTTACAGGTACCACCCTCTGCCTGGAAAATTGGTCTCATGTCCCTTTCACCTTTCCACTCTCACCTTAAATTTATGCCCTCTAATTTTAGGCTCCCCTAACCTGGGGAGAAGACCTTGGCTACTCACCCTATCCATGCCTCATGATTTTTATAAATCTCTATAAAGGTCACCCCTCAGCCTCAGACGCTCCAGGGAAAATAATCCCAGTTTATTCAGCCTCTCCCTCTAGCTCAAACCTAAACCCTTCCAAGGTTTTCATATGGGAGATCATGAAAGGCGCTATCTAAAGGCGCCTCTGCCTTTAACCAGTTACTGAGGGAGCGCTGGAACACAAAAGGAGGTAGGCAATCCAGGATACAAGGGGGGCTCGCAATTATCCTTAAAGAACCCGAGAAGCAAGCAAAAAAAAATGCAGGAACCGAAAAAAAGTCTAACAAAACAGTGACATCGCCGGAAAAGTCTTGCGGCGGAGTTTCTGGAGCAGGGTTTGCCAGATGTTCCGCATTCATTGAGGGGAACAGACAGCGACCGGATATAATGCTGAGCCAGCAAATCCAGTCATCCCTCTCATGAGGGAGTGACAGCGAACTGGCCTCATGTAAAGACAGTCTGGCAGTATTGTGGGTGGGGTGGGGCTGGAAGGATTTATGCATATAACATATTTTATGGATAAAAGTATTTTTTTGAAGTCACTCGTATTCCAAAAAAAACCCCAGGTTAATATTGGACAGACCCGGTTTCAAACCCCCGTGGTGACATTTAAATTCAATTAATAAAGCCAGCGGTAGATTCTAACTCTGATGAAGAAATCATCTGGATTCGAACCGTTAGCTTGCTCTCTCTCCGAGGATGCTGCCTGACCCGCTGTGATCTTCAGCATTTGTTGTCTTCAGGCCAGATGCCAGCACTTGCACAGCCCCTGCATTGTGGATCATAACTGAATTGTCACTGGAAACCCCCAAGGGGTCACTGTTCTCCTTTCAGAAGGAAGGGCATCTGCTTTGGATCTGATCTACGTGACTCCAGACCCCAAACAATGTCGACTCTTAACCGCCCTCAGTGCAAAACCCTCAATTCCAGGACAAATGGGAGATGAGAGCAAGAACAGGTTGATATTTTTTACCCCCATCAACTTGTGTTACCACACTGTCCTGAAGCAGGTGAGAGTTGAATCTCCTGGCTCAGACATAGGGACATTACCCCTCACCGGTACCGTCAGTCAGTAAAGAACACGTTTCATACTGGATCTGCTAAATCATGTTTGCTGTATATATTGCAAACTGGGCTGTCAACGATTTCCCGGGGCCGCGCTAGGCGTCATCTAAATGCAAGTCTTTCTCGCTTCAAACTGGCTCCTATTTCCTTACTCATTTAATCCACACAAACCCGGCGCTCAACTGAACGTATACAGGATGACACGCAAATTCATGAAGCGTCCCATTTTTTTTTAAAAGGGCCGGCACTACTGCCTCACAGCACCAGGTTCGATTCCAGCCTCGGGCAACTTGCACAGTGTGGGGTTTGCACATTCTCCCCGTGTCTGTGTGGATTTCCTCCGGGTGCAGTTGGTCATGCTAAATTGCCCATAGTGTTAGGTGCATTAGTCAGAGGGAAATGGGTCTGGGTGGGTTACTCTTCGGAGGGTCGGTGGGGACTTGTTGGGCCGAAGGGCCTGTTTCCACACTGTAGGGAATCTAAATCATCAGGTCATTGCAACTGTGGGGCTCGGAAACCGGGCGGCGGAGAAGAGGTAGAACACATAACGGTGG
Source organism: Hemiscyllium ocellatum (assembly GCF_020745735.1). NCBI lineage: Eukaryota > Metazoa > Chordata > Chondrichthyes > Orectolobiformes > Hemiscylliidae > Hemiscyllium > Hemiscyllium ocellatum. The sequence goes on from NC_083433.1 coordinate 18,376,991, forward strand.
ACAGATTGGAAGTCAGTCTGGATTTACCCTGCAAATCTCAACATCTCCCTTTCCCTCTCACCCCACACCCCCTCCTCATCCCTCCCTCTCACCACCCCCCACCCACAAAAGGCCCATCTCCCACGTCCCCAAATTCCTGCCACTGCGGGCGCTACAGGGTCAGTTTAAGGAAAACACAAGATAAGATTGATTCAAAACATCTGGCTTAAAGACTGACAGCAGCTTTTATTCGTCTCGTCTCGTCCCTCTTTTTTGGGGAAGGGGGTGGGGGTCATTCTCCGCAGGAAAAAAAGAATCAATCGAGGAGAAAGGGGGTCATTCGCGTCGGGAAAACCGGAGTAAAGATAACTTGAAATACATTTTTAAAATCCCTCATTAATATAGAGAAGTAACTGACTCACCACGCCCGTCCTCCGGATTAATTTAAATCAAACTGTTCTGTCTTCGCATTTTGTTACTCGCCAACGATTTAAACATTAAAGCCGAAGGTTTTTAAAACTAAGTTGTCTTCAAATTGAACCGCAGTTGGAGCTATCGTGAACATATCCGCAAACTTACACTTTAAAACAATGTTTTTTTAAAAAAAAGACTTCAATTTCCCGATAGCCGGGTGTTAATTCAACGGGGACTGACAGCTGAAGGTTAAAATTTCTTAACTTTTTATTTGGAAGACTAAATTTCAAAGGCGCATGAAATTTCGACTGAAACTGACATCAAAACAGCAAGCTCCTGAAACTGATCCAAGCAACAACTCCCCAAACTTTGAGCAGCTTCCAGTGACTTTTGCCCACTCCTCCCGCTCAAAATAAGTTGTTTTTTTTTCCCTCCACAACAAACCGAGCACACAAAACATATTTTGGGAAGGACTGAAGAGAGGCAGATAAATCTTTACCTGAATTCCCCGACACTCTTAGTCTGAGTTGTTGAGTACCAGCCTGAGGGACAGACGATGAAAACAGCTCGATCCCAAAATCAGACGCCAACGCCCCTCCTTCACACACTCACTCACGACTGTCCTCAGCGCTTTAAAGAGACAGTCTCAACTTCTCTCTGAGTCTGACCGCGGAGCCTCAATAAAAGTCGTCTTTATTTACTCGCCTGACCTGTTTGTTATGAGTATGAGATTTTTGTTTTTTTAAAAAACAAAAGTGGTTAGCGATGGGTCAAGAGGTAACTGGGTTTGAACAGTCAGGGTAACCTTAAGGACACCGGTCTAGGATGGGAGGTGCAACCGCTCCATCTTGCCATCTCGGGTAAAAGTGAAATATTTCATGTCACGTTTTGCATAGTTTTTTAATTCTTTGCTCTCGTATAACAGGGCACCCACTCACTAGGTGGGTTCCGCTGAAGCCACAGCTAAATAATAAGAGACTGGATGGGAGCTGTAAATAGGATAACTGTAAATTCGATTAATTCAATCTGTTCTTTGTAATGTTAAGACATGCAATGTATATATCTATGAATGACCTGACAAACTGTACAGGTACCAAATATTTATTTCTATGAATAAAGTATATTTTGAAATTTAAAAAAAATCAGCTAGTCTGTGGCCCATGCAGTCATTTGGGCTCTGCTGACCCCTCAGCTAAATATATGGTTGAAAAATGTACAGACCTGTATATAACAATGATAAATTCCAATCTCTGTATGTGAATGTTTACATATGTATGGCATGGCCAACTGTACAGACCATCAAATTATTTTATGAATAAAGTATATTTTTGAAATTGAAAATGGTTTTTTAATTCTTTCACGGGAATTGGTGGCAAGAGCAGCATTGGATGCAGCCAGTCGCTGTTGGTCTTGTATAGATAAGTACAGCACTGAACAGACCCGTTGGCCCACAATGTTGTGCCGAGATTTAATCCTAATGTAAAATATAGTAATTTAACCTACGCGACCCTCGACTCACTGCTATCCAAGTGCAATCTTGAACTGATTGGCTTGCTAGGCCATTTCTGAGAAATTGTTGAAGAAACTCAGCAGAAATGGAGAGAAAGAGACAGTAAGGTCTGCAGATGCTGGAGATCAGAGTTGAGAGTGTGTTGCTGGAAAAGCACAGCAGGTCAGGCAGCATTGGAGGAGCAGGAGAATCGACGTTTCCAGCCATTCCTGATGAAGGGCCTCTGCCTGAAACGTCGATTTTCCTGTTCCTCGGGTGTTGCCTGACCTGCTGTGCTTTTCCAGCAACATACTCTCAGATATGGAGAGAAAGCAGAATTAATATTTCGGGCGAAAGACCTTTCTTCAAAACTAAACGTAGCTGGGCAAAGGTTGGATATGTGCTAAAGATGGGGAGTGGGGAGGAGCCCAAAGACAGAGAAACACAGTTGGGCCGAAAGGTCAGTCTGGGAGAATGAATGGCTGCTAATGGGGTCCATTAGTCACAGACTCATACAGCACAGAAGCAGACCCTTTGGTCCAACTAGTCCACACTGACCATGTTCCCAATTCAAACTAGTCCGCACCCTCCTGCATTTGGTCCATATCCCTCCAAACCTTTCATATTCATGAACTTATCCAAATGTCTTTTAAATGTTGTAACTCTACCTGCATCCACCACTTCCTCTGGCAGTTCATTCCACATTCGAACCACTCCCTGTGTAAAATACTCTGCCCCTCGTGTCCTTTTAAAATCTTTCTCCTTTCACCTTCAAAAATATGCCCCTCAGTTTTGGTCACCCCCCCCACCCTCGGGAAAAGACCTTTGCCAATCACTTTATCTATGCCCCTTATGATTTTATGAACCTCTACCCTCAACCTCCTGGGCTCCAGTGAAAAAGTCCCAGCCAATCCAGCCTCTCCTTATAACTCAAACCTTCCGTTCCTGTCAACAGCCTGGTTAATTTCTTATGTACCCTCTCTAGATTTCTGAGAATTTTATCCTTGTATTAATGGAAATAATATTGGGGAATGATTATTCCAAACTATTTGGAGTTGAGAATCTGTTTCCTGTATTTGATTAATGATCAGATGATCAGAAAAGCAAAATCCATTTTGGTTACACAACATAGCTCCTTCCTATGTAGCTCTGAAAGACTACTGAGTTAAAATTCATGCCAAATGTCCCTCTTGCCCATTGACAAGGATAATGAGAAGTCTGTGACCGGAGGTGTGCCACAAGGATTGGTGCTGGGTCCATTGCTATTTGTCGCTTATATAAATGATTTGGATGTGAACATAGGATGTACAATTCGTAAGTTTGCAGACGACACCAAAATTGGAGATGTTGTGGACAGTGAAGAAGGTTACCTCAGAGTACAATGGGATCTTGATCAGATGGGCCAATGGGGTGAGGAGTGGCAGATAGAGTTTAATTTAGATGAATGTGAAGTGCTGCATTTTGGAAAATACATTTAATGGTAAGGTGTTGAGAAGTGCAGTTGAACAAAGGGATCTTGGAGTGCAGGTTCAGCAGCCTGAAGGAAGAAGATGGCTCAGTAACATCATCTCAGGCTGACATCATGAGGATCAGCAAATCCTTATATGCCAGTCTGTATGACATGCAGCCAACAGAAAGCGCGGCCTCCCAATCGTTCTTGTCCCCTATCACGGAGGTCTTAGACAACAGAACACGCGAGAGGCTGGACCAGCTGCTATCTCTGGACGAGTTGACCATGACCCCGAGTCCTTGAAAAGAATAAAACTCCCAGAAGCGACGGCTTACCGGTCGAGCTCTATTCCGCTCTGTGGGACTTGATTGGCCAGGACTGCTGGAGGTGTATGTCAGTATGTTTCGGGCAGGTACCATGAGTGAATCCATGAGGAAAGGCATCATCACCCTCATCTACAAGCGGAAGGGGGAGAGGGATGAAATTAGAAATTGGAGACCGATCTCACTGTTGAATGCAGATTACAAAATTCTGTCAAAGGTAATCACCAACCGGGTCAGGTCTGCTCTGGGATCAGTGATCCACCCTGACCAAACCTGTGCTGTGCCGGGCAGGAAGATCGCTGAGAGTCTCACACTCCTCAGGGATACGATCGTCTATGTGCAGGACAGAGGGTTGGACACCTGCCTGATCAGCCTGGACCAGGAGAAAGCCTTTGACAGATATCACACACATATATGAGAGATGTTCTCTCCAAAATGGGCTTTGGGGAGGGAATCTGCAATTGGATCAGACTGCTCTACACCAACATCGTCAGTGCAGTCTCAATCAATGGGTGGGAATCAGATAGCTTCCCAGTCAGATCTGGAGTCAGGCAGGGCTGCCCTCTCTCTCCTGCCTTGTTTGTGTGCCGCATAGAGCCATTTGCCGAGTCCATCAGGAAGGACGCGAGCCTGAGAGGGGTGACTATTCCTGGCAGCGGGGGCCTGCAGATTAAGGCCTCCCTGTATATGGATGACGTCGCCGTTTTCTGCTCGGATCCGCTGTCTGTGCACAGATTCATGTGCATATGTGACCAGTTCGAACGGGCCTCGGGGGCAAGGTAAACCGAGGCAAGAGTAAGGCCATGCTCTTCGGGAACTGGGCTGACCAATCCTCGATCCCCTTCACCATCAGGACTGACCACCTGAAGGTGCTGGGTATTTGGTTCGGGGGGGCTGGGGCGTGCGCCAAGTCTTGGGGGGAGCATTCCAAGAAAGTGAGGCAGAAACTGGGCAGATGGAAGTTACAGTCGCTCTTCCTCACAGGCAAAAACCTGGTCCTCAGGTGTGAGGCACTGTCATTGCTGTTATACGTGGCACAGGTCTGGCCTATTCCCAGAACCTGTGCCTCTGCAGTCACCCGGGCCATCTTCCAGTTTATATGGAGTTCAAAGATGGACCGGGTCCGAAGGGACTCGATGTACAAAGATCTGGGCAACGGGGGAAAAAATACACCCAATGCCACCCTCACCCTGATGGCCACCTTTGTGTGTGGCTGCATCAAGCTGTGCATGGATCCCCGGTACACAAACACCAAGTGTCACTACGTACTGAGGTTCTACCTGTCCCAGGTGTTGCGAAGGATGGGCCTGGCCTCGCTGCCGGAGAACGCTCCGAGTAGTTGGACTGTTCCGTATCACCTGTCCTTTGTGGAGAAGTTTATGAAGAAAAACACCTTTGACCACAAGTCCATCAGGAAGTGGTCAGCACGTAGTGTCCTTGAGACCCTTCAGGAAAAGGAGAGGGCGGGTCCTATCGAGTGGTTCCCTGAGCACACTGTTAAAGCCATTTGGCAGAATGCCTCATCACCAGAACATTCCAACAACCAAGACATGGCTTGGCTGGTGGTGAGAAGGGCTCTGCCTGTGAGATCCTTCATGCACACCTGGGCTCTCAGCCGCACCGCACGCTGCCCTCGAAGCGGCTGCGGGGGGGACAAGACTGTCACACACTTCCTTCTGGAATGTGCCAACACAAAGGAAGTCTGGAGAGGAATGCAGTGGTGTTTGTCGAGGTTCGTCCCGAGCAGCGCCGTGACGCGGGACTCCGTGCTCTACGGCCTGTTCCCTGGGACGCACAACGAGACGAACATCAACTGTGCCTGGAGGATCATCAACTCGGTGAAGGACGCTCTCTGGGCGGTCCGAAACCCGTTGATCTTCCAGCTGAAGGAGCTGACCCCGACTGAATGTTGCGGACTGGTACATTCCAAGGTCCGGGACTACGTGTTGAGGGACGCGCTGAAGCTTGGGGCAGCTGCCGCCAAGGCTCGGTGGGGAAAGACCACTGTGTAACATCTGCCTGCCTAAGCACAGGGGGCCCATGCAGTAAGGGGGCTCCGCTGACGCTTCAGCTAAATATATGTATAATAAGCGTACAGACCCAAATATACAAATGATTACTCAATCTCTGTATGCAAAGAAAGAGAATGTTTACATATGTATGGCATGACCAATTGTACAGATCATCAAAATATTTTTATGAATAAAGTATATTTTTGAAATTTAAAAAAAGCAGGTTCATAATTCCTTGAAAGTAAAGTCACAGGTACACAGGATAGTGCTGAACTTGTCTTTATTGGTCGGTGCATTGAGTATAGGAATTGGGAGGTCATGTTGTGGTTATACAGGACATTAGTTACGTCACTTTTGTAATATTGCATTCAGTTCTGGTCTCCTTCCTATGGGAAGGATGTTGTAAAACTTGAAAGGGTTCAGAAAAGATTTATGAGGATGTTGCCAGGATTGGAGGGTTTGAACTATAGGGAGAGGTTGAATAGGGGCTGTTTTCCTTGGAGCATCAGAGGCTGAGGGGTGACCTTATAGATGTTTATAAAATAATGAAGGGCATTGATTGGGTGAATAGCCAAAGTGTCTTTCCCAGGGTAATGGAGTCCTAAACTAGAAGGCATAGGTTTAAGGTGAGAGGGGAAAGATTTAAAAAGGACCTAAAGGGCAACCTTTTCCTGCAGAAAGTAGCGCATGTATGGAATGACGTGCCAGGGGATGTGGTGGAGGCTGGTACAATTACAAAACTTAAAAGGCATCTGGATAGGTATATGAATAGGAAGGGTTTAGAGGGATATGGGCCAAATGCTGACAAATGGTACTAGAGTGAATTAGTGTATCTGGTCTGCATGGAGTTGTTGGGCTGAAGGGTCTGTTTCGATGCTATATAACTCTATGACTAAGTTGCATTTGAATAGCTAATTTTTTGTTGTAACCTGTTTTAACCTGCTTCACAGGAGCATCAAAAATGCATCTACCTTGATCTGCATAAGGTAATATAAAGGACCAGAAAAGACAAAGGATGTTGAAGGCAGAACCTCCAACAGTTGAGGGAAGGGATTTGAGGATGTACAAAAGGCTAGAGTCTAAGGAATACAAAGCCCTTGGAGGGTTATAGGGTTGGATAAGGTAAAGAGGTAGGTAGGGGGAAGTCATGGGAGGAATACAACACAAGTACTATAGGGCATAACACATTTATTCTCAGCTGTGTTGGACAGTGTGCTCTGTTTGGGCTGGTGAGAATGAGGTGATGGTGGAGTACAGAGTACACACAAAGAACCCCAAACACTCTATTGTTGTACATGGGTCTGAAAGGGTTAATATTGAGGCATACCATAATCACCACCTACTATGATGCTGTCGAATGTACTTGTGGGCACAACAATGATGGAGGGCTTTTGCCTGAAACATCGACTCTCCTGCTCCTCGGATGCTGTTTGACCTGCTGTGCTTTTCCAGCACCACACGCTTGACTTGTGAGTACAACAGCTGAGGAGCTCGAAAAAGTATGACATAATAATGGTTAGTTAGCTCAGTTGACTAGACAGCTGGTAGGTAGCACAGAGCAAAACCAACAGCGTGGGTTCAATCCCTGCATCAGCTGAGGTTATTATGAAGGACACTCCATCTCAATTCTTCCCTTCATCTGAGGTGTGGTGGCCCTCAGGTTAAGCCATCACCAGTTGTCTCTATCTGGTGAGAGAGTAGGACAATGGAAACTTTACTTTTATTACGCTCTCTGTCACAATGTGCACCATATCAATGTAACCACTAGTTGCAATCAGCTACATTTTGTAAACTGCAAGAGGTTTTTTTTATTAGACCAGGAAGTAGTTTTTTTTCCCTCACAACAGATTGAACAGGAACTGCATTTTCCTGCATTGTAAGAGGATGGTGACAGCAATTTTCCTCATGAGCAGCAGCTCAAAGTGTAGTGAATGACCACACACCAATACAACATAAGCAACCCTGAATGGTGGCAGTGTCCTCTCAATACATTTTGATGTGCAGCCTCCATTTCCATCCAACATGCTGTCATTGCGACTCTTAAACATGGAGTTTGTGGGAGCTAACTGTTAGTTTTAGGATTAGCAAACTCCCTCAGCTTTGCTTGTGAAATTTGAATTCAACAGAACCTGGATTTGAAATCTCCTCTCATGGTGACAATGTAATGATTGTCATAAAAACCATCAATAGTCTGATTAGCCAATGCTTTTGGGGGAAGGAAGTCCAGACTCCCAGCAACATGGCTGACTCTGAATTGCGTCAATTAGGATAGGCAGTAAATGCTGTTTTGAAGAGTGTGACGCTGGAAAAGCACAGCCCATCCGGCAGCATCCGAGGAGCAGGAGAGTCGACATTTCAAGCATAAGTTCTTCATCAGGAATCGAGTGGGGGGTGCAAGGGGGCTGTGAGATAAATGGGAGGGTGGTGGGGCTGGGGGGGATGGTAGCTGGGAATGCAATAGGTAGATGGAGGTGGGGGGTTATGGTGATGGGTTGGGGAGGGTGGTGGAACAAGTAGGTGGGAAAGGTAGGACAGTTCAAGAGGGCGGTGCCGAGTTGGAGATATGGATCTGGGATGAGGTGGGCAGGGGAAATGAGGAAACTGGTGAAATCCACATTGATACCATGCGAATGAAACGTCCCAAGGTGGAAGATGAGGATTTCTTCCTCCAGGTGTTGGATAACTGCTGCTCCTAGTAAATGCTGATTACACCCTGCATTACATTTGCAAGCATGTGTAAAATGCTCAATTCGCTCCGACTCCATTTTGATTTCATCCCCTCCTTCTGACCCTACCCATTGCTTTTAACAGGGTTTGCTTGTTGAAATACAATTGGCCACATGGGTGTGTTCCTGATGGTGGAAACAAGATATATATAATAAAGTCTATTTAAAGGTGTATTTTTTTTCTGTCTAACTATAAATATAAAATATATACATATGTATAAAACCACATGGGTGATTCTGGGAAAAGGAACTTAAAAAAAACACTAAGTTTAATTGGCAGAAGGTTTTTAAGCCTCCTGAGTACCATATTTAAGAGATACTTGGACTGTCTGGGACCACCCACTCCAGTCATCATCTCCTCCCAGTCTGGAGATAGAATAGAATCCTTACAGTATGGAAACAGACTCTTCGGCCCAACAAGTCCACACCCATCCTTCAAATGATAACCCACCCAGACCCATTCCTCCTACCCTATATTTACTCCTGACTAATGCACCTGACTTACACATCCCTGAACACTATGGGCAATTTAGCATGGCCAATCCACCATAACCTGCACATCCTTGGACTGTGGAAGGAAACCCACGCAGATTTGGGGAGAATGTGCAAACTCCACATGGACAGTCACCCGAGGATGGAATCGAACCCGAGTCCCTGGCGCCAGGAGGCAGCAGTGCTAGTCACTTAGCTGCCGTGTTGCCCCAATGTTAGAGACCAGCCAAAAAGGCAGTGTCCCACTTTAGTGACACCTCTCTAAACAGTCTCCTAAATGCTGTATTGGAGGGAAGGGAGGTTCTTTTTTTTAATATGGCAACACAAAGCCACCCCGACTGATTAGTTCAGGCAGACTGGACGGAGATCAGCACTGATGAGCAGCTCAACAGATCCTGGCTCCAGTACCTTCAGATCTGTTGTGTACTATCAGGGTATATATTACTGTTAAGTCAATGCTACTTACTTCTATGAATGTGATTTAACAGGTTAAGGTTGCCATACAGAGCTTGGGATCTTCATCAGATGCAATGCCTGCCACTTGATTGCAGCTACTGATGTAGCATTTCTAGAATCACAGTGATACAGCCTCACGCACATCAGCTGAGGTTTACACTTCAATCATAATCAGGAGGTCAACACTCAGGAGCTCTCGAGCTATCAGGTCGACTGCTCTTTCCTCACAACTGAGAGAAAATACACATCTGACAGCTTCTCACCATGCATGCGAGACGGTCCCAACCACAATTGCCTTTTGGGTGGATCTGCCTTTTCAGTTTGGCACCCCCTTGCTGGTCATGTTTGCGGGTGTTGGTTTGTTGGCGTTGGTTCATTGGCCTGATCAAGCTCCCTCCATCCAACACACAGGGGAGAATCTTACTTTTTTTTTGGCTATCTATCGATTTCATGGAGGATTTCTCTCCAAAAGACCAAGCCGGTTTTCTATCGCCCCAAACCCAGCCCAATAACTAGCTTCCTATTGGCAGTACTCTCGTCTGGTGCTAGACCTATTTTTCCACTCACCGTAGCTGGATGAATACCCCCCACCCCTCTGCCGGGATATCATGGAATGGACTGATATTCCTGGTGTTGGCTCCATCTTTAAAAGGCCAGTTCTCCCCAAGTCCAGGACCATTGGTATGGAGCGGCCATGCTTGCTTCCTGACATTTGCCCCGGACATGGCGATTCTGGAGAATGGGGCATTCTTGTCAATGGTAAGATGGGTGTCGAAACAGTGATTGAGTGTGAGGTAGCTGAGAATACATGGCATACTGACGTAGAAAAGGCGGCTCACCTTTGTCCTCCAGTGGTGAGCATTCCTCCAGATGGCTGAGACTGTGCTGACCCAGATGGGGATCTCAGACTAGGCTGGCAGGTTCTGATCCTTTGTCGGGTCCAGAAATGAGGACGTTCTTCCTTTGTTCCACTTCTGTCCACCAGTACCTCCTATGCAGGTCAAATATTATGCTCTACCACCCTCACTATCACAAGCAGCATATTCCTTCACGCACTCCTAGCCCTCCTAAAGCACTGCACCATTAACTACCTCTCACTCTGCATGGCCTAACCCCTCACTTGGCACACCTTTCACACAGCTGCCCCAGCACAACCAGCTGTGCAACCTACTTTCACAGCTGCTATGGTGGCTCAGTGGTTAACACATCTGCTTCACAATACTGGGGACCCAGGGTTGATTCCAGCCTTAGTTGATTGTGTGGAGTTTGCACATTCCCTCTCTGTATGTTTGGGTTTCCTCTGGGTGTTCCAGTTTCCTCCCACTGTCCAAAGATTTGCAGGTTAGGCTTATTGACCATGCTAAATTACCCATGCAGTCTAGGGATGTGCAGGCTAGGTGGATTGACCTTGGTAAATACAGGGTTCTGGGATAGGGCGGCTGTGTTTGGGTGGGATGCTCTTCAGAGGATCAGTGCAGATACAATGGGCCAAAAGACCTCTTTCTTTCACTGTGGGGATTCTATGATTCATCCCCCTAAACACCTTTCTGGAAAAAACAGCCAACGTTAGGCAAGATAGAACCAAGATGGATGATGGGGTGCCTAACATTTAAGCTGTCAAGCAGCTAACTGACCATGTCTAAGCCCCTGGGCTGGCATCGGAGACTGCCCTTGACTTACAGAATTGATTGCCATTCTTAACTGGCAAGATTGCACCTGTGAATGCAATTCCAGGGGGTCAGCATGCCAAGGAGTATTCATGCCACTGGCAATGAAGACAAAGCAGTCCTCTGACCATGAGGTCTCCTGACCCACCTGAAAGGTTCTGAGAACTATATTGTGAAATGTCAACCTCTTGTGGAGGTTATGATTTTTTTTTCAGTCCCACCCAATTAAATTTCCGTTAATTTGTTCATAAGATGTGAACGTGGCTGGCTGGACTAGCATTTAAAATGCCTCAGAGAAGTGGTGATGAGTTGCCTTCCTGAACTGCTACAGTCTGTGGGTTTAGGAACACCCACCATGCTGTTAGGGAGTTTCAGTATTGTTTGTGGATGACACCAAAATTGGCTATATAGTGGACAGTAAAGAAGGTTATCTAAGATTACAAAGAGATCTTGATCAATCAGGTCAATGGGTTGACAGATGGAATTTAATTTGGATAAACATGAGGTATTGTATTTTGGGAAAACAAACAAAGGTAAGACTTATGCAATTAATGGTAGGGCCCTGGGCAGTATTAGGCCAGGCCTAGGGTATCAGATACATAACTCTTTCAAGTTTGCATCACGTGGAGTCGGGTGGTTAAAAAAGTGTTTAGCAAATGATGCGAGGGCAACTTATATAAAACTTCCATTTTTACTAATGTTGCAGGAATGCCAGGATTCAAGCTGGGATTGATGAATTCTGGCTTCAGGCTCTGGGAGTCTAGAGGAGTTTCCTGTTTGGGAGATTTATTTGGGGGAGGTCATGACGTCTTTCGATCACTTGAGCCAAAAATATGAATTGAGGGACCTCTTTTGTTACTTTCAGATTAGGGACTTTGTACAGAAAAAGACTGCATTACTGGTCAATCCCTATAAGTCTGATGTGGAGAGGAGAGTACTTCAGTCCAAGGGTACTCTCTCGATCATTATCCTCCACTATTTACTAGGAGGTAGTGTCTTGAAGGACATTGAGCAGCTGTGCGCGATCTGGACTCAGGAATTGGAGGTGGAGATCTCGTCAGAGGCATGGGAGGACATTTGAGAGAATGTGAGGAAGATTTCAATTTGTAATTTTCATGTTCTGCACAGGGCCTATTTGGCTCTGGAGTGGCTTGCAAAATTTAAAAAAGAATGTCTCCAATGTGTCCCAAATGTAAAACAGATGGTGGGACTCTTACTCACTGCTTGTGATCATGCCACAAGCTTTATAGGTATTGGGGTGCTATAGTGAGTGTTTTGGAAGGTGTCTTGGAAACTGAGGTGTTGGTAGATCCAGTGTCCCTCCTCTTCAGTCTGCCGAATTTGCCCTCTTTAGGTGTGCATGGGAAGAAACAGTTTGATATTCTTTCATATTGTGTGAGGAAGAACATTCTGATGAGCTGGATGTTGGAAAATCCCCAGGGCTTTTGGGATGGCGTAGGTTAGTTATGGAATGTATTCCCTCTAGACTTCCTTACAAGTATGGTGTACCAGAAAACAAAACTTTTTTATAGGACATGGCGGCCCTTTTTGAACTATATGGAAGCAGACTTGTTGGCTATATTGGTCAGAGCCTCTGTGTAGCCGTGAGGGTTGTGTCTGGTGGGCCAGGGGCTCTTGAGAGGAAGAATTCAGAATAACTATACCAACTGATGCTGCTGGTGATGGGGAGCATTGGTGGGGTTGCACTGAGTGTTGTAATTTAACTTGGTTCTATCTAATTTAATTAGTTTATTTTGTTTAATTATTTATTGAATTGTAGATTTTTTTTCCTCTAATTTGTTTGTGAAGTAGAGTAGTAGTTCATTTATTGTTATTGTTGTTATGCTATAAGATTGTAGCAGTATTTTATAGTAATTTTATAAGTTTGTAAAAAATTCAAAATCTTTTTCAATAAAAATATGGTGTTTTGCACTCTTGCCTTCATTGCTCAGACTTTTGAGTATGGGAGTTAGGAGGTCATGTTGAGGTTGTACAGGACATTGGTGAGGCCTCTTCTGGAATACTGTGTCCAGTTCTGGTCTCCTTGTTATAGGAAGGATATTGTTGTGGTTGTGTTCGCCGAGCTGGAAGTTTTTGCTGCAAACGTTTCGTTCCCTGGCTAGGGAACATCATCAGTGCTGTTGGAGCCTCGTGTGAAGCGCTGCTTTGATGTTTCTAGAAACATCAAAGCAGCGCTTCACACGAGGCTCCAACAGCACTGATGATGTTCCCTAGCCAGGGAACGAAACGTTTGCAGCAAAAACTTCCAGCTCGGCGAACACAACCACAACAACGGATACCCGAGCTGCAAATCTTCAATCAAACTTTAAATAGGAAGGATATTATTAAACTGGAGAGGGTTCAGAAGAGATTTGCCAGAAGGTTGCTGGGAATGAAGGGTTTGAGTTGTAAAGAGAGGCTGGATAGACTGGGATTTTCTTTTCACTAGAGTGTAGGAGGTTGAAAGTGGCCTTATAGAGGTGTATAAAACGATGATGGGTATAGATAAGGTGAATGGCAGGATGGCTTTTCCCTCGGGTGGGGGATTTCAAGACTAGCGGGCATCATGTTAAGGTGAGAGGAGAAAGATTTTAAAAAGACAACTATTTTATACAGATTTGGTTTGTATGTGGAATGAACTTCCAGAGGAAGTGGTAGATGCGGGTACAGTTACATTGTTTAAAGGATAAGTACACGAGTAGGAAATATTTAGAGGGAATATGAGTCAAAGGCAGGCAGATGGGACTAGTTTAGTTTGGGATTATGATTGGCATGGATTGCTTGGACCGAAGGGTCTATTTCCATGCCATGTGACTTTATCAATTGTCTCCCCCCTCTAAAGACTCTGAGTGGTCCCATAAAGACCGCCCATTATTGCAGTTCCAATTGGTCACACTTCAAATCCTGGGCAGGAGCATTTTAAGACTCAAGTTTGATCACTGGAGCCTTAACAATCTCCTAAACTGTTAAATAAAAAAGGCCAGTAACACACAGCTGTACTGTATGCGGCTTCAGAACGGCAGGCTCCTTCATGTATTAGCCCCAGGAGGAGTGTCTCAACCTCTGTGCTGTCAGGTAATTTGACTCTGAAATTACACTTCAGTCCTTTTGTTCCAAATCTGCTTCATTCAGATTGTTTGAAAATTCATCTACTGTGCTTTTGTTACATTGTTTCATTCAAACGAATGGAGAATTCACATGTCACTGCACAAATCAATTTTTAATAAAAAGGAGTGCATGGAATACAGAAGTGCGCAGTACAAAAGTTGTATCTTATCAACAGGGAGTGCCCAATTGTCAGTTCATGAAGCACTAAACTGCGCTATCTGACTCCCAAATTGATATTGTAGGTTCCACTCCACTATTTGTCAAGAAGAACAGGGAACTTACTCCAGTGTCCTAGCCACTATTTATCATAGAATCCCTACACTGCAGGCCATTCAGCCCATTGAGTCCACATTGACCTTCCAAGGAGCATCCCATGCAGATCCACTTCCCTCCCCTGTATTTCCCAGGGCCAATCCGCCCTAGCCTGCACACCATTGTTCTGTGGATGGAGGCCAGAGCACCTGGAGGAAACTCACACAGACACAGGAAGAACGTGCAAACTCCACACAGACAGTTGCCCTAGGCTGGAATCGAACCCAGATCCCTGGCACTGGGTGACAGCAGTGTTAACCACTGGGCCACCGTGCCACCCATTATTGCTTAATCATCATTGCAAACAAACATTCTCTGCTTATCCTCATATTGTTGTTTTTGGGAGCTGGTTGTGCACAAATAGGCCACCACGTTTTCAACTGTGACGACACTACAGAAGTATGCCATAGGTTGTAAAATTCTTTGTAATCTCCTACAATCTTGAAAGGTGCTATATAAATGTAGGACTTCTGTTCTTCTGTATCTGTTGTGAATCGAGCAACTATAGGAGCTGAAGCTGTGACCCATGCCGTCAAGTTTCAATTGCCGGTAATTAACCAATTTTATGGTAATGTATTTTATCGGTCTGGCAGTTGAAATGGAGCCACACATGATCTATTTCGGGATATTACTTATTTAATAGACCAGTAATCTGGACCTCTGGTTCATGGTCATAGAGTTATTGAGTCATACAGCATAGAAACAGACTCTTTGGTCAAACTCAACCATGCCGACCAATATCCTAAAGTAATCTAGTCCCAGTTACCACCATTTGGCCCATATCTAAGTAATCTAATCTATATCGCTTTAAACTCTTCCTATTCGTATCCCCATCCCCAGATGCCTTTTAAATGTTGTCATTGTGCCAACCTCCACCACTTCCTCTGGCAGCTCATTCCATACACGCACCATCCTCTGCATGAGAAAGTGTCTCCTTAGTCCCAATTAAATTAGATTAGATTACTTACAGTGTGGAAACAGGTCCTTCGGCCCAACAAGTCCACACCGACCCGCCGAAGCACAACCCACCCATACATTTACCTCTTACCTAACATTACGGGCAATTTAGCATGGCCAATTCACCTGACCCGCACATCTTTGGACTGTGGGAGGAAACCCACGCAGACACAGGGAGAATGTGCAAACTCCACACAGTCAGTCGCCTGAGGCGAGAATTGAACCCGGGTCTCTGGCGCTGTGAAGCAGCAGTGCTAACCATTGTGCCACCATGCCACCCAAATCTATCCCCTCTCAGCTTAAACCTATGACCTCTAGTTTTGGACTGCCCTACCCTGGGAAAAAGACTTTGGCTATTCATCCTATCCGTGCCCTTAATAATTTTATAAACCTCTATTAAGTCACCCCTCAGCCACGCTCCAGGGAAAATAGCCCCAGCCTATTCAGCCTCTCCCTATAGCACAAACCCTTCAACGCTGGCAACAGTCTTGTAAAAGGAGAAATTAGTGCAGGTGTTGAGATTTAAATGGAAATCAAAAATGCTGAAATCACAGCAGGTCAGGCAGCATCCATGGAGAGAAAGCAACCTAACGTTTCGAGTCTAGATGACTCTTCATCAGAGCTCTGCCTGACCTGATGCGCTTTCCAGCATTTCTTTGTTTGCACAACATCCTTATAAATCTTTTCTGAACTCTTTCAAGTTTAACAACATCTTACCTAAACTAGGGAGACCAGAATTGAATGCAGTATTCCAAAAATGTCTCGGTCACATTAGTTCGAAACACAGCACAACAGCTGGAGAATTTAGCATCCTTCAAAGACGCAAATCTGATGTCCTTAACCAGTTCGCTGATGTTTGACTCCAGCCCTGCCTTTGGGATAAGGAGCAGCCTTGTCACGGTGAACAAATCTTGTGCTTAAATACAAAAATTGCAAGTATTTTAGAAACAGTTAGAAAATAGGTAAAGTAGTAGGCTATTTGGCCCTTCTAGCCTACATCACCGTTCAATATGATCATGGCTGATCATGCAATCTCAGTATCCCACTCCCCCTTTCTCTCCAAACCCCTTGATCGCAAGGGTCATGTCCAGCTCCCTCGTGAATTTATCTAATGAACTGGCCCCAATGACTTCCTGTGGAAGATAACGCCACTCTCTGAGTGAAGAAGTTCTTCCTCATCTCAGTCCCAATGGCTTACCCTTTATTTTTTCTGACTCCTAGTACTGAACTTCCCCAACATCGGGAACATTCTTTCCGCATCTAGCCTGCCCAGTCGCATCAGAGTTTTCTATGTTTCTATGAGATGCCCCTCTCCATTCTTCTAAATTCCAGTGAGTACAAGCCCAATCATAGAGTCTTAGAGTTGTACTACGTGGAAATAGACCCTTTGGTCCAACCAGTCCATGCCGACCATAATCCCAAACTAAATTGTCCCACCTGTCCCCTCCTGACCCATATCCTTCCAAACCTTTCTTATTCATGTACTTACCTAAGTGTTTTTTAAATGTTGTAATTGTGCCTGCATCCACCACTTCCTCAGAAAGTTCATTCCATACATGAACAACGCACCATGTAAACAATTTGCCCCTTCATGTCTTTTTTAAATCTCTCTCCTCTCACCTTAAAAATGTGCCCCCTAGTCTTGAAATCCCCACCCCAGGGAAAAGACAACTGCCATTAAACCCTTCTATACCCCTCATGATGTTTGTCTTTCTTCATACGCCAGTCCTGCCATCCTGGGAATGAGCTAGTGAACCTTTGCTGGACTCCCTCAATGGTAAGTATGTCCATCCTCAGACGAGAAGACCAAAACTGCACGCAATACTCAAGGTGTAGCCTCACCAAGGCCCTGTGTCACTGCAGCAAGAGAAGAGTGAACAGGCACCAGGTACACCTGGCATGTACTATAGAGATACAGGAGCCAACACCGAGACCCCTCTAACTAACTGAGGGGGAGTAAATTCCAAAACAACAGACTGCAGATGCTCAAAATCTGAAGTAAAAACAACTGCTGAGCAGGTCAGGCAGAATTTGTGGAGAACAGCAATTAATGTTTGAGAGAATTCCATGGCTTGGGACCCCAGCAGCTGAATGCAACAATGGTGAAAGAATTAACATCGGCTAGGGATTGCTTTTGTGTTCACTCATGGGATGTAGGTCTCATTCAGCCAGTATTTATTGTCCCGTTTCCATTTGCCCAGAGGGCAGTTAAGAAGCAGCCACGTTGCTATTGATGTGGAGTCACAAGTTGTCCAGACGAGGTAAGGTGGCAGTTTCTTTCCTGAAGGGACTTTATTGAACCAGATGGGTTTTCATGGTCATTTTCTTTTTATTTCAAAAATACGCTTTATTCATAAAAAAAGTTATATATGTGCGCAGTTACAAATCAGTTCAGATCTGGACAATAGCATATCAAGGAAACAAACAAACTTTGGAGTTTGACTCTATCCAAACAAAACAAAGGCATCTCTTACTTGGACAAAATTATATTTACATGCATTTGAAGCAATAGGAGGATCTGATGACTGAATGGACCTCCACCGTTTAATTAGTGGTTCCCAACCCTTTCAGTATCAAGGCACAATTCAATGAGACAAACAATTCCCTGGCACACCTACTTTATTTTCAGCTGAATTGATTTTTTTTTAAAATTCACTCATGGACATGAGTATCACTGGCTCAGCCAACATTTATTGCTTATCCCTAGTAGTCCTTGGTGGTGCTGAGCTGCCTTCAGGAACTGCCTTCAGTCCACAGACTATGGGTAGACCCACAATGCCATTAGAGAGAGAATTCTAGGATTTTGACCCAGCATCAGTGAACAAACAGTGATATATTTCCAAAACAGGATGGTGAGTGGCTTGGAGAGGAAATCGCAGGTGGTGGTGTTCCCTTGTATCTGTTGCCCTTGTCCTTCAAAATGGTAAAATGGTCATGGGTTTGGAAGATACTGTCAAAGGATATTGAATGAATTAACTCCATTGTCATGTGCTCACTGTATAAAATATACAAGTTGCCACTTAGAGTTAAAGTCAGAGAGTCACAGAGACGTACCAAATGGAAACAGACCCTACCGTGCATCTCATCCATGCTGACCAGATATCCCAACCCAATCTAGTCCCACCTGCCAGCACCTAGTCCATATCTCTCTAAATCCTTCCTATTCATACACCCATCCAGATGCCTTTTAAATATTGCAATTGTACTAGCCTCCAACACTTCCTCTGGCAGCTCATTTCGTACTCGTACCAACCTTTGCATAAAAACGTTGCCCCTTACATCTCTTTTATATCATTCCCCTTCTCTCCCGAAATTATGCCCTTGAGTTCTGGACTCCCCCATTCTGGAGAAAAGGCTTTGTCTATTTACCTTATCCATGCCCCCTATGATTTTATAATTCTCTATAAGGTCACTTTCGACACCCTAGGGAAAACAGCCCTAGCCTATTCAAACTCTCCCGATAGCTCAAATCTTCCAACCCTGGCAATGTCCTTGTAAATCTTTCCTGAACCCTTTCAAGTTTCACAACATCCTTCCGATAGGAAGGAGACCAGAATTGCACACAATATTCCTGTACAGCTGCAACATGACCTCCCAACTCCTGTACTCAATGTTCTTACTAATAAAGGAAAGCATACCAAATGCCTTCTTCAGGTATCCTATCTACCTGTGACTTTCGAGGAGCTATGAAACTGCACTCTAAGGTCTCTTTGTTCAGCAACACTCCCCAGGACCTTACCATTAAGTGACTAAGTCTGCTAAGATTTGCTTTCCAAAAATGCAGCACCTCACATTTATCTAAATTACACTCCATCTGTCACTCCTCAGCCTATTGGCCCATCTCATCAAGATCCCGTTGTAATCTGAGGTAACCTTCTTTGCTGTTCACTACATCTCTAATTTTGGTGTCATCTGCAAACTTGCTAACTATACCTCTTATGCTCATATCCAAATCATTTACATAAATGACAAAAAGTAGTAGAGCCAGTACTGATCCTTGTGGCACATCACTGGTCACAGGCCTCCAGTCTGAAAAACAGCCCTCCACCACCACCTCTGTCTTCTACTTTGAGCCAATTCTGTATCCAAACAGTTAGTTCTCCCTGTATTCCATGAGATCTAACCTTGCTAACCGGTCTACCATGGGGAACCTTGTTGAACCCCTTACCAAAATCCATATAGATCACGTCTACCACTCTTCCCTCATCAATCGTCTTTGTTACTTCTTCAAAAAACTAAATCAAATTTGTGAAACATGATTTCCCATGAACAAAGCCATGCTGACTATCTCTAATCAGTCCTTGCCTTTCCAAATACACGTACATCCTGTCCCTCAGGATTCCCTCCAACAGCTTGCCTGCTAACGACATCAAGCTCATTGGTCTATAGTTCCCTGGCTTATTCTTACCACCTTTCTTAAATAGTGGCATCACATTTGCCAAGGTCCAGTCTTCTGGCACCTCACCTGTGACTATCAATGATAAAAATGTCTCAGTAAGGGCCCCAGCAATCGTTTCCCTAGCTTCCTAGAGAGTTCTGGGTAGACCTGATCAGGTCCTGGGGAGTTATCCACTTTAAGCATTTCAAGACATCCAGCACTTTCTGGACATTTTTCAAGATGTCGCCATCTATTACCCCACATTTTATATCTTCCATTTCCTTCTCCACAGTAAATACAGATGCAAAATAATCATTTATTATCTCCCCCAGCTCCTGCACTGCACACAAAGGCTGCCTTACTGATTGTTAAGGGGCCCTATTCTCTCTCTAGTTACCCTTTTGTCTTTCATGTATTTGTAAAATCCTTTGGATTCTCTTTAACTCTATTTGCCAAAGCTACCTCATGTCCCCGTTTTGCCCTCCTGATTTCTCTCTTAGGTATACTCCTACTGCCTTTATACACTTCTCAGGATTCACTCGATTTATCCTGTCTAAGCTTGACATATGCTTCCTTCTTTTTCTTAACCAAGCCCTCAATTTCTTTAGTCATCCATCATTCTCTACACCTACCAGCCTTTTCTTTCACCCTAACAGGAATATACTGTCTCTGGACTCTCGTTATCTCATTTCTGAAGGCTTCCAATTTTCTAGCTGTCTCTTTACCTGCAAACATCTGCCCCCAATCAGCTTTGTAAAGTTCTTGCCTAATACTGTCAAAATTGACCTTTCTCCAATTTAGAACTTCAACTTTTAGATCGGGTCTATCCTTTTCCATCACTATTTTAAAACTAATAGAATTATGGTTGCTGGCCCCACTGACACCTCAGTCACTTGCCCTGCCTTATTTCCCATGAGTAAGTCAACTTTTGCACCTTCTCTAGTAGGTACACGCACATACTGAATCAGAAATGTTTCTTGTACACACTTAAAAAATTCCTTTCTTTCTAAACCCTTAACAATATGGCAGTCCCAATCTACGTTTGGAAAGTTAAAATCCCTTAACATAACCACCCTATTATTCTTACAGATAATTGTGATGTCCTGACAAATTTGTTTCTCAATTTCCCTCTGACTATTAGTGGGTCTAGTATACAATTCCAATAAGGTGATCATCCATTTCTTATTTCAGTTCCACTCAAATAACTTCCAGGAATATGCTCTCTCAGTTCAGCTGTAATGCTATTCCTTATCAAAAACACCACTCCCCCTCCTCTCTTGCCTCCCTTTCTATCCTTCCTGGAGCATTTGTATCCTGGAATATTAAGCTGCCAGTCCTGCCATCCCTGAGCTATGTTTCTGTAATGGTTACGATATCCCAGTCCCATGTTCCTAACCATGCCCTGCATTCATCTGCCTTCCCTGTTAGGTCTCTTGCATTGAAGTAAATGCAGTTTAACTTATCAGTCCTACCTTGTTTTCTGCTTTGTCCCTGCCTGCCCTGACTGTTTGACTTGCTTCTTTTCTCAACTGTACCCGTCTCAGATTGATCTCCTTCCTCACTAGCTCTCTGGGTGCCACCACCACCTTATCAGTTTAAATACTCCTGAACAAATCTCCCTGCTAGTACATTAGTCCCCTTCCAATTCAGGTGCAATCCATCCTTCTTGTACAGGTCACTTCTACGACAAAAGAGATTCCAATGATCCAGCAATGTGAATCTTTCTCCCATACATCAGCTGTTCTGCTCTATCTTCCTATTCCTACCCTTACTAGCTTGTAGCACCGGGAGTAATCGAGATATTACTATCTCAAGGACCTCATTTTAAAATTCCTGCCTAACTCTCTATATTCTCCCTTCAGAATCTCAGCCTTTTCCCTCCAATATGTACAATGACCTCCTGCTGGCCCCTCTCCCCCTTGAGAACATTCTGCACCCTCTCTGAGACATCCTTCATCCTGGCACCAGGGAGGCAACACACCATTCTGATTTTTTGCGGCTGGTCACTGAAACGTCTGTCTGTGCCTTGGACTAGAGGGTTCTCTAACACAATCGGTCGCTTGGAAACCTACGTACTCCTCATTGCATTAGAGCCAGTCTCAATACCAGAAACTTGGCTGTTCGTGCTACATTCTCATGAGAATCCATCACCCTCTACATTTTCCAAAACAGCATACTTGCTTGAAATGGGCGTAGCCACAGGAGAGTTCTGCACTACCTGCCTACCTCTCCTACCTTTCCTGGAGTTAACCCATCTACCTGACTGTATCAGCAGCCTTTCTCTCTTCCTATAACTGCCATCCAATACACCCCTTTGCCCTTGTAAATTTTTCATTGTCTCTAACTGT
The DNA here is from genome assembly GCF_020745735.1 of Hemiscyllium ocellatum. NCBI lineage: Eukaryota > Metazoa > Chordata > Chondrichthyes > Orectolobiformes > Hemiscylliidae > Hemiscyllium > Hemiscyllium ocellatum. The sequence goes on from NC_083433.1 coordinate 18,399,102, forward strand.
TGCTCCAACCGATCCATTTGATCTTATAGAATTCAAAACCAATGGCATTTATTGCAGATATAATCCTCAGTAGCACGTAAACTTGCTCAAAACTCCCACATCCGACAAGAAGAACATATCACTCTTCTAATCTGCAGATTCAGAAAATAGCACTGTCTTATTCTTCTACAAAACACTGCTCCAGGCTAACTTAATACTTATGGTTTATATTTTTAAGTTTAATTAAGAGACATATCTCAATAAAACATATAATCAAGAAAGAACCCACTCTACTTACTACTGCAGACTTACAGCAAGGCTTCAAGTCCACACTTAAAACTATTCACTTATCCGTCTCTGTGCTGTGGCCTCATTTATGATGTTATCTTAGGTACCAAGGTATCTGGATACAGATTCTTGAGTTCAAATTCTTATGGAAAAAAAATGAGAAAAATAAAGAAATAAAAGTCCAAAATAACAGCCCTTCCATGATAAACTACTTTAAAAAAAGATACTTTTTAAAAGGCAAATTTAAGACAAAGTCCACTAAGTGGTGATCTTTGGCAAATTTCTGCAGAGTATCTTCTACCTGTCCTTCTTATACAGGTCACTTTTACCCTAGAAGAAATTCCAATGATCCAGAAATGTGAATCATTGTACACATTGGAACCAATGACATAGGAAGGGAAAAGACTGAGATTCTGAAGGGAAAATATAGAGAGTTAGGCAGGAATTTAAAAAAGACGTCTTTGAGAGTAGTAATATCTGCTGCCACTGAGGGAGTGAATGCTTGTGGATGAGGTGCCAGTCACAAGGACTGTTTGATGGTGTTGAGCTTCTTGAGTATTATTTCAACCCAACTGACCCAGGCAAGTGGGGAGTATTCCATCGCACTCCTGACCTAGGCTTTGTAGATGGTGGACAGGCTTTGGGGCTCATAGATATCACAGTTGACAAATATCCATGCATTCCAAATCTCCACTTGCATTGTGTGGTCAATAGGGGTGCTGGAGGTGAGGAGATACTGCCTTTGATAATAGACGTCAAGATTCCAGAAGAGATTTGGAAGCATGGACATGGCCTCAACACTCAGATAAAGTGATATTGATTCCTAAAGATTTCTCACACACCATATTAGACTCGTGTTTATTTATTTCTATTGGATTCAAATTCTGCCATCTGCTGTGGCAGGCTTTGATCCCAGGTCCCCAGAACATTACCTCAGTCTCTGAATTAATAAATGCCACTAGGCCTGTGCCTTCCCACATTCTCCTGCATCTTGAGGGTGATTAGGAACTAATAGGTTGTGACTGTAAGTAAGGCAGGTAGGGGCATTTTGGGTTCAGGAATGCAGGAGCCTCAGCCCTTGACCTAGTCCAACATGTATGAGATTCTTGCTCCCTGTACAGATAAAGAAAAGGGCTATGGACAGGATGAGCCAGCTGACCACAGCACCATGGTGCAAAAGGCCATTCAAGATGGGAGAGAAAAAAGAAAGTAGTTGTTATAGGGGATTCTATAATTAGGGGACAGATAATATCCTTTGCGAACCGGATCGGGAGTTCTCCGTGTGGTGTGTTGCCTGCCCGGTGCTAGGGTGCAGATCATCTCCAACCAGCTTGAAAAGATATTGGAGCGGGAGGGAGAAGATCCAGTTGTTATGGTCTACGATGGCACTAACAATATAGGCAAGGAGGACCAGTTTGGGGATTATCAAGCACTAGAAAGGAAATTAAGAACAGGGTCATGATCTCAGAATTACTGCCCAAGCCATTTGCAAATTGGCGTAGAGATAAGAATAATAGGGAAGTAAACACGTGGCTAGGAGATTGGTGTGGGAAAGAGGGATTCCATTTCATTGGGCATTGCCATCAGTTTTGGAACTGAGGGATCTGTACTGATGAGGGGATCTCCATCCTGAACTGATCTGGAACCAGTGTTCTAGTGAAAAGAATAAATAGGGTGGTCAGTAGGACTTTCAACTTGTGAGTCAGGGGAGAAGGGAATGGGAAAGCGACAGGGAGTATGGAGTCAGGTAGAAAGATAAGCAACAGTTTAGCATGTGTGCAAGGTTTAAGTTCAAGGCAGACTAGGAATGAAGCAAAAATGAAGTATAACTTAGGACATTTACCAGAGATGTTGGAAATCATGAAGATAAGAAAATTAGCATTAAGGCACTTTACCTGAATGCTCGTAGTATTCATAACAACATAGATGAATTAATAGCTCAAATCATTGTGAATGATTATGATGTGGTAGGCATTAGAGAGACATGGTGCAGGGGGTTCAGGACTGGCAGTTAAACATCAAAGGATTTACTACTTATCAAAAAGACAGGGATGTGGGCAGAAGGGGTGGGGTTGCCTTGTTAGTTAAGAATGAAATTAAATCTATGGCACTGAATGACATAGGGTCAGATGATGTGGAGTCTGTGTGGGTGGAGTTGAGGAAGTACAAAAGCAAAAAAACCATAATAGGATTATATACAGACCTCGTAACAGTGGTCAGGATCAGGGGTGCAAGATGCATCGGGAAATAGACAGGGCATGTCAAAAAGGCAAGGTCATGGTGATCATGGGGGACTTCAATATGCAGGTGGACTTGGTGAATAATGTTGTCTCTGGATCCAAAGAAAGGGAATTCATGGAATGCTTACAGGATGGCTTTTTGGAATAGCTTGTGATGTAGCCCACAAGTTTGTAGGCTATTCTGGACTTAGTGTTATGTAATGAGCCAGACTTTATAAAAAACCTTAGAGTAAGGGAACACTTAGGAGGCAATGGTCATAATATGGTAGAGTTCAGTCTGCAGTTTGAAAGAGAGAAGGCAAAATCAGATGTAATGGTGTTACAATTGAATAAAGGTAATTACAGGGGCACGACAGAGGAACTGATGAAAATCGACTGGAAGCAGAGCCTAGCAGGGAAGACAGTGGATCGACAATGGCAGGAGTTTCTTGGTGTAATTGAGGACACAGTGCAGAGGTTCGTCCCAAAGAAAAGAAAGATTATCCGGAGGGGGGGGACTAGACAGCTGTGTCTGATAAAAGAAGTCAGGAAATGTATCAAAGAAAAAGAGAGCCTGTAAAGTGACCAAGAGCACTGGAAAATCAGAAGATTGGGAAGACTATAGAGGATAACAAAGAGAAATAAGGAAGGAGAGGATCAAATATGAAGGTAGGCTAGCTAGTAATATTAGAAATGATAGTAAAAGTTTCTTTCAATACATAAGAAACAAACGAGAGGCAAAAGTAGACATGGGGCCACTCCAAATTGATGCAGGAAGGCGAGTACTGGGAGATAAGGAAATAGCTAAAGAACTTAATAAGTACTTTGCTTCAGTCTTCACAGTGGAGGACAGGAGTAATATCCCAACAGTTAAGGTGAATCAGGGGGCAGAGTTGAGTATAGCAGCCATTACAAAAGAGAAAGTGCTTGAAAAGCTAAAAGGTCTAAAGATTGATAAATCTCCTGGCCCCCATGGGCTACCTCCTTGAGTTCTGAGGGAGGTGGCTAAGGAAATCGCGAAGACATTGGTTGTGATCTTTCAAAAGTCACTGGAGTCAGGGAAAGTCCCAGATGATTGAAAAATCACTGTTCTAACCCCTTTATTCAAAAAAGGATCAAGACAAAAGATGGAAAATTATAGGCCGATTAGCCTAACCTTGGTTGTTGGTAAAATTCTAGAATCCATCGTTTAGGATGAGATTTCTCAATTCTTGGAAGTGCAGGGTCGGATTAGAACAAGTCAACATGGATTTAGTAAGGGGAAGTTGTGCCTGACAAACCTGTTAGAATTCTTTGAAGAGGTAACAAGTAGGTTAGACTAGGGAAATCCAGTGAATATTATCTTTCTAGACTTCCAAAAGGCTTTTGATAAGGTGCCTCACAGGAAGCTGCTGAGTAAGGTGAGGGCCCATGGTGTTTGAGGTGGCATGGATTGAAGATTGGTTGTCTGATGGAAGGCAGAGAGTTGGGATAAAAAGTTCTTTTTCGGAGTGGCAGCTAGTGACAAGTGGTGTCCCACAGGGTTCAGTTTTGGGGCCACAGCTATTCACTTTATATGTTAATGATCTGAATGACGGAACTGGGAGTATTCTGGCAAAGTTTGCTGATGAAACGAAGTTAGGTGGGCAGACAGGTAGTGCTGAGGAGGTGATGAGGCTGTAGAAAGATTTAGACAGTTTAGGAGAGTGGTCCAGGAAATGGCTGATGAAATGTGAGGTCTTGCACTTTGCTAAAAAGAATATAGGCATGGACTATTTTCTAAACGGTGAGAAAATTCATAAAACCAAAGTACAAAGGGATCTGGAAGTGCTAATTCAGTATTCTCTAAAGGTTAACTTGCAGGTTGAGTCCGTGATTAAGAAAGCAAATGAAATGTTGCCATTTATCTCAAAAGGGTTGGAATATAAAAACAGTGATGTGATTCTGAGACTTTATAAAGCTCTAGTTAGGCCCCATTTAGAATACAGTGTCAAATTTTGGGCCCCACACCTCAGGAAGCACTACTGGCACTGGACCATGTCCAGCAGAGATTCACATATATGATCCCTGGAATGGTAGGCCTAACATACGATGAACAGCTGAGGATCCTTGGTTTGTATTCATTCGCGTTTAGAAGGTTGAGAGGTGATCTAAGAGAAACTTACAAGGTAATGCATGGCTTAGAAAGGGTGGACGCTGGGAAATTGTTTCCGTTAGATGGGGAGACTAGGACCCATAGGCATAGCCTTAGAATTAGAGGGAGTCAATTTAGAACAGAAATGAGGAGACATTTCTTCAGCCAGAGAGGTGGGCCTGTGGAATTCATTGCCGCAGAGCGCAGTGGAGGCCGGGACGTTAAATGCCTTCAAGGCAGAGATTGATAAATTCTTGATCTCGCAAGGAATTAAGGGATATGGGGAGATTGCAGGTAAGTGGAGTTGAAATGCCCATCAGCAATGATTAAATGGCAGAGTCGACTTGATGGGCCGAATGGTCTTACTTCCACTTCTAAGTCTTATGGTCTTACTGTCTTATGGTCTTCAGTGTGTGCTTCAGTGTTAGGCATTGACAGATCAGTCTTGGTGGTAACCCCTCCATGGTTGAATAGCTCACAAATTAAGAATGGCTGCTTGGAGAGCTGCTACATCCATGGAATTGGCCATTCTAATTTCCCCTGCTCTCATTAACAGCCCCCTTCCTCGTCACTACCACTGCATCAAATCTGAAGACCACCCTAACTATCGGGTTCACTGCACACTATTGCCTGAGCAGCGGCAGGGTAAGAGTTAAACAGCTGCTGGGGGGAACATTTAAAACTTATGTTTTGTTTTTTTCAAAATGTAAAAGGGACATGTGACTTCAATTAGGTTGCCTGGTGACTGAAAATGGATGTAATTTTTTCCTCAAACAAACGCTCAGACCACCCAGGGTGCCTGTAGATGCGGTGAGTCAGAAAGACTAGGTCAGTGGTCAGCCTGAGTAATTGTGTTCGCTACCCTGTAGCATTCTAACACACACCCTCTCATCAGTGAATGAACTGAGCATCCAACTTTCCTTCCCTCAAACATTTCACGCTGATGGGAACTGCATCCTGGGATAGACCGGTGACCTGAGAGAGGCTTTCTCCTGGAAAACCACCCTTCGGAGAGTAGCTGGCCATTGTACTTTGAAATGATCCGTGTTCTGTGCGATTCTTTCCTGCCAGCCCATTATTCACCAAATTGTTCATAAAGCAACAATTATAAATGCAGTTGCTCGGAGAGATCCTGAATGAAAGCCATTTGGCCTTCCTGAGTAGCTCCTATCCCATTCTTGTCATCACTGTGTCTATGTATTGGTGAACACAGATGTAGTGTAGCCTGCCTGTCTCTGAATCAGCAGCTTCTGGGCTATGTCCCCACCCAAGACTTGAATAACAAGGAAAGCTAAGACTGGAATACAAGTGCAATGCTGAGGCCGAGCTACAGTGGCAGGGGTGTCATCTTTGGGATGAAATGTTGGACCAAGGCTCCGCCTACTCTGTGAAACATGCCACATTGTTATTTTTTTAAGAAAAGCAGTGGCTAGAAACAGAGATTCTGGAAATACTCAGAATTTTGAGAAAACTGCCAAGCTTGGCTTTGGATTCTGGATTGGGAGAGCACAGTCAGGGAATTTCCCAGCCATGTAAATCCCAAATCTGGCAGCAAGTGGTGGAGGCTGGTACAATTATAACAATGAAGAGACATCTGGATGGGTAGATGAATAGGAAGGGTTTAGTGGGCCGTGTGCCAAGTGCTGACCAAATGAGACTAGATTAATTTAGGATATCTGGTTGGCATAGACAACTTGGAGCGAAGGGTCAGTTTCCATGCTATACATCTCTATGACTCTATGACAGTAAGCACCTGGGAAGTTGATACTTCCATCCAAGACCTGCCAAGATTTTAGGAGTTGAGCTAGACCACCCCAGGATGAATGTGGAGGCTGTTGGAGACAGAACTGAATTGGGCAGGATATCTGCTTCAGAGATCCAGACAGGTCAGGCAGCATCGAAGGAACAGGAAATTCGACGTTTCGGGCATAAGCCCTTCATCAGGAATGAGGAAAGTGTGTCCAGCAGGCTAAGGCTGCTGGACACACTTTCCTCATTCCTGATGAAGGGCTTATCCCTGAAATGTCGAATTTCCTGTTCCTTGGATGCTGCCTGACCTGCTGCGCTTTAACCAGCAACGCATTTTCAGCTCTGATCTCCAGCATCTGCAGACCTCACTTTTTACTCAGAGATCCAGACAACCAATGGCCTTGTCCAGACAACCAATGATCTTTTCATGGACTCAGCTCCACTTACTCACCCTCTCACCATTTACCTTAATTCCTTTAATGTTCAAAAATCTATCTCTCTTTGCCTTAAAAACATTCAATGAGGAAGCCTCAACTGCTTCACTGGGCAGGGAATTCCACAGATTCACGACCCTCTGAGTGAAGAAGTTCCTCTTTGATTCCGTACGAAATCTGCTCCCCCTTATTTTGACGCTATGTCCCCTCATTCTAGTTTCACCCACCTGTGGAAATAATCTCCCTTCTTCTATCTTATCTATTCCCTTCAAAATTTTATAAATTTCTATAAGATTAATTATTTTCATTCTTCTAAATTCCTGTGTGTATTGTCATAGTCTACTCAATCTCTCCTCATAAGCCAACCCTCTCAACAGTGTCAAATTAGTTGGTAAAAGAAATCGTTAATAGAGCTGACAAAGGGAGCTTTTAAGGTATTTAAAACTCCTGCCATTAAATATTTGGAGTGTTATAAAAAACGTAACTTGTCAAGTTGCGTTCTCTGTTGATGTAAGCCTGAGGCCTATTGTTCCTGGGTTAATGCAGCATGATTATGTTCTATTGCCCAATTCAGTTCTGCCTCCAAGGGATAACTCTTACCTCCCCAAAGGGGTACAGTATCTATCCAAACAATTCACAAAGGTCAGACCTGCTTTCACCAAGGTCACCTTTACTGGGGCTAGCTTTATAAATATGGTTTTTGAAAATTAATCATATTTAAATTCCTCAGTTCCCATGGTAGGATTTTACCCCATGTTGCCAAAACACTAGCCTGGATTCTGATCTTGTGATATTGCCAAAACACCACCATTTCATCTCACAAAAGCCAAAGCTAAAAGTCTTTGTGTTACTTTATTGTTTTCATGTAACTCAGATGTCACCATCATCAATGATATGGCTCTAACCCTACATTGCCCCCAGCATTTCAATACCTTGCTTGTTTCTACGTGACAGATCTGGACGTAATGTTCAATAGGATATCCAACAAGAGCGTTATGGAGCTTGATCACCTCTTCTGCTGCCATTTGTGCAACTGTTTTGGAGGATAATTTTATTTTAATGCAACAAGTGACTCTATGACTCTATGACTGCAAGCACCTGGGAAGTTGATACTTTCATCCGAGACCTGCCAAGATTTTGGGAGTTGAGCTAGACCACCCCAGGATGAATGTGGAGGCTGTTGGAGACAGAACTGAATTGGGCAGGATGCCTACTTCAGAGATCCAGACAACCAATGGCCTTGTATCTATCCCCCATGTCCAGCTTGAAATGGTGGATTCAATAATAAAGGAAACTGAAGAGCAGGAAAGAAAATGCAGGGCTATGGGAAATCAGCAAGGGAGCTAATTGATTACTGGCTCAGAGAGCTAAGGGATTGAGAGAGAGCATGACCAAATGGCTTCCTTCTGTGTACAATAGATCATCTCTGGATTGTTGATAAAAGGTTAGCCCATACCCTTGTCGGTGAACATTTTCCTTAAGTTCTGAAGAAGGATCAATGGACTCAATGTTAACTCTGTTATCTCTCCACAGATGCTGCCAGACCTGCTGAGTTCCTCCAGCAATTTCTGATTTCCAGGAACTGCAGTTCTTTGTTTTATTTTACCCTTATTGAATATGCCAAGAGAGGGCATTGCTGGAACTCAGATCCCAGTTCCATGTGATCATGCCACACCTCCTTATATATGTTCTCAGTAGCTATTGTGACCAAGTGGCCAGCAGCCTCAGCAACTAGACCCAACACAAAATTGGCTAAACCGTTTCTGGTAGCAAGGCCTCATGGAAAGCAAAGAGGCCAAGTTTAAAAGCTCAACAGTAAACAAGGATCAGTCCAGACATTTATTGCATATTGAACAATGGGAGAGTTGTTATGAACCGAAGCCCATTAAGAGGTACTCAGCCAGAATAGCATCCATGATATTTGTATATTCCCCAGTTTCAGCCAGAGCCCTTGGCACCATGGAATAATCATACCTTGGAAAGGGGATGGGTTCACCGAGGATGGTCTGCCTAACCTCACTGAGCGCTGTGACTTCTGCCCTCTGACCCCATTGACTGAAGTCAGAGAACTTGCCAAAAGGGCTTGGAAATAGGAGATGGGGAGGGACATCTGGCGGCCATTCCCTCAGCAAAGACTTGGCTGGTGAGAGAGCCATCTTTGTACTAAGAAGACCCAGAGTGTCTTGTTGATGGAGCTCAGTGAATTAGATCCAGCAACCCAGGCAAGTTCACCAGAGTGGGTGGTATCATGTGTCTTTCAGGCAGTCAGCCTAGTTTGAGAAAAGTTAACTTAATTTGTGTAAGAGTTGTTTCTTTAACGTGTGAGTGTTTAATAAAACTAAGTCAAAAAGAGTGGTGCTGGAAAGGCACAGCCGGTCAAGCAGTATTTGAGGAGTGGGAGAGTCAATGTTTCAAGCATAGGATGATGCCAGGGTTGGAGGATTTGAGCTTTAGGGAGAAGTTGAATAGGCTGGGGTGCTGTTTTCCCTGGAGAGTCAGAGGCTGAGGTGTGACCTTAAAGAGGTTTACAAATCATGACAGGTATGGATAAGGTAAATAGACCAAGTCTTTTCCCTGGGGTCGGGGAGTCCAGAACTAGAGGGCATAGGTTTATGATGAGAGGGGAAAGATATAAAAGAGACCTAAGGGGAAACTTTTTCATGCAGAGGGTGGTACGTGTATGGAATGAGCTGCCAGAGGAAGTGGTGGAGGCTGGTACAATTGCAACATTTAAAAGGCATCTGGATGGGTACATGAATAGGAAGGGTTTGGAGGGATATGGGCCGGGTGCTGGTAGGTGGGACTAGATTGGGTTGCGATATCTGGTCGGCATGGACGGTTTGGACTGTTTACGTGCCGTACATTTCTATGACTCTATGATACTACCAGCTCTTCATCAGGAACGTGATGAAAATCTTAGGCTCGAAACATCGACTCTCCTGCTCCTCAGATGCTGCCTGACCGGCTGTGCTTTTCCAGCACCACCCTTTTTGACTCTGATCTCCAGTATCTGCAGTCCTCACTTACCCCTTTTAAATAAAGCTACGTTTGAACCGCAGTCCTTTGTTTAGCTCTCACAGTAAGTGTGCTTAGGTAAACATGTTTTATGAACAGTAAAAGGTGGCAGGGTGGGAAGTGATAGGGCTCCTGGCCTGTCTGTTTCTGATCACTGAACCTGCCATATTCTTTTCTTTCATTTCGAACATCAAAATTCACCTTTTGACGTCTTCAGGGGAGGAAGGCGGTTTCGAGGGGCTGCTGCGGCAGAGGGTGGCGTGTGGATCTGGCTGGTCCTCATGGCCGTTGCCGTCGTGTCCCGGTGGGGCCCAGGTCGTGGTGGGCTGCTTCAGAGGCGGCATCGGCAACAAGGTGGGCCCGGGATTCCAATGGACCGGAATTCCTCACGACATCGTCGGCAGCTTCTAGGGCAGCAATGTGGGCCTGACCTGGGATTCCAATGGCCTGGAATTCCTTTCGGCAGCTTCAGCGTTGACTTCAGCGGCAGCCCAGGATTCCTTGCGGAGTCTTCAGTGTCAGGTTTCCTTGAGCTCCGGAGTCCTGGAGCCGTGAATTCAACCAGGGCGGACTTTATCTCAACTTTTCTTTTTCTTTAATATGAATAATTTGTTATTAAAATGGTGCTGAAGTAGGGCAATTTAAACACTCCTCACTTTATTTTTTTGGTAAAAATACAAATGACAATAAATTGCTATTCTATTCAGTTCTAATCTATTCTATTCTAATGAATTGGTCAAAGTATCTGTATAAAAATGTCACAGGCAACACTATTATCATAGGAAAGGTACAGTTAACCCTTTACCCCACACAGTGCTCAGAGAACCTACATCCCAGACATTTTGTTGATGACCACATTTAATTGATTGGACATGTTTCATGTAAGATCTACCATTAAATTGCTTTGTCTGGGATCCAACTGTGACCACAGCAAGTGAGTGCCTCCTCTCTCTCTTCCGAATGGGTGAGCTGCCTTTAAGATTGCTGTGTTCCACGACTACCAGGAGATCAGAAGGATATTGCTTTGTTTATTCATTCCCAGCATGCTCATCTCTGAGTCAGAAGGTTGTGAGCTCAATCCTTTCTCCATAAGCGGAGGTTGACACTGAGAGGTTTATTTGTCCTGGCTTGGCAAATTGAGAAGACAGGGACACTGTCTCAGGTTAAGGGTTCGATGAAGGGCCGTAACGTCTACCTCTGCTCCAATTTCCCAGGTTCTGGGGATTACTGGTGGACCTGTGCCCCACTTACAGGGAACACCTTTGGAAGAGGAGTGGCATTTAATGCCTCCTGCCTCCAGATGTGAACGCACAGTGGCTGCACAACGTATTTCCAATACGCACAAATTCCCAGATTATCATCAAACCCTTCCTGCTATTTCCTGTAGCCTTTTCCTGCCTTTTCCCTTGTGTGTGAGTCAATGCAAGCCAAGAAAAGCAAGGAAGTTATTCTATCATCTTAGAGTCACAGCACTGAAACAGGCCATTCAGCCCGTCATTCCAGATTGTCCAACAATGTTGTGAAACATAAAAGGATGCAGCAACCGTTTACAAGGATGTTTCCGGGGAAAGGCGGTTTGAGTTATAGGGAGAAGCTGAATAGGCTGGGGCTATTTTTCCTTGGAGTGCCGGAGGGTGAGGTTTATAAACCTAATGCAGGTTGTTCCACTATAACGCACATTTCATCAGCGCAAATTGGCTATAATGTGATTGATGAATTATGGACATTATTTGGATCATGTAAACTTCCAGCTGAACGGGTATAACAATTTTCTATTAACGATCTTTCACAGTGCAATTTTCTATAGTCGGAGCTTGCAGAGGAACGCAACTGAGGCGTTATCGTAGAATGACCTGTAGAGGTTTATAAAATCATGGCGGGTGTAGATGGAGTGAATAGTCAGAGTCTTTTCCCCAGGGAGGGGAAGTCCAAAAGAAGAGGACTTAGGTTTAGGGTGAGAGGGGAAAGATTTAAAAGGGACCTGAGGGGCAACTTTTTCACGCAGAGGGTGGTACGTGTATGGAATGAGCTGCCAGAGCAAGTGGTGGAGGCTGGTGCAATTATAACATTTAAAAGGCACTTGGGTGGATTCTTGAATGGGAAGGGTTTAGAGGGCTATGGGCTAAATGCTGGCAGATGGGACTAGATTAATTTAGGATATCTGGTCAACATGGACAAGTTGGACCAAAGGATCTGTTTCCATGCTGTACCTCTCTCTGACTGTAAGATTCTAAACAGCCATCCCCTATATAATCCCACTTTCCAGCTATCAACCCATTGTCATTGAAAATTATAGAACCGTTAGCCCATATCCAAGTACTTTTTAAATATGATGAGGATTTCATTGCAGGCAGTGAATTCCAGATCCCCACTGCCACTTGGTTGAAAAACATTCCCTTCAATTCCCCTCTGAACCTCCTACCTCTTGCCTTATGTTCCTCATTTCAACAAAAGCCAAACTAACCTGTGGAACCTTTCCTCATAACTAAAATTCTCCAGGACAAACAACAGCCTAATCAATCTCGTCTCGACTCACTCAAGTAAAATCATATCCTACCTGGAATACAGTAACCAGAACTTTCACTGGTTACTGTACTCCAGGAAGGATATGATTCTGAACTGAATCTCAACTGAAATTCAACGGTTGAACAGGATGATTGTATTGAAAGGGCTGGATGGTCTACTCCAGCTCTTAGTTTCTTTATCTGAAAACCTTCACTTTTGATGTTCTGACCTTCCTGGTGTCTGGTCTCCCTCTCACCCATGCTCACATTTGCACAAGGGGTAGCTTTGGATTGTTATCTGGGGCAGAATTTCGGCTCTTCCTTTGCTTGGGGGCAGATAGCCATTGCAGAGCATCTTGGCTGAAACAGCGCGGCCGAGGGATTTCCCCTGTTCCCATGACGACTGCTTGTTGAACCTCCATGACAAGGCCATTGGATTAGTCACGCTGGCAGCAGAGCATGGCTGCTTACTGAAAATCTGACTCCAATTTCCCAAAAGAATGAGACAACAAACTTGATCCCAGATGAGTCAGGAGAAAGAATTCTGTTTGTGATGATTAAATGGATTGAATAGACCGTGGAAAACTGTCAGTGAGGCAATGGTTGGATAGAGTTTGATGCTGCAGTTAGTCACAGGGCTTTCACATCACACATAGTTAGCAAACAACAGGAATGTCAGGACTGGTTAACATTTTCAAATCTGCAGGGTCCTGTTGATTAACTGTTGATAATTTAAGACTTACATGGCTTAGAAACTTTTTTGATTTGAGTTATTATTGTCACATGTACCCAGATACAGTGAAAAGTTTTGTTTTGCATGCAGTTCAGACCATACAAAGTGCATTAGGTTATTAGGACATAGCGAGGAATACAATGTTGCAACTGCAGAAAAGGTGCACAAAGAGAGAGATCGACACTAAATTTAAAATTTGAGAGGTCCATTCAGCAGTCCAATAACAGCCGGGAAGAAGCTGTTCTTGAATCTGTTGGTATGTGTGTTTAAACTTTTGTATCTGCTGCCCGATGCAACCGGTTGGAAGAGATTGTAACCAGGGTGGGAGGGGTCTCTGATGATGTTGGCTCCCTTCCCGAGGCAGTGGGAAGCAGAGATGGCGTCAGTGGATGGAAGATTGGTTTGTGTGATGGACTGGGATGTGTTCACAACTCTCTGTAGTTTCTTATAGTCCTGGGCAAAGCAGTGTGCCATAATCAATTCGTCGGTACCTCAAGTAGGATGGGCAGGAAACTTGCTCTGAATGAGTTGGAGATTCACTATCTACAATATTGGGAACACTGAAAACCATCGATGCCTACATCTGAAATCACAGCCCCCGACACGTGCTCACTCCAATTTCAATGCTGTGTGTAGCCATTTTCTGACATTGTCATTGTGTTTAAGAGTCTCTAAACCCTGAAATTGCCTGGTCAACAATTAAACAGCTTGTTCATTGGCCTATGCTGCCCAACCTGCTGCGCTTTAACCAGCAACACATTTTCAGCTCTAAACAAGAAGAAGGACAAGCTCAATGTAAGGTGAATCTAAAACTAGGAATGACAAATGTAAAGAATTTAGTAAATCCAACTGGGAAGTCAGAAGAAATCGCTTCACACCATGGATTGAAGGTGAAACTCACTGTTGGAGCAGTTGAGGGGAATTTCACAACCGCACTTGGAGGGAAATGAGGTAGATAACATGTGTGAAGATAGTTGAAAATAATTATGATAAGCTTCGATAACTTTAAAAGGCTTGAGGAGGTCTGAGTGAAACACAATTATAGGCACAGACTGGGCTGAATGGCCTCCTGCAATACTAAAAACGCCAAGCATTAAGAAGAGAATACTTCACTCCCATCTGGTACTGGGCATGTGTGTAATGCTGAATTTGATGTAATACTGTTAATGAGGTAATCACAAAAATACGCTGTGAAGAAAATATGTGCGAAAATAAAATTATCCAATTGTTTCCCTGCCAATGCTAAGGTGGGTTGTTGTGTAACAAGAGCTAAAAACAGGAAACCGTTTTGCTTGGAGTCCAGTGGGTGAACAATTTGTGTTTGTTTAAACTTTAAACAGGAAGTGGAATGTTTTTAATACAAATTATAGTTTTTGTGTTTATTCATTGCACATGCCGAGTTTGATTAAATGCACTCGAGAGTTGTATCGCGTCCCAGATATTTCCAGCTCTTTCTGTATCTGAATTCCTGTCAGAGAATTCCTTGAACAACTGTTCCCAGCTTTCTCCCTTTTTTTTCATAGAATCCCTTCAGTACGGAAGCAGACCATCTGGCCCATCAAGTCCACACCTACCCTGTGTACAGCATCCATCCCACCACATCCCATCCCTCTGAATTTTCCATGGCTAATCCATTTAACTGACACATCGTTGGGCTATGGGAGGAAACCAGAGCACCCAGAGGAAGCCCATGCAGACATAGGGAGAACATGCAAACTCCACCCAGAGGCTATCTAAGGGTGGAATTGAACCTGGGCCCCTGGCACTGTGAGGCAGCAGTGCTAACCACTGAGCCACTGTGCTGTCCTTTTTCTCACCATTAGAACCAGCTCCATTCTGTAGCTGTGATTGCTGTCTCCCTCTCCATCATGTACTGTGGGCATGATCTCTGTCTCTCTCTCTCTCTCTCTCTCTGTGTGTCTCTCTCTCTCTCTCCCTCTCCCCACACTGTGGGAACAATTTCTCTCTCTCTCTCTCTCTCTCTCACACACTCTCTCTCTGTTCCACACTGTAGGACTGATTGCTCAGTCTCTCTCTCTCTCTCTCACACACACACTCTCTCTCTGTTCCGCACTGTAGGACTGATTGCTCAGTCTCTCTCTCTCTCTCTCTCTCTCTCTGTCTCTCTCTCTCTCTCTCCCTCTCCCCACACTGTGGGAACAATTTCTCTCTCTCTCTCTCTCTCTCTCTCACACACACTCTCTCTCTGTTCCACACTGTAGGACTGATTGCTCAGTCTCTCTCTCTCTCTCTGTCTCTCTGGACCAATCTCATATTGTGGAAATGATCAATCTCAGTCTCTTTTAATCTCACTCTGTCTCTATTCCACAGTGTGGGAATGATCTCTGTCTCTCTCCCTCTATCTCCCTGTTCCGTACTGTAGGAATGATTGCTTACTGTCTTGCTCTCTCTCTCTAAGCCATAATATGAGAACATCTTGTATTTCTTTCTCTATTCTCCAGTGTGGGAATGATCTCGCTCTCTTCCTCTATAGTTCCACACTATAGGAATGATTGTCTCTCTCTCTCTCTCTCTCTCTTCATTCTGCAATATGGGAATCTCTCTCTCACACTGTCTCTCCCACCCCCTCTCTATTCCACACTGGGAATAATCTCTTTGTTCTCTCTCACTCTCATCCCATGTTTCAAATGTCATCTCTCTCCGTCTCCATCTCACACTCTGGGAATAATCTCTTTCTCCTTTTCTCTCACTCTAACTCTGTTCCACACTTTAGGAAAAATGTCCTTCTCTCTCTCTCTTCATCCCACTTTGGGAATAATCTCTTGTTCTCATTCTACAACCCAGGCTGCATATGTGATATCTCTCTCTGTCCCACACTGTGGGACCAAGTGACCCTCTTGACCCTCTTGACTATTGAGGGATGGGGAACCAGAGCGAGAGGGATGGAAGGTGAGGGAAATGCAATTAGGAGCAGGACTCAGGATTCCTGTGGAGTGGACTCAGTTGTCATTCCCTTGTCATTACCCCAGTGGGAATGAGAACTACAATCCAGAACAACAATTAATTCCAGGTGCTTCCTGTTCAGACAAAACTTCATTACCTTCAAGCTTCGGGCTGGTGGGGAGGAGCTCCCAATCCCCTTTCATCACTGCACATCCGAATATTTACAGGATATTCAGAACCTGCAGACCTAATGATTTGCTTTGTTTCCATCTGAACTAAAAAGGAACTGCAACCCACTTTAAACAAACAGTTTCCTTGTTTGTAAAACAGGCCCAGAGAGCGTGCGGAGTACTGCGGGAACAAAAGAACATTGTGAGGTTGGTGTCCGATTTCAAGGCTTACAATTGTGAGGGCATGTTTGGATATGTTACAGGATCAGATATCTGGGACACAGCCGGTGTACCTCAGTATGGTGTCAGACACACAGCCGGTGTACCTCAGAATAGCGTCAGACACATAGCCAGTGTACCTCAGAATAGGCATGGAGTCATAGAGATATTGCACCCAATGTGGGTGAAAATGTGCCCAGTGCAGGTGAAAGTGAGCCTCCTGTGGGTTAAAGTATACCTAGGGTGGGTGAAAGTGTACCCAATATGGGTTAAAGTGTGCCCAGTGCTGGTGAACATATGCCCAGTGCATGTGAACGCATGCCCAGTGCGGGTGAAAGTAGTCATCCTTGACCTATGAATGTTCCAGAGGGACATGATTTCGGGAACTCAGTCCTGGCAAGATTGACCAGTAGGTCAGCAGATGGTGTTTCCTGGAAGAGGGCTTCAAGTTTCTCAAAGTGCATTCCACAGGGTGTCATTGTGCAGTGGAAAACGTGGGTACGCTACACAAGTAGATAAGCGATTTGGTTCTTCAGCCTGTGAAAGATGACTCAGGAATTTCAGAATCTGAATAGTGTGGCTCAAAGATGGAGATATCCTTTCTGCAGGCAGTCACGGGAATCCGCCAGCATCCTTTGAGTAAATCTATCTTGGTAAACATAGGCAGCTTTACCTACCCAGTCTGTGCGACCTTCCAGCTGGGGTATTGGGTAGGTGTCAGCCTAGGCTGTTGCATTAATTTTGCAGTAGTCAATATAGATCCTTGCAAAATTGTTAAACTTGGGCATGGACACAACTGAGGAAACCTAGCTATTGCTGAAATAACTCCACAGAGGCCGGTATGCCATCACCAAGTCACTCTTTATTTACACGTGGAAAGTCCATCACACTCCCTCAGAGCCAGCTCTCAGAGTGAGCAGACTCCGTTCCTCCTCAGATGAGAAATCAGGGTGGCCTCCCTAATAAATTTCTGAGCTGCTAAATTTATTATTATTCATTCACAGGCTTGAGAAGACCATAGCAGTGCACTGGGATCTGCATCTTCAGTGAAGTCTCCTTTGAATGTTGACATCGACTGGCCAAATAATCCTGTCCACTTGACGTCAAAAAAAAATAAGTAAGGTTGAACATTTGTGAAGCAAAGGTTGACACTTGTTGAAGCACAGCCATGTTTGCATGGCTTGAGTCAGTGTTGCTTGTGGGATCTTGCTGTGCTGTGATTGCCAGCCACGTGTACGGGTAGCCAGCAGGCAGTGTTCAGCACGATCCCACAAATGACACTGGCCCAAATCAAGTTTCCTCTTGCTGATGGACAGGATCAGGATCACTTCGTCCCCTGGTCCCAATCTCTTCCCCCACTGCATCCTAATTCCAGACCTCTACTCTGGTGATCTATTCCTCATCCCACCCTACCCCACCCACTCAGGCTGCCCTCCCAAAATACACAATTTAAAGCAACACATAGTGTGCATGCAATTGTGTCAGCGAATGCAGTTACGGGATGAGGACATCTCTGGCCTTGTCAGCATTTATTACCCATCCTCCAGAGGGCAGTTAAGAGTTAACCATTTGGCTGTGGGTTGGAGTCACATGTAGACCAAACCAGGTAAGGACGAGAGTTTCCTTCCCTAAAGGACATTAGCGAACCAGATGGGTTTTCCCCAACAATGAGTTTCGCGATCATCATTGGACTCTTAATGCCTGACTTTGTTGATGGAATCAAACTTCACCTATCCAGCCATGATGGGATCCAAACTTGCACTCCCAGACCTGAGTTTCTGGATTAATATTCTAGCAGCGAAACCACTAGGCCAACACCTTCCCCTGTTGCTCCTAGATGGATGGCGGCACAGTGGCTCAGTGGTTAGCACTGTTGCTTTACAGAGTCAGGGACCTGGGTTCAATTTCCACCTCAGGCTGCAGTCTGTGTGGAGTTTGCACGTTCTCCCTATATCTGCATAGGTTTCCTCCAGGTGCTCTGGTTTCCTCCCACGTTCTGAAAGGTGTGCAGGTCAGGTGATATGGATGTGTTAAATTGCCCGTGTTGTTAGGTGTGGTGGGTTACAGTTTGGAGGGTTGGTGTGGATTGGTTGAACCAAAGGGCCTGTTTCCTCACTGTATGGAGTCATCAAGGATCCTTTTCATGGAAATTAAAAACAAAGTGCCGGGGGAACTGAAGAGGTCAGCAGCGTCTTTGGTGAAACACAGAGTTAACAATTGAGTTTATTCAGGTTGAGGACTCCTGTATCACCCATAAGTATTTCTGACCATTTCCACGGTTGGCCCTAGAATTATGATTATGGCAGATGAAGAACAGAAGGTACCACATACAATGGCGTCCCAACTGCAATGTTAGAGGAAAATGCCCTCTGAATACCTCCTGTGCAGTGCCTTTTGGGATGACCCACATTTTGGGAAAAATATCTGTATTTTCCGTTGTGAGATGTCCCTTCAAAAAGAAAAGAAAGAGGGCTGAGGAGATTTCTTTTGAACAAGGGCTAATTACTTTCATAATTATGACATCAATTGGTTCACAAAAATACGTCCAGGTGACCTGGGTCTGCTATGGGACCTGAGAGCAAAAAGTGAAGGGTAAATTGAAAGCAAATTGCAGTGGTATGGCAACAGCTTTTTAATTTGTTTCACAGTTCAGAACGTTTGGAATTTGTGCAAACAGAAACAAATGAGGCTCTCTTCAGATGGAACAGCTTTCTGTTTGGTTGATAGCTTTCATTGGTGGAGGGATCGAGTTTCGGAGCCATGAGGTCATGCTGCAGCTGTACAAAACTCTGGTGCAGTCGCACTTGGAGTACTGCGTGCAGTTCCGTCCACCGCATTATAGGAAGGATGTGGAAGCTTTTGGAAAAGATTCAGAGGAGATTTACTAGGATGTTGCCTACTATGGAGGGAGGGTCTTATGAGGAAAAGCTGAGGGACTTGAGGCTGTTTTCGTTAGAGAGAGGAAAAGCTGAGGGACTTGAGGCTGTTTTCGTTAGAGAGAAGAAGGTTGAGAGGTGACGTAATTGAGACATATAAGATCATCATAGGGTGGACAGTGAGAGCCTTTATCCTCAGATGGTGATGGCTAGCACTAGTGGACATAGCTTTAAATTGAGAGGGGATAGATACAGGATAGATGTCATAGTCATTTCTTTACTCAGAGAGTAATAAGTGCTTGGAACGCGCTGCCTGCAACAGTAGTAGACTTGCCAAATTTAAGGGCATTTAAATGGTCATTGGATAAACATATGGATAAGAATGGAATAGTGTAGGTTAGATGGGCTTCAGATTGTTTCTACAGGTTGGCGCAACATCAAGGGCCAAAGGGCCTGTACTGTGCTGTAATGTTCTATGTTTCTATGGTAGATCCTTGAATAGATCCTAATGTAGATCCAGGACTTTTAGAATACAGCGAAGACTGTGTTGCCATGCTTGTTACATGTTAGACTGGAAGAGGGATTATTGCGGTTGAATGTTGTCAGAGCCTACCAGACTGTTTAAAGGGGTCAGAGAGTTTGTACCATCAGGACTGAGTGAAGGGGGGGTGGTTCAAAGGCGAGTTCAGGATAAGTGACCTTGCATCAGAACTGAAGAAAGGTAGATATCACAAACCCCCTACAGTGCGGAACCATGTGCCCCAGCCTGCACATCCCTAGACAAGGGGCAATTTCCCATTGCCAATCCACCTAATTTTTGGAATGCAGGAGGAAACCCACGCAGATATGGGAAGAATGTGCAAACTCCACACAGTTGCCTGAAGCTGGAATCAAACCCAGGTCCCTGACACTGTGAGGCAGCAGTGCTAACCACTGAGCCACTCTGTAAGGTTGTTTAAGTCAGAGGAAAAACAGAAGGTAAGTTCCAAGATAGAGTGGAGTATGTGCAGAACTATGGTAACATTTGCCCGATTGTTAGTGAAAGTGTAATGAATGAGAGGAGGAGAATGCATTGATTATGAAGATGACAAAGAGAGTAGGACAGGAAATAGAGACAGGAAAAGCTGACTTAGGGCTTTGCAAATTAAATCACACAATGAAGTAGTCTCTGATCCAAATTTGGGAATTAAGAGCACGAAAAGTTGCCTGTGGAATGAGTCGTAGGGATAGATGTCCTAGGATGGATTGCCAATGTGATGGCTGCAGCTCCCTATCACATTTCCCCAACCCTTCAAGTAGCCCTGTCTCTACTGAAGAAAACAAAAGCTTAGTCTAGAACCTGATCATTAAATGGAGACCTTAACCATTTCTTTCATGGGATACAAGTGTTGTCTGCTGTTTATTTACCATTCCTACTTGCCCTTTGGAAGGTGGTGATAGCCTTGCCTGTGATGCACACATTGTGTGAAAAATTCAATTGCAAAATAAGAAGTTTGTACCATCTCATAATGTGCAGGTTCAGGACCCGCCAAGTGAAGGGGTGGAGCCTAGAACAGGTCCTGCAAGAATCTGCATTTTACAACAGCAACAGAGGCCTTTCAGCCCATCATAGTTGCATCCATTCCTTGGGAAAGCAATCCATTTATCTCCCCTTTATCTTTCTGCCCTGAAGCAAACGACACAAGTTCCTTTCCGTATAGCTGTGCTCCATCAGATCTGTCACCGCTCTGGTCAATATCCTTTACATTTTCTTCAAAAATTCCCAAAATGGACATAACGCTCCAAGTGAGATCTAACCAGTCTTTCGAAATTATCTGGAAGCTCTTGGAACCAAGCTCATGTTTTAAGAAATAACATGGATTATTCTGGCCTTTTGGAAGGAGGTGATTGGCTGGTTGTCTTCTGTCAAGTACACTTGACTGTCCTAACTGCTTTTTGTTCCAAATTGTCCAAAACTAGGAGGCCATGAACATAAGAATACCAAGAATCTATCCAATTGGAATTTCAGGAGGAACCTAGACAATGTTTACCATGGGATAGATTTGAGTTGAAGAGCAATGATGCATTAAGAGGAAATGAGATGAAAACATTAAGGAGAAAGGAAGAGAAGGTTCTGGAGATAGTGTGGGGGGGAGAGTTATATGGAGTTGATGGACCGAATGGCCTGTTTCCATAGATTTTGCAGATTCTAAATGATAGAAAAATCAGGTGAATTGGGGTATTCAATCTTACTGTTTGATTGTTCTTTTGACTCAACCCAAGTAACACAATATTTCACTGGTAATAGAAAGGGGAAAATAATCTTCATTAAATGTCCAAAGTGTGTGTGTGTGTGTATACGCGAGTGAGAGAGAGACTAAGAGAGAGAGTGTGTGTGTGTGTGAGAGAGTGTGTGTGCCAGAGAGAGAGAGAGAAAGTGTGTGTGTTCTTATCTGAGAGATGGATTTTGAAAGACCTTACATCACATCAGAATTTCAAAGGTATCTGCAGTAACAGGGTTGTTAATATTTAGAAAGATATTTCTATCATGTTCTGTATCTCCAGTAGAATACTCCACCAGTAAACCAAAATCCTGTAAATTCCTTCCCTCTATATTGGTGCCTTTTTAATGGCTCTGTTGAGCAATCCAGTCAGTCTGACTCCCGCACATTATACCCAGCAGTCTGCAATAAGTTGCTTCTAAGGCCAATCCAAATGCCTTTCAAAATCATTGACCATCCCTGCATTCACCACTCTCTTTGCCAGTGAGTTGAAGTATAGTTTACATCGACTCATACATAGAATTTATATACAGCATAGAAACAGACCTATTAGTCCAATCAGTCCATGCCAAACATAAATCCCAAGCTAAAATTCCCCACTGGCCTGCTCCTGGCCCATACCCCTCCAAACGTTTTCCTATTCGTGTACTTACCTAAGTACTTTTAGAACACTGTAACTATGTCCGCATCCACCACTTCCTCAGGACGTTCATTCTACACATGAACGACTCTGCGTAAAGAAGTTGCCCCTCATGTCTTTTTTAAATCTTTCTCCTCTCACTTTACAAATGTACCCTTTAGGCTTGAAATTCCCCATCCCAGCAAAAGACACCTACCACCCATCTATACTACAACGATCTCATAAACCTCCAAAAGGTCATCTCTCAATCTCCTACACCCCAGTGAGAAAAGTCCCAACCTATCCAGCCTTTCTTTATAACTCAAACCTTCCATACCTGGCAACACCCTGGTACATCTCTTCTGAAACCTCTCCAGCTTAATAATATCCTTCCTATAACTGAGCGACCAGAAATGGACATAGTATTCTAGATGAGGCTTCACCAGTGTCCTGTACAACCTCAACATAACATGACAACTCCTGTACTCAAAGGACTGAGCAACAAAGGTGAACATGCCAAATGCTTTATTAAACCACCCTGTCTACGTGTCATTCTGACATCTCATCAAAAAGCAGACTTTGATGGTAATCAGTAAGAAGGGTGGACCTAAAGAAAACCTGACATTCCACAAATGCAGCAGAACACCTCAGACAGATCCAGATGTGAGATTGGGTGCAGACTCGGCCCTATCTAATCAGATGTTTGGAATCTGCTGAGCCAATGATAGGAGATAAGAAACGTAAATGATAGAGGAACAACCAATCCAGACAAGGAGAATGGAGAGGTACACTTTGATCTGTTCTTCCATCAACATACCTTTGAGTGTCGATACTGCTTAGTGCCACAGTCCTGTGCACCTCTCATCAGAAAAACAAGAAAGGTTGATTCTTACGGAGCAATGGTTTAGATTTCATAGAATCTCTTTAGTGTGGAAACAGACCGTTTGGCGCAACTGACGGTCTGAAGAGTAACCCATCCCCCTACCCTACTATTTTACATTTCCCTGACTAATGCCCCTAACCTATACACCCCTGAACACTATAGGCAATTTAGCATGGCCAGTTATTCTAACCTGCATATCTTTGGACTGTGGGAAGAAACCCACGCAGACACAGGGAGAATGTGCAAACTCCACACAGATAGTCACCCCAGGCTGGAATCAAACCCAGGTCCCTGGTGCTGTGAGGCAGCAGTGCTAACCACTCTGCCGCCCTTGAAGTGCAGCCATGTTTATATGAGTTGAATCAATGTTGTTCATGGGATCTTGCTGAGCACTGATTTCCTGGTGTGTAAACATGGTCAGGTGTAACAGGCATTCAGTGCTTAGTAAAATCCCACAAACAACACTGACTCAAACCATGGCCTCGTTTGGTCTTATTGGTGGAAAGGATCGGGACATCGCTTGCCCCAATCCTAATCTTTTCCCCACCCCATCCACATTCCACATTCCCCCCACTCCACCCCACACCATCCTAACACTGAAACCTTCCAACCACACCCCCAATCACTCAGGCCACATAAGAAACTGTTTAGTACACATGCCTTTATTGGTCAGTGCATTGAGTATAGGACTTGGGAGGTCATATTGTGTTTGTACAGGACATTGATTCGGCCACTTTTGGAATACTACAATCAGTTCTGGTCTCCCTGCTATTGGTCAGAATTGTGAAACTTGAAAGTGTTCAGAACAGACTTACAAGGACTTTGCCAGGGTCAGAGGGCTTCAGCTGCAAGGAGAGGCTGAAAAGGCTGGGGTTGTTGCCCTAGGAGCATTGGAGGCTGAGGGGTGACCTTGTAGAGGTTTATAAAATCATGAGGGGCATGGATAGGGTGAATACTCAAGGTCTTTTCCCTGGGGTGGGGTAGTCCAAAAATAAGGGGTATAGGTTTAAGGTGAGAGGGGAAAGATACAAAAGGGACCTGAGGGGGATCTTTTTCACACAGAGGGTGGTGCGTGTGTGGAGTGAGCTGCCAGAGGAAGTGCTGGAGGCTGCTACAATCACAATTTTTAAAAGGATCTCGATGGGTATATCAATTGGAAAGGTTTAGAGGTATATGGGCAAAATGCTGGCAAATGGCCCCAGATTAGTGTAGAATATCTGGTCAGCATAGACGAGTTGGACCAAAAGATCTGTTTCCATGCTGTGTATCTCTATGACTTGATGACTTTATCACAACCACAAAATTTGCCCGTGTCCAATTTAAAGCAACACATAGCATGATATAGGACAATCAGCAAATGCAGCCTTTTTCTTATTAATTCATGGGATAAGGGCATCGCTGGCCAGGCATTTATTGCCCATCCCTAATTGCTCAGAGGGCAGTTAAGAGTGAACTACATATCTATGGGTCTGGAGTCATATGTAGGCCAGACCAGGTAAGGATGGCAGATTTCATTCCTAAAGGGTATTGGTGAACCAGCTGGAAGTTTACAAAACCATTAGAATAGCTTTCACTTCATTCCAGACTTTTTAACATTGAATTCAAATTTCGCCATCTGCCACGGTGTGTATCAAAGCCATATCTTCCAACAATTAGCTGGGGTTTGGGATTATAAGGCCAGTGACATGAGCACATTTTGCTTAGGGTGGTAGTTTCAATAGAGTGTCACAGATTCATACAGCTTGGAACCAAACCCTTCAGTCCAACCAGTCCATGCCGACCTTAATCCCAAACTACCTAGTCCCATCTGCCTGCAATTGGCCATATCTCTCCAAATGTTTCTTATTCATGTACTTGTCTAAATGTCTTTTAAATGTAGGAACTATATCCGCATCCAACACTTCCTCTGGAAGTTCATTCCTCATATGCACCATTCTCTGTGTAAAAAAAAAATTGCCCCTCATGTCTTCCTTTAATCTTTCTCCTCTCAACTTAAAAATATGCCCCCTAGTCTTGAAATCCCCCTCCCTAGGCAAAAGATAACTGCCAATATCTATACCCCTCATGATTCTATAAACCTCTTTCAGGTTATCCCTCAGCCTCCGATGCTCCAGTGAAAAAAATCCCAGCTTAACGGGCCTCTTCTTATAACCCAAATCCTCCATTCCTGGCAACATCCTGGTAAATCCTTTCTGAACCCTCTCCAGCTTAATACTATCCTTTCTATAACAGGGCGAGCAGAGCTGGACACATACTCCTGAAGAGGCCTCACCAATGTCCTGTACAACCTCAACATGATGTCCCAACTCCTATACTCAAGGGTCTGAGCAATGAAGGCAAGCATGCTAAATGCCTTCTTCACCAACCTGTCTACAGTGGAACCTCAATTGTCCGGACAAGACTGTTGGGGAGTATTTCGTTCGGATAATCGATTGTTTGGATAACCGGAAACAAACGGTAATTGATGAATGTTGGTTATCTGAACACTTCTCGGTTCTCCAACAATGCACGCCATAATGCCATTTAACCGATAACTGATCTATCGTAACTAAGCAATAATATGAGTGCTGGGGTTCTCGAATATTGCTCGATTATCTGGCAATGCATGCCATAATGCCATTTAACTGATAAATGAATGCTGAATTGCCGTTTTTTATGGGAATTTGAGATCTTGTTTGGATAATCCGAAATTTGGATAATTGATGTTCGGATAATCAAGGCTCTACTGTATACGTGATGCAAATTTCGAAGCATCGTGTACCTGAACTCCTAGGCCTCTCTGTTCTACAACACTACCCAAAGGCCCTACTTTTGACTGGATAAATCCTGGCTGCTGTGGACATTTCTCCTGTCAGCCTTAGAGGGCAGGTGCAGCCTTGCTTTTCACCTCTGATGGTGCGATGTTCTGTCAGAATTGGCACCCTCTGTTCCTCATTCAAGTCTCTGCCTGGAGGCGTGCTTGAACACTTCTGTCTCAGTGACAACAGTGCTCTTCACTGAATCAAGGAAGGAACTGCCAAAACATTATAGTGTAGATTTCCCAGCCTAGATGCAGCTGGCAATCTCAGTACAAATGTTACTTAATGTTGTGCTCAATTTCCAAATTGAATTTAATGTCCATGTATCCACTCAAACTAATTTACAAGATCACAAATTTAAGATCTTCCATGAAACAATGCCTTCAGGCATTGTATTAAATGTAATTGTGTTTATTTTTTAAACTTGCTGTAAAGTAAATTGTTTGCTCTGTTTAAAAGTGATAAGCGACTGTAGTTTTATTAATAAAATGAAAAGTGGATGTCTCGTCCACCACCTGTCATTAAAAATCTTCTGAATCATTTACTAGTTTCATTAAGGTCACCCACAGTCAGTTTTTTTAGCAAATTAATTATCATTCAATACTTAAAACCTATAAACTGAGTGCACTTGGGGCTAATATTACATTTTAAGAGCTTTCTCAAAGGGCTTCAAATGGATACAAGTTGCTATAGTGATTGATTTGGTCTAGTGGCATTTCCTGCATTGTGGACTGGCCAGGTTCCAGCTCAAGGGATTGTGAAAGGTTGATTTCACCGTAGAGCCATGATATCAACATGAAAGGATGCTGTCTAATCTATGCAGAACTTTGGTAGACAAGACTTCAGGCAAGCTTCCTCAATCTCTTCTGGTTCCCAGACCTCAAAATCATTCAGCTCCCAGATGAGCTGATTCCTCTTAGTTATTCACCTTGGGATATAGGAGAAGATGGAGGCCAGTTGACCCATTGAGTCTGCTCCAACTTTCAATGTGATCATAGCTGATCTGATAATCCTCCAACTCCATTTTCCTGACTTTATTCCCTTGAATTTATGACCCTTGATTCTCTTGACTGATTAAAATAAACTGTTCAACTCAGCCTTGACTCTACTCAATGAACCGGTCTCTAGAACTCACTTAGATAAAGAAAGGAGAGGCAATTGCCTCATGCTATTATTGCTGGACTATTAATCCAGAGACCCAGGCAATGTTGTGGGAACTTGGGTTCAAATCTCGCCATGGGCAGAAATGTGGTTGACTCTTAACTCCCCTCTGGGTAATTATGGGTGGGCAATAAATGCTGGCCCAGTCACATCCCATGAATGAACTTTTAAAAGAATTAATTTTTTAAAAATTCCACTGATTCACTATCGCCAGAGAGAAGAAATTCCTCCTTATCTCTGCCTTAAATAGGTGACACCTCACTCAGAGATTGTGCCCTCTGGTCCCAGGGAAAATGGCCTCTGTGCCTCTATTCTGTCAAGCCCCCTCAGAATCTTACATGTTTCAATAAGGTCACCTCTCACTCTTCCATATTCCAACGAGTATAAACCCAGCCTACACAACCTCTCATCATCATCATCAGGAAATTCCACCCCCCTTCCACCCTACCACCCTTGCATAAACTGCATCATCCACCCACATTTCCGTCACATTCAAACGGACCCCACCACCAGGGATATATTTCCCTTCCCACTCCTTTCCACTTTCCGCAAAGACAGTTCCCTCCATGACTACCTGGTCAGGTCCACGCCCCCCAACAACCCAGCCTCCCCTCCTGGCACCTTGCCCTGCCACCACAGGAATTGCAAAACCTGCGTCCACACCACTGCCCCCCCTCCCGCCACCTCCGCACCCTACCTCCTACACCTCCATCCAAGATCCCAAAGGAGCCTTCAACATTCTACAAAGTTTCACCTGCACATTCACCAATATCATTTATTGTATCCGTTGCTACCGATGCGGTCTCCTCTACATTGGGGAGACCGGTCACCTTCGTGCAGAGCGCTTTAAGGAACATCTCCGGGGCACCCGTACCAATCAACCCCACCACCCTGTGGCCCAACATTTCAACTCCCCCTCCCACTCTACCAAGGATATGCCTGGAGGAAGAGCGTCTCATCTTCTGCCCCGGAACACTTCAACCCCAGGGCATCAATGTGGACTTCACCAGTTTCCTTATTTCTCCTCACTCCACCTTGTCTCAGCTCAGCACCATCCTCATGACCTGTCCCACCTGTCAGTCTCCCTTCCCACCTATCCGCTCCACCCTCCTCTCTGATCTATCATCTTCATCCCCACCTCCATCCACCTTTTGTACTCTTGGCTACCTTCTCCCCAGCCCCACACCCGCCCATTTATCTCTCCACCCTTCAGGCTCTCTGCCTGTATTCCTGATGAAGGGCTCCTGCCCGAAACATTGATTTTCCTGCTCCTCACATGCTGCCTGACCTGCTGTGCTTTTCCAGCACCACTCTAATCTAGACTCTGATCTCCAGCATCTGCAGTACCCACTTCTGCCTTTGTTTTTACTTTACCTGCAATGCAGGTGTTCAAACTGGATGTTCTCAAAAGCTATGGCCCTCGTGGCACTCTACTCTGCACATGAGACTGTCCAGGCGCAAAGATATACAGAATAATATTGCAGCAGTTTTTAAGTTTTCTGTTTTTGTATTGCTGAAGGATAAGACAGACATCTCTCCAAGAGACGATTTTCTACTGAAGGGATAGGGGGTGAAGAATAGCCAACCCCTGCATTATCTCTTTTTATTAAGTCTCTTCATGTTTGAAGCTTCCCTGATGTTCCAGATGTGATGTTTCATGGGTTTCAGAGTACTTGGCCAGTCACTGAATTTGCATCAACAGTTTTTTTTTGTCAAAGCCCTCTTTTAAAAGGAAAAACACAATTTTGGAATGAACAGTAAGATATGTCTATAAATACTTCGGCGTTACTGATCTGTTGTCATAGTAACACACAAGGCAGACAATATACAGGCCGCCCAACCTCACCAGGCCTTATCATCTATAAACTCCACTCACGCCTCCTCTTATTTATCTTTATCTCTTTCAACAAAATCCTCCATTTCCTTCTCTCCCATATTCTTCTCCAACCTCTCCTCCAAAGCATCTACACTATTCATCTTAACCATTTCCTGAATTCCTAATTTTCAGTACTCCGTGGGCAACAATGTATGTTCTGAATAAAAACCAAAGGAACTGCGGATGCCGTAATCCAAAACCAGTTTGCTGGAAAAGCTCAGCAGGTCTGGCAGCTTCTGTGGAGAGAGAGTTAGCATTTTGGGTCGAGCTTTGAGGAAGCGAGCTGAGATTTTCCGGCAATTTCTGTTTTTGTTTGTGGGTGCATTTTCTGAATCCTCTATTGCTGACAATCTTTCGTAGATGGCTTCAACTGATGCTCTTCCCCATAACAGGAAATGCTTTCTCCTTCTCTGCATCACAGTAATGACCTCTCCTAAGTAACACCTTCAGGCTCGTCGTTCAAGAGAGAAAGATTCCAGCTAGCTGTCAGTGATAAAATACTTCCATCATGTGCTGTTGAATGAGGGTTTAATGCACTGTCTCAAAGCCCTCTTACACTCTTTGGAGATTGATTCAGAGACAGCAAACAATGGCATAGGATCTTTGAACATCCTATTTATAGAGGGGCAATATTGGAATGGGAGTGGTGTCCTGAGTGTTGCCAGTGGATTCTTAAAAAACTTCTTCCTGGAGATCATGAGAAATAGGAGTGGGACTCGACCATTCTGCCCATCAAGTATACACCACTATTCAATAGGATTATAATCGTTGACTCCCTAGTTGCCAATCAAAATGCTTTCTAAACTTAGCCTTGAATATATTCAATGACTCAGCCTCCATTTTGTTTCATGTGGATGAGACTTTCAGAGGCAATGAACCTCCTGAGGGAAGACATTCCTCTTTATTTCCATCTTAAATAGGAATATCCTTTACGTTTAAACAATACTCACTAACTCTAGATTTCCCACATGAGGAAACACCTTTCAGCCCCTACCCCGTCAAGGTCCCTCAGCTTCTGACATGGTTCATTTAGATCACCACTCATTCTAAACTCCAATGAGCCAAGGCCCAACTTGCAGAGAGAAATTTGGGAGAGAAATCGTGGTTAGCAATGTTTCACCTGTTTCTGGGCCCTGCACTTAAATAGGGATGGTTAGTAATTATGCAGATGACACCAAAATTGGTGGCCTGGTGAACAGTGAAGAAGGTTATCCAAGATTACAAAGCGACTTTGATCAATTGGGTCAATTGGCTGAGGAGTGGCAGACGGAGTTTAATTTGAATAAATGTGAGTTATTGCATTTTGATAAAACAAGACTTACATAACTAAAAGTCAGGTCTTCTATAGTGTTGTAGAACAGAGAGACCTATAGATTTCAGGACACAATTCTTTGAAGTTTGTGTCAAATGTAGACAGATAGGTGAAGAAAGCGTTTAGCATGCTTGCCTTCATTGCTCAGACCTTGAGTATAGGAGTTGGAACGTCATGTTGAGATTCTACAGGACATTGGTGAGGCCTCTTCTGGAGTACTGTATCCAGTTCTGGTCTCCCTGCTATAGGAAGGATATTATTAAGAAGGAGAGGGTTCAGGAAAGATTTACCAGGACATTGCCATGATTGGAAGGTTTGAGTTATAAGGAGGGGCTGCATGGGCTAGGACATTTTTCACTGGGGCACAGGAGGTTGAGGAGAAACCTTATAAAGAGTTATAAAAGTATGAGAGGTAATGGCAGGTGTCTTTTCCCTAGGGTGAGGGATTTCAAGACTGGGGGCATATTTTTAAGGTGAGAGGAGAAAGATTTAGAAAGGACATGAGGGGCAACATTTTTACACAGAGTGTGGTTCATGCGTGAAATGAACTTCCTGAGAAAGTAGTGAATGTGGGTACAGTTACAACATTTAAAAGACATTTGGATAAATCCAAAAATGTGGTGCTGGAAAAGAACAACCAATCTGGCAGCATCCGAGGAGCAGGAGAGTCAATTGTTCAAGCATATGATTCATAAGCTCTTCATCAGTCAACCCACATTCCTGATTAAGAGCTTATGCTCAAAACATCAACTCTCCTGCTCCTCGGATGCTGCCTGACCTGCTGTGCTTTTCCAGCACCACACATTTTGACTCTGATCTCCAGCATCTGCAGTCCTCACTTTCTCCCATCTGGTTAAGTCCAGGAAAAGGAAATGTTTGGAGGGATATAGGCCAAGTGCAGGCAGGAGCAAGTTTAGTTTGGGATTATAATCAGCATGGATTGGTTGAACCAAAAGGTGTGTTTCTGCGCTGTATGACTCTATTAGTTTAGTGCTTTGGGCATACTGGCGATGTCACTGCCCTAGTGATCAAGGCCTCCCTACATGGATTCAAATCCCACAGCGGCAGATGGTTGCAATTTGAATGAAAATCTGGAGAAAAAAATAATGGCAATTGTTGATTGTCATAAACCCCAGCCAGTTGACTAACCTCCTTAAGGAAGAGAAATTTGCCATCCTTATTTGGTCTGATGTACTTGTGACTCTAGACCCACAGCGATGTGATTGACTTTTAACTGCCTTCTGGCAATTAAGGATGGGAAATAAATGCTAGCCTAGCAAAAGCCACATCCCATGGCTAAAAATAAACTTATGTCAGTGTCGTCTTTATGAATGTCTGTGAGATTAGTTCCATTCCAATGCACTTAATAGTAAATATCTTTGCAACTAATCCACAATCAGCAGCTAAATTGAATTGGAAAACATACTCGAAAGAACTAACTTTATCTTATTTAGTTGAAATAAGATAAAATCATTGTTGCTGTGACATTACAACAAATTCAGGTCTAAATGTGTATTATAATAATAATTAACTTTGTTAAATGTTCTTGTCTTTTATTTTTAAATCTTACATCCTATGCTGTGTCTGGTTCATTTCAGTTTCTGGTCAATGGTACTTATCAATTTCCTTGGGGGTTACCGGCAACCAGAAACTGAACTGGACCAGCCTATAATTATGTGGCTGCAAGAGCAGTTCAGAAGCTAAGATGTCTGCAGTGAGTAGCTCACCTCCAGTCTCCCAATTGCTTGTCCACCATCTACAAGGCACAAGTCAGGAGTGTGACGGAATACTCCCCACTTGCCTGGATGAGTGCAGCCCCAATAATGTGCCAAGTGGCTTGACACCATCCATGTCAAAACAGCCCACTCGATGGGCAACCCATCCACCACCTTCAATATTCAGTCCTGTCACGGCAGAAACATTGGATATGATGTGTCTTTAATCATGTGGCTTGAAAGCCACACTATGAATTTGGTCAGACTGCTCAAGGAGAAGTCAAAATTAAGAACTGTGTACAGGCTTAGACTTCAAAGTAACACAACTTACTATACATTAATACGAAGCACTGCTGTACATAGTATTATCCCTGGCTTTAATCTTATAATTACATTTAATAAGGACTAATGCATATTCTTTATATGTTCATGTCCATTGCTTTCAAGGATCTTTAAAGTTCCAACATGTAGACAGAAATTGATGGAAAAGCCCAGCAGGTCTGGCAGTATCTGTGGAGAGAACTCAGAACTAAGGGTCACTGGATCTGAAACGTTAATTCTGTTTTCTCTCCACAGATGCTGCCAGACCTGCTGAGCTGTTCCATCAATTTCTGTTTGAGTTTGTGATTTCCAGCATCTGCCATTCTTTTGGCTTTTCTTTAAAGTTCTAGTCTAATGTGTGTAGTGTTGTTTATCATTTTTGTACGCTGTCCACATTGTGGTATTTATGCCCAATGATGTGCAATTCCATGACGTCATTACAAGGTTCCTCCAGGGTCCTGAAGCCCTTACAACAATGATGTGCACCATCCTCAAGACTGAAGCAAATCAGCAAGGTCGCTTCCACTATTACCTAGAAGGCAAGGGAAGCAGGTACATGAGAGCACCACCTGCTGTATGTTCCCCTCAAAGCCATGTACCATCCTGCCTTTGAATTATACTGCTATACCTTCACAGTCGCTGGGTCAAGTCCTGGAATTCCTTTCCTAAAAGCATTGTGAATGTTCCTAAACTCAAAGGACTGCGACACCACAGGAAGTTAACTAACTCACCACTGTCATAATGAAGGATCAGTACCCCAAAGCACTAGGGATTTTAAAAAAACTTTTAATTCCAAAACATGTTTCTATAAAAACTGGAGACAACAAAAAAAAGCTGCAGATTTATAATCAGTGCTGTCCGGCCAAGTCCTTTTGGCCAGTATCCTGTCACTAAGTCACCCTTTATTTCCATGTGCATGTTACATTGGCCATGACCAGTCAGCTCAGAGTCAATACCTGAAGTCAGGAGACTCTCTGAATCCCCTGGTTATATCTGTCAGCCAGGGCTCCTTTGTAGGCCCAAGGTAACCACCTCAAACAAGGAACTTGTAGTCAATAAGATTGACCTGGTTCTGGTCAATACAGGGACACATGGAATGTCTCAGCTGTGGAGTGTTGGGGAAGCTTTGAACAGGGAGAGGGAGATGTAAACAGGAAGAGATCACAAAGAAATTCGTCTTCTCAGAAGAAAGCGACACCTTACAAACAATTTTCATGTGGTTCCCTTCCAGAAATACAAATGACCTGTCTGAAACCCTGGTTTGTGTGTGGTAACTGAAGAAGGTGTGCTAGTGAATTGAGCCACCCAAGAGTGCAAGCCTGGATTCAGCACTAGTGTGCTTTGAAAACCACAGCTGAAGAACCAGCCAGTGGTCACCCCTCCATTGTATGTAAAAGGACTCTCTTGCTCTAAGTGCTAGAAGCCACCCAAACATAGAACATAGAAAAATACAGCGCAGTACAGGCCCTTTGGCCCTCGATGTTGCGCCGACCGAAGCCTACCTAACCCACACTAGCCCAATAACCTCCATATGCTTATCCAATGCCCGCTTAAATGACAATAAAGAGGGAGAGTCCACCACTGTTACTGCAGGGCATTCCATGAACTCACAACCCGCTCAGTAAACAGCAAGGCAATCAAATGAAACAGGGCAACAGAAGGATTTGCTCACCTTCTGTGTTCCATCCAACCAATGTTAAAAAAAAGAACCAAAGGTTTGCAACTAACCAGCACAAGTCAAGAATCTCATCTCTCTAACTACTAGTGTTCCACAATTTAGCCATCACAGACAACACAAAGAGATTGATTCATATATCTTTTAACTTTTATCTTATTTTGGACTCACTTCTTATCCCTATGTGTGTTTGTTGCGCTATTTCTTCTTCCCATGCTTGGTAATGAAAAAACTCACTTCTTTGTTAACTCAAGAATTCCTGGCTAAATTGATTTTTTAAATCATAAATTAGTTTGGTCACCCACAAGGGAGGGATCCTTCATAAATTAACCATCTGAGGAGGCAGGTGATAAAGAATAGGGAGCTGATTTTATCCCTTCATATCCAGGGGCTGATGGGTTTGGGGGATTCTGTCTGAAATCATTAAAACTCAGGGGACTGCACTTACAGTCTACTCGGCACACCATCACCACCAATCGGAGAAAGGCAACAAGTGCTAGTATAGAAAACTTTATTTAAAAAAAAATCTCTTTCTTTTAGAGTCTTTGCACTAACCACGCTCTCTCAGTCTTGTGATGTGGTTTGTGTTATTTTGGCATACATGGAGTTGCACGACTTGGCGCCGGTGTGACATTCTTGCCTGGGGTTACTCTTGCAAACACCTGCAACTGCCTCACCTGTACACCTGAGAAACCTGGCAGGGTTCCACCCCCTTGTGCTTCCAGCCAGATGATCAGGTGCATGTATCACTGACTATGGTTTCAGGCACGATATCGCAACTCTTGCTCTTACATTTCCGGCTACTGCTCTCCTTCCGTTGGGAATTGGTGTGGATTCAGAAATGAGCTGCTGTTTTCCCCCCACCAGAAGAAGGCAGGTCAGTCAATTCTTGCTGCCAGTTGGCAGCGGAAGTGGACGGGCTGTAGGGTGAAAGAGAGGCAGCGATGACAACCTCTTCCTCAATGTCTGCAAAATGAAGGAAGCTGGTAATTGACTTCAGGAAGCAGAGTGGAGGACATGCTCCTGTCTGTATCAATGGTGCTGAGGTGGAGAGGATAAAGAGCTTCAAGTTCCTAGAAGTAAATAGCACTAACAGTCTTTCCTGGATTAACCATGTCAACACTAAAGTCAAGAAAGCACATGCCAACGTGTCTGCTGCCTCAGAAGTCTAAGGAAATTTGGCTTGTCCATAAAGACCTTACCAATTTTTATTGATGCATCATAGAAAGTACCTTATCCAGCTGCATCACAGCTTGGGATAGCAACTGCTCTGCTCAAGACCACAAGAAATTACAGAGAGTTGTGAACACAGCCCAGTCCATCATGCAAACCAGCCTTCCATCCATTGATTC
The DNA here is from genome assembly GCF_020745735.1 of Hemiscyllium ocellatum. Classification (NCBI taxonomy): domain Eukaryota; kingdom Metazoa; phylum Chordata; class Chondrichthyes; order Orectolobiformes; family Hemiscylliidae; genus Hemiscyllium; species Hemiscyllium ocellatum. The sequence continues at coordinate 18,434,278 of NC_083433.1, forward strand.
CATCGACACTTCCTGCAAAGCAACCAACATAATCAAAGACCCTTCTCCCCCCGGTTACACTCTCCACTGGGCAGAAGAAACAAAAGTTTGAAAACATATACCAACAGATACAAGAACAGCTTCTTCCCGGCCGTTATCAGACTTTTGTACAGACCTGTCATATATGAGCGCTGATCTTTCTCTGCACTTTCTCTGTAGCTGTAACACTATATTCTGCATTTTGTTTTATTACCCTGATGTACCTATGTAAGATATAATTTGCCTGGTTGGCATGTAAAACAATACTTTTCACTATGTCTTGGTACATACAGCAATAGAAAATCAAATCAAAACAATATCAAAATCAAGGAGTGGTGCAACATAAAATACAACAGACAGCAGAGGTGAATCATTGGAAGTGAGTCTGGGAGGTAAGTGAAGCAAGAGAGAAAGCATGAAGGAAAGAGGAATTTTGTTTACCAATGCCTCTGATATTAAGCAAAGATGGAACCAAGGGTGGGTGTGGGGCATGAATGTAAGTTGGTTATATATGTGGGTGGGGTATGGTCATGGGTATGGGATGCCCTGGTGATCATGGTGAGCTCATGGACAGGACAGACTGTGTGTGAGGCTCCAAGATTCCCAGTACTCATTTGTCATTGACTCAACTGATAGAAAAGGGCAGCGATGGTAGGGCCTTTTGGGAAGCAAAATTTGGGAAGCAGAGTGAATTTTAATGTCACTCTGCTATTAAGCTTAGCTGTGGCTTCAATCTCCCAGAGCCAGGAGCAGGAAGCTTAAACCACAGGCACAGTTTAATCAGAGAATCTCTCAAGTGTGAAAGCGGGCCATTCGGCCCATCGAATCCACACGGGCCTCCGAAGAGCATCCCATCCAGCCCTACCCCATCCCTGTGACCTTATATTTCCCACGGTTACCCATCGTTCCTACACATCCCTGGACATTATGAGGCAACATGGCCAATCTATCTAATCCGCACATGCTCAGACTGTGGGAGGAAACCGGAGAACCCAGAGGAAACCCAGTGAACATGGGGAGAACATGAAAACTGCCTAAATGTTGTGCTTCGATGCCGAACCTTGACGTGAAAATTGTTGCTGCTGTTCCCATGAAAGCAAAGAGTTAGTGAGCAACCTTGTCTCTTCAGTCATTCACTCTCGGATAGCTGTTCAAGGTCAAGCGAACACAAGATTGACTCCGTTGCTGCAACTTGTCGCAGCATCTAATTTACATTGAATCCGTCGGCAGTGTCACCAGAGCAGGATGTCATTCCTGGCAAAGTGCCCAGGAACACCTCCCCTGCTTCACATTCTCTTCCTTCCTCCGGTTTCCAAATTTGTAAAACCAAAATGCCATGCCCTCATCTCTATTTCTGGACTTCTCTCATGGGTTACTAATCCTAGTTACGCCCTACCAGAATGGGCATTGGCTATGTGGCAAATGGCGAATTGTAAATGCAGGGCGTCACTCAGCAATGCCAACCTTCCCGTTGTCAGACTCCTTCAGATAAAAATTCCAGGAGCGATAAATGATGGTTTTCTCCTGGTGGAGGGATTATCTTGTCCGATTCTTCATGGGGGCAGTTGGGGGGGGGGGGGGGTGGAATGGCATCAACTGGGCTCAGAATTGTTCTGTGTGAGGACCTTTGGGTCAAATAAGAGCAGGAGGGATCATCAGCCTATGATCTCACTGAAACTTTTATATTTCTCCCTCAATCCAGCAAGAATCACTGCTTGGCTGATGGGTGGGGGCAGAAATGCAGACGGTGTACAGTTTGTGGAAGTAGCTCTCATCCAGCAAGTAAAAAACAGCAAAAAACTGCAAATGGTGCAAACTGGTCCAACTAGACTTGTATACTACAAAATAGAACTCCAGTGTGACCCGTACATTCATTTCCAAGTCATATACTTTTATTTCCAGTTTATTTTCCCACTGGAAAGGAATTAAGTGAAGTGATAAGGGGGAGAGGGGATGCAGAGTTGACAACAATCAGAAAGGATGGACATCCTGCACCTTGAGAAACACAGTCTGTGATTTATCGTATGGACTCTATTCAGGGCCTGGCTGTTGCTCCTGGCTTACCACCAACCCCTCATCTAGGCCTCAAGACCGCAATGTTCTAATCAGAACCTAGCAGCCATATTAAGTGAAGGACCTTTTGGGTTAGGGGGCCAGGTGTCCTTGCTGCCTATCATGTAAAGTCATCTTTGGGAGCAGGAGGAGTTGGTCAGTCCTATTTTAACCGGCTGCACTGTGGTTTGTGGCAGTCATATAATCATAGATTCATACAGCACGGTAAAGTTCTCTCTCAACATAGTTGTTGCCTTCACCATTAATAGCAACTAGGTGGTCAGTAGTTCATCACAGGAATGAAATGGAGCCAGTAGCCCTCTAAGTAGCCATTAGCATTTGCATAAGATTACTTTCCAATCCCAACACAGCTCCATCTTATTGAATTACTGACAATGTTCAGCTTTACATGAATAATAATTTCGAGATTTGTGCTGCTGTCAGTTTTGGGCCCACATACAATAGGCCTTTCTGTACATTAGCTGTCACTGAATTAATCACTGAACCGATTTCAGGCCCTTCACAAATATGGGAGAGAGTTCCAACAGAGGATTCAAAATGACAACAAGAATCTGCTCCCAGTACGATGCCCATTATGGACTGGCGAGTACAGCTTCCACATATCCCCTTCCCTAGGCCTCAGCTATGGCAGAGTTCCAGCTTTGCTTGTTGGAAAGTAGGCAGTGTGTAAAATTTCTAGCTGGGCCTCAAGTAAGCTGTTGCTAGTGGAAACAGAGCAGGCTCCTGTACAAATCTTACTCCACTATTAAAGAATGTATTCAAGGTCATTACTCCATAGCAGCTGAGGAAGGCAGGAGTTCAACGGGTTCAGGGATAAAAGGACCATCTCAGAAAAGGGAACCACATTTAACACCGACATATTTGATGAATGACAAATCCCTTGAGCTCAGTATTGCAGGCTCTGCTGTGCATATCAGGGAATACGGGCAACAACAATTCACTGCTTTTAAAGAGAATTTCAATGTGGAGGGTTGTAAGTATGTGCAGAAAAACTCTGATATTCCAATAATGTACTCGCGTTAACTCTCAACAACCCACAGTGGGTCCGGTTCAGTATTTACATGGAGAGGCCCACTCACTGAGGGGGTTGAATTGAACACAGACTAAAATGAGCCCATTAAGCAAGATTGGATCTCAAAGAATTCCTAAAGCAACATCCCCAAAGGAATGTTTGTGTTAGTGACCTGTTTTACTATATCTCAGGCTGTATGTGAAGGATGGTGAATCATACTTAATATATTGATAATATCACTGGGACTGAAGTATGATGTGTGATTAGTGCGTCATCTCAGGCTGTTAAAGCTGTGGATGGGTCCCACACAGACAAATACAGACAGAGACACATACACAGAAATGCATAAGACATACTGACAAACCCACAGATACACACGCACAGACAGCTGTGCAGACACAGACACAAAACACACACAGACACACACGGAGACAGGCATGTATACACACACAAACATATACTGACACTGACACATACAACACAGAGACAGATGCACACACACAGACACATACAACACACATCGACACACACACAATGACAGACACAGATAATGGACCCTCCATATAAACACACATACTTAGACAAACACACATATTCCACCCAAACACACATATGCAAACACACAGACACATACAACACATATAGACACACATGCAGTCAGACACAGACACACAGATAATGGACCCTTCATACAAACACACATACGTAGGCAAACACATATATTACACACACACACACACGCAAATACACAAATCCCTGCTAAACACACACACAAATTCCCCCATGCACACAAGCATACGTAAACACACAAACACAGATATTCCCCCTATGCACACACAAGCACACAGACACACAAACACACATATTCCCCCATGCACACAAGCACACAGACACGCAAACACACACACACAGCTCAAACTCAGGGTTCAGGATGATAGAGTCAAATTACTGAAATCACAGGAACAGCGAGTGGAAAAAGTTCAACTGAAAGCAAGCACACAGGGCCACAGTGCAACTCCATTTCCAGTTCAGACTCTTTTCAAAGTGATTTCCCACATTTCAGCAGAGTGCTTGGCAGTTAATGCACATTCCCCTCTCTTTCTGACAGTTGGCTCAGTTGAGACAGCCTGACAGTTTGTCTTGTCAACATTCATCTGGGTTGTGCCTTCCCAGGACTCAGGTTGCAAAAAGAATGCAGACTCCAGAAGTTCCTTGTGGATTAATTTCACACACACACTCCTGAATGAATGAAACACGCAAACATACATGCACATATCTCACACAAGCAAATGCACATTCACACACACACACACACACACACTCATTCATACACATACATACTCATCCATACACATACATGCACGCTTGTAACTAAACACACCCAAACTGCTAGGGATCGGCGGTAGCCCACATTCCCTAATGAATATAAGTAAACCACACACACTCATTGAAAACTTCAGACACATTCACACACCCACATGTACATGACACACATACAAACACATGCACACACACCCAGTCACAAACATGCCCACATAAACAATCATATATACTTAGTCACACATGCAGACACAAACATACATACACACAGACATGCATGCACATGCACACACTTACTTCACACAGAAATGACAAGAATGAAAGTTTGAAGCAACTGTGTTTCCACCTTTTTGAAGATTTATCTCTGTACAGAAGTGAAAAGTTCCCCTGATGGGATAAATCTGATTTACAATAATAAATCCGGTGTGTATCAGAATGTTACAGAGAGGGTGTGGGATAAATCAGGATGTTATAGTGAGAGGTGTGGGGTATATCAGAGAGTGTTACAGTGAGGGGTGTGGGGTATATCAGAGAGTGTTACAGTGAGGAGTGTGGAGTATATCAGAGAGTGTTACAGTGAGGGGTGTGGGATATATCAGAGAGTGTTACAGTGAGGAGTGTGGGATCTATTAGAGAGTGTTATAGTGAGGGGTGTGGTGTACATCAGAGAGTATTACGGTGAGAAGTGTGGGTTCTATCAAAATGTGTTATAGTGAGGGGTGTGGGATACAGCAGAAACTGTTCCATTGAGGGATGTGGGGTATATCAGAGACTGTTCCATTGAGGGATGGGGGGTATATCAGAGACTGTTCCATTGAGGGCTGTGCGATCTATCAGAGTGCTACAGTGAGGCTGTGGGGGTACAGTAGAGACTGTTACAGCGAAGGATCAACAGTTTATCAAAAACGTTACAGTGAGTGGCATGGGTTTTATCAGGGACTGTTCCAGTGAGGTGTGTGAGATCTATTAGAGACTGTCAAAGCGAGGGATCTATGGTATATCAAAAACATTACAGTGTGGGGTGTGGTATGGTACCTCAGGAAGTAGGTAAAAACAATGACTGTAGATGCTGGAAACCAGATTCTGGATTTGAATGGTGCTGGAAAAGCACAACAGTTCAGGCAGCATCCAAGGAACAGGAAACTCGACGTTTCGGGCAAACGTCCTTCATCAGGAACCCGAAGCATTGATTTTCCTGCTCCTTGGATGCTGCCTGAACTGCTGTGCTTTTCCAGCACCACTCGAATCCAGAATATGTCAGAAAGTGTTGCAATGAAGAATACGGAGTAAACCCTGGCGCATTACAGAGAAGGTGGAACAAAAGCAAATGTTGCAGTAATGGTCATGGACAACAACAAATTCTTAATGTGGGAGGTACACAGTGGGTTATAGTAAGGGGAGAATTACATTTCTGAATTGTTTTGAATTTATATTTGTATTTTGGAATGGGAGGTATTGGACACCTGAACATTACAGTGAGGGCTGCAAATGTGTTGCTGGTCAAAGCACAGCAGGCCAGGCAGCATCTCAGAAATAGAGAATTCGACGTTTCGAGCATAAGCCCTTCATCAGGAATAAGAGAGAGAGAGCCAAGCAGGCTAAGATAAAAGGTAGGGAGGAGGGACTAGGGGGAGGGGCGATGGAGGTGGGATAGGTGGAAGGAGGTCAAGGTGAGGGTGATAGGCCGGAGTGGGGTGGGGGCGGAGAGGTCAGGAAGAGGATTGCAGGTTAGGAGGGCGGTGCTGAGTTGAGGGAACCGACTGAGACAAGGTGGGGGGAGGGGAAATGAGGAAACTGGAGAAATCTGAATATTACAGTGAGGGGCCCACAATGGATTTTGGTTAAGTCAGGGCTTTATACAAAGAACAAAGAAAATTTACAGCCCAGGAACAGGTCCTTCGGCCCTCCATGCCTGAGCTGATCCAAATGTACTGTTTAAACCTGTCAGTCAATTCCTAAGCATCTGTATCCCCCTGCTCCCCACCTACTCATGCATGTGTCCAGAAGCATCTTAAATGAATCTACCATGCCTGCCTCTATCACCTCTGCTGGCAATGTGTTCCAAACTTTGGATCAGTGGTGCTGGCAGTTCAGGAAGCATCCAAGGAGCAGCGAAATCAACGCTTACAACGTGTTCCAAACACCCACCACCCTCTGTGTGAAGTACTTGCCGCATGTATCCTCCTTAAACTTTCCACCTGTCACCTTGAAAGCGTGACCTCTTGTTATTGAATCCTTCACCCTGGGAAAAAGCTTGTCTCTATCCACCCTGTCTACACCCTTCATGATTTGGAGATGCCGGTGTTGGACTGAGGTGTACGAAGTTAGAAATCACACAACACCAGGTTATAGTCCAACAGGTTTAATTGGAAGCACACTAGCTTTCGGAGCGACGCTGTTACCTGATGAAGGAGCGTTGCTCCGAAAGCTAGTGTGCTTCCAATTAAACCTGTTGGACTATAACCTGGTGGTGTGTGATTTTTAACTTTATAGCCTTCATGATTTTGTAAACCTCAATCAGGTCCCCCCTCAATCTCCTTTTTTCTAGAGAAAATAAACCGAACCTACCAACCTCTCTTCATAGCTAGCACCTTCTATGCCAGTCGGTGGGTTCATGTGTCACAGTGGGAATAGTATGGTAAAACACTTTATTATAGCAGGGAGTGGAGTGAACCGTGGTATTGGGCTGTAGGTGTGACGTATCAGAGCACTGGGGTAAAAGTGTTACTAACATGGGCTTGGTATATCATTTCATTATGGTTAGCATGAATATCATTGTTCTGGTGATGATTGTACTATTTCAAATACTCTGGCAGTGAAGTGGTTAACAGAATGATTTGGAAAGCAGCTTTCAGACTTTTTATAACCCCCACACAGTTCTCCTCTAAGCCCCATCTGGGAGACAGATTTTGGCATTTGGTTTGTGTGTAGAAAGGTTTTTATGACTTGCTCGTTGGGAACTGCAGTCAGAGGAGGAACAATAGAGTTCATTTCAGCTCCCGGTTCTGTAATATTTCGCTGTCACGTAAGCTCATTTCCGCCGCACCCTGGACTGGCGAGGGTGGATTCGATTTCCTTAAAGAGTTGACAGCTTCAGTGAGTTTCTATTGAATGTAAAATACACCACCCCCCCCCACCCCACCACCTCATTTGGCCTCATTTAACATTGGGGCAGAAGCCACAAAATTGCATGCGATACCATTGGCACCATTCCTGGCACCTATCTGCCTGCTCGATCCCCGTCACAATTTAACCAGCAGGCAGTGAAAGACCACCCACCACGAAATCAGGGGGAAGTGATGGCCTAGTGGCATTATTGCTGTTAATCCAGAGACCCTGGGGTCCAGGGTTCAAATCCCACCACAGCAGATGGCAGAATCTGAATTCAATAAAAGAAACCTGTCATAAAGAATTCTAATGGCAATTGATCCATTGCTGATTGTCAGGAAAAAAAGCCTCCCTGGTTCACTATTGTCCTTTAGGGATGGAAATTGCCATCCTTATCTAGTTTGGCCTACATGTGACTCCAAACCCACAGCCAACATGGTTGACTCTTGACTGCCCTCTGGGCAATTAGGGATGGGCAATGAATATTGGCCTGGCTAGCAACACCCTCATCCTGTGAATGGAATACATCAGACCAATTAATGTTTTTTTTAAACTTGCTCCTTTTTTATGAATTGTGGGCACCGCTGGCAAGGTTACCCATCCCTACTTGCCTTTGAAGCGAGACGGTTTAGAGGGCAGTTAAGAGTCATGTTACCATGGGTCTGGAGTCTCACATGAGCCAGACCAGGTAAAGACAGCAGATTTCCTTCTCTAAGGGATTTCCTTGAACCAGAATGCTGGTGAATCTTACGGCAGTCAAGGATAACGCCACGGTTTCCATGACTGAGACTAGATTTCTGTTGCAGATTTATTCATTGAACTTAAAGTCCACCAGTGGTTAAAGTGGGATCTGAACCTCCAACCCTAGAGTTTCAGTCTGGATTATCAGTCCAGTTAGCATTACCGTAACACCACCATCTCTCTAGTGTCTCCTTCCAGTGAGATGACTGGCCCAATTGTGCAACTTGGAGGTGTTTACTACATTGTCTGGTAGCCAGGAATGGGGAGGGATTTGGTCATCCATTGCCCATGAGAATCCACTCTTCCTGAGGTTTTCCCAACACTGTGCTTCCCCTCCATCTTTGATCTTCAACATACCTCAAACCCAAACCTCCGCCCCACAGACTGCAGCCAGCTGGCCTGACCTTAGCAAGATCCCAGACATACTAAAAGTTGGATTCTGTCGCTGAAAGCCTTCAGTGTATTGGAGGTATTACAGTCAGGGTGGAATAAAGAAGAATCTTTGCATTCGTAGAATCATAAAGTTATACAGCACGGAAACAGACCCTTCAGTCCATGCCGGCCATAGTCCCAAACTAAACTAGTTCCACCTGCCTGGGCTTGCCTCATGTCCTTCCAAACATTTCTTATCCATGTACTTATCCAAATGTCTTTTCTACGTTGTAACTGTATCCGTATCCATCACTTTCTCTGGTCGGTCATTCCTCACACAAACCACTGTCTGTATAAAAAAGATTGCCCCTCATACCTTTTTGAAATCTTTCTCCTCTCATCTCAAAACTTTGTTCCCTCGTCATGAAACCTCCCACCCTAGGGAAAAGATACCTAGGTGTCCTTGTGCATGAATCACAGAAAGTTGGTCTGCAGGTGCAACAGGTAATTAAGAAGGCAAATGGAATTTTTTCCTTCATTGCTAAAGGTGCTGAGATTAAAAGCAGAGAGGTTATGTTGCAGCTGGATAGGGTGCTGGCGAGGCCACACCTGGAATACTGTGTGTAGGTTTAGTCTCCTTACTTGAGAAAGGATAGAGGGGGTGCAGAGAAGCTTCACTAGGTTGATTCCAGAGTTGAAGGTCTTGGCTTATGAGGAAACACTGAGTAGACTGGGATTATAGCCATTGAGAGTTATAAGGCTGAGGGGGGATCTTACAGAAACATATAAAATTATGAAGGGATAGGAAAGCTAGAAGTAGACAGGATGTTTCTACTGGTGGGTGAAACTAGGACAAGGGGAGATAGGCTCAAAATCAGGGGGAACAGATTTCGGACTGAATTGAGAAGGAACTTTTTCACCCAGAGGGTTGTGAAAAGGTTGTCCCTTAGGTCCCTTTTAAATCTTTCCCCTCTCACCTTAAACCTATGCCCTCTAATTTTGGACTCCCCCACCCTGGAGAAAAAGACTTTGACTATTCACCATCATGATATTTTAACCTTCTATAAGGTCACCCCTCAGCCTCCAACACTCCAGGAAGAATAGCCTCAGCCTATTCAGCCTCTCCTGATAGCCCAAACCTCCATTCTTAAAATTCTTCCTCTAGTTCTGCTCTGTTTTATAAGGGGAAATACCTACTATGACACTGAACTGTCTCCGAACAGAATGAGTCCATTCAGCCCATCATTTCTGAACCAGCTCACTTCGCTTTGGTGCCAATCTCCTCCCTTTTTAACCTGTATTCCTGCATTTTGATTCTATCTAAATTATCACCTAACAGCCCTTGAAAGCCTTAGTCTGAACCTGTATCCGCGTCACTTCCAGCCAATGCATTCCCGACCCCAACTCCCCACTGTGTGATGAACATTTCTCTCACCTCTTTTGGAAAGCACTTTCAGTAGAATCTAATGGGGTCCTGAGTAATGTGGTCTGAGGGGAGATGCATGGCAAGATTGGTGAGGTCCATGTTAACATTGGGAGCAACACATTATGTCTTTTAAGCCTTTCACCAGCAGCAGATCGAGGTTCTCGTTAGACAATGGCGAAATGCCAATTGACGAGGATTATCAGCTGCTAAATGCCTCATCAATAACCCGATGTGCCTCATTAAAATTCAACCTTCCATCTTACCAACCTCGCGAGACAAGCTTGACCTCAGGGAAACTCGATAAAGAAACTGGAGCGAGTACCTGGCAGACTCAGATTGCTGCTTTCTCTGAACAACTTCCATGTTGGACACCGGGCACTAACATCATTTGGGCATCAAGTCAGCACCCAGCATCTGCCTACCCCTTGCAATTACTATGGCAACTCTCTGGTCTACTTGCAGGCCGCTTGGGGAGCACAGATTGGCATATTGGCATTGCAGCTGGCACCCAACAACTAGAGTTGGAAAGCTGCAGCCCGGGCACACATTGTGCCCAGGGACAGGCACCCAGCTCACAGAATGAACCAGGCTGCATCTCAGGGATGCTCACTAAATAGAAACATAAAAAATATAGCTGCAGAAGCAGACCATTCGGTCCTTTGAACCTGCACCACCATTCAATACAATCTTGGCTGATCATGCAATCTCAATATCCCACTCCCCTTTTCTCTCCATACCCCTTGACCCCTTTAGTAGCAAGGTTCACGTCCAGCTCCCTCTTGAATATATCCAACAAACTGGCCCCGACACCTTTCTGTGGTGGTGAATTCCACAGTATCACAACTCTCTGAGTGAAGAAATTCTTCCTCGTCTCAGTCCTGAAAGCCTGACCTCTTATTCCACGACCCCTAGCTCTGCATTCCCCAGTATTGGGAACATTCTTCCCGCATCTAACCTGTCCAGTCCCACCAGGTTTTCAATGAGAGCTCCCTGCCCCACCCCCACCCCCATTCTTCTAAATTCCAGTGAATACAAGCCTAGTCTATCTAGTCTGTCTTCATATGTCAGTCCTGCCATCCCAGGAATCAGTCTGGTGAACCTTCACTGGACTCCCTCAATAGCAATTCCTCAGACTAGGAGACCAGAACTGCACACAATACCCAAGGTGCGGCCTCACCACGGCTCTGTATAACTGCAGCAAGGCATCCCTACTCCTATACTCAAATCTTCTCACTATAGAGGCTGGCATGCCATGAGCCTCCCATGAGCTGCATTGTCTGCATAAAGTACAGTTCGAAAGCAGTTCATTGTCTGTAAAGAGCTTCTGAGTAGGGAGAAGGCGTGATATAAAGACAAACTCTTTTCCCACCAGCTTATCTCTACCAACTCTACTCCCCAAATAGTATATATGAAATAACTTCACCGAGGCAATATCCATCGCAATTTATTTACTCAGGAACAGACCTTGACTTTAGCACTTACTCTACAGAATTAGCTACCTACTTTTTTTCTATTCAACCTGTTGAGTGATGTTACCAAACACCTCTGGAGCAGATGGAACTTGAACCTGGGTCTCTCAGTCCAGGGATAGGGACACTACCTCTGTACCACAAGAGGGTCCAGAGTTAGCTGCCAAAGTATCAACATCTCTGACACTCCCACTTTTAGACACTCACCCATTCCTGATGAAGGCCTTTTGCCCGAAACGTCGACTCTCCTGTCTCTTGGATGCTGTCTGACCGGCTGTGCTTTTCCAGCACCACACTTTTCAACTCCCATTTTTAGATGTCAGCCAGGGCTCCCTGATTGGACCAGATTAACAGCCCCAGTCAGAGTACTCATATTCTATAAGGTCCACCTGGACACAGTCACTACAAACATGCACATCGAACGAAGACCACAGTGAGTATGGCAATGATGCCTCTACAGTAAAATAGCACACTGGGCACTCAATGTCCAGAATAGCTACTTGAATCAGGCATTGGAGGCAATTGCTTTGCATTGTTGCCAACTGAGTAAGAAAATAAAAACTCATTTAAGGCGACACAAACAGACCTGTCTGCACATGTACCTAGATGTAGTAAAATGATAGCTGGAAATATTGGGTTTACGTAGCACATTCTTTGAACAAAGAGGAGGGGGAGGGAGGAGGAGAAATCATCACTGTTCCTCGTTGCAGCATTTGTTGATTGATCCTTGAACCTGCACCAAACTCACCTCACACTAAAAAATCCCCGAGCTAATGCAGGATCGAGACTCACTTTCCATTAATCCTAGTGAACTGGTGGGAAAATGGATTAGGTAACAGCCTTTCTCTGCGGAATGGCTGTGCCTTTGATTAGAAACTAGTCATTCTCCTCTCTGGCTGAGTAGTGGTCTCATTACTAGTCTAACCCCTCTGGTACTGGGGCAGTACAGGGTTTATCACTGGTTTTGCTCTTGTGATACTGGTGGAGTAGTGGTCTCATCATTGGTTTAACTCCTCTGGGACTGGTGTGGTACATGATTTATCACTGGTTTAGTTCCTCTGATACTGGTGGAGTACTGGTCTCATTACTGCTCTATCTCCTCTGGCACTGGGTAAAAACAAGGACTGCAGATTCTGGAAACCAGAGTCTAGATCAGAGTGGTGCTGGAAAAGCACAGCAGGTCAGGCAACATCCGAGGAGTAGGAATATTGATGTTTTGGGCAAAAGCCTTTCCTCTGGCACTGGTAGAGTGCTAGTCTCATTACTGGTCTATCTGGTCTGGTACTGGTGGAGTGTTGGTCTCATTACTGGTCTAACTCCTGTGGCACTGGCAGAGTGTTGGTCTCATTACTGGGCTAACTCCTCTGGTACTGGTCAGATCAAGCACAACTGGCAAAGGGCAACATGCAGTTGTGAACAAGCCTTATTGTACCAATCATCACATCACCAATGTTTATGATTAACCCTCAATATTTTTATGGCTGTTAGTTTTCAGTATTTAATAGAAATATGTTCACACAGTACCATATGGTTGGAATCCCAGTGGAAATATGCTTGGAAGAGTGATCTGCAAGGAATATTCAAATTTGTCACTTTCTTTTTGTAGTGAAAAGATAAATACATGCAAATGAAACAGGGTACAATCCGGGGCAGGTTCACAGAGCAGAGCCAGACTTGGAACAAATTTAAACATAAAAAATAGAAGCAGGAGTAGGCCATTTGGCCCTTCGAACCTGCTCCCCCATTCAATCTGATCATGGCTGATCATCCTACTCAGTCCCCTGTTCCTGCTTTCGCCCCCATAACCTTTGGTCTCTCTTTAGTCCTAAGAATTATATCAAACTCCTTCTTAAAAAAGGCATTTATCCTGTCTAATTCTGTTAGAATTTTATAGGTTTCTATGAGATCCCCTCATTCTTCAAAACTTCAGTGAATATAATCATAACCGACCCAGTCTCTCTTCATACATCAGGCCTGCCATCCCAGGGATCAGTCTGTTAATTCTCCATTGCTCTACCTTCATAGGAGACTAAAGCTGCACATAATACTTCAGGTGTGTTCTCACCAAGGCCCTGTACAATTGCAGCAAGACATCCCTGACCCTGGAATTGAATCTTCACTACAGCAGGTAGTGAAGAAGGCTAATTGCAACAGCAGGTAGTGAAGAAGGCTAATAGCATGCTGGCCTTCATAACAAGAGGAATTGAATATAGAAGCAAAGAGGTGCTTCTGCAGCTGTACAGGGCCCTGGTGAGACCACACCTGGAATACTGTGTGCAGTTCTGGTCTCCAAATTTGAGGAAAGACATTCTGGCTATTGAGGGAGTGCAGCATAGGTTCACGAGGTCAATTCCTGGAATGGCGGGATTACCTTACACTGAAAGACTGAAGCAACTGGGCTTGTGTACCCTTGAGTTTAGAAGACTGAGAGGGGATCTGATTGAGACATATAAGATTATGAAAAGATTGGACACTCTGGCAGCAGGAAACATGTTTCCGCTGATGGGTGAGTGTCGAACCAGAGGACACAGCTTAAAAATACGGGGTAGACCATTTAGGACAAAGATGAGGAGAAACTTCTTCACCCAGAGAGTGGTGGCTGTATGGAATGCTCTGCCCCAGAGGGCAGTGGAGGCCCAGTCTCTGGATTCATTTAAGAAAGAGTTGGATAGAGCTCTCAAAGATAGTGAAATCAAGGGTTATGGAGATAAGGTTGGAAGAGGATACTGTTTCGTAATGATCAGCCATGATCATATTGTATGGCGGTGCAGGCTCAAAGGGCTGAATGGCCTAGTCCTGCACCTATTGTCTATTGTCTATTGAATCCTCTCACTATGAAGGCCAATGTACCATTTGCCTTCTTCACTGCCTGCTGCAGCTCTATGATTGCTTTCAGTGACTGGTGTATGAGGACACACAGGTCTCATTACACCTCAGCCTTTCTATCCATTGCCATTCAGATAATAACCAGCCTTCCTGATTTTGCTGGCAAACTGGATAGCCACACGCTTATCCACATTATATGTCATCCCCCATGCATTTATCAACTCACACAACTTGTCCCCCTCACACTGAAGCATCTCTGCATTCTCCTCACAGCTCACCCTCCCAGCCAGCTTTGTGTCATCTGCAGACTTGGCAATATTACATTTAGGCCTCTCATCCAAAATGTCGACATGCATTGTGAATAGATTGTTCCAAGCACCGAACCCTGCAATGGCCCACTGATCACTGACTACCAAACTGAAAATGGCGCACTTATTCCTACTCTTTGTCTCCTGTCTGTCAACCATCTCTTTCTCTCTCTGTCAGTGCATTACCCACAATCCCAATCACCAACAATCTGCCCTGGCCCACCCTCGTTAATGTAAAGGTCAAGAAAGCACAACAACACTTCTACCTCCTCAGGAGGCTAAGGAAATTCAGCATATCCATAAAGTCTCTTACCACAGAGTCATAGAGATGTACAGCATGGAAACAGACCCTTCGGTTCAACTCGTCCATGCTGATCAGATATCCTAACCTAATCTAGTCCCATTTGCCAGCACTTGGCGCATATCCCTCTAATCACTTCCTATTCATATACCCATCCAGATGCCTTTTAAATGCTGCAATTGTACTAATCTCCACTGCTTCCTCTGGCAGCTCATTCCCTACACATACCACCCTTTGTGTGAAAAAGATGCCCCTGAGGTCCCATTTTATATCTTTCCTCTCTCACCCTAAACCTATGCCCTCTAGTTCTGGACCCCCCCATCCCAGGGAAAATACTTTGTCTATTTATCCTATCCATGCTTCTCATGATTTTCTAAACCTCTATAGGGTCACCCCTCACCCTCCGACCCTCCAGGGAAAACAGCCCCAGCCTGTTCAGCCGCTCCCTATAGCTCAAATCCTCCAACCCTGGCAACGTCCTTGTAAATCTTTTCTGAACCCTTTCAAGTTTCACAAATTCCTTCCCCGATAGGAAGACAAGAATTCCATGCAATATTCCAGAAGTGGCAGAACCAATGTCCTGTACAGCCGCAATATGACCTCCCAATTCTTAACTCATACTCTGACCAATAAAGGAAAGCATACCAAACGCCTTCTTCACTATCCTATCTACTTGTAACTTTACTTTCAAGGAGCTATGAACTTGCACTCCAAGGTCTCTTTGTTCAGCAACACTCCCCAAGACCTTACTATTAACTGAATAAGTCCTGCTAAGATTTGCTTTCCCAAAATGCAACACCTCACATTTATCTAAATTAAACTCCATTTGTCACTCCTCAGTCCATTGGCCCATCTGATCAAGGTCCCATTGTAACTGTCTTCACTGTCCACTACACCTCCAATTTTGGTGTCATCTGCAAACTTACTAACTACACCTCTTATGTTCACAACCAAATCATTTACGTAAATGACAAAAAGTAGTGGACCCAGTACCAATCCTTATGGCACTCCACAAATCACAGGCCTCCAGTCTGAAAAACAACCCTCCACCATCACTTTCTGTCTTCTACCTTTCAGCCAGTTCTGTATCCAAATGGCTAGTTCTCCCTTTATTCCATGAGATCTAACCTTGCTAACCAGTCTCCCATGGTGAATCTTGTCAAACGCCTTACTGAAATCCATATAGATCATGTCCACCGCTCTGCCCTCATCAATCCTCTTTGTTACATCTTCAAAACTCTCAATCAAAGTCATGAGACATGATTTCCCACGCACAAAGTCATGTTGACTATCCCTAATCAATCCTTGCCTTTCCAAAATGTATGTAAATCCTGTCCCTCAGGATTCCCCCCAACACTTGCCCACCACCAACGTCAGGCTCACCGATCTATATTTTCCTGGTTTACCTTACTACCCTGCTTAAAGAGTGGCATCATATTAGCCAACCTCCAGTCTTCTGGCACCTCACCTGTGACTATCGATGATACAAAAATCTCAGAAAGAGGCCCAGCAATCACTTCACTAGCTTCCCACAGCATTCTAGAGTACACTCCTAGGCTCCTGAGGCTCCACACAAAGGCCGCCTTGCTGATCATTGAGGGGCCCTATACTCTCCCTAGTTACCCTTTTGTCCTTAATGTATTTGTAAAAAAAAAGCCTTTTGGATTCTCCTTAACCCTATTTATTAGATTTTTAGATTTGATTCCCTACAGTATGGAACAGGCTCTTCAGCCCAACAAGTCCACACCGACCCTCCGAAGAATAATCCACCCAGACCATTTCCCTACATTTGCCCCTGACTAATGCACCTAAAACTATGGGCAATTT
This sequence comes from Hemiscyllium ocellatum, assembly GCF_020745735.1. Lineage (NCBI taxonomy): Eukaryota > Metazoa > Chordata > Chondrichthyes > Orectolobiformes > Hemiscylliidae > Hemiscyllium > Hemiscyllium ocellatum. The sequence continues at coordinate 18,451,079 of NC_083433.1, forward strand.
AAAATTTTGGCCAAATCACCCGACCAGGTATTTGCCAAAGCTATCTCATGTCCCCATTTTGCCCTCCTGATTTCCCTCTAAAGTATACTCCTACTGCCTTTGTACTCTTCTAAGGATTCACTTGATCTATCCTGTCTATACCTGACATATGCTTCCTTCTTTTTCTTAACCAAACCCTCAATTTCTCTAGTCATCCAGCATTCCCTATACCTATCAGCCTTCCCTTTCACCCTGACAGGAATATACTTTCTCTGAACTCTTGTTATCTCATTTCTGAAGGTTTCCAATTTTCCAGTGGTCCCTTTACCTGTGAGCATATGTCCCCAGTCAGCTTTTTAAAGTTCTTACCTAATACCATCAAAATTAACCTTCCTCCAATTTAGAACTTCAACTTTTAGATCTGTTTTGTCCTTTTCCATTGCTATTTTAAATCTAATAGAATTATGGTCGCTGGCCCCAAAGTGTTCCTTCACTGATATCTCAGTCACATGCCTGCCTTATTTCCCAAGAGTAGGTCAGGTTTTGCATCTTCTCTAGTAGGTATATTCATATACTGAATCAGAAATTTTCTTGTACAGCTTAACAAATTCCTCTCCATCTAAACCTTAACACTATGGCAGTCCCAATCTATGTTTGGAAAGTTAAAATCCCCTACCATAACCACCCTAATATTCTTACCGTTAATTGAGATCTCCTCACAAATTTATTTTTCAATTTCCCATTGACTATTTGGGGGTCTATAATACAATCCCAATAAGGTGATCATCCCTTTCTTATTTCTCAGTTCTACTCAAATAACTTCCCTTGATGCATTTCCAGGAATATCCTCCCTCAGCACAGCTGTAATGTTATCCCTTAACAGAAATGCCACTCCCCCTCCTGTCTTGCCTCCCTTTCTGTCCTTTCTGTAAAATTTGTATCCTGGAACATTAAGCTGTCAGTCCTGTCCATCCCTGAGCCACATTTCTGTAATTGCTATAATACCCAGTCCCATGTTGCTAACCCTGCCCTAAGTTCATCTGCCTTCCCTGCTGGGCCTCTTGCATTGAAACAAATAATTTAATTGATCAGTCCTACCTTATTCTCTGCTTTGTCCCTGCCTGCCCTGACTGTTTGACTCGCTTCTTTTCTCAACTGTATCAGTCTCAGATTGAAATCTTTCCTCATTATCTCCCTGGCTCCCAACCTCCAACCTTACCAGTTTGAATCCTCCCGAGCAGCTCTAGCAAATCTACCTGCCAGTATATTAGTCCCCTTCCAATTCAGGTGCAATCCATCCTTCTTGTACAGGTCACTTCTACCCCAGAAGAGATTCTAATGATCCAAAAATGTGAATCCTTCTCCCATACATCATCTGCTCTATCCTTCTATTCCTACCCTCATTAGCTCGTACCACCAGGAGTAATCCATATTTTACTATCGTCAAGGACCTCGTTTTTAAATTCCTGCCTACCTTCCTACATTCTCCCATCAGAATGTCATCCTTTCACTTCATATGTCATTGGTTCCAATGTGTACAATGACCTCCTGTTGATACCTCTTCCCTTTGAAAATATTCTGCACCTTCTCTGAGACACCCTTGATCCTGGCACTAGGGAGGAAACGCACCATTCTGCTTTTTCGCTGCTTGCCGCAGAAATGTCTGTCTGTGCCTCTGACTAGAGAGTCCCCTAACACAATCAATCACTTTGAATCTGACATACCCCACATTACATTAGAGCCTGTCTCGATACCAGAAACTTGGCTGATCATGCTACATTCCCCTGAAAGTCCATCACCTCTTACATCTTCCAAAACAGCATACTTGTTTGAAATGAGGATAGCCATAGAAGACTCCTGCACAACCTGCCTACCTCACCTACCTTTCCTGGAGTTAACCCTTCCATATGTCTGTATCTACATCTTTTCTCCCTTCCTATAACTGTCATCCATCATACCCCCTTACTCTTATAAATTCCTCATTGCCTCTATCGCTCCAACCGATCCATTCGATCTGATAGGATTCGCAGTCAATGACATTTATTGCAGATATAATCCTCAGTAACATGTAAGCTTCTTGAAACTCCCACGTCTGACAAGGAGAATATATCACTCTATTAAGGGCCAGTTTTGCTGCTTGCCAATCCACAGACCCAGAAAATAGCACTGTCGTATTGTTCTAAAAACACTGCTCCAGGCTAACTCAATACTTCTGGCTCATATTTTTAAAATTTTATCAAGAGACAGGTCTTAATAAAGCATATAATCAAGAAAGAACTCAAACTACTCATTATTGTAGATTTACAGCAAGGCATTACTTAAAAATTATACACTTTTTTCTTCCTGTGCTGTGACCTCTCCCAAACAGGTTCCTCCAAGATCAGCTGTGAATTTTGCTGTTTGTGAGGTTTTCCTAGACGCACTCCAATGTCCAGAGATACATGAATTCAAACGGCAAAGGCAGGAATTGTGCAGGTTCACTACTGTGTCAGTTGGCAGTGTGGGTTTCTTTCTCTCTCTCTTTCTCTCTTCTCCTTCACTGACCATTGTCTGGCCTTCTCCCTTTTAAAAGTGCCATTGTTTTGACTTTTATTTCTCCAAAGTTCCAACAGCATATAAAACAGTGATTGCTGCTCCTGGAATTTGAGGAAATCACCTCCAGCACCTAAAATACTTCAAGAAAGGAGCAGCCGTCGCAGCCACAAATTTTTCCCATCCTCCAACATCACGGCTTGGCAACAACTGCCCAGGACCATAAGAAATGACAGAGTTGTGAACACAGCCCAATCCATCACACAAACCAACCTTCCATCCACTGACTCCATCTGCACTTCCCACTGCCTCAGGAAAGAAACCAGTTGTCATCAAAGATCCCTCCCATCACCCCGGTTATAATCTCTTTCAGGCAGAAAATACAAAAGCTTAAAGACATTAGATTAGATTAGATTCCCTACATTGTGGAAACAGGCCCTTCGGCCCAACCAGTCCACACCAACCCTCTGAAGAATAACCCACCCAGACCCACTACCCTCTGACTAATGCACCTAACACTACGGGCAATTTAGCATGGCCAATTCACCTAACCTGCACATCTTTGGACTGTGGGAGGATACCGGAGCACCCAGAGGAAACCCACGCAGACACAGGGAGAATGTGCAAACTCCACACAGACAGTCACCCGAGGCTGGATTTGAACCTGGGACCTTGGTGCTGTGAGGCAGTGTACCAACAAGTCCAAGAACAGCTTCTCCCCTGCTGTTATTAGACTGCTAAATGGACCTTTCGTGGGTGGCACGGTGGCACAGTGGTTAGCACTGCTGCCTCACAGCGCCTGTAGACCCGGGTTCAATTCCCGACTCAGGCGACTGACTGTGTGGAGTTTGCACGTTCTCCCTGTGTCTGCGTGGGTTTCCTCCGGGTGCTCCGGTTTCCTCCCACGGTCCAAAGATGTGCGGGTCAGGTGAATTGGCCATGCTAAATTGCCCGTAGTGCTAGGTAAGGGGTAATGTAAGGGTATGGGTGGGTTGCGCTTCGGCGGGTCGGTGTGGACTTGTTGGGCCGAAGGGCCTGTTTCCACACTGTAAGTAATCTAATCTAAAAAAAAATTTTAAATTTAATGTTGATTTCACTCTTTGTGCACCTTCTCTGCAGCCGCAATGTTGCATTCCTCGCTCTGTTCTATTGCCCTAATGCACTTTGTATGGTATGATCTGGTACCACACACAAAACAAAACATTTCACTGTGCTTAGGTATGTGGCAATAATAAATCAAATCAAATCCCATGTGCTCTAACTTTACATGCCAATCTCTTATGTGGGACTTTATTGACACTGGCATAAAGTTCATTTCTGCACTCTAGTCTCTAGTGTCTGTGCCAGTGGACTCAGTCCACGGTCACCTGAGTTGCTAATGTTTTTTTTTGAGCCTCACACTCATTGTGGGTGCTCTCGAGATGAGTTCTGCGGCATTTACACAGACACAGCCCAGCAAGGAGTGAGCGTCTAGTGCCACCTTGTGAGCGATGCTTTCATTACAGCTCATTTGAGGGTCCCATCTGCCCAACCCCCATCTGAGTTAGCTGCTCACTGAGAGTTGCCAGCCCCTTCCTGATTGGCCCGGTGCCTCAAGGAATCGAAGATCAATCTCCGGAACACTGCTGTGTGCAACGCTGGAGAAGAAACACAACGACATTAAATATGATCGCTTTTATCTCTTCATTTTCTTTGAACATTGCTCTTCACTCGATTTAAAAATATTGAAAATGAAAGGTTGTTTGGCCGACAGTCATCCAATTGGGTCATGCTCTGCTTTCCAATCATTATGGGGAGGGCAGGACGTCACAACTGCGAACAAAGGCAGGTCTTGTGATGAAATACAGGTCATCGCTGTCAGCAATCCTAATGTTACATGGGATTACATAAAAACACCATTCAGCCCAAACAGTCTGTGCTGGTGATTATACTGCAATCTCATCTTTACACGTCCAAATCTGACATCACAAACCACTCCTCGTCCCGTGTAATACAATGGCCAATATTTCCTTCCCTGTCACATCCCATATTGGGCTCAGCATTCCTTCATCACCTGGAAATCCCCATCCAACCCCGTTCTGGGAGTAATATCATGACACAGACTGTAGTGGTTCCACAAGGAAGCTCATCACTGCCTTCCCAAAGGCAACTAAAGAAGCAAAAACAGGAATTGCTGGAAAAACCCAGCAGCATCTGTGGAGAGAAAGCAGGGTTGGCATTTCAGGGCCAATCGCCTGGGGAGGGGATGGCCTCGTAACATTATCACTGGACTATTAGTCCAGAGATCCAGGTAATGTTTTGGGGGCCAGGGTTCCTATCCACCATGGCAGATGGATGAATTTGAATTCAATAAATATCTGGAAATACGAATCTAATGACTTTTATAAATTCATTGACAATTGTCGGAAAAACCCAACTGGTTCACTAACGTCCCTTAGAGAAGGAAACTGTCATCGTTACCAGGGCTGGCCTCCATGTGACTCCAGACCCACTACAAAGTGGTTGCCCACTGGCCAGTTAGAGATAGAACATAGAACATTGAAAAATACAAAGCAGTACAGGCCTTTCGGCCCTCGATGTTATGCCGATCCAAGCCCACCTAACCTACACTAGCCCACTATCCTCCATATGCCTATCCAATGCCCATTTAAATGCCCATAAAGAGGGAGAGTCCACCACTGCTACTGGCAGGGTATTCCATGAACTCACGACTCGCTGAGTAAAGAATCTACCCCTAACATCTGTCCTATACCTACCACCCCTCAATTTAAAGCTATGCCCCCTCGTAATAGCTGACTCCATACGTGGAAAAAGGTTCTCATGGTCAACCCTATCTAAACCCTTAATCATCTTGTACACCTCTATCAAGTCACCCCTAAACCTTCTTTTCTCCAATGAGAACAGCCCCAAGTGCCTCAGCCTTTCCTCATACGATCTTCCTACCACACCAGTCAACATCCTGGTAAACCTCCTCTGCACCCGTTCCAGTGCCTCCACATCCTTCCTATAGTATGGCGACCAAAACTGCACACAATACGCTAGATGCGGCCGCACCAGAGTCTTATACAACCGCAACATGACCTCAGGACTCCGGAACTCAATTCCTCTACCAATAAAAGCCAGTACGCCATATGCCTTCTTCACAGCACTATTTACCTGGGTGGCAACTTTCAGAGATCTGTGTACATGGACACCAAGATCCCTCTGCTCATCCACACTACCAAGTATCTGACCATTAGCCCAGTACCCAGTACCCAGATGGGCAATGAATTCTGCCTAGGTAGTGACACCCTCATCCTGTTCATGGAAAAAAATGGATCAAGATGGCTATTTCTCAAGAATGATCAAAAATACTCAGTATGATTGTTTTTAATACATAAAAGGAAATCTTTACATACACATAATGAAGCCATTGAGATCTACACTCTCTTTACTTACAGAGAACAAATTAAGCCATGACAATCATTATTCTCTATATTTACAGTCAGGTGACTTACAGCTTGGCATTTAGCTGAGGTGTCAATGGGCCCAATTACTGAATAGACCCCCGGTATTCTTCGGCATAAGGACCATATACGGTGGTCTTTGCCCACAGAGCCTTGGTGGCAGCTGCCCCAAGCTTTAGCGCGCCTCTCAGCACATAATCCAGGCCGCAGCAGATTTATTGTTACACTCATTAAGGCTGACAATTTTACCACCCATTTTAAAGTTTATAAGGCTACCTATGTCCATTCCCCAACGGTCCTGTTACTGGGGGAACTTTCTGCATCCCCATGGTGTGGGTGAACTGTTAGACCCTCGCAGGGCTGAGGTAGCTGTCCAGTTCCTCACTGCAGCCGTATCGCTGAGCTGGTGTCGTCGGGGTGAACCCAGGGTCCACGTAGTTCAGTTCTGAGTCTGGCAGAGGGACTGTCAGAGGATCGTGGCTCCCAGTTACCTGGAGCTGTGGGCCAGTGGATACCTCCTGGTTCTCTCCAGGTGGTGCCTGGGCTTTACCACCCAGTATGATCAATTATTAACACTAAGTCTCCTAGTGCCTTACACATCTCGTTCTTGGCCAATTTTAAATGGAGTTTGATCTTTGGTGAAGTACACTTGCCCCTGTGTCTGAAGATCATGACACCGGGGTCCTACTCTAGAGACCTGAGTACAATGTCCTGGGAGCATTTCCATAAGACCATAAGACATAGGAGTGGAAGTACGGCCATTCGGCCCATCGAGTCCACTCTGCCATTCAATCATGGCTGATGGGCATTTCAACTCCACTTACCAGCATTCTTCCCGTAGCCCTTAATTCCTTGTGACGTCAAGAATTTATCAATCTTGGCCTTGAAGCCATTTAGCGTTCCAGCCTCCACTGCACTCCGCAGCAATGAATTCCACAAGCCCACCACTCTCTGGCTGAAGAAATGTCTCGGCATTTCTGTTCTGAATTTACCTCCTCTAATTCTAAGGCTGTGCCCGCGGGTCCTAGTCTCTTCACCTAATGGAAACAATTTCTTAGCGTCCACCCTTTCCAAGCCATGTATTACCTTGTAAATTTCTATTAGATCTCCCCTTATCCTTCTAAACTCCAATAAATACAATCCCAGGATCCTCAGCCATTCCTCGTATGTTAGACCTGCCATTCCAGGGATCATCCCATGTGAATCTCTGCTGGACACGCTCCAGTGCCAGTATGTCCTTCCTGAGGTGTGGGGCCCAAAACTGGACACAATACTCCAAATGGGGCCCAACCAGAGCTTTATAAAAGCTCAGTAGCACATCATTGCTTTGATATTCCAACCCTCTTGAGATAAATGACAACATTGCATTCACTTTCTTAATCACGGATTCAACCTGCATGTTTAACTTTAGAGAATCCTCAACTAGCACTCCCAGATTCCTTTGTACTTTGGCTTTATGAATTTTCTCACCGTTTAGAAAGTAGTCCATGCTTGTATTCTTTTTTCCAAAGTGCAAGACCTCACATTTGCTCACATTGAATTTCATCAGCCATTTCCTGGACCACTCCCCCAAACTGTCTAGATCCTTCTACAGCCTTCCCACTTCCTCAGTACTACCTGCCTGTCCACCTAACTTCGTAACATTGGCAAACTTTGCTAGAATGCCCCCAGTCCCTTCATCCAGATCATTAATATATAATGTGAACAGCTCCGGCCCCAACACTGAACCCTACGGGACACCGCTTGTAATCGGCTGCCATTCCGAAAAAGAACCTTTTATCCGAACTCTCTGCCTTCTGTCAGACAGCCAATCCTCAATCCATGCCAGTAGCTCACCTCGAACACCATGGGCCCTCACCTTACTCATCAGCCTCCTGTGTGGCACCTTATCAAAGACCCTTTGGAAGACTAGATAGACCACATCCACAGGGTTTCCCTGGTCTAACCTACTTGTCACCTCTTCAAAGAATTCTAACAGGTTTGTCAGGCACGACCTCCCCTTACTAAATCCATGTTGACTTGTTCTAATCTGACCCTGCTCTTCCAAGAATTTAGAAACCTCATCCTTAACGATGGATTCGAGAATTTTACCAACAACCGAGACTAGGCTAATTGGCCTATAATTTTCCATCTTTTGTCTTGATCCTTTCTTGAACAAGGGGGTTACAACAGCGATCTTTCAATCTTCCGGGACTTTCCCTGACTCCAGTGACTTTTGAAATATCTCAACCAACGCCTCCGCTATTTCCTCAGCCACCTCCCTCAGAACTCTAGGATGTAGCCCTTTGGGGCCAGGAGGTTTGTCAATTTTAAGACCTTTTAGCTTTTCTAGCACTATCTCTTTTGTAATGGCAACCATACTCAACTCAGCCCCCTGACTCCCTTTAATTGTTGGGATATTACTCATGTCTTCCACTGTGAAGACTGACGCAAAGTACTTATTAGGTTCTCCAGCCATTTCCTTATCTCCCATCACTAGCCTTCCAGCATAAGTTTGAAGTGGTCCAATGTCTACTTTTGCCTGTCGTTTGTTTCTTATGTATTGAAAGAAACTTTTACTATCATTTCTAATATTACTGGCTCACCTATCTTCATATTTGATCCTCTCCTTCCTTATTACTCTCTTTTTTGTCGTTTTTGTAGCCTTCCCAATCTTCTGATTTCCCAGTGCTCTTGGCCACTTTATAGGATTTCTCTTTTTCTTTGATACATTTCCTGATTTCCTTTGTCAGCCATGGCTGTCTAATCCCTCCCCGGATAATCTTTCTTTTCTTGGGGATGAACCTTTGCACAGTGTCCTCAATTATACCTACAAACTCCTGCCATTTTTGCTCTACTGCCTTCCCCGCTCAGCTCTGCTTCCAGTCTATTTTCGTCAGTTCCTCTCTCATGCCCTCATAATTACCTTTATTTAACTGTGACACCATTACATCCAATTTTGCCTTCTTTCTTTCAAACTGCAGACTGAACTCTACCATATTATGATCGCTGTTTCCTAAGTGTTCCCTTACTTTAAGATCTTCTATAAATTCTGGTTCATTACATAGCACTACGTCCAGAATAACCTGCTCCCTTGTGGGCTCCATGACAAGCTGTTCCAAACAGCCATCCTGTAAGCATTCCATGAATTACTTTTCTTTGGATCCACTGGCTACATTATTTACCCAGTCCACCTGCATATTGAAGTCCCCCATGATCACCGTGACCTTGCCTTTCTGACATGCCTTTTCTATTTCCTGGTACATGTTGCGCCCCTGGTCCTGACCACTGTTAGGAGGTCTGTACATAACTCCCATTATGGTTTTTTTGCCTTTGTGGTTCCTCAATTCCACCCACACAGACTCCACATCATCTGACCCTATGTCATTCAGTGCCATAGATTTAATTTTGTCCTTAACTAACAAGGCCACCCCGCCCCCTCTGCCCACATCCTTCAATGTTTAACTGCCAGCCCTGAACCCCGTGCAGCCATGTCTCTGTGATGCCTACACATCATAATCATTCACGGTGATCTGTGCCGTTAGTTCATCTACTTTGTTACGAATGCTACAAGCATTCAGGTAAAGTGCCTTAATGCTAACTTTCTTATCATTAGAGATATTGGAAGTCATAAGGTGCCCTAAGTTATCCTTCCTTTTTATTGCATTCCTAGTCTGCCTCAAGCTTAAATCCACCTGCATACGTGTTATCCTCCTACTTATCTTTCCATTTAATGCCATGCTCCCTGTCGCTTTCACTTTCCCTTCCCCCCAACTCAGAAGTTTAAAGTCCTACTGACCACCCTATTTATCCTCTTCGCTAGAACATTGGTACCAGATCGGTTCTGGTGGAGACCGTCCCAATGGTACAGATCCCCCCAGTTCCAAAACTGATGCCTATGCCCCATGAAGTGGAATCCCTCTTTCCCACACCAATCCCTTAGCCACGTGTGTACTTCCCTAATTTTCTTATCCCTATGCCAATTGGCATGTGGATCGGGCAGTAATCCAGAGATTATGACCCTTGAGGACCTGTACTTCAATTTCCTTCCTAGTGCTTGATAATCCCCAAACAGGTCCTCCACCCTAGCCTTGCCTATGTCGTTAGTCCCAACGTGGACCACAACAACTGGATCCGCCCCCCTCGCTCCAATATCCTTTCAAGCCGGTCGGAGATGTCCCGCACCCTGGCACTAGACAGGCAACACACCATGCGAGACTCCTGATTCGGCTTGCATAGGATACTATCTGTCCCCCTAATTATAGAATCCCCTATAACAACTACTTGTCTTTGTGCTCCCCCACTCTTGAATGGCCTTCTGCGCCATGGTGCCGTGGTCAGCTGGCTCATCCTGTCCAGAGCCCTTTTCCTCATCTGTATAGGGAGCAAGAATCTCATATCTGTTGGACAAGATCAAGGGCTGAGGCTCCTGCACTCCTGAACTCAGGTTCCAATCTTCGAGGAGAGAGTGAGGTCTGCAGATGCTGGAGATCAGAGCTGAAAATGTATTGCTGGAAAAACGCAGCAGGTCAGGCAGCATCCAAGGAACAGGAGATTCAACGTTTTGGGCATAAGCCCTTCTTCATTCCTTGAATGCTGCCTGACCTGCTGCGCTTTTCCAGCAACACATTTTCAGCTCTGAACTCAGGTTCCCCCTACCTGCCTCACTTACAGTCACATTTTGATGTCCCTGATCACTAGCTGAATGTGAATTACTTAATCTCCCAGGTGTGACTGCCTCCTGAAACAAAGCGTCCAGGTAACTCTCCCCCTCCCGGATGTGCCGCAGTGTTTGAAGCTCAGATTCCAGATCATCAACTCTGAGCTGGAGTTCTTCCAGCAACCAACACTTGCGGCAGATGTGGTCACTGCTGTTCACAATGGGATCAGCCATTCCCCACATCATACAGTTACGGTATTTCCAGTGCAGTCCCAGCGCAGTTGAGGAAACACTGCATTGTCGGAGATGCCATTGTCTAAGTGAAATGTTAAATTGAGGCTCCTCCTACTGCCTCAGGTGAATTAGAATCCCTATAGTGTGGAAGCAGGCCATTCAACCCATCAAGTCCACACCAACCCTCTGAAGAGCATCCCACCTAGACCCACCCAACCTCTGCATTTCCCATGGCTAACCCACCGAGCCTGCAGATCCCTGAATGCTCTGGGTAACTGAGCATGGCCAAGCCACCTAAACAGCAAGCCTTTGGAATGGGGGAGGAAACCAGAGCTCTCAGGAAAACAAAACCCATGCAGACAGCGGGGCGAATGTGCAAGCTCCACAGACAGTTATCCGAATGTGGAACCAAACCCAGATCCCTGGAGCTGTGAGGCAGCAGTACTAACCATTGTGCCACCCCAACTATGTGACAAACAGCAAGACTATCTATCCTGATATCCCAAATAATCTTGACCCTTATTTTTGCTCAAAATATTCTTTATTCATAAAATTTGTAAAAATAGATTACAAAATATTTCAACTTCAAAATTACAAAAAGCGCAACTTGTCTCCATATCGCATTTTTCATTCTTTGATGCCTCAGTACTATTGTCAAACTCTTAAACCATAGGATATACATTCCACATCAGACATACAGACTGAGGGAAGAAGTATTTCACGCTGAGGATTTCAGAAAGTGCAAATGAATTAATCTTTCTTTGTGCACAATGCTCCACTCTGAAACGTCTCAGTACAATTTCCAACATGATCTGCAACCTCATGGCCTAGCATATCCCCCACTCTACTATTACCATCAAACCAGGGGAGCGTCTTGTGCAGGAGGGCATGACAGGAGCAATACCAGGCAAACCTAAAAATGAAATGTCAACCCAGTGAAGATACAAAACAGGTCAAATAGTGAAAGCAGCAAGCGAGAGAGCCAAGTGATTCCACGGTCAACGGATCAGATCTAAACTCAGCAGTGCTGCTCCACACTGTTAAGAACACTGATGGTCAACTAAAGAACTATCTGGAGGAAGAGGAAGCTCTACAAATGTACTGAAGACAACAAATGCTGGAGATCACAGCAAGTCAGGCAGCGTCCATGAAGAGAGAGCAAGCTAACATTTTGAGTGTAGATGACTCTTCATCAGAGCTGATGTGAAGTATGGAGGGGGCAGCATTTATACAATGAGGGGGGAGGATGCCGGATCAGAGGTTGAGTTCTGAAATTGAAAGGATGCTGATCTTGCCGATTTAGTGAGTGGAATGTGAGAACAGCAAAATGATGGTGTGTCTAACTGCCAGACTGGGACAGATAGACAGTCCCATGAGGGTGAGGGGGAATGGGGAGAGAGGACATGGTGACAGAGAATGTAACCAATAAAATGAAAGGAAAGGGGAGGAGTGGGAGTGGGGTCACAGTTTGAAGGGATTGACCTCAGCATTAAACCCAGAAGGTTGTAAAGTGCCCAGTCTGAAGGTGAGATGTTGTTCCTCCAGTTTACGCTGGGATTGACTGGAACACTGCAGCATGTCAAGGACAGACACATGGGCATGCGTGCAGGACACTGCGGTAAAATAACCAGCTATGGGAAAGGTCAGGGTCCTGCTTGTGCACAGGCCGGAGGTGTTCTGCAAAGCGATCACCCAGTCTGTGTTTGATTTCTTTATTTTTCAGTAGAAAGCCAACGTCCCCCATCCTCAATGATGGGGGAGAAAGTGAGGACTGCAGATGCTGGAGATCAGAATCAAAAAGCACGGTGCTGAAAAAGCACAGCCGGTCAGGCAGCATCCGAGGGACAGGAGAGTCGACGTTTCGGCCTTAAGCTCTTCATCAGGAATAAGGGGAGCCCAGCATATCAGCACAAAAGACAAGGCAATAATCTGAAGCATTTGCAACAATCTTCGGTTAGAAGCACTGAGTGGATGAGCCTCCTCCAACTCCTCCAGAGGTTCCAACAGCATCAGACACCAGTTTTGGATTGTTCCAATTCTCTCCACATGTTGTGGGCGGCACGGTGGCACAGTGGTTAGCACTGCTGCCTCACAGCACCCGGAGACCCGGGTTCAATTCCCGACTCAGGCGACTAACTGTGTGGAGTTTGCACGTTCTCCCCGTGTCTGCGTGGGTCCCCTCTGGGTGCTCCGGTTTCCTCCCACAGTCCAAAGATGTGCGGGTCAGGTGAATTGGCCAGTATAAATTGCCTGTAGTGTTAGGTAATAGGGGTAAATGTAGGGGTATGGGTGGGTTGCGCTTCGGCGGGTCGGTGTGGACTTGTTGGGCTGAAGGGCCTGTTTCCACACTGTAAGTAATCTAAAAAAAATGTTACCGAGAAACAGATGGAGGCACGTACTCTGCAATCGCAGCTCCTCGGGCCAAGCTACAACACTGCCATCTACCTGACAATGGGGTGAATTGCCCAGGAACATTCTGCGTTCAAAAATCGGGACAAATCCAACCTGGTCAATCATCAGAGCTGAAAATGTGTTGCTGGAAAAGCGCAGCAGGTCAGGCAGCATCCAAAGAGCAGGAGAATCGACATTTCGGGCATGAGCCCTTCTCAGTAACGTGATAGAAGGTGTCAGCAGCAGTTTTTTTGTTATATTGTTGTGGAAGGACTATTATTCCAAACTATTTATTTCTCTAATTCTTTATTTTTCTCATTGATAATTATAACTTTATCCCATTGAAAATCTGTAATGCTGGGCATTTTTTTCTTTATTTTTCTAATTTCTTTTTCCTGAGAATTTTACTCAAGAATCTGTGCCTAGGTACCTAAGATGCCGCCATAAGTGGTGACTTGTAAACTTTTCACTGTACTGGCTGCCTCACAGCGGCCAGGTTCGATTCCAGCCTCGGGCGATTGTCTGTGTGGAGTTTGCACATTCTCCCCGTGTCTATGTGAGTTTCCTCCGGATGCTCCGGTTTCCTCCCACAATCCAAAGATGTGCAGATTAGGTGAATTGGTCAGGCTACATTGCCTATAGTGTTCAGGGATGCGTAAAAAATGAGGTCTGCAGATGCTGGAGATCACAGCTAAAATGTGTTGCTGGTTAAAGCACAGCAGGTTAGGCAGCATCCAAGGAATTGGAAATTCGACGTTTCGGGCATAAGCCCTGATGAAGGGCTTATGCCCGAAACGTCGAATTTCCAATTCCTTGGATGCTGCCTAACCTGCTGTGCTTTAACCAGCAACACATTTTTAGCTTCAGGGATGCGTAGGCTAGGTCAGGGGTAAATATGGGATAGGTCAATGGGTCTGGGAGGGTTACTCTTTGGAGGGTCGATGTGGACTTATTGTGTTACTTGTTGTGCTGAAGGGCCTGTTTCCACACTGAAAGGATTCCAATTTTAATTCTAATTCATACTCTTGTGAGTGCACGTGACAATAAAGCTAATTCAATTCAATTCTGTGTCATCAAACAGCACTTGGTCAGCAAGTTTGGTTTCTGCCAGGGCCACTCAGCTCCTGATTTCATTACAGCCTTGGTTCAAACATGGAATTTCAGAGGTTAGGTGACAGGCATCAATGAGTCCGAGCAAAACTGGTGTCAACTAGAAATTAGGGGAATACTCTCCACTGATTGGGGTCATACCTGGCATATTGGAAGATGGCTGTGGTTGTTGGTAGTCAGTCATCTCAGCTCCAGGACCTCTCTGCAGGGGTTCCTCAGAGTAGTGCCCTAGGCCCGACCATCTTCAGCTGCTTCATTCATAAGGTCAGAAGTGAGGATGTTCACTGATCACTGCAGATTGTTCAGCACTGTTCACAATGGCTCAGATACTGCAACAGTCCATGTCCAAAGGCAGCAAAACCTGGATGGCATTCCATCATTGAAACCCCCAAAGTCAACCTCCTATTCTTCAGAGATTGGAGGATGTTATTAAACTGAAGAGGGTTCAGAAAAACAAATTAACAGGATGTTTCTGGGAATGGAGGGTTTGAGATATAAAGTAAACAGGAGAGATAGGAGGCTGAGGGGTAATCTTATTGAGGTTTATAAACTCATAAAGGGTATTGATAAGGTGAAAGACAAGGGTCTTTTCCCTAATTTCAACACTAGGGGACATAATTTGAGAGGAGAAAGATTTAAGAAGGGCATGAGAGGCAACCTTTTTTACACAGAGATTGGTTTGTATATGGAATGAATTTCCAGAGGAAGTAATGAATGCAAGTACAGTTACAATGTTTAAAAGACATGTGGATAAGTATGTGGAGTTATAGAGTCATGGAGATGTACAGCATGAAAACAGACCCTTTGGGCTAACTTGTCCATGCCAACCAGATATCCTAAATTAATCTCGTCCCATTTGCCAGCACTTGGTCCATATCCCTGCAAACCCTTCCTATTCATATTCATATGCGTTTTAAATGTTGTAATTGTACCAGCCTCCACCACTTCCTCTGGCAGCTCATGCTACACACGTACCACCCTCTGTGTGAAAAGGTTGCCCCTTAGTTCCCTTTTAAATCTTTCCCCTCTCACCTTAAACCTGTGCCCTCCAGTCCAACCCAGCAGACAAACTTTGTCTATGTACCCGGATGAAGAGATTTGGAGGGATATACGCTAAGCACATGCAGTTTGTTTGGGAATGTAGGAGGGGAATGTTTGAACAGAATGGTATAAACTAAACTGGACTTGCCACATAAATTCTGTGGCTGCAAGAGCAGGTCAGAGGCCAGGAATCCTGCAGTGAATAACTCATCTCCTGACTCTGCAAAGGCTGTCCACAAGGCACAAGTCAAGAGTGTGGTGGAGTACTTCCTACTTGGCTGGATGAGTGCAGCTCCATCCAGGACAAAGCAGCCCACTCCATTGGTACTGCATCAGCACATAGTAGCAGCAGTGTGTGCCATCCACAAGATGCACTGCAGAAATTCATCAACGCTCCTCCGAAAGCAGTTTGAAAACACAGACCAATAGATTCTTCCCCGCTGTTATCAGGTTTAATATGTGGAGGTACTGCGTTGGACCAGGTCAAAAATCACATGACACCAGGTTATAGTCCAATGGGTTTATTTGAAAACATTAGCTTTCGGAACGCTGCTCCTTCATCCTTGATCTTTTCGAATATAAATTCTGTGTCTAAGGTCTTCCTCTCTCACTAACACCTGACGAAGGAGCAGCGCTCCGAAAGCTAGTGTTTTCAAATAAACCCATTGGTGTCTGGTGATTTTTGATCAGGTTTATGAACAGAACTTTCATATATTAGAGTTGATCTTTCTCTGCAGTTGTAACTCTATATTCTGTTCTATTACCTTGATGTACTTATGATTAGATTCCCTACATTGTGGAAACAGGCCCTTCGGCCCAACAAGTCCACACCGACCCTCCAAAGAGTAACCCACCCAGACTCATTGCCCTCTGACTAATGCAACTAACACTACGGGCAATTTAGCATGGCCAATTCACCTAACCTGCACGTCTTTGGACTGTGGGAGGAAACCCACACAGACACGGGGAGAATATGCAAACTCCACCCAGACAGTTACCCGAGGCTGGAATCGAACCTGGGCGCATGGTGCTGTGAGGCAGCAGTGCTAACTGCTGAGACAAGATGTGGTTGTCTCGATAGTACACAAAACAATACTTTTCTCTGTGTCTCGGTACGTAACAATAATAAATCAAATCAAATCAAATCAGGTCATCTCGAAGGATAATGGCGAGCAGGTACATGGGAACACCATCACCTGCAAGTTCGCCTCTAAGCCACACACCATCCTGTCTTGGAAATATATTGGCGCCACTGGGTCAAAGTCCCAGAATTCCCTCCTTACGGGTGCAAACCAAGTGGGCACCTGTAAGGACGTTTTAGAAAGTAACCCACACCATCTTCTCAAGGGCAACTAGGGATGGGCAATAAATCCTGGCCCACATGGCAATTTATTTATTTATTTTCCTACATCTGTAACATATTAAGTAGATTGATTTGGAGTGGGGATTCAAGATGGTGGCGACCCAGTAGGTCTGCTTTTGCTGAGCTGTGCTCCAGAACCCAGACAAAGTGGGACATCTATCCTCCCTTCACCTTTCAAACTGTTACAATAGCGTTTTTTTCCCAGCTACTAGAGTTA
The DNA here is from genome assembly GCF_020745735.1 of Hemiscyllium ocellatum. NCBI lineage: Eukaryota > Metazoa > Chordata > Chondrichthyes > Orectolobiformes > Hemiscylliidae > Hemiscyllium > Hemiscyllium ocellatum. The sequence goes on from NC_083433.1 coordinate 18,468,031, forward strand.
CTTTGTCCCAGATTTGAGCAGTTTGATGCATTTTAACATGACTAAGGGAAAAGGACCACGGAGCTCACAACAGGCAGGGACTTTCTCCTGCAGCAACGGATGCACCCGCGGCCGCCTCAATGGACATACCTGCAGAGCAGAGCTTAATCCCGGAGTTCGTAAAACTCCGAGAGAGGATCGATGGAGGAGACCGGGCCACGTGAGAATTGATGTCAAACATGCTGCAGAGGCATGATCTGGAGATCAAGAGTCTCTGGCAGCGTGTTGGTGGGGCAGAGCAACGGGCAGCAGCTTCTGAGACCGCGGCCGAATCTTCTGCGGGCTAGGTTCAGACCCTGGAACGCCGAGTGCAGGCCTTGAAGGAACAGGTCGACGAGCTCAAAAATCGAGGTCGTCAGAAGAATGTCCGAGCGGAAGGAGGGAGGCCAGCTTGTCAGCTCCCACAGGCTGGAGGCTGAGGGAGGACAGGTGCAGGTCAAGTGGGTCCACCGGGTCGCAGTGCGCAGACCAGATCTGACCAACTTGGTCCTAGTACAACTCCAGCACGGCAGAGACAAGCAAATGATGCTGGAAGCCTCCAGAGCATTGGGGAAGGATCCCCAGGCTATGGTATACAAATGATTGAGAATTATTCTTTTTCAGGACTTCTCCCTGGTCATGACTCACAAGAGGAAGGCCTTTCATGAGGTAAAGAAGCGGCTAAGGGATCTGAATATTTAATAATCCATGAGATACCCAGCGATACTGCATTTCAGCAACAGACGATCTGGCCTGAATTATATGAACAATTATTTTATTCTGACCCTTTCCCCACTTTCTTCTTCTTGTTTTTGTCTGTAATTTGTGTGGTTTCCCGGGTTGTTGGTGGGTAATCTTGGTTTCCCTTTCAACATGTGTCGGGATTACAACTTTATGCATTTTTTATGTTGTTGTTCTGCCAAGAGTGCCTAGGGTTACAGTATGGAAGGGATGGGTTGGGTACCCATTTTTAACTTTCTTGTCATAAGATATTGTTATTTGTTTTTCTTACTTTGCAGTATCTGGAGCAGGGGCCTGGCCCCAGGTAGAAGAAGTCATGGTGGGATTAATGGGCGGTATGTGCGCCCCCCTGTGGATAAGGGGGAAAGTCTCTTTTCAGTTATGTCTTACGTTGTTATGTTTTAGAAGTAATTGCTAGTAGCTTTGATTTAGTAGCCCTAAAAGTTGCATTTCCAAATCTATGTGAACTGTTCATGGTTCTCACTTGGTGCGCTATGAGTGGGGGTCTTCCTCCTGAGGAGGTCTCGGACTGTCTTGGATGATCATGTCTAGCCACTCATTTAAGTGGTACACCTGGACTGTTAAGGGGAGTCTCTCACCAATTAAAAGAAAAAAGATACTGTCATGCCTTAGAAAAAAGAAGACTTAACCAATAAGGAGCATTTGAAGCTGCAACAGGGAGGATTTGGCCAAGTATTTTTCTCATCTTTTAACTAGAGATGTAGACGAGTGGCTATTCTCACCTGGAAGAACCTCCCATTTCAAATGTTTGGCCAAATAAAGGATGAATCCAGGCCTTTCATAATACTTAAGTTTTAATATATAGAGAGGGTATTGGATTCTGAATGTATACTGTCCCCCAGCAAATTCCTTTAAATTCGTAACGGATGCGCTCTCAACATTGATGGCCCTTGGGTAGCGTCACACAATTATAGGGGGAGATTTCAACCGCATTATTGACCCCGAGGTGGACATGATGCCAAGGGGTTTTGTGGGTATGTCTCTGCAATCTAGGCAGTTGGTGGACTTGAACAGGGAATTGGGATTGGTGGATGTATGGAGATGTCTTCACCCCAAAGGTAGGGATTTTACCTTTTATTCTAATCCACATAAGTGCCATACCAGAATTGACATGTATTTTTGCCCCATTGATCTTTCTGAACTCGGTACTGTCCTGCAAAATAGGGAGTATAGCTGTCTTTGACCATGAGGCAGTGTATATGGAGATTAAGGCTGGAGGCGGTGAGGTGGATTCCCAGCACTGGCATATGGACCCTTTCCTTCTGAAAGATAGTAAGTTTATAGGAAATTTTTCTCAGGAGTTTAAAATTTTTTGGGATATCAACTCAGGTACGGCCAGTGACCTATTGGTGATGTGGTAGACTGCCAAGGCCTACGCACGAGGTTTGATTATCCCTCACTCTGCGCAAGGTTTGATTATCTCTTACTCTGCGACCCGGAAACGACAGAGGGGAGAACAGCAACGTCTGCTCGAAGCCCGCCTAGAGGCAGCTGAGTTAGCATACTTTAATAGGCCACCCACAACTAAATTACAGGGGATTACAGCCCTCAGGGCTTCTTTGAATGTTGCACTTACCCAAACAGCAAAGAGAGAGACTATTTGAGCACGAGGATAAGCCGGGTAGGTATTTAGCATACTTGGCCAGAATCAAGAATACTCCTCAATTTATTACTTCCATTAGAGACTGTGCTGGTATTTTGACTTGCGATGCCAAAAAAAATTAATGCAGCATTTAGAAAGTTCTATTTTGAGCTGTCTCAGCTGGAGGGCTGTGAGGGTAGAATGGGTAAGATGGAGACCTTCTTTAAGACTTTGGGCCTTTCAGGTGTAACCTCAGAGTAGGTGACCTTTTTGAGTGTCGCCTTGTCAATTTAGGAAGTTCAGGAGGCGGGGAGGCTGCTCCAGAGTGGTAAAGCTCCAGGGCCAGATGGATTCCAAAGTGAGTTCTATAGGAGTCTATAAGGAGACAAACTGGTGGAGACACTCTTCGATATGTACAATTATTCATTTAATCACGGTGGCCTCCCATCCTCTTTGAAAGAAGCAAATATCTGTCTCATCCTTAAGAAAGGAAAAGCCGCAGAGGATTGCACTTCATACAGGCCTATAGTGTTGTTGAATGTGGATTTCAAAATCCTGTCGAAAATGCTGGCATTAAGGCTAGAGAGGGTATTGCCTTTTATTGTAAAGGAGGGCCAGACGGGTTTTATTAAGGGTTGTAGGTCTACCAATTACATTAGAAGAGTATTAAATGTGGTTCAAATATGTCAGCAAAGGACCAATCCTTTGTAGTCTCCCTAGAGGCAGAGAAAGCATTTGATTGGGTGGTGTGGCCTTGCATCTTTTATGTCATGGAACGGTTTGATCTTGGAGAGGTTTTTACCAAATGGCAGTGCTGTATAGTGACCTGAAAGCAGCGGTGCTCACTAATGGTATAACATTAGATAGTTTTAGTGTAGGCAGAGGCTGTCAGCAAGGGCGCCCTCTTTTGCCACTATTATTTATATTGGCGATCGAGCTGCTGGCTGAAGCCATTCGGACAGATCCTAATACAATTGCCCTCGAGGTAGGAAGAGGCAGGCATAAAATTGCTCTTTATGCAAATGAGGTCCTTCTCTTTTTAACTGATCCAATGACATCTGTGTCCTGCTTAACACAAGTGATTAATCTATTTGGTTTGTTTTCATGTACAAAATTAATTTCATGAAATCAGAGGCCATGCCTGTAGGGGTCTTACCAGTATGTCCAACTTTGGGGATGGAACCCGTTTCCCCTTTCACTGGTCATAGGAAGGTTTTCTGTATTTAGGCATTTTTACCACCCTGGTTTTTAGTCAGTTATATAAAGCCAATTACATGTAGTTGTTAGACAAAATTAGGCAGGACCTTCGGCTCTGGGAGGATCTTCCGATATTGTTGTGGTTCTGTTCACCGAGCTGGGAGTTTTTGTTGCAAAAGTTTCGTCCCCTTTCTAGGTGACATCTTCAGTGCTTGGGAGCCTCCTGTGAAGCGCTTCTGTGCTGATTCCTCCGGCATTTATACTGGTTTGAATCTGCCGCTTCCGGTTGTTAATTGCTGTTCACTGCAGTGGCCGGTATATAAGGTCTAGGTCGATGTGTCTGTTGATAGATCTTCCGATATCTTGGTTGGGCAGAATAGCTTTGGTTAAGATGAATGTTTATCCTCGCGTATGATATCCCATGAGAATGCTCCCTTTGATATTGCCAAGGCAAGCGCTTCGCAGATCGTACAGCTGGCTTGGATCATTTATTTGGCATCATAGGCAGCCTCTTATTAAGCTGGATAAATTACAGCTCTCGCAAGAAAGGGCGGGGGTCTAGACTTTCCAGACTTTAGGAAATACCAACTGAGTTCCTTATTATCCTATGTGGCTGAATGGACCTGTCACGATTCGCGATCAATTTGGTTAGACATTGAGGCGTCTCAGACAAAATGCCCCCTCATTAACTTGTTGTTTATGGACAAGATGAGAACTGTTATGGACCATTGTAAAAATCCAATTGTCCTAAACACAGTCAAAGCATGGAGAATGATGCAGCAGGGCGAGGGCGATTTACAAAAAACCTGAGAATGCTGGGATTCCAGTTGGGTTTGATGGACTCTGGCTTTAATCTTTGGGAGTCCAGAGGAATTAGTGGGCAGCACGGTGGCACAGTGGTTAGCACTGCTGCCTCACAGTGCCAGAGACCCAGGTTCAATTCCCACCTCAGGCGATTGACTGTGTGGAGTTTGCACATTCTCCCCGCGTCTGCGTGGATTTCCTCCGGGTGCTCCGGTTTCCTCCCACAGTCCAAAGATGTGCGGGCCAGGTGAATTGGCCATGCTAAATTGCCCGTAGCGTTAGGTAAGGGGTAAATGGGTTGCGCTTTGGCGGGTCGGTGTGGACTTGTTGGGCCGAAGTTGGACTTGTTTCCACACTGTAAATGATCTAATCTCTTGCTTGGGAGATCTATTTGATGGGGAGGTCATGATGTCCTTCAAAGAACTGAGTCAGAAATTTGAGCTACCTCTTTCGATACTTCCAAATTGGAGACTTCGTACAAAAAAAAACCACATTGATGGTCATTCCTTACAAATTGGACATGGAGAGGAGAGTGCTCCATTCAGCAGGTGTCCCATCGGTCAGCACTCTCTATCACACATCTAGCACCAGAACAGCTCATGAAGTTCAAGACAGGAGCGTCCCCAATGTGCCCCAAGTGCAAAATGGAGGTTGGTATGCCATAAGATTCACAGTATTAGGATGACATAGCGAGTGGCTCGGCAAAGGTTTTGGGAACTGAGATTGGGTTGGATCCGATGTCCCTCCTTCTGGCTCTTCCGAATCTTCCTTCCCTGGAAGCACATGGGAAGAAACAGTTTATTATTCTTTCTTTCTGCGCAAGGAAGAACATTTTAATGAGCTGGGTGTCGGAAAATCCCCCAGGACTCTTGAGCTGGCATAGGATAATCATGGAACACCTCCCAATGGGCTTCCTTACGAGTATGGTGCACCAGAAAATAGAATTGCTCTATAGAATATGGCAGCCTTTTAAAAATTATATTGATTTCGACATATCAGCTATATTATCCAGGGCCTCTGTCTAGCCGTGAGGACTGTGCCTGTCGGTTTGGGGGCCCCTGGGAGGAGGAATCCTGTATAAATACAGGTCTACTCACTATTGTTCCCAGTGTTGGGGGGCGGTGATGAGATTGCGCTGAGTGTAGTAATGTAACTTAAGCTACATTGTTATAACTTGGTATAATTTAATTTTGTCTGCTTATTTTTTTTTCTTTCTCGGTGGTTATTTATTGAACTGTAGTTTTTATAGAATTTTTTATTCTTTGCGTGGTTTGCTAGTCTGTGGAGTTAATTAGTAGTTTGGATTTTTTTCGTCATTGCTGTTATATTGTAACGTTGTCATACTATTTTGTACTGGTTTTGTAATTTTGCAAAAAAAACCTAAAATATTTCTTCAATAAAAGTATTTATTAAAAAAAAGAAAAATATGTTAAAAAGTAGATCAATTCAACTTGTTTGACAAATCAGAGCCTCAAGAATCCATTTTCGACCTGTTCCAATGTAATTACAAACCCCACCTGTGGGTGGAGCAGTAGCTTGTTTTTTAATTTGGTCACCATGAGAGGTGCCAGTTTTGGACTGGAGTGGACAAAGTTAAAAATCATACCAGACCAGGTTATAGTCCAACAGGTTTACAGGGGAACCTCAATTATCCGAACGAGATGGGCAGGCAGTATTTAGTTCAGATAATTGATTATTTGGTTAATCGATTCAATACCTTTCCTCTGGGGCTCAGAGTTTTCTGTGAAGTCTGCTCCCTGTTCAGGAGATAACGCAGCATCAGAGCGCATGTGAGCCCCTGCCCCCTTCCAACATTGACCCCGCCCGCCCTCCAGCACGGACCCTGCCCACCCCCAATCCCGTCCAACCCCAACCCCCGCCCGCCCGCCCCCAGTCCCGTCCAACACCGCCCCCCCGAAACCCCATCCAACACTGTTCCCCCATCTGCTCCCACCCTCTCTTCGGGGCACCCAGACTGGACACCAAAAAGACTGCTGATTCTGCTACTGCCTTTTGGGGCGTGAGTCTCCAAATAACACGCACACACAAAACCTTTGCCCTGTACAGGACAATGTTAGAGAGATTATCTGGGGAAGGAGGGTTTAGGGTACTCAACTGTATAGAACTTCAGGGTAAAAGAGAGAGAGAGGTTCGGAGGTCAGTCATTTAGAGACGGTGCCTGCACTCCCATCAGTCCAGGACTGTTCTAGGCAACACTTTTAATCACTAAACCAAAAGATGCGATCAATGCTGGACACATGCCTTTGATGTAATGTTTCTGTCGGGACCTCGAGATCTCCTTCGGATAATCCAATTTTCAGATAATTGGTATTCGGATAATCGAGGTTCCTCTGTATTTGGAAGTACAACGAAGGAGCAGTGCTCTGAAAGCTAGTGCTTCTACATAAACCGGTTAGATTATAACCTGGTGTTGTGTGATCTTTAACTGAATTTCGTCAGTTAATGGCAAAGTTGCCTGCAAAGGGAGATCCAAACTACAAATCCAGAGGCAGTGATACAGAGGGCCACAGACTCAAAACCAAACAAGAAATTTTGGGTTGACGTTAGGAAATCCTTCTTCAAACATGGGATTGGCTTTAGAATAGAGTGCAGGAGGCACTCGATGATGAACACAGTCATCTTTGTCTCAAAAGACAAACAAGTGCATTATTGAAGAGAAAATACAGCAGAGAAATGGGCTACTAGCTCTATTTTTTTGGGCTCTCAATCTCCTGTGTTTTTTAAATTTATTTTCCCCAGCACCCATGTTGTGTGTGTGTGTGTGTGCGTGCAGGTGTGAGACACAGTTAAAAGACAACAGATGTACAATCTTCATTCAATTTCCACCACCAGGAAGAAAGGAAACACCTGAGTGGCCAGTGACAAGCAGTGCACTTCTCATAGGGTGATGCTGCATGAACAAATAATGAGGGGGAGAGCAGGGATCAAGTCAAAATAGCCGCAAGCTCTATATTCCCTATGAGCCCCATCCCACTCGAATGGCTTAATCTAATCCCATTAACACAATTCCCCCTGCATTCTCCATCATGTGTTTATCCAGTTTCCCCTCAAAGACATCCATGTGACTTCCTCATCTAATCCACAGGCTCCAAATTCTGGTTGCAGTTAAGAGATGAGTTGAGCTCTGTGACTGGTGGAATTTATGAATATGCAAAAATGCGTCAAATGGCATTCTCTTAAGACAATAAAATGTAGGACTAGAAGCAGCCATTCAGCCCACTCTGCCGTTCAAAGAGATCATGGCTGATCTGATAATCCTCAACTCCACTTCCTGCTTGCTCCCCATAAACCCTTACTTTCTTTTTCATTCATTCACAGGATAAGGGTGTCAGTGGCTAGGCCAGAATTCATTGCCCAGAGAGTAGTTAGGAGTTAATCGCATTGCTGTGGGTCTGAAGTCACAGGTAGGCCAGACAAGGTAAGGATGGCAGTTTCCATCCCTAAAGGAGGGTTTTTCCAACAATTAAAAATGGATTCATGGTCATCACTAGGCTCTTAATTCCAGATTTTATTGAATGCAAATTACACCATCTGCCGTGATAAGCTTTGAACGCAGGTCCCCACCTGAATCAACAGTGTAGCGATAGTACCTCTAGAACGTTGCCTCCCCTTATCCTTGTCTGATTAAAAATTGGTCAATCCCAGCCTTGAATATACTTAATGAGCCAACTTCAAAAACCATCAGAATTCTGCAGATTTACTAATCTCTGAGAAAAGAAATTCCTCTTCATCTCTGTTTTAAATGAGTGACCCATTTTTCTGAGATTTGCTCCCTCTCTGGTTTTCCCACAAATGGAAAAAACCTTTTAGCATCTCCCTTAAGATTCTTGCATATTTCAATAAAGTTGCCTCTCATTCTTCGAAATTCCAATGAGTACAGGCCAAACCTACTCATAAGATAGTCCCTCCATAGCTGGTTGCGGGAAATGAAGGAGCGCATTCATGGACTCATTAAATATGGGACCAGGGTCTTCAAGGTCAGGCAGCATCCAAGGAACAGGAAATTCGACGTTTCGGGCATAAGCCCTTCATCAGGAAAGGGCTTATGCCCAAAACGTCGAATTTCCTGTTCCTTGGATGCTGCCTGACCTGCTGTGCTTTAACCAGCAACACATTTTCAGCTCTGATCTCCAGCATCTGCAGACCTCACTTTTTCCATCAGGGTCTTCAACCTTATAATAGCAGGGCATTGACTTCCTGCTTGCTCTCAGCACAAGGTACCTCCACATATAATGAGATTTCAACCTTGTAATTTCATGAGAAAAGCTGATCTGCACCCAAGTGGAACTGATGCCCGCCACTGACCCTAGGCTGCATCACAGGAGACCCTGTCCAGTAAGTATATCTACACTTTATGGACTGCTGTGGTGTAAGAAGGTGTTCCATCTGTCCCCTTTTGAGGGCCATTATGCTGAGGAAATACGCATTGTAGAAGAATGACCAGTATTTGGGTTGACATGAAGGAGGATATTGGACGACATCTGTCAGGTTAAATGATGCTTCAGAGGAACCCAATTTTGAATCCATGCGTTTTTCTACAGTGGTGAAGTGGAATTCACAAGGTTCCTTCTCCTTCATCTCCCACGCCATCACGTCGCACAGTCTAATCGTTGCCTCTTGGTGTATGAGGAGGTGCCATGCTGAGTAGTCAGGCAGCTTTGCCTCCAGTGGTGTCAATGCCTCTGTGCTTTAGGGTCGCCTTAAGCCTATCCTTGTACCTTTTCCTTTGGCCATCCTCTGAACGTTGAACAATGGAGCGCTGGTGGAAGCAAACTTTATTTGGAGCAGCACTTTGATGCTGATGGATGGAGCTTCATGGTGGACATTTATGTTGCTCAAGCCATCCTCCCATTTCACTCTCATGATACAACATAGGCAAAGCTGTTAAGGACCTTACCGTGAACTTGGCAGACAGTCCAGATTTCACTGATGAAGGGCTTATGCCCGAAACATCGATTCTCCTGTTCCTCGGATGCTGCCTGAGCTGCTGTGTTTCCTAGCAACACACTCTCGACTCAGATTTCACTGGTCAACACAAGACCTTCATAGGCCAGTAACATTGTTGACCTCCTGAGGTCCCTGTTGTCAAAGACCCCCTCACATCTTGTCGAAGACCGTGCTGTCACAATCACTTTGCTGCTGAACTTCTCCATCAGTGGTGATCCAGCCTGTGACACCCAAATCAAACAAAAGAGTTCCTGGGAGTGATGATCACCAACAATCTGTCCTGGTCCACCCCACATCGACACAATGCTCAAGGAAGCCCAACAACATCTCTAATTCCTCAGCAAGCTGAGGAAATTCGGCATGTCTACAATGACTCTTACCAATTTTTAACAATGCACAATAGAAAGCATCCTATTTGGATCCATCATGGCTTGGTATGGTAACTGGTCTTCCCAAGACCGCAAGAAATTACAGAGAGTGAACACAGCCCAGTCGATCATACCAACCAACCTTCCATCCGTTGACTCCATCTATACTTCCCACTCCCCAGTTCTACCTGCTCCTCTCATTGCCTCCGGTGATCTCTCCTCCACTGCCTCCAATCTAATAAACCCCCACCCTGCCCTGCCTGGTCTACCTGCTCCCCTCATTGCCCTCAGGAAAGCAACCAACATCACCAAAGACCCTTCACAACCCAGTTATACTCTCTTCCAACCCTCTTCCATCAAACTGAAGATGCAAAAGCCTAAACACTTTTGCTAACAGATTTAAGAACAGCTTCTTCCCCACTGTTATTAGACTTCTGAATGGACCTCTCAAATTTTAAATTTAATGATGGATCTCTCTCTCTTCGCACCTTCTCTGCCGCCACAACATTGCATTCCTCGCTCTGTTCTAATACCCGTATGCCGTATGCCCTTTGCATAGTATGACCTCCTTATACTGCACGTAAAGCAAATCTTTTCACTGTACCAAATACATGTGACAATAAAACATCAAATCAAATCAAAAAGCCCTTTGAGAACAATTGGCTGAAGAGACATGGAAAGTGCTGCACGGAAGTCCAAGCCGTCCTGTCTACATAGACAGAGTGGGAGTTGCTCCACTGGCCAAGAGGAATGTTAGTAGACAACCTTCCAATCCACACCATATTGGATGCTGACACGAGCTGGTAGGTCCGCTCGGATGAAGTGGACACTTGGATAGATGCTGAACAAGTTTGGGGTGATCACACAGCTTTGTTTTACCCCAGTCTGAATGGAAAAGGTATCAGAGTCAAAAGCTTTGGTGCTGGAAAAGCACAGCTAGTCAGGCAGCATCCAAGGAGCAGGAGAGTCGACATTTTGAGCATAAGCTCTTCATCAGACAGTCCTGCTCCTCGGATGCTGCCTGACTGGCTGTGCTTTTCCAGCACCACACATTTTGACTCTGATCTCCAGCATCCGCTGTCCTCACTTCCCCCCAGAAAAGGTATCAGTTTCAGATCCTCCGCTCAGGATGTGGCTGGTCACATTGCCATGCAGGAGCCTCGTGATAGCGACAAATGTCAACAGGCATCTGAAGGGCTGGGGAAAGTCCATACACAGGGCCTCACTAGTTTCAACGGCAGGGATGGTTATCCCACTGGCTCTGGGCTCTCGGCCGGGAGAGAGGTAGGGCAACCTATTTTCGGTGCACACTTCCTTGGCCCCTCCCCATTCTGGGTTGTGTAGAGGCTTTCCTGTCTTGATGCAGCTGTCAATAGACCTCGCTGCCTTGTCACACCCCAGCCATCTATCTGCGGAATCCTGTCTTGGGATGGAAGAGGGCCTACCACTGTTGCCATGGAGCTTTGCCTGTTGGAGGCCCAAGCATTTTGTTCATAGAATCAGAGAGCACAGAAGAGGCCCTTCAGCCCATCGAGTCTATACTACGAAAAAATATATTACGACTGACACTGGTCCCACTTTCCCACACTAGGCCCGCAGCCTTGAATATCATGGGACTTTTTAAAGGTTGTGTGGTTTCCAAACTCAACTAGCCCCCCTCCAGTGCATACCAGAATCCCACCACTCTCTGGATGAAAACATTTTCCTCAAATCCCCTCTAACCCTCCTGCTTTTCACTTTAAAATGATGCCCATTCGTTGTGGGGAACAACTGTTTCCTATCCCCTCATAATATCAGATACCTCAGTCAGGACCGCCTCCACCCCAGTGGTCTCTGCACCAAAGAAATCCCCACCGAAGATTCTCCAGACTGTTTTCATCGCTGAATTGCTCCATCCCTGGCAAACATCCTGGTGAATGTCCTTTGTACCCCCTCCAATGCAAATCTTCCTATAGCACCGGGACCAAAACTACACACTGTACTCCAGCTGTGGTCTAACCAAATTGTTTAACATGGGGACACAAGTGCGGTCAGTTCCACATGGTCGGTGTTGACCAAGTTCAGTCACATGGCAAACCGTGATGAGTAGGCCACTTCCCATCTGCAGCCTTTGGAGCCATGGCCCTCATCATCCTGCTCTTCCCTTGAGGAATTCTTGGACTATTTTTAACTGAACCATCCACTTGACTGTACCACCATGGGATAGCCTAACAGGAGTGTGAGGTCTGCATGGCAACACTCTCTGTGTCATTGACACACACAGATCTCTCCACCACATCAAGGTGATGGAAGTCCGAGCCGTCCTGTCTATGTAGGCAGACTGGGGGATGCTCCACTGGCCCAGAGGAATATCAGTGGACAACCTTCTAATCCAGGTCAGGCAGCATCCAAGGAACAGGAGAATCGACGTTTCGGGCATAAGCCCTTCTTCAGGCAATTCTCCTGTTCCTTGGATGCTGCCTGACCTGCTGCGCTTTTCCAGCAACACATTTTCAGCTCTGATCTCCAGCATCTGCAGTCCTCACTTTCTCCTCAATCTTCCAATCCACACCATATTGGATGCTGACATGGGCTGGTAGGTCAGCTCAGATGCTGAACAAGTTGGGGGATGATCTATCAGTTTCAGATGCTTCGCTCAGGGCATAAGTGGTCATATTATCATGCAGGAGTCTCATTCAGAGAGATACTGCAATGATTGTAATGAGGTCAGCTAGATGCATCTCATAGAATATGAGTTCCCTGATTGGGGCTGTTAACCTGGTTCAGTCAGAGAGCCCTGGTTGACAGATATAAACAGGCATGTCAGAAGTTCTGTTCACTCTGAGGAAGCCAGATTAGTGTCATATATATGCCTGTGTAAATAAAGGGTGGCTTGGTGACAGGATAACGGCCGCTGTGGAGTTATTTCAGCTACAATTGACACAGGACAACATGCAGAAGTTGGCACCCGCTCGTTCCTCGCCACTCCCCAGTCTTTCCCCAGCAGTTACTTGTTTCTGCTCCCACCTCCTATGCCATGTGGCCACTCCCAGCCAATCCCTGTTCACCCACAAATTGGCTGCTCCCCCTCCACCCCACGGGCTACTCACTGATTTGTGGTTTCCTCCAATCAAGGGCTAGTTGCTTCCTGGACTGGTTGCTGATAGGCTGACTGATGAACCAATCAGCAGGAAACATGGGGCTGTATCAGCTTGTGATTAGGTGATCAGCTCCTTTCAAAACCTCTCCATCTCAAGTAATCCAGAGACACATGTAATGTTCTGGGGAGCCAGGGTTGAATCCCACCATGGCAGATGGTCGAATTTGAATTCAATTTTTTTAAAAACTCCAAGTAAAATTTAGAATGCAGAACAGGCCCTTCAGCCCTCGATGTTGTGCCGACCTGTGGAACCAATCTGAAGCCTATCTATCCTACACTATTCCATTTTCATCCACATGTTTATCCAATGACCATTGAAATGCCCTCAAAGTTGGTGAGTTTACTCCTGTTTCAGGTAGTGCATTCCATGCCACTACTACTCTGTGAGTAAAGAAACTACCTCTGACATCTGTCCTATATATCTATCACCCCGCAGTTTAAAGCTATGTCCTCTTGTGCTGTCCATCACCATCCAAGGAAAAAGACTCTCACTGTCCGCCCTATCAACCCTCTGATTATCTTATTTGTCTCAATTAAGTCACCTCTCAATCTTCTTCTCTCTATTGGAAACAGCCTCAAGTCCCTCAGCCTTTCCTCATAAGACCTTCCTTTCATACCAGGCAACATCCGAGTAAATCTCCTCTAAACCCTCTCCAAAGCTTACACATCCATCCTTTAATGTGGTGACCAGAATTGTACGCAATACTCCATGGAATTAAGAGTTAAATGATGACCATGAATCCATTGTGGATTGTTGGAAAAACCCATCTGATTCACTAATGTCCTTTAGGGAAGGATGCTGCCATCCTCACCTGTTCTGGCCTACATGTGACTTCAGACCCACAGCAATGTGGTTGACTCTTAATTGTCCTCTGAGCAATTAGAGTTGGGCAATGATTGTTGATCTAACCAGTGACGCCCTCATCCTGCGAATGAATCAAGAAATAAAGAGTGGTGATGATTGGTTCCGTCACCACCTCCTCAAATTGGTTGGAGGGGGAAATTTGCTCGAATCTTACATTTTGAGCATTGCTCCAAAGTTGCCCAGTATTGAACTCTGCCTGCTGCACCCTTCTTGTAGCACAGCGGCTCACTGGTTAGCACTGCTGCCTCACAGCACCAGGGACCTGGATTCAATTCCAGCCTTGGGCAACTGTCTGTTTGGAGTTTGCAAGTTCTCCCTGTGTCTGCGTAGGTTTCCCCTGGGTCCTCTGGTTTCCTCCTACAGTCCAAAGATGTACAGAGTAGGCTGGATTGGCTATGTTAAATTACCCATAGTGTCCAGGGATGTATAGGTTAGATGGATTGGCAAGGTTAAATGCAGGGTTATTGAGATGGTGTGGGTCTGGGTGGGAAGCTCTTTGGAGAGTCAGTCGGACTCGATGGACTGAATGGCCTGCTGCTGCACTTTGAGATCCTATGATTCTATATGCTGGGAATTTGAAGGTATGTTGAGTATGCTTGCAAAGAACTTAATTAGCAGGGAAAGCTTAATTCTAATTTTACTGAGTGAATGCACGCAAGTCTTTCTGGTGTCTGCCACCAGGAAGCTCAACCCACCTTTAATAGTTGGGGAAATTAAATGCAAATTTTCATCCCATCATTGGAAACATGAGCTTTGACTGGGAGCAGTGCAACATTCCACTCGCTGTTTGAACAGGCAATGAAGGGACAGCAACATATTTCCAAGTCAGGTTGGTGAATGGCTTCAAGAGAAACTTGCAGGTAATGAGAATCCTTGCATGTGTTCCCCCTATTCCTTCTAGATGGTACAGGGTTCAGGTTTGGAAGGTTTTTATTGCAGGAGTCTTGGTAAATTTCTGCAGTGCACCTTGTGCAAGTCTGTAGAACATTGCTGTGTGTCGATGGTGAAAGGACTGGATGCTGAAAGTGATGGATAGATTACCAGTTAAGACAGTTGCTTTGTCCTGGATGGTGTGGACCCTCGTGAGTAACACTAAAACTGCATTTATCCAAGCAAGCTGAGGGCATACCATCCCACTCCTGACTTGTGCCTCGTTGATCATGGACAGGCTTCTGAGAGGTAGCAGATGAGTTCCTCACTGTATACTCTCAGCTTCTGACCTGTTCTTGTTGCCACCGTGTTTATATGTCCAGTCCTGTTCTGGTCAATGGTAAATGTTCAGATATTGACAGTGGGAGATTCTGTGATGTTAATGCCATTGAATCACAGATGGAATCGTAAAATCCCTACAGTGTGGACTCCGGCCATTCGGCCCATTGAGTCCACACCACCCCTCTGAAAAGCATCCCACACAGACCTCCCCCCTCAACCTATCCCTGCATTTCCCATGACTAATCCATCTAACCACATGATTGTGGCTGATCATCCAACTCAGTCCCCTGTTCCCGCTTCCAACTTTTGATCCCTTTATCCTTAACATCCATATCTAACCCTCGGATGCTGCCTGACCTGCTGTGCTTTTCCAGCACCACTCTAATCTAGACTCTGGTTTCCAGCGTCTGCAGTCCTTGTTTTTACCTATCTTATATCTAACTCCTTCTTGTAAACGTTCAACGTTTTGCCCTCAACCACTTTCTGTTGCAGAGAATTCCACAAGCTCTTCTAGTCTCTGGGTGAAGATATTTCTCCTCACCTCAGTTCCAAGGGGGATACCCGTATCCTTAAACTGTGACCTTGCTTCAGTTTCTGGGTTTACCCTGTCTAGCCCTGTTAGGCTTCTTTGAAATTCCCCCTGAATAAACTCCACAGAGGCCAGTATCCCATTACTAAGTCACCTTTTACTTAGATTAGACTTACAGTGTGGAAACAGGCCCTTCGGCCCAACAAGTCCACACCGACTCGCCGAAGCGCAACCCACCCATACCCCTACATTTACCCCTTACCTAACACTACGGGCAATTTAGCTTGGCCAATTCACCTGACCCGCACATCTTTGTGACTGTGGGAGGAAACCGGAGCACCCGGAGGAAACCCACGCAGACACGGGGAGAACGTGCAAACTCCACACAGTCAGTCGCCTGAGTCGGGAATTGAACCCGGGTCTACAGGCGCTGTGAGGCAGCAGTGCTAACCACTGTGCCACCGTGCCGCCCACCTTACACGTGAATATTACTGGTCCAGTTTTTCAGAGGCAGCTCTCGGAGTGAACAGAGCTCCTATTTATTTTTTTTCTCTTTTTTTTGCAGTAGTGCTCTTTTTTTCCCCAGCCCCCATGTTGTGTGTGTGCAGGTGTGAGACAGAGTGAAACACACAAGGCGCACAAAATCTTTATTCAAATTTCAGAAATTCAGTAGAACACCAGGAACGTGATGAAGGATGTTACATGAGTAAAGTCAAGCATAAAAGATTAGCACGTCATCTAAATCAATCCAATGGCCTTTAAACTAACTCCAGAGGCCGGTTCCCTGTCACTGAGTTACCCTTTACTTCCACGTGGAGAGTCCTTGTCATTGATCCAACTCTCTCAGAGCCAGCTCTCAGAGTAACCAGGGTGTCTGACACTCTTGTTTATCTTTTTTTTCTTTTTTCTATGTTTTTGTTTAAAGTCCCCAGACTCCCGCCTAACTGCGGTAGTGCTTATTTTGTGTGTTGTGTGTGTGCAGGTGTGAGACACAGTGAAAGACACAAGGTGTACGAATCTTTATTCAAATTTCCACCACCAGGAAGTAAAGAAACGTCCAAGTGGCCAGTGACAAGCAGTGCCCTTCACATCAAAGAGCTCCTGTTTATATCTGTCAGCCTGGGCTCCCTGATTGGACCAGATTAACAACCCCAATCAGGGAACTCAGATTCTATGAGGTCCACCTGGCTGACCTCGTTACAATCGCCACACCATCCTTCCATCTCCTAACCTCCAGTGAATATTGTCCTCTTCAATCTAATTTCTCTTTATGCGTCAGTCCTGCCATTTCAGGAGTCTGTCTTGTAAGCCTTCTGGTATTTGACCTTCTGGTAAGTCATGGTGGCTGTGAATCTACCTCAACTCCACTTGCCTGCCTACTCCAAATTCCTTTGACTCCTTTTGTTAGGCATGTATCAATCTATCGCCTTAAAAATGTTTAAAATCCCACAACACCAGGTTATAGTCCAACAGGTTTATTTGAAAGTACAAGCTTTTGGAACACTGCTCCTTCGTCAGGCAGCTAGTGGGGCAGGGTCGTAGGGACACAGAATTTAGAGCAAAAGATCATAGCGTTATACAACTGGTGTGATATATTGAACAAACTGACAATGTGACTTGAAAGAACTTCTGGATTTACTCATGAATGAATCAAAACCTGCAATTGATTCTAAGCGATGAAAGACTTAACAGCAATCTAGGTTTGTTCAATATTTGTGGTATCAGATGTATGATACTATGATCTTTTGCTATAAATTCTGTGTCTTATGATCCTGACGAAGGAGCAACGCTCTAAAAACTTGTGCTTCCAATTAAACCTGTTGGACTATAACCTGGTGTTGTATGATTTTTAATTTTGTCCACCTCTGTCCAACACCAGTGCCTCTACATTTTAAAAATATTTAATCGTTCTACCTCCACTAGTTTCTTGGGAAGAAAGTTCCCAAGATTCATGAGAGAAAAACTCTTATCTTCACCTCCATCTTGAACAGGAGACCTTTATTTTTAAACAGTCTCCATTATTCTCTCTCACAAGAGGAAACAATTGGCATTCATCCTGTCAAGTCTCCTCAAGCTCTTTTATGTTTCAGTAAGATCATTCTTTTGAACTGCAATGGATAGAGGCTGGGCCTGTCCAAATTTTCCTCATAAGACAATCCCCACGCCCCTACTCCCCCAAATCCCCACCATCCCAGGTGTTTGTCAAGTGAAAATGTGTTTGCCTTCCTTCTGAAACAAGCAATAAAAGTTCTTCTCTGATTTACACCCGCCATTCCTCCTCCTTAGTGCCATTTTCCAACAGTCTCAAATGTTCAGATGACCACATCTGTTTACTCCTTTCAAATCGGAAAAAACATGGGGCCAAAGCAGGGCAGAGGAAGTCAGGGACTGTTGTGCAGCATCATCTTTCCCTGAAGCTGAAAGTATCTCGTACTCCCAGAAAGGGAGTTTCCTCAGAATTGCGTACGTGATGCAGACTGTACTCACCAGAATGTCGAGCCCGATACTGAAGCAAAGCCTCTCCACTGTGACATGGGTTAATGCCAAGAATTATTAAACATGCTTGACTTTCTATAGAAATCTGTCATGTGTGAAATGAACAATTAATGAGCTTGGCGTTAAATTTGGTCCAGATTTTAATATCTGCCTTATTTTACCCCCACTACCTCACAATTTACATGGAATAGTTATCATGGCAGAAACCAGCATCTATGCACATAGATCTTGCACATCCTCAGTATTAAGTTTAATTTCTACGAAAGCTGGCCCCAACAATTTTACTTGAATTCATTCATTGGATGAAGGCATCGCTGACTAGGCCAGTATTTATTACCCAAAATGAGAGTCATGTGTCAGCCAGAATTTGGCTTTTCCTTAACTAAAAGGCATTAGTGAACCAGATGGGCTCTTCCCAACAATTGACACATTGTCATCATTAGTCCCTTAATTCCAGGTAGTACTTTTTCCATTGAAAATAAATTCGACAAACCACCACAGCAGGATTCAAACCTGTAGTCCCCAGGATCAATAGGCCAGTGATAATACCACTAGGCCATTCCAAACTTCCATAATGCTGTGCTGGAGCATCAATCTAGACTTTGTGGTCAAATTTCTAGAATTAGAGTTTAGCACCTGTGTGCCCTCCAACTCAGACGTGGTGAGGCTCACCCAATGAACCAGAGTCAAAGAAATTTGCGGAATTTTTACCAGATTGTCATGATCTTATTGAATGGTGGAGCAGGCTCGAAGGAGCCAATTGGCCTTGTTCGTTGTTCATATGTTCGTAGTGCAGTGTAATGAGTACTGCGCTTCCCTGGGACTTGCAACGCAATCTCAGTCAGCAACATCTGAAACTGGATATGGTATGAACACACAGAGCGCCCAATTCAGTTTGGGTTTCAAGGCTAACAGATGATGATTGCCCCAATCATTAGCACAAACACAATCTAGTCCTTTCCCCTTCTTATACACCACAATAAAATCATTCCAAGTCTATCATTGGAGGAATGTAAAAGCAAAATGAGGCTATTCAGCCCCTGAAGACTGTTCTGCTGTTCAATGAAATATCGGTTGACCTCCAAACTAATTCCTTATATTCCCTGCTGCCCAAACTCTATTAATACTTCTGAATAACAAAACAAAATCTCCAAATTAAAATTAACCATTGATCTAGTTGTTTGTACATGGAAGTTCCAAATTTCTATAATGCTTTGTTAAAAAGGTTCCTAATTTCATGCTTGAAGTGACTAATTTTTAGATTGTATTTCCGAGTCCAGCTCTCCCCAACCAGTGGAAAGAAATATTTCTCTCTCTCTCTCTCTCTCTCTCTCTCTTTCCTATCTGTTCAACTGAATATCTCCAAACCTTTGATCAAGTCACCCCATAACCTTCCAAATTCCAAACAATAGAAGCCTGGTTTGTGCAATCTCTTCTTGCAATGCAACTTTAGGAACTCAGGTATCATTCTGACAAATCTACATGATTAATTGGTCCACTCAAAGTTAATATCTCTTTCTCAAGTGCACTGCACAGTAACTCTGAGTGTGGTCTAACCAGGGCCTTGTACAACTAAAACATCTTTTTCCTAGCCTTGTGTTCCAGTTGTTTACCATTCATAGGGTCATAGAGATGTACAGCATGGAAACAGACCCTTCAGTCCAACCCATCCATACCTAATCTAGTCCTATTTGCCACCACTTGGCCCATATCCCTCCAAACCCTTCCTGTTCATATACCCATCCAGATGCCTTGTAAATGCTGTAATTGTACCAACCTCCTCCACTTGCTCTGGCAGCTCATTCCATACACACACCACCCTCTGTGTGACAAAGTTGCCCCTTAGGTCTCTTTTATATCTTTTCCTTCTTGCCCTAAACCTATATCCTCGAGTTCTGGACTCCCCCATCCCAGGGGAAAGACCTTGTCTATTACCCTATCCATACACCTCACCAGTAATACACCTCACCTTGGAATCACAGTCGACAACATTATCACTGAGGGGAAGTCTATTGTCAACTTATCGGACCACACCCTTCGACCGGAAGAGATCCTGAGTAGGGGTCTCAATTTCTGCCCCACCACCAAAATGGACCCATTGGTTCTGGCAGCAGACACCGAGGAGTTCATCAGACGAATGAGACTCCAGGAATTCTTTCAAGGTGCCGGCAGTGATCCTAATGAGCCCACTGATGAACTGGAACAGTCATCACAGGGATCTGTAGAGGAGCGACCAAAAAAGGTGTCAATTTGGATTCCACCGGAGGGCCGCTGCCCTGGGCTTGACATGTATGCTCAAACTGTCAGGAAATATATAAATGCCAGATTCATCAGCCATACCCACAAGGTAGAGCAAAATATCACCCATTCACAACGCAATGACATCCAGGCTCTCAAAACCAATCACAACATTGTCATCAAACCAGCAGATAAAGGAGGAGACATTGTCATTCAGAATAGAACAGATTACTGCAAGGAAGTGTATCGACAACTGAACAACCAGGAACACTACAGGCAACTACTCCGACCAAAGAACACACCTGTGAATTAAACACACTGATCAGAACTTTGGATCCAGTCCTTCAGAGTTCCCTATGCACCCTCATCCCACATACTTCTCGTGTAGGCAACTTCAACTGCCTTCCAAAGGTAGATGAAGCCAACCACCAGGACGTCCCATCATGTCGGGCAATGGGAACCTAGGTGAGAATCTTTCCGGCTATGTGGAAGGCATCTTGAAACCTATTGTATACAGGATCTCCAGCTTCTGTTGCGACACTACGGATTTCTTACAGAAACTCAGCACTCACGGACCAGTTGAACTGGGAACATTCCTCGTCACCATGGAAGTTTCCGCACTCCAAACCAGTATCCCCCAGAAGGATGGCATCGCGGCAACAGCCTCAGTACCCGACACCAACAACTGCCAATCTCCAAACACCATCCTACAACTCATCCATTTTATCCTTAATCACAATGTCTTCAACTTTGACAACCAGTTCTTCATCCAGACACACGGAACAGCCATGGGGACCAAATTTGCACCGCAATATGCCAACATCTTCATGCACAAGTTCGAACAAGACTTCTTCTCTATGCAGGATCTCAAACCAACATTATACACCAGGTACATTGACAACATTTTCTTCCTCTGGACCCATGGCGAGGAGTCACTGATAAAACTACACAATGAATTCAACAAGTTTCATCCCACCATCAAACTCACCATGGACTACTCTCGACTATCTGTCTCATTCTTGGGCACATACATCTCCATCAAGGATGGACACCTCAGCACCACACTCTACCACAAACCCACAGACAACCTCACAATGCCACACTTCTCCAGTTTCCACCCAAAACATATTAAAACAGCCATCCCCTATGGACAAGCCCTACGCATACACCGGATCTGCTCAGATGAGGAGGAACGTGACGGACACCTGGAAGTACTCAGGGATGCCCTCACAAGAACGGGGTACAATGCCCAACTCATCGACCGCCAGTTCCAACGTGCCACAGCAAGGAACCATAATGACCTCCTCAGGAGACGGCACATACTGCAACCGACAGGGTACCCTTCATTGTTCAGTATTTTCCAGGAGCTGAAAAACTACGCCATGTTCTTGGTGACCTGCAATACATTATCAATGAGGATGAGCACCTCACCAAGACCTTCCCCGCACCTCCACTACTTGCCTTTAAACAACCGCCAAACCTCAAACAGATCATTGTTCGTAGCAAGCTGCCTGGCTCTCAGGTCAACTCCGTACAACCCTGTCACGGTAGGTGCTGCAAGTCGTTTCAGAGTGTGGATATAGATACCACCATTACGCATGGGGACACCTCCCACCTTGTACATGGCAAGTACTCATGTGACTCAGCCAACGTTGTCTATCTTATACGTTGTAGGCAAGGTTGCCCGGAGGCATGGTACATTGGGGAAACCGAGCAAAGGCTATGACAACGGATGAATGGGCACCACACAACAATCAACAGACAGGAGGGTTCTCTCCCAACTGGGGAACACTTCAGTGGTCCAGGACATTCAACCTCAGACTTTCGGGTGACCATTCTCCAAGGCGGACTTCGGGACAGGCAGCAGCGAAAAGTGTCCGAACAGAGGCTGATAGCTAAGTTCGGTACCCATAGGGTGGGCCTCAATCAGGACCTTGGGTTCATGTCATAGTACAGGTGAGCAGCTTTGCACTATTCACACACAAATACTCCTACACACACACAGTCTCACACACACACAGGCCCTCCTATACACACATACACACGGACACACATACCCACACACCCTTACAGACACACACACTCCCACACTCACACATGTACCCCCTCACAGACTTAAGACACTCTGCACTCACTATACACACACACATACACTTTCTCACACTCACAACCCCCAACCCAGACAGATACATACACACAGACAAAGACCCACATGCACACATATATTATGTGGGGTGAATTTGTACTTTCAGGGTTACATTGTACTTTGCTCAAAAACTGCATGCATTCATGTAGAACTCTGAGCTCAAAAACTGAATGAATTTATCTAAATCTCTGTTATCTCACTTTTTAGATTAGAATCAATCTAAACATCATGGCATTGACAGAGAACACAGGGGGCTAACACCTTCAACATATTGTCTAGCTATCACCATTGTTAACAGCTAACCTGAGAATGCAACTTTTAAAAAAAAGGTTTTGTGATTTACACATGAAAGAAGTGAAACTATCATGGCATTCTAACAGATGAAAGACTTAACAGACAATCAATTTTTCAATGTATAATTTCAGTTACGTCACACTGTAAATTTTTGCTATAAGTTCTGTGTGTTATGCCTCCACTATCACCTGATGAAGGAACGTCACTCCGAAAGCTAGTGTGCTTCCAATTAAACCTGTTGGACTATAACCTGGTGTTGTGTGATTTTAACTTTGTACATCCCAGTCCAACATCAGCATATCCAAATCATGATTCTTTAAACCTCTATAAAGTCACCCCTCAGCCTTCTACACTTCAGGGAAAACAGCCCCAGCCTATTCAGCCTCTCCCTATAGCTCAAGTCTTCCAAACCTGGCAACATCCTCGTAAATCTTTTGTGAACCCTTTCAAGTTTCACAACAGCTTTCCGACATGAGCGAGACCAGAATTGCACACAATATTCCAACATTGGCCTAATCAATGTCCTTTGCAGCCTCAACATGATCTCCCAACTCCTGTACTCAATGCTCTGACCAATAAAGGATAGCATACCAAACACCTTCTTCACTATCCTATCTACCTGTGGCTCTACTTTCAAGGAGCTATGAACCTGCACTCCAAGGTCTCTGTTCAGGAACGCTTTCTAGGACCTTACCATTATGTGTATAAGTCCTGCTTTGCTTTGCTTTCCCAGCATGCAGCACCTCACATTTATCTAAATTAAATTTCATCTGCCACCCCTCAATCCATTGGCCCATCTGGTCAAGATCCAGTTGTAATTTGAGGTAACCTTCTTTGCTGTCCACTACACCTCCAATTTTGGAATCATCTGTAAATTTGCTAACTATACCTCCTATGGTCACATCCAAATCATTTATATAAATGATGAAAATTAGTGGTTGCATTAGGCTTTTTGAATATTTTCTGTGACTGCTTTTTAAGCATCTATTTGCATGAATTCTTGCATCTGCAAAGAACAGATTATGTCTTTATTTTTGCCTTGCCTGCTCCTTTGACCTCGACATCACCCACCGATAAAAGCATAGGGTTCCAACTGAGGCCATGTGTTATCTGACCTTGGCTTTAATCATATCTGGTTGCTTTTTTGGGAATTTCAAGGTGAAACATGTTTCAGAAGGATGCACAGGGTCAGACTGCTTCTTAGTGCTCAGCTCTGGTCACTGACACTCAGGGAGAATGTGGAAATAGGAGAAACAGTCAGCCGCAAAGTCAACTTGCTGCTCCATTCAACACAATCATGGGAAACTTTCAACTTCCAATTCACGGCAGGCATGGAGGGCTATGGGGAGTGACCACTACCACAGAGGGAGCATGTACAGGATCAGCATGAATGTCATTAAGGTATAATTTCAGGGGGCAGGGGCTGGAGGCAAAGCTCAATATAGAGGGTCTCCACATGGGGGCGATAGGTGGCAATGGACTGTTGGAGTCATGCAAGATAGAAGGGAACATAGAGATACTGTGGGGATGGGTGGGAAGGTTACCTGGAGACAGTGCAACTGAGTATTGGCAGGGACAATGTGCAGGGTGTGTGAGACAGTGTCAGTTTGATGGGTGAAAGAGGGCATTCCATGTCTGCAGGACATTAGGACACTAAAGGGGCAAATAGATGAAGCATCCATTTGCAAACTTCAGCTACATCTCCTCAGCAAACATTTCCTCACACATAGGCAACGTATGCAGAGTGAACATCCTGACATAGCAAATGTTGGTCAAAGGCAGATTACACCAAGCCATTGGTGCTAATTTAATTCACATCGCCATCACAGTGGCTTGGAAGGTAGTGGCAATCATTTCAAATTAGTTCTTTGAGAAGGTGACCAAACAGATAGTTGAGAGTAAACCGGTTGATGTGGTGTATATGGATTTCAGCAAGGTGTTCGATAAGGTTCCCCACAGTAGGCTATTGTATAAAATGCGGAGGAATGGGATTGTGGGAGATATAACAGTTTGGATCAGTAATTGGCTTGCTGAAAGAACACAGAGGGTGGTGGTTGATGGGAAATGTTCATCCTGAAGTCCAGTTACTAGTGGTGTACCGCAAGGGTCGGTGTTGGGTCCACTGCTGTTTGTCATTTTTTTAAACAACCTGGATGAGGGCGTAGAAGGGTGGGTTAGTAAATTGGCAGACGACACTAAGGTTGGTGGAGTTGTGGATAGTGATGAAGGATGTTGTAGGTTACAGAGAGACATAGATAAACTGCAGAGGTGGGCTGAGAGGTGGCAAATGGAGTTTAATGCGGACAAGTGTGAGGTGATTCACTTTGGTCGGAGTAACCGGAATGCAAAGTACTGGGCTAATGGTAAAATTCTTGGTAGTGTAGATGAGCAGAGAGATCTCGGTGTCCAGGTAGAGAGATCCTTGAAAGTTGCCACCCAGATTGACAGGGTTGTTAAGAAGGCATATAGTGTTTTAGCTTTTATTATTAGAGGGATCAAGTTCCAGAACCATGAGGTTATGCTACAGCTGTACAAAACTCTGGTGCGGCCGCACTTGGAGTATTGTGTACAGTTCTGGTCATCGCATTATAAGAAGGATGTGGAAGCTTTGGAAAGGGTGCAGAGGAGATTTACCTGGTATGAAGGGAAGATCTTACGAGGAAAGGCTGAGGGACTTGAGGCTGTTTTCGTTAGAGAGAAGAAGATTGAGAGGTGACTTAATAGAGACATACAAGATATTCAGAGGGTTAGATAGGGTGGACAGGGAGAGGCTGTTTCCAATTATGGTGATGGCGAGCTTTAAATTGAGGGGTGATAGATATAGGACAGATGCCAGAGGTAGTTTCTTTACTTAGAGAGTAGTAAAGGTATGGAATGTTTTGCCTGCAATGGTAGTAGATTCGCAAACTTTTAGTACATTTAATTCATCATTGGACAAGCATACAGACATACATGGAATAGTGTAGGTTAGATGGGCTTCAGATTGGTATGACAGGTTGGCGCAACATCGAGGGCCGAAGAGCCTGTACTGTGCTGTAATGTTTTATGTTCTAAATGTGGATCAAAAGCACCCCATCATTTGAGGAACTTCCAAAGTTGCTGTGGACCGAAGGGAATATCACTGTATCATCGAATCTCCACAGTGTGAAACAATCCTCTCAAGAGTATTTGGCTCAGACCCATTCCCCGACCTTAAATTTCCCCTGACGAATGCACCTAGCTACACATCCCTGAACAACATGGGCAATTTACCATGGCCAATTCACCTAACATCTTTGAACTGTGGGAGGAAACCAGAGCACCTGGGGGGTGGGGTGGGGGGCAATGCAGACATAGGGAGAATCTGCAAACTCCACACAGACAGTCACCCGAGGCTGGAATTGAACCGCAGTCCCTGGTGCTGTGAGTCTGCAGTGCTAACCACTGAGCCACCTTGCCATACTCTATGTATGAAAATGGACTTTGATAAATACAACGGAAAGTGGAAAGGTGGATGTAGGAAAGGAGGAGGGTCAGAGTGTATCACATTCTCTCTCTTTTTGATGCAATGTGTTAGGTATTTAGCAGGCGGGGTTCCTTCACCAAAGTTTTGCACATGATGCGACCAGGGCTATGGTGGAATAGACAATGGTGGCTACCGAAAGTCTAGATCCCTAGCTTGGGTTGTTCTGGGAGGGGGTAATACACCTCCAGTAAAATCCAGACAGAAATTTTTCAAAATCATTTGTGGGTTGCTGACTGGCCCAGCATTTATTGCCCGTCCCTAGTTGTCCTTTGAGAAGGTGGGGGTGAGCTGCTTTCTTGAACCTCTGCAGTCCACCTGCTGTGGGTTGACCCACAATTCTCTTTGGGAGGGAATTAAAGTCCGCCACTTTATTCTGCCATGCAGTGCCCTGCACACTTACAGCAGGCAGCAAGGCGATGTGCTGGATGCTGAGAAACTGGGGACTCTGCTCCAAGGAGGGGGATGAGGACATTGAGATGGAGGAAGCTGTCTTGTGGATGATGGAGTCCAGCTCCACTTGGTGCTGTAAGGCAGACAGGACCTGGTGGACACCCGGTTTCCAGTAGATGTGAGCTGGGTGCAGAAAACCATCATCAGCTAACAAGGTCAAAATGCCAGCATTTGACTTGCATTGTGGGTGCAGACTGCAGTTTGTATTCACACCCTTTGCTTTTCCTTTTACTGTCAATAAAGGATTATGTTTGGTCCTTGTCTAATTGCTTGCCTGTGTAAGATGTTCCCGTATTGGGCAATGAGAATAAAATTAGAATTTCTTTTATTGTCATGTATACTCACATATGGTGAAAACTTTACAATGTCGCCTCTTATGGCGTCATCTTAGGTACAAAGTACCGAGGTCCAAATCTTAGAAACAAAAAGAGGAATAAAGAAGAAAAGTAGCTGCATTTGTTTTCAGTGATTCACAGTACAAGTTAGAAATAAGACATAGTTAAAAGGATAGACATCACAGTCAGATAAACTAATCACACATGAACATGACATTGCAGTATCTCAGCAGAGGGGCCACTCCACATGATCTGAAACCCGCGCCAGACCCCACTCCAACATCCGTTCCCACTGTCTATTGTCTGTCCAAATCAGCTCTTACCTGATCACCTCCCCCTCACTGGCCTCTGCCCCAGGACTCACTTCCCCCTCACTGGCCTCTGCCCCAGGACTCACTTCCCCCTCACTGGCCTCTGCCCCAGGACTCACTACCCCCTCACTGGCCTCTGCCCGAGGACTCACTTCCCCCTCACTGGCCTCTGCCCTGGGACTCACTTCCCCCTCACTGGCCTCTGCCCCAGGACTCACTACCCCCTCACTGGCCTCTGCCCCAGGACTCACTACCCCCTCACTGGCCTCTGCCCCAGGACTCACTTCCCCCTCACTGGCCTCTGCCCCAGGACTCACTACCCCCTCACTGGCCTCTGCCCGAGGACTCACTACCCCCTCACTGGCCTCTGCCCGAGGACTCACTTCCCCCTCACTGGCCTCTACCCCAGGACTCACTTCCCCCTCACTGGCCTCTGCCCTGGGACTCACTTCCCCCTCACTGGCCTCTGCCCCAGGACTCACTTCCCCCTCACTGGCCTCTGCCCTGGGACTCACTTCCCCCTCACTGGCCTCTGCCCTGGGACTCACTTCCCCCTCACTGGCCTCCACTCTAGGACTTACTTCCCATCACTTGCTTCTGCACTGTGACTCACTTCCCCCTCACCAGCCTCCGTTCCAGGACTCACGTCCTCCTCACCTGCCTCCGCTCTGGGACTCACTTCCCCCTCACCCGCCTCCACTCTGGGACTCACTTCCCCCTCACCAGCCTCCACTCTGGGACTCACTTCCCCCTCACCCGCCTCCACTCTCAGACTAATTCCCCCCTCATCAGCCTCTGCTCCAGGAATCACTTCCCCCTCATCAGCCTCAGCTCTGGAACAGTGTCCCTGCGCTAGCCTTTGTTCCAGGATGTGGCTCTGGGTTTGCTAGCTCCTCCATTCCCCTTCGGGTAAGTCCAAGTCAAAGGTTGAAAATAAAATGCAGAAAATGAGGAAATGGGAGAGAAAAGAAAAACAAAAAATGGGGGGAGCTGAGGATCTCCTGCTGAAGCATCTTACTCTGTCACCATCTTGCTATCGATGTTGCTATAAGGACAAGATGCAGGTGTCCACTAGACATTGGGGACAATATCATGGGATCTCAATGAGGGTCTTCAGATGGGGTGTATGGACAAGTTCAGTAGTTAAACAGTGATCAAGGTGGGAGAATAGTGTTGTACATGCACAAGAAAGTCAGCCATGCCACCTTTGTGAAGTGGGCAGCATTGATGTCCTGGTAAATGTCGACAGCAGATTGCCAAAACTAACCTGGCGCACAACTATGGTGAGGGCAGAAGAGATGTCAGTCTTTTGGTGGATATCCGCGAAGGCACAAGTGGTTCTGGGAACAGCACGTGGTAAGATGAGGCATGGAATGGGTTGGCGGTTACCAATGAATATTGATAAAGAATTTTGCTGGGGCTCACACCAAGAATCTCTCCAAACAAACTTGCAATTAGCCACAAGAAAACAGTAAGATGCCGGTGGAGTAGGGCTACTGATCCCAGGGCTCGTCTGCTTTATCTGCTTTGCTTTTCATTTCTTTTGTTTCCTTTCTCTCTTTTTCTCTCTTTCTCATTCCTATATTTTACTTTCCTTTTGTTGAAGAGCTCAGGAGCTCACAGTGTCAGCATCGGCAGCAAGTACATCCATTGCAGATTCATGGCAGTCAGTAAATGGCCCAGGTAGACTTGTGGTGGTCAGTAAATAGGCCCCGTGTGGACTCATTATGGTCAGTAAATAGGCCCAGTGTAGACTCACGGTGGTCAGTAAATAGGTCCCACCTGGACGCATTGTGGTCAGTAAATAGGCCCAGTGTAGACTCATGGTGATCAGTAAATGGGCCCAATGTGGACTCATGATGGTCAGTAAATAGGCCCCGCATGGATGCATGGTGGTCAGTAAATAGGCCCTGCGTGGATGCATGGTGGTCAGTAAATAGGCCCTGCGTGGATGCATGGTGGTTAGTAAATAGGCCCAGCGTGGACTCATTGTGGTCAGTAAATAGGCCCAATGTGGATGCATGGTGGTCAGTAAATAGGCTCAGTGTGGACTCATTGTGGTTAGTAAATAGGCCCAGTACAGACTTGTGGTGGTTAGTAAATAGGCCAAGCGTGGACTCATTGTGGTTAGTAAATAGGCCCAGTGTGGACTTATGGTGGTTAGTAAACAAGCCCAGTATGAACTCATGGTGGTCAGTAAACAAGCCCAGTATGAACTCATGGTGGTCAGTAAATAGATCCAGTGCGGACTTGTGGTGGTCAGTAAATAGGTCCAGCATGGACTCATTGTGGTTAGTAAATAGGCCCAGTGTAGACTCATGGTGGTCAGTAAATAGGCCCAGCGTGGACTCATTGTGGTTAGTAAATAGGCCCAGTGTAGACTCATGGTGGTTAGTAAATTGCCCCGGAATGAACTCATGGTGGTCAGTAAATAGGCCCAGAACAGACTCGCTACTGTAGTGTCCAAGAGAGTTGGATTCCCAGCGGTGTCTGCATCCAGTGCAGATTCGTGAAGTCAGCGGCGGATTTGAGTTTGTGTCGGTAAGGTACCTGGCGGCATTAATGACGTCTGTATTGGTGAGGGCGTCCATGGAGGTGAGATGGACTTTCATTTCAGCGGCAGTGGCATGGCGAAGAGGACTGCACTGGGGCCACGTGCAGTGACAGAGCCCGTAACAAGAAGGAATATAAAACTGGGCACTTTTTCTGCCTTTATATTTTATGTTTTGGTTTATTTTTCTGTGTTTTAAGATAGCACCAGAGAGTGGCAACACCGTACAACACCTTTCATTGTATTTTTGTAACAAAATATACATGACAATAAATAAATCAAATAAATAAAACATGAGATTCAGCCCAATAATTTGATTACAGATCAAATTAGATGGTGAGAGTTGAGTCCCTGGTTCCATGTTTCAGATTGAGAGCTGCAGGCCCTATTCAGGGTCAGCATGGTGGCTCAGTGGTTAGCACTGCAGCCTCATACTGTCAGGGACCTGGGTTCGATTCCAGTCTTGGCTGACTGTGTGGAGTTTGCATGTTGTACCAGTGTCTGTGTGGGTTTCCTCCCACAATCCAAAGATGTGTTGGTTAGGGAGGTGGGTCTGGGTGAGATCCTCTTCTGGCGGGTCAGTGTGGACTTGATGGGCTGAAGGGATTCTACATTAGCTAAAGAACCAACCTTAAAGCAGACTACTTCCATCAACCTGCACCCTCATCAGGAAGAGTAGAGAGAGGAAACTCCTGGTATTTAACAGCCAATGGGGCACTGCATGCGGAGAAGTTTAGGATTATATTCTGGATGTGTGACCCAAGAAAAGACAAAAGGCTTCCTTCTTTGAGAGGTGTAAAACACCTCCTTTGATGAAAACACAGGTCAACAGTGATCACAACAAGCAGGACAGTGGGGAAGAATTCTCCTTAAGACCTTTCTTATTCTGTAAATGCATCAACTTAAACTTTTACAATGAGAGATGCCCCTTCCCATCTTAACTGACTTTGGTCAGAGCAGTCACTGAGCCTGGAAGCCCGGGGGAGCTGAATGGTCACACTGGCGGACAATATAATCCCTTATTTAACAACTTAAGTTAACAACAGCTAGTAAATATTACAGTTCGGGTAAAGAATCCCCAGTGAAAGGTTCCAAGAAAGCAGTGGGATAAAATAAATTAATACCGGGAAGCAGTTGACTTCACTCTGTGACCTCAAGAACTTGTGCCACTAAGCCCCACTTAACTCCTCCCCTCTGTTAGTGCTGGTACAAGCATTGCAACATCATCTGCAACATATTGAAGTAATTTTATTCAAAGGCAAAAATTTGCAAGAAGAATCTGAAACTCAGTTTCTTGAACTTAGGTCAACCACATCAGTTTCTATATTTCGGTAATGGGAGGGACAGTTAGAGAGAAGCAAATGAAGTGACACACCTAAAGAATACTGCTCCCCTGGGCTTTATGTCCAACTTTCAACTAAAATGGAAGCTGTTTTTTTTCTCATGGCAATCAAAAAGCGGCTCTAAATTTGGTTTTGTTCCTCCTGAGTTCTATATCCAGGCACAGGTTCATCCCTATCTCACAGAACAAGGAGGCAGGTCCCCAATCCAAAACCAGCCAGAGGGAAGATTGAACCCCCACAGCTGTTGGCATCAATACAAACCCTCCAACCATCCGGCCAACTAAGTCAAGCAGGCCTCCGCCAGAGAGTCTGCAGTGGCTCAGCAGTTAGCACTGCTGCCTCACATTGCTAGGGAGCCAGGTTCGATTCCAGTCTCAGGTGACTGTCTGCGTGGAGTCCGTCTCCGTGTCTGTGTGGGTTTCCTTCCAGTGCTCTGGTTTCTTCTCGCCGTCCAAAGATGTGCAGGCTAGTGTGGGTCGGCCATGGGAAATTGCCCATAGTATTCAAGGATGTGCAAACTATGTCTATTGGCAGCGCTAAATTGCCCTGTTAGTGTACAGGCTAGATAGATTAGCCACGGTAAATGTGGAGTTATAGTAATACAATGGATGGGATGCTCTTTCACTACATCCTATAGATGGTGATAGCACAGGGTCCAAGCTCCTTCTATCATAGGGACACAGCGGCTACCCACTCTGCTTTAATATAAAGCCTTTGGTAATACCAATACTTGATCACTTGTATGCACTTATGATCTACTGACTTAAAGACAAAATATACTTACTGTAGAAGCAATACAACAGAGAATCATAGAATCCCTACAGCATGGAAGCAGGCCATTCAGCCCATTGATTCACACTGACCCTCAAAGAACATCCCACTCAGACACAACTCCCTAACCGTGTAACCCTACATTTCCCATGGTTAACCCTCCTAGCCTGCACAGCCATGGCCAATTTAGTGTGGCCAATCCACCTAGCTTGCACATCTTTGGATTAGAACATAGAACATAGAACAATACAGCACAGAACAGGCCCTTCGGCCCATGATGTTGTGCCGAACATCTATCCTAGATTAAGCACCCATCCATGTACCTATCCAATTGCCGCTTAAAAGTCGCCAATGATTCTGACTCTACCACTCCCACGGGCAGCGCATTCCATGCCCCCACCACTCTCTGGGTAAAGAACCCACTCCTGACATCTCCCCTATACCTTCCACCCTTCACCTTAAATTTATGTCCCCTTGTAACACTCTGTTGTACCCGGGGAAAAAGTTTCTGACTGTCTACTCTATCCATTCCTCTGATCATCTTATAAACCTCTATCAAGTCACCCCTCATCCTTCGCCGTTCCAATGAGAAAAGGCCGAGAACTCTCAACCTATCCTCGTACGACCTATTTTCCATTCCAGGCAACATCCTGGTAAATCTTCTCTGCACCCTCTCCAAAGCTTCCACATCTTTCCTAAACTGAGGTGACCAGAACTGCACACAGTACTCCAAATGTGGCCTAACCAAACTCCTGTACAGCTGCAACATCACTTCACGACTCTTGAATTCAATCCCTCTGCTAATGAACGCTAATACACCATAGGCCTTCTTACAAGCTCTATCCACCTGAGTGGCAACTTTCAAAGATCTATGTACATAGACCCCAAGATCCCTCTGTTCCTCCACCTGACTAAGAACCCTACCGTTAACCCTGTATTCCGCATTCTTATTTGTTCTTCCAAAATGGACAACCTCACACTTGGCAGGGTTGAACTCCATCTGCCACTTCTCAGTCCAGCTCTGCATCATATCTAAGTTCCTTTGCAGCCGACAACAGCCCTCCTCACTGTCCACAACTCCACCAATCTTCGTATCATCTGCAAATTTACTGACCCACCCTTCGACTCCCTCATCCAAGTCATTAATAAAAATTACAAACAGCAGAGGACCCAGAACTGATCCCTGCAGAACTCCACTTGTAACTGGGCTCCAGGCTGAATATTTACCATCTACCACCACTCTCTGACTTCGACCGGTTAGCCAGTTTTCTATCCAATTGGCCAAATTTCCCTCTATCCCATGCCTCCTGACTTTCCGCATAAGCCTACCATGGGGAACCTTATCAAATGCCTTACTAAAATCCATGTACACTACATCCACTGCTCTACCCTCATCCACATGCTTGGTCACCTCCTCAAAGAATTCAATAAGACTTGTAAGGCAAGACCTACCCTTCACAAATCCGTGCTGGCTGTCCCTAATCAAGGGGATTGTAGCAGGAAAGCAGAGTACCGGGGGAGACCTGCACAGACACGGGAGAATGTGCAAATTCCACACAGACAGTTACCTGAGGGTGGAATCAAACCTAGGTGCCTGGCTCTGTGGGGCAGCAATACTAACCACTGAGCCACCTCAAGTTCACTAACTCCTGTATGGAGGGATTGGAAAGATTAAGTAATTCAAAATATCAATGCGCTGACAGGGCTCAACTGGGTAGATATGGGAGGATTATTTGCCCAGGCTGAGGGCATTTAGAAACAGGGAGCACAATCTCAGAATAATGGGCAGGTCCATTTAGGGTTGAAACGAGGAAACATTTCTTCTCTCAGAGGGCACTGAATTGTTGGAATTCTCTGTCCCAGAGAGCAGTGTAGGGTCAGCCACTGAGTATGCCTAAGACAGAGATTGATAACTTACTAGATATAGAGTCATAGAGTCATAGAGAAGTACAGCACAGAAACAGACCCTTTGGTCCAACTCGTCCATGCCGACCAGATATCCTGACCTAATCTTGTCCCATTTGCCAGCACTTGGCCCATATCCCTCTAAACCCTCCCATTCATATATCCATCAAGATGCCTTTTAAATGCTGCAATTGTACCAGCCTCTTCCACTTCCTAAGGCAGCTCATTCCATACACATACCACCCTATGCGTGTAAAAGTTGCCCCTTATATATCTTTACCCTCTCACCCTAAACGAATGCCTTCTAATTCTGGACTCCCCCACCCCAGGGAAAAGACTTTGTCTATTTACCCTATCCATGCCCCTCATGATTTTATAAGCCTCTGTAAGAAGAATGAACAAAGAACAAAAGATAATTACAGCACAGGATAGATCTTCGGCCCTCCAAGCCTGCGCTGATCCAGATCCTCTATCTAAACCTGCAGTCTATTTTCTAAGCATCTGTATCCCCTTGTTCCCTGCCCATTCATGTATCTGTCTAGATACATCTTAAACAATGCTATCATGCCTACCTCTACCACCTCCCTTGGCAACGCATTCCAGGCACCCACCACCTTTGCATGAAGAACTTTCTGTCCAGAGGGTGACACAGTGGCACTGCTACCTCACAGCGCCAGAGACCTGGGTTCAATTCCTGCCTCAGACAACTGTCTGTGTTGAATTTGCACATTCTCCCCATGTCTGCGTGAGTGTGCTCAGGTTTCCTCCCACAGTCCAAAGATGTGCAGGTTAGGTGAATTGGCCATGCTAAATTGCTTGTAGTATTAGGTGAAGGGGTAAATGCCGGGGAATGGGACTGGGTGGATTGCTCTTCAGAGGGTCAGTGTGTACTTGTTGGGCCAAAGGGCCTGTTTCCACACTAAGTAATCTAATCTCCCCTAAACTTTTCCCCTCTCACTTTGACCCCTAGTAATTGAGTCCCCACTCTGGGAGAAAGCCTCTTGCTATCCACTCTGTCTACACCTCTCATGATTGTGTAGACCTCAATCTGATACCCCCTCAACCTTTATCTTTTCAATGAAAATAATCCTAATCTACTCAACCTCTCTTCATAACTAGCACCCGCATTACCAGGCAACATCCCGGTGAATCTCCTCTGCATCCTCAATAAAGAATCCACATCCTTTTGATAACGTGGCGACCAGATCTGTATGCAGTATTCCAAATATGGCCGAATCAAAGTCCTATACAAATGTAACATGACCCGCCAACTCTTGCACTCAATACCCCGTCCAATGAAGGAAAGCATAGCGTATGCCTTTTGACCACTCAACTGACCTGTGTTGCCACCTTCAGGGAACAATGGACCTGAACACCCAGATATCTCTGTACATCAATTTTCCCCAGAACTTCCATTTACCGTACAGTTTGCCCATGAATTGGATCTTCCAAAATGCATCACCTCACATTTTCCCGGATTGAACTCCATCTGCCATTTCTCTGCCTAACTCTCCAATCTGCTGTATTTATTCTGCTGTATCCTCTGACGGTCCCCTTCACTATCTGCTACTCCACCAATCTTAGTGTCATCTGCAAATTTGCTAATCAGAGCACCTATACCTTCGTCCAGATCATTTATGTATATATCACAAACAACAGTGGTCCCAACACAGATGCCTGTGGAACACCACTGGTCACATTTCTCCATTTTGAGAACTCCCTTCCATTACTACTCTCTGTCTCCTGTTGCCCAGCCAATTCTCTATCCACTTAGCTAATACACTCTGGACCCCATGCAACGTCACTTTCTCCATCAGCCTATCATGGGGAACCATCATGTCCCTCTCCTCAGTGAATACCGATGGAAAGTAGAATCTCACCCATTTTCTCTGACTCCATGCATTAACTTTCCTCCTTTGTCCTTGAGTGGGCCAACCCTTTCTCTAATTACCCTCTTGCTCCTTATACATGAATAAAAGGCTTTGGGATTTTTCTTAACTTTAACACTGTTTTCTAAGGTCACCCCTCAGCCTCTGACACTCCATGGAAAACAGCCCCAGTCTATTCAGCCTCTCCCTATTGTTCAAATCCTCCAACCCTGGCAACATCCTTGTAAATCTTTTCTGAACCCTTTCAGGTTTCACTAACATCCTTCTGATTGGAGGGAGACCAGAATTGCACATAATATTAAAAATGTCCAGGGATTGACTGTAACAGTAGGAAGAAGGTGTTGAAGTAAATGATTGGTCATGATCTGGTGGAACCAACAACCTTCTCTAGCTCCTATTCCCTATGTTCTTATGAGACAGTTCTTGATACATTGGGAGTCTATGAGGTGCCCTTTGAAAAATAATATGTTTTACCACAACAGAAAGTTAAAATAGATCCCATTTCAGGTTGCCAGTTCTAGTGAAATTATTTGATTTGATTAGATTCCCTATAGTATGGAAACAGGCTCTTCAGCCCAACAAGTCCATACTGACCCTCCAAAGAGTAACCCACCCCCTTACCATATATTTACCCCTGACTAATGCACTTAACACTATGGGCAATTTAGCCTGGCCAATTCACCTGACCTGCACATCTTTGGACTGTGGGAGGAAACCAGAGCACCCGGAGGAAACCCGCACAGACACGTGGAGAACATGCAAACACCACTCAGACAGTCACCCAAAGTGGGAACCTACGGGGTTGGTAGTGTGGCCGAGTGGTCTAAGGCGCAGGACTCAAGTTCCAACCTCAGTTGAGGCTTGGGTTCAAATCCTGCTAGCATTGTTCTAGCAGCCCATCCCTTCGCTGCTTTATGTTTGTAGGTGGCTCAGGTGTTAGCACTGCTGCCTCACAGCACCAGAGACCCGGGTTCAATTCCCGCCTCAGGCAACTGTCTGTGTGGAGCTTGCACATTCTCCCCGTGTCTGCGTGAGTTTCCTCCGGGTGCTCTGGTTTCCTCCCACAATCCAAAAATGTGCAGGCCAGGTGAATTGGCCATGCTAAATTGCCCGTAGTGGTAGGTGAAATGGGGTAAATGTAGGGAAATGGGTGTGGATGGGTTGCTCTTCGGAGGGGTGGGTGTGGACTTGTTGGGCCGAAGGGCCTGTTTCCTCATTGTAAGTAATCTAATCTAAACCCGGGTCCCTGGCACTGTGAGGCAACAGTGCTAACCAC
Organism: Hemiscyllium ocellatum; assembly: GCF_020745735.1. Lineage (NCBI taxonomy): Eukaryota > Metazoa > Chordata > Chondrichthyes > Orectolobiformes > Hemiscylliidae > Hemiscyllium > Hemiscyllium ocellatum. The sequence continues at coordinate 18,504,985 of NC_083433.1, forward strand.
TGAGCCACCGTGGCACCCTCTGGAAGTTTTATCCAAACAACCTGCCCAGTCAAACAATGTTTTGGTCATCTCTGGTGTGTTTCTAATTAACAAACATACACTTCCAAAGAAAACAGCGCACAATTATGTTAAAAGCATGATGAAGGTTCGATCAGCAGCTGATCCTGATTGCCCTGTCCTAGGGGGCTGATCTTCAATTCAGGACCAACAGTCTCAGCTTCACTGTGTCTGGTCAAGTGCTTCTATTGTACGCTGTCTGGCTTGCTGTGTTCTTCCAGCTTCCTGCCTGTCCACTTTGGTTTCCAGCATCTGCAGTTCTTTTTTATCTCTATTGTATGGACAAGCACTCATCCTAATCAGAGGAACAAGCCACTAGCCAGTGTCATTGCACTTAGCATCATTGGGCCAGGGAGGGTACAAATTTGTCAGAGTTTCCTGGTATGTGCAGATGCCAGGACCAAGCTCACCTATACTGACCACTCCCAACCAACTTATCGCTGACCAAATGCCAATGCAGAGTGAGCCACGCACCAATATGGCCCCGACACCTTCAGGATTCACAGACTAGAATCCCTACCCATTCAGCCCCTTGAGTCCACAACAACCCTTGAAGAGCATCCCACCCACATCCCTGCCACCCTCCCTCCCTCCCCCCCCCCCCCCATTTCTATTCCCATAATCCTGCATTTCACATGGCTAACCTGCACATCCCTGGACATTCTAGCATGTCCAATCCACCCTAACCAGCACACCTTTGGACTCCGGAGCACCCGGAGAAAATCCATGCAGACACGGGGAGAATGCGCCAACTCTGCAAAGACAGTCGCCCGAGGGTGGAATCGTAAGAGGGTTGCTGGTGCTGTGAGGCAGCAGTGCTAACCATTGAGTCAAGGTGCAGTCCCTAGAAGAGGGCTAATGCAGTTGGTAAAGCTCTTGTTTCTGAGTGTGAGGGTTGGGAGGCTCAACACTATTTTCAGAGTTGAGTGCACAGAAACTAGACCAAGCCTCCATTGCCAGTTTACCAAGGACTTTCAACACTGTTGGTTCACGGTGGCAGTCTTTCAGATGAACTGTGGTGTTAGCTGTAAAAGATTGCATAGCAATATTTCAAAGAAGAATGGGCATTTATAAAGGAGAGAATATGTCATTTCTTTCACATCTGTTGTCAGTACCTTCCAAAAACGTGACCTCTACAACAGCAAAGGACAAGGGCGCTGAATACATGGGAGACTCAACAACCTGCAAGTTCGCTTTCCCAGCTACGCTTAATCCCGTTTTGGGAAAACAAAATCCCTGCGCCTTCACTGTCGCCAGGTTAGACTCCTGAAACTGCCTCCCTAACAGCGCTGTGAGTTTACCTCACAACAAACAGTCCAGAAAAACAGCCCACCACCACCTTCTCGGTGGTAATTAAGTTTAGAAAATAAATGTAGACTCAGCCAGTGATGTTGACATCCCAAGAACGCATGAAAATAAAATCACATGCCCTGAAGAAAGATGAAAGATATGCATTCGCACAGCACCTTTCACGACCTCCGGATGTTCAAAGCAGCCAATTAGATAATTGCTTTAAGTTACAGTCACTGTTGTAATGCCAGAAACTGAGCTGTCAATTTGTACTCAGTAATCTCTTGAAAACATCAGGATAATTAACAAATGATAATTAACAAAATAGCCTGTTTTAATGACATTACTTGAGGGATGAATATATGCCAGGGCCTTGGAAAGTATTCCCCGCTACTATTCTTTGAAAAGCTAGGACTGACAGAGTAAATACATAGCGGGGGAGATTTACCACACAAGCTCTGATTCCAGGAACAGTAACCTTGATGTTATTAATGACATTGAAGTGTGCAGATGGGAAACATCTCAGACTCAATTTGAGGTTTATCCCTGGTCTCAACCAGGCTACTTGTGGTGAAGAGGGAGAGAGGATAACCCAGCTGGCCTCAGGCCTCCTGGTTTAGAGACCGATGTATCAGGCAGAGATCCAGCTACCAATTGCGCCCATCTTTGACAACCCCATGAACAGCAGGTAAGATGGGGGTCTGTGTTACCGTGGTGGTGATGCCACAAATGGCCAAATAGCCTGTTGGTGCTCATCGTAAAATCAGGAATTTTTTCTGATGAAGGGCTTATGCCCGAAACGTCGAATTTCCTATTCCTTGGATGCTGCCTAACCTGCTGCGCTTTAACCAGCAACACATTTTCAACTGTGATCTCCAGCATCTGCAGACCTCATTTTTTGTCCCCATACCTTGACCTATTCTGGATGGGGGAGGGTTTCGAGGGATATGGGCCTAACGCTGGCAAATGGGTCTAGATTAATTCAGGATATCTGGTCTGCACGGACGAGTTGGACCAAGGGTTCTGTTTCCACGCTGCATAGCTCTCTAACTCTAATTATTAGTCCTGCGTGACATACCAAAACAGACAGTCACAGCCTGTGACAACTTGTGGTCGCTGATTGCTCTGCGCTCAGATAGCACAATTTGTTTATGTAGGGGAAGCAAATAAGACTGAGGTCTGATATTGGAGGGAAGGTTTCCTTCAACGACTTATATTCTGTTCACAAACTCTTGCCTTGGACTGTGACATTGTCTAGCCTCCCATCAAATGGAAGCTTCTCATCGAACTAACAAGTTTCAGTTGTTGGTGTTTTATGGTGTTTCTGTGTGTCTTTGATTGGCTATTCAAATTAACTTCCAAAGATGGCTAGGTTCTCATGTACTGTAATTGGCCCTTTGTAAATAATCAGACTCGAGCTGCTTAATATTTCATATGGTTTCTAACACTAGCAAGGGAGGAAGATTAACAAAGCAAAGGGAGGGGGAAGAACTCATTAATACAAGTTATTCTGACTAATTTTTAATTGCATATTGATTTATAAAGCAAAATTAATTTTCTCAGCTTAAGACTGTCTCATATTCTTACTGGAGGGGAAAGTGAGGTCTGCAGATGCTGGAGATCAGAGCTGAAAATGTGTTGCTGGAAAAGCACAGCAGGTCAGGCAGCATCCAAGGAACAGGAGATTCCATGTTTCGGGCATAAGCCCTTCGTTTCACATTCCTGCCTCATCTTGGGAGCAAAGTCGCAAGTGCGAGGCTGGAAATGCACAGCCAGTCAGGCAGCATCCGAAGAAAATTGACATTTCGGGCATAAGCCCTTCGTCAGAAAGCATCTTGGGAGCAGTTCAGAGTAGACAAGGGTTTAAGCTCAACTGTCTCTACTACAACTTGCATTTACAAGGCGTCTTTAGTGCAGTAAAGTTTCACAAGGTGTTCCATAGAAGAGTTGTCAAGCAAGATTGAACACCAAACCAAATATGGCAGTGATAGGACAGGTAACCAACAGCTCAGTCAAAGCGACCTTATTAAATGAGGGAGAAAGAGATGGATACGCAGACACATTTGAGGGAAACATGATCCTTCATCAGCTGAAGACCTCACCACCAGTGGTGGGAATATGAAATTCACAGTTGCATAACAGGCTCTAATGACAGGAACTCAGAGATCTCAGAAAGTTGTCACTTTGAAGAAATTGCAGCAAAGGGAAGGGACCAGGAATACCTAGATTCCCATAACAAGACCATCCCCTTTCCATTCCAGTTATGCCTTAAATGCAGCTTAAATGTTACAGGTCTGAAATGTTAGTGTTGGCATTAATGTGCCATATCGGTTGGGTGCATAGACAAGTCTCAAAGTGCTAAAGTCAGGTTCCCAAGATATTACGGCTCCAGTCAGATACCAGAATCATTAATCTCCCGGGTGAGGAGGGATTAAGTGGCCACCCTCTTTTAAATATTTGCCTCTTTCGTTGGCCACAACAAGGTCGGTTTAAAAAGAACTCCTCCCTCGTAGATATCTTTCCCCGAGACCAAACAAATAAGATTTAAAAGAGATCAAGTTAGCCAGGTTTTCTTGAGTTAATAGAAAAGTGAGTTATTAAATGCAAAGAGAAAAAATAACACAACACACACACAGATGGACATAGACACACAAATACACAGACAAGTACACACACACACAGATAGACAGACACATACACACACACACATACACATAAAAACTGACACACACACAAACACACATAGACAAACATTCTCCCTCTCACACACACACTGACACACACACACACACACACACACACACACTAAAATAGAAGGTGAAAGATACAGTTTCTCTGGATAGTTTGTGAAAAGTAAATAGTCAAACTTTGATAGTTGAACAGTTAATTTCAGGATTCTTAGTTTTGTAGTTCATTGAAATCCTTTTGCTCAAGTGCTTTTGGCAGTCATTGACTGGCTGTAACCAGAGAGTAACCATTCTTTCTGTTGCCCTCTTTCTTTTGACTGGGATGTGCCAGTGTTGAACTGGGATAAACTAAATCAGAGGTTATAAGACATCAGGTTAAGTGTCTTCACCTGATGAAGAAGCAGTGCTCAAAAAGCTTGTGATTTTAAATAAACCTGTTGGACTCGAACCTGGTGTTGTGTGACTTCTATTTCCTGTAGTGCAGGTTTGACTAGTGGCTGGTTCTTCAACTGTGTCCTCGCGCACAGACTTACCACATCTTCCTTCACTGGTGCACCTTCTTCCACCTGCACAGACAGATCAGCTTTTAACACCTTTTTTTATATATTCCTAGAAGAGCAAACCACAGGTAACTGCTGCAGGAGGTGGTTTTGACTGAGAGGGAAGATAATCACCCTTCTTAATGTCTCTTCCTGTTATGTCTCTGTCTGCTTGAAGGTTCCCTGACACTTTGCAAGTGTAACATTCCGTGGGTCCCACACTGGATTTTGCTGGACAGCACTGGATTCACAACTGCAGGACATTTTTTTTGTCTGTTGCAGCCTTTTATTAAAAAGGACATTTCAGAAGCACAAGATAAAAAATTGTCTACATTACTTCAGAATTCTAATCCATCTTCCTGCAAGGGTTGTAGTAACATTGTAGCTGACTACTCTAACCTGAGACCAAAAGAGAAAATGCTGGAAAATCTCAGCAGGTCTGGGCAGCATCTGTAAGGAGAGAAAAGAGCTGACATTTCGAGTCTAACTGACCCTTTGTCAAAGCTCTTTTTTTACTCTAACCTGAGGACTGATGGAATGGTCATCTCACACCCACTGACCAAGGTTTTTAGGGCAGAATAAATGAGAGAGTTTTGACAGAAAGTGCGATGGAGTGGCAAGGTGGCTCAGTGGTTAGCACAGCTGCCTCACAGCACCAGGGATCCACATTCAATTCCTGTCTTTGGCAACTGTCTGTGTGGAGTTTGCACATTCTCCCCCGTGTCTGCGTGGGTTTCCTCTGGGTGCTCCGGTTTCCACCCACAGTCCAAAGATATGCAGGTTCGGTGAATTGGCCATGCTAAGTTGCCTGTAGCATTAGTCAGGGATAAACGTAGGGGAATGGGTCTGGGTGGGTTGTTCTTCAGAGGGTCAGTGTGGACTTGTTGGGCTGAAGGGCCTGTTTCCATACTGTAGGTAATCTAATCTGTGATTTACATTTTGCAAGCATCTTCAAAGTTCCAAATCTCTGTGATGCGTCCCCACCTTGTTAATGTAGGAAGTGCCGCATTTTACACAGCAGACTCCTCAAAGCAGAAATGAGATAAGTAACCAGATTATCCTTTCTAATGATGTTGGCTGAGGACCAAGATTTCACCCGAATGCACCTCAGAACTTAATGTCAGTCTGGGATTTATTTTTCAAGTGAAACCTAGAGAATGGAGTTTCTGCTGTTTCATATATCAGAATTGATACACAACTATAATGTTACCATGTGTCACAGAAAACACAACTGATTAAATTTTCCAGTTGACGCCCAGTCATGTGGGAAATCTTCCACCTTCAATTCAATCAACCTAAATGCAATCCATCACCAGCCTTCACTCCACCATTGGTCCAACAATTAAGTTTCAAATTGTGAGTTTTTCTCACTCACATCCCATGTCCTTCTCTGTGGTAATTTTATTTTTCAATGCATTGCTCTCTTTCCACTTCGCGTCCTCCTGGGATCTTGCTATGTCCAAAGTGGATTTTGCCACAACCACGACATAGACAGTGGCTGCACTTCCAAAAGTACTCGATTGGACTGTGAAGTACTTTGGAGCATCTTGAGAAGATGCCTGTTCTTTTCTTCTCGTTCCTCATGTTCAGATGGTAGCAAGCCGTGATAGCTCACCTGACTGTTTGCTCAGTTAATGTTAGTAGAGTGCACAGGGAGGAGGCCATTATAGCCAACCTCACAGGATTTTGAAGTACTTTGGAGGGTTGGGGTTCAGGGGTCACTTAATATGGTCAATTCCACTTCCTATCCTGTGGCTGAATGGAACCAGCCAACTTAATGCCAGCCGAACATCACGCCTGTAATTTTACGGTATAATAATGACTGAGGAGGATTTAAAAATAAAATCATTACTGTCTCCTCCTTCAAGATTCTCCTTAAACACTTTGACATTGACCATGACTTTTAGTCATGGCTTTGTGTCAAACGTTGTTCAGTAAAACTTCTGTGAAGTGCCTGGGGATATTTTACAATGGTAACAGCACTATAGAAATGTAAGTTGTTGTTGTTGTCACCCACTCATTGTTTCAAATCATCTGGCTCTAGCTCCTCATTTGGATTTGCAGTGTGAGGCTGAGGAGGGGGAGCCAATCCAACGTCAGCAATCAAAAGTCCTCCGGCAAATGCCCTGTGTTCTTGAGTTCAAATCCGACCATGGCAGAGGTTTAAAAATTTGAATGTCATTTTTTTTCCTAAAAAATGGAATAAAAAGCTTATCTAATGGCGACCGTGTAGCCACAGTCAATTGTTGTATAAACCAACTTGTTCACTAATGTGCATCCTCACTCAGTCAGGCCTACATTTCACTCCAGACCTGGAGTGACGGGCTTGCCTTTAACTGCTTTCTGGGCAACTAGGGATGGTCTAGTCAGAGATGCACGAACGAACACCAGAAAAAAAATTGTGGCAGCCTGGTAAAGCAGTGAGGGTTTGCTGTGACGTATCCCTGCCCTCGGCCCATGTGGATTCTCACTGTTAAGAGATTAAGAATATTATCAGGTAGGTTCAGCTGCTTTCTATCAATGTTCACAAGACATGTCAGAGCGACTGAGTGAAGGATGTTGTCAAATTCTGCATCCTTTTTTGTTTTATCAAAAAAGCATCCCAATCTTGACAGGGAGATAAGGCAGGATGAGTTGATATTCTGGGTTTTATTGACCAGTGTTCCTCTGCCTTCTTGGCAGGACGCTGAGAACGATAATTTTGATATTAAAGGGGCACCATCTTGACGAGAAATTGTCCGCCAAACAGTCACATTTGTTTACAAAAGCAGGGCTCTGGTACACTCTGTGTAAAGGTCAAGAAGCCGGAGTTTGACCTCAGTGTGATAAAAGTATTCAAGGAACCTCCAAGAGCTGCCGAATTTTCCCAACCACAGATTCTTCAGTTGCAGCGTCCCCCAGTCACAATGACTGCTATCTAAAGTGGGACCTGCAGCTGGCACCTTCAAAAGAGGGAGAGAGACCTCTGTAGGTGCCATGGTAGCTCACTGGTTAGCACTGCTGCCTCACAACTCCAGGGTTGGGACCAGGGTTCAATTGTAATCTCGGGCAACTGTCCATGTGGAGTTTGCATGTTCTCCCCATATCTGTGTGGGTTTCCTTGGGGTGCTCCGGCTTCCTCCCACAATTCAAAAATGCGCAGGTTAGGTGGATTGGCCATGCTCAATTGCCAATAGTGTCCAGGCGTGTGTAGATTAGATAGACTGGCCATGCTAAGTTGCCTGTAGTGTCCAAGGATGTGCAGGCTATGTGGATTGGCCATGCTAAATTATCTGTCGTGTTCAGGGATGTGTGGATCAGATGGATTGGCCATGCTAAATTACCTGTCATGTCCAGGGATGTGTGGGTGAGGTTGATTGACTATGCTAAATTACCCATAATGTCCAGAGATTATGTGGATTGGCTATGGGAAATTACCTGCAGTGTCCAGGGATGTGTAGATTAGGTGTTTGGCCATGGGAAATTACTCATAGTGTGCAAGGATGTATAGATTAGGTGGATGGGCCATGTAAATTACCCATAATGTCCAGGGATGTGCAGGCTGGATGGATTGGCCATGGGAAATGCAGGGTTACAGGGATTGGTGGGATGCTCTCTGGAGGGTCAATGTGGACCCAGTCAGCTGAATGGCCTCTTTCCACACTGTGCGGATTCTGAAGAGGAGACGGCAATGCATTAGGGACACACAAACAGAAGTTGCTGGAAAAGCTCAGAAGGTCTGGCAAAACCTGTGGAGGGAAATCAGAATTAACATTTTGGGTTGAGTGACCTTGCATTAGAAAGCTTGGGAGAAGACACTCTCATTTTGTTGAAGCTGTCAGTGCAGAATTGGTGTCCGAGGCACTGATCGTTTCTCCTGCTTTTCGATCCAGCCCGGACCAAAGGGATGCAATAAATCCCAGTGAAGAGAGTCAGACATCATCTCAGAGTATTTGATACCAGGTTGACAACCTCAGGGAGGAAGGCCTTGATGACCAATAGCTGGCAACACCTGGTGAGTGGTCAACTCAACCTGTGGCTAGAGATTCTGACACATTATTTGCTGGGAGGGGGATGGTGAGGTAGAAAAATGAGGTGCATCCAACGTCAGGACTAGATTGGGCCTGCTCAAAGAGACAACACGAAAACCTCTGTGTCCAAATGATAAATGCTGAGACAGACAAACACATCTTTTTTTTAAATTAAAAACGTCTGTAGGTTAGGCACCAAAGGGTTAATCTCAATATTTGGACAGAAGTTGGCTCTCATTATTTCAGACACTTCTGAGAAATCTACAGGAAGGAAAGTCTTTAAGTGATCCCAATTCCAGGAATCTGGGCTCACTGCCTAGTTGCTATTTTTTGTGGTGCCTTTTGTGGCTTTTGCAGGCGTAACGCAGCCCTCCCCCCACGTGATATGCAAACTTTATCTGACCACATTGAGTTTAGAAAATAAATTTGCATCCAAGAGCTGATGTCACGTGAGGTTTGTGGCCTCCAAGACGGTCCATCTGCTGAGCATGAAAGCCCACAATTAAAGCTGGCCCTGAAGTCTAGGAAGTCTCTGGGTTCAGTAGTCTCATTATTTAAGCTGAGAACAGGCGTTTGTACAGGACAGCCCCATAGGGCTTTTCTGCAGTGGATGCACGGTCAAATAGCCCATCAAAGTCCATGACAATTCAGAGGATGAGGTAAAAGAGCCAGTCCACAGTTAAGTCATTGCCAGATTTTTCACCTTGAAGAGTGTGGTATCACCCCCTGAACTCAATGGGAAGTAACAAATATGAGCAGGAATAAATGTTGGAGCCAGCTAAATGGGCTAATGATGGACAAGGTCCAAAGGGCTGAGGAATGGCAGATGGAGTTTAATTTAGGCTAATGTGGTGTGTTGCACTTTACTAAGGCAAATCAGGACAGGGCTAGTACACTTAATGGTAAGATCCTGGGGAGTGTTGCCTTGTGGGTGCAGTTCATAGTTCATTGAAGGTGGAATCACAGGTAGATAGAGTAGTGAAGAAGATGAAAGTGAGTCCTGCAGATGCTGGAGATTACAGTCAAGAGCGTGGTGCTGGAAAAGCACAGCAGGTCAGGCAGCATCTGAGGAGCAGGAGGGTCGAGATTTCAGGCAAAAGCAGTATGGGGCAGTATTGGAGTTATTGTACAGGAAAGGAGTTGAGATATCATGTTGCAGTTGTATAGAACATTGGTTAGGCCACTTTTGGAATACTGCGTTCAATTCTGGTCTCCCTGCAAGAGGAAAGATGTTGTTAAACTTGAAAGGATGCAGAAAAGATTTACAAGGTTGGAGGGTTTAACTACAGAGAGAGGTTCAATAAAGTCAGAGTCATACTGAAGTACAGTATGGAAACAGACCCTTCGTTCCATGTCGACCAGATATCCTAAATTAATGTAGTCCCTTTTACCAGCACTTGACCCATATCCCTCTCAACCCTTTGTATTCTAGACTCATCCAGATACCTTTTAAATGTTGTAATTTTACCAGCCTCCACCACTTCCTCTGGCAGCTCATTCCATACACACACCAGTCTCTGAGTGAAAAAGTTACCCCTTAGGTCCCTTTTAAATCTTTCCCCTCTCCTCTTAAACCCATGCCCTCTAGTTCTGGATTCCCCCACCTGAAGAAAAGATAGGGTCTATTTACCCTATCCATGCCCCTCATGATTTTATAAACCTCTATAAGGTCACCCCTCAGCGTTCGATGCTCCAAGGGAATACAGCCCCAGCCTGTTCAGCCTCTCCCTACAGTTCAAATCCTTAAACCCTGGCAACATCTTTGTAAATCTTTTCTGAACCCCTTCAAGTTTCACAACATCCTTCCTATAAAAAGCAAACCAGAATTGCACACCATATTCCAAAGGTGGCCTAACCAATGTCCTGTACTGCTGCAACATGACCTCCCAACTCCTATGACCAATAAAGGAAAGCATACCAAATGCCTTCTTCACCAGCCTATCTGCCTGCGATTCCACTTTCAAAGGAGTATGAACCTTCACTCGAGGTGTCTTTGCTCATCAATACTCTCCAGCACCTTACCATTATGTGTATAAGTCCTGCCCTGAATTGCCTTTCCAAAATGCAGCACTTCACATTTATCTAAATTAAACTCCATCTGCCACTCTTCAGCCCATTGGCCTACTTGATCAAGATCCCATTATACTCTGAGGTAACCTTCTTCACCGTCCGCTACACCTCCAATTTTCGTGTCATCTTCAAACTTATTAACTATACCTCCTATTATTAATCAAAATAATTTATATAAATGACGAAAAGCAGTGGACCCAGCACTGATCCTTGTGGCACAGCACTGGTCACAGACCTCCAATTTGAAAAACAACCCTCCACTACCACCCTCTGTCTTCTATGTTAAGTCAATTCTGCATCTGAATAGCTAGTGATCTAACCTTACTAACCAGTCTACCCTGAGGAACTCTGTCAAACTCTGGAGCTATTTTCCCTGGACCATCAGGCACTGAGAGGTGACCTTATAAAAGTTTATAAAATTGAAAGGGGCATTTTTTCAGGGTAGGGGAGTCCAAAGCCGGAGGGCATAGCTTTAGCTTGACAGGGGAATGATTTAAAAGGGACCTTAGGGGCAACTTTTTCATGCAGAGGCTAGTGCGTGTATGAAACGATTTGCCAGAGGAAGTGGTGGAGGCTGGTACAATTACAACATCTAAAAGGCATCTGGATAGGTAGCTGAATAGGAAGGGTTTAGAGGGATATGTGCCAAATGTTGACAAATGGGACTAGAATAATTTAGGATATTTGGTCGGCACGGACTGGTTGGACCGAAGACCTGTATCTATGCTGTACAACTCTATGATCCTATGACACACTGGATCAGATTGGGAAATGTCAGTTTCCTGCTCCTCAATAATCCTTCATGCCCAAAACTAAGTCCCACACAGCACATGAATATGTTCACTGTTTCATTCTCCACTGTCCTCTGGAGTAGAGAATTCCAATTTGGGGACTGCCTCCTTGGATTTCGTAGGTGAAGCATGTCAATCACATACTTACATTTGATTTGATTAGATTCCCTACCGTGTGGAAATAGGCCCTTCGGCCCCACAAGTTCACTCCCAGACCCATCTCCCTCTGACTAATGCACCTAACACTATGGGCAATTTAGCATGGCTAATTCACCTGACCTGCACATCTTTGGACTATGGGGGGAAACCAGAGCGCCCAGAGGAACCATGCAGACGCAGAGAGAATGTGCAAACTCCACACAGACAGTTGCCCAAGGCTGGAATTAAACCTGGGTCCCTCGTGCTGTGAGGCAGCAGTGCTAACCACTGAGCCACCGTGCCACCCCTTCACATTTTGATAAAGCAAAAGGAATCCCCTTGGATGCAATGCAGGATCAAATACATTCACTCAGAACTATCATATTACTCACTGCCTTGTGTTCCATCATTATACTGAAGGCCTTGTACAATGTTTGGGGCACATCTTTCCTCAGAACATGAGAAAATCATACAACACCCCAAGCCTGATCCACAATTCAATCAGACCACAGCTCCAATTTCCAACTTAACTCCATTTACATGTCTTTGGACCAAATCCCTGATGCCCTTACTCAATTACCTGTCAATTCCTGTGAGTTCCAGTTACTTTCACCAATGCACCATCTTCAACATTTACTCCCATTGCCACCAGTGCACAGTGGCAATAGTTTGTACCATCTAAAAGCTGTCCATAGCATCTTACCAAGACTCCTCTGACAGCACCTTCCAAATCCAGGAGCTTTGCCATCTCAAAAGACAAGGGCAATAGATACATGGGAATGCCACCACTTTCAAGTTCCCCTCCAAGCCACACATCATCCTGACTTGGAAAAATATCACCATTCTTTCAACATTGCTGGGTTAAAAATCCTGGAATTCCTTCCCTCAGGGCACTGTGGGTGTTCCTACACCACAGGAACTGAAGAAGTTCAAGAAGTCAGCTCAACACTATCTTTTCCAGAGAAATTGGAGATGGGCAATAAATGCCGGCCCAGCCAGTAGCATTCACATACCATGAACAACCCAGCCTTCTACAACTGGGCAAGTTCAAATAGATTGATGGGTGAGTTATACAAGAGAGGGCCTAGAACAGAATTAGTATTTTGAGAAAACACACTTGGTGTTTCAATGGCATTAACCTTTCAAACTCAAGGTGCTTAAAAGGAAAGACAGATAAAACAGATGTCAAATACAAGAAGATTGGGAAGTTTGCATTTATATATCAACAAGATGTGGGCACTGTTGATAGAACCTTCATTTATTGTCTTTTTTTAACTAACTGTCTCCTGAGGGGATTGTGTTGAGCCAAGTCCCTTTAACCACTGCACTCTGTACAATGAGTGTACTCCCCTCAGGGTAACCAGGTGGGGATTTCTAAGATTTTGACCCAGTGGCAATTAGGGTTCGCACTGCTGCCTCACAGCACCAGAGACCTGCATTTGATTCCAGCCTCGGGCAACTGCCTGTGTGGATTTTGCACATTCTCTCCGTGTCTGCATGGGTTTCCTCCCACAGTCCAAAAGATGTGCAGGTCAGGTGAATTGGCCATGCAAAATTGCCCACAGTGTTAGTTGCATTAGATGGGGGGAAAGGTGGGTACTCTTCGGAGGGTTGGTGTGGACTTTTTGGGTCGAAGGGCCTGTTTCCATACTGTTAGGAATCTAATCTAGTGTTTGCCAGTGGTGAATAATATTCTTGGATGTTGCATCACATGACTTCCCAGCCATGAGTTGGCCAAGCACCTCCATTCTTGTAATGCCCTGCCTTCTTACACTGATCGAAAAGCCAAAGGGCCCATTAATCAATTGATGTCAGTCAATCAGTTATTTTGTTGTCAAACCCCAACCTTCTTGACATTTTTTTGAGATGATAAGGAAAAGTGATGAAAGAAAATAACAAACATAAACTTTTTCAGTGTCCCTGTGACCTTCCTCTGGCGTGACACACAGTAATGTCTTAGAGGTTTGCATTCAATTCCCAGAGAATCCAAGCCAATCCCAGAAAGTTGACAACCCCAGCAATGATGAAAGGACTTGGATATATTTCTGAGTCAGGATTGTCTCTGGGGGTGGAAGCTTGGAAGAGATGATGTTCCCATAGCTTTTCTGGTTAGGCCAGCATTTGAAGAAAGCTTGGTGGGTTGCTGTAATATGTTTAGAGTGATAAAGATATACAGCATGGAAACAGATCCATCCAGATATCCTAAATTAATCTATTCCCATTTGGCAGCACTTGGTTCATATCCCTCCAAAACCCTTCCTATACCCATCCAGGTGCCTTTTAATTGTTGTAATTGTACCCACCTCCACCACTTCCTCTGGCAGCTCATTCCATACACACACACCCTCTATGTGAAAAAGTCACCTCTTATGTCCCTTTTAAATCTTTCCCCTTTCACCTTAAACCTTTGCCCTCTAGTTTTGGACTCCCCCACCCCAGGCAAAATACCTTGGCTATTTACCATATCCATGCCCCTCATGATTTTATAACCTCTATAACGTCGCCCCTCAGCCTCCAATGCTCCAGGGAAAATAACCCCAGCCCATTCAGGCTCTCCTTTGAAGGTCAAACCCTCCAACCTGGCAACATCCTTGTAAATCTTTTCTGAACGCTTTCAAGTTTCATAACACCCTTCCCCTAGTAAGGAATCCCAGAATTGCATGTGGTACACCAAAAGTGGCCTAACCAATGTCCTGTACAGCCACAACAGGCCTCCCAACTCCTATACTCAATATAGGAAAGCATACCAAACGTCTTCTTCATTATTCTATCTACCTGCAATTCCACTTTCAAGGAACCTGCATACCAAGCTCTCTTTGTTCAGCAACACATCCCATGACCTTACCATTAAGTGTATATGTTCTGCCCTGATTTGCTTTTCCAAAATGCATTTTTTAGTGTGAGCCGTAAACCTGAACAAAACCATGAGACCTGAGATGATTCTTAATACTGGAGAGAGACTTGGAGTGACTTTGAAGCTGAGGTAGAGATTTTAAGTAGTAAGGTTGGTGCAACTGAATGAACTACATCCATGTTAGGAGGAAATGATGGAACAAGCCAATGTCACAGGAATATTGAGTTTAGGATATCAAGAGGAGATTTCACTGATTCATGAGAAGAAATTGGCTACAATTGTTGACAGGGGCATGGATTTGGTGTAATGTGCGTCACACTGGAAGTCAGGGTAGGTCACTGAGAATGGAAGGGCTAGGTCAGCAATACCCTGGAGTGTGGTGCTACATGTTTTTATTTTAATTTGTTCATGGGATGTAAGTGTAACTGGCTAAGCCAACATTAATTGCCCATCCCTAACTGCTTCGAGTGAAGTTAAAAGTCAACTGTGTTGCTGGAGTCACACGTAGACCATACCAGGTAAGGATGGACACATTTCCTTTCCCTAAAGGACTGAGCCAAATACACTTTCATAACAATCGACAGTGGTCATTATTAGATCAACCTTTTATCATTCCAGAATTTTTTCTTTAAAAGTCGAATTCAAATACCATGAGGGATTCAAACCCATCTTTCCCAGAACATAATTCTGGGCGGCACGGTGGCACAGTGGTTAGCACTGCTGCCTCACAGCGCCAGAGACCCGGGTTCAATTCCCGCCTCAGGCGACTGACTGTGTGGAGTTTGCACGTTCTCCCCATGTCTGTGTGGGTTTCCTCTGGGTGCTCCGGTTTCCTCCCACAGTCCAAAGATGTGCGGGTCAGGTGAATTGGCCATGCTAAATTGCCCATAGTGTTAGGTAAGGGGTAAATGTAGGGGTAGGGGTATGGGTGGGTTGCGCTTCGGCGGGTCGGTGTGGACTTGTTGGGCCGAAGGGCCTGTTTCCACACTGTAAGTAATCTAATCTAATCTAATCTAAATAATTATCGGGCTCTGGATTACTAGTCTAGTGACATTACCACTACATTATTACCTCCTCTCAAACTGGCTCAGTGGTCACTGAGCATCAGAGCACCCAGGGAACCCGGCTCAATTCCACCTTGGGGTGACTTCCTGTGTGGAGTTTGCACATCCTCCCCGTGTCTGTATGGGTTTGCTCCGGTTTCCTTCCACAATCCAAAGATGTGCAGGTTAGGTGGTTTAGCCATGCCAAATTGCCCCATAGTGTCCATGGATGTATGGGCTAGTTGGATTAGCCATAAGGAAATGCAAGGTTTCAGAGAGATGGTTCTTTGGATGGCTGGTGTGGACTCGGGTTGAATGGCCTGCTTCCACACTGTAGTGCATTTATGATTCAAAAATGTGCAGTTGCTTCAAGAGCAGTTTTGAAGTCAATGACAGAAATGGAAAGGAGGTCAAGACCTTGATTTGCTCCTTCCCTGTTTTTTTCTCCTCAAAAACATTCTGTAAAAATTGCCAAATGGTTTAGATTTCGAAAGCCTGGAGTTGTTAACTGTTTACCATTTTTCCAATAGCCCTTCCTACCATCTGATGGTGAATTGGCCAATGCCACAGCCAATATTTGACTGGTGAATCCAATAACTGCATATCCACAGTTGGAGAAATCTGTTTTGAATCAAAATTAAGATCTTTTGAGGGTACAAAACAGTGCATGGTGGTTTCTGTTGATCGTTTTATACTGGAACATGGGAGCAGGAGTTAACCACTCAGCCCCTCAAGCATGGTCAGTTACTCCAGATCATGGCTGATCATCTATGTCAACACCAATTTCCCACATTATCCCCCCCATCTCTTCATGTCATTAGTTTCTCGAAAATGATCACTATCACTATTGAATATATTCAATGACTGAGCTTCCATGGTCCTCTGTGGTAAATAATTCTAAAGCTGCCTCTATAAAATCACACAATATTGTAGTGGATTATTCCCAAAGTCAACTGATTTTCTTCCCCATTCCATACAACGTGTCTTTGAAATATTATAGAATATAATGCAATACAAAGGGGAAAGCAATGGTCTAGTGGTATTGGCACCTGATTGTTAATCCAATTTACCGGGTTCAAATCTGAGAGGTATGCAGCATGGAAACAGACCCTTCAGTCCAACCTGTTCATGCCGACCAGATATCCCAACCCAATCTAGTCCCACCTGCTAGCACCCAGTCCGTATCCCTCCAAACCGTCCAATGCCTCTTAAATGTTGCAATTGTACCAGACTCCACCACTTCCTCTGGCAGCTCATTTCATACACATACCACCCTCTGTGCCCTGTAGGTCTCTCTTATATCTTTCCCCACTCATCCTAAACCTATGCCCTCTAGTTCTGGACACCCCAAACCAGGGGGAGTCTATTTACACTATCCATGCCCCTCATAATTTTGTAAACCTCTATAAGGTCACCCCTCAGCCTCCGACGCTCCAGGAAAAACAGCCCCAGCCTGTTCAGCCTCCCACTGTAGCTCAAATCCTCCAACCCTGGCAACATCCTTGTAAATCTTTCCTGAACCCTTTCAAGTTTCACAACATCTTTCCGATAGGAGGAAACCAGAATTGCATGCAATATTCCAACAATGGCTTAACTAATGTCCTGTACAGCCGCAACATGACCTCCCAACTCCTGTACTCAATACACTGACCAATAAAAGCAAGCATATCAAACGCCTTCTTCACTATCCTATCTATCTTTGACTCCACTTTCAAGAGCACTCTAAGGTCTCTTTGTTCAGCAACACTCCGTAGGACCTAGATGGTTGAATTTGAATTAAATAAATATCTGAAATTAAGAGTCTAATAATGACAGTGAATCCATTGTTGATTGTCAGGAAAAAAACATCTGGTCCACTAATGTCCTTTGGGGAGGGAAGCTGCCATCCTTACCTGGTCTGGCCTGTTTGTGATTTCAGACCCACAACAATATGGTTGACTCTTAATTACCCTCTGGGCAATTAGGGATGGGTAATCTTGTAAAGGAAACAAAACAGGCCCTTCAGCCCATCCAGCCAGTGCCAATTCCTAATCCTTATTTAGACCCACTATTTATTGCCCATATGCAGTTTCTATCCCTCTGTTCACCTCCTGTTCATATGTTTATCAAGATACACCTTAAAAGTTGCTAATGTGCCTGCTTTCATCACCTCCACTGACAGTGCATTACAGAAACCCGCCACCCTCTGTGTGAAAAATTCTCCCTGAAAATTCCCCCCTCTCACCTTGAACCTCTGCCCTCTTTAGTTGACCTTCTGACATTTCGCCAGGGGCTGCAGTCAAATAAAGCTCATAATAAAATTCTGCGATTATCTAGATGTTTAATTACAGAGTCAGCTATTTCCGTGTGAATTCTTGATTACTTAGAGCTGCCCAACACACTGTGACAACAGGTCACTTGCATCACAGGATGTGACTGTGTTGTGTGGAATGCCTTGCAATTATAATTGTGCCAACAACAGCCTTGGCTTATACTATCCAAATTAAAAAAGAAATAAAATGTAGATCCCCTCTGCACAATGCTCATCAACAGCATTATGTAACTGAGGGTGTGGAGGAGAAGATTTTTAAGCACAAAATACTGAAGTTAGAGTCTGTCTTTATTGTTAATAGTTCTGGTTACATACCCACATCCTGTTTTCTCTACAAGCTCTCACCACTCTGTAGGCTGCAGGCTGCATTGGTGGTCGACTTGTTCCAGACCGAATGATTTACGTTCTTTCTCCCCCCCCAGACCTTTATGACCAAAATGTTTGACTTTTATATTAAGTAGTAGCAACACTAACTAATAAATGCTTGGTTGGTGAGGAGCAAAACATTTGGTAAAATCCTAAAGTATTTCTTTCCAGACAAAGATTGTAGTCATGTAACACTAAGAGAATTGGTGTCAAGATCGCTCAGAGAAATTTCTCTGACTTTGAACTTTCCTGAGCTCTCAACAAATTAAATTTGAGTCTGCTTAGCTGTCAAAAGGTCAAAGAGGTTAGGAATAAAATTATTAAATTGTGGGCGGCACGGTGGCACAGCAGTTAGCACTGCTGTCTCACAGCGCCTGAGACCCGGGTTCAATTCCCGACTCAGGCAACTGACTGTATGGAGTTTGCACGTTCACCCCGTGTCTGCATGGGTTTGCTCTGGGTGCTCCGGTTTCCTCCCACAGTCCAAAGATGTGTGGGTCAGGTGAATTGGCCATGCTAAATTGCCTGTAGTGTTAGGTTAGGGGTATGGGTGGGTTGCAGGTCGGTGTGGACTTGTTGGGCCGAAGGGCCTGTTTCCAGACTGTAAGTAATCTAATCTAAATGTGTTAAATGTCTTTTAATACTTTGAGACTTACTAATGAGAGATTCACCAAAGCTACCTGAGGGTTGAATGGACTTGGACTGGTATAACACGCTGTACTTTCTAAATGGATGGTCCTGGAGCAAACTCAGGGCTGGGTAACTCCAACCCTCAAGTCATTTCTGGAATTCCATGATTTAGACCTCAACTTCATTATTCTGATGTAGAAACAGAGGATCAGCCTTAATCATATTGAATGTGGAGCCCCCTATTCCTGATGAAGGGCTTTTGCCCGAAATGTCGATTTCCCTGCTCCTCGGATGCTGCCTGACCTGCTGTGCTTTTCCAGCACCACTCTGATACACAAAAAAAATAATTGAAGCATTGTTGTATTAATCAAAGGTACAGTAGGAAAGCTAATAGAAATTCATCATTTATTGCGAGGTAAGTTGACTATGAAAAGTAGCGAGTTTATGTTTCGGTTACACAGGGTACTGGTGAGACCACATCTGGAGTTATGTGCATAGTAGTGGTCTCCCTTCTGAAGAAGGAAGTGAGTGCACTGGCAGCAGTTCAGAGAAGATTTGCCAGACTAATACCTGGTTATTTTATGAGGTGAGGTTGGACAGGCTCGGCTTACTCTGAGGAAAGGTCACCAGGCCCAAAATGTTAACTTTGATTTCTTTCCACAGGTGTTGCCACACCTGCTCAGCTTTTCCAGAAACTTCTGTTTTTGTTTCTGAGTTACAGCATTCAAAGTTCTTTCAGTTTTCATTGAGGCAAGGCTTGTATCAGCTTGAATTTAGAAGAGTTTAAAAAAAAACGGCATAATTGAAGAGCATAAAATCCTGAGGAGATTTAACAACCTCCTGCAGGTGGAAAGGGCGTTGAGAGATTATGAAAGATTGTTTTAATTAGGAGGTGAGACAGAGGTAAGAATTGTTTTTCTCTCGTAAAACAGTTGTTTTCAAAGGCAGCTTTGAAACTGCCTTTCTCTAAAGGCAGTGGAAATAAATAATATTTTTTAATGTGATGTGGAGGTGCCAGTGTTGGACAGGGGGGGAAAAAGTTAGAAGTCACATGACACCAGGTTACAGTCCAACAGGTTTATTTGAAATCACAAGCTTTTGGAGCGCTGCTCCTTCATCAGGTGACTTTGGGCCCTGGTGTCATGTGACATCTGACTTTACCTTTTAGCAGAGAGGTAGAGAGATGCTTGATAAGCAAGAAGTGAAAGGCTTTTGACTGTAGATGAGAATGTAGAGTAATTAAATAAAACGTGATCTTTGTGAATGTCAGAGCAGGCTGGAGAGGCTAAGTATCTAATGCTTTCCCCTAACTTGTATGCCTATGGGTAAGGTGCACAGATGCACTGTCTCTGAGTGACAGTGTGGTATTTAGAGTGGATGCTCATAATTAGGAGGTTAAAAATGTCCTAAATATTCCAATAATCGGATCACACAACAATAACAACTGACAAATGAATCATTTAATGCAAAGAGGTTGGAATATTTCAATTAAACAACTTAAAATCAATCATAGCCTGCACTACAATGGCATAATGAAGTAGCATTCTATAAGGTTTTCATTGTTTTGTTACCTGCAGACTTGATTTTTCTCTCCAAACCTCCCAGCTTTCACCTTAAAAAAAATTGAAGTCTTCCAAAACATTTGCAGCTGTTTCCTATCTCAGAGCAGATCTTATTCATCAATTGCCCCTGTAATCATTGACCAGCATTATCCAACGATGACTCAAATTTATAGCTCTCACTCCAGTGTTCTCTTAGTGGCCTCACTACTTTCCATCTCGATAACCTTCTGCAATGCTTTGAGAACTCTCCAGCCTCCAATTCTGGCCTCTTATGTCTCTTCACCTTCCTTCGCATACATGGTGGCTGTGCTTTTAACTAGCTATGTCTGAAGCCTTGGAACCTCTTCCTTAGCCCTCTACATCCTCCACCTATTTCTCCTCCTTCAAGATGCTTCTTAAACTCTTTGGTGAGGTTTTTTATCCTCGGTTCTAATGTTTTGCTCTCAATTTATTTTGACCTGATCATATTGCTGAGAAGATTCTTGGGACATTTTGCTATCATAGAAGCCCTACAGTGTGGAAACAGGCCCTTCGGCCCAGCAAGCCCACACCTACCCTCCAAAGAGTATCCCACCCAAGACACTTGTCCTATTACTCTGTATTTACTCCTGACTAATGCATCTGACCTACACATCCCTGTACACTGTGGGCAATTTAGCATGGCCAATTCACCTAACCTGCACATCTTTGGATTGCAGGAGGAAACCGGAGCACCCAGAGGAAACCCATAGAGACGCAGGAGAATATGCAAACTCCACACAGACTGTCACCCGAGGCTGAAATCGAACCCGGGTCCCTGGCGCTGTGCTAACCACTGAGCCACTGTGCTGCCCTCTATGTTGCAGTGGGGAGGGGAGGGGGGTACATATATATGTGTATGTTGTTGTTGTCTTTTAATACTTTGAGACTTACTAATGAGAGATTCGCCAAAGCTGCCTGAGGGTCGAGTGGAGTTAGGTGCTACTCTTTACACTAATGGACTTGGACTGGTATAACACGCTGTACTTTTTAAATGGATGGTCCTGGAGCAAACTCAGGGCTAGGTAATTCCAACCCTCAAGTCATTCCTGGAATTCCATGATTTAGACCTCAACTTCATTATTCTGATGTAGAAACACAGGATCAGCCTTAATCATATTGAATGTGGAGCACTGAGTGACCTATTCCTGCTCCTTCTTTGAAAGTTTCTATGATCCTACAGGAGCAGATCCCAGCTTTGATTAGGCAGCTTTCCACTTTCGTAAATCATCTGCAGTTTAAAAAAAAATTGTCTAGTACATGGACATCCAGACTGACCAGAACCTCTAGAATGACCAGTACCCATATGTGCAGACTGACCAGTACATCCAGACTAACCAGTACACATATGTCCAGACTGATCAGTAATTGCATGTCTAGACTACCCATTGCCGACATATTCAAACTGAACAGTACCTGTACATTTAGACTGATCAGGACATATATGCCCTGACTGACCATTGCTTGTATATTCAGACTGAACAGTCCATCCAGATTGACTAGTGCCTTTATCACCAGACTGACCAGTACCCGTATGTCCAGACTGACCAGTACCCATATGTCCAGACTGACCAGTACATCCAGACTAACCAGTACCTATATACAGGGCAGACGTGGGTACTGCGGATGCTGGAGGTTAAAGTCAAGATTAGAGTGGTGCTGGAAAAGCAAAGCAGGTCAGGCAGCAGCTGAGGTACAGAAAAATCGACGTTTCGGGCAAAAGCCCTTCATCAGGAAAGCCCTTCATCAGCACCTATATACACACAGGCTGAACAGTAACTGCTTCCGGTATCTGTACGTTTAAACTATCCAGACTGACCAGTAACTATGCATCCAGACTAATCATTCTCGGGTACCCTGATTGGTTCAAACTTAATTGATGTGTTAAATAGTCTCATATTTCAGCCCATAACAGCAGTTATACAAAGATCTGTGCCTGAAAGTATACATTTTCAATTCAGACACCATAATAATGTGTCTAACTAATGTTACAATGGTTCATAATGCTAAAATAAAAATCACACAATACCAGGTTATTGCCCAACAGGTTTGTTTGGAGGCAGTAGCTTTCGAAGCACTGCTTCTTCATCAGGTGGTTGGGGAGCAGAATCCAGTTCATAATGTATTGTTACTAATTTAAAACATGGTTTATGAGTAGCAGGAGGAATAGACTTCAGTTTTTTTACTACCAGGACAAACTTGCTTTCTATTTAAAGATCAGATAGCCCTTTTGTAGAATGAGTTCAAAACAACATTTGCAAGAAGTCATGTGATTTCTGCTAAATGACCAGGGAGCTGCAGGAGAGGGGGGAGGAGGAATGATGGTTGCTAAGGTGTTTGCTGACCCCAGAGAGGGAGGAGAAAGGGGATTGTGTAAGTATGCAGGAGCTGTGTGTGTTAAGAGAGGGCGGTGAGTGAATGTTAACAGTGTGCCAACAAACAGGCTGTGTCCTGGACGGTGTTGAATCTCTTGAGTGTTGTTGGAGCTGCACTTCTCCAGCCAAGTACAGCTTAGTGGCTTGCTTGACCATTTCGAGGAATAAGTAAGAGTCAATTGTTTGTGGGTCTGGAGTCACACAACTCATGATCAGGAACCAAATGTTTCATTGGGTGGTATGGTGGCTCAGTGGTTAGTACTGCTACCTCGTAGCACCAGGGACCTGGGCTTGATTCCAGCCTCAGGCGACTGTCTGTATGGAGTTTGCACACTCTCCCCATGTCTGCGTGGGTTTCCACCACAGTCCAAAGTTGTGCAGGTGGATTGGCCGTCTAAAGTGTCCACAGATGTCTAGATTTAGTGGTTTGACCATGGAAAATGCAGGGATAGGGTAGGGGTTGGGATGCTCTTCAAAGGGTCAGTGTGGACTTGATAGGCCGAATGGCTATACACTGTAGGAAATCTATGTTTTCCCTAAAGGGCATTAGTGAACCAAATGGGCTACTTCAACAATCATTATGTAGTTGCCATTAGGCTAGTTATTTTTAACTGAATTTAAATTTAAGGTAAGTTTGAATCCTATGTCCCAGAACATCAGCTTGAGGTTCTTAATTATTAGACTGGAGATGTTACCACGACACTACTATCTCTCTCCTAACTTAATGAGATTCATATTCATTATTAATTAATCAGGTGAATTTAAATTCCACCAGTTATGGTGAGTATTAACAGTTAGTAAGTTTGCAGATGACACCAAAATTGGAGGTGTAGTGGACAACGAAGAGGGTTACCACAGATTACAACAGGATCTGGACCAGATGGGCCAATAGGCTGAGAAGTGGCAGATGGAGTTTAATTCAGATAAATGCGAGGTGCTGCATTTTGGGAAAGCAAATCTTAGCAGGACTTATACACTTAATGGTAAGGTCCTAGGGAGTGTTGCTGAACAAAGAGACCTTGGAGTACAGGTTCATAGCTCCTTGAAAGTGGAGTCGCAGGTAAATAGGATAGTGAAGAAAGCGTTTGGTATGCTTTTCCTATGTTGGTCAGAGTATTGAGTACAGGAGTTGGGAAGTCATGTTGTGGCTGTACAGGACATTGGTTAGGCCACTGTTGGATTATTGCATGCAATTCTGGTCTCTTCCTATCGGAAAGATGTTGTGAAACTTGAAAGGGTTCAGAAAAGATTTACAAGGATGTTGCCAGGGTTGGAGGATTTGAACTATTGGGAGAGGCTGAACAGGCTGGGGCTGTTTTCCCTGGAGCATCGGAGGCTGAGGTTTATAAAATTATGAGGGGCATGGATAGGATAAATAGACAAAGTCTTTTCCCTGGTGTCGGAGAGTCCAGAACTAGAGGGCATAGGTTTAGGGTGAGAGGAGAAAGATATAAAAGAGACCTAAGGGGCAATGTTTTCACGCAGAGGGTGGTATGTGTATGGAATGAGCTGCTAGGGGATGTGGTGGAGGCTGGTACAATTGCAACATGTAAGAGGCATTTGGATGGTATATGAATAGGAAGGGTTTGGAGGGATATGGAATGGGTGCTGGCAGGTGGGACTAGATTGGGTTGGGACATCTGGTTGGCATGGACAGGTTGGACCGAAGGGTCTGTTTCGATGGTGTACATCTCTATGACTCTATTAGCCTAGGTCTCTGAATTAGTAATCGACTGATATTACTTGTGCACTACTGTATACCTCAACAGGCACACGCACCCATAAAGAGTAAAGCATATGACCATAAAATATAGGAGCAAAATTAGGCATTTGGCCCATTACATCTGCTCCGCTATTTGATCATAGTTGATATGTTGAGATTCTTCTGCCTTCTCCCTTAACCATCAATCCCCTTACTAATCAAGAATCTTATATATCTCTGTCTTAAATACACTCAGTAACTTGGCCTCCACAGCCCTCTGCGGCAATGAGTTCCACAGATTCACCACCCTCTGGCTGAAGAAATCCCTCCTCATCTCAGTTCTGAAGGGTCATCCCTTCCTTTCACTCTGAGACTGTGCCCTCAGTTCCTCGTCTCTCCTACTAGCAGAAACATCTTGTCCATGTCTACGCTGAGGGAACAGCAAAATACATCAGTAAATTCACACGTGACAACAGGAGAAATGTCAGGATAAACCACAAAATATATATACTGTATCATCAGGCTCACCAAATTGGAAATGCAGGGCTGAATTACCAATAGTACTAAACTCGGCTTTTTGAGGAGGTTCATAGGGGTTTTCTCTCACTGAGTTCTACTGAGTTGTCTCACACAATTCTCCGCAGCCCAACTCATAGTCAAGATTAGAGTGGCAATGAAGGGCTCCTGCCCAAAACGTCAATTCTCCTGCTTCTCAGACGTTGCCTGACCTGCTGTGCTTTTCCAGCACCATTCTAATCTTGAATCTGATTTCCAGCATCTGCAGTCCTCACCCTCACCTAGTCATTATGCACGTACCATGGCCTCCCTGGGGTAACATGCCTGTGCTGTTGTGCCCTTGCCAGCAGCACAAGTACTTGCCAGCAGCCGGACCTCCTGGTGCCAGTACTCTATTTAAAGTGAAGCATTGGCTGCGAGGAGCTGCCCTGCACAGTGCACATCATGAGAAGGGAATAGAAAGGGAATATTTCTCAGGGCACACCACTGGCACACGAGACACTTCATTGCAAACATAAGTTGGCAATCGTCAATGTATTGCTGCCTTGCATCATCGCTTGTTGAATGGAGCACAATTACAAGAATCGAACTACACAGGTTATCCACCCTTAGTGCAGCACCATCTTAGAACCCCGACCCGGAGTGGAGCTAAACATTTACTTACTGGGGGAGGACCACGTGCTGGAAAACTTCAAACTGGTTAAAATCATTGAATTCTATTGAGCAACAGCAAAAGTGAAGAAAAGACAAACAAAATAAATCTATGTTTGCCTCCTGGAGGAAACAGGGACTTAGAGCCATGATGAAGGATCACTGTAGCCAGCTCACCTCCATTTGGACCAGCTCTCCATTAAAACCTGCCTGACATGCTGCA
Organism: Hemiscyllium ocellatum; assembly: GCF_020745735.1. Taxonomy (NCBI): domain Eukaryota; kingdom Metazoa; phylum Chordata; class Chondrichthyes; order Orectolobiformes; family Hemiscylliidae; genus Hemiscyllium; species Hemiscyllium ocellatum. The sequence continues at coordinate 18,530,818 of NC_083433.1, forward strand.
CCGCACACCAAAGCACTCTGTCAAGCTGAAAATGTTGCTTCTTCTCAATATCTTCATCTTCCTTCTCTGCCAGCTCCTCAGTGTCCATTTCCTCCCCTCTTTACTTGCTCCAATTGTGCTAGGCACATGTCAACTTCAGAGTGTGGACATGTCTGCCTATAGTGCACTGCCAGGAGCCCTCAGATCAATCTAAGCATCACAAGCTTGTCTTCTTGGGTGGCATGGTGGCTTAGTGGTTAGCACTGCTGCCTCACAGTGCCAGGGACCTGGGTTCGATTCCACCCTCAGGTGATAGTCTGTGTGGAGTTTGTACGTTCTCCCCACATCTGTGTGGGCTTCCCTTCAGTCCAAGGATGTATGGATTAGCCATGCTAAATTATCCAGAGGTATTCCTGATGAAGGGCTTATGCCTGAAATGTCAACTCTCCTGCCTGACCTGCTGTGTTTTTCCAGTGCCACCCTTTTCCACTCTACACTCCTCATTTTATCCCAGTGTCCAGAGATATGCAGGCGAGATGGATTAGCCACAGGAAATGCAGGGATACGGTAAGGGGGTAGGTTGCTCTTGATAGGCTCAGTGTGGACATAATGACCTGCTTGCACCCTGTCGGGGTTCTTTGGTTCAGCTTATTGTGTGTCCAACCACGCCCTTGGGTGAAATTTAGGCTGCATTGTATCTCCCCTCGGTCTCACTCTGGGGACTGAGAACAGAGTCATCAGCAATTGCAGAGGGTAGCCCTTGTTTTTCAGTAACCTTGAAATGTAGCAGAAAGTCCTCAAGGGCATAGGTATCAGGCAAGGACTTCTGAGCTGTGGTACCAATGATCATAGATGGGTACATTGATGGAATGGAACCCTTTTTCTATTGTTGTAATCTGCTGCTCTTTAGTTTGACCCACTCAGCACAAAATACATACTGTTCGTAGTAGTGCTCTGTACTGGGTGAAGCCATGTTGGCAAAGCCAACTGCCCAGGTCATGACACTGACCTTGTCACAGGGAAGTGATGCAATCTAGCACAAACCATATCGGTAAAAGCCTTGATGGATTTGTGGGTCGAGGATTGGGAGATGCCACACCGGTCCCTTGTGGATCCTTGGGAATAGCCATTTCCAGGAAATTGCAGTGCCACTCTCATCTTGATGGCTACTGGGAAGAATGGCCACGTAATCCTTCAGGTCACATGTCACATTTCAACAGTTTTGTAGCAGAATCATGGGTCATCTTCAGTCTGCACTGATACAACGCCTCACTCACTGTGGGGGGGAAATGGCATCAAGGACCAGACTCTGGGGTCTCCTCTGCATCCGGAGGGGTCCATCAGCAGCAACTGCCTCATTGGATGCTGTTCAGCAGTCCCTGCTAGGACTGCATCCATTGGACATGCTTGCAATTATCCTATGGGAAGAAATTCCAAGACAAAAATAGGCTCTTATCAGGCTTCCCAGCTTGACACAGCAGTCTCTCCACCTGGCATAGCATCCTTTCAGCCTGGTGTGGTGGTTTTTCAGTGAAGCGTGGTAGTGTTTTGGTGGTGCGTGGTGTCCTCATGGCCATCTCCCAGCCGAACCTGGCAGTTTCTCAACCGTCCATGGAGGCCTTTCTGTCTGGTGTGGCTTTAACATGATTTCTGGTCTCATATTGATTCCAGAGTGGTCTCCAGGCTTCAAGAGCCTCAAGGTGAGAGCTGGACTGGAGTCAAGACCCGGCACAGAGTAGAGTCAAGACCTGGTACGGATTGGAGTCAAGACCCAGCACAGAGTAGAGTCAAGACCTGGTACGGACTGGAGTCAAGACCCAGTATAGACTGGTGTCCAGATGCAGTGCAGACTGGATTCAAGACCCGGCACAGAGTAAAGACCCAGTATGGACTGGAGTCAAGACCCGGCACAGAGTAGAGTCAAGACCCAGCGTAGACTGGAATTGAGACTTGGTGTGGACTGGAGGCAGGTACGAGCCTGTTCTGGGAATAAGGAACTAGAGGGCATAGGTTTAGGTGAGAGCAGAAAAATTTACAATGCACTTAGGAGTAAACTTTTTTACGCAGAGGGTGGTGCATGAATGGAATGAGCTGCCAGAGGAAGTGGTGGAGACTTGTACAATTATAACATATAAAAGGCATCTGGATGGGAATAGGAAGAGTTTAGAGGGATATGGACCAAATGCTGGCAAATGGGATTAGATTAATTTAGAAAATCTGGTTGGCATGGACGAAGGGTTTGTTTCTGTGCTGTTTAGCTCTATGACTCTAGGACAGTTGCTGTGAACCTTATAGTCCACTATTTCTAATTTAATCCTACAATCTGCAATGCTGGATTTTTTTTTATTTCGTTATTTTCTGCTTTTTTCCCAAAGGAACTCATACTGAAGAATGGTACCTAGATACCTTTGTACCTAAAACAGTGCCGTTAAGAGGCAAATTGTAAACTTTTCACTGGACTCATGAGTCCCTGTGACAATGAAACTAATTCTGTTCAATTCAATTCAATATGAGCAGTCAGCGTTCGCCTCACACATAATTCCTGGTTCAGCATAGTCCTCAATACACTGGGACATGGAGGATTCTGACAAGGAGATTCATCTATGAACTTGGGTCTGTTTTGGAACTGGATAAGATTTTGATCAAGCCATTGCTTGGTTCTGCAAATTGATTGAAGGCTGCAGTACAGCAGAATTACATCCCAGGGCACCAACATTTCTGCACCATTGACAGAATTTTAGCGTACACTATAACCTGTTGTTTGATCCAGTCATTTGCACTTCAATATCTTTAATTAAACAATCAATGCAAATAATATCAGAAGCACCGCGAGATGGTAGATGCTATCAGTGCTGGAGCTGAGTTAACAGCATGGGGACTTTCAACAGATACCTGTATATCGTCATACGTTGTACAAACATTCAAAATATGACCAGAAGTAGGCCATTCAATCTCTCTCGTGTGCTCTTCCATTCGGTAAGATCACAGCTGATCTGTCTAAGTGTGGAAATCCAAATTCTGCCCTACTGTCAATATCCTTTGATTGCCTCGTCTAACAATCTACCTCTGTCTTGAAGAATACTCAATGACCCTATTTCTACCACCATCTGAAGCAGGTAATTTTACTTAATGTTTGTTATGTTATGTCACACTTCTTCTGCATAAACATTCTGAAACTTTCAGAACTGCTTGTTTCTCGATATTCTGTGCAAAACATTGATAACCCTTTCAAGGGAAATGTGTGATTTCCTGAGTGAAGCAGCGGGGTGGAAACTTCGACCTACAAAAAAATAAATGCTCGTTGAGTTATGGTTGTGAAGGGTTTTGGAGTCATTGTGGAATCAAAGAGAAATGTCACAAAAGTGTTGTCCTTTTTTAATCTGGGCTTTTGATCTCAATGTAATGGTCTACAAGGGTGTGACTATACGGACCATATCACAGAGCTCAGTGCTCACCTCCCATCACAAGCCATTCTGCCCAAAAGAACTGGATTTTGGATGTTAATCTGTCAGATTTTTCACTGTGACAGTAAATCTCGTGAGTGCCAGCCATTAGTTTCACAAATCTCTGAGCTCTCAGTTTCACTTGGTGAGTGAATAGCCCTGGAGAGGGTCTACATTCATGTGATCACCTGAGTTAAAAGGTTCAAATGTGACCAGTTCAGTCTGGAGGGGGATCTTACCATTTTCCTTATTTTGCTCCGCATACATGATGATCTGCTAATGTAGTCCAGTCCGTGTGGGTCTGTGGCGAAACTACAGTTTTAAGAGGTGTATTTTGTCCTAGTCCTGTTTTTAATGATGGAAGGTTGAGGCAGAGGTACTGATTGGTCTGCTCAAGCCAATAAAGTAAACAGCTTGTAAGGCCTGGAACTATAGAAGCAGCCTGAATGGGTGGGTCACTCTCACAGAAGCAGGACTTTTAGTTTTAGCTTGCAGCAATTGCTGGGGTCTTGAAGCCGGATGTGGAAGCGTTTATTCCTCTGTCTGTTACAGCTAAAAGCTGGTGTTCTCTTCCTGCTGCTGGAATTATATGTGAGACAATCTATATTACTGAATTTGCCTTTGCCAAGGGTGTGTTAATGGAATGTTGCCATATTGGACCAGTTACTGTATAGTAGTTAAATAATCTATTATTTTGTTAAGTTTAGTTAAGTTACTCCACTTTCTTCTTTCTTCTGTTGTCTTTTAACGAGAGTGTATGAACAAAGTGTGTTTTGGTAGTTTGACCAATCGAATTACATCTGGAACACAACACCTGGCAATTGCCTTTAGAATAAGGAAAGGTTAGGATCATGGCTATCTTCTTAATATATTTTGAGAGAGTTTGGTCTGGTCTATAACAGGTGTCTGCCCGATTCTCAACCTCTGGGCGACTGAAATTGAACAGCAGCATTGTCTGTTAATTTCTGCTGTCAGAGGAGTTCACTTGCAGACTTCTCTTTGCTGTAGCTCATGGGGACAACAAGAAAGAATAAAGGTCAAGCAGGGGATATTTGGAGACAAACTGAAGTTGCCTCAAAATGCACTGATGGTCACAGTGCAAGTGACCCCCCTCCTGAGCAAAAGAAGGTAGCCATTGCTGAAGTAACATGAACAGCCAGATCCCAGAAATGACCGCATCATCATTTTCATTAGTAGCAGAGTTACGACAAGTGGAAGCCTTCCACAGTCATAGAATAGAATTATAGAATCCCCACAGTGTGGAAGCAGGCCATTCAACCCATTGAGTCCACCCTGACCCTCCAAAGAGCATCCCACCCAGACCCACTACCAGCCCTATCTGTAACCCTATTTTTCCCATGGCTAACCCACTTAGCCTACACATCCCTAAACATTTGTGGGTGATTTAGCACGGCCAGTCCACCCAACCTGCGCATCTTTGGACTGTGGGATGAAACTGGAGCACCAGGAGGAAGCCACCGCAGATATTGGGGAAGAACATGCAAACATCACAGACAGGCACTCAAGGGTGGAATTGAACCTGGGTCCCTGGCGCTGTAAGGTAGCAGTGCTAACCACTGCGCCACCAGAGAAGACTTCTAGGACAGAAAATGTCCCTCAACTGTAGGCCCTGTGACAGGAGGAATGGTAGTACTGCAACATAGAAAAGGGAGAAACACCAACCATCAGGAAGCAGATGTCTACCTCGACTACCAGTGTCCTGGGATGTTGCACAAAGTGCAGCCCCCAGAGTCCGTGTCACTGTGATAGTGTTAACACAAGTTGGAAAGCAGGGTGGAGGGTCTGATGAGGTGTGGACTTGCCTCAGGCTAAGAGTGTGCTGGCTTCCTCACACTGATATACCCTGAAGTTGACCAGGGTGATCACCTCCAAGTACTTTCAGCTTCTCAACATTTCATAGATTTGGGCCTTGAGATGAGGCAGGTTGAAGGAGAGAGTGATAGGCATTGGCCCATTGGTCTTCCATCCTGTTTACCAAGAAAGCTTTAATGGAGCAAGTTACTGGAAAGGATTTTGTGAAACGTACGCTAGGCCAGCTGCTGGCCTTGAACTGATCTGATTTATTATTGTCACATGTAAGGTGAAAAATACTGTTTTGCGTGCTATCCAGACAAGTCATACCTTACATAAACACGTAAATAGAACAGAATGTGGAATATAGTGTTACAGCCACAGAGAAGGTGCAGAGAAAGATCAACGTTAATATATGAGAAGTCCATTCATCAGTCTGATAACAGCGGGGAAGAAGCTGTTCTTTAATCTGTTGGTACGTGTTTTCAAATGTTTGTATCTTCTGCCAGATGGAAGAGATTATAACCGGGTTTGGGAGGGGTCTCTGATGATGTTGGCAGCCTCCCCAAGTCAGCGGGAAGTGTAGATGGAGTCAATGGATGTAATCAACTTGGCGAAAGTGAGCACTGCAGATGCTGGATAGTCAAGAGTGTGGTGCTGGAATAGCACAGCAGGTCAGGCAGCATCCGAGGAGCAGGAAAATTGAATCAGGAATCCTTTTGCCCGAAACATCAATTTTTCTGCTCCTCAGATGTTGCCTGACCTGCTGTGCTTTTCCAGCACCACACGCTTGACTCAATGGATGGAAGGTTGGTTTGTGTGATGGACTGGGCTGCGTTCACAACTCTCTGGTAGTTTCATGCGGTCTTGAGCAGAGCAGTTTCCATACCAAGCCGTGATACATCCAGATAGAATGCTTCCCGTGGTGCATCTATAAAATTGATAAGAGTCATTGCGGACATGCTGAATTTCCTTAGCCTTCTGGGGAAGTAGAGGGGTTGGTCTGTTTTTTTTATGGTAGTATTGACGTGGATGTGCCAGGACAGACTGTTGGTGATATTTACTCCTAGGACCCTGAAGCTCTTGATCATCTCCACCTCTGGACCATTGATACAGACAAGGACGTATTCTCCACTCGGTCAGTGGCCTTCGTTCTGCTGACATGGAGGGAGAGATCGTTGTCTTTACTCTTGCCCCTAAGCTGTCTATCTCCTTCCTGTACTCTGTCTCACCATTGTTTGAAATCTGACCCACTATCGTGGTGCCATCAGCAAATTTGTGAATGGAGTTAAAGTTGAATTTAGTCACATTGTTGTGAGTGTATAAGGGGTATGATAAGGGCCTGAGAACACAGCCTTGCGGGGCAGTGGTGTTGGGGATTATTGTGGAGGTGGTGTTGCAGCCTATTCTTACTGATTGCAGGCTGTGGATCAGTAAGTCAAGGTTTCAGGGGGAGAGCAGAATCCTAGGTCTCGGAGCTTGGAGGTGAATTTTGTTGCAATTATGGCAGAGCAAAAGGCAGTGAAGGACGTAGGTGTCCTTGCTATCCAAATGTTCCAGGGATGAATGTAGAGCCAAGGAGATGTTGTCTACTGTGGACCTATTGTGGCGATAGGTGAATTCTAGTGGATCAAGGCGATCTGGGAAACTGGAGTCAATGTGTGCTATTACTAAACAATAATGATGGATGTCAGAGCTACTGGGCAGTAGTCATTAAGGCACACTGCCTGGTTTTTCTTTGGGATGTTAATGGTCTTCTTGAAGCAGGTGGGAACCTGACACCATTGTAAGGAGAAGTTAAAGTTGTCAGTGAATACTCCACCAGCTGGTCCGCGCGGGATCTGAGTGCACGGCCGGGGGTCTCCATGGGCTCACTGCGGTTGGTGACTGTGGATACGTGTACACCCGAGTCTGTCGGGGCAGTGACATCATTTCACTGCCCTTCTGTTCAAAATGAGGACAGAATGCATCGAGCTGATCGAGGAGGGATGCATTGCTGTCAGCGATTCTGCTCAACTTCACATTGGAGTCCATTATATTGTGCAAGCCTTGCCACAGACGATGTGTTCATGTTGTTGGTCTGGGACTCCAGTTTAACCTGGCGTCCCTGGTGGCTTTCTGAAGATCAGAGTCCCTAAGTAGGTCAGAGTCACCCCACTTGAACACCTCAGACCTCGTTTTTATTAGGGAGTGGATTTTCTGGTTCATCTTCGGTTTCTGATTGGGGAACATTCGGATTAACTTCTGGGACACGCAGTCCTCTACACACTTACTGATGAAGTCTCTGACAGTACTGGCATACTCAGTTAGGTTGGCAGTGGAGTTCTTGAATGTGGACCAATCTACCGACTCACACTAGTCACAAAGGAGTTCATCTTTTTTTATTTTCAAAAATATACTTTATTCATAGAAAGAAATCTTTGATACACATACAGTTAATTAAGCCATTCAGATCTATACTCTCTTTAATTAAACAGAACAAATTAAATCTTTGATGTTCACCATTCTTTATATTTACAGTCAACCTCTTGACATTTAGCTGAGGCGTCAGCAGAGCTCAAATGACTGCGTGGGCCCCCTGTTCTTCTTTCGACAGGCAGATGTTACACGGTGGTCTTTCCCCACCGCGCCTTGGCGGCAGCTGCCCCAAGCTTCAGCGCGTCCCTCAACACGTAGTCCTGGACCTTGGAATCTGCCAGTCTGCAACACTCAGTCGGGGTCAACTCCTTCAGCTGGAAGATCAACAGGTTTCGGACCGCCCAGAGAGCGTCCTTCACCGAGTTGATGATCCTCCAGCCGCAGTTGATATTTGTCTCAGTGTGTCCCCCGGGAAACAGGCCGTAGAGCACGGAGTCCCGCGTCACGGCGCTGCTCGGGACGAACCTGGACAAATACCACTGAGTTCCTCTCCAGACTTCCTCTGCGTAGGCACATTCCAGAAGGAGGTGTGTGACAGTCTCGTCCCCCCCGCAGCCGCTTCGAGGGCAGCGTGCGGTGCGGCTGAGAGTCCGGGCATGCATAAAGGATCTCACAGGCAGAGCCCTTCTCACCACCAGCCAAGCCATGTCTTGGTGCTTGTTGGAAAGTTCTGGCGATGAGGCATTCTGCCAAATGGCTTTGACAGTCTGCTCAGGGAACCGCTCGATAGGATCCGCCCTCTCCTTTTCCTGAAGGGTCTCAAGAACACTACGTGCTGACCACTTCCTGATGGACTTGTGGTCAAAGGTGTTTTTCTTCATAAACTTCTCCACGAAGGACAGGTGATACGGAACAGTCCAACTACTCGGAGCGTTCCGCAGCAGCGAGGTCAGGCCCATCCTTCGCAACACCAGGGACAGGTAGAACCTCAGTACGTAGTGACACTTGGTGTTTGCATACCGGGGATCCACGCAGAGCTTGATGCAGCCACACACAAAGGTGGCCATCAGGGTGAGGGTGGCATTGGATGTGTTTATTCCCCCTTTATCCAGATCTCCGGACAAGGTGTCCCTTCGGACCTGGTCCATCTTTGATTTCCACAGGGAGTGGAGAATGGCCTGAGTGACTGCAGCAGCACAGCTTCAGGGAATTGGCCTGATCTGCGCCATGTACAATAACATTGAGAGTACTTCACACCTGATCACCAGGTTTTTTTCCCACAATAGAGAGCGACCGTAGCTTCCATCTGCCCAGTTTCTGCCTCACTTTACTGATACGCTCCTACCAAGACTTGGCGCACGCCCCAGCCCCCCCGAACCAAATACCCAGCACCTTCAGGTGGTCGGTCCTGACGGTGAAGGGGATCGAGGATTGGTCGGCCCAGTTCCCGAAGAGCATGGTCTCGCTCTTGCCTCGGTTTACCTTGGCCCCCGAGGCCCATTCGAACTGGTCACAAATGCACATGGGTCTGCGCACAGACAGCGGATCCGAGCAGAAAACGGCGACGTCATCCATGTACAGGGAGGCCTTAACCTGCAGGCCCCCGCTGCCCGGAATAGTCACCCCTCTCAGGCTCGCATCCTTCCTGATGGACTCGGCAAATGGCTCTATGCAGCACACAAACAAGGCAGGAGAGAGAGGGCAGCCCTGCCTGACTCCAGATCTGACTGGGAAGCTATCTGATTCCCACCCATTGATTGAGACTGCACTGACAATGTTGGTGTAGAGCAGTCTGATCCAATTGCAGATACCCTCCCCAAAGCCCATTTTGGAGAGAACATCTCTCATGTACGTGTGTGGTATCCTGTCGAAGGCTTTCTCCTAGTCCAGGCTGATGAGGCAGGTGTCCACCCTAGTCCTGTGTGAGACTCTCAGCAATCATCCTGCCCAGTACAGCACAGGCTTTGTCAGGGTGAATCACTGATCCCTGGCTCGGTTGGCAATGACCTTTGACGACATTTTGTAATCCACATTTAACAGTGAGATAGGTCTCCAATTTTTGAGTTCCTCCATCTCCCCCTTCCGCTTGTAGATGAGGGTGATGATGCCTTTCCTCATGGATTCGCTCATGGTACCTGCCCGAAGCATACTGACATACAACTCCAGCAGGTCCTGGCCAATCAAGTCCCACAGAGCGGAATAGAGCTCGAGCGGTAAGCCGTCGCTTCCGGGAGTTTTATTCTTTTCGAAGGACTCGAGGGCCTTGGTCAGCTTGTCCAGAGATAGCGGCTGGTCCAGCGTCTCCCATGTTCTGTCGTCTAAGACCTCCGTGATAGAGGACAGGAACGACTGGGAGGCCGCGCTGTCGGTCGGCTTCGCGTCATACAGACTGGCATAGAAGGATTAACTGATCCTCATGACGTCAGCCTGAGATGACGTTACTGAACCATCTTCTTCCTTCACGCTGCTTAGCTTATCCGTTACCTCAGACAAACACTCTACAGCTTTCTGTACCAGATCCTCACACTTCAGTTTTCTTCTAAAGTGAGAGAAGGATCAAAGCCTTTTGATCTGATTTACCAAAGTGCAGGCAGGGGAATGGAGCGATAGGCGTCTTTGATGGTTGTGCAGTAATGGTCCAGTGTCTTTGGGTCTCTGGGTGGAATAGGAGACATGTTGATGGTATTTTGGTAGCACATTTTTGACATTGGCCTGATTAAAGTCACTGGCTGCGACAAACAAGGCCTTGGGGAATTCCATCTCAAAGCTATGTGTGGCAATGTATGTTCACCAAGTGCACTCTTCACTTCCACATCAGGTGGTATGTAAACTGCTGAGAGGGAAAAGCAGGCATGAATTCCCACAGCAGGTAGTAGGAATGGCACTACACCGTTAGACGGTTCTGGTCCAGTAACTCTCCAGGGTCATCATGTCGGAGCATCAGGAGGTGTTGATCAGGAAGCAGACCTCTCCATCCCTTGCCTTGCCTGAGGACGCTGTTCAGTCCACCCGGTGGACTGAGAAACCCTCAGATTGTAAGATGTAATCACGTCTGTGTAAAACAGAGCACATAGCAGTCGCGCAGTTCCCTTTGGAAGCTGAGTCCAGCTTTAAGGCCGTTCAGCTGGTTTTCAATGTCCTGGATCTTTGCCAGAACTGTACTGGGGAGGGTGGGGGGACGGGGGTGGGATCTCAAAATTGCCTTGTTTTAGTCTCACCTCTAGGCCAGCACATCTGTCTTTCCTGGAGAGGTGATTGCTTCGGATGGGGGGGTGGGGGGGGGGGGGTTGGGGGGTGGCAGGGCGGTGGTGGTTTTGGCTACATAGAACAGTCCATCTTCTGTAATTACACCGGCACCACTCCCTACCTCTTCCTCCGCTACATTGATGACTGCATTGGTGCCACCTCGTGCTCCTGTGAGCAATTCATCAACTTCACCAACACATTCCACCCTGACCTTAAATTTACCTAGACCAGCTCTGACACCTCCTCCCCTTTCTGGACTTCTCCATCTACATTAATGATGACCGACTTGATATTGACATTTTTTTACAAACCCACTAACTTCCACAGCTACATGGATTACACCTCTTCCCACCCTATCTCCTTCAAAAATGCCATCCCGTATTCCCAATTCCTCCGCCTCTGCAGTATCTGCTCCCGGGAGGTCCAGTTCCACCACAGAACACACCAGATGTCCTCCTTCTTTAGAGACCACAATTTCCCTTCCCACGTGGTTAAAGATGCCCTCCAACACCTCTTGTCCACATCTCACACCTCCGCCCTCAGACCCCACCCCTTCAACCATAACAAGGACAGAATGCCCATGGTGCTCACCTTCCACCTACCAACCTTCGCATAAACCAAATCATCCGCCGACATTTCCGCCACCTCCAAACGGACCCCACCACCAGGGATATATTTCCCTCCCCACCCCTTTCCACCTTCTGCAAAAGACCATTCCCTCCGTGACTACCTGGTCAGGTCCATACCCACCTACAACCCACCCTCCCATCCTGGCACGTTCCCTTGCCATCACAGGAACTGTAAAACCTGTGCCCACACCTCCTCCCTCACCACCATCCAAAGGCCCCGAAGGAGCCTTCCACATCCATCAAAGTTTTACCTGCGCATCCACCAATATCATTTATTGTATCCGTTGCTCCCGATGCGGTCTCCTCTACATTGGGGAGACTGGACGCCTCCGAGAACATCTCCGGGACACCCGCACCAATCAACCTCACCGCCCTGTGGCTCAACATTTCAACTCCCCCTCCCACTCTGCCGAGGACATGGAGGTCCTGGGCCTCTTTCACCGCCACTCCCTCACCACCAGACGCCTGGAGGAGGAACGCCTCATTTTCCACCTCGGAACACTTCAGCCCCAAAGCATCAATGTGGACTTCAACAGTTTTCTCATTTCCCCTTCCCCCACCTCACCCCAGTTCCAAACTTCCAGCTCAGCACTGTCCCCATGACTTATCCTACCTGCCTATCTTCTTTTCCACCTATCTGCTCCCCCCCAGACCTAATACCTTCATCCCCTCCCCCACTCACCTATTGTACTCTATGCTACTTTCTCCCCACCCCCACCCTCCTCTCATTTATCTCTCCACCCTTCAGGCACTCTGCCTGTATTCCTGATGAAGGGCTTTTGCCCGAAACGTTGATTTTACTGCTCCTCGGATGCTGCCTGAACTGCTGTGCTTTTCCAGCACCACTCTAATGTAGACTCTGGTTTCCAGCATCTGCAGTCATGATTTTTACTGGGGTGGTCTTGTTCTCAGTCTGCTCAGGTCTCCACATGGTCAGGCATGGAGACAGGTACAGATCTGGTTCACTCCATGGAATCAGGTGACTGATCGACATCCAGACCAGTGCGTCAAGAAGCCAGTAAGTGGCTAGTCACTTCGTTGTCATGGTCACAGTTCCAGCATCGGCAGTCAGGCCCCGTTGGTTTACGCAGTCAGGCACTCCGGGAAGTCCTGGTGGTGGTCAGATTGGTTGTTTCTGGAGGTCAAAAGATCGCCAGATCTGTAGGTGGATTTAAAAAAAACATTCTTAGTAATTCTGACAGACTTACAATTGAGATTTAAAAGAGTAGAGTGAGTATAAAAGGTATGAGGGGATGATCTGCTTGGAAGGTGTCATCTTGGAGGAGGCTATCTTAAAGACTTCTCTTCGAGGTTTTCCTCCATCTTTGTTTTCAGATCTGCCATCTTGGATCCAGGTCAAGTGAGTCCTATGAAAGGTATTATTATATTATCCCTCACTAATGTCCTTCGATTTAAGGAGGTCAGACCTTACTTCCTGAGTTCCAATGCTACCAAGAGACTTCTAAACCACATGTGTGAAAAGATGGGCTCAAATCCCCTTGGAATCTCCCATCACAAACGACAGTCTGCAGCCCCAGGTGGTAATGCTGGTGTTTAAAATGGATGCCCAAGTCATGTGATTCAGCCCTGACCATACACTGCATTAAGGAGCTTCCTGATTGGATAAAAGCTCACAAAACTCAAATAATAGGTGACTCCAGGATGCCAGGCTCTCTGTCCGCTCAGAAGTCATTATCCTTCATCCCAACTTGGCGTGGGAATGAGAATTTTCAGGCAGCTGTTTCTGGAATGTAGTAGGGTCTATTGAGACCTCAGCGACAGTAAATCCTGTTCCCCTAGGAGTCACCGCAGGATCAGATAAGGCTCAACTGCTCAGTGTTATGAGTCAGAGCCAATGAAGGAACTAAAACATTTTTGGCATTGATGGCAGATGAGTCGGAATCCCACAGTCCAGCAGCTTCTCTCAGCTTCTTGATTTTTAAAGAAAATAACTCAAGTTTCCTGTAAAGAGCCCACGGGGAAGGCAGCATGAAACCACCTTGCACATTACTTTCCCTGGCCATATTGCTCAATAAAATTTATAATGGGAAGCTCTTGCAGAGAATTAAGTGCGGGACCATGAGGCATCAAGAAATGAACAGACACCCTTCCTGTGGCCAGATGCCTGCTGCACGTTTCTGAATCCTGAGTGATTTCTCTTGATTACATTTCTAGAAGAACACCAAAATGGAAACTGGGCACTAAGCTCAAGGCTAACCTGCAACGCTCCTGCTCTGCAAATCATCAAAACAAAGAACTGTACAGCCCAGGAACAGGCCTTTGGCCCACTATACTGTGCTGAACATGATGCCAAATTAAAGTAATCCCTTCGGCCTTGGGCAACATCCTTGCATATTCATGTGCCAATCTAAAAGTCTCTTAAACGCCCCTATCATATCTACCTCCACCAGCAGCGCATTCCAGACACCGACCATTCTCTGGGTAAAAGACTCACCCCTCACATTTCCTTTGAACTTTCCCCCTCTAACATTAAATGCATGTCCCTTAGCATTAGATCTTTCAGTTCTGTGAAAAAGGTTCTGACCTTCAATTGTATCTATGTATCCCATTCTTATATAGATTTCTTTTTTTTATTATTTCAAAATATACTTTATTCGTAAAATAATCATAAAATAATTTGATGGTCTGTACACTTGGTCATGCCATACATATTTCCACATTTACATACACAGCTCAGAATTATCATTGTTATATACAGGTCTGTGCACTTCTCACTCATATGCCCATATATTTAGCTGAGGCGTCAGCAGAGCCCAAACGACTGCTTGGGCCCCCTGTTCTTCTTTAGGCAGGCAGATGTCACACGGTAGTCTTTCCCCACTGCGCCTTGGCGGCAGCTGCCCCAAGCTTCAGCGAGTCCCTCCACACGTAGTCCTGGACCTTGGAATGTGCCAGTCTGCAACACTCAGTCGGGGTCAACTCCTTCAGCTGGAAGATCAACAGGTTTCGGACCGCCCAGAGAGCGTCCTTCACCGAGTTGATGATCCTCCAGGCACAGTTGATGTTCGTCTCGGTGTGCGTCCCGGGGAACAGACTGTACAGCACGGCGTCCCGCGTCACGGCGCTGCTCGGGACGACCCTCGACAAACACCACTGCATTCCTCTCCAGACTTCCTCTGCATAGGCACATTCCAGAAGGAGGTGTGTGACAGTCTCTTCCCCCCCGCAGCCGCTTCGAGGGCAGCGTGCGGTGCGGCTGAGAGTCCGGGCATGCATAAAGGATCTCACAGGCAGAGCCCTTCTCACCACCAGCCAAGCCATGTCTTGGTGCTTATTGGACAGTTCTGGCGATGAGGCATTCTGCCAAATGACTTTGACAGTCTGCTCAGGGAACCGCTCGATAGGATCCGCCCTCTCCTTTTCCCGAAGGGTCTCGAGGACACTACGTGCTGACCACTTCCTGATGGACTTGTGGTCAAAGGTGTTTTCCTTCATAAACTTCTCCACGAAGGACAGGTGATACAGAATGGTCCAACTACTCGGAGCGTTCCGCGGCAGCGAGGCCAGGCCCATCCTTCGCAACACCGGGGACAAGAATGCTCCCCTGAGACTGATTAATGTGTACGCCCCAGTGGGTAAGAGTGAACGGTTGGCCATCCTGCAGCAGCTTCCACTGTTGCTGGCTACATCCAGGCCGGTCATTCTGCCGGAGACTTCAACTGTATGTTTGATGCAGATGGATGATCCGGCGGGGGGGACAGTAAACTGGACGCCACGTCCAGAGCCCTGATGGACGCGGTAAAAGATGCCAAGCTGCACGACGTCTTCAGCACCCCTGCAGACGGAGCGCAGCGTAGATACACCTGGTCACGGGCAGACGGGTCTATCCGCTCAAGGATAGATTACCTGTTTGTGTCCCGAACGCTCTCGGTCAGATCCACAGACGTCAAGCCGGTGTTCTTCTCTGACCACTGCCTCCTGCTGGCCGACTGTCACCTACAGGATGAGCAGCGGGCGGGTAAGGGAATGTGGAAGCTGAACACAAAGCTGTTGACCCCGGGAATCATTGAGGAACTCAAGAGAGATTACACAGGTTGGACAACCGTGAAGCCCCTCTTTGAGTCTCCAGTAGACTGGTGGGAAACAATAAAAGGGAACATCAAGAGGTTCTTCATCCTCAGGAGGCGAGAGAGAGGCGGGGAAAACTGTCCCAGCTCCAGGAAAGTATGCAGAACCTGCTCCTGCTGCAGACGATGGGGGTCGATGTCACGGAGGACCTCAAGGAGGTGAAGGGCCAGCAAGCCTCGATCTTTTCCTCGGAGGCTTCCAAGATAATCTTCCGGACCAGGGTCCGCTCGGTGGAGCAGGACGAGACGTGCTCACGTTTCTTCTTCCAGAAGGTGCACAAAGAGAGCTCTGTGCTCAGCAGCCTGAAGGAAGAAGACGGCTCGACAACGTCATCTCAGGCTGACATCATGAGGATCAGTAAATCCTTCGATGCCAGTCTGTATGACGCGAAGCCGACCGACAGCGCGGCCTCCCAGTCGTTCCTGTCCTCTATCACGGAGGTCTTAGACGACAAAACACGCGAGAGGCTGGACCAGCCGCTATCTCTGGACAAGCTGACCAAGGCCCTCGAGTCCTTCGAAAAGAATAAAACTCCCGGAAGCGACGGCTTACCGCTCGAGCTCTATTCCGCTCTGTGGGACTTGATTGGCCAGGACCTGCTGGAGGTGTATGTCAGTATGCTTCGGGCAGGTACCATGAGCGAATCCATGAGGAAAGGCATCATCACCCTCATCTATAAGCGGAAGGGGGAGAGGGAAGAACTCAAAAATTGGAGACCAATCACACTGTTGAATGCGGATTACAAAATCCTGTCAAAGGTAATTGCCAACCGGGTCAGGTCTGCTCTGGGGTCGGTGATTCACTCTGACCAAACCTGTGCTGTACCGGGCAGGAAGATCGCTGAGAGTCTCACACTCCTCAGGGATACGATCGCCTACGTGCAGGACAGAGGGTTGGACGCCTGCCTGATCAGCCTGGACCAGGAGAAAGCCTTTGACAGGATATCACACACGTACATGAGAGATGTTCTCTCCAAAATGGGCTTTGGGGAGGGAATCTGCAATTGGATCAGACTGCTCTACACCAACATCGTCAGTGCAGTCTCAATCAATGGGTGGGAATCAGATAGCTTCCCAGTCAGATCTGGAGTCAGGCAGGGCTGCCCTCTCTCTCCTGCCTTGTTTGTGTGCCGCATAGAGCCATTTGCTGAATCCGTCAGGAAGGATGCGAGCCTGAGAGGGGTGACTATTCCTGGCAGTGGGGGCCTGCAGGTTAAGGCCTCCCTGTACATGGATGACGTCGCCGTTTTCTGCTCGGATCCGCTGTCTGTGCGCAGACTCGTGTGCGTATATGACCAGTTCGAACGGGCCTCGGGGGCCAAGGTAAACCGAGGCAAGAGCGAGGCCATGCTCTTCGGTAAATGGGCCGACCAATCCTCGATCCCCTTCACCGTCAGGACCGACCACCTGAAGGTGCTGGGTATTTGGTTCGGGGGGGCTGGGGCGTGCGCCAAGTCTTGGGAGGAGTGTATCAGTAAAGTGAGGCAGAAACTGGGCAGATGGAAGCTACGGTCGCTCTCCATCACGGGAAAAAACCTGGTCATCAGGTGTGAGGCACTGTCATTGCTGTTGTACGTGGCACAGGTCTGGCCTATTCCCAGAACCTGCGCCGCTGCAGTCACCCGGGCCATCTTCCAGTTCATATGGATATTATTATGCTTATTATTACTAATCTCGCCTCATTACTGTGCTCCCACTTTTATTCTCCCACCAGATAGAAACCAGATTCCGAGAGTTCCCAACTCAAACAATCTCCATAATGGAAGCCCAGCATCAACGTTGCAGGGTATGCTCCACAGGCAATGACTACATGCACCAAATGTCTATGGACACTGTCACCACAGACCTGTGGCAACCTCTCTATCCCATTATAGAATTCGCCACAGTGGAAGCAGGCCATTCGGCCCATAGAGTCCACGCTGACCCTCCAAATAGCATCCCACCCAGATTCAACCTGCTACCCCATCCCTCCAACCCTGCATTTCCTATGGCTAATCCACCTAACTTTCACATCCCTGGGCACTAATGACAAATCAACATGGCCAATCTACCTAGCCTACAAATCCTGGGCACGATGGACAATTTAGAATCATAGAATCTCTACAGTGTGGAAGCAGGCCCTACAGCCCAACAAGTCCACACCAACCCTCCGAAGAGTAACCTACCCAGACCCATTCCCCCTACCCTATATTTAACCCTGATTAATGCATCTAACCTATACATCCCTGAACACTATGGGGCAATTTAGCACAGCCAATCCACCCTAACTTGCACATCTTTGGACTGTGGGAGGAAACTAGAGCGCTTGGAGGAAACCCACCCAGACACAGGGAGAATGTGCAACTCCACACAGACAGTCGCCCAAGGCTGAAATCAAACCTGGGTCCCTGGCGCTGTGAGGCAGCAGTGCTAACCTCTGAGCCACCGTGCTGCACAAATTTAACATGGCTAATCCACCTAACTTACGCATCTCCTGGCACAATAGGTAATTTAACATGGCCAAATCATCATGGTGCCTCTCCAATCCATTCACAGTATACTCTGCATTCCAATGCTGCACATTGCACTCATCACGACCTTTCAGTAGAAGGCTGCTGCTGGGACATTGTGCATTGGGCCTGCCTGCATCTCAGGGCTCCTCAGTTGCTCTCTTAGTGCTCAGTTACTTAGCTGAAAATGTGTTGCTGGAAAAGCGCAGCAGGTCAGGCAGCATCCAAGGAGCAGGAAATTCGATGTTTCGGGCATAAGCCCTTCTTCAGGACACTTTTCCAGCAACATATTTTCAGCTCTGATCTCCGGCATCTGCAGAACTCACTAAGTAACCTCAGTTACTTAGCACCCACTTGGAAACTCACAGCTTTCCCTGACTTGTGCCTTTTAGTGCTTTGACCCCTCAACAGCACTGTGCAGGCCCACACTGCTTCAGTCTTGTCTTGCGGTGTATCACAGAAACAAAGCCAGGCAGCTTGTCACCCTGGTCAGCAGTCATTGGCCAAGAGGGTTGGGCATGTTACTGAAAGCACAGTACTCCATCAATTTCACTCCGACAACTTCCATCGTTGGAGCAATTTCCTGTGAATGTGCGAGATTATGTGGTGGTGTAGGCTAAGGAAGTTTTTAAATTAGATTAGATTCCCTACAGTATGGAAACAGGCCCTTTGGCCCAGCAAGTCCACATGACCCTCTGAAGAGTGACCCACCCAGACCCATTCCCCCCTGACTAACACACCTAACACCATGGGCAATTAAGCATGGCCAATTTACCTAACCTGCACTTTTGTTTTTGGTTGTGTTGCCATAGTCTTACCAGTCCATAGGGGCTGCAGTCTCTTTAGAGAGCAGTGACTGGTGGTGATTTAACCTGAGGGTCACCAAACCTCAGGCGATGGAAGGGATTGAGAATGAGAGTCCTTGATGGTAACCTAAAACCGGTGATGGGAATTGAACCCACGCTGTTGGCATCACACTGCTGTGCAAACCAATGATCCAGACAACTGAGCTGACACTCTATCACAGCAGCCTTGAAGGTGACAGCTGTGCTGGACTTATTTTTGAAGTGAAAGACTCCTTCCAGAGACCCCATAAGACCATAAGACTAGAAGGTCTGGTTCTACTAGTTAGACCAGGACGGAGGCTCCTTGCAGTACAGTCCAGTGAGAGTTCATTGCATGATCCTTGTGTCTGGCCAACTCAAACAAGGAAACAAAGCATGTGATGGACTCTGACTAACAGGGAGAATGGGAGCAGTCTTCCGAGGAGAAGGAGGAAGAGGACGTTGACCGAGAGGAATATCCCACTTTCTATATGACAGACAGCAGCTGCATCGAGTGCTTCAAGCACCTCATTGACAGCCAGTTCTTGTAGATGGCAGCGTGCAGTGATCATTCATTGACTTAGTATTGTTGGTAGTCAACATACAAGTGGTCAGTTTATGTTCCAAAAGACAAATGCAGCTTCACTTTGTTTGCTTTTGGTATTTATAAACAAGCATGAATCCATAAGAGGCGTATGAAGACTTCACTGTATGTGACAGTCCCAAATTGAATGTGATAAAATGCTAGCAATGGGAAAGAGTAGCATTGACTCAGAAAGGGGTGGAAGATGGGACATAGTGAAAGATATATAAGCTGTATGGCTTGCTGTTAAAATTCGGACAGGAGTGTGCAGTTGTATGTGCAAGGAAATGTTATGTCTTTTCTGTGTAAAGCATTGATTTACAGTTGCTGCATCACTACCATGACAGGGAAGGATGACTCAGAACTGCCAGGACCTGGTTGGGCTCATGGTTGGGGGTTCCAAATATATCCCAGGATATCCCAGCTGTGGTGAAAAATACCTGGTCAGGATGATGGGAGAATCAGGCTGGCATCGTATGATAAGGGCATCACAGGGGCATGGAAGGCAGTTCACAATATGAGGAATAAGTGAGGTCTGCAAATGCTGGAATATGAGCTTGGTTTGAGAAATCTCACCAGGCCTCACAGAGACAACCATCCATGTTACTCAACAAGAAATGACACTTTCAAGAGTGTAGTGCTGGAAAAGCACAGCAGGTCCTGAAGAAAGGCTCATGCCCGAAACGTCGATTCTCCTGCTCTTTGGATGCTGCCTGACCTGCTGCACTTTTCCAGCAACACATTTTTCAGCTCTGATCTCCAGCATCCGCAGTCCTCACTTTCTCACGGCAGATCAGGCAGGATACGAAGAACAGGAGAATCGACATTTAGGGCATAAGCCCTTCATCAGAAATGAGGCTTGTGGGTCGAGGCTGAGAGATAAATGGGAGGGGGATGGGGCTGATGTGGGAGGTAGCTGGTGGGGGAGGGTCCGGAGGGCAGTGCTGAGTTGGAGGCTTGGTACTGAGATAATGTGGGGGGAGGGGAAATGAGGAAGCTGTTGAAATCGACATTTATCTCGTGTGGTTGCAGAGCCCCAAGGCAGAATGTGAGGCATTCCTCCTCCAGGTGTTGGGTGGTAACGGTTTAGCAGTGGACGAGGCCCCAGACCTTCATGTCCTTGACAGAGTGGGAGGGGGAGTTGAAGTGTTCAGCTACAGGGCAGTGGGTTGGTGGGTTCAGATGTCCCAGATATGTTCTCTGAAATGATCTGCAAGAAGACGTCCTGTCTCCCTGATGTAGAGGAGACCGCACCAGGTGCAACAGATGCAACAAATTATTCCCAATTTCTCCGCCTCCACTGCATCTGTTACCAAGGTGACCAATTTCACCTCGGAAAGTCCCAGATGGTCTCCTCCTTCCAAAATCGCAACTTCCTTTTCCATGTGGTTGACGATGCCCTCCAGCACATCTCCTTCACTTATGCACCACTGCCCTTGAACCCCACTCTTCTCAACTCAACAAGGACAGAACACCCCTGGTCCTTACCTTCCACCCCATCAACCTCCACATACAACGCATCATCCTCAGCCACTCCGCTACCTCCAAATGGACCCCACTACCAGAGATATATTTCCCTTCCCACCCCTATCAGTGTTCCGAAAAGACCATTCCCTCCGCAACTCCTTCATCCGGTCCACACCCCCCACCAACCCACACACTACTCCTGGTAGCTTTCCCTGCCACCACAGGAAGTGCAAAACTTACGCACACACCACTCCCCTCACTTCCATCCAAGGCCCCAAGGGATCCTTCCACAACCATCAGAAACTTACCTGGGCCTCTATCAATGTCATCTACTGTATCTGTTGCACCCGATCTCCTCTACATTGGGGAGACAGGACGCCTTCTTGCGGATTGTTTCAGAGAACATTTCTGGGACACCCGCACCCACCAACCCCACCTGCCCCGTGGCTGAACACTTCAACTCCCCCACCCACTTCATCAAGGACAGGCAGGTCCTGGGCATCCTCCACCGCCAAACCATTACCACCCGTCGCCTGGAGGAGGAACGCCTCATATTCCGCCTTGGGACCCTGCAATCACTTGGGATAAATGTGGATTTCAACAGCTTCCTCATTTCCCCTCCCCCCACCTTATCCCAGTCCCAAGCCTCTCACTCGGTACCACCCTCCAGCCACTTCCAACACTCCCTCCTCTGACCTATCACCTTCTCCCTCACCTTCATCCACCTATCACTTTCCCAGCTACCCAACCCCCAACCTCACCCACCCCCCATTTATCTCTCAGCCCCGACCCACAAGCCTCATTCCTGATGAAAGACTTATGCCCTAAATGTCAATTCTCCTGCTCCTCAGATGCTGCCTGACCTGCTGTGCTTTTCCAGCACTACACTCTCGACTCTGAAACATTTACTTGAACATGCGCAGAATCGACAGCATCTTGCAATGAATTGCAACTCTTATAGAGGGTCACTTAGATGCATAAAGTACGTGCCCCAATCTGTTGAGGCTGGATAGGCTGGGATTTTTTTCACTGGGGCGTAGAAGGTTAAGGGGTGACTTTATAGTGGTTTATAAAATCATGAGGGGCATAGATAAGGTGAATGGCAGGTGTTTTTTCCCTAGGGTGTGGGATTTCAAGACTAGGGGATGTATTTTTAAGGTGAGAGGAGAAAGATTTAAAAAGGACACGGGAGGCAACTTTTTACACAGAGAATTAACTTCCAGAGGAAGTGATGGATGCAGGTGCAGTTACAATGTTTAAAAGACATTTGGATAAGTACATGAAATAAGAAATGTTTGGAGGGATATGGGTCAAGTGCAGGCAGGTGGGCCAGTTTACTTTGGGATTATGGTCAGCATGGACTGGCTGGACTGAAGGGTCTGTTTCCATACTGTATGAGATTCAAAAGAGAAGACTATCTAATAAGAGCCAAGTTCTGGCTTCATTGACACACTGGCACACATCCTTTGCCTTAAGAAACCTGGATTAACGATCAAAGACGTAAAGGAAAGCAGTTATACGTGCAACGCTTCCTAACCCAGGGATACTGAGGCCACATGTTGTGTCCCTCACCTGGCCTGGGATCATAGATCTAGTTCAAAACTGGTTTCTTCCAGATCAGTAGCAGGGTACTGACTTATACACTGGTTGTATCTTTATGAAGACAAATAGATGGTCAGAATGATTAACGTGGAACGCTGAGCGTTTGAGGATCACACAAAAAGATAGGGAATACATTCTCAAGAAAGAGCCAAAGCCTCTCTCCAGCTTGAAAAGCTGTTTTCTCATTACAGTATTTCATCTTTTTTTTTCACTTTGATGCACATCTGTCTGCCAGCCAGAGTTCTGATCTTTCAATTCTATATCCTAAAGCTTTTCATTTCTGTTCTGATAAGGAAACTAGGCCACATCTAACCGCAGTGTACCTTTGCAGTATTTCTGAGTATTTGATACTATCTGTTCCTGGAAGTCACTTTAATAGATGAAGCAGTTTTTTTAAACCGCAGTGTTCAGAGAAAATCGGCTTTAATACGATACCCCAATTAGATTGGCCGGTGATAATACTTAAAGGGGAAGTTTGTTGGCCAATATGTTGATCAACACAGCTCTTCAGTGAGTGCCTCATGCACGCCAGGCACTTGCATACATAGGGTAGCACAGTAGGAGGCTATTCAGTGCATCAAATCTGTGTTAGCTCTTTCAAAGAGCAATCCATGTCATCCTTGAATATTTCCCCTATATTTCTGCAATTCCTAGCGTGCATCTTGAAAAGCTGATACCACTACCCTGGCAGGTGGCACATTCTGAATCTAATCACTCCTTGCTGTTAAAAGAGCATTCTTTTTTGTATGTTGAGTTTTCAGGCACTGAGGGCATCTGAACCCTTTTTGATGTAAAATGCCACAGTGCTGAATGCATCAGGGCTAATGCATCGTAAGTGGTGAACTTTGCGAGAGAAGCAGGTCACATGCCCCCTCAAGCCTGCTCCACCAGTCATTAAGGCGACAGCTGATCTGATCACACCACGTTCACGCCTACCCCCAACAACCTTTCACCCACTTTCTTGTCAAGAATCTACATGCCTTAAAACTATCCAAGGACTCTGTTTCCAATGTGTTTGGAGTCCCAAAGACTCTCAAAGTTGTGTGAGAAAAACATTTCTCCTTATCTCTGTATTAAATTGCATCAACATATGCATTGAATTCCAATTTCACCATCTGCCATAGCAGCATTCAAACACAGGTCCCCCAGAAAGTTATCTGGGTCTCTACATTAACTATCCAGCAATAATACCGCTAGGCCATTAGCTCTCCAGCAGCCTACTGGACTGCATTTTCAGGGTATCTCATCATTCCTTAATCAGCTTTCCATGCTCTCCAGAGTTGTTAATGATCTGTGATGAACTTTGTCTTGACTTTATTTTTTTTATTACTTCTCACCTTAACTCATCTAGAATCCTCTAATTTCAGATACCCCACCCTAATAAAAAGACCTGGATATTCACCCTATCCATGCCCCTCATGATTTGTAAATCTCTATACGGTCACCCCTCAGTCTCCGCCACTCCAGGTAAAAATCCCCAACCTACTTAATTTGGATATCCAGTTGGCATGGGCGAGTTGGACCGAAGGGCCTGTTTCCTCGCTGTACATCTCTATGACCCTATGATTCTACTCAGCCTATTGCTTAAGCCTTCCAGTCCTGGCAACGTCCTTGTAAATCTTTTCTACCCCCTCTCAAGTTTAACCTATAGAAGGTAGACTGGAATTGTACGCATTATTGTAGAAGTGGTCTCACCCAATATCCTGTACAGCTGCAACATGACACCCCAACTCCTAAACTCAATGTTCTGATCAATGAAGGCGAATGTACCCAATGCCACCTTCACTGCCCTGTTTACCTGTGACTCCACTTTGAAGGAACAATGCACCTGTACCCCTTTGTGCATTGCTGAGTTACAAAAACTAGTCAGAACACAGGACAGAATTCCCTTACTCTGACGCAATTAATCACAGCCACCGGCAAAGTGTTTTTTTCCGTACTCTATGGTTGCAATCTTGGCTGCAAAGTGAGCTAAGTGTCCATGAGAAGATGCTTCTGAAGTGAAAATACGTGTAGTTCCTCACTGATCTTCAGGCTGAAGAATTGTTCATTAAACCCTCTTAGTTGATGTGGCCTCCTTCCTCTTCCTCCTCCCACATCGAGCAGTTTAACCTGCTCTGTTCATCCTCTAAGTCCTGCTGCTTTCAGAAGGGAAATGGCCGCAAGTGCACGTGCCTGACAGAATCCGGAGAGTAACTAAAAACCCTTGAGTACTTGTTGGCTTTGCACATTTCAAATACCTTAAAGAGTTTATTCTTTAACAGAATGAGGGTGTCACAGGCCAGGCCAGCATTTCTTGCCCATCCCTAATTGCCCAGAGAGTCAACCACTTTATTGTTGTCTGGAGTCACATAAAGGCTAGCCCAGGTAAGGATGGCAGCTTCCTTCCCTAAAGGACATTAGTGAACCAGATGGATTTTTCCAACAATCGGCAACATTGTAGTCATTAGGTTCTTAATTCCAGATATTTATTGAATTCAAGTTCCACCTTTTAGCAGCATTTGAACCCGGATCCCTGGAACATTACTTGGGTCTCTTGATTAACAGTCCTGTGATAATACCACAAGGCTCTCGCCTCTCCTTATAGAGTCAAGCAGACAGAATAAGTCATCTAACAACTAACCTGAATGCTGTGGATAATCCATTGAGATAGTGCTGATTATGATGGGGATGGAGGGATATAGCAATTGTGTATGTTTCAGGAAACATAGACTCTACATATGTTCTGATGTATAGTAAACTATGAGTAGAGTAACAATACCTGGTCCTTGCCTGGGCTCCTGCAGGGAAAGTGGTTGTGGGATGTGCAGCCTGATTATTTTTAAGATAATTGTGAAGGACACATTTCACAGCTCAGAGCTCTTTGTTTCTATGCTGAAGTCTAATGAGTGGCACTGAGAAGCATTTTTTTTGACAGCACATTTTACCTCCCTGTTAAAGATCCTGAACTCAAGGCAGTATCTGGAGAATGCAGCTGCTCAGTTACATAGGAGCAAGTGCAATGGCTGAACACTTGAGGAATCAAACTAAGAAGCAACTCATTGGCTCAGCTGTTAATACAATACCATTCCGTCCCCAGGCTGCAGTTATTGGGACTTGGCTGGTTCGAGTACTATAGGAGAAAGTGAGAACTGCAGATGCTGGAGATGGAGCTGAGAGTGTGATGCTGGAAAAGCGCAGCAGGTCAGGCAGCATCCAAGGAGCAGGAGAATCGATGTTTCGGGCATGAGCCCTTCTTCAGGAATTGAGTACTATAGCTAACCAACTGACAACAGAAAGAAATGAAATGTTACTTCCAAGTGAGGGGTTATCATTCAAGAGAAAGTCACCCTTTCCACCTCTGTAAAAAACTACACCATCATGTGGAACATATATTACAGAAACATCAGGAAGGGCTCTTGCCCGAAACGTCGATTCGCCTGCTCCTCGAATGCTGCCTGATCTGCTGTGCTTTTCCAGCACCACACTCTCGACTCCATCTCCAGCATCTGCAGTCCTCACTTTCTCCTATTCTGATTATTATACTAAACACAGTCCACCTCCACACTGCTTTATCTAATGCAATCAATTTCTGATCATTATTTGATGATGGTGGCTAACACATGCATGGGAATGTTGATTGAGAGAGAGCAGGAGTGTGTTTAGCTTTGAGATTCCTCCAGTTGAGGGGTTGGGGCTCATGTTGCGGCTGTCCAGGACATTGGTTAAGCCACATTTGGAAAACTGCATTGAATTCTGGTCTCCCTGTTATAGGAAAGATGTTGTGAAACTTGAAAGGGTTGAGCAAAGATTTACAAAGATATAGCATCAATAGTCACAGGTGAGGTGATGGAAGACTGGAGGTTGGCAAACATGGTACCACTGTTTAAGAAGGGTGGTAAGGAAAAGCCAGGGAACAATAGATCGGTGAGCCTGACGTTGGTGGTGGGCAGGTTGTTGGAGGGAATCCTGAGGGATGGGATGTACATGTATTTGGAAAGGCAAGGACTGATTAGAGATAATCAACATGGTTTTGTGCTTGGGAAGTCATGTCTCACAAACTTGACTGAGTTTTTTGAAGAAGTAACAAAGAGGGTTGATGAGGGCAGAGTGGTAGGTGTGATCTATATGGACTTCAGTAAGGCATTTGATAACATTCCCCATGGGAGACTGGTTAGCAAGGTTAGATCTCATGGAATACAGGGAGAACGAGCCATTTGGATACAAAACTGGCTCAAAGGTAGAAGACAGAAGGTGATGGTGGAGGGTTGTTTTTCAGACTGGAGGCCTGTGACCAGTGGAGTGCCACAAGGATCGGTGCTGAGTCCTCTACTTTTCATCATTTATATAAATGATTTGGATGTGAGCAAAAGAGGTATAGTTAGTAAGTTTGCAGATGACATCAAACTTGGAGGTGTAGT
The DNA here is from genome assembly GCF_020745735.1 of Hemiscyllium ocellatum. Lineage (NCBI taxonomy): Eukaryota > Metazoa > Chordata > Chondrichthyes > Orectolobiformes > Hemiscylliidae > Hemiscyllium > Hemiscyllium ocellatum. The sequence goes on from NC_083433.1 coordinate 18,557,738, forward strand.
GGACAGCGAAGAAGGTTACATCAGATTACAACAGGATCTTGACCAGATAGGCCAATGTGCTGAGAAGTGGCAGATGGAGTTTAATTAAATAAATGTGAGGTGCTGCATTTTGGGAAAGCAAATCTTAGCAAGACTTATACACTTAACGGTAAGGTCCTAAGGAGTGTTGCTGAACAAAGACACGTTTATAGCTCCTTGAAAGTGGAGTCACAAGTAGATAGGATAGTGAAGAAGGTGTTTGGTATGCTTTCCTTTATTGGTCAGAGTACTGAGTACATGAGGTGGGAGGTCATGTTGTGGCCATACAGGACATTGGTTAGGCCACTCTTTGGAATATTGCAATTCTGGTCTCCTTCCTATCGGAAAGGTGTTGTGAAGCTTGAAAGGATTCAGAAAAGATTGACAAGGATATTGTAAGGGTTGGAGGACTTGAGTTATAGGGAGAGGTCAAATAAGGTAGGGTTGTTTTACCTGGAGCGTCGGAGGCTGAGGGGTGAACTTATAGAAGTTTATAAAATCATGAGGGGCATAGAGTCATAGAGATGTGCAGCATGGAAACAGACACTTCGGTCTAACCTATGCATGCTGACCAGATATCCCAATCCAATCTAGTCCCACCTGCCAGCACCCGGCCCAGATCTCTCCAAACCCTTCCTATTCATATACCCATCCAAATGCCTCTTAAATGTTGCAATTGTACCAGCCTCCACCACTATCTCTGGCAGCTCATTCCATACATGTACCACCCTCTATGTGAAAATGTTGCCCCTTAGGTCTCTTTTATATCCTTTCCCTCTCGCCCTAAACATGTGCCCTCTAGATCTGGACTCCCCGACCCCAGGGAAAAAAACTTTGTCTATTTAACCTATCCATGCCGCTCATAATTTTGTAAACCTCTATAAGTTCACCCCTCAGCCTCCGAGGCTCCAGGGAAAACAGCACCGGCCTGTTCAGCCTCTCCCTATAGCTCCAATCCTCCAACCCTGGCAACATCCTTGTAAATCTTTTCTGAACCTTTTCAAGTTTTACAACATCTTTCCAATAGGAAGGAGACCAGAATTGCATGCAATATTCCAACAGTGGCCCAACCAATGTCCTGTACAGCCGCAACATGACCTCCCAACTCCTGTACTCAATACTCTGACCAATAAAGGAAAGCATACCAAATGCCTTCCCCACTATCCCATCCACATGCGACTCCACTTTCAAGGAGCTATGAACCAAAGTCTCTTTGTTCAGCAACACTCCCTAGGACCTTACCATTAAGTGTATAAGTCCTGCTAAGATTTGCTTTCCCAAAATGCAGCACCTTGCATTTATCTAAATTAAACTCCATCTGCCACTTCTCAGCCCATTGGCCCATCTGGTCAAGATCCTGTTGTAATCTGAGGTCACCCTCTTCGCTGTCCACTACACCTCCAATTTTGGTCTCATCTGCAAACTTACTAACTGTACCTCTTATGCTCACATCCAAATCATTTATATAAATGACAAAAAGTAGAGGACCCAGCACCGATCCTTGTGGCACTCCACTGGTCACAGGCCTCTAGTCTGAAAAACAACCTTCCACCACCACCCTCTGTCTTCTACCTTTGAGCCAGTTTTGTATCCAAACGGCTAGGTCTCTCTGTATTTCATGAGATCTAACCTTGCTAACCAGTCTCCCACGGGGAATGTAATCAAACATCTTACTGAAGTCAATATAGATCACATCTACTGCTCTGTCCTCATCAATCCACTTTGTTACTTCATCACAAAATAAATAAACAAAGTCTTTTCCCTGGGGTGGGGGTCCAGCACTTGAGGGCATAGATTTAGGGTGAGAGGAAAAAGATATAAAAGAGACCTAAGGGGCAACTTTTTCACACAGAGGATGGTACGTGTATGGAATGAGCTGCCAGAGGAAGTGGTGGAGGCTAGTACAATTGCAACATTTAAAAGGCACTTGGATGGGTATATGAATAGGAAAGGTTTGGAGGGATATGGGCCGGGTGCTGGCAGGTGGGATTAGATTGGGTTGGGATATCTGGTTGGCATGGACAATTGGACCGAAATGTTTCCATGCTGTACGTCTCTATGACACTATGTTGCCAGGGTTGGATGGTTTGAGTTACAGAGAGAATCTGAATAGGTCAGGGCTATTTTATCTGGAGCATCAGAGGCTGAGGACTGACCTTATAGAGATATATAATATCTAGAGGAGCTTGGATAGGGTTAACAACGAAGACCTTTTCCCCAGGGTAGGCAAGTCCAAAACTGGAGGGCATAGGTTTAAGGTGAGAGAGGCAAGACTTAAAGGGACCTGAGGGGAATCATTTTCATGCAGAGGGTGTTGCGTATGTGGAACGAGCTGCCAGAGGAAGTGGTAGATGCAGGTGCAATTATAACACTGCAAAAATATCTTGACAGGCACATGAATAGGAAGGGTCCAGAGGGATATGGGCCGAATGCTAACAAATGGAACGAGATTAAATTAGGATATCTGGTCAGCAGTTGAACTGAAGGGTCTGTTTCTGTACTTTACATCGTTATGATTCTAAGAGCATTCTGGTCTTGCCATTTGTTGGATAAAAGCAAAATATTGCACGCACAGAGAAACTCAGTAGGTCTGGCAGCATCTGAGTAGAGAGAAACAGAATAAATGTTTTCATATGTTGAGTGTGTGGTGCTGGAAAAGCACAGCAGCAAGTCAGGCAGCAGAGGAATTGAAGTTTCAGGCAAAAGCTGTTCTTTTGTGAAAAAGTGGACGTTTGGAAGAATGTGTCTGTCACTTTGATTTGCCATAGGCATTAATCTGGGATTCAGTTTTTTTTCTGTTTCGAGAGAAAAGCCATTAAAGCCAGCAGTTGGAACTTGTACTTTCAGTCTTGGTGAAGATAGCATTTGTCTTCATACAGTCAGCAAGTAATACTGATGAAGGGCTTTTGCCCGAAACATCAATTCTCCTGCTCCTCGGATATTGCCTGACCTGCTGTGCTTTTCCAGCACCACAATCTTGACTCAGATCTCCAGCATCTGCGGTCCTCACTTTCTCCTTAATGTTTTCAGTGTAATGACTCTTCTTCAGAACTGAAGGGTGCTAGAAAATGATACATCTTATGCTGTTGGCAAAGTGGAGAGGAGGGCTGAGACAAACAGATGGTGAGGGTGCCCAGAGTATTAGATATAGGAGGTGCTAATGGTCCCACTAATGCACATAGGAGGGTCAGCGCTGAGGGAACGGGCACTGTCGGAGGGTCAGTGCTGAGGGAGTGGGCACTGTCGGAGGATCAGTGCTGAGGGAGTGTCGCACTGTCGGAGGGTCAGTGCTGAGGGAGTGGGCACTGTCGGAGGGTCAGTGCTGAGGGAGCGCCGCAATGTCGGGGGGTCAGTGCTGAGGGAGTGGGCACTGTTGGAGGGTCAGTACTGAGGGAGTGGGCACTGTCGGAGGGTCAGGAGGGCTGAGACAAACAGATGGTGAGGGTGCCCAGAGTATGAGATATAGGAGGTGCTAATGGTCCCATTAATGCACATAGGAGGGTCAGTGCTGAGGGAACGGGCACTGTCGGAGGGTCAGTGCTGAGGGAGTGGGCACTGTCAGAGGATCAGTGCTGAGGGAGTGCCGCACTGTCGGAGGAGAGAGTGCACATAGCTGCATTGAGACATCTTGCGAAATCTTGTGGGTTTGGGCAATAGAAAGATGGTCTTGTCGGAGATAGGATTATTTTAGGAATAAAAGATTCATCCCTGAGAGCATGTTTGCTGAGGGAACGTACTCTCAAAACAGCCAGCAACATGTGCAGAAGCTCAAAGTTTGCCAATCATCAGCTGCCTGAGTGTTAATGGATAAACAGACGTGGTTCCAGAATATGCTAACACAGTCCAGGCTTTACAAGAACAACACAACAGTGAAAAAGAAGAAATATTTGCAGAAGGGGTAGCAGAAATATCAAGGCCAGAGTACAGGATGTAGATAATGCAGAGGTCACCACATGAAAGAATAGGAAACTTGTCTAATGCAGGGAGAGCTGAGCTCTAACAGCATGAAGCTAAACCCTCTTACACGCTCATGTTTTGTTGCTACCTATAGAAATAGCTTCTGAAGAGATGTCATAGAATCTCTATAGTGCAGAAGCAGGCCATACACTGACACTCTGAAGAGCATCCCACCCAAACCCACCCCATCATTGTAACCCTGCATTTCTCATGGCTAATCCACCTAGCCATGGGTAATTTAGCACACCCAAGCCACCTGACCTGCACATCTTTGGACAGTGGGAACTGAAAATGTGTTGCTGGAAAAGCGCAGCAGGTCAGGCAGCATCCAAAGAGCAGGAGAATCGACGTTTCGGGAGGAAACCAGAGCAAACCCACACAGACACGGGGAGAACATGCAAACCCCACACATGTTCCCTGGAGTGGAATCGAACCCATGTCCCTGGCACTGTAAGGCAGCAGTGCTAATCACCGAGCCATCCCCATATCAGACAAGGATTCTGAACAATGTCTCAGCAGAATAGAGCAGATTGGTGCTTCTTGTCTCGAGGTTATAAATGGATTGTGACTGTTAGAATGATGATTGCAGAGGAAGAGCATCCAGTGAATGTGAAGTATCAGATAGTTAGACACCCATTCTATAGGCAGCATCAGGATCCCTGTGTGAAGTTGGTCGACACCAAAAGGGTAAAGTTGCAGCTATGTGATGGAACAATCCTCATCCCAAGAAGACAAACTGAAAGCCCAATGTAACAGAAGAATGAAGATTTTGAGTTTCAGGTACCAGTCACTCAGCATAATTCACCGAGAAAAGACTAAAGCTAGGAATGGTAGTGTTACACATATCAGAAGAAATCCGCAGCATTTTAAAGGGCACAAGGAGATTGACGAACAGATCTTAAGAAGTTACCAAGGTGATTTCGCCCACCTTGGGCGAGCTCCTGGTTGGCATTTTGAAATAGATGAGAGTGTGAGACCAACTTCTTCTGAGGAGAGTCCAACCTGAAAGGCAAGATGGAGGATCTAGAAAAGAACAGAACAATCAACAAAACTGACACTTGCTGCTGACTGGTAGAAGTGAAATAAACCAGAATATGAGAGGGCTCATGGATGCAAAGGATTTCAAGAAAGAGATCTCACTACCCTGTGCCAATCGTTGAAGCAGTTTCACTGCAAGTTAGCAAGGCAAACGTCCTTACTACCTGAAACATGATGAAAGGTTGATAGTGTCAAATGAAGTTGGGTGTTTCCTGATTACTTTTTGGAAGCCAGTTGGGAGAAACAGATGGTTGTGCATGCCACTTGGCATTTCTGTGGCTCCAACATGAGATAGTCAGTGATCTTTCTAGAGAGGAAGCTTTAGCGCATAATCTGCTCATCCATGAATGTAGTGACATGACAGAAGATGCCAACACAGACCATAATTAGAATCGAGTGAGATTGCTGAAGAGATTGTCAGGTAAACCTGAAACTGAAAACGAACAATTGCAATTGAAATGTCAAATATATAGGTCAAGTACTGACCATGAAAGGATTTTGTCCTGATCCTTATAAGGTGAGAGCTCTGGTAGAGATACAGCAGCTGACTGCTGTGAAAGCAATGCAATGAGTAGTTGGTTTTGTTATCTACCGAGTGACGTTCTTCATAAATGTATCATCGAAGAGTGAATATATGCACATGATGTATAACGGTATTGGGGCACAGGTCAAGAATCAGCTTTAATAAGAATCAAATGACAAATAGCAACAACTCCAGTCCTGAGATGTTACGATGTTAATGATGATATCAATTTGCAGCATAGTGCCAAGGCAGGACTTTAGACAAACCCTCATGCAGCAAGGTCAACCAATTGAATTTGCATTCAGTGCATGAATGCAAAATGAAGACATTCCCTGGAGCCAGAGAAGGAACATCATCCCAGGAATCAGCAGATACCAAATGAACAGCCAGCAACTCTTACAAGGATGCCTTCCTTGAAGAAGCTCTCTTCCCCCCATTCCTGATGAAGGGCTTATGCTCGAAACGTCGAATTCTCTATTCCTGAGATGCTGCCTGGCCTGCTGTGCTTTGACCAACAACACATTTGCAGCAGCAACAACTTATGTCCATGCCATTAGAAGACCTGAATTCTTGAAAGACTATGGATGCAAAGCATGTGCAGAAACAGATAAAAATTTTGATAGAATGGAATAAATGAACACATTTGTTCATGAGTGATATTTTTCTTTATAGATCCTGTATATTGTGTAAATTGAAATTGCAAATAGAGTCATAGTGTCATAGAGGTGTACAGCATGGAAACAGACCCTTCAGTCCAACCCATCTGTGCCGACGAGATATCCCAACCCAATCTAGTCCCACCTGCCAGCACCCGGCCCATATCCCTCCAAACCCTTCCTATTCATATACCTATCCAGATGCCTCTTAAATGTTGCAGTTGTACCAGCCTCCACCACATCCTCTGGCAGCTCATTCCATGCACGTACCACCCTCTGCGTGAAAAAGTTGCTCCATAGGTCTCTTTTATATTTTTACCCTCTCACCCTAAACCTATGCCCTCTAGTTCTGGACTCCCCGACCCCAGGGAAAAAACTTTGTCTATTTATCCTATCCATGCCCCTCATAATTTTGTAAACCTCTATAGGGTCACCCCTCAGCCTCCGACCCTCCAGGGAAAACAGCCCCAGCCTGTTCAGCCTCTCCCTGTAGCTCAAATCCTCCAACCCTGGCAATGAACTTGTAAATCTTTTCTGAACCCTTTCAAGTTTCACAACATCTTTCCGATAGGAAGGAGACCAGAATTGCACGCAATATTCCAACAGCGGCCTAACCAATGTCCTGTACAGCCGCAACATGACCTCCCAACTCCTGTACTCAATACTCTGACCAATAAAGGAAAGCATACCAAACGCCTTCTTCACTATCCTATCTACCTGTAACTCCACTTTCAAGGAGCTATGAACCTGCACTCCAAGGTCTCTTTGATAATAATTGCAATTTTTATGTTCTTTTAAGAAAAAGAGGATGCTTGGAGGAATGTGTCCGTCACTTTGACTTGCCATAGACATTAACCAGGGATGCAGTTGCTTTCTGTTTTGAGAGAGAAGTCATTAAAGCCAGCAGTTGGAATTTTACCTTCAGTCTTGGTGAAGAAAGCATTTGTCTTCATACAGTCAGTTCCTACTAGTCCTCAGGCTGACATTTACCCATTCCTTTGTCTATCCAACTGTTTTTCTCTCTCTTTGGACTCTCTCTCCACCTATCATTTACTCCTCCACCCCCTTCCCTCCATCTTTGTACAAATGCCAATTTTTTCAGAAACAGGCCTGCTGAGTTTTTTTACTTATTTCTGTTCTCGTTTCTGATTTCTAGCATCTGCAGCTCTTTCAGTGTTTTTTTTTTGCCTTTGTACAGTGTTTTATTCAAGTTCTCATGATACAATTAAGGCCAATGAATTACTTTTGAAATGCAGTTAATGTTGGAGTTTGCTCATTTGCATACACAGTAAACCTCCACAAGCAACAATGTTGCGTTGGTCCCCATCTCTTTCTCAATACTTTGCTCTGTAAAATTATTTTATACTTTCAAGGTATGGGAGCATTGCTGGCAAGACCAGCATTTGATGAACTAAGTGGTATATGAATAGTATGGGTGGCATGGTGGTTCATTGGTTAACACTGGTGCCACATAGTGCCAGGGACCTGGGTTCAATTCGACCCTCTGTGTGGAGTTTGCACGTTCTCCCTGCATCTGTGTGGGTTTCCTCTGGGTGCTCCAGTTTCCTCCCACAGTCCAAAGATCTGCAGGTTAGGTGAATTGGCCACAGTATCCAGGAATGTGCAGGCTAGGTGGATTAGCCATGGAAAATGCAGAGTTACTGGGATGGGGTGGGTCTGAGAGAGATGCTGTTTGGGGTGGGTGGGTGAGGGGTCATTGTGGACTTGATGGGCTGAATGTCCTACTTCCAAAATGTAGGGAAGGCCATTTCAGAGTGCAGGTAAGAGAACAATGCTGTGGATCTGGAGACACATGTAGGTCAGACCAAGTAAGGACCGCAGACCTCCCCTGCTAATAGGCTTGGTGAAACAGTTGAACTTTTACACCAATCTGCAATAGTTTCCTGAAGTTAGCTTTCAGTTCCAGATTTTTATTTCAAATTCTTTCAGTGAGCTTCTCCAGCAAACAGTCTGGGCCTTTGAGTTACCGCAGGGATTCCGGTTTGTGATCAGTAATTTGCTGATTTTTACGTAGTTCAAATCACCCCCTGCTCTCTGGTTCTGACACTGGACTTAGTTAGGGAATGTGAAATGAAGAAAGCAGAAGATGGCTGTTTCAGGGCAAAATAATCTCTATTTAAATATACAAAAGGTAAGTATAATACAAGAAATAAAAGGCAAATCCAATAAAACAGCGAAACTGGCATAATTATACAGAGGAGGAAGTGAGGTCTGCAGATGCTGGAGATCAGAGCTGAAAATGTGTTGCTGGAAAAGCGCAGCAGATCAGGCAGCATCCAAGGAACAGGAAATTCGGCGTTTCGGGCATAAGCCCTTCATCAGGAATAATTATACAGAGGACAGTAATTAGATACACTGTCAAATTACACAGAGGATAAGACACTAATGGAAGCTAAACAGCAGTTTTCATCACAGACACTTTCTTCCAGCTTCCCTGCACTGTCACCACCCACCTTCCCCTCCTTGCTTAGAGACAAAAAAAAACTGCAGATGTTGGCATCCAAAGTAGCCCTGCAGGAGGCTGGAAGAACACAGCAGCCAGGCAGCATCAGGGGGTGGAGAAGTCCACATTTCGGGTGTAACCCTCCCTGCTAGCTAGGTTGGAAACTTTGGCGTCTCGGACGTTTCAGCTCATCACTGGGGAAAACAGTTTCAAACGTGTGTCCAGTTGCTGTGAGGTTCTCGCAGTCGGTTCTCTTGGCTTGGAACAGGCCTGTGTCTGGAAGCTCTTGTTCAGATAGTTAAAAATCACACAACACCAGGTTATAGTCCAACATGTTTAATTGGAAGCACGCTAGCTTTCGGAGCGATGCTCCTTCATCAGGTGATTGTGGAGGGCTTGATCGTAACACAGAATTTATAGTAAAAATTTGCAGTGTGATGTAACTGAAATTATACATTGAAAAATTGATTGTTTGTTAAGCCTTTCATTTGTTAGAATACAGTGATAGTTTCACTTCTTTCATGTGTAAATCACAAAACCCATTTTTATAAAAAGTTGCATTCTCGGGTTAGCTGTTAACAATGGTGATAGCTAGACAATATGTTGAAGGTGTTAGCCCCCTGTGTTCTCTGTCTATGACCTGACACTTAGATTGATTCTAATCTAAGAAGTGAGATAACAGAGTTTTACATAAATTCATGCAGTTTTTGAGCTCAGAGTTCTACATGAATGTATGCAGTTTTTGAGCAAAGTGCAATGTAACTCTGCAAGTACAAATTCACCCCACAAAATATATGTGTGCATGTGGGTCTTTGTCTGTCTGTGTGTGTGTGTGTCTGTCTGGGGTGGGGGTTGAGGGTGTGAGAAAGTGTATTTGTGTGTGTGTGTGTGTGTGCGTGTAGTGAGTGCAGAATGTCTCAAGTCTGTGAGGGGGTGCACGTGTGTGTGTGTCTATAAGGGTGCGTGTGGGTGTCTGTGTGCGCGTCTGTGTGTACCTGTGTCCGTGTGTATATGAGAGTGTGTGTGTGTGTGTGTGTGTGTGTGTGTGTGTGTGTGTGTGTGTGTGTGTGTGTGTGTGTGTAGTGCAATGGTGATCACCTGTAATGTGACATGAACCCAAGGTCCCGGTTGAGGCCCTCCCTATGGGTACTGAACTTAGCTATCAGCCTCTGCTCGGCCACTTCCCTCTGCTGCCTGTCCTGAAGTCCACCTTGGAGGATGGTCACCCGAAGGTCCGAGGCTGAATGTCCTGGACCACTGAAGTGTTCCCCAATTGGGAAGGAACCCTCCTGTCTGTTGATTGTTGTGCGGCGCCCATTCATCCGTTGTCGTAGCCTTTGTTGGAATTGAACCCTGGGACCCTGGTGCTGTGAGGCAGCAGTGCCAACCACTGAGCCACTATGCTGTTGACTTGGCTTCCCGTTTCAGCTTCTCGGCTCAGCCTCTGTGGTTTTTGTTTCCCAAGCTGCTTGTTGGGGCTAGAGCTTGTGGGGGGACTGTTTCTGAAGGAGTTTGATGTTGGAAAGGCTCTCTCTCTCTCTCTTTCCCAGATCAAGGCTAGCAATTATACAGACTGTGTGCCCCGTTATCTCCTCTCAAATCGATGTTGCCATTGTGTGTCTGATGTTCCCTATTAGGTCAATTGGCTTCCTCATAGTTAAGAGTAGGTGTAAATGGACTCTGATAGAACTTGGATGCCTGGTATCTGTGTTAATGGATATTGATTTTAAGTTGAATATCTGTAGAGGTCCCATTCAGTCTGTGTTGGGTAGTGTTATGCCTGGGGTGAGTCGAGGTGTGAATTGGATTTTCGGGTTAAACAATGGTTCCAGGCAGCTATCTCTGTGTCTGCATGTTTTCCCAGAGCAAAGCCCAGCTGCCTTTTTTTTACAAAGCTTGAAAGTCCAGGGATTTGGTCCAGTATTTAAAATTATAGGGAATTTTTGCTCAGTCCTACAGTTACTAGTCAAGTGATACTACCACAAAGCAGCTCCCCAATTATGATATAGGTAAATTGAAAAAGGAACTTTTGACACAAAATCTCAAAGAGGAGGTTGGACTGGCATCAATTTTAACCTTTCAGAAGAAACCTCAACCCCAGAATAAATCAATGTGTGCAATCAGAAATTGGAGTCAATTTGCTTTTTTACCATCGATGTATTTGCTTATCAGATGTTCGCTTCAATGGAAATGACTTTATCAAGTCAACAGGAATTCAGATGTATTGGCTGCAGATAGGAAATGGCTGTGGCTTCTCATTTCTATTCACTCAACAGAAGTATTCTCTTATCAGGATGTAGCAGCAGGTGAAGAGGAGATAATAATTTCACATCAGCAAGCTCAGAATAATGAACAAACTGTCCGCAACGAGTCGGGGCAGCAGAATCTGTCATGGTCAGGTTTTTTTTTGCCTTTGGTGGAAAGTGAATGAGTTAAACAGAAGATTTCTTAGTATTCTGATGAAGGAACAGCACTCTGAAAGCAAGTGCAGTACTTCCAAATAAACCGGTTGGACTACAACCTGGGTTTTTTTAAATTTTTAACTAGGATAGAATACAATCCCTACAGAATGGAAACGGGCCATTCGGCACAAGTCCACACTAACGAGTATCCCACCCAGACCCATCCCTAACACACCTAAACTGCAGACCCTAGCACAGCCAATTTACATCTCCAGACACTACAGGGCAATTTAGCATATTGCTAACTATTAGCAATTTCCCATGGCCAGTCCACCAAATCTTGGACTGTGGGAGGAAACCAGAGCACAGAGTGGAAACACCACGTAGTCACCTGACGGTGGGATCGAACCCAGCTCCCTGGCACTGTGAAGCATTGAGTCACTGTGCCATCCTTCTACAGCACTTTTGTGACACCTACACGATAATGATACAGGCAGCTCTTCCGACGGTGAGGACGGGCGCAAGGAGGGTCGTCACCAGAGGAAGAGACAGAGCGCCGTGGGGAGAAAGGAGGGCATCACCGCCCAGGAAGGGAAAGACGACCCCTCTGAGGGAATGGGTAAAGGCCTCCCCCAACCCGGTGAGAACGAAGAGGTATCCACTGGCCCACAGCTCCAGGTAACTGGGAGCAGCGGTCCTGTGACAGCCCCGCTGTCAGATGGAGAACTGGACTGCGGACCCTGGGCCCGACCCAATGACACCAGAGCGGGGAAATGGCTCCAGTGTGGAGCCGGACAGCTACCTCAGCCCTGGGAGGGTCCAGCGGTTTGCTGTCACCACAGGCATGTACACAGCTACCCCAGAGAGACAAGACCAGCAGCAAATGGACACTGTTAACCTCGTAAACTGTTAAAATGGGGATAAGAGTTGCCAGCATCAATGTGCATAGCATCAAATTGGCCACACAATGTTTTTCTACGATGACCTTCCTGGCCAGTGTTAAAGCCGACCTCCTGTTTCTGCAGGAGTGTGGGATACCGCACCTCAGCAGCTACAGGAGATGGTCGAGCTTGTGGGCCCATGGGCAGTCAGTTTGGTCGGGGGGCAACGATAGCTGCGCCTCCGGCCTGGGTATCCTGTTGCGAGGAAGCAACTTCACCATCTCCGAGGTTAAGGAGGTGATGGGCGGGCGCCTTCTTGTCACCGACGTCGTGTACAGGAATGCTCCCCTGAGACTGATCAATGTGTACGCCCCAGTGGGTAAGAGTGAACGGTTGGCCATCCTGCAGCAGCTTCCACTGTTGCTGGCTACGTCCAGGCCGGTCATTCTGGCTGGAGACTTCAACTGTATCATTGATGCAGATGGACGATCCGGCAGGGGGGACAGTAAACTGGACGCCACGTCCAGAGCCCTGACGGACACGGTAAAAGATGCCAAGCTGCACGATGTCTTCAGCACCCCTGCAGACGGAGCGCAGCGTAGATACACCTGGTCACGGGCAGACGGGTCTATCCACTCAAGGATAGATTACCTATTTGTGTCCCGAACGCTCTTGGTCAGATCCACCGACATCAAGCCGGTGTTCTTCTCTGACCACTGCCTCCTGTTGGCCGACTGTCACCTACAGGATGAGCAGCGGGCGGGTAAGGAAACGTGGAAGCTGAACGCAAAGCTGTTGACCCCGGGAAACATTGAGGAGCTCGAGAGAGACTATGCAGGTTGGAGAACCGTGAAGCCCCTCTTTGAGTCCCCAGCGGACTGGTGGGAAACAGTAAAAGGGAACATCAAGAGGTTCTTCATCCTCAAGGGTGTTCAGGAGGTGAGACAGAGATGGGGAAAACTGTCCCAATTCCAGGAAAGTATGCAGAACCTGCTCCTGCTGCAGACGATGGGGGTCGATATCATGGAGGACCTCAAGGAGGTGAAGGGCCAGCAAGCCTCGCTCTTTGCCTCAGAGGCCTCCAAGATAATCTTCCGGTCCAGGGTCCGCTCGGTGGAGCAGGACGAGACGTGCTCACGTTTCTTCTTCCAGAAGGTGCACAAAGAGAGCTCTGCGCTCAGCAGCCTGAAAGAAGCAGACGGCTCGATAACGTCATCTCAGGCTGACGTCATGAGGATCAGTAAATCCTTCTATGCCAGTCTGTATGATGCGAAGCTGACCGACAGCGCGGCCTCCCAGTGAGTCCATGAATCCATGAGGAAAGGTATCATCACCCTCATCTACAAGCAGAAGGGGGAGAGGGAGGAACTCAAACATTAGAGACCAATCTCACTGTTGAAAGCGGATTACAAAATTCTGTCAAAGGTAATCGCCAACCGGGTCAGGTCTGCTCTGGGGTTGGTGATTCACCCCGACCAAACCTGTGCTGTGCCGGGCAGGAAGATTGCTGAGAGTCTCACACTCCTCAGGGATACGATTGCAGGACAGAGGGTTGGACGCCTGCCTGATCAGCCTGGACCAGGAGAAAGCCTTTGACAGGATATCACACAGGTATATGAGAGATGTTCTCTCCAAAATGGGCTTTGGGGAGGGAATCTGCAATTGGATCAGACTGCTCTACACCAACATTGTCAGTCTCAATCAATGGGTGGGAATCAGATAGCTTCCCAGTCAGATCTGGAGTCAGGCAGGGCTGCCCTCTCTCTCCTGCCTTGTTTGTGTGCTGCATAGAGCCATTTGCCGAGTCCATCAGGAAGGATGCGAGCCTGAGAGGGGTGACTATTCCTGGCAGTGGGGGCCTGCAGGTTAAGGCCTCCCTGTACATGGATGACGTCGCCGTTTTCTGCTCGGATCCGCTGTGCGTGCGCAGACTCATGTGCGTATATGACCAGTTCGAATGGGCCTCGGGGGCCAAGGTAAACCGAGGCAAGAGCGAGGCCATGCTCTTCGGTACCCGGGCCGACCAATCCTCGATCCCTTTCATCGTCAGGACCGATCACCTGAAGGTGCTGGGTATTTGGTTCGGGGGATCTGGGGCACGCTCCAAGTCTTGTGTGGAGCGTATCAGCAAAGTGAGGCAGAAACTGGGCAGATGGAAGCTATAGCCACTCTCCATCGCGGGAAAAAAACCTGGTCATCAGGTGTGAGGCACTGTCATTGCTATTATACGTGACACAGGTCTGACCTATTCCCAGAACCCGTGCTGCTGCAGTTACCCGGGCCATCTTCCTATTTATATGGAGGTCAAAGATGGACTGGGTCCGAAGGGACTCGATGTATAAAGATCTGGGCAACAGGGGAAAAAGCACACCCAATGCCACACTCACCCTGATGGCCACCTTTGTGTGTGGCTGCATCAAGCTGTGTGTGGATCCCCAGTATGCAAACACCAAGTGTCACTATGTACTGAGGTTCTACCTGTCCCTGGTGTTGTGAAGAATGGGCCTGGCCTCGCTGCCGCGGAACGCTCCAAGTAGTTGGACCGTTCCGTACCATCTGTCCTTCGTGGAGAAGTTTATGAAGAAAAACACCTTTGACCACAGGTCCATCAGGAAATGGTCAGCATGTAGTGTCCTCGAGACCCTTCGGGAAAAGGAGAGGGTGGATCCTGTCGAGCGGTTCCCTGAGCAGATGGTCAAAGTCATTTGGCAGAATGCCTTATCGCCAGAACTTTCCAAATAGCACCAAGACATGGCTTGGCTGGTGGTGAGAAGGGCTCTGCCTGTGAGATCCTTTATGCACGCCCGGACTCTCAGCCGCACCGCACGCTGCCCTCGAAGTGGCTGCGGGGGGGAACGAGACTGTCACACACCTCCTTCTGGAATGTGCCTATGCAAAGGAAGTCTGGAGAGGAATGCAGTGGTGTTTGTCGAGGTTCGTCCCGAGCAGCGCCGTGACGCGGGACTCCATGCTCTACGGCCTGTTCCCCAGGACGCACACTGAGACAAACATCAACTGTGCCTGGAGGATCATCAACTCGGTGAAGGACGTTCTCTGGGTGGTCCGAAACCTGTTGATCTTCCAGCTGAAGGAGTTGACCCCGACTGAGTGTTGCAGACTGGCACATTCCAAAGTCCAGGACTACGTGTTGAGGGACGCGCTGAAGCTTGGGGCAGCTGCCGCCAAGGCGCGGTGGGGAAAGACCACCGTGTAACATCTGCCTGTCTAAAGAAGAACAGGGGGCCCATGCAGTCATTTGGGCTCTGCTGACACCTCACCTAAATATATGGATAATAAACATCGATCTTTCCATACCTCAGATGCTGTCTGAGCACCACTCTAATCTTGACTCCAATCTCCAGCATCTACAGTACCCACTGTGAGACAATCTAGGCAAGATTGTCTCATAGGAAATTCTCCATAGAGTCACAGTCTTAGAGATGTACAGCATGGAAACAGACCCTTCAGTCCAACCCGTCCATGCCAACCAGATATCCCAACCCAATCTAGTCCCACCTGTCAGCACCTGGCCCATATCCCTCCAAACCCTTCCTATATACCCATCCAAATGCCATTTAAATGTTGCAATTGTACCAGCCTCCACCACTTTCTCTGGCAGCTCATTCCACACACGTACCACCCTCTGTGTGAAAAAGTTGCCCCTTAGGTCTTTTTTATGTCTTTCCCTTCTCACCCTAAACCTTTGCCCTCTAGTTTTGGACTCCCTGACCCCAGGGAAAAGACTTTGTCTATCCTATCCATGCCCCTCATAATTTTGTAATCCTCTGTAAGGTCACCCCTCAGCCTCCGATGCTCCAGGGAAAACAGCCACAGCTTGTTCAGCCTCTTCCCATAGCTCAAATCCTCCAACCCTGACAACATCCTTGTAAGTTTTTTCTGAACCCTTTCAAGTTTCACAACATCTTTCTGATAAGAAGGAGACCAGAATTGCACACAATATTCACTTTCAAGGAGCTATGAACCTGCACTCCAAAGTCTCTTTGTTCAGCAACACTCCCTAGGACCTTACCAATAAGTGTATAAGTCCTGCTAAGATTTGCTTTCTCAAAATGCAGCACATCGCACTTCTCTGAATTAAACACCATCTGCCACTTCTCAGCCCATTGGCTCGTCTGGTCAAGATCCTATTGTAATCTGAGGTAATCCTCTTCGCTGTCAATTCTCCAGTCCAGGAAGAAAATACATCAAGAGAAAGGTCTGAGAGAGAGCACAACAGGGAGAGATAAATACTGCAGTTTCCAAACCCTTCTTCCAGACCCCAGCAACTGTTAGTGAAAGACTAAAAGTGAAAATCCTGGCTCTATGGAAGCTTGACCCCACCCATTCAGGCTGCTACTATTGTTCCAGAACAAAAAATCCCAAGGCCTCACAAGCTGTTTCTGGGCTGTGAAGCAGGCCAACTGGCATTTCTGATCTCAACATTTTTTCATAAAGAAAAAACCAAGACAAAATACACTTCTTAAAGTCATTATATCATCACAACCTCCAGCTGTGTTCTCCTGTGTTTGCCCATTTGCCCTAATATCTCCCTGTGCTGTTTAGTGTCAAATTCTGGCATTAACTCTCCTATGAAGCATATATGAATCACACAGGTTTTACAATCATTCAGCTCTTGGTGTCTTCAGAGACTCTATGAATGAGCAATTGGCCTAGTGCCTGTAACATCGCTCATTGTTCCTTTACAGACTCTCACTCACATTTGAATGCCTCGATTGAACCTACACCCCCACCAAACTTTCGTTTCGTGTCCACATGATCACAGCGAGATGTTTCCCCTTGGTGTTACTTTTGCTTCTCTCGTCAGTTGCTTTACATCATTGCTTTCATGAATGCAAACAGTTTGCTCCCTATCAACACTGGACAATTTATAGCCCAACAGTTTAATTGGAAGCACTAGCTTTGGGAGCGCCGCTCCTTCATCAGGTGATTGTTGTTCAATCAGGTGTTTCATCCACCTGATGAGGGAGCAGCACTTCCAAAGCTAGTGCTTCCAAATAAACCTGTTGGACTATAACCTGGTGTTGTGTGATTTTTAACTTTGTCCACCCCAGTCCAACACCGACATCTCCAAACCATCAACACTGTACAGGATTTTGAATCCTCTCAGTCTTCCTTGCTCTAAGGAAAGCAAAACGTTGAAAAAACTGCATCAATTCTGGCCTCCTTGCCGCAAAAAGGATGTTGTTAAACTTGAAATGTTACAGAAAAGATTTACAAGGATGCTGCCAGGGTTGGAGGGTTTGAGCTGTAGGGTGAGGCTGAATAAGCTGGGGCTGTTTTCCCTGGAGCATCAGAGGCTGAGGGGTGACCTTATCGACGTTTATAAATCATGAGGCACATGAATAGGGTAAATAGCCAAAGGTAGGGAGACCAAAACTAAAGGGCATAAGTCTAGGGTGAGAGAGGGGAAGATTTAAAAAGGACCTGAGGAGTAACTTTTTCACATAAAGGGTGTATGGAATGAGCTGCCAGAGGAAGTGGTGGAGGCTGGTACAATTACAACACATAAAAGGCATCTGGATGGGTACATGAATAGGAAGGATTTAGAGGGATAGGGGCCAAATGTTGGCAAATGGAAATAATTTAGAATATCTGGTCAGCACGGACAAGTTAGACTGAAGGGTCTGCTTCCATACTGTACAACTCCAAGATTCTATATCTAACTCGATAATCAAAGAATAGAATCCTTACAGTGCCCTTTGGACCAACTGACCCTCCAAAGAGTAACCCACCCCCTACCTTATAATTACCCTTGACTAATGCAACTAACTTACAAATCCCTGAACACTACGGGCAATTTAGAATGGCCAGTTCACCCTAACCTACACATCCTTGGATTGTGGGAGTAAACCGGAATACCTTCAGACGCAGGGAGAATGTGGAAACTTCACACAGTCACCTAAGGTTGAAATTGAATCTGGGTCCCTGGCGCTGTGAGGCAGTAGTGCTAACTACTGAGCCACTGTTCTGACCCAATCCATCCTCAGAATTGAGCTTCCTCAGCCCTGGAGCCTCTCCAATGCTTTCACAACCTTCCGAAAGTGCAGCATCCAGAACTGGCTGCAAAACTCTAGCTGAGGCTGAACCTATGATTTCTACAAGTTGAACATAATCTCTTTATGTTCAACTTGTATAATCCCTTTATTCTCCAGTACACTATGTACCTATTATTAAAGCCCAGGATCCCATATGCTTTTGTTCATTGCTCTCTCAACCTTTCTGGTTGCCATCAATGATAATTATTAGGATGATTTTATAACATTTTAAGAAGCTCTGGAAGGAATGCAGAATCATGTAAATGATTTGAATGTGATTATAGGAGGAATGGTTGCAGATGACACCAAAATTGGCGGTGCAGTGGACAGTGAGGAAGGTTATCTCAGAGTACAATGTGACCTTGATCAGATGGGCCATTGGGCTGAGAAGAGATAGAAGGAATGTAATTTAGGTAAATGCAAGGTGTTACATTTTGACAAGACAAACCAGAGCAGGACTTACACAGTTAATGGCAGGGCCCTGGGGAGTGTCGTCAATCAAAGGGACCTAGGGGTGCAAGTACATTGTTCCTTGAAAGTGGAGTCGCAGGTAGACAGGGTGGTGAAGAAAGCATTTGGTGTGCTTGCCTCCATTGGTCAGAACATTTGAGTATAGGAGTTGGGATGTCATGTTGTGGCTGTAAAGGACATTGGTGAGGTCACTTTTAGAATACTGCGTATAATTTGGGTTGTCTTTTTGTGGGAAGTATGTTGTTAAACTTGAGAGGATGAGGAAAAGATTTATAAGCATGTTGCCAGGATTGGAGGGTTTGAGTTATAGGGAGAGACTGAAAAGGCTGGGGCTTTTCCCTGGAGTGTCGGAGACTGAGGGGCGACCTTTTCATGCAGAGGGTGGTGCGTGTATAGATTGAGCTGCTAGAGGAAGTGGTGGAGGCTGGTACAATTAAAAGGCATCTGAATGAGTATATGAATAGGAAGGGTTTAAAGGGATATGGGCCAAATGCTGGCAAATAGGACAAAATTAGGTTAGGATATCTGGTCTGCATGGACGAGTTGGACCAAAGGGTCTAGCGCTATGGCTCTACATCAAAGAAAAGCCCCAATTTGGGGTTGTTGATGGGGATTAAGTGAAAGATGATATAGATTTTGAGGCCATAGGAAGCCAAGCTCTTACTCCGTTCCATGCCATCATAACAAACCCACCTTAAGGTCAGTCTTTGCCTCAAAGGAAAGTAAGCATTTTATTATGAGTTAAATAATGTTGAACACTATTATTTCACAAAAATCTTCTTAGGTACTGTTCATATCCACTATATTGACAATTGGGAAGGTAGGATTTGAAATATTTACAGAGAAACCAACATTTCTATAATATAAATTCAGACTGGGATCACATGGATCTTCCTCTCTCAGTCTTAAGACCATGGAGCAGGAGTGGGCCATCTGGCTCATCGAGCCTGCTCTGCCTTTCAATAAGATCATGGCTGATCTTTGTTGTGGACTCAGCTCCACCTACCCGCCTGCTCACCCTAACCCTTAATTCCTTTACTGTTCAAAAATCTATCTTTGACATAAAAACTTTCAAAAAGGAAGCCTCAACTGCTTCACTGGGAATTCCACACAATCACAACCCTTTGGGTGAACAAGTTCCTCCTCAACTCAGATCTAAATCTGCTCCCTCCCTTATGTTGAGGCTATGCCTCCTCATTCTAGTTTCACCTGCCAGTGGAAGCAATCTCCTTGTTTCTATCTTATCTGTTCCCTTCATAATTGTACATGTTTCTGTAAGATCCCCCCATCATTATTCTAAATTCCAATGAGTATTGTCCCACTACATAATCTCTCCTCAAAGCCAACCCGCTCAACACCGGAATCCACCTAGTGAACCCCCTCTGTACTCCCTCCAGTGCCAGTACATCCTTTCTCAAGTAAGGAGACCAAAACTGTACACAGTACTGGACGGGAAAAGTGAGTGCTGCAGATGCTGGAGATCAGAGTCAAGAGTGGGATGCTGGAAAAGCACAGTAGGTCAGGCAGCATCCGAAGAGAAGGAGAATCTCCTGCTCCTCGGACGCTGCCCAACAGGCTGTGCTTTTCCAGCACCATACTCTCAACTCTGATCTCCAGCATCTGCAGTGCTCAATTTCCCCGTCCAGTACTGTGTACAGTTTTGGTACTGGACAGGAATAGCACAGCAACAGTTCAGAGAAGAGCCTTCTAGCATTCTTGCCATCCCTTCACTGCAAACCTGTAGAGAGAAAGGAGGTGCATCAACGAAGTTGTAAAATTACATGATCACGTAACACTTCCAGAAAACAGATAAAAAAATTTGCAATCTTTTGAATCAGAATTTGCCTGAGAATTCATAATCCAAACCGAACAACCCCATTCTCGGGATGAAAATGAGTCAAGAGACCATTCATAATAGCATCAATAATGCAGCCTTTTCAAGTCAAAATCTTTATATTTTATACATAGCTGTTTGCTGTTAGTTTTGGAGCTAGATTTCTATTGTTCTATCTCCAGTGCAACGCTAACCAATAATCCTCTTCCTCTGACTGAAAATGTAAAACCTTTTCTGGGAAAGTGCCTCGCCAGCCTGAGGATAAATACCAGTCCCACTTCAATTACGATTATTTTAACACCTAAGTTGAGGTTGAATTACTTGCATAGACTTGAAAGTGCAGTTCTTTCAGAATTATTCCGTTTTTTTCTAATCTCTACTTAGATATGACTAATATACTCAATATCAATGTTATATTTGCATGTGGTTTTATAAATTCATACTGCATGCAAATAAATTTGCAATTGTGATCAGAATGTAACCCCTAATACAATACAATTAAGGTAACAGTCAATGAATTACAGAGATGTGAAAATTAATCCTAATGAAAGAAACTACTGGCGTAAAAACATGGGCTTTGTTCCTTTCCATTTCAATGTCACTTATTAAATCCAGGATGAACATTCCTTTTTAGGGGTTTATGATTGTCATGCATGCTGAATTCTACAGGACAATTATGTTTTAAAAAGAGCTTTTTTGAAAATTAAGCTCAGTCAGGATGTTCTGAAAAGGTTGGGGGTGGTGGCGAATGGGGAATGGTGAATTCCTGACAAACACCTGAGTTCGGAGAATTACCCATATGATGGGGAGAAACGAAAACAGAAACTCACCTCAGTTACAAGTGGCAGACTTGACACCGTTCACTGCTGCACAGAATAAAAGACAGCTGCAGCAGAAAAAGAATCTACTGCTGTGGCAAAACAAGAGCTGCTTTGTGCTCATTGGAAACAAGATACTTGAAAAGTTTAGGTTCTGATTAAAAGAAAAGTAACAGAGAAGAAGAGGCTGTTGAAGATTTAAAGAATGTGAAGGCATTGACACATGAGATGCAGGTGGAGTGGAATAATTAGCAAAAGACATAGAAATTTTGATTTGCTGTGCGGGAGAGCAGGGAGTGGCTTTGGGACAATTCCTTTAATGGTGCAACCAGAATCATGGCGTGGACAGCACATAGACAGACCCTTCAGTCCAATTTTGTCCGTTCCGACCTGATCTAGTTCCATTTGCCGGCATTTGGCCCATATCCCTCTAAACACTTCCTATTCATATACCCATCCAAATGTTACTATTGTACCCACCGCGACCATTTCCTCTGGCAGATTATTCCATACGCGCACCACCCTCTGCGTGAAAAAGTTGCCCTTAAGGTCCCTTTTAAATCTTTCCCCTCTCACCTTAAATCTATGGCCTCTTGTTTTGGACTCCTCTACCCTGGGGAAAGGACCCTTGCTGTTCACCCTATCCATGCCCCTCACGATTTTATAAATCTCTATAAAGTCACTCCTCAACCCCCGATACTCCAGGGAAAACAGCCCCAGCCTGTTCAGCCTCTCCCTATAGCTCAAGCCCTCCAACCCTGGCAACATCCTCATAAATCTTTTTTAAACCTTTTCAAGTTTCGCAACATCTTTCCTATATCAAGGAGACCAGGCTAAAATGCAGTATTCCAAAAGTAGCCTGACAAATGTCCTGTACAGTTCCAACATTACTTCCCAACTCCTATACTCAATTCACTGATGAATAAAGGCAAGCATACCAAATGCCTTCTTCAGGACCCTATCTTTCTTAATTCTGACAAATTATAACAAAGTAGGCAAAAGATTCTGTATATTTTGCTTGTGTTAGTTACTTAATGCAAAAGTACCTTTTATTTAGTTTGTTATACTAATTGCCTGTCGGTCTATTTTATCTATGTTGATTTTTATTTGATTGTGACAGTTTAAGTCATAAAAAATTAAGATTTGCTCTTCAATCCTTGCAATTATTTATTGGAAAATATTTCTGTTTTTTAAAAATTATTGGTCACAGAATGGCTAGGAGATTATTAGGGATTTGTGTGGAATTGAACCAACAAACTACAAAGCATGTACATTGAGGTTTCAAAGTCTTTAAACACAGCAAGACCTTCAATTAAAAGGTCAACATGTTTATTTTCAGTCCTCAAGCATCTGTGGAAAGAGAAAGCCTGCCTATTAGTGCCTTGCAATAATCAGAAAATAATAATTTTTCACAGTGGTTTTTCACAGTCCCTCACAGCGCTAGGGACCCAGGTTCAAATCCAGCCTCGGGCGACTGCCAGCGTGGAGTTTGCACATTCTCTCTGTGTCTGTGTGAGTTTCCTCCGGGTGCTCTGGTTTCCTTCCACAGTCCAAAGATGTGAAGGTTAGGTGATATGCCTATAGTGGTCAGGGATATGTAGGTTAGGTGCACTAGTCAGGAATAAATGCAGGGGAATGAGCCTTGAGTGGGTTACTCTATGAGGGATGGGGTGGACATGTTGGGCTGAAGGGCCTGTTCCCACACTGTAGGCATTCTATGGATAACTCAAAGTCTGTGACAGAGAAATGAAATATTAGCGTGAAAGTAGGAGCTAAAAAAAATGAGATGGCCAAAGAATTGGTTTAGTCATTAAATGCTGAAGACAAAAAGATGAAGCTGATCCTGATAGCACTCAAATTATGTTCGCTAGAATGCATTGGCAATTTCTATTCAAGTCAGAAATCTAAATTTTGAAACGTGAGGAAGTGAAAGAGAAAGATCTGGAACTTTAAGTGGAGCTCTGTTGAGCAAATGGAAAGTCAAACCTTGAACTTCAAATTGAAAATGAAGGGAGGAAGTTGGAACTGCTTGGATCATGTAAGAACCTGATGATGGCTTGGAAGTACCAGAAATGGGAATGGGGTAATAGGCTCTTGGGGCTGTGGAGGTAGGGAGTAGGCTATCTGGTGATCAGCCACCCCAACTGGTACTTGAACCCACAATCCCTGGCTTAGGAGGCCAGTGTCTTATCCATTAGACCACTGGGGCTGCACATGCTCCTACAGGCTTTCCTCCAGGTACTCTGGTTTCCTCCCACAGTCTGACGATGTGCAGATGAGGTAGATTGACCATGTTAAAATGCCCATAGTGTCCAGGGATGTGTAGGTTAGGTGGATTAGCCATGGTTAATGTGGGGTTATGGGGATAGAGTGGGGGACTGGGGCTGGGTGGGATGCTCTTCAGAGGGTCAGCGCAAAGTCAATGGGCCGAATAGCAGCTTTCTACCCTGTAGGAATCCTATGATTCCACAGTATATTGAAGGGTCAAATTCAAACAAAAAAGCAGCTATTTGCAAATCCCAGCTACATTTAATCTGCAATCATTTCATCATCCATGTGCAATGCATCTAGAGTGATAGTGTTGAGGATTCATATGCTATTGAAGCATTTTGCACATTGCCATTGGTCATTGAACATTGACATCTCACTGAGGGTGATGTTAGCAACCCAATGACTTTAAAAGAAGCCAATATTGGCCAGAGGTGACCCATTTCTCCTACAACTTCCAAAGATGCAGTGGAAGGCAGACACCATTGCTTCCTCATCTGTCATGTCCGTTTAATGATGGTTTGATGATGAATGCAGTGAGATGTTGACTGATAGATGTGCGCCTGGGTTGAGATGTTGACTGGTTGATGTGCCTTTGGGTTGAGAAGGAGGTCAGCAGCAGTGGGCTGTCCACTTTTGGGTGTGATGTGTTGATATGGATTTTCACCAAGATGGTGCCCATGCTGAGGTAGAAGCTGACTGAATGATGGAGGAGTGGCCCTGGTTATCAGGAGCACATGTCTCATGGTGTGGAAGAGCACCCTCATCTGCAAGAGGACACCACCACTGAGTCTTTAGAGACCTAAGAACCTCTTTCACACCTCATGTTCCTAACAGAAGGGGAGGCAATGCTCTAGTGGTGTTGTCGCTGGATTGTTAATCCAAAGGTAATGTTCTTGGGACCCAGGTTTGAATCCTGCCATGGTAGATGGTAGAATTTGAATTCAATTAAAATCAGGAATTAAGAGTTTAATGATGACCATGAATACATTGCCAATTATTGGGGGGGAAACCCCATCTGGTTCACTGAAGGAAATCTATCATCCTTACCTGAAGAAGACTTAAACCTGAGACATTGACTTCTCCACCTCCTGAAGCTGCCTGGCTTGCTGTGTTCTTCCAGCTTCCTGCTTGTCCAGCTTGGATTCCAGCATCTGCAAATTTTTTTGTCTCCATCCTTACCTGATCTGGCCTACATGTGGCTCCAAAGCCACAACAAAGTAGTTGACTCTTAAATTGCCCTCTTGGATATCAGGGACGGGCAATAAATGCTGGCCTAGCCAGTGAATGAATTACAACAAAAGTCATTTCCCCTGAGACTCCTGTCCCTAGCTGCTGATGGGATGTTGCTCACTGTGTTTGACTTCCTGTGAAGGTGAATGCAGAAGGATCAGGGCTGACCATAAGCCCAGGGGGAGGTCCCCAGGTCTCCTCAGGGACTGCAGGTGGCCCAGGGTTTGTTAGTCCTGACTCTATTCCCTGAAGATGAGTGAAGGAGGCAGCGGTCAATGAGGGTTCCACATGTTCCAGGACCGCGGGAGTGGAGCGGTGGCAGGCCCGGGAGCCAAAACTGAAGGCTGTAGAAGTAAGAGGCTGTCCTGTTCTTGTGGCTGTGAAGGTCATGGGGTCAGTCTGGCACCAAGAGGACCAAACTACAATTCATTTGCAGGAAGGGGCTCCAGCCCATCAACGTTCCAGGTGATTCAGGGTGAGGGTTGTACCCATAACCTTGGCAGCTGCCCTGACCCCTACACCCTGGAGC
The DNA here is from genome assembly GCF_020745735.1 of Hemiscyllium ocellatum. Taxonomy (NCBI): domain Eukaryota; kingdom Metazoa; phylum Chordata; class Chondrichthyes; order Orectolobiformes; family Hemiscylliidae; genus Hemiscyllium; species Hemiscyllium ocellatum. Next base: position 18,582,886 of record NC_083433.1, read on the forward strand.
ACTCTTGCATTCCCAGCAGAAGCGGAATTTGAGGGTCAGGTGCCTTAGAAGTCTGGTGACTGGGGAAACAAGGGATATATCCACGTGACTCATGCAACCGCCTGACTGATGCCAAGCGTGGGCACACTGCTACCCAAGCTTTGACCAGGGACATGGTGCTGCAGACAATGGGGTTGAAGAAGATGTGGTTCCAATGCCAGCACTGCTGTGAAAGGGCAGCCTTCTAGTCCAGTGTGCTCCAGCATCCTGGCGAGCTATCAACAAGGTGGCATGCTGGGTGCTAAGGGTCTGGGGAACAGGAGCAGTCATAGACTCATAGAGAGGCACAGCATGGAAACAGCCCCTTTCATCCAACTCGTCCATGCCAATCAGTTACCCTAACCTGATCTAGCCCCATTTGTCAGCATGTGGCTCATATCCCTCTAAACCCTTCCTATTCATATACCCATCCAGATGACTTTTAAATCTAATTGTACCAGCTCCACCACTTCTTCAGGCAGCTCATTCCAGACACGCGCCAGCCTCTGCATGAAATAGTTGCCCCTTTATATCTTTCCCCTCTCACCCTAAACCTGGGGTGGGGGAGTCTAGAACTTCTAGTTCTTTTCTCCCCCACCCCAGGGAAAACACTTTGTCTATTTACCCTATCCATGCCCCTCATGATTTTATAAACCTCTATAAGGTCACCCCTCAGCCTCCAACGCTCCAGGGAAATCAGCCCTAGCCTGTTCAGCCTCTCCTTATAGCTCAAATTCTTCAAACCCAGCAATATCCTTGTAAATCCTTTTTGAAGCCTTGCAAGTTTCACAACATCCTTCCGATAGGGAGGAGACCAGAAGTGCACACAATATTCCAAAAGTGGCCTAACCAACATTCTATACAGCCACAACATGACCTCCCAACTCCTGCACTCTGATGTTCTGTCGTGGGCATTGGGAACAGAGTGACATAGAGAGGGTGTTCAGATGGGACCCAGCAACCTGTGTGGCCTAGTGGTAAAACAGTGTCTAGGGTGATAGAAAGCGATTGGATGTGCCGAAGAGTGTCAATAATGTTGGCAATGTGCTGTGATTAACATGACTGATGTGACACTGCAGCTGTACAAGAAATTGGTGAGGCCACTTTTAGAATCTGAGGAGGAAGGTGATGAGAGCATTGGGCAGGAGGAAGCTCTCTGCTTGTTCGTGACAGAGCTTAGCAATGTCAGGGGCCACAAGCCAGACTGGCCTGTTCCAATTGAGGGGAGCTGGGTGCAGTGGACAATTAGAAACTGTTAAAAAGCTATTGGTCTTCACACCAGCACTTAGTTGGCACTGTGGAGATGAAATGCAGCTTCTACTGATTTTGAGATTAGATTAGATTCCCTACAGTATGCAAACAGGCCCTTCGGCCCAACACGTCCACACCGACCCTCCAAAGAGTAACCACCCAGACCCATTCCCCTACCCTGTATTTACCCCGACTAATGCACCTAACACTATGGATAATTTAGCATGGCCAATTCGCCTGGCCTGCACACCTTTGGACTGTGGGAGGAAACCGGAGAACACGGAGGAAACCAACGCAGACACGGGAAGAATGTGCAAATTGCACACAGACAGTCACCCAAGGCTAGAATCAGACCCTGGTCCCTGGTGCTGTGAGGCAGCTGTGCTAACCACTGAGCCACATTTTGGTTTCCTTTTGGTGACTGTAAATAAAAGCTCACATTTGGATTTGTCCAATTGCTTGCATGTATTTGATGTCCCCTTATCGGACAACAGCAAGCTGCAGTTCTGTCGTGGGCACTGGGAACAGAGTGACATGGAGAGGGTATTCAGATGGGACCTAGCAACTTGTGTGGCCTAGTGGTAAAACAGTGAGTAGGGTGAAAGAAAGCGATTGCATGTGCCAAGGAATGTCAATAATGTTGGCAATGTGCTGTGATTAATGTGGCTGATGTGACATTGCAGCTGTACAGGACATTGGTGAGGCCACTTTTAGAATACTGTGTTTAATTCTGCTCTCCCTGCTGCAGGAATGATGTTGTGAAACTTGAAACTTGTGAAACTTCAGAAAAGATTCACAAGGATGTCACCAGCGTTGGAGAGTTTGAGCTATAGGGAGATGCTGAATAGGCTGGGGCTATTTTCCCTGGAGTGTCGGAGGCTGAAGGGTGACCTAATTGAGATTTATAAAGTCATGAGGGGAATGGATAGGGTAAATAGCCAAGATCTTTTCCCTGGGGTGGGGGAATCCAAACAAGAGGCCATAGGTATAAGGTGAGGGGAAAGATTTAAAAAGGACCTAAGGGGCAACTTTTTCACACAGAGGTTAGGAAATAAATGGAATAAGCTGCCAGAGGAAGTGATGGAGGCTGGTACAATTAGAACATTTAAAAGGCATCTAGGGGAAGGGTTTAAAGGGATATGGGCCAAATGCTGGCAAATAGGACTTAATTAACTTAGGATATCTGGTCGGCATGGACAAGTTGGGCCAAAAAGTTTGCTTCCTTGCTGTACACCTCTGAATCTATGGCAATGACAGTGACGCGTTACCAATCCGAATACACAGCAGCGTTTGAAAAGATGCCGATCCATTGCTGCGCATTTGCCGAACGGTGGGTCATTTTGGCCACATAATAAGATGGAGCAGGAATTGGACACGAGGAGTGTGTGATGGATTGTCAATGAGGTGAGCATGGTTAAATACAGCAATAAAAGGCACATGACCTCACAACAAAAACCCTCCAAAAACCTTTGGTGCAGCTTACACTTAGCCACAAAAGAGAATGCAATTTAGCCCAAAGGGTTGCTTTTGGAAAGACTGGGAACAAAAAGGCCAAAATCTTTTCATATTAAATAAAATCAACACAATGGTGCCTCAGTACACAACTGCTCACACGTACTCAAACTCCCACAAGCACAAATAGTAGTCAAATGCAAATTTCTCCTGAGAAATGTTCTACCTCTTTGTTTAAATTTCACTTACTTTGAAAGACCACATAATGAATTCATCGTGATTCGTCATCTATTATCAAGAATGTTTCTGGATGCTCTCCTCCCTCCAATTGATACTACGACTTGTTTAGGATCAGGGCAAGAATGTTGAGCACTCTCCTCTCAATAAGAAAACTTGTAGGATTTGGCAAACAGCCTATACCTCGCACCAATGTCACCCATACACCCATTTTTACATTGACAAGAGGAAACACTGGGAAATAAGCCAGACAGTAGTAGTCTGATATCAGGGACCAGATTTTCATCTTGGAGGAAGGATTCAGGATTCAGGAGATTTCCAGACATTGTGATCCCACCACATTCATGATGTAGAAAAGGGACAGTCTTTCTTTGGTAATTGACCTGTTGCAGTTATAGAAGGGGACACAATGTCAAGGTCAGGCTTATCTCAATTCATTGGGCCACTGACCTGTATCTGATGATGAGTGAGAGGCCGTTAAACCTCTACCCTGCTTATCCCACCACACCATACCTCCCAACTCCCAAAACCATTTACCTTGTACCCAGAATAGACAGAACTCAGAGATTGCAGAGTCTTTCAGAAGCTTATAATACTGTGAAAATAACCAAAAATATCTCATATCTATTTAATAAAGACAATTTAGCAGTTAATAAATCTCAAAATAATCATGAATTAATTTTGTTTTAAAAAAAGCCATAATCTTCCTTTCAGATCATTAATCTGTGAATCAGTGAATTTTGAAAACTAGATTTACTCCCTGAAAATTGAGGGAATTAAATATTCATGATGGCAGGGATGGAGACAGGAATTCTGGGTCACACCCACCATTTCTAAACCCTACCAGTAAATTCTAGCCCATCGCAGGATGAAAAGGTCCAACTTGAAACCCATTATACCTCAATGAGGTTTTGAACATCTCAATATTCATCCACATTGGCTCAGCAGTTAGCACTGCTGCCTCACAGTACCAGGGACTTGGGTTAAGTTCCTGCCCTGGGAATTGCCTGTGTGGAGTTTGTACATTCTCCCCATGTCTGCATGGGTTGCCTCTGGCACTCTAGATGTGCAGGTTAGGTAGATTGGTCACGTTAAATTGGTGTGCAAAGAGGTGTAGGTTATGGAGTCATAGAGATGTACAGCATGGAAACAGACCCTTCGGTCCAACCTGTCCATGCTGACCAGATATCCCAACCCAATCTAGTCCCACCTGCCAGCACCTGGCCCATATCCCTCCAAACCCTTGCTATTCATAGATTAGGTGGATCATCCATGGGATATACAGTATAGTATGGGCGTAGGGTGGATTTAGTTGGGATGACCTTCAGGGAGTTAGTATGGGCCAAATGGCCTGCTTCCATACTGTAGGGATTCTATGAATAAATCCACAGAACAATTTTGTTTTAAGAACATTCCCTCACATGCTCTTCATGGGAATAGCACGGTGGCTCAGTGGTTAGCACAATGGCCTCACAACACCAGGGACCTGGGTTCAAATCCAACCTGGGGTGACTGTCTACGTGGAGTTTGCACACTCTCCCTGTGTCTGTGTGAGCTTCCTCTTGGTGCTTTGGTTTCCTCCCACAATCCAAAGGTGTGCAGGTTAGGTGGACTGTCCATGCTGAATTGCCCATAGTGTTGGGTGCATTAGTCAGGGGAAATAATTAGATTAGATTCCCTACAGTGTGGAAACAGGCCCTTCAGCCCAACAAGTCCACACCGACCCTCCGAAGAGTAACCCACCCAGACGCATTTCCCTCTGACTAATGCACCTAACACCTATGGGCAATTTAACATGGCCAATTCACCTGACCCGCACATCTTTGGATTGTGGGAGGAAACCAGAGCATCCAGAGGAAACCCACGCAGACACGGGGAGAATGTGCAAACTCCACAGACACAGTAGTGCTAACCACTGAGCCACCATGCCGCCCTTAAATATAGGGAATGGATTTCGGTGGATTACTCTTCAGAGGGTCAGTGTGGACTTGTTGGGCCGAAGGGCCTGTTTCCACTCTGTAGGGATCCTCAGTTAACATGCAATTTTATATATTTATAAATTTTCCCCTATTGAGCAGGATCAGAATATTCATTTTATTAAGATAATGTTACATTCAGTATCTGGGACTGGGATGATTTTTCTGTTTGCGTCTCACCCAGTGAGATAGTTGCAGTCTAGATCACAGCATCCAATTCTAGGTCATTCTAAGCAGGTATCTAACCAGTACAATAGTACCACCCCTCCCCCACTCCCCCACCCTCCCCTCCCCTCCCCCGGTAGCCATGGGGGATATGTTCCAGGACCTACTGCGAAAGCCCCAAACCACGGATAGGAGTGAACCCATTCATTTCAATCAGCTCCCCACAGCCAACCTACCCAATTTAATTGAGGGCAAAATTATGAGGTTCTCAAGATTATGGAGGCCACTTTGCCATGGTAATGGGCAGCTGTCCAGTTCTGGTCACGGGTCAAAAGTCAAGACCAAGTCAAGAACGTAGCTTTCTTCCAGTTTCCTGCTCTCTGGTTCCCTATAAAATGTTCAGGCCGCAATAATCCGTGGGTAACTGAAACCGCAGAAAATGATTCTGTGGATATGGGGGTCACCCATTTTCAGAATACTTAAATGAAACTTTACTCTTAAATACAGCCACATCTCCACTGTGTATCGAAATATGCTTTTCTTCCAACATCTATTTCAGATTTGTGGTTGTCTTTTCTCATGTCGAGCTGCAATATAACGCTAGGCTGTTACGGTGGCTCAGTGGTTAGCCCTGCTGCCTCACAGCACCAGGGAACCAGCCGTCAATTCCAACCTCGGGCAACTGTCTGTGTGGGGTTTGCACATTCTCCCTGTGGCTGTGTGTGTTTCTGCCGGGTGCTCTGGTTTCCTCCCACATTCCAAAGTTGTGCAGGTTAGGGTGGATCGGCTGCGGGATGGAACGGTCTTCAGGGTTGGTGTGGACTTGATAGGCCAAATGGCCTGTTTCCATACTGTAGGGATTCTGTGATATTACGACTGAAGAGCTATGAAAGAGTGTGCATTCGTATGGATCCTTTCACAACACTGCAGCATCCCAAAGCACTTCAATATCCAACACTGATACCCCCTTGTAGGAAAGTCTAGGACCGGAAGGCATAATCTCAGAATGAAGTGTTGCATATTTAAGGCAGAAATGAAGAGGAATTTCTGCTCTCAGAGGAGGGGAATTGATTAAATTTCTAACCGCAGAGGGCTGCCGAGGCAAGATCATTGAGTATGTGCAAGGCTGAGGCAGACAGATTTTTAAACAGCAAGAGAATCAAACATTGTAGGGAAAGAGGAGTTGAGGATTATCAGATTGGCCTCGACCTCTGACCGGAAAAGCAGACTCAATGGGCTGAATGGCCTACTTCGGCTTCTACGTTTTATGGTCTTAAGACACTTCTTAAAGTGTTGTCAATATTGCACTGAAGGGAAATGTGTCAAATAAGCGGCACAAGGCATTTCCCCATGGACTAAAATAACATAAAGCAATGATTTAAACCTGTGTTCAATAATTGGCTGAATAATGAATGGTAACAATATACCTGAGGAGATTAATCCCTTGCTTCTCTCTGAATAGTGCCCATCACATTTGACCTCCAGCTAATCAGAAAAACCGAGGGTTAGTCACACATTGCAACTGAAAGGCAACACTGCATTCCTTCAGTCCCTTGGGACTTCAAAATGTCATCTCGACAAAGTAGTGGTCTTGACTTTTGACCCATGACCAGAACTGGACAGCTGCCCATTACCATGGCAAAGTGGCCTCCATAATCTTGAGAACCTCATAATTTTGCCCTCAATTAAATTGGGTAGGTTGGCTGTGGGGAGCTGAATGAGAGCTGGCCAAATTAAGGCCTCATTAAAGCCTCAACGTTGGGATTGGGGCGACGTTGTTAGTAGTGGCCCGAATGTCAGAGATCACTCCTCAGTTCCAGTTCCCTTCGCTTCTTTCCAAAATGGCAATCAGCCTCCCACTTTCAAAATATATTTCCCCACAGCATGTGAGGGCCACTGACAAGGGACAACATTTGTCACCCGCTTCCTGTTGTCTTCAATCGGAATATTTGCTCAGCCATTTCATTTAGGAATTCTGTGGATCTGGAGTCACATAAAGGCCAGATCAGGTCAGTAGACTTCCTTCCTTAAAGGGTATTCATGAATCAGATGGGTTTTTACAACAGAGGATAGGTCACCTTAATGAGATTATTTTACAATTCCAGATTTTATTACAAGAAATTAAGCTCCAACCACTGTCATGGTGGGTTTTGACCCAAATCCTTAGGCCTTTTAGCCCAGCGACATTACCGCTATATGTGATAGGGCCCCAATTTCCATATTCAAAAGGTTTCAGTCATCTGAAGCAAGTCACACTGAGAGTAAGCTACTTACAAAATTGAGCAGGCCCCATCACCATACCAACAGGGGGCCCACCATCAATCTGTTTAGTTAATTGTTGCTCCATTAAAACCAGGCAAAGATGATGGACAATCCACCCACTCAGGTGGGGGTTTAAACCCAGACTTTCTATCGCAAAAAGTGAAGGTGTTTCCCCACTAAGCTCCTTAAGGTTTTGATCTGAATGCATACATTGGAGTTGAACATAAGATCATTCACCATGGAGCAGTCTTCTGAATCATGCCAATAAGGGCAAGCTTTTGCTTAAAGAGGAGAAACATTCTCTCTGTGCCTCCCCAGAGTCTTTATTCCAAAGAGCCTGTGGCATTGATGAAGAGAAAACACATTTTTTATAAAACTAAGTTAGCCACTCCACCATCTGCTTCACAGAACCCTTCCATTGCCCACCATCCACCATTACATCATCAGGGAGGACACACCCAAAACAAACCAAAGGCAGCGAGACACTTTAACACAAATATCTTTATTTGGTTCACAAATAAATATTCTGTACATGTGTTAAATCACACAATAAAACAGAGCAGCTAAGTTGCACTTGGTGCAAAGGGAAACTTAATTTGTAATGAATTACAAATACATGTCAAACAAAACAATTGTGTTAAAATATTTGTTTCTGTTTTTGAACAGCAGTATCTGGTTTACGCGAGATTCGTAGTGTCTTTTGTGGAATTTGTCACACAACGTGACGGTTCGGTTTTAATGTGGCGCCAAGGTGGGGGAGGGGAGTGCAAAATCAGAAGTCACATGACGCCAGGTTCATTTAAAATTCATCACCTGATGAAGGAGCAGCGCTCTGAAAGCTTGTGATTTCAAATGAACCTCCTGGACAGTAACCTGATGTCATGTGACTCCTGACTTTGTCCACACCAGTCCAACACCAGCCTCTCCACATCATCAAGGGGTATGGGAAAGGATTTACTTCTATTCATAAACATGAACAATTTTGGCCTATATCAGATTAGGAAACTTGGGTGCAAATGTTCTGGGAAATGGAGGGTACAGTTCAACATCATCAAAAGAATTGGGGCTGGGCGAGGAAACTGGCTTCCCAATGGGTAGGGTTGTTCAGATGCAAATGTCCAGTCAGCCACACGGGTGGGAGTAGGCCCCAAACCAGCTTTCAAAGTGAAGGTGGATGCTTGAAGAATAAAACTAATTAACAGTTTGAGAAAAGGCAGGGGAATAAGTTGCCAGCGCTGTCCAAGAACAGACACAGACACAATGGTCTGAATAGACTCCCTCTTTGCTGTATGATTCTAAGATTCTTACCGTTTTAGGCTCATTTATCCACCCAGTCGTCCAATCAATGAATGACCACGATTCTTTCCTGTCACTCCGGGCCTATGCTTTTACTACCTCTAATCTCCATCCGACAACAGCAGAGTCAAAGTTACAAAAGCAGAAATTGCTGGAAAAGCTCTGGTGGCATGTGTGCAGAGAAATCAGCATTTCCCTTCCTTGGAACTGGAAAGGCAGTAGCTAAGATCTATGCCGACTGTCCTATCTGTTTCTTTCTTACATCCGTGAATGAGAGGTGGTGTGTAGTGGTAAAATCACGGGACTAGCTAATCCAGAAGCCCTCAGCTAATGTTCTGGGGATGTTGGGTTTAAATCCCACATGGCAGATGGTCAAATTTAAATTCAATAAAATGGGAATGAAAAGCTAGCAACCATGTACCATTCTCAGTTATTGTAAAAATCCATCTGATTCACGAATGCCTTTAACAAAGGGAATCTGCTGTCCTTACCTGGTCTGGCCTAAATGAGACTCCAGACCCATCACAATATGATTGCCTCATTAGGGATGGGCAAGTCAGCATCACCCTCATCCCATGAACCAATAAAAAAATACTAACTTACAACTAACTAACTAACTAACCTTAACTAAATTTCACCTCCTCAAGTTACCCATGTCAGTTCGAACATCTTACCTCCAACTATTATTGAAGCTAGCTCAAATCAAACCTAAGGGACCTCATTTATTGAGGGATGCATTGGGTGACTTTGGCTAGCAATGTATCATGGAAGGAAGCAGCTCAGGGGGACATGGTTAGATAAGAATCCTGAGACCGAGCCCTATCGATACTGAGCAGGTTGATATATTTTCTTGCTGGCTCGTCAATAGCCATTATAGAGCCCAAGCAGTATGCTGTCTGATGCTCACTGGCTGACAAGTTGGGTGCAAAGTTGGGTGCAGTTTTGCTTGATGGATATAGAATCAGAATGAGCACATGGTTGCTGAGCATAAAAAACGAGGTCTTCAGGAAAGCCGAAGTTTGTGGACATTAGAGGGGGAATTTTGAAACTGCATTCTGATTGTGTGCAAATTTGGTATTTAGCACACAGAAATGTCACAAATAAAAAAGGAGGAACCACTATGTAAGCCAGACACTGCCCTTTTCAAATTACATGAAATTATTAACCATGCTGATAAAAAAACAGCAACGCCTTGGGACAACGATACAAACTTCTACAGTATCAAAGCACACGTCGGAGAGAATTCTCACAAGCTCTTCTGTTATTCTTTGGTGGAACGTGAGCTTTTCTGGCAAGGCCACTGTCTGTCGACCATCCCTAATTGCCCTCGAGGCTAGCCCGTCACCCAATAGATGCCAATCATTCTCTCTCAAGATTGGCACCTGCTCAAGAGCATAGCAGTTTTTCAGCAGTCTGTCCCAGGAGTGAAAAGCGTAGAAATGATCTGATGTTTCTATTTAAATAGAGGTCCGATTGATTCAATGTGACTGAATGTAGAAGGGACACATTCTCACCCTGTAGATATTGGACCCCAAACCGAAATTTTCTTCCTACCTGGATTTAGATCTGGGTTGAATGGGGAACTAACATCCATGGGACATCAGTTGAGTTGTCCATAGATCATATCAGTGCCAAATGATAGGCTCCTGCAGCATTGATCTAGGCTGTCAGAAGCTAACTAGCTGTTGTTGTTCACTGCAATTGGCAATTATCACTTCCATTATTAACCTCGAAATTCGCAATAAATCATTAAGAAAAGACTTGTTTCATAAAACCTTTTACTTTCTTTATTAAGAAATACTATTCAAATAAAACCTTTAGGAGCAAAAAGTTGATTTTGATTACCAGTGTAGAAGTGCTTATAAACCTTGCTTATTAACTGGAGACAGCAGAGGTTAGGATTAATTTTCTGCATAGATTCTAACTGGGGCTTGATATAAACTCAGAATCAAGATGGGGGAACAAGGCTAGCTTCATTGTGAGAAATCAAAACTGTTCGACAGACTTGAATAAACAAACCACGAGAATGCAACCACAGAGTAATATGGTGGAATCGAATAAGGGTTCCGGACTGACAAACAACAGAGATCACAGAGTAAGTTTCAGCTTGGAATCCAATCAAAGGGATGGTCCATTGAACTGCATGGTGACCTGAGCAGATTTAGATATTTTCATTGGAATAATTAAGAGGTCATTGGGTGATCTTGTCTGTACGATAGATTCCTTTTTCCAACAATCTACATTTGTGGCAATGTTTGCTTTCCCGTTGTCCAAAAGGCAGGTTCACGCTGGGGTGCTTCACCATGGGGATCAGGGTGGCTGACAAGGCAAGAGAGGAGTTACTTGCTTATCCAGGCCACCCTTCTTTACGTAATAGATGGAGTAATGAGTGCAGGTGGGTTACATAGGGCTGACCCAATTCACCCCCACCCCCCCAACATACTTTGGCCTTGTTGCAAGACGCTTGCAACACTCATAATACACAATCAACATGGATCACAGAATCCGGCAGTGTGGAAACAGGCCATTTGGCCCATCAGGTCCAGATTGATCCCTCTGAAGGGCATCCCTCTCAGACCCAGTCCCCTACCTTCTGCCCGTAACCCTGCATTCCGATGGCCAATCCACCTCACCTGTACATCTTTGGACTGTGGAAAAAAACCAGAACACCCTGAGGAAAACCACGCAGATGCGGGGAGAATGTCTGTGCGGAGTTTGCACAGTCTCTCAATGCTGGAATCGAACCCGGGTCCCTGGCGCTGTGAGGCAGCAGTGCTAACCACGGTGCTGCCCTAATGGAGGGATGGGAGAGGCAACAGTACAGTTGCGCTAACACCACTGGGCAAACAATTCTAAAGCTTACAGTGACACCCTGGAGACATGGGTCCAAAGCCCACCACAGCAGCTGATGGAACTGGACCTCTTCTGGTGTGGTGGTGTGTCCCCACCGCTAAGCCAGGAGGCCCGGGTTCAAGTCCCACCTGCCCCAGACCTGTGTCATGACAGTAAAGAACAGGCTGATTTGAAGATTAATGGGGCCTCAGTAACTCAATTCTGACCAGTCTCTCCTTCTGTACCAGAACGCTGACAAACTGCATTCTAACAAATCAGTTCACTGTTTAATTACATATTAAAATATAGATATGAATATATAACATTAAAGTAATTGACAAAAATTCTGCAAACTAATGCTTTTGAATAACTAAGTACTCCTCAGTGCTGGCTCCAAAAGGAACCACAAGACAAGGTCTTCTTTGTAAGAATGAAAATGATGTCTCCACATCCTTCAGAAATGATTGACTGAAAATTCCGACGTCTTTTCCCAGCCTCCTACCTGAGGCAGTGCTCGGGAGCTTGCTCGGCTCTCGATGTGCACTTTTCCTGGCTGCACACTGCCCGTATGCATCCACTGGCCAATGGCACTCCTCCGTCTGGGTCACATCACCAGGGCAAAGGGAACACAGCAACCGGGAGGACGATAGTGGCATCCCCAGGAACCCTGGTGCTCCTCGCTGGGTGTGGATGCACTCCTTCCTCCAAACTCACAATCTCCACCAGCGATCAATTCCAAACAGAAAATTCCGGCGGTCCCTCAGTTACAGTTTGAACGGAAATTCCTCCATGTACTGCTGCAGCCGGGGCACTAAAGGAAGTTGCCGCACGCTTTCAATGCCAAAATGGCCGATTATGTTCTTCCTGCACAACTGCTTCAGATTCAGGATGGGGTTTTTCCTCAAAGGTTTGGAAAAGACCACAGAGACTCCACAGTCAAACCTGAAGGGCTTCACCTGGGTGCTGTCCACACAGTATTCCAGAAGTTTCACCACGCAGTCAAAGCAGGCACCGTTGAACCAGAAGTGCTCCTTCTCAAACAGGATCCGCATGCTGACCGGTCCGTTCTCAGCCCGGACGCTCAGGCTGAACAGGTGGTTGGCCTGAGAGCTGTCCCGAACTAGGAAAGTGCCCACCGGTTCCATCATCAGCAAGGCGTGAGCCTGAGCTACAGTGAGCGGGCCCCAGTAAAATCCACTCTCGTCCAGGAAGCGCAGGGTCCTGTTGACAATCTCCCGCTCCCGGTTGCGGAAGGGGCGGAAGTGCGTGGGCTGGTCAGGCGGGCAGTGCTGGAATCGAGGAGGCTCGGGTCGTCGCGCATTCGCCAGTGCATCCAGTTGCGTGCTCCCACCGACCATCTCAGAGAGTCCGCCAACTTCGAAGGGACTCCATCTTTAACCTCCGTGTGGATAGAATTCCTGCGGGGAGTGGGGGGACGAGAAAAAGAGAACAAGTTTAACACAGAGTGAGATTGTGAACTGAACTATAGCCATGGAGAAGTGCAGCACGGAAACCTTTCGGTCCAACTCGTCCATGCTGACCAGCTATCCAAAATTACATCTTGTTCTTCGATAATGCGTTCTCGTGCAACCCCATGTCATAGAAACATTGCGGTTTAGAAACAGCACTTAAAGTGTCAGCGATTTAATTGTGTCACAGCCAATACACATTTTATAAGTTTGTACTTTAGAAATAGTGTCCCCAAATCATTAATCGCGTTACAGCGAATTCACGGTAACGAAACAAGCATTATAGCAGAACGACCTGTAATCTAGAACCATTTGCCAGCATTTGGCCTATATCCCTCTAAAGCCTTCTGATCCATATACCCATCCAGATGCTTTTAAATGTTGTAATTGCCCCAGCCTCCACCACTTCCTCTGGTAGCTCATTCCATACATGCACCACCTTCTGTGTGTAAATGTTACCCCTTGGGTCCTTTTTAAATCATTCCCCTCTCACTTTAAACCTATGCCCTCTAGTTTTGGACTCACTTACTCTGGGGAGAGGTCCTTCACAATTCACCCTATCCATGCTTTCACACTTGTGCAGACACTAGTTTGAGCAGAGGCTGTAATGAGGTCAGGAGCTCAAGGTCCTGGTGGAACCTAAACTGGGCATTAATGAGCAGGTGCTACTTGATAGCAGCGTTGATGACACCTTCCGTCACTTTATAACTAGCTTCTGCTGCCTCCTGCAAGTGAAAATAAATGGAAGTTTAAGAAGTAATGGTTCTGACAAGTCAAAAGGATCATCTCACTGATGGGGATAAGGTCCAATGAACTGAATTCCTAGTCTTTCCCTCCATCTAGAACACCAATGTTGTTTTCCTGTCTGTATGTGTGTTTTGGGGTGGTTTACAAGGGCGTTAGAGTTTTAACCACTAGAGTTGTAAGCCAATGGTTCATAACTGTTTACCTGTAACTGATATGTCTTTATTTTAATAAATATTAATCCTTAAATATAGAAACCTGGTTGATGTTTTTGTCAGCTTGTATCTAAAAGGTAGGTAAATTGGAGACTTTTGTGTGATTTTTATGAATTCCTTACATTTGAAGGTGACTCCAGGAATAGTAAGGTTTGATTTCCAACATTTTACCCCAGTGAGGTGCAATATACCTCCCAAACCTATGACCCTCTATCACCTCAGGAGACAAATAAAGCCACATGGAAACATTCCCACTATCTAAAGGTTTCCCTTTAAGACACACAACCTCCTGACTAGGGACTCCAATGCCACTCCTTCACTGGCTCTGGGTCAAAACCCTGGAGCTCACCTCCTAACCCACAGTGTCTCCCTACAACTTGCGGACTGCAGCAGTTCAAGAATATAGCTCAACAGCATCTTCTCAAGGACAATTAGGAAGATCTTGGTCCAACCAGTGGCATTCATTTCTTCATGAATGTTTGCTTTCATTCCAAATCCCATGATGGCTCAGCAGTTAGCACTGCTGCCTCACAGCACCAGGGACCCAGGTTTGATTCCACCCTTGAGCGATTATCTGTGTAGAGTCTACACATCCTCCCTGTGTCTGCATGGGTTGCCTCCTGGTGCTCCGGTTTCCCTCCACAGTCCAAAGATGTGAGGTTAGGTGGATTGGCCTTGTTAAATTGCCAATAGTAATGGAGGCTAGGTGGATTAACCATGGAAAACACAGGGTTACAGGAGTGGGACGTTCTTCAGAGTGTATGTGTGACTCAATGGGCTGAATGGCCTGCTTGTAGTAAAAAGTGAGGTCTGCAGATGCTGGAGATCACAGTTGAAAATGTGTTGCTGGTTAAAGCACAGCAGGTTAGGCAGCATCCAAGGAACAGGAAATTCGACGTTTCGGGCCAGAGCCCTTCATCAGGAATGGAGGAAGAGTGCTTCTTCAAGGAAGGCATCCTTGCAAGAGGATTCGCAGTAGGTTAAAATCTTCGAGTAAAAAGTGAGGTCTGCAGATGCTGGAGATCACAGTTGAAAATGTGTTGCTGGTTAAAGCACAGCAGGTTAGGCAGCATCCAAGGAACAGGAAATTCGACGTTTCGGGCCAGAGCCCTTCATCAAGATGAAGAGCTCTGGCCTGAAACGTCGAATTTCCTGTTCCTTGGATGCTGCCTAACCTGCTGTGCTTTAACCAGCAACACATTTTCAACTGAATGGCCTGCTTCCATTCTGTAGAGATTCTATGATCAGCAAAGAGCTGCACTGTCTGAGGAGCAGCCTTTTAGATGAGATGTTAAACAGAGGCTTAATCTACTCCTTCCGGTGGGTCTAAAGCAGCACAAAAAGCAGGGAGATTGGGGAATAATAGAACAAAGAAAATTTACAGTCCAGGAACAGGCCCTTCGGCCCTCCAAGCCTGAGTCGATATTGTACTGGATATTTTTACCTGAACAGGTATTGAAAAATAGACAATACCATTATTAGCAAACCAATTTTTGCAAGATCTTGCTATGTGCAAGTTAGTTATTGCATTTCCTATATTACAAAGCCAGCCACAGTTCAAAAGTAATTAACTCCCTACAGAGTGATACATAAAATACAAATTCTTTCTTCATGGCTGCCTTTATTTCAAACTACTACCTGCTGATTTCTATCATATTAACAGTGTACACTGACCTTCTGCCCTAATCCCTTCATATCTCTACTATAGATGCGCCCATCACCTTTCCTGGAACTCATTTCTCCCCTTTCCTCCAAGTTCTAACAATAGGAATTTAGTTCAAAACAATCCTTGTTCTTTGTATAATCTCACAAGACCTGCTCACTTCCTTTCTCCTGCAAGACCAGTTGTAGCATTCAGTCCTCGGACCTTCTGAAGTCCATTACTGCATGTTTCACAGCCCTCAATCCTCACACTTCGAGCCTCCTACTTTTCAATGTTGCTTTCTCTAGTTTTGTAGTCTTCAGTTGAGCAAATTATCGCCCAGTTCACCTTTGTCAATTCTTTTAACCAGCTCCCCGCAATATTTTGCTTTTCTAACGAATGCAGGCTGAACTTACACCATCGCAGGGAAGAAAAAAGACTTCTTGAAAATACCTTTGTAAAAAGAATTTTACTTCCATGTACGTGCTTAAAAGGTACAAAACTTAAATGGTGCCTAAGAGAGAGACAAAGTTTCTCCACTTGTGTTCATCAGGACTGAAATACAAGAAAGCAACTGAAAACAGTTTACACAGCCTGGGAAGAAGATGCTGATTTCCCTTTTTAGCAATTCTTTCCACGTGACTACATGACCAGAATTGCACTTAATACAAGAATACAATTTCCTTACACTGGCCATCAATCTCTCTGAAAAGCAGCACCCTTAAGTGTTTATTTTCACTGCAGTTAAATATTGTGCGTGACAGTGTTGTCTATAACTCTGCTGAATAAGAGTTTGTACATCAACATTGAACTGGAGCTGCCTTTCTCTCACTCAGTTATCAAGGAATTGTTGAAGTCTCCTGCCTGAAACTGAACTTGATGCTTTGGTCATGGATGATGATGGATAGTGAAGGGGGACGAGCTGAGAATAGTTCACAGGTCAGCGCAACATTGAGGGCCGAAAGCCTGTTCTGTGCTGTATTGCTCTATGTTCTATGTCGCATATCCTCTCTCTCACTAGGACAGCCTACCTTGACCTTCGTCTACCTGAGTCCCTGAGTGCAAACTCTTGCCAGTGCCTTGTTCCATCTAAATTCAATTATTCCAATGCAGTCCTGTCAATCCTCCCATCACCCATCCTCTGTAAATTTAGCCAAATCTTCGCTGCCCCCACATTCTAATATTCAGAGTTGAGAGTGTGTTGCTGGAAAAGCACAGCAGGTCAGGCAGCATCCGAGAAGCAGGAAAATCGACATGTCAGGAATCCTGATGAAGGGCTCCGGCCCAAAATGTCGATTTTCCTGCTCCTCGGATGCTGCCTGACCTGCTGTGCTTTTCCAGCAACACATTCACACTCTGATCTCCAGCATCAGCAGACCTTACTGTCTCCTACATTCTAATATTCAGACATATCATCCATCCATCATCGCTATGCTCAATGATGCACACTGGGTGCGCTTCTATTAACATTTTAAAGTAAATATGACCATTTCTCCAAGCACCTCCATCCCACACTGGTTTCTCTAAACCCTTGGTACCCTGCTATAGGAAGGACTTTCTTAAATTGGAAAGAGTACAGAAGAGATTTAGTAGGATGTTGCAGGAACCAGAGGGTTTGAGTAATAAGGAGAGGCAGGGACTGTTTTCGCCCTTAGAGCATTGCAGGTTGAGGGGTGACATTATAGAGGTTTATAAAACCATGAAGGGCATAGATAAAGTGAACTAGTGAAGATCTTTTCCCCAGGATGGGGGAGTTCAAAACTCAAGGGCATAGATTTAAGGTGAGAGGAGAAAAATATAAAAGGGACATGAGGGGTAACTTTTTCACACGTGTCTGGAACGAACTGCCAGAGGAAGTGGCAGATGCAGATTCAGTTACAACATTACAACAGTGACCAGCAGCCACTCTCCATCATGGGTTTGTCCTCTGGGATCAGAGTAGGAGCGTCAGTCGGCGACGGATGAGGACCGGGGCAGGCCTCATCTCGGACACGCAGGTCAAGGCCGCAGGGGCAAGGGTTGAGGTTCCAGGGCCTGGCTAATGTCCAATGTCAGGAGAGAGAGCCAGGGAGATTGTGGCCCAACAAACGGGTGGGAACTGAGCCCTTAGATGGGTGTCATCAGCTGGAGAGAACTGGACAAATTCCAAATCTCTTGCTTCAATTTCTTACTTTTTATTTAAAAATCCAAGATGGTGCCAGTGAGTGTTGAATCTTTGCACTTTTCACTATATTCCAGAACACGTGATAATAATAAATCCCAACATTAAAAAGACATTCAGACAGGTAGATGAATAGGAAAGGTTTAGAGGAATATGGGCCAAGCGCAGGCAGATGGGACCAGTTTAGTTTGGGAATATGGTCAGCAGGGATGAGTTGGACTGAAGGGTCTGCTTCCACGCTGGATGACTATGTGGTCTCTTAGATCACTACATGTGTAGCAGACAATTTACATTACTATTTGAGAACTAACCCTTGACTCTGCATTTCCATATCCTAATTAATCAACACGTTCAGTGAGATTAGAAGGTGTTCCTCGCACATTTCTTTCACTAAAGCTACTGGTTATTTAGGCTGTTATTATCTGCATTTCCTTGGACACTTGTGTTAACATTCAACTTTACACACAGTACGAGATCTGGAATGGTTTGAAGTTGCTTGAGAGACATAAAGCACACTGGAGAGGCACGATGAGGTAAAATAGGATAGAGAGAAAGAGAGAGACAGACAGACAGACAGAGACACAGAGAGAGAGAGACAGAGAAAGAGAGAGAGAGATAGACAGACAGACAGACAGACAGACAGACAGACAGACACACACAGTCAGTTACATAGAGGGAGGGGGGCACGATCAAAAAGCAAAAAAAGTTGAAAATCTCACAACACCAGGTTATAGTCCAACAGGTTTATTTGAAAGCACTAGCTTTCAGAGCGCTGCTCCTTCAGGTAGCTGTGGAACAGGACCATACGATACAGAATTTATAGCAAAACGACATATTGAACAAACCCAGATTGCTGTTAAGACTTTTATCTTTTTGAAGGGGTTGCAGGTGAAATACTTAACAGTAATTTTTGTTCAATATAATGTTTCAGTTGCATGACACTGTGATATTTTGCTATAAATTCTGTGTCTTATGTTCCTGTTCCACAGCTACCTGACGAAGAAGCAGCGCTTTGAAAGCTAGTGCTTCCAAATAAACCTGTTGGACAATAACCTGGTATTGTGCGATTTTTAAACTTTGTCAACCCCAGTTCAACACCAGCACCACCACAGAAAGAGAAAAGCCACATTTAGATTGCCACCCTTCCTGCCCCACCCCACACATGCCATGGTCAAATAACCTACCACCATTCAATGCCTGGAGATCTAGTTGGAGAATATCTAACTGGAAGTTACCAAGCATTCAACCAGACTGCAGCTTGAGAAATATCAGCCAGCAAACCATATTTAAAAAAAACACAAGCAGATGCATAGAGAACACCACTAAAAGACTCACCAGTCCTAAAACAGCTCGATTCCCATTATTGTTAAATACGTATTTTTAAACTGTCAGCATGAACTGTGTGAGGGAGATATCAAGGGGTTTAAAATGTGCCATTAATCTTATCGCATTTTATTGCTGCACAGCATCCTACTTTGTCCTGCAAGTCTAGCTCCACCCTGACAAGAGCACTGCATAGATAACATGTCCTGTCAAAGGTACAAGTGCAAATCAGAGGGGACCACATTTGCTCTGCGGGAGAAAGCTGCCACCAATTCCAAAAATACAGCCTTCAGTCTAAGCGTCACCAGCTTCCTTGTTTCACATTGCTCTTATAAGCGGGACCTTCATCGCTTCCTTATGACAAAAGCAGTCAACATTTTGAGTTGCATCTCAACGTGCTACTTAAAAGGTTTCAGCCATGGTTAGTTTCAGGGATACAAGGTTCATGCCAGAGATTCATGCGTAAAACTTGAGATGGCACTCCAGTGCAGTACTGAGGGGGTGCTGTGTTACTTGGAGCTGTTGCCCTTTGCATGAGATATCAAACTAACCCTTCTCAATTTTTCCCCCCCTCTCCTTCCACTGCGATCTCAGTTCAAGGCTTGAAACTTGCTGTGACCCCCGTCGTTAAGAACTGACAGTAAAGGAGGGCAAAACTACAGCAGTCTTCAAAAATCTTAACTTTTTTCTGACTTTGGTGCAGCAGGAATCAGTTTTCAAAATAAAAGCAAGGTCTTAAAGGGACCTCGCAGCTGTGGACAACTCGTTCAGAGCTCCATGGCAACCGTTGCTACCTCGGAGCTCATAACCCCATAACCTCAATCACAACCCCCACTGGGTCTGCGGTCTACCTTTTGGGAAGTCCTGTATTAAACCAAAGCTCAAATCAGCCAATAAAAAAAAGTCTTGTACATTATCTGAAAACGTGCAGGGGGAACATCTCCTGGTGCCCGGTCTGACATGTATTAAATCACTTAATCACGTTTACTGTTTGTGGGATCATGCTGTGCACATTTGGTTGTTGCCTTTCTTAAATTATTAATTGCATTTCAAAAGTGCTCAATTGACTGCAAACACATTGCAGTCAGTGTTCGGAGGTCATGAAACCTCCTATGTACAACCCAGCCTCATGCAGTGTGTTTAGTTCCAACACCAGCTATTTCCTTTCTGACTTTGGTAAGCAAGACTACAAACTAGGAATCAATTTCAACACAAATTCACCTGCACCACCACACACATCATTTACTGCAACCGATGTGGCCTCCTCTACATTGGGGAGACAGACCGCCTACTTGCGGAACATTTCAGGGAACACTTCTGGGACAGCCGCACTAACCAACCCAACCACCCAGTGGCTGAACACTTTAACTCCCCCTCCCACTCCACCAAGGACATGCAGGTCCTTGGCCTCCTCCATCACCAGACCAAAGCAACACGACGCCTGGAAGAAGAGCGCCTCATCTTCCACCTAGGAACCCTCCAACCACAAGGGATGAATGCAGATTTCTCCAGCTTTCTCATTTCCCCTCTCCCCACCTTATCTCAGTCCCAACCCTCAGACTCAGCATCGTCTTCTTGACCTGCAATCTTCTTCCTGACCTCTCCGCCCCCACCCCCTCTCCGGCCTATCACCCTCACCTTAACCTCCTTCCACCTATCGCGTTCCCAACGCCCCTCCCCCAAGTCCCTCCTCCCTACCTTTTATCTTAGCCTGCTTGGCACACCTTCCTCATTCCTGAAGAAGGGCTTATGCCCGAAACGTTGATTCTCCTTGGATGCTGTCTAATCTGCTGCGCTTTTCCAGAAACACACTTTTCAGCTCTGATCTCCAGCATCTGCATTCCTCACTTTCTCCTAATCAATTTAGACAAATCAGGACAATTCTGTACAGCACAAGTGAGCTCAATGCAAACTTGTACACAATTGTCAAACTGATTTAATGATAAGTTGTTACTGAGGTGATTGCTAGTGAGGCTACAGAAGTGAGCACTATTGACACAGAGGAGAGAGACCCCAAAATAAGCAGCTATTCCAGCTCCCAATGTATCAGAGAGAAATCCATCTTTTGGTTGAAATACGATATCAAGTTCCCATCAGTGTGTCTTTTGGATATAAAAGGCCCTGTGGCACTGTTTTCAGAATTATTCTCAGTTTCCTGGCTAATATTTACCCTTCAACTAGCAACATGGAACACAGATTATCTGCTCATTTATCTTTTTTACTGCCTGAGAGAGCGTATGTGCAAATTGCCTGCTGACTTTCTTCCATTACAATTGAGAACTGGGAAGCACGTTGATGGTCATAAAATACTTGAGAGCATGCTGAGATCATGACAGATCCTGCACTTGCAAATATTTGCAAACCCCAACATTTACAAACTGCCAGTTTGTTCCTCACTCTCTTTTGGAAACCAATACAAATAATGAACTAAATAAACCAATGATAGCCCCTTAAAGGGCAGTGTAACTAAATGCAGATATTCAAAAGCAAGCTTACAAGGTTGAATTTCAATGTTGTGCCCAGAACTGATAACACACTCTAACCTCTGCAGTGCTCATTGGAAGATGTTCATAGTGTCCAAGTTTGTGCAGGCTAGGTAGATTAGCCATATGAAATGGAGGGTTACAGGGATAGGGTACAGGGGTGAGTCTGGATGGGATATGCTTCAGAGGGTCAGTGAAAACTCGATGGGCCAAATGGCCTGCTTCCACACTGCAGGGATTCCATAAAGACCTGAGATGTATCCACACTCCACTGGCGTAGAGATATGTTTTTCAGATGAGTTTCAGGTTATTACCTCAAAGTCAGATGAGTTGGTAGGACCAACGAACATGAGACTTATTGGACACAAATAAATTGACTAGCTGATCTTGTACAATATGGCACACAGGAGTCAAAATTTAATTTAGTATTCCAACTGTAAGTGGGGTTAGCAAACATTCAGGAGAAAGTGAAAACTGCAGATGCTGGAGATTAGAGTTGAGAGTGCGGTGCTGGAAAAGCACAGAGACGTCATGCAGCATCTGAGGAGTAGGAGAATCAATGTTTCGAGCATAAGTTCTTCATCAGGAATGAGGCTCGTGGGTGGGGTCTGAGAGATAAATGACAGTAGGGTGGGGGAGAAGGTAGCTGGGAAAGTGATAGGTGGATGAAGGTGAGGGAGAAGGTGAAGGTCAATGGGAGGAGTGATGGACTGGTCCGGAGGGTGGTGCAGAGTTCAAGGCTTGGGACTGAGATAATGTAGGGGATGGGGAAATAAGAAAGCTGTTGTATTCCACATTCATTCTGTGTGGCTGCAAGATTCCAAAGTAAAATATGAGGCATTCCCCCTCCAGGTGTCAGGTGATAAAGGTTTGGTAGTGGAAGAGGCCCAGGACCTGCATGTCCTTGACTGAGTGGGAGGGGGAGTTGAAATGTTGGGCCACGGGGCAGTGGGGTTGGTGGGTGCAGGTGTCCCAGAGATGTTCTCTGAAACGATCTGCAAGAAGGCGTCCTGTATCTCCGAAGTAGAGGAGACTGCACCGGGTGCAAAGGATGCAGTAGATGCCATTGGTAGAGGTAAAGGTAAATTTCTGATGGTAAACATTCAGTAAATTAGTCAACATTCAGACTAGTTAAGGTGGGCATTTCAAAACACTAAGTTCTGTCCTTGAGTGATGACACTGAAGTCATGACATGGGCAGGCTGTATAATGCAAAGCTGATCAGCTGTGGAGGAATATGTTGACTCGGACATAGTGTCAACTGTTGAAAGTGTAACAAAAACAAAAAAAAATGTAGATTCAAATGAATTTTAGACAATCGTAGATAGCAAACAAATCTATCACTTTTTGAATTTGGATAGAAACCACACAGTCTCAGGGGTTTTAGTCCCTTAAACGTTTCCAATACTTTTCCTCAGCTGATATTAATTAATCTCGGTCTTTTTTGTTTCCTAAAATAGTCTCAATTTCTTATGGGCAACTAGAGTCTTCTAATGTTAAGGCAGAAAAGTTATTTGTGCAACGTGTCTGCTATTTCCTTATCCCTCCTTATAATCTCTCCCATTTCTGCTCCTAAGGCACCAAACTTTACAAATAGCTACTCTCTTCCTTTGTATATGCTTATTTGAACTCATTTTTAAAAATTATATTCCTGGCTGGTTTACTCTCCCATTCTATTTTTGCCCCTTTTTCTCCAACCTTTGATGCCTCTTTGCTGATTATAATACACTGCTTATTATAATTTGCTACTGCTCTTTACATTATAATACTTTTCCCTTAATCTAATATCTTTTACATTCTGAGGGATGGATCTTGCTTGCTGAGTTTCTCTTTTGATGGAATGGATTTTCATTGTATATCTTGAACTGATTTTGTTTTACATGTTACCCATAGTTCATTTACCACCACATCCCGTGACGAATCTACCTGAGCCAATTTATCATAATTGAAAATGCGTTGCTGGTTAAAGCACAGCAGGTCAGGCAGCATCCAAGGAATAGGAAATTCGACGTTTCGGGCATAAGCCCTTCTTATGCCCGAAACGTCGAATTTCCTATTCCTTGGATGCTGCCTGACCTGCTGTGCTTTAACCAGCAACGCATTTTCAACTGTGATCTCCAGCATCTGCAGACCTCATTTTTTACCCAATTTATCATAATGCCTACATCATTGGTTTTGTTTCAGTTCAGCATGTCTCCTTGTGTTATATCAGTTTCAAACTAAACATGGTATCCAATGATATTGTGATCACTACTCCCCACAGGAACATTTATTATGAAACTGTTAATTAATTCTGCCTCATTACACAATATTAGATCTAAGATAGATTCATCCCTGGTCATTCATAATTATTGCTCCAGAAAGCCAACAAAATAAATATTTCACAAGCTCATTAACTAGACCGCTCTTACCAAGTTGATTGTCTGACTCTACATGAAGACTGTCCACTACAATTATTGTAAGTTCCAATACTTTATTACTGAATGCTGTACTGTTAAGTGTTGCCCTAAGGGGCAACTCTTTCACACAGAGCGTGGTGCATGTATAGAATGAGCTGCCACAGGAAGTGATGGAGCTGGTACAATTGCAGCATTTAAAAGGCATCTGGATGGGTATATGAATAGGAAGGGTTTAAAGTGCCAAGCGCTGGCAAATGGGACTAGATTAGGTTAGGATAGTTGGTCGGTATGGAAGAGTTGGACCGAAGGGCCTGTTTCCGTGCTCTATGACTCTAGCTGAGTGATGGAAAAGCATATTCATAAAGTACACAGCATTAACTGCATTGAATGTGGAATCGTTTGAAACTAATTTTGCTTTTTAAAAATGGACAGTAGTGGCTGCGATGGGTCACCTGACTCTTGGTGTGGTCATCTTTGAGCCGACTGACTATCTCAAAAGGAAAAAGACTGCAGGTGTCACTACTCATCTCCTAAAAGGTACTTCCTGACTCAAATGGATCATTCTGAAACAAGACACTGTCTGAATGTCTCAGTCCCCCAGCTGAATGTTTGGAAACAATAATCTCGTTACGGGCAATTTACAAAAGCTCAGCACCATATCTGGTGAGGAACCAGATGGTAAGGCACCCCCACATTGGTCGCTCAATGAGTGCTGGTCTGCAGAAAGACACAACTTTGCTGCCCCTGCTGTTTTAGCACTTATTGAGGCACAGAGTGATATTGCACAGAAACAAACCTTTCAGTCCAATCAGTCCATGTCGACCATAATCCCAAACTAAACTAGTCCCATCTGCCTGCTCCCTTTCCTATTCATAGACTTACCTGAATGTTTTTTAAACGTTGTGACTGCACCTGCATCCACCACTTGCTCTGGAAGTTCATTCCACACATGAACCACCCTCTCTTGTTAAAAAAAAATTTAAAATCTCTCTCCTCTCCTTAGTCTTGAAATCCCCCATCCTAGGGAAAAGACAATGACCCAAACCCCTCATTATTTTATAAACTTCTATAAAGCCGCCTCTCAGCCTCCCACGCTCAAGTGAAAAATGTCCCAGCCCATCCAGCCTTTCTTTATAACTCAAATAGACAATAGACAATAGGTGCAGGAGTAGGCCATTCAGCCCTTCGAGCCTGCACTGCAAATCTTCCAGACCGGACAACATCTTAAGAAGGAATTAGCATCTATCCCTCAAGAGTCAGACACAGTAAGATCATGAGGTTCCTTTACGAGTCCATTTATTAGCAAGAGTGGTGGTGGCATAGTCATTGCGTTTGTGATTCAGAAGCCCAGACACTGCTCTGGTGTCAGGTGTTCAAACCAGTCAATTTGGAATATAAAGTTAGTCTCGGTATTGGTGACCATGAAACGTTGCACAAAATCCGTCTGGTTCACTCACGCTATTTAGGGTAGAAAATCTGCAATCCTCACCTGGTCTGGCCAACACCTGACTCCAAACCCATTTATGTGACTGAACGGCAAACCGCCCCTTGAAATCATCAAGCCAGTCACTCAGCTCAGGAACAGTTAAGGATAGACAAAGCTTTCTGACACCACAAGGGATGCCCACATTCCATGGAAGAATAAAGAAAAACATTAACTCCATGACCCGCAGAAAGTCCATCTATTGAAAGGTTCCTGCAAGGACTCTGGCGTACATCATCAGATATTGAACGTATCCAGCTTGCTTTTCCCACATGATGTTGTCTACGGCACTGGGGCCAGCACCAAACACTTTCCAAAGACATGCATTTTGAACTTTTTTTTGTAAAACTGCAATATTCCCTTTAACTAGATTATGCTCAAGTCTCAAAGAATGCGGGTAAGTGAGTGAAAAGCTGCGTTAAGATTTTCATGGTTATGAAACTCAGAGACTTGCTGCTGGTTTTCAAGTGGTGTACACACTCAGGTGAAAAATGAGGTCTGCAGATGCTGGAGATCACAGCTGAAAATGTGTTGCTGGTTAAAGCACAGCAGGTTAGGCAGCATCTCAGGAATAGGGAATTCGACGTTTCGAGCATAAGCCCTTCATCAGGAATCAGGATTCCACGTCGAATTCCCTATTCCTGAGATGCTGCCTAACCTGCTGTGCTTTAACCAGCAACACATTTTCAGCTACACACTCAAGTGGTCAGAAATATATACGTCTTCCTTTCCAACAAAACAAAACCATTCAGTATTGGGAGAAAACAGTGCATTCAAATGTCTCATACCTTTGCATAACAGGGAGTTAACAATCTACTCCCACCAGCATTTTCTGATTTTGCTTTAATTTAGTCATAGGATTAGATTCCCTACAGTGTGAAAACAGGCCCTTCGGCCCAACAAGTCCACACGACCCTCCGAAAAGCGACCCACCCAGACCCATTCCCCTACACCTAACACTATGGATCTCTGGATGAGGATGGCAAGCCCGACATTTATTTCCAACACCTAATAGCCTAAAGGACAGCTAAGGTTTAACCACATTGCTGTAGATCTGTCGGCCAGGTGAGCACAGCAGATTTCCTTCCCTAAAGGACATTAGGGAACCAGCTGGCTTTTTATAACAGCTAACATGGGCACCATCAGGCTAATTCTTTTTTCTAAATTCCAGATTTTTACTGAATTCAAACTGAACAAACAGCCAGGATGAGATTTGAACTCACATTTGCTGGGATTCCAGAGGTTACCCGTGACAGAATCACTGTGCTAACACTTCCCTCTGAATCAGCCCCGATTCTTGACTTGCCTCGTTTCTGCATGTACAGATTCAACTTTTGAGGCCACGCTGTTTATCACTGAAGTCTTCTTGCTACCAGAGCCAACCATCTTCCTCTGCCATTCTCTGTCTGTCTTTCTGAAACATTTACACCCCTGGAATATTTGTTTCCAACTTCAATCACAATACAACCACGTCTCTGTAATGGCGATTACATCTAAAGCATTTACCTCTATTTGCGCCTATAGTTCATCAACCACACTGTAGATCCTTCCTGCGTTCAGATAAAGAACCTCTAATTTCACTTTTAATTACTTCCTGCATTGGCCTTATTTGCTGATGCACAACTAGTGCTAAACTCTTCAGCCATTCCTGTTCTTAGCGTACATCGCTGCTCAATCATGTTGTCCTTACCCCTCTTCACCCGAACCCACTCAACACCCCCTGCATGCCCAGTCCCCACTACATGCTTGAAGCCCTGTCCATAGCCCTAGTTATAGGATCAGCCAAACTACCAGCTCTAGCCTGGTTCAATGGAGCCTATCCCAACAGAATTGCTCCCACTTCTCCAAGTAGCAATGCCAGTGCTTGTGGAAGCACCTCTTCCCCATCAATACAGTGGCTCAGCGGTTAGCCCGGCTGCCTCACAACGCCAGAGATCCAAGTTCAATCCTGTCCTCGGGCTACTGTCTGTGTGGAATTTACACTTTCTCCGGGTGCTCCACAATCCAAAGATGTGAAGATTAGGTGGGTCGGCCATGCCAAATCGTCCAGAGATGTGCGGGCTAGGTGGATTACCATGGGAAATGCAGGATTATAGGGTGGGTCTGGATGGGGATGTTCTTCAGGGGGTCAGTGAATGACCTGCTCCCACACTGTAGGGACTCTGACCCTTTGAGCTCACACTTTAAAGTTTCCAACACAAAAAAAATTGCAAAATCCCAGCTGCCCCACCGCCCCCCAACTTTTGGTTTTGCTTGATTTGCTGTGAAGTCGATGTCATTTCTTTTGACCACTTCTGGCATAATGAGACATTCGCCGAAACGTTTTACAGAAGTAAGCGGGCTCAAGGGCAGTTGTAATGGAAGAACTCTGAGTTAGTCACACACGCTGCCGGGTCTGCTGACACAGGCAACTCATTTCTCCCACTCTTAAGTACAGAGCACCGGAGCAGGCCAGAATGATCACTGTGACAGAATCCCTGCTGATTTCATGCTTACCCACTTGGCATTGTAAGCATGTCTTGCTTTGCAGCTGGATAGTAAATGAAAACCCTGGATGCATTCTTGCTCTTGCAACCCAACTTGAACCTGTTAACCCCTTAATCCCCTCACAACAAGCAAAGTAGCATATGTGCAGGCAACAGCAGCGTACTGAGTATTGTTTCATCATAACAAGGTGCTGCACAAACACTTTCTTATTTAACACTTCCTTTAAAGAAAACCAACCACTGACAGTGCTAGCAAAACAGATATTTTGCCAGGATTTTTCTTCCCCTCTGTCTCACCCCCAAGATTTTCCAGCTGCTAACAGAGGTGTTGCATGAAAAATATTGATTTAAAATCATAAAAAGTGCTTACTATGTTCCACATCCAGTACTAGAACTTATTCTGCATGAATATTCATCCTACTGTGCAGTTATACAGTTTCTTGCAGATATTGAACCCAACGAAATGAAATTGTGTTAGGTGCAATTAATCACAGAAGCCCTACAGTGTGAAAGCAGGCCATTCGCCCCATCGAGTCCAAACTGACCTTCCGAACAGCATCCCATCCAGACCCACCCCGTCTCCTGCAACACTCCATTTCCAAAGACTAACCCATCTAGCCTGCACATCCCTGGAGACTTCAGCAATGGCCAATCCGCCCTAACCTGCACACTGTGGGAGGCAGCTGGAGCACCTGGAGGAACCTCACGAGACACAGGGAGTGAACGTGCAAACTCCACACAGCAGTCGCCCGAGGCTGGGATCAAACAGGCGCGGTGAGGCAGCGGTGCTAACCACCGAGTCGCCGTGCTGCCCCCACCAAAACACTTCCATTCGTCAAAGGCAAATGTGACATTCATGCAGTTCCACTGCAGGCAACACAGTAGCATTCCTCACAAAACCAGGAGAGACAATGCAGGGGCTAGGACCCTGAGTGAAAACCTCTTTTAAATGTAGAGTCAACAAATGACTTCAGCAGTAATTACTGACTTAAGGAAAAAGTGAGGTGAGAAAAGAGCACACTTCACTGACTTGAGTGTGTCTCTAGATTTTCACGCCATACTCCTTTATTCCATGCCATTCATCTGCTACACACCTGGATCGTCCCTGGCCACACATATCTCCCGGTGTCTGATTGCGTTAAACCTCACACAGATGCACAATCTTTCTCACAGGCTGAGATTGCCACATGAGTCAAGACAGTGTTTAAATTTAAACACTGTGGTGGCGTTCCGTTTTCTGTTCTACTCGACCAGCGGTGTTAATTAAATATCAGGCATTACTCACTGTCTCAGAGTCTAACCAGGCTGCAAGTGCGGGTGCACAGACACAAGCAAGTCGCAGCAACTCCACCTCCAGCACCAGCTGAGTCCAAGTCCGAGAAAGCTCATTGTTTGCAGTGCAGGCGCGATCCAAGTCTGCACGCTGCTCTCCCCACACCAGCATGTGCCACCCACTGAGCGAGAGTCTCACAGCAGCCTGGCACCATGCCAGCTACCCGACTAAAGGAAGCGTACTACTGACCAGCATGAGTCAACCCTCTTATAACTCCCGGAATAGCAGCTCAGCACCATGACTGGTGGAAAAAAAAACGCAGTTCAGCACAAAGTTAGTAAGTACACTGCTCCCGCCAACCGTTAGCCTCTTGCAAATAGAGCTTATTGCCATCAAACAATCAGGTTAGATACAGGGGAGGCTGCCTAATCAAACCCTTACAGTTAGAGGTGAACTCCCTTGTCTCTTTCACAAGCCAAGCACCAGGGTTCACTTCTACAGAGATTACTTTGAAAAGGACAAGCTGTGCTGCATGTTTTGCTTCAGATTCTTTACAAGCTGAGGTTCTTGCTGTTAAAGGCCAGCAACTGTCGCCTTTCCCAAACTGAAAGTGGTGGTGAATTGTCATCTACAACTGCTGCACTCTGTCTGGACGGACTGATGCCGCCTGAGTGGTTAAGTCAAATAGGATGCATTCGAAGGGAAGTGAACTCTATGGGGCAGGAAGGAATGGGTTAATAGGGCAGATGACAGCAGGTTTGAGTGAAGCAGTTGGAATACTTTTGAAATACTGCATTTAGTTCTCTCCCTCCTGTCGGAAAGATGTGAAACTCGAAAGGGTTTAGAAAGGTTTACAAGGATGTTGCCAGGGTTGGAGGGTTTGGAAGAGGCTGAATAGACTGGGGCTGTTTTCCCTGGAGCGTTGGAGGCTGAGAGGTGACCTTATAAAATTATGAGGGGCATGGATAGGGTGAATAGGCAAAAACAATGACTGCAGATGCTGGAAAACAGATTCTGGAGTACAGTGCTGCTGGAAAAGCACAGCAGTTCAGGCAGCATCCGAGGAACAGGAAAATCGACGTTTCGGGCAAAAGCCCTTCATCAGGATAGGGTGAATAGTCATAGTCTATTCCCTAGGATAGAAGAGTCCAAAACTAGAGGGTATAGGTTTAAATGTGAGAAGGGAAGGATTTAAAAGGGACCTAAGGGGCAACGTTTTCATGCAGAAGGTGGTACGTGTATGGCATGAGCTGTTAGAGGAAGTGGTGGAGGCTGGTACAATTATAATATTTGAAAGGCATTGGGATGCATACATGAATAGGAAAAGTTTAGAGGGATACGGGCCAATTGTCATGTGGGACTTGATTAGGTTAGGTTATCTGGTCAGCACGGACGAGTTGGACCGAAGGGTCTCTTTCACTGCTGTTCCTCTCTATGACTATAATTCAATACAATTTCAAACTCAAGAGTGCCCCCTGCTGCATCTGTGTAATGCTACCATCCTCATGACTCTGAATGCAAACATTAGAAACTATTTTTAACTCATCAGTGGACACTATCACTGTTCAACCAATTATCTCCAAAGGAGGATTGAGTGTAGCCCACTACGGCAGCAAGGTCTCTCCCTTCTCAGCAATCTCGCTTCACCAACTTGCAGACAATTCTTCAAACATCATTAGCAATTGTGGACAGAACCAATCTGACTGTGGAAACATTCTCACTATATTCCATTGATAGACAAACAAACAAAGACTGAATGTGACTGTGTGTTGGTCTCATGCAAAAGGAGCTCAGATTCAGTTCAGCTCATCCTCCTTCCCAAAACGTGGAGCTGCCGATGTTGGACTGGGGTGGGAGAAAGTGAGGACTGCAGATGCTGGTGACCAGATTAGATTACTTACAGTGTGGAAACAGGCCCTTCGGCCCAACAAGTCCACACCGACCCGCCGAAGCGCAACCCACCTATACCCCTACATTTAACCTTTACCTAACACCACGGGCAATTTAGCATGGCCAATTCACCTGACCTGCACACCTTTGGACTGTGGGAGGAAACCGGAGCACCCGGAGGAAACCCACGCAGACACGGGGAGAACGTGCAAACTCCACACAGTCAGTCGCCCGAGTTGGGAATTGAACCCAGGTCTCTGGCGCTGTGAGGCAGCAGTGCTAACCACCGTGCCGTCCACAGGGTCGAGAGTGTGTTGCTGGAAAAGTACAGCAGGCTAGGCAGCATTCGAGGAGCAAGGGAATCGATGTTTCGGGTCATCAGGGTTGATGCCCAGAACATCGATTCTCCTGCTCCTCGGATGCTGTGCTTTTCCAGCAACACACTCTCAACTTGGACTGGAGTGGACAACGTTAAAAATCGCACAACAGCAGGTTATAGTCCAAAGGTTTATTTGGAAGAACTAGCTTTCTGTGTGCACCTTCTTCATCATCAACTCCTTTCCAAAAGGCTGCACAGGGAGGGGGGAGACTAGATTGAAACGTGTTAGAATTCAACTTGTGAATCCACCTTTACTTCAACACACACTATCACAAACTGGATAAAGACTCCAATGAAACTACTGATGCCTCTTGCTAAAAAAAAAAGGCCAAAAACTAACATCACAAATCATTAAGCCCTCAATCAAGCACTCCCACTGTCTAGCGATTGACAATTCCTAAAGATTACAGACACACTGTAATGTAGGCTAACCTGAAGTTCCAGGAAGGCAAGGAATTTACCAGCAACTTCGGCAAGGGAAAAGAAAAATTCACCACCGGAACGGCAATAGGGAACCTCAGCAACCTCCAGACAAAGCAACCCATCCCAGCGCCAGCTGTTCCCATGAATGGCTCACCCAGCAAGAACTGTTCACTTATTCTGAATAAGCAGGTCATCAGCTCTGTCAAAGTAGGGAGGAAGGAGAGAATCAAACAATCTTGGGATAAAACTAGCAGTGGTTATAGCCTTAAGGCTAAAGAGGACAGAGAATTGTGCACTCAGTGTCTTTTAGATACATTGTAGCTACAAGCTGTGCAGTGGACTATAGGCTGAAAATGATAGGGGAAAGAAAATTACAGTGTTACAGATTGTTTTTCCCCTAAGGGACAGCAGTTACAGTGTTTCACAATGGCTCAACACATATTGCACTTTAGCACTGAATTAATTCTCAGGGTGTGAATAAAGAAGGCACCTGTTTCAAAGTTCTGTTGGAAAAGTGTGACTTTCTTAAATAGCTGCCGTCTGTGAAAGGTGCACCCACATTACTATTAGGTCAGAAGTTGCAAGGTTCTGAGCAGCAGCAATTGAAGAAACTTTACCAACTTTTTTGCCAATACGTATATGAAAAACACCGAAATGTAAAACGAATCTTGAGCTAGTCTGAACTGTGGTCCTTCCATGTATTTTGGCAGTCCCAACAGCTATCATTCCACATAGCACCATTTCACCTTTGTCTGCACTTACCTACACCATATTTCAGTTCTGCTTGCATCAAGCTACCTATCCAGATATTTTTCTCTCCATCTCAAGAATTCCAGCCTTACATCAAAGCATTTGCAGCTGCATCTCCTGAACACATAAATCTAACAAAACAACAGACAGAGACAGCAGAAACATGGCAATACGATCACCTCCAATAGACAATAGACAATAGGTGCAGGAGTAGGCCATTCAGCCCTTCGAGCCTGCACCGTCATTCAATATGATCATGGCTGATCATTCCTACTCAGGATCCATTCCCTGCCTTATCTCCATAACCCTTGATTCCACTATCTTTGAGAGCTCTATCCAACTCTTTCTTAAATGAATCCAGAGACTGGGCCTCCACTGTCCTCTGGGGCAGAGCATTCCACACAGTCACCACTCTCTGGGTGAAGAAGTTTCTCCTCATCTCTGTCCTAAATGGTCTATCCCGTATTTTTAAGCTGTGTCCTCTGGTTCGACACTCACCCATCAGTGGAAACATGTTTCCTGCTGCCAGAGTGTCCAATCCTTTCATAATCTTATACGTCTCAATCAGATCCCCTCTCAGTCTTCTAAACTCAAGGGTATACAAGCCCAGTCACTTCAGTCTTTCAGTGTAAGGTAATCCCTCCATTCCAGGAATTAACCTCGTGATCCTACGCTGCACTCCCTCAATAGCCAGAATGTCTTTCCTCAAATTTGGCGACCAGAACTGCACACAGTACTCCAGGTGTGGTCTCACCAGGGCCCTGTACAGCTGCAGAAGCACCTCTTTGCTTCTATACTCAATCCCTCTTGTTATGAAGGCCAGCATGCTATTAGCCTTCACTACATGCTGTACCTGCATGCTGTTCCTGATGAAGGGCTCTGGCCCGAAACGTTGAATTTCCTGTTCCTTGGATGCTGCCTAACCTGCTGTGCTTTAACCAGCAACACATTTTCAGCTCGTACCTGCCTGCTTACCTTCATTGATTGGTGTACAAGAACACCCAGATCTCTCTGTACTGCCCCTTTACCTAAATTAATTCCATTGAGGTAGTAATCTGCCTTCCTGTTCTTGCCACCAAAGTAGATAACCATACATTTATCCACATTAAACTGCATTTGCGATGCATCTGCCCACTCACCTAACTTGTCCAGGTCACCCTGTAATCTCCTAACATCCTCATCACATTTCACCCTGCCACCCAGCTTTGTATCATCAGCAAATTTGCTAATGTTATTGCTGATACCACCTTCTATATCATTAACATATATTGTAAAAAGCTGCGGTCCCAGCACGGATCCCTGCGGTACCCACTGGTCACTGCCTGCTATTCCGAAATGGAGCCGTTTATCACTACCATTTGTTTCCTATCAGCCAACCAATTTTCAATCCAATCTAGTACTTTGCCCCCAATACCATGCGCCCTAAGTTTACTCACTAACCTCCTATGTGGAACTTTATCAAAAGCTTTCTAAAAGTCCAGGTACACTACATCTACTGATCTCCCTTGTCCATCTTCAGAGTTACATCCTCAAAAAACTCCAGAAGATTAGTCAAGCACGATTTCCCCTTCATAAATCCATACTGACTCTGTCCTATCCTGTTACTACTATCCAGTTGTGCCGTAATCTCATCCTTTATAATAGACTCCAGCATCTTTCCCACCACTGAGGTCAGACTAACTGGTCTATAATTTTCTGCTTTCTCTCTCCCACCTTTCTTAAAAAGTGGTATAACATTAGCCACTCTCCAATCCTCAGGTACCGATCCCGAATCTATCGAATTCTGGAAAATCATCACCAACGCATCCACGATTTCTCGAGCCACCTCCTTCAGTACCCTGGGATGTAGACCATCAGGCCCCGGGAACTTATCATCCTTTAGACCTAACAGTCTCTCCAACACCAAATCCTGGCAAATACAGATTCCCTTAAGTTCAGGTCCTTCAGTCACTGTTACCTCAGGGAGATTGCTTGTGTCTTCCCCAGTGAACACAGATCTGAAGTACCCATTTAATTCTTCTGCCATTTCTTTGTTCCCTGTAATATATCCCCCTGTTTCTGTCTTCAAGGGCCCAATTTTAGTCCTAACCATTTTTTTGCCTTGCACATACTTGAAAAAGCTTTTACTATCCTCCTTTATATTATTGGCCAGTTTACCTTCGTACCTCATTTTTCCTCTACGTATTTCCTTCTTAGTAATCCTCTGTTGTTCTTTAAAAGCTTCCCAGTCTTCTGTTTTCCCACTTATCTTTGCTATGTTATACTTTTTCTCTTTTAACTTTATATGTTTCTTAACTTCCCTCGTCAGCCATGGCCACCCATGCTTCCTCCTGGGATCTTTCTTTCTTTTAGGAATGAACTGATCCTGCAACTTCTGCATTATACACAGAAATACCCGCCATTGTTCCACCACGGTCATCCCTGCTAAGGTATTGCACCATTGAACTTTGGCCAGCTCCTCCCTCATAGCTCCATAGTTCCCTTTATTCAACAGAAGTACTGTCACTTCTGACTGTACCCACTCCCTCTCAAATTGCAGGTTGAAACTTATTGTATTATGGTCACTACTTCCCAATGGCTCCTTCACTTCGAGGTCTCTGACCAATTCTGGTTCATTCCACAATACTAGATCCAGAATTGCCTTCTCCCTGGTCGGCTCCAGCATCAGCTGCTCTAAGAATCCGTCTCTGAGGCACTCCACAAAGTCTCTTTCTTGAGGTCCAATACCATCTTGATTCTCCCAGTCTACCTGCATGTTAAAATCCCCCATAACAACTGTAGTAACATCTTTACCACAGGCCAATTTCAGCTCCTGATTCAACTTACATCCAACATCCAGACTACTGTTAGGGGGCCTGTAGATGACTCCCAAGAGGGTCTTTTTACCCTTAGTATTTCGCAGCTCTATCCACACTGACTCTACATCCCCTGACTCTAGGTCCCCCCGCGCAAGGGACTGAATATCCTCCCTTACCAACAAGGCCACTCCACTTCCTCTGCCCGTCAGTCTGTCCTTACGATAGCACGTGTAGCCTTGAATATTCATTTCCCAGGCCCTGTCCACTTGAAGCCACATCTCAGTTATCCCCACAATATCGTATCTGCCAATTTCCAAAAGAGCCTCAAGCTCATCCATCTTATTTCTAATGCTTCGTGCGTTCATGCACAGTATTTTTAATTTGTTACTGCTCTCAGCCTTCCCATCAACCCCTATTCCACTCAACCTTACATGATTCAACTTGGACAGACACTGTGATTTCTTTCTCATCACTGGGTTAAGGTCCTGGCATTCCCTGCTTAACATTGTTGTAGAAACACATTTCAGAATGCCTCATTAGCAGAACTTTCTAACAAGCACCAAGACATTACTTGACTGATGGTCAGAATATGGAGGTCCTTCATATACGCCCAGTCGGTCTGCACCAGCGCACACTGCCCTCAAAGTGCCCGGGTGGGGGGAGTAGAGACTGTCACACATCTCCTGTTGGAATGTGCCTTTGCAAAGGACGTTTGGAGAAAAAATGTAGTGATTTTTGTCCTGTGCAGCTCCATGATGCAGGACTTTGTGCTCTGTGTGTTCCCCGGAACACACGCAGAGACAAACATCGACTGCGCCTGGGGACCATCAACTCAGTGAACGAGGCTCTCTGGTCTGCCTGAAACTTGTTGGGATTTCCAGAACATTCCTGATGAAGGGCCTATGCCCAAAACATCGATCCTCCTGCTCCATGGATGCTGCCTGACCTGAAGCGCCAGACATTTCGACTCTGATCTCCAGCACCCACAGTCCTCACTTTCTCCAGAACAAGGCGCTGACCCAGACTGAGTGTTACAGACTGACACATTCCAAGGTCCAGGACTACATGCTGAGGGATGCTCTAAAGCTTGGGGCAGCTGCCACCAAGGCACAGTGGGAAAAGGCCACCATATGAGGTCTTCCTGCTGAAGTTAAATATATGTCCATTCAGATATCGGACCCTCCTAGTGCCTCAAATGCACATAATATAATCTGGTATGTGTAAGAGACTTATTTGGTTTATTTGGATAGCATCAAACTCCAATGTTTGTTTGTTTCCTTGAAATGCTATTGTATAGAATAGAACTGCGTTTGTGACTATGTACTCATAAAGAAATCTTCATATATAAAGTAGACCTTTGAAATAAAAAAACACATTCACCACATTATGAAGCCCCACCAACTGCACAGAGGCAACTGGGATGGCCGCACTCTCGGGTAAATGTTAAAATCAAGCTGGCTTCCACATTCATTGGTTGGAAGTTCCTGCATATTGCATGATCCCAGCTGATGGCAATATTGGACAAGTCAGACCCCAGAGTGAACCTAGGCCTGATAGACCATAAGCTTTTTTTTTGTTTATAGGGGAGGTCAGTCATTGAACAAATGCACAGGAGGCTGCCAATGTACTTTTAACAAAGTTTACTTCATGCAAGAAAAAGATCATTGAAACAAAATCATTAAAAAGTCAGAAAAAAAGTCAACCTTTTTACCCTAACAACAACCTTACAGACAGTCAATCCCCCATGAGGAGTCACCTCTATCACCATGCCAAAGCTTTCTGTTCAGCTGTAACTGGTTTCTCTCTTGGCAAATGTCTCTGCATTCACCTAATGCTATTTTCTTTCATTGACATTTCTCCCTGAAACTTTTAAACAAGTCGCTGTCACACCTCATTATTACAATATAACATGGGCTCATTAAACTGAAGCCTTACAACAGCCTTGCAGGATATCTTCCAACACCTTCTGCTTTTGGAGTTCTTGTCTAAACAACTGACATCTCTCCAGCTCTGACCAATGGGAGGCTACACCAACAGAGACTACAACTCTATTGTCATGGGATTCTCTCTGAGAGAACCTGCAATAAGATTTGGTGTGGAGATACTTTTAAATCGACCTGCTCAAAGATGTTATTACACACCTCTGGAACAGGTGGGACTTGAACCTGAACTCTTTGGCTCAGTCTACAAACATCTGAGCAATTATCTCCCCAGAGATAAAGTCACATGATTTATTGAAACTTCAGTTTAGCTGACTGCTCTAAAAAATGCTTTAACCTTTTAGAAGACAAACTTTAATAGAGTTAACAAAAGGTTAAAAAAGGTGAAAACTAAACATATTTTTCCTCTCTTTTGAATGTAAATTTGTAAATAATGAAAGCAATATTACAAGGCCCCAAACTATATACATATTGTATCCAACTGTCTGGTGTAACCCACACCACGTTCAAGAAAATTTTGTTGTGTGAGTCCTACATCCCCTACTCAAACCGGTCTAACTTAGAGGATGTGGTTAGATCTCTTCAGAGATGTTGTTACCCACCTCTGGAGCAAATGGGACTTGAACTTGGGCCTCCTAGCTCATAGGTAGGGGCATTGCCACTGCACCACTAAAACACCAACAAATAAAACCCTCTCAAGAAACTTTAGCAGAGCCCAAAAATCTGCATATCTAGGTCTGGGTCCAATTCATACAGAGGGCCTGTAGATTTTCAAAGTCTTCTGTTTGCCCTACCACACGTGAAGGTCAAAGGTCAACGCTGTTCTGAAAAGAGCAAGAAATCTTGACTGTAGTGTCCAAGATAATATTTATCCTTCAAGCAACATCAATCAAGCACATTTCATTGTTGCCTGTGGGATTATACTGTGCACAAATTGCCTGCTACATGAAAGCAGTGACCACAAACTTGAAAGGTACCTCAGACTAGAATGACTTTATGAGCTGTGAAAGGCAGTGTATAAATGCCTCTTTCAATTCACACTTATGCTCTGCCAGCCTTCATGGCTCAAGAATTGTCCACTTGGATAATTTGACATCTTGACGTCGTTCAGCTACCAGAAATGTTGTGCCCATTTTCAAAATGAGGTGTAAACTTTGAATTTATTGCTTCCAATTGTTCATGGAAATGCCACAGGAGGCAGATATTTCACTCTGGTAACAACAAGGACTGAAGATACTGGAAACCAGAATCTAGGTTAGAGTGGTGCTGGAAAAGCACAGCAGGTCAGACAGCATCCAAGGAGCAGGAAAATCGACATTTCGGGCAAAAGCCCTTCATCAGGAATACCTGATGAAGGGCTTTTGCCCGAAATGTTGATTTTCCTGCTCCTTGGATGCTGCCTTACCTGCTGTGCTTTTCCAGCACCACTCTAATCTAGACCCCAGATATTTCACCCTATTGCTTTTATCCTCAATATACTTTGAGTTTGAAAATCCAAAATTCATAATTGTACTGCCAACTTTTCGCCTTTTAACCAGAACTCTGACAGTCCCATATCCTGTCTATTTATTTGCTTCAGTTTCATACTTCAGTCCCAGTGACCATTCCCTTTAACAGGCTGCATGTGATTTGCTCTGTCATGCACTTTTATCAGTTTGGGGGGGGTGGGGGGGGAGTGGAGGAGGTGTTGCTGACCACAAAAGAGCATGACATTTCTGCTTGATACAATCGAGCAAAAAATGCCACGCTCACAGCAACATTTTCCAAAATAACTTGGCCAATTGCACTGCACAGGTCACATTTGCAATAACACTGGAGCTCAGGTGAGTAGTGGAACATGTCTATTCCTGTCCACAATTCTGAAACTCACCCTTCTCCCAAATACTGGGGAGCTGTTCCAGGAATTAGCAATGAATTTGATCAAAGGGAGAGGAAGTGGTGGAGGCTGGTACAATTGCAACATTTAAGAGGCATTTGGATGGGTATATGAATAGGAAGGGTTTGGAGGGATATGGGCCGGGTGCTGGCAGGTGGGACTAGATTGGGTTGGGATATCTGGTCGGCATGGACGGGTTGGACCAAAGGGTTTGTTTCTGTGCTGTACATCTTTATGACTTGATATGAGAACGAAGGCCTAAGTATCGGACACAGATCACTGAAAGTATGCAGAATGACACAATGAATAAAATTGAAAATAGCACAAGGCAAAACTTGGAGACCAGAGAACCAAGAATAATAGCACACTGCCCACATTCAACATCAGCAGAATGTGGTAAAGGATCTTAAGGCAATAAGCTAAAATGTGCTCTACACAATTTATACAAGTCTATGGAGGGGATGCAAAGACTTTGGTGTATTCCAATTAGGCCACACCAGAGCAGTGAGCACATGTCTAACTACTGTGACGCAAAAGGGCAAATGATCTTTAGAGTAGATTAGATTTTATTTGTCATGTCTACCATATACAACTGATACAGTAAAAAATGAGACAGCAGTTGGAATACTTCTGGATGAAATGAGAAGCTAAAGACAGAAAATTGTGGTCTGTCAGCCGACGAGAAGGGAGGCATTGCCTTTCTGAACAAGTTCGGAGGGATAGCCAACTGTTAGTTCAGGCATGTAGCTTACCAGGAGGTTTATTTTTGTTTGAACGGCAGGGAGAGATTTTGGGGGGGGGGGGGGGGGGGGGGGGGGGGGTGTCGAAGTTCAGCACTGAAGCAGCTTGAAAGCTTTGTCAATGGTGTTGGTGCCAGAGGATAGGGTGGAGGCACGGATAAGGTTAGATTCGGGAATTCACCGTGCAAGAAAGAAAGGATATAGTGCTAGAGGAGATCGCTAAAGATCGCAATGGATTTTTATCACCTTGAGGAGGGTTTGTAGTGGAGTTTCCTAGGGGAATGTGTTGGGACCCTTGCTTTTCCTGATAGATATTAGTGATCTAGGTTCATGGTGTGTAGGAAACAGTTTTGAAGGCTGCAGATCACACAAAACTTGGAAGAATGTTAGATATATTCTAATAAATCTGTTCAGGGATGTTGTTATGCAACTCCGGAGCAAGTGAGATGTGAACCCATGCCTCTAGTTCAGAAAGAGGCAAGCCCCCTTTGAAAAATTGTAAACCATGATGAGAATAGATTAGATTAGATTACTTACAGTGTGGAAACAGGCCCTTCGGCCCAACAAGTCCACACCGACCCGCCGAAGCACAACCCACCCATACCCCTACGTTTACCCCTTACCTAACACTACGGGCAATTTAGCATGGCCAATTCACCTGACCTGCGCATCTTTGGATTGTGAGAGGAAACCCACGCAGACACGGGGAGAATGTGCAAACTCCACACAGTCAGTCGCCTGAGTCGGGAATTGAACCCGGGCCTCAGGGGCTGTGAGATAGCAGTGCTAACCACTGTGCCACCATGCCGCCCACTGTAGAACTCCAAAAGGACAGACCTATTGGGAGAGATAAGTGGCAGATGGAGCTCAATGCAGATGAGTGTGAGGTGATACATTTGAAAGGAGGAATATTGAAAGACGATATAAAATGGGGGTGCCACACGGGAGGCTGCTGAGTAAGGTGAGGGCCCATGGTGTGGCTGTCTGGCAGAAGGCAGAGAGTTGGGATAAAAGATTCTTTTTCAGAATGGCAGCTGGTGACAAGCGGTGGTGTCCCGCAGGGTTCAGTGTTGGGGCCGCAGCTGTTCACCTTATATATTAATGATCTGAATGAGGGGACTGGGGGCATTCTAGCGAAGTTTGCCGATGATACGAAGTTAGGTGGACGTCAGGTAGTACTGAGGAAGTGGGGAGGCTGCAGAAGGACCTAGACAGTTTGGGAGTGTAGTCCAGGAAATGGCTGGTGGAATTCAATGTGAGCAAATGCGAGGTCTTGCACTTTGGAATAAAGAATACAAGCATGGACTACTTTCTAAACGGTGAGAAAATTCATAAAGCCAAAGTACAAAGGGAATGCTAGTCAAGGATTCTCTAAAGGTAACATGCAAGTTGAGTCCGTGATTAAGAAAGCAAATGCAATGTTGTCATTTATCTCAAGAGGGTTGGAACGGTAGCACCGTTGTGCTACTAAGACTTTATAAAGCTCTGGTTAGGCCCCATTTGGAGTACTGTGTCCAGTTTTGGTCCCCACACCTCAGGAAGGACATACTGGCACTGGAACGTGTCCAGCGGAGATTCACATGGATGATCCCTGGAATGGTAGGTCTAAAACATGAGGAACGGCTAAGGATCCTAGGATTGTATTCATTGGAGTTTAGAAGATTAAGGGGAGAGATAATGGAAACTTACAAGATAATATATGGCTTGGAAAGAGTGGACGCTATGAAATTGTTTCCATTAGGCTAGGAGACTAGGACCCGTGGGCACAGCCTTAGAATTAGAGGGGGTCAATTAAGAACAGAAATGCGGAGACATTTCTTCAGCTAGAGAATGGTGGGCCTGTGGAATTCATTGCCGCAGAGTGCAGTGGAGGCCGGGACGCTAAATGTCTTCAAGGCAGAGATTGATAAATTCTTGATGTCACAAGGAATTAAGGGCTACGGGGAGAATGCGGGTAAGTGGAGTTGAAATGCCCATCAGCCATGATTGAATGGCGGAGTGGACTCGATGGGCCGAATGGCCTTACTTCTACTCCTATGTCTTATGGTATAATTTTAAAAGGGGTGCAGGAGCAAAGCAGCCTGTGTGTATTTGTAAATAGATCATTGAAGACTGCAAGATAAGCTGAGACAGTTAAAGTATGCAGTAACCTCAGCATTACTAATAGAGGCATAAAAGTACAAGAAGCTGATGTTGAATGTGTACAAGACACTTGTTCGGTCTCACTTGCAGCCTTATCTACAGTTATGTACGTGGTATTATTGAAAAGATGTGAAGGCATTGGACAGAGTGCAGAAGTGATTTACAGGAATAGTTCCAAGGATGAGAAACTTATGGGCAGATTGAAGAAGTTGGGACTATTCACCTTTTGTGAGAAGAAAAGTTACAGGAGAAGGTTATCTCAGACTCTAATGGGATCTGGACCAGATGGACCAATGACTGAGAAGTGGGAGATGGAGTTTAATTCAGCTAAATGCGGGGTGCTGCATTTTGGGAAAGCAAACCTTAGCAGGACTTATACATTTAATGGTAAGGTCCTGGGGAGTGTTGCTGAACAAAGAGACCTTGGAGTGCAGGTTCATAGCTCCGTGAAAGTGGAGTCACAGGTAGATAGATAATGAAGAAGGCGTTTGGTATGCTTTCCTTTATTGGTTAGAGTGTTGAGTACAGGAGTTGGGAGGTCATGTTGTGGCTGTACAGGACATTGGTTAGGCCACTGTTGGAATATTGCACGTAATTCTGGTCTCCTTTCTTTCGGAAAAATGTTGTGAAACTTGAAAGGGTTCCGAAAGGATTTATAAGGATGTTGCCAGGGTTGGAGGATTTGAGCTATAGGGAGAGTCTGAACAGGCTGGGGCTGTTTTCCCTGGAGCGTTGGAGGCTGGGGGGGTGACTTCATAGAGGTTTACAAAATCATGAGGGGAATGGATAGAGTAAATAGACAAGGTCTTTTCCATGGGGTGGGGGATTCCAGAACTAAAGGACATAGGTTTAGGGTGAGAGGGGAAAGATGTAAAAAAGACCTAAGGGGCAACGTTTTCACACAAAGGGTGGCATGTGCTTGGAATGAGCTGCCAGAGGAAGTGGTGGAGGCTGATACAATTGCAACATTTAAGAGGCATTTGGATGGGTATATGAATAGGAAGGGTTTGGAGGGATATGCTGGTAGGTGGAACTAGATTGGGTTGGGATATCTGGTCGGCATGGACGAGTTGGACCGAAGGGTCTGTTTCCATGCTGTACATCTCTATGACTCATTCCTTCAGGACCAAGGGTGCTACATGGACGGCACAAACTGCGCAATCATAGCACGGGCAGCATTAAATGCATAAACACAGAACACACAAATTACAGTGTAATAAAAGAATAATTAACAGACATTGTTCTAGCAGCAATTTAAAATCATGCAAAGAATTTCAGATAGACAAGAGTCTGAACATACTGTGTTAAGGAACCTGATGGCTTGGGGAAAGAAACTGTTGCACAGTCTGGCCGTGAGAGACCAAATGCTCCGTTATCTTCTGCCAGATGGCAGGAGGGAGAAGAGTTTGAATGAGGGGTGTGTGGGGTCTTCCA
This sequence comes from Hemiscyllium ocellatum, assembly GCF_020745735.1. Classification (NCBI taxonomy): domain Eukaryota; kingdom Metazoa; phylum Chordata; class Chondrichthyes; order Orectolobiformes; family Hemiscylliidae; genus Hemiscyllium; species Hemiscyllium ocellatum. The sequence continues at coordinate 18,626,424 of NC_083433.1, forward strand.
CAATGCTGCTAGCCTTTCGGATGCAGTGTGCGCTGTAAATGTCTGTAATGGAGGGGAGAGAGACCCCACTGATCTTCTCAGCTGTCCTCATGATCTTATGGTGTAGTGGGGTGCATCTCTACCTCTGGGCTACATGTTCCAGGTTCATGACCCATGCCAGGACTTGTTGGTCATGGAAGATACAACTGTCATTCTCTAAGCTCTTTCAGTGTGCCTGGTGGCAAGAATGAGAAACTCCCCCCAGTCAGCCACCCTGCAAGTTGCTGCTAGAACAATGTCTGTTAATTATTCTTTTATTACACTGTAATTTGTGTGTTCTGTGTTTATGCATTTAACGCTGCCCATGGGATGATTGCGCAGTTTGTGCCCTCCATGTAGCACCCTTGGTCCTGAAGGAATGAGTGATAGAGATGTACAACATGCGTCGCTCCAAAAGCTGGTGTGCTTCCAATTAAACCTGTTGGACTATAACCTGGTGTTGTGTGATTTTTAACTTTGTACACCCCAGTCCAACACTGGCATCTCCAAATCATCACCCTGCAAGTAGGCACCCTGTAGCATGGTCATCTCCCATCTAACTTCAGATTTATTTTAATCAACCTGTTCAGAGATGATTTGGAGATGCCGGTGTTGGGCTGGGGTGTACAAAGTTAAAAATCACACAACACCAGGTTATAGTCCAACAGGTTTAATTGGAAGCACTAGCTTTTGTAGCATCGCTCCTTCATCAGGTAGTTGTGATGATTTTTAACTTTGTTCAAACAGAGATGCTATGACAAACGATTGGATCAGGTGGGACCTAAACCTGAGGCTCCTGGTTCAGAAGTAGGGATATGACCACTGCCCCCCTCCCTCCCCCCAAAAAGAGTCTCCCCTTTGTTAATTGTATATTAATTGTACGCAAGTGAAGGTCATTGTTTGGGGTTCCATCTGCACAGATAAAGGGGCTCTTGTGGTGTGGTGGTACTGTGCTTACCTCTTAGTTAGGAGGCCTAGGTTCAAAGTTCCACCTGTTTCAAAGGTATGTAATGACATCCCTGATGAGGTTGATTAGAAAATATTTTCAGTACACAATAAAAATATTGTTCAATTCTACACTTGAGCTCAGTAGTTAGCACTGCTGCCTCACAGCGCCATGGAACTGGGTTTGAATCCACCCTCAGGTGACTATCTGTGTGGGGTTTACACATTCTCCAGAGTCTGCATGGCTTTTCTCTGGCTGCACTCCGGTTTCCTCCCACAAGCCAAAGATGTTCGGTGAATTGGTTATGCTAAAGTGCCTGTAGTGTCCAGGATTGTACAGACTAGGTGGATTAGCCACAGTAAATGAGAGGTTATGGAGATAGGGTGGATGGGTTGGTCTGGATGGGATGCTCTTCAGAGGGTCAGTGTTGACTCTATGGGCTGAATGGCCTGCTTCCACACTGTAGGGATTCCATGATTTGCAAATGTTGGATTTCACAGAGAGCTGGAGTGCATCATCCTACCCCACAGCACAAAATCTTAAGCTTCATTTGAACTTCTGATTTTGCTATGTGCCTCTTTAAGGCTCCCACCTCTTATTTTGATCTAACTTGATTAATTGCTTTTCAAAAAGAGTACAATGTAATGCTTATTGAGACTATGGGGTGGTTGTAATGATGGACTCTAAGTAAATGGAAGACCGTGCAAAGACTGGCTCCAGTTTGACCCTTCATAGCCCAACTGTCTGGAATAGAACAGCTAATGTAGCACCAGCGAGATGTCTCAGAATACACAGCTAAGTGTCCATCAAGAGCTGTATTCAAAACCACCAAGACACCTTCCATCTCCTACTTGTCATAAAATCATAGAGATGTACAGCACGGAAACAGATCCTTTGGTCCAACCCATCCATGCCGACCAGATATCCAACCCAATCTAGTCCCACCTATCAGCACCCAGCCCATATCCCTCCAAACCCTTCCTATTCATATACCCATCCAAATGCCTCTTAAATGTTGCAATTGCACCAGCCTCCACCACTTCCTCTGGCAGCTCATTCCATACACGTACTACCCTTTGCGTGAAACAGTTGCCCCTTAGGTCTCTTTTACATCTTTCCCCCCTCACCCTAATCCTATGCCCTCTAGTTCTGGACTTCCATACCCCAGGGAAAAGACACTATCTATTTATCTTATCCATGCCCCATATAATTTAGTAAACCTCTGTAAAGTCGCCCCTCAGCCTCCGAAGCTCCAGGAGTCTTAAATATATAGCCAGATCTTTTTCAACAAGCATTCTACAATTTAATTCCCTCAAACACTGCAGTTGATGCATCAGTGGAAACTTTTGATACAAGGAGTTAAAGACTGTTGTTTAGCAAAACACTTGTGTTAGTGTGGCCATGTGGTCTAAGGTGCTGGATTTAAGCTTCAGTCTCTTTTGAGTTGTGGGTTCGAATCCCACTGCTACCAAAGTAACAGGTGGGGCTGGCCAACCTTTGGAGGGCTTCTTGTGGCACATGAAGCATCTCCATTTCTGAGCCAGAGGACCTGGATTCAAATCTCACTCATTGCAGAGATGTGTAATAACGTCCTGGAATGGATTGATTAGAAAATAGTGATTTGTTTTATTTTAAATCAAGGAATTATGAAGGAAAGTCAGGAAACCTCAGCTGAGGAGATAACAAAATAGAACATAACGTGACTGAATGTCTCTCTGTTTTAAGTGTCGACAGATTTTGAGAGGTTAGACTCAGAGTACGCCATCTCCTGACAACACTGATAGCCACACCAAATGGCCAGTTGAGGTTGCTAGGGAACCAGCTGCAGGAAGGAGTTTACTTAAAGTGGGTTCGGTACTAACTTTCAGAATTGACACTTCTTTAACGCCTCCCTCCACCCCTTCCCACTTTAGGAGTTTCAAGGGCTATAGAGGCATTGCCTCCCTTTTCCCTATCAGCGTCACAGATGGGATTTATGATGTGAAGGTCCCAGCTCCGATTTTTTGGAGAATAATGTAATCATAATTAGGGAAGGATACAGGTCAAACCACATCTCCCTGGTGCGCACAGAGTCATAGAAATGTGCAGCACAGACCCTTCGGTCCAACTCGACCATGCCGACCAGATATCCTAAATTAGTCTAGTCCCATTTACCAGCATTTGGCCCATATCCCTCTAAATCTTTCTTAATTATATACCCATCCAGGTGCCTTTTAAATGTTGTAATTGTACCAGCCTCCACCACTTCCTCTGGCAGCTCCTTCCATACAAGCACCGCCCTCTGTGTGAAAAGGTTGCTCCTTAGGTCCCTTTCAAATTTTTCCCCCCCGTCTTCAACCTATGCCCTCTAGTTTGGACTCCCCTACCATGGAAAAAAGACCAGGGCTATTCACCTTATCCAACCCCTTCACAGTTTTATAAACCTCTATAAAAGGTCACCCCTCAGCCTCTGATACTCCAGGGAAAATAGCCCCAGCCTATTTAGCCTCTTCCGATATCTCAAACCCTCCAACCCTGGCAACATCCTTGTAAATCTTTTCTACAGGAGGATAAGTGCACGTGAAGGCTTTGCAAAATAACATTCCCCCCTCAACCTGAAGTAAAGTAATATTGAACCAACAGGAGCAGGTTTTCAAATAGTCAAATTTCAGATGGGGTGGAGGAGCAGGGAAGCCTGATGTGTGGATACTCAGGCTTTTGCAAAGAGGAAACAAAATTATACAAGGCCACAAGACAGGATAACTATACGCCTGCTGTTTTTTTTTAAATCTGAAGACAGATAGTGAGGACGCAATGAACTCCATACAGACAAAAGGCCATCAACCTGAAATGTTAACAATGTGTCTCCCCACACTACAGCTTCCTGGCCTTCTGACTGTTTCCAGAACACACTGTCTTCATTTCATCTTTAGATAGTGATATTTTAATAGTGATTAAGACTTAATCCTGCAGTGGTTTGGTTATTTTTTTAGATTCCCTACAGTGTGGAAACAGGCCCTTCAGCCCAACAAGTCCACACCGACGAGCAACCCACCCAACCCCATTCCCCTACATTTACCCCTGACTAATGCACCTAATACTAGGGGCAATTTACCAGAGCAAACCCACGCAGACATGGGGAAAATGTCCACACAAACAGTTGCCCGAGGCGGGAATTGAACCTGGATCCCTGGCACTGTAAGTGCAGCAGTGCTAACCACTGAGCCACCGTGCCGCTCATAATTGCTGTAGCTTTGGTCATTTTATGACTAGAATGCGATAAATGAAGAAGCTGTAGTGGCAATTGTCCAAGAGATTGCCCATAATGAAAAATTACTGACGTAAAAGAATGAAGACTCACCAAAACTGCGGGTTTGTACAGAAGAAACAACCCACAGGATTGTAAATGGGCCCACAACCAAATGTGGAGAAAGTGAGGATTGTAGATGCTGGAGATCAGAGTCAAAACGTATGGTGCTAGAAACGCACAGCCAGTCAGGCAGGCAGCATCAGAGGAGCAGGAGTCAACGTTACGAGCACAAGCTCTTCAACAGGAATATGCAGGTAGGGGGTGGGTGTGCGAGCCTGAGAGATAAAAGGGAAGGGGTGGCGCTGGGGGAATGTAGCTGGTAGTGTGATAGGTAGATGAAGGTGGGGGGGAGGGAAGTGATGGTGATAGGTCAGACTGGAGGGTGGAGGCGATAGGTGGGAAGGAAGATGGACAGGTGGGATAGTTCAAGAGGGTGGATTTGGGATAGGGTGGGGGGGGAGAGGAGATGAGGAAACTGGTGAAATCCACATTGATCCCATGTGGTTGAAGGGTCCCAAGGCAGAAGATGAGGAGTTCTTCCACCCGACGCCTCATCTTCCGCCTTAGGACCCTCCAACCACACGGGATCAATGTGGATTTCACCAGTTTCCTAATCTCCCCTCCCCCCACCCTATCCTAGATCCAACCTGGCTCTGCCCTCTTGAACTGCCCTACCTGTCCATCTTCCTTCCCACCTATCGCCTCCACCCTCCAGTCTGACCTATCACCATCACCACCACCCCACCTTCATCTACCTATCTCATTCCCAGCCCCATCCCCTTCCCATTTATTTCTCAGTTTTCCCCCCCACCCACCACCATATTCCTGATGAACAGCTTATGCTCAAAACATCGATTCTCCTGTTCCTTGGATGCTGCCTGACCTGTTGTGCCTTTCCAGCGTCATACTTTATGACTCTGATCTCCAGCATCTGCAGACCTCACTTTCTCCTCAAAAACACCAATAACAAGTCGTAAAATTAATTTGCATATGCAGATATTCACAAATATGGCTTTTGCTGTTCTGAGTGACTGAATGTGAGCTACAGTCCAGAAAGTAATCATCAGCATCAACCTTAACCCCACTCTCCATGATGGTGTGGTAAGAAGTCATATTTCTCTATTGATTTAAGAGTAAATTCATCAAGACACAAAGACCTTATTCAATTGCCAATTGAGCTGAGATTTCTAGAGTGGCCATTGTCATGTTTGGATCGAGGTGCTGTGTAACATGCACCTGTGTAACATGAAGGTAGTTCCAAATTCAAACAGGTGACAGTATTTACAAAATACATAAAATATCTTCGAACATTACAGAACACTTGTCATAGCTGGGAGAAGGCATAGTCTCTTTCCAGCTGTGTTCTCAATTAGGAATCAATCAGTCACTTGATTCAATCAAGCCAAACCAATTGAGCACTGTGCGAGGATCTGTAAATCAGACAAGATTAATCAAAAAGCCACGGTTGATGACTCCTCATTCCAGGCATCAGTGCCATGCAGGGGAAGAGGACAATGGCACCGTATAACTGAGATTCATCGCAGTCTGAAACACAAGTCGCAGGCGAAATAGAGAATGAAAACCACTGGGGAGACAGGCCGCCTACTTGCAGAACGTTTCAGGGAACACCTCTGGGACACCTGCACCAACCAACCCAACCACCCCATGGCTGAACACTTTAACTCCCCCTCCCACTCCGCCAAGGACATGCAGGTCCTTGGCCTCCTCCATCGCCTGACCATGGCAACACGACGCCTGGAGGAAGAGCGCCTCATCTTCCGCCTAGGAACCCTCCAACCACAAGGGATGAATGCAGATTTCTCCAGCTTTCTCATTTCCCCTCCCCCCACCTTATCTCAGTCCCAACCCTCGGACTCAGCACCGCCTTCTTGACCTGCAATCTTCTTCCCGCCCTCTCCGCCCTCACCTCCTCTCCAGCCTATCACCCTCACCTTGACCTCCTTCCACCTATCGCATTTCCAACGCCCCTCCCCCAAGTCCCTCCTCCCTACCTTTTATCTTAGCCTGCTTGGCACACCCTCCTCATTTCTGAAGAAGGGCTTATGCCCGAAACATCGATTCTCCTGCTCCTTGGATGCTGCCTGACCTGCTGCACTGTTCCAGCAACACATTTTTCAGCTCGGATCTCCAGCATCTGCAGTCCTCACTTTCTCAGAGAATGAAAACCATCCCCTGTTTTCTGTTGTCCCATCATTTAGAAGCTGCTGCAGGTGGGGAAAGGAATGAATTCGGGTCCCCATTTCAGGGAGCTAAGTTAATAGTAAGACAGAGGCAAAGCCATTTGTACTAGAAAGCAGCTAGACTAGATTAAAATCAGATTATCTAGTATAAAACCCAATGGTTGGCCACCCTTCGAGAATCCTGACCTTCATTAGGACCTGACAGTTGGTCTCAGAATCCAAACAATTGCACTTCATTTCGACTTCTCCCACGGCTGAAACCCGCTGTCCAATTTCATGCAGTGAGAGTGACTCCTTTTGGCAATATATTGGAGGCTGGAGTCTCCATGGAGCTACGATCCAGCAAGAGAAAAAAAGTACCAGAGGAGTTGTCAGCTAATTTGTGGGCAGTGAAATGCTGGCTAAAGGTGCATTTTATCAGAGCAACAAAACTACAGCACACCCAGCTACAGTGGGCCTCAGAAGTTAATCAATTAGCCTTGCATTTTTTTGAACTGGATTAATGCAGCCATTCAGAACTACATCGAGACTCATTTCCCATGGAATTCTCTGCCAGAAATGACTCTCATCCCATTATTCATTATGGAACTAAACCCAGATGCTATAAGTAAAAGAAAACTCAGTGGTTAGCACTGCTACCTCACAGCGCCAGAAACCCGGGTTCAATTCCTGCCTCAGGCAACTCTCTGTGTGCAGTTTGCATATTCTCCCTCTGCTTGCGTGAATGTGCTCCGGTTTCCTCTCACAGTCCAAAGATGTGCAGGTTAGGTGAATTGGCCATACTAAATTGCCCCTAGTGTTAGATGAAGGGGTAAATGTAGAGGAATGGGTCTGGGTGGGTTACGCTTCAGCGAGTCAGTATGGACTTGTTGGGCCGAAGGGCCTGTTTCCAGATTGTAAGTAATCTAATCTAAAGCAAATGCAACCCCTTTGTTTGTTAATTCTTTCATGGGGTGTGGGTGCCGGTGAGCATTCATAGCCTCATCCCAAATCACTTTTGAGAAAGGCATGATTTATTATTTTATTTAGCAAATGAAACTCCTGGAAATCACAAAGTCCCCATTTGCTGAATTTAAGATGGTGAAGCTTTTACTTAGTCTGGAGAGGGGGCATTCCTCTATAATGTACAGCATTGCTTACGTTTTTCCACAACTGCAGAAAGTGATCCTCTTGACGTCCCAAAGTTAGAGGCTGCAGGGACAACGGATCAGAGCTCACATCGCAGCAATGCCCCTCGGGAAGCAAGGGGACCCAATTTCAGAAGAAAATTAAAGAGATCTGGAGGAGCTCCTTTGCAGAATCCCAGCTCTACACCAGAACCAACAATCTCAACACTGAGCAACCCTCTGGCCTCTTGGCAACCAGGCAGGCTCTCCAAATCTTACAACTTAATATGGAGGGCTACATGTTCACTCAAGCAATTCCTCATCCGATATCATAGAGATGCACAATGTAGAAACAGACCCTTTGGTCCAACATGTCCATGCCGACCAGATATCCTAGATTAATGTAGTCCCATTGCCAGCACGTAGCCCATATCCCTCTAAACCCTTCGTCTTCATGTGCTCACTCAGATGTCTTTTCAATGCTGTACATGTACCATCCTCCACCACCTGCACTGTCTCCTCCAAACCTTACAGTCAAATCCTCATGGACTTCACTTGCCTCCAAAATTATGGAGGGAACAGATAAAATAGAAGCAGGAAGGTCATTTCCACTGACGGGTGAAACTTGAACTAGGGGGCATAGCCTCAAAATAAGGGGGAGGGGAGGGGGAACAGGTTTAGGCCTGAGTTGAGGAGAAACTTGTTCACCCAAAGGGTTGTGATTGTGTGAAATTCGCTGCTCAGTAAAGCAGTTGAGGCTAGCTCGTTGAATGTTTTTAAGGCAAAGATTTTTGAACAGTAAAGGAATTACAGGTTATGGTGACCTGGCGGATAAATGGAGCTGAGTCCACAAAAGGCTCAGCCATGAACTTATTGAATGGGCCAGATGGCCTACTCCTGCTCCTATGTTCTTCCTGTTCTTAAAAGTGGTGATGAGGCACTTTCTAGAATACAGCTGAAAAGCTCACTATACCACAAAGTGGAGGAGCTGGTGTTGGACTGAGGTGGACAAAGTTAAAAATCACACAATACCGGATTATATGGGTCTGGCCTATATGTTTATTTGGAAGCACTAACTTTTGGAGCGCTGCTCCTTTCTTTTTATGTTCGTTCACAGGATAAGAGTCTCATTGGCCAAGCCAGCATTTATTGTTCATTCCTAATTGTCCAGAGGGCAGTTAAGAGTTAACCACATTGCTGTGGGTCTGGAATCACATGTAGGCCAAAACGGGTAAGGTTGGCAGATGGGTTTTTCCAACAATGGATTCATGGTCTTCATTAGACTCTTAATTCCTGATTTTACTGAGTTCAAATTACACCATCTGCCATGGCAGGATTTGAACCCAGGTCCCCAGAACATTGCCTGGGTCTTTAGATTAACAGTCTAGCGATAATGCCACTCGGCCATTGCTTCCCCAGGATCAAAAGACACAGACCTTATAGCAAAAGGTTACAGTGTCATGCAACTGAGATGATATATTGAACCAACCTAGATTGCTGTTATAAGTTTTTCATCTATCAGAATGGGCTGTGGGTTTCGGTTCATTAATATGTAAATCTCAGGTGTCGACACATGGACACCAGCATTACATGTGAGAACATCACCCACCATGTACGCGATAGGAACTCATGTGACTCAGCCAATGTTGTCTATCTCATACACTGCAGGCAAGGGTGCTACAAAGGACAATTAAGAGTCAACTACATTAAGAAAGTTATATATAGGCCAGACCCATTAAAGATTAATCCCTAAATAGCATTAATCAGCTGTGCTGGGATTTCTGGATCATTATTTCAAGCCATTTGATCACTATTCCACTAATATAACCACTTCTTTTTTAACCGTACACTGTGCCTGGGCAACACATTTCACAATTCATAAGATTCAAGCTGCACACAATCACCAGTGTAGAATGCATTGAGCTCATTTCGTTTACTTTCAAATGTCATCAACTTGAAAGGTTCCACATATTGTGTTCATTACTCATTCTCATGAACTGCAGCCTCCTCCATTCCTGCTTGGCGCCCTGACAGAGCCACATCAGCTGAGCTCCACATCTCCAGCACGCTGATCCAGACGGCAAGCACACACTTAGATGATGGAGAAAAGAGGGCCTCTCCATCAGGATGTACCGAAATATGAAACATATTAGACGAGAAACAAGATCCTACCACTGGATGGAATGCAGAGTCAGCTAGGAAGCATTCCTGCAGATGTTCAAGGTTTCACTGAGCTGCCACATAATCACAGATGCTTATACCTCTGACCTTTCAGTTATTGCTCATTGCCTGTTTCACCATCAACTCCTTGAATTAATCTGCGCCTTTAGCAAAGATTGGAAGGAAAGGGGAAAAGAACGATGGTGAGGATTAGATGAAGGGCCCTGTGAAATAATAACCTTTCAAAGGTAATACATCTCCTTTGAGTGTTGTCCTAGCAACCACAGGGAACCAAGGCTGGGTCCTACCTGACCTGAAGAAGGGCTTATGCCTGAAACATCGAATCTCTTGTTCCTTGGATGCTGCCTGACCTGCTGCGCTTTTACAGCAACACATTTTCAGCTCCTACCTGACCATATGGCTGAATACTCTGCTGTGAGAATATTCTGCTTTTATTGAGCCTACCACTAAACCTTTCCCTGCATTGTCTCCCCAACAACATTTGTGAATAAGGAAGCAAGAGTGTTTGCTCTTCAGAGGGATGACACACCAGCTGGTGTCGTCCTGTTACAGACTTCCAAGTCAACTCTATGCTAAGATGGTTAACCTTGCTCATAGGTCACAACCAAATCATTGCATTAAGAATGAGAGAACCCTACTCAGTCCCTTGCTGAATCTATTGTTCAACGAGTTGGAATCTTAAATACCTGTTTTCACATTTAACTCATACACCTTCATGGCCTCCTATTGATGGCAATATCAAAATCTCCAATTGACGACAAGAGATCCACAGTCATAAAAAGGAGCAAATTCCAGATTCCCATGATCCTCTGCATCATTGGCCTATTGTGAACATTATGCCTTTCATTTTGGATTCCATTGCTTAGGCCCACCACCCCAGCACCACCATCACGATCTCCTCAGCCAAAACAAAAGAGGACTGTTTCTCTGTATTTAGAGTCATAGAATATACAGCACAGAAACAGACATTTCAGTCAAACTCATCCATGCCAACCAGATATCCTACATAAATTGAGTCCCATTTGCCAGCATGTGGCCCATATCCCTCTAAATCCTTCCTATTCATATACCCATCCAGATGCCTTTTAAATGTTGTAATTGTACCAGCCTCCACCACTTCCTCTGGCAGCTCATTCTATACACGTACCACCCTCGGTGTGAAAAATGTACCCCTTAGATCCCTTTTAAATCTTTCTCCTCTCACCTTAAACCTATGCCCTTTATTTCTGGACTCTCTCACCCCAGGGAAAAGACCTTGTCTATTTATCCTATCCATGCCCCTCATGATTTTATAAACCTCTACAAGGTCACCCCTCAGCCTCCGTTGATCCAAGAAAAATAGCCCCAGCCTATACAGCCTGTCCTTATATCTCAAACCCTCCAACCCTGGCAATATCCTTGTAAATCTTTTCTGAACCCTTTCAAGTTTCACAACATCTTTCCTCTAGAAGGGAGACCAGAATTGCATACGATATTCCAGTAGTGGCCTAACCAATGTCCTGCACTGCCGCAACATGATCCATCTACCAATTGCGTTCCTTTTAATTCATTCACAATATGAAGGCATTGCTGACTAAGCCAGCATCTATTGCAAATCCTTAGTTGCCCAGAGAGCAATTGCTATGGGTTTGGAGTCACATGTAGATCAGACTAGGCAAGTTTCCTTCCCTAAACGGCTTTACTGAACCTGATGGGTTTTTCCAACATGGTCACCATTAGACTTGTAATTCCAGATTTTTTTTTTAAAATGTAAATTCAAAATTCCACCATCTGTCCCAGCAGGATTCAAACCTATGTCTCCATGATATTACCTGGGTTTCAGGGTTAACAGTCCAATGATAATACCACTAGACTTTGAATATTAAATGTTATCGACACCTCAATTAGATCACCCCATAACCTTGTAAACTCCAGCCAAATTTAGAGTCAGAGAGCAATACTGCACGGAAACAGAGCCTTTGGTCCAACTCATCTGTGCCGACCCAATATCCTAAATTAGTCGAGACCCACTTGCCAGCATTTGGCCTATATCCCTCTAAACACTTCCTACTCTTAAACCCAACCAGATTTATTGGATTTGATGGAATTTGAGGCCTAAGCATAATGTTGAAAGATCTCCTGTCTATAATCTCTATTCATCGAGCATTGCTGGGGACTGACTGCATGGACAGCAGGCAAACCTAAAAGTAGTGTCTTCCTGTGATACCTTCCCCATTATTCACCCCTTCCCGCCAATCACCACAATATTCAGGCCCATTGTTGCTCATTGTTAGAGCAATAAACCATAAACAGTAATGGCTCTCAGTTTCACCAACAGACCTGAATACTCTGCCCCTGATACAGACCAGAGAATGAACGGATCTGCAAAGGCAATGGACTCGGGTCCCAACTCAAATAAAACAAAACAAGAGGCAGCTGAAACTTTTGCTGCTAACACCACACTGTCAGCTGTTGTGAGAATGCAAGATCGGAGCCCCAAACCCAGCCTTCCTGAAAGGAAACATGACAAACTCAAAAGGTCTCTGGAGACGTTAGCAGGAAGGCAGATTTGCTGAGGACATGAGAGTGCTTCTCTGAAAAAAAACCTCTGCATTCATGCCATCGCTATCTCATCTACAGTTCCCCTTAATCCGCTGATAAGCAATTACGGTATGACCTTTCATTAACTAGATAATCTCTTGATCTCTCCTCGCGGCCAAGGTTTACACTGTTCTCAGAACACGGAGATCTAATGTGCAAACGCAGTGACCTTTAGGAACATATGAACTAGGAGGAAAAGTAGGCCAATCGGCCCATCAAGTCTGCTGTGCCATCCAATCAGATCAGGACTGCGCTATTTGCATTTCAAATTCCAATTTCCTGTCAACCTTTAATTCCCTTGCTTAAAGGCAAGACCAGAATACGGAAACTTGGGAATTTCTGACCCTTTAACAGCAGCTAGTAATTTTACACAGCCTTTAACAAAGTAATTCTTTGAAGAGAGAAACAAGGTGTTTCACAGGAGCCTTATGAAGCAAGATCTGACAGAGACATGCAAGGCAATATTCCTGCAGATGGCCAAAAACCTGATTCAAAGAGACAAGCTGATAGCAGCACCTCGAAATGTGGCAGATAGGCTCCTAGGGAAATTCCAGAACTTAAGAGTCCAGGCAATGGAGGTTATGGGCACACGTGGTGAAATAATTAAAACCTGGGATGGTCAAGACAAGAGAGCATAGCCACATTGGGCAGGTTATGGGGAGGAAGAGGTTCACGAGATAGGGAAGATTGAGGCAAGGGAAAGAGTTGGGAAAGTAAGGATGAGAGTTTCAAAAACTGAGGCCATGAACCGACGTAGGTCAGCAAGACGAGAGCTTGTTGCAAGACAACACACAGGCTGCAGAATATGAGTCACAGAGACGTACAGCACAGAAACAGACCCTTCGGTCCAACTTGTCCATGCCGACCAGATATCCTAAATTAATCTAGTTCCGTTTGCCAGCACTTGGCACATATCCCTCTCAGCCTTTCCTTTTCATATACCCATCCAGATACCTCTTAAATGCTTGTGAATAAGCTCAAGGCCACGCACACAAGTTAAAGGACACGACTGAAACTTCATCACAACCGAGTTGCGACTTTCACTGTGACTGTGCTGTGAAGTGAGAAAGTTTGAAACACTCCACGCCTGTCCAGCAGAGCTCCCACCTAAACGCCCATATCAAGTTACCCACCCTTTACTACAAGTAGGCTTTGATGATTTCAGAACATCAGCATCACAGAAAATCTTGCATTTTTAATTGCGTCTTTCATATCCTCGTGACATCCTCACACACCCTGTAGCTCACCAAGTACTTTCAACCTATTTACATACATCAATGTCCCACAAGCAGCAATGAGACAGTTTCCAGTTAATCTTGTTCAATGGTGCGAATTGAGTGATAAGGGATGGCCAGGTTATCAAAAGGACTTCTTTCTCAACAAATTGAATGATGTTATCTATTACCCCACCAGAACAAACACACAGGGCCTTGGCTGAGCAGTCCCTCTGAATGCTGCGTCCATTCAGTGCTACATTCACATCTCAGGTTAGAGTGGGTGCTGAAGGTTGGGATCATGAACATAACATTCTGACTGAGAGCTAAGCCAAATTGCCAATTAAGCTTTCATCCTGGAACACTTGAAAGACATGGCTGTGCAACAAACACACACCATTTCTGCTGTTATTTTTCAAACATTTTACAAAGCCACTATTGAAGTTACTTATTATAGAACCATTGAGTCATACAGCACGGAAACAGAGCCTTTGGTCCAACTCATCCATGCCGACCAGATATCCGAAATTAATCTAGTCCCATTTGCCAGCATTTGGCTCATATTCCTATTCATATACCCATCCAGATGTCTTTTAAATGTTGTAATTGTACCCATCTCCACCATTTCCTCTGGCATCTCCATACACACACCACCCTCTGTGTGAAAACATTACCCCTCAGGTCCCTTTTAATTCTTTCCCCTCTCACCTTAAACCTATCCCCTCTAGTTCTGGACTCCCCCTATCCTAGGAAAAAGACCTTGACTATTCGCCCTTTCCATGCCCCTCATGATTTTATAAACCTCCATAAGGTTATCCCTCAGCCTCCGATGCACCAGAGAAAATAGCCCCAGCCTATTCAGCCTCTCCCTGAAGCTCAAACTCTCCAACATCCTTGTAAATCTTTTCTGCACCTTCTCAAGTTTAACAACATCCTTCCAGGAGAATTGTACGCAGTATTTTAAAAGCGGCCTCACCAATGATTAGAGTAGAGCAGTGTAGAATGGACTGGCGTAGCATAGAATAGTGTAGCTTTTTATTCGTCATTTCTCCCATATACAACTGATACAGTCAAAATGAGACAGCGTCCCTCCAGGACAGTGTGCTACATGGGCAGCACAACCTACACGATCGTACACAGCATAAAGTGCATAAGAAGTACAAAACACGCAAGTTACAGTGGAACAGAAGAATGATAAATAATATACATTTTTGTGGCAACAACACAAAATCGTGCAATGCATTTCAACAGGAAATGTCCTGTAAAACTGCAACATGACGTCCCAAACTCCTAAACTCAATGTTCTGACCAATGAAGGGGGCAAGTTCAAAGACTGAGGAAGCAATGGGCCAGTAACCCTGAGACACAAGCTAATGTTCTGGATTCAAACCCCACCATAGCACACAGTGAAAGCTGAATTCAGTACAATTTGATACAAAGTTAATGGTGACAATGTAACCATTGTCATAGAAACCCTTCCCAGCTCTTGAGGGAAGGAAATTCTATCCGTCTTGATCTGGCCCACAACCGACAGCAATGTGGTTGATGGTTAACTGCCCTCTGAAATGGCCCAGGGAGGCAATCTGTTCAAGGGCAACTGGGAATTGGCAAGAAATGTCAGTCTTGCTAGTGTCGCCACATCCCCACAGAACGAGTACAAAAACAAGAAAGCAACAGTGGATGAGGGGACGTGGAATTAGTCCCATTCACGAATCCACGATACCAACACTAACTGAAAGACAAAGGCACACCTTGATGCAGTCTGATAATCAGAATTAGCATCTCCCTTTCTGGTTCCCTGAGCCTCGCCAGTGTTGAAGGTACATGTGCCCGGGCCGTGTGAGATTCCAACCCCATGGCTCGGATTAGCAGCAACGTCCTCTGCACGATCCAAAACCCGCCACAAAGCTCTCCGCTGCCTCACTCATATAATCCTTCTCATGCACGAGTCATGCAGAAGAGCAACGACTGGACAGCACCCCGCTCGCATTCAGAGAGACTCACAAAAACTTGTAGGCAGCTTCCAAGTTCAGATTATTCTTAGAGTTAGTTGAAACAGTGTTTCTTTAAAACCTGCATGGGTAATTTTGGTCAGAGTCAGTGCTGTGAGGCTCACATGGTTACAGTTTTGCACCTCACACCCACTCACATTTGGGACTGAGTTACTGACAACATGAGACTTTGCCCTTTTCGAGACTTGCTATACGGACTCGCAATCCTAAATTTTAATTTGAGCTTTTGGTGTCTCATTAATAATCAATAAGCTGGAATTAAAGGTTCTGCTGTGTTTCAGCAGACATCATTTGACACAAGGGAGTTTTTTTTTAGATTAGATTACTTACAGTGTGGAAACAGGCCCTTCGGCCCAACAAGTCCACACCGACCCGCAACCCACCCATACCCCTACATTTACTTCTTACCTAACACTACGGGCAATTTAGCATGGCCAATTCACCTAAACTGCACATCTTTGGATTGTGGCAGGAAACTGGAGCACCCGGAGGAAACGGGGAGAACGTGCAAACTCCACACAGTCAGTCGCCTGAATCAGGAATTGAACCCGGGTCTCAGGCGCTGTGAGGCAGCAGTGCTAACCACTGTGCCACCGTGCCGCCCACAAGTTTGTGCTGTTTGGATCTCAACAGAGAGAGAGAGAGAGAGAGAGAGAGATACACAGTGGCTCATGCAAGTGAGTGATCTCCGAGCTGACAGAGAACATCCCCTCCGTCCAATGCCCAAAGGGATAACTACAAGATGAGGCCACCCAAAATTCAATCGTTCCTTCCCTCACGACAAATTTAGTTCACGTCCCCGGTGAACAGAATTGTTGACAACCTCACGAAACTCAAATTGCTGTGCGTCCTTCCAAAACCTCGACTTTACACCTCAATTTCCCCCCCCCCCCCGCATACAAGATTCCTCCAGCCCCCTTCAAACATCCTGCAAATTACGTGACAATTTCTAACCACACAAATTCGGTGTCATTAATAAAGATGGAGTATCCAATGGTGACTGGTGATTGAACCCGGCCCTCAGACAAGTCAGTTGGTTGTGGCTACAAAACCCACTCCAGCATGCAAAGACTCAGGTTTCCATCTGCATTAGTCCCATCTCTTTTGTTAGTTCACCTTAGAAACACCCTCTTCACACACAAATCTCCCACCACATGGCCCATGCGGCCACTGTATAGGTGTTGAGAACAAACCTTGCAAATTCCAGTCTCACTCTAGACTGATGTTTGAGTCCAATGCCCATGATCTAATATAACCATCCCATCGATGAAGGTAGAGTTCACATCTGTCTGATCATATGACACAGGAGTAGGACTTTTCCATTTGGCCATTTGAACCTGCTCCACATTTCAATAGAATCATCTGATTATGATCTCAATTCACTTCCTTTCCTAATGCCCCCCTCCCCTCTTGCCACACCCCCGCCTTGACTTCCCTATTAGAATCTCAGAATCCTACACTGTGGAAGTAGGCCATTCAGCCCATCAAGTCCACACTGACCCTCCAAAGAGCATCCCACCCAGATTCATCCCATCCCTGTAATCCTGCATTTCCCATGGCCAATCCACCTAATCTGCACATCTTTGGATTGTGGGAGGAAACCGGAGCACTTGGAGGGAACCCACACAGACACAGGGAGAACTTGCAAACTCCATACAGAAGTGAACCCAGGTCCCTGGCAGTGAGATGCAGCAATGAAAACCACTGAGTCACCGTGACCCCCCCATTTTATTCATCAAGAATCGATCTACAGCTGTCTCAAATTTAATGACCCTGCCTCCACCACTCTCTGGGGAGAGACAGCTCATGACCTTAGAGAAAAAGACTTCTCATCTCAATCTTAAATGGGAAATTCAAAGTCTATCCTCTAATTCGAAGAGTGAGTTAAGGGGACATCGTTTTAACATACACCTTTCACACCTCCTCAGGATTTTATAAGTTCAATATCACTGCTCATTTCTCTGACCTCCAATGGATACAGACCCAACCTTTCCCATTAAGACTCCCCTTTTCAAGCCAGTCCTTTGAACAGAATGGGAAAGAAATATCCCGATAATGATTGAGATCCCACAACACTGTTGGAGAACAGACAGTCCTGACAACACATCCCATTCAAAACCAACTCCACAGTAATAGATGGTCTATCTCACTCCTATTTTCAACTTGCTGCATTGCCAAATGATCACTGCACTTTTTCAAACAAGCACGTTTCATATATCACATGGGCGGCACGGTGGCACAGTGGTTAGCACAGCTGCTTCACAGCGCCTGAGACCCGGGTTCATTTCCCGACTCAGGCGACTGACGGTGTGGAGTTTGCACGTTCTCCCCGTGTCTGCGTGGGTTTCCTCCGGGTGCTCCGGTTTTCTCCCACGGTCCAAAGATGTGCGGGTCAGGTGAATTGGCCATGCTAAATTGCCCGTAGTGTTAGGTAAGGGGTAAATGTAGGGGTATGGGTGGGTTGCGCTTCGGCAGGTCGGTGTGGACTTGTTGGGCCAAAGGGCCTGTTTCCACACTGTAAGTAACCTAATCTAATCTAATATCTGTGGAAGCAAGTAACAAATGGAATCAGCTTTAAGACAATTGGTATGTGAAAAACAAGGAGATTTATTCTCAATGTAGCGAATTAAAATGAATTGGAAACATTGCCCAGCTGGATTTTAGAAGCAGAGTTACAGAAACTTGCCATAGGCAACTGCATGTATACTTGGAAGCAATGAATACAGCTCCAAAGCAGCCTCGAAAGCTCAACACTCATCCAGGACAAAGCAACTTGCTTTGATTAGCACCACATCAACATTCACCCCCTCCACTGCCAATGCATTGGCAGCAGTAGGCACCATCTACAACTTATACTGCTGCAAGTTACTCAGGTCTCTTCAATAGCACCTTTCAAGTCTGTAACATCTCCACCACCTGGAAGGACATGGACAGCAGACATATTGGAATGGCACCACTTGTAAGTTCCAGTCCAAGTCTCACACCATCTTGGGAACTAAAATCACCATTCCTTCACTGTTGCTCGGCCAAAATCCTGGAAGTCCCTATCTAACAACACTCGGGGTTTCCCTCCAACCAAAGGAAAGTAGTACTTCCAGAAGGCAACTCACCACCGTGTATTCAGGAGCAAGGTCAATAAACTCAGGCCAGCAACACTCACATCCCACCATTGAGAAAGAAATGGTTTGGGACTACAGTAAAAGCAGGGAAGTGGGACTTTCTCAGATATCTCTCTTCAATCAATGTGGGAGACCTCACCTTGTGGAGACAATAGGTCATCAAAATGTAAACACAGGCATATTCTATCACCTTTGGTGGTCTCCAGTGCCTTTGTTAGCTCTGCACATAATTTTATTAATTGGAAACTCAGGTGATTTAGCAGTGGTGGATAATGGATGAGAAGTGAACACAGGTGACAAAAACAAACAGACATTCAGTTGGGTGCAAAAGCACATTGGGATATTATAACATAAACAAAAGCACAACTAAGTATCTTGGGAGTCAGTGCAAAATGGGAGAGATATTCCATTAAACCATCATACCCTTCCACCTCAGCCTTCCTTCCCCATTAACGAGATAACAGAACTCGTAATTAGGTGGATACGTAAACAGAACTTGCTGGAAAAGCTCAGTTGGTCTGGCAGCAGCTGTGGAGAGAAATCTGGGTTAATGTTTCGGGTTGAGTGACCCTTCCCCAGAACTGACACCCTCCCCCCGAAACATCATCTCTGACCTCCCTCCACAAATGCTGCCAGACCTGCTGAGCTTTTCCAGCTATTTCTGTTTATGTTTCTGATTTACAGCGTCCGCAGTTCTTTTGGATTTTATTTAGTAATTAGACGGAATGCCTAATGAATGACTTTACACTACTCTACAGTGACTGAACAACCCAGCACCTACAACAAGAGTGACAATCAGTCAAAGAGCCAGGAACAAAGGAAAGCAGAGTTTGACATAGGGAGAGACACAGTGAGGGAAACCCCTCCACACAACACTCCAGCACTGCACTCAGCACAGGGCCTGATCTAAGAAAAATACAAACAACCCCTGGACCCTGGAAGAAACCAGATGCTCGGACAGCCATGAGTGGAAAGTGAGGACTGCTGATGCTGGCGATCAGAGTCGAGACTGTGATGCTGGAAAAACATAGCTGGTCAGGCAGAGGAGGATTCTTGATGAAGAGTTTATGCCCAAAATGTTGATTCTCCTGCTCCTCGGATGCTACCTGACCAGCTGTGCTTTTCCAGCACCACACTCTCAACGCAGAGAACCATGTAATTGAAAGCAAACTTAGTTATATATATTACGTCATTTTATAAAATTTTGATGACTGTTAAGTGACAATTGCATCCTATTAATTTTTAAAAGTACAATTTTCACCTAGAGGGTGAATGCTGTGCGTTAGTGGGTCCCCCCGCAGCCCTATCCAACCTTATTTCTTCCTGAAAAGACCAATTGTACATCATTATAGTTAAACAATCCTGGAAATTCATTGGCAGCAGGTAATTTTGGATATTCCTCATGCTTTGGTCGTGAGTTACAGATGGTTCACCCTAGTGACATTATCAGTTAGATCTTAAAATCACCTTCAGCAACTTTCAGTTTTACAGAGTGGATGCAGAGAGTGTTCCAGACTATCTCTGAGCAACAGTTCCTGCACTGCAGCATTCACATTAGTCCCAGAGTGGAGAGGCAGAGACACAAGACTGAAAGATCAAAGTCCCCTGAACAACAGGAGAGAGAGAGGCGCACCGGGTAACCCAGCACCTTCAAGGACAGAGAGGAGAAAACCCGAAAGGGAGAGAGCACAGCAGAACTATAATTTCCAGGGTTTCCCACATGAAAAACATCTGTGTTAAAAAAATTAGTCTTGGCTTCTTGGATTACTTCCAATTTCTTTAGCAATAACAGAAATTTCTGACAATATCGGGAATCCTCTCAGAAACTTTTTTTTTCCCCTTTCAGCCAAAAAGGCAGATCGTAAACAGAGATTAAACTTAATCTTCTTCAAAATATGTTAGGAATATAAGGAGTGTTACATTTATGATGAACTGCAACTGAAGTTTAAGTGTAGTTTGGTGAGGATGACTGGTATATTTTATCTTATTGCATTCTAGCCGGTAACTTGATGTATTTTGGGAGAATAGGGTTGAACATAGTGTGCTTGTCCAGTTGAAAAAAAACTGATCAGCTACAATTCAATGGCATAGGAGACTTGATGGGCAGAACAGCCTAATTTCTGCTCCTATATCTTTTGGTCATATGGACTGCATTTTCGCAGGTCATTAGATTGTACTGTGAATACTTCTTTTAGATACTATACAATGGCAATTCTAGGTTTCTTACCAGAATGTGGCTTACTCCTGTAATTAAACCTCATGGACTGTGTTACAGTTGGGACGTTCAGCTGCTAAAATAGATCTGTATTTGACATGGGCCTGTACCTTTAAGACGAGAGGTCTACTGCTTTCTGGGGAGAAAAAGTGTTTCATTTTATTTTCTATTCAATATGTTCAGACATCAATCGTGAGGTGGCTCAGTGGTTAGCACTGCTACCTCACAGTGCATGGAATCCGCGTTCAATTCCAGGCTTGAGTGACTGTGTGGAGTTTGAACATTTCCCGGTGTTTGTGTGGGTTTTCTCTGGGTGCTCCAACTTCCTCCTATAGTGCAATGATGTGCAGGTTAGGTGGACTGGCCATACTAAATTGCCCAAGTGTCCAGGGATGTGCAGGCTAACCATGGGGTTATTAACTTGGCCAATCAAGGATCTTGTAGTCAACAAGGTCCAGCTGGTTCCTGTCACTACAAAGAGTTTCTTTGTCTCTGCACATTCAGTTTTTGGGGCTGTAATACACTATGCTGAAAATGTGTTGCTGGTTAAAGCACAGCAGGTTAGGCAGCATCCAAGGAACAGGAAATTCGACGTTTCGGGCCAGAGCCCTTCATCAGGAATGAGGAGAGGGTGCCAGGCAGGCTCAGATAAAAGGTAGGGGGAAGGGACTTGGGGGAGGGGCGATGGAGATGTGATAGGTGGAAGGAGGTCAAGGTGAGGGTTATAGGCCGGAGTGGGGGTGGGGACGGAGAGGTCAAGGGATCCTTCCATATCCGCCACAAATTCACCTGCACCTCCACACACATCATCTATTGCATCCGCTGCACCCGATGTGGCCTCCCCTATATTGGGGAGACAGGCCGCCTACTTGCAGAACGCTTCAGGGAACACCTCTGGGACGCCCGAACCAACCAACCCAACCACCCCGTGGCTCAACACTTTAACTCTCCCTCCCACTCCACCGAAGACATGCAGGTCCTTGGACTCCTCCATCGCCAGAACATAACAACACGACGGTTGGAGGAAGAGCGCCTCATCTTCCGCCTGGGAACCCTCCAACCACAAGGGATGAACTCGGATTTCTCCAGTTTCCTCATCTCCCCTCCCCCCACCTTGTCTCAGTCGATTCCCTTGGACTCAGCACCGCCCTCCTAACCTGCAATCCTCTTCCTGACCTCTCCGCCCCCACCCCCTCTCCGGCCTGGCACCCTCTCCTCATTCCTGATGAAGGGCTCTGGCCCGAAACGTCGAATTTCCTGTTCCTTGGATGCTGCCTAACCTGCTGTGCTTTAACCAGCAACACATTTTCAGCTCTGATCTCCAGCATCTGCAGACCTCACTTTTTACTGTAATACACTATCAATGGATTATGGTTTGTGCCACTGTAATGCCGTCTCAGTTCAGGCAGAGGGGGAGGGAAGTACCTGGTGATAACAGGAATACTGAATGGTCATTATAGAAGGAGAGGAAACACTAGAGGACAGACATAAATGGATAGCCATGGTAAATGGTTACGGTTGTGGGGGGGTGGAAATAGTGTGGACTCGATGGGCCAAATGGCCTGTTTCCACACAGCAAGGATTCTGTGATCCTTGATTCTACGAGCTGTCGTTACACGGCTCTGAAAGAAGTGGGATGTGAATGTGGACCTTCTGGCTCAGAGGTGGGGACACTACCACTGTGCCTCAGCAGCCCCAAGAAACAGTTCGAATGGGAAAGTCTAAACAGGAACCTCATTGGGGGGTAATTTGTGTGGCATGTTTTTGCAGGTTGGGTAACTGCATGTAAATTCACTGAGGTCAGAATACCAAGAACAGAAAAAACAAGCGAGGAATGATGGATTCGCTTTCCCTTTTTCAAAAAAACTTGCTCTGCCTTTAAATCTTATATATAATGGCAGACAAAAGCAGAGCACCCATGGTGTCACTCAAGTTAGTCTGGACTCAGATTTTTTTCCAGAACATTAGTCAAATATGTAGATGAATTTTAAATGAAATAATGCTTATAAATGGAGATTGCTAGAAGTCGTGCATGAGAATTACTGGATTCACGATGAAGTATCGGTTTTCTCTGCTTTTTGTTTAAAGCAAGAAGTTAATTCAACATTGCTAACAATGTGTAGATGGAACATCCTAGAGTGATTGAATCATAGAGATGTACAGCACGGAAACAGACCCTTCGGTCCAACCCGCCCATGCTGAGCAGATATCCCAACCCAATCTAGTCCCACCTGCCAGCACCCAGCTCATATCCCTCCAAACCGTTCCAATTCATATACCCATCCAAATGCCTCTTAAATGTACCAGCCTCTACCACTTCCTCTGGCAGCTCATTCCACATACGTACCACCCTCTGTGTGAAAAAGTTGCCCCTTAGGCCTCTTTTTTTTATCTTTCCCCCCTCACCCTAAACCTATGCCCTCTAGTTCTGGACTTCCCGATGCCAGGGAAAAGACTTTATCTATTTATCCTATCCATGCCCCTCATAATTTTGTAAACCTCTATGAGGTCACCCCTCAGCCTCCAATACTCCAGGGAAAACAGACCCAGCCTGTTTAGCCTCTCTCTATAGCTCAAATCCCCCAACCCTGGCAACATCTGATATATCAGTCTACCTTTCACGCATTTGAACAGCATACAACATTTGACAGATGATGTGTTGTAAAATCCTGCCTGCAACTTCCTCTTTATTGTAATCTTTATATACCCCTGCGCTTTCCTCTGAATATTTGCGTCAATAGTCCTCTGGCATTCCCTCTCCTTCTATCTTGACCATTCAGCACTCTCCAGAATGGTATAACTTCATTATCACCAGACACTTTCCCTTGCTGCCTGAACTGAGACAGCATTACAGCATCACAAACCATCATCGATTGATACGAGTATATGACAGCCTTGAAAAACAAACGTGCAGAGTTAAAGAAACTGTCTGCAGTGACTGGAACCAGCTGGACCTTGTTGACTACGAGATCTTTGACTGGCCCAGGTTAATGACCCAAATCAGGAAGCCCTGGCTAACCAATATAAGCAGGGGATTCAGAATCTTCTCAGTTCAGGGGATTGACTCTGAGCTGGCCAAAGCAAGTATACCGTGCCAAAGTTAAATAAGGGTGATGGGATACTAACCCAAGTGCAGTTATCTCACTCTCTGCATTTCATTCTATACAAGTGACATGCACCTCATTGCACAGAATTAATAAATCTCACAGAATAATGCCCCGCTCCTCACTTTATCTCACCCAATCCTTGGTTCCTAGTTTACCCACAAACATCTCTGCCTTTTTATTCTGCTATGGCATCACCGATATGACCAGCATCTTTCGCCCAATCCCTTGAACTATCTGGACTGTTAACACTCAACCACATCGCTGAATCAAGTGAGGATGGCAAATTTCCCCCAATGTATATTAGTGAAGCAGATAGGATCTTACCACAAGTGACGACAGTTTCAAGATCATTGTTGCAGTAATTGGCTTTTAACTGCAGATTGTTATTGATTGAATTTAAATCCCACCAGTTGTCAGGGTGGAATTTGAATCCATGTGCCCAGAGCATTAGTTGGACCTCTGGAGAACATACCTCATTACAAAACCACAGTGCTATGGAATGCTCTGTATCAACTGCAGTTAACTCAACTACAGCACAAGTGTCCAGTTTGACACTTACACTACCTGGTCCATCCCAATTTTCAGAATTTAAATTCAGGTTAAAAAGCAAATTTAGGAATAAAGAATTGGCATAAATTGACTATGAAGCTGTCAGGTGGTCACTGGACTCGTAATCCAGAGGCAAACTAAAACAGAAATTGTTCTTCTTCAGAACAGGAGACATTGGTCTCTAAATGTTATCTCGGTTTCTCTTTCCACAGATGCTGCTGAGTTTCTCCAGCATTTTAGAGTTCCAGTATCCACAGTTCTTTGTTTTACCTTCGTAATCTAGAAAGCCTGGCTCATAACCTCGGGACCTGGGTTCAAATCCTATCACAACAGCTGACACAATTCAAAATTCAGGTTATGGAACTAGATTATCAGAAATGGAGACCACCATTAATTGTTGTAAAACACCCATCTGGTTCGCCAATGTCCTTTAAGGAAGGAAATCTGCCTTTCTTAACTGGCCTACATGGGACCCACAGCAATATGATTTACTTTTAACTGCTGTCTGAAATGGACTGGCATTCAGTTCAAACACCCCAGGAAATGGCAGCCCTTTGCAAATTCAACAGCATTAATTCCAGTAGAACACATCAGCAGCTTCAACTCATCCACAGACCCAATTTGCTAATTTGAGGTTGAATGCACATACCTGTTACCAAATATGGTTCAACTCCAAGTTCCACAACTCACAAAAGACATTCTTCAGTTATTAACATCAAGACAAAAAGCAACCTAGAAATATTCAGATTACGTTCATTTACGTCTGAAATAGAAACTTGGGGGCAGGAGTTGGAAAACAGCAAACGTTCCCTCCCCGTTTCATTGGTTGGATTATTTATACACCGGAACAAATTGTTCCTTTTTAAATGTTTCTCCAAGAACGTGACAAGTTAGCTTGCACAATAACCTAAAACAATATGATCAAGACTCAGAAACACAGATTATTCGCTGGTATCATGTCAATCCATTCGGATTTCTTACACCACCTACCCACTGGAATTTGACTGGTTACTAGCCCAGCCTGTAGGGAGAAAGAACAGTTGAATTTCCCTTGAACCAAGTCTCAGAGTGAATATGAAATACATTTCTCGTTACACTAATGGATTTTTGTTGAAGTGAGGAATGTCAGTACTGGGAAGTGGAACTGTTTTCCTGTTTTTTGTCAAAATTCCAGCACCTCTACGCCAAATCTACCAACTTGCGTTGTGGTACATATTCCACCAACTGTTGTCATGTGTTCAGTCAGTGAGGATCAACCTTAAGATTGTCATAATAGGGCCCACTTCTCACAACTGCACACAAATGTTTCCCAACTGGGATCACTGAATAACATTCAGGAATGTCAGTTCTGCCCAGTTTTACATTGCTAAAATGCCTCATAACTCAGAGCATTTTCAGAGTGCTGAAGCAAGAGAGGTTGATAGATTTCTCATCACTAATGCATCAAGGGATATAGGGATATGACAGGAATATGGCGTAGAGGTTGATGATCAGCCATAATCTAGTTTGTCAGAGAGGCTGAATGGCCTCCTGTTGCTCCTGTGTTCTGATCAACACCACCTTTGCTGTCGGTGTAATGGTAATGTCACTGGATTCTTAGTCCTGGTGTCGAAGTTAATCCTTAAATTTAACCACACACCCTCATCCGATCTTCCGCATATAAACTGACATTTTCCTAGCTACCATCAGTTCTGAGGAAGGGTTACTGGACCCGAAACATTAACTCTGATTCCTCTCCACAGATGCTGCCAGACCTGCTGAGCTTTTCCAGCAATTTGTGTTTCTACTCCTTTAGAAGTGCAAGTTTGAATCCCATCACAGATGTTGATGGAATTTAGATTCAATTAATAAAATCTAGATTTAAAACAATAATTTCAGTAGTAGTGAAGAACTATCAATTGTCTTAAAAGCACATCTTGTTTGCTAATGTCCTTTAAAAAGGAAGAAAATCTGCCACTTTACCCAAACTACTCGGGTTCAACTCCCCGCCCCCCCCTCGGGCGACTGTGTGAGGAGTTTGCACATTCTCCCCGTGTTTGCGTGGGTTTCCTCCAGGTGCTCCAGTTTCCTCCCACCATCCAAAGATGTGCAGGTCAGGTGAGTTGGCCATGCCAAATTGCCCCTAGTGTTAGGTGCATTAGTCAGAGGGAAATGGGTCTGGGTGGGTTACTCTTCAGAGGGTCGGTGTGGACTGGTTGGACCGAAGGGCCTGTTTCCAGACTGTAGGGAATCTAACCTAAAAAAAAATCTAATGTGACTCCACAGCAATTTGGTCAACTCTCAACTTCCCTTTGAAATGGCCTGGCAAACCATTAAACTCAAAAGGAAGAGCAATAAGGGACAATTAGTGAAGAACATCCCATGGAAGATTAAAACTAACTTTCACCAAATGTGGTACAGCATGAAACACTTTGGGTCAGATGGAGGATGAGAAACTCTATCAATTGCCTTCCTCTAAAAGGATACCTTGTAAAATTCAACTTTCAGAAAGTGAATAACGCTTTCATGTTCTCACTTCAGTGAATCTGGACAGATCTCAAGGAGCTACTGAGATCATAAATACCACAGGGAAATCTCGAGGGGATTGGCAGATGTATCAGGTAGAGCAGGACAATGAGCGAAAAGGAAGTCAAGGGAAAGGTTGTGTCCATTAAGCAAATTTAAGACTGTACTCGCATACATAAATCAGGCAATGTCTGTGCATTATCAGACCAGCTTAAAAAAACAAAGCAGGGGTCGCTTCAGAATTGACACTCATGGGTTAATGTGACATTCTAGTGTTGGGTAATTCAGACAATAGAATTTCTAAAAAAATAGCTGTTTGTTTGTCTTGTGCTTAGGCCAGGTTAAAATGCAACAAATAATCAGGGAAATGAAGGAAAACAAACTTGTGGTTTACCGTAACTTTGGACTGGTGTGATTTGGCAACAGGAGGTCCTGACAGTGAGGTGACTGCACTGTCAGTCACTGCTCTAATATGCATTTCAGGTCAAACTGCAAAAGGTAAATCACCTCTCTCAAACCAGGATTGTGTGCCTGCAGTGTGACCAACTGCTCTCAAGTGATTTCACATTGATTTTCACACATTTACAATGCCATGAGTTCCAGGAACTTAGACTTGTTTACACTACGAGTGCAGTTATGGAATGAGACCCACGTGTTTGAACTTGGCCTCGCTCTCGTGACACTAAAACATCAGCTGAGTCTGTGGCTTGATCCCCGATCTCTTTTGAATAGGCTCTGCTTCGTGAATCATAGGAATGGATCCAGCTGGTTTTAGCTCCCTGAAATGGAGAGCAATCAGCGAGGGTTCCCAGTGCTGGTCGCAATCTAGTGAAATTGATTTGACATTTCTTACATGTGGGCATTATTCAGTCATGGTAACATCTTGCCCCAAAAAGTACATTTACCTCGCACATGAGGAATCATCATTTGGACAGCAGTTGGGGGCATCCTGGAAGCTAGTTCAGAACAGTGCCTCCAGAGGGAAGAATTTCTAAAACGTGAGCTGCTTGAAACATACAAATCCTTTAAGGTCTCCATACAGGCTCTGGATGGTTGAGGGTGAGGGCAGACTAGAGTCAGTATCGAATCTCAGCATAAGGAACGCGCCATTTAGAACTGTGGGTAGGAAATGTCTCTTCATTCAAAGGATGGCAAATTCTCTACCCAGTCATTGAGTTATGTTTAAGAGAGGGCTTGCTCAGTACCAAAATATAATCAGGAGACCTTGGGCGTCATGTGAGATAATGGCACTGATACAGTAGATCCAGAATAGCAGAGTGACCTCACGAGGCCAAATGGCTTCCTCTTGTTCTTCATGAATAGAGGATGATTTGGAGATGTTGGTGTTGGACTGGGGTGTACAAAGTTAAAAATCACACAACACCAGGTTATAGTCCAACAGATTTAATTGGAAGCACTAGCTTTCAGAGCGCTGCTCCTTCATCAGGTGGTTGTGGACAACAAGATTGTAAAACACAAAATTGATAGCAGACGTTTGTAGTGTGCTGCAACTGAAATCATATATTGAAAAAAATCTGGATTGTCTGTTAAGTCTCTCACCAACAGAATGATCATGCTGGTTTCAGTTCTTTCATATGTAAATCCCAGAACATTTTTTTAAAAGTTACATTCTCAAGTGAACTTTTACAATAGGTGCCATTTCATCTCAGATACTGCATTGAAGGTGTGAGGTGTCCAGTGTGTTCAAAATGATTCTGTTTCTTAAAAAAGGGATTTCAGAATCTTACATGGAATCATGCAGTTTTTGAGCAAAAATCAAATATAATTCTGCAAGTACAAATTCATCCCACAAACTTACATATCTGTGTGTGTGTGTGTGTGTGTGTGTGTGTGGGGTGGTGGTGGGGGAGGGGGTGGGGGCAGCATGAGTGTCTGTGAGAGAGTATGACAGTAAAGAGGTATAAGCCTGTGAGAGGGTGCATGTGTGGGTGTGGGTGTATATGGGGAGAAAGTGAGGTCTGCAGATGCTGGAGATCAGAGCTGAAAATGTGTTGTTGGAAAAGTGCAGCAGGTCAGGCAGCATCCAAGGAACAGGAGATTCGACGTTTCAGGCATAAGCCCTATATGGGTGTATATGTGTGAGCTTATGAGAGAACTTATGTTTGAGAGGGGTCTACGTGTGTGTGTGTCTGTGCGTGTGTGCGTGTATGTATGTGTGTACGCACACATGTGGGTGTGTGTGCGCCAGGGGAGTATGAGTATCTGTGAGAGAGCATGTGTATTTGTACGTGTGTGTGTGTGTGTGTGTGTGTGTGTACACAAAGGAGTATATGTCTGTGAGAGGGGGTGTGTGTGTGTGTGTGTGTGTGTGTGTGTGTGTATATAGTGCAATGGGACCACCTGTAATGTGACATGAACCCAAGGTCCCAGTTTAAGCCATCCCCATGGATAGCAAACTTGGCTATCAGGCTCTGCTCGGCCACTTTGCATTGTTGCCTGTCCCGAAGTCCGCCTTGAAGGATGGTCACCTGAAGGTCCGAGATCAAATGTCCCGGACCACTGAAGTGTTCTCCAACTGAGAGAAGGACAGGCAGGAGTGTTCCCTCTCAGTCAGAGGACGGACAGAGTGTTCCCTCCCAGTCAGAGGACACTTCAGTGGTCCGGGACATTCAACCTCGGACCTTCGGGTGACCATCCTTCAAGGTGGACTTCGGGACAGGCAACAATGCAAAGTGGCTGAGCAGAGGCTGATAGCCAAGTTTGGTATCCATGGGGATGGCCTCAACAAGGACCTTGGGTTCTTGTCACACTACACATGACCCTAATGCACCACACACAGACAGACAGACAGACAGACACACACACACTCTCTCTCTCTCTCTCTCTCTCTCTCTCTCTCTCTCACACACACACACACACACAAAGTTTGTGGGGTGAATTTGTACTTGCAGAATTATATTTGATTTTGCTCAAAAACTGCATGAATCCATGTAAGATTCTGTAAATCCCTTTTTTTAGAAATAGAATCAGTCTGAACATTGGGGCACAGACAGCCTCACACAGGGCACCTCACACCTTCAATGCATTATCTGGGCCAACATGGCATCTATTGTTAAAGTTCACTTGAGAATGTAACTTTAAAAAAAATGTTCTGGGATTTACATTTGAAAGAACTGAAACCAACGTGGTCATTCGCAAAGATGAGAGACTTCACAAATAATCCAGGTCTTTTTCAATATATGATTTCAGTTGCATCACACTGTAAACTTTTGCTATAAATTCAGTGTCTTACAATGTTATACTCCACAACCACCTGATGAAGGAGCAGTGCTCTGAAAGCTAGTGCTTCCAAATAAACATATTAAACTATAACCTGAGGTTGTGTGATTTTTAACCATGAATAGAGGAACCACATGATTCACGTACCTGACCAGACAGAGTTGCAAACAAAAGTTCAAGGTTACAATTCATAGCAAATAATTTGGGGCTCATTTTAACTTTGGGTAGACTGAGTGCTATTAGACAAACCAAGTGTTCAACACCTGCCCCAATTCCTACTTACACCGACGGATAATCTATTAACCAATGTAGCAGCAGCTGAATTCCGTTAACACATTCTGAGCAAAGAGTTAATATTTTTTGCACAAAATACATATTAATGACATTTTAACCCAATCATATCCCCAGCAAACTCTCACATCATGGTTTCAGGCAAATACATCAGACCCACACAGTAAGAAAACCCACGACTTCAAACAAAGAGACAGAGTTACAGTAACTGGAGCTCACTTTAACTTTCAGAATGACTGTTCCCTGTTTCCTTTTTAAATCTATGGGCAACTGAAATGTTGGTGGTAATCCCATTTCAGAGGTTAATTTCACAGCACTTTGGTTTGATTTGATTTGATTATTTACAGTGTGGAAACAGGCCCTTTGGCCCAACAAGTTCACACTGACCCTCCGAACAGCAACCCACCCAGACCCATTCCCCTACATTTATCCCTTCACCTAACACTACGGTCAATTTAGCACGGCCAGTTCACCTAATCTGCACATTTTTGAACTGTGGGAGGAAACTGGAGCACCCGGAGGAAACCCACACAGACACGGGGAGAATGTGCAAACTCCACACAGACAGACAGTTGCCTGAGGCGGGAATTGAACCCGGGTCTCTGGCGCTGTGAGGCAGCAGTGCTAACACTTGTCTGCAGGGTTTAGAATGCAGATGTCCACGAAATTACTCAGACCATAGCAGTCAACAATGTGTTTGTTTGATATCTGTTTGTTTCCCATCAGGAGTCCCTACTTTTTTCTGTATCAGCTTAATTACTGCATGCCATTCCCCATTGTTATTTTGCAATTAAAGTCATATTCTGTAGCACAATTTTCTTTTGGTCTTTAAATATTGATGCAAGGGAATGGCGGGGGTCTCATTTTATCTTTCTCCCTGGAGGCGCCCTGCCTTCATTCCTGATGAAGGGCTTTTGCCCAAAACGCTGATTTTCCTTCTCCTCCGATGCTACCTGACCTGCTGTGCTTTTCCAGCACCACTCTGATCTAGACTCTGATCTCCAGCATCTGCAGTCCTCACTTTTGCCTAGTCTGGAACTAAGTCAGTTTTTGCTGGAGCCCCCTAGATAGAGAGGGGCATTATTTGAAGGTGGTATTGAGGCAATGCTGGCACAGAGTTCTGCAGACTGTGGAGTTTGAAGGCCCCACAGGTTTGTCAGTGTTTACTGCCAAGTGTGTGGCGCTGGAAAAGCACAGCAGGTCAGGCAGCATCTGAGGAGCAGGAAAATCGACATTTCAGGCAAAAGTCCTTCTTCGAATGCTGCCTGGCCTGCTGTGCTTTTCCAGCACCACACTCATGGCTTTAATCTCCAGCATCTGCAGTGCTCACCTTCGCCTTGTCAGTGTTTACAGACTGTCCCAGGGGCTTTTCACTGTTCACAGAGGGCGGCCTAGAGGAATGCCTGTTTTCACTAGGTGGTGCGGGAGGCATCCCAGAGGCATGTCAAAATTTTCAAGGGGTCCTGGAGTTGTTTGTGAGCAGTTGCCGAGCTCAAAACCCAAAAAGGCCTCTACTTTAGATGAACAGTTTGTGTTCACACGTAAAACAGCCCTGGGAAATCAGTGCATCACCATAGTCTTACCAGACTGGAGCTGCTGACTCATGAGAGATGGACAACTGGTGGTGATTTAACCAAAGAGCTACCATACCTCAGGCAAGGGGAAAGAGGTTGAGAAGAAGAGTCCTTCATGGTTGCTTCAGCCAGTGTGGGTATGGAACCCACACTGTTATAGAGTCATAGAGAGGTACATCATGGAAACAGACCCTTTAGTCCAACCTGCCCATGCCGACCAGATATCCCAACCCAATCTAGTCCCACTTGCCAGCACCCAGCCCATATCCCTCCAAACTCTTCCTATTCATATACCCATCCAAATGCCTTTTAAGTGTTGCAATTGTACCAGCCTCCACCACTTCCTCTGGCAGCACATTCCATACACATATCACCCTCTGCGTGAAAAAGTTGTCCCTTTTATATCTCTCCCCTCTCACCCTAACCTATGCCCATATCCCTCCAAACCCTCCCAAAGGCCTTTTTGTTCAGCAACATTCCCTAGGACATTACCATTAAGTGTGTAAGTCCTGCTACAATTTGCTTTCCCAAAATGCAGGTTCACCTTTTGTTCACCTGCACCCTGGAGTACAGGTTCATAGCTCTTTGAAAGAGGAGTCGCAGGTAGGTAGGATAGTGAAGAAGACATTTGGTATGCTTTCTTTTATTGGTCAGAGTATTGAATACAGGAGTTGCAGCTGTACAGAATATTGGTTAAGCTACTGTTGGAATATTGTGTGCAATTCTGGTCTCCTTCCTATCGGAAAGGTATTGTGAAACTTGCAAGGGTTCAGAAAAGATTTACAAGGATGTTGCCAGGGTTGGAGGACTTGAGCTATAGGGAGAAGCTGAACAGGCTGGGGCTTTTTTCCCTGAAGCATCGGAGGCTAAGGGGTGACCTTATACAGGTTTACAAAATTATGAGGGGCATGGATAGGATAAATGGACAAAGTCTTTTCCCTGGGGTCAGGGAGTCCAGAACTAGAGGGCATAGGTTTAGGGTGAGAAGGGAAAGATATAAAAGAGACGTAGGGGGAAAGTTTTCACACAGAGGGTGGTACGTGTGTTGAATGAGCTGCCAGAGAAAGTGGTGGTGGCTGGTACAATTGCAACATTTAAAAGGCATTTGGATGGGCATATAGGAAGGGTTTGGAGGGTTATGGGCCGGGGGCTGGCAGGTGGGACTAGATTGGGTTGGGATATTTGGTCGGCATGGACAGGTTGGACCGAAGGGTCTGTTTCCATGATGTACATCTCTCTGATTCTATGACTCAATGCAGCACCTCGCATTTAACTGAATTAAACTCCATCTGCCACTTCTCAGCCCATTGGCCCATCTGATCAAGATCCTGTTATAATCTGAGGTAACCTTCTTTGCTGTCCACTACACCTCCAATTTTGGTGTCATCTGCAAACTTACTGACTATACCTCTTATGCTCGCATCCAAATCATTTATATAAATGACAAAAATGGCATCACACTGCTTAACAAACCAACCATCCAGCCAACTGAGCTGAAGAAAAACTTACAAATAGCAGCACCCAGTACAAAACGCTTCTCTAGCAACCTCTGAGTTGTGTTTCAAATTTCCAGCATCCACAGGTCTCTGTTTCATTATAAAAGCAATTAAGTTTTCATGAACTCAACTGGAGCAGTGTGTCATTTTCTGGGCACCAGACTTTAGGAAGCTTTTGACGACTTTGAAAAGGTTCGGCACAAAAGCTTCTGGGGGTGAGACTGGAATGGATAAAGAGAGCAACATTCTCCATCAGCAAGGGAACATTTTACAGGGACTTTCAAGATCACGAGACATCTGGTCTGTGTACAGAGAAACCCCATTATCTGAAGGACACGGGCCAGGAATATTTGGTTTGGTTAATTGAATGTTGGATAATTGAATGCCAGATAACACAGTTAGCCAAGCATCGGGACCTTGTGATCTTGTTCGGATAATCCAGAATTCGGTTAATCGAATGCTGGATAATCAAGGTTCCTCCGAAGATTATCCCATTAGTGGAAGAGTTAACAATCAGAGGACAGTTTCAAGGTAGTTGAGAGAGAGAGAGAGAGAGACAGACAGAGAGAGAGAAAACCAGACAAGAGTTGGAGATAACATGTTTCTGCGATGATTGACTAGGTTTTGGAACACACTGGGAGAAAGTGAGGACTGCAGATACTGGAGATCAGAGTCAAAGAGCGTGGTGCTGGAAAAGCACAGCAGGTCAGGTAGCATCCGAGGAGCAGGAAAGTTGACATTTTGAGCTAATGCTCGAAACGTTGATTCTCCTGCCCCTCGGATGCTGCCTGACTGGCTGTGTTTTTCCAGCGCCACATTCTTCGACTTGGAACACACTGTCCAAGAGTGTGATCAAGGCAGATTCCATCATCGTTTCCGAAAGGGAACTGGAAAGACAACAGAAGAAACACAAAATTGAACGGCAATGGGGAAAGGCTAGGGGAGGGAGCCTAACTCAGTTATCTTTGAGATAAGCTGGCACCAGTATTTTGGGCCGATTGGCCTCCCACTGTGCTGCAAACATGCAGGTAAGCCAGGAGAAAGCACGGGCCGCAGATGCTGGAGATCAGAGTCGGGGGGGGGGTGCTGGAAAAACACGGCAGGTCCGGCAGCATCCGAGCAGTAGGAGAATCATTCCTGATGAAGGGCTTATGCCTGAAATATCAATCCTCCTGCTCCTCGGATGCTGCCTGAACGTGCAAGTATACCAGTCAGGATCCAAAAAGAGGCAGGAGAGCACAATGTTTCAGTTGGAGGTCCTTGGCCAGCCTGGAAGGGTGCCACTTTTGTTCAGTCCCATTCCATGGAGGGGACCTCCTGCTGATTGAGAGATGCCCAATAGCTGCCATACAGCCCTCAATGCCCTCACTTGGGCAGCACAGTGGCACAGCGGTTAGCACTGCTGCCTCACAGCGCCTGAGACCTGGGTTCAAGTCCTGACTCAGGCGACTGACTGTGTGGAGTTTGCACGTTCTCCCCGTGTCTGCGTGGGTTTCCTCCGGTTTCCTCCCACGGTCCAAAGATGTGCGGGTCAGGTGAATTGGCCATGCTAAATTGCCCATAGTGTTAGGTAAGGGGTAATTGTAGGGGTATGGGTGGGTTTGCGTTTTGGCGGGTCGGTGTGGACTTGTTGGGCCGAAGGGCCTGTTTCCACACTGTAAGTAATCTAATCTAATCTAAACCTAATCTCTTCATCTGCCCTGGCACGCTTTCAGAATCATGGCATATTTCAGTCTGGGTCTAATCAAAATGAACAATAAGTAAAAGGTGGCTTAAATCTGTTTGCTAAATAGTGCGGTGGAGTTGTTCAGTTAACAGCAGGAACATGAAACATTACCTCGTGTTGATGGGGTTCTGTTTGGTCTTCTTTCCAAGCCTGGAGTCAAAAAATGCACCTTAAACAAAGTTGTCTGTAAAACTGTAAATAAAAGTGTTCTGAGGAAGGGTCACTGGACCCCAAAACCTTAACTCTTGATTTCTCTCCAGAGATGCTGCCAGACCCGCTGAGCTTTTCCAAGCAACTTCTGTGTTTCTCTTTGGTTCGGCCAGCGTTAAAGGATGTTGAGGCTTGGCAAGCCACACACAGATCAGCTGTACAAACAGGGTGACTTCTCCTGGAAAACTTTTGTCCGTCCCAACCGCAAGGTTTACTCACCGCCACCCCGACCACCCCCTCCTCCTCCTCCTGCTCCAGCTCATGAACTCATGCAGCTGCCGCTGCGGAGTTTCAGAGTCCCGCGAGTGGTGGAGCGGCGGTCGCACAAGTCCTGGAGACGCGGGGGGTCATTCGAGTGCTGGAGCACTTGCAGGCTCGGGCAGTGGGGCGCTGCTGTCTCCGGCGGTGTGGGCGCTGCGCTGGTTTGGCGGAGCATCGCCGCTTGTGTGCGCCCGGGCTCGGCTGCAGCTCCCTCCCTCCCTCCTGAGGCTGAGCCCAGCACAGACACACACTCTCTCTCTCTCTCTGTGCTGCTGCCCCTGACTTTCTGCAGCACTTCCCTCCCCCCTGCCTCACCAGTTTCGCAAGCGCTTCCAGCTCCTTTCTTTAACTTTTTCATTTTTTTAAAAAAAAACAACCCAAACCCCGCCTCCTTACCCCTCATTTCACAGAAACCGCGCCGTTACTTTCCAAGAAATTTGCAAACCCTGGTTTCACTTTCGCACACGTCACTCGCTGCCCCACTTCACAGTTAACCCTCAAATCCGCGGAGGTTTCCTCACGCTGCCCAACTCAAACAGCATCCTGGCAGAGCGGGAGCAGGCCACTCGGCCCGTCGAGTCCGCGCCGGGAGCCTCATTGGTAGCAGAGACCGGGTCTGGAAAAGTTGTTGCTGGAAAAGCGCAGCAGGTCAGGCAGCTATCCCAGGAGCAGGAGAATCGACGTTTTGGGGATGTTTCATCATCCTGATGAAGGGCTCTAGCCCAAAATGTTGATTTTCCTGCTCCTTGGATGCTGCCTGACCTGCTGCGTTTTTCCAGCAACACACTCTCGACTCTGGAGGCTTGAAGAACACAACAAGCCAGGCAGCATCAGGAGGTGGAGATGATTCATTCCTCCCACAGCGCAAGCCTCCACCTGAGTTCACCTATCCCTAACTTACCCCCTCCTCCTCTCTCCACCTCTCCACCTTCTCCACCTCCTGATGCTGCCTGGCTTGCTGTGTTCCACCAGCCTCCTGCCTGTCCCTCCTGATGCTGCCTGGCTTGCTGTGTTCTTGCAGCCTCCTGCCTGTCCCTCCTGATGCTGCCTGCCTTGCTGTGTTCCCTCAGCCTCCTGCCTGTCCCTACTGATGCTGCCTGGCTTGCTGTGTTCCCCAGCCTCCTGCCTGTCCCTCCTGATGCTGCCTGGCTTGCTGTGTTCCCCTAGCCTCCTGCCTGTCCCTCCTGATGCTGCCTGCCTTGCTGTGTTCCTCCAGCCTCCTGCCTGTCCCTCCTGATGCTGCCTGGCTTGCTGTGTTCTTGCAGCCTCCTGCCTGTCCCTCCTGATGCTGCCTGCCTTGCTGTGTTCCCTCAGCCTCCTGCCTGTCCCTACTGATGCTGCCTGGCTTGTTGTGTTCTCCCATCCTCCTGCCTGTCCCTCCTGATGCTGCCTGGCTTGTTCTTCCAGCCTCCTGCTTGTCTACAGAAGGTTGTGGAGGCCAGGTTATCAAGTATATTTAAGACTGAGATAGATGGGTTCTTGATTGTCAAGAGGATCAAGCATTATAGGGACGTGGGGATGAAAAACATATCAGCCATGATCAAATGGCAGAGCAGACTCGATGGGCTGAATGGCCTAATTTCTGCTCTCCCTTTTGGTCACACAGACCTATCCCTCTACCCTATCCCCTGTAACCCTGCATTTCCCATGGCTAATCCACCTAACCTGCACATCCCTGGACTCTGTGGGCAATTTAGCATGGCCAATCCACCAAACCATAGAGTCACAGTCATGTAAATGTACATCACGGAAATAGACCTTTCAGTCCATGCCGACCAGATACCCTAAATAAATTTAGTCCCATTTTGCCAGCATTTGGCCCATATCCCTCTAAACCTTTTCTATTCATATTCCCATCCAGATGCCTTTTAATTGTTAAAAATCACACAGACCAGTTTATAGTCCAACAGGTTTATTTGGAATCACTAGCTTTCAAAGCACTGCTTCTTCAGATGGTTGTGTGATTTTTAACTTTATACACCCCAGTCCAACACCAGCACCTCCAAGTCATGCCGTTTAAATGTTGTAATTGTACCAGCCTCCACCACTTCCTCTGGCAGCTCATTCCAAACGCACAACACCCTCTGCGTGAAAAAATTCCCCTTAGGTCCCTTTTAAATCTTTAAACGTTAAACCTATGCCCTGTAGTCCTGGACTCTCCCACCCAAACAGTTTGACAAAGGGTTACTTAGCTGCCAGAGGATGTGGTGGAGGCTGGTACAATTGCAACATCTAAGAGGCATTTGGATGGGTATATGAGTAGGAAGGGTTTGGAGGGATATGGGACGGGTGCTGGCAGATGGGACTAGATTGGGTTGGGATATCTGGTCAGCATGGATGGGCTGGACGGAAGGGTCTGTTTCTATATTGTACATCTCTATGATTCTATAGACCCAAAATGTTAACTCTCCAGATGCTGCCAGATGTGCTGAGCTTTTCCAGCAATTTCTGTTTTTGTACCACCTGACCTGCCCATCTTTGGACTGTGGGAGGAAACTGGAGCACCCGGAAGAAGCCCACTCAGACACGGGGAAAACTCCACACAGACAGTCGCCCGAGGCTGAAATCGAAGCCAGGTCCCTGGCGTTGTGAGGCAACAGTGCTAATCACTGAGTCAACCTTCCCAAGCTGAGTTTAAAATTCATTTCATTCATTGGCGTAAAATCAGCGAAATCAGCTTTTTATTTTCTAAAAATCCTTTCATGAGTTGTGAAGATGGCAGATTTCCTTGCTAGATGGATGAAGGGCTTATGCCTGAAACGTCGAATTTCTTGTTCCTTGGATGCTGCCTGACCTGCTGTGCTTTAACCAGCAACACATTTTCAACTGTGATCTCCAGCATCTGCAGACCTCATTTTTTACTCAGTACCAAACAAGAACCAGATTTCTATTTTTGGCAGGGGGGTGTGGAAGTTCACAACATCCCTAATTGCCCTTTCAAAGGGTGAGATTGCTGTTCCTGGGAGTCACGTGTTGGCCAAACCTGGTCAGGACACATTTCCTTCTAGAAAGGGCCAGACAGGCCTTTACAGCAAATAATTGCTTCTCACGATTCAACATATTTAATTGGAAACACTAGCTTTCGAAGCGCTGTGTCTTACAATTGTGTCCTCCACAACTACCTGATGAAGGAATGGTGCTCTGAAAGCTAGTGCTTCCAATTAAACCTGTTGGACTATAACCTGGTGTTGTGTGATTTTTAACTTTGTACACCCCAGTCCAACACCGACCTCTCCAAATCATTCTCACGATTCGTGAGACTGCATTTCCCATGGCTAATCCACCTAACCTGTTTTCAAATTCCAGAGTAATTGATTCAATGTTACACTTGACCGGCTGCAGTGGTGAAATTTAAACCAGGTCCCTAGAGCAATCCTTTGGGCCTCATCTGAATCCCTAGTCCAGCAACATTTTCACTATGGCACCATCTCCCCAACAGGCTGCTTATTAGGTCCAGTGTCCAATATCAAACTCCCTTCCCACACTGACTAATTGCACGGTGGCTCAGTGGTTAGCGCAGTGCTAGGGACCTGGGTTCGATTCCAGCCTCGGGTGACTGTCTGTGTGGAGTTTGCACGTTCTCCCCCGTTTCTATGGAGTTTCTTCTGTGTGCTCTTGTTTCCTCTCACAATCCAAAGATGTGCAGTTTAGGGTGGATTGGCCATGCTAAATTGCCCAGAGCATCCAGAGTTGTTTAGGTTAGTGGGACTGGCCATGTTAAATTGACCTTAGTGTCCAAAGATAGGTGGGTTAGCAATGACAAATGGTTATGGGGATAGGGTGAGATGCTCTTTGGAGGGTTGGTGCAGATTCAATGTGCCAAATGGCCTCTGTCCCCATGAGCAAACTTAGGCCTCAATGGCAGTTGATCACAATGACAGCACTTCATCAGAAGTCTTCAAATTCCCCTTACAGGCATATAACTTTAAAAAGAAATAAATAGGAACTGCCCATTGAAACAATGAAAGTTGAAACACATTGCAAAATTTTTAATGTAACAAATGACTAAGAGTACTGTTCACTAAACTCTTTTCATAAGCAACTTTGACTTTAAAATCAAGACAGTAAAAGTCTCTTTTTAGAGTTATCAAACATCACACTCTTCCTGTCTGTGTAACAAATTGTCCCCAAATGCTCCTAACGTCTGATAGGTTTCTGTATCCCACTGTGTAGTGACTGCAAGTGACTATCACCGGGCACTTTACCCTCCCCTCCCCCGCCCCACACGCACACCAGAAGAAATCTTCAGTTAGGTGGGTGCAGGAGACATCTCTTTGACGGTAGACCTTTTCCCTCCCACATCCGGCTGTGGTAGTTGCAAAGCCAAGATTATTTTCTCTGCTGACTACACAAAACTGCTGTCTGACTGGGAAACTCA
The DNA here is from genome assembly GCF_020745735.1 of Hemiscyllium ocellatum. Taxonomy (NCBI): domain Eukaryota; kingdom Metazoa; phylum Chordata; class Chondrichthyes; order Orectolobiformes; family Hemiscylliidae; genus Hemiscyllium; species Hemiscyllium ocellatum. The sequence continues at coordinate 18,666,642 of NC_083433.1, forward strand.
GTTATTTGTGGGGAAGCCCCGTAACAACATCATTTTGAAAAATGGCTTCATCTGCCTTTCACATGGCAACATGAAACACATTAGATTTTCATCCAGGCAAAAATATTAATATAACTACACTTGATGCCAACTTTCTTTCATCCTATAAGTAAATGTACAATTATAGTACAACTATTTACCACCTACACCTTCCTCGGACTTTGGGAAATGCATAGATATGGTAAACTCAGTGTCTTCATTGTCTTCAAGAATAAATACCTTCCCCTGAGGGAAAATGGGATGAAACCAGATCTACTGGTATATACTGGTTTTGCCCTGGTTGGATCTGGATTTGTATTCGAAGTGACCACAATACTGGTCATTCTGTTGCTCTGAAATCTGGCACCAGTAGTGTTCATGAATTTTTGACACAGGTACAGATTATGTACACTTAAACCCCATGATGCTTTTCTGCATCATTCATTTGAGTGATTGCAACTTCTCACACAAACAATTTAAGCTTTCTTGTGATCTGTAACAATCAAACCGTTCAGGTCTACTGTCAGGCAGACTGCAGAACAGTCCCTTCTTAATTTACCCTAAATGTAAGGATACAATCTCAAAACGTAGTAAACTTACAAACCCTATGCTTGCAACACCTCGCTCTGAAAAAATAAAAAGGCATCCACTATAGTGATGAGTTTTCATAAACATTAACTAAAAATGCAACAGCTTATGATATTCTGTTCATTTAACAACTAAGTTAAAATTGAGTTCCCATTTACAGTACAAGTAGCACACAGCGACCACACCTCTCTACCCCCACCCATGCTCCATAAAACAGTCCATTGTGGCAGCATCACAATGTTTAAACTGTATCAATCAAATACTTGAAACAGTTAAAACATGAAGTCCTATTCAGACTGATCTTTACTGACCTTCCTCTCAAATGACAAAGAAATAGTTTTCCTTCTGTATTGCCTTTCTCATTGTGATTGAAGTTCACATTGTTTCCATGTCTTTCTTTAAAAGATGAAATGATTAATTTAGTCTAGAATGGTACAATGGCTCAGCAGTTAGCAATTCTGCATCACGGCGCCAGGGACCCAGGTTCAATTCCAGTCTTGGGTGACTGTCTGTGTGGAGTTTACATATTTGCATGGATTTCCTCTGGGTGTACTGCTTTCTGCCCACAGTCCAAAAATATGCAGGTTAGTGGATTGGCCATGGGAAATAGAGGGATAGAGTGGGTCTGGGTGGGATGCTCTTAGGAGGGTTGGTATGGACTTGATGGCCTACTTCCACACTGTAGGGATTCTGTGAAACCTTATCATAGAGATGTACAGCACAGAGACAGACCCTTTGGTCCAACTTGTCCATGCCGACCAGATATCATAAACTAATCTCGTCCCACTTGGCCCATATCCCTCTAAATCTTTCCTATTCATATACCCATCCAGATACTTTTGGTAATGATGCTGGCACTTTAACAAGATTATTTTGTCCTTGGGTTTTTTTCTAGGAGGGGTTGTAAAGGCAGAGGTGCCAAGGGGTCCAGGAAGAGCCTGATTTAATAATGGTAAGGGAGTGGCCAGTTCTCCCAGTTCAGGTTTTGTTCTAGTTTGGTTACGTTGTGGCAGTCACAGGATGCTGGAGTCCAGGAAGGTTGCAAGCTTCAGAAAATGTTTCCTGACTGACTTACTCAATGAAATCTCTTCGGATGTTGTTCCCACCTGCCTGTAAAGAACCTATGTTTCAATTGACCTTTTGGCCAAAGGGTGTTGCTTGTGGGATGTCATGGGAATTGAAACAGCTCCTTAGTTAAGTTGCTATGTCAGGTCAATTAAGTTTACCAATAGTTAAGTTATTCTAAATTTCATTTTCTTTCATTCATGTTTCAACTTTAGTGTTTGAATAAATTCTGTTTTGCTTAAAGCCAGTGGTTTGTTGCATCCCACCTGGAATATCCACTTCCCATTTGCCTTTTAAATGAGAAAACGTTAGAGTCTCGGCTACCTTCTTAAAGTATCTTGAGGGGGTCTGGCCTGGTACATAATATTTTTAAATGTTGTCATTGTACCAGCTTCCACCACTTCCTCTGGCAGCTCACTCCATACACGCACCACCCTCTGCATTTAAATCATATGCCCTCTAGTTTTGGACTCTACTACCCTGGGGAAAAAAAACACTTGACTGTTTACTCTATAAGAACAATATTGCTGACTTCTGATGATCTTATGTGTGTTTATTGAACACTAGTTGGAGTAAGTTGTAGATTCAGAACAAATTCTCTGTCAGAATGCTTTGTAACCCCTGAATTCAATAAATCCTTTCACTTTCATTTTAGATCAGTCTTCAAATTATTTAGCGTTGTAGAGTCATAGAGATATACAGCATGGAAACAGACTCTTCAGTCCAACTCATCCATGCCACCCAGCTATCCCAACCTAATATAATCCCATTTGCCAGCACTTGGCCCATATCCCTCCAAACCCTTCCTATTCATATACCCATCCAGATACCTTTTAAATGTTGTAATTGTACCAGCCTCCACCCACTTCCTCTGGCAGCTCATTCCGTACAAGCACCACCCTCTGTGTGAAAAAGTTGCCCCTTAGGTCCCTTTTATATTTTTCCTCTCTCACCCTGAACTTACGCCCTCTAGTTCTGGACTCCCCCATCCCAGGGAAAAGACCTTGTCTGTCTATCCTATCCATGCCCCTCAGGATTTTATGAACCTCTATAAAGTCACCCCTCGGCCTCTGATGCTCCAGAGAAAGCAGCTCCAGTCTGTTCAGCCTCTCCCTATAGCTCAAACCCTCCAACTCTCGTAATATCCTTGTCATCATGATTTAGCGATGCCGATGTTGGACTGGGGTGTACAAAGTTAAAACTCACACAACACCAGGCCACCTGATGAAGGAGCAGCGCTTCGAAAGCTAGTACTTCCAAATAAACCTGTTGGACTATAACCTGGTGTTGTGTGATTTGTAACATCCTTGTAAATCTTTTCTGAACCCTTTCAAGTTTCGCAACATCCTTCCAGCAGGAAGGAGACCAGAATTGAATGCAATATTCCAAAACGGCCTAACTATTTTCGCTATTTTCTTTCATGGTTTTAATGCCTAAATCTGTGAAGGGAAATGTTTTAGTGAGACAATCACTTAAGTCAACTTTCTCCTTTTTATACGTTATCCCATTTCTGTTTTTATTGCCTATGTATCTATATTCAGCTGAAAAAAAGTCTTGATATTCATTTTTGATTATCTCCCCCAGTTTTCTGCAGGTTCTGTTTTTTATGTACCCATGCTGAATGAACTTTAGCCAATTCATAGTTCCTTCCTTTCGGAGCTTTGTTTTCCACTCGAAACATCAATGCAGCCTCATGAATTCACAGTGTGAACATTATCTACAAGCAAGTTCTTTGGCTTTCTCTTATTGTGGAGCAGCTTAGAGGTGTGTGTTGTTTTTGACACCCGGAGCTTAGATTCTGCAGTTAGATTCAATTCGTTTGCACTTAATTTTAACCCTTTGTCGGGAGAAAGTGAGGACCGCAGATACAGAGATCAGAGTCAAGAATGTGGTGCTGTCGGCCCATATTTACCTGTACCTTGACCAATGTCATCTAGTGCACCCATTGCGGTCTCCTCCACATCAGGGAGACAGAAAGCCAACTTGTGGATTGTTTCAGAGAGCATCTCTGGGACACCCACACCATCCAACCCCACCGTCCTGTAGCTGATTACTTTAACTCCCCCTCCCATTCCACAGAGGACATGCAGGTTTTAGATTACTTGCAGTGTGGAAACAGGCCCTTCGGCCCTACAAGGCCACACCGACCCTCCGAAGAGCAACCCACCCAGATCGATTCCCCTACGTTTACCCCTGCACCTAACACTATGAGGCAATTTAGCATGGCCAATTCACCTAACCTGCACATTTTTGCACTGTGGGAGGAAACCAGAGCACTCAGACGAAACCTAAGCAGACACGGGGACAATGTGCTAATTCCACACAGACAGTTGCCTGAGGCGGGAATTGAACCCGGGTTTCTGGCGCAATGAGGTAGCAGTGCTAACCACTGTGCCACCATGCCACCCACCTGGGCCTCCTCCATCACCAAACCCTTACCACCCGATGCTGGAGGAAGAACGCCTTGTAGTCCGCCTTGGGACCCTGCAACCAGATGGGATTAAAGTGGATTTCACCAGTTTTCTCATTTCCCATCCCCCCACATTATTCTCTCATGCCTCCAACTCAGGACCACCCTCCTGATCTGTCCATCACCTTTCCCATCTATCTACTCCATCCTCCTCTCCGACCTATCACCTTCTCCCTCACCTTCATCCACCTATCACCTTCCCCCCTCCAGCCCCACCCCCGTCCCATTTATCTCTCAGCCCCCTGGCCCACAAGCCTCATTCCTGATGAAGTGTTTACGCCTGGTACGTCGATTCTCCTGCTCCTTGGATACTGCCTGACCTGCTGTGCTTTTCCAGCACCACACTCTCGACTGTAATTTGCTGATGCCAATTAAAGGATTCAATGAATTTTCACTCTCAGAAGTCTATACTTTTAACTCTCTAGACATAGCTTTGGTCAAAACAATATTTCCTGCAGTAGGATTAAGGAGAAATGTTTTTCACCCAGAGAGTGATGAGTTTGTGGAATTCGCTACCATGGAGAGTGGTTGAGATCAAAACATTGTATGAATACAGGAAGGAGTTGGATATAACACTTGGGGCTAAAGAGATCAAAGGATATAGGGGAAACACAGCACGTGCCGTTGAGTTGGATGAACAGCTAGGATCACAATGGTAAGGTCCTGGTAGTGTAGCTGAACAAACAGTCCCTGGAGGGCAGGTTCATAGCTCCTTGAAAGTGGAGTCGCCGGTAGGCAAGGTAGTGAAGAAGGCGTTGGTATGTTTGCCTTTATTGGTCAGTGCACTGAGTAGAGGAGTTGCGAGGTCCTGGTGCGGCTGTATAGCACATTGGTTAGGCCACTTTTGGAATATCGCGTGCAATTCTGACCTCCCTCCTGTCGGAAGGGTGTTGTGAAACATGAAAGGGTTCAGAAAAAATTTACAAGGAGGCTGTAAATCCATGATTTGGAGATGCTGGTGTTGGACTGGGGTGTACAAAGTTAAAAATCACACAACACCAGGTTATACTCCAACAGGTTTAATTGGAAGCACACTAGCTTTCGGAGCGACGCCCCTTCACCTGATGAAGGAGCGTCGCTCCGAAAGCTAGTGTGCTTCCAATTAAACCTGTTGGACTATAACCTGGTGTTGTATGATTTTTAACGCTATAAATCCAGAGTTGGAAGGTTTGAACTATGGGGGAGGCTGAATTTTCTAGGGCTCTTTTCCCTGGAGAGTCAAAAGCTGAGGGGTGACCTGACAGAGGTTTATAAAATCGTGAGTAGCATGGTTAAGGTAAATAGACAAGATCGTCTCCCTGGGATAGGGGAGTCCAAAACTAGAGGGCATAGGTGAGAGGGGAGACACTTAAGAGGGACTTAAGAGGCAACTTTTTCATGCAGAGGGTGGTGCGTGTTTGGAATGAGCTGCCAAAGGAAGTGATGGAATATGGTACAATTACAACATCTAAAAGGCATTTGGATGGATAAATGAATAGGAAGGGTTGAAAGGGATATCGGCTACATGCTTGCAAATGGGACTAGATTAATTTAGGATATCTGGTCGGCATGGACAAGCTGGACTGAAGGGTCTGCTTCGTGCTGTACAGCTCTATGATTCTATGACTTAATGACTCTATACTGAATAATGGAGTCGGTTCAAGGCCTGATTGGTCATTCCTGCTCCTATTTTCTGTGTTTTTACCATTATAAATAGTCTTTGAGTCTGTGAGCATATCGTGAATTTTAGCAGACTTCCCTCCCATCCCAGGAGGTGCCAAAGCCTTATTCCCCACCAACCCATTTCCTAGCATGAAATCAACATTATACATAGGCAATTTCAACATAAGAAATAGGAGCAAAATTAGTCCATTCAGCCCCTTGAACCTGCTATCCTATTCAACGAGATCGAGGCTGATCTGCCACAGACCTCAACTACTTTTGTGTTCCTTCTCATCATGATCATCAACTACCCAATATTAAAATATTTGTATATTTATCTGTTCATTCAATAATTTCAGTGATCTAACCTCCACAACTCTCTGGGAAATACAATTCCAGATACCACCCTCTAGGGGAAGAAATTTCTTCACATTTGAATTTTAAATGAATGTCCCCTTCTTTCTGTAAGTGTGTCCCTCACTTTTGAGGTTCCTCTACAAGTGGAAACATCTTCCCAACACCATTTCTACAATAACAAACCCATTGACTAATGCACAGTTTATTCTCATTCAACACATTGGAGTAAGAGGACAATTTCCATCAATGCTCTGTATGAATTTATTACTGTTTAATGAACTCTTGGAGAAATGTTCCTACCTTTTGTTAACAGCAGGATCTGTTTGCCTAAGGATAATATACTTCTTGGACTCTTCATTGGACAAAAACTAGAGTTAATTTATCCCCAACTATGAAACTCCCAAAGCTCTGATGTTCCAGTTTAAACACTTGACAAATACATTGGATTGAATTGGGTTTTGTTTTTAACCAGCTCCACCAATTGATACAGCACTGTCTGAAGAAATATGAGGCACAGTCCCAAAAGCAACTGAATTTAAGTCTTAACTTTCAGCTGTCTGCATTTACATATCCTTTCTCATGACAATAAAACCAGACCCCCTAACCCTCCTTTCCTACTTTAAGGGGCATCTCCTTTCTTCCTCATTTATATCATTCCCTTTGTGGTCATTTGTGTTCTGTTCTTATCCACCTGTTTACCTCTCCATGGGATTGGAAGCAAAGGTTTGTTGTTCTCATTGTGTTTGTGGAATTGTTCATAATCAGTCAGAGCAGCTATTTCCCTTATCTTTAAACATTTTTAAATTTCTGGGACTGGGTGAAGGTAAAGTCATAAGAGTCATACAGCACGGAAACAGAACCTTCGTTCTAACCAATCAATGCTGAACATAATCCCAAACTAAACTAGTCCCACCTGCCTTGCTCCTGGCTCATATCCCTCCAAATCTTTCCTATTCATGAACTTACCAAATGTCTTTTAAACATTGTAACTGTATCACATCTACCACTTTTGCAGGAAGTTCATTCCACACACGAGCCACCCTCTGAGTAAAAGATTTACCCCTCGTATCTTTTTTAAATCGCTCACCTAAAATATCTGCCCCCTAGTCTTGAAATCCCCCATCCTCAGGAAAAGACACTATCATTAACCCTATCTATACCCTCCCATGATTTTATAAACTACTATAAGGTCGCTGCTCAACCTCATATGCTCCAGTGAAAGTCCCAGCCTACCCAGCCTCTCCTTATATCCCAAACCCTCAATTCCGGGCAGCATCCTGTTCTAAACGTCTTCTAAACCCTCTCCAGATTAATCATATCCTTCCAATAACTGGGCAACCAGAGCTGGACAGAGTACTCCAGAAGGCTCCTAATTAAGGTGCTCTCTCTGCCTTGGCTCCACCTCTGCCTGTCTGCCCACTTCAATCCCTGTCACTCACTTCCTATGTTCCATACCACCTTTTCCTCGCTGATATCAGTTCTGAGGAAGGATCACTGGACTGAAAACATGAACTCTGCTTTCTCTCCGCAGATGCACCTAACCTGCACATCTTCTGACTGTAGGAGGAAACCAGAGCACCCAGAAGAAACCCATGCAGACACAGGGAGAACGTATAGATAGTCACCCAAAGTTGGAATTGAACCCGGGTCCCTGGCGCTTTGAGGTAGCAGTGCTAATCAAAGAGCCACTGTGCCACCCATTGAAATGCACATCATTACATTCATTCGGGAAGCCTGCAGCCATGGTCAGTGGATCTATGACCTTGGTATTGTTAGCACTATGCTCTCACCACCTCAGCTACCAACCAAGGCAAGCAGTTGAAATATTTTCTGTCCAGTTCAAATTTCCTGGCCTCCCACTGTCTTTGCAATTCACAACTTTATTCGCTAACGGTTCAAAACTCGCTGTCTTCTAAATACATTTCCTCTCGATACTTTTTCTCATTGAAATTCAAATTCATTTAAAAAAAATTCTTTCATGCCTCTCTTTCAAATTCATGTTTTGATATCTTTCTTTCTTTTTCTTCTTCCTCTTTTTGGAGTTCGCATTTTTGTCATTTATAACTGAATCCTAGTTATCGCAATCTGTATTTTAATTGGATTTTCTTTTTTTGTCATAGAGTCATACAGCACAGAATCAGACCCTTCAGTCCAACCAAGCCATGCCAACTATAAACTAATCCCACCTGCCTGTGCTTGGCCGATATCCTTCCAAACATTTTTTATTCATGTACTTATCTAAATGTCTTTTAAACGTTGTAACTGCACTCGCACACCCCACTTCCTCTGAAAGTTCATTTCATTTACAAACCACTGTGTAAAATAGTTACACCTCGTGTCTTTTTTAAATCTTTCTCCTCTCCCCATTTTAAAAATATGCCCTTCGACTTGAAATCCCCTACCCTAGGGAAAAGACATCTGCCCTTATCTATATCCTTCATGATTTTATAAACCTCTACAAGGTCACCCCTCAACCTCCTGGGCTTCAGTGAAAAAGGTCCCTGCCTATCCAGCCTCTCCTCATAACTCAAACCCTCTAGTCCTGGCAACATCCCTGGTAAATCTTTTCTGAACCCTCTTCAGTTTAATAAAATCCTTCACATAACAGGGAGACTGGAACTAAACACAATACGTTAATGTGGTTGATATTTATTAGATTACTTACAGTTTGGAAACAGGCCCTTTGGCCCACCAAGACCACACCGACCCACCGAAGCGCAACCCACCCATACCCCTATCTTTACCCCTTCACGTAACACTACGGGCAATTTAGCATGGCCAATTCACCTAACCTTCAGAAGAGACCTCACCAACATGCTGTACAATCTCCACATGGCATCCCAACTCCTATACACAAAGGTATGAGCAAGCATGCTTGCTCTGAAGGCAAGCATGCCAAACACCATCTTAACCATCCTGCTCTTCTTCAAGGTTCAATTATTGTGCGAACTCTTCACCTATCTCTGCTTTTATAGTTTCTGGATCAGTGGTGCTGAAAGAGCACAGCAGTTCAGGCAGCATCCGAGGAGCAGTAAAATCGACGTTTCGGGCAAAAGCCCTTCATCAGGAATAAAAGCAGAGAGCCTGAAGCATGGAGAGATAAGTTAGAGGAGGGTGGGGGTGGGGAGAAAGTAGCATAGAGTACAATGGGTGAGTGGGGGAGGGGATGAAGGTGATACGTCGGGGAAAGGGGGAGGGTGGAGTGGGTAGGTGGAAAAGAAGATAGGCAGGTAGGACACGTCATGGGGACAGTGCTGAGCTGGAAGTTTTGAACTAGGGTGAGGTCGGGAAAGAGGAAATGAGGAAACTGTTGAAGCCCACATTGATGCCCTGGGGTTGAAGTGTTCCGAGGCGGAAGATGAGGCGTTCATCCTCCAGGTGTCTGGTGGTGAGGGAGCGATGGTGAAGGAGGCCCAGGACCTCCATGTCCTCGGCAGAGCGGGAGGGGGAGTTGAAATGTTGGGCCACAGGGCGGTGTGGTTGATTGGTGCAGGTGTCCCGGAGATGTTCCCTAAAGCACTCTGCTAGGAAGCGTCCAGTCTCCCCAATGTAGAGGAGACCACACCGGGAGCAACGGATACAATAAGTGATATTAGTGGATGTGCAGGTAAAACCTTGATGGATGTGGAAAGCTCGTTAAGGGCCTTGGATGGAGGTGAGGGAGGAGGTGTGGGTGTAGGTTTTACAGTTCCTGCGGTGGCAGGGGAAGGTGCCAGGATGGGAGGGTGGGTTGTAGGGGGGCATGGACCTGACCAGGTAGTCACGGAGGGAACGGTCTTTGCGGAAGGAGGAAAGGGATGGGGAGGGAAATATATCCCTGGTGGTGGGGTCTTTTTGGAGGTGGCGGAAATGACGGCGGATGATTTGGTTTATGCGAAGGTTGGTAGGGTGGAAGGTGAGCACCAGGGCTTTTATAGTGCCTACCTCGAACTGCATTACCAACCTTTTCCGCCATCGATGTTCAGGGTTCACAGACATTTGATACCTGTCTTAGTTTCATTGCTGAGAGTGTGTTGCTGAAAAATCACAGCAGGTCAGCTGCATTTAAGCTGCGTTTAAACTAAATAGCAGGGGGGAGGGGACAAGCTGGAAGTTTAAGAAGGAAGTTAAAGGGAAAGTTAGAACAAGAGAAATCAAGAAAGACAACGGAATCAATGGAGCAGAAAACTCAAAAAAGGATCATGCCGTAAGGTCAAGTGAAATAGGGATTGATAGGAAGGGTGAGGGGAGAAACAAATTAAAAATATTATATATGAATGCACGAAGCATTTAAAATAAGGTGGATGAACTTGAGGCTCATTTGGAAATTGGCAGCTACGATATTGTGGGGATAACTGAGACGTGGCTTCAAGTGGACTGGGCCTGGGAAATGAATATTCAAGGCTACACGTGCTATCGTAAGGACAGACTGACGGCCAGAGGGGGTGGGGAATGATATTCAGTCCCTTGTGTGGGAGGATCTAGAATCAGGGGATGTAGAGTCAGTATGGATTGAGCTGAGAAATTCTAAGGGTAGAAAGACCCTAATGGGAATTATCTACAGGCCCCCAAACAGTAGCCTGGATGTAGTGTGTAAGTTGAATAAGGAGCTGAAATTGGCCTGTCGCAAAGATATTACTACAGTTGTTGTGGGGGATTTCAACATGCAGGTAGACTGGGAGAATCAGGATGGTACTGGACCCCAAGAAAGGGAGTTTGTGGAGTGCCTCCGAGATGGATTCTTAGAACAGCTGGTGCTGGATCCTACCAAGGAGAAGGCAATTCTGGATCTGATGTTGTGCAACGAACCAGAATTGATCAGGGACCTCGAAGTAAAGGAGTCATTAGGAGGTAGTGACCATAATACAATAAATTTTAATCTGCAATTTGAAAGGGAGAAGGTAGAATCGGAACTATGGAGCTATGAGGGAGGAGCTGGCCAAAGTTCAATGGTGCAATACCCTAGCAGGGATGGCAGTGGAGGAACATTGACAGGTATTTCTATGTATAATGCAGAAGATGCAGGATCAGTTCATTCCAAAAAGGAAGAAAGATCCTAAGGGGAGGCAGGGATGGCCGTGGCTGACGAGGGAAGTTAAGGACCATATAAAGACAAAAGGGGAAAAAGTATAACATAGCAAAAATGAGTGGGAAATCGGAGGATTGGGAAGCTTTTAAGAACAACAGGGGATAACTAAAAAGAAAATATGCAAAGGTAAAATAAGGTACAAAGGTAAACTGGCCAAAAATATAAAGGAGGATAATAAAGGCTTTTTTAGGTATGTGAAAAGAAAAAAAAAGGTTAAGACTAAAATTGGGCCCTTGAAGATAGAAACGGGTGAATTTATTATGGGGAACAAAGAAATGGCAGAAGAGTTGAACTGGTACTTTAGATCTGTCTTCACTGGGGAAGATACGAGCAATCTCCCAAGTGTAATAGTAGCTGAAGGACCTGAACTGAAGGGAAGTTATATTAGGCAGCAAATGGTGTTGGAGAGACTGTTAGGTCTGAAGGCTGATAAGTCCCCAGGACCTGATGATCTGCATCCCAGGGTACTGAAGGAGGTGGCTCTAGAAATCGTGGATGCATTGGTGATCATTTTCCAATATTCTATAGATTCAGGATCAGTTCCTGCGGATTGGAGGGTTAATGTTGTCCCACTTTTTAAGAAAGGAGAGAGAGAGAAAACAGAGAATTATAGACCAGTTAGTCTGACCTCAGTGGTGGGAAAAATGCTGGAGTCAATTATAAATGACGAAATTACACATCTGAATAGCAGTAACAGGATAGGTCAGAGTCAGCATGGATTTATGAAGGGGAAATTATGCTTGACTAATCTTCTGGAATTTTTTGAGGATATAACTCTGAAGATGGACAAGGGAGATCCAGTGGATGTAGTATACCTGGGCTTTCAGAAAGCCTTTGATAAAGTCCCACACAGGAGGTTAGAGAGCAAAATTAGGGCATATAGTATTAGGGGTAAAATTGGTTGGCTAGCAGTAAACAAAGAGTAGTGATAAACGGCTCCCTTTCGGAATGGCAGGTGGTGACCAGTGGTGTGCTGCAGGGATCAGTACTGGGACCGCAGCTTTTTACAATGTACATTAATGATATAGATGAAGGTATGAAAAGTAATATTAGCAAATTTGCTGATGACACAAAGCTGGATGGCAGGGTGAAATGTGAGGAGGATGTTAGGAGAATACAGGGTGACCTGGACAGGCTAGGTGAGTGGACGGATGCATGGCAGATGCAGTTTAATGTGGTTAAATGTGTTTATCCACTTTGGTGGCAAGTACAGGAAGGAGTCTAGTTAGGTAAAGGGGCAGTACAACAAGATCTAGGTGTTCTTGTACATCAGTCAATGAAAGCAAACATGCAGGTACAGCAGGCAGTGAAGAAAGCTAACAGCATGCTGGCCTCCATAACAAGAGGAATTGAGTATAGAAGCAAAGAGGTCCTTCTGTAGCTGTACAGGGCCCTGGTGAGACCACACCTGGAATATTGTGTGAAGTTTTGGTCTCCAAATTTGAGGAAAGACATTCTGGCTATTGAGGGAGTGCAGCGTAGGTTCACGAGGTCAATTCCCGGAATGGCGGGACTATCTTACGCAGAAAGATTGGAGCGACTGGGCTTGTATACCCTTGAGTTTAGAAGACTGAGAGGGGATCTGATTGAGACATATAAGATTATTAAAAGGTTGGACACTCTGTAGGCAGGAAGCATGTTTCCAGTGATGGGTGAGTCCCGAACCAGAGGACACAGCTTAAAAATAAGTGGTAGGCCATTTAGAACTGAGTTGAGGAGAAACTTCTTCACCCAGAGAGTGGTGGGTGTATGGAATGCTCTGTCCCAGAGGGCAGTGGAGGCCCAGTCTCTGGATACTTTCAAGGAAGAGATGGATAGATCTCTTAAGGATAGTAGAATCAAGGGTTATGGGGATAAGGCAGGAACAGGATACTGATTGAGGATAATCAGCCATGATCATAATGAATGGTGGTGCAGGCTCGAAGGGCAGAATAGACTACTCCTGCACCTATTGTCTATTGTCTATTGTCAGGCAGCAGCCGAGGAGCAGGAAAATCAACATTTCAGCCCGGAGTTCTTCATCAGCCATTTCTGCTGAAGGGCTCCGGCCCAAAATGTTGATTTTCCTGCTCCCTGGATGCTGCCTGACCTGCTGCGCTTTTCCAGCAACACACCCTCAACTCCGATCTCCAGCATCTGCAGTCCTCACTGTCTCTTAGTTTTATTGCTTTACTGCTAGCACTATACTATATTGAAAATATCGGGTTTCGCTAACTTCAGTCTCCCAAGGATTTCTTGAGTCCAAGGTGTTTTTCTTTAACTTCTTTATTTACAGCAAGGTAGTTACGAACATTCCCTTAGACACTGGTGTAGTCACTGCCTCCTTCCAGGCCGTTTTACATAATTATGTGACACTAACATCATTGCTTACATCATTCTCCACCATGTTCTGCCGGTGATTCACTCCTCTACAGAGCAGCTTCCAGCACACAATGTTGGGAATCTCACTGTGCCTCAACTTCCCTCCATCATTTGTGAACTCCCAGACTAAGGAACAATAGTTGAAGTGTAGCAGCAAGATGGGAACCTAATGGTTCTTTGCCCAATTAGCTGGACACCACAGCACTTCACAGTTGTTTAGACAAGAACGAGAGAACACTGCACTTACTTCGCCAAGGTAACGGTGAGCATTTAGAATTAGAATTAGAATTAGAATTGGAATTGGAATGTCCCAGGTAGACAGGATAATGAGGAGGATGTTTAGTCCGCTTGCCTTTATAGGTCAGTGCATTGAGTATACGATTTCAGATGTCATATTGCAGCTGTACAGGACATTGGTTAGATTACGTTTGGAATACAACGTTCAATTCTAGGAAAATATTTTGTTAAATTTAAAAGGGTTTCTCAAAAGATTTACAAGTATATTGCCAAGTTTGAAGAGTTAAGCTGAATAGGCTGAGGCTCTTTTCCCTGGAGCACTGGAGGCTGAGGGTTAAACTTATAGAGGTTAATAAAATCATGAGGGGCACAGATAGGGTAAATAGTCAAGTTTTTTTCCCCCGGGATGAGGGAGTACCACACTAGAGGGCATAGGTTTAAGGTAAGAGGGGAAGGATTTAAAAGGGACCTGAGGGGCAATGTTTTCAGGTAGAGAGTGGTGTGCGTATGGAATGGATTGCCAGAAGAAGTGGTGGGGGCTGGTACAATTACAACATTTAAATGGCATCTGGATGGGTATATGAATAAGAAAGTTTAGAGCGATGTGAGCCAAATGCTGGCAAATGGAACTAGATGAATTTAGGATATCTGGTTGGCATGACCAAGTTGGACCAAAGGGTCTGTTCCCGTGCTGTACAGATCTATGACTAATTAGAATTGAGTTTATTGTCACACATACTCAAGTACAGGGACAAGAGTAGAGCAAAAAGCACCATCTTAGATACAAAGATTTCTAGATTCAAAATCTTGGGTATGAATTAAAAAATAAAGAAATAAAAGTAAAAGATCAGCATTGCAATCATAAAGTTTAAAGCAGGCAGTGTGCACTGGGCTTCACCTCAAGGCCAGGACACCATCGACCCTGTCAGAGGAATGGACATAAGTAGAGAAAGAAAGGAAAAAACATGACTAGAGGAGAAAAGAAGGACAGGAACTGATGGAGCGGATGAGCTCCAGTTTAAAAACCCTACTCTGTCGCCATCTTGCACAGGAACATAAAAGTGTGGAGTTCACCACATCAGATAAATCACTGAAAAGGTTATTGTAGTGTTTGGATCATATACATAGGGAGAGGAAAACTTTCAGAAGTATTTGTACCTTAAACTAGAATGTTTTATGCAACGATCTGTAATCTGTTTATATCACTCAGAAGAACTGCTGCATATCAAGTTTTCACATACGCATGGAGACTGCAGCTGGTGCATCATTGAAATGTGCCAACCACATTAGGAAGAATGCTAGCCTCTTTGCCATCCCTGTAAAAGCTTGGTCCTCAGCCAATGCACTGTCACCATCTCCTCCTAGCAATCACTCGACTGAAATGTTGTTGAATGAGGAGGTTCCTTGCAGATTTCGCAAAATTTGAGGCCTCCTCAGTCCACCTCTGAGCCCATCATCCAACACGCCTCCATCCTCAATCCCAACAGCTCTGCTCCTTCAACCTCAAGTGTCCACTAAGATTCCATTTCCACTTCAGAGGGGGGAGTGGTGCCTTCCTTCCCTTCTCCTGTACCGAGTGCCACGATCCTCCTCTGTGCCAGGTTGGGCAACATGCGGTTGCAAAGGAAACCCCAGCTGCTGTCAATTGGAGAATACCCTCAAGTCAATTGAAACATCTTCATCTAATGTTTAGCAGGTTTATAGCCTGCCCAATGAATGCCCTTATTTGGGAATGACCTTTATTGCATTGGCACCAGGGATCTGTTTAAGGATGCCTCAGTGGTCTTAGAATTTACCTCCTCAGAGGGTGGCCCTTGCTTCCCAGAATCCATCTGGAGAGAAAAAACTTGGCGCTGTGAGGGGAACAGTTGAGTCAGGGCACCTTGTAGGAAAATGGGTACATAGGCATGTGAGATGGTCTTGCGACGGTCATATACCAACTGCACACTGATCGAAGATTACCCTTTTCTTTTCACAGATCTCTCCCCAGTCACCATCGGTACGCCAATTTTACTTTAATTATCACAGATATTCAAGAACAGAAGTACAGTGAAAGTGTACAATGTTGCCACACAAGGTGCCATCTTGATGCAAGTACCAAAGTACAGAATCATAAGAACAAGATAGGAAGAAAGAACAAAGTTAAAAGTTCAACATTGCAGCAATCATAGTATACAGTCCATGATGCTGTGGACCTGGGCTCAGCTAACTGTAGAGGTGAGTTGAGAGTATGATGCTGGAAAAGCACAGCAGATCAGGCCACATCCTCAGTGCTTGGGAGCCTCCTGTGAAGTGCTTCTGTGATGTTTCCTCCAGCATTTATAGTGGCTTGTCTCTGCCGCTTCCGGTTGTCAGCTCCAGCTGTCCATTGCAGTGGTCGGTATATTGGGTCCAGGTCAATGTGCTTATTGATTGAATCTGTGGATGAGTGCCATGCCTCTAGGAATTCCCTGGCTGTTCTCTGTTTGGCTTGTCCTATAATAGTAGTGTTGTCCCAGTCGAACTCATGTTGCTTGTCATCTGCATGTGTGGCTACTAAGGATAGCTGGTCGTGGCTAGTTGGTGTTTATTGATGCGGATGGTTAGCTGTCTTCCTGTTTGTCCTGTTAGGGAATTCCTAGAGGCATGGCACTCATCCACAGATTCAATCAATAAACACATCGACTTGGACCCAATATATCGACCACTGCAGCGGACAGCTGGAACTGACAACCGGAAACGCAGAGACAAACCACTATAAAAGCTGGAAGGAACATCACAGAAGCGCTTCACAGGAGGCTCCCAAGCACTGAGGATGTCACCCAGACAGGGGACGAAACGTCTGCAACACAAATTCCCAGCTTGGCGAACAGAACCACAACAACGAGCACCCGAGCTACAAATCTTCTCACAAACTTTGAAGATCAGGCAGCATCTGAGGAGCAGGAAAATCGACTTGAAGCTGGGTCCCCACTGTTGGCTTGAGAGGCTGTATTGGTCTCGTAATCTGTTCAATCAGACACCCTAGAGAAGGTGGTTATCAGACATAATATGACTACCCTGTTGAGAAGACAACTGAGAGACCCCCCCCGGGAGTCTGCAGCTGAGACCTGGAAGGATCCCGAGGCAAAAAAGTTGACATTCAGAGGGCAAATGATGTGAACATGATTTCTTGCAGCCAAGTCATATGAAGAAGGACACAGAGGTCAGCGACTATTTCCATTAAGTGTGAAAGTCTCCCCCTGGACTGACACTCATTGTCTCCAGGTAGTTGACTCACATTTTATGTACGGGGCGACCCCCCGTATCCGCGGAACCATTTTCTGCGGTTTCAGTTACTCACGGTTTACTGGAACAGATTACAGTTCTGGAAAAGTCCGGAGCCAGGAACCAGGGGCTGCCGGGAAGGCATGTTTCCCATTGAATTGAATGGGTTCACTCCTATCCGCAGTTTTGAGCTTCCACGGTAGGTCTTGGAATGTATTCCCAGCTGGTATGGGGTGGAGGGAACTACTGTATTTGGTGTTCAGTCCATTTCCTTATCCTTTCTCATGCCTTTCGTACTGTCAAAAAAGGTTGTGCCTCTTGGTCCCTCAACATCTGTCTCTTGTTGCCGAACATAGAGATTTCGGACTGCAGGTTCTTAGTTCCTTGAAAGTGAAGTTGCAGGTGGACAGGATAGTGAAAAAGACGTTTGGTATGCTTGCCTTCATTGGTCAATGCATTGAGTGTAGGAGTTGGGTGGTCATGTTGCAGTTGTATAGAACATTGGATAGGCTACTCTTGGAATACTGCATTCAATTCTGGTCTCCCTGCTATAGGAAAGATGTTGTTAAACCTGAAAGAAAAGATTTACAAGGATGTTGGAGGGTGGGGCGGCACGGTGGAGGGCGGCATGGTGGTACAGTGGTTAGCACTGCTGCCTCACAGCGCCAGAGACCTGGGTTCAATTCCTGACTCAGGCGACTGTCTGTGTGGAGTTTGCACATCCTCCCTGTGTCTGCGTGGGTTTCCTCCCACAGTCCAAAGATGTGCAGGTTAGGTGAATTGGCCATGCTAAATTGCCCATAGTGTTAGGTAAATGTAGGGGAATGGGTGGGTTGCGCTTCGGCGGGTCGGTGTGGACTTGTTGGGCCGAAGGGCCTGTTTCCACACTGTAAGTAGTCTAATCTAATCTAATCTTTGTGGTATAGAGAGAGGCTGAATAGCCTGGGGCTCTTTTCTCTGGAATGTCGAAGGGGTAATCTTATGGGGGTTTATAAAATCATGAGGGGCATGGATAGGCTAAGTAGACAAGGTCGTTTTTTTTCCCAGGGTAGGGGAGTCCAAAACTAGAGGACATAGGTTTAAGGTGAGAGGGGAAAGATTTAAAAGGGACCTAAGGGGCAGAGGGTGGTACAATTCCAGCATTTAAAAGGCATGTGGGTGGGTAGATGAATAGGATGGTTTTAGAGGGATGTGGGCCAAATACTTGCAAATGGAACTAGATTAATTTCGGATATCTGGTCGGCATGGATGAATTGGACCAAAGGATCTGTTTCCATGCTGTACAATTCCATGCTGGCAGAAGCTTGCTCTGTCATGAATTATTTGATGCCATGTTGGAGCTACACCCACTTCCACTGGTGGACTCATACTTGGGTGGGCTGGTTTTGGACCTGCTCTGAAAAGACTAATTCTCATTGGAGACAGATGTGTGGCCAGTATCTGCTGCTCAGGGTCCTCTCCTCTTCCCCACATCCCGGTGCAGATTCCAGGGGGCGACATTTTTCCAGCCTCTCCAGAGTTTCCACTACTGTGAGCAGGGGAAGCGATCTGGGGATTAACAGAAAAGGAGGAAAGAGAGGCAGCCTGGGTGGAAAAGATTGGGCCTTAAAGGAGTGATTGTTGAGGGTACTGGAGAGACCTTGGAGAAAACTCAGATGCACAAGGGAAGGTACCAGTCGTAGGAGCAAGAAGGGTGGGAACTGGATCTTAAGATGAGATTCCCGACAGTGTGGAAACAGGCCCTTCAGCCCAACAAGTTCACACTGACTCTCCGAAGAGTAATCCACACAGATCCATTTCCCTCTGAACAATGCGCCTAACACTATGGGCAATTTAACATGACCTATTCACCTGACCTGCATATATTTGGACTGTGGGAGGAAACCAGAGCAAACCCACGCAGACACAGGGAGAATGTGCAAACTCCATACAGCCAGTACCAAGGCTGGAATTGAACATGGGACCCTGGTGCTGTGAGGCAGCAATGCTAACCACTGAGCCACAGTGCCACCCAAGGTGGGTGGGCAATACAGTAAGATAAATTGGTGTGCTAGGGAGGGAGAATTACTAAATGGGCGATGGGCTGTAAGAGCAAGACTAGGCACAGAGATCTCAATAGGAGCGGCACCAGGGGAAGAGCAGGAATAGTGATATAGTGAAAAGGCCAATAGTTCATGGAGGTATTGAGAAGGACAGAGGGGATGGAAGACAAAAGGAAAAATCCAGCAAAAGTTAGGAGGGTGAAATATGCTTGCTAGTTAGAGTTAGAGTTAACAATCAGAACTAACAATCACCATCTTTTGATGTGTTGTTTTGTAAAGCAGGGTTTGCGTGTGTATAAGCGCAGAGATCATGGAATTAGAGGAAGCTGAAAGTGCTAGAAGCTATTGCACAGGCAATCCTTTGGGGCAATTGTATTGAAGATAAACAGCCACTGAGTATTAAAGGAGAAAGTGAGCACTGCAGATGCTGGAGATCAGAGCTGAAAATGTGTTGCTAGAAAAGCGCAGCAGGTCAGGCAGCATCCAAGGAGCAGGAGAGTCTACGTTTCGGGCATGAGCCCTTCTTCAGGAATGAGGAGACTGTGCCAAGCAGGCTCAGATAAAAGGTAGGGAGGAGGGACTTGGGGGAGGGGCATTGGAAATGCGATAGGTGGACGGAGGTTAAGGTGAGGGTGATAGGCCGGAGTGAGGGTGGGGGCGGAGAGGTCAGGAAGAAGATTGCAGGTTAGAAAGTTGGTGCTGAGTTCGAGGGTTGGGTCTGAGACAAGGTGGAGGGAGTCGAAGGAGGGTGTCAGTGGAAGGGTACTGGTTGGTACGGTGGGAAAGGAAGAAGCGGAGGGCTTTGAGTCCTTCGTGATGGGAGATGGAGGTGTACAGGGACTGGATGTCCATGGCGAAGATAAGGCGTTGGGGGCCGGGGAAGCGAAAATCATGTAGGAGGTGGAGGGCATGGGTGGTGTCCTGAACGTAGGTGGGGAGTTCTTGGACTAAGGGGGACAGGACCGTGTCAAGGTATGCAGAGATGAGTTCAGTGGGGCAGGAGCAGGCTGAGACAATGGGTCAGCCGGGGTAGTCAGGTTTGTGGATTTTGGGCAGGAGGTAGAAACGGGCGGTGCGGGGTTGTGGGACTATGAGGTTGGAGGCAGTGGGTGGGAGATCCCCTGAGGTGATGAGATTATGGATGGTCTGGGAGATGATGGTTTGGTGTTGGGAAGTGGGGTCATGGTCAAGGGAGCAGTAGGAGGAGGTGTCCGCTAGCTGGTGTTTAGCCTCAGTGGTGTAAAGGTAGGTGTGCCAAACTACCACAGCGCCTCCCTTGTCTACAGGCTTTTCTTCCTTTCCCGCCGTACCAACCAGTACCCTTCCACTGACACCCTCCTCCGACTGACTGAACTGGTCCGCACTCTGAACAACTTCTCTTTCCAATCCTCCCACTTCCTCCAAACCAAAGGAGTAGCCATGGGCACCCGCATGGGCCCCAGCTACGCCTGCCTCTTCGTAGGATATGTGGAACAGTCCATCTTCCGCAGCTACACTGGCACCACCCCCCACCTTTTCCTCTGCTACATCGATGACTGTAACGGCACTGCCTTGTGCTCCCATGAGGAGGTTGAACAGTTCATCCACTTTATCAACACCTTCCACCGCGACCTCAAATTTACCTGGACCATCTCAGACTCCACCCTCCCCTTCCTAGACCTCTCCATTTCTATCTCAGGTGACCGAATCAACATGGACATTTACTATAAACCGACCTCCTCCCACCCTGCCCCTGTAAAAACACCATCTCATATTCCTAATTCCTTCGTCTCCGCCACATCTGCTCCCAGGAGGACTAGTTCCAATACCGAACAACCCAGATGGCCTCCTTCTTCAAAGACTGCAATTTCCCCCCAGACGTGATCGACGATGCTCTCCACCGCATCACCTCCACTTCCCGCTCCTCCGCCCTTGAGTCCCGCCCCTCCAATCGCCACCAGGACAGAACCACACTGGTCCTCACCTACCATCCCACCAACCTCCATATACATCACATCATCCATCGTCATTTCCGCCACCTCCAAACGGACCCCACCACCAGGGATATATTTCCCTCCCCTCCCCTATCAGAGTTCCGAAAAGACCACTCCCTCCGCGACTCCCTTGTCAGGTCCACATCCCCCACCAACCCAACCTCCACTCCTGGCACCTTCCCCTGCAACCGGAAGAAATGCAAAACTTGCGCCCACACCTCCCCCCTTCCCTCCAAGGCCCCAAGGGATCCTTCCTTATCCGCCACAAATTCACCTGCACCTCCACACACACCATTTACTGCATCCGCTGCACCCGATGTGGCCTCCTCTATATTGGGGTGACAGGCCGCCTACTCGCGGAACGTTTCAGAGAACACCTCTGGGACACCCGGACCAACCAACCCAACCACCCCATGGCTCAACACTTCAACTCCCCCTCCCACTCCACCAAGGACATGCAGGTCCTTGGACTCCTCCATCTCCAGACCATAGCAACACGACGGCTGGAGGAAGAGCGCCTCATCTTCCGTCTAGGAACCCTCCAACCACAAGGGATGAACTCAGATTTCTCCAGTTTCCTCATTTCCCCAACCCCCACCTTGTCTCAGACCCAAGCCTCGAACTCAGCACCACCTTCCTAACCTGCAATCTTCTTCCTGACCTCTCCGCCCCACTCCCACTCCGGCCTATCACCCTCACCTTAACATCCTTCCACCTATTGCATTCCCAACGCCCCTCCCCCAAGTCCCTCCTCCCTACTTTTTATCTTAGCCTGCTTGGCACACTCTCCTCATTCCTGAAGAAGGGCTCATGCCTGAAACATCGACTCTCCTGCTCCTTGGATGCTGCCTGACCTGCTGCGCCTTTTCAGCACTGTGTATTAAAGGCAATTAAGGCCTAAAGGAAGTGAACAACTATCTCGCAATCATTTCCAGGCACTCAGCAACCTTTCGCAAGAAGGACAACTGAGATCCTCCAGCAGTTAGAAAGTGAAGTCTGCTGGAGGTCAGAGTTGAGCGTGTGGTGCTGGAAAAGCACAGCAGGTCAGGCAGTATCTGAGGAGCAGGAGAATCGACGTTTCGGGCATAAGCCCTTCATCAGGAACGGCTTCATCAGATCCTCCAGCAGTGCTGATGTTGGAGGGGAGCATCAATACAGGACCATTCACATTGACCCAAGCCTCAGCAAGTGACGTTAAATGGCTTGGGACAAAATCATTGTACTAGGCTAGCATTTCTTTGCCCATTCCTAATTGCCCAGACTCTGTTTCTGTGTTGTACAACTCTCTCTGCAGGTTAAGTGAATTGGCCACCGATAATGCAGGGTTACAGGGATAGGGGAGGGAGGTGGGTGGGGCTGGGATCCTGAGTTGGTGTGGTCTCGATGGACTGAATGGCCTGCTTCCCCACTATAGGCATTCTATGATCCTACAGCAACTTAGCACACCTTCTGGATTTTCTACAGTTCTTTATTTTAAAAAAAAATCACATAAGACTGATAAGCAATCACAATAGGTTTTGAGCAAATTAGTCGCAGCAACGACCAATAAACAATACATAAAAATGGATGGAGGGTTATTATGGTGATTCATGTGTAATACATGCTGCCATTGGCTGCATGCCTGTTTGTGTGGGTGGGAGATTGAAGTTCATAATCTCTACTGAAGGCTGCCAATCCTCTTAAAGTACTGGTGAATGCATTGTGGCTGCAAATTGAGGAGCTGGTGGTATAGTAGTAATGCTACAGTGATAATGTTAATCCTGTGGGCCAGTCTCAAACAGCATGGGTTCAAACCCTACTGTAGCTGTAGGTGGAATATAAATTGAATTCATAAATATAAAGCTAATCCCATCATGAAACCATGTAAAGCCTATCTGGTCTCTGAAAATCCACTTGGAAAGAAAATCTATCGCTCGTGTGACTCCAGACCCACAGCGATGTGGTTGACTCTTAAGTTTTCTCTGGAACAGCCTAATAAGTCACTCAGAAGCAGTGGATGTGGGTACAGTTCCAACATTTAAAAGTCATTTGGATGAGTTCATGAATCAGAAATGCTTGGATGGATATGGGCCATGAGCAGGCAGGTGGGACTAGTTTGTTTGGGATTATGGACTGGTTGGAATGATGGATCTGTTTTTGTGCTGTATGACTCTATGCCAATGTTTGTACACAGAATGGTTCGCATGTGGAATGAGCGTTCAGAGAATGTGGCGGATGACAGTACTATTACAATGCTTCAAAGACATTTGGAAAAGTTCATAATTAGGAAATGTTTGGAGGAATATGGGCCAAATGCATGCAGGTGGAGCTAGTTTAGTTAAGGATTATGGTCAGCATGGACTGGTTGGACTGAATGGTCTGTTTCCGTGCTGGATGACTCCATAACTCTATGACTCTAAGTAGAAAGACAGAGTGATCTTCTGAGGCAAACATTGAAGTATAAACTGAATCATTAACACTGACAACAACCTGATGAGCCTTTGGCTAAACAATTAAACATCACAATGCGTTTACCACCTACAGACAACGCACCCCTTACCCTGGCTCAAAGTGAATTGTGGTTGGGACAAGGGATAAGGATTGGTGGCAGTCTCCTATGTGAAATGAAGGAGAATTTGGATAACATCCAAAGCATTTACATGCTTCACGAAATGTGGAGACCAAAATTGCACACAACATTTGAGATGTGCACTCAACAGTGCTCTATATAACTGACGAGGTGTTCATTTCTTCTAACGTGGACACCAATGCTTACAGAGAGATGGCGAGGATGAAAGCTGAGCATGCTGAGATACCCTATTAAAATGAACAGCGATCCATACTTTAGAGATTTTTTGCCAGACTTTCCACCAACCAGCCTAAAGTTAAGTGGCGAGTCTGCAGCACAAAGTTGAAACTGGAAAACATAAAAGGGTGAGGTAGGAAATAGGGATAAGTGGGTTCAGTGATCTTGGGATATTACAGTGAATGCTATGGGGTTGGCAATTGTGCATGGAATTCAATGAAAATGGGAGAGAATAGATTAGATTCCCTACAGTGCAGAAACAGGCCCTTCGGCCCAACCAATCCACAGAAGAGTAACCCACCCAGACCCATTTCCCTCTGACTGACACCCGTAGCACTATGGGCAATTTAGCATGGTCAATTCACCTAACCTGCACATCTTTGGACTGTGAGAAGAAACCAGAACACCCAGAGGAAACCCACACAGACACAGGGAGAATGTGCAAACTCCACACAGACCGTCACCCGAGGCTGGGATCAAACCTGGGACCCTGGTGCTGTGAGGCAGCAGTGCTAACCACTGAGCAACCGTGACGATTGGTGAATAGTTTGGGGTGGGCAATGGTGGAAAGGACATTTGTATTCACAGGGGTTTAACGTTCATGAGCA
Organism: Hemiscyllium ocellatum; assembly: GCF_020745735.1. Lineage (NCBI taxonomy): Eukaryota > Metazoa > Chordata > Chondrichthyes > Orectolobiformes > Hemiscylliidae > Hemiscyllium > Hemiscyllium ocellatum. The sequence continues at coordinate 18,691,101 of NC_083433.1, forward strand.
GTTCAGTGACTATGGGGTTCAATCATCATGGAGGGGTTGACATTTTCTGGGTGTTGATTGTTATAGTTTGATTTTACTGTCACCAACCATCCTTTCTCTTTGCTAAGGCTAGGACCGGTCTAATTATCATGGTAGAGTATATACTCCTAGTGAGCCGAGAGACAGGAGGCACTTGCATAACAATGTCATTTGTAGTGTAAGATCATAGGATGTAGGAGCACAAGTAGGCCATTTGGCCCATTGGGTCTGTTCTGTCATTCAATGCGATCATGGCTGATCTTATAATCTTCACATCCATTTTCCTGCTTTTCCCCTTAACCCTCGATTCCCTTGCTGATTCAGAATCTGCCTAACATAGCCTTGAAAATATTTAACAATTCAGCCTCTACAACCTCTGTGGTGAAGAATTCCACAGATACACTCCTTTCTGGAAGAAGAAATTCCTCCTTATCTCTGAGTTAAAAAATGACTCCATATTCTAAGACGATGTTCCCTTGTTCTCGACTCTTCCACAAGTGGAAACAACCTCTCTGCATCTACCCTGTGAAGACCCCCAAGGATCGTTTATGTTTAAATAAGGTTGCATTTCATTCTTCTGAACATCCACTGAGTACAGCCACCCACCAACTCAACCTCTCCTCCTAAGGCAGTCCCTCTGTACCCAGGATCATTCCTGATGAAGGGCTCCAGCCCAAAACATCGATTTTCCTGCTCCTCGGATGCTCCCAGATCTGCAGTGCTTTTCCAGCACTCTTGTACCCAGGATCAGCCCAGTGAAATTCCTCTGGACTATCTCCAATATCTTTCATTAGATAACTGGCCCAAAACTTTTCATTGTGTTCCAGCTTTAGTCTGACTGGTGTTCTGTATCGTTTTAACAAGGCCTCTCTATTTTTATCCTTCATTCACATGGAAATAAAGGCCAACATTCCACCTGATGTTTTGACATGATAGCAATAAGTACAGGTTAAAATAATTTGCTGGATATATCCATGGCCTAGAGGTGTTATTGCTGGACTCTTAATCCAGAGACCCACATAATGTTTTGGGGATCCAGGTTCAAATTCCATCAAGCCAAATGGCAGAATTTGAATTTGAATAAAATTCTGGAATTATGAATCGAATGATGACCATGAAGCCATTGTTGGTAAAACACATCTAGTTCACTGATATCCTTTAGGGAAAGAAATTTCATTTTTACCTGGTCTGGCCTACATGTGACTCCAGACCCACAGCAATGTGGTTGACTCTAAACTGCCCTCTGGGCAATTAGGGATGGGCAATAAATGCTGGCCTAGCCAGTGACAATTTCTTCCTGTGAATTAATAAAGAAAGAAAAAGTCAGGGGCTGTGCAGAATGCATTTGCTCTTCGAGAGAACTCACAGAGATAATAACAAGTGCCACCACCCAAAGACTATTTGGCATTGCTAGATTTGATGGAGCTTACTGTAATATGATGGTCAACGCCTTTAGTACTTTGAAATGATTAGACACTGAAGATCACAGAAGCTCAGTGGGGTCATTGATGGTTGCAGGGAGAGTGTTGGACCCAGGGCAGGGTTGGGTTTCAGTCATCAGATGGAGGGGTGGAATTCTCTATGTTCGCTGTTGAGCAATGACCATGCGAGGTGTCCTGTTGTCAGTACCTACAAGATGGAATGGTAACCGAGTTTCTGTGGGAGGAGGTTCCTGTGACAGACTTGTTCCTCCTAACCCTAAAGGAGCAGCTTTCTACATAAGGACTAGGAGCAGGAGTAGGCCATCTGGCCCATCAAGCCTGCTCTGCCAGTCAATGAGCTCATGGCTAATCTTTTCATGGACTCAGCTCCACTTACCCACCCGCTCACCATAACCCTTAATTCATTTACTGGTCAAAAATCTAACTACCCTTACCTCAAAAACGTTCAATGAGGTATCTTCAATCGCGTCACTGGACAGGAAATTCCACAGATTCACAACCCTTTGGTTGAAGAGGTTCCTCCTTAACTCAGGCCTAAATCTGCTCCCCCTTTATGTTGAGGCTAATCCCCCTAGTTCCTGTTTCACCCGCCAGTGGAAACAATCTCCCTTCTTCTATCTTATCGATTCCTTTCATGATTTTATGTTTCTATAAGATCCCCCCTCATTCTTCTCAATTCCCATGAGTATAGTCCCATTCTACTCAATCTCTCCTCAAAGCCAACCCCCCCAACTTCAAAATCACGTGAACTTCCTCTGCACCCCCTCCAGTGACAGTACACCCTTTCTCAAGCAAAGAGACCAAAACTGTACACAGTACTCCAGGTGTGGCCCCACCAGCACCCTATACAGCTGCAACACAACCTCCCTGTTTTTAAACTCCATCCCTCTCGCAATGAAGGATAAGGAATATTGTGTCCAGTTCTGTTCGCCCTACTATAGGAAAGATACAGAGGCTTTGGAGAGGATGCAAAGAAGGTTTACCAGGATGCTGCCTGGACTGGAGGGCTTGCCTTATGAAGAAAGGTTGAATAAGCTCAGACTTTTCTCTCTGGAGAAAAGGAGGAAGAGAGGAGACCTGATCGAGGTATACAAGATAATGAGAGGAATAGATAGAATCAATAGCCAGAGACTTTTCCCCAGAGCAGGATTGACTAGTACGAGGAGTCATAGTTTGAAGATATTAGGAGGAAGGTATAAAGGAGACGTCAGAGGTAGGTTCTTTTACGCAGAGAGTTGTGAATGCATAGGATGCGTTGCCAGCTGTGGTGGTGGAAGCGAAGTCATTAGGGACATTTAAGTGACTGCTGGACATGCACATGGAGAGCAGGGAGTTGAGGGGTGCGTAGGTTAAGTTACTATGTTTTACGTTAGGATTAAGTCTCAGCACAACATTGTGGACCTAAGGGCCTGTTCTGTGCTGTACTTTTCTATGAACCTGAAATAACATTTCTCCTATAGAAGCGACTAGAACGATGCCTCTTTTGAACTGATAGGTTTTTCTGAAGCCTTGAATCTTGGTTGAAATAGGGGAAAATATAGAAGTGAACACTGCCTCCTTAAAAAGATTTCATTGATGACAAACCTGCTAGTGGAGATTGGTTGGTGCCTCATTAAATCTGGTATTGGTTAGGTTGAAGATCTTAAAAGGGTATGGGATATCATGTTGATTAGATTAGATTAGATTACTTACAGTGTGGAAACAGACCCTTCGGCCCAACATGTCCACACCGACCCGCCGAAGCACAACCCACCCATACCTCTACATTTACCCCTTATCTAACACTACAGGCAATTTAACATGGCCAATTCACCTAACCCGCACATCTTTGGACTGTGGGAGGAAACCGGAGCACCCGGAGGAAACCCACGCAGACACGGGGAGAACGTGCAAACTCCACACAGTCAGTCGCCTGAGGCGGGAATTGAACCGGGGGTCTCTGGTGCTGTGAGGCAGCAGTGCTAACCACCGTGCCGTCCACATTTCTCCTATTGAAGATTATTCTTCAATAGGAGAAATCCCCCCTTAAAGTCTGATTTTGGGTTAGTGTGTTTTATTTCCTGTACTCTTCCGTGTTCGTAATTGGTCCCATTCATTCTCCATAGCCTCTGGCAGTTCCCAGAGTGATGTGGTGGCTCAGTGGTTAGCACTGCTGCCTCACAGCTCCAGGGACCTGGGTTCAATTCCAGCTTTGGGTGTCTGTCTGTGTGGAGCGTGCGTCTTCTCAATGTGTCCTCTGGGTGCTCCAGTTTCCTCTCACAGTCCAAACATGTGTAGATTAGGTGGACTGGCCATGCTAAATTGCCCATAGTGTTCAGGGATGTGCAGGCTGGGTGGATTAGTCATGGGAAATGCTGGGTTACAGGAATTGGGTGGGATTCTCTTCAGAGGGTTGGTGTAGACTCAGTGGGCTGAATGGCCTGCTCATACACTGCAGCAATTCTATAAAATGCTACCCATTGCTGTCATACAATGCTTTTGACAGTTGCAATAAAAAGCCTCTTATCAGAAAGCAGGATCAAATAATAGAAGTCAGAAGGTATATAAAAGTGTCAGCAGCCTAAAAGGACAATATACGAGCATTTAATTTAGGGGTAGGCCTTTCAGGCCCTGAAGCCTGCTATGCCATTTAGTAAGATCATGGCTGATGTGACTGTGGCCTGAATTGCACGTTCTTGCCAACCTAATACGTTTTGACTCTGCATGCACCACTCGCTAATGAAGAGCGTGGTCTCCCAGTTTTGAGGTGACACCAGAACAGTCTCCCAGCCTCATGATCCTTGAGGTGAAGCCTGGCACAGTCTGGAGGTCAGGTGCCAGCTCGGTCTGGGTGGGAAGGCTGATGTTCTGAACTTTTATTTCTACAATACTGGATATTTTATCTCTCTATTTACTAAGATTTTGTAACAGAAGAAGTTGCACCTAGGGATACATTTGTACCTAAGATGGGCCCTGTCAGTGGTGACGTATAAACTTGTCACTGTACTCATTTGTGTGCATGTGACAATAAAGCTAATATCAGGCTGGGAGACTCTATACCAGGCTGGAAGACAGCTACACAAGGCTGGGAGGCTGCTCTGCCAGGCCGAGAGGTTGCTTCGCCAGGTCAGGATCTGTTAGATCTGTTCGAGGAGGAGTCCACATAGACTATGTAGCCCTTGAGCCTGCTTCAATATTCAATGTGATCATCACTGGCCTGCAGCCTCCACTACACTTTCCCACCCACTTCCCATATCCCTCAATTCTCTGTGATCAAAAATCTCAGTCTTTATTTTATTAAGTATAAGAACTTTCACAACAACTGGCGTTGATCATTCCAACATCCACTACTTCCTTTGGTGCTTTTGGTAGGATGGGAGGCTGAACTTGAAGGAAGCAAGCTGTGGTATTAACAAGGCATTTATCGAATCCAATTCTTGTCAATGGCATCTCATCACCCAGCAAGAGTGCCTCAGCTTCTGGGTAGCATAAAGGATGGAGAAAGATTATCTTGACGTCAAAGATGGGCCTCGCTAGATTTGATGTCAGACTCTTCAACACAACTCATCAAAGCCCACATTGCACAGATCCCAGTAAAATTCCACCCTGTATGCTACCCATGTTTGCATGTATTAATTCTGAATATCAGAAATAGGTGATAGATGTATTGTAGGTTGAATTACTGTTCTAACATTGCATAGTGAAACCACGTTGTTTCCTCAGAGTTGTGGATTCATGTGGCTTTATTCTCTGGATCTCAACTTTTCTCTACTTTAAAGGTAAAGGTTACTGGTCCCCAACTATATTGTAACGTAAATTGGTGTTCTCATTTGGGGCCATCGCAGAGAGTTGGTGGGTCTGATCTGGGATGATAACACAATGGTGAGAGGTTGTGTAAAGTGGGCCTACGCTCACTGGTGTTTAGAAGAATGCAAGAGGCTTTGCTTCAACAAAGCTGAAAGGATTCTCAAGGGTTAGAAGTGCCACTAGCTGGGCAAAGCAAAACATGGGAGCCTGTAAGGTAAAGTGGTTGATCATTATCGACTGAGAAATTTCTTCATTCAGAGGCTTGTGAATCTGAGGAGTGCTTTTCCGGAGGCTTGTGGATGTACCATCGTTGACTATGTTCCATGCGAGCATTCATCTCCTTGACTCTTCTCCGCTGTGTAATCTGTTAGTGGCTGATCTAAACGTAACCCCACATCCACCTTCCTGCCCATCCCCTCATAATCTATACAAACCGTCAAAGGTTCAGATTTTCGGTCACGCATGCAGTCAAGGGGAATGGGTAGGAAAGTGGCAAAGGTCAGCCAATATTGTGTTGTGTGTCTGAGCAGGTTCAAAATATAGGAGGGTTCAATTCCTGTCTCTATTTCTTATGAAGTTACCACTTCAGGGAATGGGGCAGACCAATTGCACAAAAGGATCCTTCAGCCTCTTTAATAGAAACATTGAAAACAGGTGGTAGTGTAGACCATTTAGCCCTTCAAGCCTGCTCTACCATTCAGTATGATCATGGTTGAACACCCAACTCAGTCCCCTGCGCCCAGTTTCTTCCTATATCCTTTGAAACCTTAAGCCCTCAGTATCTAACTCCTTCTTGAAAACATTCAATGTTTTGGCCTCAACCACTTTCTGTGGCAGAGAATTCCACAGGCTCCCCACGGTCTGGATGAAGAAATCTCTCCTCACCTCAGTCCTAAATAGCCTACCCTATATCCTTATCCTGGTCCTGGACTCGCTGATCATTGAGAACATCTTTGCTGCATTTCCAAGTATAGCCCTGTCAGAATTTTATAGGTTTCTACGAAATTTCCACCTCATTGTTCAAAACTCTAGTGAGGGTAATCCTAACCCATCCAGTCTCTATTTAAATACTATGAAATACATTAATCATTCAGATGCATATCCCAGACTCTCATGGTCCAGCCAATCTAATAGACAGACAGCAAAACCTCTAGTGCTACCACAGTGGACATTAAGACGCTTGTTCATTCTTGTGATTTCTCGGCCATTGACACAGCTTCCTCTTCGCAGGTGATTTTTAAAGCCGTTTTTGCTCTTACTTCAATACTTTTCCCCATGTCATTTCACTTTCCAATACCTGCACCTTATTTTTTGATAATAACAGGTAATGTGGTCAGGGGAACTGGGGAATTTCCAAAACTTAAAGGGACGCGGCAAAATGTAAGAATAACTATCTGTTATCTACCTCAGCTCACCTACCATATCTCTTTGATACAAATCAATGGTGTCTGTCTCTCTTTCTCTCTCTCTCTCTTCCTGTAACTGTCTTTCATTAACTCCCACTCAGTAAAATATGGCTCTTCCTTCCTGTGAATTTGTTTTTATTTTCCCTGTTTTACCTCTTTTCTCTCTCTGTCTGACTCACACACTCTCTCATTTCTGTATTTGTCTACACAATTTTTTTTCTTTCAGCCCCTTCCTGTAAGTCCCTCCTTCACCCTGTCGCCATTCTCTTGTGTAGATCTCCCAGACTCTCGCCTCTTTGCACACACATTTCTCTACTGCAACAACTCACATTTGTACAGTGACACTTTGATGTAATGAAACACCCCAAGGTGCTTCACAAAGTATGAACAGCAAAAGTGAAATAGAGAGGCAATGAACTTGGGGCTTAGGTAACTCAAATCAAAATCACTGATGGTGGATTTTTGTTGAGGATGTACACGAGACAAAAGCTAGAGGAATGCTGATTTCACAAGAATTATGGAGTGGAGGACATCACAGAGATAGAGAGGGGGAGGATTTGAAAAATAGGATACATATCTTAAAATGCCAGGAATTCCCTCCCTAAGGGCATTATGGGTCAACCCACAGCATGTGGACTGCAAGAAAGCACCTCACCACCAACCTCTCAAAGGGTAACTAGCGACAGGCAATAAAAATACTGGCCAGCCAGCGATGCCCACATCCCACAAGTGAATACATTTTTAAAAACGGAACCGATATAGGTCAAACTCCAGAGAAACAGGACAGCAGCTGACCTCAGGGTTTAAGGAGCACAATATGTGGCCAGGCGTGTTAGTTGAGTCTAGAGGTATCAGAGACCTGGATGATGACTTCAAGACTAGCTGAACTGACACAGTGGTAAAGTTGAGTGATGTTAACAGGTCAATCCATTTATAACTGCTATTTTGTGAAGGGACTGGTTTCACTGCAAGATGGCTAACATCATGGACCAGACCGGAGTGGTGACAGGAGCAGGTGGTGAGATGCCATCTTGGACTGGTAGCAACATGTTCAAAGGAGAAGATAGCTAATGCCAGGACCTGGCATCTAAACTTGGAGGGAGATAACAGCCCAAACCAAATGGGGTACGGAGACTGGAACCTGGTTGGAGAGCAAGTCCTAGCAATACGCAAAGCCTGGGCAGGGGAGTCAGAGACTGCAAATGTAACATAACAGGACATGGCAAAACCCTATGAGTCTTGGTGCATCTGGTCTCAATGAGAGGTATTTTTCCCAGGTTTTTGGGGACAAGTATGGAGACAACTTGCCAAATATGATCTGTAGGAGAAAATGAGGACTGCAGATGCAGGAGATCAGAGTCAAGAGTGGGGGGAAGAACAACGGGTCAGGCAGCATCCGAGGAACAGGAGAATCGATGCTTTGGGCATAAGCCCTTCATCAGGAAAGAGGCTGGAGGATTGGAGGGGGAGGAGCTGAGAGATAAATGGGAGGCGAGTTGGGGCTGAGAGGAAGGTAGCTGAGTGCATGATAAGTAGATGAAGGTGGGGGAGAAGGTGATAGGTTGGAGAGGAGGTTGGAGCAGATTGGTGGGAAGGAGGATGGACAGGTCAATAGGGCAGTGCCAAATTGGAGACTTGAGACGGGATAAAGTGGAGGCAGGGGAAATGAGGAAACTGGTGAAATCCACATTGATCCTGTGTGGTTGCAGGGTCCCAAGGTGGAAGGTGAGGCGTTCTTCATCCAGATGTCGGGTGGTTAGGGTTTGGCGATGGAGGAGACCCAGGACCTGCATATCTGTGGTAGAGTGGGAGGGGGAGTTCAACTGATTAGCCACGGGGCAGTGAGATTGGATGGTGTGGGCGTCCCAGAGATGTTCTCTGAAACAATCCGCAAGTAGGCGTCCTGTCTCCCCAAGGTAGAGGAAACCACATCGGGTGCAATGGATGCAGTAGATGACGTGTGTGGAAGTACAGGTAAATCTCTGTCAGATGTGGAAGGATCCTTTGGGGGCTTGGATGGTGGTGAGGTGGGGAGGTGTGGGCACAAGTCTTGCACTTCTTGCAGTGGCAGGGGAAGGTGCTGGGAGTGAGGTGTGGGCTGGTGGGGTATGTGGATCTGACAAGGGAGTCGCAGAGGGAATGGTCTCCGCAGAACGCTGATAGGGGAGGGAAATATATCCCAAATGGTAGGGTGCATTTGTAGGTGGCGGAAGTGGCGGAGGATGTTGCGATGTATAGAGAGGTTTGTGGAGTGGAAGGTGAGGACCAGGAGGGTTCTGTCCTGGTTACGTTGGGAGGTGTAGGGTTCAAGGGCAGAGGACATCATCAATCACGTGGGAGGGGAAATTACAGTCTTTGAAGAAGGAGGGCATCAGGTTTGTTCCACATTCCCAGCTACATTCCCCCAGCTCCACCTCCCTCCCATTTATCTCTCAGCCCCCTTGGCCCACAAGCCTCATTCCTGATGAAGGGCCTATGCCCAAAACGTTAATTGTCCTGCTCTTTGGATGCTGCCTGACCTGCTGTGCTTTTCCAGCACCATACTCTCGACAAATGTGATCTCTGCCAGCTTAGTGGAGTAAGTAATTTAAAAGTTGTTGAGAAACCACTTGATAGGACATTTAGCTCTGAAACCCAGATTTCACAGCCATTCAAGCTGTTCCTCAGGCAGTCAGTGTTGCCAGGGTTACCAAGGGAATACTGTGGCAAGTCACTGTTCTTCCAGAGGGTATTTTTACCACTTGAGTGTGAGGCAATTGCCAGCTCCTTGGCAAACAGACCATCTGCCTGGCACTTCATTCTCCTTCAACAGCACTTCTCCACTGCCAATCTTCACCAGGGCGTGCCAGTGGTTGATGTAGCTCCACCTTCCAACTCTGCTGGAGGGCAAGATCCCACAATTCCACCCATTGATCCAGCAGCATCTGCCCTCTCCACTGCCCCTTCAAAGGGCGTGGCCAGTGAAACACTGGGCATGAGAACCCCCTAACACAGGGTTTATAGACATTCTTTGATACTCTAAGTTGTTCATCTGTATTGGGTAAGGCCTGGATTTATTGCCCATCTTCAATTGCCTTGGGAAAGACGCTGACTTCTTGACCCACTGAAAACCTTGACACGAAAGGCTGTTGAGGAGGGAGTTCCAGGATTTTGATCTTGAGGCAGTGAAGGAGCAGTGACATATCTCCAAGTTGTGATTGGGTGTGCCTTGGAGGGGAACAGTAGAGGTATCCCGAAGTGTCTACTGCCCTTGTCCACTCAGACGGGAGAGGTTACAGATTTTGAACGGGCAATCGAAGGAGCACCAGAGACTAAGACCATAAGATGGCACTCACTTGGTCCAATACTGTCACCCTGGCCTGCACCCAAAGCATTGCCATCTGTACCCAGTCACACTCATGGATCATACATCACCCGTCACTTATTCATTGTCTTTTCCTTCGCCTTCTTCTCTGTGATAATTCCAAGTAGCTACATTCCCATGAGGAATGGCCTGGCAATACCTGAGAAATATTTGTGGGGAAGGGTTAACAAAACTAACTGGCTGTCATCTCTCTTTGGCACTCCAAGCTTTTTATTTCTATTCTTTAAGTGAGGTGGGATTTGCCGGTATTGGCCAATGTTTGTCACCCTGAAATGGCTGGGTTGCTAGTCCTTTTCAGAGGGCATTTAGAGGTCAGCACTCTGGTCTGAAGTCGCGTGTCAGCCAGATAAGGACGGCAGTTTTCCATCTCGGAAGGACATGGGTGAAGAAGATGGGATTTCACAACAATCTATGATCACCACAGCTGAGGCTGGTCTTCAGTTCCAGATTCTCATGAATTGAATTTGAATTCTACCAGCTCCCCCATTGTGTGGATTTGAACCCATATCACTAGAGCTTTAACCCAGGTCTCGGTGTTACTCCTCCAGTGTCATTGCCACTCATTATCATCGACATATCTTCCTCACAGCCTGTTTGGAGATGTTATTACTGGGGCAGGTGAGACTTGAACCCAAGCCTCCTGGTTCAGAGGTAAGGACACTACTACTGACATCACCAGAGCCCTTATGCCATTGTTTATGCTGAGGACAGGCAAAACCCCAACTGTAATAATTACTGCAGCTTTTAAATGTCTTCAGGATCAGCAATTCCTCAGCTCTCTCTAACCCCAACATGATCATACAATCCCTACAACGTGGAATCAGGCCACTCTGCCCAGTAAGTTCACATGTACCCTCCAAGAGTATCCCACCCAAACCCATCCCATCTCTGTAATGCTGCATTTCCCACAGCTAATCCACCTAACCCACACATCCCTGGATACTAAGGGGAATTTAGCATGGCTAATCCACCTAACCCACACATCCCTGGATACTAAGGGGAATTTAGCATGGCTAATCCACCTAATTGACACATCCCTGGATACTAAGGGGAATTTAGCATGGCTAATCCATCTAACCGTCACATCCCTGGATACTAAGGGGAATTTAGCATGGCTAATCCATCTAACCCACACATCCCTGGATACTAAAGGGAATTTAGCATGGCTAATCCACCTAAACGACACATCCCTGGATACGAAGAGAAATTTAGCATGGCTAATCCACCTAACCCACATATCCATGGATACTAAGGGGAATTTAGCATGGCTAATCCACCTAAGCTACATATCTGGATAATAAGGGGAATTTGGCATGGCCAATCAACCTAACCGACACATCCCTGGATACTAAGGGGAATTGAGCATGGCTAATCCACCTAACCCACACATCTTCAGGCTGGAGGAGGAAAACAGAGACCTGGAGGAAACTCACACAAACACAGGAAGAATGTGTAAACTCCGCACATACAGGCACACCCTGAGGGTGGAATTGAATCCCGGTCCCTGACTCTGGAAGGCAGTAATGCTAACCACTGAGCCACTACATAATGATTTTAGCAACAACTCTTCCTTAAGACTCATGTGCATATGTGACCAATTCGAACGGGCCTCGGGAGCCAAGGTAAACCGGGCAAGAGCAAGGCCATGCTCTTTGGGAACTGGGCCGAAAAATCCTCGATCCCCTTCACCGTCAGGACCGACCACCTGAAGGTGCTGGGTATTTGGTTCAGGGGGGCTGGGGGTGTGCCAAGACTTGGGAGGAGCGTATCAGCAAAATGAGGCAGAAACTGGGCAGATGGAAGCTACGATCGCTCTCCATCGTGGGAAAAAACCTGGTCATCAGGTGTGAGGCACTGTCATTACTGTTATACGTGGCATAGGTCTGGCCTATTCCCAGAACCTGTTCCGCTGCAGTCATCCAGGCCATCTTCCAATTTATATGGAGATCAAAGATGGACTGGATCCAAAGGAACTCGACGTATAAAGATCTGGGCAACGGGGGGATAAACACACCAATGCCACCCTCACCCTGATGGCCACCTTTGTGTGTGGCTGCATCAAGCTGTGCGTAGATCCCCAGTACGCAAACACCAAGTGTCACTACGTACTGAGGTTCTACCTGTCCCCAGTGTTGCGAAGGATGGGCCTGGCCTCGCTGCCGCGGAACGCTCCAAGTAGTTGGACCGTTCCGTATCACCTGTCCTTCGTGGAGAAGTTTATGAAGAAAAACACCCTTGACCACAAGTCCATCAGGAAGTGGTCAGCACGTAGTGTCCTCGAGACCCTTCAGGAAAAGGAGAGGGCGGATCCTATCGAGCGGTTCCTTGAGCAGACTGTCAAAGCCATTTGATAGAATGCCTCATCGCCAGAACTTTCCAACAAGCACCAAGACATGGCTTGGCTGGTGGTGAGAAGGGCTCTGCCTGTGAGATCCTTTATGCACGCCCGGACTCTCAGCCACACTGCACGCTGCCCTCGAAGCGGCTGCGGGGGGGAAGAGACTGTCACACACCTCCTTCTTGAATGTGCCTATGCAGAGGAAGTCTGGAGAGGAATACAGTGGTGTTTGTTGAGGTTCGTCCCGAGCAGCGCCGTGACGCGGGACTCCGTGCTGTACGGCCTGTTCCCCAGGACGCACACCGAGACGAACATCAACTGCGCCTGGAGGATCATCAATTCGGTGAAGGACACTCTCTGGGTGGTCCGAAACCTGCTGATCTTCCAGCTGAAGGAGTTGACCCCGACTGAGTGTTGCAGACTGGCACATTCCAAGGTCCAGGACTACGTATTGAGGGACGCGCTGAAGCTTGGGGCAGCTGCCGCCAAGGCACGGTGGGGAAAGACCACCAGGTAACATCTGCCTGCCTAAAGAAGATCAGGGGGCCCATGCAGTAAGTGGGCTCTGCTGACGCTTCAGCAGAAGAGCTGGATAGTAAATGTACAGACTTGTACATAAAAATGATTAATTCCGATCACTGTATGTAAAGAAATGGAATGCATACGTATGTATGGCATCACCAATTGTATAAATTTCAAAATAACTTTATGAATCAAGCATATTTTTGAAATTAAAAAAAACTGTGCCTTACTCGGAGTAAATCACAAAATTGTTGGAATGCAGAAGGAAACATTCAATCCATCTCCAAGTGCATCACAAGTTACAAGTCAGAGGAAAACACAGTGCTCATTTGAATACTTTTAAATTAGATAGCTGGCAAAGTTATGAGTGAATAAAGATGGGGGAGTGGGGAGAAGGTGGTTCTGACATGTTTTTTGGAAATCAGGAATCAAGTCTTGGCCAGAAAATTGGCAAGCAAGGCAATTTCTCAGCCAGTTTTCTGCCCAGAAGATCAGGTTTGGCCTAATTTCCACATTTGGCAGAACACAAAATGGTGTGAAATTTCAGGAGCCCATTCTTTGCTGTTGCTTTATCACGTGTGGACTCACATATCATTAAACGGACTGGAAATCAGAATCCTAAAGAAGTGAGTGTTTTAAACCACAACACTGAAGGAGATTATTAAAGCAAAGTCTATCAGATGCCAGAGATCTGAAGTACAAGGGGAAAGTGCTGGAGAAATTCAGATTTTGCCTGTGAAGAGAGATACAGAGTGAGCGTTATCTAGTCTGATATGACTCTTCTGGAGGAGACTGCAAAAGTGATGGGTTTTCTCTCTGTAGGGTAAAGAGGGGGGGGGGGGTCAAGTGAAACAAATAGCAAAGATGCAAAAGTGACAAAAGGAAAAGGGTGTGCTAATGTGAGTAGCCCTTTTAAGCTGTGTCTTTGTCGGCTGAATAAGTGAAAGAGCAATCCTTTGTTCCATACTTGAAATGAGAGTGGCCATAACTTTACAGTATATTATGTTACACGAGACTGAAAGTACTAAGAGGAGATGAAACCTTGCGAGTGTCCCAGAAGACTTTTTCATTTTTACCAAAGTGTTTCTTTTGAGAAGTGTCTGACTCGATGCATTTAATTTCCCTGGGGTGGGGTGGGGGGAGTCCAGATCAAGAGGGCATAGGTTTAGGGAGTTGCCAGATGGAGTGGTGGAGGCTGGTACAATTGCAACATTTAAAAGGCATTTGGATGGGTATATGAATAGGAAGGGTTTGGAGGGATATGGGCCGGGTGCTGACAGGTGGGACTAGATTGGGTTGGGATATCTGGTCAGCATGGACAAGTTGGACCGAAGGGTCTGTTTCCGTGCTGCACATCTCTATGATTCTATGACTCTAATTGTGTTTCTTCCACTCATGAAAGCCAGATTTTTTTGTTTGCTTCACATCTCTGACTCACTGTAAGTAAATGTTTCTCTTTGTTTTCTACCAATCTGTTGTAAGATAGCAAAATATACAATTGAATTATAGGTTAATACAAAAAAGAGGTGATTGTTCACAGTCAACTGATTCAATTGAAAAGAGATTGCCAATAATGTATAACTTCATGTTGTATAAGTTAGTCATTGCACAATTTCAGAGTTCAGCTGAGTTCTTGGTATGATAATCATTAAAAATCTATTAAATCAAGAACTATTCCTGTAAAATATGTATGAATTATCACTCTAGTGCTAGTAATTTGAGGGGGGGTTTCACGTCTCTGCTTATCGTTACAGAACACATGAACCAAGGTTAATGCTATATCAGCTGACTTCCCTCTTCTGCTTGTTATGAGTCAAGCCATTGACAACTTATTTAAGAATGAGACCAGACTTTGTTATCATCTGCTATTCACACGCATTCGTAAGGAGGAGACATCCTGATTGCATTATCTCCTCTTAGGGGTCAGGAAGGACCAATTGATTCGTCCGGTCGGCCACAGAGCACAAAGACAGAATGGTCAGCTACGACATAGAACAGAGAACAGTGCAGCACAGTACAGTCTCTTCGGCCCTCGATGTTGTGCCAGCCTTTCATCCTACTCTAAGATCAGACTAATCTACATACCCTTCATTGTGCTAACTTCCATGTGGGAGAAAAATGAGGACTGCAGATCCTGGAGATCAATGAAGAGCTTATGCTCAAAACATCAACTCTCCTGCTCCTCAGATGCTGCCTTACCAGCTGCCCTTTTCCAACACCATACTCTTTGACTCTAACTTGCATGTGCCTATCCAAAAGTTGTTTAAATGTCCCTAATGTATCTGACTCTACTACCACTGCTGGCAGTGCATTCCACGCACCCACCACTCTCTGTGTAAAGGCCCTACATCTGACATCTCCCCCAAACCTTCCTCTAATTACCTTAAACTTATCCCCCCTTGTGATAGACATGCCTGCCAAGGGAGAAGGTCTCTGGCTATCCACTCTATCTATGCCTGTCAACATCTCGTACACCTCTATCAAGTCACCTCTCAATGCTTCTTCATTCCAATGACAAAAGCCTTAGCTCCCTCAACCTTTCTTCATAAGACATGCCCTCCAGTCCAGGCAGCATTCTGATAAATTTCCTCTGCACCATCTCTAAAGCTTCCACATTCTTCCTATAATGAGGCGACCAGAACTGAACACAATATTCCAATGCGGTCTAACCAGGGCTATAGAATTGCAGCATAACCTCGCAGTTCTGAAACTCAGTGCCCCTGCTAATGAAAGCCAGCATACCATATGCCTTCTTAACAACCCTATCAACCTGGGTGGCAATTTTGTGGGATCTATGGACTTGGACCACAAGATCCCTTTGTTTCTCCACACTGCCTAGAATCCTTGCTTTAATCCTGGATTCTGCATTCAAATTCGACCTTCCAAAGTGAATCACTTCACACTCTTCCAGGTTGAACTCCATCTGCCACTTATCATGCCAGTTCTGCATCCTGTCAATGTCTCATTGCAACCTACAACAGCCCTCCACACTATCCACACCTCCACCAACCTACATGTCATCAACAAACTTACTAACTCACCCTTCCACTTCCTCATCCAAGTCATTTATAAAAATCACAAAGAGCAGAGGTCCCAGAACCGATCCCTGTGGAACATCACTGGTCACCGAGCTCCAGGCTGAATATTTTCCATCTACCACCACCCTCTATCTTCTATGGGCCAGCCAATTCTATATCCAGACAGGTCTCCCTGTATCCCATGCCTTCTTACTTGCTGAATGAGCCTACCATGGGGAACCTTGTCAAACACCTTGCTAAAATCCATGTACACCACATCCACTGCTCTACCTTCATCAACTTGTTTTGTCACATCTTCAAAGAGTTCAATAAAGTTTGAGAGGCATGATCTGCCCCTTACAAAGCCATGCTGACTATCTCTAATCAAACCATGGTTTTCCAACTAATCATAAATCCTGTCTCTCAGAATCCTCTCCAATACTTTGTCCACCTGTAATTCCCTGGATTATCCCTATTCATATTCCAACTGATGTTTCCTCAGCAAATGTCTGTATGAGTCCCCATTAAAATTACCGATACTGTGAGCTCTGGCAGAGGCAGTGATAATGTCACTCTTGAGTTCGGCAGATGTGAGGTTCAATCCCATCATGGCAAGTGAATTCAGTGAAATCAGTGAAAATCTAGCCTAATTCCAACTATGAGATCATTGTCATTAAAATCCCATCTGGTTTACTAATTCCCTTTAGGGAAGGAAATCTGCTATCCCTTCCAGGGCTGGTCTCCTTGTGGTTCCAAACAGGCAGCAATCTGATGGACTCTTAATGCCCTGTGGGCAATTAGAGATAGGCAATTAATAACACACTGATTCTACTTTCCGATCCTCTGAATCCCTTATGAGTGGTTTGTACTGCTGCCACACAGTGCCAGGGACCCTGGTTCGATTCCAGCCTCAAGGGACTGACTGTGTGGAATTTGCACATTCTCCCCATGTGTGATTAGATTAGATTCCCTACCGTGTGGAAACAGGCCCTTCGGCCCAACCAGTCCACTCCGAAGAGTTATTCACCCAGACCCATTTCCCTCTGACTAACGCACCTAACACTATGGGCAATTTCCCAAGGCCAATTCACCTGCATATCTTTGGACTGTAGGAGGAAACCAGAGCACCCGGAGGAAACCCACACAGGCACGGGGAGAATGTGCAAACTCCACACAGACGGCCGCCCGAGGCTGGAATTGAACCTGGGACCCTGGTGCTGTGAGGCAGCAGTGCTAACCACTGAGCTACAGTGCTGCCCCAAACAAGCTCTTTTCCCACCAGCTTACCCCTACCAACCCCACTCCCCACTTCAAGTGGTACACTTGAAATAACTCCATAGAGGCTGGAATCCATCACTAAGTCACCATTTATACACACAGGAACAGTCCTTGACTTCAGAATCAGCTACATACTTTTTTTCCCGAGTCAACCTATTGAGTGATGTTATCAAACACCTCCGGAGCAGGTGGGACTTGAACCCAGGTCTCTCATGCCAAGGGTAGGCGCACTACCTCTGCACCACAAGAGGGTCCAGGTGGGTCTTCTCCGGGTGCTCCAGTTTCCTCCCACAATCCAAAGATGTGCAGGCTTAGGGTGGATTGGCCATGGGAAATTGCCTTGTATTGTCCAGGATATGCAGGCTAGGTGGGTTTAGCTATGGGAAATGTGGGATTAAAGGGTTGGGTCTGGATAGGATGCCTTTTGGAGGGTCGGTGTAGACTTGATGGACTGAGTGGCCTCTGTCAGCATTGTAGGGATTCTATGATTGTCCTCTAACATCCAGAATACCAAACCGTTTTAGTCCATTCTTAAGTTATTTTCAAAGAGTTGTGCACCCTGGCTATTTCGATCCCAGACTTGGTCACTTTGTAATTCTGGACTGAATCTTACTTCTTTCCTTTTGGCTGTCAGCTTCATCGAGTCTCCTGGTAGGTTTCTCACCTCAAGTTGTATCTGTACCTCCCTCACCTCTATATACCTCTCTTACCTGATTCAAGTCCCATTTTACCACTCTCAGTTCCCAGAAGAACTCAGCAAGCCCCCACCCCAGCAACCAACAACAGGGTGTGCCTGGCAGCCTCCCCTTGAAAGTGAAGTCACCACCCTCTCGGGCCAAACAGCAGGCTGTAAGTGGTCACTTAATAGCCTCAGTCAAGAGTGTGGTGCTGGAAAAGCACAGTAGGTCAGGCAGCTGCCAAGGAGCAGGAAAATCAATGTTTCTAGCCAAAGCACTTCACCAGGAACCTTTACCTACTTAATAGCTCCATTTGGTCCCTGGGAGGGTAGATTATTCAACAGGTGCCCGCACCTGTGCTTAAGTGAAGAGAGGAGGGAAAGCAGTGGGATCTATTCCCTACCCGAACACACAACTCCCTCTCATGTCCCTAAACTCAGTCTGTGTGGTGGGAAATGATTAAATTCCACCCACAGATTAAGAACCCTGAACATTCTCTAACTTCACACAGTTACAGAGTTATAGAGCTGAAAATGAGTTGCTGGAAAAGCGCAGCAGGTCAGGCAGCATCCAAGGAACAGGAAATTCGATGTTTCGGGCATAAGCCCTTCATCAGGAATGAGGAAAGTGTGTCCAGCAGGCTAAAATAAAAGGTAGGGAGGAGGGACTTGGGGGAGGGGCGATGGAGATGTGATAAGCGGAAGGAGGTCAAGGTGAAGGTGATAGGCCGGAGTGGGGTGGGGGGCGGAGAGGTCAGGAAGAAGATTGCAGGTTAGGAAGGCAGTGCTGAGTTCGAGGGATTCAACTGAGACAAGATGGGGGGAGGGGATATGAGGAAACTGGAGAAATCTGAGTTCATCCCTTGTGGTTGGAGGGTTCCCAGGCGGAAGATGAGGCGCTCTTCCTCCAGCCGTCGTGTTGTTATGGTCTGGCGATGGAGGAGTCCAAGGACCTGCATGTCCTTGGTGGAGTGGGAAGGGGAGTTAAAGTGTTGAGCCACGGGGTGGTTGGGTTGGTTGGTCTGGGTGTCCCAGAGGTGTTCTCTGAAACGTTCCGCAAGTAGGCGGCCTGTCTCCCCAATATAGAGGAGGCCACATTGGGTGCAGCGGATGCAATAGATGATGTGTGTGGAAGTGTTATAGAAACAGACCCTTTGGTCCAACCAGGCCACGCCAACCATCTTCCCAAACTAAACGAGTCCCACTTGCCTGCTTCTGGCTCAAATCCTATTCATTACCCACTACCACATCCACCACTTCCTTTGGCAGTTCATTCCACACATGAAACACCCTCTGTGTAAAAATGTTGTCCCTCATGTTTTCTTTAAAACGTTCTACTCTGATAAATGTGCCTCCTAGTTTTGAACTCCCTCACCCTAGGAGAAAGATCCTTGCTATTCACCTTATACATGCCCCTCATGATTTCATAAACCTCTCTATAAGGTCACCCCTCAACCTCCTATGTTCCAACCTATTTTTCATAACTCAAACATTCCGTTCTAGGCAACATCCTGGTAAATCTGTTCTGAACCCTCTCCAAGAGGAACATCCTTCCTATAGCAGAGTAATCAGAACTGCACATTGAATTCCAGAAGAGGCCTCACCAACATCCTATACAACCTCAACATGACATCCCAACTCCTGTACTCAAAGGTCTGAGCAATAAAGACAAGCGTGCTAAATGCCTTCTTAACCACCCTGCCTTCCTGTGATGCCCGAGGTCCCTCTGTTCTACAACACTACCCAGGCCCCTACTATTAATTTACAAATCTTGTTCTTGTTAGTTTTGCCAAAATGCAATATCTCGCATTTCTCCAAATTAAACTCCATTTGTCACTCCTCAGCCCATTGACCCAATTGATCAAGACCTCGTTGTAATCTTAGAAAACCTTCTTCATTATCCATTTCTTTTTTAAAAAATTCTATTGTGGGGACAAATTTCTGTGTAATGTAAAGTATCATATTCTGCAAAGAATGTTTGTGGAAGAATTAAAGAAATAAGTTAGGGTTACATTCAACCAATTGATCCGTTACCCATATCTGTAATTCTTGTCTATGTGCTAAATATAGTTGCTGGCGTTTGTTTGAAAGAATGGCCTTACAAAATTGATGAGGGACTCCCATGTTTTGCATTTCATAAAAAAGGCTGAGATAGAAATGGCAGCATAAATGTGTCGGTCTAATTTCAAGACAGTAAATCTCTGACTTATGTTCTTTTCAAGTGAATCTTTAGTCAGAGAAAAGTCCTCCAATCTGAATAAAAATTCATTGTTTAATGCAGGGATAAGAAGGCATCCACACAAACCTGTTGAGAGATTGGAATGTGATTTCCTGGGAGAGAAGTAATCCCGAATCAATTGCACCAGCAATTCATCGAAACGTTTGGGATGCTAAATGAGTGCAGAAACCTGCATTCACTTGTTGGAGACTCTGTATTGATTCTCAGAAGTTATCCTTTGATTGGTATATCAACCGTAAAGGGAAACTGAAGCTAATGACCTCAATGCTAGTTTTCTGCCCAATCCCTGTATCTCTTGATATTCATAAAGTTCCAAACATATCAAACTCTATCTTAAATATATTCAAAGACTGACTATCAAAAACCAGTCATTCAGCCATGCACTGATATCTTATTTACCGCATGTAAATTTGTTCATGGCTCAGTCAGAACTGCAGAGGTTATTGACCTTTGTGGTTCTGCTTTTTTAACTTAGCTCCTGTATTCATGCACTTTCTTAATTCTACCAATCTCACTGATGCTCTTGTGGGCCAAGATAACTCACTCACACTCCTCCAAGGGCTGGACTTTACAGGGTTCCAACTCCCCCCTCCTCTCAGCCATTATGTCAGAGACGTTTCCCCACTAATTGCTGTCCACCACCACTTAAAAGCCAATTAACTACTAATAGGCTGGTGCCAGGACTTCTACCCTCAGTTCCACCTCAGAGAGGGAATATTAACCAATGTTGCTACTACACTCGGAAAGAAGGAGCAGCACAGCCTTTATTTGCATTTGGGATCTCACTGGGGTCATGTTTGAAGGAGTTAGCGGAGATGGGTGGGTGCAGAGTGAGTTGGGGTTTGAGAGGCCATTAAGATGGTTAGAGAAACCTGGGGATGGGTAATCTTTCATTGTGTGGTTTGATGCCACACTATGAGTTTGGATAAATTGGTAAAGATGTAAAGCCAAGAACTGCTTTCAGGTTTAGACAGTATTTATTATGCATCAGTCCTAAACACAGTTATATATGGTAATTATAGATATACCAGGTTCTGACATCAGATGAAGATTGATCTATTTTCTTCATACATATGTCCATGTGCTCATAAGACTCAATAAAGTTCTAGCCTAATGTAGTGTAGATTATTCTTCCAGAGAGTTCAAACTTCACCCACACTATGCTATTTATGCTCAATGATGTGCAGCTTAAGGATTAAGGGAAGGCAATGGCCGAGAGGTATTATTACTGGACTGTTAAATCAGAGACCCATGTGGGGACCATGGCAGATGGCTGAATTTGAATTCAATTTTAAAAATCTGAAATTAAGAGACCATAAAGCCATACTTGCTTATCAGAAAACCTATCTGATTCACTAATGTCCCTCAGGGAAGGAAACTGTCATCCCCAGCTGGTCTGGCCTACATGCGACTCCAAACTTAAGCAATATGGTTGACTCTTAACTGCTCTCTGGGCAATTGGGATGGGAAAAAAAGTGCTGGCCTAGCCAGTGACACTCATGTCCCAAGCAGTGCTTCAATCATAGAATCCCTACAGTGTGGAAGCAGGCCATTCGGCCCATGATATCCACACTGACCCTGAATGAATTTTTAAAAAGACATGACTGTAAGATTGTTCTTATTGATAACCTTCAATGCGGAATCTATCTAACTGAGCAGAGCTTCAAGAATACTCAGGCAGAGATAAAAGATCTGAATTACATCATTCAGAGTATAAATATGTCATATTTCACCCAGTCAAAATCACTGAGTGTTGAATGGTACATAGGTTGCTGATATTTAATTTTGTCACCATGTAGCTGAGATGATCCAATTTCCAATAGCTAGGAATACCAAAGCATCACCGATTGCCAACGTTTATCTCTCTGCTGGTTTGTAAGCTGGGAAACCTCCTGTCTTCTCCCACTCCCTAATTTCCGCATGTCCTGCCTCTTCCTCCAATGGGATAAATGATATGCGACTGTAATAACATGCTCACCCCATAGATCCAATGTATTTCTTGAAGGTGACAAAATGAAAGAAGTCTAAATGGTGTAGGAATTGAATGCAGGATCATGGATGCAAACTGGATAATGGATAGAAAATGGAGCTGTGGCCTTTATTTCGGAGTGGAGTGAAATCCATCATTGTGTTTTTCAGGGAACACTGCTGTTTTGTATCAATATTAACTGCTTTGGTTTGGAGTAGGCCCCTTGTGGTGTAAGTGGCAGTGTCCCTTCCTCAGAACTAGGAGGCCTAGGTTGAAGACCCATCTGCATGTACTAACAACTCTGAGCAGGTTGAGTAGGAATATCCAGACTTTGGGGCTACAGGCTGCAATGGTCGTTAATGTTGGCTCCATTAGCACCTCTCAGTCTGCGGATGTCACAAACAGACTTTGGGGGGACTTTGTTCACTGGAGCTTAGGGGGCTGAGGGGCAACCTTATAGAGGTTGCACGGAGGAGCACCGATATGATAAATAACAACAGTCTTTTTGCTGGCGTAGGAGAGATTAAAAAAAGGGCGGATAGCTTTAAGGTGAAAGGAGAAAGATTTAAAAGGGAGCTGAAGGGCAATCTTTTCACACAGAGTGTGATTGACATATGGAATGAACTACAAGAGCAAGTGGTAGATGCAGGTACAGTCACAACCTTTAAAAGCCATTTGGATAGGTACGTGAATCAGAAATGTTTGGACGGATATTGACCAAACACAGGTCAATGAGAATTGTTTATTTTGGGAAATTTGGTTGGCATGGACGAGTTGGACTGAAGGATCTGTTTTCATGCTGTATGACACTATGATTCCACTGGTCTACAGAGGATGCAGATGTATTCCGCACAGCTCCTCAGTAACTCGACCTGGCTAATAATGGAGATATTTTTAATTGACACGCCCAGAGATGTTATTACACAATTCAGCAGTCGGTAGGACTTGAACCCTGGCCTTCTGGCTCCGGTTTAGGGACATTACCATAGCGCCACAAGAACTCCTGACTAATAATGTAGTTATACTTACTCTTATCATTGCAATGAACCATGTTGTTGACTAAGTCCGTAAAGTCTCCATGGTGATGCACCCTGTATCACTGATCATTACCTAAGTCTTAGATACACTGCATTCAAGGGAGGATTGGTGACAGCAAACAACATCTAAACCCTTGGCTGGTGCCAGATACTGGCAGAGGTGGCAGAAAGGTGGCAGTGGTGTCAATCAGGACAAATAACATAGCAACCAGTTAGCATGCCCATTTGAGATTCAATTTCCGAAACTGGATGCAGTTACCATAATGGTATTGCTTTGAAATGCTTGTAGCTTGGCACACTGATTAACATACTGTGAATGTGTAAATAATTTAGTACTCACTGTCGCAGGAAGTGATGCAAGTGATCATGTGATATCGTCATTGGAGCAACATTGATCAGCAGCCAACACATAAATAACAAGCTCTCTTGGAGTCCTGTTATTGTTTATTTAAAAGATGTTTTTTTGGATTACCAATCACTGTAATAGGGTTTGGTTCAGGACCTCAGTTAAACCAGGTACAGTCTAATCTGAGCCATTTTCAAAGGCACTTTAACTGGAATTGAAACTAGACTTAGTGGGTTTAATACTCCTGACTGTGTCACAACTCACAGTCTGTGTTGTTAAAATATGGATATGACAACAGTAATGACTAGACAAAAGAGCTCCAGAGAAAATGAGGTGACTAAAGTTTGTGAATTAGTCAAAAAACCAGCTCTTAAATAGTGGGCAAACAATTAAATAGTAAAATTTAATAAGGGAGATATGTACAGGGATTCCCCAATTTACAAACATTTGACTTACGAATGCAATCCTATACAGGGGTATATTCGTATTAATTTTAAAGATCCAACATAAAGATCTCACCCTTACAAATGGTAATTTTATATTGTCCTGTATCATGTTCTGACTTGCATACAATTCAACTTACAAACGGACTCAAGAGCTGAAACAATTTGAAAGCCAGAAACTGGAAACTAAACAGTAACACAAGAATTTTAATCAAATATCAGCCTTTTAAATTATTTTCGTACCTATCTAATATAGTTTAGTGATTTCAGTATATGGTCCCATGCTACTCTCTCCTCATCTACAGTTTCCATCTTCTTGGCGTTTGGAGAATATTCTGATTACCTTTCTTCAATCCAAAACTGAGAACCTCACACTTCCCCACATTCAACTCCACCTGCCAGAATTTTGCCCATTCACTTCATCTGGAAAAGCACAGCAGGCCAGGCAGCATCCAAGGAGCAGGAGAATTGATGTTTCAGGCATAAACCCTTCATCAGGAATGAGATGACTGATGAAAGGGTTCTTCCCGAAACGTCGATTATCCTGCTCCTCGGATGCTGCCTGACCTGCTGCGCTTTTCCAGCACCACATTCTCGACTCTGATCTCCAGCATCTGCAGTCCCCACTTTCTCCTCCTCCATTCACTTCATCTATCAATGTTTATTTCCAAATACCTGTTATCAGCAACATTATTTACCTTGCTACCTAACTTTGTGTCATCAGCAAATTAGGATATACATCCCTGTATTTTTTCATCTAACTGAGTGAAAAGCTATGACCCCATTCCATATATTTGAAGCATGCCACTACTTACATTTTGCTAATTTGAAGTCACATCCACTATTCTGATAGTTTGTCTCCTACAATCTACTCAAAATCCTCAGCTCTTATTTTTGTTAAAGATTTCTCATGTGGAATCTGACAGTCCATATAGGTTACATCCACATATTGTCAACTCTAGTTACTTCTTTATTAAATTCATTGAGGCTTTTTTTTAATCTTATATTACTTAAATCCCTACAATGTGGAAGAAGGCCATTTGACCCTTCAAGTTCACATCAACCCTTTTGAAGAGCATCCTACCCAGACCCACCTCCCTACCCTATCCCTAAAACCCCACATTTCCCAATGACCAATCCAGCACATCTTTGGACTGTGGGAGGAAACCAAAATATCCAGAAGAACTCCATGTAGACATGGGTAGAGTGTGCAAACTCCACGCATATAGTTGCTCGAGGGCGGAATTGAACACTGCTGTGAGGCAGCAGTGCTAACCACTGAGCCATCGTGCCACCCTTGTTTACTTTAGTATGTAACTGATGTCAGAGTGACAAGAGTATATTAAATATTCACATGTATAAACACACACACACACAGAAAATGAGGACTGCAGATGCTGGAGATCAGAGTAGAAGGTGTGGTGCTGGAAAAGCATAGAAGGTCAGGCAGCATTAGAGGAGCAGGATGATTGATGTTTCTGATGAAAGGTTTAAGCCTGAAATGATGATGGTCCTGCTCCTTGGGTGCTACCTGACCTGGTGTGCTTTTCCAGCAAAAAAAAGACACACACACACACACACACACACACACACACACACACACACACACACACACACACACACACACACACACACACACACACCCCATCAGTCTAAACCTAGTTTTGATTAAACATATCATACTTCCTTCAGTAAAATAACCCCTTATCATCCCTTTTTTGTTTCAAATATAAATCAGATCCAAAATCATCAGCAAATATACAATATATGCATTATGTTTTGATTCACTGCAATTATTCAGAACTATAACAACATATAATTTGCCAGTGCATAAAATTAAGAATCTTGAAAATGTAGTGATGATTTTCTTTGACCAGTTGGCACACATATCATGAAACAATCTACCAATTTATTACAGTCCATTATTGGAGATATTTTTTCTGACATTCAAAAAATGAACTGAAACACACTGGTCAACACAACCAATATATCTACTGCACCTCATAGCTATTTGATGATCAAGTATTTAGTGAAGGAGTGCACCACAAGCACAAAATCATTCCCTTCGATGTAAAATTAGCTATGTCAATCATCGCCAATAAATGGAAAGGAGTTCCATGTGGATTTGAAGATCCTTCCTGTTGATTTGATTGATAACTTTGATGTAACTCACAGAATTTTATCACTTTCTGTTGATTTTTGGCTGATGGGTCATCTTTCTGCCAAGATACCTGGTGTATTCAACTCCTAAATGCCCCTAAATGCAATTGAGTTAAAACATAAGAGCACAGATCTGTACCTATCACTCTTTGAAATAATTCAGGATATACCAATCTGATCTTGATTAGGACAGAAACAGCAGTTACCTCCTGCTCAACAGTGTGAGGGAAAGAAATTAGAAATTGTATCAACATTATCCATGGCCCCATGGAAGAGGATTGATGGAAAGGGTTTGCAGCCAAAGTCTCCTGGGGGAGACAGTTGGTTTAATAGTTGATGGACCTCAGCTCTTGGTTCAATCCCAGTTCTGGCTGTGGCAAAGTTGGGACCTGTGTCCTTTACCCATCTATAGCAGAGACTGTGGTACTGTTCGTTAGATTTGCCCTTGAGCAGAAACAAATCTATGTTGGCTGTCTCTTTGTCCAATGCTCTGTCACACTGTCCCTAATGAGAGATTCTAGTATAAGAACATAGGACATTACAGCATAGAACAGGCTCTTCGGCCCTCAATGTTACGCTATGGAACCAATCTGAAACTCATCTAACCTACACTATTCCATTCTCGTCCATGTGCCTATCCAATGACCATTTAAACACCCTTAAAGTTGGTGGGTTGCTTCTATAGTAATTTCCCTATAATAACTGACATTAGAGTAAGAAATCTAAAATTTCTGAGATTGCCTCATTTATTCTTCATAAAGAGCGGAGTGACATTGGCTACTTTCCAAGCAATAGAATTGTAGAGTACAGAAGAGGCCCTTCAGCCCATCAAGTCTGCACTAACAAGAACTCCTCCAAATCTACATTAGGCCTCCTTATCTGCACTAGGCCCATAGCCTTGAACGCTTCAATTGCTCATCCAAGTACTTTTTAAAGGCCATAAGGTTTTCAGTCTCATCCATCATCCTGGATTCTCACCATCCTCTGCGTGGGAACATTTCTCCTCAAATCCTCTCTAAACCTCCTGCCTTACATCTCATTATTGACCCTAAATGTTCTCTTTCTTCATATTTTCTGATTAACCTGTTCAGAGACGTTACGACACACCACTAGAGCAGGTGGAACTTGAACCCAACCTCCGAGCTCGAAGGTAGGGACTCTGTGCCACAAAAAGACCCCAGTTCTCTTTCTTTTTAAATTTAAAAAGTTCCTTTTTATATCTGAAAGTTCTATTACCCACAACCAAATGGCTTCCTTCCCACCACCAGTGCTAATTTAATCTGAATAGATCTTTTCAGAAATGTGATTACAAATCTTTGCAACAGGTGGGACATGAACATGGAGTTCCTGGCTCAGAGATAGGGACACTACCACTGTGACACAAGTGCACACTGATTTGTATTTTCCTTCTGTTTTGCAGATTGAGCCTAAGAGTCAGTCCAATTATCAGCGGTATAAACCTCTTTAGAGCCTTAACAAGAAGGGACACTTGCCTTATGCAACTACGTATAATCTATTTATTTTAGTCAACCTTCCAGGATGTGCTCTGACACACCGCGAAGGAAGTGCAATTAGCCCTGGACCTTCATGGCTCAAACGTAGGGACACTACCACTTTGCCATGATTCTCTTTCTCTCCTGTGAATACTGATCAAAGTTCCTGTTAACTTAGTTTATCGTTTTCTGATTTCCAATTGCACTGTCACCTACCTCTGTCACTTAGGTAGCCAACGTTATCCTTATGACCACACTCTTTCATTTCATATAATTTGTGAAAACCTGTCACACTTAATCAATCAATCTTATTTCTCCGAATCCCTCTTTTGTAGCTCCTGTGGTGTTCTGCATATCTCCCTCAGCCTGGGAAATCTAAACTGTTCTTTGCCTTTGTGTTAAGTCTTTCTTTGAGTATTACACTACCTCTCTTCCTGTTGATCAAAATAGTTCAATAAAATAAACATATGTCTTTCCTTTGTGGGGAATGCATATATTTATGGGGGATTGTGGGAATTGAATATGGATATATTTGCACATTATTGGACTACAAAGGATTTCTCGCGTGCTTTCTTGGAATTGGAAAGTTAAACGTTTCGAGGAGTTTATGGCCTATTAGCTGTTTACTGAAATGAAGTTGACTTTGGAAAACAGTTTCCAGCAAAGACTTTGAGAGAGATAAGATTGGAGTCTTATTGCGTTAATTATTGAGCACCCTGGAAAACTCTAATGGTTCTAGCAACAAGCCTTTTAATTGAAGTAATGTGCTTTTGTTTTTCAGTACACGCCTGGGAGCTGTGGGCAATTACTCAGGACATTTGCAAGGACCAGCAATACAAACCTCACTGCCTCACTCTGTCAGAGTCAAAGTTCAAAGTTGAAAGCAGCACTTTTGACATCTGCCTCGGTGAAGTAGTTTGAAAAAGAGCTGATGAGGTTTCAAACTTCGAGACGTCTAACTCTCTCACAGCTGGATCTGGAATCTAGACTGAGAAGTTTCCATTACTCTGGGACTGTCAGCGAGTAGATCTCATCAACAGTAATTCAGAGGAGCCATGACAAGATACCCCATTTTTGTCAACTGAATTCAGCCCTTGATGTAAAATGTTGTCTCATTATTGTTGCTTCTGCACAGCCATCTAAGTCCTTGCCCTGTCTGTGAATAAACGTGTATATGACTAAGGAGATAAAGTTTAATTCACATAGTAACTCAGTTAATAAACAGTTTGCCACTTGTTCGAAGAATAATCTTGACTGGAATAAACATGATGTTTTAAAGTTTGTTTAAAAACTTGGTTGATGTCTCCTTTGTTCTCGTAATAAAGAGATGCAAATTGTCTGTTTTTGGTGATTAATAAGGCAGTTATATCGTGGATTAGTGGGACCTGAATTCCAGCGCACTGTTCCCATCAGATTTATACTATCCTATAATGCTGATACAAAGTTTTTACTTTACCAAACACTTTTTCTAAACATCTCCCAATGAGGCACAGTAGCTCAGTGGTTAGCACTGCTGCCTTACAGCAGGGACCCAGGTTCGATTCCAGCCTCGAGTGACTGTCTGTATGGGGTTTGCACATCCTCTCTGTGTCTGCATGGGTTTCCTCTGGGTGCTCAGGTCTCCCCCCAGAGTCCATCAGTGTGCACCTTAGGTGGATTGGCCACGCTAAATTGTCCACAGTGTCCAGGGTTGTGGAGATTAAACGGATTAGCTATGGGAAATGCAGAGTGATCGGATAGGGATGTAAGTCTGGGTGGAACGCTCTTCAGAGGAGCTGTATGAGCCCAATGGCCTGCTTCCACACTGTAGAGATTCTATTATGCAATGCTTGCTCACAAATGATCAGTTAATAGCTCTACCCAGCGTATTGCAATCAATTTCTGCCTCTTCATTGTCAGGTTCACCTAACTTAGTCATTCACTTTTCTCCTTCTCAAACACAATATCAAATTAGAAGGCTGATGTTTGCTGAGTTTCCCTGACCATTAAGCTATTGAATATTTTAGATTCAGATGCATTGAGTGGAGGCAGCAGTGAGGGTTCTGAATTCTCAGATTTGCTGAAATCCTTTTATGAACGTGTACATTCCTGGCGTATTGTCCATTCTTAATTACCCTTGAGAAGATAGTTGAATCCATTTTTGAATGATTGCGGTCAATCTAATGTAGATGTAGTGTCTGTTAGGAAAGGGGTTTCAGGTTGTTGACCGGCACAGTGAAAGAACTTCAATGTATTTCCAAACTGCGTCAGTGAGTCGGTTGGAGAATTACTTGAAGTTGGTGGTGCTCCCATGTGTCTGCTGCCCTTGGTAGCACCACTCATGAATTTGGCATGTGTTTTCAACAAGGAAACTTGGATATACTGCAGCATATTCTGTAGCTGATACACAATGCTGCCACTGTGCATTAGTAAGGGTTGATAAGGGATAGTCAGTGTGGCTTTGTGCGTGGGAAATCCTGCCTCATGAAATTTATTGGGTTTTTTGAAGTAGTAACAAAGAGGATTAATGAGAGCAAAGTGGTGGATGTGATCTATGTGGACCTCAGTAAGGTATTAGACAAAGGTCCTCGTTTTGGACCGGTTAGCAAGGTTAGATCTTATGGAATACAGGGAGAACTAGCCATTTGGATACAGAACTGGCTCAAAGGTAGAAGACAGAAGGTGGTGGTGGAGGGTTGCCTTTCAGGCAGGAGGCCTGTGACCAGTGGAGTGCCACGAGGATTGGTGCTGGGTCCACTGCTTTTCATAAAATCATAGAATCCCTACAGTGTCAAAACAGGCCATTTGACTCAACAATTCCACACCAAACCTCCAAGGAGTAACCCACCCACATCCATTCCCGTACATTTCCCTTGACTAATGCACCTAACCTATACATCCCTAAACATTATGGGCAATTTAGCATGGTCAATTCACCTAAACTGCACATCTTTGGATTGTGGGAGAAAACTGGAAGATTCGGAGAAACCCCACGCAGACAAGGGGAGAGTGTGCAAACTCCACATAGACAGTCACCTGAGAGTGGAATCAAACCCAGGTCCCTGGCGCTGTGAGGCAGCATTGCTAAACACAGCCACCATGTCAACCTTTTTTTATTAACCATCAACACTCTACAACAATTCCCCCCAAACTATAGCATAAATGTTGTCCCCTCCACATTTCACTTCAACTTTGATGAAGAGTCATCTAGACTTGAAACATAAGCTTTTCATCATTTATATAAATGACTTGAATGTGAAAAGAGGAGATATAGTTAGTAAGTTTGCAGATTACAACAAAATTGGAGGTGGAGTGGGCAGCAAAGAAGGTTACCTCAGATATAATGGGATCTTGATCAGATGGGCCAATGGGCTGACGAGTGGCAGATAGAGTTTAATTTTGATAAGTGTAAGGTGCTACATTTTGGAAAGTCAAATCAGAGTAAAACTTATACGCTTAATGGTAAGGTTCTGGGGAGTGTTGCTGAACAAAGAGATCTTGGAGTACTGGTAGATATTTCCTTGCGAATGGAGTCGCAGGCTGATAGAATACTGAAGAAGGAGTTTGGTCCTTTATTGATCAGAGTATTGAGTACAGGAGTTGGGAGGTCATGTTATGGCTGTACAGGACATTGGTTAGGTGACTTTTGGAATATTGTGTGCAATTATGGTCTCTTTCCTATCAAAAGGATGTTGTAAAACTTGAAAGGGTCCAGAAAAGATTTACAAGGATGTTGCCAGGGTGGGAGGGTTTGAGCTATAGGGAGAAGCTAAATAAGTTGGGGCTGTATTCCCTGGAGTGTCAGAGGCAGAGGAGTGACCTTATAGAGGTTTATAAAGGCATGAGGGGCATGCATTGGGTAGACAGACAAGATCTTTTCCCTGGTGTGGGTTAGTCCAGACATCGATGGTATAGGTTTAGGGTGAAAGAGGAAAGATTTAAAAGGGACCTAAGGGGCAACATTTTCACACAAAAGGTGGTATGTGCATGGAATGAGCTGCCAGAGGAAGTGGTGGAGGCTGGTACAATTACAACACTTAAAAGGCATCTGGATGTGTACATGAATAGGAAAGGTTTGGAGGGATTTGGGCCAAGTGCTGGCAAATGGGACTAGATTAGGTTAGGCTATCTGATCGGCATGATGAGTTGGACTGAAGGGTCTGTTTCCATACTGCACATCTCTATGATTCTATGACTCTAGTGGGAGAAAGTGAATGTTTAAGGTCATGGTTGGGGTCTGCATCAAGTGGATTGCTTTGCCTCAGACTGATATCCTGAGGAATATTCACATCCAGAGGTTTCAGATGATCCTCTGGGCGGCACGGTGGCACAGTGGTTAGCACTGCTGTCTCACAACGCCAGAGACCCGGGTTCAATCCTCGCCTCAGGTGACTGACTGTGTGGAGTTTGCACGTTCTCCCCGTGTCTGTGTGGGCTTCCTCCGGGTGCTCCGGTTTCCTCCCACAGTCCAAAGATGTGCAGGTCAGGTGAATTGGCCATGCTAAATTGCCCGTAGTGCTAGGTAAGGGGCAAATGTAGGGGTATGGGTGGGTTTCGCTTTGATGGGTCGGTGTGGACTTGTTGGACCAAAGGGCCTGTTTCCACACTGTAAGTAATCTAATCTACATCATATTGGTTGTGGGAGCTTGTAAAAAAAACTCAGCCTCTTTGTAGTCTGCTAGAATGGAAGGAGCCTTTGTGTGATGGTCTGTCAGCCCTTGAATAAGGCCATAAGACCATAAGATATAGGAACAGAAATAAGGTCATTCAGCTCATTGACCCATCAATCCTCCCAACATTTCAACTATCTTCAAAGGGGAAACACATAGCTACAATCAATCCCTCTGCAACTGCTGATGCTGGGATTAGTTATAGCATCCTTATCATTGTCTCAGTAGCAAAACCCCAAGCCTGACCCTAAAACCTGTCAGGTCACAGTGCCATACTGAGGGAATGTGTTTATACAGTATGCAGTCGGGACGGTCCCTTACAGTGAAACACTTTTAAAACTGTAAAGTCTGGCGGATTTGAAAAGTCCCTGCCGATTTTGGGAGTTTGATGTTACAATCAGATACACATCATCTTTATTGTAATTATTGCTATGACTCCACAGATCTGGAAATGGCTGAGATCACAAAGTCAACAGGAGCCAAATTTCCACAAACGTCAACTGAAATTTCCCGCGGCTTATTTTAAGGCAACCTACAGGGGCAGTTTGTTTTTCACTTTGGCTTGTATTTTGTCCGGAATCACACAACAAAACTCTCAAATCGGTGCAAACAGAATTAGTCATAAAAGCTCAGTTTCTGAGTTGATGTGTCATTTGCCTCCACAGACACTCAGGACTTTCCCAGCAAGGTATCTGACAACTTTATTGTGTCTCTCTGACGTACAAAGAAAAGAACACAAACTCAGTTCTCTATTTTACTACTTACGGAGCTGAAATAACCTCGAAAAACCTGGCAGCTTTCAGTCAGGTATTGAAATTCTGATCATTGCAAGAGAAATGGATATGCTGATTCAGGGAAGTGAAATGTAACTAGAGAGGGGTACAAAACAGATTAACAGATTGAGCACCCATTATACACTCCACTGATATTGTACCCTGTCTGCTTTATATACCTGTCCTTTATTTTGTTCCAGTTAATGGAATTAGTTGGGAGCATAATATCTGTGAGCCTAATGGGAGACGGCCAGTTAACTAGGCAGCTGCTTGGCACTGCACTAATACCACCAACTTGGGTTCAATTCCTGCACCAACTAAAGTTACCATGAAAGACTCTGTTTCTCAGCCTCTCCCTCATCAGAGGCACAGTGACCCTCAAGTTAAACCATCTCCTGTTGTCTCTCTCCATTCCAAGAGCAGCCCAACGATCTGGTGAGACTAACTTCACCTTTTTTCTCACAGTAGGTGGGTATTATCACTGGCTATCCAAAATTACATTTTACCCACATTATGTTTTCACATCCACGTTTGGTATGGGTGAATGTTTTCTCTCTCTCTCTGTAGACTGTGAGGAACAATGGATCCTGTGACAACAAATGGATCGGATAAACAGACACGGTTTTTTCCCTGGGGTGGAGGAGTCCAGAACTAGAGGGCATAGGTTTAGGATGAGAGGGGGAACATTTAAAAGGGACCTAAGGGGCAATGTTTTCACACAGAGGGTGGTGTGTATATAGAATGAGCTGCCAGAGGAAGTGGTGGAGGCTGGTACAATTACAGCATTTAAAAGACATCTGGATAGGTATATGAATAGGAAGGGTTTAGAGGGATATGGGCCAAGTGCTGGCAACTGGGACTAGATTAGATTAGGATTGTTTGGTTGGCATGGATGCGTTGGACTGAAGGGTTTGTTTTTGTGCTATACACTTCTATGACTCTATAATGGAGGTGATGGCCCAGTGGTATTATTGCTAATCCGCAGACCCAGGTAATGTTCTGGGCACTTAAAGAAAATTTACAGCCCAGGAACAGGCCCTTTGGCCCTCCAAGCCTGAGCCGATCCAATCCTCCCGCAGCAGTTGTTGGAATTTGAAATTAATGGAAAGAAAACAGGATTAAGTTTCTTATGATGACCATGAATCCGTTGTTGGAAAAACCCATCTGATTCACTAAATCCCTTTAGGAAAGGCAACTGCCATCCTTACCTGGTCTGGTCTACATGGGAGCTCCAGTCCTACAGCAATGTGGTGGACTCTTAACTGCCCTCGAGGATGGGCAATAAACACTGGCCTAGCCAACAACATCCTCATCCAGTGAATGAATTTAACACAAAAGCATCCTTACCTATGGATCAGGAGCTCAGCTGCTGCCCATGGAACATGCCAATGTAACATGGCCAAATAGATTGATTGCCAGCCTGAAAGTCCTTCCGGCATACATGATGGCATGCAGTGAGCGTGGCAGAGTTTCGTGTGTTATGGATCAGGCCAGACCCCCTCAAAACATTTTCAACAAGGTAGCCCAGACCTTAACGTTTCTCGTTGTTTCAGGCAGATGTAAGGTGGATATCCCAGGAGGGATGCAGCTGGTTGGACCACTTGGCTAAAACAGAATTCACTGACACATCACCAAAGGAAGCACAAGCAAAAGAAAACACAATTTAGAATAACAACGATTTGAAACCCAAATCCATAAGAACCCTGCAACGCAACAAAGAGCGGCTCCAATTTCCTGCAACATCCCCATAAACACACCCCTTAGCCAAGAAAAGGGAAATTCAAACAAAGGTTCTTATGGGAGCAATGTCAGAGAGAGAGAAGATCAAGTAGGAATCATCTGCTGAAGCATGAAACTTCTTTTACTCCAGCAGCTTCGCTGGGCCCCCAGGTAAAACTAAACCAAACTAAGAAAAGTCTGGGAAAACTGGCCACTCCCCTATCAATGTCCCATTGTTTTAAAAAAAACTGAAAAGCCATCTCCCTAATTGTTGCCTTAGGCAGAATCTGTTAGGTCCCTAATCCCAGACAATTCAGAACCTCTGCTTCTTACAACCCCTCTTGTAAACATAACCTTGTTAAAGGAGCAGCATCGTCACAGCTGAGCAGTCAGCTAGCAGAGGGCGATGGCAAACAACTGCAGCCCTTTGACCGTAAGTATGGACTGATCCAATGGCACCCTTCAGAAACGAGGACAGGGGAATAGCCAGACTGTGAGGGGGCCTACATGAAATTATCTGAGATAACCTCAATCCGATTTGTAATGACTAACCCTCTGGGCTTTCTTTGATGGTATGTCCAACTCCCAAGTCTTCCATTACCAAGAAGGTGAAAAACAATACCATGATCTCTAAGCTCTTCTCCAGGTGGCACAGCTGCCCACCTCAGGTATCGAATGCCAGTCTTGTCTCACTAGTGAGTCAATGTCCTAGCACTCCATACCTAACAGCATTGTCCCCATTACCACATGTACCACAGTGGATCAAGAAGAAGACCCATTACCATCAGGGACACTGAGGAATATGCAATAAGTCATGGCTTTTCTATATGCATGACCTGTGAACACTTGAAAATATTATGAAATGAGCACAGAGAAAGAACGCATTCATAGACTCTTTGGGCTGAATCTGACATTATTTTTGGATAAGCGCAGGTTCATTCAGCTTATTGGAAGCTTTTCTCACAGTTCAACCTAGCAAGACCTCTCACAGGATCTTACCGAATTCGCATCATTAAGTACCCAACCCACCCCAACAGTGCCCTTCTCACATGATTCTAGCTCCATCTCACCACACATGAGTCATGGAAGAGCTCACCAAGAGATCCAGCACCATGGCATTGGGACCATAGCTATAAGGATACCATGCACCTGCCTGGGAACAGGCATTCTGAAGCTGCCCTGTTCAGTGATGGATATTCTTTTAGACAATGTCACAGAAAGGAAACAATGGTGCCTCAATTCTCTGATGGAATATCAGTTCCTATTTCTGGCAGAGGAGGACATGCCACTGGACTTGCATAACCGCCTTGGTCAATGCAGTCTCCACAGTCCAGTAATGGTAACACCAATTACCATTACTGTGACTAGTTTTCAATGCCATAGTTTGGAAATTGAATTTAAACTCTACCAGCTACCTTGTACTCTCAACCTGGGTCATTAGTCCTGTGACAGTACTGCTATGCCAACATCACCTCAATGTTCTCTGTGGGTAACTGCTTCACCTCTTTCTGAAGGCTCACTGATATCCTGTTAAGACAGAGAAAGAATATCGAAAATAATATTCTGTCGTGCCATCACAATGTCAGGACACCCCAAGGCATTTCACAGAAATTTTTTTTAGGTTTATGCTCATGGGACATCAATGTTGTTCGCTGGATCAGCGTTTATTGCCAGTCCCTAGTTGGCCCTTGTGAAGGTGGGGGTGAGCTGCTTTTTTGAATCACTGCAGTCCATGTGCTGTGGATCGACCCACAAAGCCATTAGAGACAGAATGTTGGAGGAGCAGCGCTCTGAGAGCTAGTGCTTCCAGTTAAACCTGTTGGATTATAACCTGGTGTTGTGTGATTTTTAACTTTGTACACCCCGGTCAACACCGGCATCTCCAAATCATGTCCGTCCATCAGGATATGAAGGAATCTTCCTTGGGGTCGGGAGCATGGGAGGTGAACCAGTTCTGTGTTTCTTAGCAAAGATTTGTGAGAATCTTTCAATCTCAATAGCGTGATTTCACTCTTAAGTTGTATCTCAAGTTGAGGCCATCATGATTCACTGGTAATGTTGAAAAGGAATCAGATAAATGTTGAAGGGGGAAAGCAAAATGCAGGATGATGTAGGAGAAATGGGGGAGTTGTAAATGTCAACGTTGTAGCAGAGAGCAAACACAATTGGTAAATAGTCTCCCTCAGAGATGTAGATCTCTGTGATTCTATAAAGAGAGTGAAGAAGTGCTTCTGGACTCCGTACCCCATTGTGATTCACAGTGAACACCGAACGCGATTTGAGGAAAATGTGAGGGGAAAGGGATGGTAAGCACTCTGAGCTCAATGTGCTAGCAGACTTGACAAAACAAGTTAACTTCTTCCAGCATTCCTCAAGCATCCAGCTTGTATTCATTGGTCAGAGCGTTGACTATATGAGCAGCTGTGCAGGACAGTGGTGAGGCCACATTTGGATATAGTTTTGGTCGACCCGGTATAGAAGAGATGTGACTGAATTGGAAAAGGTGCAGAAAAGATTTACAAAGATGTTATAGAGGGCTGGAGGATTTGAGTTATAAGAAATGGCCGGATATGCTGCACTTTTGTCTTGGAGCGTTTGGAGCCTGAGGGGTAACTGTATAGTAGCTTATAAAATCATGAAGTGTATAGATAAGGGGACTAGCAAAGGTCTTTTCCCTACAGTAAGGGGGAGTTCAAAACCAGAGGGCATAGTTTAAGGTGAGAGAAGAAAGATTTAAAGAGACTTGAGGCGCAGTTTTTTCACACAGAGGGTGGTTCGTGTGTGGAATGAGTTGCCAGAGGAAGTAGTAAATGCAGGTACAGTTATAACATTTAAAAAACATTTGGACAGGTACATGAATAGGAAAGTGTTGTGATTGGAACCAGGTTGGCCAGGTGGATCTAGTTGAGTATGAGATCCCTAACTGGGGTTGTTAACCAGGGCCAATCAGGGAGCCCTGGCTGACAGAGATAAACAGGAGTGAACTTTATGTCTCTCACTGTGTCTCACAACTGCTCACACACACCATGGGTGCTGGGGAAAAATAAGCACTACCGCAGTTAGGTGGTAGTGTGGGGGTTAATATAAAGAAAGAATAAAAAAGAAAAAAAAGAAAAAAAAACATGAGTGCCTGCACACACACAACATGGGTGCTGGGGGAAAATATAAGCACTACCGCGGTTAGGCGGTAGTGTGGGGGTTAAAAGAAAAAAAAAAGAAAAAATAAATAAACAGGAGTGACAGAGAATCTCATCACTCTAAGGACTGGCTCTGAGCTAGCTGGTCAGGATCCACGTACTGTGCACTGGTAAATAAAGTCAAAAAGCATGGCCCTTATGGCTGAAATGTCGATTCCTCTGCTCCTTGGATGCTGCCTGACCGTCTGTGCTTTTCCAGCACCACACTTTTTGGCTCTGATCTCCAGCATCTGCAATCCTCACTATGTAAAGAAAGGGTGACTTGGTGACAGGAATGCAGCCTCTATGCAGTTATTTCAGAAAGGTTTAGAGGGATATGGGCCAAATGCAGGCCACTGTTGGAATATTGCGTGCAATTCTGATCTCCATCCTATTGGAAGGATGTTGTGAAACTTGAAAGGGTTCAGAAAAGATTTATAAGGATGTTGCCAGGGTTGGAGGATTTGAGTTATAGGGAGAGGCTGAACAGACTGGAGCTGTTTTCCCTGGAGCGTCAGAGGCTGAGAGATCATCTTATAAGGTTTATAAAATCATGAGGGGTAAATATTCAAGGTCTTTTCCCTGGGGTGGGGGAGACTAGAACTAGAGGGCATAGGTTTAGGGTGAGAATGGAAAAAATTGAAAGTGATCTAAGGGGCAACTTTTTCAAACAGAGAGTGGCACATGTATGGAATGAGCTGCCACAGGAAGTGGTGGAGGCTGGTACAATTACAACATTTAAAAGACATCTGGATGGGTATATGAATAGGAAGGGTTTGGATGGGTATGGGCCAAATGCTGGCAAATGGTATAAATAGACAAAGTCTTTTCCCTGGAGTGCGGGAGTCCAGAACTAGAGGGCATAGGTTTAGGGCGAGAGGGAAAAGATATAAAAGAGACCTAAGGGGTAACGTTATCACACAAAGGGTGATATGTATATGGAATGAGCTGCCAGTGGAAGTGGTGGAGGCTGGTATAATTGCAACATTTAAAAGGCATCTGGATGGGTATATGAATAGGAAGGGTTTGGAGGGATAATGGCTGGGTGCTGGCAGTTGGGACTAGATTGGGTTGGGCTATCTGGTTGTAATGGATGAGTTGGACTGAAGAGTCTGTTTCGGTGCTGTACATCTCTATGACTCTAAATGGGACTAGTTTAGTTTGGGAATTTTGGTCAGCATAGATGAGTTGAACCAAAGGGTCTGCTTCCAAGTTGTATGACTCTATGGCTCTATTCTTGCTATGTGCACTCTTTGGCGGTGGTAATCATTGTAGTGAACACTTTCTCACATTCTCCACACTGGACTACCATGTCCCATTGGAGAAACTGGGGAAGGAAGCCCTTCATCAGATAGTCTTTCAGCATACAAGCTTGCTCTGTTGAAATGTAAGCTTTATGCTTTTCATCAAGTCATTCACTTGGTTTTTACTTCCTGCAGACTTCCCAAATAGCGAAATGGACCATTTCCCAGTCAAGGGTTTCTCAATAGGAGGTCTGTGTGCAATTTATGTTGTTCTAAATGAGTGTTAAGGAAAGGATTAGCCAATAAGTGCCCAACTATCAAACTATTGCAGTCAGCATTAATCAGTATTTTTGGAAGAGTAAGAGAAGGAAGGCTAAAAGAATCAAAATATTGTTTGCAACAAAAACAGAAGTTGCTGGAAAAACTCAGCAGGTCTGGCAGCATGTGAGAAGGGAAATCAGAGTTAACATTCCGGGTCAAGTGACCCTTCCTCAGAACTGATGGCCAGCACAACATCGAGGGCCGAAGGGCCTGTACTGCGCTGTCATGTTCTATGTTCTATGATGGTAGCTAGTAAAAGGTTGTTTCTTTTTAATGCAGAAGATAGGGTGAGGGGATGGGGTGAGGAGTAAACGATAGGTGGGGACAGAACCCAGTGAGAGAGAAGAACAGGTAGACAGACAAAAGAATGGATAACAACCCTGCTGGGAGGCTGAGTAGCTGTTCATAGAGACTCTTAATGGCTAACATGAGATGGTGTGTGGTTGATAACAAGGCTTGATGTGTTTTGGTACCAGGCTAGGACATGGGGGAGTTCAGGCCCTAAAATTGAATCCAAAGGGCTGCAGGGTCCACAAGTGGAAAATGAGGTGTTGTTCTTCCAGCTTGCTCTGAGCTTCACTGGAGCACTGCAGCAAGCCTGAGACAGAGATACTGGCCAGGGAATACATCATTTTCTGCTTGGGGACCCTGCAGCCCTTTAAACTCAATATCAAGATCAACAATTTTAGGGCCTGAACTCTCCCATGTCCTAGCCCCCTACCCCAGACACCAGGCCTTGTCGCCATGCTTCCAGCTCTCTGCCTTTATTCCTGATGAAGGGCTTTTGCCCGAAATGTCGATTTCGCTGCTCGTTGGATGCTGCCTGAACTGCTGTGCTCTTCTAGCACCACTGATCCAGAATCTGGTTTCCAGCATCTGCAGTCATTGTTTTTACCTCGTTGCTTTTATCACATACACACCACCTAATGTTAGCCACTAGCAGTCTCCATTAACAGCTATTCACTCTCCCAGCCAGACTGATATGCACTCCTTTCCCTGTCCAACTGTTCTCCTCTCTCTTTGGGCTCTGAATCCAGCTATTATTTACTCATCACTATCTCCCCGCCCTATATTTTGCATAAAAACCAACATTTTCCTCGTTACCATCAGTTCAGAGGAAGGGTCACGCGACCCAAAACATTAACTCTGATTTGTCTTCGCAGATGCTGCCAGACCTCCCCTAAGCTTTTCCAGCAAATTCTGTTTTTGTTCCTGATTTACAGCTTCCACAGTTCTTTTGGTTTTTACAAAACCTTGTTTGCCCCCTTAGAGCGTAAAAGTTGTGAAGTATTAAGGAGCTTTTCAGGAGAATAATTTATTTCGGGCCCTGACCTTCAACGCTTCTTAAAGTTCTTGGTGGCCAAATAAAGCATAATATTAAAAAAAATCAGTGACACAGATGGGGAAGGCAGATTCAGAGGAACTTTAAATTAATGGGAAGGAAGTTTCTGGATTGTCTCAAGGAGTGACAGTTCAGGCTGAGAGGCTGCAACATTCCTTGTGGGGCTTACCCGTAAATTTGTGTTTCTCGCAGCCTTGCAAGAGAAAGCTTTAGATATTTCTTATCCCTAGACCAGCTGCTGACCAGAGATCACCATTTGGGACCTCCAGTCTGTTCTGCTATTCATTGGTGGATAGCAATTCTTTCACATACT
Organism: Hemiscyllium ocellatum; assembly: GCF_020745735.1. Lineage (NCBI taxonomy): Eukaryota > Metazoa > Chordata > Chondrichthyes > Orectolobiformes > Hemiscylliidae > Hemiscyllium > Hemiscyllium ocellatum. The sequence goes on from NC_083433.1 coordinate 18,732,172, forward strand.
TGCTTCCTTTTGGGAAATGGGGAGAATGTGTTGGAAGGATTCTTAGGCTAATTATAAGCTAGCTGAAATGTGCGATGAGCCTGGCCAATAAGTCCTGGATTTGGACTTGAACCCACGGCTATAAGCCCGGAAGTATCAACACCATCCACTGCACCAGCACATCTCCTAAGGTGGCATTGCTACTCGAAGGTATATGTGGGGTCCCAAAGAAACCTGCTTAAATAGAGGCAAAATACAACACACATATGAAATCCAAAATAAAGCAGACTGTGCTGGGGAAATCCGGCAGGTCTGGCAGTATCTATGGAGAGAGAAACAGCGTTTTGAGTCCAGTGTGACTCTTTTTCAGAACCTGAACCCAAACAAACCTGCTTAACTGGCACCCCATCAATCACCTTAACCATTCAGTGCTTGCACCTCTAACACTCTGTGTACCATCTACAAGGTGCTCTGTGGGAAGTCACCAAGGCTCCTTCGACAGCATCTTCCAAATCCACGGATTCTACCATCTAGAAGAGCAAGGGCAGCAGGAGAATGGGGAACCTACCATCTTTGAGTTCCCTCCCAAGCCATTCCCATTCTGTCTTGGAAATATATCTCCGTTTCTTCAGTGTTGCTGGGTCAAAATCCTACCTGAGGGCATTGTGGGTCTGTCTACAGCACATGGACTGTAGTGGTTCAAGAAAGCAGCACACCCCCACCTTCTGCAGGGCAATTAGGGATAGGCATTGTACTCGCTTCCCATGATATAAAGTAAAAAGTAAGTATGAGCAGAACCTTACAGAGGTCTGAACCATGTGAGCTATGATGAGATTTGTGACAGAATCCGATGAAAAGTGTGGCGAGATTGATTCCAATGTTGAAGTTTCTTTGCTTCTGCTGAGCAGTGAGTCAAGTTTCTCACTCGGCAGTGGCAAGTTGCCAGTTAAGGGGTTTGGTTATTTGTTAAACACTTCATTAATGATCCAACCATCTCATTATAAATGAATATTTATTGTCACATGTATCTTGAACTTACTGTGAAAGCATTTTGTTACCACTGTCCGACAACATTTTGAGGTATGGTAAGGTAAGAAATAAATTACTTAAGTCAGAGTTCTGTTCAAATTGGACTCTTGAACATATTTTCAGGGCTTCTACAAGGTTCCCAGAACTTCTGGTCCCAAAGGAGTCACTCCGGGAACTGCAATGATGATGCTGATGCCCCACGAGACCCCGGTACGGCTGCCACCATCTTGTCGGCTCTGCCAAGGGTCCAGGCTTCAGGCCTACTACTCCAGGAGTCTCCACTCCAGGTGGCACCACTACCAAGAGTCCCCACTCCAGGTCTACCGCCTCTGGGAGTCCCTGCTTCGGGCACAGCCATTACCAAGTGTCCTCCACCATCAATGTTCAGTAGCAGTGGTGTGTGCCATTTACAAGATGCACGGTAAAAATTCATCAACAGGCCTCTTTCAACAGGCACCTTCCAAATACATGACCTCTACCATCGCCAATGACAAATGAAGTAGATACTTGAGAGCACTACTTCACTTCAACTCCCACTCCCAGTCCGCCAAGGACATGCAAGTCCTGAGCCTCCTCACCAACAAACCCTAGCTATCCGACATCTGAAGGAAGAAAGCCTCATATTCCTCCTTGGGACCCTCCAACCACATGGAACCAATGTCAATTTCACCAGTTTCCTCATCTCCCCTCCCCCCACCTTATCCCAGATCCAACCTTCAACTCAGCACCGCCCTTTTGAACTGTCCCACCTGTCCATCTTCCTTCCCACTATCCACTCTATCCTCCGCTCCGACCTATCAGCATTACCCATCCCACCCCCCCCCCCCACCTGCAACTACCGATCACACTCCCATCTACCTTCCAACTGCCCCACCCCCAGCCCCGCCCCCCTCCCATTTATCTCTCAGCCCCCTTGGGCCACCCCACACTCCTGATGAAGAGCTTACGCTCAAAACGTTAACTCTCTTGAATGCTGCCTGACGAGTTGTGCTTTTCCAACAGCACACTTTTTGATTCTGATCTCCATCTGCAGTCCTCACTTTTCTCCTGCTTGAGAGCAACCACCCCCTGGAAGTTTCCCGCCAAGCCACTCACCATCCTGACTCGAAATATATCACCGTTCCTTCACTGTCGCTGGGTCAAAAGCCTTGGATTTCTTTTCATATTGGAATTATGGATGTTGTGACATGAAATGGATCGCAGCAGCTCACCACCACCTTCTCCAGGGCAACTTCAGATGGACAACAAAGCCTAGCTCAGCCAGAGTAATCTCCACCCCCTGAATTAATAAAAAATAAACTGTTAAAAATACAATTTGCTCTGTCAACTCCATTCGGTCCAGATTTGCTTTCTTGAAGAAGTGCCCCATTGATTTTGAGAGGGCACCCTGCGCCTTGCTCAAAGACCAAACTAAAACAGAAAATGGCAGCCAAGCCATTAGGTAAGGTACGCAGTGCCCTCCTGTCCAATGTCTGCCAATTCCACACCTACAATAGATTGCTGTCTGCTCTGTAACGGACATGCTAAAGTCATAGAGCAAGGAAACAGACCTTCCGGTCCAACTCGTCCATGCCGACCAGATATCCTCAACTCATACAGTCCCATTCACCAGCACTTGGTCCATATCCTTCTAAACCTTTCCTATTCATACACCCATCCAGATGCCTTTTAAATGTTGTATTTGTACCAGCCTCCACAAAAACACGACAGGACACAGGTTTAGGGTGCGAGGGGAAAGATACAAAAGGGACCAAAGGGGCAACTTTTTCACGCAGATTTTAAACATTTAAAAGGCATCTGGATGGGCATATGATTAGGACACGTTTAGAGGATATGGGCCAAATGCTGTTAAATGTGATTAGTTTTATTTAGGATAACTGGTCGGCATGGACAAGTTGGACTGAATGGTCTGTCTCCATGCTATATGACTCTATGACTCAATGAGTTTCTCTGTCAGCTCATTCCATACACCCTCCCCATGAAAAGGTTTCCCCTTAGGTCCCTTTTAAATATTTTCCCTTTCACCGTAAACCTATGACCTCTAGTTTTGGACTGCCCTACCCTGGGAAAAAGACCTTGGCTATTCATCCTATCCATGCCCCTCATGATTTTATAAATTTTCAACAAAGGTCACCCCTCTGGCTCTGATCACCACCACCAACACCACCAACTAATTCCCGCCCCCAGCCCTGAGGTGAAAACAGCCCCAGCCTGTTAAGCCTCCCTCTATACCTCAAACCCTCCAACCCTGGCAACCTCCTCGTAAATCATTTCTGAACCCTTTCAAGTTTAACAACATCGTTCCTTAGCAGGACAGCCAGAATTGAATCTAGTATTCCATTCCTCACCAATGCCCTGTACGGCCACAACATGATGTTCCAACTTCTATCCTCAATGCACAGACCAATGATGGTAAGGGCCACCAAATGCCTTCTTCATCACTCTGTCTAACTGTGATTCCACGTTCAACTATGCACCTGGACTATTAGATCTTTCTATAACACGCAATGTTGTAACACACAATTTTAACAATTCAATAGAATTTTATTGTGGAAAAGAAATTAAGATAAAATAAAATATAACACAAATTTAAATATTTAAATACTAATGTGTCATCTTGTTAATTCCAAAAGGCTTGCTTTTCAGTACTCACACTGGAGTGAATTATCTTCTATTTCAAACCTGCAAGGCTTAATTGAATTGTGGCTTCAATGCTCCATCTTGAGAATCTGTTACTTCTTCCTAGAACTGTCACATAACTCAGCTCAGACTTTCTCAGCTTCAAATAACCCCTTCAGGGTTTTAATTGAAACTTTGGGTCTGGAACTTTTAAACTAAACTTTTTATACTGAGGTAACCAATTCCTTAACTGTTCTAAACTACTCCCCTTTTCCCAGGAACAGATATCGTAAATATCCAGTTGCAGCCAACACTTTGGCAATACAAATTGAAAAAAAAAAGTTTTTTCCAAACTGTTGGTGAGGCTTTTAAAAATTCCAAAATCTTCTGTCTGAAACTATAATGATGTGCATTATTTAATTTATTCATTTAAACTCTCCCAATATTACTAAGTTCCCATTGGCCTCCCCAAATGATCTCATTCAGACTTTTCTAAATAAAATAAATCACCACAGCTATAGAAATACCTACAAGTTAATCATTAATCCCCTTCAGAAACACAAAAAATCTATATGCAACTTGTTTAAAGTAAAAAAATCTGTAATCAATTTTATTTATATGTGTGTCACAAAGCTAACATCACAAAAACTAGACATTCCACATTCATTTGCAAGGAAATCAATTCTCAGCGATTTGCTGTTAGTTAGTTGAGAATTCCATTGTTGAGAGGTTTAAAATTATTTTCTCTGTTTTACAATCTCCTCTAAAACTTACCATGCAGTTTTTCTCTCTTCAATTCCCTCAAACCTTCTCTTTTTCCACACTGTTGCCTCCCCTTCTCTCCTCCCTGTAGCCATCCCCAGTCTCTGCATATACCTTCCCCTTCTTCCTATTCCTTCCTTCCTTATAGCTTTCCTCACAAAGCCTCTGCATATTGTAGCCTTGATTTTCCCCAACCCTCATAGAATCTCCTTCCTTCTCCAGTCCCCTTCAGTCTGTCTTTCCTGCCCCACATCGCATGAGTCTCCTTCTCCAGTCCCCTCACCCTGGTAAGACAGCACCCTACACCCCACTGTCACCCCCTGGATGTGGAACCTCTGAGAGTTGCTTCCTCCAGAACCCTCCGTCTAACCCAGAAACCTTTCCATGCAATTCATTTACTTTCCTTTCTTCCTTTTCTATTGACTCTGTTCCACCCATGTATTTACTGCTGATAGGAGAACAAACTCCTCATCAAATTCTGTCCATTTCACTTTGAGGGGAGATTTTCCTCCCATTGATTGTCCCAGTGACTGAATGTTACCCGCCATTTTGCAATGGATTCATCCAAATTCCTCATCTGCAAGGAACACCAGAGAAACTGAAGGCATCGATGGCACAGTGGTCAGTACTGCTGCCTTACAGCACCAGAGACCCGGGTTCAATTCCTGCCTCAGGCGACTCTCTGTGTGGAGTTTGCACGTTCTCCCCGTGTCTGCGCAGGTTTCCTCCGGGTGCTCCGGTTTCCTCCCACAATCCAAAAAAATGTGCAGGATAGGTGAATTGGCCGTGCTAAATTGCCCGTAGTGTTAGGTGAAGGGGTAAATGTAGGGGAATGGGTCTGTGTGGGTTGCACTTCGGCAGGTCGGTGTGGACTTGTTGGGCCGAAGGGCCTGTTTCCACACTGTAAGTAATCTGATCAAGGCAATAACTGCACTGTTTGGATGCCATGTTAGCTGCCATTATTGGAGGCCAGTTACATCAATCTGCAAAAGATCCTCAGGGTAGGGATTTTCTGATCAATCTATTCAAAGGTGTTATTACGGAACAACCTCAGTTATCCGAAAATCAATTATTCAAATTTTGGATTACCTGAGCAAGATCTCAAGGCACTTAAATTTACGATCAGATCAGTTATCCAAACAATCAGTTATCCGCACAAAATACTTCCCACCTGTCTCATTCGGATAATCGAGGTTGTTCTGGACACAGGAGGTTGAGGGGTGACCTTATAGAGGTTCACATCCAGCAACACAACCTGGCCAAAGAACCAGTGGCTAAACTATTAGAAGAACAAAGACACATACACCAAACACCACCAACTTCATTAACAAGGACAAGATTGTCAAGCTAGTGGACCTATGCCTCACCACCCACTTACTTTCAACAACAAAACCTACAGACAAACCAACAGAACATCCATGGGGTCTCCGATATCAGGTTAGCAGGTACAGAGACCCGAACAAACAGCTCTGCCAACCATCCAACCCAAACTTTGGGTCCGCTACATGGATGACATCTTTGTCATCACTAAATGAAACAAATTAGAGGAAACCTTCAAGACTATCAATAATACCCTAACTGGCATAAAATTCACCAAAGTGGAGAAAAACAGCAGCAAACTGCCATTCCTAGATGTCACAGTAAAGCGAACAGCCAATGGGGATCTTCATGTAGATCCTGGGTCTACAGGAAACCAACACACACGCATCAAATACTGAACTACAGAAGCAATCATCCCAATAGCCACAAATGAAACTGCATTAGAACATTATTTCAATGAGCCACCACACACTGAGGAACTACACAGAGCTGAGGAAAATTACCTATACAGCATATTCAAAAAGAATGGGTACCCAATGAACACAGTCCTCCGATTTCTCAACAACAAACCCAAACAAGCAGACAAGACACGCCCAGAAACCCTAGCCACTCTCCCTTACATCAAAGACATCTCAGAAATGACTGCCAGACTACTCAGAGCCCTCCACATCATGGTAGCCCACAAACCCACCAACACACAAAAACAGCAGCTAATGAACTTGAAACACCTGATACAGACAACAAGCAAAATGAACTTCATTTACAAAATACCTTGCAAGAACGGTAACAAACACTACATTAGACAAACAGGCTGGAAACTAGCCAGCAGGATACATGGATATCAACTAGCCACAAAAAGACATAACCCACTCTCACTCGTATCTTTACATACAGATGAGGAAAGACACCACTTCGACTGGGACAACACTTCCATCCTAGGACAAGCCAAACAGGGACAACACGAGAATTCCTTGAAGCATGGCATTCCAAATGGAACTCTATCGACAAACGCATCAACTTGGACCCCATTTACCACCCTCTGAGAGAAAAAAACAGGAAATGACATCAATATAAGAAATGACATCACCAACCCAAGGAAATCTAAACTCAGAAATGGAAAACAGGTCATAACACCAGTGCTTCACTGGAGGCTCATTGATGTTACCTAGTATGGTCTGAAAATGAATCTTACAGCTCAGCGAGCAAACCTATATCCAGGTTTATAACATCATGAGGGACACCGATACGATGAATAGCCAAGGTCTTTTTTCCTGGGGTGGGGAAGTCCAGAACTAGAGGGCATAGGTTTAAGGTGAGAGGAGAAAGATTTAAAAGGGACTTAACGGGCAACGATTTCATGCAGAGTGTGGTCAGTGTATAGAATGAGCTGCCAGAGGAAGTGGTGGAGGCTGGTACAGTTACAACATTTAAAAGGCATCCGGATGGGTGAAGAAATAGGAAGGGTTTAGAGGGATGTGGACCAAATGGGACTAGATTAATATAGAATATCTGATCGGCATGGACAAGTTCAACTGGAAGATCTGTTTCAATGCTGTACATCTCTATGATTCTATGACTGTATGACATCTGGAGTTGTTTGGGACTTGAAATCAGGCCATCTGGCTCAGAGGTAGTGACACTGCCACTGCCCTGGTCTACCCAAGGCCCAACCATCTTCAGCTGCTTCATTAATGACTTTGACTCTATCACAGGATCAGAATCAAGATGTACGCAAATGGCAGTGTGGACTGGAGTGGGCCCAGCAGCTTGGACTCAAGTGAGCTCAGGAGCTCGAACAGGAGTGGGCCCAGTAGCACTGACTCAAGGGTGGCCCAGCAGAACGAACTGGAGAGGGGCCAGCAGCAAGGACTAGAGTGAGCCCAACAGTACAGACTAGAGTGAGCCCAACAGTACAGTCTGGAGTGGGCCCAGCAGCACAGACTAGAGTGAGCCCAACAGTACAGACTGGAGTGGGCCCAACAGTACAGACTGGAGTGGGCCCAACAGTACAGACTGGAGTGGGCCCAACAGTACAGACTGGAGTGGGCCCAACAGTACAGACTGGAGTGAGCCCAACAGTACAGACTGGAGTGGGCCCAACAGTACAGTCTGGAGTGGGCCCAACAGTACAGTCTGGAGTGGGCCCAGCAGCACAGACCGGAGTGGGCCCAGCAGCACAGACCGGAGTGGACCCAGCAGCACAGACTGGAGTGGGGCCCAGCAGCACAGACTGGAGTGGGCCCAGCAGCACAGACCGGAGTGGGCCCAGCAGCACAGACCGGAGTGGGCCCAGCAGCACAGACTGGAGTGGGCCCAGCAGCATAGACTGGAGTGGGCCCAGCAGCATAGACTGGAGTGGGCCCAGCAGCACAGACTGGAGTGGACCCAGCAGCACAGACTGGAGTGGGGCCCAGCAGCACAGACTGGAGTGGGCCCAGCAGCACAGACCGGAGTGGGCCCAGCAGCACAGACCGGAGTGGACCCAGCAGCACAGACTGGAGTGGGGCCCAGCAGCACAGACTGGAGTGGGCCCAGCAGCATAGACTGGAGTGGGCCCAGCAGCATAGACTGGAGTGGGCCCAGCAGCACAGACTGGAGTGGGGCCCAGCAGCACAGACTGGAGTGGGCCCGGCAGCACGGACTGGAGTGGGGCCCAGCAGCACAGACTGGAGTGGGCCCAGCAGCACAGACTGGAGTGGGCCCAGCAGTACGGACTGGAGTGGGCCCAGCAACACAGACTGGAGTGGGGCCCAGCAACACAGACTGGAGTAGGCTCAGCAGCGCAGACTGGTGTAGGCCCAGCAGCACAGACTGGTGTAGGCCCAGCAGCACAGACTGGTGTAGGCCCAGCAGCACAGACTGGTGTAGGCCCAGCAGCACAGACTGGAGTGGGCCCAGCAGCACAGACTGGTGTAGGCCCAGCAGCACAGACTGGTGTATCTGCATAGACGAGGAAACATAATGGTGGAGGGTACCGATGGAGGTGAGGTGTTGCTGAAGAGTAGGTGACTTTCATTGCAGTGTCGAGGCATTTGGTGCCTGACCATTAGGCCCATCGCCCATGATGGAGTGCTTAACAAGAAGGACCTGTCTTTATTTCTTCATTCTTTTGCCTTTATATTTTATGTTTCGGTTTACTTATCTGTTTTTGAAGATGGCGCCAGAGAGTGGTGACACTATACAACACTTTCCACTGTATTTTGTATCAATATATTAGATTAGATTAGATTCCCTCCAGTGTGGAAACAGGCCCTTAGGCCCAATAAGTCCACACCAACCCTCAAAAGAGCAACCCACACAGACCTGTTCCCCTACATTTACCTATTCACCTAATACTAGGGGCAAATTAGCATGGCCAATTCACCCTAACCTGCAGGGGTGAACGTGCAAACTCCACACAGTCAGTTGCCTGAGGCAGGAATTGAACCCGGGTCTCTGGTGCCGTGAGGCAGCAGTGCTAACCACTGAGCCACTGTGCCGCCCACTGTGACAGTAAATAAAATAAATGAAATGCAAATAGGGTTAAGGAGGATCCAAAGAGAGTTTATGAGAGATGTTATTTTGTCCTTAAGAGACATTAAGGACAAAAGGATAACTAGGGAGAGAATGGTGGCCCTCAAAGATCAGCAAGGCAGCCTAAGCGTGGAACCGCAGGAGATGGGGGAGATACTAAACAAGTATGTTGCGTCAGTGTTTACTGTGGAGAAGGACATGGAAGACATAAAATGTGGGGAAATACAGAGTGACACCTTGAAAAATGTCCATATTACAGAGGAAGAGGCGCTGGATGTCTTGAAAAACATAAAAGTGGATAAATCCCTAGGACCTGATCAGGTGTACACTAGAACTCTGTGGGAAGCTAGGGAAATGTTTGCTGGACCCCTTGCTTAGATATTTGGATCATCGCTAGTCACAGGTAAGGTGCCGCGAGATCAGAGATTGGCAAACATGGTGCCACTGTTTAAGAAAGGTGGTAAGGAGAACCCAGGGAACTATAGACCAGTGAGACTGACATTGGTGTTGGGAATCCTGAGGGACAGGATTTACATGTATTTGGAAAGGCAAGGACTGATTAGGGATAGCCAACATGGGAAATCATGTCTCACAAGCTTGATTGAGTTTTTTAAAGAAGTAATAAAGAGGATTGATGAGGGCAGAGCAGTAGATGTGATCTATATGGACTTCAGTGTGGTGTTTGACAAGGTTCCCCATGGGAGACTAGTTACCAATGTTAGACCGCATGGAATACAGGGAGAACTAGCCATTTGGATACAGAACTGGCTCAAAGGTAGAAGTTAAAGATCACACACCACCAGGTTATAGTCCAATAGATTTATTTGGAAGTACTAGCTTTTGGAGCGCTGCTCCTTCATCGGGTAGCTAGTGGGACAGGATCATAGGACACAGAATTGAGTAATTCAGAATACAATGGACTACTGCAAGGAAGTGTACCGACAACTGAAATACCAGGGACACTGCAGGCAACTACTGACCGATCCAAGCAAAGAGCACACCTATGAACTAAACAGACTGATCAAGACTTTTAGAACATTAAACATAGAACATTACCGTGCAGTACAGGCCCTTCAGCCCTTGATGTTGCGCTGCTCTGTGAAACCAATCTGAAGCCCATCTAACCTGCACTATTCTATTATGATCCATATGTTTATCCAATGACCATTTAAATGCCCTATAAATTGGCGAGTCTACTACTGTTGCAGGCAGAGCATTCCACGCTCCTATTACATTCTGAGAAAAGAATTTACCTCTGACATCTGCCCTATAATATCATTCACCCCTCAATTTAAAGCTATGTCCCCTCGTGCTAGCCATCAACATCCGAGCATAAAGGCTCTCCCTGTCCACCATTTCTAATCCTCTGGTCATCTTGTATGTCTCTATTCAGTCACCTCTCAACCTTCTTCTCTCCAATGAAAACAACTTCAAGTCCCTCAGCATTTCCTCATGAGGCCTTCCCTCCATACCAGGCAGCATCCTGGTAAATCTCCTCTGCACCGTTTCTAATGTTTCCACATCTTTCCTATAATGCGGTGACCATATCTGTGCACAATACTCCAAGTGCGGCTGCACCAGAGCTTTGTACAGCTGCAGCATGACCTCATGGCTCTGAAACACAATCCCTCTACCAATAAAAGCTAATACACTGTACACCTTCTTAACAACACTATCTACCTGGGTGGCAACTTTCAGGGATCTATGTACATGGACACCAAGATCTCTCTGCTCATCTACACTACCAAGAATCTTAACATTAGTCCTGTGTTCCTGTTATTCCTCCCAAAGTGAATCACCTCACACTTTTCTGCAGTAAACTCCATTTGCCATCTCTCAGCCAAGCTCTGCAGCTTATCTATGTCCCTCTATAACCTACAGCAACCTTTGGCACTATCAACAAATCCACTGATCTTAGTATCATCCGCACATTCACTAACCCATCCTTCTACGCCCTCACCCAGGTCGTTTATAAAAATGACAAACAGCAGTGGCCCTAAAACAGATCCTTGAGGTACACCACTAGTAACTGAACTCCAGGGTGAACATTTCCCATTAACCACCACCCTCTATCTTCTTTCAGCCAGCTAGTTTCTGATCCAAACCGTGAAATCCCCCTCAATCCCATGCCTCCGTATTTTGTACAATAGCCTACCGTGGGGAACCTTATCAAACACTTTACAGAAATCCATAAACACCACATCAACTGCTTACCCTCATCCACCTGTTTGGTCATCTTCTCAAAGAACTCAATAAGATTCGTGAGGCACAACCTAGCCTTCACAAATCTATGTTGACTATCCCTAATGAAATTATTCTTCTCTAGATGATTAGAAATCCTATCACTTATAATCCTTTCCAACACTTTACCCACACCCGAAGTAAGACTCACTGGTCTATAATTACCTGGGTTGTCTCTACTCCTGTTGTTCAATATATTGTATAAGTTGCATGACACTGTGATCTTGTGTTATAAATTCTGTGTCTTATGATCCTGCCCCACCAGTTACCTGATGGAGGAGCGTCGCTCCGAAAGCTAGTACTTACAAATAAACATGTTTGACTATAACGTGGTGTTGAGTGATTTTTAACTTTGTCCACCCCAGTCCAACATCGGCATATCCTTGTCTTGAAGGTAGATGACAGAGGGTGGTGGTGGAAGGTTGCTTTTCAGACTGGAGGCCTGTGACCAGAGGAGTGCCACAAGGATCGGTGCTGGGTCCACTGTTTCTCGTCATTTATATAAATTGTTTGGATGAGAACAGAGAAGGTATAGTTAGTAAGTTTGAAGATGACATCAAAATTGGAGGTGTAGTGGACAGCAAAGAGGGTTACCTCAGATTACACAGGATCTGGACCAGATGGGCCAATGGGCAGAGAAGTGGCAGTTGGAGTTTAGTTTTGATAAATGCGAGGTGTTGCATTTTGGGAAAGCAAGTCTTAGCAGGACTTATACACTTAATGGTAAGGTCCTAGGGTGTGCTGCTGAACAAAGAGACCTTGGAGTGCAGGTTCATAGCTCCTTGAAAGTGGAGTCGCAAGTAGATAGGATAGTGAAGAAGGCACTTGGTATGCTTTCCTTTATTGGTCAGAGTATTGAGTACAGAAGTTGGGTGGTCATGTTGCGGCTGGACAGGACATTGGTTAGGGCACTGTTGGAAGATTGCATGTAATTCTGGTCTCCTTCCTATCGGAAGGGTGTTGTGAAACTTGAAAGGATTCAGAAAAGATTTACAAGGATGTTGCCAGGGTTGGAGGATTTGAGCTACAGGGAGAGGCTGAACAGGCTGGGGCTGTTTTTTTGCTACACTCCCTGGAGTGTCACCCTTCAATTTGAAGTAACTCTCCTCATTTACTTTCACTCAATGTTAATGTTGACTCAGTCGGATGAAATCTAATATTTATAGCTATCTCAGAATGCGATGGGGTAGACAGAGACAGTCTGTTTCCAGCAGTTAAGGATAAGAGATCGTTCCTGTGAGGTTATATGTAAGAGATTTACAACAGAGAGCAGGAGAAACTCTTCACAGAGCTGAGAGTCTGTGAAATTCACTTTGGAGTTGAGCCAAAAACTATGTCAATAAATTAAATTGAATAGTTGCAAAAAAGATCATAAGATACAGGAGCAGAATTAGGCCATTTGGCCCATCGAGTCTGTTCTGTCATTCTGATCATGGCTGATATGTTTCTCAACCCTGTTGTTTTGCCTTACAATTCAAGAACCTATCTATCTCCGTCTTAAAGATACTCAATGATGGGACTCCACACTGAGTGGGACCATTCAGCGCAGCCACTTTGGCGCGAGCGTTTCGGCACAGAACTGTTTTGTAGTTATTCAGTAGGAGTTATTAAACTAATATTATTAAAATTATTAACATTATTAATATATTAAAATAAAATATATTTCAGCGCAGACCCATTTGGCTCAGAACTGTTTTGTAGTTATTCAGTGGGAGTTTTTAAACTACTATTATTAACGTTATTAAAATTATTAATATAGTAAAATAAAACATATTTCGGCGCAGACCCATTTGGCTCAGAACTGTTTTGTTGTTATTCAGTAGTAGTTATTAAACTACTATTATTAAAATTATTAACACATTAAAATAAAACATATTTCGGCGCAGACCCATTTGGCTCAGAACTGTTTTGTAGTTATTAAGTAGTGGTTATTAAACTATTATTAAAATTATTAAAATATATTAAAATTAAACATATTAGTATACAAATTATAAAAATTAAATAAAACCCATTAAAATGCCATCAACAATTTTGTTTTGCCTTATTTCTTTCATTTTTTATTTTCTTTTTAACATTTTTACTGAAGAGGATAAACATTATTTTTCTTTTTATTACTTTCATTAATGCTTGTAAGTAAGCCTGAAAAGAGATAAATAAGAGCTGCGCCGAAATGGGTGGCGCCAAACTGGCCTCACCGAATGGTCCTACACCTGACTCCACATCCCTCTGCTGCGGTGAGTTCCACTGATTTACCATCCTCTGGCTTCCTCCTGTTTGAAGCAGGAGGTTAAATGTGATTAGATCTCTCTGCTTCAATGATGGAAACACATGAGAGAAAATGGACAGATTTTTATATTCCATTTTCTGTGTATTTCTCACTCCAAGGTCAGAAAGCTGTGAATCCATGTCCCATCAAAGCATCTTACTTCAGCCAGTAAATTATACAGCCATAGAGCCATAGAGCATAGAAACAGATTTTCTGGTCCAACTAGTCCATGCCAACCATGCTCCCAAGCTAAATTAGTCAGGCATACGCAGAGGAAGGGTTTAATGGGATATAGGCCAAAGGGACTAGGATATCTGATCAGCATGGACGAGTTGGACCGAAGAGTCTATATCCATGTTGTACAGCTCTTTGTCTCAACGATGCAAGTCCCACTTGCCAGTGTTTGGCCCATACCCCTCCAAACTTTTATTATTCATGTACTTCAGAGAAAGTGAGGGCTGCAGATGCTGGAGATCAGAGTCGAGAGTGTGGTGCTGGGAAAGCACAGTAGGTCAGGCCCCATCCGAGGAGCAGGAGTGTCAACATTTCGGGCATAAACCCTTCAGATCTCTCTACATTTTGTTGAAAGGAGAGTAAATGTGATCTCCCAGTATCCTGTCCAACAGGCAGCTCTTTGTGAACACCAACATGACAGATTAATTGGTCATTGCAGCTTGTGGACTTGAGTTGTGCGCAATCTGTCTACGTTGTCCCTCAAAATTACTCTTCAAATGTGATTCATTTCCTGGAAGAGTTTTGAGACGCCTGGGAAATGTTATCACTTTCTTTTGCAGATTATCATTTGACTGAGGAAACAAGTTATTAGTTGTACAACATTGCCATCTACTGTTAGTGACAGCAAAATGCGCCTATGAGAATTAGTCTGGAGTTCATCTCATGCTTCATACAGCAGCCTGAAGTTTATTAATAGAAGTGTCGACCGCAAAATCCAGGGAGTTATTTTAATCATGAATAATACATGGTTTAGCTTCAGTTGGAGGACAGCATTCAATCTGGGCTTTAGAAAAGATGTGAAAATGAATCTGGAAAGGCGCAGCAGGTCAGGCAGCATCCGAGGAACAGGAGAATCGACGTTTCGGGCATGAGCCCTTCTTCAGGAATGAGGAAAGTGTGCCAAGCAGGCTAAGTAAAGGTAGGGAGGAGGGGCTTGGGGGAGGGGCATTGGAAATGCGATAGGTGGAAGGAGGTCAAGGTGAGGGTGATAGGCCGGAGTGGGGTGGGGGCGGAGAGGTCAGGAAGAAGATTGCAGGTTAGGAGGGCGGTGCTGAGTTGAGGGAACCGACTGAGACAAGGTGGGGGGAGGGGAAATGAGGAAACTGGAGAAATCTGAGTTCATCCCTTGTGGTTGGAGGGTTCCTAGGCGGAAGATGAGGTGCTCTTCCTCCAGCCGTCGTGTTGCTATGGTCTGGTGATGGAGGAGTCCAACAGCAATAGAGAGTGCAGAAACGATTCATCTGAATGGTTCCAGTTAAATTAAAGAAACGTGGAGGCTGTATAATTACAACATTTAAAAGGCATCTGGATGGGAATATGAATAGGAAGGGTTTAGACGGATATGGGCCATGTGCTGGAAACGGGACCGGATTAATTCAGGATATCTGGTCAGCATGGATGATTTGGACAGAAGGGTCTGTTTCCGTGCTGTACATCCCAATATCTCAAACCAGAGAGTGACTTCTTGAAGAAGGCGTATTCAAAATCATGATGGGACTGGACAGAGGAGATAAAGAGAGGCTGTTTCCAATGGGGAAGAAACTGAGAGCAAGAGCAGACAGATTTGAGGAAACTGGCAAAAGAAACAATGAGGACTCAAGGATAACAATTTCACCTACTGTGTTGGTACAGTTTAAAATGTATGGCCTGAATGTATGGTGGTAGCAGATTCAGTTGATGTATTCAAGAGGGAATCAAACTTGTGCCTTGAAAAGGAAGTATGTGTGAGATAACAGGGCAATGATGCAAGGTCCATTACTCATTGGGAGAGCCAGCACAGACAGAATGGACCCAATGGTCTCCTTCAGTGCTGTAAGCATTCTCTGAAGGGCGATGCTGGGGATTATGAATAGCAACAACTTTCACTTATGTATCACCCTTCACATCATGGGCAATAAGCATCTTCAGGCCAGAAGTGGGAAGGACACAATATCTAAGAGTCATATAGAGTCATAGAGATGTACAGCATAGAAAAAGGCCCTTTGGTCCAACTCACCCATCCGACCAGATAGCTGAAACTGATCTAGTTCCATTTGCCAGCATTTGGCCCAATCCCTCTAAACCCTTCCGATTCTTATACCCATCCAGGTGCCTTTTAAATATTGCAATTGTACCAGCCTCCACCACTTCCTCTGGCATCTTATTCCATACGCACACCACTCTCTGCATGAGAAAGCTGCCCCTTAGATCCCTTTTATATCTTTCCCCTCTCGCCCTAAACATCTGCCCTCTAGTTTTGGATTCCCTCTCTCCAGGGAAAAAAAGACCTTGAATATTTCCCTTATCCATGCCCCTCATGATTTTATAAACTTCGATAAGGTCACCCCTCAGCCTCCAACACTCCAGGGAAATTAGTTCCAGCCTATTCAGCCACTTTCTATAGCTCAAACCCTCCAACCTTGGCAACATTCTTGTAAATCTTTTCTGAACCCTTTCAAATTTCACAACACCTTTCCTTTGGCAGGGAGACCAGAACTGAATGTGCATATGTACAGTCAAGTTAAGAGCAGGAGTACACCAATTGGCCCCTCAATCAAGACTGCTTCACCATTCAATGGGATTGTATCTAATTTTACTGCAGCCTCAACGGCACTTTATTGCTTACTCTTCAACCTTCGTTAACTGCAAATCTATCTACCTCTACCTCAGAAACATTCATTGACCCTGCCTCCACCCCTCTGTGGAGACGAGAGTTCCACAAACCTATGACTCTATGTTTGGAATGGGTTACTCCTCGTCTTCAACTTCATTGGGAGCTCTCTCGTTTTTAAATTGTCCCACCTATTTCCTAGTTTTCCCATGCAAAATAAAGCATGCTTTCAGAATTTACCTCGGCAAATCAGGGACTTTTTGGTTTTGAAAAGATCACCTGGAATGTAAGCAGCATTGTGATTTTCTATTTACCTACACAGTTACAGGGAAATGCAGCAACATTCCTACACACTATGTATTGCAAGCTAGACTCGCAATGGTTGCCACTCACACATTCTACATCCTGGGTACTTGCTAAATTAGCGCGTCCCACCTTAAAATGATGTCAACGGCAAATATGTTGCCCCTCCTGACATTGCCCAGCAGATGGCAGCGCTGGGTCACCAATATATAATTTCAATATATAATTTCAGTTACATCACATTGTAAACGTTTGCTATAAATTCTGTGTCTTACAAGCGTATATTCCACAACCATGTGATGAAGGAGCAGCGCTCCAAAAGCTAGTGCTTCCAATTAAACCTGTTGGACTATAACCTAGTGTTGTGTGATTTTTAACTTTCCAGGATTAAGACGGTGAAGGGCTGAAAATGTGTTGCTGGAAAAGCGCAGCAGGTCAGGCAGCATCCAAGGAACAGGAAATTCCTGTTCATCCATCAGGATGAAGGGCTTATGCCCGAAACGTCGAATTTCCTGTTCCTTGGATGCTGCCTGACCTGCTGCGCTTTTCCAGCAACACATTTTCAGCTCTGATCTCCAGCATCTGCAGACCTCACTTTCTCCTCTAAGACAGTGAAGGGACAGCAATATAGTTCCAAGTCAGGGGCTGGTGTGTGGTTTGGACGAGGATTGCAGGTAATGAGATTCTCATGCATCTGTTGTCCCACTGTGCCCTCACTTCACTTTCCTGCCTGCCCCTGATACCCGTCGAGTACTGTTACTGAAGAATCTACCTACCTCTGACTCTGCCCCCACCAGTCTCTGGGGAACAGAATTCCACCGATTAAGAAAAACAAATTCTCCTCCTTTCCATTTTAAATGAGAAACCTTTTATTTTTAAACAATGTTTCCTAGTTCTAATCATCCCACACAAAGGGAAACAAAGAGTCCTACAGCACAGAAACAGACCCTTCAGTCCATACTGATTATAATCCCAGGCTAAACTTGTCCCACCTGCCTGCATTTGGCCCATATCCGACCAAACATTTCTTATCAGTGTATTTATCCAAATGTACCCGCATCCAGCACTTTTTTTTCTGGAAGTTCATGTAAAAAGGTTGCCCCGATAACTTTATCAAATCTTTCTCCTCTCATCTTAAAAATGCAACCCCCAACCTTGATATCCTCAACTGTAGGGAAAAGAATCTGCCATTCACCCTGTCTATGCCCCTCATGATTTTATAAACCCCTATAAGGTCATCCCTCAGCCTCCTACACTGCAGTGAACACGGTTCCAGCCTATCCAGCCTCTCCTTATAACTCAAACCCTCTCTTCCTGGCAACACCCTGGTAAATCTTTTCTGAACCCCCTCCAGTTTAATAATATCCTTCCTATAAGTGGGCGACCAGAACTGGACACAGTACGCCAGAAGAGGTCTCACCTGTACAGTCCCCCCACCCCGCCATGTTATTGTGCTTCATTGTTTTGTCTGCTGCAGTGCATTCATGATTTGGAGATGCCGGTGGGTCACCTTCACAAACCACTCCCGACACAATCGCAGAAGTGTTCCAGGATTAATGATTTGGACTGGGGTGGACAAAGTTAAGAATCACACAACACCAGGTTATAGTCCAACGGGTTTTAATTGGGAACATTAGCTTTCGGGGCGCTGCTCCTTCTTCAGGTGGCTGTGATGAAGGAGCGTCACTCTGAAAGCTAGTGTTTCCAATTAAACCTGTTGGCATATAACCTGGTGTTGTGTGATTCTTAATGCGGTGCATTCATTTTTCCATTCACTCATGGGACATGTGCACCAAGAGCCAGACCAGAATTTATTGCCCACTCTTAGATGGTCTTGAGCTGCCTTCTTGTACCACTGCAGGTCCATGTGCTTCCCACAATGCCGTTGGGAAGGAAATTCCTGGATTTTGAAGCAGCAACAGTGAGGAAATGCTGAATTATTGGATGGTGAGAGGCTTTGAGAGGAACCTGCAGGGAGTGGTGTTCCCAGGTATCTGCTGTACTTCTAGATGGAAGTGGTCATGGGTTTGGAAGGTGCTGTCCAAAGATCCCTGGTGAATTTCTGCAGTGTATCGTGTAGATGGTACACACTCACAGTTGGTGGTGGAGGGAGTGGATATTTGTGGATGTGGTGCCAATCATGCAGGCTGCTTTGGCCTGGATGTCTTGGTGTCTTGAGTTGATGCAGGCAAATGGGAAAACTCATCACACTCCTGACTTGTAGACACTGGAGAGGCTTTGGGGAATCAGACAGCCCAGGATTCTTAGCCTCTGATCTGCTCTTGTAGCCATTGCATTGAAATGGCTAGTCCAGTTCAATTTCTGGTCTTTGGTAACCCCCAGGATGTTGATAGAGGGGATTCAGTGATAGTAATGTCACTGAATATCAAGGGACATTAGTTAAATCTCCCTTTTCTTATATTCCCTTGCGGGGTAAGGCTGGGCCAGCATTGTCCCTGGTTGGAGATAATCATTGTCTAACATTTGTGTGGTGTGAATGTTATTTGTCACTTTTCAGCTTGATATCCAGGTCTTGGTGCATTTGGACTTGGAATGCTTCAGTGTCTGGGGAATCTATGGTACAAAAGGCTGCCACTCAGCATGTTAGATTCGATTAGATTACTTACAGTGTGGAAACAGGCCCTTCGGCCCAACAAGTCCACACCGACCCGCCAAAGCGCAACCCACCTATACCCCTACATTTACCCCTTACCTATCACTACGGGCAATTTAGCATGGCCAATTCACCTGACCCGCACATCTTTGGACTGTGGGAGGAAACCGGAGCACCCAGAGGAAACCCACGCAGACACGGGGAGAACGTGCAAACTCCACACAGTCAGTCGCTTGAGTCAGGAATTGAACGCTGTGAGGCAGCAGTGCTGACCACTGTGCCACGTGCCGTTGAACATTCATTTCCTGTTTTAACACCCAGAATCAAAAAAGTTTCAGTTGCTTCTCTGTTTGTTTTATATTGTGGCTCCAGCCTCCATATTCTACAAGAAAGAAAGTAAGTACTGCATTAAACTCTTTAAATTCAGCTTTACTGTCCAACTATCCCAAACTCAAATTCTTCTCCTAAATATTGGTTTTCTGCTAAAATTGGCAAATTATGAGTACAAAACAAAAGGACTTGTCAAAATGTGTATTTGTCAGGAATTCTCAAGTCCTCATCAAGCTGTTACAAGTTATTACTCAGTCAGAAATGAGGGTGTTTCCCATTTGAAATGTTTCTCATCTTTGTTCATTGAGATGTGAATTGACTTGCTGTGTATCTCTAAGATATTTCTGTTTGTAAACAGAAATCATTCTGCAGTCCTACCTCCCTTTCCACTGGCACCACAGCACAGAGGCTGATGTATAAACGGCAGAGAGAATGAAATAGATCAATTTCTTGCAGTTTCAGCTCATTTGTGAATGACTAATTATTTGAAAAAATGCAGTTGTGAGAGTAAGAGGTCATAATGGAGGTGAGAAAGAGTGCAGGGAAAAGGGAAGAGAAAGGTAAAAAAGAAAAACAAAAATGCAGCACCAAAGAAAAATAACTTATTCCAGATAATTCCATGACAGATACTTGTCTCTGGCTTAACATGGAAGTCTTCAGCAAGGATATCTAAATAGGTGTCCCCAAATCTCTTAACCCTTTCTCAAGGTTGAGGTTTGACTTGGAACAGAAGTAAAGATACAACTATATCCTGGTACGGTTGCGGCTGTACAGGACATTAATTAGGCTACTTTTGGAACGCAGAGGAACCTCGATTATCCAAACGACACGGGTGGGGAGAATGTTCAGATAATCGAATGCTGAATAGCACAATTTAGCCAAGCAGCGGGACCTTGCGATCTTGATTGAGATAATCCAAAGTTCAGATAATCGATTGCCTGATAATTGAGATGTTTTTGCACTGCATTCGATTCTAGTCTCCCTGCTTTAGGAAAGATGTTGTGAAATTTGAAATGGTTCAGAAAAGATTGACAAAGATGTTGCCAGGGTTGGAGGGTTTGAGCTGTAGGGAGAGGTTGAATAGGTTGGGGCTGTTTTCCCTGGAGTGTCGGAGGCTGAGGGGTGACCTCATAGGGGTTTACAAAATCATGAGGGGCATGGATAAGGGTAAATAAACAAGGTCTTTTCCCTGGGGTGGGGGAGTCCAAAGCTAGAGGGCATGGGTTTAGGCTGAGAGGGGAAAGATATTAAAAGGGACCTAAGGGATAATCTTTTCACACAGAGGGTGGTACGTGTATGAAATGAGCTGCCAGAAGAAGTGGTGGAGGCTGGTACAATTGCAACATTTAAAAGGCATTTGGATGGGTATATGAATAGGAAAGATTTGGAGGGATATGGGCCGGGTGCTGGCAAATGGGACTAGACTAAATTAGGATATCTGGAGTTGGACCGAAGGGTCTGTTTCCTGTTGTACATCTCTCGGATTCTATGATATCAGTGTATTTCACCACTGTGCTCACTATTTATATTGTGCGTTCTGAGAGTGCCATCACAAAGGTAGATCCAAGACGTATGACCCAGAGAGAGTCAAGGGTTAGTGTTAGGAATGATGACATTTTTTCCAATCAGGAGGGCGTGTGCCTTGGAATATACATTTGGAGGTAATGCTGTTCCCATGTGCTTGCTGCTCCTGACCCTTTAGGTGGTGTGGTTCATGGGTCTGGAAGATGTCATCAAGGACTTGGCAAGCTGCTGCAATGCATCTTGTTAATACAGGCACTGAGAGTGAACGTTTCTTGTGCTGATCAAGGGTATGAGGAAGGATCACTCGACTCTGATTTGTCTCCACAGATACTGCCAAACCAGCTGAGGTTCTCCAGTAATTTCCGCCTTTGTTTCTGATTTACAGCATCCACATTTCTTACGGCTTTGTTTTAAGAGCGTTGCGGTGTTCGGTGACTTGCGTGTTGCTGGCCCTACCCTCGTTAAGCAACTGGAGAGTATTTCGTCACTTGGGCCTTGGAAACGAAAAGATTTTGGTGAATAGAAAGGTGAATCATTTAACTCATTGCCACCAGTCTCAGACCTGCAAAGCTAGCCACAATATTTATATGACTGGTCCATTTGAATTTCTGGCCAGTGCTGATGGCCCATAATGTTGATGGTCAGGGGTTTGATGATGTTAGCACCATCAGATGTTAAAGGGAAAAGTTGGACACTTTCGTGTTCCTCGTGATAGCAAAGATTATTTGTCATTCATCAGCCTAAACTTAAAGCTGCCCAAAGGGCTTGCTGATATAAGACCATAAGATTTAAGAGCAGCGGTAAGCCATTCGGTCCCTCCAGTGCTCTGCCAGTCAATATGATCATGGCAGATCTGAAAATCCTCAACTGTACTTTCCTACCTTTTCCGTGTAACCCTCAATTCCCTCACTAGGTAAAAATCTATCTCAGTATTGAATACCTTTCACAACCCAACCTCTATCCTCTGCACCAAAGAATTCCACAGATTTATAACTCTCTAAAATTCATTCTCATCTCTATTTTAAATGGCAGCCCTTACTTCGAGATTATGTCTTTAAGAACCCCTTAAGAATCTTACTCAAATTGTCCTCATAAGAAAACCCCTCATTATATTCCATCTGCTAAGACTTTGCCCACCCACGTAACCTGTTTATTCCTTTGCAAAGTCTTTGTCTCATCCTTGTCACTTGTCTTCCAATGTACTTTTATGCCATCTGCAAAATTGGTAATAGCAGATGCGGAGGAGCCAGTGTTGGACTAGGGTGGACAAAGTTAAAAAAAAATCACACAACAGTCAGGTTATAGTCCAATAGCTTTATTTGGAAGCACTAGCTATCAGAGCACTGCTCCTTCCAACTTGTTATACTATAACTTGGTGTTGTGTGGTTTTTAACTTTGTCCCTCATCCAAGTCATTAATGTATTTTAACTTGACCAAGGGCTACTTGACTTCAACTTTGAGATTTTGATGCTGAGGTGATGCATGTACAGTGTGTTCACCACAGAAATGGTCAGCAAATGGTGCAATTGTGGGATTAGAATGGTGCTATAGAGCAACATGTCCATCTCCACCCCCCCACCCCCACCCAGTGCACAAATTGCAGGAGGTTGGTGAGCAGGTACAGCAAGTAATCAGGAAAGCTAATAGGAAGTTATGGTTTATTGCAAGAGGAATTGAATGCAAGAATGGTTTTACATGGTGAGGCCACATCTGGAGTACAATGTAAGTACCGGTCACTGTACTTATAGAGAATGGTAATGTATTGGAAGCAGATCACAGATGGTTTACTGGACTAACACCCAGAATAAGTGGATTGCCTTGTGATGAAGGCAACTATCACAGTGATTCTATCCTCTGGAGTTTCAAAGAAAGAATTGAGTTAAATAAAGGGTGGCACAGTGGCTCAATGGTTAGCACTGCTGCCTCACAGCACCAGTGTCCCAGGTTCGATTCCAGCCTTGGGCGACTGTCTGTGTGGAGTTTGCACATTCTCCCTGTATCTGCGTGGGTTTCCTCCTGGTGCTCTGGTTTCTTCTCACAGTCCAAAGATGTGCAGGTCAGGTGAAATGGCCATGCTAAATTGTCCATAGTGTTAAGTACATTGGTCAGAGGGAAATGGGACTGGGTGGGTTACTCTTCGGGGGGTTGGTGTTGGGCTGAAGGGCCTGTTTCCACACTGTAAGGAAACTAATCTAATAAGAACCTAAGGGGACTTGACCAAGTGGGTGTGGAAAGGATCTTTCCTCTTGTGACAGAATCCAGAACTGGGGTACACAATTTTAGAATAAGGGGCTCCCATTTAAGATAAAGAAATATTTTCTCTCTCAGAGGGTTCTGAGTCTTTGGAATTCCCCTTCCTCAAAAAAAAACAGAGGATGCAGGAACTTTACATATTTTCCAGGCAGATGAATAGATTCTTGCTTCCCAAGAGATCTGCTGGAATTTAGAGTTAAGACTAAAATCAAATTGGTCATGATCTTAATAAAAAGCAGAGCAGGTTCAAGCAAGCCAACCTTTAGATTCATAGAGCTATACAGCACGGATACAGACCTTTCGGTCCAACTCGTCCATGCCGACCAGATATTTTAACTTAATCTAGTCCAACTTGCCAGCACCTGGCCCATACCCCTCTCAACTCTTCCTATTCATATACCCAATGCAGATGCCTGTTAAATGTTGTAATTGCATCAGCCTCCACCACTTCCTCTAGCAGCTCATTCCATACACGCACCACCCTCTGCATGAAAACGTTGCCCCTTAAGGTCCCTGTTAAATCTTTCCCCTCTCACCCTAAACCTATGCCCTCTAGTTCTGGACACCCCCACCCCAGGGCAATGACCTTGTCTATTTATCCTGTTCAATGCCCCTCTGAAAGATCACCTAACGCTCCAGAGCAAACAGTCCCAGTCTGTTCAGCCTCACCCTCTTTCATATGTTTACATAGTTCCACTTTCAGCTAGGCTTCTGAGAAATTCATCTATTATTATAGAGCTGCTGAGCATGCAATTACTTGTAAAGTTGAATTATCAAGCTGCAGGGAGAGGGAATTGTAACTGTTCACAACTAGAAAAACATGGGCGGCATGATGGCACAGTGGTTAGCACTGCTGCCTCACAGTGCCAGAGACCCAGGTTCAATTCCCGCCTCAGGTGACTGACGGTGTGGAATTTTCACATTCTGCCCGTGTCTGCGTGGGTTTCCTCCCACAGTCCAAAGATGTGTGGGCCAGGTGAATTGGCCATGCTAAATTGCCGTTAGGTAATGGGTAAATGTAGGGGTATGGGTGGGTTGCGCTTCGGTGTGGACTTGTTGGCTCAAAGGGCCTGTTTCCACACTGTAAAATAATCTAATCTAACATAAATTGGGAGGTAGGGACTTAAGGGCATTTGATTCTGGCACAACAGGAAAAGTTTCACCAAGGACTGGTAAGTACCTACCTCTGCCTTATAAAGGGCAGTCATGGAAGCACAATTACTGGAGAACTGCTAACCTTGTCCTGTTACTTAAAACAGAATGAAGAGGTGGCTGAATAATTACAAGATGGTCACTTGAAAGTGTGTAAATTAATGAAAAATGTTCTGCCTGTTAGTGTGAATAGTCATTGAGAGGGGAACACATAGATCAAAATGGATTGTCGGAGGAACATCGAGATTCATGAAGTAAATTAAACATTTTGAGGAAATGAAAGCAAGGATTGAGAAGGACAGTGCAATAGCTACGGTGTGCAGCACTTAATCAGCAAAGTTTTTGACAAGATCCCACACAGCAGACTGACGAGAAAAGTAACCGCCCTCGTGATCCAAGGGCAAGGGGCAAATCAAATTTTAAATTTGGTCAGAAGCTGAAAGCAAAGGGGTAGATGGGTATTTATGTGACTAGAAAGCTGTATCCAATGGGATTTTACAGAGACCAGTACAAAGTCCTTTCACTTCTGCAGTACGTTTCAAAGATTTCACATAAACATAGGAAAATAAAAAAAAGGAATACAATTAGGCCATTTAGCTCTTTGAGCCTGTTCTGTCATTCAGTAAGATATTAGCTAATAATCCTACTCTTCTCTGATTCGATTTTCTCCCCCTTATCCATTAGTCCTTTAAATGCTTAGAACTATATCTAGCTCCTTCTTGCAAATATTCAATGTTTTGGCCTCATCCACTTTCTGTTGCAGAGAATTCCCCAACCTTCCCACTCTCTGTGTGAAGACATTTATCCTCACCTCAGTCGTAAAAGGCCTACCCAATATACTTGGAATGTGACCTCTGCTCTGGACTCCCAGGTCATTGAAAATATCCTTCCTTCAAGTACCCTTTCTAGAGCATTTAAAAGGCTCCTATGAGGACCCCTCCTTCTTCTGAACTCTAGGAATATTCTCCTAACTGGTACAGTCTCTCTTCATATATCAGTCCTGCCATCCTAGGATTCAATCTGGTAAATCTTTGCCCTGCACTCCCTCTGTAGCCAGAATGTCCTTCCTCAGCTATGAGAACCAAATACTTCGGGTGTGGTCTAACCAAGGCCCTGTACAATTGCTTCTGTATTTGAAGGCCAGATGTTGAGTAAGGAGAGGCACGTTGGCTCAGTGGTGAGCACTGCTGCTTCACGGCACTAGGGACCCGGGTACGATTCTACCCTCTGGCAACCGTCTGCATGGAGTTTACACGTTCTCCCTGTATCTATGCAGGTTTCCTTCCACCGATGTGCAGGTTAGATGGATTGGCCATGGAGAATGCAGGATTAAGGGGGTGGGACCTTCTTTGGAGGATCGGTGTGAACTCGATGGGCCTAATAGCCTGCTTCCATACTGTAGGGGTCCTATGATTCTAAAAAGTAAATTAAACGAGAAGTTTGCCAACCAACGAAGATTTTAACATAAGTGCAGGTGTCGCAATCAACGTTCTAAGCCACACTGACCGCTTAACACATTTAGAACAATTGTACTCCTTGAGTCATAGGGTCATCAAGATGTACAGCATGGAAACAGGCCCTTCGGTCTAACTTATCCATGCCAACTAGACACCAGAAATAAATCTAGTCCCATTTGCCGGCATGTGGTCCATATCCCTCTAAGCCCTTCCTATTCTTGTACTAATTATACATCTGCACCATGACACAGATCCTAAGGTGCTCAAGCCAATGCTCAAATAACTTTCCTTCCCACTGCTCCTCCAGTGTTTTCCCTCTCATAGTTCTTGCCCTTTCATGAAATGCAATTAAGCCTTAGGAATTAAAATTATGGAATTTAAAAGATAGTATCAGTAGTGGTGACTGAGAAATAACCACAGTTATGTCTGCTTTGCTAATGCCCTGTAGGGAAGCTATTTTGTTGTCTGTACCTGTCTGGCCTGTGCATGTCATTCCAGACCCACAGCAATAACTGAACAGCTACACTGAATATATTCAAGAAAGAGATAATTTTTGAGATATTACAGGTATGGGGAGAAAGTGGGAGTGTGGCACTGAGATAGAGGATAAGCCATGATCATATAGATTAGATTAGATTAGATTACTTACAGTGTGGAAACAGGCCCTTCGGCCCAACAAGTCCACACTGACTACCCCTTACCTAACACTACGGGCAATTTAGCATGGCCAATTCACCTGACCCGCACAACTAGACACCAGAAATAAATCTAGTCCCATTTGCCGGCATGTGGCCCATATCCCTCTAAGCCCTCTAAGCACATGTGGGCGGCACGGTGACACAGTGGTTAGCACTGCTGTCTCACAGCGCCTGAGACCCAGGTTCAGTTCCCGACTCAGGCGACTGACTGTGTGGAGTTTGCACGTTCTCCCCATGTCTGCGTGGGTTTCCTCCGGGTGCTCCGGTTTCCTCCCACAGTCACAAAGATGTGCGGGTCAGGTGAATTGGTCATACTAAATTGCCCATAGTGTTAGGTAAGAGGTAAATGTAGGGGTATGGGTGGGTTGCGCTTCGGCGGGTCAGTGTGGACTTGTTGGGCCGAAGGGCCTGTTTCCACACTGTAAGTAATCTAATCTAATCTAATCTTTGGATTGTGGGAGGAAACCGGAGCACCCGGAGGAAACCCACGCAGACACGGGGAGAATGTGCAAACTCCACACAGTCAGTCGCCTGAGTCGGTGTAGCAGACCCGAAGGGCTGAATGGCCTACTCCTGCTTCTAATTTCTTTATTTCTATGTACTGCATCGTTTTTTGCTTAACGTATATGTTCATGCAAACTTAGGAATTAGTAGCAAGTGAGGTAATTTGGTCTCTTTGTACTGCTCCAGTATTCAACAAAATCATAGTCAGAGAGCCATAGAGGTGTAACTGTATGGAAACAGACCTTTCAGTCCAACCAGACATCCTAAATTAATCTAGTCCCATTTTCCAGCATTTAGCCCATATCCCTCTATAACTTTTCCTATTCATGTACCCATCCAGATGCCTTTTAAATGTTGTAATTGTAGCAGCCTCCACCATTTCCTCTGACAGCTCATTTCATACACGTACCACCCTCTGAGTGAAAGTCCGTTTTAAAGCTTACCCCTTTCACCTGACACCTATGCCCTCTAGTTTTTGACTCCACGACCCTGGGATAAAAAAACTATCCATGCCCCTCATTAGTTTATCAACCTCTACAAGGTCACCCCCAGCCTCCAACACTCCAGGGAAAACAGCCTCAGCTTATTCAGTCTCTTCCAATAGCTCCAGTCCTGGCAACATCTTTGTAAAAATTTTCTGAACCCTGAACTTCACAACATCTTTTCCATAGCAGGGAAACCAGCACTGAATGCAATATTCCAAAAGTGGCCTCACCAATGTCCTGTACAGCCACAATATGGCGACAATGTGGCAGCACAGTGGCTCAGTGGTTCACATTGCTGCCTCACAGCACCAGGGTCCAGGTTCGATTCCAGCCTCGGGCGACTGTCTGTGCAGAGTTTGCACATTGCGTGAGTTTCCTCCGGGTGCTCCAGTTTCCTCCCACAATTCAAAAATGAGCAGGTCAGGTGAATTGGCCATGCTAAGTTGCCCATAAGTTAGGTGCGTTAGTCAGAGGGAAATGAGTCTGGGTGCGTTACTCTTCGGAGGATCGGTGTGGACTTGTTGGGCCGAAGGGCCTGTTTCCACACTGTAGGGAATCTAATCTAATCTAATTCCTGTACGCAATGCACTGACCAATAAAAGCAAGCATGCCAAGCCCCTCTTCACTATCATATCTACCTGCAATTTCACACTCAAGCAACCATGAACCTCCACCTTTAGGTCCCATGGCTGATATTTATATGGCTTCATTCCACATTGATGTCTGTCTCTGATATACTTTGTCTCCCTTATTATTGAAGAATCTAACTGTGCCTCAAAGTATTTAGTGATCCCATTTCCACTACTCTCAGGGGAAGAAAGCTCCAAAGACTCACAAATGTCTGAGACAAAAGAAATCTTAAGTGGGAGATCCCATATTTTTATTTACTGTACTTTTTTTAAGTAGTGTCTTCCAGTTCTAGTCTCTCCAACAAGAGGAAATGTCATTTTTAGTATCCATCCTAACAAATCCTCTCAGGATCTATATGCTTCAATCAGATCACCTCTCATTTCTCTAACCCCCAAAGAATAAGGGCGTAGAATGGAGATTACAGGAGGAAATAATGGGGGCTTGTGAGAGAGGGACAGAGATAGTCATAGATAATTGTAATCAATGTGCAGATTGGCTGAATCAAATTAGTAGCCTGTGCAATGAGTTCATGGGACAGTTTCATGGTACAGCATACTCTGAGGTCTACACGAAAGCACTCTGCACAAGATGTGGGGCTATGTAATGAGACAGGATTAATTAATAACCTCATAGTAAAGGTCCCTATTGGTAGCAGTGTTCATAAGATTGAATTTCCTATTCAGTGAGGCTAAGAAGAATGCTTTAAAGTTATATGAGGTCATTCTGAGAGCATGAAGACAGAACTGGCTAAAGTGAACTGGTAAGCAAGTTTCGTGGGTTAGTGAATTAGAATTTATCTTCACAATTTCACACAGAGGGAGGCGTGTGTATGGAATGAGCTGCTAGAGAAAGTGGTGGAGGCTGGATGGGTATATGAATAGAAAGGGTTTAGAGGGATATGGGCCAAGTGCTGGCAAAAGGGACCAATTAGGTTGGGATATCTGGTCAGCATGGTTGAGTTGGACCAAAGGGTCTGTTTCTGTGCTGTACATCTCTATGACCCCTATGACTCTATGTACTTAAGTACAGAGATACAGGAGTACAGTGACACATTTACAAAGTCGTCATTCTCCAACACTATCCTAGGTGCAAAGATACATAGACACAAACTCTTAGCTATAAAGGAGAAAAATAAAGAAATACAGTTAAAAGCTCGACACTACAATCCTTCTTAAGTGCTTAGCAATAGGCCTAGATCCGGGCTGTTGCAATTTAAGAGGGTAGGTAAATAGAGACGCAGTGGTAAGCATTTAAGAAGATAGTTCACAGCTTTCAAAAAAAAATATTACAGTCAGTCATCTGCAGCTAAATAAGGAAGTTAAATAATGGCTGATGTAAATTGAAACAACAAACATAACTCTGCTGTATGATGGTTGGAGGTCAGAAGATTGAGCAGAATACAAAGAACAGCAAAGAATGGCAATAAGGAAGTGGAAATTAGAGCAACAGGGAATGTTAAGCTAGAAATATAAAAACAGACGGTAAGAGTTTCTACAGTTACTCAAAACGGAAAAGAGTAAGTAAAACAAGTGTTGTTCTTCTCGAGAGTTAATCTGGGGCATTAATAGTGAAAAGTATGGAAGACAGATGAATTGAACAGGAGCTTTGCATCTGTCTTCAGTTTAGAGGATGCAAGTAATATTCTAGGAATAATTGGGAATTGTAATGCGATAGGGAGCAATGAACTAAAACTGATTGCAATCACCAGAGTGGGGGTAATGAGGACATTGTTAGAAATAAAATGCAGATGAAACAAATGTTCTGCACTTAATCTTCAAGAGGAATTTGGCAAGGTCATATCAAAGCTTTCTATGTAGAGGGTATGTAAAATCTATAGAGGGTAGCATTTGTTTTAATATTATTATTGGGATATGGATGTCACTGGCAAGGTCAACATTTATTGCCCAACCCTAATTGCCCAAGGGTGATTAAGAGTCAACCACATTGCTGCAGGTCTGGAGTCACATGTAGACCAGATGAATTAAAGGCAACAGCTCTTTCCCATCCTAAACGTCACCCAGATTGGTTCTTCCAACAATTGACAACCGTTTCATGGTCACCATCAGACTCTTAATTCCAGATTTTTATTGAATTGTAATTCATAGGATCATAGAATCCTGACAGTGGTGGAAATAGGCCCTTCAGCCCAACAAATCCACAACGACCCTCCAAAGAGTAACTTGTCCAGACCCACTCCCCTACCCTATTATCATAGATTTACCCCCGACCTACACATCCCTGAACAATTTCCCATGACCAGTTCACCTAACCTGCATAAGCTTTGGATTGGGGGCAGAGACCCACGCAGACACGGGGAGAATGTGCAAACTCCACACAGGCAGTCACCAGAGGCTGGAATCGAACCCAGGTCCCAGGCGCTGTGAGGCAGCAGTGCTAACCCCTGAACTACCTTGCCGCACAAGTTCCAGAATATTACATAGGTCTCTGGCAATAATATCACTAGTAATAATACCACTAGCCCATCACCTTCCTCTTTTAACATAAGTAGAGGATTCATTGACTAACAGGAAGTAGAGGATGTCCAAAAATAGGACTTTTTTTTGGATTGATAAGTGATGTGCCAGGTAGATCAGTGGTGGAACCTCAATTATTTACAATATATATCAATTACTTGGATGAGGGGACAAAACGTTTGGTAGCTTAAAGGTGCTGACTGTTCAAAGACAAGGTAGGACAGTAAGTTGTGAGGAGGACAAAAAGGCAAGTAAATTAGTTTCAGGAGTGGACAATGGAGAGGTGATGGCCTGGAGGGCTTGTTTCTGAGCTGTCAACCCAAAGACTCAGGTGATGTTCTGAAGACCTGGATTTTAATTCTGTCATGGCAGATGGTGGAATTTGAATTTAATAAATGTCTGGAATTAAGAGTCTAATGATGACCATGAATCCATTGTCGATTGTCAAGAAAACCCATCTGGTTTCACTAATGTCCTTTACGAAATGACCCTTACCTGGTCTGGCCTATGTGTGACTCCAGACCCACAGCAATGTGATTGACTCGTAACTGCCCTCTGGGCAATTAAGGATGGCCAATAAACACTTCCCACATCTGTGAATGAATAAAGAGCAAATGTAATTTGGCAGATGGAATATAAAGAGAAAATGTGAACTGTCCACCTTAAATGGAAGATTAGTAAAGTAGCATTTCATTTAAATGGAGAGTGATTACAGAATTCTGAGGTACAGAGCATACTAGTACATGACTCTTCAACATGTTAATCTAGAGGTGTAGCATGTGATTAGAAAGGTAAATGGAATATTGCTGCTTGTTAAAAGTGGAATGGAATATAAAAGTAAGGTTGTTTTGCTACACTCTCCTTCATTTAACAAAGAATGTAAATGCATTAGAGACAGTTCAGAAAAAAAGTTCTCTTAACTAATGCCTGAGTTTTTGAGATTTTGGAATTAAGGGATGTTTATCTTGTGAGGAAGAATTGTAATTATAGTGTGGTTGCTTTGAGGGGCTTATAAACCACGCCCACAGGTAATGTCTTGCCTTTACTATCTCTCATCTTTATTCAAACTGATTTTACATCCCAATCTCAGGAATCCCGATAATATCTGACTCTTGTACAGGTGCCATCCTTCATAAACAGAGTTACTGTGCCACATTTACAACCTTCCTGTTCTTTCTAAGTGTCATTACGTATATTGAAATCCCAGCTTTATAGTCATCTCTCTGTAGTATCTATCAGATCATTCATATTTATTTTTATTTACACAGTCACTTGATCTGTTTTGTTCCAAGTTCCATGTGCATTCAAATACAAGCCTTTATTTTTGTCTTTTTATTAAATTTGTAATCTCAAGTCCTATCTACTGTTCCATATGTAGATATGTACACTCTGTCCCTTTCTATCACACACTGATCACCAATTCCATTATTGATTTCTTGCCTTCTAATTGCTGCTGATGCTGCTAAATTTATCTAATCTTCCCCAACTTAATCCCCGACAAGAGACCCCACCCAAACAACTCACCCCGCGCCCCCCCCCCCACCACAACGCCCCAGCTACTTATGTCTGAAGCCATTTCTATCACTCCACTTATACAACACACTAGAGTTCAGATACTGGGACTGTCCCAGTAGTACAGCTCCCACTTTCCCCAGTACAGGTATCATATTCCCACATCATTGCCCCCACATCGATCATTGAGCTACACATTCATCTCACCAATTGCTTGTAATAATTCAGTGATTGCTACCTTTGAAGTTCTGCTTTTCTGCTTTTTAAAAAAAATTGTGCTCTAGCTGCTCGTATTCTCTCAACAGAAGCTCTTTCCTAATTTGATCAATGCCACTGGAAACTCCTCCTCTCTCTCCAAGTTCATTTCCAGCCCAATGCAAATGTCCTGAATCCTGGCACTAGGCAGGCAACACTGCCATCAATACTATTGTTTTTCACTGTAGACAACCATGTTTATTCCAAAGAATGACCCTTACTACCACTACATTCCTCACCCCACTTGAATGACTTCCTGTACAAGAGTGCCATAATCAGTTGGTTTATCCATCTGCACCTCCACTTTCAGCCAATCAGATGGCAGAGATCTTTTGGACAACTGCAAAGACTGAATTCTTGCATTTCTACCTCCTTGATCCCCATACTAGCCTCTTGTAGTCACATCCTCCTTTCCCTGACCATAGACCAAAACAAGCCTACAATCATAGATTCCCTACCGTTTGGAAGCAGGCCATTCAGCCCATCAAGGCCACACTGCCCTTCTAAACAGCATCCCACCCAAACCAACCCACCCATCCCATCCCTGTAACCCTGCACTTCCTGTGGCTAATCTATCTAGCCAGCACATCCCTGGATATCAGGGACAATTTAGCATGTTCAATCCACTTGCATAAGTTTGGATCATGGGAGAAAAGCAGAGCACCCAGGGGAAATCCCCACAGACATTCAAACTCCATACAGGTAATCACCCGAGGCTGGAATCGAACCAGGGTCGCTGGTATAGTGAGGTAGCAGTGCTAACCATTGAGTCAACATGCCAGACAGCAAGGCAACCTACAAGCGGCAATAAATTACTATTCTATTCTATTCTATTGTCCAGATACACACAACAGAAGAGTAAAATATTAACAATTTGACATCAACCAAGAGACATTCAGTCCAAGTGTCTTTAATCCATTTGGGACTTACTGTACTCTGAGTTCTACTTGGTGCGAGAACTGACCAACAACTATGGGCAATAACGTTTCAGGATGTGTGAAAAAAGAAGCTGCGAAAAACCTGTATGCGAAGATAGTGGAAAAAGGAGCATATGAACAAGACATAAAAAGCATGACGTGCACAAAGACATTTTTCGAACAAGCAGCAATGAGAGGAGTGGAT
This sequence comes from Hemiscyllium ocellatum, assembly GCF_020745735.1. NCBI lineage: Eukaryota > Metazoa > Chordata > Chondrichthyes > Orectolobiformes > Hemiscylliidae > Hemiscyllium > Hemiscyllium ocellatum. The sequence continues at coordinate 18,766,038 of NC_083433.1, forward strand.
CATATTCTTCAGTTAATATCAAAGCGTAAAGTGGTCCCTGTAGCTTTTTGTATGACTGGACTAGGAACAATCATTCTTGCTGGTTGTGTTGCTGTAGACCTACTTCAAAACAACTCTGAAAGTGACAGTGAAATGACTGAGAAAGCAGTCCGTAAAATACTCCATGAGGAATCCATTCAGGAAATCAGTAGCCTCATTATCGCTTATCAGAATCGCTACAAAATGTTTGTAAACAGCAAAGATAAACTTTGTAAAGAAGCTAAAATCTATGAAAGGGACCTGTTTAACCAGCTCAATCGAGCCAGCCAAAGTATGCTTAAATATCCCCAAAGTGCGACTGTGTCAAACTTCCTAGCCTGGTTAAAAGGTGCCATAATTTATCTGGAAATGCTAACTGACATGGTTTACTTGGGCATTATCAACTCAGATACAGTGGTTCAGGCAGCACAAATCCACGCTGATACCATGAGTGAACTGGCACTTGCTGTTAAGAAACAGAAGAAGTCAGTCATTCACTTGTTTCGGTTTCCTCTAGGCATCCGCTTGACAGACAAGGAAGCAGGTCATTCTGTTTGCGTATATTACCCTCACTTCAGTTCCAACGATATCAATGATATCAAGGAACAATACCTGATGCTGCTTCTTGATGATCACCTTAAAAGCATAGAGGAACAATTTAAATCTCTTATCACTGACGTTCAAAACAATTCAAAAAAATTTATAAAGGACTCAGGACCAGTGGGTTCTGAACATCATTGAGTTTTTTTTTAATTTAAAAAAAAGCATGCTTTAGTAGAGTCAGGTTCACACAGACCCAGGGTTTCAGGTGTGCTTTCAGCTGACGTTGTTTGGAGTTGATGCTGACGCAACTCTGTCTGTCTGTCTCTCTCTCTCTCTCTCTATTGCAGTAAAACTCATAGAGTCATAGAGATGTACAGCACGGAAACAGACCCTTCGGTCCAATCCGTCCATGCCGACCAGATGTCCCAACCCAATCTAGTCCCACCTGCCAGCACCCGGCTCATATCCCTCCAAACCCTTCCTATTCATATACCCATCCAAATGCCTCTTAAATGTTGTAATTGTACCAGCCTCCACCACATCCTCTGGCAGCTCATTCCATACACGCACCACCGTCTGCATGAAAAAGTTGCCCCTTAGGTCTCTTTTATATCTTTCCCCTCTCGCCCTAAACCAATGCCCTCTAGTTCTGGACTCCCCAATCCCAGGGAAAAGACTTTGTCTATTTATCCTATCCATGCCCTTGTCTTTTCCCTGGGGTTGGGGAGTCCAGAACTAGAGGGCATTGGTTTACGGCGAGAGGGGAAAGATATAAAAGAGACCTAAGGGGCAACTTTTTCATGCAGACGGTGGTGCGTGTATGGAATGAGCTGCCAGAGGATGTGGTGGAGGCTGGTACAATTACAACATTTAAGAGATATTTGGATGGGTATATGAATAGGAAGGGTTTGGAGGGATATGAGCCGGCTGCTGGCAGGTGGGACTAGATTGGGTTGGGATATCTGGTCGGCATGGGCGGATTGGACCGAAGGGTCTGTTTCCGTGCTGTTCATCTCTATGACTCTATGAGTTTTACTGCAATAGAGAGAGAGAGAGACAGACAGACAGACAGACAGAGTTGTGTCAGCATCAACTCCAAACAACGTCAGCAAGTCTCTATAAGGTCACCCCTCAGCCTCCGACGCTCCAGGGAAAACAGCCCCAGCCTGTTCAGCCTCTCCCTATAGCTCAAAACCTCCAACCCTGGGAACTTCCTTGTACATCTTTTCTGAACCCTTTCAAGTTTCACATCATCTTTCCGATAGGAAGGAGACCAGAATTGCACGCAATATTCCAACAGTGGCCTAACCAATATTCTGTACAGCCACAAAATGACCTCCCAACTTCTGTACTCAATACTCTGACCAATAAAGGAAAGCATACCAAACACCTTCTTCACTATCCTATCTACCTGCAACTCCACTTTCAAGGAGCTATGAACCTGCACTCCAAGGTCTCTTTGTTCAGTAACACTCCCTAGGACCTTACCATTAAATGTATAAGTCCTGCTAAGATTTGCTTTCCCAAAATGCAGCACCTTGCATTTATCTGAATTAAATTCCATCTGCCACTTCTCAGCCCATTGGCCCATCTGGTCCAGATCCTGTTGTAATCTGAGGTAACCCTCTTCACTGTCCACTGCACCTCCAATTTTGGTGTCATCTGCAAATTTACTAACTGTACCTCTTATGCTCGCACCCAAATCATTTATGTAAATGATAAAAAGTAGAGAACCTAGCACCGATCCTTGTGGCACTCCACTGGTCACAGGCCTCCAGTCTGATAAACAACCCTCCACCACCACCCTCTGTCTTCTACCTTTGAGCCAGTTCTGTATCCAAATGGCTAGTTCTCCCAGTATTCCATGAGATCTAACCTTACTAATCAGTCTCCCATTAAATGTTGCAGTTGTACCAGCCTCCACCACTTCCTCTGGCAGCTCATTCCATACACGCACCACCCTCTGCGTGAAAATGTTGCCCCTTAGGTCTCTTTTATATCTTTCCCCTCTCACCCTAAATCTATGCCCTCTAGTTCTGGACTCCCCCACCCCAGGGAAAAGACTTTGCCTATTTACCCTCTCCACGCCCCTCATAATTTTGTAAACCTCTATAAGGTCTCTGCTGCTAGATCATCTCTTTTGGTGTTTCTTTCTCCTGGACTGAGATAGCACGTGAAGAAAATTTGTTTTGCTGGATTTATATTGGCCATTTCACATTGCATTTAATTCGTGAATCTCTCTTTAATTATTTAATCAAACTGTTGCAATACTAATAGTAGGTTTTAGTTAAGATTCTTCAAAGATATATATTCCGAAGTAGTTATAAATGCACCTATGCACAAAAAAACCCACTAAAAGTATTAGGGGAAAAGAATGCAAATAAAACTGAGAGCAAACCAGTCTCGAAGACAGTAAAACCGATCCCCCATGTCATTACAGGGAGAAATGGATCACAGGTCAGAAACTAGCAGACATTGGAATATGGCTTAAGACCATAAGACCATAAGACATAGGAGTGGAAGTAAGGCCATTCGGCCCATCGAGTCCACTCCGCCATTCAATCATGGCTGATGGGCATTTCAAGGAGAAAGTGAGGTCTGCAGCTGCTGGAGATCAGAGCTGAAAATGTGCTGCTGGAAAAGCGCAGCAGGTCAGGCAGCATCCAAGGAACAGGAGATTCTACTTCGGCTTATGCCCGAAACGTCGAATCTCCTGTTCCTTGGATGCTGCCTGACCTGCTGCGCTTTTCCAGCAACACATTTTCAGCTCTGATGGGCATTTCAACTCCACTTACCCGCATTCTCCCCGTAGCCCTTAATTCCTCGAGACATCAAGAATCTATCAATCTCTGCCTTGAAGACATTTAGCGTCCCGGCCTCCACTGCACTCTGTGGCAATGAATTCCACAGGCCCATCACTCTCTGGCTGAAGAAATGTCTCCACATTTCTGTTCTGAATTGACCCCCTCTAATTTTAAGGCTGTGTCCATGGGTCCTAGTCTCCTTGCCTAACGGAAAAAAATTCCTAGTGTCCACCCTTTCCAAGCCATGTATTATCTTGTAAGTTTCTATTAAGTCTCCCCTTAATCTTCTAAACTCCAATGATTACAATCCCAGGATCCTCAGCCATTCCTCATATGTTAGACCAACCATTCCAGGGATCAGCCGCGTGAATCTCCGCTGGACACGTTCCAGTGCCAGTATGTCCTTCCTGAGGTGTGGGGACCAAAATTGGACACAGTACTCCAAATGGGGCCTAACCAGAGCTTTATAAAGTCTCAGTAGCACAACGGTGCTTTTATATTCCAACCCTCTTGAGATAAGTGACAACATTGCATTCGCTTTCTTAATCACGGACTCAACCTGCATGTTTACCTTTAAAGAATCCTCAACTAGAGCTCCCAGATCCCAGATCCCTTTGTACCATGAATAAACACATTCTAAGAGACCCAAGGATAAAGAAAGGGGTGTCTAGTAAATATGGTGAGAGAGGGAACTGGGTAGGAAAATAACTCTAAACAAGAACAGAAACTGTTAGTAAAGTGGAGTGGATCTGCCAACATCAGTGGAGACAAAGTAGAGGTAACATCTCAGGTTCAGTGCCTTGTCCTCAGAATGGAGGGAGGGTCACGTGACCCAAAAAGTTAACTGATTTCTCTCCACAAAAGCTGCCAGACCTGCTGAGCTTTTCCAGCAATTTCTGTTCTTGTTTCTGATTAACAGAAGCTCTTGAGACTTATATTTTTTCAGTCGAACATTAGGTGTAACCATATAACTATATTGGAACTGATATTATAACTTGTATAACAATTAGTAAAAATTAATAGCCTTTATATATCCTGTAAGAGGTTAGTAAACTGTATAACAGAATTTTTAGAAGTCTTTGTTATCGGCTAGTAACCAATTAATTGGTAGTTAACATAGTGAAGCTGGTAAATGCCTGGCAAGGAATGTGGTTGAATACAGTGTCCATTGTGAAAAGCCTCAAGATAAGAGAGTCTGGGAAACATCATCAGACCATGGAGGACCAGGGACAGACCACAAGCCTATCGATCTCCAGGTGTGCAGTCATATGATTAGCTTAACTGGAATGTATTACTTAATAATACTTCTTTGTGTATTTGCTAAAGGTGGGCTGAATCCAATGCATAAAAATATGTCTTTCTCTTGTTCAGGAAGAGCTTTCTGGATTTTCATAGGATTTCTTCCCACCATTGTAATTTCAATAAACTCTTTGCTGGAAGTGAACTCCTGGGCGTCGAGTGAGTCATTTGGTCATTCCAACCCGTCACCACACAAGTTAGGTTACAGTGATGCAGGACTACATCACTACAAAGCAGCAGAGGGGTAATTTCACAAAATGAAACTTCTTTGTAAATGTAACGCCGACAATTGTGACATTCGAAACAGAATATAAATTGAGATTTTAAAACTATTCAGGAAATTAAAATTTTGCTTAGTTCCCTTCCCTGCACTGAAATTAACGAACATTTTCCAGGTTCAACATCTCATCTCGTTGACAATTTCAGCCAATCATTTGCTCTGTTCTCTATTTCACTACTGATGGTCCAAAATCCTGGAAATCCCTCCCTCAGGTTATTGTGGGTGACCTACAGCACATGGACTGCAGCAGTTCAAGATGACGACTCATCACAGCTTTCTCAGAATGCAAGTAGGGACAGGCAATATATTCTGGCCCAGCCAGTAATGCTCATGTCCCACAATTAATAAATAAAAAAAGATCTGGCAGCATCTGTTGAGAGAAAGCAAAGTTAACATTTGAAGTCCAGTGACTCTTCTCCAGGACTTTATCATAGTTAATTTGCTAATTACTCCTTTTCCTTTAAATAAATTTATTTTAACATGTATCAGGGTCGTACAGCACTGAAACAGACCTTTCGGTCCAATCAGTCCATGCTAACCATAATCCCAAACTAAACTAGTCCCACCTGCCTGCTCCTGACCTATATCCCTCCAAACCTTTCCTATTCAGTTACTTGTCAAATATCTTTAAATGTTGTAATTGTACCCATATCCATCACTTCCTCAGGAAGTTCATTCCACATGCAAACAACCTTCTGTGTAAAATATTTGCCCCTCACATCTTTTTTAAATCTCTCTCCTCTTACCTTAAAAATGTTCTCCCTAGTCTTGAAATCCCCCATCATAGGGAAAAGATAGCTACCATTAACTGTATCTCTACCCTTCATTATTTTATAAGGTCACCTCTAAACCTCCTATGCTCCAGTGATAAAGCCCTAGCCTACTCAGCCTTTCTTTATAACTCAAACCTTCCATTCCCAAAATCATCCTGGTAAATCTCTTCTGAACCCTCTCCAGCTTAATAGTATCCTTCCTATAACTAGACACAGTACTCCAGAAGAGGCCTCATCAATGTCCTGTACAACCTCAACATGACGTCCCAACCCCTAGACTCAAATGACTGAGCAATGAAGGCAAACGCGCCAAAAGCTTTTTGAACCAGCATGTGAAAAAACTTCAAAGAATGATATGCCTGAACCCCATGTCTTGTCCAGAGTTCTGCTTTTTCCTTAATTCGTTAAGGGATTGAGTTTTCCTCTCCCTGGTGTGGCAAAGACAGTGGTGAGGAAGTTGAGAAAATACAATCAGATTGAAAAAGAATTGGAATCTAAACATCAAGAAAAAGATTCCCAATTTTCCCCTCAGCTTAAAAGCTGACTTTAGAGACTCCCTAATGATGGAACTTCCTTAATGTTCTTTTCAATTTTTACCCGAATGGCCAGTTATGCACCAGTTCCCAATTTGCCTCTTCTGCTTCAGGAGACTAAACAGTGCAAAACTCCAACAGAAAGACAGAATGGGTACAAATGAAACCAGCCCTCAGCACTTGCTCGTCCCAACCATCCTCCAACCATGATGTCCATGCATGCTCCATGGCTACCAATCTCTTCAACCCTTTGTTCACACAAGTTGGCACAGGCAGGCCACGAGCCTCACTAGAACCACATGCCCAACTCTCACACCATCACAGCACTTCAAATCTTGACTTTGGACTCAGGAACACATATGGTCCATCTATACTTCCCACTGCCTCGGAAAGGCAGCCAACATAACCAAAGACTGGGTTATAATCTCTTCTAACCTCTTTTGTGGAAACTTAAACACATGGACCAACAAATTCAAGAACAGCAGCTTCCCCGCTGTTATTAAATTTCTAAATGGACCTCTCAAATTTCAACTTCAATATTGACCTCACTCTTTGTGCAACTTCTCTGCAGCTGTGACATTGTATTCCTTGCTCTGTTCTATTACCCTTACGCACTTTGTCTGATGTGATCTGCCTGTACTGTATGCAAAACAAAACTTTTCACTGTACCTAGGTACATGGGACAATAAGAGGATAAATTAAATCAAATGATTTGCATGCTTTTGCCAGGACTCTCCAATCCATGGAAAACATGTTTAGGGTGATGGCTATTTTTATGTGTAACTGCATCACTTATTTAAAAAAAAACACATTGCTAACTTTTGCCTCTTAACTTGGGTCAATTTAAGTAAAATGTTGGGAAGGAAATTAAAACTTGGTAGGAGTAACAAGAAGATGGATTACTGGGCTAATGGTAGGCTACTTGGTAGTGTGGATGAGCAGAGGGATCTTGGTGTCCATGTACACAGATCTCTGAAAGTTGCCACCCAGGTAAATAGTGCTGTGAGGAAGGCATATGGTATACTGGGCTTTATTGGCAGAGGAATTGAGTTCCGGAGTCCTGAGGTCATGTTGCAGTTGTATAAGACTCTGGTGCAGCCTCATCTGGAGTATTGTGTGCAGTTTTGGTCGCCATACTATAGGAAGGATGTGGAGGCATTGGAACGAGTGCAGAGGAGGTTTACCAGGATGTTGCCTGGTATGGTAGGAAAATCGTATGAGGAAAGACTGAGGCACTTGGGGCTGTTCTCATTGGAGAAAAGAAGGTTTAGGGGAGATTTGATAGAGGTGTACAAGATGATTAGGGGTTTAGATAGGGTAGACACTGAGAACCTTTTACCGCTAATGGAGTCAGCTGTTACAAGGGGACACAGCTTTAAATTAAGGGGTGGAAGGTATAGGACAGATGTTAGGGGTAGATTCTTTACACAGCGGGTTGTGAGTTCATGGAATGCCCTGCCAGTAGCAGTGGTGAACTCTCCCTCTTTATGGTCATTTAAGCGGGCATTGGATAGGCATATGGAAGTTATTGGGCTAGTGTAGGTTAGGTAGGATTCGGTCTGCGCAACATTGAGGGCCGAAGGGCCTGTACTGCGCTGTATTTTTCTATGTTCTATGTTCTATGTTTCCTTGTAGTTTGTGGCTCTAAGCTTAATGGAGCAGTGATGATTACTGAATGATTCGTGTGTGGAATTGGTAAATTCTTCTAATTCTGCTTCTATTTGAGCCTAAATATCCCATACCTCAAAATGAGGACAGAAAGGAATGTTACTTCATGAGTGCAAATTCTAATAAAGAAGTTAGTTGGAATTGTAAAGGATACCCTAAAAACTAAAAAGTAGTCCTAAAAATCAAAATCAGTCCAAGGGTATCTCAAGAGGAAACCTTGAAAATAAATTATTCTGACCTCTGATTCATAATGCCCCCAAGTTTCCTATCATTTCCATGTTTTGAGATTGCCCCTAGACATTAATGTCTTGGCCATTGGCATTTATCAGGAAAAACAAAAGGTCTCAACATTGTCCCTTGGGAATTCCACTGAAAATCTTTGTCCAACCGAACAACATGCACTAACCACAACACTGTTTCCTGCGCTCAGCCAATTCATACTCATGTTACCTCCATCCCTTTCATTGTATGAGATACAGTGTTTGTTCTGTGGCACTTTTGGAAATCCATGTGCAACATATTAATAGCATTGCCTTCCTCTTACCTACTCAAAATACTCACAGAGTCATAGCACGGAAACAGACCCTTTGGTCCAACTATTCCATGCGAACCATAATCCTAAATTAAACTATTCCCACCTGCCTGTGTTTGGCCATATCTCTCTGAAAATTTCTTATTCACATACTTATCCAAATGTTTTTAAAATGTTTTGACTATACCCGCACGTTTCACTTAAGAGTCATAGAGTCATAGATATATACAGTATGGAAACAGACCCTTTGGTTCCAGCTCCTATACTTAATGCACTGATCAATAAAGGAAAGCATACCAAATACCTCCTTCACTGTCCTATCTACCTGTGACTCTACTTTCAAGGAACTATGAACCTGCACTCCAAGGTCTCTTTGTTCAGCAACACTCCCCAGACCTTAGCATTAAGTGTATAAGTCCTGCTCTGATTTGCTTTTCCAAAATGCAGCACCTCACATTTATCTAAATTAAGCTCCATCTGCCTTTCCTCAGCCCCATCTTTTTGAAGTTCATTCTATACATGAACCGTCCTCGGTGTAAAAAAATTGAGTCTGTGTATTTTTAAATTTTTTGTCCTCTCACATTAAAACTATGCCCTCTAATATTGATAACCCCTTTCTAGCAAAAAGACACCTGCTATTCACCTTATCTATATCCTTCGTGATTTTATAAGCTTCTGTAAGGTCACCTTTCAACCTCCCATGCTCCAGTGAAAAAAGTCCCAGCCTTTCATTTTAACTCAAACCCTCCATTCCCAGCAGCATCCTGGTAAATCCTGTCTGAACCCTCTCCAGCTGAATAATATCCTTTCTATAACAGGACGACTAGAACTGGACACAGTACTCAAGTTGGTGAGGCCTCACCAACATCCTGTATAACCTCAACATAACGTTCCAACTCCTATACTCAATGGTCTGAGCAATGAAGGTATGCATGCTAAAAGCCTTCTGAGCTACCCTGTGTGTATGTGATGCAAACTTCAAAGAATTATGTACCTGAGCTCTTAGCTCTCTCTCTATATACCAGTGCCCACTGTTGTTTGTTTTACCAAAATGTAATACCTCACATTTATCCAAATTAAACTCCCTCTGCTGCTCTACAGCCCATTGATCCAACTGATCAAGATCTCAACTTGTTTAAAAGTTGTCTTTAGAGTAGAGAAGGTTGACGGGAGATTTGACAGTGGTGTTCAATATCATTAAGGATCTGGAGAGGGAGTGAGGAAGAGTTTGTTCCCATTTGGGGAGGAGTTGAAACCAGAACACCAACTTAAAGTGATTGTGAAATGGAGCAGCTACGATTTAAGGATTCTTTTTAACACAGCAAGTGGTTTGGATTTTGAATGCACTGACAGAGTGTGTTAGAGGGAGATGTAATTATAGCTTTCAAAAGCCAATCGGATCATTGTCCAAAAAGGAGATGCTAGCAGGGGAACCTGGAAAGGCCAGGGTGTGGCACTATAACTCCAGTCAGTACACATACAGCAGACTGAATGGCTTTAACCTGCTTTTTGAACCGTTCTAGAATTTGATGAGAACAAAATCTGCCCGGAACAAATCTAAAGGACCTTCCCTAAATTAACCCTTGTTTTACCAAAGTGACAAGTAATTTTGTCCCAAACTATTATTTTTAAAATCTTCTCCATTACTGAAGTTAACTAGCTCAGCCTGTTAGCTGTTGGGTTAATTTTGTTACCACTAGGCTGTGGGTGAAGTTCCCAAGTTGTTATGATTCCAGTCAGGATACCCAAAATTGATAAGCTTCCAGATAAGGAGGGAAGTACTGTATCATCCACACGAAACCGCCCCACCCCCCGACTGCCTCAACCCTTGCTCACCCAACTCTGGATACTTAGTGGTCAGCACTGCCGCCTCACAGGGCCAACATCCTGAGATTGTTTCCACTCTCGGGTGACTGCAAAGTTTGCACACTCTCCCGTGTCTGCATGAGTTTCTTCTGGGTGCTCCAATGTCCTCCCACAGTCCAAAGATGTGCAGGTTAGGTGGATTGGTGGTGCCAAATTGCCCTGTAATGTCCAAGGATGCATAAGTTAGATGGATTAGCCATGGGAATCCAAGGTTATAGGGATAGGGTGGGATACTCTTCAGAGGCAACAAGGCTAAATTAAAAATGTTACCTTTCTCCCAGTTCAAATTAATTGATGGGTTAAAAGGAGCCAATTTAACCAAGCTTTCTTGAGTTAACAAAACAGTTTATTGACCAAATCTAACCTTAATCCAATTAATGCAAGGCATTAAAGCAAGACATACATACACACAGGCTAGAAATAAGAAAGGGTTCAATAAAAGCTAAAAGTTAAGAGGTGTACAGATCACTCTCCAGATTGTTTGTAATCAGTAGATAGGGGAACATTGCAGATTTGGATTGGATGGTAGCACTGACCTTGACAAGTAAGTGGTTAATTTTCAGATGCTTGACGGTCTTTTTCCTGTTTCCTTCCATCTGTGGTTTCACTTGCATTGCTCAGAGCAAGAGAGTGTTTTTTCCTGTTTACCTTTGATGGAGAGATGTTTATTGACTGGCCTCAATTTGTGACTCTCACCAGCCCATTAGTCTACCAACACATCCAGACACAACTTGAAATTGGCTTTTAACCCTTGGTTTTGTGTATTATTGAAAGGGGGAAGCACACACATGTGTACATGATCTCAGGAGATGGTTTTCTCCTGCGAGTGTGAAGTGTATTCAGCCCATCCTTGTCTCCACAGAGATCAGAGCTCAATGTATTTTAACTTTCCTTTCTCCTGTTGAAGTTTCTATTGTACCTTTACACGTGATGTTCCACAATTCTGCTATAGTAATTTGGCATCAACTGTGGGACAGCATGGTGGCACAGTGGTTAGCACTGCTGCACCGTAGCGCCAGGGACCTGGGTTCAATTCTGCCCTTGGGCGGCTATCTGTGTGGAGTTTGCACGTTCTCCATGTGTCTGTGTAGGTTTCCTCCCACAGTCCGAAGATATGCAGGTCAGGTGAATTGACCATGCTAAATTGCCCATAGTGTTCAGGAGCATGTGGGTTAGGTGCATTAATCAGGGATAAATGTAGGGTAGGGGAATGGGGGTGGGCTGTAGGGATTCTACGAATCTGTGGTAAAGAAAATTGGAAAATGATATGCAATTCCTTTGCTATTTTAACTTTAATTTCCTTCCACCTCCTTTAGATGGATCTCAGCTGGACTTGGTGCCTCACCAGCTTTGAATACTAATGATGTTACAACTAAAAACTTTGCTTACTTAAAGAAATCTGGCTAATGGATCTTTTTATTCTAAATCTAATTTGATTTGATTTATTGTTGTTGCATGTACCTAAGTGCAGTGAAAAGTTTTGTTTTGCGGACAGTACAAGCAGATCATTCTATACAAAGGCATACAGATCATAGGTGTGAGATATACAAGGTTATGACTGCACAGGAGCTGTGCAAAAACAAGATCAACATTAGATTGGAATTAAAGAGGTCCGTTCAGCTGACTAATAATAGCAGGGAAGAAACTGTTCTTGAACCAGTTGGTCCCTGTATTCAAGCTTCTGTGTCCTCTGCCTGACGGAAGTGGCTGGAAGAGAGTATTACCGGGGTGAGAGGGGCCTTTGATGATGTTGGTAGCCTTTCCAAGAAGTGCAGATGGCATCCTTGGATGTGAGGTGGCATTCGTGACAGCCCGGGCTGCGTACACAACTGTAGTTTTTTTACAAACCTGGGCAGAGCAATTGCTGTACCAGGCCATTATGCCCTCAGATAGCACTCTTTCTGTGGTGGATCCGTAAAAGTTAGTGAGGGTCCTTAGTGGAGATGCCGAATTTCCTGAGCTTCCTGTGGAAGAAGAGGCAATATTGTGCCTTCTTGACCATCACATCTCCATGGGAAGTCCAGGACAGATTGTTGGTTACCATCACTCTTAGGAACTTGACGCTGTAGACATTCTCCAATTCATCTCCATTGATGCATATGGAATGTGTCCTCCTCCTTTCTTCAATGATCTGTTTTATTTTCATTTTGTTGACATTTAGAGAGAGGTTGTTATCATTGTACCATGTCACCAAGCACTCCATTTCTGTATTCTGACTCATCATTTTTGATATCCGGCCTACCATAGTGGTGCCATCAGCAGACGTTCATAAGAAATTTGGCCGCACAGTCATGTCCATACAGAGGGCTGAGAACGCATCCTTGCGAGTAGGGGTAAGGAAATGGTGTCTACCGTGGACCTGTTTTGCCAGTTGACAAAATTACAAGGGATCGAGGCAGGCTGGAAGTCCATGACTAACCACTCAAAGCACTTCATGATCATGAAGGTCAGAGCCACTGGGCGGTAGTTATTGAGGCATGTTGTATGTGTTTCCTTTGGTATTGGGATGATGGTGGTGATCTTCTTGATCTAGGTGGGGGCTTCAAATTGTAGCAAGATGAGGTCAATGATTTCAGCGAATACTTCGACCAGTGATCCTCACAGGAATTGAGTACACAGCTGGTGAGTCTGTCGCTTTTCTTGAGTTTACTTTCAAGATTAGAGAATTTAGAGAAGCAAATGACTGACTGTATTTATAACTCTGCAAATTTATGTTATGACCCGCATAATAGTGGGATAAGAGAAAAACAGTGAACACCTCCTATTTTCCCCCCAAGACAGTCACTGAATTTAAATCGACAGCTATCTTTTGGCTGTATTTTCAAAATGACTCTTATTTGGAACTGAAGGAGCAAGGAAATTATGGCTTTAATGCAGTTGACAAAGACGACAGAGGGACATATGATAAGGGTGCCCATAGCAAAAGTATAATGATAGCAGAGGAGAGATATAGATGCGAAAGTGGGTGCTAATAGTATGTTTGAAAATAGCCCAGCTTCACTGAGAGCAAACCCATGAAAACAAGACATTGGGGTGACAGGGAGGGCATGTGAACAAAAATGGAGGACAGTGTTTATGCTTTAAGTTTGTTGAACTCAATACAAATTCTGAAGGCTGAAAAGTGCCGAAGTGAAAAGTAATGTCTTGTTTCCTCCAGTTTGCATTGGACTTCACTGGAACACTACCCAGGACAAAACATTAACATGAGAGCAAGAGCTGAATAAAACTCAATGCTGGTTGGCCAGTGGAGACTCTCTGCTCTCTCTGTTTCCTCTTCCCCCTCTGGAGAAAACCCACCTCTCACTTGCTTTAACTCTTTAACGTAACTGAAAATCCTACATTTTATTTATCTGTCTTGGCAGACTCTCCACAGCATTGCAAACTTTGCAAGAACATTCTAAAATCACTCTCTCCTATTTCACCAAGTTGTAATACCTGGAATCCATCAAATGTCATTTCCCAAATCTTGTGAGAATTCCTGAACGGATCCCCAGCAGCAGAGCTCACATCAGTGGTTCCTAATCCTCACCATGCCATGGCTGTGTTCTCAGATCGCCACAGGTTATGTCTTTGACCTGAACACTTTCCCACAGAGAAATAGTGTTCTCCTTTCTGCTGGGCACACCAGCCTTTGTCCCCCTTACTGGGATTTTCTCTCTCACTGTTGCAAAATCCCTGAGAGAGACAATCTGCCCACAGCCAGGTCTGATGTTTTTAACCTTTGTTTGAGGAGTGAAAATTTTGCTGGGCCGTCTTCCCCCATGGTAACTAGATCACTTGGCCTGTTGCTGGACAGTGTTAGTAAGGATTACACACCACTCTTCATATTCCATTTTACCTTTAATTACAAGAGAAAGTTTAAAATACCATAATTTTTTCATAAAACCCACACCTGTGACACCATTTAAGATGAAGTGGACACTGAACTGGTTTGGACCAAACCTCCGGTCAGTTTAGCTATTTCATATTTACACAATTACTGCATTAGTGCAACATTATCAGATTTCAGGTCAGTCACCAGTCTGGTGACCCTTTTACTTACTCAGATATTTGAGCAATGCAAAGGCAGCATCATAAAAGGCTTGTCAGTACAAAATGATTCATGCATTTCAGAGAACTTTCAACAGTTGATAACAAATGCAGGGAAAACAGTTTCAAAGAGGAAACTATCTGGAGGCTACAACATCCTTTTTCGTTTGCAGATTGGCTGGTGCAAAGTGATATTGAACAAAAGGCAGGCTGTGTTTAAAGGTTTCACATGGTGGAAGAGCAATGCCATGCAATGAGTGAATTATTGATGACTCCTCAGTGGAGGAGTTCGACTGACCTGCAAAAGAAAAGTGACGGAACTGTTATGTCCACAACTTGCTCCCAACTCTATCCACGCAAGTCATTTCTTTCATGACACCCGATAAAGCTCTTGACTTCTCTCATTAACTCTTGGCCATAAACTGTGATTATTTCAATGAGTAAAATCGCACTTGTTCTCAAAATTACTGAACTCATGGGGGCGGCACGGTGGCACAGTGGTTAGCACTGATGCCTCACAGCGCCAGAGACCTGGGTTCAATTCCCACCTCAGGCGACTGACTGTGTGGAGTTTGCACATTCTCCCCGTGTCCGCGTGGGTTTCCTCCGGGTGCTCTGGTTTCCTCCCACAGTCCAAAGATGTGCAGGTTAGGTGAATTGGCCATGCTAAAATTTCCCGTAGTGTTAGGTGAAGGGGTAAGTCTAGGGGTATGGGTGGGTGGCGGGTCAGTGTGGACTTGTTGGGCCGAAGGGCCTGTTTCCACACTGTAGGTAATCTAATCTAATCATCAGTGTTAACTGGATCTCAACATTCAGGGGATTCTAAACAACAGAAAAGTCCGTTCTGAAGAAGGGCCACTGGTCTCGAAACATTAACCCTGCTTTCTCACCATGGTTGCTGAGTTTCTCCATCAATTTTTGATTTTTTTTTGTGTGTAAGGGAAAGTCCAGTAAAGCTTTGGGGTGACTTTAGCCTTTGTAGAGTCCCATCACTGAGATTCTGCTGTGGTCATCAATGAGATGAAATAAGTGTTAACTTGGGGGCAGTCAGCAAAATCAATACTGATTTCAATCTGGGGGCAGCCATGGGCACTCTCACATCCCTTAGTTACGCCTGGCTCTTTGTTGGCCATATCGAACAGTCCCTCATCAGATTAGATTCGATTCCCTACAGTATGGAAGCAGGTCATTTGGCCCATCAAGTCCACACCAACCCTCTGAAGAGTAACCCACCCAGAACCATTCCCCTACCCTATGCATTCAACACGACGGGCAATTTAGCATGACCAACCCACCTGACCTGCACATCTTTGGACTGTGGGAGGAAACTGGAGCACCCAGCGGCATGGTGGCTGAGTGGTTGGCACTGCTGCCTCACAGCGCCAGGAGCGTGGGTTCGATTCCAGCCTTGGGTGACTGTGTGGGGTTTGCACATTCTCCCCGTGTCTGCATGAGTTTCCTCCAGGTGCTCTGGTTTCCTCCCACAATCCAAAGATGTGCAGGTAAGGTGAATTGGCCATGCTAAATTGTCCACAGTCTTCAGGGACATGTAGGTTAGGTGTGTTAGTCAGGGGTAAATATGGGATAGTAGGATAAGGGAATGGGTCTGGGTGGCTTGCTCTTCAGAAGGTCAATGTGGACTTGTTGAGCTGAAGAGCCTGTTTCCGCTCTGTAGGGATTCTATGATTCCAGCAGAAACTCATGCAGACACAGAGACAATGTACAAACTCAACTCAGATAGCCCCAAAGATGCTGAATCAAACATGGGTACCTGACGCTGTGAAGCAGCAGTGTTAACCACTGAGTCACTGTGCTGTCTCTAAATTATTCATACAGTAACAACATGAAAGCAGGCCACCTGTCCCATCATGTCCACATTGAATCTCTGAACAACATCCCGATCAGACCCATCGCACTACCCTATCCCTATAGTCCCAGCTTTTCCATGGCCAATCCACCTAACCTGCACATCTCTGGACTGTGGGAAGAAAACAGAGCACCCGGATGAAACCCACGCAGACAGTTGCCTGAGATTGGAATCGAACCTGGGTCCCTGGTGGTGAGCCACCATGCCATTTTAAGTACACACACAGGTACAGTTCCCCAACCCTTTACCGTTACATCAATGTCTGCATCCTGGAGCAGTTCATCGACTTTGCCAACAATTTCCACCCAGCCTTTAAAATCACTAGGTCTATCTCAGACACCTCCCTCCATTTCCTTGACCTCTCTATTTTCATCTCTGGCAACAGTTTATGGGCAGACATTTACTACAAGCTCACTGACTCCCATAACTACCTGGACTACATCTCCTCCCAACCTGTATCCTGCAAAAACTCCAATTTTCCCAATTTCTCCGTCTCCTGCGTTTGCTTAGATGAGGAGATGTTCCACTCCCAAGCATCCCAGATGTCCACCTATTTTGAGCAAGGTGCTTTTCTCCCTCTGTCAGCCAGATAGCCCTCCACGGCACCTCCTCCATTCCCCACTCCACTGCTCTAAACCCCACCCCGTCCAAACATAAAGATAGGGTCTCCCTTGTCCTCACCTTCTACCCCACCAGTCTCCATACTCAATGCATCATCCTCAAACACTTCTGCCAACTCCAATTAGACTCCACCACCAAGAACATCTTCCCCTCCCCATCCCTCTCTGCCTTCCACAAGGACCATTCCCTTTGACAGTTCTGGTTTCCAGCATCTGCAGTCCTTATTTTTACCTCATTGATTTTAACCCTACTGTGAATCCTCTTGCAATGATGCCTGCCTTGAAGAAGTTTTCCTCCTCTCTCTATAAGAACCTCAGTGAGTGCCTCTCTCTCTCACTGCAACCCCCAGGTCATCTCCTACTCTATGGTACTTTCTCCCCACCCCCACCCCCCTCTCATTTACCTCTCCACTCTGCAGGCACCCTGATGAAGGGCTATTCCTGATGAAGGGCTTTTGCCCGAAACATTGATTTTCCTGCTCCTCGGATGCTGCCTGACCTGCTGTGCTTTTCCAGCACCACTCTAATCTACACTCTGGTTTCCAGCATCTGCAGTCCTTGTTTTTACCTTGGTTCACACCATTTTCCTCACCAACCTCTCCCTGAACTCCCCTGGAACCATCCCCTGCAACCATAGAAGATGTAAAACCTGCCAGCCCACACCCCCTCACCTCCATCCAGGGCCCCAAACAGTTCTTCCAAGTGAGACAGAGGTTCACCTGCCTCTCCCCCAACTTAGTTTACTGTATCTGATGTTTCCAATGTGGTCTTCTCTACATGGGTAAGACCAAATGTAAATAAGGGCACGTTTTGCCGAGCATCTCAGCCGGACCCACAGGAGTCAACCTGATTTCCCAGTCACTGCCTGATTCAATTCACCTTTCCATTCCCTTTCTGACATGTCCATCCTTGGTCTCCTCCATTGCCACAGTCAATCAGACTGCAAATTGGAGGAATAACACCTCATCTCCTGCCTGGGTAGCCTACAGACTGGAGGACTCAGCATTGAGTTCTCCAATTTCAAATAACTTCCCTTCCCATCCCCCATCTCCCTTTCCAAGCCTGCCACCTCCCTTCCATCCTTCCAACCAACCTCTCCTTCCAGCTACCAACCAGATTCACTCTTCCTATTGAACTTCCAGGTCTTACTATTCACTTACCATCACCTCCCCAAACATGACCTTATCCCCCTCTCTCTTTACCCGAAACTCCCCCTGCCTCCACCCCTAGTCCTGAAGAAGGGTTACACCTGAAACATCGACCTCTCCACCTTCTGATGCTGCCTGACCAGCTTCCTGCTTGCTTTTTTGTTCTAATTTCAAACATAGAGTCAGAGAGTCATGCAGCACAGAAGTAGACCCTTCAGACCAACTAGTCCACACATGGCAATGTTCCCAAGCTAACCTAGTCCCACCTTCCCGCACACGGCCCATATCTCTCCAAGTCTTTTCTAATCATGTACTTACCCAAATGTTTTTTAAACATTGTAATTGTCCCTACATCCATCACTTCCTCTGGCAATTCATTCCGCACATAAATAACTCTCTGTGTAAAAACATTTCCCCTCATTTCCTTTTTTAAGTATTGCTCCTTTCATCTTAAAAATATACCTCTTAGTTTTAAACACTTCCATCTGCGGGAAAAGACCCTTGTCATTCATCGGATCTACACCCAAATTATTTTATTATCCACAATGTTACCCCTCAACCTCCTGTGCTTCAGTGAAAAATATCCTATCCTATCAAACCTCTCCCCAAAATTCAAACCCTCCATTCCCAGCAATATCCTGGAAAATCTTTTCTGAACTCTCTCCAGTTTAATGATATCTTTCCTATCAGCGATTTGACATTGTTGTTATCTGATATGGGCAACATTGATTAATTTTATCCTCCACCTCATGTTCAATTCCATCCATTTGCCGAAGGAACTGTTTAGTTTAGTTAATTCCCTGGTGACCTACACGTCCTAAGCAGAATGTTCATTCCCTCATTGAATCACAAGACGGCAGCATGCAATGCGATGTGGTTGTAACAAGCAAGCTCATTTCAAACATTGTGAAGAACTTATAAGTGTGCGAAGACATTTGTAGACATTTGCTCAGTCATGATCCAGAGCTTCTTTCCGGAGTGTCCAATGCTCTATTCAAGTGGATGCTTTATGATGTGGCTTGTTGGCTGAGCTTATGAGAGGCTTATGATTGGTGATTATTTTAAACTCACATCCAGACAAGTAGAGATGAAAGTAAGTAGCGATGACGTGGACTCAGTGGCTGAATGGCCTGCTTCCACACTGTAGTGATACTATGGCCTCTGACATTGTGCATTTGTATAGAGTAGGTTGCATCTGCAAACCCAACTGGATTTTATTGAAGATGTGGCTAAGTAGTGGACAGTGGAATGTCTATAGGTTCAGTCTATATGGACCTCCACAAGGGATTTAATAATATTCCACATGGGAAACTATTATTAAGTAAAAATTAAAACTGATAGGATCAAAGGCAAGTTATCTTCTTCAATGGGAGATTGGTTAGCTAGTTGCAGACAACAGAGTTAGACAATGAGTAGGTGCTCAAACTGGATGAACATGATTACTGATACTCCTTAAGAATCTGTGCTTTGAATAATTTAGATAGCACAATATTGGGAGCGATGTAACTAGGTCTGCCACTGTCACAAGTATAGATGATCTCGTTTATACAGGAGGATAAAATCACAAAGGAGCACCGACAGATTAAGCAAATGGATGAAACTCTGTTCAATTGATTTTGATGCAAGTAGGTGTGAGGTAACCTTGGATCAAAAGAGGAGATATCTGAGGATTATTTATATGTTGGCTTATAATGGAGGACTGATAAAATTTAAATATCTATGTACACAAATAACACAAATGTAGTTATCAGCAATGTGACAAATCAGAAAGGCTAATGGAATGCTAGGCTTTAATAAGGGAATAGAAAGAGGAGATTGTTTTGATATGAAATAGGCCTATATTCCATGGAACATAAAGGGTGATTTGATGGTGGATTTTTAGGATTTTGGAAGGAATTGATACAGTAGAGAGAAATGTTTTCCATTGGTGAGTCTTGTACTGGCAATGTTTTATGGGTAGATTCACTTGATATTACTTCGGCCAAATGTAGAAGGATGCCCATAGTTCAGTGGCAGTGTCCCTACCTGTTGTCCATTAGTCCTGGGTTCAGGTCCTACCTGCTTCAGAGGTACGTCGTAACATCTGTGAACAAGATTTTGGAAACCTACTAGCAGAATATTCACATAATGTATTCAGCAAAGGATTCGCTCAGCGTTAATTAAACAGAAAAGGTTTATTGCATATTACTTCGTAGCTATTACATTTAAGATTGATGACTGCTTTTTTAAAGACATCATATAATCCCTACAGTGTGGGAGCAGGCCATTCAGCCCATCAAATCCATATCATCCCTCCAAAGAGCATCTCACCCAGAGCCAACACCATCCCTGCATTTCCCATGGCTAACCCACCTGCACATCCCTGGACACTATGGGAAATTTCAGACGGCCATTCCAACTAACCTGCACATCTTTGAACTGTAGGAGGAAACCAGAACACCATGCAGACACAGGGAGAATGTGTCAACATCACACACATAGTCACCCAAGGGTAGAATCGCACCTAGGTCCCTGGTGATGTGAGGCAGCAATGATAACCACTGAGCCACCATGCTGCCCTAGAAAACAAACAAAGATCTAGTCTAAACTATTTTCTAAATAGAGTCATCGAGTCATAGAGATGTACAGCATTAATACAGACCCTTTAGTCCAATCCGTCCATGCCAACCAGATATCCTAACCAAATCTAGTCCCATTTGCTAACATTTGGCCCATATCATTCTAAACCTTTACTATCCATATACCCATCCAGGTGCCTTTTAAAAGTTGTAATTCTACCAGCCTCCACCACCCCCTCTGGCAGCTCATTCCACACACGCACCACCCACTGCATGGACAAGTTGCCCCTTAGATCCTTTTTAAATCTTTCCCCAAAAATTCAGAAATCTGAAATGCAAATGGGCTTGGGAGTCCTAGTCCAAGATTCTCTTACGGTAAACTTGCAGGTTGAGTCAATAGTTAGGAAGGCAAATACAATGTTGGCATTTATTTTGAAAGGAGAAAGTGAGGTCTGCAGATGCTGGAGATCAGAGCTGAAAATGTGTTGCTGGAAAAGCGCAGCAGGTCAGGCAGCATCCAAGGAACAGGAGAATCGACATTTCGGGCATAAGCCCTTCTTCAGGAATCAGGTTTCCTGAAGAAGGGCTTATGCCCGAAACGTCGAATTTCCTGTTCCTTGGATGCTGCCTGACCTGCTGCGCTTTTCCAGCAACACATTTTCAGCATTTATTTTGAAAGGACGAGAATATAAAAGCAGGGATGTACTTCCGAGGCTTTGGTCAGACCACATTTGGTGAATTGTGAGCAATTTTAGGCCCCTCACCTCAGAAAGGATGCACTGGCCCTGGAGAACGTCCATAGAAAGTTCACGAGAATGATCCCAGGAATGAAAGACTTAACTTATGAGGAATGTTTGAGGACTCTGGGTCTATACTCGATGGAATTTAGAAGGATGAGTGTGGATCTAATTGAAACGTACAGAATACTGAATGGCCTGGACAGAGTGGACACTGGGAGGATGTTTCCATTAGTAGCAGAGACTAGGACCTGAAGGCACAGCCTTAGAGTAAAGGGAAGACTCTTTCGGACAGAGATGAGGAGAAGCTACTTCATCCAAACTGTGGTGAATCTATGGAATTCACTGCCACAGAAGACTGTGGAGGCCAGATCATTGAGTATATTTAAAACAGAGATAGATAGGATCTTGATTATCAAGGAGCTCAAAGGTTATGGGGAGAATGGGGATGAGAAACTTATCAGCAATGGGCTGAATGGTCTTATGGAAATAAAAACAGAAAATAATAGAGAAACCCAACAGGCCTGACAGCATTTGTGGAGTGAAAAACAGAGTTAGAGTTTTGAGTCCAAAACAATTTCTTTGGCAATCCTGTACAAAACCTTGTCAACTCTCTCCAATCATCTCAAATGTCTCTCCACTCTCTGTTACACTGCCCTTATTTATATATTCCAATAACTTCCCCATGACAGCTTTTAAAATGACAGGTCAATGATTGGCTGCTTTCTATTCACACTTTTTTTTAAAGAAAAGTGAGGTGACATTTGCAATTTTCCAAACCAAAGGGACAAATCCTATTTTGAAAAATGTCGAGTCACGAAAAGATCCTTTGCAAGTTCAGCAATTAATTAGGAAAGCAAAATGGTGTTTATTACAAGGCAAATGTAATTTGCTGCAGGGCTTTGGTTAGACCACATCTGAAGTGTTGTGTACAACTTTAGATATAATCTATTGTTATAATTGCATTAGAAACAGCTGAGAAGGTTCATTTGGCTTGGAATCATCGAATCCCTACAGTGTAGGAAGAGGCCATTCAGCCCATGAAGTCTGCACTAACCATCCAAAGAGCATTCCACCCATATTTATAACCCTGCATGGAACTTTTACTATGGCTAACCCACCAAACCTGCACCCTTTGGAGCAAATTTTAGCATGGCCAATCCATCTAACCTGCACATCTTTGGACTGTGGGAGGAAACTGAAGCATCCAGTTAGTGACTTAGTGGTTAGCACTGTTGCCTCACAGCACCAGGGACCTGGGTTCAATTCCAGCCTCGGGTGACTGCCCATGTGGGGTTTCCACGTTTTCCTCAATGTCTGTGTGGGTTTCCTCCAGGTGCTCCAGTTACCTCCCACAATCCAAAGATGTGCAGGTTAGGTGAATTGGCCATGCTAAATTGCCCACAGCCTTCACGGGCATGTAGGTCAGGTGCACTAGTCAGGGTATGGGTTAAGAGGGTAGGGGAATGGGTCTGGGTGGGTTACTCTTTGGAGGTTCGGTATGTATTCCTTGGGCCGAAGGGCCTGTTTCCACTCTGTAGGAATTCTATGATTCCAGTGGAAACTCATGCAGACATGGAACAGAATGTGCAAACTCCATTCAAACAGCCCAAAGATGCTGAAATCAAACCTGGGTGCCTGGTGCTGTGAAGCAACAGTGCTACCATGAGTCACTGTGCTGTCCCTAAATTGTTCATGCAGCAACAATGTGGAAGCAGACTATTTGGTCCGTCAAGTCCATACCGAACCTCTGAACAACTTACTACTCTATCCCTGTAATCCCACCTTTTCCATTGCCAATCCACCTAACAGACAGTCACCTGAGAGTGCACTCAAACTCTGGTACTGTGAGCCAGCAGTGCTAACCACTGTGCCACCTCTAAATTATTCTCTGGGATAAAAATTTATCATATGGAGAAAAATTGAACAAATTGTACATCAGAGCTTCTTAGATTGAGAGGGGACCTTCATGAAAATTTTAAGATTCTGAGGGAATCAGTCAAGGTGAATTCTGGGAGACTGTTCACCAATGTAGGAGAGACCAAAACCAGGGGACAGTATTTAAAAATAAATGGTCTCATTATTAAGATGGAAGCTTGGCAACTCTTTCTTCCTTTAAGTTTATTCGCTGTGGAATTTTCATGCTCAGAAAATGGTGAATGCCAGTTCATTTAATTTATTCAAGGCTGAGTGATATAGATTTGTGATCGACAAGGGACTTGAGAGGTATGGGGCCAGGCAAAAACATGAAGTTGAAACCATAACGAGATCAACGTCAATCTTACTGAATGGCAGAGAAGGCCTTCTCCTGTTCCTAAATTCTGCCTTCCAGTGTTGATACTATCCTGTCTGAGGATGGTACCGTGTCTATTCCTTGCTCCAGCTACAGATCCACCCTTCCTCTTACACAGAAATCGAAAACTGAACCCTCAAGGACCAGCAATTGCTGAGAATGCCCAGCAGCATTGGCACTGGATAAGCTGATCCAAAATTCAATGTAAATTTGGTACCTGGTTATTTGATATTAAGCCACTATGAAGAGTTTTTTCAAAATAAACTTTATTCATCTGATCAAATGAAAATATACACAATTCAGAAAACATTCTGTGCAGTATTAAAGTCATGCCATGCTTGGCAAGTAACTTGTGATGATAAGACTGTATATTGTAGTGTTCACTCTCATACTTCTGTCCATGCATTCAGGCATCTACGTAAACATTTGAATAGAAAATATGCTGTATTTACATCTGGGCTTCAAAATAATAGTTACATTTCTTGCCGAGAAAGGAGAACATCATTTAAAGACTGCTCCCCTTATTAACCTTGTGACAGCTACATTAAGCTTCTCTCCGTCCTTAGACATGTTGGCCTGTGCGATGGAAGAAATACTGAGTCTCGAAAGGATCCCACAGTGCGAAGTCAGCAATGTTCAGACAGAGAAAGGGATAAATACACAGTGAAATACTACAGGCCTTAATAAATAAGCCCTTTTTAATACCCAAAACTAACTTGATCCATCACATACAGTCAGTAGTCCCAGTCACGATTGTCTCTCCCTGCAGATTGAAGGAAGAGTTTTTAAGGCATGTGTTTACAATTAAAGCATTGGTCGCGTTGTTGCCACACTGTGCGAGGATCGTGGTGCATTGTCAATGAGAAAGTACTGACCTTCTTTCTTTAAAGTGTGGTTATGTCCTATTTGACTGGCTTCCAAATGATCTTGTTGGAATGTGACAGTGCCTCTCTGCTGACCATGGTCGAAGCCTGAGAGTTGAGGTTGTGGATGTATCCAGCCTGGATTCTTACTGTTGGTCACTCTCCAGGCCTTGTCCCTAGTGCCCCCACCTCCTGTCATCCCATCTGTGTGGGGGGGCATTTCATTTTATTGGAATTCTGGTTCGATCATCCGAAGTATTTCTCTCACTGGATGTATAGTGCTGTTCATCACTGGCAGCTCTTGGGCTACATTGAATCTTCAAGGGCATCTTCCTCCAGCATTGATCTGGCTCATCCTGCGTGTCAGACAGGCTTTGTTTCTTGCAGGACTGAGCTTCCTTTGGTGAGATGTCTGGATTGTAACTACTGCAAATCATAGAGATACAGGATGCTGCCTTGTTCTGGGCTGCCTTCCCTGTCCCATGCATTATCAATTCCCTCCAAAACAGGGTAGCATGCAGCAGAGGATGACTCTGTTGAAATCCACTGAGTTTCCTAACACTGCCTTTTTTTTTCACAGAACAACTGAAACATCCTGAACTCAGGAACTGCCATTCTATTTTCCACTGTTTCTATTCTTGACTGCGCAAAAGCAAAATTATTTTTTTTCCCAAAGGGAGAAAGTGAGGACTACAGATGCTGGAGATCAGAGTTGAGAGGGTAGTACTGGAAAAGCTCAACAGGTCAGGCAGCATCCGAGGAGCAGGACAATCGATGTTTCAAGCTCAAGCCCTTCATCAGGAATGAATCATTGGTTCCTGATGAGATTTTTTTTAGATTAGATTCCCTACAGTGCAGGAACAGGCCCTTCGGCCCAACCAGTCCACACTGACCCTCCAAGGAGTAACCCACCCTGACCCATTTCCCTCTGACTCATGCACCTAGCAAAATGGGTCAGGAAGGGCTTGTCCTGGATTCTCCTGCTCCTGAGATGCTGCCTGACCTGCTTGATTTGTCCAAAGCACAGTGAAAACTTCGGGCCATCGCTCTACCGGAGCGAGGAAGGAATCGACTTGCTCCTCGCACTCTCGACGACTTTGCCTCGAACGCTCTGCACTCGGGTTTATGGCAGTTGTATTGCTCCAAAGAACGTCCCGTCCCCATTTAATGCAACGTGGGCTTGCACCCGTGGGATGACCAGTTCCAGCTCATCTCCTGCCTCCAGTTTGGCAACGCCCGCGGTGAAGCAGGAGTTATTGGGGCAACAGGCAGGCATATTCTGGACGCACCGAAAGAGAATGGAGGTCCGGGGCTCACTGCCAACAATATTGGCTTTGACTCTTTTTATAAAGTGTCCCATTGTAAAAATGTTGTCCTTGTACCACACTTGGCTGTAAATGAGGAAGAAGCCGGCTTCCTTCACCGAGATCTTGTTGTCCATTCTGTCCAGAGCAGTCCCTTTCTTCAGGCTGAGCATCCAGGGGACAAGAGTCCCCTCCACACGGTTCTGGCTGGACACAGGTCTCCGTTCAGCTCGGCAGACTTGCTGATGCCTTCCCGGGAGGCACTTCTGGCAGTTGCTGGCTCGGAGCACCGGCCGCTGGTCGTTGGTGGCGATGAGCTGCACAAAGGAGCGCCGAGCTGGCTCAGGAAGCGACCTCCTGCTGCGAGGCTTCGCTTCTCCCCCTCGCCCCGTCTCCCCGCCGCGCCGCTCCCCGGTGAGAACCTCGCCGAGCCGGCTGGCCGCGCTGCTCCAGTTCGCTGCTTGCCCCCTGGTGCCCTTCGCTAAGTGGTCCAGTCGGAACTTGTAGGACTCCAGCTCCTCTCTCATGGAGGAGATCTCTGCCCTCAGTGCGAGGACGTGGTGCAGAGCCACCGCTGCTACATAGGTCGACAGCAGGGCTGCTGAGGTGAGGACACAGGCTGAGAAGACCAAGCATCTGTGCTGCATGTCGAAGCCAGCCTTTTGTTGCACTGCGTTCATCTTTTATCACAAATTCCGCTTTTTGACGGAACTGGTGAAACAATCCAAAACAAGAGTGCCATTTCCTGTCAGCTGGTGCTTTTTGAAGACCTGTAATTCTCAGCATTTCTCTTTGAGATCAATCGGAAGGATCTTTAGCTGAATCTGCTGCTGCAGGAGACTATAACAATGCATGTTAGATTTCCGATAATGTAGCTGAACCACTTACCATAAGAAGACAGGGAGAAGGGGGCAAGCTCAGATCCATATCTGATTTGGCCTCCGGCTCTCAAGTCAGATTGGCTGATAAAGAAGAATTGACATCAGGTTGTTCACTTCTAACACTGGCTTTATCAGCAGCATTTAAAAGGCTAGTAGAAAGTGAGGACTGCAGATCGTGGGGTTTGGAGGCGAGAGTTTGGTGCTGGAAAAGCACAGCAGGTCAGGCTGCACCCGAGGAGCAGGAGAATGGGAAATGCAGGGGTAGGGCAGAGGGTTGGGTCTGGGTGGGATTCTCTTCATAGGGTTGGTGTGAATTTGATGGGCCTGTTCCCATACTGTAGGGATTCGGTGGACAGGGGATCCCTGATGAAGGGCTCTGGCCCAAAACGTCGAATTTCCTGTTCCTTGGATGCTGCCTAACCTGCTGTGCTCTAACCAGCAACACATTTTCAGCTCGGATCTCCAGCATCTGCAGACCTCACTTTTTAGTCTATACTTAGAAGCAGTTTGATTCTGTCCAGTAGCATATGAAGAAAGCAGGCTAGCATTGGAGTTCGACTCTACCCAACAAATAAACCAAAGGCATCGCTTACTTGAACCAGACAACTAACTTGATCCATCACATACAGTCAGTAGCCCCAGTCACTACTGTCTCTCCCTGCAGATTGAAGAAAGAGTTTTTAAGGCATGAGTTTACAATTAAACCATTGGTTGCGTTGATGCCTCACTGTACGAGAATCGTGGTGCATTCTCTTTAAAGAAATACTGACCTTCTTTCTTTAAAGGAGAAAGTGAGGACTGCAGATGCTGGAGATCAGAGCTGAAAATGTGTTGCTGGAAAAGCACAGCAAGTCAGGCAGCATCCAAGGAGCAGGAGAATTGACGTTTCGGGCATGAGCCCTTCTTCAGGAATGAGGAGAGTGTGCCAAGCAGGCTAAGATAAAAGGTAGGGAGGAGGGACTTGGGGGAGGGGCGTTGGAAATGCGATAGGTGGAAGGAGGTTAAGGTGAGGGTGATAGGCTGGAGTGGGGTGGGGGCGGAGAGGTCAGGAAGAAGATTGCAGGTTAGGAAGGTGCTGAGTTCGAGGGTTGGGACTGAGACAAGGTGGGGGGAAG
The DNA here is from genome assembly GCF_020745735.1 of Hemiscyllium ocellatum. Classification (NCBI taxonomy): domain Eukaryota; kingdom Metazoa; phylum Chordata; class Chondrichthyes; order Orectolobiformes; family Hemiscylliidae; genus Hemiscyllium; species Hemiscyllium ocellatum. The sequence continues at coordinate 18,793,769 of NC_083433.1, forward strand.
GGGAAATAAGGAAACTGGAGAAGTCTGAGTTCATCCCTTGTGACTGGAGGATTCCTAGGCAGAAGATGAGATGCTCTTCCTCCAGCCGTCGTGTTGCTATGGTCTGGCAATGGAAGAATCCAAGGACCTGCATGTCCTTGGTGGAGTGGGAGGGGGAGTTGAAGTGTTGAGCCATCGGGTGGCTGGGTTGGTTGGTCCAGGTGTCCCAGAGGCATTCCCTGAAATGTTCCACAAGTACTTTCTTTAAAATGTGGTTATATCCTATTTGACTGGCTTCCAAATGATCTTGTTGGAATGTGACAGTTCCTCTCTGCTGACCATGGTCGAAGCCTGAGAGTTGAGGTTGTGGATGTATCCAGCCTGGATTCTGTGGACACTCTCTATCCCTTACTGTTGATCACTCTCCAGGCCCCCACCTCCTGTAATCCCATCTGTGTGAGGGGGCATTTCATGTTATTGGAATTCTGGCTTGATCATCCGAAGTATTTCTTTCACTGGATGTAAATTGCTGTTCATCACTGGGAGCTCTTGAGCTACATTGAATCTTCAAGGGCATCTTCCTCCAGCATTGATTTGGCTCATCCTGCGCTTCAGACAGGCTTTGTTTTCTTGCAGGATGTGGACTGCGCTTCCTCTGGTGAGATGTCTAGATTGTAACTACTGCAAATCATAGAGATACAGGATGCTGCCTTGTTCTGGGCTGCCTTCTCTGTCCCATGCATTATCAATTCCCTCCAAAACAGGATGGCACGCAGGGTAGGCCTCCCTGTACATGGATGACTTCACTGTTTTCTGCTCGGATCCGCTGTCCGTGCGCAGTCTCATGTGCATATGTGACCAGTTCGAACGGGCTTCGGGGGCCAAGGTAAACCGAGGCAAGAGCAAGGCCATGCTCTTCGGGAACTGGGCCGACCAATCCTCGATCCCCTTCACCGTCAGGACCGACCACCTGAAGGTGCTGGGTATTTGGTTCGGGGGGGCTGGGGCATGCGCCAAATCTTATGAAGAGCGTATCAGTAAAGTGAGGCAGAAACTGGGCAGATGGAAGCTACGGTCGCTCTCCATCACGGGAAAAAACCTGGTCATCAGGTGTGAGGCACTGTCATTGCTGTTGTAGGTGGCACAGGTCTGGCCTGTTCCCAGAACCTGTGCCGTTGCAGTCACCCGGGCCATCTTCCAGTTTATATGGAGTTCAAAGATGGACCGGGTCGGAAGGGACTCGATGTATAAAATCAGGGCAATGGGGGAAATAATACACCCAATGCCACCCTCGCCCTGATGGCCACCTTTGTGTGTGGCTGCATCAAGCTGTGCGTGGATCCCTGGTACACAAACACCAAGTGTCACTATGTACTGAGGTTCTACCTGTCCCCAGTGTTGCGAAGGATGGGCCTGGCCTCGCTGCCGCGGAACGCTCTGAGTAGTTGGACCGTTCTGTATCACCTGTCCTTCGTGGAGAAATTTATGAAGAAAAACACCTTTAACCGCAAGTCCATCAGGAAGTGGTCAGCACATAGTGTTCTTGAGACCCTTCGGGAAAAGGAGAGGGCGGATCCTATTGAGCAGTTCCCTGGGCAGGCGGTCAAAGCCATTTGGCAGAATGCTTCATCGCCAGAACTTTCCAACAAGCACCAAGACATGGCTTGGCTGGTGGTGAGAAGGGCTGTGCCTGTGAGATCCTTTATGCACGCCCGGACTCTCAGCCGCACTGCACATTGCCCTCGAAGCAGCTGCGGGGGGGAAGAGACTGTCACACACCTCCTTCTGGAATGTGCCTATGCAGAGGAAGTCTGGAGAGGAATGCAGTGGTGTTTGTCGAGGTTCGTCCCGAGCAGTGCCGTGACGTGGGACTCCGTGCTCTACGGCCTGTTCCCCGGGACGCACAGTGAAATGAATATCAACTGTGCCTGGAGGATCATCAACTCGGTGAAGGACGCTCTCTGGGTGGTCCGAAACCTGTTGATCTTCCAGCTGAAGGAGTTGACCCCGACTGAGTGTTGCAGACTGGCAGATTCCAAGGTCCAGGACTATGTGTTGAGGGACGCGCTGAAGCTGGGGGCAGCTGCTGCCAAGGCGCGGTGGGGAAAGACCACCGTTTAACATCTGCCTGCCTAGAGAAGAACAGGGGGCCCACTTGGTAATTGGGCTCCGCTGATGCCTCAGCAGAATATCTGGGTGGTCAATGTACAGATTTGTAATACAAATGATTAATTAATTCCAATCTCTGTATGTAAAGAAATGGAATGTATATGTATGTATTGCATCACCAATTGTTTAGATATCAAAATAACTTTGTGAATAAAGTATATTTTTGATATAAAAAAATATGAGAAGCAGGAGAATTGACGTTTCAAGCATAAGCTCTTCATCAGAAATGATTCCTTATGCCCGAAACATCAATTGTTGGATGCTGCTTGACCTGCTGTGCTTTTCCAGCACCACACTCCCAACATTCAATCAACATCAGGATGGGTACATGTATAGGAAGGGCTAGGAGGAATATGGGCCAAATGCTGGCAAATGGGACTAAATTAATGTAGAGTGCCTGGTTGACATGGATGAGTTTGACCAAAGGGTCTGTTTCCAAGCTGTACAACTCTGACTCTATTTGTCAAATTGGCAACTGGTTGTCAAAAAGATGAAATCTTTGAACGCCTTTTGTTTTAATTTCAAAAATATGCCTTATTCATGAAGTCTTTACAGCTAGGGTTCGATTCCACCTTCGGGCAACTGTCTGTGTGTAGCTTGCATATCCTTTCATGTCTGCGTGAGTTTCCTCCGGGTGCTCTTGTTTCCTCGCACAGTCCAAAGATGTGCAGGTTAGGGGAATTGGCCATGGGAAATTGCCCATAGTGTCCAGGGAAGTGCAGGCTGGGTAGGCTAGTCATGGGAAATGCAGGGATACGGCAGAGGGTTGGGTGAGATTCTCTTCAGAGGGTCAGTGTGAATTTGATGGACCTGTATACTATAGGATTCTGTAGATGGGGTATACTTAGTCACTGAAGCAGTTTGATTCTGTCCAGTAGCATATGAAAGAAAACAAGCTAGCATTGGAGTTCGACTCTACCCAACAAACAAACCAAAGGCATCGCTTACTTGAACCAGACTATATTTACAAGTATGAGCTGAAAATGTGTTGCTGGAAAAGCGCAGCAGGTCAGGCGGCATCCAAGGAACAGGAGATTCGACGTTTCGGGCATAAGCCCTTCTTCAGGAAACCCTTCTCCTGTTCCTTGGATGCTGCCTGACCTGCTGCGCTTTTCCAGCAACACATTTTCAGCTCTGATCTCCAGCATCTGCAGACCTCACTTTCTCCTCTATATTTACAAGTATTTGAGTACTAAAAGATTCTGATTTTATTTCAAAAGAATACTTTATTATTATATATAAACATCTCTTCAGAGGGTCAGTGTGAATTTGATGGGCCAAATGGCCTGTTCCCACACGGATTCTATGGATAGGACATATATCGTCACTGAAGCAGTTTGGTTCTATACCGTAGCATATCTTTGGACACAAATAACCATTGGAAATAAACAAAGGCGATTCCCTCCATCAGTCAGGAAATGAGAGGAACAAAGTTTATTTTTCAGCAGGTGCATTTTTTTGCAAGGATTGAGTGACATTGTGTTACAGTCAGGATTAGAGTTACAATGTCCTTGGAACAAGCAACTAATGAAAAAGTGATGTGCAATTATACTACTTGTCTGCAATTGGAACCACAAATTAAATTTGATTATCACCTTATTAATCAAATCTTATTAATAATCTCTTAAACACGTATAAATGGCCCAAGCATAAACATGTTGTACAAAGTAGCTCGCCAGCCAGCCACAGTGAGGAGGGAAGTGGCAAGTTAATGTTTCCAGCACATCACATGCGCCTAAAATATTAACATCAGACAGTCTCAGTGTAATTGTGGATGATGAAGGCTCACTGCTCTGTTTAGATCCTAAACCATTCCTTAAATTATTCCATGGATTTGGAATTGTTCATTCAACATATTGCACACTGTTTTTGTGCATTTCCATATATCATATATATGGGCTGCACGGTGGCACAGTGGTTAGCACTGCTGCCTCACAGCGCCAGATTCCTGCCTCGGGCAACTTTCTGCGTGGAGTTTGCACATTCTCCCCGTGTCTGTGTGGGTTTCCTCCCACAGTCCAAAGATGTGCAGGTTAGGTGAATTGGCCATGCTAAATCTCCCGTCGTGTTAGGTGACAGGGTAAATATAGGGGAATGGGTCTGGGTGGGTTGCTCTTTGGAGGGTCGGTGTGGACTTGTTGGGCCGATTACTTCCACAATATAAGTAATCTAATCTTCAACTCCCTTTTTTCCAGTTTAAATGTGTCACCCTCTGGGTCCTTTTTCTCAGTTCAATTTCCTGTATTATTTACGGGAATTTTTTAAAAATGTCCTGAACAAGCTTACAGTTAGTATCATTTTTCAGAAGTTGACTTTCCCACAAACACAATTTTCTCCAAACATTAGTCCGAACTCAAGCTCCTAATGTCAGGTCATGAGCCAAGCTCCTCCGATAATTCCACCTCCAGTGACCCCATCTACATATGTGGGAGCACCAGCGCTGGCAAGTTCCCTTCGCTACTCATTCAGCGACCTTGCCTCCTGATTTGAAAATTCCCTCACTGTTGCTGGGCCAAAACTTGGGAACCCTCTCCTTAACAGTATTATGAGTGTCCCCACACCAAATACAGTAGTGTTCAAAAAAAGGCAGCTCACCACCTTCTCATGTGAGTGTCATTCACAAAAACCAGCATTTATTTGTTCATTCCTAATTGCACCAGAAAATATGGTAATGAGGAGTGACCAGACTTTCTGAATCACTGCAGTCCCTGGGATATGGGAACATCCACGGTGCTGTTAGGGAGAGTAGGATCTAGGACTTCTGACCCCAGAAACGGTGAAGGATTAGTGATATATTTCTCATCAGGATGGTGTGTGGCTTGAAATTGGCTGTAGGTTCAATACTAAATATGTGCAGGAAATCCAACCTTGTCCATTCTTTTCATTAGACATTTAAACGTGTTTTGTGGAGTATTTGCAACCTTTCCATGTGAAGTTAAAAATCTCACATAACATCAGGTTATAGTCCAACAGGTTTACTTGGAAGCACTAACTTTTGGAGCGCCTTCATCAGGTGGTCATCTTCCTTCCCACATATCCGCTCCACCTTCCCCTCCAACCTATCACCATTACTCCCACCTCTGTCTACCTATCACACACTCAGCTACCTTCCCCACCGCCCCCCCCCCCCCCCCCTCTCATTTATCTCTCCTTCCCCTTGGCTCACAAGACTCATTCCACTTGAAGGGCTCTTGCCCGAAACGTCGATTCTCCTGCTCTTCAGATGCTGCCTGATCTGCTGTGTTTTTCCAGCACCACACTCCAATTAAAATTTAAGGGCAGAATCTTCCCAGTCCTTGAACAGCTTAAGAGCTTCCCAAAACTGTTATCACTGGCTTCTTACTTTGCTCATGTGTCCACCGTTGCCATGGTTACTTAATATCTCCATTACTGTGGGATCATAAAGGCACCAGGAGAGGAGACAGCGAACTAGATAAACAATGTTATTTTCCACATAGCACTTCCTATGTTTTTGTTTCCAATAAAGACACCCCTTTTAATCTGTAATCAAGATTTAGTTACAACATTTGAAAGGCATTTGGACAGACATGTGAATGGGAAAGGTTTAGAGGGATATGGGCCAAGCATGGGTGAATGGGAATAGTTTAGTTTGGGAAGCCTGGTCAACATGGATGAGTTGGACTGAAGTGTCTGTTTCCATGCTGTGTGTGACTCTATGACTCCATGACACGGACTATGGCAGCGAATTTGAGAAAGGCAGGTGAGATCTCAAGCAGAGCCTGCAGTGATTGGAACAAGGTCAGCCAGATGGACTTAATAGAATATAAATTCCCTGACTGGGGCTGTTAACCTGGTCCAGTCAGGAAGCCCTGGCTGACAGATAGAAACAAGAGTGTAAACTTTAATAAAGATTCGTGCACCTTGTGTCTTTCACTGTGTCACACACCTGCACACACACAACATGGGTGCTGGGGAAAAATAAGCACTACCGCAGTTGGGCGGTAGTGTGGGGGTTTAAAAAAAAGAGTGTATGTGCTCGATGCACTGTTTCTGATTTGATTGCACTATCTTGTCTGTGTTTGTTGCTGTTAACTTTGCGCTAAATGAAAATAGGATTTGAGGTTTGTCCTCATCTCCCTGAAAACTGGTTGTATGATGGGTTTTGGGGTTTGGCTTTGCAACCCCTTCCCATGTATATATAGTTTTTTTTTGTGAACTGCTGCTTTCTGTTTATTGTCAACTGTTTTTTGTCCTGTTTAAATGAAATATAAACTGTAAACAAGAAAAGAAACACAAGTGTGTGGACTTGGCGACTGGATACTGGCCTCTGGAGTTATTTCCACCTATCACATCTCCATCGCCCCTCCCCCAAGTCCCTCCTCCCTACCTTTTATCTTAGCCTGCCTGGCACCCTCTCCTCATTCCTGATGAAGGGCTTATGCCCGAAACGTCGAATTTCCTATTCCTTGGATGCTGCCTGACCTGCTGTGCTTTAACCAGCAACACATTTTCAATCTGGAGTTATTTCACCAGGCATGTGATTTTAAATCTCAATTTGAATTCCTTAAACCTCTCCTCTTTTGGCTATGGTTTTTACTACATTATGTGGAAAAAAGATTTTTAAAAAATAAACAAGAGTGTCACGGGTTCTGTCTAGGAGCTGGCTCTGAGCTGGCTGGGTCAGTCTCATGTACTGTGCCCATGTGAATAAAGAGTGACTTGGCGATGGGATACTGGCCTTTATAGAATTATTTCTCATTGTAGAGTCTGTAAAGTCACATTTTCCAACCAAGTCTCAGACGTGAAGACAAGATTCTGGCTAGTGAGTGACTAAAGGCCAATTAACACAAATGATTGCTCAATTGTTCCCCCTCTCTTCACCTCCCCTCTCTTCCCTCCCATCTCTCTTCCTCCACGCTCTTTCTCCCTCCCCTCTCTCGCACTCCCCTCTGTCTCCCTCCCCTCTCTCGCCCTTCCCTCTCTCACCCTCCCCGCTCCTGCCCTCCCCCTCTCTCTCCCTCCCCTCTGTCGCCCTCCTCTCTCTCGCTCTCCATTCTCTCACCCTCCCCACTCTCGCTCTCCCCTCTCTCGCCCACCCCTCTTTCTCGCTCTCCCCCTTTCTCCCCACCCTCCCTCCCTAATCCCACCTCTTTAATACACATTCTCCCATATGCCAAATAGGAATTAAGATGGTGAGAATTCCTAACTCCAGCTCACTTCTGGCTCCCCTGGGCCTCCATCTTGGACAGCGGATGCCAACATGTCAAGGCACACTCCGTGGGCACCAGCTGCACATACCCCATCCACGATGTTGGCATCCAACATGTGCCTGCCATTCCCAAATCATCATGACACATTCCCTACCCACTTGTGGTGTGCTTCTCCACTTCAGTGCTGCTCTTTGGAGTGTGTTGCAGCTGTCATTGCAATGTTGCTGCAATGACATTTTGCAAGCGAGGGACTACAACTAACTCATAGATTGGGTCAGGCTGCATTTCTAGAGTCATAAACATAGAATCGTACAGCGCAGAGATGACCCTTTGGTCCAATAAATCCATGCCCATATCCCTCCAAATCTTGCCTATTCATGGACTTGCAACTGTTGTAACTGTACCTGCATCCAGCACTTCCTCTGGAATTTCATTCCATACACCAACACTCTTAGTTTAAAAAATTGCCCCTCATGTCTTTTGTAAATCTTCCTCCATTCTCCTTAAAAATATGCTCCCTTGTCTTACTCTGTTATCACTCACTCGCTTTCTATGACATCCCTGCCTCCTGACCTTTTAGTTTTCAATTAAAAGCTCACAGCATTAACACAGAAATTGCTGGAAAAACTTAACAGCTCTGTGAGGGAGAGAAAGCAGAGTTAACAGTTTGGGTCCAGCAACCCTTCTTCATCACTAGTCCAGAAATGTTAACTCTGTTTTCTCTCTGCAGATACTGCCAGTCCTGCTGAGTTTTTCCAACAATTTCTGTCTCGCTTTCTGATTTCCAGCATCTGCGGTTCTCTTAAGCTCACTATCTTGCCTTGCTGCTTAGTTGTGAATCAGTCAAAGGAGTGGATGTGTTTCTGTCCAACATTGGGATACGTTAGTGTTACCGCTGCACCCATGTGCTAGCGGCATACGAGTTAAACACACCAAATATACTTCAAGCAAACAGCCATATCTCAAAGCTAAGCAGGAGTAGTCCTCAGTCAAATCCAGGGTAGGGGGCATTGTAAACCACAGGCAGCCTCTGACATCAGTCTGAAGACTTGAGCATGATCAGTCACCCTCATGAGGCAGTCAAGATAGGACTCTCTTCTCATAGAAGGTGTAGTGTTGACTGTCTAGTACCCAACCACTCATCCTGACTGTTTCAATCCTCTCATTTGATGTTGTCTCCTGGAATGAGAAAATTCGAGAAAATGGGAGAGATGAAAGTAGGCAAGGTACAAGCGATAGGACTGTTCGTGTCACCACAGCTGGTGGGCAAGTTGCGAGGCGTCTCGAGTGATGGAGCAGACATCACTGACTGCGAGCAGGGTTCGTAGGATGGTGGAGGTGGAGAGAGAGGAAGTGAAGGAAGATCAGTCTTGAGTGTGGTAGAGCCTTGGTGGGACGTGGGCAAAGATGCAGAGACACTGTGAGTGTGAGATAGTTGAGAGAAGGTGATGACAGTCATACCAGTGGAGCGGAGAAAATAGTTGACCATCTTTGGCCCTGCTGGGCATTTCTCCAGACAGCGGAGACTGTACTGACCCAAATGGCACCCTCAGACCAGACTGGCAGAGTCGGGTGTCTTGGCCTCTTCTGCCAGGCCTGAGGTAAGAAGATATCCATCTTCTACACCACCATCTCCACTGGGACCTCCGAATCCCTGTCCAAAATGAAAGGCACCAATTTCCCATTGTCTCGGACTAATGTTTCCATTAGTGCCAGGCAACTCCAGAACAGCCAGCACTTGACCAGGTGCACAACGGCCTGTTACACGAGGCGCTGTAATCGGAGATCCCGGAATATCCTGGCAGCGGAGAGATTTTCCATCTAGACACGTGGAAGGATCAGGCTACCATTGAGCAAGAGGGCCACCATAGAGACAAGCGCAGTGGTTAATGAGGCAAATTTCAGAGGATCAGGAGAGAAAACTCATGAGGCCCTCATGGAGAGAAACATTCCATGAAAATGACACTTTGTTGATTGCTGGTAACATCCAGCCCTGAGACATTGTTGATAGGTTATGAAGGGAATAGATAAGATAGAAGCAGAGAGATTGTTTCCACTTGTGGGTGAAATTAGAACAAGGGGGACATGGCCTCAATATAAAGGGGAAGCAGATTTAGGGTTGAGTTGAGCAGGAACTTTTTCACCCAGAGTGTTGTGAATCTGTGGAATTCGCTGCCAGAGAAGCAGTTGAGGCTCCTTAGTTGAGTGTTTTAAAGGCAAAGATAGATGAACAGTAAGAGGGTTACAGTGAGAGGGTGGGTAAGTGGAACTGAGTCCATGAAAAGATCAGCCATGGTCTTATCGAATGGCGGAGCATGCTCTCTGGGCAAGATGGCCTATTTCCTGTTCCTGTTTCTTACGCTCTTGCAGCTGTACAAAACTCTGGAGTGTTGCGTACAGTTCTGATCACTGCATTATTGGAAGGATGTGGAAGCTTTGGAGAGGGTTCAAAGGAGATTTACTAGGATGTTGTCTGGTACAGAGGGAAGGTCTTATGAGGAAAGGCTGAGGGACTTGAGGCTGTTTTCATTAGAGAGAAGAATGTTGAGAGGTGACTTAATTGAGACAACTAAGATAATCAGAGGGTTAGATAGGGTGGACAGTGAGAGCCTTTTTTCTCGAATGGTGACGGCTAACACAAGAGGATATAGCTTTAAATTGAGGGGTGATAGATATAGGACAGATATCAGAGATAGTTTCTTTGCTCAGAGAGCAGTAGGGACATGGAATGCCCTGCCTGCAACAGTGAGTAGACTCGCCAACTTTAAGGACATTTAAATGGTCATTGCATAGACTTATGAATGAAAATGGAACAGTGTAAGGTAGATAGGCTTCAGATTGGCACAACATCGAGGGCCGAAGGGCCTGTACTGCACTGTAATGTTCTATGTTCAAAGGACATTGCTTCAAGGAAGTTGTAAAGAGCTCTAGAGGTATTTCTGCAAAAAAACAGAAAGAATGTTCAGAGTAAAAGTCATAAAATGTAGAAAATTGACAAAAATAACAGAAGTGGTATGAAAATAAGATTTTTCATGTGGTAGGTGGTTTATTTCTGCAATGCACTGCCTCGAAGTGTAGAGGAAAAAGTTTCAATTGAAGCAATCAAAAGAGAGTTTGATTCTTATCTGAGAAAGAGCAATGTTTATGGTGAAGAGGAAAATGATAGGACTATGACGTTACTTGAGATTCTCATTTGAAGAGCCAGTACAGTCCTGGTGGGCCAAATGGCAGCTTTCTGCCTCCTGGTAATGTTTGGCTCTGTGAAAAAGCAGAGAAAAAAAATCCAAGTAAACCTGTAAAACATAACACTGCTGTTCATTAGTGGTTTCAGTCTCTGAGAATGAACAGTTAATTAAACTGGTGAGGGAGAATGAAAGGGGAACAGAGTGACCAGGAATGGTAACTTTTTACAGAATCAATATAGTGTAAAAGCAGGCTATTCCACCCTCCAAATTCACACTGATCCATCTACAGAACATCCCACTCTAATACCCTATCCCCACACTTCCCATGGCTAATCTACCTAGCCTGCACATCCCTGGACACTATGGGCAATTTAGCATGGCCTGCACATCTTTGGATGGTAGGAGAAGACCCATGCAGACTCAGAGAGAACGTACAAACTCCACACAGACAGTTGCCCAAAGCTGGGCCCTGAACTCAGGTCTCTAGTACTGTGGGGCAGCAGTGCTAACCACTGAGCCACCGTGCAGCAATAACATCCTAGAGGAAAGCAGAATTTCCCCAAGTTGAATTAGCCACTGTAACAAAGGAAAAAGTTGTGCCTTTCCTCAATAATCTGAAAAGTACTGAAACCAAGACGAGCGATAATAAATGTTCCCAAATCTTTCCTCTCCCTACAGGTTGTCCTGCCTATTTTGTCACTTAAATTGCAGCTCCTTCTCTTCAGGAGCTTTTAATGTACTCGCCTCTCTTCTGTGAGTACATGCCAGTCATGGTAGTGAGATGTTGAAGTGAAATTCCTTTGAAGACTTCCTGTATCCTGTGAGTCAGTCAGTGTGGGTGACCAGCATTGTTTCACATAAAGGAAGTGCTTGGGGTTGCTTTTGTGCGAGTGAGTTTGACTGATTGAGGATGCTGACAGAACAAAATTGTGCTCAGTAAGAAGCTAAGTGATGGATGTCTGCCTTGTGTGTTAAAGGATGTAAATCCAGAGACCCAGATAATGTTTTGGGGCCTGGGTTCGAATCCCACCACAGCAAATGGTGGAATTTGAATTCAATAAAATATCAGGAATTTAGAGTCTAATGATGACCATGAGTCCATTGTTGATTGTTGTAAAAACCCATCTGGTTCACTCATGTCCTTTAGGGAAGGAAACTGCAATCCTTACCTGGTCTGGTCTACATGTGACTCCAGACCCACAGCAATGTGATTGGCTCTTAACTGCCCTCTGGGCAATTAGGGATGAACAATAAATGCAACGCACTCATCCTGTGAAGGAATATTAAAAAAAGAGTAGATCTATCTTAATTACCTTGGTGAGATTATTAACCATCTCTGACACATTGTGCTGGATCTTGGGGTGAACTGAGTCAAACCCTCTCTGCCATCTTTGCCCCCCTTTTCCCCAATGAACCAGTTCACTCTCTCACCCTAGTCATTGCCCCTGATAAGTCCCCCAAACTTCCCTAAAGTCGTAAAGACACAAATTACAAAAGATTCTGACAGATGTCTGTTTTTATAGTTATCGCCAAAACTTACTGGATCACAAGGAAAGTGTTATCCACATTTACAGCTGACCTTTATCGAAGGATAGTCCAGGAAAGTAAACACTGATTTCACTTCTCCAGAGCAAGCTTCCTTCTTAAAATACTCTTGCATCCTCCCGTAGCCTGACCTCCAACGGGAAGGAGAATCTCATGACATCCTATCCGTGACTTTTGCCCCTTTCTTCCCTTTCCCTACCTTCACCAGGACAAACATCTTCTAAGTTTCCTCCTCCCTTAACTCTGAATTCACATCTTTCTCTAGTTCCCCTTTTATCTGCACTCATGCCTTCTCCATACGCATTGATCTTGTTGAAAATTCTTTCATTCTCTAGACGCTGTACCTGCAAAACTATCGATCATCCAAATATCCTTCCAGACTCCTACATGAGCTGGTTCTGCTCATTCTGTCTTCTTGGGTCATCACAGTATCATTGAATCCCTGCAGTCTGGAAGCAGCCATTTGGCCCATTGAGTCCACAGTGACACTCTGAAGAGTATCCCACCCAGACCCACACACCCCCTCCCCATATTCCCTATGGCTAATCCACCTAGCTGTGCATCTTCATCCTCTCCTTCACAGCCACCTTTGCAAAAGGAATAAGCCTTGCGCCCGCCCCACCCCTCCCCTCCCCATCCTCCCGTCCTTACAAACTATCATCCATGTGTACCTTTCATTTCCACAACCACCTTGTTGTGTTTCAAATCCATACCTAGCTTTCTGAGAACTTTATCTTCAAATGCATCCAATCTACCTTTGCCATAGCACTGAAGCAACTCTCCACAAATCTCTAATGATGTGAAAGTGACAGAAGTAAATGGGGAGTCAATGGCCTAGTGGTATTATCACTGGACTGGTAACCTAACAACCCAGGTAATGAGTTAGGTTCAAATCTCACCACTGCACATAGTGAAATTTCAAATCAGTAAATATCTGGAATTAGATACAGAACTAGAATTAGTCTAATGATGACCCTGAATCCATTGTTGGAAAACCCCATCTTGTTCACTAATGTCCTTTAGGGAAGGAAACTGCCATCCTTACCTGGTCTGGCCTATGTGATTCCAGACCCACGGCAATATGGTTGACTCTCAACTGCCCTCTGGGCAAAAACAAATGATGGGCTACAAATGCTGGACTAGCTAACAACACCCTCGTCCTGTTAAGGAATAAAGTAAAAACTGTCTCTTCTCAGCGTTTGACAAAGTGATTGCAAGGGTTTGCTCTAATGCTTCTCCACTCATCATCCAATGTCTGAGACTGGCACTCACCCGATTCCATCCTTACCTGTCTAGTTACAGCCAGAATTACCTGTCTGAGGCATAACCAGTCTATTAGCAATCTTGATGTACTATTTTATCCTGAAATGAGTTTCCTACCCATCATTAGGGTGGCTTCTTTTTACCTCTATGTGATTGGTGACTCCACTTTTATCTCACCTTATCTATTACTGACACCCCTCTTTAGGTCTTTAATACCTCTAGACTAAATAGTTCCAACACACTGTTATGAAGGTGTAGAGGTACGGTACCTTTAGGAGAATTGAAAAATTAGCAAGGACAGCCTGACACAGCACAAAGTGTTCTGAACAAGGTAACAATGTAACACTTGGTCAAAACCAACAGTACAGCTGAGTTATCACGATACAAAAACAAATTCACATTCGGCCAATCAGTTTAAATTATGGCCAAGGCACTAAAATCCAATCAAATTTGAATATAGTATTTTAGTAATATTGAAACCAATGAAGCAATCCGATGTTTTGGGGTAAAACTGGACATTTTGAACAGTTGGGGGAGAACTCCCAATCCATCAATAAGTACACACTGCCAGCAGAACAGCTCTCTGCATGGTACCTGTCTATAAGAAGTTTGCAGACTCGAACATCGAAAAGACAACAGAGGAAAATCTGCAGAGGAAGATACAAAGAGAAGATTCAACAGTTGATTGGCTTTGAAAGTTGAATTTTGATTGGAAATCATAATCGGGATTCTTTTTTATCGGACTAGTATTGTAGAGTGGGAGGCAAAAGATAGGTTTAAGAGAAAGGAGCTGTAACTAGTTGTTGGTTTTAATATTCTCTGTTGGACTTAAAGAATAAAGTTGTTAATTTTCACTTTAAATAGTGACCTCTGGGATAGCTCTTTGCCTCTCGAATTTCAATAGGTTACAGCGTGGGGGAAATTTTCTCTGTGTGGCTGGTTTAAATTAGCAGAGGCGTTTACCCAGTGTCGTAACAACACCTCTGCTGGTCTCCTACATCATACATTCCAGAAGCTTGCAGTCGTTCAAAATATCTACCCACCCCCCGTCCTGACCATCATCAAAACCTATTCACCTTTCATCGCGCAATGACTTGATTTTAAAATCCTTATCCTTGCTTTCAAATCCTTCCATGTCTCTATTTATGTGTTATCCTCCTAATCCACACAGCCCACCAGTCCACCAATTCTGGCCTCCTGTGCATTCCCAATTTTAAATCTCTCCTGATCGACCACCATGCTTTCAATCACCTAAGTTCTGGAAATCCCTCCCAAACCTCTCCAACACTGCTTAAAACTTACCTGCTTGACCAAACGCTTGGAATTCAACCTAATATCTTCTCAGTGTAGAATATTTTTCAGTGTATTGCACCCATAGGTGTTAGTGAGTTTTGAGAAGATTTGTAGTTCAGGTTGAGGGTCTGGATATAGGTTTGCTCACTCAGCTGGAAGGTTCATTTTCATATGTTTCATCACCGTACTAGGTAACATCTTCAGTGAGCCCTTCAACAAAGCACTGCTGGTGTTTCTTGCTTTCTATTCATATGTTTGAGTTTCCCTAAACATTGACTTGGATCCCATTTACCACCTCCAAGGGGAAAAAAAGGACATGACATCACCACAGGAAATGATGTCACCACCGGAAATGACATCACCAACCCAAGGAAACCAAACATATAAATAGAAAGCAGGAAACACCAGCAATGCTTTATCCGGAGACTCACAGAAGACGTTATCTAGTATGGTGATGAAGCATCTGAAAATGAACCTTCCAGCTCAGCGAGCAAACCTACATCCAGAATGTTTTTCAGTTGCATTACCAAATGTGTTGGAACATTGCATTGCATTTGGGTCACTTCGTAGATTGTCATAGTTGTTGATGTTGATGAAGGATGCACTGACTGTTCATGCTTAACCAGACTATTAGCAATCTTGATGCCTTATTTTATCCTGAGGATGAGTTTCCTATATATGTGACATCCATCTTTACAAGTAACCTATGCCAGCTCCTCAGGGAGTGCCTCACCCTGTTTCTCAGTGCCTAATGACCTCTCTTCTGAGGCCATGGATCGACAAATAATAGCTCCAAGGACAATCCATTGATATTCCTAGGCTGCTGCTATTTCTGACAGAGAAGCGGCATACCTTTGTAATCTTTTGTGTGGCAGCAGATGTATGGACATCAGTAACACAGCAAATGAGGTCAGGAGCCGTGGAGTAAAGGTGGATTCACATGCGTGTGCAACCTGCTACTATGTATTTCATCTGAGGGAAGTCAAGCTCATTCCAACAAAACCAGATTCACGAGATACCATCGCTGCCATATATACCAGGCATGATCATACTAATACAACAATGTACTAAGTGTTGGAGTGTCCTAATAACATGCACTAAAGACAGAAAAATTCAAAGCAGAAACAACGGCTGCTATTTCCTTGGATAGTTGGTTCTGCTATAATGCACATTTCTTCAATGCTAGTTGGCTTTAATGCAATTGAAGAATTTAGACCATGATTTGTAGAACGCAAATTTTCCTTACCTGTACTGGCTGTAATGTGATTCTGGTCCCATTGGTTTCAGTGGTGCCGCTTTATGCAATTTTCTTATAACATGGGATTACACAGGAACGGAACTATTGCATTTTATCAGAACAGACTATACTGCACCTCACTCTATGGTACAGATAACATGAACTTAATTATACTCAGTCAAAGCCCTTTAAACAATAAGAATGAAACTGACCTACCCTGGTCAATTTCAAAGTTCTTGAGCTGCTTCCACTGTGTTTTTACATATTTAGTAAGGGGGTAACTCAAATACATTAGCTGTATGATAACTAATGGTAGGTATGGAAAGGGACAGCGAGATGGGTACCCCAAATAAAGGCTTCAAACTGCCCAAAATAATACTCAATAGCTTTACACAGTCAATGACTTTATATAATTGATGCCTGTGACCATGGGAGACAGTTAACATGTTAGTTTGACACAGGGGGCAGTCCTGTATAAGTGGGAACAATGTAATTTGTCTTTTATCTATTGATGGGATGTGACTGGGCCAGTATCTATTGCCCATTCCTAATTGCCCAGAGGACAGCTAAGAGTCAACCACATTCCTGTAGGTCTGGAGTCACTTGGAGGCCAGACCAGATAAAATGGCAGATTTCCTACCCTTCAACCACTTAATGAACCAGATGCATTTTCATAACATTGACAGTGATGGCATAGTTACCATTAGATTTGTATTTTATTCCTGTCTATTTTATTGAATTAAAATTTCACCACCTGCCCTCATGGGGATTCGAATCCATTTCCTCAGATGGACTGTGGTCCTGGATTACAAATCTAGGGACGCTAATGTGCTTGCTCTTCATAGGTGAAAATGGACATGACATTAATTAGAATTTAATGAGCTGTGTTCCATATGTGATGTGCTTGAAGGGGACTAGACAGTCCAATTGGGTCATAATTGGTGTGCTGTCACACAGGTATTGTTAATGCTGATGAGGTACTCTCTGTCTGAAGTTGTGAAGCTCACATTTCTGTTGGCCAGTGTGAGCTCTTCTATCTACAGGAGGAAAGGCCATGAGACAAAGGTCAGAAGGCCATTCAGTCCATTCAATGAGAACGTGGCCAATTTGATAATTCCTCAACTCCACTCTGCTGTCTTAACTTCATGATCCTTGATTCCCTTAAAAATTAAAAATCTCCGTACCTTGGGCTTAAACATACTTAGTGCCCCAGCCTCAACAGCTCTCTGGAGTAAAGACTTCCACAGACTGACTAACCTCTGAGAGAAAAAAAAATTATCTTCATCTCGGTCTTACATGAGTGACATCTTGCTCTGAGATTATGCCCTCTGGGCCAACACTCTCCTATTTGATTCAAGCACAATCGCACCTGTGGTACAGCTTTTGAGGTCTTTCCCCATTTAAATGCTCTTCACTTCTTTAAAATGCATAACCTCACATATTCTCACATTATATTTCATCTGTTAAGTGTTTGTAATGCCTTTCTTTTGTGAGACTGTGCCACATAACAAAGACCTCTGTAAGGTTTTCCTCGTGTCACTGGATTGTTGTTGAACCTCTTCAGAGATACCTTCAGGATATCCATGAAGTACTGTTCTGAACCTCTTTGTGAGGGTTTCTATTCTATTAGCTTCATGTTGAAGGGTTTCTTTTGGGCAAGTTTTAAAATAATGATGGAAATGGATGGACCAGATCTGAAAGTTGATGTTCTAAATTGGAGGAAGGCCAATTTTGACGGTATTAGGCAATAACTTTCAAAGTTGATCAGGGGCAGATTTTCACAGGTAAAGAGACAACTGGAAAATGGGAAGCATTCAAAAATGAGATAACGAGAGTCCAGAGATGGTATGTTCCTGTCAGGGTGAAAGGCAAGCCTGGTAGGTGTAGGGAATGCTGGATGACTGGAGAAATTGAGGTTTTGGTCAAGAGAAAGAAGGAAGCATATGTCAGGTGCAGACAGCAGGGATCGAGTGAATCCTTAGAAGAATATAAAGGCAGTAGGTGCACACTTAAAAAGGAAATCAGGAGGGCAAAAAGGGGACATGAGATAACTTTGGCAAATAGGGTTAAGGAGATTCCAAAGGGATTTTATAAATACATTAATGACCAAAGGGTAACTGGGGAGGAATAGACCCCTTCAAAGATCAACAAGACAGCCTATGTGTGGAACGACAAGAGATGGGGGAGATACTAGACAAGTCGTTTGCATTAGTGTTTACTGGGGAGAAAGTCATGGAAGATATAGAATGTGGAGAAATAGATGGTGACATCTTGAAAAATGTCCATATTACAGAGGAGGTGCTAGATGTCTTAAAACACATAAAGGTGGATAAATCCCCAGGATCTGATCAGTTGTACCCTAGAACTCTGTGGGAAGCTAGGGAAGTGATTGCTGGGCCCCTTGCTTAGATTTTTGGATTATCGATAGTCACAGGTGAGGTGCCAGAAGACTGAAGTTTGGCTAATGTGGTGCCACTATTTAAGAAAGGTGATAAGGAAAAGCCAGTAAGCCAGACATTAATTGTGGGCAAGTTGTTGGAGGGAATCCTGAGGGATAGAATTTATATGTATTTGGAAATGCAAGGACTGATTAGAGATAGTCAACATGGCGTGTGTGTGTGGGTAATCATGTCTCACAAACTTGACTGAGTTTTTTGAAGAAGTAATAAAGAAGATTGATGAGGGCAGAGCCATGGACATGGTCTATATGGACTTCAGTAAGACATTCAACAAGGTTCCCCATGGTAGACTGGTTAGCAAGGTTAGATCACATGGAATACAGGAAGAATTAGCCATTTGGGTACAGAACTGGCTCAAAGGTAGAAGACTGAGGGTGGTGATGGAGGGTTGTTTTTCAGACTTCAGGCCCGTGACCAGTGGTGTGCCACAAGGATCGTGCTGGGTCCACTGCTTTTCATCATTTACATAAATGACTTGGATCTGAACATAGGAGGTATAGTTAGTAAGTTTGCAGATGACACCAAAATTGGAGGTGTAGTGGTCAGCGAAGAAGTACAATGGGACGGGATCTTGACCAGATGGGCCAATAGGCTGAGAAGTGGCAGATGGAGTTTAATTTAGATAAATGTGAGGTGTGCATTTTGGAAAAGCAAAGGACTTATACATTTAATGGTAAGGTCCTAAGGAGTGTTGCTGAACAAAGAGACCTTGAGGTGCAGGTTCATAGCTCCTTGAACGTAGTGTCGCAGATAGATAGGATTGTGAAGAAGGTATTTAGTATGCTTTCCTTTATTGGTCAGAGCATTGAGTACGGGAGTTGCAAGGTCATGTTGTGGCCGTACAGGACATTGGTTAGGCCACTGTTGGAATATTGTGTGCCATTCTGGTGTCCCTCTTATTAGAAGGATGTTGTGAAACTTGAAAGGGTTCAGAAAAGATTTACAAGGATGTTGCCAGGTTTGGAAGGTTTGAGCTGTAGGGAGATGCTGAATAGGCTGGGGCTGTTTTCCCTGGAGTGTCAGAGGCTGAGGAGTGACCTTATTGAGGTTTATAAAATCATGAGGGGCCTGGATAGGTTGAATGGAAAGGTCTCTTCTCTGGAGTGGGGGAGCCCAAAACTAGACAGCATACGTTTAGAATGAGATGGGATAGATTTAAAACGGACCTAAGGGGCAACTTTTTCATGCAGAGAGTGATACGTGTATGTACAATTGTAACATTTAAAAGGCATCTGGATGCTTTTATGAAGAGGAAGAGTTTGGAGGGATGTGGGCCAAGTGCTGCCAAATGGGACTTGATTAATTTAAGATATCTGGACCAAAGAATCTGTTTCCGTGCTGTACATCTCTATGACTCTGACTCCAAGTATTAATCAGGCAATCTGGTAGAATGTCTTACCCAACTTAGATGAGCTGTCTGCAGGAGGTTATGACTAACAAGTCAACACTATCAAGGTGAGAATTTCAATATAAGGAACCTTGTCTTGTCAAATAATCTTGAGCAGCCTCTGTAAGTAGATCAAGTGAAATGGTTCGCTTGGAAGCATAGAGTAAACTATCACATCTTACTACTTACAGGGCAATTGCTCTGTGCAGCTTCACTTCTTTTTGAGAAACTAATTCCTCTTCACATCAAGGCAGTTTTTTTATAACTTGCTAAATGCAACAGCAGCCTTAACTATTCTGGCATTGACTTCAAATTGAATTATTGTGGAGAGAGAGCTGCCAAAGTATTTATTGACTGTCAAATCTTTAATCATTGATTGCAATAGTTGGCATGTCTTTGTAGGGCAGGTTGATCCGTGATTTCAGTCTTATTAGTGCTAATTGTGAGTCAAGAGTGTGGTCCTGGAAAAGTACAGCAGGTCAGGCAGTATCCAAGGAGCAGGAGAATCAATGTTTCGGACATAAGCCCTTCATCAGGAATCCTGAAATGAACCTTCCAGCTCAGTGAGCAAACCTACATCCAGAACCTCAACCTGAGCTACAAATCTTCTCAAAACTCGTTAAAGACTTATACTTTTCATAGAAACAGTGATGTACATGGGGGATAATGGAAATTCTATTTGGGGCATTACTGGGTAGCATAAACTTTACTGGGAGAAAGTGAGGACTGCAGATGCTGGAGATCAGAGTCGAGAGTGTATTGCTGGGAAAGCACAGCCAATCAGGCATCATCCGAGGAGTTTTCTTTAAAACCGGGGTGGGAGGTGTTGGTAATGTTGATGAACTGTTCAACTCTTCAGAACTGCTGTGCCTTCCCAGCAACACACTCTCAGAATGAATTTTACTGCCAAACTATTTCCTGTCTTCTGCCATTCTCCAGGGAAGTCGTTTGAACTAAATGTTTGCCAGAGCAACCTTACCAGACTTCTCTTTCTATAAGCTCGATTATTTATTTTGTCCCGTCAAATGCCTCTTCAACCCATTTCCCAGTTCTTGGCTAATCCGTACTTTAAGTGGTGAGGATTACTGGAAAGCCAGAGGATTGGGAAGTCTTTAAAACCCGCATAGGACAACTAACAAATTCTTTAACAGTTGTTGCAGAGATATTGAATGTAATGGTTCAGAAAAGATTTCCAAGGACATTGCCAGGGTTGGAAGATTTGAGGTAGAGGGAGAGCCTGAATAGGCTGGGGCTGTTTTCCCTGGAGCGTCGGAGGCTGAGGGGTGACCTTATAGAGGTTTACAAAATTATGAGGGGCATGATAGGATAAGCAGACAAAGTCTTTTCCCTGGTTTTTTTTTACACTGTCTGCAACCCTGAGGTCTTTTTCAGGGTTACAGACAGTGACTAGTGGAGTTCCACAGGGGTCCATATTGGGAGTACAACTATTAACATTATACATTACAATCTGGACTGAGGGCATTGTTGCTAAAGTTGAATTTGACACTCAGGAAGATGGAGGGAGCGGTAGTGTTGAGGAAGTGAGGAGGCTGCAGAAGGATACATTAGCATTCATATCAAGAGGGCTAGTTTCAAGAGCAAAGATTTACTGCTGAAGCTATGTCAGGCACTGGTCAGGCCGCATTTAAAATACTGAGAGCAATTTTGACCCCTGTATCTAAGGACAATGTGCTGGTGTTGAAAAAGGTCCAGAGGAGGTTTACGAGAATGATCCCGACGATGAAGGGCTTGTCACATGAGGAGTGGTTGAGGTTTTAGATTACTTACAGTGTGGAAACAGGCCCTTCGGCCCAACAAGGCCACACCGACCCGCCGAAGCACAACCCACCCATACCCCTACCGTTACCACTTCACCTAACACTACGGGCAAGTTAGCATGGCCAATTCACCTAACCTCTTTTGGCATAAAATAGAACTGCTTGAGGTAAAAGAAACGAAGGATCAAGTTAACACGGGAGGGGAAAAAAAATGTGCCCCATGATTCACCCATCTACCAGACATATTATATTATGAAGATAGAGTGTAAAGTCTCTGGGTCTGTACTCGATGGAGTTTAGAAGGATGAGGGGGATCTCACTGAAACTTCCAGAACACTGAGAGGCCTGGATAGAACGGATGTGAAGAAGATGCTAAGGACCTGAAGGCACAACCTCAGAGTGAAGGGATGATCCTTTAGAACTGAGATGAGGAGGAATTTCTTCAGCCAGAGGTTGGTGAATCTGTGGAACTCATTGCCGCAGAAGGCTGTGGACGCCAGATCATTGAGTATATTTAAGACAGAGACAGATAGGTTTTTGATTAGTAAGGGAATCAAGGGTTATGGGGAGTAGGCACAAGAATAGGTTTGAAAATGATCGAATATTGGAGCAGACTAGATGGGTCAAATAGCCTAATTCTGCTCCTATGTCTTATGGTCTCATTTACCCACCTTTGTTCTAGATCCCTGAATTCCAACCCCAAAATGATGTCAAACTCAGTCTTCAAAACTTCAATGGTTTAATGAACATGCATGGGATTTTTGGGAGAATGAGTTCTATTGATTCTGATTTCTCTCTCAATTGACCTAGCTCTAATTTTGCCCACCAGAGGAAAGATTTTCTCTGAATCTAACTTATTACTTGCTACATCATGTGAAACTCCAAGATTGGATCATCCCTCAATCCTTTAAAATCAAAGTAATACAAAACTAAGACTTTACACTCTATCTTCATAATATAATATGTCTGGTAGATGGGTGAATCATGGGCACATTTTCTTTCCCTCCCGTGTTAACTGGATCCTTCCTTTCTTTTACCTCAAGCAGATCTATTTTATGACAAAAGATGTCAGTCCCAATACAAAGAATACTGTGTTTCCACCACAATGTTTCCAAGTGATGAGTTGTTACACTCTCCTCCATGTTTCATCTTCAGGTTGTCAAGGTAAGGTGTTTTATTGTCTCTTAAATAATTCTGCAGTGGCCTTGGAACATTTTAACATTTCTTTCCGTAAAATGTACTTTACTCATAAAGTGCATGATTAAACATTTCAGCTTGAAACTCACCGAATGTACAATAATATTTAAATTGTCTGTATGCAGCATATTCCACTTTTAGATACCGCAATGGAATTCCAACGTATATATTGTATATATTTACAATATACATTTCATGTTAAGGGTATAGCCCAAAGGCAAAACATTTCAAGTTAAAATTTACAGATAAAAGTTTCTTTCCCTGCATCAGGTTTCACTCTAAGCTACCTCAGGGTGACCAACCCAAACATTAGTGCATCCCTCAGCACGTGATCCTGGTCCTTGGAATGTGCCAGTCTGCAACACTTGGTTGGGGTCAACTCCTTGCTCTGGAAGACCAACAAGTTTCAGGCAGACCGAAAAATGTCTTTTATACCAAATTGGAAGCGTTGGACCAAAGGGTCTGTTTCCATGCTGTACATCTCTATGACTCTATAATGGTCCTCCAAGCAGGGTCTTTGTTTGTCTTGGTATGTCTCCTGAGGTACAGACCGTAGAACACAGAGTCCTGCATCAAGGGGTTGTTCAGGACGAACCATGACAAAAATCACTACATCTTTCTCCAGACTTCCTTTGCAAAGGCACATTCCAGTAGCAGATGTGTGACAGTCTCTACCCCACCACCCCATTTTTGCATTGTAACCATGTGAACACAGTCTAACTTTCACCTTCCAGATAGATTGAGGGAGCACCACGGCCGAGAGTGAGGAATGGGTCTTGTCACCATTGCAGGTGGACTATTGCCAGCAGAATTATTAATGAGGAAAAGACTTTGAGTACAACATCTATCACTGGCCAAGAAATCAAATATTACAATGGAGTCTATGATAGAACAAAGCAATGTAAAGAAGCTCAAATTCAGAAATCAACCAGAGACTTCAACATTATCAACACTGAGCAAGAGAACCGTCAGATCTTCAACCAGGCAAAAACGTATAGATCTGAGAGAGGGACAGAAAAAGAAATTATCATTGAGGTAACGAAATAGCCAAGATTATATTTTGTACAAGCATAGAAAGGGGCTGCAAAGGGAAATCAAAAAGCCTTAGTGTCTGTGAACAAAACACCAGTACAAGCGTGGCCTTACAACTCCAATCCTGAAGGAGTCAGAGGAACAGTTGAAATCTCAATATACAACAAAGGAAGGTGCACTAAAGCAGAATAAAGGAAGAGTATTATGGTTTGCAATTTCAGAGAAAGTTACCAACTGCCAAAAAGACTTGATTTAGTTTATTGTCATCACATATACCTAAGTACAGTGAAAAGCTTTGTTTTGCGAGCATTATAAGCAGGTCTTAACAAACAAGGACTTACGGATCATGGGGTCCTGAGACAGAGGAAAGCATACAAGGTAACAGCTGCACAGGAGATGCACAAAGTAAGTTCAACATTTTTTGAAGTTAGAGGTCCATTCAGGTGAGATTTCATCTCACCCCATGCACCTTCACAGCATGAATGCGTGGGGTGATATGAAATGCTATGCCTTACTTCATAGGAACAAAGACATGTGGAGTAATAGCACAACAGCACGTGCTGATGCGATCATTATGTAAGGATAATGTAATCACATTATCATTCGAGTGAAGAAGGAATACGTCATGAAGAAGGCAATGTTAGCAAATGTAGGTCAATGACTGAATATAATTTTTGATATGTAAGTAAGGGTAGTGTGGTATTGCGGGCTCATATATTCCCAGGTCCAGTACATGTGCTGAGGGATGCACAAAAACTTGGCATTATCACTGCAGAGGTGCTATGAGGGATGGTCAATTTTAAAAATCTCTCAACAACAGTGTAGGGACTGGAAACAGTATAGCACCCATCAGGCTTTGTACTTGACCAAAAAATGTTTATATGTTTATCAAGAGTTTTGAAATTGTACTGAGGCATCCAAAAAGCGGGACATGCTATGTGCGCGTCAGGTGAATTGGCCATGCTAAAATGCCCGTAGTGTTAGGTAAGGGGTAAATGTAGGGGTATGCGTGGGTTGCGCTTCGGCGGGTCGGTGTGGACTTGTTAGGCCGAAGGGCCTGTTTCCACACTGTAAGTAATCTAAAGTAATCTAAAAAAAAAGAAAAATTGAATTCTGTTGGACTTTTTGTATTTTTACAATTTGAAATGTTTTGACCTTGGGCTATATGCTTAATTTGGAATGTATATTGTAAATATTAATACAATTATATTGAGGCACAAATGTGAAAAATGATGCAAAAGACAAGTTCAATTTTATTGCGCTTTCTGTAAATTTCAAGTTAATGTTTCACAAGGTGCTTTTACAAGTTTTTTGTGAATAAGATATACTTTTGGAAACAAAGCTCCAACAACAGAGGGATCTGGGTATCTGCTACATGAATTATAAAATGTCAGGGATAGCAAATAATTACGAAGGCAAATTAAATGCTGGTGATTATTGCAAAGAGAATTCAATATAACTATTTGGAAGTGTTGCTGCAGCGCTGAGTGAAGCTAAATCACTTTATCCATGCCCCTCATGATTTTATAAATCTCCATAAGGTCACCTGTCAAACTCCAGGGTAAAAAGCCTCAGTGCATATGGATAGGGTGAATAGCCAGGGTCGTTGCCCCAGGGTAGGGGAGTACAAAACTAGATGCCATTTAGAGGGGAAAATTTAAAAGGGATCTGAGGGGTAACTTTTTCACACAGAGGGTGGTATATGCATGGAATGAACTGCCAGAGGAATTGGTGAAGGCTGGTTAATTACAACATTTAAAAGGCACCTTGATGGGTACATGAATAGGGAGGGTTTAGAGGGATATGGACCAAGTGCTGGCAAATGGGACTAGATTAATTTAGGATTTCTGGTCAGCGTAGGTAAGTTGGACTGAAGGGTCTGTTTCTGTGCTGTACAACTCTATGATTCTATTCAGCCTCTCCTGATAACTCAAACAGTTCAGTCCTGGCAACATCCTTGTAAATCTTTCCTGCACCTGCTCAAGTTGAACAATATCCTTTCTAAGGAAGATACTAAAACGTTTTAAGAATTGTCAGACATAGTTAAGGAATATTATGACTCCAAGCTGCCTCTAATTCTGAGGCCATATTGTTTTCACTCATGAACCAGGGGAATCCGTATTACGATTTTTGACTAGGTTATGACTATGTTCATGCTTCAGCTGTACAAGACACTGGTGAGACTGCCCCTGGAGTATTGCGTACAGTTCTGGTCACTGCATTATAGGAAGGATGCGGAAGCTTTGGAAAGGGTTCAGAGGAGATTTACCAGGATGTTGCCTGGTATGGAAGGAAGGTCTTATGAGGAAAGGCTGAGAGAACTGAGGCTGTTTTTGTTGGAGAGAATAAGGTTGAGAGATGACTTAATCGAAACATATAAGACAATCAGAGGGTTAGATAGGGTGGATAGTGAGAGTCTTTTTTCTCAGATGGTGAAGACTAACATGAGGGGACATCGTTTTAAATTGAAGTAAATTTAGAACAGGGTAGTTTTTTTACTCCGAGAGTAGTAGGGGCATGGAATGGCCTGCCTGCAACAGTGTTAGATTTGCCAACTTTAAGGGTATTTAAATAGGCTTTGGACATTCATATGGATAATAATGGAACGGTGCAGGTTAGATGGGCATCAGATTAATTTCACAGGTTGGCGCAACATTGAGGGCTAAAAGAGCCTTAACTGCTCTATAACATTCTATGTTCTAAGACAACTGGCAGAAGCATGTGAGTTTGGTTTAACCCTTAATGAGATGTTGAGAGACCATTTGGTCTGTGGGATTAATGATGTAACTATGCTAAAGCTCTACTGGCTGAAGCCCAACTGCGCTTCAACAGGCACTACAACCGGCTTTAACATTTGAAATGGTCACATGGACAAGTCCAAACTTTCAGCGAAATAAAGAAACAGATGTCATTCTCAAAGGTTTTGACACACTATGACCCCAAGAAAGATCTGATATTGACATACAATGCTTCCCAGTACCACTCCAGCATCAGGGGGTATTAGCTCATAGGCAACCCAACAGCGGAATGCCCAATAGCGTATGCACGCAAGACTTTGGCTAATGCAGCGTGTAAATACGCCCAGATAGAGAAAGAAGAATTGGCGGTCATATTTGGAGTCAGGAAGTTCCACTAATACTTTAATGGATGAGAATTTGTGATAATGACAGACCACAAACCCCGAACTGGGTCTGCTGAAAAAGGACAAGGCAGTGCTGCCCATAACTTTGGGACACATTCAGCAGTGAGCTCTAATACTAAGTGTTTTTAATGCAAGTTAGAACACCATCCCATTTTAAAGTACAGTCCTTTTAAAACTTAAACAGCTGGTGGTGATGGGGCCGTCCCAACTAGAACTGAAACCTTTTTGGACAGACCAGCTCACAGTAGAGGACGGCATATAGTTATGGGGATCAAGAGTGATTGTCCTATGCTGCCAAATACCAGCTAAACAGCAGCAGAACCATCCAGCGTTCTCCAAAATGAAGATGTTGGTGAGCATTTTGTCTGGCGGTCAGGCCTAGACGCAGATATAGCTGCATTGCTGCCAACAAGGCCAAAAGTGACCACTAGCAGCTCCTCCACATCCATGGGAATGACTGGGTAAACCCTGGACTTGGTTACATGTCAACTGTGCAGGCCCTCTCATGGACTCAATTTTTTTAGCCATTATGCACGTCCACTCAAAGTGGCTGGACATGTAGAGAGGTCATTCAGCAAACACAGGTCAATGACAGAAAAATAGTGTGCATTTTTTTCAATATCCGGAGTCCCAGAAGTGTTTGCTATATAATGTGCCATCGTTTACCAGCAGGAAATTTGAGAATTTCCTAAAATCAAATGGGATTCAACATATAAGGACAGCTCCTTACCGCCCACTATCCAATGGCCTAGCAGAAAGAGCAGTCCAGTCTTTGACGGCAGGCTTGAAGAAGCAGCCCACAGCCTCACTAGATACCAAGCTGTCGTGGTTCTTATGTGATTATAGAAGCACATCACATGCAACTACAGAGCTAGCTCCAACAGAGTTACTAATGAGGAGAAGACTCCACACCGGGTTAGGTCTGGTCTTCCCGGAGCTGCAGATGAGGTTGAAACAGCATCAGGAAAGCCAATGCCAGACACAACACTCCGTCAAGTGAAAGGGACAAATCACATCAGGGAAGACATTTGGTGTCAAACCCATGGGAATGGCTCTGCAGAGCTAAAAGGCACGGTCAACACGACGTCAGGATCAGTGATGTATAACGTTCAGGGAGGTGTGACATTCCTGAACAATCACGTGGACTATATGAAAGCTGCAAATTCACAAAAGGTGCAGAAGCAAAACATGTCCTGCTCATTGGAACACCCAGAAAGGCTGCTAGGCCTGGTAGGTTCACCTTCTCCATCAAGTCTTGACCAGTCTTCTGAATCAGATGGACATGATGGATGTACTTACCTCGGTGCCTTTGCTGCTGGAAGAGGAAAGTGAAATTCTACTGAGGTGCTCCTGGCTCAAGAGATGAGCTCCTATACATTACACATACCTGGTCAGAGGAACTTGGCCCAGAGCTAAAACACACCAGGTTATCCAAGAAAAAGGACTGTCTATATCCTTGGACACCATGGGGCAGGAATATCATGATTGTAACGAGGTCAGCTAGCTGGACCTCATTGAATATGAGTTCCCTGATTGGGGCTGTTAACCTGGTCCCATTCAGATAGCCCTGGCTTACAGATAAAAAAGAGGAGTGTCAGAGATTCTAGCATCTTGAGAGCTGATTCTGAAGAGGCAGTAACTTTTTGTGCATGAATAAAGGGTGATCTGGAACCCAGCCTCTGTGGAGTTATTTCAGATAGGTTGGTCAGACATGCTGAGCAGTGATAAATAGAATTCAATCCAGACTGTGATGTAATGCATTTGGGTAGGACAAATGAGGCAAGGAGTGATGAACTCTAATGATCCCTGGGAAGCACCAAGGATCAGAGGGACTTTGGTGTACATTGTCCTTGTCCATAGCAGGACATAAGAACATAAGAACTAGGAGCAGGAGTAGGCCATCCAGCCCATCGAGCCTGCTCCGCCATTCAATGAGGTCATGGTTGATCTTTCATGGACTCAGCTCCACTTACCCGCCCTCTCACCATAACCCTTTATTCCTTTATTGTTCAAAAATAATCCATCTTAGCTCAAAAACATTTATTGAGGATGCCTCAACTACTTCACTGGGCAGGGAATTCCTTAGATTCACAACCTTCTGGGTGAAGAAGTTCCTTCTCAATTCAGTCCTAAATCTGCTCCCCCTAATTTTTGAAGCTCTTGTCCTATTTTCACCCACCAGTGGAAACAACTTCCCCAATTCTATCTTATTCATTCCCTTCATCATTTTATAACTTTCCTCAGATCTGACGTCATTCTTCTAAATTCCAATTGCTATAATCCTCAGTCTGCTCAGTCTCTCCTCATAAACCAACCCCCTCAACTCCGGAATCAACCCAGGTGAACCTCCTCTGCACCCCCTCCAGTGGCAGTGCATCCTTTCTCAAGTAAGGAGACTAAAACTAAATGCAGTATTCCAGCTGTGGCCTCACCAGCATCCTATACAGCTGCAACATAATCTCTCTACTTTGAAACTTAATGAAGGATAAAGTTCCATTTGCCTTCTTAATTACCTGATGCACCTATAGACCAACCTTCTGTGATTCATGCACAAGGACACCTAGGTCCCTCTGCACAGCAGCATGCTGCAATTTCTTAACATTCAAATAATAGTCCTTTTTACTGTTATTCCTAACAAAATGGATGACTTGACATTATTGTACTCCAACTGCCAGACCTTTGCCCACTCACTTAAACTACCTATGTCTCTTTGCAAAGTTTCACAGTTCTCTGCAGACTTTGGTCTAAGACTCGTCTTAGATGTCATCCGCAAACTTTGCCATTCTACACATCATCCCCAACTCCAAATTACCGATGTACATTGTGAATAATTGCAGTCCCAACCCTGATCCCTGAGGCACACCACTAGTCACTGATTGCCAACCAGAATAGCACTCATTTTTTCCCAGTCTTTGTTTCCTGTTGGTTAACCAATCCTCTATCCATGCTAATACATTGCCCGTAATGCCTTGCATCTTTACCTTATGCAGCAGCCTTTTGAGCGGCACCTTGTCGTATGTCTTCTGGAATTCTAGATACACCACATCTACTGGGTTCCCTGTTGTCTACCATGTTAGTAATGTCTTCATAGAATTTCAATAGGTTAGTTAAGCGTGACCTGTCCTTCATGAGCCCATACTCTATCTGCCCAATGGGAAGGTTTATATCTAGATGTCTTGCTATTTCTTCCTTGATTGTAGACTCAAGCATTTTTCCCACAACAGAGGTTAAGCCTCACTGGGCTATAATTCCCCATTCTTTTGTCTACCTCCTTTTTTAAACAGTGATGTCACACTTGCTATTTTTCAATCTGCTGGAACTGCCCCAGAGTCCAGTGAATTTTGGATAATTATCACAAGTGCATTTGCTATTTCTCCCGTCAACTCTTTTGGCACCCTGGAATGCATTCCACCAGGGCCAGGAGACTTATCTACCCTTAGCTCCATTAGCTTGCCCAACATTACCTCTGTGGTGATAATGATTGTTACCTTCATTTCTTTGTCAATTACTGGCATGTTATTCAGGTCCTCCAATGTGAAGGCTGATACAAAATGCCTATTCAATGCCTCAACCATTTCCTCCTATCTCATTATTAAATCCCCCTTCTCATCTTCTCAAGGACCAATGTTTACTTTAGCCACTCTATTTTTGTCTTACATATTTATAGAAAAGTTTGCTTCTGTCTTTATATTCTGTGCTAGTTTTTCCTCATAATCTATCTTACTTTTCTTTATAGCTGTTTTTGTGGCGTTCTGTTTGACCTTTCAAGCTTTCCTAATCTTCCAGGTTCCCACTGATCTTGACCACTTTGTATGCCTTCTCTTTCAATTTGATGGCCTCCCTTATCTCCTTGGACATCCATGGCAGATTATCCCTTTTCCTGTAGTCCTTCCTTTTCACTGGTATATACTTTTGCTGAGCACTTTGAAAAAGGGATGGACTATCAATGCTGGCCAACCAGCGACGTCCAAGTCCCACAAATAAATGGAAGAAACTGTTCCATCATAAGGTCTTTGCTTCCAGTCTACTTTAGCCAACTCCTCTCTCATTCTATTGTAGTCTCCCTTGTTTAAGCACAGGACCCGGGTATTGATTTTATCTTTGCACTTTTCATCTGTATTCTAAATTCAACGATAGTGTGATCATTCCTTCCAGGAGGATTCCTTACTATGAGGTAATTAATTCTTCCTGTCTCATTACACAAGACCAGATCTAGGATAGCTTGCTCCCTGGTCAGTTCATACTGTTCAAGCAAACTATTGCAGATATATTCAATGAACTCGTCCTCAAGGCTACCCTGGCCGAGCTGTTTTGACCAATCGACATGTAGATTAAAATCCCCCATGATAATTGCTGTACCATTTTTACAGGATTTAGTTATTTCCTTGTTTATTGCCTGCCCCAATGTGATATTATTATTTGTTGCCTTTCTTGGAATTTTTAGTTTCCACCCAAATAGATTCAACTTTATTTTCTATAGAACCTATATCACCTCTCTCCACCATCCTGACGTTACCTTTAAATATCAGAGCTACACCACCTCCATTATCTCCCTGTCTGTCCTTCCGAGGAGTCCTATACCCCTGGATATTTAACTCCCGGTCATGGCCATCTTGCAACCATGTGTCCGCAATGGCTACTAAATCATGTTCATTTGTGATGATTTGTGCCATTAACTTATCTACCTTGTTACAAACACTATGAGTATTCAGGTAAAGTGCCCTTATGCTAATTTTTGTACCCTCTTTCTGATTTCTAACATCTCCAATAATAATATATCCTGAATTATCCTTCCTTTTTGCTTCTTTCATAGTCTGCAGGAATAGTTAAACCCTCCTGCACACATGCTAACCTGCTGCTTACTTTCTCATTTACCACCATACTTGCTGTCATTTTCCCCTTCCCCCTGACTCACTAGTTTAAAGTCTCAGTGAGGACAGGTAGATAAAGTGGTTAAAAAAGCATATGGAGTAGTTGCCTTTATTAGTCAGGGCATAGAGTTTAAGAGCAGGGAGATTATAATAAAACTGTAAAAAACATTGGTTATGCCATACATAGAATATTGTGTACAGTTCCAGAATCCATATTATAGAAAGGATGTGATTTGGAGATGTCAGTGTTGGACTGGGGTGTGCAAAGTTAAAAATCACACAACACCAGGTTGTAATCCAACAGGTATAATTGGAAGCACACAAGCTTTCGGAGCGACGCTCCTTCATCAGGTGATTGTCAATCACACAATCACCTGATGAAGGAGCGTCGCTCCGAAAGCTAGTGTGCTTCCAATTAAACCTGTTGGACTATAACCTGGTGTTGTGTGATTGTTAACATAGAAAGGATGTGATTGCATCGGAGAGGGTTCAGAGGAGATAACCAGGATGCTGCCTGGACTGCAGAGTTTTAGTTATAAGGCAAGGTAGGTCAGACTGGGGTTAGATTTCCTGGAACAGAAGAAACTGAAGGGGGACATGATAGAGTCGTGTAAAATTATGAGGAGTTCGTGCAGATAGGAAAGAACTCTTCCTCTTGGTCAAATTCAACTGACTATTTAGGTTCCAGCCTGGGTCACCTTGCAACTGCATCTCTGAAATAGCTATCAGGTCATGCATACATTTTTCCATGTGTGCAATTGATGTATCTGTACCTGTTACAAATGCTGTGCACATTGTGAAACATAGTTCTCTCTCCCTCCCACAAATTCATCAACTCAGATTCAGTGACTTACTCAGATTCACTCATTCAATCTCACCAACTCCTCAGACTTATTTATTCATGTTCACTGACTGAAACTCACTTAGACTCACTCACCTCATGCCAGCTCTGGGCCAGTGTGGTTTAGAAATTCTACCACTTAAGGGTGGGGTGTCAGTGAAGACCACCCTATCTGAGATTCCACCTCCCCCAAGCAGGGACATGCTGTTGCTGCAAATCTGGCCTCATTTAGCCTCATTGGCCCATTTTGTCAACCTTATCCCTGTGCTCATTTAAGGGATCTGCATCCGGAGAATGGGAGAGAACATGACAAAAGGTGGCGGGAGAACGAGGGACCACACAGCCAAGGACGGAGAGAGACTGCAGCCAGAAAAATTAAAGGAGCAAACACTCATCTTCACATAATTCACCACTCCTCCAATCACAGAGAAGATCTGACACTTCCATTTCTTGTTGCCTTAGCCAGTGAGTCTGTGCGCTGGTTGGAGAGGCATGATGGGCAGGATTTAGTACCGAACAACATGCTGAGAAGCAACACTGACCCAAGCTAGGCAAATCTTCCTCGACCCCCGTATCTTCAATCCCCTCTTCAATCTAAACTCACACTTCCACCCATGTTCTGCAAGATGAACTAGAGAGATTGCCTCTTACCTTTACAGATGCAGGATTGGCTGGATCTATCTACTGCACTCTGTCTCCCAGATGAGTTTAAGAAATATCTTTGAAAACCCACAACTTGGTTCTACAATGAAATACTATTCAATATTCCCTCTTTCTACTGAATATTCCTTTCTCAAACCTTTTTCTCATAGTAATGTGAATCACATGGACATTGAATTCTGTTAGAAATATTAAGTAGCTATCTTTTAGATCACCTAATTTTATTCTATCGTGTGATTAAAATACAATATTATACATAAATTTACATAATGTTGAATATATATTATGATGTTAAATATTGAATGAGATTAATTATAAAAACCTTACGTT
The DNA here is from genome assembly GCF_020745735.1 of Hemiscyllium ocellatum. NCBI lineage: Eukaryota > Metazoa > Chordata > Chondrichthyes > Orectolobiformes > Hemiscylliidae > Hemiscyllium > Hemiscyllium ocellatum. The sequence goes on from NC_083433.1 coordinate 18,827,308, forward strand.
CCCAGCACCTGTCTGTAAAACATGGTCCGCAAAGACCACTCCCTTCGTGACTCCCTCGTCAGGTCCACACCCCCCACCAACCCAACCTCCACTCCCGGCACCTTCCCCTGCAACCGCAGGAAATGTAAAACTTGCGCCCACACCTCCTCCCTCACTTCCCTCCAAGGCCCCAAGGGATCCTTCCATATCCGCCACAAGTTCACCTGTATCTCCACACACATCATCTATTGAATCCGCTGCACCCGATGTGGCCTCCTCTACATTGGGAGACGGGCCGCTTACTTGCAGAACGCTTCAGAGAACACCTCAGGGACGCTCGGACCAACCAACCCAACCACCCTGTGGCTCAACACTTTAACTCTCCCTCCCACTCCACCGAGGACATGCAGGTCCTTGGACTCCTCCATCGGCAAAACATAACAACACGACAGTTGGAGGAAGAACGCCTCATCTTCCGCCTGGGAACCCTCCAACCACAAGGGATGAACTCAGATTTCTCCAGTTTCCTCATTTCCCCTCCCCCCACCTTGTCTCAGTCGGTTCCCTCAACTCAGCACCGCCCTCCTAACCTGCAATCTTCTTCCTGACCTCTCCGCCCCCACCCCACTCCGGCCTATCACCCTCACCTTGACCTCCTTCCACCTATCACATCTCCATCGCCCCTCCCCCAAGTCCCTCCTCCCTACCTTTTATCTTAGCCTGCCTGGCACCCTCTCCTCATTCCTGATGAAGGGCTTATGCCCGAAACGTCGAATTTCCTATTCCTTGGATGCTGCCTGACCTGCTGTGCTTTAACCAGCAACACATTTTCAACTGTGATCTCCAGCATCTGCAGACCTCATTTTTTACCTGTAAAACATGGAGGCTGTGCGAGTCTATCCACGATCAGCATGATTATATATTTCCACTGTCTATGACTGTGATAACCCTGCACCTTTCTTACAATCAATCGACTTTCGCCCTGTAACAACTAAGTTGACTAGGCAAGTTTTGAGGCACAATTTAGAGCAGATCACATTACAGTTATCCACAAGGATCAGTGTTCAGACTGCATCCATTTACAATATATAAGAATGAAGTAGGAAGGAAATGTACTGGAGCCAAATTTGCAGATGACACAAAACCAGTTGGAAAGGTAAACTGCAAGAAGGATGTTAGCAGTTGACAGAGAGTTAGAAATCACACAACACCAGGTTATAGTCCGACAGGTTTATTTGGAAGCACTAATCAAGTTTACAGAGAGATATTGATAGGCGAAGTAAGGTGGCAAAAGTTGGCAAATGGAGAATAATGTGGGGAAATGCGAAGTTGTTCATTTTGGAAGGGAGAACGAAAGAACAGAGTATTATATAAATGGGGAAAATGAGCAGAATGCTACAACACAAAGGGACCTGGGGAAACTTGTAAACCAAACATAGAAATCTAGTGAAGCAGGTAATCAGGAATGTTGGCCCTTATTTCAAGGGGGTTGGAGTATAAGACTAGGGAAGTCTTACTGAAACTGTACATGGTACTGGTGAGACCACGTCATGAGTATTGTGGGCAATTTTGATCCCGTTATTGAAGTAAATATATTTATTTGGAGGCAGTTCACAGAAGGTTTGCTAAGATGACCTCTGCTATGGAAGTGTCTTATGAGGAAAGGTTAAACAGATTGGGACTCTACTCATTAGAGTGTATAAGAATGAGAGGTGATCTCATTGAAACATATAGGAACCTTAAGGGCTTGACAGGATAAATGTTGAAAAGATCTTTCCCCTCAATGGGGATTCTGGAAGCAGAGAGTATATTCTCAGAATTAAGGGGCATCAATTAACACTGAGATGAGGAAAATTTCTTCTCTCAGCAGGTTATGAGTCTTTGGAACTCCTTACCACAGAGAGCTGTGGGGAGACAGAGACCTCGGGGACATTTAAGTCTGAGATGGATAGATTCAGGATAGTGATCAGGAGGGGAATCGAGGGTTAGGGGAAAGGACATGAAAGTCAACATGAGGAATGTTGGATCAGCCGTGATCCTATTAAATGTCAGAGCATCTTCGAGGGGCCAAATGGCCTACTCCTGCTCCTATTTCTTATAGAGTCATACACACGGAAATAATCTTTTAAATGTTGGAATTGTACCCACCTCTACTACTTTCTCTGGAAGCTCATCCCATATACATATTTTCTCTGTCTGAAAAAGTTGCCCCTCAGGTCCCTTTTAAATCTTCCCCTCTCACCTTAAACCTATGCTCTCAAGTTTTAGACTTCCCTTTCTTTGAGAAAAGACCTATGCCCCTCATGATTTTATAAACCTCTATAATGTCACCCCTCAGCCTCTTACACCCCAGAGAAAATAGTCCCAGCCTATTCAGCCTCAATCCTTCCAGTTTCGGTAACATTTTTGTAAACCTTTCTCACACCCTTTCCAGTTTAATAACATCCTTTCTATAGCAGGGCGACCAGAATTGTACACTACTCCAAATGTGGCCTTACCAATTTTTGTACAGCTGTAAAGTGACATCCCAACTCCTGTACTCAATGCTCTGACTGATGAAAGCAAGCATGTCAAACACCTTCTTCACTGCCCAGTTTACCTATGATGCCACTTTCAAGGAACTACGTACCTGCACCCCTAAGTCTCTCAGTTTGACAAACACACTCCAGGGCCCTACCATTAACTGTACAAATCCTGCCCTGGCTTGTCTTACCAAAATACAACATCTCTCACTTATCTGAGTTAAGCTCCATTTACCAGTCCTCGGCCTATTGGCCCAATTGATTGAGATCCCATTATACTCTCAGATAACCTTCTTCACTGTCCACTATACCATGTCTCCTAAATTCTCATCCAAGTTCTTTATATAAATGACAAACAACAGTGGAACCAACACTGATCCTTGTGACACACTGCTGGTCACAGACTTCCAGTCTGAACAACAACTCTCTACTTTTACCCCCTGTCTCCTATCTTCAAGCCAATTTTGTATCCAACTGGCTACATCTCCCTGGATCCCAGTTGATCTGACCTTACTGATCAGTCTACCATATGGAGCCTTGCTAAAGTCTATGTAGACAACATCTACCAGTCTGCCTTCATCAATCTTTTTTGTCACCTTTTCAAAAAACTCAGTCAAATTTGTGAGAGACAATTTCCCACACACAAAGTCATGCTGACTGTTACTATTCAGTCCTTGCCTTTCCAAACACACGTAGTTCCTATCTCTCAAAATCGCCTGCTACAACTCACCCAGCACTGATGTTAGGCTCACCAGTCTGCAGCTTTTCCCCGCAGCCTATCTTAAATAATGGCACAACATTCACCACCCTCCAGTCCCTTGGCACCTCACCAATGGCTGTCAATGATACAAACATCTCTGCTCGGGGGCCCGCAATTTTTTCCCTCGCTTCCAACAATGTCTTGGGAAACAGTTGATCAGGTTCCGGGGATTTAGCAACCTTTATGCATTTTAAGACCTCTTGCACCTCCTCTTCTATAAAGTGGATTCTGTTCAAGACATCGCTGTTTATTTATTTTCAGAGCAGAAGGCAGTGATGAGAGGGGTACCGCAGGGGTAAGTGCTAGGACCTCAGCTGTTCACAATACACATTAACAATTTGGACAAAGGAATTGAATGCCATACCTTCAAATTTGAAGACAATCCTAAACTGGGTGGCAGTGTGTGCTGTGAGGAGGATACTAAGATGCTGCAGGGTGACTTGGACAGATTAGCTGAGTGTGTACATACTTGGCAAACGCAATATAATGTGGATAAGTATGAGGTTATCCACTTAGGTCACAAAAATAGGAAGGCAGATTATTACCTGAATGGTGACAATTTAGGAAAATTAGATTACTTACAGTGTGGAAACAGGCCCTTCGGCCCAACAAGTCCACACCAACCCCCCATACGTTTACCCCTTATCTAACACTATGGGCAATTTCCCATGGCCAATTCACCTGACCCGCACATCTTTGGACTGTGGGAGGAAACCGGAGCACCCGGAGGAAACCCACGCAGACACAGGGAGAATGTGCAAACTCCACACAGTCAGTCGCCTGAGTCGGGGATTGAACCCAGGTCTCAGGTGCTGTGAGACAGCAGTACTAACCACTGTGCCACCGTGCCGCCCACAAAAGGTGAGGTGCAACAAGACATGGGTATCATGGTGGAACAGTCGCTGAAGGTTGGCACACAAGTGCAGCTGGCAGTGAGGAAAGCTAATGGCACACAGGCCTTCACAGTGAAAGGATTTGAGGAGCGAGTGTAAGGATATCTTGCTGCAGTTATACAGGCCGTTGGTGAGGCCACATCTTGGGTACAGTGTGTAGTTTTGCTCTTTTAGTTTGAGGAAGAATATTCATGCTATGGAGGGAGTCCAGCGATAGTTAACCAGACTGATTCCCAGGGAGGCAAGACTGACATATGAGGAAAGACTGGATCAACTGGGCTTGTACTCGCTGGAATTTAGACAAATGAGGAGAGGGATCTCATAGAAAGATATGATGGGACTGGACTGGACAGGCTAGATGAGGGAAGAATGTTCCCAATGTCGGGGGAGAGCAGAACTAGGGGGCACAGTCTAAGAATAAAGGGTACGCCATTCAGGACTGAGATGAAGACGAATTTCTTCACTCAGAGAGTTGCGAAACTGTGGAATTCTCTACACCAGAAAAGAGTTGGGACCAGTTTTTTGGATATATTCAAGAGGGAGTTGGACGTCACCCTCAGTGGCTAAAGGGATCAAGGGGTATGGAAAGAAAGTGGGAGAGGGATACTCAGATATTCTGATCAGCTATGATCGTATTTAATGGTTGTGCAAGCTTAAAGGGCCAAATGGCCTACTCCTGCTCCTATTTTCTATTTTTCTGTGTTTCCCTGAGCTCCCAGCTTCCATAACTTTATCCATGGTAAATACTGATGAGAAATATTCATCTAGGGTCTCATGTGTCTCCTGTGGCTCTGCACATAGATGACCTTGTTGATCTTTAAGGGACTCTATTTTCTCCCTACTTACTCTTTTGCCTATAATGTAGTTGTAGAAACTCTTTAGCTTCTCCTTTACTCTATTTGCCAAACTTATTGCATGTCACCTTCATGCTCCTGATTAAGTGTACTCCTACATCCCTTCCACCCGCCCCCCCCCAACACTCAAGGGATTCACTTGATCCCTATACCTCATATATGCCTCCTTCTATTTCTTGACCAGACCCTCAATTCCTCTAGTTATCCATTGTTCCCTAATCCAGCCAACCTTTCCCTATGCACTAACAGGAACATGCTGGCCTTGAACACTTGTTATCTCACGTTTTTTGAAAGGCCCCCACTTGCCAGACGTCCCTTTACTTACAAACAGCCTCCTCAAATCAACTTTTGAAAGTTCCTGTCTAGTACCATCAAAATTGGCCACGCACCAATTTAAAACTTTAACTTGTGGACCAGACTTGTCCTTTCCCATAAATATTTTATAACTGATTATAACTGATAGAATTATGGTCACTGATCCCAAACAGCTCCCCCATTAATACCTCAGTCATTTACCCTGCCTTATTTCCCAAGAGGTTAGGTTTTGCCCCTTCTCTAGTAGGTCCATCTACACATTGATTGAGAAAGTTTTCCTGCATACATTTAACAAGTTCATCCCTACCCAAGCCCTTAACAATATGGCAGTCTCAGTCCATGTTTGGAAAGTTAAAATCCCCTAATATTACAACCCTACTATTCTTACACCCATCTGTGCTTTCTCTACACATTAGCTGCTCAATTTTCTGCTGAATACTCGGGGCCTATAGTAAAATCCTGTCAAAGTGATCAGCTCCTTCTTATTTATCAGTTCCACCCATATAGCTTCACTGAACGATCCCTCAAAAATATCCTCTCTAAGTACTGCCGCGATGTTTTCCCGAATCAAAAATGCCATTCCGCCTCCCCTCTTGCCTCCCCCTCTATTCTTCCTCTGGTAGCTGTATCCCAGAACATTGAACTGCCAGTCCTGTCCCTCCCACAGCATGTTCCTCTAATAGCAATGATATCCCAATCCCATGCTTCCATCCATGCCCTGAGTTCATGTGTCTTACCTGCTTTGAAATAAATGCACCTTAATTTATCAGGCTTCTTTCATTCTCTGCCATGTTCTTGCCTGCCTGGTCTATTTAACTTGCTCTCTTTAACTTCTACACTAGTTTCAACCCTCTCTTTTATGTCACAACTGTTTAGTGTCCCATCTCTCCCTCCCACCAGACTAGTTTAAATCCTCCTGACTAGCTCTAACAAATCTTCCCACCAGGATATTGGGCCGCCTCTTGTTCAGGTCACTTCTGTCTCAGAATGATCCAAAATTCTGAATCCTTGCCCTCTGCATCAGCCCCGTAGCCACATATTTACCTGCCCTATCCTCCTATTCCTACTCTCACTATTATGTGACACCGAGAGCAATCATAGTTTACTACCCTTAAAGTCCTGCTTTTTAACATTCTGCCTAACTCCCTATATTCACTCTGCAGGACCTCATCCCTTTTTCTATCTATGTCGTTGCTACCAATGTGGACAACAACCTCCTGCTGCTCACACTCCCCATTGAGAATTTGCCGCAATTGCTCCAAGATATCCTTGACTCTGGCACCAGGTAGGCAACAGACCACCCTGGAGTCTCACTTGTAGCTGCAGAAACACTTGTCTTTGCCCCTGACTCGAGAGTCCCCAGTCACAACTATTTGCTTGGACTTTGCCAAGTCCTCACTTTCACCAAAGCCTAGTATTCACCTCGGCCTGCACTTAGACCTACCAGCAGTACTTTGACTACAAAACAGCCTCTCTGAAAAATGGCACAATGCCACCCTTCCCCACTTTCCAAAAGTCCCACTTAGCTCAACTCCCAGTGCCTTCACTTTCTGCAGTTTGCACCCTGCTGTGAGCACTTTATGATTTGGAGATGCCGGTGTTGGACTGGGGTGTACAAAGTTAAAAATCACACAACACCAGGTTATAGTCCAACAGGTTAATTGGAAGCACACTAGCTTTCGGAGCGACGCTCCTTCATCTGGTGATAGTGGAGGGCTCCATCCTAACACACAGAATTTATAGCAAAAATTTACAGTGTGATGTAACTGAAATTATACGTTGAAAAATTGATTGTCTGTTAAGTCTTTCACGTTTGAATACCATGACAGTTTCACTTCTTTCATGTGTAAATCACAAAACCTTTTTTTAAAAAGTTGCATTCTCAGGTTAGCTGTTAACAATGGTGATAGCTGGACAATATGTTGAAGGTGTTGGCCCCCTGTGTTCTCTGTCTTTGCCATGATGTTTAGATTGTCATGACGGACACCTGGAAGTACTCAGGGATGTAAATTCTGTGTTAGGATTGAGCCCTCCACAACCACCTGATGAAGGAGCGACGATCCAAAAGCTCGTGCTTCCAATTAAACCTGTTGGACTATAACCTGGTGTTGTGCGATTTTTAACTGTGAGCACTTTAGGCCTTGTTTTCATACTACATGGCCTGCTTTACCACAAGAACCGGATTCAACCAGTTAACCAACCAGTTTACCTAATTAGCTGACCCTAATGTGCTCCAGCACCATGAGAGCTAGTTTTTAAATTTGTTTAGGCCTGAAAGCAAAAAATGCAATCTTAAATGTCTACCCTCCAATTACCCACAGTTTGTTAGATTTTAAGAAGATGGAAGATTAAGATTTATAGCCTTAAAACTCCCGCAAGTAGCTCAACTCCCAGCATTTTCACTCTTTGCAGTTTGCACTCCGGTTTTATGGTTACTCCAATTTATTTTAAGTTAAGGAGACAGCCCAACAATTTTATAAGCTTCATATTTCTATCGCCCTGGGGTGTTGCAAGGAGTCGCTGCATCCTCGCAGAGAGATCAGAGGTTTTGGGGATCTACTTATACCAAGGTTTGAATAGAGTGGTGATCGTAGTTACAGTGTGTCTGTGCCTGCAGCACAACAGGAAGATGGAACAAAAGCTGCAGAAAAAACAAGATCTGTATCTGCCGGCAACCTCCTCTGTACTTTTGACAATGGTACTGGCCAGCCAATGGGCTCAGTACCTTTTGCATATCACTTTTTCCTTTAACCTTCATGAAATGTGAGCACCACTGGCAATCTGATCACGTTACCCATTCTTAATTGTTCTTGAACAGAATTGCTCACTAGGCTAACTCGGAGCACAGTTTGGAGCCAATTACATTGCAATGAATCTGGAGTGATATGGAGACCAGTCCGTGTAAGGACAGCAGATTCCTTTCCCTGTAAGTAATTCAGAGAGTTTCGTTTTTCCAAAAATAAAAATAACTGTCAGCATTATTGAGTTCGGCCTCTCTTCACAAATGGAGTCATTGAGGTCTACAGCATGGAAACAGGACTTTTGACCCAGGCTGGCCAATATGGATTCAATGCAATTTCCACCATTTGCCCTGGTGGGATTTGTACTCTAATCCACCAATTCATTAGCCTGGATCACCAGGTTACTGACTAGGAGAAAGTGAACACTGCAGATGCTGGAGATCAGAGTCGAAAAGTGTGGTGCTGGAAAAGCACAGCAGGTCAGGCAGCATCCAAGGAGCAGGAGAGTCGACATTTCGGGCATAAGCCCTTCATCAGGAATCCTGATGAACAGCTTATGTCCAAAACGTGACTCTCCTGCTCCTGACTGACCTGCCATGCTGTTCTAGCACCACACGTTTCCACACGTTGAGTGATATTGCCATCGCACCACCAACACCCAATACTCATCTGAGCTCCCTGGAGCAAAGCTCATGTGTGACCTCACCATCACTGAAATGCAAACTACCTTTCCTACCATCCCCACTCCCAATGCACCCTGCCCAGATGTAGCCCATTCACGCCTGCACTGACTCAGCTCATATAGCATCTATCCCAAATGCATGGTTAACTCCGTACACTGCCAATATGTGGACTGATGCCAGAACGTGTATTTAGATTAGATTAGATTAGGTTCCTTACAGTGTGGAAACAGGCCCTTCGGCCCAAGTCCACACCGACCTGCCGAAGCGCAACTCACCCATACCCCTACATTTACCCCTTTACCTAACACTACAGGCAATTTGTGTGCCAATTCACCACACCTGCATATCTTTGGACTGTGGGAAGAAACCGGAGCACCTGGAGGAAATCCACGCAGACACAGGGAGAATGTGCAAACTCCACACAGTCAGTCGCCTGAGTCGGGAATTGAACCCGGGTCTCTGGCGCTGTGAGGCAGCAGTGCTAACCACTGTGCCACCGACAATTTAGGGACAAGGCCTCTTCAATGGTGCTGTGGTGCCACTTCCTCCCAGATGTGGCAGTTGGTTGGATCAAAATGAGCTGGGAGTTGAGAAGAGGTACATTGAGAATGGAGCTGAGAAGGCAGGAATAGACTCCTCAATGTCCTCAGTGTCCCCAGTTAACACTGACTCTGTTGCAACTAACCCCATGTTGTGGAGCATCATCCTTTCTGGCACTCAGGAGACACAAGAATGGCAAAGAGCAGGAAAAAACATTAGAACTTAAGAATGACAGACTGATGTGACCTCTTGGAAATGATAGAACTGAATCATAGAGTCATATTACAACAGGATCAGGGCCAGATGGGCCAATGGGCTGAGAAGTGGCAGATGGAGTTTAATTCAGGTAAATGCGAGGTGCTGCATTTTGGGAAAGCAAATCTTAGCAGGACTCATACACTTAATGGTAAGGTCCTAGAGAGTGTTGCTGAACAAAGAGACCTTGGAGTGCAGGTTCATAGCTCCTTGAAAGCGGAGTCACAGGTAGATAGGATAGTGAAGAAGGCGTTTGGTAAGCTTTCATTTATTGGTCAGAGTACAGGAGTTGGGAAGTCATGTTGCAGCTGTACAGGACATTGGTTAGGCCACTGTTGGAATATTGCGTGCATCTCTGGTCTCCTTCCTATTGGAAAGATGTTGCGAAACTCGAAACGGTTCAGAAAAGATTTACAAGGATGTTGTCAGGGTTGAAGGATCTGATCTACAGGGAGAGGCTGAACAGGCTGGGGCTTTTTTCCCTGGAGCGTCGGAGGCTGAGGGGTGACCTTATAGAGGTTTACAAAATTATGAGGGGCATGGATAGGGTAAATAGACAAAGTCTTTTCCCTGGGGATGGGGAGTCCAGAACTAGAGGGCATAGATTTAGGGTGAGAGGGGAAAGATATAAAAGAGACCTAAGGGGCAACGTTTTCACGCAGAGGGTGGTACGTGTACGGAATGAGCTGCCAGAGGATGTGGTGGAGGCTGGTACAATTGCAACATTTAAGAGGCATTTGGATGGGTATATGAATAGGAAGGGTTTTGAGGGATATGGGCCAGGTGCTGGCAGGTGGGACTAGATTGGGTTGGGATATCTGGTCAGCGTGGACGTGTTGGACTGAAGGGTCTGTTCATAGCATTTTTACTGCACAGAAAGAGGCCCTTCCACCCATTGTGTCAGTACCAGTCCTCAAATATCCATCTATTCTAATCCCATTGCCAGCACTAAGCCCATCTCCTTGTATGCTATGACATTTCAAGTGACCATCGAAATAATCTTTAAGGCTCTTGAGTTGTTTCAGCTTTCAGCACCCTTTAAAGCTGTGAGTTACAGATGTCCACAACCCTCTGGGTGAATATTTCCTCAAATCCCCTCTAAACCTCTTTTCGCCTTATCTTAAACCAGGCCCCTCTACTGACAGAAAAAAAAATTCTCTCTTCTTCCACTTGAGCACAACCCTCACAACTTTGTACACCTCATTAACGTCTGCCCTTGGCTTTTGCTCTATTCTTAGAAAGTCTGTCTTCATAGCTAAATTGCTCCAGCCCAGGTAAAAGGAACAAAGAATTAAAGTTTGTGCGAAGATTTGTAGCTCGGGTGCTTGTTGTAGTGGTTCTGTTCGCCGAGCTGGAAGTTTTTGTTGCAAACGTTTCGTCCCCTGGCTAGGAGACATCATCAGTGCTGTGGAGCCTCCTGCGAAGCGCTTCTTTGATGTTTCTTCCGGCATTTATAGTGGAAACGACACGACCAGCTATCCCTAGTAGCCACACACTCAGACAACAAGCAACATGAATTCGACTGGGAAAACACTACTATCATAGGGCAAGCCAGACAGAGAACAGCCAAGGAATTCCTAGAGGTATGGCATTCATCCACAAATTCCATCAACAGACACATCGACCTGGACCCAATATACCAATCACTACAGCGGACAGCTGAAACTGACACCCGGAAGCGGCAAGGACAGACCACTATAAATGCTGGAAGAAACATCAAAGAAGCGCTTCGCAGGAGGCTCCACAGCACTGATGATGTCTCCTAGCCAGGGGACGAAACGTTTGCAACAAAAACTTCCAGCTCGGCGAACAGAACCACTAGAACAAAGAATTAACTTGCTGAAGAAACTCAGAAGATGTGATAGCATCTGTGGAGAGAAAACAGAGTCAACATTTCTAGCCTGGTTCACTTTCCACAGATGGTGCCAGGCGCACTAAGATGCTCCACTAATTTTTGTTCTTTGTTTGCTTCAGATCTCCAGCATCCACAGTTCTTTTTTTCTGTAATAACTTCCTGGTGAATCCCTTCTGCACCCTCTCCACCTTAACTGATCTGAACTCATGATGTAACTCCACTTATATTGGACTCTAATCAGGTTTGCTGCTGCTTGGCTGTATGAAACCTGGCCAAATTGCATTGCCAGCCCTCATTAGTGAAGTCAAAGTCAGTGGTGTATGGTGCAAAGGGTGGCAAGAATTCCAGAACAGACAATACTCTGCCAGCTCTTGGCCAAGCTCCCAGTGTGGGCGGGTCGCTCCGAGGTCACCTGACCTCCGGGCAATGAGTGACTGTACCATAAACCAATAGCAATGGAATAAGGCGGGTTCCGTTTAAAACGACCAATCAATGAAACATTTCGCGTTTGATTGGCATCCCCCAGCGCGCGGGCGGACGGCCGCCCGCAATAGATCTCTGTGTCGCAATTGGTCAGCCTGTGGGAACATGCAAATTAACTGTTCGGAAAGTGGTCAAATTCCACTTCTAGCGCCGAATTTCTACTTCAGGAGCGTTTACAGTTTCTATAGCAGTTCTATGTATAGGCTTGTTCTCTTTAGTCTTGCAGACCAATGTGCAGTCAGCTTGATCTTAAATGCGACCGATTGGGAGGACGTGAGCAGTAAGCGAAGCACTGTGTGCTCACCAGATATTATTTGTGCTACCCTACTTAGAAATTTTTGGAGTGGGGAGTTGGGGGGAGCTCCCTCTCCGGGGGGAGGCCGAGCTACCGGCATCTCTGCTCCATCTCCCTGTTAACATTGAGTCTTGAAGAGTAGTCAACGTAGGGTCCCAAAGGTTAATGGTTTCGAAGTTACGTGCTAAATGGCTGAGTGGTCTGCAATTTATCTTTGCCTGTCGAGCGTGCAGCAGCGAGCGCGAATGAAGATGTGGTTTGATAAGCTAATCCGCCACCCGAACTTCGCGATTACCTTGATCACACGCATCTGCCACATTTCCTGCAAGTTCTGATCTCATCCATAATAAGAACAAACACACAAAATAGGCCATTCGGCCCATCAAGCCATTCAACCAGATTGCGACTGTGCTACCTCAGCCCTCAACTCTTCTTCGTCCCAGTTCAGCATAGCCATCGACTACTTAATATTTTTAAATTCTAGCTTTAATTCCTCCAGTCTTAAATGGGTATCCCTGGTAATATAACCTATGCCCCCCAGTTCGAGATTTCCCCATAAATGGAAACATTGTCTCAACAGCTAGGTCCCTCAGAGCCTTGTATGTTTCAATAAGATAAATTCTCCCAAACTCCTTTGAAGAACACTCAATGATTGGTCGGAGTTTTGAGTACAGGAGTTGAAAGGTCATGTTGTGGCTGTACAAGACATTGGTTAGGCCACTTTTGGAATATTGAGTGCAATTCTGGTCTCCTTCCTATCGGAAAGATGTTGTGAAACTTGAAAGGGTTCAGAAAAGATTTACAAGGATGTAGCCAGGGTTGGAGGATTTGAGCTCTCGGGAGAGGTTGAATAGGCTAGGCTGTTTTTCCTGGATCATCAGAGGCTGAGGTGTAACCTTCTAGAGGTTTATAAAATCATGAGGGGCACGGATAGGGTAAATGGACAAAATCCTTTCCCTGTGGTGGTGGAGTCCAGACCTAGAGGGCATAGGTTTAGTGTGAGAAGAGAAAGATATAAAAGAGACCTAAGGGGCAATGTTTTCACGCAGAGAGTGGTGCGTGAATGGAATGAGCTGCCAGAGAAAATGGTGGAGATTGGTACAATTGCAACATTTAAAAGCCGCTGGCTGGGTTTATGAATGGGAAGGGTTTGGAGGGATATGGGCTGAGTGCTGGCAAGTGGGACTAGATTGGATTGGGATATCTGGTCGGCATGGACGAATTGGACCTTAGGGTCTGTTTCTATGCTGTTCATCTCTGTGCCTCTATGAATCTCTCTATGCCACTTTGCAGATTCCTTATGTCCTTATTGCAACATGTCCTCCCAACTATCTTTGTATTATCAGCAAATTTGGATACATTACACTCTGCCCATTCCTCCAAGCAATTAACATAGGTTGCATATAATTAGGACCTTAATTGTTGTGGCACTCTACTGATGACATCTTTCCAAACTGAAAAAAGACCCATGAATCCCAATTCAGTCTTCTGAGTGTTAACCGAACCTCAATCCATTCTCATATATCACTCCCAAGGTCTTGCACTCCCTTCTTGTGCATTAACGTTTTACTTGACACCTTATCAAATGCCTTCTGAAAATTCAAATACACTACTTCATCAATTTCCCTTCACCAGCTCTGCTAATTATAACTTCAAAGAATTTGAGCAAATTTGTCAAACATGATATCCCTTTCACAAAACCATGTTGACTTTATTTGAGTGCATTAAGCTTTTATGTCTTATAGAGTCATAGAGATGTACAGCATGGAAACAGACCCTTCAGTCCAACCCGTCCATGCTGACCAGATATCCCAACCCAATCATAATGAACTCTAGCATTTTCCCAATGACAGATACCAAGCTAAATGGACTATAGTTTCCTGTCTGCCTCCCTTGAAAAGTATTTTTCCACTCTGATGGATCCTCTTGGAATCCATGAGTTCTGGAATTTTCATCTAATTCCTCCACAGGAATTCTCTCCAGCAACTTCCTTTAAAAGCCTTAGTTTTAGGCCATCAGATCCAAATGATCTGTCTGCCTTCAATCCCATTAGTTGGTCATACTAAGGATTCCCCAGGTTTCTCAGCTTCTGTCCACCAGCGTCTATATTCAAAGAAGCATTTTCTATCACCGTCAGCATAACACCACCACCAAAAACATCTTGTCCTCCCTTTCAGCATTACAACGGAACACTTCTCTTCCTGATGTATTGGTCCATTCTGCAGTCACTGTTTTCCCCTTTCCCCAGCACCTCCCACACCAACACAGGGTACGATTAAGAAGGCATTTGGCATGCCTTCACTGCTCAGATATTTGAGTATAGGAGTTGGGACATGATGTTGAGGTTGTGCAGGACATTAGTGACACCTCTTCTGGAGTACTGTGTGCAGTTCTGGTCTCCCCGTTGAACAAAGGATGTTATTAAGCTGGAGAGGGTTCAGAAGAGATTTACCAGGATGTTGCGGAGAATGGACAGTTTGTGTTATACAGAGACATTGGGTAGACTGGGAATTCTTTCACTAGAGTGTAGGAGGTTGAGAGGTGACCTTATTGAGGTTTACAAAATAATGAGGGGACTGGTAGGTTTCTTTTCCCTCGAATGGGGGATTTCAAGACTAGGGGCACATTTTTGAGGTGAGATGTGAAAGATTTAAAAATTACAAATGTGCGTTTTTTTTTACACAGAGTGGTTCATGTGGGGAATTAACCTCCTGAAGAAGTGGTGGATGCGTGTATAGGTATAAGTACGTGAATAAGAAATGTTTGGAGGAATATGGGTGAAGCACAGGCAAGTGGGACTCGTTTAGCTTGGGATTATGGTTGGCATAGATTGGTTGGGCCAGAGGGTCTGTTTCCATGCTGTATTACTCTATGACTTTGTGTAACACCTACCCTTTTACTCCCCAGCTCCTCATCATCCACATACACCTTGCAGTGTAGCAGTGATTTGCACTTACTTCTTACAATTTAATTTGCGCTTTTTGCTGCTCACAATGTGGTCTCTTTCACATATTGAAGTCCATATACATTTCGGGTGATGGTTTTTGGTACACCTCCAATCTGACCACAAATTTGACACTGAACTTACAGATGGCACAGTGGCTCAGTGGTTAGCACTGCTACCTCACAGCGCCAGGAACCCAGGTTTGATTCCAGTTTCAGATGACCGTCTGTGTGGAGATTGCACATTTTCCCATTGTCTCTGTGGGTTCCCTCTGAGTGCTCTGGTTTCCTGCCACAATCCAAAGATGTGCAAGTTAGGGATTCCTGATGAAGGGCTTATGCTTGAAAGATCAATTCTCCTGCTCCTTGGATGCTGCCTGACTGGCTGTGCTTTCCCAGCACCAGACTCTTCGACGCCATAGTATTTCCATAGTATATCCGGTGATGTGTAGGTTGGGTGGATTAGCCATGGGAACTGCAGGGTTCTGGGATGGGGTGGGTCTGGGTGGGATTCCCTGTGTAGGTTCAGTGTTGACTCAATGGGCCAAATGGCCTGCTTCCATATAGGAGGGATTCTGTTATTCTATATGTACTTTATTCCGAAAACTTGATAAAATACATTGCAAAACATTTTGACTTGAACATTTCAGAGTTTGCAAAAGCATTTTGGAAGGCATCATGGTTCAGTGGTTATCACTGCTGCCTCACAGCACCAGGGACCTGGGTTTGATTCCAGCCTTGGGTGACTGTGTGAAGCTTGCACATTCTCCCCATGTCTGCGTGTGTTTCCTCCATGTGCTCCAGTTTCCTCCCACAGTTCAAAGATGTGCAGGTTAAGGCGAATTGGCCATGGGAAATTGCTCATTACATACAGGGATGTGCAGGCCAGGTGAGGTAACCATGGCAATTACATGAAGCAGTGACACCTGGAGATCCAGTGTGAAGAAGGGGCTATGGGCCCAGGGTGGTTATGGGACTGGAGGCTCAGTGTGAAGAAGGGGGTGTGGGTCCAGAGTGGTGTTGGGGCTGGAGGCTCGGTGTGGGGAAAGGGCTGTGGGTCTGGAGCTGTGTTGGAGCTGGAGGCTCGGTGTGGGGAAAGGGCTGTGGGTCTGGAGCTGTGTTGGAGCTGGAGGGTCGGTGTGGGGAAAGGGCTGTGGGCCCATAGCTGTGTTGGGGCTGGAGGCCCAGTTGGGGGAGGGGCTGTGGGACAGGAGCTGTGTTGGGGCTGGAGGTTTGGTGTGGGGAAAGGGCTGTGGGCCCAGAGTGATGTTAGGGCTGGGCTCCAGTGTAATTAAGAAAATCTGGATTGGAAAGATGGTACACCAGCAATTGCAACCATCGATTGTTGCAAAACATCCCTGGTTCATGTTGAGAAACCTCTTTCCTCTTTGAAAGAGTGATCCAAGGAACATCTCAAGAATGTATTTCATGAAAAGACATATCTGCAAGATTCCAGAGACAACCATGTGTGACTAGCGATCAGACCATACATGCCAGAGCATCTGAGCAATGGATTCCTGTGCATTCTATACTTTACCATTTTGACTTCAAGAATAACGTGTTTGAAGTCGAAGTGTTTGTCTTTTCAGAAAGTCAATCCCTGAAGAAAAATGCTTTTTTTTTCTCTGTTTTCCATCCGAGCATGTGCTTGTATATGAGGTCTGGCCTCAGCTTAGATATATTCCTATATTATTGATTGGACATGTTAACCAGTTATTGCATATTGATTAATCAACATTTGTTTTGATAATAAACCAATACTTTTACCAAGAAACCCAGTTGAAAAAGCATTTCTTTAAACACGGATTTATTTAATTGGCCATCTTGGTAACTAAGAACAATACTTTACATTGTGACTCATTGTGTAGTGGAGATAGAGCGACAGTGCATTCCTCCTGCCTCAGTCATAACACTGCACCTTCCATCAGTTGTATATGATTGAAAGTAAACTGATAGATATAGATTCAATTTGCCCTAACTTTACTGGACATGCCACATCCACAACATTGGATAAATCCCTATGCTGCAGTTGTACTGAAAGAGCTTGGTTAGGAATGTAATTGGAGCGCAAGTCTCACAGCTAGCACATTAATGGGTCCCATAGCCTTTGTTCAAACAATTCGTATTATCACATTCTTATTGCAGAAATGCAAGACGATGGTGAGGCCACATTTGGAATACTGCGTGCAACCCTACTATAGAAAGAATATTATTAAGCAAGTAAGAATGCAGAAAAGATTTATTAGGATGCTATCTGGATTGGGAGGCTTGAGTTAGAAGGAGAGACTGGGACTTTTTTCCCTGAAGCAGAGGAGACTGAGGGGCGACTTTATAGAGGTCGATAAAATCATGAGAGGTAGAGGTTAGGTAGATAGCCAACAGTTTTTCCCTATGGTGTAGGAGTCTAAAACTAGAGGGTATAGGTCTGAGGTGAGAGGGAGAGATACAGAATGGTCCAATTTTATTCAGACAGAGGGTTAAAGGTAGTGTTGGAAGTGAGTACAATTTCCTCATTGAAGAAGCATTTAGACAGGTACATAAGTGTGATATGTGTGGGGGCATATGGACCAAACGCAAGCAAATGGGAAGAGATGAATTGTGAAAACTGAGCAGTATGGGCAAGTCAGGCCAAAGGACCTGTTTCCATGCTGTAGACCTTTAATGACTCCGATGAAGTGAATTGAATTGTCTGAAGACAGAATCTGTGATTCCAACAGATCTCATAGAGAGGCTGAGATGGATCATCCACTCAGTACCTCTGGTTCCTGAAGCAGCTGACACCATTAGCAATCTCCTTCTGAAAGTACCTTTACAAAGCCCATCAAGGATAAAATCAATGGCTGCTGGAGGACCTTCTATGTGGTGACAATCATTCTGGGATCTACCTGAAACTTTCTGGTCTTCCAGTGGATAGACTGTCAACCACTACATGTGGCACTTTCCAATGTCCATGTGCTGAGGACAGCATTAAGGTTTGGGGCAGACACTGCGGGAGATCAATGATGATAAACTGTTGACTAAACTTCTTCCACCATAGCATATTAGTGGGCGGCATGGTGGCACAGTGGTTAGCACGGTTGCTTCACAGTGCTGGAGACTAGGGTTCAATTCCCACCTCAGGCAACTGCCTGTGTGGATTTTGCACATTCTCCCTGTGTCTGTGGGTTTCCTCCGGGTGCTCCAGTTTCCTCCCACAGTCCAAAAATGTGTAGGTTAGGTGAATTGGCCATGCTAAATTGACTGTAGTGTTAGGTGAAGGGGAATGGAGTGTCAGTGTGGACTTGTTGGGCCGAAGGGCCTGTTTCCACACTGTAAGTAATCTAATCTAATATTGAAGGACCAGCAATCAACTGAAACCCCTCAAGTTGTAGATACCAAAGAATGTTTAACTAAATGTAATAGTCATAGAGTATAGATTTGTACAGCACGGAAACAGACCTTTGGTCCATGCTGATCAGATATCCTAGATTAATCTAGTCCCATTTGGCCCATATCCCTTCCTATTCATATACCCATCCAGATGTCTTTTAAATGCTGTAATTGTACCAGCCTCCATCACTTCTTTTGGCAGCTCATTCCATACACACAGCACCCTCTGCGTGAAAAATTTGCCCCTTAGGTCCAATCTTTCCCCTCTCACCTTAAATCTATCCACTGTAGTTTTGATCTCCCCTACCTGGGAAAAATCGTTTGGCTATTCACTCTATCCGTGCCCCTTATGATTTTATAAACCTATATGAGGTCACCTCTCAGCCTCTGACTCTCCAGGGAAAATCGCCTCAGCCTATTCAGCCGCCCCCAATAGCTCAAACCTACCAGCACTGTCAACGTCCTTGTAAATGTTTTCTGAACCCTTTCAAGTTGAACAACATCCTCCTACAGCAGGGAGACCAGAATTACACACAGTATTCCAAAAGCAGCCTAACCAATATTCTGTACAGCTGCAACATGATCTCCCAACTCCTATACTCAATGCACTGACCAATAAAGGGAAGCACACTAAACACCTGTCCATCTGTGACTCCACTTTCAGTGAACTATGAACCTACACCCGAAGATCTCTTTGTTCGGCAACTCTCCTCAGGGCCTTGTCAGCGCAACATCGAGGGCTGAAGGGCCTGTTCTGTGCTGTAATGTTCAATGTTCTATGTTCTACCTTACCATTGAGTCCTGCCTTGCTTTGCCTTTCCAAAATGCACACCTCACATTTATTTAAATTAAACTCCATCTGCCACTCTAAAGCAAGTTGGCAAATAGACTAAGGGAAAGGTCGGTAAATGAACAGTGTTTAAACAATCATGATTTGGAGATGCCGCTGAAGGACTGGGGTGTACAAAGTTACAAATCACACAACACCAGGTTATAGTCCAACAGGTTTAATTGGAAGCACACTAGCTTTCGGAGCGACGCTCCTTCATCAGGTGATTGTGGAGTACACAACTGTAAGGCACAGAATTTATAGTAAAAATTTACAGTGTGATGTAACTGAAGTTATACATTGAAAAATACCTTAATTGTTTGTTAAGTCTCTCATCTGTTAGAAGGACCATGTTAGTTTCACTTCTTTCATATGTAAATCACAAAACGTTTTTTTATTATTTTTGTGATTTACATATGAAAGAAGTGAAACTAACATGGTCCTTCTAATAGATGAGAGACTTAACAAACAATTAAGGTATTTTTCAATGTATAACTTCAGTTACATCACACTGTAAATTTTTGCTATAAATTCTGTGCCTTACAGTTGTGTACTCCACAATCACCTGATGAAGGAGCGTCGCTCCAAAAGCTAGTGTGCTTCCAATTAAACCTGTTGGACTATAACCTGGTGTTGTGTGATTTGTAACAGTGTTAAACAGATATTTTAGTGCTCAGCAAAAATATATTCCAGTCAAAAAGAAGGATTCAATGAGAGGGATAAAACATAAACATTATGAGGCTGCTCATGTACTGAAACACAACAATCTGCATTGCAATTTATGATTTGCAAAACTTGCAACTTTACAAACTTCAGAACAAAGGTTTGTAATGGGGGAGAAAATGTTCTAACAATAATGAAATGGGCAAGTTGTACAGAATCAAAGTGTGGCGTTTCATGATGAAGAGCTTATGCCCAAAATGTCAACTCTCCTGTTCCTCGGATGCTGCCTGACCTGCTGTGGTTTTCCAGCACCACACTTTTCAACTCTGATCTCCAGCATCTGCAGTCCTCACCTTCTCTCATGTTGTACAGAACCCCAACCTTGGATTCTGGATTTTCATGTGGGGTTGGATACTGGGCCTTGTCTTTAGAGGGTATCCTCTGGGCGGCATTTCACACGATTGTCAAGTGATATCTTTGGTGGGGGGGGGGGGAATGTGTGTGTGTGTGTGTGTTTGTGTGTGTGTGTGTGTTTGTGTGTGTGTGTGTGTGTGTGTGTGCTGAGTGTAGGCTGAGGCAGGGTCAGAGATGGAAACCTGGAGAGTGGGAAGAACGGGAAATAGCTCAGTGTGGAAGAAGAGTTCCTACAGGATTCCGTCAAGAGATTTCTACCAGGAGAACTGAAAGAGTGATGTGATGTGGATGCTTCTGGAGGTAAGTTCATTGAAGTGCTCTTCCCAGGTGAGCACGAGGCTGGAATGGAAAATTTATTGGAGGCAAATATTGTAATAATGTAACCAAAGTAAATCTTGAGAAGACTACTTCTGGCACCAAGTCATGTTGGCATGCAGTGCCATCCTCTGCCCACATGTGGCTGGGTTATCTCTGCCACTATCCCCATTTTTGACTGGGCCCACATAGTCTATTTGGTCTGAAGTGATGGGGAAAAACCACGAGGTGGCCTGACGCAAGGATCACTTGCCTTAAGCAATATCTAGTTTATTACAGGCTAACAATTAGATATGAGCTATTAGACAATGTTACAAAGACCTATGGGAGACCTAAGATAATAAGTCTAGCTCTCTTCATAAACATTGATTGTTGTTCGTGGAGGACCATCAACTCAGTGAAAGACCCTCTTTGCTCTTAATTAGAATCCTACAGTGTGGAAACAGGCCCTTCAGCCCAACAATTCCACATTGACCCTCCAAAGAGTAACCCACCCAAACCCATGCCCCTACCCAATATTTGCCCCTGACTAATAACCTACACTATAGACAACTTAGCATGGCCAATTCACCGGACCAGCACATCTTTGGACTGTGGGAGGAAACCCGCACTGACACAGGGAAAATGTGCAAACTCCACACAGTCACCTGAGGCTGGAATTGAACCTGGCTCCCTGGTATTGTGGGGCACTAGTGCTAACCACTGAGCCACTGTGCCATCCCTACTTGCCCAAAGCTTGTTTTTCTTCCAGAGCATGGGGTTGACCTCGACCAAGTGTTGTGGACTGGCACATTCCAAGGTCCAGAACGACGTGCTGAGGGACACGCTAAAGCTTGGGGCAGCTGCCACCAAGGCACAGAGTAGCAAGATCACCATCTAAGGTCTTTCTGCCAAAGTTTAATGAGTGCCCATTCAGTCATTGGACACTGCAGGTGCCTCAAATATTTGTAAATAATATCTTGCCTCAGTGAGAAATGTCTTGGGTTTGTTTTTGGAACGATCAGGAAAGTCTAATGTTGTTTGTTCTCCATACCCCTTTTGATTGATTCCAAGAATATGGGATAGTTTGACACATTGATGAGACCAGGCAGGTCCACTGGTCAAATAATGAGCAGTCTCCTGATACTATTGTGAAGATTGGAACAATGCATATTTTCAATTCTCAAGTGAACATTGCAAGTTTCTACTTACAACATGTTTTGTGCCCAATGCTTTTTTTTGTACAGCTTATGTAGTTGGAAACATTTTGTTTGTTTTATTTCTTTATGAATTACAGTATTTTCTCATAGTATGAGGCAGCGTGGTGGTTCAGTGGTTAGCACTGCTGCCTCATAGTGCCAGAGACATGGGTTCGAATCCATTGTCGGGGAAATGTCTGTGTGGAGTTTGCACATTCTCCCCAAGTCTGTGAGCATTTCCTCTGGGTGGCCCGGTTTCCTCCCACAGTTCAAAGATGTGAAGGTTAGGTGAATTGGTCATGCTGTAATTGCCTATAGTCTTCAGGGATGTGTAAGTGTGTTGCATTAATTAGGGGTAAATGTAGAGTAATAGGACAGGGAAATGGGTTTGGGTGGGATACTGAAGGGCCTGTTTCCACATTGTAGGGATTCTATGCAAAGACTATACAGAACCAAACAGCCCTAGTGACTACGTATGTGTATAGAGTTTTTTTTTAATGAATAAAGTATATTTTTTGAAATAGAAAAACAGGTTTAATCTCGTTGAAATCTTAATCAGATTTGCCTTTCCCCACTCAATTCTTTACAATATCCTCCAGACTGGATGGAGCTTAACGCAAACTTCAGCATTAACCCTTTCAGAATGATTGGTTCATTCGTCAGTAGAGAAATTGAAGAGTTTGAAGTGTGGGGAGTGGATCAGGACCAAGTCTGAGTGGAGCCTAAAGCATAAGCTGACACTTGGAGGTCTGACTGGGAGTTGCTGGAGTTTGTAGGAAGCCCTTTCAGAGACTTGAAGGTAAACTGCAGTATCTTTCTCCATTTGTTACTTAAGGAGTTGGATTTTTGAATCAAAGTTGGTGATGGATGGAGGCTCAGTGGTTAGCACTGCTGCTTCACAACGCCAGGGTCCCAGGTTTGATTCCAGCCTCAGGTAATTATCTGTGTGGAGTTTGCACATTCTCCCTGTGTCTGCGTGGGTTTTCTCTGGTTTCCTCACGCGGTCTGAAAATGTGCGGGTTGAGTGGATTGGCCGTGCTGAAATTACCTCATCGATGTGCAGGCTAGGTGGGTTAGCCATGGGAAATGTAGGTAGGACTGCAGATGCTGGAAACCAGAGTTTAGATCAGAGTGGTGCTGGAAAAGCACAGCAGGTCAGGCAGCATGCGAGGAGCAGGAAAATTGACGTTTCGGGCAAAAGCCCTTCATCAAGGAATGCAGGTGCCCAGATTTGCTGATCCTGAAGAGATGACATTATTGAACCATCTTCTTCCTTCAGGCTGCTGATCACGGCGTTCTCCCTCTGCGCTTTCTGGAAGAGGAAATGTGAGCATGTCTCATCCTGCTCCACGGAGTGGACCCTGGACTGGAAGATTATCTTGGAGGGATTTGAAAATGCCTGCAATGTCCTCGATCGTCAATCTCTAAACTCTCGCCTACACATGGTGTACTAGGCTCTGGGCAATACGTTTGTGGCTGACCTCTGTTGGCATCGCTTGCCGCTGTCTCTTGAACACATCTCCTCTGCGATTTTTTGACAGCAATGCAAGATAAGGACATCTGTTGGACAGTGGCGGTATTGCAGATTATTAGAGACTGTTCGTTCCCTCAGCATTTGATTATGGGGGTTTTCTTTACCTCATATTTGGGTCTTTTGCAAACAGATTGTTAGAAACGGACAGTTATACATTCTGACATGAATCACCACAACAGGACCTTTGTCCTCCCATTCTACTTCCTCTCCAGCCCCATAGAGGTACCCTTAACCTTGGAACTAGACAATTATGATGTGGAGGTGCTGATGTTGGACTGGGGTGTACAAAGTCAATGATCACACGACACCAAGTTATAGTCCATCAGGTTTATTCAAAAACACAAGCTTTCGGAGCTAACGCCTGAAGTAGAAGTGAAGCTCTAAAAGCTTGTGTTTTCAAATAAACCTGTTGGACTACAACATAATGTCCTGTGATTTTTGACTAGACAATGAACACAGCCTTTTGGAGTTATTCATTTCATTGCGGAGAATTACCTATCTCCTGAACTATACCGTCCCTGTTATAATTGCATTACTTTTAACCATCCCCAATAGAATGCCCCTGCACTACAGAGTCGAGAGTGTGTTGCTGGAAAAACACAGCAGGTCAGACAGCATCCAAGGAGCAGGAGAATCAACGTTTCGGGCAACAGCCCTTCATCAGAAATGATTAAGGTCTTACGCCCAAACTGTCGATTTTCCTGCTCCTCGGATGCCTCCTGACCAGCCGACAGCAACACACTCTCGACTCTGATCTCCAGCATCTGCAGTGCTCACTTTCTCCTCCTGCACCTCACAGACCAGTTTATTCATCCTCCCTACTGTCAGCCACAAAAGCTGCAAGAACCTCAAACCTTTTGGATAATGACAGGAACTGACAGCTTTGTTTGGATCCCAAAACCTGCCTCACTCACAATCACAATACCCTGTCCCTGAACGAATTCAAAGTGCATTGCATGTGGAGTGTGGCGTACTCCCTGCCTGATGCTTAATGGTCTTGGGAGCTCAGACTCCAGCTCATCGACTCTGAGCTACTTGCTGAAGATGCAGTTGCTATGGATCACACTCATAGAACATAGAACATAGAACATAGAAGGATACAGCGCAGTACAGGCCCTTCGGCCCTCGATGTTGCGCCGACCGAATCCTACCTAACCTATACTAGCCCAATAACTTCCAAATGCCTATCCAATGCCTGCTTAAATGACCATAAAGAAGGAGAGTTCACCACTGATACGGGCAGGGCATTCCATGAACTCACAACCCGCTGTGTGAAGAATCTACCCCTAACATCTGTCCTATACCTACCACCCCTACCATCTTGCTGTAGCTGCAACAAAAGCATTCAGAAATGAGATAACGAGAGTCCAGAGATATTATATTTCTGTTAGGCTGAAAGGGAAGGCTGGTAGGTATAGGGAATGCTGGATAACTAAAGAAGTTGAGGGTTTGGTTAAGAAAAAGAAGGAAGCATATAGACAGGATAGATCAAATGAATCCCGAGAAGTATACTTAAGAGGGAATCAGGAGAGCAAATAGGGGACATAAGATAGCTTTGGCAAATAAACTTAAGGAAAATCTGTTGGGTCGTTACAAATACATAAAGGACAAAAGGGTAACAAGGGAGAGAGTAGGGCCCCTCAAAGATCAGCAAGGCTGCCTTCATGTGGAGCTGCAGGAGATGGAGGAGATTCTAACTCAGTTTTTCACATCAGTGTTTTCTGTGGAAAAAGACATGGAAGATAAAAATGTCGGGAAATAGATGGTGACATCTTGAAAAATGTCCATATTACAGAAGAGGGAGTGCTGGATGTCTTGAAACACATAAAGGTGGATAAATCCCCAGGACCTGATCAAGTGTATCCTAGAACTCCGTGGGAAGCGAGGGAAGTGATTGCTGGGACTCTTGCTGAGATATTTGCATCATCGATAGTCACAGGTGAGGTGCCGGAAGACTGGAGGTTGGCTAATGTGCTACCACTGTTTAAGAAGGGCCAGGGATTAATAGATCAATCAGCCTGATGTTGGTAGTGGGCACTTCGTTGGAGGGAATCCTGAGGGACAGGATGTACATGTATTTGGAAAGGCCAGGACTGATTAGGGATAGTCAACATTGGCTTTGTGCGTGGGAAATCATGTCACACAAACTTGATTTAGTTTTTCGAAGAAGTAACAAAGAGGATTGATGAGGGCAGAGTGGTGGATGTGAGTGGTGGATGTGATCTATATGGACTTCAGTAAGGCGTTCGACAAGGTTCCCCATGAGAGACTGGTTTGCAAGGTTAGACCTCATGGAATACAGGGAGAACTAGCCATTTGGATACAGAACTGGTTCAAAGGTAGAAGACAGAGGGTGGTGGTGGAGGGTTGTTTTTCAGACTGGAGGCTTGTGACCAGTGGAATGCCACAAATATCAGTGCTGGGCCCTCTACTTTTCATCATTTATATAAATGATTTGGATGTGAGCATAAGAGGTACAGTTAGTAAGTTTGCAGATGACACCAAAATTGGAAATTAGTGGACAGGTTATAAGATTACCACAGATTACAACTGGATCTTGATCAGATGGGCCAATGGGCTGAGAAGTAGCAGATGGAGTTTAATTCAGATAAATGCGAGGTGCTGCATTTTGGGAAAGCAAACCTTAGCAGGATTTATACACTTAATGGTAAGGTCCTAGAGAGTGTTGCTGAACAAAGAGATCTTGGAGTATAGGTTCTTTACTCCTTGAAAGTGGAGTCGCAGGTAGATAGCATAGTGAAGAAGGCGTTTGGTATGCTTTCCTTTATTGGTCAGAGTACAAGGTACACTATTTGGGAGGTCATGTTGCGGCTGTACAGGACATTGGTTAGGCCACTTTTGGAACATTGTGTGCAATTCTGGTCTCCTTCGCATCAGAAAGATGTGAAACTTGAAAGGGTTCAGAAAAGATTTACAAGGATGCCAGGGTTGGAGGATCTGAGCTATAGGGAGAAGTTGAATAAGCTGGGGTTGCTTTCCCTTGAGCATTGGAGGCTGAGGGGTGACCTTATAAAGGTTTATAAAATCATGAGGGGCATGGATAGGATAAATAGACAAAGTATCTTCCCTCTGGTGAGAAAGTCCAGAACTAGAAGGCATAGGTTTAGAGTGAGAGGGGCAAGATATAAAAGGGACTTAAGGGGCATCTTTTTTATGCAGAGGGTGGAATGAGCTGCCAGAGGAAGTGGTGGAGGCTGGTACAGTTGCAACATTTAAAAGGCATTTGGATGGGTATATGTTTAGGAAGGGTTTGGAGGGATATGGGCCGGGTGCTGACAGGTGGGTCTAGATTGGGTTGGGATATCTGGTCGGCATGGACGGGTTGGAACGAAGGGTCTGTTTCCATACTGTACGTCTGTATGACTCTATATCACCTGCCCTATCATCTCAATTGTGTTTTCATAGAATCATCGAATCCCTATAGTGTGGAAGCAGGCCATTTGGCCCATCTATTCCACATCGACTTCCAAAGAGCACCACTTCCACCCCACCTACCCTACCCTGTTCCTGTAACCCTGTGTGTCCCTAGGTTAATCCACCTAGCCTGCACATCCCTGGACACTATGGGCAATTTAGCACGGCCAATCCACCTAACCTGCACATCTTTGGTCTGAGGGAGGAAACCGGAGCACCTGGAGGAAACTCAGACATTGGTTAGGCCACTGTGCAAGCTCCACACAGACAGTCACCCAAGGGTGGAATCCAACCTAGGTCCCTGGCGTTGTGAGGCAGTAGTGCTCTCCTGTTTTACTTAACGTATTAGGTTACATCAGGACAAATTGAAAATAAACCAAAAATGCAATTAAAATGCAAGTAGCAGAATGTTTACCACACTCACATATAATGTCTGAGAATGACAGGTTCAGAATTAGAAACCGTACAGTGCGGAAATAGGCCATTCGGCCCATCAAGTCCACACCAAACAGTAACCCACTTAGACCCAATCCCCTACCCTATTGACATACATTTACCCTGACTAATGCACCTAACCTACACATCCCTGAATACTATGGGTAATTTAGCATGTCCAATCCACCCTAAACTGCACATCTTTGGACTGTGGGAGGAAACCGGAGCACCCAGAGGAAACCCACGCAGACACGGGGAGAACGTGCAAACTCCACACAGACAGTTGCCCAAGTCAGGAATCAAACTCGGGCCCCTGGCGCTGTGAGGCAGCAGTGTTAACCACTGAGCCACAGGAGAGCATCTCGAGAGACATTCGGGAGATAAGAGTGAACAGGCTGTTTCTGTATCACACAGCTAGCCAGTGAAGCAGCAACCCTGGTTTGCATACACACCTTCATGTCGATGAGTGTAACCAGCTGAAGGCGCTGCTTTCTCTTAATAATCCATGAAAATAATTAAAGTGACTGCTTGAAATTCAAAGCTGAAAGTGCGTAAGTCCAACTGTGTCTTCAAATCAGATACCAACACGAAACATTTTGGTTTAAAATTCAATTTATTTTCCTCTTCGGTTCAGCATGAAATTAGCGTCAGCAGCTGGAGGAGAAGAGATTTCTGTTGCATGATCAATTTGGTATGGAAGTCAGTGATAAGGCTTTCACAGTGCTCCTCTGCCTGTAAGCTATGAACTCATTCAGTTCTGTCCTTCTGTGCTCTCACAATTTTAATCCCTTCGGTTTCCTGAGACTGCCGTTGAATTGTAGTATCCCTAAAGTGTGGAAAGAGGCCATTCAGCCCATCAAGTCTGCACCAACCCTCTGAGTAGCATCCCACCCAGACCCAACCTCCACCACTCTATCCCCAGTAAATTGCACATCCCTGAACACTTTTGCGCAAGTCTGCCTGGCCTTTCCACCTTAACCTTACATCTTTGGACTGTGGAAGGAAACTGGAGCACCCGGAGGAAACCCACACAGACACTGGGGAGAATGTGCAAACTCCATGTAGACTGTTGCCCAAAGAAGGTACCCTGGCGTTGTGAGGCAGCAGTGCTAACCACTGAGCCACCCCATGCCACCCTTGAACATATCAATGAATCAATGCTCTAACATAGCTGTAATGAATGGTAGAGAAGTGAGTCAATCTGCTCAGATGGATGAAGGTTAGCTTGCAATACAGT
Organism: Hemiscyllium ocellatum; assembly: GCF_020745735.1. NCBI lineage: Eukaryota > Metazoa > Chordata > Chondrichthyes > Orectolobiformes > Hemiscylliidae > Hemiscyllium > Hemiscyllium ocellatum. Next base: position 18,855,835 of record NC_083433.1, read on the forward strand.
GAGGCTAACAAAGCACATTTGATTCCCTGGAGAGGAATCAGAGTTCTGAGGAAGGGTCACCGCACCCAAAATGTTAGCTCCAACATCTCTCCACAGATGCTGCCAGACATGATAAGCTTTTCCAGCAATTTCTGATTTTGTTTCTGATTAATAGCATCTGTGGTTCTTTCAGCTTTTGTTAAGATTTGATTCCCTCGCTGACTGAGGTCACCATGAAGGTCCTGCCAACCTGAGGTGTGGTGAATCTCTGGCTGGAGTGGCACAGTGCCTCACAACGCCAGGGACCCGGGTTTGATTCCAGCCTCAGGAGACTGTGAGGAGTTTGTATGTTCTCCCCGTGTCTGCATGGGTTTCCTCCGGGTGCTCCAGTTTCCTCCCACAATCCAAAGATGTGCAGGTTAGGGTGAATTGGCCATGCTAAATTGCCCTTAGTGATAGGTGTTTTGGAATGCAATGTTGTCATTTATCTCAAGAGGATTGGAATATAAAAGCACCGTTGTGCTACCGAGACTTTATAAAGCTCTGGTCAGGTCCCATTTGGAGTACTGTGTCCAGTTTTGGTCCCCACACCTCAGGAAGGACATACTGGCACTGGAGCGTGTCCAGTGGAGATTCACACGGATGATCCCTGGAATGGTTGGTCTAACATATGAGGAACAGCTGAGGATCCTGGGATTGTATTCATTGGAGTTTAGAAGATTAAGGGGAGACTTAATAGAAACTTACAAGATAATACATGGCTTGGAAAGGGTGGATGCTAGGAAATGTTTTCCGTTAGGCGAGGAGACTAGGACCCGTGGACACAGCCTTAAAATTAGAGGGGGTCAATTCAGAACAGAAATGCGGAGACATTTCTTCAGCCAGAGAGTGGTGGGCCTGTGGAATTCATTGCCACAGAGTGCAGTGGAGGCCGGGACGCTAAATGTCTTCAAGGCAGAGATTGATAGATTCTTGATGTCTCGAGGAATTAAGGGCTATGGGGAGAATGCGGGTAAGTGGAGTTGAGATGCCCATCAGCCATGATTGAATGGCGGAGTGGACTCGATGGGCCGAATGGCCTTACCTCCACTCCTATGTCTTATGGTCTTATGGTCTTAAGTATAGGGTAGGGGAATGGGTCTGGGTGGGTTACTCTTCGGAGGGTCAGTGCAGGCTTGTTGGGTCAAAGGGCCTGTTTCTATACTGTAGGGAATCTAATCTAATCTTAAACCATCGCAGTTATCTCTTTAAATGTAAAAGTGACCCTCTGGGAATATGCCCTTGCCTTTAATCAGACGCTCTGAAACTGCCAGGTTCTGATTCTGCGGGGCACTTGATGAACAGCCACATGGTATTCTCTGTGGAGCGACAGGGAGAGGTTCCGACTGGGCTGGAAAATGATAAACTGCCCAACAAACAGCACCCAAACAAAATAGAAATGTTCTTGGGACATTTGGAGGATGCTTGTTACCTTTACTGAGTGACTGAGGAGGTGACAAAGAATGGCAGAATCTGAGTATGCGGGACAAACTGTTGAAGGGTGAAGTGGGGAAAGAAGGGACTGCATCTTTTTATTCTTGCCACACCAGTAGGCTCGTGAAATACCGATAAAGCACTGTTTGTTTTGTGTTATTTTAACTCCCCACTATTTCCCACAGTTTATAAAATCATGAGGGGTATGGGTAGAGTGAATAGTCAAGGTCTTTTTCCCAGGGTAGAGGAGTCCAACACTAGAGGGGATATGGTTAAGGTGAGGGGGAAAGGTTTAAAAGGAACTTGAGGGATAATGTGTGGAGGGTGGTGGATGTATGGAGTTTAAAGGCATCTGGATGAGTATACGAATAGGAAAAGTGTTGAGAGGGATATGAGCCAAATGCTGGCAAATGCCTTTGAAATGTGGTCATTGTCTCTGCCTCCACCATTTTCTCTGGTAGCTCATTCCATACACACACCACTCCTTGCATTAAAAAGTTGCCTTTCCAGTCCTTTATAAAGCTTTCACCTCTCACCTTAAAACTTTACCCTCTAATTTTATACAGATTAGATTACTTACAAAGTGGAAACAGGCCCTTCAGCCCAACAAGTCCACACCGACCCTCCGAAGAGAAACCCACCCCCACCCCTATAATCCACCTAACACCACGGGCAATTTAGCACGGCCAATTCACCTAACCTGCACATCTTTGTGTCTGGGGGAGGAAACCCACACAGACATGGGGAGAATGTGTAAACTCCACACAGACGGTTGCCCGAGGTGGGAATTGAACCCCAATCCCTGGCACTGTGAGGCAGCAGTGCTAACCACTGAGCCACCGTGCCACCCTAGTTTTGGAGTACCCCACACCAGGGAAAATACCTTGGTTCTTCTCCCCATTTATGCTCCTCATGATTTTATAAACCTCTAAAAGGCCAACCCTCAGCCTCCGACACTCCAGAGAAAAGTGACCCAGCCTATTCAGCCTCTCCAGTCTCAAACTCTCCAACCCCAGCAACATCCTTGTCAGGCTTTTCTGCACCCTCTCAAATTTAGCAACATTCTTCCTTCAGCAGGGTACTTTGGGGAAAAGAAAGATATGGTTATGCTTTGAACATCACCCATGAGGTCAGAACATTGCTCTGTTTCAATCTGGAGAAGGAATCAAACCTAAATAAAAACCAGAATTGAATTCAGTATCCTAAAAGTGGCCTCACCAATGTCCTGTACAGCTGCAACATGACCTCCCAATGCTGTGTTCTGACCAATAAAAGTACGCCTTCTTCACCACCCTGTCAATGTCAGACTCCACTTTCCAGGAACGGTACACCTGCAACCCTAAGTCTCTAGGTTGGTGACACTCCCCAGAGTCCTATTATAATTGTATAAGTCCTGCCATGATTTGCTTTACTAAAATGCACTCTAAAGCAAGTTGACAAATAGACTAAAGGGAAGATCAGTAAATCAACTGTTGCATATGTTTAAGCAGATATTTCCTAATGCTCAGCAAAAAAAACATTCCTGTGAAAAAGAAGGATGCGCTGAGAAGGATAAACTACCTGTGGTTAACAAAGGTGGTCATGGAGAGAATCCAATCAAGAGCTGAGGGTGGCATGGAGGTTGGCACTGATGCCTGACAGTGCCAGGGACCTGGGTTCGGTTCCATCCTTGGGTGACTATCTGTGTGGAGTTTGCACATTCTCCCTGTGTTTCCTCTGGATGGTCTGGTTTCCTCCCACAATTCAAAGATGTGCAGGTTAGGTGAATAGGTCATGCTAAATTGTCCATAGTGTGTTCAGGTATGTGTAGACTGGATGCATTAGTCAGCGGTAACTGTTGAGGAATGGGTCTGGATGAGTTCATCTTCGGAGGGTCAGTGTGGGCCAAATGGCCTGTTTCTACACTGTAGGGATTCTATGATGAAAGTGACACCATCTAATCGTAGACCAGATGATCACAATTTTTTTAAGATGTAGCGGTGGACGTATGGTACAGGCTTAATGGAAAGGCAATGGTCCAGTGGTATTACCATTGGACTGTTAATCCAGAGACAGAGGTAGTGTTTTGAGAACTTGGATTCAAGTCTAATGGCAGATGATGGAATTTGAGTTCAAAAGAAAATCTGGAATTAAGAGTTTAATGATTGCCATGAATCCATCACCAATTGTTAGGCTAGAACCCGTGTGGTTCATAAGATCAGGCAGCATCCAAGGAGCAGGAGAATCAACATTTCGGGCTAGAGCCCTTCATCAGGATGGTGAAACATCCCAAAACGTCGATTCTCCTGCTCCTCGGATGCTGCCTGACCTGCTGCGCTTTTCCAGCACTCCACTCTCGACTCTGATTTCCAGCATCTGCAGCCCTCACTTTCTCCTACGTGGTTCACTAATGTCGTCACTAACATTCTTACCCGGTCTAGGCCTACATGTGACTCCAGACCCACAGCCAATGTAGTTGATTCTTAACTGCCCTATGCCCAATTCGGCGTGGGTAATTATTGCTGGTCTGGCTCTCGTCCTGTCAATGAATTTAAAAAAGTGAATGAAATGGAGAAAATTGATCATGAAAGTAAGTTATCAAGAAATAAATAAATAAACAAGGAGCCTCTAAACGTATTTAAAAAGAAAGAAGGCAACTAAAACGAGTATGAGTCCCATGGAGAATTATATCGTAAAAGTACCTTCCAAAGCATCTTAACTCTACAGGTGCAGAAAGTCCAATCAATATCAAATTTTCCCCATATAGTAATTCACTGCATCATCAGAAACAATTCCAGAACTAGAATGAAACAGAGCAAAGTTCTTAACTCATGGATGATGAAGAAGAATGTTCAAAGCATAACCATGTCTCAGAAAAATCTTTATTTTCCCCCAAAATATATTTTATTAAAAAACTGTAAAACCACATTGACTTCAAAATGAAAGAAAGTGCAATCAAATTCAATGCTTCTTCAGAGAGTGATTTGCTGCACACTCAGAAACCATATGTGAGAAGTAACAAAGCAAATTCTGGCAACAGAGATTTCCAAAGATGGTGGCACCAGCAAAGTCTGGGCTCCTCAGCCTGTCCACTCCAAATCGGCCACATCCTTCCTTCTCTTTTCTGATAGTCTTCTTTCTTTTTCTTCAGCTTCTTCTTGTCAGGGGTGGAGGAGGGGTCTTCATGGAGGAGGCTGGAGTGGGGCTCCTAGTGATGTCAGGCCAGGATTGGGACTTCTAGTGACGTTGGGACCTGATCAGGATTCCTAGCGGTATCAGACCTGGATCCAGGCTCCTAATGCTGTTGGGCCTGGACTGGGATTCCTAGTGATGTCGGGGTTGGATCAAGCCTCTTAGTAACATCAGGCCTGGATCAGGGCTCCTAGTGATGTGGGCCCAGATCAGGTCTCCTGGTGATGTTGGGCCTGGATTGGCACTCCTAGTGATGTCAGGCCTGGATCAGGATTCCTAGTAATGTTGCCTATGGATCATGATTCCTGGTGATATCAGGCCCAGATAGGGACTCCTAGTGATGTCAGTGTCAAATCGGGACACCTAGTGATATCAGACCCGGATCAGGTATCCTAGTGATATCAGCCCAGGATTGGGACTCCTAGTGATGTTGGGCCTGCATCAGGATTCCTCGTGATGTGAGGCCTGGATCGGAATTCCTAGGAATCTCAGGCCTGAATCAGGACTCCTGGTGATGTCAGGCCCGGATCAGGATTCCTAGTAATGATGCCCAGATCGGAATTCCCAGTGATATTCGCGAGGCAGCAGCAGCAGAGTTGCGGATTCCTGGGACATCAGCTGCAGCCGGAACAGGGATTCATTGCGGCCTGGAGACTGGAACACCTTCAAAAAAAAACCCCGGAGCTGTGCTTGACAAGAAAGACAGTAAAGTTGAACATTATCCCTTACTTTTCTGCCTTTATTTTTTCCAGTCAATTGAACTGAAAATGAAGCGCTGTTTAAGTAATTTGCTTTTATTCAGTTTGTAATTCAAAATTGCACCAGATTGTGGTGACAAAACATTTATCACTGTATTTTCCCAAATATGAGTGACAATAAAATCATTCATTCATTCAAACTGAATATAACACTCATTACAATACATCAGACAATTCAGAATTAGTTCCAAATATATTGACAGGTACAGAGTTTGGCAAACACGCATCGAGTAGTACACTCCTGTACATTAACAGAGACAGACAGATGCAAACTCAACCCTGTACAGTGCAGAGACCTGGCAGACTTAATGAACCCCACGGTCTCACACAGGATCAAATACTGAGTAAGGGATTAATGTGAACCAATCATTGAGGGGGTCAGTGTGACATAAGCCTGAACTGGGGACAGGGAGAAGCAACACTCTATACCTTCAGAGACATGGATTGAACCAGGACTGCGTGTAGTTCTGAATAAAGAATTGGAATTACTTTACCGTGCCTACAGCCAGATTACTGGCAGAGTAAAGCAGACAATACTTACCAGCTCACACCCAGCAGAAAAGGAGGGAGTGGGACAAACGGGATCAGGTGTAGAACAGTCTGTACCATTGTAGGAAAGGTTGCCTCTATTGTCACCCAGTCACCCAAACTAAGGCACACACTGAAAACTGACAGTACCAATGATTGAGAAACAAAGACTATTTTCAACAAAACTCACATCATGACAATAAGCCACAATCATATTGTACCTGAGACTTATAGATGATAGAGAGTAAATATGACACTGTGATACAGCAATAGAGACTGAGAGATGCTAACATACAAAACTGGAAGTAGAGTGAAGGGGACTCAATTGTACACTCTACACTGTACCCCTGACAGTACCCATTGATCACTGACATACAAACAATTCCACCTCACACACAGTTTAACACGCTGAGATGTACTGTGTTGCAGAATATCAGAAATATTCAGAAAATCAATTCCATGTTCACTGGCAGACTAACAGAGACTAGATTCCCACTGTCATATTCACTATCGTTGAATTAATCACAAAATTACAATCTGATATAATATAGATATTATAGAGTCATAGAGATTTACAGCATGGAAACAGACCCTTTGGTCTAACTCGCTATGTCGACCAAATACCCTAAATAAATTTAGTCCCATTTGCAGGAGTTGGCCCATATCCCTCCAAACCCTTCCTATTCATATACCCATCCAAATGCCTTTTAAATGTTGTAATTGTACCGGCCTTGACCACTTCCTCTGGCAGCTCATTCCATACACATACCACCCTCTGTGTGAAAAAGTTGCCCCTTAGGTCCCTTTTAAAGCTTTCCCTCTAGTCCTATACCCTCTAGTTCTGGTCTCCCCCAGCCAGGGAAAAGAGCGTGTCTATTTGCCCTATCTATGCCCCTCATGATATTATAAACCTCTTTAAGATCAGCCCCCCAGTCTCCGACACTCCAGGGAAAACAGCCCAGCCTCTTCAGGCAGGCATATCAAACATTTTCTTTACTATCTTACCTAGCTGTGATTACACTTTCAAAGAATTATGAACCTGTTCTTTGTTCAACAACACTCCCCAGGACCTTGCCATTAAAAGGATTTGTCCTGCCCTGACATATTGTACCAGAGAATAGGTTTCAGAATGAATTCTGTCTCCCAAGGAGCCCCGCATGGACTGACAGATAGAAGATGTTTTACATCAAACATAAGATAGCTCCCATAATCAACTGTTGTGTATCAGCAATGAACAGAGCTAATCTTACACTCACATCAATGTCTCATAGATACTAGAGAAGCTTCACACCTTACACCGTAACAGATTAGATTAGTTACAGTGTGGAAACAGGCACTTTCGGCTCAACAAGTCCACACCGACCCGCTGAAGCGCACGCAACCCACCCATACCACTACATTTACCCCTTACGCAGCACTACGGGCAATTTAGCATGGCCAATTCACCTGACCCGCACATCTTTGGACTGTGGGAGGAAACCAGAGCACCCGGAAGAAACCCACACAGACACAGGGAGAACGTGCAAACTCCACACAGTCAGTCGCCTGAGTCGGGAATTGAACCCAGGTCTCAGGCACTGTGAGACAGCAGTGCTAACCACTGTGCCACAATTGTAGACAGATGCAGAATGAGCACAGTATTCCAGTCGAGTAATAGTGAGTGACAAATGTAGAATTATATTCTATGTTTGCCCAACAAATCTCACTCTCTGCTGTAACAAAGTTGGGCTGATGTACAGTGGATCCCATGATCACATTCACGATCAGACAAATAGGTACAATACCAGAATAGACTGTAGGGAAATAGATGGTGACATCTTGAAAAATGGCAAGATTACAGAGGAGGAAGTGCTGGATGTCTTGAAATGCATAAAATAGATAAATCCCCGGGATCTGGTCAGGTGTACCCTAGAACTCTGTGGGAAGCTAGTGAAGTGATTGCTGGGCCTCTTACTGAGATCATCGATAGTCACAGTTGAGGGGCCAGAAGACTGGAGGTTGACTAACGTGGTGCCACTGTTTAAGAAAGGCAGTAAAGACAAGCCGGGGAAGTATAGACTGGTGAGCCTGATGTCGGTGGTGGGCACGTTGTTGGAGGGAATCCTGAGGGACAGGATGTACATGTATTTGGGAAGGCAAGGACTGATTCGGGATAGTCAGCATGGCTTTGTGCATGGGAAATCATGTCTCACAAACTTGATTGCGTTTTTTGAAGAAGTAACAAAGTGGATTGATGAGGGGAGAGTGGTAGATGTGACCTATATGGACTTCAGTAAGGTGTTCAACAAGGTTCCCCATGGGAGACTGGTTAACAAATTAGATCTCATGGAATGTAGTGAGAACTAGCCATTTGGATACAGAACTGGCTCAAAGGTAGAAGACAGAGGGTGGTGGTGGAGGGTTGTTTTTCAGACTGGAGGCCTGTGACCAGTGGAGTGCCACAAGGATCGGTACTGGGTCCTCTACTTTTCATCATTTATATAAATGATTTGGATGTGAGCATAAGAGGTATAATTAGTAAGTTTGCAGATGACACCAAAATTGGAGGTGTAGTGGACAGCGAAGAGGGACAGCGAACAGATTACAACAAGATCTTGACCAGATGGGCCATTAGACTGAGAAGTGGCAGATGGAGTTTAATTCAGATAAATGCAAGGTGCTGCATTTTGGGAAAGCAAATCTTATCAGGTAAGGACTTAATGGTAAGGTCCTAGGGAGCGTTGCTGAACAAAGAGACCTTGGAGTGCAGGTTCATAGCTCCTTGAAAGTGGAGTCGCAGGTAGATAGGATAGTGAAGAAGGTGTTTGGTATGCTTTCCTTTATTGGTCAGTGTTGGGGAAAAGTTTGCCTGGAAGCCATTTTCCTAATCCGGCTGAGAAACCATTTTATGTGCCCAGCCAGAACTTTGCTGGCTGTGCATTCCTTACTATGAGGGAATGTGGAAGGTAGGCCTTATCTTCCGAAGGTGTCAAGATAGAGTTTCCCCCCGTTGCTGAATGATCAGCGCAGACTGTAGCAAGCTGACATAGACTTGCCAATTAGTCCTACTTCCTTCTCGAGTTATTGCCACTTCACGGTCATTCAGCTAATTAGGAATATCTCTGCTGAGTGTTAGCCATCTGTGTAACTAGAACAGATGGTGATGCCATTTGTTCTGTCCACTTGTGGAATGCATAACAGTGCTTTAGTTTTGAACTTAATGACTAACCACTAATTTAGTACCAACTTGTAAGCATATCAAACTGTGTAATTAATCATCAACTCCTATCTGTTTTCTCTATAGAATCCTGTAGTGTCCTGATGTACTTCGGAATAACACCGAGCCACAGTTAGGACGGTGATATGTCATGTAATAAACTAATCAGTTCACAAGGTTCAAGTCTCGAGAGTTTTCTTCAACAGTCAGACTAAGAGTATAGAAGTTGGGAGGTCATGTTGCAGCTGTACAAGACATGGGTTAGGCCACTGTTGAAATATTGCGTGCAATTCTGGTCTCCTTCCTATCAGGAGGATGTTGTGAAACTTGAAAGGGTTTAGAAACGATTGACAAGGATTTGGAGAATTTGAGCTACAGGGAGAGGCTGAACAGGCTGGGGCTGTTTTCCCTGGAGCTTCGGAGGCTGAGGGGTGACCTTATAGAGGTTTATAAAATCGTGAGGGACATAGATAGGATGAATAGGTGGCGGACTCCAGAACTTGAGGGCATAGGTTTAGGGTGAGAGGGGAAAGATATAAAAGGGACCTAAGGGGCAACATTTTCATGCAGAGGGTGGTACATGTATGGAATGAGCTGCCAGAGGAAGTAGTGGAGGCTGCTACAGTTGCAGGAAAAAACCTAGTCATCAGGTGTGAGGCACTGTCATTGCTGTTATACGTGGCACAGGTCTGGCCTATACCCAGAACCTGTGCCGCTGCAGTCACCTGGGCCATCTTCCAATTTATATGGAGATCAAAGATGGACCGGGTCCGAAGGAACTCGATGTATAAAGATCTGGGCAATGGGGGAAAAAATACACCCAATGCCACCCTCACCCTGATGGCCACCTTTGTGTGTGGCTGCATCAAGCTGTGCGTGGATCCCCGGTACACAAACACCAAGTGTCACTACGTACTGAGGTTCTACCTGTCCCTGGTGTTGCGAAGGATGGGCCTGGCCTCGCTGCCGCGGAACGCTCCGAGTAGTTGGACCGTTCCGTATCACCTGTCCTTCGTGGAGACGTTTATGAAGAAAAACACCTTTGACCACAAGTCCATCAGGAAGTGGTCAGCACGGAGTGTCCTCGAGACCCTTCGGGAAAAGGAGAGGGCGGATCCTATCGAGCGGTTCCCTGAGCAGACTGTCAAAGCCATTTGGCAGAATGCCTCAACACCAGAACTTTCCAACTAGCACCAAGACATGGCTAACCTGGTGGTGAGAAGGGCTCTGCCTGAGAGATCCTTTATGCACGCCTGGACTCTCAGCCGCACCGCACGCTGCCCTCGAAGCGGCTGCGGGGGGACGAGACTGTCACACACCTCCTTCTGGAATGTGCCTATGCAGAGGAAGTCTGGAGAGGAATGCAGTGGTATTTGTCGAGGTTTGTCCCGAGCAGCGCCGTGACGCGGGACTCCGTGCTCTACGGCCTGTTCCCCGGGACGCACACCGAGACGAACATCAACTGTGCCTGGAGGATCATCAACTCGGTGAAGGACGCTCTCTGGGTGGTCCGAAACCTGTTGATCTTCCAGCTGAAGGAGTTGACCCCGACTGAGTGTTGCAGAGTGGCACATTCCAAGGTCCAGGACTACGTGTTGAGGGACGCGCTGAAGCTTGGGGCAGCTGCCGCCAAGGCGCGGTGGGGAAAGACCACCGTGTAACATCTGCCTGTCTAAGCACAAGGGGCTGAAGCATAAGGGGGCTCCATTGACCCCACCCCCCCACTAAATATGTGGATTGTAATCGTACAGACCAGTATATATGAATATATTAATTCCGATCTCTGTATGCAAAGAAAGGGAATGTTAACATAAGTATGGCATGTCCAATCGTACAGATCATCAAAATATTTTATGATAAAGTATATTTTTGAAACTAAAAAGAAAACGGTTCTCAGCAGAACAGCTGGGAAGTAAATGTACAGACTTGTATATAGGAAAAATAAATTTTGATGTCTGTATGTAAAGAAATGTAATGTGTGCAGTATAATGGCATGACCAATTGTAAAGCGATCCAAATAATTTTATGAATAAAGTACATTTTTGAAATTTAAAAAAATTTTGTAGAGCAGTACTGTGTTAGTCTTTCTGATGCTTATGGTAATGATATTAAGCGGAGGATGCTTTATCGCAAGTTTTGTGATTGTGGGGAAATGCATTCACACTCAAACATGATTTGGAGATGCCAGTGTTGGACTGGGGTGGACAAAGTTAAAAATCACACAACACCAGGTTAGAGCCCAACAGGTTTAATTGGAAGCACACTAGCTTTTCGAATCACCTGATGAAGGAGCGACGCTCCGAAAGCTAGTGCTTCCAATTAAACCTGTTGGACTCTAACCTGGTGTTGTGTGATTTTTAACGCTGTACACTCAAACTTGGTTTCAAAGTCTAAAAGTGCGTATTTCCGGCTTGCATGTGATGCATTACTGCACCCAATTCATGGACCTGAATTAGAAATGTGGGACGTAATTTGATTCAATTCCCAATGGCCCATTAATGTGAGGAGTGCATTTCCGAACAACGATAAAGCTCACAATGTTCAGTCTGCTTTGCCTGCCTGCCGTGTGTCACGATTCACCAAGTCAGTTGCTTGAATGATTTCAGTCCACACTCATTCAGATCATACACTGAAAGCAGCAGATGTTCAAACCCTGACATCCGACGTTAACAAATGCACAAGGAATCCTCCTTTCCCAGACGAACCGACACAGATACACACCAGCACTCACTGCAGTCACTGATGCACTATTACATTCACGATCAGTCAGCAGCAGGATGCCCTTCCAAGGTTGACAACAGTTACTTTGTTCCACAAGGAACATCTTCACGAACCTTGAAATGCGTTTGCACGATTCCCCAGTTGCATCAAGAAGAAAACAGCAGAAAATATCTCTGCAGAGTAAACGTTGGGAAACTCTCCCACACCCAACTCCGGCTCCCTCCTGTTACTGACAGGAGAAAATTACAGAAAACCCATTTAAAAGTGACAACAAAAGGGGAATCGTTACTCCATGGAGAACATCTGAAACTAAATGATCAGTGAGTCCATCTTAAGAATCTTCCTGGCTTGGCTCAATGTCTTTGCTGAGTCTTTGTTTTGTTTCTAACTTCCAAGCTTTTGTTTTGCCCAGTATCTTTCCCTGTCTGTTCCTTCCCCTGTGGGGACACTGGCTTTTCCTCGTGATAGATCTCAGGGAGACAGTGGCAACCTCCAACCTCACCCTGCATTCTTCAAACACCTTTCACTTCAAAGTAGATCTGTCTCAGTACAAGACTGCTGTGTTATAGAGTTAAAAATCACACAACACCAGGTTATAGTCCAACAGGTTTAATTGGAAGCACTAGCTTTCGGTCACCTGATGAAGGAGCCTCCGAAAGCTAGTGCTTCCAATTAAACCTGCTGGGCTATAACCTGGTGTTGTGTGATTTTTAACTTTGTACACCCCAGCCCAACACTGACATCTCCAAATCATGGCTGTACTAGAGTATATTGCAGAGCAGAGTGGTGCAGCGGAAGCGTGCTGGGTCCATAACCCAGAGGTCAATGGATCGAAGCCATCCTCTGCTGTTTACTTTATGGAAACATTCCCCTTGCCCCTTCTGACAGTCACAGTCACTTGCTTGTTGCCATCAGCTTCACAATGCTATTTCATCGCCCTCCACCGACACAGTCGCTGTTAATACCCCACACAGACACATGCCCCCCCACTTTCATCAACCCTCTCCTGCAGCACTGCCACAGCACCACCAGAGGGCCACCTTGCCCACAGTAACATCAGAACAAATGCTGCTCACTTTCCCCAAAACAGACACTAGAAAGACAAGTCGGTGCTTAGAATAAACACAACTGAAGGAAAACATACTCAGTACGTAGATTGTCCAACCAGAGGGGAGGCCATATTGGATTTGGTACTCGGTAATGAACCGGGACAAGTGATGGGCTTGTTAGTGGGTGAACATTTTGGTGGTGGTGACCACAATTCTGTGACTTTCACCTTGGTCATGGAGAGAGATAGGTGCACACAACAGGGTAGGTTTTACAATTGGGGGAAGGGAAATTACGATGCTGTAAGACAGGATTTGAGGAGCGTAAGTTGGGAGCATAGGCTGCCAGGGAAGGATGTGGTGGAAATGTGGAACTTTTTCAAGGAGCAGATACGACGAGTCCTTGATATGTGTGTACCTATCAGGCAGGAAAGAAATGGTCGTGTGAGGGAGCCTTGATTGACGAGGGAGGTTGAATGTCTAGTAAAGAGGAAGAAGGAGGCTTACATAAGGTTGAGGAAACGGGGTTCAGACAGAGCAGTGGAGGGATACAGGATAGCCAGAAGGGACCTGAAGAAAGGGATTAGGAGAGCTAAGAGAGGGCATGAAAAATCCTTGGCGGATAGGATCAAGGATAACCCCAAGGCATTTTATGCGTATGTGAGAAACATGAGAATGACGAGAACGAGGGTAGGTCCGATCAAGGACAGTAGTGGGAGATTGTGTATTGAGTCGGAAGAGATAGGAGAGGTCTTGAATGAGTACTTTTCTTCAGTATTTACGAACGAGAGGGACCGTATTGTTGAAGAGGAGAGTGTGAAACGGACTGGTAAGCTAGAAGAGATACTTGTTAGGAAGGAAGATGTGTTGGACATTTTGAACAACTTGAGGATAGACAAGTCCCCCGGGCCTGACGGGATATATCCTAGGATTATGTGGGAAGCAAGAGAGGAAATCGCAGTACGGGTTGGCAATGATCTTTTCGTCTTCACTGTCAACGGGGGTGGTACCAGGGGACTGGAGAGTAGCGAATGTTGTGCCCCTGTTCAAAAAAGGGAATTGGGATAACCCCGGGAATTACAGGCCAGTTAGTCTTACTTCTGTGGTAGGCAAAGTAATGGAAAGGGTACTGAGGGACAGGATTTATGAGTATCTGGAAAGACACTGCTTGATTAGAGACAGCCAGCACGGATTTGTGAAGGGTAGGTCTTGCCTTACAAGTCTTATTGAATTCTTTGTGGAGGTGACCAAGCATGTGGATGAGGGTAGAGCAGTGGATGTAGTGTACATGGATTTTAGTAAGGCATTTGATAAGGTTCCCCATGGTAGGCTCATGCGGAAAGTCAAGAGGCATGGGATAGAGGGAAATTTGGCCAATTGGATAGAAAACTGGCTAACCGGTCGAAGTCAGAGATTGGTGGTAGATGGTAAATATTCAGCCTGGAGCCCAGTTACAAGTGGAGTTCCGCAGGGATCAGTTCTGGGTCCTCTGCTGTTTGTAATTTTTATTAATGACTTGGATGAGGGAGTCGAAGGGTGGGTCAGTAAATTTGCAGATGATACGAAGATTGGTGGAGTTGTGGACAGTGAGGAGGGCTGTTGTTGGCTGCAAAGGGACTTAGACATGATGCAGAGCTGGGCTGAGGAGTGGCAGATGGAGTTCAAGTGTGAGGTTGTCCATTTTGGAAGAACAAATAAGAATGCGGAATACAGGGTTAACGGTAGGGTTCTTAGTCAGGTGGAGGAACAGAGGGATCTTGGGGTCTATGTACATAGATCTTTGAAAGTTGCCACTCAGGTGGATAGAGCTTGTAGGAAGGCCTATGGTGTATTAGCATTCATTAGCAGAGGGATTGAATTCAAGAGTCATGAAGTGATGTTGCAGCTGTACAGGAGTTTGGTTAGGCCACATTTGGAGTACTGTGTGCAGTTCTGGTCGCCTCACTTTAGGAAAGATGTGGAAGCTTTGGAGAGGGTGCAGAGAAGGTTTACCAGGATGTTCCCTGGAATGGAGAATAGGTCGTACGAGGATAGGTTGAGAGTTCTCGGCCTTTTCTCATTGGAACGGCGAAGGATGCGGGGTGACTTGATAGAGGTTTATAAGATGATCAGAGGAATAGATAGAGTAGACAGTCAGAAACTTTTTCCCCGGGTACAACAGAGTGTTAAGGTGAAGGGTGGAAGGTATAGGGGAGATGTCAGGGGTGGGTTCTTTACCCAGAGAGTGGTGGGGGCATGGAATGCACTGCCCGTGGCAGTGGTAGAGTCAGAATCATTGGCGACCTTTAAGTGGCAATTGGATAGGTACATGGATGGGTGCTTAATCTAGGATAGATGTTCGGCACAACATCGTGGGCCGAAGGGCCTGTTCTGTGCTGTATTGTTCTATGTTCTATGTTCTATGTTCTATGTTCTAAAACAAAGTAAATCACGTGTTTATTTGTTTGTTGACTAATATCAGAAAGTGAAACAATAATCATTTCAATAAACCTCAAGCATAAATCGAATCAAGAAATCTCATTTATTCTCTTTTACATCGCTTTCGCCTGTATCTGTGTTTTTGTTTTTGCTGCTGTTTACTTATTATTTACTTATATGTGCTATTTAACTGTGTGACACAACCACCTGATGAAGGAGCATCGCTCCGAAAGCTAATGCTTCCAATTACACCTGTTAGACTATAACCTGGTGTTGTGTGATTTTTAACTTTGTACACCCCAGTCCAACATTGGCATCTCCAAATCATTGGAATGTGGCATCATAACAAATGGACCTGCCCACCCCAGCTTCTTGTTGTATAGCCGACAGCAAGGACTGCACAAAACACTATATAGGACAAACAGGAAGACAGCTAACAATCCGCATACATGAACATCAACTAGCCACGAAATGACACGACCAGCTATCCCTAGTAACCACACACGCAGACAACAAGCAACATGAATTCGACTGGGAAAACACTACTATCATAGGGCAAGCCAGACAGAGAACAGCCAGGGAATTCCTAGAGGCATGGCATTCATCCACAAACTCCATCAACAAACACATCGACCTGGACCCAATATACCAACCACTACAGCGGACAGCTGAAACTGACACCCAGAAGCGGCAAGGACAGACCACTATAAATACCAGAAGAAACATCAAAGAAGCGCTTCGCAGGAGGCTCCAGAGCACTGATGATGTCTCCTAGCCAGGGGACGAAACGTTTGCAACAAAAACTTCCAGCTCGGCGAACAGAACCACAACTTGATTCCTTTACTGATCACAAATCTATCTAGCTCAGCCTTGAATATACTTCACAACCAAGTCTCCACAGCCTTCTGCAGTAAAGGATTCCACATATTCACTACCTCCTGAGAAACGATAGCCCCCTCATTTCCATCCTAAGTGAGTGACCCCTTTCTGTAAGATTATGCCCTCTGGTCCGAGACTCTCTACAGCACTCACATTAAGAAAGAAAGCATTGAAAAATACACATACAAACACTGAATTGAAAGTAATCAAATGAAATTAAGTTTAAATAAAAGGATGTGCATCGATTTGAGAGAAAATACCAGGGGTGGCACAGCGGCTAGCACTGCTGCCTCACAGCGCCTGAGACCCAGGTTCAAATCCCAATTCAGGCGACTGACTGTGTGGAGTTTGCACATTCTCCCTGTGTCTGTGTGGGTTTCCTCCGGGTGCTCTGATTTCCTCCCACAGTCCAAAGATGTGCAGGCCAGGTGAATTGGCCATGCTAAATTGCCCCTAGAGTTAGGTAAGGGGTAAATGTATGGGTGGGTTGCGCTTCAGCGGGTCGGTGTGGACTTGTTGGGCTGAAGGGCCTGTTTCCACACTGTAAGTAATCTAATCTAACCACACTCAAAAACTCAGTGAGAAATTGCAACATCCTACAAGGTGAATACAAACCTATAGTACTGAAATGAGAGGGAGTAATGTAGTCGATAAAACTGAACATTAAAACATTGATAAAAGATTGCAGGATGCAAAGACAAAACCACAATCAAACTGGCAGAAACAGTGGACAGGATGATAAAGTGTATTTAGTAATGAAAGAAGGGATGACATTCAGACAACTATGCCAATGAGACCCTCTGGAAGTGGCAGCGCAGAAAAGATAGGAGGAAGTGAGGATGGCAGATGCTGGAGAGTCAGAATTGAGAAGTGTGGTGCTGGAAAAGCACAGCCGGTCAGGCAGCATCTGAGGAGCAGGAGAGTCGACGTTTCGAGGATAATCTCTTCATCAGGAAGGGGGCATGTGGGGGCAAAGGGGGGCTGAGAGATAAATGGGAGGGGCGCGGGGCTGGAGGGAAAGTAGCCGGGAATTCAATAGGTAGATGAAGGCGGGGTGGAGATGGTGATAGGTCAGAGTGGAGGGTGGAGGTGATAGGTGGGAAGGAAGATGGACAGGTAGGATAGCTCAAGAGGGCAGTGCCAAGTTGGAGGGTTGGATCTGTGGATGTGGTGGGGGGAGGGGAGATGAGGAATCTCCTGAAATCGACATTGATCCCAAGTGGTTGGAGGATCCCAAGGTGGAAGACGAGTCATTCTTCCTCCAGGCGTTGGGAGGCTTGGATTTGGCGGTGGAGGAGGCTCAGGACGTTACCAGTGTGCCTGCTTCCCAGAAATGGGTACAGGAAAAAAAGCTCTGAGGCAGAAGTTGGGGTTGTTAGAGGAACAAAATGTAGGGAGCTGTCGATTACACTCTCAGGGGTAAGAATCTTCCCCTCTCATTCTGTGTATCCACAGCAGCACTGAGCACACACTGGAAACTGATGCGTATCTTTGTGCTGGAGCAGTGGATCCCCAGAATAGCATTGACACTTTCCCATCATTGCAGTTAAGGAGTCAGTGCCTGAAGTCCCGTCAACGTCTAGGCAGAGTCTCCCCAACTACTTCCAGACTTTAAAGACACAGCCTGTGCACCCCTACAAGGTCATCACTGGAGTGCTCATCTGTGGCTTTTAAGGATAACTGTGTCTGGATGTACATCAGTGTGACAGCACTGATGCCTTTTGGTAATGTGGCGACCACAACTGTACACAGTATTCTAAATGCAGCCGAACCAATGTCTTGTACAATTTTAACATGACTTGTCAGCTCTTACACTCAAAGTACAGTCTTTACTTAAGTACTACTGACAGTACCTAAGTACAGTCCAAACAGCATGGTGTAGGTTAGCAGAAGACAAGCTTCAGTAAATACCTTTTATACAAGTGTGTTGAGGGAACATTTTGCGTTTAACTTAATAAAAAGCTATCAACATCAAGTTCTGTTAAGTGGCTCGCCCACTGTTTGGACATGTTTTTGGGTGATAGTTGATGAGAAAGCTCCCAGCCCCAACATGATACTCCAAGTCCAAACATGTGCAGGTTAGGTGAATTGGCCAGGCTAAATTGCTCATAGTGTTAGGGGCATTAGTCAGTGGGAAATGGGTCTGGGTGGGTTACTCTTCGGAGAGTTGGCGTGGACTTGTTGGGCCGAAGGGCCTGTTTCCACACTGTAGGGAATCAAATCTAATCTAATCTAAGTACCTGCTCTCAGGTCACACCAAGAAGGAGCGTGCTTCCCAGATCTAGATTACTTACAGATGGAAACAGGCAAACAGGCCCTTCAGCCAACAAGTCTACACCGTCCCTCCCCCTACATTTACCCTCAATACTATGGACAATTTAGCACAGCCAATTCACCTGGCTTGCACATCTTTTGGATTGTGGGAGAAAACCAGAGAATCTGGAGGAATCCCACACAGACACGGGGAGAACGTGCAAGGACCAAATTCAGGTACCTGGCGCTGTGACATTTCAGGTTTATGCCTGAAACATCGATTCTCCTGCTCCTCGGATGCTGCCTGACCTGCTGCGCATTTTCAGCACCACACTCTCGACTCTGAAGTACTGGAGTATTGTGTCTGTAACTTGGAAAGGATGGACGCTAGAAAATTGTTTCCGTTAGGCGAGGAGACTAGGACCCGTGGACACAGCCTTAAAATTAGAGGGGGTCAATTCAGAACAGAAATGCGGAGACATTTCTTCAGCCAGAGAGTGGTGGGCCTGTGGAATTCATTGCTGCAGAGTGCAGTGGAGGCCGGGATGCTAAATGTCTTCAAGGCAGAGATTGATAGATTCTTGTTGTCTCGAGGAATTAAGGGCTATGGGGAGAATGCGGGTAAGTGGAGTTGAAATGCCCATCAGCCATGATTGAATGGCGGAGTGGACTCGATGGGCCGAATGGCCTTACTTCCACTCCTATGTCTTATGGTCTTATGGTCTAACTAAGAGTTAGAGCTGTAGGAGTGTACACAGAACAACTTATTTGCATAGCGCCACATCACAGAGAAGAACAACCATAGTTTGCTTGGAATTTGAAATTCAGTTTGAGGAC
The DNA here is from genome assembly GCF_020745735.1 of Hemiscyllium ocellatum. Classification (NCBI taxonomy): domain Eukaryota; kingdom Metazoa; phylum Chordata; class Chondrichthyes; order Orectolobiformes; family Hemiscylliidae; genus Hemiscyllium; species Hemiscyllium ocellatum. The sequence goes on from NC_083433.1 coordinate 18,875,094, forward strand.
AAGGAAGTTGAATCCCACGCTAGTCCTACCTAGTTCAAGCCAGTTACCGGCTTGTAGTCTAGTGTTAAATAGAGGTCAGTACACAAAACAAGTGGGTTGCTTCTAGTACATTCTCTCCTACACTTAGTTCTTGTTATCATTTCCTCAGCTTCTCTTCTGATTTACCATCTTTGTTTAACTCCCCCAATCATTTCTCTCTCACTCTGAGCTCCATCACTACCTATCCACTCACCACTCCCCTCATCACTCCTCTCGAATCCCCCCAACCCTGTGTTCAGCGTGAATACCACATTTTTTTCCCAAATGCCAACAGCTCTGATCAAGGGTCACCACACTCAGAACGTTAACTCTGCTTTCTTCCTGCAGGTGCGACAAGACCTGCTGAGTTTCGGCCTGCGGTTTCTGGTTCTGTCTCACCTTAGCCGAGATGCCCCTTTCACAAATGCGCCCATTCAAAACCGGTCGCACGTGGCCATCTGTCGGCAAACTAACAGCAGATGTGAGCAACAGACTGTGCATCATCCTTGAGCTGAGTGCCAGGAATTGTCACTCCAAGGCTGTCTTTGCTAAATGCTGTCCTTCTGATTGTACCCTTCCTGATAAACTTGACCAAAAAACATGACCAAGCAAAACAGGAACAAGATGGATGAATGATTAATCCCTGTCTGACACTTAATTTGATCAGAAAGCTTTCCAATCACCACCCATTGATTGAAATTGTGCTGTTAGAATCTGGGGGTAAAAAATGAGGTCTGCAGATGCTGGAGATCACAGCTGAAAACACGACGGCTGGAGGAGGAGCGCCTCATCTTCCGCCTGGGAACCCTCCAACCACAAGGAATGAACTCAGATTTCTCCAGTTTCCTCATTTCCCCTCCCCCCACCTTGTCTCAGTCGGTTCCCTCAACTCAGCACCGCCCTCCTAACCTGCAATCTTCTTCCTGACCTCTCCACCCCCACCCCACTCCGGCCTATCACCCTCACCTTGACCTCCTTCCACCTATCACATCTCCATCGCCCCTCCCCCAAGTCCCTCCTCCCTACCTTTTATCTTAACCTGCCTGGCATCCTCTCCTCATTCCTGATGAAGGGCTTATGCCCGAAACGTCGAATTTCCTATTCCTTGGATGCTGCCTAACCTGCTGTGCTTTTACCAGCAACACATTTTCAGCTGTTAGAATCTGGGCATAGCAGTTGGATTTATTTGTAGATTCCCAATCCTTTCTGGGGAATGCATCCATCACATAATTCCATCCAAATCCTTCTCAGCTGATCAGGTCACCCATTTTCTCTAATACGCCTCAGGAGGATGTGGCTATTTGAGATTCTCCTGCCGCACATCGCTGCTGTGCCCCACCTACCCCACCCCACCCCCTTTCCCATGACCACCTCCTGTCCCCAGTGTGACAGAGCCTGGGGTAGCCCCATCAGTCTGTACTGCCACCTACTGACTCACCCTGCGAGCGGGAGAGAGGCATCCCCATCTGCCAGGGATCATCAATGCTGAATAGGGAACTTTGGATAGGGAAGGAGCACCATTACATTGGGCAGGGTGTGTAGGAACTGAGGGAATTGGATATGGATTTGAGGATTTGGAAAACTGGATGTCAGGGAGCAAGAGCCAGTGCAGACTTGACTGATTAAGTAGCATCCTGCGCTGTAACTATTCTCGTAGTCAATAATTTTGTGGTTCAAGCAGTGAAATCATACACCAATTTGGATTGCTTCCCCTTTCTGCTTATAGTTGATGATGCTGTAGATTAAAGTAACTTCTCAAATATAAATAGCACATCAGACAGATTTCCAAAGACGTTCAAAACTCACAGATACTGACAGAGTTCAGGATGATTAGCTCCATCATGTCTGACGGTTCAAAACAGTAAGAGTCCGTGCGATTTCCCCCAGGGCTAAGTGGAAGGCTGGATTTGCAAGAGGCATGGAGCTGAGTGTGACGGTATATGGATGTCCCAATGACAAGATGATCATTTCCATTGGGTTTTCACAGGACTTTGTGCTGGGGCCCTTGCTGTTTATGGTGTAGAGTTTGGGTGGGGTGGTGGTCCAGTGGTTAGCACTGCTGCCTCACAGCGCCAGGGACCCAGGTTCATTTCCAGCTTTAGGCGGTGGTCTGTGTGGAGTTTGCACATTCTCCCCGTGTCTGCGTGGGTTTCCTCCCACAGTCCAAAGATGTGCAGGTTAGGGGGGATTGGCCATGCTAAGTTGCCCGTAGTGTTCAGGGATGTGTACAGGTTAGGTGCTTTAGTCAGGGGAAATGTAGAGTAGGGGAATGGGGGGGATACTCTTCAGAGGGTTGGTGTGGACTTGTTGGGCCAAATGGCCTGTTTCCATTCTGTAGGGATTCTCTGAGATTTTGATCAAAAAACTGATTCAGGTTTAATGTAGTGGGTAGGATCAAATCATTCACAGATGGCATAAAAAATAATAGGGTGGTGTTGGGGACAAAATGATCAAATAAATCATTCAACACTCAGCAGATCACTTCCAGTATTGCAGAGTTTATTGAAATTACATTGGGTTGGGGGAAGGAACCTTCAGAAAATCCAGAGCTCTTCCCCAAAGGAACAAAAACATATTTTTATACATTTGTTTCAGCCTGCCTTTAATATTTACAAACCAATCTATAATTAATTAATTACATACATTTCCAACTCCCAGTCCTCCACGGTCTCATGATGTTTCCCCGACTCGCTTATCTCCGTTCCTTGGGCTTTTCACAATGGCCGCTGTATTCAAGTACATTCCTGTCCAAGCATTTACCAATGGCACCATGTTAACTACCAATTAATTGGATACTTACCTATCACTTAAGGATTGTTTAAATTTTGTTACTTTCCTTATTATCCTCATTACAGGAAATACAGAATGGTATTATTTTTTAATAATTGATATAAAATTTGTAACATCAGTTCCAAAAACATTATTAAGTTACACCTAATGTTAGAATTCTTTAGCTAATGAGTTGTGAGCAGTTTCTCTCTCACCTGACCTTGGAATGTCAAGCAAACACAGCCCCTCAATCTTATAACTATAATTACAATTCCTTCTTTTCACACTCTGTAAATGGCATTATATGTGTGTCTCTGTGTATGTGCATGAATGTCTGCATGTATGCATGTGTGTGTATGGGTGGGTGTATGTGCGTGTGCATATGTGTGTACAAGTGTGTGTGTGCATGAGTGTGTGGGTGGGTGTATGTGTGTACAAGTGTGTGTGTGTGTGTGTGTGTGAGTGTGTGGGTGGGTGTATGTACATGTGCATATATGTGCATGAGTGTGTGGGTGGATGTATGTGTGTGTGGATATGTGTGTATGTCTGTGTATGTGTGCATATATCTGTATGTGCATGTGTGAGTAAGTCTATGACTAATTCAGAATCTATATGTATGTTTATTTGAAGAATCTTAAATAAAATCCACTACTCTAATAGATTGACTCATTAAAGACTCACTAATTAAATGTAGAATTCTTATGTGAAATGTTCTTATCTATGTGTGAACAACTGCAGCTGCATGTTAAGCCGACTGTACTATCTCAATTCAGTTATCTTGGGTCTAGAGAGCTACCAGGGTTCTAACTTACGCAGACTATATTAAGCAAATATTTTCCCAGACCTCTAAAGACTACTGCTTTGTCATGGGCAGCTGTTGGCCATTTTGTGTTGCTCAGTCATGGGCAGCCCTAACCATGGTACCTGTAAATGGCAGGAGGAGGTCAATGGAACAGTCAGATGGGCAGTAAAGTGAAAAATGGAATTCCACCTGGAAAATTGTAAGGTATTACACTTAGACAGCATTAATTAGGCCAGCAAATACACTATGAATGGCAGGAACATAGAAAGTACTGAAGATCAGAGGAACCTTGCCATCCATCTCCATAGATCCCTGAAGATAGCAGGGCAGGTAGAGCAGATGGTTTAAAAAGCATGAAAGATATTTGCTTTTATTACCTGGGGCACAGAATTCAACTGTAGTAAATAGAGTAAATATAGAAATTAATTATCAAATAAATATATGTCACATAGCTGAAGACAAGGGTATATGGGAACAGGAATGGTTTGGGTCAAATGCTGGGACCAAGTCAAATTGGGAGATGTGGTCGATGTGGGCAGGTTGGACTGAAGGGTTAGTTTCCGTGCCGTATGACTCTGATTCTATATTATAACAAATATTTAACATCAGAACCAGACTAGCTGCAGCAAACAGAACAGGTCGAAAGATAATCATTCTAACACATAGAACACATGCTAACACACAAAGTGACTTAATGATTGGAATATCTACAAATGCTGGGAACTATCATAGTCTACTGAAGTGCTGTTATAATGGATGAGTCATAGAGATGTACAGCACGGAAACAGACCCTTTCTCTAACTTTTCCATACTGACTTTTCTAAGTTAATCTAGTCCCATTTGACAGCACTTGGACCATATTCCTCCAAACCCTTCCTTTTCATCTATTCATTCCTGCTCCCATTGTCTTTACTGGGTATATGAACAGGAAGGGTTCAGAGAGATGTGGCCCAAATGCTGTCAAATGGAACTAGATTAGGTTAGGATATCTGGTCGGCGTGAAAGAGTTGGACTGAAGCGTCTGTTTCTGTACTGTACATCTCTATGACTCTAACTCAGCACTTGGTCCTGGACACTGGAATGTGTTGATCTGCAGCATTCCGTTGGGGTTCCTATTTTATCCTTTATCATAAACATTTTCCCGATAACAGATGCTATAATAACTATATTATTGTTTCCTGTTTTACCTGTTCTTTCTCTTTTTAAATAAAGGTATCAGATTGACACCCATAACATTTCCAATCCAGAACACACTGTTCTGGGAAACTGTCCCCAATACACTATGAATTATTCCTTGTGACTGCTTCTGCCAATCTGACTATCCCAATCTACATGAAGATTATAGTCACCCATAATTAATATACTGCATGTTTTGTATTGCCGCATTATTGCTTGATTTATTCTCTGCCTTTCCGTAGAGTTTTTTTTGGGGACCTTTAGACTACTCCAACAGCACGTTCTTCTCATTTTCATTTTTTAGCTCCACCCATATGGATCGTACATCTTCTGATCCAAGATAGCTTCTTTCTTTCAGGTTTATTCTGTCCCACACTAACAATATTGCCCACCACCCTTCCCTTCCTGACATTTTGAAAATACTCCTGAATATTTAGTTGCCAGCTTTGTAACTATGTCTCTGCAATGTTTATCAGATCATGCCTATTATTCGGTATTTAATGCATTTATTTTGTTCTGAAGGTTATCCACATTCAAACAAAGAGTCATTAATTTTATATTTTTGTAGTTTTATTGCTGTCTTTCTATTCTTGTTCTCTCTGTCCTTTTCTGTCCCAGCCTGGGTATTGTTGGACAAATGGCTGTCCTGTAATACAAGATAAAAACAATGACTGCAGATGCTGGAAACCAGAATCTGGATCAGTGGTGCTGGAAGAGCACAGCAGTTCAGGCAGCATCCAACGAGCAGCTCTCATACTTTGTAAGTCTGCCTTTCTCATCTCCCCTCCCCTGATTGGTTCTGATAAAATTATCTTAGCTTTTAGTTTGATGCACTCATTCAAAATTATGTTTTGACAATTTCCTCCATATTGCAAACTAAGTGAGATTATTTGAATTGATTTATGCTTCAGGTTGAAATGACTATTGTTGTATTTTCTGATATCAGCAAATAAATGAGTGTGGTTCATTTTCCTGCAGCTCAGTGTATATTGGGATAACTTTCTAGTGTCTATTTTGGGGAAAGGGGAAAGGCATTTGTTACTGTGGGCAAGATGGCCCTCTGGTGGTGGCGAGGCGGCGCTGCAGGAGAGCATTGAGAGAAAGGAGTGTGTGTGTGTTTGCAGCAATATTCTGTGTTCGTGCTGTGGGGGGGTGAAATGAAAACAAACATGGTGAAGAGTGCCGTGCAGACTGAAGGTGCTGCCAGAAAACGAAGGTAATATAAATAAAGAAGACAATGAGTTGAGAGCATGTGTAATGGAAGAGTCATTGAGAATGAGCACTCCTCAATAAAATAGCTAGCAGAGGATGGTTTCGATCCCTCGACCTCTGGGTTATGGGCCCAGCACGCTTCCGCTGCGCCACTCTGCTCCGCTGCTGGTCGCTGTTGCGGTGATGTACTAGAGACTGATTTCGAGCTGTATATTTATACATTGAATTGTCTGTAATCCTGGGCACAGCAATAGATGGGCTGAGAGATTTCCCACTAACTGCAGGATGTCACTGGGAAATAAGTGCCACCAACAACAGAAAATACATGGGACAGGCTCAGAAAATCAGCAAAGACAATCAGGACACAAAAAAAAGACAAACAGACAGTGTTTTATATATATATATATAGGAAACACAGGGAGATATACATAAATACATAAAGAAACTAGACAGACAGGGATATATATATATATATATATAAATATTTAAACAAAATAAACAGACAGGGAGATATATAAATAAATATTTAAAGAAAACAAACAGACAGGGAGATATACATAAATATATAAAGAAAAGATATACTGGAAGTCTGAAACAGAAACAGAAATTGCTGGAGAAACTCTACAAGGCAGCAGCATCTGCAGAGAGAAAGCAGAGTCAATGTTTCGGGTCCAGTGCCCCCCCCCCCCCTTCAGGGAAATGTACTGAGTAAATCAGAAAGAGATGGAGAGACGGATCTCCTTAGTGAAGATACTCCTGACTTTAGTCTAAGTGCGTTTCCTGCACTTGCCCTGTACCCAGACAGCAGTCAGACATATCTGCTGAGTGACAGTGGTCCAAGCTGACAACTGACCATGTCCAAGTCCCTGCCTCTGTGTCCTTGACTGGGATGCTCAATCCCATGATTGGACAGAGGGCTAACTCTCCTCCATCCCTGATACTTTCAGACCTGAACAATTGTTTGAATAAGCGTGCAGCGTGTTTGCCATACAAACAACTGGTACATGTTGTAGGTGTTAGATTGACGTCTCACTATGTACTGAACAACAAATGTTCCCACCCTGGATAGACCCCTAATTACTAAGAAGCTGCCCCTCTGTGTGTCTGCACAAAATATCATGTCAACACAGCAGAGCACTGGCTGACTTTTAGCTCTCAGCGTGCTAACAGACAAGGCATGGCCAGAGAGGGTAAGTCATACATGTCCTGAGCACGCAGGTAAGTTCAGAGTGAGTAAAGGTGTGAGTGAGTGAGAATGAGTGAGAGTGTGAGTGTGTGAGTGAGTGAGTGCAAGTGAGTGAGAGTTGAGTGAGTGAATGAGTGAATATGTGAGTGAGAGTATGAGTGAGTGAGTGTGAGTGAGAGTTGAATGAGTGAATGTGTGAGTGTGAGTGAGAATGTGAGTGTGTGAGTGAGTGAGAGTTGAATGAGTGAATGAGTGAGTGAAAGTGTGAGTGTAAGTGAGTGAGTGTGAGTAAGTGAGTGAATGAGTGAATGTGTGAGTGTGAATGAGTGAGTGCGAGTGAGTGAGAGTTGAATGAGTGAATGAGTGATGAATATGTGAGTGTAAGTGAGTGAGAGTGTGAGTGTGAGTGAGTGAGAGTTGAATGAGGGAGTGTGAGTGTGAGTGTGAGTGAGTGAGTGTGAGTGAGTGAGAGTTGAATGAGTGAGTGAATGTGTGATTGAGAGTGAGTGAGAGTTGAGTGAGTGAGTGTGTGAGTGTAAGTGAGTGAGAGTGTGAGTGAGTGAGTGAGTGTGTGAGTGAGAGTTGAATGAGGGAGTGAATGTGTGAGTGTGAGTGAGTGTAAGTGAGTGAGAGTGTGAGTGAGTGAGTGTGAGTGTGAGTGAGCGTGAGTGAGTGAGAGTGTGAGTGAGAGTGAGTGAGTGAGAGTTGAGTGAGTTTGTGAGTGTGTGAGTGTAAGTGAGTGAGAGTGTGAGTGAGTGTGAGTGAGTGAGTGTGAGCGATAAGTCAGTGAGCGACGGTGAGATCCAGCCATTCCAGTCCATGAGCTTAGTGGATATTCCTGCACACCTTGTGCCCTTTTTGAAACCTCTCAATGCCGTGCAGCTTGAAATGTAGGTCTCAACTTTGTAAATATGTTATAAGTGGGTCAGAGAGATGTTGTAAGGATTTGAAGGGATTGGCAATTACCTGATGCTGATGTCCTTGGATGAGGGATGTGTGTGACTGGTGCCCTGAGATACCATTGCCTGGCTACCTGCATGAAAGTATTCCACAGCCAGTAGGGAGTTGAATTCACCAGCTCCCCATGTTGAGAATTCTCAGTGTTTAGCTTGCTCAGCAGGTTTGCTAATATAGGAAGCTGCATATAAATAGTGTGGGATGTGCAGTTAACAAGGTCATTTATGAGCAATATGAAGATTGTGAGGACTGCAGGTGCTGAAAGGTCAGAGTCAATATAATGTGGAGCTGGAAAAAGCACAGCAGGTCAAGCAACATCAGAGGAGCAGGAGAGTCGGCATTTCATCAGGACTGGGGAGGGGAATGGGCCTGAGGAATAGAGGGATGGGGTGGGGCTGCTGTGATGGTGATAGGTGGATACAGGTAGGAGGTGATTGTGATTGGTAAGTGAGAAAGGTAGAGCGGATAGGTGGGAAGGAAGATGGACAGGTTAGGTCCGGTCAAGGGAGCAGGGCAGAGAGGGAGGGGACGAGATGGGGAGATTTGGAAACTGGTGAATTGCATGTTGAGGTTATAGTTGTAAGCTCCCGAGATAGAAGATGAGGCGTCCTTCCTCCAAGTTGTGTGTGGCCTTATTTTGACCGTGGGGGAGGCCCAGCATGGACATATCGGGGGAGTGGGAGGGGGAGTTGAAATGTCTACCAACTGGAAATTGGGATTGATTAGAGCATGCGGACTATAGATGTTCCCTTAACTGGTTCCCAAGTTTACACTCAGTCTCTCAGACGTAGAGGAGACCACATCAGGAGCAGTAAATCAGATTCGAGGAAATGCAGGGGAATCTCTGCCTTGGAATGATCCTTTGAGACCTTGGACGGAGGTAAGAGGGGAGATGTGGGGGTAGATGTTGCACCTTCTGTGGTCACAGGAAAAGGTGTAGTGGAGGGGTTGGAGGCGGAGTGTGGACCTAACGAGAGAGTCACGGAAGGAACAATCCCTACGGAGAAGCAGATAGGGGTGGGGAAGGGAATGTGTTGTCAGGGCTCATGCCCGAAACATCGACTCTCCTGCTCCTTGGATGCTGCCTGATCTGCTGCGCTTTTCCAGCAACACATTTTCACCTCTGATCTCCAGCAGTCCTCACTTTCTCCGTGGGGAAGGGAATGTCTTGTTGGTGATGGAGTCAGGCTGCAGGTGGTGAAAGTGGCGGAGGATGATGCAGTGTATTTGGAGATTAGTGGGATGAATGTGAGGACCAGTTCCTGCTATGGTTCTCCACCAATAGGTAATTCACTGCTGCCAAGTGAAAATCCCACTTCAAAGCCCTGCAGTTGCACAAAAGATGCCGTGAATTCCTTTCGACGATGGGATAGGCCTCACCGGATATATTGCACAATTTTGCCACATTCTTGCTCCAGCCCAAGTCATTCAGGCTCCTGTAAGATTTCTCCGGATATTTCTGGTTCTCTCTCCACTGCTGCTTCCAAAGGTGCTGAGTATCCACAACATTTTCTGCTTTCATTTCGGGTCCCAAAAACCTGCAGTGTTTTGATTTGATCTGTGAAGATCTTCCATGTTCTTTTTGTAATGCAAAGAAACTGGATTTCGCCGTCAATTCTGGACCCTCTCATTAGAACGTTAGAGCTAGGAGCAGGAGTAGGCCATCTGGCCCTTCGAACCTTCTCTGCCATTCAATGAGAGCTTTATCGTGAGCTCCACTTACCTGCCCTCTCCTACTGTCTCCTACTGGGGAAAAGTGAGCACTGCAGATGCTGGAAATCAGAGTGTGGTGCTAGAAAAACACAGCAGTTCAGGTAGTATCCAAGGAGCAGGAGAATCAACATTTTAAGCTTCATTTCCTACTATCTGGCCATGAATGTAATTGTGGGATCACCCCGTGCATCTGTCCAACTCTGTTAATCTAATGAATGACATTTGAATTTTTAGATTACTTACAGTGTGGAAACAGGCCCTTTGGGCCAACAAGTGCAACCCACCCATACCCCTAACCTCACACTACGGGCAATTTAGCATGGCCAATTCACCTGATCTGCACATCTTTGTGACTGTGGGAGGAAACCAGAGCACCTGGAGGTAACCCACACAGACACGGGGAGAACGTGCAAACTCCACACAGTCGTCTGAGGTGGGAATTGAACCCGGGTCTCTGGCGCTGTGAGGCAGCAGTGTTAACCCACTGTGCCACTCACAAATTATGTTCTTCATTCACGAGTGTGTGTGCCCACTGACTCTGACACTAGGGTTGCTTCTGTATTTGTTAATATCTGATATGGTATGTGAGGAACTTGATTAATTTTGTGTGGAAATCGTCCTTCAATCTCAGTCTCTGATGCTCATAACTTTGGATGTTCATGACACATGCTTCCTGCCAGGAGAAAGTGAGGACCACAGATGCTGAAGATCAGAGTCAAAGAGTGTGTTGCTGGAAAAGCACAGCCAGTCAGGCAGCATCCGAGGAGCAGAAGAGTCGGCGTTTCGGGCATGAGCTTCTGCTTTCTGCCAGACAATCCAGCTTCAGTATTTTCGCTTTTCATTTCCAACCCCAAAGTTCTTGCGCTCCCCTCCCAATGTTTTCCAACAGCTGTGTAAGGAATGTGTGAGCATTGGTCCTCTCGATGCATGAGGAGGAACTCTGCTTGCCCTTCCAGCTCTGCAGTAACTGAGCCTGTCGTATTGGCTTCCTGGCTTATGCAAAATAACTTGTGAGTAGATTGCATGCAGAAGTCAGACAGAGAAGGAAGCCACGCATTTCAGTGACATGCAGTATGTCAGGTGTGGGCGGCGGGGATTGAGTAAATCCCTAGAGGAGTATCCCTAGAGGGATAGTAAGTCCCTAGAGGGGTGACAGGGTGGCTCAGTGGTTAGCACTGCTGTCTCACAGCACTAGAGGGGTCCCAGGTTCGATTCCAGCCTCAGGCAACTGTCTGCGTGGAGCTTGTTCATTCTCCCCCCCAGTCTGCATGGGTTTGCTCCGGTTTCCTCCCACAGTCACATAGATGTCAATTGCACATAGATGCGTAGGTCAGGTGAATTGGCTGTGCTATAGTGCCCATTGAACATAGTCAGAGGGAAAAGGGTCTGGGTGGGTTACTCTGTGGATTGGTTGGGCGGAAGGGCCTGTTTCCACACTGTAGGGAATTTTTTTTTTAAAAAGGCATTTGGAGTATACTTCCAAGGGAAATCAGGAGGGCAATAGACAATAGACAATAGGTGCAGGAGTAGGCCATTCAGCCCTTCGAGCCTGCACCGCCATTCAATATGATCATGGCTGATCATCCTTAATCAGTATCCTGTTCCTGCCTTATCTCCATCACCCTTGATTCCACTATCCTTGAGAGCTCTATCCAACTCTTTCTTAAATCCAGAAACTGGGTCTCCACTGTCCTCTGGGGCAGAGCATTCCACACAGCCACCACTCTCTGGGTGAAGACGTTTCTCCTCATCTCTATCCTAAATGGTCTACCCCGTATTTTTAAGCTGTGTCCTCAGGTTCAGCACTCACCCATCAGCGGAAACATGCTTCCTGCTGCCAGAGTGTCCAATTCTTTCACAATCTTATACGTCTCAATCAGATCCCTTCTTAATCTTCTAAACTCAAGGGTACACAAGCCCAGTCGTTTCAGTCTTTCAGTGTAAGGCAATCCCGCCATTCCAGGAATTGACCTCGTGAACCTACGCTGCACTCCCTCAATAGCCAGAATGTCTTTCCTCAACTTTGGAGACCAGAACTGCACGCAGGGCAAAGAGGGGGACATGAGATCGCTGTGTCAAATAGGGTTTAGGAGATTCTATAAATACATTAAGGGTGAAAGAGTAACCAAGGAAAGAATATGACCCCTTAAAGATCAACAAACCATCAATGTGTGCAGAAGATTGATGAGAGAATTAACAAGTATTTTGCATTAGTATTTGCTGTGGAGAAGGACATAGAAGCTGGAACTTAGGGAAGTAAATAGTGATGTCTTGAAAAGTATCCATATTACAGAGGAGGAGGTTTTCAAATGCATAAAGGCAGATAAATCCCCAAGACTTGATCAGGTGTATCCCAGACTTTGTGGGAAGCTACAGAAGAGACTGTTGGGCCACTTACTGAAGTATTTGTGTCATCGACAGCCAAGGAAAATTGGAGGGTGGCTAATGTGCCATCATATTTGTGGGCAGCATGGTGGCACAGTGGCACAGTGGTTAGCACTGCTGCCTCACAGCGCCTGAGACCTGGATTCAATTCCCGCCTCAGGCGACTGACTGTGTGGAATTTGCACGTTCTCCCCATGTGTGTGTGGGTTTCCTTCGGGTGCTCCGGTTTCCTCCCATAGTCCAAAGATGTGCGGGTCAGGTGAATTGGCCATGGGAAATTGCCCGTAGTGTGAGGTAAGGGGTAAATGTAGGGGTATGGGTGGATTGCGGGTCGGTGTGGACTTGTTGGGCCGAAGGGCCTGTTTCCACACTGTAAGTAATCTAATTATTTAAGACAAGTGGGAATGAAGTGTCAGGGAACTATGCACCAGTGAGTCTGACAGCATTGGTGGGTATGTTGTTGGAGGGGACTCTGAGGGAGGTGCATTTAGAAAGGATTGGTGGTCAGTGTGAGTTTGTATGTGAGAAACTGTGTCTCATTAACACAGAAAGAAAGTTGCTGAAGGCAGAGCAGTAGACTTTGTCTCTGGGCCTCAGCAAGGTGTTCGACATGGAGGACTGGTTGGCAAGGTTAGATCCAAGGGGAGCTGGTCATTTGGACACAAAATTGGTTTGAAGGTAGGAGGCAGAGAACGATGGTGCAGGGCTGCTTTGTGGACTGGACCTGATGTTACACTCTCGGTGAAGTGGAAGATGGCTCGGATGACTGCAAAGGCAGAGGTTCTGGGAATAGGCCAGACCTGCCTCACACCTGATGACCAGGTTTTTACCCACAATGCAGAGGGAGAGGTATTCCCATAGGACCAGTTCCTACCTCACCTTGGGGCGATGTGCTCCTCACAAGCTTTTGCTTACACCCCGGCCCCTTCAAACCACATCCCCAACTGATTCAGGGAATCTGTCTGGACGGGGAATGGGGTAAAAGACAGTCGGCCCAGTTCCCAAAGAAGAGGGCCTCACTCCTGCCTTAATTTACCGTGGCTGCTGAGGCTAGTTCGAACAGGTGCTCATGAGTCTGCGCACTGACTCTGAGCAGAAATCGAGAACGTTATCCACGGACGGGGGGCTTTTGACCTGCAGGCCTCTTCTGCCTGGCTTAGTCACCCCTCTCAGGCTCACATCTTTCCTGATGGAACTCAGGAAAAGGCGCTAAACAACACACACACAAGGCAGGAGAGAGTGGGCAGCCCTGCCTGATCCCAGCTCCAATCGGGAAGCTATCTGATTCCCACTGATCACCTGAGATGCATGAGGCTCACTGACTTTTCACCTCCTGGAGATTATCCTCTGATGTCTGTAGCAGGAGTAGGTTCTACATGGTTTTCTGGCATTTAGACAATTTTTTACCAGTTTCTCTCTTTCTTGCCTTCTGAACATGTTTGAGGATAAACCTCCCAGCCTGCTCTAAGTAGCCTCCACTTACCTTGGTACTCTACCCCATCCCCATCACCCACCTGCCACCATACGCCCCTCATTTAACTCAGAGTCAGAGATATCTACAGCACAGAAAAAGGCCCTTCGGCCCATCAGATTTGTGCTGGTCAAAAACAATTAAATTAAAACTTCCTCACTTTCCCTCTAAACCTCCTGCCCCTTTCTCCATGGCTTGGTCATTGACCCCTTCAAAAAGGAGAAAGGTTCCTTCCTGTCTACTCTGCCTCTGCCTCTCGTAATTTTGTCCATCTTAATTACATTCCCTCTCAATTCCCCCTGCCCGATGGAAACCAGCCCAGAAAACCAAAGGAACAGGAGTAGGCCCTTCGGCCCCTCAGTCCTGCTCCACCATCCAATAGGATCATGGCTCATCTGACTCACCTGGCTTCCACATTCCCGCCATATTCCACCAACCATTGATTCCCCGACTGAGCAAGGATCTATCTCTCTCTCAGCCTTAAATATACACAAGGACTCTGTCCCCACAGCCCTCTGTGACAAAGTCTCCTAATACTCCTCCCCATCTCAGTCTTAAGTTGACACCCCTAAACCCTGAGACTATGTCCTCTGGTCCTAGATTCCCCAATGAGGGGAAATATCCTCTCAGCATTTAACCCTTAAGCCCTTTAAGAATCCCGTCTGTCTCAGGGAGTTCACCTCTCATTCTCTTAAATTCCCATGAGTACAGTCCAACCAGTTTAACCTTTGCTCGTAAGGCAATCCCTCTAAACCAGGGATCATCCTAGCCAACCTTTTGGGAATTGCTTCCAATTAAATGTTATCTTTTAAAAGAGGGGAACCAAAACTGATCACGGGAACTTTTGTTTTCCATCCCAACACTTCACACTTTTCCACATTATACTCCTTTTACCTATTTCTTGCTCACTTCATCAACTGGTCAATATCTCTCTGTAAAAAGTTTGTATCTCCCTCACAGTGGGCCCTTCCACCGACTTATGTGTCGTTTGCAAATCTGATGAGTGTCCATTTGCTTCCTTCCCCCAAGTCATTGGAATGTATTGTGAATGGTTCCAGCACTGGTCCCTGTGGCTTCTCACTGGTAACAAGTGACCAACCTGAAAGAGAACCCCTCATCCCCACTCGTTGTTTCCTGCCCATTAGCCAATTCTCCAACCATGCCAACTTCCGACCTCCAACACCCTGGGCTCTTCTCTTATGACTCAACCTTTTCTGAGGTACCTCATTAAATGGCTTTTTGGAAGTCCAAATGCATCAGATCTATTGGTTACCCTTCCTCAAGAAACTCTAAAACATTAGTCAGACATGATCTCCATTTCATGACGCCACGCTGACTCTGCTTGATTACATTATGATTTTCCAAAAGTTCTGCTGTTACTTCTTTCAGAATCAATTCCAAAACTTTTACAACATTAGATGTTAGGTTCATTGGTCAATAGTTTGTCACATTTCATCTCCCTCCATTATTGAATAGGGGTGTCATATGGGCAGATTTCTAAGCAGTTGATACTCCACAATCCAAGGGATTTGGAAAAATTACAACCAATGCGTCCACTATCTCATAGAGTCATAGAGCTGTACAGTATGGAAACAAACCCTTCGGTCCAACCCATCCATGCCGACCAGATATCCCAGCCCAATCTAGTCCCACCTGCCAACACCCGTCCCATATCCCTCCAAACCCTTCATATTCATATACCCATCCAAATGCCTCTTCAATGTTGCAATTGTACCAGCCTCCACCACATCCTCTGGCAGCTCATTCCATACATGTACCACCCTCTGTGTGAAAAAGTTGCCCCTTAGGTCCCTTTTATATCTTTCCCCTCTCACCCTAAACCTATGCCCTCTAGTTCTGGACTCCCCATCCCCAGGAAAAAGACTTTGCCTATTTATCCTATCCATGCTCCTCATAATTTTGTAAACCTCTATAAGGTCACCCCTCAGCCTCCAACGCTCCAGGGAAAACAGCCCCAGCCTGTTCAGCCTCTCCCTGTAGCTCAAATCCTCCAACCCTGGCAACATCCTTGTAAATCTTTTCTGAACCCTTTCAAGTTTCACAACATTGTTCCGATAGGAAGGAGACCAGAATTGCACGCTATATTCCAACAGTGGTCTAACCAATGTCCTGTACAGCCACAACATGACCTCCCAACTCCTGTACTCAATACTCTGACCAATAAAGGAAATCATACCAAATGCCTTCTTCACTATCCTATCTACCTGCGACTCTACTTTCAAGGAGCTATGAACCTGCACTCCAAGGTCTCTTTTTTCAGCAACACTCCCTAGGTCCTCCCTAGTGTATATCTGTACCTAAAATGGAAGTCAGCAAGGGTAGGTAACCTATCTGCCTTTAGCCCATTGAGAGCCATACTCATAGAGATGTACAGCACAGAAACAGACCCTTCAGTCTAACTCGTCCACGCCGACCGGATTTCCTAAATTTATCTAGTCCCATTTGCCAGCACTTGATCCATATCTGTCTTAAACCCTTCCTATTCATATACCCAACCAGATGCTTTTTAAATGTTGTAATTGTACCAGCCTCCACCATTTCCTCTGGCAGCTCATTCCATGCACGCACCCCCCATTGCTCCTTAAAATGTTTCACCTCTCATTGTAAAACTACGCCCTCTAGTTTTGGACTCTCCTATCTTGGGGAAAAGACCTTGTCTATTATGATTTAATAAACTTCTATAAGGTCACCCCTCTGCCTCCAATTTCCCAACTTATTCCCATAACGCAAACCTGGCAAAATGCTTGTGAATCTTTTCTGCAGCCATTCAAGTTTAACAACATCACTGCTATGTGTGGGAGACCAGAATTAAATGCTGCATTCCAAACGTGGCCCAACTGTATCTCTCCCTAGAGTTGCAACATGACATCCCAACTCCATACTCAATGCACTGAATAATAAAGACAAACATACCAAACAGCTTCTTCACTGTCCTGTCTACCTGCAACTCAACCTTCAAGGAACTATGAGCCTGCTCCCAATGTCTCTTTGCTCAGCAACACTTTCCAGGGTCCTAGGTTCAATTCCAGCCTCAGGCAACTGTGTGGAGTTTGCACATTCTCCCAGTGTTTCCTCTGGGTGCACTGGTTTCCTCCCTCAGTCCAAAGATGTGCAGGTCAGGTGAATTGACTGTGCTAAATTGCCTATAGTGTTAGTCAGAAGGGAATGGGTCTGAGTGGGTTGCTCTCCTTAGGGTCGGTATGGATTTATTGGGCTGAAGGGCCTGTTTCCAACACTGTAGGGAATCTAATCTAATTAGGTTAAGTGGTCTGTATTTCCTTGGATTTTCCTTACCATCTTTGTTAAATATGGCACCGTGTTAGCCAATCTCAGTCTTGTGGCACCTCACCTATGACTGATGATGATACAAATATCTCCACAAGGTGCCCAGTAATCACTTCCCCAGCTTCCCACAAAGTTCTGGGATACGTCTGACCAGGTCCCAGGGACTTATCCACCTTTTATACTCCTTCTCTGGTAATGATGCTGACACTCAATTCCTCACACATATTCTTGAGTATTGGTAAGATATTTGAAGTACCATCAGTAAATACCGGTGCAAAATATTGTTTTAACTTGTCTGTCATTTCCATGTTTCTCATAACCATCTCCCCTGATTCATTTTCAGAGGAGCCTATGTTCACTTTGATCTCCCTATTCCCTTGTATGTCCAACCAGCTCTGATGTTGCGCAATAGTTCAATCCTCATACAATCTTCCATTGTAAGAAAATTGAGCATTAGCCATGCCATCTAAACCTGCAGGGCCAGAATCGCGTGATAGCCAGTGCAGGTAAGGAACGTTCATGTTCTATAAATAATGGTCTAAATTCTTCAAGCGCGTTAAAGCAAATTTGCATGGAAGAAAAGCGCACTTTTTTTATTTCAAAAATATACTTTATTCATAAAATAATTTGTTGGTCTGTACAGTTGGTCATGCCATACATACGCAAACATTTGCATACAGAGATCAGAATTATCATTGTTATATACAGGTCTGTACATTTCTCGCTCCTATGCCCATATATTGGGCTGAGGCGTCAGCAGAGCCCAAACGACTGCATGGGCCCCCTGTTCTTCTTTAGACAGGCAGATGTTACACGGTGGTCTTTCCCCACCGCGCCTTGGCGGCAGCTGCCCCAAGCTTCAGCGCGTCCCTCAACACGTAGTCCTGGACCTTGGAATGTGCCAGTCTGCAACACTCAGTCGGGGTCAATTCCTTCAGCTGGAAGATCAACAGGTTTCAGACCACCCAGAGAGCGTCCTTCACCGAGTTGATGATCCTCCAGGCACAGTTGATGTTCGTCTCGGTGTGCGACCCGGGGAACAGGCCGTAGAGCACGGAGTCCCGCGTCACGGCGCAGCTCGGGATGAACCTCGACAAATACCACTGCATTCCTCTCCAGACTTCCTCTGCATAGGCACATTCCAGAAGGAGGTGTGTGACAGTCTCGTCCCCCCCGCAGCCACTTCAAGGGCAGCGTGCAGTGCGGCTGAGAGTCTGGGCATGCATAAACGATCTCACAGGCAGAGCCCTTCTCACCACCAGCCAAGCCATGTCTTGGTGCTTGTTGGAAGTTCTGGCGATGAGGCATTCTGCCAAATGACTTTGACAGTCTGCTCAGGGAACCGCTCGACAGGATCCGCCCTCTCCTTTTCCCGAAGGGTCTCGAGGACACTACATGCTGACCACTTCCTGATGGACTTGTGGTCAAAGGTGTTTTTCTTCATTTTTTTAATTTCAAAATACACTTTATTCATAGAAATAAATCTTTGGTACCTGTGTTTTTCTTCATATTGTAGAACTGACTGTATGTAAAAAAAAAATCTCTTTAGTCAGTTTTATATCCCTCACGAGTTGCCCTTGTAGTTCACTTTCTACCTCTTTACTACCTTTTCAATTCACCTTTGCTGGATTCTGAACTAATCTCAATCTCTGGGGCTCAGTGTCACATAGTGAAGGAACTGAGGAAAATAAGGTTAATTTCCTGCCAATACTGATATAAACACTGCAGACAGTGCTGTCACATTGAAGTGCATCCAAATGTAATTATTCTTAAAAGTCACAAATGAGCTCTCTTGCCACCAATAGGGATGTACAGGTTTGTGATTGCATCTTTAATGTCTGGAAGTAGTTGGGGAGGCTCTGCCTCGATGGAATCCAGGCTTTCAGGCACTCAGTGCAGTGATGTAAAATTCTTACTACAAAATGCTGTTCTGGGGGTGCACTGCACCAGCACAAAATAAATGCATCAGTTTCCTGTGTACTCAGTGCTGCTGTCAATACACAGAACGGGATCTAACGGACAAAGGTTCTAGCCTCTGAGAATGCAATCGCCAGCTCAATGTTTTGTTTTATTGGTTTGGTTTATGGTTGGGGTTTAACTATCGAGATGATAATTGTTTTATTTTCTCACATGAGCAAATAAGTGAGTGGATGATGTTTTCCCGCAGCCCTTCAGCTGGACACTATCTAAGCACAGGGACTGCATTTCTAGGCTCCGTTTTGTGAAAAGTGAGCAGCATTTGTCCGGAATAAAAACCGACAGAATTGCGGATGCAGTAACTCAGAACTGCGGAAGCTGAGCTTTTCCAGCAATTTCAGTCTCAGTGTTTGTTCTGGTGTTACTGTGGGTAAGGTGGCCCTCTGGGAGTGACCGTGCAGGAGAGGGTTGAGAGGAAGGAGAGTGTGTGTGGGGGGAGTTACAGCAATTAGGGATAATCTCTGTTAGTGGAGGTTGCTGGAAAAAAGACACATGATTGTGGTGCAGATTGGAGACTTGATGGGAAGCAATTTCAGTTTCAGCGTTTGTTCTGGTGTTAAGGTGACCGTGCAGGAGAGGGTTAATGGAAAGTTGTGTGATTTTTAAACTTTGACCACCCCAGTGCAACACCTGCACCTCCTCATCATTAACAGAAAGGAGTGTGTGTGTGTGTGTGTGTATGGGGGGGGGATGCAGAAATTGGGGCTACTGTGTGCTAATGGTAGTCGCTGAAAAAACATATTGTGGTGCAGATTGAAGCTTTGATGCAAAGCATGAAGTGAATGTGTGAGTAAGGAATGTTTCCATAAAGTAAATAGCAGAGGATGGTTTCGATCCATCGACCTCTGGGTTATGGGCCCAGCACGCTTCCGCTGCGCCACTCTGCTCCACTATTTGGTCATTTGCAGCATACTGTTACTGAGATAAATATTGTAATGTTTAAGTAGAAGTTGGAAATGTCATTAATACAGTCCCAGACATATGGATGGGGAGTTGGGTGTGGGAGATGTCAGAGATATTTTCTACTGAGTTTATATTTTCTTCCTGATGACACTGATGTTCCTCCTTCTGTCTGTGTGTGGTTTGGGGGGGCGGGGGGGTAGGGGAGTGGGAAACTGTTGTCAATTGTGGACGTGTATCTGCTACAATCTGGTGGTGAATGTGATTGTGCATCTGTTACTGTAGCGAGTAACATCTGTTGTGTATCTCTATTGGACACTTAGGATTCCTTGTGTATTTGTTCATGTCTTCTATGGGATGTCAACATTTTGATTATCTGCACCTTTCAGTATATGATTCGGATTGAGGGCGAATGGAAATTATTGAGGCGGCTGGCTTGGTGATTCTTGACACAGACAGACCAACCATTCTGAACATTGTGAGCTCTCATTGCTTTCCTCATAACACAAGAGTGAGCCCCTAACCCTGGAGCTTGTGCAGTAATTGGCGACGGGGTAAGACAAAAAAAGTACATGAGTTAAAGCCCAGTGAATTCGTGAATAGATATAACACCCGACTCCCTCAAACTACAATTTGCTTTCAGACTTTGAGATCAGGATAGAGTGTGAACACCGTCCTCCCCCACGACAACAAAGTGCATATCTTGTTTGGGTAAGTCTCTCACACTGAGGTGTCAGCACACCCGGAGTACAGTGTGGGATTGTCTCATCCTCCAAAAATAGGTTAGGTCACTTACACCTCCCCCCCTTACTTCCCTCCAAAGCTCCAAGGGATACCTCCATATCCACCACAAATTCACCTGCACCTCCTCACACATCATTGACTGCATCCGCTGCGGCGTCCTCTATATTAGGGAGACAGGCCGCCTATTTGCGGAACGTTTCAGAGAACACCTCTGGGACACCCAGACCAACCAACCCAACCGCCCCATGGCTCAACACTTCAACCCCCCTCACACTCTACCAAGGACATGCAGGTCCTTGGACTCCTCCATCGCCAGAACATAACAACACGACGGTTGGGGGAAGAGCACCTCATCTTCCGCCTGGGAACCCTCCAACCACAAGGGATGAATTCAGATTTCTCCAGTTTCCTCATTTCCCCTCCCCCCACCATGTCTCAGTCCCAACCCTCGAACTCAGCACCACCTTCCTAACCTGCAATCTTCTTCCTGACCTCTCTGTCCCCACCCCCACTCTGGCCTATCACCCTCACCTTAACCTCCTTTCACCTATCACATTTCCAACGCTCCTCCCTACCTTTTATCTTAGCCTGCTGGACACACTTTCCTTATTCCTGAAGAAGGGCTCATGCCTGCAGTGTTGATTCTCCTGCTCCTTGGATGCTGCCTAACCTGCTGCGCTTTTCCAGCAACACATTTTCAGCTCTGATCTCCAGTCCTCACTTTCTCCTAGGTCACTTAACAGTATGGAAACAGACCCTTCGGTCCAACAAGTCCACACTGACCCTCCAAAGAGTAACCCACCCAGACCCATTTCCCATAAATACCCCTGACTAATGCACCTAACACTATGGGAAACTTAACATAGCCAATTCACCTTTGTGGGAGGAAACCCAGACAGCCACAGGGAGAATATACAGCCTCCACACAGGCAGTCAGCAGAGGCTGGAATTGAACCCCTATCCCTAGTACTATGAGGGAGCAGTGCTAACCACTGTGCCACCCTCAATAATCAGTCAGCATACGTGGCAGCAGTGGGATAACCTTCCTATCACGGTCTCGTCCCTGCCATGTCACTTTGTTCAATATTCTCACACACCACCCACTGGCATTACCCACTAATTCTGACAATCATATCGTATCCCCCACTTCTACAAATCATGTTCTCAGTCAAGAAATGTGGTGCTGGCAAAGCACAGCAGGTCAGACAGCATCTGAGGAGCAGGAAAGTCAACGTTTCAAGGGTAAGCCCTTCATCAGGAGTGGGGGTGGGGGAAATTAAAGTGTTCGGCCACAGGGCAGTGGAGTTGTTTTGTGCGGGGGTCCCAGAGATGTTCTCTGAAATGTTCTGCCAATAGGTATCCTGACACCCCAAGGTAGAGGAGACTATATCGGGAGTAAAGAATATAATAGATGATATGTATGGAAGTGCAGGTAAATCTCTGATGGATGTGGAACATTCTGGATACACAGCATCATCCTTCACCATTTCCACCACCTACAGACTCCACCAATAGGGATATATTTCCCTCCTCACCCCTATCTGTGTTCCATAAAGACCATCCCCTCTGCAACTCTCTTGTTAGGTCCATGCCCACCACCAACCCACCCACCCCTCCTGGCACCTTCCCTTACCACTGCAGGAATTGCAAAACCTGTGCCCACACCTCCCCCGCCCCCCCCCCCCCCCCACCCACTCACCTCAGTCCAAGGCCCCAAAGGAGCCTTCCACTTACAACAGAGATTTACCCGCACTTCCACACACAATTTCCACTGTATCCATTGCACCCGATACAGTCTCTTCTACACTGGGGAGACAGGACGCCTGCTTGCGGAACACTTCAGAGAACATTTTGGGATACACACAAGACAACTCCACCGCTCTGTAGCTGAACAGTTCAACACCCCCTCCCACTCTGCAGGTCCTGGGCCTCCTCCACTGCCAACCCCTAACCACCCGACACCTGGAGGAAGAACGCCTCAACTTCTGCCTTGGGACCCTCCAACCACACGGGATCAACGCGGATTTCACCAGTTTCCTCAATTTCCTTCCCCCCACCTTATCGCAGATCCAACCTTCCAACTCGGCACTGCCCTCTTGACCTGTCGATCTTCCTTCCCATCTATCCACTCCACCTTCCTCTCCGACCTATCACTTTCTCTTCACCTTCATCTACCTATTACATTCTCAACTACCTTCACCCCCAGACTCACCCCCCTCCCATTTATCTCTCAGCCCCCTTGGGCCAGCCCTTCATTCCTGATGAAGAGATTATGCTCAAAATGTCAACTCTCCTGCTCCTCGACCAGCCATGCAGTCCTCACTTTCTCCAAATCATGCTCTCATCCTATTTACACCTTTCTCCAGCATGTATAAACACATTTCAACTACACAAAGCATTTTTTTTGATGGAATAACTCCAAAGCAACAAGACTTAATTGGAACAGTGTCGTGTTCCATATTTGCATATTCTCCTGATAAGGAAACCGCCCACCCTCTCGCTCACACTGACTCAGAGCATCCATCCTCAATGAGAATTCTTCATGTGAGGCTGCCTTCCTGAATATACTAGGCAGGGTGGCCTGGACATTTCCTTCCCCCCAGCCAAATGCCATGCTAACTCTTAGTTATCCTGTAGACAATCAAATGTCACTTTCTGTCCCAGTTTGTGACTGTAGCAACAATTTTGTAGCTGTCAGGCTCCGAGACTCCTTGATGTAAAAAATGGTTTGAAAGCAGCTGATGAGGGTGACACCAAACATACAAAAATACACAAGGCTCTGGTCAAAGCACACTGGAAAATGGTGAACAGTTTTCTGTGCCTTATCTCATGAAAGGTATATTAGCATTGGAGGCAGTCCAGGGAAGGTTGATATCAAATATGGAGGATTGTCTTCTAAGGAGGAGTTCAGTGGGTTTGGTCTGAACTCATTGGAAGTTTACAAAAATGAACACCTTAGAAGAGCACCTTATTAAAATTAAAATTAAAATTAACAACTCTTAGGGGACTTAACAGGGTAGATGTGCAACATTTGTCCTCCATTTGGATGTATGGGACCAGAGGACATGATCTCAGAATGCAAGACCCCACATTTATGTCAGAGATGAAGAACAATTCTTTGCTCTCAGAGGATAGTAAATCTGGGGAATTCTTAATCACAGATATTTGAAAGGTCGTTAAGTGTATACTAGGGCTGAGATACACAGATATTTTAATTATTATGGGAACTAAAATAATAAAGGTATGAGCAAAATAGCAGGAAATTGGATTTCAGGATTATCAGATCTCATTGAATGGTAAACCTCCTACATCTGATGGTCTCAATACGAAGAGCTTCTGCGTCATCCACCCTTTAAGGCAGTGATTTTGAGATGAATAAACTTGGCCAGTGAGCAGTTGCTTCTGGGAGTTTTACTGTTCTGGTCTCCTTCCTATTGGAAGGATGTTGTAAAACTTGAAACGGTTCAGAAAGGATTTACAAGGATGTTGTCAGGGTTGGAGGATTTGAGCTAGAGGGAGACGCTGAATCGGCTGGGGCTGTTTTCCCTGGAGCATCAGAGGCTCAGGGGTGACCTCATGTCGGTTTATAAAATCATGAGGGGACATGGATAGGATAAATAGACAAAGTATTTTCCCTGGGGTGGGGGAGTCCAGAACTAGGATGCATAGGTACAGGGTGAAAGGGGAGAGATTTAAAAGGGTCCGAAGGGGCAATTTGTTCACACAGAGAGTGGTGCATTATGGAGTGGGCTGCCAGAGGAAGTGGTGGAGGCTGGTACTATTACAGCATTTAAAAGGCATTTGGATGGGTATATGATTAGGAAGGGTTTGGAGGGATATGGGCCAAATGTGACTAGATTTATTGAGGATGTCTGGTTGGCATGAACAACTTGGACCGAAGGGTCTGTTTCCATGTTTGACATCTCTATGACTCTATTTCACCTGGTTTGCCTCTATCCACGCTCATTGAGACTTCCTAAAAAAACTATAATAAATTAGTCAGACACTAATTCCTTTTCATGAAGCCAGGCTGAATCTGTTTGATTAAATTATGATTTTCCAAATGTTCGCTGTTACTTCCTTCATGATTAATTCTAATCCGTATCCGCCACAAATTCACCTGCACCTCCACACACATCATTTACTGCATCTGCTGCACCCAGTGTGGCCTCCTCTCTACTAGGGAGACAGGCCGCCTACTTGTGGAACGTTTCAGAGAACACCTCTGGGACACCCGCACCAACCAACCCAACCACCCCGTGGCTCAACACTTCAACTCCCCCTCCCACTCCACCAAGGGCATGATGGTCCTTGGACTCCTCCATCACCAGACCATAGCAACACGACGGCTGGAGGAAGAGAGTCTCATCTTCTGCCTAGGAACCCTCCAACCACAAGGGATATTTCCATCGCCCCTCCCCCAAGTCCCTCCTCCCTACCTTTTATCTTAGCCTGCTGGACACACTTTCCTCATTCCTGAAGAAGGGCTCCTGCCCAATTCTCCTGCTCCTTGGATGCTGCCTGTCCTGCTGCACTTTTCCAGCAACACATTTTCAGCTATCCAACAACAGATATTAGGATCATCAGCCAATAGTGTTGACGTTTTGCCTCCTTCCATTTTTGACTAGACGTGTCATTTTGGCAATTTTCCAAGCATCTGATACTCCAGAATCCAAGGATCTTTGGAAAATTACTGCCGATGTGTCTACTGTCTTTGTTACTGGGATGGAAGTCAGCAAGGGTAGGGGGCTTGCAGGCCATTTTGTGCTTCGTCAACGCGAATCGCTCTGATTCAAGTGATGAATTGGGGATGCTGTTTCTCCAGCGCATCTTTTCAGACGAGTTGGCTGGAAGGTGACCACACCACTAACACTTTCAGCGCTGTTTATAAAGCGCAATTTTTCTATAACGCGGGGTTGCACAAGAACACAACCATCACGTTATAGAAGAACTAACTGTATGTGCCTGTCCCCAATTTAGTTTATCTTTACCTCTTCTCTGCTAATGGTGCTGCTATTTAATTCCTCACCTGTAGTCTTCAATATTAGTGGGATGTTTGACATATCTTTAGTAAAGATTGGTGAAAAATATTGTTAACTTGTCTGCCATTTCCACTTTCCTCATAAGCACCTCCCCGATTCATTTCCAAAGGAGCTCCCTTTTATATATTTAAAGAATCTCTTGTCGATTTTACATCCCTCACGAGTTGCCCTTGTAGTTCACTGTCTCCCTCTTTATTACCTTTTCAATTCACCTTTGCTGGATTCTAAACTCATCTCAATCTCTGGGGCTCAGTGCCACATAGTGAAGGAACTGAGGAAAATAAGGTTAATTTCCTGATATAAACACTGCAGACAGTGCTGTCACATTAATGTACACCCACATACAGTTCTTCTTTGAAGCCACAAGTGAGCTCTCAGGGTAATGCTCTTGCCACCAATAGGGATGCACTGGAGATCGCTGACTGCTTCGTTAAAGTCTGCAAGTAGTTGGGGAGACTCTGCCTAGACGTTGTTGGGGCATCAGACACTGACTCCTTAACTGCAATGATGGGAAATTGTTAATGCTGTTCTGGGGGTGCACTGCACCAGCACAAAATAAATGCATCAGTTTCCTGTGTACTCAGTGCTGCTGTCAATACACAGAACGGGATCTAAGGGACAAAGGTTCTAGCCTCTGAGAATGCAATCGCCAGCTCAGTGTTTTGTTTTATTGGTTTGGTTTATGGTTGGGGTTTAACTATCGAGATGATAATTGTTTTATTTTCTCACATGAGCAAATAAGTGAGTGGATGATGTTTTCCCGCAGCCCTTCAGCTGGACACTATCTAAGCACAGGGACTGCATTTCTAGGCTCCGTTTTGTGAAAAGTGAGCAGCATTTGTCCGGAATAAAAACCGACAGAATTGCGGATGCAGTAACTCAGAACTGCGGAAGCTGAGCTTTTCCAGCAATTTCAGTCTCAGTGTTTGTTCTGGTGTTACTGTGGGTAAGGTGGCCCTCTGGGAGTGACCGTGCAGGAGAGGGTTGAGAGGAAGGAGAGTGTGTGTGGGGGGAGTTACAGCAATTAGGGATAATCTCTGTTAGTGGAGGTTGCTGGAAAAAAGACACATGATTGTGGTGCAGATTGGAGACTTGATGGGAAGCAATTTCAGCTTCAGCGTTTGTTCTGGTGTTAAGGTGACCGTGCAGGAGAGGGTTAATGGAAAGTTGTGTGATTTTTTAACTTTGACCACCCCAGTCCAACACCTGCACCTCCTCATCATTAACAGAAAGGAGTGTGTGTGTGTGTATGGGGAGGGTGGGGATGCAGAAATTGGGGCTACTGTGTGCTAATGGTGGTCGCTAAAAAAAAAAATTGTGGTGTAGATTAAAGCTTTGATGCAAAGCATGAAGTGAATGTGTGAGTAAGGAATGTTTCCATAAAGTAAATAGCAGAGGATGGTTTCGATCCATCGACCTCTGGGTTATGGGCCCAGCACGCTTCCGCTGCGCCACTCTGCTCCGCTGGCTGCCTTTCTATCCAGCCTCTTACTGAGACAAATAAACATTTAAATGTGCAGTCATAGCTAGGTGTTGTAATCGTCTACAATTCCGGATGCATGTGTCGACAGTTGTGGCTGGGCGGGCTTCCTGAGGTTTCAAGAGATTCTCTCTTATTCTGCGGGGATTTGGTTTTTGCTGGGTTCATATTTTCTTCCGGATGTTAAAGTGCTCCCGCAACTGGGGAATCGGGCAAACACCTTTCACGTTGCATTAAGGCGTTACTCGGTTCCTTGTGTAACAAAGCAACTGTTGCCAATTTAAAAACCACACAACACCAGCTTATAGTCCAACAGGTTTAATTGGAAGCACTAGCTTTCGGAGCGACGCTCCTTCATCAGGTGATAGTGGAGGGCTGGACTGTACACAGAATTTATAGCAAAAATTTACAGTGTGATGTAACTGAAATTATCCATTGAAAAATTGATTGTCTGTTCAGCCTTTCATCTGTTAGAATACAGTGATAGTTTCACTTCTTTCATGTGTAAATCACAAAACCTTTTTAAAAAAAGTTGCATTCTCGGGTTAGCTGTTAACAATGGTGATAGCTGGACAATATGTTGAAGGTGTTAGCCCCCTGTGTTCTCTGTCTATACCGTGATGTTTAGATTGATTCTAATCTAAAAAGTGAGATAACGGAGTTTTATGTAAATTCATGCAGTTTTTGAGCAAAGTACAATTTAACCCTGCAAGTACAAATTCACCCCACAAAATATATGTGTGTATGTGGGTCTTTGTCTGTGTGTGTGTGTCTGTCTGTCTGGGGTGGGGGTTGTGAGAGTGAGAAAGTGTATGTGTGTGTAGTGAGTTGAAAAATGTGTTGCTGGAAAAGCGCAGCAGGGCAGGCAGTATCTAAGGAGCAGGAGAATATACGTTTCGAGCATAAGCCCGTCTTCAGTGAGTGCAGAGTGTCTTAAGTCTGTGACAGGGTGCATGTGTGAGTGTGGGAGTATGTGTGTCTGTAATGGTGTGTGTGGGTGTCTGTGTATGTGTGTGTCTAATGGTGTGTGTGGGTGTCTGTGTATGTGTGTGTCCGTGTGTGTGTATAGGAGTATCTGTGTATGTATAGTGCAATGGTGGTCACCTGTAATGTAACATGAACCCAAGGTCCCAGTGAGGCTCTCCCAATGGGTAACAAACTTAGCTATCAGCCTCTGCTCGGACACTGTTCGCTGCTGCTTGTCCCGAAGTCTGCCTTGGAGGATGGTCACCCGAAGGTCCGAGGTAGAATGTCTCAGACCACTGAAGTGTTCCCCAAATGGGAGGGAACCCTCCTGTCTGTTGATTGTTGTGCGGTGCCCATTCATCTATTGTTGTAGCCTTTGCTCAGTTTCCCCAATGTACCATGTCTCCGGGCATCCTTACCTGCAACATATAAGATAGACAACGTTGGCTGAGTCACATGAGTACCTGCCATGTACAAGGTGGGAGGTGACAGATAGTCGAGAGTAGTCCATGGTGAGTTTGATGGTGGGATGAAACTTGTTGATGACGTTGTGTAGTTTTATCAGTGACTCCTTGTCATGGATCCAGAGGAAGAAAATGTCGTCAATGTACCTGGTGTATAATGTTGGTTGGAGATCCTTCATAGAGAAGAAGTCTTGTTTGAACCTGTCCATCCAGCATGGACTACGCTCAACTATCTGTTCATCCTTGGACACATGCATCTCCATCAGGGATGGACACCTCAGCACCACACTCTACCATAAACCCACAGACAACCTCACAATGCTACACTTCTCCAGCTTCCACCCAAAACATATTAAAACAGCCATCCCCAATGGACAAGCCCTACGCATACACCGGATCTGCTCAGATGAGGAGGAACGTGACAGACACCTGGAAGTACTCAGGGATGCCCTCACAAGAACGGAGTACAATGCCCAACTTATTGACCACCAGTTCCGACTTGCCACAGCAAGGAACCATAATGACCTCCTCAGGAGACAGACACATACTGCAACCGACAGGGTACCCTTCATTGTTCAGTATTTCCCAGGAGCTGAAAAACTATGCCATGTTCTTGGTGACCTGCAACACATTATCAATGAGGATGAGCACCTCACCAAGACCTTCCCCGCACCTCCACTACTTGCCTTTAAACAATCACCAATCCTCAAACAGATCATTGTTCATAGCAAGCTGCCTGGCTCTCAGGACAACACCGTACAACTCTGTCATGGTAGGCACTACAAGACGTGTCAGAGTGTGGATATAGATACCACCATTATGCATGGGGACACCTCCCACCTTGTACATGGCAAGTACTCATGTAACTCAGCCAATGTTGTCTATCTTGTACGTTGCAGGCAAGGATGCCCGCAGGCATGGTACATTGGGGAAACCGAGCAAAGGCTACAACAACGGATGAATAGACACTGCGCAACAATCAACAGACAGGAGTGTTCCCTCCCAACTGGGGAACACTTCAGCGGTCTGGGAGATTCAACCTTGGAACTTCAGCTGACCATTCTCCAAGGTGGACTTCGGGACAGGCAGCAGCGAATAGTGGCCGAGCAGAGGTTTGGTACCCATAGGGAAGCCCTCAACCGGGACCTTGGATTCATGTCACATTACAGAAGACCACCATTGCACTATACACACACAGATACTCCTACACATGCACACATTCTCACACACACACAAGCACTCCTATACACACATACACATGGACACACATATACACAGACACACACACACATGCACCCCCTCACAGACTTTAGACACTCTGCACTCACTACACACACACACACACACACTTTCTCTCACTCACAACCGCCACCCCAGACAGACACACACAAACAGACAGACAAAGACCCACATGCATGCATATATTTTGTGGAGTGAATTTGTACTTGCAGAGTTACATTGTACTTTGTTCAAAAACTGCACGAATTCATGTAAAACTCCATTATCTCACTTTTTAGATTAGAATCAATCTAAACATCATGGCATAGACAGGGAACACAGGGGGCTAACACCTTCAACATATTGTCTAGCTATCATGATTTGGAGATGCCGGTGTTGGACTGGGGTGTACAAAATTAAAAATCACACAAAACCAGGTTATAGTCCAACAGGTTTAATTGGAAGCACACTGGCTTTGGGAGTGGCGCTCGTTCATCAGATGATTGACAAATTAAACCTGTTGGACTATAATCTGGCGTTGTGTGATTTTTAACTGTGTACACCCCAACACCGGCATCTCCAAATCATGACTACTATCGACACCACTAACCGCCGGCTTAAAGTGGAGAGGATCTCCAAGAAGATCGCACATATTGACACAGACATTAAGTTTCTACAGGAATGCAGGAAAGATCCCAAAAGGATTACGGATCATGAACCCACTTAGGTTGACCGACAACACAGACTGTGCAGAGAGACTTTGCCACTGGACCTCTCGCACACTCCTCAATCATCTCATGCACCAACTCTACAGCAGGTGCCACAGCCTGGAAATTCAGATGGAGTCCACACTCACAGCCTGCACACAGGATACATCAGGACAATTACACGACATTGCCAAACGGACAAGGCGACGAAACTACACCATGTACACGCACGCCAAGAACAAAAAACTGGAGAAACCTGGCATTCTCACCAGTAATAGCAAAGCCCACCCTGGAACCACAGTAGACAACATTATCACTGTGGGGAAGTCTATCATCAACTTATCGAACTACACCCTTCGACGGGAAGAGATTGAAGTCCTGAGTAGGGGTCTCAATTTCTGTCCCACCACCAAAATGGACCCGTTGGTTCTGGCAGCAGACACAGAGGAGTTCATCAGATGAATGAGACTCCGGGAATTCTTTCAAGGTGCCGGCAGTGATCCTAATGAGTTCACTGATGAACTGGAACAGTCATCACAGGGATCTGTAGAGGAGCGACCAAAGAAGGTGTCAACATGGACCACAACCACCTGATGAAGGAGCGTCGCTCCGAAAGCTAGTGTGCTTCTAATTAAACCTGTTGGACTATAACCTGGTGTTGTGTGGTTTTTAACTTCGTCCAGCTATCACCATTGTTAACAGCTAACCCGAGAATGCAACTTTTTTTAAAAAAGGTTTTGTGATTTACACATGAAAGAAGTGAAACTATCACTGTATTCTAACAGATGAAAGGCTGAACAGACAATCAATTTTTCAATGTATAATTTCAGTTACATCACACTGTAAATTTTTGCTATAAATTCTGTGTACAGTCCAGCCCTCCACTATCACCTGATGAAGGAGCGTCGCTCCGAAAGCTAGTGCTTCCAATTAAACCTGTTGAACTATAAGCTGGTGTTGTGTGATTTTTAAATTGGCAACAGTTGCTTTGTTACACAAGGAACCGAGTAACGCCTTAATGCAACGTGAAAGGTGTTTGCCCGATTCCCCAGTTGCGGGAGCACTTTAACATCCGGAAGAAAATATGAACCCGGCAAAACCAAATCCCCGCAGAATAAGAGAGAATCTCTTGAAACCTCTGGAAGCCCGCCCAGCCACAACTGTCGACACATGCATCCGGAATTGTAGACGATTACAACACCTAGCTATGACTGCACATTTAAATGTTTATTTGTCTCAGTAAGAGGCTGGATAGAAAGGCAGCCAGCGGAGCAGAGTGGCGCAGCGGAAGCGTGCTGGGCCCATAACCCAGAGGTCGATGGATCGAAACCATCCTCTGCTATTTACTTTATGGAAACATTCCTTACTCACACATTCACTTCATGCTTTGCATCAAAGCTTTAATCTACACCACAATTTTTTTTTTAGCGACCACCATTAGCACACAGTAGCCCCAATTTCTGCATCCCCCCCGCATACACACACACACACACACTCCTTTCTGTTAATGATGAGGAGGTGCAGGTGTTGCACTGGGGTGGACAAAGTTTAAAAATCACACAACTTTCCATTAACCCTCTCCTGCACGGTCACCTTAACACCAGAACAAACGCTGAAGCTGAAATTGCTTCCCATCAAGTCTCCAATCTGCACCACAATCATGTGTCTTTTTTCCAGCAACCTCCACTAACAGAGATTATCCCTAATTGCTGTAACTCCCCCCACACACACTCTCCTTCCTCTCAACCCTCTCCTGCACGGTCACTCCCAGAGGGCCACCTTACCCACAGTAACACCAGAATAAACACTGAGACTGAAATTGCTGGAAAAGCTCAGCTTCCGCAGTTCTGAGTTACTGCATCCGCAATTCTGTCGGTTTTTATTCCGGACAAATGCTGCTCACTTTTCACAAAACGGAGCCTAGAAATGCAGTCCCTGTGCTTAGATAGTGTCCAGCTGAGGGGCTGCGGGAAAACATCATCCACTCACTTATTTGCTCATGTGAGAAAATAAAACAATTATCATCTCGATAGTTAAACCCCAACCATAAACCAAACCAATAAAACAAAACATTGAGCTGGCGATTGCATTCTCAGAGGCTAGAACCTTTGTCCCTTAGATCCCGTTCTGTGTATTGACAGCAGCACTGAGTACACAGGAAACTGATGCATTTATTTTGTGCTGGTGCAGTGGACCCCCAGAACAGCATTAACAATTTCCCATCATTGCAGTTAAGGAGTCAGTGTCTGATGCCCCAACAACGTCTAGGCAGAGTCTCCCCAACTACTTCCAGACTTTAACGAAGCAGTCAGCGATCTCCAGTGCATCCCTATTGGTTGCAAGAGCATTACCCTGAGAGCTCACTTGTGGCTTCAAAGAAGAACTGTATGTGGGTGTACATTAATGTGACAGCACTGTCTGCAGTGTTTATATCAGGAAATTAACCTTATTTTCCTCAGTTCCTTCACTATGTGGCACTGAGCCCCAGAGATTGAGATGAGTTCAGAATCCAGCAAAGGTGAATTGAAAAGGTAATAAAGAGGGAGACAGTGAACTACAAGGGCAACTCGTGAGGATTCCTGATGAAGGGCTTATGCTCGAAACGTCGAATTCTCTATTCCTGAGATGCTGCCTGGCCTGCTGTGCTTTGACCAGCAACACATTTGCAGCTGTGATCTCCAGCATCTGCAGACCTAATTTTTTACAGGAACGTAAAACTAACTAAAGAGCTTTTTTACATACAGTCCGATCCACCGACGTCAAGCCGGTGTTCTTCTCTGACCACTGCCTCCTGCTGGCCGACTGTCACCTACAGGACGAGCAGCGGGCGGGTAAGGGAACGTGGAAGCTGAACACTAAGCTGTTGACCCCGGGAAACATTGAGGAGCTCAAGAGGGACTACGCAGGAGAACCATGAAGCCCCTCTTTGAGTCCCCAGTGGACTGGTGGGAAACAGTAAAAGGGAACATCAAGAGGTTCTTCATCCTCAAAGGTGTTCAGGAGGCGAGAGAGAGGCGGGGAAAACTGTCCCAGCTCCAGGAACGTATGCAGAACCTGCTCCTGCTGCAGACGATGGGGGTCGATGTCACGGAGGACCTCAACGAGGTGAAGGGCCAGCAGGCCTCGCTCTTTTCCTCGGAGGCTTCCAAGATAATCTTCTGGTCCAGGGTCTGCTCGGTGGAGCAGGACGAGACGTGCTCACGTTTCTTCTTCCAGAAGGTGCACAAAGAGAGCTCTGTGCTCAGCAGCCTGAAGGAAGAAGACGGCTCGACAACGTCATCTCAGGCTGACGTCATGAGGATCAGTAAATCCTTCTATGCCAGTCTGTATGACGCGAAGCCGACCGACAGCGCGGCCTCCCAGTCGTTCCTGTCGTCTATCACGGAGGTCTTAGACGACAGAACTCGCGAGAGGCTAGACCAGCCGCTATCTCTGGATGAGCTGACCAAGGCCCTCGAGTCCTTCGAAAAGAATAAAACTCCCGGAAGCGACGGCTTACCGGTCGAGCTCTATTCCGCTCTGTGGGACTTGATTGGCCAGGACCTGCTGGAGGTGTATGTCAGTATGCTTCGGGCGGGTACCATGAGTGAATCCATGAGGAAAGGCATCATCACCCTCATCTATAAGCGGAAGGGGGAGAGGGAGGAACTCAAAAATTGGAGACCGATCACACTGTTGAA
The DNA here is from genome assembly GCF_020745735.1 of Hemiscyllium ocellatum. Taxonomy (NCBI): domain Eukaryota; kingdom Metazoa; phylum Chordata; class Chondrichthyes; order Orectolobiformes; family Hemiscylliidae; genus Hemiscyllium; species Hemiscyllium ocellatum. Next base: position 18,909,267 of record NC_083433.1, read on the forward strand.
TGCGGATTACAAAATCCTGTCAAAGGTAATCGCCAACCGGGTCAGGTCTGCTCTGGGGTCGGTGATTCACCCTGACCAAACCTGTGCTGTGCCAGGCAGGAAGATCGCTGAGAGTCTCGCACTCCTCAGGGATACGATCGCCTACGTGCAGGACAGAGGGTTGGACGCCTGCCTGATCAGCCTGGACCAGGAGAAAGCCTTTGACAGGATATCACACAGGTATATGAGAGATGTTCTCTCCAAAATGGGCTTTGGGGAGGGAATCTGCAATTGGATCAGACTGCTCTACACCAACATCGTAAGTGCAGTCTCAATCAATGGGTGGGAATCAGATAGCTTCCCAGTCAGATCTGGAGTCAGGCAGGGCTGCCCTCTCTCTCCTGCCTTGTTTGTGTGCTGCATAGAGCCATTTGCCGAGTCCATCAGGAAGGATGCGAGCCTGAGAGGGGTGACTATTCCTGGCAGCGGGGCCCTGCAGGTTAAGGCCTCGCTGTATATGGATGACGTCGCCGTTTTCTGCTCGGATCCGCTGTCCGTGCGCAGACTCATGTGCATACGTGACCAGTTCGAACAGGCCTCGGGGGACTTGCATATCCCCGATACGCAAACACCTCGAGGCAAGAGCGAGGGCATGCTCTTTGGGAACTGGGCCGACCAATCCTCGATCCCCTTCACCGTCAGGACTGACCACCTGAAGGTGCTGGGTATTTGGTTCGGGGGGGCTGGGACGTGCGCCAAGTCTTGGGAGGAGCGTATCAGCAAAGTGAGGCAGAAACTGAGCAGATGGAAGCTACGGTCGCTCTCCATCACGGGAAAAAACCTGGTCATCAGGTGTGAGGCACTGTCATTGCTATTATATGTGGCTCAGGTCTGGCCTATTCCCAGAACCTGTGTCGCTGCAGTCGCCCGGGCCAACTTCCAGTTTAAATGGAGTTCAAAGATGGACCGGGTCCGAAGGGACTCGCTATACAAAGATCTGGGCAATGGGGGAAAAAATACACCCAATGCCACCCTCACCCTGATGGCCACCTTTGTGTGTGGCTGCATCAAGCTGTGTGTGGATCCCCGATACGCAAACACCAAGTGTCACTACGTACTGAGGTTCTACCTGTCCCCGGTGTTGCGAAGGATGGGCCTGGCCTCGCTGCCGCGGAACGCTCCGAGTAGTTGGACCGTTCCGTACCACCTGTCCTTCGTGGAGAAATTTCTGAAGAAAAACACCTTTGACCACAAGTCCATCAGGAAGTGGTCAGCACGTAGTGTCCTTGAGACCCTTCGGGAAAAGGAGAGGGTGGATCCTGTCGAGTGATTCCCTGAGCAGACTGTCAAAGCCATTTGGCAGAATGCCTCATCGCCAGAACTTTCCAACAAGCACCAAGACATGGCTTGGCTGGTGGTGAGAAGGGCTCTGCCTGTGAGATCCTTTATGCACGCCCGGACTCTCAGCCGCACTGCACGCTGCCCTCGAAGCGGCTCCGTGGGGGAGAGACTGTCACACACCTCCTTCTGGAATGTGCCTATGCAGAGGAAGTCTGGAGAGGAATGCAGTGGTGTTTGTCGAGGTTCGTCCCGAGCAGCGCCGTGACGCGGGACTCCGTGCTCTACGGCCTGTTCCCCGGGACGCACACCGAGACGAACATCAACTGCGCCTGGAGGATCATCAACTCGGTGAAGGACGCTCTCTGGGTGGTCCGAAACCTGTTGATCTTCCAGCTGAAGGAGTTGACCCCGACTGAGTGTTGCAGACTGGCAGATTCCAAGGTCCAGGACTACGTGTTGAGGGACGCGCTGAAGCTTGGGGCAGCTGCCGCCAAGGCGCGGTGGGGAAAGACCACCGTGTAACATCTGCCTGCCTAAAGAAGAACAGGGGGCCCACGCAGTCGTTTGGGCTCTGCTGACGCCTCAGTTCAATATATGGGCGTATGATTGATAAACGTACAGACCTGTATATAACAATGATAATTTCTGATCTGTGTATGTAAATGTTGACATATGTATGGCAGGACCAAATGTACAGACCATCAAATTATTTTTTGAATAAAGTATATTTTTGAACTAAAAAAAAAGCGGACTTGTACTGCCTGCAGGATTTCCCTGGGGCAGGCTACTTCGACGTGACCTTCAGGAGCGTGAACCATTGTGAGCAGCTCCTGAAGGTCTTCAAGGAGAAGGAAGGGGAACCTCTGTTCTCCATCTTGTCGGCGGTCCCGTTGTGTGTGCTTCCTGCCCAGAGGAGTCGGGTTGTTACAATCCAGATGTACAACCCTTACGTCCCAGCAGCAGATGTCCTGACCTTCTTGAGAAGATACGTCCAGGTTGAAGGAGAGACCACCGATGTGGTCGATCCTTTCGGGATCTGGACCAGTAAAAGGCAGGTCAAGGTAACCCTGAGGGTCAATGGCAGCGGGAATATCCTCCACCCACCCTCCAGCTTCGCCATCGGAGGAAGCAGAGGTTACCTGACATACGCAGGGCAGCCGAAGGTGTGCCGAACCTGCGGGAGGTCAGGCCGCAGCAAAATTGAAGACCAATCTCACTGTTGAATGCGGATTCCAAAATTCAGTCAAAGGTAATCGCCAACCGGGTCAGGTCTGCTCTGGGGTCGGTGATTCATCCTGACCAAACCTGTGCTGTACCGGGCAGGAAGATCACTGAGAGTCTCGCACTCCTCAGGGATACAATCATCTACGTGCAGGACAGAGGGTTGGACGCCTGCCTGATCAGCCTGGACCAGGAGAAAGCCTTTGAGTGGGAGTGGGGGTGGGGGCGGAGAGGTCAGGAAGAAGTTTGCAGGTTAGGAAGGTGGTGCTGAGTTCGAGGGTTGGGACTGAGGCTCAACACTTCAACTCCCCCTCCCACTCCACCAAGGACATGCAGGTCCTTGGACTCCTCCATCGCCAGACCCTAGCAACACGATGCCTGGTGGAAAAGCGCCTCATCTTCCACCTAGGAACCCTCCGACCACAAGGGATGAACTCAGATTTCTCCAGTTTCCTCATTTCCCCTCCCCCCACCTTGTCTCAGACCCAACCCTCGAACTCAGCACCACCTTCCTAACCTGCAATCTTCTTCCTGACCTCTCCGACCCCACCCCCACCCTGGCCTATCACCCTCACCTTAACCTCCTTCCACCTATCGCATTTCCAAACGCCCCTCCCCCAAGTCCCTCCTCCCTACCTTTTATCTTAGCCTGCTTGGAGCACCCTCCTCATTCCTGAAGAAGGGTTCATGCCCGAAACGTCGATTCTCCTGCTCCTTGGATGCTGCCTGACCTGCTGCGCTGTTCCAGCAACACATTTTCAGCAGGTAGACATTGTCTGGTTTACTCTGCCAGCAATCTGGCTGTAGGCATAGTAAAGTAATTCCAATTTTTTACTCAGAACTGCACACATTACTGCAGTCCTGGTCAGTCTTCTACTGCAGCTCTTCTTCATCTGTTAATCCAGAGACCCATCTAATCTTCCGGGGACCCAGGTTCAAACACCACCATAGCAGATATATAATAAATACCTGGAATTAAGAATCTTATGAAACCATTGTCGGAAAATCCCATCCAGTTCACTCGAGTCCTTTTGGGAAGGAAGCTGCCATCCTTACCTGGTCTGGCCTACATGTGACTCCAGACCCACAGCAATGTGGTTAACTCTCAACTGCTGGGCAATTAGGGATGGGTAACAAATGCTGGCCTAGCCAGTGATTCCCTCATCCTGTTAAAGAATAAAGAAAAAAGAATGAGGGTGATGATACCTTTCCTCATGGATTTGCACATGGTACCTGCCAGAAGCATATTGTCATACACCTCCAGCAGGTTTATTAAACCCTGGTAAGGCATCGCTTCTATGGGTTGGAATATAAGAGTCTGTAAGTCTTATTGCAAATGTACCAGGTGCTAGTGAGAGCACATCTGGGGTTCTGTGATCAGTTGTGCTCTCCTTACTTAAGAAAAGATAATACTTCTTTGAAGGCATTTCACAGAAGGTTCACTAGGATGAAACTTGTTATGGAGGGAATGTCTTATGAACAAAGTTTATGCAGGTTGGGACTGATGGGGGTTTATGAGAATGAGAGGTGATCTTATTGAGACAGAGAGGATTCTTAAGGGACTTGACAGGGTATATGCCCCTGAGGGGAGTCTAGAACCAGAAAGCATAACCTCGGGATTAAGCAGTGTTGATTTAAGACTAAGATGAGGAGGACTTTTTTCTCTGAGAGGGTTGTGAGGGTTTGAAACTCCTTGGTACGGACTCTACCTGTGGGGGCAGAGTCCTTGTGCGTATTTAAGGCTGAGAGAGACAGATCCTTGCTCAGTCGGGGAATCGATGGTTGGTGGAATAGGGCAGGAATGTGGAATGTGTCGGGTGAGCCATGATCCTATTGGATGGTGGAGCAGGACTGAGGGGCCGAAGGGCCTACTCCTGTTCCTTTGGGGCAGGCGAAATTGAGAGGGGGTGTATTTGACGTGTATAAAATTACGAGACGCAAAGACACAGTCAATCGGAAGGAAGGTTTCCAGTTTTTGAAGTGATCAGTGACCAGTGCGCATATCTTTAAGGGGCAGGAGGCTTAGAGTGAACGTGAGATGTTTGTTTTCGATCAGCACAGACTTGATGGGCAGAAGGGCCTTTTTCTGCGCTGCAGATGTCCCTGACTCTAAGGTAAATGAAGGATAAATGACAGGGACGGTGTAGAATGCCATGTAAGTGGAGGACTGCTTAGAGCAAGCTGGGAGGTTGGGTTAGGCGTGGGGAGGTCAGGCCAGGGGAAGAGAGCTTGGGAATGGGGTCATGGGGTGGGGGCCATTCTACTGCCTGTGGGGTGAGAGGAGTGAGGGCAAGGTTCTGAAAGAGGAGGGGTTGGTCAAAGATGACATGGTGTGTATTCCAGGCCCGAGAGAGTCAAGTAGGTGTAGGTTCGAGCTGGTAGCTACTAATTAGCCTTTTCTGAACTGGGTTGTGCGATTTCTTTCGCATTTTCCGATTTTTAAAATTTCAAATATATACTTTTATTCATTTATTATTGCTTTCTGACTGTATGCTTGCTTTGTGTGATAGTTTAGTGTCAACAGCACAATTAGTGTTTGAGCTGAGATTTATACATGTCAGGATCTAGGTTGCAATTGGAATTGTTGGAGATGAAGCCGTGCAGGAGTCCTGAAGCACTTCAAAAGCTAAACCCACACCCTGCTGTTCAGTTTCCACCAAATACACACATAGTTTAACTTTTTCCAACACAGATTCATTTGGCGACATTTCCGATCAGTCTCGTTCATTCTGATCAGATTTTTTTTTAAGGTTTCTTCACAGTGATTTTCTTAATTTGGAATTTGAACTGGTTTTAGAATCTTGCACTGATTTGCCGTGTGAGGAAGGAAGATGCTTGTCCATTGTTGACAGTTTGGTTTCTGTTGGGTCTTCCAGCCACCAAAGACTCCTACATATTAAGGTACATATTGCCAATGCTGTGAATCTGATGAAAACAACTTATCTGCAAACAATGGGGGGCACAGTGGCATAGTGGTTAGTGCTGCTGCCTCACAGCGCCAGAGACCTGGGTTCAGTTCCTGCCTCAGGCGATTGACTGTGTGGAGTGTGTACGTTGTCTCTGTGTTTGCGTGGGTTTCCTCCCACAGTCACAAAGATGTGTGGGTCAGGTGAATTGGCTGTGCTAAATTGCACCTAGTGTTAGGTAAGGGGTAAATGTATGGGTGGGGTGTGGACTTGTTTCCACACTGTAAGTAATCTAATCTAAACTATCTTGTGGAACAAGAGCAGAAATTGCTGGAAAAGCGCAGCATCCGTGGGGAGAAATCAGAGTTAATGTTTCAGATCTTTTTCTGGGACTGTGTTATTACTTACAGTCATAGATAAGTACAGTATGGAAACAGATCCTTCGGTCCAACTCATCCATGCCGCCCAGATATCCTAACTTAATCATTTGTCAACATTTGGCCCATATCCCTCTAAACCCTTCCTATTCGTATACCTATCCAGATGCCTTTTAAATGTTGCAATTAAGACCATAAGACCATAAGACATAGGAGTGGAAGTAAGGCCATTCGGCCCATTGAGTCCACTCCGCCATTCAGTCAAGGCTGATGGGCATTTCAACTCCACTTACCAGCGTTCTCCCCATAGCCCTTAATTCCTCGAGACAACAAGAATCTATCAATCTCTGCCTTGAAGACATTTAGCGTCCCGGCCTCCACTGCACTCTGTGGCAATGAATTCCACAGGCCCACCACTCTCTGGCTGAAGAAATGTCTCCGCATTTCTGTTCTGAATTGACCCCCTCTAATTCTAAGGCTGTGCCCACGGGTCCTAGTCTCCTCGCCTAACGGAAACAATTTCCTAGCGTCCATCCTTTCCAAACCATATATTATCTTGTACGTCTCTATTAAGTGTCCCCTTAATCTTCTAAACTCCAATGAATACAATCCCAGGATCCTCAGCCGTTCCTCATATGTTAGACCAACCATTCCAGGGATCATCCGTGTGATTCTCCGCCGGACACGTTCCAGTGCCAGTATGTCCTTCCTGAGGTGTGGGGACCAAAACTGGACACAGTACTCCAAATGGGGCCTAACCAGAGCTTTATAAAGTCTCAGAAGCACAACGGTGCTTTTATATTCCAACCCTCTTGAGATAAGTGACAACATTGCATTCGCTTTCTTAATCACGGACTCAACCTGCATGTTTACCTTTAGAGAATCCTTGACTAGCACTCCCAGATCCCTTTGTACCTTGGCTTTACGAATTTTCTCACCATTTAGAAAGTAGTCCATGCTTTTATTCTTTTTGCCAAAGTGCAAGACCTCGCATTTGCTCACGTTGAATTCCATCAGCCATTTCCTGGACCACTCTCCCAAACTGTCTAGGTCCTTCTGTAGCCTCCCCACTTCCTCAGTACTACCTGCTGTCCACCTAACTTCGTATCATCTGCAAACTTCGCTAGAATGCCCCAGTCCCTTCATCCAGATCATTAATATATAACGCGAACAGCTGTGGCCCCAACACTGAACCCTGCGGGACACCGCTCGTCACCGGCTGCCATTCCGAAAAAGAACCAGTCTTGACCACATCCTCTGGCAGCTCATTCCAAACATGCACCACCTTCTGCGTGAAAAAGTTGCCCCTCAGGTCCCTTTTACATCTTTCCCCTCTCACCCAAAACCTCTAGTTCTGCACTACCTCACCCCAGGAAAAAGGCCTTGTCTATTTATCCTCTCCATGCCCCTCATAATTTTGTAAACCTCTATAAGGTCACCCCTCAGCCTCTGACGCTCCAGGGAAAACAGCCCCAGCCTATTCAGCTTCTCCCTATAGCTCAAATCCTCCAACCTTGCAACATCCTTGTAAATCTTTTCTGAACCCTTTCAAATTTCACAACATCCTTCCAATAAGGAGGAGATCAGAATCACATGTAATATTCCAAAAGTGGCCTAACCAATGTCCTGTACAGCTGCAACATGACCTCCCAACTCCTGTACTCAATACTCTGACCAATAAAGAAAAGCATACCAAACACCTTCTTCACTATCCTATCTACCTGTGACTCTATTTTCAAGGAACTATGAACCTGCACCCCAAGGTTTGTTTGTTCAGCAACATTGCCTAGAATGGTATATTAAATGTATAAGTCCTGCCCTGATTTGCTTTTCCAAAATGCAGCACCTCGCATTTATCTAAATTAAACTCCATCTGCCACTCCTCAGCACATTGGCCCATCTGATCAAGATCCTGTTGTAATCTGAGGTAACCTTCTTTGCTGTCCACTACACCTCCAATTTTGGTGTCATCTGCAAACTTACTAACTATATCTCCTATGTTCACATCCAAATCATTTATATAAATGATGAGAAGTAGTGGACCCAGCACCGATCCTTGTGGTACACCACTGCTCACAGGCCTCCAGACTGAAAAACAACCCTCCACCACCACCCTCTGCCTTCTACCTTTGAGCCAGTTCTGTATCCAAATGGCGAGTTCTCCCTGTATTCTGTGAGATCTAACCTTGCTAATCAGTCTCCCATGGGGACCCTTGTCGAACGCCTTACTGACCTCAGCTGGATTTTGTAGAACTTTCTATTTGAATTCCAGGCTTTAGCTGCAAGATCCCATTGTTTTTCATTAACTCATCCTCTCCCATCAGTGTCTTACCTTGTCACATCTTCTTTATTTTTGTGAATGTTCTTCCTTTCTTCAATGACTCTTATCAAGTGCTGACGTAAAATTTATTTCTGTGCTCTACGGTCTGTTCCCCAGGTCGCACACAGAGACAAACATCGACTGCGCCTGGAGGACAACCAACTGGGTGAAAGACGCTCTTTGGTCTGCACAAAACGTGTTGGTCTTCCAGAGCAAGGATTTGACCTCGACCGTATATTGCAGGACTGGCACATTCCAAGGACCAGGACTACGTGCTGAGGGATGCTCTAAAACTTGGGCAACTGTTGCCAAAGCGCAGTGGGGAAAGACCACTGTCTTTCTGCTGAAGTTCTCTTGATGCCTCAAGTGCACGTAAATATAGTCTAGTTCAAGAAAAATGTTTGTTTTCTTATGTCCTACTGTACAAAACCAAATGGCATTTGTGACTACGTATATGTAAAGGCAATGTTTTAAGAATAAATTATATTTTTGAAATTAAAAAAAAATCCATTCCAGTGATCTCCCTGCACTTTTACAGCACAGAAACACGTTGTTTTTGCTATGAAATTACCATTAACCAAGGCAATGAGGCAGTGTAACAGAAATGAACAGAGAGCTCTGTGGATTCTGGATCAGTGGTGCTGGGAGAGCACAGCAGTTCAGACAGCATCCAAGGAGCAGCGAAATCGACGTTTCAGGCAAAAGCCCTTCATCAGGAATAAAGGCAGTGAGCCTGAAGCGTGGAGAGATAAGGTAGAGGAGGGTGGGGGTGGGGAGAAAGTAGCATAGAGTACAATGGGTGAGTGGGGGAGGGGAGGAAGGTGATAGGTCAGGGGAGGAGAGGGTGGAGTGGATAGGTGTAGAAGGAGATAGGCGGGTAGGACAAGTCATGGGGACAGTGCTGAGCTGGACGTTTGGAACTAGGGTGAGGTGGGGGAAGAGGAAAGTGAGGAAACTGTTGAAGTCCACATTGATGCCCTAGAGTTGAAGTGTTCCGAGGCGGAAGATGAGGTATTCTTCCTCCAGGCGTCTGGTGGTGAGGGAGCGGTGGTGAAGGAGGCCCAGGACCTCTGCTGAGGGATGCTCTAAAGCTTGGGGCAACTGTTGCCAAAGCGCAGTGGGGAAAGACCACTGTCTTTCTGCTGAAGTTAAATGGGGGTCCATTCAGTTATTGAACCCTCCTGGTGCCTCAAATGCACGTAAATATAGTCTAATTCAAGAAAAATGTTTGTTTTCTTGATGTCCTACTGTACAAAACCAAACGGCATTTGTGACTACGTATATGTAAAGGCAATGTTATAAGAATAAAGTATATTTTTGAAATTTAAAAAAATCCATTCCAGTGATTTCCCTGCACTTTTACAGCAGAGAAACATGTTGTTTTGCTATGAATGAGGTAGAGTAACAGAAATGAACAGAGAGGTCTGCGGGTCATTCACTGATGTTGTCAGACCTGTTTGGTTTCTCCAGTATTCTCTGGGTGAGTTTCACATTTCCATCATCAGCAGTCATTTGCTTGTTTTCCAGAACAAGAGGAAGCCGTTCTGGCTTCGATTCCCATGAAAAGCATTCCTCGAGCGAGTTAATCGTGGCAGCAACAAAAATAAGATTGATCAGAAAAGAATCCCGACAGTGTGGAAACAGGCCATTCGGCCCAACAAACCCACACTGATCCTCCAAAGAGTAGCCCACCCAGACCCGTTCTCCACCACTCGACATTTGCCCCTGCCCTACACAGCCCTGAATGTGATGGACAATTTAGCATGACTAATTTACATAACCTTCGAGGAGAAAGTGAGGTCTGCAGATGCTGGAGATCAGAGCTGAAAATATGTTGCTGGAAAAGCGCAGCAGGTCAGGCAGCATCCAAGGAGCAGGAGAGTCGACGTTTCGGGCATAAGCCTTCCTGAAGAAGGGCTTATGCCCGAAACGTCGAATTTCCTGTTCCTTGGATGCTGCCTGACCTGCTGCGCTTTTCCAGCAACACATTTTCAGCAATTCACATAACCTGTGCACCTTTGGATTGGAGGAAACCCACACAGACATGGGGAGAATATGCGAACTCCACACTGACAGTCACCCGAGGCTGGGGTCAAACCCGGGTCCCTGGCGCTAACCACTGAGCCACTACGCTGCCCATGAAAAATAAAGTCTTGACCAATAAACGTGCTATACACAACACTCTCAGCATTGCGAATGCTCTGCTGTGAGGCCATCTGCAGGTACCAGCTCTAAAAAGCAGTTAGCCAGTAGCTGCAGTTGAACTTTTTTTTAATTTCAAAAATATACTTTATTCATAAAATACTTTGATTATCTATACAAGTGCACATGCGATACATATGTAAACATTCCATTTCTTTGCATACTGAAACAGTGTAATCGTTCCTATTTACAGGTCTGTACAATTACATTTTTTAGCTGAGGCATCAGCAAAGCCCAAACGACTGCAAGGGCCCCCTGTTCTTCGTTAGACAGGCAGATGTTACACGGTGGTCTTTCCCCACCGCGCCTTGGCGGCAGCTGCCCCAAGCTTCAGCGCGTCCCTCAACACGTAGTCCCGGACCTTGGAATGTGCCAGTCTGCAACACTCAGTCGGGGTCAACTCCTTCAGCTGGAAGATCAACAGGTTTCGGACCACCCAGAGAGCGTCCTTCACCGAGTTGATGATCCTCCAGGCGCAGTTGATGTTCGTCTCGGTGTGCGTCCCGGGGAACAGGCCGTAGAGCACGGAGTCCCGCATCACAGCGCTGCTCGGGACGAACCTTGACAAACACCACTGCATTCCTCTCCAGACTTCCTCTGCATAGGCACATTCCAGAAGGAGGTGTGTGACAGTCTCGTTCCCCCCCCGCAGCCACTTCGAGGGCAGCGTGCGGTGTGGCTGAGTCCGGGCGTGCATAAAGGATCTCACAGGCAGAGCCCTTCTCACCACCAGCCAAGCCATGTCTTGGTGCTTGTTGGAAAGTTCTGGCGATGAGGCATTCTGCCAAATGGCTTTGACAGTCTGCTCAGGGAACCGCTCGATAGGATCCGCCCTCTCCTTTTCCCGAAGGGTCTCAAGGACACTACATGCTGACCACTTCCTGAGGGACTTGTGGTCAAAGGTGTTTTTCTTCATAAACTTCTCCACGAAGGACAGGTGATACAGAACAGTCCAACTACTCGGAGCGTTCTCCGGCAGCAAGGCCAGGCCCATCCTTTGCAACACTGGGGACAGGTAGAACCTCAGTACGTAGTGACACTTGGTGTTTGCGTACCAGGGATCCACGCACAGCTTGATGCAGCCACACACAAAGGTGGCCATCAGGGTGAGGGTGGCATTGGGTGTATTTTTTCCCCTATTGCCCAGAGCTTTGTACTGCAAGTCCCTTCGGACCTGCACCCCTTGCACATGTCCCTTATTCCCTAGATTGTGCAAGAGAAACACACTCCAGCTCTGAAGTCTCCTGTCACAACATCTCTCTAGATGAAGTTAGTTACTCACTTTAAGAGAATCTAATTAAGTTAGGGAGCTTTTATTTTGTTTCAACCACTATTATGATCAAAAGCCCCCACTCTTATTTCAGCGAATTAACTATGCTTTAAAAACTGTAAGAAGAGACTCTGCAGGGATCTGCAATTGGCTGTGTTCCTCGGGACCTTGTCACTTTCTGAACTGCCTGGACTGAGATGGAGCACCTCACTGTCTTTCAGCTTCACAAACTCCCTGTTTTAACCCAACTCCACAGCACTCTCATTTAGGAGAAAGGGAGGACTGCAGATGTTGGAGAATCAGAGTTGAGAAGTGGTGGAAAAGCACAGCAGGTCAGGCAGCGTCCGAGGAGCAGGAGAGTCGACACTTCAGGCATATGCACTGCTTCTGAACTGGATCAAATGAGTTGTTCAGTTAAACCACCTTCCCCTGAGAGTGACTCAGCTGCCTCCTGTTTCAGAAATGCAACTAAAACTACACCCAGTCAAACAGCAATAGGTAATAGGTTAAAGAATGGCCAGAACTCTCCAACAAAGCGAGGTCATGTTGCAGCTGTACAGGTCATTGGTTAGGCCACTTTTGGAATATTGTGTGCAATGTTGGTTTCCCTCCTCCAGAAAAGATGTTGTGAAACACGAAAGGATTCAGAAAAGATTTACAAGGATGTTGACAGGGTAGGGAGTTTTGAGCTACAGGGAGACGATAAATAGACTGGGGCTGTTTTCCCTGGAGCATTGGAGGCTGAGGGGTAACCTTATAGAGGTTTATAAAATCTTGAGGGGCATGGATAGGGTAAATAGACAAGGTCTTTTCCCTGGGGTGGGGGAGTCCAAAACCAGAGGGCGTAGGGTTAGACTGAGAGGGGAAAGATTTAAAAGGGACCCAACTTTTTCATACAGAGGGTGGTGTGTGTATGCAATGAGCTGCCAGAGGATGTCTTAGAGGCTGGTACAATTACAACATTTACAAGGCATTTAGATGGGTATATGAATAGGAAGGGATGAGAGGGATATGGGCCAAATGCTGGCAAATGGGCCTTGATTAATTCAGGCTATCAGGTTGGCATGAATGAGTTGGACCGAAGGGTCTGTTTCCATGCTGTGATCTCTATGACTCTAAGCTTGGCTGGTGGTCAGAAAGGCACTTTCTGTCAGATCATTTATGTCTGCCCAGACTCTCTGCACCACTGCATACTGCCTTTGAAGCAGCTGTGGAGGTGTAGAGACTGTCGCACACCTGCTGGACTGAGCCCTTGCAAAGCAAGTCGGTAGAAAGCTGCAGTGGTTTTTGTCAATGCTCGTCCTGAGCAGCTCCACGATGCAGGGCTCTGTGCTCAACGGCCTGTTCCCCAAGACGCACAACCGAGACAAACATTGACTGTGCCTGGGGGAACCATCCAGTCAGTGAAAGATGCTCTTTGGACTGTCTGAAACTTGCTGGTCTTTCACAGCAAGAGTTGACCTCAACTAACTATTGCAGACTGGCACATTCCAAGGTATCAGACAATGTGCTGAGAGAAGCAGTACAGGTTAGGGCAGCTGCCGCCAAGGTGTAGTGGGGAAAGGACCATTGTGTACGGCCTTTTGTTCAAAGGACAATCAGGGTCCCTTCAGTTATCGGACCTCACAGTGTCTCAAATGTATGTAAAAGTACATTTGACTTCACCAGTTTCCTCATTTCCCCTCCCCACCTTAGCCCAGTTCCAACCTTCCAGCTCAGCACCACCCTCATGGCCTGTCCGACCTGTCAATCTTCCTTCCCACCTATCCGGCGCCACCCTCCTCTCCGACCTATCACCTTCATCCACCTATTGTACCCTAGGCTCCACCCTACACCCCTCCCATTTATCTCTCCATCCCAGAGGCTCCCTGCCTCTATTCCTGATGAAGGGCTTTTGCCTGAAACGTTGATTTTCCTGCTCCTCCGATGCTGCCTGACCTGCTGTGCTTTTTCAGCACCACTCTGATCTAGACTCTGATCTTCAGTATCTGCTGTCCTCCCTTCTACCTTGTATGTAATAATTGTCTTGGTTTGATCTCCATATGTAACGATTGCATAGAATCAAACTGCTGTAATGACTATGCAGTAATATATAAAGATTTTTAGGAATAAAGTCTATTGTTGAAACATAAAAAATAAATTTGAGGGTTGCACTTATTGGAGAGAGATGGGGGACTCCCAAGAAGGGCTGTTTACTTTGGGACTTCCTCAGTAGAAGTGGATCAATTAACATTTTAAGGTAGAGTTTGGTTCCTGTTGGACAGGGGAAATCAAAGGATAAGGGTGGTGGGGGGGTGGGAATGTGAAATTTAAACACAAACAGATCTGCCATGATCTCACTGAATGAGGGGCCAAATGGCCTACATTCTCTCCCAATTTGTATGTTCGTCTGACAACACTCCATCGCAGGAATCAACCTCATGAGCTTTAACCGAGTGGCCTGCAATGCAAGGATGTGAGTCTGGATTAGAGTGGTGCTGGAAAAGCACAGCATGTCACACAGGAGCAGGAAAGTCGACATTTCAGGTAAAAACCATTCATCAGGAATGGCCCTCTCAGCAGGTGGACCAAACTTATAATAGTCTTGCAGATGGAGTCTCATCAAAGCCCTCAGTTGTCACAGGACTTCCCCACTCTGTCATTCTTGCAATAAAACATAGGAGCAACAGTGGACCAGTCTACTCCACCATTCAATGAGATTGTAGCTGATCTGATATTCCTGAAGGGACACTGGACTTGAAACATTAACTCGGTTTTCTCTCCACAAATGCTGCCAGATCTACTGCTTTTCTTCAGCAATTTCTGTTTTATGTTTTCAGATTTCCAGCATCCACAGTCCTTTGTTTTATTCTGATAATCCTCAAATCCCTAATCAGCCTTTTCCCCATAAAAGTAGTGAAGTGAGTAGCCTGTGAGTGGCTAATAGGAAATGGTAAACAAAATGAACACCTTTTGTTATCTTCATTATAAAAGGTACCGAAAAAATAATTGACATAAAAGGTATTGCGTTTTGGTAAAACAATCAAGGCAGGATTTGTACATGTCAAGAATTGTGGCGCTGGAAGAGCACAGCAGGTCAGGCAGCATCAGAGGAGCAGGAGAGCCAACGTTTCGAGCGTAAGCCCTTCATCAGGAATATAACTTGTACAGTTAATGGTAGAGCTCTACGTTGTATTGTCAAACAGAGCAACCTAGGAGTTCAGGTACATAGTTCTTTAAAAGTTGCATCGTAGGTAGACAGGGTGGTTAAGAAGGTGTTTAGCACATTTTCCTTCACTGCTCAGACCATTAAGTCAAGATGTCATGTTGAAGTGTACAGGAAGTTGGTGAGGCCACCTTTGGAGAACTGTGTACATCCTGTTATGAGAATGATATTATTAGAGGACTCAAAAGATTTACCAGTATTGTTATAAGTGAATTCTGTCTAGGCTTTCTGAATCTCCGGAGAATAGTTCCTGACACTTGGCTAACTATTCTAACTCTAGGGATCTGATTCAGAACAACCGGGTCCTGCCTCCGAACTCTGCCAACCGCGGACTGTCCTTTAACCCTTGTGTCTAGGGAGACTGTCCGCAAGGTTAAGTTCAAAAAGGCGAACTCCAAGTTGACTGGTATCAGCCCTTATCCCCACCGGCTATCACTTCTCCTGTGGCAAATCGAAATACTGCGAGACACACACAAACGGAGCAACAGATGTTTATTCAATCTTCGAAGATTGGGCGAGTTCCAAAAAGGACTTCGGAAGTCGCAACGGGAGATTTTACAGCACTAATACTTATACATTATTTTTCCATTCAAATACATTGGTGATAATTTCATTGGTTTAAACATCTCACGCTATGGATTTTTCTTACATTAAAAATCATTAATGACAATTCCATTGGTTAAAGCATTTCACGCTTTTCTCTGCCAATTTCTTTAATTAAAATGTTATATTATTTTACAATTTCTGCTACTAGTTATAACATTTATTGATGTCATGAAAAGAGCTTTCATTGTATTTTGCCCTCTGTGTCTAACTGAAGCATTCCTTGGTTTCTTGCCCAAGGTTACCATGTTCCTGGCATAACAGAGGTGACTTCTAGTTCATGCTTCATTATGGCCTAGTCAATCATTAGTTTCATAATTTAGCTTTTATTCATTAAACCTCAGTTTTAGTACAGTGAGTGTGTGTGTGTAGGTGTGTGAGTGAGTGTGTGTGTATGTATGTGTGTGAGTGTGTGTGTGTATGTGTTTGTGTGTGTGTGTATGTGTGTGTGTATGTATGTGTGTGAGTGAGTGTGTGTGTAGGTGTGTGTGTATGTATGTGTGTGAGTGAGTGTGTGTGTAGGTGTGTGTATGTGTGTGGGTTATGTGTGAGGTGTGTGTGTGTGTGTGTGTGTGTGTGTGTGTGTGAATGCATGAAACTGCAGAAATTACATTAACCATATCAGTATGTTGCCAGGACTGGAGGCTTTGAGTTATAACGATAGGCTAGGACTTTGTTCACATGAACATAGGAGGTTGAGGGGTGACCTTATGGGAGTTTATAAAATAATGAGGGCCATGAGATAAGGTGAATAGCAAAGGTTTTTTCCCCAGGGTGGGGGAGTTCAAAACAAGAGCATACATTTTTAAGGCGAGAGGAGAAAGATTTAAAAGGGAACAAAGACAAACATTGCTGGAAAAGCTCAGCAGGTCTGGCTGCACCCAAGGAGAGAAATTAGTTAACATTTCAGGTCCAGTGACCTTTCCTCAGACCCTCCACTGGACCTGAAACATTAACTCTGATTTCTCTTCATAGATGCTGCCAGAGCTTTTCCAGCAACCTCTACCATTGTTTTTGATTTACAGCACCTGCAGTTCTTTCGGTTTTTGTTTGAAGTTTAAAAAGGTGCAACGTTTTCACGAAGAGGGTGGTTCCTATGTGGAATGAACTGCCAGAGAAAGTGGTAGATGCAGGTACAGTTGCAACATTTAAAAGACATTCGGATAAGTACATAGATAGGAAACGTTTAGAGGAATGTGGGACTAGTTTAGCTTAGGAAACGTGGTCAGCATGTACAAGTTGGACCAAAAGGCCTGTTTCCGTGATGTGCAACTCTGCAACTGTCTTTGAAGTTGGAGTTTTTCAGCATACTTGCTTCCATCAGTCAGGAGTTGGGACGTCTTTCACAAGATGTTGGCAAGGCTGTATTTGGAGTACGGCACGCAGCTCTGGTCACCCGACATCTATATCCCTTGACAATTCGAATTTTGATCAAAAGGGAAATACATTAGCATTTGGGAGGAATCAGTAAACATTTACTGCCCAGAAGCAGGGGCTCTTGTGGTACAGTGATACAACCTCTCTATCTCTTGACTGGAAGGCCTGTGTTGAAAATCCCTCAGAGGTGCCTAATAATATCCCTAAACAGGTCGATTAGAAAATATCTATACACGAGTTAAAAACACTCCAGCCAGGCCATTCTGCCTAGCAAAGCCCTGAAGCTCTCTGCAGCAACTCTTCCAGTCCCCCACACTCCCTCTTGCGTGGTTGTAATCTTGGTTTCTCTCTCTTCAGGCCCAATCGAGAAAGAGGACGCCTAGGAAGCAATGAAGTAAAAGACTTTAATGGCATTTTTCTGAATTTAGACAGGATCAGTGTGCAGCCAAAACACACACAGAGTGGCAGCTGCCGAAATGACCTTGCAGCAAGGGTATTCACACTGAAATGTGCTCAAAGCATGTACAAGTACAAAAGACAATGCAATGGTTGGGTTCCAGAACACACCCTTCGCTCCACGGCAGTCACCTTCACTGTAACGTTGACTCAGTGGCCCCCTTTCTGCACCATCTGGGCAAAGCGATTGGTGATGGCCAGGGTGGTGTCCACAAAGCGGTCCACGCAGCTCACCAGGCAGGCCTCGGTCCGCGAGTCGAGCCGGGAGCTCGGCTTCTCCACGCACTTCTCCCAGCACACGTCGGTGAAGTTGTGCACCTTGAGCTGGAACTGAGCTTTCTGCTGCTCCACCGCGATCATCCGCGACAGCTCCGCCTGGTCCGAGCCTCCCGCTGACGAACCCAGATCCATGGAGGAGCTAAAGTCATCCATCACCGACTCCAGCCGCCCCACCGAAAGGAAACTGCTGCTAGTCACGTTCGGGTCTAGCTCTCATTTTCCCTTTATGTCAAGGTGACTGGATTTTACTATTCATTTTAAGCTGCTAATCATAACTTGTCTTAATAAAATTACAACACTAACTTGAGTGGGGTTTGTACCTCGATAAATAAATTAGGTACAGAATCTTCCTCTTTCTTTCCCGTCCGCCTTTGCTGATTTACATATCCCACAGTCCACCCAATCAGCCAGAGCGTTATATCCGCACCACCAGATCCCTGTCTGGACGATGTTGATTGGCTACTAGGATGCCAAAGGGACCCAAAAACAGAAATTGATGGAAAAGTTCAGCAGGTCTGTGGAGAGGGAAACAGTTAACATTTCAGGTCGAGTGACCCTGCTTCAGAACAGTACTGAGGAAGGGTCACTCGACCTGAAATGTTAACTCGGTTTCTCTCTTCACAGATGCTGCTGGACTTGCAAGACCTTTCTCATACATTTCTATTTTTGATTCTGATCAAAGATGGACAATATTCAAAGAGACGCAATGTATAAACATCTAGAAATAGGGGAAAAATAACACACACAATACTACCCTCACCCTGATGGCCACCTTTGTATGTAGCTGCATCAAGCTTAGATTAGATTAGATTCCCGACAGTGGGGAAACAGGCCCTTCAGCCCAACAAATCCACACCGACCCTCTGAAGACCCACCCTGACCCATTCCCCAACATTTACCCCTGACTAATACGCGCAATTTAGCATGGAGAAAGTGAGGACTGCAGATGCTGGAGGTCAGAGCTTAAAAATGTGTTGCTGGAAAAGCGCAGCAGGTCAGGCAGCATCAAAGGAACAGGAGAATCGACGTTTCGGGCAATTTAGCATGACCAATTCACCTGACCTGCACATCTTTGGACTGTGGGAGGAAACTGGAGCACCTGGAGGAAACCCACGCAGACACGAGGAGAATGTGCAAACTCCATACAGACAGTTGCCTGAGACAGGAATTGAATCCAGGTCCCTGGCGCTGTGAGGCAGTAGTGCTAACCACTGAGCCAACGTGCCACCCAAGCTGTGCGTGGATTCCCCGGTACGCAAACATCAAGTGTCAGTACGTATTGAGGTTCTACCTGTCCCCGGTGTTGTGAAGGATGGGCCTGGCCTCACTGCCGTGGAACGCTCCGAGTAGTTGGATCATTCCTTGTCACCTGTCTCTCGTGGAGAAATTTGTGAAGAGAAACATCTTTGGCCACATGTCCATCAGGAAGTGGTCAGCACATACTGTCCTTGAGAGCCTTCAGGAAAAGGAGAGGGCGGATCCTTTTGGGCAACTCCCTGGGCAGACGATCAAAGTCATTTGGCAGAATGCCTCATCGCCAGAACTTTCCAACAAGCACCAAGACATGGCTTGGCTGGTGGTGAGAAGGGCTTTGCCTGTGAGATCTTTTATGCACGCCCGGACTCTCTGAGCCACCTCACGCTGCCCTCGAAGAGGCTGTGGAGGGGACGAGACTATCACACACCTTGTTCTGGAATGTCCCTATGCAAAGGAAGTCTGGAGAAGAATGCAATGGTGTTTGTTGGGGTTCGTCCCGAGCAGCTCCGTGACTTGGGACGCTGTCCTCTATTGTCTGTTCCCCAGGACGCACACCAAGACAAACATCAACTGCGCCTGCAGGACCATAAACTCAGTAAAAGACGCTCTTCAATCTGCCTGAAACCTGTTGATCTTCCAGCTGAAGGAGTTGACCCTGACAGAGTGTTGCAGACTGGCACATTCCAAATTCCAGGACTACATGCTGAGGGACGCACTGAAGCTTGGGGCATCTGCTGCCAAGGACCATATGGGGAAACACCATGGTGTAAGGTCCTTCTGCCAAAGAATAATTGGCAGTAATTGGCAATCAGTAATTGGACCCCGCTGACGTCACAGCTAAATGCCAAGAGGCTGGATGGTTAACAGAAAGAATTGTAAATATCAATGACTCAATGTGTTCTTTGAAGGTCAAGACAATATACATCTGAATGGCATCATCAACTGTACGTGTACCAACGATTTCAATGAATAAAGTATATTTTTTAAAAAATCCACAGTTCTTTTAGTTTTCATTTAGGATGCCTCGGGGAGTGGGTGGATAGATTGGAATTTTCCAACTCAATGACTTTGCCCAAAACTGTCCTCCACCCCAATTCTTCTGTTGGCAGCAAAACTTTAAACTCTGCCAATGCTACATGGTGCTGTTCTAACCCCTGTATAGGTCATTTCTTATGGTTCATATGTTTACTGTACAGGAGGCCATTTGGCCCATTATGTCTATGTCTATCAATAAGGTCTGACCCCCATTTTCAAGCTCTTTGTCTGCCTGCCCCAAGTGTTATCAAGTTTCTTCTCCGTTGTAGGGGCTACACATATCTCAGCAAGGGGAGAATATTACATCACACCCCTGGCTTGAACCTTGTAGATGGTGGTCAGACCTTGGGGAGTCAGAGGGTAAGTTACTTTCTGCAGGATTCTTGGCCTCTGGGTCTTGTAGCCACAGTAAATATTTCCAGTTCAGTTTCTGGTCAATAGTAAATCTCAGGATGTTGACAGTGTGGGATTCCACAATGAACAACAAGAGACAATAGCAAAATGTTCTTTTGTTAGAGATAGTCATTACCTGGCAACTGTGTTGCATGAATGTTAATACCTGATGAAGTGCTTATGATTGAAATGTTGACTCTCTTGCTTTTCGGATGCTGCCTGACTGGCTGCACTTTTCCAGCGCCACACTCTTATGGCTCTGATCTCCAACATCTGCAGTGCTCACGTTTGCCCTGTTAATTGCCACTTGTCAGCCCAAACCCTGATGTTGTCCAGATCTTGTTGCATTTGAAAATGGACTGCTTCTGCATCTGAGAAGTTGTGATGACACTGAACATTTTGCAGTCATCAGCAAAGATCCCACTTCTGATGGAGGGAAGGTCATTGAAGGAACAGCTGAAGATGGTTGTGCTTTGGTCACTACCCTGAGGAGTTCCTGCAGAGATATCATAGAATTATAGAATGCCTACAGTGTAGAAACAGGCCCTTTGGCCCAACACGTCCACACCAACTCTCTGAAGAGTAACCCACCCAGACCCGTTCCCAATACATTTACCTCTGACTAATGCACCTAATCCTGAACACTATGGGCAATTTAGCATGGCCAATTCGCTTAACCTGCACATCTTTGACCTGTGGGAGGGAACCAGAGCATCCACAGGAAACCCAGGCAGACATGGGGAGAATGGACAAACTCCACACAAACAGTTGCCTCAGGCTGGGACCAAACCCAGGTCCCTGGCACCGTGAGGCAGCAGTGCTAACCACTGAGCCACCATGCTACCAGTACTGAGCTTTCAGAACCAACAGGGTAATACTAGACAGGAACACCTGAAATATTGAGTGGAGGGGTTCTACAGCACAGACAGGCCCAAACTGATCCATGCCAATGAAAATGTCCATCAGTGCTAGTCCCATTTCCCTGCACTTCGCCCGTATCCTTCTAGACCTTTCCTATCCATTTATTTGTCCAAATGCCTTTCAGGTGTTGTTAATGTACTTGCTTCAAACACTTCCACTGGCAGCTCATTCCATATGCGTACGCTCCTAAAAATGTTGCCCCTCAGATTCCCTTTTATTATTTCCTCTCTAACCTTCAACTGGGCAAGTTGGTGGAAGGAATCCTGAGGGACAGGATGTACATATATTTGGAAAGACAAGGACTGATTAGGGATAGTCAACATAGCTTTGTGTGTGGGAAATCACGTCACACAAACTTGATTGAGTTTTTTTGAAGAAGTAACAAAAAGGGCAGAATAGTGGACATGACCTGTATGGACTTCAGCAAGGCATTCGACAAGGGTCCCCATGGGAGACTGGTTAGCAAGGTTAGATCTCACGGAATACAGGGAGAACTAGTCATTTGGATACAGAACTGGCTCAAACGTAGAAGACAGTGGGTGGTGGTGGAGGGTTGTTTTTCAGACTGGAGGCCTGTGACCATTGGTGTGCCACAAAGATTGGCACTGGGTCCTCTACTTTTCAGCATTTATATAAATGATTTGGATGTGAACATAAGAGGTATAGTTAGTAAGTTTGCAGATGACACCAAAATTGGAGGTGTAGTGGACAACGAAGAGGGTTACCACAGATTACAACAGGATCTGGACCAGATGGGCCAATGGGCTGAGAAGTGGCAGATCTATTTTAATTCAGATAAATGCGAGGTGCTGCATTTTGGGAAAGCAAACCTTAGCAGGACTTATACACTTAATGGTAAGGTCCTAGGGAGTGTTGCTGAACAAAGAGACCTTAGAGTGCAGGTTCATAGCTCCTTGAAAGTGGAGTCGCAGGTAGGTAGGATAGTGAAGAAGGCATTTGGTATGCTTTCCTTTATTGGTCAGAGTATTGAGTACAGGAGTTGGGAGGTCATGTTGTGGCTGTACAGAACATTGGTTTGGCCACTGTTGGAATATTGCGTGCAATTCTGATCTCCTTCCTATCAGAAAGATGCTGTTAAACTTGAAAGGGTTCAGAAAAGATTTACAAGGATGTTGCCAGGGTTGGAGGATTTGAGCTACAGGGAGAGGCTGAAAAGGCTGGGGCTGTTTTCCCTGGAGCGTCGGAGGCTGAAGGGGTGACCTTATGGAGGTTTACAAAATCATGCGGGACATGGATAGGGTAACTAGACAAAGTCTTTTCCCTGGGGTCGGGGAGTCCAGAACAAGAGAGCATAGATTTAGTGTGAGAGGGGAAAGGGATAAAAGAGACCTACAGGGCAACTTTTTCACACAGAGAGTGGTACGTGTATAGAATGAGCTGCCAGAGGAAGTGGTGGAGGCTGGTACAATTACAACATTTAAAAGGCATCTGGATGGGTATATGAATAGGAAGGGTTTGGAGGGATATGGGCCAGGTGCTGGTAGGTGGGACTAGATTGGCTTGGGATATCTGGTCGGCATGGACGGATTGGACCGAAGAGTCTGTTTCTATGCTGTACATCTCTATGACTGTGACTCAAAGATACCCTCTAGTCCTTCATTTTTCAATTCTGGGAAAAAGTCTGAGCGCATTCATCCTATCCATGCCTCTCATGATGTTATACACTTATCTCAGATCTACCCCTCAGTCTTCTATGCTCGAAAGAAAATATGTCCTAGCTTGCCCAATGTCTCCCCATTACTCAGACTGTTGAGTCCTGGCAACATCCTTGTAAATTTCTTCTGCATTCTTTCCAGTTCAATAACATCCTTCCTATAGCAAGGTGACCAAAACTGAACCCAATACTCCAACTGAGGCCTCACCAACGTCCTCTATAACTGCAACATAGCTTCCCAATTCTTTACTCAAATGCCCTGACTGATGAAGGCCAATGTGCCAAAAGCCTTCTTCACTGCTTGTCTACCACTTTCAGAGAACCGTATACCTGAACTCCAAGGTCCCTCTGTTCCACTACACTCCTTAAGGCCCTACCATTCACCATGAAACTCCTACCTTGATCTGACTTTCCAAAATGCAAGCCCTCACATTTATCTATATTAAACTTCATTTGCCATTTCTTGGCCCACTTCTCCAGTTGATCAAGCTCCTGCTGCAATTTCTGAAAACCTTCCTCACAGTCCACAATACCTCCTATTGTAGTGTCATCAGCAAATTTACTAATCATGCCTTGTACATTCTTATGCAAATCATTGATATAGATAACAAACAGTAATGGGCCCAGCACTGACCCCTGAGACACTCCACTAGTCACAGGCCTCCAGTTCGACAAACTTCCTTCCACTATTACCCTCTGCTTCCTACCATCAAGCCAATTGTGTATCCAATTGGCCAGATCCCCCTGGTTTCCATGTGATGTAACTTCTAGCCTACCATGTGGAACCTTATCAAAGGCCTTACTGAAATCCATATAGACTGTGTCTACCAGCCTGCCCACATCAACCTTCCTGGTCACTTCATCAAAGAACTCTAACAAATTTGTGAGGCATTATCTCCCACGCAACAAAACCATGCTGACTATTCCTAATCAAACCCTGTCTTCCCAAATGCATGTATAGCTTATCTCGGAATCATCTCAAGTAACTTACTTACTACAGATGTTAGGTTTACTGGTCTATAGTTCCCAGGTTTTTCTTTGCAGCCCTTCTTGAATAAGGGCACAACATTCACTACCCTCCAGTCTTCCAGGACCTCACCCATGGCTGACGATGATACAAAAATATCAGCCAGAACCCCTGTGATTTCTTCTCTAGCCTCTTGCAATGATATACCTGGTCAGGACCAGGAGATTTATCCACCTTCATATAATCTAATATATCCAACACCTCCTCTACTGTCCTGCAGCTGAAACACAAACCCAGATCTGTTCCTTGGAGAAGCTGGGATTTGTTTTCCTTACAACAGTTCAGTGGAGGTGCTCAAAATCAGGAGCATGATTGTTAGAATCAATGAGGAGAAGCTGTTTCTGGTGGCAAGTGGTAAATGAAGGACCCAGATTTGCAAAGGAACCACTGGTGACACAAGAAAACAGGTCAAAGTCTGGGAATTCTGCATGTGAGGAACTCACCTTTTGACTCCGCAAAGCCAGTCTGTCATCCATAAGGCACAAATCAGGAGTGTGATAGAATTCTCCCAACTCACCTGTATGAATGGAAGCTGAAAATGTGTTGCTGGAAAAGCGCAGCAGGTCAGGTAGCATCCAAGGAACAGGAGATTCGACTTTTCGGACATAAGGAAGGGCTTATGCCCAAAACGTCGAATCTCCTGTTCCTTGGATGCTGCCTGACCTGCTGCGCTTTTCCAGCAACACATTTTCAGCTCTGATCTCCAGCATCTGCAGTCCTCACTTTCTCCTCCTGTATGAATGGAAGGTCCAACAACTGCTAATATGCTTGACATTGCTCCTTGAAGGTTACAGGATAGTTCATTGAGGTGTAAGAGACATATGGGATACTTGCCTTTATTAGTTGAGGCATTTAACACAAGAGTAAGGATGTTATGATGGAGGTATACATAATGTTAATTAGGCCACAACTGAAGAACAATGTGTAGTTCTGGTTGCCACAGGTCAGGAAGGATATGATTACAATGGAGAGGAGGTAGAGGAGATGTTGCCTGGGCTGGACTGGTTCAGCTTTGAAGAGAGACTGGGGTTGTTTTCGTTAGACAGGGAAGGCTGAGGGGAGACCTGACTGACAAGTTATGAGGGACATAGGTAGGGTGGATTTGAAGAAACATTTCCTTTTAGTAGAGAGGTCAATATCCAGGGTACAAAAGATATAAGATAAAGGTAAGAGGTTTGGAGGAGATTTAAGGAAGAACTTTTATCACCAGAGGTTTGTAGGTATCTACAACTCATTGCCTCGAAGCGTATTAGAGGTGGGAACCACCCATCGTTTGACAAATACATAGATCAGTATTTGAAACTCCACAGCACACAAAGCTGCCAGTCAAATGCTGGAAAATGGGACTAGAGTAGATAGGTATCTGATGATCAATGAGGGTACAATCACCTGCAAGGCCCCTTTCCAATGTTATAAAACTATGACTCTAAGACAATCCTGGACAAAGCAGCCTTCTTGATTGGCCCCCATCTACCATGTTCCAACAGTCATAGCCTTCATCATCAACACAGTCACAGCAATGTGTACCATCCACAAGATGTACTGCAACAATTCACTCAGGCTCCTTCGACTGTACCTTAGAAACTGGTCATCTCTCCAAAGTAGAACGGTAAAGCCAGCAGATTCATCAGAACACCGCTACCTGCAAGTTCCCATCCAAGCCACACATCATCATGACTGTTCCTTCACTGTTGCTAGATCAAAATTCTGGATCTTCTTTCCCTAGAATACTGTGGGTGTATCTAACCTCCCAAGGTTTAATAAGGCAGCTCACTATCTTGTTCGCAAGGCCAATTAGGAATGGTCAATAAATACTGGCTCAAACAACGATGTCCACATCCAATTAGAGTCATAGTCATAGGGTTGGACAACATGGAAATAGACCCTTTGGTCCAATTCCCCACTGACCAGGTACATTAATACTTTTTTAGGAAAGTTAGTGGTCAGGCCTTCTGTTTTTAGGTTTTAAATTCCCCTACTATAAATACCACTTAAAACCTGCCTCTTCAACTAGCTTTTGTTTATTTATCTCCTTGTGTGACTTGTTGTCACACTTTGCCCCATTTACTCAGGTGGATCGCCTTGGGAAGTTTCATTTCGTCAAAGGCACTACATTAATGCACTTTGTCATAGAATAACAAATCTGGGTGACTGCTCAAAGCAGCATGCAAAATAATACTAAAAGCAGTACCTATTCATAAACTCTACAGGCACTTTTGAAAGCAGAGTTGGATGATTTTCTCTAAAACTTACACATTCTGAGATTCATGTCTTAAGTTACCACAAGAGGGTGTTGCGTTATGCGACAGGTCACTCTTACATTGTCTAGAAGGTGTATCACGCCCACTCAGTGAAGATTATTTTGCATCATTAGAAACATTGTACCTTAACCTTAATGGTAACTTAAAACAAACATTTTGGGTTCAGCTAGAGGCAGGATACAATGGCCTCTGGAAAACCCATAAAATAAAAGGTTTCCCTTCATTCTCTCAAATCAAAAAGGGCTTGCCTCAGGGATTGGATGCCTAGGAGCTGATCACAGCTTTCGGGGGTAGAAGCACCAAGACTGGTGGTGGTGAGAAGGGCTCTGCCTGTGAGATCTTTTATGCACGCCCGGACTCGCAGCCGCACCGCACGCTGCCCTCGAAGCGGCTGCGGGGGGGGGGGGGACGAGACTGTCACACACCTCCTTCTGGAATGTGCCTATGCAGAGGAAGTCTGGAGAGGAATGCAGTGGTGTTTGTCGAGGTTCGTCCCGAGCAGCGCCGTGACACGGGACTCCGTGCTGTACGGCCTGTTCCCCGGGACGCACACCGAGACGAACATCAACTGCGGCTGGAGGGTCATCAACTCGGTGAAGGACGCTCTCTCTGGGTGGTCCGAAACCTGTTGATCTTCCAGCTGAAGGAGTTGACCCCGACTGAGTGTTGCAGACTGGCAGATTCCAAGGTCCAGGACTACGTGTTGAGGGACGCGCTGAAGCTTGGGGCAGCTGCCGCCAAGGCGCGGTGGGGAAAGACCACCGTTTAACATCTGCCTGTCTAAGAACAGGGGGGCCCTCGCAGTAAGGGGGCTCCACTGATGCCTCAGCTAAATATATGCACAGTAAACATACAAACCTGTAGATATGAATGATTAATTCCGATCTCTGTGTGCAAAGAAATAGAATGTAAACGTATGTATGGCATGACCAATTGTACAGATCAAAATATTTTATGAATAAAGTATATTTTTGGAATAAAAAAAACCTTGGCAAGAGTTCTCAGGAAATCAGAAATGCCACAGCCAGAGGTGTGAAGCGCATCTAATCACAGGGTGACATTTACATCCCTGTAGCTGTTGGATTTTCCAAAACTTGCATTGGCTGTATCCCCCAACTGCTGTCCATCTCTGATAAAACCTAATGAAGAGGCGACACCTCAAAAACTAGTGCTTTCCAATAAACTGTTGGAAGATAACCTGGTGTTGTGTGATTTTTCAACTTCGTCCACCCCAGTACCTCCAAATCTGTTCAAGCCAGAAGTGAGCACTGTTGTGTATTCACTCACTGTTTTGTTGCATAGTTTATATCAGATTTAACTCTTTCCAATGCCAAAATGGCTTGGAGTCACAGTGGCTCAGTGGTTAGCACTGGTGCTTCACAGTGGCAGGGACCTGGGTTCAATTCCAGCCTCAGGTGAATGTCTGTGTGGGTTTCCTGAATGTTCTGGTTTCCTCCTACAATCATAAGGATATGAATTGCCCATAGTAGTTGGGATGTGTATGGAATGGGTCTGGGTGATATACTCTTTGGAGAGTTAGTGTAGGGCCAAGCAGCCTGTTTCCACACTGTAGGGATTCCATATTCAGTGGACTAGGTTTATTTTCACATACTCACACATAAATTTTACAAGTCATCATTTACAGTACCATCTTAGGTAAAAAGGTACCTCGGTACAGAATCATACACAGTGCTTTAAAACATCTCTACAATTTCAGAATTTCTACACAACTACTCCCCGTTTAAACTTCTCAGGTCTTTCTGAAAGTTTCTGTTCACTGTCATTCTCAGAGGCTGTAAATAGCTTTAATCAATCAAGAACAGTGAGCATAGATCAATCAACAGACTAATGTAGGCAAATACAGATTAATTAAACAATTGAACACTCCAAACCTGTTGGAGTAAGGATTCAAATTTTTATAACTTTTCCCTACCAATTGAACCAAGCCCACCCATACTTTGGAATTAAAATGATCCCTTTTGAATCCAAACTAGTCACAGTATTTTTTTACATTACCACTTTGATGTTTTAATTTGTCTGGAAGCTGACAACACAGGTTGCTTACCTTTGATCTAACCAATTGAAATGTCCTAATCGAAATCAAATATAAAAATTGCAAAGTCATAATTTTGAAGTCTTCCCTGGACTTGGGGGTGGTGCCAGAGAACTGAAGAATTGCAGAGGTGGTGTGAAAATGAGTACTGCATCTATAGATAGGTCAGTTTCAATTCAGAGGTGGAAAAGCTTCCAGGAATGGTAATTCAGGACAAGATGAAATTGTCACTTGGTCAAATGCATATAAATTAAGAATCAGCATGGATTGGTTAAAGGTCAATAAACAGAGAAAATGGGTGCAGGAGTAGGCTATTCAGCCCTTCAAGCCTGCACCACCATTCAATAGGATCATGGTTTATCATGCAGTTGTACTCTATGCTACTCTCTCTCCCCACCCCCACCTTCCCCTAGCTTATCTCTCCACGCTTCAGGCTCTCTGCCTTTATTTCTGATGAAGGGCTTTTGCCCGAAACGTCAATTTCGCTGCTGGTTGGATGCTGCCTGAACTGCTGTGCTCTTCCAGCACCACTGATCCAGAGCATGCAGTTTCAGTATCCCACTCTTGTTTTCTCTCCATAACCTTTGCTCCCTTTAGTTGCAAGGGCCTACTTCCAAAAGGTTTGTGTTGAAGTGTTACACAACAGATTTGAGAGCTAATTCTTGGAATAAAAGGGACAGTCCCAGAGTGGAAATATAATGGATTGAGTGATATGAGAGTAGTGGTCAACATGTTTTTGGTACTGGAGGAAGACTTAAAGTGGAGTTCCCCAGTTATTGTTATTACTACCTTTGCTTTTCCTGAAATATATTTATCTTGGACCTTTGTGCACATGCAGAAAGGATTCAAACTTTTATAACTTTTCCCTACCAATTGAACCAAGCCCACCCATATTTTGGAATTAAAATGATCCCTTTTGAATCCAAACTAGTCACAGTATTTTTTTTTAACATTACCACTTTGATGTTTTAATTTGTCTGGAAGCTGACAACACAGGTTGCTTATCTTTGATCTAACCAATTGAAATGTCCTAATCGAAATCAAATGTAAAAATTGCAAAGGCACTCGTCATAATTTTGAAGTCTTCCCTGGACTTGGGGGTGGTGCCAGAGAACTGAAGAATTGCAGAGGTGGTGTAAAAATGAGTACTGCATCTATAGATAGGTCAGTTTCAATTCAGAGGTGGAAAAGCTTCCAGGAATGGTAATTCAGGACAAGATGAAATTGTCACTTGGTCAAATGCATGTAAATTAAGAATCAGCATGGATTGGTTAAGGGTCAATAAACAGAGAAAATAGGTGCAGGAGTAAGCACAGTGGCTCAGCCATTAGTCCTGTTGCCTCTTAGTGTCAGGGATCCAGGTTTGATTCCATCCTTCAGCAGTGGTGTGTAGAGTTTGCACATTCGCCAGATGTCTGCTTGGGCTTCCACCCACAATCCAAAGATGTGCAGGTTAGGTGGATTAGGTAAAGGAATTGTAGTGTGACAAGGATTGGGGTTGGTAGGGTGGGTCAGTTAGTGTGGACTCAATGGACACACTATAGGGATTTTATGAACACTGAAGGAGGCCATTTGGGCTTCTGTGCTGGTGTTTACTCTCTTAAAAAGGAACAAGTCACCGAATGCCACTCTTCTCTCCACTCCGATAACATTCTTCCTTTCCAGATAATAATCCGACTCCCTCTCAAATGAATCCATTTAAAATACCTTCGACACACCCTCAGGATGCCAATCCCAATCACTTGTTGGCATGAGAAAATGCTTTCCCTCATGTCTCTGATCCTGGATGACTCGAACATGGTTGTTGAATAGACTCATTATCAAGATTGGCAGACTCTTGAATAATTACTGAATGACAGATAGGATATTAGTGCTGGTTGAAGATGGCCATGAACTTGACTCATGCAGCAAGCTCAAGAGACCATGTGGCCTACTTTTTAAAAATGTTTGTTGGCTTCCATCACAGAAAGTAATCCCATAAAGTTACTGTTACCTTCCTGGACGTTCTTGGATCTATTAGGCCACCCATATCATCATTGGGTGGTGGTATGGAAGTCGACATTGTTATTGTAACCCTTCAGGGCAATTGAAATGCTGATTTCTCCATCTCCTGATGCTGCCTTCCAGCCTCCCTATGGTCCACCTTCGATTCCAGCATCTGCCGTTCTTTTTGTCTCTAACCCATATAAACATGGCACCCTGGTTTATTTTTTTACCCGTTATCCATTTATACAATGAGAAGCTATCAGGGAAGCGTATGAGAACCAGAATGCCAACATTCTGAAATACAGTTAAGGAGTTCTCCTGAAAGTGATGGGCCAGAAATTGATGCACTAATCTGACACTAATCCTTTCCTGCTACAAGTGAAAAGGTACAGCTGAGTCTTCATAAGCTTGTCCCTGACAGCCTTGTTATTACAAGAGGTCAGTCCTTCAGTTAATATGCTGCATATCTCTGGAATTACCTGCCTGAACCATCTTGCATCATAAAACCTCCTCACTTTCCAAAAAGCTTTCTTTAGTCACTTACTATTTCAATCTCTTTCTTCCCAGGGTCATCACTTGTCTGCATAACATTTCTGAAGATTTTAGTCAGTGAGGAATACCATCAAATCAACATTGGTGTTGGTTAAAATTTTATAGGGCACCAGTTTCAGAGGTCAAAAAACAGAAAAACAGTAATCACAGAACAGAATATGTTACATTCTCATTTAACAGGGATGAGCCACTAATTTAAACAACTCAGTCAGTCATTTCCCACAAAAAGAAATTACACAAGTGCCTTTATTTAGGTGCATTTATTAACAAGTTGTAAAGCTTTACTGAAGCATACATACAGACTTGTACACAATTAACACATTCATTTTAGAAATCTAATAGTTATCAATTCTTCAGTTAAAAAAGTATAGGGTTAAACAAAAAAAAATGCAGTTTATTACGCTACCAGAAACTAAATTTAATTGGCCCATTTTTAATCCAGTTCAAATAAGAAAGTTTGATTTACAACTGCGCTCGATTTGCTTCAATCACAATTTGCACTTAATGCAAGGGGGTGTATATAAACATCTGTCTTTCTATTCGAAATAATTAAAGCCAATTCATTTTGTTGTACTCATCAGCCCCAAAATTAAGTCCTGTAAACAGTTTTGTTTAAGACTCAAATCAGCAGGATGAAAAATAGTTCAGCTTTTCCACCAAAGCAGCTGTCCACAGAAATTCAGGACTTCAAAAAAAAAAGGTAGAGAGAAGGGAGAGTATAGAATATTGTACAAATTTAATTCAAGCATTTGCAAGCACTATTGAATTTTCTAGTTCTTTTTCCTATAGCTAAGGATTATTAACTATTTTACATAGTATTTTACACCTCTATTTTAACATTCTCAAATAATGTTTCTCCTACAGTTGATAAAATATTGTCAGTGATGAAAGGTTGTTCATCCTAACCCTAGCTGTGCAAACCTCCACCCACCCTCCCCACTGGAACAAAATGTGGAAAACCAAGTGTATTGTGGGAGAAAGAGATTATTGGCAGCAATCAACTTCTAGAAGAGCGACTGGAATTTCCCCTCACTCCAATCTATCAAGGGCAGTTTATTTTGTTTACATACTGAGAATTTTAAATAGTCCCCCAGAAAGCCCCATTTCGTGCTGAAGTGGCAGCAAATAGTTGAAGCAAGTCTTCATTGAAGAGATACATTTATTTTCTGTTGGCAAGGTTTGGGCGGTAGGGGGAAAGCAGGGAAGAAAGAAGGGGGTGGGTCTGTCCTTAATTTGCAGGATCAGTGTTCCTCTTCCATTGAGGCTTCAGCTTGGAGGACAGACCTCAGTATTGTGTTAGCAAATCAGAACAACAAGCTCAAAAGCCAGTGTATATAAGATGCAAAGCAAAGCATTTTCAACATGCATTATTCAAATTTCCTGTTATACTGTTACTTGCAACACATACAAGAGAAATCAGTGAAATACAAAATTTAAAGCACTTCTCTCTATAATGGGATGAACGCCACTGAAGTCTACAAACTTATGAACACAAACTCCTCGAATTCACACACTTAAGACAATGTGTAACCTTTCATTCTTAATTGCCTTAATTAATTGCTTTGGCTGAAACTAAAGCAGAGTCCTTCTACAAGTCCTGCTTAAAGAACTGCACATGCCTGAATTCACTAAATAGTCTAATTTGCTGAATTTACACATCATTAGTGCCTCTCACTATTACAATGGGAATTTTGGAAAAATAAGATTTATTCTATCCATGGAAATGCTTTACACACCCACATTAGTTAAGAGGATGCAGTCATGGAAGGTTGATGTGTGTTCTGGTGTGAAGGGTAAGAAGAGCTATCATCTTCATAGAAGAGACTTCTGATCATTTTAATAAAACAAAAAAAATTAAGACACCAAAGCAAAAACGTCACTACTGAAAAGGATCCCTCATTAAATGTTTAAATATAGGGAGAGACTAAAAGAAATCCAACCAATATAAAACCAATACTCTCTTCTGATCCTGAGTCCATTGCTTACAGCACCTGACTTTTGACAATCAGTGCAGCACCAAACTCTGATGTTCTCTCTCAACATTATAGGTGTTTATCCAACTGAAACTTTTAGACAAATCGAATTGCTTTTTCACAAATGACATTAGTATCATACAGTGCATGCTATACACAACAGTAGGGTAGCCCATGGAATGAATGCAATATAGTGTCAGACTTTGCTCCATTGACTCAGTGCTTTGTCAGTGAAATAGATTTGATTAATTTTAATGATCTGAAAGTATTTACGTTTATGATTTCCCTCCAGTATCTGATTTTTCAAATGGCAAGGGCCATTTGCTTTACAGCTACAACCTGTTACATAATTTATTGTAGTGAAAGATAAAAGTTGCAACAAAATTAATTGCCTTTAATCATACTGTGGCAGAGTGACAAACATCCCAAGAGCATACTTTAATAAATCCTCCATTAATTTCACTGGCTTGCTTTCTTATAGTGCATGAACGACTGGCAGTCTATACAAATCCAAAAAATGGCATTTGGCTACGAAATAGGATTCTGTGAAGTGGAATTAAACATAGCTGGAAAATGAGTGAAGAATCAAAAGATGGTTAGCTACATGGAATAGTAGTTGATTTGTTGCCATTTCTGGCCTGTAACCGGCCAATGTCAACAAACGAGATTTCTCCTATCATTTGGAGGCCTCATTATTAAGTTAAACAAAATCATTTTTTTGCTCAAACTGATAAACCAAGGAGTGATGCTCAGGCAGCCCTACAATCTGAATGAGTTAATCATTAGCATGATTATCAGCTTGTAATCTTAACTTCCACAGTCCAGTCAACTGTTGCGAAAAGAGAATCGTAAAAGGTTGAAGCAGAAGAAAAGCTTAGGTTACCGAGTAGAGCAGATAAGACAGAATGAAACAAAAAAGGTAGCAATTGCATCACTCTTGGATCAGACTCAGCACGGGAGTTAATTTATTCACCACATCATGCTGGTGCCCTGGTTCAATGGAACTGGGATATCAATAAGTGTACACATATTTCTTTTAGAACAAGTTATATTGTTGTACAGTTGACACATTTGATGCCAATAAGTAGGAGAAACTACAAGCTAGGGTTTAGATTGCTCCTAAAAATGGGCAAATGCTCTTTCTAGCTCTTTGCAAGTCACAGTATGTTCTGAACAATCCAAACACAATCACAGCATCCTCAAAAAAAAACACACACATAAAAAGAAGCCTCTACATGCCAAAGAGCTTTTAAAAAGATGAATACTAGGTCCTGTCAATGAAAGAGCATGTTCCCAGCAACCAAAGGAGAAGCTTAATACTTGTCAACTTGGGAGTATAAATGAAACACCCGTCTTCAAATTATAATCACAGGAACTATGGCAGAACATCAGCAACAACATTTTTAGATTGTTATTTCATATCTTGTGGTTGAAGGCAGCATTTAGAACTGCCTTTAAAATACTGAGTAGAGGATTAATGATTAAAAAAGTCAAAGCGGGTGTGGTGGAGGTCATCCAAAAAGAGTCAAACAGCATAGTGTATTGGTTTAAGTATATTTACAGTGCATCATTCTTTAGCTAAATAACCAAATCACAATACTGTAACTCTAATACGTATGTTTCAAATGCTTATGATCAAATATGTTTGATCTTGCAACAACATTTGTATTGCACAGCTTCAGGCCAAAGTTGTATCAAGTTAATAAAAAACCCATCGTAGTGTTCAAACCCAGATCAGATTACTGTGTCTTGAAACATGTGTATCTGAATTTTTCCCCATCCCCCTTAAATAATATTTTTAAAAAAGGTGACCTTAAGAAAAGTAGCTCATTCAAATGATAAAGGGGATGAACTTTCCTTGTCTAACCACCAAACCTACAAAGCATTCCTCAGCAACATTCCTAAAAAGGTTAGTTTAAGTTATTTTCTTATAGAAGAGATATTTTGTATAGAGATTAAAAACAGATTCTAATCATTCCAACCTTCCCATACCAAAAGTCTAAAGCCTAGAAATGCTGCTGCATGATTACATGTCAAACAGCATCATAACAAAGTGACTATTTTTACAGCGGCATTTAAAATAGCAAAATGGTTTTGCAGGAATCGGTTCATTCACTTGCATCACAAAGTAATTCCTTTAATTAAACTTAGTATATTTTCAATGCTACACTGTCATTACAAGTTGCATTTTTACACTGTTTAAAGGATGAAATTCATCAACACTTGCTAACTGCTGGCTTTAGATAGCCACAGAACACCAGCAATATCCCAAAACTGCAAACTGGTCATATTAGGCGAATATTTTTGCTTTTAAAAGGCAACAGGAATTCTAAGTTTTCCCAGTGAAAAAGATCCTGTATGACTTCATGCAAAATCATTCCCAATGCCTGTCTGAGAACAAAGATATCAAAAGGGAACTCGCAGTCCAAGATGCGAATTGCTGTTGGATGGTGGAATGAGGCTAGGAAGCAGCCGGTTTCGAATAGAAATGCAGCTTCTAACAACAGAGTTTAAGAAAGTGGACAATTCACAAACAATTGGAAGAATCAGCACTTTGAACAGATTCAATTGTTCTTCTTCTCCTCTGCTGGAGTGTATGGTGGGGGCTGATCCTACAATAGAAAACACTTGTTTTATATTGGAATTTGAATATATAAGCAAAACACAGGCAATGTTCTTAGATTGATAAAGTAGCAATATCTGGTAAAAAGATTTTAAAGTGACAATAGCTAGCATCAAGCCAGTAATTCCCAATGTTCGATACTATTTTTTTGGGGAGTGGGTGGTGGTGGAACTGCAGAGACAAGTGAAGAAAAACATGTCTGAAAATGTGTTGCTGGTCAAAGCACAGCAGGCCAGGCAGCATCTCAGGACAACACATTTTCAGCTGTGATCTCCAGCATCCGCAGACCTCATTTTTTACTCAAAGAAAATGATGTCCTAATTTTTAAAAAAAAGGCAAGGGGCCCATTCCAGGAATAAATATAATTCCAACACTGACCTTGTGAGTTAAATGAAAAAAAGGGAAGATGTGTGCGTGGGCTCCAGGTACATACAAACATAATTGTCTGAGGTCTACTAGGGATCAAGTTGTCCACGTCCATGTCAAAAGCCACATTATTATTGCACTCACATTTGGTAAGATTGTGGCATTTGGCTCAGGGACTGAAACAGCCTGTGCTTTGCTCCTAACTTGTATATTTAGATAATATATGTGAACAGACAGTACAGTATCTGCACTTTTGAATGTTTACATTAAAGTACACATTGGCTCCGGAGAGGGCAAGATTGGGAAATTAACAATCGCAAACAAGGAAATGGCAGACACTTTGAACCAACACTTTTTAATTGGTCTTCATTGTAGAAGACAAAAAAAATCCCAAGAACAATAGAAAATCAGGAGGAAGAACGTGGAAACAAAAAAAAAGTTGCTACATAAACTCAGGGTCATAAGTCCACAGGGCCTGAAAGCTAGCATTCCAAGATCTTAAAAAGGAAGTGACTGCAGAGGTTGTGGATTTATTGGTTGTAATCATGCAAAATGCTCCTCATTCTCAAAGTTTTACAAAATAAGAATATTTTTGATAGGGGGAAGCAAGTAAGTTAGAGAAAAAAGTGATTTGGTTGAAAATCTAGGGATCTGATTAGTAGATGACAAAAACTGGAGTTGGGAATAGTGAGGAAGGTTGTCAAAGGATACAGGAGGGAAAAGTGAGGACTGCAGATGCTAGAGATCAACAGTGTGGTGCTGGAAAAGCACAGGTCAGGCAGCATCTGAGGAGCAGGAAAATCAATGTTTAGGCATAAGCTATGTCAAAGAATACAGCAGGACAAAAATCATTTGGAAAATTGGGCTGTAAAATAGCAGATAGAATTTAAACTGGACAAGTATGAGGTGATGCATTTTGGGAGGTCAAATGCAGAGGTAAGGGTACAATAAATGACAGGGGATTTAGCAGCATTGATTTACAAAGCAACCTTGAGGTGCAAGTCCATATTTCTCTGAAAGTGGGAGCACAGCAGGTAGGTGGTAAAGGAGAAGTCTGGCACACTTGCCTTTATCGGTCAGGACAGAGTATGAAAGTTAGCAAGTCATGGTGCAGCTGTATAAAACTTTAGTTGGGCCACATTTGGCTTAGTGTGGGCAACTCTGGTTGCCACATGATAGGAAGGTTGTGGAGTTTTGGAGGGGGTGCAAAGAGGTTTACCAAGGTGTTCCCTGGATTGGAGTGTATTAACTATAAGGGGAGGTTGGACAAACCTTAATTGCTTTCACTACAGTGTGGGAGACAGCAGGACAACCTGAAAATAGTCTACAAAATTATGGCAGGCATGGACTGGGTGGATAATCAAAGGTGTATTTTTCCCAGGGTGGTAAAATTAAACACTAGAGGGAAGAAAGGGAAAGTTTAAAAAAGATGTGCATGGGAAGTAGGTACCTGGAACCTTTTGAAGTGCTAGAAGCAGATGGGATAGTAATGTTTAAGAGGCTTTAGATGGACACAAACGTGCAGAGAATAGAGGGACATGGATCATGTGCGGGCAGATAGGATTAGTTTAGAATAGCACCATAGTTGGCAGACATTTAGGGACAAAGGGCCTGTTCCTGTGCAGTGTTCTATGTTCTTCATGAATGCAACGACGGCAGATAAACAGGGAGCTAGAAGATGGAGTATTTGGATTTCCCAAAGTTGTTAAATGGACACTCAAAAGAACGAAGTTATAGAAACGAGTCAACCTTTAAAATAGCAGCAGTGAACTCTCACCATTGGCATGTAGACACTGTGAGGATTGGACGGATTGTAGTAAGCACTAGAAGCTGCTTCTGCTGCTTTAGCTCCACCTGAAAACGTCACAAAGTTTAAACCAACATTTTGCTTCAAACATTCCCACACCAGCCATTCAAGCCTATTCTTCCCCTCTACCTAAAGAAACATTCCAAAATTCTCTCTCCCCAAAATATCATTCCTGACCCTTTTCCCTCAAATACTACAATCTGAATCTGCAGCATTTAAGTGATTTAGTTCACGGTTTATGGCAGGCAGCAGATACAATCATTTCCATAAAATGGAAGATTGATAGCAAATGAAACTGATGGAAGAATCAGAACACTCCAGACACCAAGTTGTTTACATTCACCTCAACGGTCACACACCCAGGCTTTCGACATAATCACCTTGCACTTCAACAGCAAGATTACACAGAATTCACTATTGATTTCTTCAACACCACCTTCAGAACACTGATTTTTTTTTTAATCACCTTAAAAGAATCCAGTTGGCTCAAATCAGGTTGTGTATATTTTGCTTTCCTGTCAATTAACCGGTGTTATTCACTTCAATTACTCAGTGGTTAAAAAGTCCCACATTCTTACCACTGAGAGAGGGGCGGCCTCAGTGTTCTGCTACTTTTCTTAGTGACTTTCTTATATTTTTGTATCTTAATGTTTGGATTGTGCCAAAGAAAATATAGGCCCTGAAAATATAGAAACTCCCTGAGTTTCAGTAATAGTTAATAATGCACATTACTAAGTAAATAAACTACAGACCTTATTCTGAAAAGATCAGATATATGCAACGTACATACCAGGCAATCCAGGGTCAACCACACTGACTGGAGGTGGTCCAGGATAGGGAGGTGGTGGTGGCATATACATGTCCATTGCAGGAGCAGATGGATAGGCACCTGAAAAAATGCACAACAGATATACAGATGACAAATCCATTTTTATTTCACTTGACTGGTTTCTATGGCAGCAACTGTTATTAATACAAAGTGGGTAAAAAGTTTATTTGAATAGATTATGCTGGCATCAGCTGGAATGCCTGGGGAGACCATGCAATAAAACTGACACCATCCAGCAGAGGTGCATTTTTGCTTTATCCATTTTCCTCAAATTGATTCAGCAATTCCTAAACCAAACCTCGCTATCAATGTATTACAAGAAAAGAACTAGAAACATTTCGGCAAAAGAATGTTAAGACAGTTAGTGAAAATCCATTGCAAATGCAATCCCATTACTTAGATCCAAATTTTAGAAATAAACAATTTTCTGGAGGCCAGAATTTTAAGCAGTGTGGTTTGGAATGTTAGGTGGTTGCAGAACTGGCTTTGGAGGGAGACCGTATAAACAGATAATGTTGATTCACCAGATGGAAGTTATATCTTTTCTTTCAGAACATAACATTTTGGATTAATGTAGGGGTAACTTGAGACATGACAGGGAAGTTGTCAATTTCTTGGGAGAAATGTCACTTAAAACCTATAGTTCCCAAAGTTCTCCATTCATGGCTTTCCTTAGCCCACAACACAATGATAATTAGAGATGGGCAAGAGCAACATCCACTTCCCATGAAAGACCAAATAAAAGGACTAGTTCTGTTGTTGACTAACTGACAGATTAACTCCCATATTCAACTCCTCCAATATGGAGGTAACATGCAACATCAGAATGGGAATTGGCCTACTGGTATTTTACATATCACAACTCCTATGCTCCTCTCATCTGTCAATTATTTGTCACTGCTCCTGCTTCTAGAACTGAATATGAAGCTCATTATATCTTAGTGTCTACCACCACAGTTTATTACAAGTTAGGAACTTCCTTTCTTTACCTGGTGGAGGACCATACTGGTATCCCATTGGTGCAGGTGGAGGCCCATAGCCCCCATTCATGGGAGGTGGCGGATAGGGGTATGGACCATTTGCTGGGTACGGGCCATTTGCAGGGGCAAATCCAAAAGCCATATCAGCCATTGGTGCATATCCATAAGCAGCATTCCGTACTGGAGTACCTCTGGAAGCTAACGGGAAAGAATAAGGCAGAATTAGATTTTGCAATGACAACCTGCATGTTAGTAAAGTAACTACTGGGATCTGAACAGCAAGGGTATGACTTGTAAAAACATGTTATCAGTGTATTACAATACTGATAAGTATACACAAAGGAAAATCTCTTATGCAGAGAGCATTTTCAAAACTGATCAGTTGAACAAAGAATACCGCTTGCAGTTCCTTTATATTGAATGATTGGACTGAGGATCCACTTAGTAACATTTCACCAATGCTATCAGTAGTACATCTGTACCAATATATTATGGGAACATTAGACCATCAAAGGCTAAGTTTCGTGTGAGATTTGTATTAAATTCATTACACTAGCAGAGTTTAAAATACTCTACTGACACAACCTACATGCACAAGGGCAAAAATCTGTAATTGCACTACCAGGCATCTTGTTTCAGGTCGATGTAGCGTGAAAATTGCACAGATTCAGTTAAGGTGACAACTGCACTGCATATCGAGCTTGAGGTTAAATAATTAGAGTTTTTAAGCACAATTGAGAATATTAGACTTGGGAGTAAGAGGCAGCTATACCACCCTCAAACCAATTCCACCATTCATTACAATCATTTTAGATCTTCCTACCTCAACTTTTCTACCTGAAACACATATCTGAAGACTCCCTTAGGATGCAAGTACCTACCTACCTCAGTCCTGAATACACTACAACTAAACATCCACAGTTCTCTGCAGTAGAGAATTCCAGACATTAACAAAGCCTTCAGCAAACAAAAAAAAAGAGGTGGTTTTGTTTTACTTCAGTCCCAAAATGCTGACCGTTTAATCCTCAGTCAGGGGAAATAGTCTCTCAAATATCCTGTCAAATTCTAATAAATTCTAGGCATATCAAGATGATCTCTCATTATTACTAACTCCAGAGAACACAGGCCCATTTTATTTAATTGTGCCCAAGCCCCTTAAAGGAATCAATCTTGTGGACTTGCATTATGTCAGCTTCAAGGGAAGTATATCCTTCCTTGGACATGGAAAAACAAAAGATCAATAGTTTTCTTTTTCATCTCTTGGGAATCAAGGGGTTTTGGGACAGGACAGGAGTAGAGTTGAAGTAGAAGATCAACCATGATCATATTAAAAGAGCAAAGCCAGATCAACAGGTTACACTTGGGTGCACTTATAATACTTCCATGCAAAGGAGAATGCCACAATTTTCATCGTTGGAGCAGGACTAGGGGATTTTATTGTGCATCTGGATCTATGGTAGATAGCATGTCATATACCCATATACCATGCAAATACCAATACTGAAACCTGATGCTAACCTCCTTTTCTACAGGTCTCAATTCTACCAGGACAAACAACAAGCAAATGCCCACAGACAATTTTTATTATAACCATTTTACGAACCGGTATGAACAAGTTAACAAGTAAAACAGCTTTTACTTGGAATCCAAGGTCAGTAGTTAGACTTAAAAAAAGCACTTAAAATTCTATATATTAAAAAAGTGTCTAAAGTTTCCTGGTTAATAAAATCAATATCTTTGGTGATAAAAGTGTGACCTGCCTGCACCCAATTTGCAGAACTATTTCCATTCAAGGACCTAGGATCATATTTGGAAGTTAGTGGCTAAAAGAGACTTCCATCCAAGTGAAGATCATTCACATGATTCCAAATTACACCTTCGTTTTAAAATGAACAGGATTCAGTGCAGCCATCTCTAACCTACCTTGTTGAGCAACTTTGAACATCAGTTGTCCAAATTCGATGGCTCCACCGCTGTTAAAAACCAATTTGAATGAGGCCTGTCCTTCCCATCCACCTGGAAACCAAACAAATTATGACAAAGATGAATAATTAACTTGATCTATAGGTCAGAATAAAATTTTAAAAACAAGAATTGGGTTTGTTGTATTTAAACATAGAAAACATAGACAAGGGGTCATTCAGCCTGTCTGTCATGATATTGAATGGTGCAGCAGATTTGATCACCTAACTTAGTACCTTTCTGCTTTCTCCCCAAAACCTATTATCCCTTTAGCCCCAGACCGATGTCTAACTCCTTGTCACCATTCAAGGTTTTAGCCTTTAGCCACTGTCAGAGAATCAGCAACAGGTGACCAGGACATCAGTGCCTTGGTGCACCTCCCCTTTCTGAACCTATCGCTGTTCAGATAATATTGTGCCTTCCTGTTTTTGCTGTCAAATTGGATAACCTCACATTTATCCATTATACATCATCTGCCACGCATTTGCCCACTCACTCAACTTGTCCAAATTACACAGATGCATACCTGCATCCTCCTCACAGCTCACTATCCAACCCAGTACATTTAGTTCCCTCATTGGAATCATTTATATATTGTGAATAGCTGGCTTCCGAGCACCAATTTCTGCAGTTTACCACTAGTCACTGCCTGCCACTTGGGGAAAAAAAATCCTGGCTATTCTTACTCATGGTTTCCTGTCTACCAGTCTGATCTGTGTCAGTACACTACCCCATTCCTGTATTTTGATTTTATACACTAATCTCCTATGCAGGACCTCATCACAAGTCCAAGTAAACCACATCCACTGACTCCTTATCAACGTGACAGATTACATCCTTGAAAGAAGTCCAATAGATTTGTCAAGTATGATTTCCCAGTTGTCAATTCATGCTGACTGTCCAATCCTGTCACAATTTAAAAGTGCCCTGCTCTTAAATCCTTTATTAAGTCTGCTGCACAAGATAAAGATGCGCGACGTCACAGATAATGTATTAGCATGGATGGAGGATCGGTTAACATGAAGCAAAGACTAGGGATAAATGAGTGTTTTTGCATTAGCCTCAAGTCCAAAGTTTAGAGAATCTTGAAAGATGATCATCAATGCTTCCATTATTTCCAGGGCCTCTTCCTTAAGTATTCTAG
The DNA here is from genome assembly GCF_020745735.1 of Hemiscyllium ocellatum. Lineage (NCBI taxonomy): Eukaryota > Metazoa > Chordata > Chondrichthyes > Orectolobiformes > Hemiscylliidae > Hemiscyllium > Hemiscyllium ocellatum. The sequence continues at coordinate 18,951,647 of NC_083433.1, forward strand.
AAAGTAGATCATCAGGCCCAGGGCATTTATTGAACTTTAATCCCAATTTTCCCCAACACCAATTCCTTATTATTTCCTTCAGTTTCACCCTCTCATTAGACCTGTGTTCCCCAAACATTTGAGACTTTTAGGTCTTCCTTTGTGAAGGCTAGAACTAAGCTATGTTAGCAAGTTTTGAGAAGATATGTAGCTCAGGTCAAGGTTCTGGATGTACGTTTGCTCACTGAGCTGGAAGATTAGTTTTCAGATATTTTGTCACCAAACTAGGTAACATCAGTGAGTTTCTGGTGAAGCACTGGTATTAGTGACCCACTTTCTATTTATGTGCTTCGGTCTCCTTGGGGGTGGTGATGGCATTTCCTGTTTTTTTTTGCCTCAGAGGGTAGTAAAAGTATCCTTACATACGGATGAGGAAGGACACCACTTCGACTGGGTCAACACATTCATCTTAGGTCAAGTCAAACAGAGACACGCACAAGAATTCCTAGAAGCACAGTATTCCAACTGGAACCCTAACAAACATATTAACTTGGTCCCCATTTACCACCCTTTAAGAAAAGGAGCAAGAAGTGACATCACCAACCCAAAGAAACCTAAAACACAAATAGAAAGCGGGTCACTAACACCAGTGCTTCACCAGAGGCTCACTGATGATCTTACCTATTATGGTGATGGAACGTCTGAAAATGAACCTTCCAGCTGAGCAAGCAAACTTGCATCCAGAACTAAATTATGTATTAATTGGTATAAATTAAATCAAGATGGAGGACAGGAAAGGAAAAAAAAATTGTGCCGGTAAGAGCTGCTCCTTTGAGGTATTTTAGGTATTGGAGGTGCTTTCCTCAAATCTGAGGAGCAGCAATTGCTGTTTTATATGCTGCTGCATTGTTTTGGAACTTGAAGTAAAGATATCAAAACAATGGCACTTTAAAAGGAGGAAAACAGACAAAAGATAGTGACCACATGGTCAGAGAAAGAAACCTACACAGTTGTCTGACATAGCAGTGAATCTGCACAGTTACTTTACTGTTTGAGTTAGAGTTCAAGTATCTCTGGACATCGGAACGTATCTAGGAAAAAGTTAACAAACAGCAAAATTCACAGTTGACCTTGGAGGAACCTGTGTGGGTGAGTCTATAGCACAGGAACAGAGAAGTGCATAGTTTAAGTGTAATCTTGCTGTAAATCTGCAATAGTGAGCTCTTTCTTGATTATGTGTTTTATTGAGATCTGTCTCAATTAGATTTTAAAAATATAAACCATAAAACACTGAGTTAGCCTGAAGTAGAGTTTTTTTTAAGAAAAGAGCAATAAGACAGTGCTAATTTCTGGGTTTGTACATTATGAAGGAGCAAAGACTACCTTTAGTAGAGAGTGACGTGTTCTTCCTATCGGATATGGGAGTTTAGGGAGAGTTTCCATGTTAACGATGACTATGTCTGCAGGACATTCAATTGATTATGACAACTATCAGATTGCATGGTTCGGTTGCAGTGGCAGTTAGAGGCAATAAAGGAATTTACAGGAGCTTGGGTCTGTGATGGATAGCAACTTTAGGGAAGGGACAAAAGCCACAGATATACTCAGGTAGATAGGTTAACTCCAGGAAAGGTAGGAGAGGGAGGCAGGTGGTGCAGGAATCTGCTGTGACTGTTCCCATCTCAATCAAGTATGCTGTTTTGGAAAATGTAGATGATGATGCACTCTCCGGGGAATGCAGCATGATCAGCCATGGTACCGAGACTGGCTCTAACGTAATGAGAGCTATGTTAGGTTCTAAGCGATCAATTGTGACAGGGGACTCTCTAGTCAAGGCACAGACAGGCATTTCTGCAGCCGTAGTGAAAAATCAGAATGGTCTGTTGCCTGTGTGGTGCCAGGATCAAGAAAATCTCAGAGGGTGCAGAATGTTCTGCAAAGGGAAGCACAAGGAGGTCCTTGTGCACATTGGAACTAATGACATAGGAAGGAAAAAAGACGAGATTCTGAAGGGAGAATATAGAAACTTAGGCAGCAATTTCAAAAAAAAAAAGGTCCTCAATGGTAGTAATATCTGGATTACTCCCAGTGCTACAAGCTAGTGAGGGTAAGATTAGGAGAATGGAGCGTATGAATGTGTGGCTGAGGAGCTGGTAGAGGGGAGAAGGGTTCACATTTTTGGATCATTGGGATCTCTTCTGGGGTAGAAGTGACCTGTTCAAGAAGGATGGGTTGCACCTCAATTGGAAGGGGATTAAATATACTGACAGGGAGATTTGAGAAAACTGCTTGGGAGGATTTAAACTAGTGAGGATGGAGCCGGGGTTGGGGGTGGGGGTGGAAGTACTAGGGGAAATAGTGAGGATAGAGATCAGAGAGTTGGGAAAAGGAGTGGGTCAAACATAAAGGGTAGGCAGGAACAAAGCAAAGCAGAGAACAAAAGGTAGGACTGATAAATTAAGCTAAATTTGTTTCAAAGCAAGAGGCCTAACAGGGAAGTGGATGAACTCAGAGCATGGTTAGGAACACAGGACTGAGATATCATAGCAATAACATAGACATAGCTCAGGAATGGACAGGACCGGCAGCTTAATGTTCCAGGACACTACTGCTATAAAAAGCAAGGATAGAAAGGGGTACAAGAGAGGAGGGAGTGATGTTTTTAAATAAGGGATAGCATTACAGCTGTACTATGGGAGGATATTCCCAGAAATACATCTATGGAAGTTATTTGGGTGGAACGGAGAAATAAGAGAGAGATAATCATCTTATTGGGATTGTATTTAGATTTCCCTCCAATAGTCAGCAGGAAATTGAGAAACACATTTGAAAGGAGACCCCAGTTATCTATAAGAATATAAGGCTGTTATGGTGGGGATTTTAACTTTCCAAACACAGACTGGTACTACCTTAGTGTTAAGGGCTTAGATGGAGAGAAGTTGTTAAATGTGTACAAGAAAATTTTCTGATTCAGTATATGGATATACCTAGGACAGTAGGTGCAAAACCTGACCGATTGTTAGGAAATAAGGCAGGACATGTGATTGAAGTGTCAGTGGGGAAGCACTTTGGGGCCAGTGACCATAATTGTATTAGCTTTAAATTAGCGATGGAAAAGGATAGACTGGCTCTAAAAGGTGAAATTCTAAATTGGAATTAGGCAAGAATTTTCAAAAGTTGATTGGGGGCAGATGCTCACAGGTAAAGGGATGGCTGGAAAATGGGAAGCCTTCAAAAATAAGATAATAGGAATCTAGAGACAGTATATTCCTGGTAGGATAAAGACAAGGCTGGTAGGTATAGGGAATACTGGATGACTAGAGAAATTGAGGCTTTGGTTAAGAAAAAGGAAGCATATGTCAGGCATAAACAGCAAAGATACTCTTCTAAGGATTAATTTTATAAGTAGGAATATACTGGAGGGAAAATCAAGAGGACAAAAAAAAAGACATGAGATAGCTTTGGCAAACAGGGTGAAGGAGAATGCAAAGGGATTTTCCAAATACATTAAGGACAGAAAGGGTAACTAGGGAGAGAATAGGGCCATTTGAAGATCAGCAAGGCAGCCTATGTGCAGGAGATGGGGGAGGCACTAAATGAGAATTTTGCGTCAGTGTTTACAGTGGAGAAGGGCATGGAGAATACAGAATGTGGGGAAATAGATAGTGACATCTTGAAAAATTTCCATATTAGAGGCAGTGGTGCTGGATGCCTTAAAATGCATAAAAGGTGGATAAATCCCCAGGACCTGATCAGATGTACCCTAGAACTCTGTGGGAAGCTAGGGAAGTGATTGCTGGGCCCCTTGCGAGATATTTGTATCATCAATAGTCACAGGTGAGGTGTCAGAAGACTGGAGGTTGGCTAACACTGTGCCTATTTAAGAAAGGTGGTAAGGAAAAGCAAGGGAACTATAACCCAGTGAGCCTGACATCGGCAGTGGGCAAGTTGTTGGGAGAGAATCTTGAGATACAGCATTTGCATGTATTTGGAAAGGCAAGGACTGATTAGGGATAGTCAACATGGCTTTGAGCGTGGGAAATCATATCTCATGAACTTGATTGAATTTCTAGAAGTAATAACAGAGGACTGATGAGGGCAGAACAGTGGTGTGATCTATATGGACTTCAGTAAGGCGTTCGATAAGGTTCCTCATGGTAGACTAGTTAGCAAGGTTAGATCTCATGGAATACAGGGAGAACTAATCATTTGGATACAGAACTGTCTCAAAAAGGTAGAAGACAGAGGGTGGTGGAGCAGGGTGACCTTTCAGACTGGAAGCCTGTAACCAGTGGTGTGGCACAAGGATCAGGGCAGGGTCCATGCTTTTCATCATTTACATAAATGATTTGGATGCGAACATGGGAGGCAGAGAGTTAGTAAGTTTGCAGATAACACCAAAATTGGAGGTGTCGTGGACAGCAAAGAAGGTTACCTCAGAGTACGACAGGATCTTGACCAGATGGGCTAACAGGCAGAAGAGTGGCAGATGGAGTTTAATTCAGATAAATGGGAGGTGCTGCATTTTGGAAAGGCAAATCAGAGCAGGACTTCTACACTTAATGGTAAGGTCCTGGGGAGTGTTGCTGAACAAAGAGACCTTGGAATCCAGGTTCATAATTCCTTGAAACTGGAGTCGCAGGCAGATAGGATAATGAAGGTGGCATTTAATATGTTGTTTTCCTTTATCTTCTCAACCCCCGGGTCACAAACCTCATTCCTGATAAAGGGCTTATGCCCGAAATGTCAATTCTCCTGCTTTTCGAATGCTGCCTGACCTGCACACACTCTCTGCCCCCGTGCATTCCTTAATTGGTCAGTGTATTGAGTAATGGAGTTGGGATGTCATGTTGCGGCTATACAAGATGTAGGAATATTGCATTCAATTCTGGTCTCCTCCTATCAGAAGGATGTTGTGAAACTTGAAAGGGTTCAGAAAAGATTTACAAGGATGTTGCCAGGATTGGAAGATTTGAGCTATAGGGAGAGTCTGAATAGGCTGGGAGTGTTTTCTCTGGAGCGTCAGATGCTGAGGAGTAGCCTTAGAGGTTTATAAAATCATTAGGTTAGGATATCTGGTCCAACTTGTCCATGCCGACCAAAGGGTCTGTTTCCATGCTGTACATTTTTGTAATCTGTTTCCCATTATTACTCCCTCATTTCTGACTGTAAAGGAACCTACATTTGTCTTCATTAATCTTTTCTCTTCACATAACTATCGACATTTTTGCAATCAGTTTGATATTCCCTGTAAGTTTACTCTTGTATTCTATTTTCCCGCTCTTAAAGTCAATCTTTGTTTTCCTTTGCCGAAATCTAAACTGTTCACAATCTTCAGATTGGTTGCATTTTTTGGCCAATTTTATGTCCCTTTCTTGGATCTAATAAGATCCCTATTTCCCTTGTTAACCACAGTTGGGCCACCTTTCCACTTTTATTTTTGCGCCAGATATCAATGTCACCTGAATCACTTTGAAACGTCAAAAGGAAAATGGGACCACAATGCTTAACGATACCCCACTGAAAATCAGCTAACTCAGGACACAAACCGGAGTTTGACAACCTGAATTCAAACTCTAACTTTATTTTTACTTGCACTTTAAAGACCCATAGCAGTGTATAGAATTGTCCAAAAATAAATAGTCAGCACAATTTTTCCTCACATCAGGGGAGATGATGGCCTCGTGGTATTATTGCTAGACTTTTAATCCAGGGACCCAGATAAATGTTCTGGGGACCCAGGTTCAAATCCCACAGCAGATGGTGGAATTCAAATTCAGTGAACATCCAGGAGTCCAGTGATGACCATTAAGCCATTGTAAATTGTTGTAAAAGTTCATCTGGTTCACCAATGCCCTTTTAGGGAAGAAAACAGCCATCTTTACCTGATCCGGCCTACATGCAACTCCAGACCCACAGCAATGTCCTCTGGGCAATTAGGGATGGGGATGCCTACCTCCCATGAGTGAATAAAAACAATTGCCAATAACGCCACACTATTCCCAGCAGTACACAAAATATGAAACAAATAAAATTGTATTAAGTTCCATTCATCTATTATCACAGTGCTCATTGACCTACACTGGCTCCCGTGTAGTATTAGTCCAGCAACTCAATTTAAAAACGGTTATTTCCAAATACCTCTGTTTTGCACCCGAACTGCCTAATTTCCTCCTAAAATTAAAGGGATCTCCACACCCGTCCAAATGTGGCCTCTTGTTTATTCTCAATTTTCTCAAACTTCATTGCTCTAATTTGCAAAATTAACTTGATAAATCTGTTTTCTCTCTCTTCTCCTTTAAGACTCATTTTATATTTAATATTTCAGGGAATGTGGCCAGCATTTGTTGTCCATTTCTATTTCCACCTTTACCTCAATATTTGGCTCAGCCATCTCAAAGCACAGTTATGACACAATCACATTGCTATGGGTCTCACGTCACATTTAGGCTGGACTGGATAAGAGTGACAGCTTTCCTTCCTTAAATAAGGAGTGACAAAAGTAGCAGATGAGGTTTGAGAACAATTGATCATTGCGTCATCTTCATCGAGACTTGCTTTCAATTTTAAATTTCATCAATAAGTATAAATTCCACTAACTGCCATTATCCTCAATGCATTAGCCTGGCCCTCTGGATTCCAAAGCCAGTGATGTTACCAGTATGCCACCAACTCCCCCAACATTAAAATGCACCACCTTGGTCATTGGTCTTAATTTTTTTATATATGTTACTCAATATCACTCTTTGTGAAGCACCTTAGAATGTTTCACTGTGTTGTATAAACGCAAGTTGCTATTTTAATATCATAATGCCCTAATACCATATCCATGGAATCACTGGAAGAGTTTCTAATGCAAATAAGAATCATTTTTCTAAACCCTGGATGAATCACAACTTTTTAAAAACACCAGAAAAATGTACTGTCCTTGCACCATTCACAGATGACAGATTGCTTGGAACCTTGGCATTTTGGTTTGTTCTTCCACTCGAGTTTTAAACTCTACATGCTCACAATATGACTAATAACTTACACCTCTGCAACATCACCTATTTTCTTCCAAATGCATGATCACTCCTATTAGGTTCCCAATTAGTCTCATATGCTTCTCCACAGAAAAAGAAACCCCCAAGCTATTCAATTGTCTTCTCTTGCTCATACCAAGTGCGGCATTAGTACACTCACCTTAACCCTTGTGAAGGTGCATATTACAGGAGGACATAGAATTTACAGCACAGAAAGAGATAATTTGACTCAACTAGTGTTTACACTCTAAGCCTTCTTCCCAGCCCTGGGACTATGGCAGCTTCACCTTTTTTACTTGTACTTCATCCAACCCTTTCTACATATCTTTTCTCAATCATGTATTTATTGATGTCATTTTTCCTCAATTTGATAACAAGTTTGCCATTTGAAAGGCACTGGATAAATCCAATAAAGAAGCCAGAAAGAAATTCTTTTCATTACTTTTTTTGGTGGAACACATTTCCTTTTAGTTTTGTTTGCAAGATGGATGCAAAGGGGAGTTTATCATTCCAGTCAATGTGGCAAAGAAGGGCAAGTGACAGAAAATCAGTTAAGACTTTGATTTAATTAGGATGCCTTTGACATCAATGTCCTGCCATTCCTTTCTCATAATCCTTCCCCAACGCGAACGTTTACTTCTTGGGATTATCTTACATACCTCCAGGTTCTGCCCGAATAGTTCCCTTGATATAATTCGCAGAGAAAACAGGTTGCTCAATAGAACAGTCTTTCACAAGATAGAAAGGCATCATGAATGATTGCATGAAGTTAGTCCCTTTTGAAAGAAAGATAATCTGAAATAAAAACACCACACATCCAGAATCAATGTTGTGTTTCATCACCTTGTTCCCATTACACAGCGAAAGCATGGAAATTCAACAAAACAAAAAAAAAACACCCAGATCCAATTTTCTCTTCCCATTTCCTGGAGGCCCAAGTGCTAAGGATGTTGATTGCTGTCCAGTACTAGAGTACCCATCCTTCAAGTGTAGGCCTCAGTAATAAGTACTAGCGAATTACTCAATCACGTGGATGAAGACCATCTCAGGCTAGCTGGATACTGTCCCCTTCCCATATTACATTTATCTAGGCCTTTCTTTAAAAAGAAAAGGGAACTCACTTGTGGGATGTGAGCATTGCTAGCTGGTCAACAGTTATTGCCAACCCTGGTGGCGAGCTGCCTTCTTGAACTGCTGCTGTGGATGGGTCCAGGATTTTGACCCCACGACAGTGAAGGAATGATTATATATTTCCAGACAGGATGGTGAGTGGCTTGGAGGGGAACTTGAAGATGGTGGCATTCCCATGTATCTGCTATCCTTCCCCTTCCAGATGAAAGTGGTCATGGATTTGGAAGGTGCTGGCTGAGGAGGTTTGGTGAATTTCTGCAGTACATCTTGTAGATAGCACACACTGCTGTTAATGAACATTGGTGGTGGAGGGAGTGGATGCAGTGCCAAATCGAGCAGACTGTTTTGTCCTGGATGGTGTCAAGTTCCTTAAGTGTTGTTAGAGTTGCACCCATCCAGGTAACTAGGGAATATTCAATCATACTCCTGACTTGTGCCTTGGAGACCGTGGACAGGCTTTGGGGAGTCAGGAGGCAATTTATTCACTGCAGTATTCCTAGTCACTTGCCTCTCATGTAGCCACTCATTTATCTCTGAGATAACGAAATGGTGTATGAACCTGGTCTGATTTTTTTTCCCCCCAAGTTGCACTTATTCCTAAAATGAGTGATGGTGGCTACAGCTGCCAGCTGCACTGGTGACATTTGCTTAGAGCACAATAGAAATAAATTTGTTGCTGTGAAGAAAAACAGTAATGCAGTATGAAGACGACTATTACTGAAAAAGAACTTACCCTGTATGGGGTCAAGTACAACGTTCCCTTCTTGGTGCCCTTAAAGAAATCAGACTTAACGGTCATGTCACTGAATGAGAGCTCCACATCTTTGCACTCTTTTAAAATGCTGCAGAACAGAAAAGAGCAAATTATATTTACTTATTATCTTGGACTATGGATGCAACATATGTGTTAAACTAAAGATACTTTCTACCCCACTCCAACAAAAACTTAACTGACCTATTTTCAACCTGATATTGCCTCTATCAAATAGTGCTTTTAGTAACATCTACTGGGAAATGCAAGATGGATTTTCCTGACTGTATAGCATCTTGTCCAGGAGAGACCCTGCCTCAACTCGAACCAGTTAGGCTTTCTCCTCAAATAACCGAATGGGCATGATGATTAGAGACAGCTATGAAACACGGTTTGATCATCATTCTGTGCCAAGTGGCTCAGTGGTTAGCACTGCTGCCTCACAGCATCAAGGTCCCAGGTTTAATTCCAGCCTCAGGCGACTGTCTATGGAGTTTGCACGTTCTCCCAGTGTCTGCGTGGGTTTCCTCCGGGTGCTCCGGTTTCCTCCCACAGTCCAAAAATGTGGTCAGGTGAATTGGCCATGCTAAATTGCCCATAGTGTTACGTGCATGGGTCTGGGTGGAATACTCTTCAGAGGGTCAGTGCAGATTTGTTGGGCCAAAGGGCCTGTTTCCACACTGTATTGGATCTTAAAATAAAACACCGGCAAAAGCGCTATGGTTGGCATCAGAACCCTAGTCTACAAATACGAATTACTTGAACTCAATGCTAGTTATAACAGAGGGGCTGCTGGTACTCAGTGATAACTTGACAAAAAGGCTCCCTGGAATGAAAGGGATTGGCAAAAATATACCCCTTTGATTCCAACAATGATCTTGAAAACATGGCTCAATTGTAACCCTACTTAGCCCCACAGATATTATATTATACATTGAGACAAGTGGTCCCAGTTCCCAATAGTTGATTCAGAAAATTATCTCCCAGACCTGCAACAAATCTGAAGAGCAACATCGGATTCCACAAAAAGATGATCAAATTGCTTGAAGGTCAATTATTTGACCAAGAAGTGTCAAATATTGTACAATATCATTGTTTAGAGAAAAGTGGCCACAATTGTTTATTGCTGGACCTACCACTCAATTGGATATATGTCTCCAAGAATTTTTTTAAAAATGAAATATTTTAAATTGACTATTGCATTCAAGGTTCTACTAATAAATGTCACATGAATTAAACATTCATAAATTGATCACACTCTACCATTGCAAATACTGCTGTCAGTTTTCACCATCCTAAACAGCTTTTGTTCCTATCTTCACAAATGCTCCACTGATGAAAATTTTAAGCCAATATAGGAATGCAAAAGATTGGCAGCTGTGGTTGCATTGTGTGGGGGCAGTGGGAGAGAAGAAAGAGACTGGCAAAGAGGGAGAGCACTGAATTTAGATCATCCTTTTCTGCTGATTCTTGTGAATCCAGTTGCAAGTCATAAGTAGGCTAGTTTGATCCTTCACAATCAAATGAAAATTGAAACTATGACTGCACATTAATACCATGTTGCAATTGTAGCTAAAATCCATAAGCAATGGCAATTTGTTTACCAGAAGTGATCAATTTAAAAATAATACCAAATGATATCAATCTAAAAATAACAGCAGTAGGAGACCTATTTTTTCCTCACTGCTGCCACAGTAACATAATTGGCAGCAGTTAGATATTTGGAAAGGAGTGGGGTTTTTGGACTAAATTGCACAGAAGATGGAAATAATTTAAATTCAAAAGAAGCAACGTTGCTGCCATATGGGGTCCAGCAGGAAAAGACTGCTCCAAGAAACCTTGAGAGAGAGAAAAAAAAATCAACACACTGTGTAGGCAATCAGCTTGCCTGAATGTAATGGACATGCTCTTCAATTGCCACAGCATCTATTACTTTACCATTTTATTTTTGGGAAGCACTACTGCTCTACATACACAGGAATGACTGGATAATATTGCAAAGACTACACGATGGTACCGTCAGTCCCCACAGGATATTCTATTTATGCATTACTGACCTGCTTACTTGGCTTTCCTGCACAGGTGAGGGGCATCAGGCAAGTTTTGTTACTAACAAGGACCTACAGTAAGCCACCTGGCCCTTCCAGCCTGCTCTACCATTCAATATCATGCCCGATCTGATTTTAACTTCAATTCTACATTCCTGCATACCTTTAGTAATTTTTCAACTCCTTGGCAATCAAAAATCTACCTACCTATCTCGACCTTAAAAATATTTGAAGGCTCTGTATATACTGCCTTCCGTCCCCTCGGGATTTTAGTTTTAATTAAGTCACTTCTAACTCTAAACTCCAGAGCGTACAGGCCAAGTCATAAAGGTAATTGCTCATTCCAGTTTGGTAAACCTTGTAAAACCTAGTAAACCGCTTCCAATGCATTAACATCTTTCTCTAAACACTGAAACCAGTACTGTACACAGTACTCCAGATGCAGACTTACCAATGTGCTGTGTAACCTCCCTACTCTTGCAATCCCCCTTACAATAAAAGTCATTTTATTAACTTTCCTGATTACTTGCTATATACCTGCACACTAACCTTCTGTGATTCATAAACTAAGACATCCACATCTCTCTGCATTTCAAAACACTACAGACTCTCACCAATGGTGGGGGGGGGGGGGGGGGGGGGGGAACATTACAGGCAGACTCTTCAGCTGTGAATTCACAGAACATTGACAAGTTTGGAACTCCCCTCCACAAATATGTAGTGCAAGATCTACTGTTACATTTCCATCCAAAATTGATAGCCATTAGATATTCGAGAATATGGGAAAGAGGTAAGAAGTAGGTCACAGATCATGTTAAATGGCAGGTCGAGCTCAAGGGGACACTACTGTTTATATGATCTAGGAGCACCGCTCACCTTTCATTATTTCCTCCTAACATCTGTTTTTCACAAGTGAGCGAACATCACAGCTGTGGATGGATTCTGTGCACAAGAAAACTGGAACCTTGTGTGATTATTCATTCCTACTTTCAAGCTGATTGCAAGGCTTACTCTGAATAGTTAAGCAACAATTCCCTGATGTCTCTGATTACAACAAATATGCAAGCAGTCTTTGAACATTTGAATTTAAAAATGGAGCAAATGAAATTTCTCAATCGAATACTTCAACCATGAGTTTTCATTAATTTAAAATCATTGCTGTCTAAATTTTTGGCACATATTTACACCAGACACACGCTTGTTTTAGTTTAACTGTGGCTGTCAGATGTTAATATATGCTGTAACAATTTGTGTAAAAAAGTTAGGAAATTAGCATTTGCCACATTTTTCATTTAAACTTCATCTTTTGATGAGTATAAAGACTTCCTTTTTTCATCAAAAATGTTTATATGTAAAGGTAACCAAGAATATTTACATAGTTGTTGAACCCTTTGAATTTTTGCAAATGAATTTACTTCTCTGTAATACACCAACTGTACATAAGCTTTGAATCGACATATCATCTGGTTGCACAGAATTGAGAGACCAGTAAGCAGATTACTCTAAGTAAAGATCATTGTAAATCCTTAATATATACATCTGCAGTAAGGTCAGCTTCCAGAAAAAAAAAGAGGATAAATTACCCTGATGACATAGAGATGTACAGCATGGAAACAGACCCTTCGGTCCTACCTGTCCACGTCAACCAGTTATCCCAATCCAATCCAATTGGGCGGCACGGTGGCACAGTGGTTAGCACTGCTGCCTCACAGCGCCAGGGACCTGGGTTCAATTCCCGACTCAGGCGACTGACTGTGTGGAGTTTGCACGTTCTCCCCGTGTCTGCGTGGGTTTCCTCCGGGTGCTCCGGTTTCCTCCCACAGTCCAAAGATGTGCTGGTCAGGTGAATTGGCCATGCTAAATTGCCCGTAGTGTTAGGTAAGGGGTATATGTAGGGGTATGGGTGGGTTGCGCTTCGGCAGGTCGGTGTGGACTTGTTGGGCCAAAGGGCCTGTTTCCACACTAAGTAATCTAATCTAATCTAGTCTGACCTGCCAGCACCCGACTCATATCCCTCCAAACCCTTCCCTTTCATATACCCATCCAAATGCCTCTTAAATGTTGCAATTGTACCAGCCTCCAACATCCTCTGGCAGCTCATTCCATATATGTACCACCCTCTGCGTGAAAAGATTGCTCCATAGGTCTCTTTTATACCTTTCCCTTCTCACCCTAAACCTATGCCCTCTAGTTCTGGACTCCCCGTCCCCAGGGAAAAGACTTTTGTCTATTTATCCTATCCACGCCCCATAATTTTGTAAACCTCTATAAAGATCACCCCTCAGCCTCCGACTCTCCAGGGAAAACAGCCCCAGCCTGTTCGGCCTCTCCCTGTAGTTCAAATCCTCCAACCCTGGCAACATCCTTGTAAATCTTTTCTGAACCCTTTCAAGTTTCACAACATCTTTCTGATAGGAAGGAAACTAGAACTGCATGCAATATTCCAACAGTGGCCTAATCAATGTCTTGATTCCAACAGCCACAACATGACCACCCAACTCCTGTACCCAATACTCTGACCAATAAAGGAAAGCATACCAAACACCTTCTTCACTATCCTATCTACCTGTGACTCCACTTTCAAGGAGCTGTGAACCTGCACTCCAAGGTCTCTTTGTTCTGCAACATTCCCTAGGACATTACGATTAAGTGTACAAGTCCTGCTAAGATTTGCTTTCCCAAGATGCAGCACCTTGCATTTATCGGAATTAAACTCCATCTGCCACTTCTCAGCCCATTGGCCCATCTGGTTCAGATCCTGTTGTAATCTGAGGCAACCCTCTTCGCTATCCACTACATCTCCAATTTTGGTGTCATCTGCAAACTTACTAACTGTACCTCTTATGCTCGCATCCAAATCATTTATATAAATGACAAAAAGTAGAGGACCCAAGTTATTTTCTATTCAAAAGACGTTATTACACACCTCTGGAGCAGATCAAACTTGAACCTCACATCCTAGATCAAATATAGGGACAGTATCACTGCACCTCAAAAGCCAGAGATTCTCAAGGTAGAAATTCTCTAATCATCCTGCTTAGACTTTAATTATACACCTCTGAGGCAGCTAAGATTTGAACCTGGTTCTCCTCACCCAGACATAGGAATATTATCACTGCACCATAAAAAGCCTAAATTTTCTCAGCAGTATCCTTGGCCCAATCATCATAATCTTCAGCTGACCAGCCCTCCAGAGGGAAAGAATTCAGGTAGCTTGTGTTCAGAAATAAAAAAGATTATACAACACTCAGGCCTGGGTTGTACAAGGACAACAAATGCAATGCAATAATCAATTCTAACAATAGAGAATGTAACCACCTTCCTTTGAACTAAGTATATACATGTGTGTGCATCGACAAATCAGCCTCTGATTAGCACCAACCCATTCCTCTAAATACTCACCCCCACTGACATAGTGTAGCAGTATCAACCACGAAAAAGCTGCAAAACGAACCAAAGCACCTTCAAGCGCATTTTCTAAACACATTGCCTTCACCAGCTAGAAGGCAGAGAATATACAAAAGCTGCCTGCAAGTTCCACTCCAAACCACGTACCATCCTGACTTAAAAATGATATCACTGTGCATGTCACTCACTCAATCCTGGAAATCCCTCCACAACTGCACTAAGTCACATAAACTAAGAAGAAGGTGGTAAGGAAAAGCCAGGCAACTAAAAACTGATGAGCAATTTGGTGGGAGGGGATTTGGAGGGATAAGATTTACATTTACTTGGCAAGGCAAGAACTAATTAAGGATAGTCAACATAGCTTTGTGAATGGGAAATTGTCAAAACACTAATAAGTTAGTGGGATACAAAGTGACAAAGAAGATTGAAGGCAGAAAGGTGGTCATTGTCCAAATGAACTTCTGCAAGGTGGTCGACAAGGTTCTGCATGGTAGACTGATTAGTAAGATTAGATCACATGGAATCCAAGGAGAGCTAGCTATTTGGATAAAAAAAATTTAATACTGGCTTGAAGGTATGAGACAGAGGGTGGTGGTGAGGGCTGTTTCTCAGAATGGAGGCTGTGACCAGCGATGTGCCACAAGGATCAGTACTGGGTCCTCTGCTTATAAATGATTTGGATGTGAATATGAATATAGGAGGTATAGTTAATAAGTTTGCAGATGACACCAAAATTGGTGTAGTGGACAGTGAAAGTTATCTCAGAATAAAACAGGATCTTTATCAGATGGGCAGATGGAGTTTAATTTTTGATAAATGTGAGGTATTGCATTTTGGCAAGGCAAATCAGGTCAGGATTTATACACTTCGTGGTAAGGTTTTGGGAGGGTTGACAAACAGAGACCTTGGAATGCAGGTTCATAGTTCCTTGAAGGTGAAATCACAGGTAGACAGGATAGTGAAGGTGGTGTTAGGTACGTTTGCCTTTATTGGACAATGCATTGGTATAGTAGTTGAGATGTCATGTGGCAGCTAATACAGGTTACTGTTTAGGCCACTTTTGGAATACAGCATTCAGTTCTGGTTTCCCTGCTGTAAACTTGAAAGGGTGCAGAAAACAATTACAACAATGTTGCCGGGGTTAGAGACTTGAGCTGAGGGTAAGGTTGAGCAGGCTGGGGTTATTTTCTCTGGAGCATTAGAGGCTGAGGGGTGAACTTAGAGGTTTATAAAATCATGAGGGGCATGAATAAAGAGAATAGCCAAGGTCTTTTTTTTCCCCCCAGGATAGGAGAATCCAGAACTACAGAATATTGGTTTAGGTTGAGGGGGCTGAAAATGTGTTGCTGGTTAAAGCACAGCAGGTTAGGCAGCAGCCAAGGAACAGGAAATTCGACGTTTCGGGCCAGAGCCCTTCATCAGGATGAGAGGGGATAGATAGAGACAAAAAGGACCCAAGGTCCAACATTTTTCCTAAAAAAAAGAGTGAGAGCTGTCGAAGGAAGTGGTGGAGATTGGTAGAATTACAACAGTTGAAAGACATCTGGAATGAGGAAGTGAATAGGAAGGGATTAGAGGGACATGGAGTTAAATTAATCTAGTCCTATCTGACCTTTCACAAAGTTGATTATATTAGATTCCCTACACTATAGAAAACAGGCCCCTCAGTCCAACAAGTCTACATTGACCCTCCAAAGAGTATCCCACCCAGACCCATTCCCATACCCTATATTTACCCCTGACTAATGCATCTAACTCTATGGCCATGCTAAATTGCCCTGTTCACCTGACCTGCACGTCTTTGGATTGACAGGAAACCAGATCATCTGGTGGAAAGCCATGCAGACACAAGTAGAACATGCAAACTCCAGACAGACAGACACCCGAGGCGGGAAACGAACCCGGGTCCCTGGTGCTGTCAGGCAGCAGTGCTAAATCACAGAGCCACCACGCTGCCCTTTGTTCAAGGTGGCAACTCACCATCACCTTCAAGGACATTTATGGGCAATAAATGATAGCATTGCCATTAATGCTCACAACCCATTAACAAATGAAAGGAAATTCACAGGAAACGGTTCAATAAAAAACTAAGATAAGTGCACCCCTTACAATGCACAATCAACATGACTTTCTTCTGGCTTCTAAAACCACAGCACATGTTTAGTGCTGATTTATAGAAGGTTTTTGTGTGGAATATATTCCACAATACAACTCCATAGATGAGTTACCCAGAACCCACAAAAGGTAGATTAATTGGTAGAATTATCCTAGATACTAATCTAAATAACATCACAACTAAAAATAAAAATGACAGGTGCAACTATAATGACATCACCACCACCTTTGTGGATCTTGGTAGACAAGTCACTAAAAGCTACTTGACGGGCAAAAAAAAACCCAAAATGGCTTCATCACAATTTCAAATATAATGAGGACATCATTCTATAATTATAGATAATGTCATGTTCAGTACGGATTTCTGGACATTCCCAAATATGAGGCAATAGTTTAACCAGATGAACACTGAAAACGAAAGTACTTAATTGCCGGAGATTGGAAAAGTTTATATTTTCTGGAAACAGATGGAATGATCAAATTTTTGTATGTTAATAATGAAATAAATTACTGGAAACACTTAGCAAATCAGACAACGATTGTGCGAGGTAAGTTAATGCTTCAAACCAATGCCCTTTTATTAAAGCCAGAAGATAGTAGAGAATAACAAGCTTTAAAAATTGTTAAAGTAAATGTTCAGCATTTAGGAAACAAATTCTGACTGATGAAAATCTAGATCATGAGGATTTAATCTTTTTAACTAAGTCAGCTAAAAGGAAATACAGGGGTAAAAATAGCACACAAGTTGAGAATTTGGAATACATTGACAGTGCATTTATATCTTTTCTGGGTCAATATTAGTGTTTAAAAAAAGAGAGAGAAAAATTCACTCGTGAAGGAATTGTATCAGGAATTGTAAGAACAATAGAAAGGTGCTGAAATTGGGACTAAAATACAGAGCTGCAAAATCAAAAATGACAGAAGCCAAAACAGACCATATTTAATTTCTCCCAAATTCTTCAGAAAGAATTATGTAGCCTTTGGGATTGCATTAATGAATAGAGTACTCAGTGAAGGGAAAAATTACCTGTTCTAAAACACCAAACTCTTAAGTGTCACTTACTCCACTGCAATCAAAGTATAATACACCAACAGTACAAGTTCCACTGTGTATAAAGATCATGCACCCTGCTCAAATGACAGTGAAAAATGGATCAAAGCTTTCCTCTTCTTATAATCAACTCACGTAAATAATTATAAATAGATCTGATCAACTGAGAAATGAATTTGAAGACTAGGAAGCTCATTAGACTCCCCAGTAGCAATCCTTGCAGATGGTTTGGGAAGATCAGTTGAAAGGTCTCCCAACAATTGACATTGCCAACCTCAAATCACAACACAAGCTATTCAGCCTCTTATGCCTGTTCCATTCTCAAGTAGACCATCATGTATCTTTATCTTAACTCCATTTCCCAGCCTTTTCTTGATAACCTTACAACCCTTACCTGATAAAAATACATTGGTAAATTAAAACAAATAATGGCAGATGCTGGAAATCTGAAAAACAAAAAGTTGCTGGAGAAACTCAGCAGGTCTAGCAGCATTTGTAGAGAAATCATAGTTAAATGTTATGAGACCCGTGACCCTTAGTCAGAACTGACAGCATCTGGAAAAAGAAAAGTGAACTTTATCTTGATGACAAATGGTCAGTGAAATGAGAAGGTGACGATCTAGCCCACAGAGGGAAAATAAAGGAATTGTTGATAGTAAGACAGTGAAGAAGAAATGCTAGATGGGTGACAACAGAGATTATGAGTGATAAAAATGAGTTGGCTGTGCTGAAAGCACCCAGTGTCATGACTGGACACATGGCATGGCAGTGAACAAAATACATGGAAAGAATTGTTCAGGCTCTAAAATGATTGAACTTGATATCGTGTGTTGAAGGCTGCAAGGTCCCCAAATGGAAAATGAATCCTGTCCTTGCGCTAAGTCTTGCTGGAGTACTGCAACATTTATTCTGATTTCTCTCCAAAAATATGCTGATGTTAGTTATGAGCATTCAGCATCCATTACTTCATAAGAATGCGAGTTCAAGATCTCCATTATCCTTTGCAATGAAAAAATGAGTTTTGATTTCACACCCAAATGGCAAAGTTCAAAATGTCAACAGGAAACAATTTAACCTACCAAACTTCTTGAAAGATTTTCGTTAACTCACTTCATAGCCATCTTAACTCAATAGAATACAAGGCATAATCTATCCTAATAGCTTAGTGTTCCACTTCTTTCTTGGGAATTGGAGCAATAGCTTTCCTGACGTAGGTACCCAAACCAAGTGTAGCATTTCAGATAAAGTTTGTGAATTGAAACATTTTGTACTCTTATACCCTTAAGACAAAAGTCTGAAGACAAAACCAACATTCAACTCCAAATTTAGTTTTAGTGATTTGAGTGACTCTGATGCATGACAGGAGCAAAAAAAGGTGGCTGGGTCATTGGTCTAAGGTTATAACTCTTGCTTTTTTTTTGGGGGGGCGGGGGGTGAATTTGAGAGATTCACCAGTAAAATGGCATTAAAAAGAGATGATCAGCCATTATCTAAAATGGTGTGACAGGCTCAAACAGCTGAAAGGCACACTCTTGAGTTTTACATTCTCAGGATGTGTTTTGGGTAACTAAATCCCTTTACTTCTCTTTGGTCCCCATGAAGAAAACATACTCATTTGTCTTTCCCAGTACTTGACATGTATTAAATGTCATTGATTTACCACATTCTGTTCTTTTGTAACAGAGTTTCATCTGAAAACATGGATTCAGTCATTCAATTCACTAATACAAGAAATGAAAACATCACTTCTGGAATCAATGACAAACATAATTATACAGGATTGCTCCAATAAGGTGCATTCCCATTGCTGCCCTTTTCAAGAAGAACTGAGACCTGTCCCGCCCCCCCAGCCTTATGTAATCAAGGCATCTGAAGACAACTATGTACACTGTAGAGAAAATATTGCAAAATCAGAAACAGGATCACAAAATAAGGCAAACATTGTTGTGGACAAAAATATCAATCACACAAAATATTTTACTAGTCACCAACTGCATCTACTTATATGGGGAACTAATTTACAAGCTATATCACCAGACACTGCCAGAAAGTTAATTGTTAATTTGTATTTCAAGCATAAGGGATAACATAGAATATGGAATGATAAAAATAACAGTAACTGGAAGAAGCTAGCACAAGACCAAAGTGAACACTGTCACACTCAAACAAGTTTGTTAAGGCAAACATCATATTGGACCAGGAATGTTAGTTCTATTTCTCTTCTCACAGATGCTGCTAGACCTGCCGAGTTTCTCCAAAACCCTTGGTACGTTTAGGTAAGTTTGTGCACTTTGGATAATTGGTATCTAAGGAAATGTCAAAGGCAGAACATAGAAACACAGAGCAGGCATAAACAATTTGTTCCCTCAAACCTGTTCTGCTTTTTAACAAAACGTATGATGTGTTACAAACATTGTAACCAGAAATCCACATTCCTGCCAATTCTGATAAGCAAGGGAGTGGAAGGTTATCAAGAATCCTTCCTTTAAAATTTATAATGCAAGTTCCAATGATTCACTACAAATGGAAGAACACAAAAATAACCTCATCTATTTAAGCAGGCGACCCCATATTTTTAAAGTGAAGTCAGACAGACATAAGCAAAAGTAAGGAATATAGCTCACAAGATTCTATTTTCCTCTATGACTCGGAAATTGACACAATGAAAAGATCTGCAGGAGAAAATAGAGATCTTTGAAACGTGAATACAGTAGAGCCCTGTACCCAAGGGGGTTATGCTCCAAGACCTACTGCAGAAGCCTGAAACCGCAGATGGGTGCAAACCCAAATCATTTAAATAGGAAATGTATCTTCCCGACAGCCTCCTGGTCCCTGGTTCTGGAATGTTTCCTTTTATATGTTTGGGCTGCAGTAAACCACAGGTCACTGAAACCATGGTAACTGGACTCCCGAAACGGGCGGGGGGTTTCACTCCATAGAGACATAAGGTCATAGAATCATACAGCGCATGCTGACCAATTATGCCAAACTAAACTCGTCCCATTTGCCTGCACTTGGCCGATATCCCTCTAAATCTTGCCTATTCATTTATCTGAGAGTGTGTGGTTCTGGCAAAGCACAGCAGGTCAGGCAGCATCTAAGGAGCAGGATGTTCAACTATGCTTGCCAGCATCTGCAGTCCTCACTTTCACCTCTTCATTTACTTGTCCAAATGTCTTTAAAAGATGTAATTGTACCCACGTCTCCCACTTTCTCTTTCAGCTCATTCCATGAATCGTGTGTGAAAACATTGCACCTCAGAGCCCTTTTAAATGTTTGCCCTCTCACCTGAAACCTGTATCCTCTAGTTTTGGAATCCCATACCCAGGGGTAAGACCTTGGTTACTCACGTTATCTATGTCCCTCATTATTTTAATTTTACAAACCTCTCATAAATGTCACCCCCTCAACATCCTATGCTCAAGGGAAGGAAGTCCAAACGTAGGGTTTGAGCTAGGTGTAGTTGGATGATGGATATCAAGGTGGTTGCAGACAAGCTACAAGTCAATCTGTAAGAATGATGCACGATAGATCAAGATAGCACCTGGCAGGAGTAAGTCTAAAAATCATGTTTAAGGTTTACATCTTTTTAAAAATTGATTTTAAAAATACTATTCATTCACATAATGCAGAACCACTAGTCAGACCGGCATTAAATAGTCCACCTCTGTTGCCCTCGAGGAGATTGAGTTGCCTTCTTGAAGATCACAGCTATTGAAGTGTTAAGAAAGTTCCAGGATTTTTCCCAGATTTCTGATCTGAAATGCACAGCTGAAAGAGTGCCTGAAATAGAGTTGGCAATAACTTTCAAAAGGACATCAGACAAACATCTGAAGGATTTAAATTTCTGTAAGACTGTGGAGAAGTGGCAGTATGCAGTTTAAAAACGAAATGACAGATATGACAATTGAAACAACCTCCCACAACAATGCCTGAAGCATACGGTTTTCAGTCTACATGGTAAATAATGCACTAATTTTAACATCTACATGTACGTAGACAATATTACTCGGCATAACATTACATAGTACTGCAATCAGTAGGGCAGAATGATACAAAAGTTCAATTTGGACAGCCCTTAGAAACAAACCAGCAGACAGCATCACATGATGTTTACATCCCAAAGCAGGCGGGACATACAACTGATTGACAGGCGCATCCGCCAATAACACATACGCGGTGTCCGAAAGTAGCCAACCGTTGCCTTGGGGGCGGGCCTAAGGAATTGATTGACATGCCAGGCTGTGGGAAGTGGAACCTCACACCAACACCGCACCCCTCGAACCGAGAAGGCGACAATGTTCGCTCACAGTACGGTTTAAGCGCATCACAAAACCTAGACTAAAAATACTCTCGAATATAAAACGCGATTTTTAAAATAAGTCGGTCGCAGACGTTGACCGAGGAAAGGGAAACGGATCTGGTGTCTGAAGAACTACCAGGCCGCAAGCGTCTTTTATTTTCGAAACCCTTTCACCAACCACGACAACCATCCACGTTAACAGGAGGGAGGAATAAGGTGGGGGAAAAATAAAGAGGAAAACACCAGGTCCTCACCTCTCGCCATTATTAACAACAATACCACCGTTCTGCGAATGATTCCTGTTGAGCGCCATCTTTTTTTCCCCCAAACTCTTCGCTGAGGAGGGAAATGGGCGGGTGCAGGACGCAGTGACGTCGCGTTATGAAGGCACGTACAGAGGCGGGGCGGTCTCCATGGTGATCCGTGACTCTCAATGGGGCGCGCGGCCCTGGCTGATCCGTGTCCATGGCAACCAGTGACTCTCAATGGGAACAGCTGGTCACGAGTCTTGTGGTTGTCACCTGATCACAGGTGGCTATTGCCCCAGACAGGAAGGAGTGGGAGAGGGGAGGCTAGAGGTCCCTCTGCTTTACCATTGAATACAATTATGTTTGATTTGATTGTGGCTCTGAGTCGACTATCCTATCTGTACCACATGAGCATTAATCATCAAAAATCTCCGAAAGTTAGTGTGCTTCCAATTAAACCTGTTGGACTATTAACCTGGTGTTGTGTGATTTTTAACTTTGTACACCCCAGTCCAACCCCAGACTACTCAAGACAGGATTTGGAGATGCCGGTGTTGGACTGGGGTGTACAAAGTTAAAAATCACACAACACCAGGTTATAGTCCAACAGGTTTAATTGGAAACACTAGCTTTCAGAGATTTTTGATTATTAATGTGCATGTGGTACAGATAGGATTTATTTCAAAATATACTTTATTCATAGAAATAAATCTTTGGTACATGTACAATTTGTCATGTTGTTCATAGATATATACATTGATATATACATTGCATGTCTTGAATTCCCTATTCCTGAGATGCTGCCTAACCTGCTGTGCTTTAACTAGCAACACATTTTCAGCTGTGATCTCCAGCATCTGCAGACCTCATTTTTTACTCGAAGATGTCTTAATATTACAAAGAACAGATTGAATTAATCGAATTTACAGTTATCATATTTACAGTCCCTTTATTAACCATCCAGTCTCTTATTTTTTAACTGTAGCTTCAGCGGAACCCACCTAGTGAGTGGGTGCTCTGTTATACAATAGCAAAGGAACCTTCTTTAATTCCCAGTTTATGGGGTTACCATTGTCCAGTGGTACAGATAGGATAGTCGACTCAGAGCATGGTTACCAGTGACTCTCAATGGGAACAGCTGGTCACGTACTTTGGAGTCTTGTAGTTGTCACCTGATCATAGATGGATATTGCCCAAGACAGGAAGAAGTGGGAGAGGGGAGACTAGAGGTTCCTCTGCTTTACCATTGAATAAAATTATGTTTGATTTGATTGTGGCTCTGAGTCGACTATCCTATCTGTACCACATGAGCATTAATAATCAAAAATCTCCGAAAGCTAGTGTGCTTCCAATTAAACCTGTTGGACTATAACCTGGTGTTGTGTAATTTTTAACTTTGTACACCCCAGTCCAACACCGGCATCTCCAAATCCTGTCTTGAGTAGTCTGGGGTTGGACTGGGGTGTACAAAGTTAAAAATCACACAGGTTATAGTCCAACAGGTTGAATTGGAAGCACTAGCTTTCTTTAGCGCCGCTCCTTCATCAGGTGGTTATGGAGGACACAATTGAAAGGCACTGAATTTATAGCAAAAGTTTACAGTGTGATGTAACTGAAATTATACAATGAAAAATACCTTGATTGTCTGTTGAGTCTTTCATCTGTTCGAATACCATGATAGTTTCACTTCTTTCATGTGTAAATCACAAAACTTAGATTAGATTACTTACAGTGTAGAAACAGGCCCTTCAGCCCAACAAGTCCACACCGACCCATACCCCTTTACCTAACACTACGGGCAATTTAGCATAGCCAATTCACCTGACCCATACATCTTTGGACTGTGGGAGGAAACCAGAGCACCCAGAGGAAATCCACACAGACAACATGCAAACTCCACACAGTCAGTCACCTGAGGCAGGAATTGAACCCAGGTCTCTGGTGCTGTGAGGCTGCAGTGCTAACCACTGTGCCACCATGCTGCCCAACTTGTTTTTTTAAAAAGTTGCATTCTCAGGTTAACTGTAACAATTGGTGTTAGCGAGACAATATGTTGAAGGTAAAAACAATGACTGCAGATGCTGGAAACCAGATTCTGGATTAGTGGTGCTGGAAGAGCACAGCAGTTCAGGCAGCATCCGAGGAGCAGTAAAATTGACGTTTCGGGCAAAAGCCCTTCATCAGGAAATATGTTGAAGGTGTTGGCCCCCTGTGTTCTCTGTCTATGCGATGATGTTTAGATTGATTCTAATCTAAAAAGTGAGATAACACAGTTTTACATGAATTCATGCAGTTTTTGAGCAAAACTTGCAGAATCTGGGAGGGAACACTTCTGTCTGTTAATTGTTGTGCGGTGCCCATTCATCTGTTGCCGTAGCCTTTGCTCGGTTTCCCCAATGTACCATGTCTCCGGGCATCCTTGCCTGCAACGTATTAGACAGACAACGTTGGCTGAGTCACATGAGTACCTGCCACGTACATGGTGGGAGGTGTCCCCATGTGTAATGGTGGTATCCATGTCCACACTCTGACACGTCCTCCAGCGCCTACCGTGACAGGGTTGTATGGAGTTGTCCTGAAAGCCGGGCAGCTTGCTACGAACAATGATCTGTCTGAGGTTTGGTGTTGTTTAAAGGCGAGCAGTGGAAGTGTGGGGAAGGTCTTGGTGAGTGCTCATCCTCATTGATAATGTGTTGCAGGTCACGAAGAACATGGCATAGCTTTTCAGCTCCTGGGAAGTACTGAACAACGAAGGGTATCCTGTCAGTTGCAGCATGTGTCTGTCTCCTGAGGAGGTCATTACGGTTCCTTGCTGTGGCACGTTGGAACTGGCGGTCGATGAGTTGAGCATCGTACCCCATTCTTGTGAGGGCATCCCTAAGTCTTGAGTATAATCAGTAAGCCAGCCTCCACATCCAGTCTAACACCAGCATCTCCAAATCATGTCCACAGATCTCCATTCGGTATTCTAACAACAGTAGGGTAGAAACTTTCAAAACCGGCTGCTGCGTGTTCAGGCTTCTGTACCTTCTCCTGGATGTTAGAGGTTGTAGGAAAACATTGCCAGGGTGGGATGGATCTTTGAGAATGCTGGCGACATTGCCTTGACATTGGGCCTGGCCTGGTCGATGGATTCTATAGATGGGAGGTTGGCCTTTGTGATTGTTCGGGCCAACTTCACCACTCTCTGTAACTGTCTCTGGTCCTGAATGGTACCCTTGTCATACCTGGGAGTGATACATCTAGACAAAATGTTCTCGATGGCGCACCTATTAAAAGTTGGGCAAGGATATTCGCCATCATGCCAAATTTCCTCAGCTGCCTGAGGAAGAAAAGATCATTTTGGGCCTTTGTAACCAGCGCATCCACATGAAGAGTCTGAGAAAGCTTGTTGTGGATGAGCGCTCTCAGGAGCTTGACATTCTCCATTCGTTCCACCTCTGTGCTGTTAATGTGTAAGGGGGCATGAGTAACATTCCACCAAAAGTCAATAATAAGTTCCTTGGTTTTGCCGGCATTGAGAGCTAGGTTGTTCTCAGTGCACCATTTTTCCAGGTCGTGCACCTCCCATTTGTAAACTGTTTCGTTGCCATCTGGGATTTGACCAACTATGGTGGTGTCATCAGCTAACTTGTAAGTGGCATTAGTCTGGTATTTGGTGATGCAGTCATGAGTTTACAGTGAGTAAAGTAGGGGGCTGAGTTTGCACTCCTGGGGGTTGGGGCGTCCACTGTTGAGTGTTAGTGAGGATAAAGTATTGTCCTCAATCTTCACTGATCTGTGGTCTGTGGGTCAGGAAACTGAGAATCCAGTTGCAGAGAGTGGGGCTTAGTTTGATCACCCTACTCCATCTCCTGCTCCCTGTTTCCAGACTGCTGTATTCAAGTCACTCGTTGCCACATCCTTCCATTCTGTCTTCACCACTGGCCTCAGAACCAAGCTCACGGCCTACATGGTGCAATGTTACCTGCCCTTCTGTACGTGTTGGAGTTGTGGACAAGCAGACACCTCAAGTCACTAGAAAAATATCACCAGTGTCTGGCTGATTCCTAAAACTCCACTGGCAGGATCAGCACTCCTGTTTCAGTGTACTCTCTCAGACTAACATCCCCAGTATTAAGGCACTGGTTACTGTCAATCAGCCGCATGGAGTAGGTCAAATCATCAACAAGGACTTCAGTGAGTCCCTCTCTCATTTCCCCTCCCCCCACCTTGTCTCAGTCGAATCCCTCGAACTCAGCACCGCCTTCCTAACCTGCAATCTTCTTCCTGACCTCTCCACCCCCACCCCACTCCGGCCTATCACCCTCACCTTGACATCCTTCCACCTATCACATCTCTATCGCCCCCTCCCCCAAGTCCCTCCTCCCTATCTTTTATCTTAGCCTGCTGGACACACTTTCCTCATTCCTGATGAAGGGCTTGTGCCTGAAACGTCGAATTTCCTGTTCCTTGGATGCTGCCTGACCTGCTGCGCTTTTCCAGCAACACATTTTCAGCTCATATCGTCAACATGTCTGACACAAAGCTTCTAAAACAAGCTCCCCATTGCAAGCTTTATCACAACATGGTGGTACCAGAAGGACAGAGAAAATGTTTCAAGGAAGTTCTCAAAGCCTCTCTGAAAAACTCACTGACTCACTGTGATCTCTTGTCCAAGACTGCCCTAACTGGAGAAGTGTCCATGAAGGTGCAAACCAACTTATGCATCTGCAACAGGCCCAGATGAAGATCAACTACAACCAGAGAAAGCCACTTGTAAAAACACAAGCATCCCTTTCATCTTCCTAATGAAACAACATCAGCCCTTTATCTGGTAGGGTCTGCGGGTCCAGCATCAAACTATTGAGTCATATCAGATCCCACAGTACTGGGAGTGGGGGGGAAGACATCCTTGGTCCCCAAGGAAGTGTCTAAAAGAAAGGACCTTCCTGAATCTATTTCCTCTCTTCCTCCATAGCAGGTGATCATAGAAGGATGTGGTAATGTACTGTTAATGTCACTGGATTGGTAATCCAGAATCCCAGGCTAATGTTCTGCAGGCAAGAGTTCAAATAAAATAATTCCAGATGGTGAAATTTAAATTCAATAAATCTGGAATTAAAAGTTAGACTAATGGAGGCATAGTTTAATAGTGATCATCGTGAAAACCCAACTTGTTCACTAAAGTCATTTAGGGAAGGAAATTTACCGTCTTTACCTGGTTTAGCTACAGCAACGTGACTCTGAAGGACGCTCTGAGATGCTTTGACAGCAGATCCGATTAAGGGCAACTAGCACTGGGACAATAAATGTCACCCTTCCTAATAACTCCCATGCAAAAACAAACACCAGTTCAGTATCTTTCTGATTACTTTTTTCCAATGCTCCAATCATCTTGGCACAACAATAGTGGATTGTGAAAGATGAGGGAGGGGTGGTGGTTGGAGTAATGTAGAAACAGTATGTTTGATTTATAGAAACAGAGGGTCATACAGTATCGTGGTTGACTATTAACTGTCTTCTGAAATGGTCTAACAAGTCACAGTTTAAAGCCAATAGGACTGGGCAACAAATTATGGCCTTGTCATCAATGTCCATATTCCATGAAAGTGTCTTGATTTTAAAAAATCACCTACAATTTCCCCTCCAGATCTGGCTTGGAATTATAATTGCTGCTGGTTCACTACTGCAGGGTCAAATTCCTGGAACTCCCTCTCCATCAGGATTACTTATGCAACTCATCGTATCTTTTCGAGGGCATTTAGGAATGGGCAACAAATATACCAACTCCAATGAAAGAATTTTTAAAAAAATTCTACACAAGAATAAGCCCTCATGGTGTTGGGGATAATATGGCCACATGGACTGATGATTAACTAACTAACAGAATGCAGGCATTTGAGAAGAATGGGGAATTTGGAAAACT
Organism: Hemiscyllium ocellatum; assembly: GCF_020745735.1. Taxonomy (NCBI): domain Eukaryota; kingdom Metazoa; phylum Chordata; class Chondrichthyes; order Orectolobiformes; family Hemiscylliidae; genus Hemiscyllium; species Hemiscyllium ocellatum. The sequence goes on from NC_083433.1 coordinate 18,979,614, forward strand.
GTAACTTGTGGAGTGTTACAGAGATCAGTGCTGGAGCCTTAACTATTTACAATCTATATAAATGAATTGGATGAAGGGACCAGGTATTCTGTAGTCCAATTTGGGGATGAGGCAAAGATAGATTGTGAACACATTGACGATCTCACTGAATGGTAGGACAGGCTTGAGGATTTGAATGGCCTCCTAGCTTCCTAGGACACAAAGCATCTGCAAAGGGATATAGATAGTTTTAGTGAGAGATTATTACACAGGAAAATGTGATGGTTTCGTATTGGTGGGAAGAGTAAAATAAAGGAGAAAGAATGCAAAATGCTGTGAAATAAAGGAACAGCAGTTTCCTTGTACATGAATCACAATAAGTAAGCCAACAGGTACAACAAGTGATTAGCAAGGCAAATGGAATGTTGGCATTTATTGCAATCGGGTGAAGTATAGTAGTAGGAATGTCTTGCCAGAATTGTACATCGTATTGGTGAGACCAAGTCTGAAATAAAGCTTATAGTTTTAGTCTTCATACTTGACGAGTGATGTACTTACCTAGAACATCCAAGGTCGTTTGTCGGTTGAAGGGATTGTCTTCTGAGGAAAGTTTGGGCCTATGTGATTAGAATTTTGAAATTGAGCTGAGATGCCCTTGAAACATGTAAGAATCTGGATGCATCTTGTACGTGTAGATGCTGAGAGAATATTTCCCCACATAGAATGATATAGAGCTGTGGGGCACAGTTTAAAAATAAGATGGAGATGAGGAGGAATTTCTCTCAGAGTTGTTAATTTTTTCATGTCACTACTCTGTGTACACTGAGTCATTTTACAGAAAAGAGGAGTTGAAACCACAAATAGAATAGAATCCCTACAGTATGAAAGCAGGCCAATCAGCCCATTGAGTCCTCACCAACTCTCTGCAAGTCATCTCACCCCGAACCACCCCATCCCTGTAACCCTGCATTTCCCACGGCTAACTCACATAGCCTATACATCCCTGGACACTATGGGCAATTTAGCATGGCCAATCCACACACCTTTGGACTGTGGGAGGAAACCGGAGAACCCAGAGGAAACCTGAGGGGAGAATGTACAAACTCTACACAATCACCCAAGGAAGGAAGCAAATCTAGGTCCCCGGTGCTGTGAGGCAGCAGTGCTAACCACTGAGCCACCGTGCCGCCCATTAGCTCCTAACTCAAATGCTTTTAATGTCCTCCAGATGAGCATTAAATGTGGGCAGAAAAAGATCCCATGGAAATGTTTTGGAAAAAAACATGGAAGTTTACTCAATGTCATAGCCAATACTTACCAGTCAACCAACAACATTGTGACTTGTCATGAATATGCTGCTGTTTGTGGGAATTTGCTGTGTGGAAACTGTCAACTGGGTCTTCCCACAACAGTAACTAACTATAATTTTTAAAATAAAGGACTGCTAGAGATCTGAAACAAACAAAAAAAAATCAAAAGTAGAAATTGCTGAAGGAACTCAGCAGATCTGGCAGCATCTGTGGAGAGACAAAAGTTAATATTTTGAGTCCATTCTACAGAACTATGACTTCAGACTAGAACTAGATGTTAGAATAATACCCAACTAACCCCTTGAAAGTCCTTCACAAGCTGTGTGGGGTTTGCGAAATCATGAGGTTGTGAAAGATGCTGTACAAATGGACAATATGCTCAGATCATGGGCAGGAGGGAGTTTAAGATTGAGGTTAATGCATAAAAGGAATCAATTTACATTCTGTTTTTCATTTCTCATACACATTATATTGCCTCACTGTTTGTGAACAAAATCTCCAGATTTAAAAAACAATTTTGAAATTGTGGCATAAAAACAGAAAGTGCTGGAAATACCCATTACGCTCAGTGGAAAGCTAATTGGCTTAGTCAAACTATAAATCAGACTGGTATGATTAAGAGGAGAGTGTTTTTATAAGGCTCAGTAAGACTTTCATAAGACTAGCATCGGTAAGAACATGGACATAACAATCTCTCATCCTGTCCTTCACCTAAGAGCAGTAAATAGATTCAGTATTGCATAATACGATTTTAAATGGACAGAAAAATTTGCAAGGTGACTTGCATTATATGAATGTTCTCCTTGTTATTATTTCAGTTCAGTGTGAGTCAGTTATGACTCAAAGATGTGAGGAAATGTCTTGAAGGGACGAAATAGGAAAGAAGATGAAGTCTTTGGTTACGTATGTCAGTATTCTGACCAGAAGCCTAAAGAGCATTTAGGAGGAAATTAAGATGCCATTTCTATTGACAGCATTAACTCTAAAAGAAGTAGTGTATATGCTTCTGAACGGAAAGCTGGGAGTGAGAGTGGCGGTGGTTATCAGAGTTAAGTTCGCAAAGTGTCCCAGTGTCATTATCAGCAGATTGGAGAAAGTCAGTTCACAACTGGAGTCATATTGGACTGGATACTTTAACTCAGTTACTCTCTCTCTCTCTCTCTCCCACAGATGATCCCAGATCTGCTAAATTTCTCCAGCATTTTTGTTTTTGCTTTTACTGTGGAGGAAGTTAGAATCACCATTTGGGAAGAAAGAACATTTGGACTGAAGACGGCTAAGTGGAAACAAACAAGTGAACAAATGATGCAAGAGATAATGCCCAAGGAAGAGGAAAAACGGTGATGAAAGAGTGAACATGTCTGCACAGCAATCACTGGGGAACAAAAACCGTACTTAGTGACGAGAGAGGAAGAAGATTACTTGGTGAGGCCACACCTAGAAATATCATGTGAAGTTTTATCTAGGGAAAGATATACTTGCCTTGAGATGAATGCAATGTAGGTTTATTGGACTAATTCCTGGGATGATTAGATTAGATTACTTACAGTGTGGAAACAGGCCCTTCGGCCCAACAAGTCCACACACCACCCAGACCCATACTCCTAATTTACCCCTTCACCTAACACTACGGGCAACTTAGCATGGCCAATTCACCTAACCCACACATTTTTGGACTGTGGGAGGAAACCGGAGTACCCGGAGGAAACCCACACAGACACAGGGAGAAACTCCACACGGAGAGTCACCTGAGGCGGGAATTGAACCCGCGTCTCTAGCGCTGTGAGGCAGCAGTGCTAACCACTGTGCCACCATGCCAGGATTATCAAAAAGGGGAAAGCAGGAACTATTTGTCATTGGAAATTAATAGATTCCATTATAATTAAAGGCCTTATTACTGAATACTTAGAAAATCATAGTGGGATTAGACAGAGTCCACACAGTTTTCGAAAGCGAAATCATGCACAACTATTCTATTAGAGTTTTTGATTAAGTAATGAGGGGTGACATGGTAGCTCAGTGGTTAGCACTGCTGTCTCACAGCACTAGAGGGGTCCCAGGTTCAATTCCAGCCTCAGGCAACTGTCTGCGTGGAGCTTGTTCATTCTCCCCCTGTCTGCACGGGTTTGCTCCGGTTTCCTCCCACAGTCACATAGATGTCAATCGCACATAGATGCGTAGGTCAGGTGAATTGGCTGTGCTACAGTGCCCATTGAACATAGTCAGAGGGAAATGGGTCTAGGTGGGTTACTCTGTGGAGGGTCGCTGTGGATTGGTTGGGCGGAAGGGCCTGTTTCCACACTGTAGGGAATCTTTTTCCTGACTCAGGCGACTGTCTGTGTGGAGTTTGCACGTTCTCCCCGTGTCTGCGTGGGTTTCCTCCGGCTGCTCCGGTTTCCTCCCACAATCCAAAGATGTGCGGGTCAGGTGAATTGGCCATGCTAAATTGCCCATAGTGTTAGGTTGGGGTAAATGCAGGGGTATGGGTGGGTCGCGCTTCGGCGGGTCGGTGTGGACTTGTTGGGCCGAAGGGCCTGTTTCCACACTGTAAGTAATCTAATCTAATCTAATCTAATCTAATCTAATAGGTTAAGTGGAAAAAAGGGACAGAGCGTCCTTGGATTTCCACAAAACATTGATAAGGTGCTACATCAAATGTTACTGTACAAGGTGAAAATGCATGAAGGTAACAGGGTCAAGGATTGATGAGTGAATAGGAAGCAGAGAATAGGGATAAATTAGTCTTTTTCAGCTTAGCAAACTGTAACCTGTGGAAGAAGGCGTTTGGTATGCTTTCCTTTATTGGTCAGAGTATTGAGTACAGGGTTGGGAGGTCATGTTGCAGCTATACAGGACATTGGTTGGGCCACTTCTGGAATATTGCATGCAAGTTGTTGTGAAACTTGAAAGGGTTCAGAAACAATTTACAAGGTTGGAGGTTTTGAGCTATAGGGAGAGGCTGGACAGGCTGGAGCTGTTTTCCCTGGAGTTTTGGAGACTGAGGGGTAACCTTACAGAGGTTTATAAAATCATGAGGAGCATGTAAAGGATATGTAGACAATGTATTTTCCCTGGAGTGGGGGAGTCCAGAACTATAGGGCATAGGTTTTGGGTGAGAGGGGAAAGATATAAGAGAGACCTAAGGGGCAACTGTTTCACGCAGGGGGTGGTACATGTATGGAATGAGCTGCCAGAGGAATTGGTGGAGGTTAGTACACTGCAACATTTAAAAGGCATCTAGGTGGGTATATGAATCGGAAGGATATGGGCCAGGTGCTGCAAGTGGGACTAGATTGGGTTGGGATATCTGGTCAGCATGGACGGGTTGGACTGAAGGGTCTGTTTCCATGCTGGACATCTCTATGACTCTATGACTCTGTGAATGCCACAGGACTCAGTGCTGGGCCCTCAACTATTTACAATCTGTATCAGTGATATTGATGCAGGGACTGAATGTAAATATTTTAAATCAACCTGTTATGGCACATCTCTGGAGCAGATAGGACTTTAACCAGATCCCCTGGCTCAAAGGTAGGGACATTATCACTGTACCATAAAAGCCATCAGAGACTACGGTAGTTAAATTTGATAATGGTATCAAGATAGATATTGTGGAATGAACTTCCAGAGGAAGTGGAGGATGTGGGTACAGATACGATTAAAAAACATTGAGATAAATCAATAAATAAGAAATGTTTGGAGGGATAAGGGCAGAGTGGGTTTGGGATTATGTTTGGCATGGACTGGTTGGACTGAAGGGTCTGTATCCTTGCTGTACAACTCTATGACTATGACTCTGTAGGTAGGAAAATAAAACTGAGATTTTGCAAAGGGATATAAACAATGGTTAGCACTGCTGCCTCACAGTGCCAGAGATCCGGGTTCAATTCCTGCCTCAGGCGACTGTGTGGAGTTTGCACATTCTCCCCATGTCTGCGTGGGTTTCCTCCGGGTGCTCCGGTTTCCTCCCACAGTCCAAAGATGTGCGGGTCAGGATGAATTGGCCATGCTAAATTGCCCGTAGTGTTAGGTGAAGGGGTAAGTGTAGGGGTATGGGTGGGTTGCGCTTCGGCAGGTCAGTGTGGACTTGTTGGGCCGAAGGGCCTGTTTCCACACTGTAAGTAATCTAATCTAATAAATAAGTGGTTGGGTAGAAATTTGGAGTACAATGTGGGAAGATATGAACATGTCCAATTTGGCAGTAAGAACAGAAAAGCAATATGCTACTTACATTGAGAGAGATCACAGAACTCGGTGATACTGAGGGATCTGGGTGACCCAGTATGGGGATTACTAAAGTAAATCTGCAACTGCAGAAAGTGATTAGGAAGGTGAATGGAATATTGGTGCTTATAGGAAGAGGAGTAGAATACAAAGTAGCAATGTCTTATTGCGGCTACACATGGCCATGGTGAGACCATGCCTGGAATCTTTGTACAGTTTTTGTCTCCTTATGAGAAAGGATGTTATTGCCATAGAAGTAATGCAAAGAATGTTCACTCAAAAAAGAAAACTCAATCCTAGGAATGAAGAGTTCACCTTATGAAGAAAGGCTGAACAGGCTGGGCTAATACCTATTGGTGTTTGGAAGAATGAGAACTTTGCTGTTGAAACATGGAAGATCCTGAGGGGACATTATAGCTTCGGTGGTTGATTATCCACCCGATCAACAGCACAAGTACAGTACTGAGAAACAGCTTGCAGTCAGAGAAACATGAGAGAGACATGAAATTCTCTGACTGGGGGAGTAGCTGATTATGGATTCTGTTCCTCTCATGTAAAGAGATGACCTTACTCTGATTAGTCCATTATCATTTCTTGGGCATTTTGGGGGATTTTTGGAGAGGGGGGGGGATTTTGCCTGCCACCACACCCCTCACATATTTTCAGCTTTGTGAGGCACTCACTTGCTACTTTTGATGCACTTGAGAAAGGATCAGTGCTGTCCAAGTTTCTCCGAACGCACCAGCCCTGACAAATAGGATTATCTGCCCAACCCTCTGCCAGACTCTGAGGAAGTGTCAGGACGTCATTGCAACTTCACATATTCCTGGCTCACAAGAGGAGCTGTTACTTTCAAAGCCAATAATTCCCACACAACATTCTGGAACAAAAAACAGGAATTGCAAGAAATACCCAGCAGGTCTGGCAGCATGTGTAAAGCAAGAGATAGCGTTAAAGTTTGATGTTGATGTCCTCTCATCAGATCAAAAAAACAGTATTTACAGCTTTCCTTCTTTCTGCTCTCATCGCCATGTAGCTGTTGTGTTTCTCAATCTCTGGAAACACTCATCAGCAGAATAGGAAGGATTTGAAGGGATACAGGCACTTGCTGGCAGGTGGGATTAGATTGGGTTGGGATATCTGGTCGGCATGGATGAGTTGGACCAAAGGGTCTGTTTCCATGCTGTACATCTCTATGGACTCTATGAGCAGGCATTCAATTTCAGTCTGGCTTCTTGGAAGCCTGAATTACATCTTCCAGGGATGTTTCCAATCATCATGCTCTTCACCACCCTCAAAATGGCAGCACACAATTGGGGATGGATAACCAAATGTTGGTGTTGCCAGCAATGTCCACACCCTGTGATTGAACACACACACACACACACACACACATACATACATACACACAGACACACACACACACACACATACACACACACACACACACACATACACACACACACACACACACACACACACACAGACACACACACACACACACACACACACACACACACTTCAGAATCACATTTCTTGATTTTTAATTTTAGCCACTTCCTCCGCACTCTCTTACCCATTTGGGGGCTAAATAGCCATTTCAACACCTCAGTGAGAACATCACCTCCCTCCAAAATGTCTATCCAGATGATATGCACAAGTCTTGGAGTGGGGCTCGAACCTTTCTGATGTAGATTGGGGTACCACTATTTTGCAAATCTAGACATAACCTCAATATGAGAATAAATTTAAGGGCGGCACGGTGGCACAGTGGTTAGCACTGCTGCCTCACAGTGCCAGCCCCTGGGTTCAATTCCCGCCTCAGGCGACTGACTGTGTGGAGTTTGCACGTTCTCCCCGTGTCTGCGTGGGTTTCCTCCGGGTGCTCTGGTTTCCTCCCACAGTCACAAAGATGTGCGGGTCAGGTGAATTGGCCATGCTAAATTGCCCGTAGTGTTAGGTAAGGGGTATATGTATGGGTGGGTTGCGGGTCGGTGTGGACTTGTTGGGCCGAAGGGCCTGTTTCCACACTGTAAGTAATCTAATCTAAATCAGAACTCTGCTGCTCACTTTCCCTCTCTCAGCAACAATATTATTTTCTCCAAAGACAAAATGGGAAATTCCCATTGAGTTCAAAAACAATGCATCATGCTGACCAGCCAAGATTCAGGTTCAGTCCTGAGTATATTGCTAAGCTTGCTAAACTAGTGGGGGCCTTCTCTGTCAAAGAGATAGAACCACCCCTTTCCTCCACCTCTTGTGACAAAAATCACAAAAATCTTCTATATCAAAGGGAGCAGTGCTTCCGTAGCCATTCCGGAATGAAATCAGGACTATTTCTTCACAGGGTGTAGTCAGAACCTGGAACTCAAAACAGCTGGATTTTGAGGTGGAGAGGGACACTGAGAAGTGGATTGATTTGATAATTCCAAAGTGTGGGGGCCAGTTAGGATCAGGGGAGTGGAGATATACAACTATACAAATTCGGCCCCTTGAGCCCTTTCTGCCATTTGATAAGATCATGGCTGACCTGATTGTGGCCTCAACACTACTTTCCTGACTACCTCCAATAACCCGTGACTCCCTTGCTAATCAAGAATCGATTTGCCACTGCTTTCAATATATTCAATGTCTCCTCCTCTCCTGCTCTCTGGGGCAGGACATTCCACAGACTCATGACCACTGAGAGATAAATTCGCTTCTCAATTTTAAATAGGAGGCCCTTTATTTTTGAACTGTGACCCCTAGCTCTAGTCTCTTCCACCAGCCCTCTTCTGTCTCTCAAATTAAAGGTTGGGGTGTAGGTGGGCGCTGTTTGTGGACTGTAGGAATTTAAACAGATAGTGAGGTTCAAGGCCATTAAGGTATTTGAATGCAAGAGTGCTCCTGTATTAAATGTCTGACTTTAGGCCTCTGGGGACCAATATAGAGGACAGGATGTTTATTGATGAATCTCAGGAATGGGTTACGGGCATCAGAGGTTTGGATAGGATAAAATGTTGCTGCCAGGGAGCCTAGGTTCCTTGAGAAGGTGAGTTATTAAAGACCTCCCCCACTCTGCAAACAATTGGAAATTATTGAATACAGTGAGAATTTCTTCCATTGGTTTTGGATGAGATGTTAAGCCAAGGCTCTGTTTTTCCAGTTGGGACATATAAAAGAACTCATGGAATGATTTTGAAGAAAAAGAAGTTAATTTTGATTTGAGTTGATTTATTGTAGTCACATGTACCTAAGTACAGTGAAAAACTTTGTTTTGCGAGCAGTACAGGCAGATCGTGGCAAACAAGAACGTACAGATCATAGGGTGCTTAGACATAGTGAGGTAGATAAGGTTACACTGCACAGGAGGTACACAAAGCAAGATCAATATTAGCAAGATCACAGGTAAGCTTTCCTCGGTGCCTCAGCCAATATTGATCCTTCACAAAAACAGATCACCTGGTCATGATCACTCTGCAGTTTGTGGGAGCTTTGCTGTGCATAGATTGGCGCTGAGTTTTTGAGGAATAGTCACTACGCTTCATTGGCTACAAAGCACTTTCAGACACCCAGTAGTCATGGGAGGTGCATCTAAATGCAAATTAGTCTTTTCTCATATGCTCTTAGTTTGTGAAAAGTCTTAAGAAAGTTACATATTATCAAATGAACCATAACAGTTTTTTAAATAACATTTAAATTCATAATTACTGCTAAACATCCTCATTGATGCTGGAAAGTTGTTAAATGACAAATTTCTCATTTTGATAAAATTTTACCTTCAATTTTTTAAGTTTTAACATGATACTTGGCTTATATTATAATGCAAATGATCATTTATTTCATGAGCTGAAATGTTTAAATTAAAAAGGGAAAGGATTCAATGCTTTTAGTGTCCTGCTCTGTGTACTGTAAGAATACTTTAACATGATTGGCTACTTACCTTGTATGATGACGTCATTGTTGTTGACATCTTGGAGATCCTCTCTGCTGCAGATAGGGGGAGATGGTGGTGTAATGTTAATGTCAATGGGCTATTCATACTGAATCCTAAAGGTAATGTTCTAGATACATGGGTTCAAATTGACAGATGGTGGAATTTAAAAATTCAATTGTAAAGGTTAATCTCAGTAATGATGACCAAAAAACTATCAATGATAGTAGCAAAAAAACCCATCTGGCCCACTGAAGTCTTTTCGGGAGGAAAATCCACTGTCCTTAGCTAGTCTGACTTACAACATGTGACTCCAGGGTTACAGTCACAGCAATGGTCAGCTCGGAAACAGACCCTTTGGTCCAACTCATCCATGCTAACTAAATATCCTAAATTAATTTGGTCCCATTCGCCAGCATTTGACCCACATCCCTCAAAACCATTCCCTACTCATATACTTATCCAGATGCTTTGTAAATGCTGTAATTGTACCAACCTCCACCACTTCCTCTGGCAGCTCATTCCATACATGCACCACCTTCAGCGTGAAAAAATTGCCCCTTAGGTCTCTTTTAAATCTTTCCTCTCTCACCTTAAACCTATGCTCATTAGTTTTGGATTCCCCTATCCTGGGGAAAAGACCTTCACTATTCGCCCTATCCACGCCCCGTCATGATTTTATAAACCTCGATGAGGTCACTCCTCAGTCTCTGACACTCCAGGAAGAATAACCCCAGCCCATTCAGCCTCTCCCTTTGGCTCAAGCCCTCCAACCCAGGCAAGTATTTTCTGAACCCTTTCAAGTTTAACAACAACATCTTTCCTATAGCAGGGAGACCAGAACTGAGCTGACAATAACGTGGTTGCCTCTTCATTGCCCTCACGTCAGGAGTATTCAGGAAAAGGCAACAAAAGCTGCCTTGCCTCTGATGTCCACATCCTCTGAAATAAAGGGACAAACATTAATCTGCTGTTGGAGGAAGGAAAAACCATAGCATAGTGCTCATTGGATCTCTGCAGACAATAGTAGCGTATGCCATAGCTTCACTACTGATCACAAGACCCAAACTGATATTTTTTTTGGAAGTTTTGTGCTTAATTCCTTCTGATATTAAATCCCGCCTTTGCCTCTGTCCTGACTCCCGGCTAACTAAAGAAATCAAGGATGGTATCTAATTGAAAGAAAAGGCATACATTGTTGCAGAGGTCAACAGACTGAGAACTTTTTATAACCTGCAAAGGAGAAAAACTTATATGGGAGACATTATAATACAAAAGTAAACGAACAAAAAGTATAATACCAGGCAGTAAGAGCTTCTATGAATATACAAAAAAGGACAGAGGGTAGCAAAAGAAAATGTTGGCCCTATAGAAGATGAGATTAAAAATAGTAGTAAATGAGGAAATAGCAGGGAATTCAATCAGCTATTTACTATCTGTCTTTGCATTAACGTAGACAAAAAAATAAACTAAAAGTGATAGAAAATCAAAGGACAGAAAGTGAATAAATAAAGGAATTATTATCACTGGTGAAAACATACCAGGAAAATTGTTGGACTAAAGGCTATTGGGTTCCTTGTACCTGATGGCCTATATCCCAGGATGTTAAGGAAAGTACCTGAAGAGATATTGAATACATTGGTTGTAATCCTTCAAAATTTCCTATGTTCAGGGAAGGTCCCGGTGAATTGGAAAGTTACAAGTACAACACCTCTATTCAAGAAAGGAGGGAGACATAAAACGACAGGCCTGATAGCCTAACAGAATTACATAAATACTGGAATCTACATATTGAGGAAATTGTGGCAGTGTATTTAGAAAATCATTATATAATACAGCAGAGTCAACAGGGCAAGTGCAAAGCAGGACGGTAAATTTGATGTCTGAGTTTTAATATCTGCTGGGCAAATGGATCTTCCTGAATTATACAAAACGTATGTTTGCAGGATTCTGTGCTGAGTGATACTATAAGCCTACGTTCAACGGGGAAAGATTACAGTCTTAAGGCCTTTATACAGCAGTAGATTGATATAAATATAGCTGTAAATTGCATTTGGAGTGAGACTTCTTGCCACTTATTTGGCCAATTTGATCAACAACGCATGTATCCAAATTGTGATGTATAGAATGGCAGATGGAGGCCATTCTGCCCATTGAGTCTGCACCAGCACTCTGAAGGGCATCCCACCTTGAACCAGGCCAAAGCCTGTCCCTGTAACTCTGCATTTACTACAGTTAACTCACCTAGCCTGCACATCCCTGGATACAGTGGGGCAATTTAGCATGGCCAATCCATCTAACCTGCCTATCTTTGGACTGTGGGAGGAAATCAAGACACTCAGAGAAAACCCACATAGACATGAGGAGAATGTGCAAACTCCACACAGGGAGTCGCCCGGGGTTGGGTTCAAACCTGAGTCTCTGGTACTGTGAGGTAACATGCCTTGCCTTTAAATCAGAAGGTTGTAGCTTCAACTCCTGCTCAACCTGGGCCCCAAAATCAAGTCTGATCCTGCTGCACTATTGATGGTGCTGTTTTCAGATGAGATGCTAAACTGAGGGCCCACTTGCCCTCAGCTAAGATCTCAGTGTTTCAGAGAAGAGCAGGGGAATTCTCCTGTGTTGTCCTGATCAACATTTATCCCTCAATCAAGAACAACCAAAATAAAACCAGACAATCTGACCATTGTCCCATTTAACAAAGTTAAAAATCACACAACAGGAGGTTATAGTCCAACAGGTTTAACTGGAAGCACACTAGCTTTCGGAGCAACGCTCCTTCATCAGGTGATAATGGAGGGTTCAATCCTAACACACAGAATTTCTAGCAAAAATTTACAGTGTGATGTAACTGAAATTATACATTGAAAAAGTGATTGTCTGCTAAGCCTTTCATCTGTTAGAATACAGTGATAGTTTCACTTCTTTAATGTGTAAATCACAAAACCTTTTTTTTAAAAAAAAAGTTGCATTCTCGGGTTAGCTGTTAACAATGGTGATAGCTAGACAATATGTTGAAGGTGTTAGCCCCCTGTGTGCTCTGTCTATGCCATGATGTTTAGATTGATTCTGATCTAAAAAGCGAGATAATGGAGTTTTACACAAATTCATGCAGTTTTTGAGCAAAGTACAATGTAACTCTGCAAATACAAATTCACCCCACAAAATATATGTGTGCATGTGGGTCTTTGTCTGTCTGTGTCTGTCTGTCTGTCTGTCTGGGGTGGGGGTTGTGAGTGTGAGAAAGTGCATGTGTGTGTGTAGTGAGTGCAGAGTGTGTTAAGTCTGTGAGGGGGTGCATGTGTGAGTGTGGGAGTGTGTGTGGATGTCTGTGTGAGCGTCTGTGTGTATGTGTGTCCATGTGTATGTGTGTATAGGAGTGTGTGTGTGTGTGTGTGTGTGTGTGTGTGTGTGTAGGAGTATCTGTGTGTGTATAGTGCAATGGTGGTCACCTGTAATGTAACATGAACCCAAGGTCCTGGTTGAGGCCCTCCCTATGGGTATCAAACGTAGCTATCAGCCTCTGCTTGGCCACTACATGCATTCTTGTAGAACTCTGAGTTCAAAAACTGCATGAATTTATGTAAAACTCTGTTTCTCACTTTTTAGATTAGAATCAATCTAAACATCATGGCATAGACAGAGAACACAGGGGACCAACACCTTCAACATATTGTCTCGCTATCACCATTGTTAACAGCTAACCTGAGAATGCAACTTTTTTAAAAAAAGGTTTTGTGATTTACACATTAAAGAAATGAAACTATCACTGTATTCTAACAGATGAAAGGCTTAACAAACAATCAATTTTTCAATGTATAATTTCAGTTACATCACACTGTAAATGTTTGCTATAAATTCTGTGTGTTAGGATTGAGCCCTCCACAATCACCTGATGAAGGAGCGACGCTTCCAATTAGTGTGCTTCCAATTAAACCTGTTGGATTATAACCTGGTGTTGTGTGATTTTTAACTTTGTACACCCCAATCCAACACCAGCATCTCCAAATCATGCCCATTCAACATGGCTTTGTGCATGGGAAATCATGTCTCATAAATTTGATTGAGTTTTTGAAGAAGTAACAAAGAGGATTGATCAAGTCCATATGACGTGATCTGTATGGACTTCAGTAAGGCATTTGGCAAGGTCCCCTATGGGAGACTGGTTAGCAAGGTTAGATCTCATGGAATACAGGGAGAACTAGCCATTTGGATACAGAACTGGCTCAAAGGTAGAAGACAGAGAGTGGTGGTGGATGGTTGTTTTTCAGACTGGAGGCCTGTGACCAGTGGTGTACCGCAAGGATCGGTGTTGGGTCCACTACTTTTCATCATTTATATAAATTCTTTGGATGTAAGCATAAGAAGTATAGTTAGTAAGTTTGCAAATGACACCAAAATTGGCAGTGCAGTGGACAGCGAAGAAAATTAACTCAGATTACGACGGGATCTTGATCAGATGGGCCAATGGGCTGAGAAGTGGCAGATGGAGTTTAATTTGGATAAATGAGAAGTGCTGCATTTTGGGAAAGCAAATCTTAGCAGGACTTAAACACTTAATGGTAAGGTCCTAGGGAGTGTTTCTGAACAAAGAGACTTTGGAGTGCAGGTTCATAGTTCTTTGAAAGTGGAGTTGCAGGTAGATAGGATAGTGAAGGCGGAGTTTGATATGCTTTCCTTTATTGGTCAGAGTATTGAGTACAGGAGTTGGGAGTCATGTTGCAGCTGTACAGGACATTGGCGAGGCCACTTTGGAATATTGTGAACAATTCTGGTCTCCTTCCTATCGGAAGGATGTTGTGAAACTTGAAAGGGTTCAGAAAAAATTTACAAGGATGTTGCCAGGGTTGGAGGGTTTGAGCTTCAGGGAGAGGCTGAACAGACTGGAGCTGTTTTCCCTGGAGCGTCCGAGGATGAATGATGACCTTATAGAGGTTTATAAAATCATGAGGGGCATGGATAGGATAAATAGACAAAGTCTCTTCCCTGGGGTGGGATAGTCCAGAACTAGAGGCCACAGGTTTAAGGTGAGAGGGGAAAGATATAAAAGGGACCTAAGGGGCAACCTTTTCACACAGAGGGTGGTACGTGTATGGAATGAGCTGCCAGAGGAAGTGGTGGAGGCTGGTACAATTGTAACATTTAAAAGGCATCTGGACGGGTATATGAATAGGAAGGGTTTGGAGGGATATGGGCCGGGTGCTGGCAGGTGGGACTAGATTGGGATACCTGGTCAGCATGGACAAATTAGCCTGAAGGGTCTGTTTCCCATGCTGTACATTGCTATGACTCTATGCTGTTTAGTGGCAGCTTGCTGTACATAAATTGGCTGCCCTGATTCCAATCTTATGACGTCAATCAGGTGTAAAGTGACCTGAGGGAGCGTCCTCCAGTCATAGAGACAACACGGAAACGACCCTTTGGTCCAACTCCTCCATGCCGACCAGATATCCTAAACCAATCTGCTCCCATTTGCCAACATATGGCCCAAATTTCCCTAAACCCTTCTTGTCCAGATTTCTTGTAAATGTTATAATTGTACCAGCCTCAGGAAACAAAAAGCTAACTCTGCTTTCTCTCTGCACTTTGGAAACAGGCCCTTAACAGGTCCAACAAGTCCACACCGACCCTCCGGCGAACAACCCACCCAGACCCACTCCCTTACATTTACCCCTGACTAATGCACCTAACACTCCAGGCAATTCCCCATGGCCAATCCACCCTGACCTGCACATCTCTGTTACTGTGGGAGGAAACCCACACAGACAGGGGGAGAATGTGCAAACTCCACACAGACAGTCACCCGAGGCTGGAATCGACCCTGGCGCTGTGAGGTAGCCATGCTAACCACCCTGCCACATCGCCGCGACATTAACCGACTCAACCTGTCCACCCCTCCCACCCACTCCAACCTCTCACCCTCAGAACGTGCAGCCCTCCACTCCCTCCGCTCCAATCCCAACCTCACCATCAAACCGGCAGACAAGGGAGGCGCGGTAGTAGTTTAGCGCACCGACCTTTGTACCGCTGAGGCCAAATGCCAGCTCGCGGACACCTCCTCTTATCGCCCCCTTGACCATGACCCCACCTCCCACCACCAAACCATCATCTCCCAGACCATCCATAACCTCATCACCTCAGGGGATCTCCCACCCACTGCCTCCAACCTCATAGTCCCACAACCCCGCACCGCCCGTTTCTACCTCCTGCCCAAAATCCACAAACCTGCCTGCCCCGGCCGACCCATTGTCTCAGCCTGCTCCTGCCCCACCGAACTCATCTCCCAATACCTCGACACGGTCCTGTCCCCTTTAGTCCAAGAACTCCCCACCTACGTTCGGGACACCACCCACGCCTCCACCTCCTCCAGGATTTTCGCTTCCCCGGTCCCCAACGCCTTATTTTCACGATGGACATCCAGTCCCTGTACACCTCCATCCCCCATCACGAAGGACTCAAAGCCCTCCGCTTCTTCCTTTCCCGCCGCACCAACCAGTACCCTTCCACTGACACCCTCCTTCGACTGACTGAACTGGTCCTCACCCTGAATAACTTCTCTTTTCAATCCTCCCACTTCCTCCAAACTAAAGGAGTTGCCATGGGCACCCGCATGGGCCCCAGCTATGCCTGTCTCTTCGTAGGATATGTGGAACAGTCCATCTTCCGCAGCTACACTGGCACCACCCCCCACCTTTTCCTCCGCTACATCGATGACTGTATCGGCGCTGCCTCGTGCTCCCACGAGGAGGTTGAACAGTTCATCAACTTTACTAACACCTTCCATCCCGACCTCAAATTCACCTGGACTGTCTCAGACTCCTCCCTCCCCTTCCTAGACCTTTCCATTTCTATCTCAGGCGACCGACTCAACACAGACATCTACTATAAACCGACTGACTCCCACAGCTACCTGGACTACACCTCCTCCCACCCTGCCCCCTGTAAAAACGCCATTCCATATTCCCAATTCCTTCGTCTCCGCCGCATCTGCTCCCAGGAGGACCAGTTCCAACACCGCACAGCCCAGATGGCCTCCTTCTTCAAGGACAGCAAGACTCCCCCCAAACGTGATCGACGATGCCCTCCACCGCATCTCCTCCACTTCCCGCTCCTCCGCCCTTGAGCCCCGCCCCTCCAACCGCCACCAAGACAGAACCCCACTGGTTCTCACCTACCACCCCACCAACCTCCGTATACAACGTATCATCCGCCGTCATTTCCGCCACCTCCAAACGGACCCCACCACCAAGGATATATTTCCCTCCCCTCCCCTATCAGCGTTCCACAAAGACCACTCCCTTCGTGACTCCCTCGTCAGGTCCACACCCCCCACCAACCCAACCTCCACTCCCGGCACCTTCCCCTGCAACCGCAGGAAATGTAAAACTTGCACCCACACCTCCTCCCTCACTTCCCTCCAAGGCCCCAAGGGATCCTTCCATATCCGCCACAAGTTCACCTGTACCTCCACACACATCATCTATTGCATCCACTGCACCCGATGTGGCCTCCTCTACATTGGGGAGACGGGTCGCTTACTTGCGGAACGCTTCAGAGAACACCTCAGGGACGCCCGGACCAACCAACCCAACCACCCCGTGGCTCAACACTTTAACTTTCCCTCCCACTCCACCGAGGACATGCAGGTCCTTGGACTCCTCCACCGGCAGAACATAACAACACGACAGCTGGAGGAGGAGCGCCTCATCTTCCGCCTGGGAACCCTCCAACCACAAGGGATGAACTCAGATTTCTCCAGTTTCCTCATTCCCCCTCCCCCCACCTTGTCTCAGTCGGTTCCCTCAACTCAGCACCGCCCTCCCAACCTGCAATCCTCTTCCTGACCTCTCCACCCCCACCCCACTCCGGCCTATCACCCTCACCTTGACCTCCTTCCACCTATCACATCTCCATCGCCCCTCCCCCAAGTCCCTCCTCCCTACCTTTTATCTTAGCCTGCCTGGCACACTCTCCTCATTCCTGATGAAGGGCTTATGCCCGAAACGTCGAATTTCCTATTCCTTGGATGCTGCCTAACCTGCTGTGCTTTAACCAGCAACACATTTTCAACCCTGCCACATCTGCTGAGTTTCTCCAGCAATTTCTGCTTTTATTTCTGATTTTCAGCATCCACGGTGCTGTCGGATTTTTGTTTTGTCAGGTGTGAAGTGTGTTGGGTTTGTCCTGCAGCAGCGAAAGGTGCCAAGAGAAATGTACTTCCCTGTATAAATTATAATCCTCTGTGACTTGTAGAACTTCCTCAACCCCAGTTATTTGAAAGGGAAAGACTGAACAAGGCGCGCATTTATTTCTGACAGGTGTGGCCGACAGAGGAGGAAGGTGATATTTTGGATTGGGAGATTGTGAAGAAACATTTGGGATTTCCCTCCCCTCCCCCGGCCGCATGAATCATGAAAGAAATGAAAAGTTATAAATTGCAACTTCGCGTTGGAAAATCTGCGGGCGGTTGCATGGGGGCGCTCGAAGAAAAAGAAAAGAAAGTTTCGAAAAAGTCCTCACAACTTTCGATTGCCAGGTTTCAGTGTCTAACTTCCCTCCCTGCGATAGAACTGGTTTCGGTGCTGACTCCAGCCTTCCTGGGGAGTCAGACTTGGTGACAGTGAGTGTCCCAGGCACAAGGACATCAGGAGTTAGAATAGAGGGGGACGTCTAACATTTGGAGTCTCTGCTGTCTGGTGCCTCTCAATACCTTTCGCCACAGAAGGCATGGTGGACTTTATCCCACCTCAGATGGACCCAGGACACAGGCCAACTTTCAGGTACGATAATCAGTTATGAGAGTAAACCTATGCAAAATTCCTGTGTTCACTTTTTTCCCCCCAACTTTGTGTCTCCCTCGCTCGAAACCGTTTCAGGAGCACCGCTTCCCTCCCAAAAGCTGCATCTCAATGTCTGATCTGCATTTTTGATGGATCAAGACGTGATTGCTAGGCGGCACTTCGACTGCAGGGGCCATCACACTCTGAATTCTCCCCGCCTCCTGGTCGATCAGGAGTTTTGTTTTTTCAATTAAAAAAAATAGGAGAGAGAATGTGGTCTTTGAAAAAGGCGTTGTAAACCGCCAACAGTGACTTTCATTAGGGGATTGGATTAACATTTGGAAGGGAGCTTTCAAAAAAGCCAGATCAACACTTTCTGCTGTTCAGAAGTGATCTGCCTGCAAAGTGAGTCAGAATGATTTGAAGGAACCAGTGTAGGACTGGGGTGGACAAAGTTTACAAAGAAAACAAATCACACAACACCAGGATGATGAAGGGTTTTGGGTGGGGAAGTCGTGGGATCGTGGTCAAAGCCTCAAATGTGTGGTAGAGAACAGGTGAATAGTGCTGGGGACTTCACAGAGAGTCAGCCACAGGATTACTTTGACATTTGTGGAAGAGAGCGGCAATGATTAACTGGGAATAGGTCTTGGTGACTGACACAACAAACAAACGACAAAGTCAGGACCAAACTTTATCAAGGAGCCCCTTTGTTACTGTACATATGCTTCTTTCTTTATGTTGTGCCACCCATCAGTGGTAGACCTGTGAATAAGTGAAATACTACGTGTTTAGGGAGTTCTTCCTATCTGCTCTCCCTGCTATAGGAAAGATGTTGTGGAACTTGAAAGGGTTCAGAAAAGAATTACAAGGATGTTGCCAGGGTTGGGGGATTTGAGCTATAGGGAGAGACTGAACAGACTGGGGCTGTTTTCCCTGGAGCGTCAGAGGCTGTGAGGTGACCTTATAGAGGTTTACAAAATTATGAGGGGCAGAGATAGCATAAATAGACAAAGTCTTTCCCCTGGGGTGGGGGGAGTCCAGAACTAGAAGGCATAGGTTTAGGGTGAGAGGGGAAAGGTATAAAAGAGACCTAAGGGGCAACTTTTTCACTCAGAGGGTGGTATGTGTACGGAAGGAGCTGCCAGAAGAAGTGGTGGAGGCTGGTACAATTGCAACATTTGGATGTGTATACGAATAGGAAGGGTTTGGAGGGATATGGGCCGGGTGCTGGCAGGTGGGACCAGATTGGGTTGGGATATCTGGTCAGCATGGACGGGTTGGATCTAAGACTGTACATCTCTAAGACTCTATAATCAGTGATGCTGTGGTAATGTCATCGGCCTATTAATTGATAAACCTAAACTAAAACGCTGAGAATATGGGTCAAATCCCACCATGGCAGATAGTGATTTTGTTTTTAAAATCTTGAATTAAAAAGATAGATCTTAAATGGTGTAAAAATCAATGTGTTTCACTAATTCAGAAGTCACATGACACCAGGTTATAGTTCAAAAGCAGCTCTGAAAGTTTGTGATTTTAAATAAATTTGTTGGACTATAACCTGGTGTCATGTGACTTCTGATCTTGTCCACCGCAGTCCAACATGGGCATCTCCATTATGGTTCACTAATGACCTGGAGGGAAGGAAATCTGCCGTCGCTACTTGACCTGACCAATCCGTGACTCCAGATCCACAACGATGTGGTTGACTTCTGGGTCATAAGGAGTGGGCATAAATGCTGGTCCTGCCAGTGACACCCATATCCCATGAACAGGTAATAAACAAAATTGTACTTTTCACACCCGCTGGTTGTCTTAAAGTGCTTTACAGCCAATGAAACACCTTCTGAAACATAGTCACTGCTATATTGTGAGAATCACAGTGGCTAAGTTGTGTTTGGCAAAGTCCCCCAAACAGCAACGTGGTAATCTGTTTATTAAAGGTTGAATTTTATCAGGGCACTGGGGAGAAACCATCTCTTCAAAATAGCACCTGAGAGGGCAGATCGGGCCTCTGCTAAACATTGCATTCAAATGCCAGTACCTCCAACAGTGCGGCACTCCTTATGAACTGCACTCAGTTATCAGCTGTGTTCCTTTGAACAGGGATACGAATCCAAAACCATGTGATTCACGGGCAAACATGCAACCAATGATCCCTAGCTGACATGAAGTGAGATAGATGTGTTCTTAACATAGCTGACAACATGGACTTGACGGGGTAAAGGGCTATGCTGTAGACCTCTATGACTCAGCTGTGAACCTGTATCATGGGTGAGGTAAAAACAATGACTGCAGATGCTGGAAACCAGATTCTGGATCAGTGGTGCTGGGAGAGCACAGCAGTTCCGGCAGCATCCATGTATCATGGGTGGTGTTCCCTTTCTAAGCAAAGGAACCAGAGTTGGAAATTAAAAATGAAAAGAACTGCAGATGTTATAAAGCAGAAACAAAAACAGAAATTGCTGGAAAAGCTCAGCAGGTCTGGCAGCCTCTACTGGAGAGAAGTCATTGTTAACATTTGGGTCAAGTGACCCTTCTTCAAAACTTAGTCTGTTCTGAGGAAGGGTCACTCCATCCGAAATGTTAACTCTGATTTCTCTCCACAGATGCTGCCAGACCTGATGAGCTCTTCCAGCAATTTCTGTTTTTGTTGCATACCTAGGCATTCCTCACTTACTTTAAGATCCCAACAGTTGATGTTTCCTCACTGTCTGGTTTCCTCTCACAGTCCAAAGGTGTGCAGTTTAGGTGGATTGGCCATGCAAAATTTCCCATAGTGTCCAGAGAAGAGCAGGCTAAGATTAGCCCTGGGAAAATGCAGGGTTACAGGGTGGGAAGATCTTTGGAAGGCCGGTGTGGACTCGATGGTTCGAATGGCCTACAACACATTGTGGTGTTGATCTGCTGCCAAAGACTTCAAACAAAAACGCTTATTTAATCATTTGGGGAACAATATTAAAAACAACACCGCTCAGCCTGTTTCAAGTGAAAATTACGACCATAGACCTAAGAGTTATTAATAAATCCAAAAGGGAATTCCAAGTGAAACATTTTTTTACGAAGGGGTTGGTTAGCACAATGGTTTACTTCATTTAGTGAACCCCATAATTTATTGTGAAATTCTGTGAAGCCCCAACAGGCACTCCCTGCTACCTCCCAATGTCTATATTTTACAAAACAAAAATGAAAATGAAGTAGAGAGCCATCGAACAAATGATTATCTTTTATTACCAACATGAGTTAGGAGTAGGAGTAGGCAACATGGTCTCTGGAGCCTCCTCTGCCATTCTGTATAATTTTAGCTGATCTGATAGACCTAGCTTCCCACCTACACTTGATGGCCTTTTCCTCCCTTGTTTGTCAGGAATCTATCCACTTCTGCCTTAAAGGTTTAGATTACTTACAGTGTGGAAACAGGCCCTTCGGCCCAACAAGTCCACACCGACCCGTCGAAGCACAACCCACCCATACCCCTACATTTACCCCTTACCTAAACACTATGGGCAATTTAGCATGGCCAGTTCACCTGACCCGCACATCTTTGGACTGTGGGAGGAAACTGGAGCACCCGGAGGAAACCCGCGCAAACACGGGGAGAACGTGCAAACTCCACACAGTCTGTCGCCTGAGTCGGAAATTGAACCCGGGTCTCAGGCGCTGTGAGGCAGCAGTGCTAACCACTGTGCCACCGTGCTGCCCACTAAGGTATACTTGCTCCACTTGCACTGCCTTTCAAGGAAGAGTGCTCCAAAAAATTGGTGAGAAAAAGATTGCACCCTATCTCTGTTTTAAATAGGAAACCCTCACATTTAAAAACAGCGTCCTAGTTCTAGGTTCCCCACAGCAATATGTCAAGGATCCCCAGATAGCGCCTTTCAAACACATGACCACTGCAATCTGGGAATTTGAGGGCAGCCATTGCTTGGGAACACCAAATCTAAGATGGTGGCAGTGTAGGATGCTTCAGTCAGAGCTCATCCACTCTCTCCATTTCTTTCTCCTTTCTATGTCTTTCCTTCTGTCTCTTTTTGTTCCTATCTGGGTGTTTCTTTTGTTCGTTCCTTCACTCATGGCTTCAGCATTGGAGAGGCGTTGTCTTGGCCCAATCCCTTGGTTCTGTCTCTTGGTGGCCTGTCGCGATCTCTTGGTGGCACAAGGTGGTCTTTTGGCCCAGCTTGGCGGTGTCTCGACCCGGTGTCTGGGCAGTCCGTGACGGTGTCTTGCCCTAGTCCCTCAGCCCCGGTGTGGCGGTTTCTCGGTGTGCAAGTGGGTCCTGCCTGGGCAGCAGGAGGAGATCAGGGAGGCAGCAGCTGTAGCAACAGCGATGGCATTATAGCCCAGTGTGAGAAGGGCTCGAGGTGAGGGCCGTTCCTGGTATCTGAGGTGACAGCATTGAGAACAGATAGCTGAGCTAAGTGGAGGGCTATCAAAGACTGTTGAACTTTTAACTTTATTCCTTGATTTTTCTAATTTATATTAAGAAGAGCTTTAATGTTAACTATTAATTTTTAAAAAATGTTTCTACTTATTTTATGAATGTAATGCTTGTCTTTTTAATTTTGTTTATTTTGCTACTTTGACCCCAAGATAGCATCATGTGTGGCGGCATTATACACTTTTCACTGTACTCCTGTACATGAGTACACATGACAATAAGATCTAAATCTAAGTCTACAAGGGTTCCTCCAGGCCATTTACCATTCTGACTTGGAAATATCTCACCGTTCCTCTGTGTTGTTGGTTCAAAACCGCGGAACTCCCTCCCTAACAGCATTGTGGGGCCACCTATTAAGAATGAACTGCAGCAGTTCACGAAGGTTCAAAATACTTCATGACCATCTTCTTAAGGGCAATATGGAGTAGGCAAAAATATGCTGGCCAGACAGTGATGCTCACACCTACTGAAGAAATGTTATAAAGGAAAAGGAAACACCTTTTTCACGTCCACCCAACCAAGATGCCTCAGGATTTGTCTTAATCACTGTCCATGTTAGCCATACCTCAATATGCAAAGCCAATCTTTGGTGGCTATTGATATGTTGCCAGGTTTGGAGGGTATGAGCAGTAGGGAGAGGCTGAATAGGCTGGGTCTATTTTCCTGGATGGTCAGTGGCTAACAAAATCATGAGGGCCATTGATAGGGTAAACGGTCAAGGTCTTTTTCCCAGGATAGGTGAGTCCAAAACTAGATGGAACAGGTTTAAGTTGAGGGGGAAAGGATATTAAAGGAACCTAAGGAGCAACGTTTTCATGCAGAGGATGGTGCGTGTATCAAATGAGCTGCCGGAGGAAATGGTGGAACTGGTACAATTACAACATTCAAAAGGCAGCTGGATGGGTATATGGATAGGTAGGGTTTGGAGGGATATAGGTTAAATGCTGGCAAATGGGATTAGATTAGATTAGGATGTCTGGTCGGCATAGACAAATAGGACCAAATGGTCTATTTCCATGCTGTACAGCTCTATGGCTCTATGACTTTATGTTGCAATTAAATTGCCTCTTCCTCTTCTGAACTCAAAATGTACGAATAATGAAAAGTATTTCAAGATACAAATGACCTGAAAATTTGTACGTAATACTTTCATTATGCTGGGGGATCCCTTAGGCTTCTGGGGACTCTGGCTGGAAAACAGACTAGGCTAGATTATGAAACTGAATACTGCAGCGAGCTGTTGAATAATGCCAAATGAATGCAAAAGAGGAAATTGAAACACAGGGGGGCATGGCTGGTCTAGATCTGTCTGCGGAGAGTGAATTCTATGCCTGACAACTGGCATGTGAAGAGAATCCGTAACTCTGCATTTCAAAATTGACATGTTGACGTTGCTCTGCTCCCTTTTCTCTTTAAGAGCTCCAACTGTTGTAGAAACCTCTCTGCGCTGCTGTAATTGCAAGTGCACTTTAGGAAGGTGGGGGACTTCTGAAGTGATGTGGGAAGAGAGACAAGGAACCCCGGGACAAGGAACTCCTTTTTCTTTTTATTCCTGGTGACTATTTGGAAAACCCCTACAATTAATGACTGTTTCTGTTCCCACTGAGGAACTATCTTTAAGTGGGGAATTCCCATGGTCCGTAGAATGAAAAGAAATATCCTTTTTTTTTGGCGGACGAGTGACAAGAGTTTCATTATTAAAGGTGCTGATATTATTTTTCACGGATTAGTTCAACACATGACAAGGCCATTGAGTAATCTGGTCTGCACTGGCTCTTTCCAGCTGTCTTTAATTCCACTCCAGTTTTCGGTCCACATATCCCTGTGATTTTCTTTCTTTCAAAATTTATTTGGGGCAAAGCAATTGAAGGTGCCTCCACCACATTCCTGGGCAGTGCATTTCAAATCCTGAACATTTTACTCCTGCCACTCTTGGTTCTTTTGCCCTTTGCACAATATCCACACCCCTCTGCTTTTCCTGAAGCTCTAAACATTGATATCTGTTTCTCTTTGTGTACTCATGCAGAACCTCTCCTGATTTTAAACAAATAGTCAGTCATAGAGCAATACAGCACAGAGGCAGACCATTCAGTCCAATAGTCCAGACCAGCCATATTCTCAAACCAAGCTACTCCCACTTGCCTGTATTTGGCCCATATCTCTCCAAACATTTCTTATTCATGTATTTATCTAAGTCTCTTTTAAAAGTTGTAACTGTACCCACATTCACCACTTTCTCTGGAAGTTCATTCCTCACACATTTCACTCTCTGTGTAAACTAATCGCCCCTGAAGTGTTTTTAGGGTGCGAGGCCAAGAACAGGGAGGAATGTGAGTCATAAGTAAAGGGGCCCGCATACCCTAGATAGGAACTACCCAAGTCCAGGGTATGCCTTATGGTCACAAATGAAATAGGTACCATTATAAGTTCTCAAGTAATTGGTCTGAGTTCCAGTCCAAAGAGTTGTGAACTTGGCACTAGTAGTAGTCTTGTTGGGAACTTCAAGGGTCAGGATACTCCCAGTAGAAATGGATCAGCACACGGACGGGGTAAGAAGCAGAGAATGGGTACGTTTACTGGTCCCAGCATTCCACCCTGACGTGTGGCTGCTTTTCAAGCAGATGGTTCCAGTTGGGGTACCCTTTCCTGTGGTGTTAGTGAGGACCAGAGCTGGGGGGGTGTATGTCAGGGGTTGTGGTGAAGCCGGAACCAACCCTTACACTTTTCCATATCATAACCTGCGGACCCCCAAGGGAACCTGTTATTGGCGGCAGAATTGGCCCTGCCAGGGTCTCGCATAAAAGAGTTGTGAGATTCCCAGGCAAGGATCAGCAGGTCAGGCAGCATCTGAGGAGCAGGAGAGTTGACGTTTCGGGCATAAAATTCCTGAAGAAGGGCTCATGCCCGAAACGTCGACTCTCCTGCTCCTCGGATGCTGCCTGACCTGCTGCGCTTTTCCAGCAACACATTTTCAGCTCTGATCTCCAACATCTGCAGTCCTCACTTTCTCCTAGACTCCCAGGCAAACCTACTTCCCCCGCAGGTAGACATATCGGAGGACCTGTTTTGTTCCAACCACGTTCAGCTATTTTAGATTCATTAAATGGGATGGGTCTCAGGGGTTTCCTCTCTTAGAGTGTATGGGGATAGGGCGCATACCCAGCAGCTAGACTGGTTAACCTTCTGTGTGTAAGTGTAAATCATGTGAAGAAAAGTGTTGACATGAACTCCATTGTGATAGAGTCCATCATTCCATCTTCCCTGTACCCCTCATGCACAGTCAGTATGAACAAGGCAATGTCAAGATTAGAGTGGTGCTGGAAAAGCACAGCAGGTCAGGCAACATCCGAGGAGCAGGAAAATCGATGTCCTGATGAAGGGCTTTTTCCTGTTCCTCGGATGCTACCTGACCTGCTGTGCTTTTCCAGCACCACTCTAATCTTGACTCTGATCTCCAGCATCTGCAGCCCCCACTTTCGCCTTTGAACAAGGCAATGAGGAGCACAGAGACTGAAATGGCGATTGGTCTCTACATATAGGGCGGCATGGTGGCACAGTGGTTAGCACTGCTGCCTCACAGCACCAGGGACCTGGTTTCAATTCCCGCCTCAGGCGACTGTCTATGTGGAGTTTGCACGTTCTCCCCATGTCTGCGTGGGTTTCCTCCGGGTGCTCCGGTTTCCTCCCACAGTCC
This sequence comes from Hemiscyllium ocellatum, assembly GCF_020745735.1. Taxonomy (NCBI): domain Eukaryota; kingdom Metazoa; phylum Chordata; class Chondrichthyes; order Orectolobiformes; family Hemiscylliidae; genus Hemiscyllium; species Hemiscyllium ocellatum. The sequence continues at coordinate 19,005,955 of NC_083433.1, forward strand.
AAAGATGTGCGGGTCAGGTGAATTGGCCATACTAAATTGTTCGTAGTGTTAGGTGTAGGGGAATGGGTTTGTGGTGGTTGCGCTTCGACGGGTCGGTGTGGACTTGTTGGGCCGAAGGGCCTGTTTCCACACTGTAAGTAATCTAATATTGTGGATGGGGGGTGAGCTGATGCCTCTGGCGCTTTCTGCTTGTGTCCCCCTGGGGATGGCGCTCTCTTGCAGCAGGTTCCATGCGTCCACTCAGGTCTTTCCTTGACCTTGACAGCCATCCGGCTTACCAGGAGGACGAGGTACGGGCCTTTCCACCTGAGAGAAAGGAAGTTCTTTTCCAATGATTTTATCATGACATAGTCCCCAGGTTGGAAGGGATGCATTGGGTCTTCACTAGGTGCAGGAATGGCCTCCATTACCCGATCATAGGTATGGGTAATCGTCTTACAGATGATTATGCTTTGACATAATCCAGAACAGCTTCCTGTGTCAAGATTAATGCTGTATCCACTGGAAATTTTGGAGCTCATTCTTCACCCCCCCCACCCCACCCCTCAGGACCTCAAATGAGGTAAGTCCTGTGGTTCTGTTGACCTAGTTTCTTATGGTATGCAGGGCAAAGAGTAGAGCTTCTGGCTAAGGTAGACCCGTGTACTGGAAGATCTTTGTCAGAGTGGCTTTAAGGGTACCATTCATCCATTCCACCATGCCTGAGCACTGGGGCTGATAGGGAATATGACATTTCTCCACGATGCCTAGTGCTTTAGTAAAACTGTCTGTGACTGCCACAGGAAAGTGAGTACCTCTGTCACTGTTAATGCTCCCTGGAATTCTAAACTTAGGGATCACATCCTTCATGAGGCATTTGACCACTGTTCTAGCATCATCTTTCCTTGTGGGGAAGGCCTTTACTCATTTAGAAAACATGTCAGCAACAACCAACATGTACTTTAAACACTGTATAGCTGGCACGTGAATGAAATCATTCTGTAAATGATTAAAGGGTCGGTCTGGGACTGGCAGATGATCATACCTGGCTAAAGGTTGAGCATTACTGTTCTGTAGACATATTAAATATTTTGATACTTGTGCTGCTGCTGCAAAGCCTGGTTCATACTAAGTTTGTAGTACTGCATGGATCATCCCCCCTTCTCCTGCATGACCGACCCCATGAGCGGCTTGTGCAAGAACATGCAAGTAGGCTTTAGGACAAATGAACCTTCCATCAGGATGCACCATTAGCCCTAAAGGGGATTCCTTCGTTCCTATGCACATCCAACTGTTGTTCTGAGCTTGTGGAGTGTGTTGCTGTGCAGTCTGCCTCCCCTCTATTAGATCTAAAACCTTTGTTGCTTTCCCTGTCTTTGGAGCTTGTAAAACCCATACAGTGGGAGGTAATGCTGCTCACCTAGCAGCTTGGTCAGCGCGAGCATTCCCTCAGGCGATTGGGTCATCAGTGGCGGTAAGGGAGGTGCACTTTATCTCCACTACAGTGGAGGGGAGCATAATGGCCTGTAAAAGATTGTTGATGAGCAGGGCATGCTGCAAGGGCCTTTCAGAAGAGGTAATAAATCCTCTGTTTCCCAGGGTTCCAAAATCATGTACCACTCCAAAGGCAGGTCTGGAGTTGGTGCAAATGGTAACAGAACCCTTGCCAGCAAGGACACAGGCTCTGGTAAGGGCAACCAGTTTGGCTGCTTGCGCAGAAGTTCCTTTGGTGATCGGAGGGTCAAAAAGAGGAGCCGTCTGTGAAAAGGATCATGTCTGGGTTGTCTAATGGAGTTCCAGAGAGGTTGGGATGCAGGGTGACAACTACTAGGATGACATGCAGACAATCACGATCCTCTGCCGGGGAATGCTGTATAACAGGGAGAAAGGTGGCAGGGTTTAAAGTGGGGGCATGGCGAAGCTTAAGATTAGTGAGAGAAAACAGGACGACCTCATAGCCAGTTATCCTTGATGCCGTAAAATGCTGAGTCACTGCTGAATTGAGCAGCAGGGAAACCGAATGAGGAACAAAAACCGAGCTAGGATAATCCGGCACAATAAGGGTGGACGTTTTTACCATTACAGCAGCAGCCACCACAGCCCAGATACAGGCCGGCATTCCCCTCACAACAGGTGGTATCTATACAGGTTAATAGGCAACAGGACGTCGGAGATCCCCACGCAGTTGTATTAGAAAGCTGGACGCATATCCCTCCTTTTCGTTAACATACAGCTGAAAAGGCAGCGTGTAAGCGGGGAAGACCAGAGCAGGTGCTGAGGTTAAGCGCTGTTTAAGTTCCTTAAAAGCTTGGGCCATTTCAGGCGTTCGGTTCAGTGAGGTTTGGCGAGGATGTCCGACGGAGAGGCGCATCACTAACTCAATCGTCCGGTATCCAGTGTCTGCAGTAATTCACCATGCCCAAAAAAGGACAACAGCTCAGTTTGTGTAAGGGGAGGAGAAGGGTTCATGATGGCTGCAGTGCTCTGAGACCGTGCACACGTTTGTAGCCCAAATATTGTGCTGTGTTTTGGCAGAGTTGCATTTTTTCAACAGGGACCTTATATCCGTCCTGAGCCAGATGGTGTTGCAATGCAACAGTATCACACACGAAGGCATCAAGAGGCCACTAATAAATCATTGGCGTACTGAACCAAGGTGTTTTTACATGGCACGTGGAGGTCCTTCAGGGTCCGGTGTACCGCAGACGCATATTCGGTGGGGCTCTCCGTGTATGCTTGGGGAAGCTGTGTCCATGTATACTGGCAGCTGCCCTAAGTAAAGGCAAAAAGGTACTGGCTTTCCAGTTTAAGGGAGAGAAAGGCCGAACCGAGGCCAATGGCAGAAAAACTATTGGTAGCAGCAGGGAGGCTAGCAAGGATGGCATTGGTGTCTGGGGAGCATGGTGGCACTGCTGCCTCACAGCGCCAGAGACCCTGGTTCAATTCCCGCCTCAGCGTGTGGAGTTTGCACATTCTCCCTGTGTCTGCGTGGGTTTCCTCCGGGTGCTCCAAAAATGTGCAGGTTAGATGAATTGGCCGTGCTAAATTGCCCACAGTAACAGGTGAAGGGGTAAATGGGGTGGGTTGCTCTTTGGAGGGTCAGTGTGGACTTGTTGGGCCTGTTTTCCACACTGAGAGTAATCTAAATCTAAACAATGGCATTGACTGCCCTCAACTCCTGCACAAATCTCCACCATCCCGGTTTTCCTGTATTAGGAACAGGGAGGATAGGAGTGTTGCAGGGGCTAATGGTAGGCACCAGGAGGGAATCAATAACTGGTTTTATACCTTCGTTGGCAGCTGGTGACAAATTGTAGTGTCTGATAGATGGTCTGATGCCCTGATGTTTCACAGTGACTGTATGAGGCGGAGTCATTGGAGTGCCGTGCCCATAATGATGGTGGCTCATTATTGAGCACTAAGGGGCTGCCATAGGAGGGGCAGAGTTGCGGGGTCTGCAAGGTAAATGTCATATCTTTAGATGAGGGAAACTCCTCCTCTCCAAAACAGGAAATCCGCATGTGGTCGGGATCCGCAGGGTCCAGGGGTTTCAATTCCTTCAGCAGACTGCGGAGTCCGTGCACCATGGGCCCCAAATCCTTTGGGTACCACATGGCTTTAACAATGATTGAAACCATGAGGAAATGGGGGGGGGGATTTATTTCGGAAAAGCGGTCTTTGTTCGGCATTGAGCTGAATGTCAGCGGTCATGGCGGCCTATAAAAGTGGGTAATTAGAATCAGGGAGTTCTAAGGTGATGCCCTGTGGAGAGCAATGAATGGAGGCATTCAGTTTGCAGACAGTCTAGGGGCCGAGAAGGGCCACCGGGCCGGAAAGGGAGACTATAAGAGTGTTGGGGGACCGTCGATGGACCAATGACAATAGGAACTTGGGGGAGGGGCGGGGCTAGAAAGACAAGGCAGTCCAGAGACACCCACAGTGGAAACTGTGTCAGAGCTGAGAGGAAGGGCCGCTGAAGGAGGCGCTAGGTAGCTCCAGAGCCCACCAAAACCGAGACAATATGTCCCCTCATCTCAACGTCCATCATGGGGTTTTCTGACAGGTAATGGGAGCATTGTATTGAGATGGCCTGCAAAATCCTCCTTATGCAGCAGCTCGAGACATTAGGGGCGTGGGGAAAAGGGTCGTGAAGAGTACACATGGCCTGTGGAGGCTGTTGTTGCAGGGGAAGTTAGTGGTGCTGCTGTTGAGGGGTGGCTCACACCCAGTGGCCTATTTTCCCACATGCTCTGCATCTGACTCTGCTTTTATCCCTATGTTGCTGTCCCTTTCCCTGGCTTTGTCCCTGATTCCATGTTTGTGTGAATCGGGGAGGTAAGCCTCTTTTTCCTCTTTGTAATCGAAAAGACCCTGTCGATCCATACTGGTAAGGGCAGTGAGGAGGGGATCCCAGTTCGTCTCCTGCCAGTTGAGGTTATGGGATTTGAAGGTCTAGACGCGATGGGGCTCCGTGCAATTGGCAGAGGTCTGGACCACTGAACAATCCTTGTCTGAGAGAGGTATGCCTGCAGATGATTCCCTAAACTTCCTTAAAGTGAGCAAGGAAATCAAGTATAGGCTCATTCACTAATTGCAGACAGGGCATGACTACTCCAAAGTCTGCCTGTTGACATGCTGCTGTCATAATGGCAGGCTTAACGGTGTCCACAAGCCAATTTGCTTGTAAATCTGCATTAGTCTATGGCGCCTGGGGGAATTCAAGGGAGCTTTTTATGACTTCCCAATGGGTCCCATACACCAGATGTTTTAAAGTCTGGAAGTCCTGTGGCAGGCAATTATAAATACTGCAGATTTGGACTAGCCAATTATAAAATGGCATTGGGCATTTGAGTGGATCAGAGGTGTCTTGGAGCATGCCGTGGACCTCAGTAAGGGTTCAAGGCTTCTCGGGCGTGTTGCCGATCATGACCCGCGGTAACTGAATGGGGGGCTTCGTCGTCGAGCATTTGGCATGTCTTTTGGTGCTTGTGGAGAACATGGTGGAGTCGGATTCTTCCTGACCGTGTCCCCCCAGCGGCACCCACTTCGGCCCCTTGTTGTTGTTGAAGGAAAGAATTCTGAACGAGATCCTCTCAGCCTTGGAGGTGGGCCGGAGGATGAGTAGCAACAAAAGCAACAATTTAAGACCATAAGACCATAAGACATAGGAGTGGAAGTAAGGCCATTCGGCCCATCGAGTGCACTCCACCATTCAATCATGGCTGATGGGCATTTCAACTCCACTTACCCGCATTCTCCCCGTAGCCCTTAATTCCTCGAGACAACAAGAATCTATCAATCTCTGCCTTGAAGACATTTAGTGTCCCGGCCTCCACTGCACTCTGCGGCAATGAATTCCACAGGCCCACCACTCTCTGGCTGAAGAAATGTCTCCGCATTTCTGTTCTGAATTGACCCCCTCTAATTTTAAGGCTGTGTCCACGGGTCCTAGTCTCCTCGCCTAATGGAAACAATTTCCTAGCGTCCACCCTTTCCAAACCATGTATTATCTTGTACGTCTCTATTAAGTCTCCCCTTAATCTTCTAAACTCCAATGAATACAATACAATTTCGTCCATGAGAGGGTCTGGGTCTAGGGTGCAGATGGGAACTTTAGGATACTGAGAGGTATAAGATGTTGGGGACCCAGAATACGAAATGTCGCCGAGCAGCTGACAGGGGTCTTTATTTTTAGGGGGCTGATGGCTTTTTGCAACTTCTTTAAATTTATTTAAACGTCGGAGCATGTAATCAGTATTCCAGGAGGGATCGCCGTACCCACCCTTAATGTTTGTCCTCTAATAATCAATGTTTCCAATTTAAAGCAACCTCCATAAGGCCAGTTCCAGTGGGACCACCCACATAAGTCGGAATTGAAAGCAATAACATATCTACTGTCCCCGTCTCCTTCCAACCAATATCGGCTGGTGACCCTGGTGGCACCAGGGGGACTCCTACCTTATTTTTGCATCGAACATATTTGCTGTGGCACTGCTGCATCTTTACTGAGGGGACGAATAGACGTGGGCCGTCCTTCTCAGCAAGCCATGGTTTAACTTGTCCCCGAGGCCGGCCCACCATGTAGAAGTTGTTGACCCCATTGTTGCTTCCTCAGTTCCGAAGCACGGATCTAGGGTCTGTGGAGAAATGAACAACAAACCTACAAAGACTGACAAACCAGCACTGGCGCCATTTTCAATCCCTCAAGGTCACCTTTAAAATGATTTCTGTCCCACAACACCGATCTTTCCAGTCACGCCTTGTCACAGCATCTCTCCCTAATTTGGGATATGCCTGTCGACTCAGGTTTGGATTACAGAGGCAGCCTTGTTCTAAAAACTACTGCAGGTTCGCTCAGAATTACATAATTAAAGGATCCCGTCGACTACGCCAGATTGTTGAAGAAAGTCCCTATACTCAAACCTTGATTATGACAAACTTTGTTGCATGATATCATGGGGAGCACACCTTTCCTAAGCATGGTCCAGTGCTACTCCAAAGCACTCCAGATCACTCTGGATTTATATAGGTACAACAGATGCTGAGTTGAACCGCAAGCTAGTTACTAGAGGGCCTACGTGGCTATACACCAGTCCAAGGTCTTGCCTTGCATAGAACTGTACATTAACGAGCTGTTGTTCTCAGACCTTGAGTCAATGCACACCACGTTCACACACTGACAATGTTTGCCTGAGTTGTGCTTTTGCTTAGCAGGTGTCTACAGAGAAACAGTTCATGAGTTATGTGGGAAAAGCAGAAGTTACGTGGCTGTTACAGAATGTCCTAACCTGTCAAGGGCCACCGAGGGCAAGGGGCCAAGCCAAGTGAGAACAACACCATGACTCACTAAAAATGGCTGCAAACAGGCAGTCCAGCAAAAACAGCTTCCACAAACATTTATGTAACTGACAAACAAAAGTGGACCCCAGCACCAAAACTTTCATTTAAATTATGAATGTAGATTGTAAATACAATAGTTTAAATCCCGGCACTAATCCATGAGCCAATCCATTACTTAAAATTTGCCAACCTGAAAATGGTCTAGTTATCTCGACTACAAGTAACATGTAAATCAAATCTCTTTGAATACAGAAGACTTTCTTACTTTCTCCTGTCTATCCACATAACTGTAAACTTTCATCTCCGGGTAAATTTCCTGTATACATTTCAAAGCTTTCAGATCCTTCTTCACTGTATTCCCTCAAATTTGATTTAGCACGCAAGCAGAACAAGTGGTTTCTAACTTCGTCCCATTTGTAATCACTGCCTCTATTCATAAAGCTCCTAATCTCACGTGCCTCATGAATTACTATGTAAACCTATCCTGCCTTCCTGCCATGACATGTGCACAGATATCCAATTGTCACCCTGTTTTGAGACTGTACCTATCAGCTTCAATCATCTTCCTGTATTCTTCTCATAAAATGAAACGCCTTCTGTCTTGAATTTCATTGGCAGTGTTATTTCACCCATTCCATCAGCTTCCCTGTGTCTTCTTAAAGCCCATTTTTGGGTTCCAAACAGTTTCTGAACCTTTCGAATTTTGTGTCATCTGCAAACTGCAGAACTGCACTTTGTATCTCCAACTTGGTGGGCGGCATGGTGGCACAGTGGTTAGCACTGCTGCCTCACAGCGCCAGAGACCCCGGTTCAATTCCTGACGCAGGCGACTGACTGTGTGGAGTCTGCACATTCTCCCTGTGTCTGCGTGGGTTTCCTCCGGGTGCTCCGGTTTCCTCCCACAGTCACAAAGATGTGCAGGGCAGGTGAATTGACCATGCTAAATTGCCCATGGTGTTAGGTAAAGGGGTAAATGTAGGGGAATGGGTGGGTTGCGCTTCGGCGGGTCAGTGTGGACTTGTTGGGCCGAAGGGCCTGTTTCCACACTGTAAGTAATCTAAACTTCTTCACACAGAGGAATGAGGTGGTAGAGGCTGGTACAGTTACAGCATTTAAGAGTCATCTGGATGGGTATGTGAATAGAAATGTTTAGAGGGATTTGGGCCAAGTGCTGGCAAATGGGACTAGATTAATTTAGGATATCAGGTTGGCATGGACGAGTTGGACTGAAGAGTCTGTTTCTGTGCTGTACATCTCTGTGACTCTATGACTAAGTCATTAATGTGTATCAAAAACAAAAGTGGTCTTAGGACTATGTACTGGGGAGGAACACTATAAAAGAGCACAAGAAATAGAAGCAAGTTGAGATCATTCAGCCCATTGAGCCTGCTACGTTCTGGCCGATTGAGACTGACCTTGGGCTACAACTCAACTTTCCTGCCCGCTCTCCATATTTTTTGATGGCCTGGGAAAGTCTGTCTATCCCAGCCTTAAACATGTTCAGCGCCAAAGCATCCACCACCCTTTGGGTAACAAATCAAAATGATGTTTATTCAGCTTTTAAATTTACAATGCTCACTGAACTGCTGCGCACTACTGCAAACTATTTTTTCTCACTGTTGAAGATTTCTGTCTATGACATATCAATTCTGCCACACGGATGTTACATCCCGGGGTATAACGCCTTGCAAATATCAGGCTGTTTCTTGGCCTTATTGTTGGCACAGACTACAAGTGTAGGATAAAAGGATTAAGATTGCCGCCAATGACAACAGGCACAGGCCTGCTTGATGTGCTGCCTGCAGTCACAAGCCAGCTGTTCCTTGGGAACATTACAGCTATTAGCCGAGTAGGCCATTCGGTTCTTCAAAACTTGCTGACCCCATACCCTTAACTCCCTTGCCTATCAAAAGTTGAATTGATTCAGAGTTGAATAAGTTCAGTGTTCCAACCTCCATTGCTTTCTGAGGGAATGAGTTCTATACAGTAACCATCCTCTGAGAGAAATACAATGCAGGAGCCATCGTAGGCAGGAGATTTTTTTTTTGCAATGGTGTTCTCTAGCTCTCATGTCCCTCACAAGAGGAGACACCCGTCCTGTCAAATCCCCTCAGGATTCTGTCTGTTTCAATTAGATTACCTCCCTTCCTTCTAAAGAAAGACCAAGATGTCCAACACTATAAAATACATCCTGCTGTGCCTGGATGAGTTGAGCAAACCTTTGGTGAACTGCTTTATATTGTGTCCTTGCTTAAATAATGAGTTCAAAGCTGCACACAGTGCTGTTTGCATGTGGTCTCACTAAGGCCTTGTACAGATGTAGTAAAGTGTCCCTAACCAGTATATTCCAATCCCCTTGCAAGAAACATCAGCAAGCTATATTTTCGTAATCCTTTGCTGTACCTAAACTCTAACATTTAGTGGTTCATATATCAGGGCACTCAGATCCCTCAGTTCTACCAAGTTCTGCAATCTCTCTCCATTAAATATTATTGCTGCGTTTCTATTCTTACTGCCAAAGTGGAAAAATTCACATACTCTCACATGATTTGAATTAGAATTAGATTTAGGTTTATTGTCATTCAAGTACAGGAATACAGGAGTACAGTGAAAAGTTTACAATATCACCCTTAATGGTGCCATTTTAGGTACGCAGTACCTCGGTACAAATTAGATTACTTACAGTGTGGAAACAGGCCCTTCGGCCCAACAAGTCCACACCGACCCACCAAAGCGCAACCCACCCCTACCCCTACATTTACCCCTTACCTAACACTACAAGCAGTTTAGCATGGCCAATTCACCTGAGCCGCACATCTTTGGACTGTGGGAGGAAACCCACGCAGACACGGGGAGAACGTGCAAACTCCACACAGTCAGTCGCCTGAGTCGGGAATTGAACCTGGGTCTCAGGCGCTGTGAGACAGCAGTGCTAACCACTGTGCCACCGTGCCGCCCACAAATCTTAGACACAAAATAGAGAAATTTTTAAAAAGTTACATTACCTTACAGTGATTCTTAGTATAAGTTGAAAAATAAGAGATACTCCATCTGACAAATTTTTGCTGAGTCATTTAATTTATATTCCTTTGTAGCTTATTTACATGTTTTTGACACCACAGTAACCCACCAATCTTGATGGATTGGCAAGTTTAATGACCGTACATTCAGTCCCTTTGTCATCAATAGAAATTTTAAATTGCTGAAGCTCCTAGCATTGATTTCTTTTTTATTTCAAAAATATACTTTATTCGTAAAATAATCATAAAATAATTTGGTCTGTACATTTGGTCATGCCGTACATATGTCAACATTTACATACACAGATCAGAAATTATCATTGTTATATACAGGTCTGTGCATTTCTCGCTCATACGCCCATATATTGAGCTGAGGCGTCAGCAGAGCCCAAACGACTCCATGGGCCCCCTGTTCTTCTTTAGACAGGCAGATGTTACACGGTGGTCTTTCCCCACCGCGCCTTGGCGGCAGCTGCCCCAAGCTTCAGCGCGTCCCTCAACACGTAGTCCTGGACCTTGGAATGTGCCAGTCTGCAACACTCAGTCGGGGTCAACTCCTTCAGCTGGAAGATCAACAGGTTTCAGACCGCCCAGAGAGCGTCCTTCACCGAGTTGATGATCCTCCAGGCGCAGTTGATGTTCGTCTCAGTGTGCGTCCCGGGGAACAGGCCGTAGAGCACGGAGTCCCGCGTCACGGCGCTGCTCGGGACGAACCTCGACAAATACCACTGCATTCCTCTCCAGACTTCCTCTGCATAGGCACATTCCAGAAGGAGGTGTGTGACAGTCTCTTCCCCCCCGCAGCCGCTTCGAGGGCAGTGTGCAGTGCGGCTGAGAGTCCGGGCGTGCATAAAGGATCTCACAGGCAGAGCCCTTCTCACCACCAGCCAAGCCATGTCTTGGTGCTAGTTGGACAGTTCTGGCGATGAGGCATTCTGCCAAATGGCTTTGACAGTCTGCTCAGGGAACCGCTCGATAGGATCCATCCTCTCCTTTTCCCGAAGGGTCTCGAGGACACTACATGCTGACCACTTCCTGATGGATTTGTGGTCAAAGGTGTTTTCCTTCATAAATTTCTCCACGAAGGACAGGTGATACGGAACGGTCCAACTACTCAGAGCATTCTGCGGCAGCGAGGCCAGGCCCATCCTTCGCAACACCGGGGACAGGTAGAACCTCAGTACGTAGTGACACTTGGTGTTTGCGTACCGGGGATCCACGCACAGCTTGATGCAGCCACACACAAAGGTGGCCATCAGGGTGAGGGTGACATTGGGTGTATTTTTTCCCCGAAGCTCCTAGCATTGATCACTTCACTCCCACGGCCTCCAGCTATTACATTGTGTAATATTCTTTGACGTAACTCCTTAACAAATGCCTTTTAGTTCAGCTAAGTATTTCCTGCTATGATTTCTGCAAAGCACTCTAGTAAATTAGTTAAACTTGATTTCCCATTTACAAAACCATTTGACTCTGCCTGATCCCATTATCATTTTCTAAACATTGTGTTCTCTCAGCATTTCTTTAGATGAAGATTTTAAGAAGGTTGCATTTATCGGTTCCAGGCTTGCTGGCTGGCTAGTCAGCAGAGTGCTTAGATTCTTCCACAGTGGGTCATGTGAAGGTGATTGGATCTGCCCTTCTCCACCCTTCCTCCTTCGTGCTATATGCTCGCTCAGTCTCAGAGGAGACTGAAGCACTCCTGATTTGTGCACTCCCATTATAATGATGCCATTATTAAACTGGAGACGGCTTAGCAAAGACTGTTGCCAGGAATGGAGGGTTTGATATATAACAATAAATTGGAAAGGCTGGGACTTTTTTGATAGGAGCATAAGAGATTGAAGGGGTGACCTTATTGAAGTTTATAAAATCATGAGGGATGTAGATAATGGCAGTTACCTTTCCTCTAGGGTAGGAGATTTCAAGACTGGGGGCATATCTTTAAGACGAGAGGAGAAAGATGTTATAAAGACATGAGGGACAACTTTTTTTACACAGAGAGTCAGCCACGCATGAAAAGCTCTGCCAGAGGATGTGGTAGATGCAGGGACAGTTACAATGTTTAAAAGACAGTTGGATAAGTCCATGAATGGGAACGTTTTGGTGGGTTGTGGACCAAACACAGACAGGTGGGACCAGCTCAGTTGGGAACATGATGGGCGTGGACTGATTGGACTGAAGGGTCTGTTTCCATGCTGTATGACTCTATGACTCTATCTCCAGGTATCTGAATCCAGGGCCTATGCTTCCCATTGGCAATGGTGAATGTTCCATGCAGAAAGGGACTTCGTCAGGGAATACTTAAAAGGTCTGTGTGGGCCCCCTCTGTTAGATTAACCAATGGTCTGTACACTATGATCTTGGACAGGCAGCTATCATCCGTCCAGGCAACATAATCTGCCCATCACAAGTTGGCTGGTATGTCCTTGATGATGCTGGCTATTTCCACGACTCAAATATTTGTGATTAGACCTTGCCAGGTGATCTTGAGGATGCGGCAGAGTTAATTCTGGAGGATGGACTCTAGAAAGCGAACATATCACCGGTATCACCATAGGACCCATGGCTCAGGCCCGTGCTGAAGGGTGATGTGGACTGTGGCTCGGTACACTTTGAGTTTGACCTGTGCCCATCTCCATACTTGTTTGTAATGCCCGCTGTTTGCTTTTGAAAGTCGATTCGCTACTTGGCATCATACAGCATGAAAACAGACCCTTGGGCCCAATTCATTCATGCCAGCCAGATTTCCTAAACAGAACGAGGTCCATTTCCCTGCTTTTGGCCCACATCCCTCTAAACCTTTCCTATCCATGTATCTGTCCAAATGTCTTTTAAATGCTGTAATTGTACTTGCCGCTACCACTTCCGTATTTACACCAGTTCCTTGCCTCTGGTGGTATCGAGCTGAAAATGTGTCGCTGGAAAAGCGCAGCAGGTCAGGCATAAGCCTGAAGAAGGGCTTATGCCTGAAACGTCGAATCTCCTGTTCCTCGGATGCTGCCTGATCTGCTGCGCTTTTCCAGCAATACATTTTCAGCTCTGATCTCCCGCATCGGCAGACCTCACTTTCTCCTCGAGGTCAATGAATGTGTCTGACAGTCCATTGATTTGCTATTAATGCTTCTCTTATATTTGTCTCAGTGCAGTGCAGCGTGCCCTGCTGAGTATTTCCTGAGCTTTTCTGTACAATTTCCATTAGATACCCTATAGTTTTGTCAAGGGAGACCTCATGTGTGAGTTAACTCCTTGATTTTTTTGGCTTCGGAAAACCTTGTTTTACATCGATCTTACGTTAAAAAATGCACCAGGGATCAAATATCGACAAGTTCAGGGCTGCAAAACGCTGGTGCGGCCACACTTGGAATATTGAGTACAGTTCTGGTCCCCATATTTCGGGAAGGATGTGGAAGCATTGGAACAGGTGCAGAGGAGATTGACCAGGATGTTGCCTGGTCTGGAGGGAAGGTCTTAGGAGGCAAGGCTGAGAGACTTGGGTCTGTTCTCATTGGAAAGAAGAAGACTAAGAGGGGATTTGATAGAGACATACAAGATGATCAGAGGATTAGATTGGGTAGACAGTGAAAGTCTTTTTCCTAGATTGATGACAGCTTGTACGAGAGGGCACAACTACAAATTGTGGGGGTGTTAGATTTAAGACAGCTGTCAGAGGCAGGTTCTTTACGCAGAGAGTGGTAAGGGCGTGGAATGCCCTACTTGCTGATGTAGTCAACTCAGCCGCATTAGGGAGATTTAAACAAGCCTTAGATAAGCACATGGATGATTTTGGGATAGTGTAGGGGGACGAGCTGAGAATAGTTCACAGGTCGGCACAACATCGAGGGCCGAAGGGCCTGTACTGTGCTGTATTGTTCTATGTTCTAAAGCATAATTTACACTTATTAATGATTCAATTTCATTGTAAGTATATACACAAGAATAAAGTGAGCACTGGTAGATAAATACTGAAAATGTAAGAAATAAAAGTGGGCCATTCAGTCCATCAAGCCAGCTCTGTCAATAAACAGATTCTGGCTGATAACCTACCTCTATGCCATTTTCCACTTTCTATTGATCTCTGGCTTGGACCTGCTCAGTGCCTGAGCTTCCACAGTCCTATGGCATATGAATTCTAAATATTTACAATCAGCTGAGAGAAGAAATCTCTACTCATTCTAGTCTTAAATGGGACACTCCTGGTTTATTTCGCATCAGCCAGGAGAAGCATCCTATTCACATCTACCCTGTCATACCCTGTCATTATTAAACTTTCTCAGTGACACATCTGCTCCACTTTAGATAAACTGTACACAGTGCTGTAGGTGCAGCCTCATCATGACTCAATACAATTGTCGCAAGATAATCCTTGTTCCTTTTACATCCTTGTTCCTGTACCTCCTTCCCATTTTGTTGAAGCCAACATTCAATTTACTTATTAACTTTCTTGCTTTATCTGTCTGCAATCTTTTTGTGGCTCATTATGAAAAGTGCCCAGGTTCATTTGATCAGGAATAATTCCCAACGTCTCATCATTTAAGAGAGAGATTCTGCGTTTCTGTTTATATTTCTATCAAAGTGGATAATTTCACAATTATTCACTTTATATTCCACCCTGGCATGATCTTGCCCATTCACTCAGCCTGTCTAAATCCCTTGATGCGTCCTTTTTCTCTCCTCACAGCCCACACTTCCACCCGAGTATTTCTAGAGCTTTTCTGCACCATATCTTTTGGATAACCTATACTTTTGTCAAGGAAGACTTCACGTACAAGTCAACCATGATGTTCTTGGCTTAAGAAAACCATGCTGGTTTCGTGTTTGCGGCAAATTTGGAAATATGCCAGTTGATTCCGATATGCAAATCATTGATTGGAATTGTGAGCAGATGTGTTCAAAGCACTGATTCTTTTGGTACCCCACTGGTAACAACCGACCATCTTGAGAATAGCCTGTTTATTCCTTTCCTGTCTATTAACAATTCTCAATCCAGAGTAGTATACTACTCCCAATCCCATGTAGTTCGATTTTGCTTACTAACTTCCTGTTTGGCACTGAGGCAGATATTCCATTGTCAAATCACCCTTTATTTACATGTGTACAATACACTAGCTGTAGCCAGCTAGCTCAGAGTCAGTCCCTGAATTGAGGAGATTCTGAATCCCCTGTTTATGTGTTTTGCAACCTATTTTCCTAATTTTCAGAGATTTTATTACACAGCTTTGGAGCAGGTGGGACTTGAACCTGGGTCTCTTGGTTAAGAGGGTAAGGTCACTACCTCTGAATCACAAGAGGGCCCTTAATCGCCTGTTTATGTTGGTCAGCCAGGGCTACCCAGTTGGCCCAGGTTAACAAACCCAGTCAAGGAGGTCATGGTAAATAAGGCCCCATGTGGTTCAAATCACTACAGGGACATATCAAGAGCCTTCTGAAAATCCAAACATACCACGTCCACTGTTTCTCCCTTAATTATGCTACAAGTAACATCCTCAAACAACTCTAGCAAGTTTGTCAAATTCATTCATAAATCCATCCTTACTCCCCAATCACATTATTTTCTAACTAGTCAGTTATCACATACTTTATAATAGATTTACTAACAGATTCTAACATTTCCCTACGACAGATGTTAAATAATAAGTCTGTAATTTTCCACTTATCTGTTCTTCTCTTCTTAAATAATGGGGTTAAAGTTGCTCCTTTCCAGTCTTTTTGCAGAGTCAAGAGAATTCTGAAAGATTGTCACCAATGCATCCATTATCTCTGTAGCTAGATCTTCCAATATGCAGGGATGTGGTTTGTACAGTCCAGGTATTTACCAACCTTTAACCCAATTAATCTTTTGATTACTACCTCATTATTAATACTAATTTCTTTCAGTTCCTCTTTTTCACAAGGCCTTAGTTTCCTTGTATAATGGGAAATTTTCTATATCTTCCTCTAGGAAAGTAGATGCAAAGTAATTGTTTAGTATTTCAGAAAAAAGTCCCATTTTGTTGAGTCTTTTCATCTTGCATTCATCAGGACATTTTGCAAGAATACAAATCCAAGAGGTAAGCCAGTATTTTCAGTGAATGAGAGGAGGATGCTGATTGACAGGCAAATTGACTGTGATTGATAGAGCTGTGCCATGGAGAATGCACTCAATAATGCTGCTGAATGGTTAACAGCTAGGCTTTGTTTAAATTTTAAACTAAGCAAGGACGGCATGGTGGCTCAGTGGTTAGCATAGCACAAGGGACCTGTGTTCAATTCCTGCCTCGGGTGACTGTCTGTGTGGGTTTCCTCCCACAATCGGAAGATGTGCACGACAGGTGAATTGGTCATGCTAAATTGCCCATAGTGTTAGGTGCATTAGACAGGGGTAAACATAGGGGAATAGGGCTGGGTGGGTTACTCTTGGAGGGTCGGTGTGGACTTGTTGGGCCAAATGGCCTGTTTCCTTACTGTAGGGGATCTAATGTTGGCTCTGGTAGGTCAGGGCATCCTGAGAAATGAACCAGTGAATGGTTGCCACCTATTTTGTTGAGTTGTAACAGGTGTGGTAAGCATATATGTTTCAACTGTCCATGAAGAACAGGTCCCTGTTTTTTAATATGTTGCTCCCAGGACATGCAAGTGTGCCACACTGTGAGTCAGACTGACAATCCCAAGTTGGTTGTCAATGTAATTCTTTGCAATTAATTTTTCTGCCATTTCCCTATTTTCCATCATAAATTCGCCTGCCTCTTCTGATAATGTCTTTGTCTTTGTTAATTTTTTTCATTTCCACTTACCTTTAGAATATATTACAGTCTGGCTTTATGTTACTCGCTAGCTTATAATTATATTGTCTTTCTCCTTCCTTTATCCGTCTCTTGAACATCCTTTGTTGGATTTTAAATTCCTCCCCATGCTCAGGATAGCATGGTGGCTCAGTGGTGAGCACTGCTGCCTCACAATGCCAGGGATCTGGATTTGATTCCAGATTCAGTGGCTCTCTGTGTGGAGTTTGCATGTTCTCCCCATTTCTGTCGGGTGCTCTGGTCTCCTCCACAGTCCAAAGATGTGTAGGTTAGGTGGACTGACTGTGCTAAATTACCCAGAATGCACAGGCTGGGTGGATCAGCCATGGGAAATGGAGGGCTGGGTATGGCTGGAATGTTCTTCAGAGGGACGGTATGGGCTGAATGGTCTGCTTCCACACTGTAGGGATTCTAAGAATCTTATAAGCCATCTCCTTTGATCTAACACAGGCAATTAACTCCTTTATTAGTCATGATTAATTCAACAAGGAGCCTTGAAGGCATATATATTTATTATGAACCATGTCTCTTTTTATTTTGTTATGATTTATTCAAATTATCTGATTCAGTATGTGAATGTACCTACTAAAGAAGTTGCGAAACCTGACCTACTCTTGGGAAATAAGGCAGGGCAAGTGACTGAGATATCAGTGCAGGAACACTTTCGATCCAGTGAGTGTAATTCTATTAGTTTTAAAATAGTGATGGAAAAAGTTAGACCAGATCTAAAAGTTGAAGTTCTAAATTGGAGAAAGGCCAATTTTGACGGTATTAGGCAAGAACTTTCAAAAGTTGACTGGGAGCAGATGTTCGCAGGTAAAAGGATGGCTGGAAAATGGGAAGCCTTCAGAAATGAGATAACGAGAGTCCAGAGACAATATATTCCTGTCAGGGTGAAAGGAAAGGCTGGTAGGCGCAGAGAATGCTGGATGATGAGAGAAGTTGAGGTCTTGGTTAAGAAAAAGAAGGAAGCATATGTCAGGTATAGACAAGATAGATCGAGTGAATCCTTAGAACAGTATAAAGGCAATAGGAGTTCCCTGAAGAAGGAAATCCTGAGGGCAAAAAGGAGACATGAGATAGCTTTGGCAAATAGGGTTACGGAGAATCCAAAGGGTTTTTATTAATACAATAAGGACAAAAGGGTAACTAGGGAGAGAATAGGCTCCTCAAAGATCAGCAAGACAGCCTATGTGTAGAGCCGCAGGAGATGGGAAGATACAAAACAAGGACTTTGCATCAGTGTTTACTGTGGATAAGGACATGGAAGATAGAGAATGTAGGGAAATAGATGGTGACATCTTAAAAAAATGTACATATTACAGAGGAGGAAATGCTGGATGTCTTGAAATGCATAAAAATGGATAAATCCCCAGGACCTAATCAGATATACCCTAGAACTCCATGGGAAGCTAGGGCAGTGATTGCTGGGCCTCTTACTGAGATATTTGTATCATCGATAGTCACAGGTGAGGTGCTAGAAGACTGGAGGTTGGCAAAGGTGGTGCCACTGTTTAAGAAAGGAGGCAAGGAAAAGCCAGGGAACTATAGACCAGTGAGCCTGACCTCGGTGGTGGGCAAGTTGTTGGAGGGAATCCCGAGGGATAGGACTTACATGTATTTGGAAAGACAAGGACTGATTAGGGATAGTCAGCATGACCTTGTGCGTGGGAAATCATTTCTCCCAAATTTGATTGAATTTTATGAAGAAATAATGAAGAGGAATGATGAGGGCAGAATGGTAGACGTAATCTGTATGGATTTCAGTAAGGCGTTTGACAAGGTTCCCCAGGGGAGACTGGTTAGCAAGGTTAAATCTCATGGAATACAGGGAGACCTAGCCATTTGGATACAGAACTCGCTCAAAGGGAGAAGACAGAGGGTGGTGGTGGAGGGTTGTTTTTCAGACTGGAGACCTGTGACCAGTGGAGTACCACAAGGATCGGTGCTTTTTGTGATTCATATAAATGATTTGGATGTGAGCATAGGAGGTGTAGTTAGTAAGTTGACACCAAAATTGGAGGTATAGTGGACAGTGAGGAAGGTTACCTGAGAAAGTACAACGGGATCTTGATCAGACGGGCCAATGGGCCGAAGAGTGACAGATGGAGTTTAATTTAGATAAATGAGAGGTGCTGCATTTTGGAAAGGCAAATCAGGGCAGGACTTATACACTTAATGATAATAGCCTGGGGAGTATGGCTGAACAAAGAGACCTTGGAGTGCAGGTTCATAGTTCCTTGAAAGTAGAGTTGTAGGTAGATAGGATAGTGAAGTAGGCAATTGGTATGCTTTGCTTTATTGGTCAGAGTATTGAGTATAGAAATTGGAAGGTTCATGTTTCGGCTGTACAGGACATTAGTTAGGCCTCTTTTGCAATATTGCATGCATCTTCTTCCTAGCAGAAGGATGTTGTGAAACATGAAAGGATTCAGAAAAGATTTACAAGATGATGTCCGGGTTGGAGGATTTGAGCTATAGGGAGAGGCTGAACAGGCTGGGGATGTTTTCCCTGGAGCGTCGGAAGCTCAGGATTGTCCTTTTGGAGGTTTATAAAATCGTGAAGGGCATGGATAGGGTAAATAGACAAAGTCTCTTCCCTGGGGTGGGGGAGTCCAGAACCAGAGGACATAGGTTTAGGGTGAGAGGGGAAAGATTTAAAAGGAACCCAAGGGGCAATTTTCTTCACGCAGAAGGTGGTACGTGTATGGAATGTGCTGCCAGAGGAAGTGTTGGAGGCTGGTACAATTACAGCATTTAAAAGGCATCTGGATGGGTATATGAATAGGAAGGGTTTAGAGGGATAAATTGGACTAGATTAGATTGAGATATCTGGGTGAGATGGATGAATTGGACCGAAGGGTCTGTTTTCATGCTGTGCATCTCTATGACTCTATGATTCTAAGTGATAAGGTTACGATGACAAATCATGCTGTGAGTATAAAATTACTTACTGATAATTATTTGAGATCATCTTTTCCACTGTTCATTACAGTTTCTTTTGGATTTCCCTTGTGGCTTAAATCAAACATCACATGGAACTATAGGACTTAAGGGAGGAGTAGGCCATTCAGCCCTTTGAGTCTGCTTTACCATTCAATCACCTGATGGCTAATTTGGCTTTAATCTCAATTTCGCCATGTATCTGTCTAAAAATCAATCTCAAGACTGTTGAACTAAAAATATCGACTTCACACAAGTCTATATGGTCTGTGGTAATTGTCAAACTTTGCTGTACCCCTAATGTTCAAAATACATTTTTGACTTCTGCATTGAATTGTGTTATGAGTAAAATTCCAAAGTGTAGTGATTATAACAAGGTCAGCCAGGTGGACCTCCTGGGAAATGAGTTCCCTGCTTGGGACTGTTCAACTAGTCCAATCAGGGAGTCCTGGCTGACAGATATAAACAGGAGTGTCAGAGGTTCTGTTCACTGTCGGAGCTGGCTCTGAGGAAGCCTGATCAGTGTAAATAAAGGGGGACTTGGTGATGGGATACCAGTCTCTGTGGGGTTATTTTGCAAAGCAATAGTTACTTTCCTTTTCTCACCACCTATTAAAGCTGTCTGGTCAATGCCTCTCATAATAAAAGACCGCAAAGAAACAACTGATAAAGACAATTCATGAGTAAGGCAAAAGAAATGACTAGGACTGGACTGCAAATCAAGAATGCGTTTGAACATATCCTAAAAGATATTTGTCAGGAATTTTGTGTTTGGCTGCAACTCAAAACAAACCAGCTAATTGTTGCAGTCACAAATCGAGTTAAGCTGAGCTGTGACTTTTGTTCCTTGTTAATCTTTAAACAAAATACTTGAATTTCTTTGAGCTTTCTCCTGCTATGTCTCCTGCAACTTACTTCGTTGATGCAAATCCTGGTTGATCTGTGTAAATGGAGTTAAGGAGTTATAAAGTCATAGAGTCATAATAAAAACAGACGTTTCAGTCCAACTCGTCTGTGCAAACCAGACATCCCAATCAGACCTAGCCCCATTTGCCAGCAAAAGACCCATATCCCTCTAAACCCTTCCTATTCATATACCCATCCAGATGCCTTTTAAATGTAATCACATCGCCTCCACTTGAATCCATTTTCTTCTCATCAGAGGCAAATGTGCTACTAACTGAGCCATCGCCAACACCTATGCCCTTCTCAGTTGCAATTGTGCCACGTAGCATCACTTCCCGCCTCAGGCGACTGACTGTGTGGAGTTTGCACATTCTCTTCGTGTCTGCGTGGGTTTGCTCCGGTTTCCTCCCACAGTCCAAAGATGTGCAGGTTAGGTGAATTGGCCATGCTAAATTGCCCGTAGTGTTAGGTGCAGGGGTAAATGTAGGGGAATGGGTCTGGGTGGGTTGCGCTTGGGCGGGTCGGTGTGGACTTGTTGGGACGAAGGGCCTGTTTCCACACTGTAAGTAATCTAATCTAATTATGAGGGCTTTGCACTTAATAATATTTGTGCAGTTCGGGTTGTGGATACCAGTTTCTTTTTAAAGACATCAATGAAAGGATTTCGGAGCATTTTTTAAACAAGGCATTTCTTGGCTATGTTACATATTAGCATTCATTGCAAGAGAATTCGTGTTCAGTTGATGTTGCATTTGCAGTGAAGTTACAACAGCAAACTGCAAAATAAGGGTGACAAAACCAGTACATCAAATTGTCAAGAAAACTGATTCATTTTTGACACAAATCCATTGTCATTAATATTTCAAAATCTTTTGAAATAACAATTCTTTTTACTTTGTCTTAGGGGAGCCAGACTGGTGCCTGGGTTGTTTGAGTGTGGATTGCTTTTGTGTTGGGGAGCAGGTAAATTTAAATCTTCATTTCTTAGCAACAACTCACATATCCTTCCATGTTGCCTCCATATCACTGATGTTCTACGGGCGTGATTCACTTTCATCTTTATCGATCTTCCGAAATGTGCACTATCCTTGTACAAGCTGCAGTAAACAATCTCTCCAAAGTCCGCATCGATTAATAGATGGTAGGAAGTGTGCCTGGGTGCGGTTTTAATCTGAACCCATTTCTTTTCTCAGGGCTAAAGGGATCAAAGGGTGTGGGCAGGAACAAGGTACTGAGTTGGATGATCAGCTGTGATGGTATTGAATGACAGAGCAGGCTTCAAGGGTTTGCTTCTGCTTCTAACTCCGAAGAAGTTAAACTTTTTTTTTTGATCGCTTACAATTCTTCAGCATCACCACAGGATCATCGAATCCCTACAGTGCGGAACGAGGCCATTTGATCTATCAAGTTTACATCAACCCTTCTAAGGGCTTTCCCCCCCAAACCCCTACTTTCTAACCCTGCATTCACCGTGGTTAATCTACCTAGCCTACCCATCCCTGGACACTATAGAAAATTTAGCATGGCCAATCCACCCTAACCTGCTTATCTTTGGAGGAAACCCATGCAGACACAGGAGGAATGTGCAAACGCCACACAGACGTTTGTCACCCAAGAGTGGAACCGAACCCAGGTCTCTGGCAATGTGAGGCTGTAGTGCTAACCACTGCGCTCCCATGCCCACCTACAGATGCAGCTGAAAATGTGTTGCTGGAAAAGCGCAGCAGGTCAGGCAGCATCCAAGGAACAGGAAATTCGACGTTTTGGGCATAAGCCCTTCATCAGAAAGCCCTTCCTGTTCCTTGGATGCTGCCCGACCTGCTGCGCTTTAACCAGCAACACGTTTTCAGCTCTGATCTCCAGCATCTGCAGACCTCATTTTTTACACCTACAGATGCAGCCATATTAAAGAAGGATTGGAAGATTATAAACAGTGCTCTTCATTTCTCCTTTGTTCCCTAAGGATCCTCTTCGTTCTATCTGGTCTTGGTCACTTTTCATTTAAATCGCTTCTAATGCCTCCTGCTTATCAGCCTGTAATGTTCTCCTCATTATTTATTACTATCATCGGGACAACAGCATTTTCATGTGTTCCTTATTTTTATTCCCCAGTTTCCTTGTCAACTCTCACAGTCTCAGGAATTGTTGGGGAAAGTGCTCTGCTGCCCTGTGTGGATAGCACTATAAAAAACCATGCTCTTGATGAGATACGCGTGTACTGGCAGATGGCTGACCAGTTAGTCCATGCCTTTCACTCGGGGAAGGAACATGTTTCCCAGGACTACAGCAATAGAGCCAGACTTTTTACAAAGGAATTCAAGCAAGGCAACTTCTCCCTTCTCCTGTCTGACCTCCGAGTGAGTGACGAAGCTGAATACATCTGCGTAATTCAGATGAAACAGAAGACGGGGTACGATGTGGTTCTATCTGTTTCAGTCAGTTTGCAAATAGCAGGTAAAATTTTTCTTTTTTGTTGAGCTGTGTTTTAAAAAGAGGAATGGATAAATGGCTCTTGAGATTTTCTTTGTTTTACATAAGAGTGAACTTCCTTAATAAGTGTGCTTAATGTGCTGTATATTCTATTTAATAGTTGCATCAATCTTTTTCCCTTAATAGCTCAGCTGTCTTTTGCACAAGGGTAGATCGTGCAGCACAGAACATCCGGTTGGATTTCTGGCCGTGATGTGCTAAGTTAGAATGAAAATCTGTAATACTCAGCAATTGTTTCCTTTAATTTTCATTCTGGAAAAGTACATTTCCTGTGTACTGCGCTGCAGTTTTGTGCTCAAGATGTTATAGTGGAACTTATGACTCAGTACCACAATAACCATACCACAGATGACATTAAAGAGGCATATGACTGAATTTACAATTTATCCAGTGTTAAACTGTCATATTGTGAATAGCAGTATAGTGGATTCATGATCTGAATTCTTACTTTCAAATGTCATCACATTTAACTGAATTTGAATTTGCTTGACCAAACTAGTCTGGAATTAAGTTAAATAGCTAGACTCATTAATGATGACCATGAAACTGCTGGATTCTTGTTAAAACCCCATTTGGTTCACAAATACATTTTTAGGGAAGGACTTTTCCATTCTTACCTAGTCTGAGCTACATATGACTCCTGACCCACATCAATGTGGTTAATATGGAGTCCTAATCTATTGCACGGAAACAGATGCTTCGGTCCAACCAGTCCATGACGAACATAATCCCACACTAAACTAGTCCCACCTGCCTGCTCCTGGCCCCTATCCCTCCAAACTTTACCTAGTCATGTGCTTACCCAAATGTCCTTTAAATGTTGTAACTGTACCCACATCCACCACTTCCTCAGGAAGTTCATTCCACATGTGAACCCTCCACTGTGCAAAACATTTGACCTTCATGTCTTTTTAAAATCTCTCTCCTCTCACCTTAAAGTCTTGAAATCCCCACATCCTAGGGGAAATAAAACTACCATTAATCCTATCTATACCCCTCATTATCTTATCAACTTTTATAACATCTTGATTGATCTTTGTAGTGATCAAGCAGGCCACTGTTTTCTGGAAGGGGACTGACCAGCTTCTTCTCTAGGGCGATAGGAATGGACAATAGATCTTGCCAGTGATGCCCACCTCCCCTGAATGATTTTTATTCAGAGAAACAAACTTGTGCCAGCCACTGTTGATGATTGCACTCTCCCCTTGATCTCGATTACGTCCATTCTCCTTTGTTGCCTGTTTTACACCAGCTACAGTTGAGACTGACTGGTTTCAGCAGATTACGTTTCTCTCACTTCTAACAGTTAGGCCTCTCCTATCAAGTACAAGGCAATGAGGTGGGCCAGACCACTACAACAGGGGTCACTTTGCTCTCAAATATCCCTTCATTTGGGCTCCGCTTGGTTCAAGTGCTAAACTCCGCTCAGTCCTGAATTAATAAACGAATCAATCAGAAAACTTAGAGCTAATTCTGGTTAACACTTGTCACTTGGATTTGGAACTCTAGGATGGAGTCATGGTGCTCTACAGCACAAACAAAAAAGGCCCTTTGGCCCATCAAGTCTGTGCTTGTCAAAAACAAGTACCTAACTATTCTAAGCTGAAAATGTGTTGCTGGAAAAGCACAGCAGGTCAGGCAGCATCCAAGAAACAGGAAATTCGACGTTTCGGGCATGAGCCCTTCTTCAGGAAAGAAGGGCTTATGCCCGAAACATCGAATCTCCTGTTCCTTGGATGCTGCCTGACCTGCTGCGCTTTTCCAGCAACACATTTTCAGCTCTGATCTCCAGCATCTGCAGACCTCACTTTCTCACCTAACTGTTCTAATACCATTTTCCAGCACTTGGCTCATAGCCTGGTACGTCTTGACATTGCAGCTGCACATTGAAATACTGTTTTAAGTGTTATGAGGATTTCTGCCTCTACCACTCTTACAGTGGTAAGATTCCAGATTCCCACCACACGGTGGGTGAAACCCCATCTAAACCTCCTGCCCCTTCCCTATAATCTGTGCTCCCTGATGTCCCCCCAGTACTCCCTGATGAAGGTACAAAGCACAGATGTTCATTCCAGATTTGCTGATAAGGATGCGCATTGTGTTCATCTCAGCTATGAGAGTGGATTCTATGACTCTTGAATTCTGTAACTAACCTCTGTGCATTACTATCCTTTTTGGTTGGTGATTGTAGCTCACTATATGGAGCCGGTGTTGAGTGCACAATGTGAGCCGGGTCATGAAGCTCTTGTGAAGCTACATTGTTCCTCATGGGGTGGCTATCCAGAACCACTTGTATACTGGACTGACGACATCACGAACACCCTTCCTGAAAACAGTACAGTCAAGAATGACATTATTTTTTCTCATGGAGGACTGTACAACGTTACCTCCGTCCTCTGGATCCAAGCTACATCATACTCGACATATACCTGCTCTATATACAATCCCAAACTCCAGAAGAACAAAACTGCAACCTTGCATTGGAGTAAGTAAAATTAAACATTACATTCTTCTGCTTGGAAGGGAAAGAATTGAAAGATAACTTTTTGTGTGCTGAGTCCCTGAAACATTCAGATTCTGTTGCCTACCCAATGACAACTCAGCTGTCCTGAACTGTGAGGTTTGCAGCAACTTTCAAAGCTATTCAACTCATCAAGAAGTATTACCTAGTCCTGCACCCTCCCAATACACACTGGAAGCTAAATTAATGGTCAGGGGCTCAAACCCTGTTGGATTTTTATCCCTCCCACCATCATAAATATTGACGTCAATTGTAACTTCATCAACTACTTTCTGGCTGAGATCGGTTAATGTAGAACTAAATTGGAAGGTCCCAGATGAGATCCTAGTCAATATAAACCAACACTCCAGTGGGACTTTCCTGGCTTGTATAAGGTCATTGTAGCACTATGTTGTAACCAGTCTAAACTGCTTTCTATTGTCCATGGCATTTGTAGATATTTTGACAACATAATTATAAGTGAAGGTATTATTGGTTTAGTTAATTGCACTCCAGTAGCCTAACTTTAGAGCCAGATTTAAGGAAAGGTATAATTTCATTGGAGACAGTTCACTTCAGGATGATCCCTGGAATGGAGGGATTGCTTTCTGAGCAAAGGCTAAACGTATTGAGACTGTACTCACTGAAGTCTAGAAGAATGAGAGGTGATCTCATTGAAATATACACGAGTCTTCAGAGGCTTGACAGCACAAAATGTTAAGATGATTTTTCTCTCATGGCAGAGCCTATGACTAGAGGGCATAGTCTCAGAGTAAAAAGGCCATCACTTTAAGAATGAGATGAGGAAGAATTTCTTCTCTCAGAGAGATGTGAGTCTTCAAGAGAGCTGTGGGGGCAAAGTCCTTGTATATAGACAAGGCTGAGATGGATTCTTTATCAGCATGGGAATCAAGGATTATGGGAAAAGACAGGAAAGTGGATATGAGTAATGTTGGATCAGCTATGGTCCTATTGAATGGTAGCGAAGGCTTGAGAGTCTGAACATTCTAATCCTGTTCCTAGTTAGTCTGCTCCTGTTCCCAGATCTTAAGATCTAATTCACTGTGCAAAGATATAGGAATGGGCCATTTAGCACTTGAACCTGTTCCACTGCTACTTAGCGAGAACGTGACTGTTCAGATAGATGGCGAATGGTTTTTGCCATGGTCCATTTAACTCTCAGTGGCCTTGGCACGACAAGTTGCTGGGAGTGGGTGGTGGAGACAGTGCTCCCGAGAGGGCACGTGGGATGTTTGAACAGATGAGGCAATTGTGTATCGCCTTAACCAGATGGTCTGAAATATTATCAACTGAACAATACAACAAAAATGTGTCCTTCACCCAAGTTGCTTGAAATAATAGTGTAATAAATAATGGTGAGCGCTCTTAGCCTCCCTGTTGTTTCGATGATAAATTATGGCCTATTGTTTATGAGTTGGGGATACCGTGTAATTGCAAAGAAATTTTGAACTGTAGGTGTAAACCTTCCTTTGCTACTCGTTGCATGACTCATATCTCCAAACATTGCGCAGAAAAAATTGATAAGAAAGTGAATTGCCTCACGTTGTTTTACTTCAATGTCTCAGCAATTTTTTTTTGTATTTGGGCAGATATTTCTGAAGGAGACCGTGAAGAGATCAGTATCAGTGACACGCACCACGGATGGATTACACCAGTGGTTTTAGTTACACTCATCCTTGTGGTTTCACTGGCATGTTACATTTTGCTGAAACATTTTCCCAGGTCGTCACTGATGAGTAAGTGACTTATTTCCTCCAGTTGACTGAACTGGCACTTAGGTGCGTCCTACCTGCCAATCTTCCTTCCCACCTATCTGTTTCACCCTCCTCTTTGACCTATCACCTTTACCCACCCCCACCTCCATCCACCTATTGTACTCTTAGCTACCTTTTCCCCAGCCCGACCCCCTCCCATTTATCTCTCCACCCCAGAGGCTCCCTGCCTCATTCCTGCTGAAGGGCTTTTGCCCGAAATGTCGATTTTCCTGTTCCTCGGAGGCTGCCTGACCTGCTGTGCTTTTCCAGCACCACTCTAATCTTGACTTTCACCTGGCACTTAGGTGGGCCAAGTGGAGTTCAATTCTGCATTGACTCTAATGAACGGAGTTTAGACCAAACTGATTGGGACTGAATGGTTTCCAACCTGCACGTTATAAATACCTTTGACAAACTGTGTCAAATTGGATGTGCCCAGCAGTTGTGTACCTGTTAGAAGCACAAATATTTTTAAATTCTGAGAGATTACCGGAGGCAGGTATGAGAATTGTATAGTGGAGGTTGCTTTCTGGGATTGGTTTATGGTACATTTGTGGCCAGAGAAAAAGTTGAATTATGGTACACCTATCCGCAGTCAGTGAAAGTTTGGATGATAATATTGAGGACAAAATGTAGAGCTATGTCCCATCTCTCTTAACTTTGCTAACATCATTGTATGCTGAAAATGTGTTGCTGGAACAGCGCAGCAGGTCAGGCAGCAGCCAAGGAGCAGGAGAATTGACGTTTTGGGCATGAGCCCTTCTTCAGGAATGAGGGGAGAGTGTGCCAAGCGGGCTAAGATAAAAGGTAGGGAGGAGAGACTTGGGGGAGGGGCGTTGGAAATGCGATAGGTGGAAGGAGGTTAAGGTGAGGGTGATAGGCCAGAGTGGGGGTGGGGGCGGAGAGGTCAGGAAGAAGATTGCAGGTTAGGAAGTTGGTGCTGAGTTTGAGGGATTAGAATGAGACAAGGTGGGGGGAGGGGAAATGAGGAAACTGTTTCATTGCATCCCTTTTTACTTCCTTAAAGAATATTAGTAACTTAGATAAATATCATTTCCCTTGCATGAAGCCATCTTGACTCAGCCTGACTGCCTTAAGATAAAGTGGCTTCCGATAGCATTCTTAATGATGGATTCTTGCATTTCTAGCATCTCTGGGTAAGCCCTGTCCCATCAGGAGGGCAAATCCCCCAAAGGTGGTTGTCCAGTGGTGTACAGTTGGGAAGGAAGAGCTCTGGGAGTCCCCATCATTGACTCAGGTCCAGATGAAATCTTATGGCATTGGGTCAAACATGAGCATGGAAACCTCCTGCTGATGACCACCTACTCCTGTCATCATACCCTTGTAATAACCTTTATATAAGTTCAGTCGTAGAGTTTCAGACCAACAGTTCTCAACCTTGAATGAAATGTGAAATTCTATTATGTTACTATCACTCTTACCAAAAGGATCTTTTATTATGAAAACATTGAATAACTCTGCCTCATTAGGTTAAAAGTAGCCCTTTCATTGGTTGCTTACTCAACTATTATTTTAAGAAATGGTCTGGAATACATTATGAACCAGCGAGTTTTGAGAAGAATTGCAGCTCAGGTTGAGGTTCTGGATGTAAGTTAGCTCGCTGAGCTGGAAGATTTGTTTTCAGACATTTTGTCACTATACCTAGTATGGTGACGAAATTTCTGAAAATGAATCTTCCAGCTCAGTGAGCAAACCTACGTCCAGACACTATGAACTCTTATCCCATATGATCTTTGCCAATTTGATTCATTCAATCTGTATTAAGTTTAAAATTATTGTCGATAATTGAAATTCCTTTCTTAGAAGTTTCCTTTATTTCTTAATTCATACTCTGTTCAAGAGTATATCTGCTGTCAGAGATTAAATTAAATTTTGTCCATTTGTCTGCCCATTTCACCAGTCTGTCCATATCCTTTTGAAGTCCTCCACATTTCTCCTCATGTGTGAAAATACTTTCAAGTTTTGTTTTGCTCGTCACAAAAAAACAACTTTACACCAAAGGTCTGGGTCATTAACATATGTCAGAAAGGCACCAATCTCTGGGCCACTCCATTACCTGCAAAATAACAGTTTACCACTACTCTTTGTTTCTTGGCATTCAACCAATTTCAAAGCCAAGTTTCAACTGTATCTTTCATTCCATGAGCCCCAGCTTTGCTGACAAGTCTGTTGTGTGGTACTGCATCAAGTATTTCATCCACTTCAGATGATATGAAACTTGGTTCTGTATGTCCGAGATCGTTAATGTATATCAAAAAGTGTAGCACTAACCCCTACAGAACACTATTGTACACATGGAAAGTTAACATAGACTCAGCCTTTTGTCCTATATCCTATTTTGTATTCACGTCTTCACTGTCTGTTTTAATTCCATGGGTTTAAGGAGAAGGAAATTAATTCCAGTGACTGAAGAGTTGGTAGTGTGTGCACACAGATTTAAAACAATTAACAAAACAACTACAGGTAACATGAAGATTTCTTTTACACACAGTAAGCTTCCTGGGACCTGGTTCTGTCTCAAAGAATGTTGGAAGCAGATTCATAGTAACTTTCACAAGCAAATTTGATAAATACTTGACAAGAATAACTTTGCAGGGCCACAGGGAAATAGCAGGTGATTGGATAACTCTGCCAAACGGCCAGCCCAAGACTCAATAAACTGAATGTCCTCCTCCATTGATGCTATGGTATCATAAGCACTGATGTGGACTGTTTTGGGCTGTACATTCTGTGGTAGTTTATGTGGGTGATAATATCCTTTCCATTTCAACGGGCCTCCAAACTGTCAAGATTGAGGGCTAAGACCTGCTTCTGGAGAAGATTGATCCAACAGCCCAAGTATTGTCTTGGTGGGATTAAGTCAAATGCATTCATTACCTTTGAGGCTTCAGTTTTCTTCTGGCTGGTGGAGGGGGGGGGGGGGTTGGAAACCAGGCTTTTGCCCCAGATTTTCACAGGAACTCATTGATCATCCAGAAAGGAGACATATTGAAAAGGAATAGAAAGACTTTAAAGCCATCTGTTCTGCCTTCTAAAAACCATAGCCTTGGGTATTTGCATGATCCAGTGATGCTGCTAGTAAATCCAGCTTAATGGGACCGGGCAATGGGAGGTATTGCTTTTCCTATAATTGAAATCTCCTTCAAATGTCATCTGCGGGATAAAATAAATTGTCCTTTTTTCAGGAGTTCGTGTGGCTGCAGGACAATGTGAGTTAGCTTCCCTAAGTATCGTCAATCCTACATTAGGTGAGTGATCCCATTTTTGAGTGATTCTGATATTGACAATCTTCCTTCTTAAATAGAAATATTGGTTTATAAACACTCTGGAACACTGCGCTGGGACATGAACTCAGTATCTCCCTGAAAAAGTCATTTGAAAGGAATGGTGCCATGTGTAAATACACAGAATGGATGATGCTGAGTCATTGTGAACAATGAGGTCCCTGAGTTATTTTAATTTCTGCCTGGGCGATAATAGTTGTCGACAATTAATCTCAGTGTCTCTGATTCCATGTGAACTTTGCCCAAACCTCTGGCTCGTTATTGGCTTGCACTTCAACCTGAGCTGGTTACCTTGGCAGCTTTTGTCTGTCATTACTTGCCATTGCCTTCCACTCTCAGGGTCAGGCTGAGGAGGCAGGACCCAAGCTCACTGTTTTAGTCAACTCGGACAAATGCAACTGGTCCCTGCAGCTTGGATTAAAGAATACAGTAATATTCTCACCCTGCTTATTGTCAACTCAGTTTAACCATATCGATAAATATTAATAATTTGGAGATGCCGGTGTTGGACTGGGGTGTACAAAGTTAAAAATCACACAACACCAGGTTTAATTGGAAGCACAAGCTTTCGGAGCGCCGTTCCTTCACCAGGTTCAAAATATTAATGATCCATCATGAATATTATGAACCCGTACAAACTGGACTATGTCCTTTCCATGTCAACCTCACACCGCCAATCTCCCAAATTCTGTGTGTACTGTCTGGGAGGAGTTAATACTATTTTTGTAACTTCATAATCTGTCCTTTTAGAGAACAATGTGAGTGGTGGAAGGATTTGTAGTCTGCCAGTCTATGACACAAGTACTCCTTTGATAAGGTAGTTAATGAAAACAATTTAAGGCTTGTAATATGGCCCGATTGCTTGTACTGAATGCCACAGTTATAATCACACAGAGCACTGTGTTTGCAGGTAGAAAGCACATACAGTCATAGAGTCACGCCAGTCCATGCTGAACATAATCCCAAACTAAACTAGTCCCACCTGCCTGCTCCTGGTCCATATTTCACCAAACCTTTCCTCAACATGTACTTATCCAAATATCTTTTAAATGTTGTAGTTGGGTCCACATCCACCACAGTCTTCAGGAGATTCATCCCACATGCAAACCATCTTCTGGGTAAACAATTTGCCTCTCACGTCTTTTTCAAATCTTTTTCCTCTCACCTTAAAAATGTGCATCTTAGTCTTAAAATCCCCATGCTAGGGAAAAGACAACTACCATTAACCCTCATGATTTTATAAACTTCTATAAGATCACATTGTGCCTGGTTCAGTTCGACAAAATGAGAGACAGCCCTTCTCTTCTTCATTTCCCTGGACAGTGTATTGACAATCAGAGTCAACCTACTTGGTTTAAAATTGGAAACAAAAATGGAAGTTGCTGGAAAAGCTCAGCAGGTCTGGCAGCACCTGTGAACAGAAATCAGAGTGAACATTTGAGTCCGATGACCCTTCCTCAGTTCAGTTTAGGGGAACTTCGGGGGTGATTTCCAGTCTGTGAAACTTCAAAACCAGACAATTTGAGTTAGAAATCTTCAAGTTGTTTGCATCGAGACAGTTTAGGTCATCGGAATTGTGAAAGGTACATGCCCTCAGATTCTGAAAGAAATCTGAAAGTTCAAGAAAAAGTAACAGGAAAACTTCAGTAAAGATTAAAGAAACTGAGCTGGGGTGATATTTCTCTTGGATTGAGTCTCTAATGAATGGTGTAGGGAGGAAGGTTGAATGCTTTGTGTTGATATTTATGTTAAGATCTTTCTCAGTCTTTTATATATTGGTTTGTTTGTTCACTTTACTTTGTGTAATAAACATATGTTCAGTTGTCAAAGAACATCATATGAATATATTTCAATGACTAAAATTTCTAACAACTTTCAAAAAGTTAAATATATAATCTATTGAGCTACTTTTCATTCTGAAATTGGGTTAGAATCATGCCAGATCCACCTGATTCAAATATGTGCAAGATGTTGACCCATACATTTGAACCAGGAGTGCCTGGCTAGTGGTTTGAATACTGTGGAATTTATTGGGCAAGTTACGACAAAGCTGGAAGCTCACCCTGATGCAGTTCCAGGTTGGATTTATGGATGGTTTCTCTTTGCAGTGTGAGATCATGTTTCTTTAAGAACTTTAGAAAAAAAAAGTTTTATTTTCTCTTACCTGAATCATTAAGTCACCTCAGCAATAGTTTGTTTTTCCAAAGTAGTTTTTAATAAACAGAAAAACACCTCCACATTGACGTAGAAGAGTTAAAGGAAGACCAGCAGAAACTGAGTTTCCAAACAAATGGGTTTTGATAAGATCTTTAAAAACAGGGAGAGGAGTAACATGACGCAGAAGTTTAAGGATGAGTCAAATAAAGGATGCTGGTAGTTCTACTGTCGATGATGGAACATTTAGAGAATGATATAGAGGAAGCAGATGACATGTCTGGAAGGTATGGCTGGAGAAGGCTGTAAAGTAGGGGTGACCATGGGAGGCATTTGTGGGCAGGGTATTTAACGGTCAGTGAATTCAGAGCAGGGCAGTTATTGAAGATCAGTGAGGACAAGGGTTATGGGCAGAGGCGGCAAGACTATGGGCAGCAGAAGCTGGGGAATAGAGATACTGAGGGAGAAAGCCTGGGAGATTTGGATGAATTCAGTGCCAAAAGAGAAGCCATCATGCATGTTTAAGCAACCATGAAAATTCTTCTGGCCTTCTCTTATTATTGATATGACCCCAGTTGATGTAATATTGGAAAACACAGATCCCAGAATGCAACGTGGCTTGATAGATAAATTTACTGTTTGCAGTTGGTTATTGACTACAGGTACTCAGTTCCTCAGAAGTATGTCTGCTGTCTCAACTCTTTCATTTCTTATTTAGCTGACTCTTTTTTCCATCCTGGACTGTTGAAATTATTTTAAGACCAATTTCTAGCTCTTATAGCTCAGAACCCCTTTCAGTGTCTGCACAAACTCTCAAAGCTTGGAGACTTCACAAACCAAAGCCCTTGTGCTAAGGGGAAAACTGCTTGGTTGAACTGAAAGATGTGATATACTTGTGTCAGCGTGAAACTGTAACCTGATTTTTCTGAATTCGATTCAGATTAAACCATCAGTCGCTTCTGAGTTTGTTCGCTGACTCTCATAAACTCAGTTGTATAAACATTTCATCAATTAAGAACACAGATATCAGATCACTAAGTGATTTGCATTCTTGGAAAACATGCATTGAAGTCACTTTTCTGAATAACTTTTTAAAAAAAAATGGTTACTTTTTGCAGAGCTGGAGCCAAAGCCGAGATCTGTTTTGAAAAGTAAGACCATAAATAATGGAGTAGATATAGGTCGTTCAGCCCATTAAGTCTGCTGTGCCATTCAGTGAGGTTGTGACTGGTCTGATCATCCTCAACTCAACTTTCTTGCCTTGGAGTCATGAACACAGCCCAGCACACAAACCAGCCTTCCATTCATTGACTCCATCTATACTTCTCGCTACCTCAGGAAAACAACCAAAATAATCAAAGACCCCTCCCACCATGGTTATAGTCTCTTCCCGCTAGGTGTGCTTCTGTTGATTTTCTATGTTTGCTTTCTTTAGGCAGAAGAAGCCATATTCAGGATGACCAAGATGGTACCGAAACTGAACCATTTACCAAAGACTTAGAAGACCATAAAGGAGAGACTGAAACGTGAATTACTCTGTTGGCACTGAATGTAACTGTTGTAATATGTTCTTTATACGTCTTTGGATTATTTGTATATGTCTCATTTGGTTGCTTACGGTGATCACATTGTCAATAGTGACTCGAAAATGGTGAAATATGCTCTGAAGTCCACGCCTGTAAATGATACTTTGCTATCAATTGCGCAACACTTTCTTTTCCTTTTTCTCCTCTTCGAAGCTGAAATGTTGGACAGGTTACTCAGGTATTATATTGAAGTATTTACAATCAGTGGAACGACAGAGGAGCAGAAAGATGCAGAAGGGGCATGTACAGAAATTGCTAAAAGTGGGCTGACACTTATGATCATGAATTAAAAAGCTGCTGGGACAAGCCTTTAGCTGAAGAGGGCTGAAATACAGATAATTGATGTTATGTTGCTGACATAGTTAGACACAATTCTTTTCCTTAATACTTTGTTAAGATATGGGCATCGCTGACAAAGCCAGCATTTGCTGCCGTTTCCAGGTACATTGGAACTGAATGGTTTGCTGGCCGATTTGGAGGGAAATAGAGTCAACCACATTATGGTGGATCTGGAGTCACATATAGGTCAGACCAGCTAAGAGTGGCAAATTCCCTTCTCCGAAGGTGAACTAATGGGTTTCTAAAACAATGGATGATGGCATGATTGGTGCACTATTACAGCCTCAGTAATGGGACACATTAAACGTGTTCAACTTTGGGAATGTGCCTCAGGAAACCGATATTACCTTTGGAGGGCTGCAGTGAGTATTTACCAGGATGACATGAGGAGGGGAGAAGGGTTAAGCATTGAAATCAGAAGGCACAGATTAAGCTTGTAGCTCTTTGATCAAAATGTGATGTTCAGAAGAGGAATAAAATTAGTAGGACAGAAAGAAAGGTAATTTCCTCTGAGGGAGGGTTGGGGGTTGGAGGGAGTGGAGTCCGGGACGAAGGGGCTTACTCTTAAAAAGTAGATTCAGACTATTCAAACTAATCTGGAGAAATACTTTGATATACAAAAACACGCTGGAAATCTAGAACATCTAATGATGCTGGAGAACAAATTGAAAAATTACGTTTTGAGATGTATTGTCTGAAATATTAATTGAGAATATTATTGACTGAACATATTTCGGATTTATTTTGTAAAGAACCCTTTGCAGGGCAAAGGAGGTAAGCTACAGCAGGGAGAAGTGTTGCCTTTAGAAAGGACACTACTTCTCAATTGGAATGTTTGAGTCTAATAATTTCAGAGAAAGTTCACACGATTGAGTTGATGGATGAAATAAATGGATATGAACACAGACAATCAGAGGGCTGTCTTCTCTGGAGCAACAGCCTTTGCTGTCTCTGTCTTCTTTGCAATTTCGGAAACCTCTCATTATGAAGGTTGTGAGCTGAAAAACTGACTGGAAGGCCTCGCCGCTACATGTAGGGAGTTCCTTCACAGAAAGATCTTCATTGCCATAACACAAGTGTTCATAAAGGAGAATCTGGTGTGGGGCAGAAAGACTAAATGAATTACCGACACGCAGGTGCACTTCCAGCATCAAAAAGGTTATTGTTTTAAACTTAGCCAACAAAAACCTATCAACCATAATTTTCAAACTGCTACACACAAGATAGGATGGATGAATGATCCCTACCCCTAACTCATACCTGTGCTGGTTGCAACAGGGTTTGAACTTTACTGGACTGGAGAGACCCTCTGGCAGCCCAGGATCTTCTCCACTGAACATAGAGAAAGTTACCAGTATTTATAGTTTTTACTTTTAGCCTGCCTTTAGCTGGTAAAAACCAATCACACTATTAATTGATTAAATACACATTAATCATGTGACTGCATGATTAATCCACGACAGCTTTGGGTCATCTCATGACATTCACCAGACCCTCTTATCATTTATCCTTGGGCCTTCACAATACATCTTACTCAACCACATTCCAGGCGTTAGCTCCCATGGCAGTGACTCAATACTCCCCTGCTAATTGCAAGCGTGTCTCCAGTCTGCCTTAGATTGAATGTCTACGGGCATGCAGTTAAATTCCTTAATGCCATGTTTTATATATAACTTGTAGCTACGATTACTTGGGGGTCAGACCCTACCCTTCTATCCAATAATCAGTACCATACTTTTGTCCAGCCTGGTTTGGAGACGCCTCAGTATTTCTCAAGGATGTTCATTTCAAACTGTCTGTATACATGCAGCAATTGTATTTTCACTTCTTATTCAACAGGACTCTTCTGTATCGCATTTCACAAGACCCTTTGTGTACAATTAAACTGTTACATTGGACGTGCTTCTTCTATGAAGTCTACAATTGCTCTCGCTTATAGTTTAACTTCAAACATCTGACTATGGAAGCTCCTGTTTCAGCTAAAAATCTTCATCAGCCTATTTATGTCACTCAAGACCACTTTCAGCTATTTTATGCTGAGTCAGCCAAAGGCAGCCCTAACTCTAGAATCGACCAGTGCTGTCTCCAGATAATAAAATCCAGCCATCCCCAATCCAGGAAGAAATCTCATTGCCGCAGGTTATGAGCAAAATGACTTCAACGACAGCCCAACAATTGGACAATGTCTTTTTGTGAACGCTGCTGGATTTGACCAAAGAAATTTTAAGATAATGCACTGCAGAGTTTTTTTTTATTACTCCCAGGCTTGGAGGTTGTGCGTTAGATTTCATGGATATTTGTATATATTTTTGCAGATGGAGTCTTCTTATCTTTCCTTGATTAGGTTTTGATTTCAAAAACCCAGTTCTGTATTTGTTTCTGAACTTGGCTGACTTGTTTCCGACATGGAAATATTTGCAGACTGTTTATATATAATTGAAATATTACCTGTCTTTTTAAGTCCCCTCTCAGTCTTCTAAACTCAAGGGTATACAAGCTCAGTCGCTCCAGTCTTTCAGTGTAAGGTAGTCCCTCCATTCTAGGAATTGACCTCATGAACCTACGCTGCACTCCCTCAATAGCCAGAATGTCTTTCCTCAAATTTGGAGACCAGAACTACACACAGTACTCCAGGTGTGGTCTCACCAGGGCCCTGTACAGCTGCAGAAGAACCTCTTTGCTTCTATACTCAATCCCTCTTGTTATGAAGGCCAGCATGCTATTAGCCTTCTTTACTACCTGCTGTACCTGCATGCTTATCTTCATTGACTGGTGTACAAGAACAGAGCTGAAAATGTGTTGCTGGAAAAGTGCAGCAGGTCAGGCAGGATCCAAG
Organism: Hemiscyllium ocellatum; assembly: GCF_020745735.1. Taxonomy (NCBI): domain Eukaryota; kingdom Metazoa; phylum Chordata; class Chondrichthyes; order Orectolobiformes; family Hemiscylliidae; genus Hemiscyllium; species Hemiscyllium ocellatum. The sequence goes on from NC_083433.1 coordinate 19,043,410, forward strand.
GAACAGGAAATTCGACGTTTCGGGCATAAGCCCTTCATCAGGAAACATCGAATTTCCTGTTCCTTGGATGCTGCCTGACCTGCTGTGCTTTTCCAGCAACACATTTTCAGCTCTGATCTCCAGCATCTGCAGACCTCACTTTCTCCCTGGTGTACAAGAACGCCCAGATCTCTCTGTACTGCCCCTTTACCTAAATTGATTCCATTTAGGTAGTAATCTGCCTTCCTGTTCTTGCCACCAAAGTGGATAACAATACATTTATCCACATTAAACTGCATCTGCCATGCATCTGACCACTCATCTAACTTGCCCAGGTCACCCTGTAATCTCCTAACATCCTCATCACATTTCACCCAGCTTAGTATCATCAGCAAATTTGCTAATGTTATTGCTAATACCATCTTCTATATCATTAACATATATTGTAAAAAGCTGCGGTCCCAGTACTGATCCCTGCGGTACCCCACTGGTCACTGCCTGCCATTCCGAAATGGAGCCGTTTGTCACTTACTCTCATTTGTTCACTCTCATGGAATAGGACAGGTCAACAAATATGAAAATGTTCAATGTTATTGAATTTAGTCGGGTAGAAATGTGCCATTGTGGACCAGTGAAGGATGCTGTGTCAGATCACTGAAGATTGGCTTCAACACGGCACTGTGCAATGATCAGATATTGCTGGGTTGTAAGCTTCACCTTCCATCCTGTTGGACCACTTGTCTATTTCGTGGCTTGATGAGGCTACTAGGAAACTGAGTATAATTAATGAACAGTGATGCACTTTTACCTGAGACAGAGTCCTATCAGTAATAATTACCTGCCTATCAGTGCTGTGACATTTTGGCAGATGGAGAGGCAATTGGTGAGCAATTCTATTTGAGAGGGTAAGATTTGTCAGTGGGAGTATGGCTGTGTGTGAACTTCAGGAAGTGGAAGCAGAATAATAGGTCACATTTAGACTCAGTCGCAGTATTCAAAGGACGGAATTGGCAATTCTGAGGAGGTGAACGGGCAAATGCTTGCAATTGTTCCATTGTCAGCCTCAGACGAATCCACCAGATAATGATGAATGTTCAGAATTGGCTGCCAGATCCATCAGTTGTTAAATGGGACAGGTGTGTGTGTGTGCGCGTGTGTGGGGGCAGGGGCCAGTTTTTCTCATAACCTTGAGAGGAGCAAACGTTTAGTGACACCCCAACTTTGAAAGTGGCAGTGGGTAATGAGCAGATCTTGACAGAACAATAGCTTGGGAGGAAGGGGGAATGGTAAAATGAACTAAAATGTAACCTTGCTGAGTCACAATGTTGTCATTTCTTGCCAGGTGACCAATTTGCCCTCAGTTCTGCTCAAATCACTCAACCTCAATCTAGACTTCATGGTCAAAATTGGTCAGGCTAGGTCCCAGAGTTTCAATGAGTGTGATGTTGTGATTGGGCACACATGGCACTCCCAATGGGTTGAGATGGTGCCCTCTGGCTCTTCTGTGCCCTCAGGGTCCTTGCTGCTCCAATTAGATATCACTTCCAGAGGCAGCTTCTTAACTGGTCTCTTTTGGGAAGCTTTCCTGCCTGCCCATGCCTGAGTTCATAACCAGGAAATCAGCCCAATGTTAATTGTGGCTCAAATAGGAAAATTCAGCCCCTAGAGTCAAATCCGGTCTGAGTCTGTGAAGAAAACTGGGAAAATTCATTCACTTAAGTTTATAAATTATTTGAATGTTGCAGTACAATACTGAGGCATTAATTATTGATGCAATGTTTGGGAAGTTGCTAGCAAGTGTAAGTGATACAGATTTACTTTGTCCTCGTGTGAGGAATCATCTCTCACTGGGTTGATGGGTGGGGGAAAAGGTCCGCTGTACCAAATTTCCACACTTGTTACACTGGCCTAGATTTCCTCGAGATTCCAAGTTAGTAAGACTCAGTCTGTGTATATAGGCCTAGGCCTGCATCATGGAAACCTATAGTGCAGAACAAGGCCTTTCTGTCCATTAGGTCTGCACTGTCCCATCCTCTCCCTGTAACCCCACATTTACTCTGGCTAATCCTAACCTACATATCCCTGGCAATTTAGCATAGCTAAGCCACCTATCCTGCATATATTTGGCAGGAAACAAGAGCACCTACGCAGGCAAAGGGAGAATGTGGAAACTCCACATAGTCATTAGAAGATGGAATCAAACTTGGGTCTCTGGCACTGTGAAGTAGCAGTGCTAACCATAGAGCCACCATGAATTAGGCAATGGCGCAGTGTAGGAGTGAAGCAGTTAGTGACACTGTTAGTGCCCAGCCTCCTCTTTTTCGGGATATGTTTACCATCAGTGTGACTCCATTAAAAAGAATCTGGTAACTGCAAAATAACTGAGGGTGGGGCCGGGGGTGGGGGTGGGGAGGGGGGAGGGGGAAGATGGGGAGAAGCAGCATACCAATTTATACACCACTAGTGTCCAAAGAAACTGACAGGAGCATAGTCAAACAAAGTCTGACACCAAGTCACACAAGGAGCTTTTGAGACAGATGACCAGAGATAGGTTTTAAGGAACATTTTAAAGGAGGGGGAGATCCTGTGAGGTGGAGTTCGAGAGTTTAGGGTCCTAGCAAGTGAAAACTCAGCCAAGAATGGTCAAACACTGGAAATCAGGGATGTGCAAGAGGCCAGAGTTGTAGGACTCCCAATTTTTCAGAGGTTTGATGGGCTGATTCCAGGGATAGGGAGGGACAAGACCTGGAGGGGATCTAAAAATGATAATGAGAGTTTTAAGATTGAGCCATCGCCAGACCAGGAACTAGTGTCTGTCAAAAACATGAGGTAAGCTTGCATGTTTAATTTTGAGACTCATTCACTGGGTATTCAGATTGCTGATCTCTGTCAGCTTGTAGATACCCATGGCTTCAGGAATCAGCAGATATTTTGACAGTGTAACATTCAAAGAGGTGGTTCTGTACTTGTCATTTCCATAATCCGATGCAAATAACTCATTGGGAGGTGAAATTTCAGTTGCTATTCCTTTTTGGTTGCACAGTCTCAAATTCAAATCTTTCCTCTTGATGAATGTGAAATTTCAGAGCTGTTGTCACTTTCAAGGATTGAAAAAAAAATTAAATGCAAAATAAGAGTCTATTTCCGTACTGTATGACTATAAGTGCAATCAGTGTCATGGACTATTTCTGATTGGGACCCAGTGCCATCTACAGGTGATATTCGATTTCACATCCTGTAATCTGTACTGATTGACATTGCTCATGTCATGAACATGGTTCGCTCTGACTTAAAGATGACTAACTTGCTGGATAAATGGAAATCCGGGATGTGCAAGAGGCCGGAGTTGTAGGACTCCAATGTTTCAGAGGTTTGAAGGAAAAAAAACTCTCATTACAGGTTATACAGCAACATATTTACTGTTAAACTTTAAATGTCTGTATAACATTTCTAATAACTACATGAGGTATTTTGCAATTTTTGTCATTTCATAGCTGGACATCACAACTAGTTATTTAATCATTATTCCCTCAGCTACTTTCTTGCCATGTAATTCCCCTCAGCTAAAAAGATCATATGTCTTAAACTGATCTGGAGGATGATAGTAGCAAAGTGGTCTAGAGGTATGGGTTCAAATTCAAATAATTAATAAACCTAGAACTGATAACTAATCTCTCTAATGCTGACCAGAGAACGGTCATTTATTACTGTTAGAAACCCACCTGATCCCGTTCAGGGAAAGGAAATTTGCTTACTTGGCTGCATGTTAACTATCCTCTGAAATGGCTTGGTAAGCCACTCAATTCAGGCCTAATAAGGGGGGGGGGGGGGGGCAATTAGAATTAGGTTTATTGTCACATGTACAAAAATGAGTGCAGAGAAAAGTTCACAAGTCATCACTTATGGTGCCATCAAAGGTACAACGACACCTAGGTACAGATTCTTAAAATAACGGTAGGACCCTGGGAGTGCTGTTGAACAGAACAGCCTAGGGGTGCAGGTACAAAGTTTCTTGAAATTGACATCACAGATAGACAGGGTGGTAAAGAAGGCATATGGCATGCTTACCTTCATTGGTCAGAGCACTGAGTATAGGAGTTGGAACATAATGTTACAGAGATATTGGTAAGGCTACTTTTGGAGTACTGCATATAAATCTAGTCACCCTAGTGTAAGGAAGGATGCTGTTAAACTGGAAAGGGTGCAAAAAAGATCTGAGGAGAAAGTGAGGTCTGCAGATGCTGGAGATCAGAGCTGAAAATGTGTTGCTGGAAAAACGCAGCAGGTCAGGCAGCATCCAAAGAGCAGGAGAATCGACGTTTCGGGCATGAGCCCTTCTGCGCTTTCCCAGCAACACATTTTCAGCTGCAAAAAAGATTTACAAGTATGTTACCTGAACTGGCAGGTTTGAGTTGTAAGGAGAGGCTGAATAGGCTGGGCCTTTTTTTTCCATTTGAGTGTAGGAGGCTGAAAGGTGTCCTCAGAGTTTTGAGGGGCATAGATAGGGTGAAAAACCTTATTAATGCTGGCCATGCCAGTAACACCCACATCCCATGAAATAAATAAAAGCTATTTGGTTTATTGTTCGTGCGTCATATTTCCTATGTCATTTCCACTGCTCTTTGTTTGTGTTCAGGTACAGTCGTGGTGACTGGTTATTGTGGGCAGTGGAGCTGATTGCAACAGGCCTCAGCACTATTCAGCTTAATGAAGGAAATGTTGGTTAGTTCATGTTTTCTCTTCAGCAAAACTATTAAGAAGTGCACAGCTGGGACATTAACAACAGCACATGGTTCTAAACTGTAAAGGAAATGTAACTAACAATCTCCACTATCAAAGGTCACAAGATGCTATGGTAGACTGAATGCTTATAAAAATGTTTCTTTTCAGAATCAGGGGTTACAGTTTAAAGATAAAAGTGCCTTAATCATATGGGAACCGTGGAGCCGCTCTTTCATTAATGAGTCAGGACTGGTCACCTTGCCTCAGGTAAGGTTAAGCAGGAGAGTTCTTCATGGTAACCTTAGCCAATACAAGAATTGAACTCATGCTGTTGGCACTACTTGGCTTTGCAGCGAAGCCTTTGAGACAACTGAGCTAACTGACCCCTAGGTTAAAGGTTACATTTGGTCTGAAATGAAGAGAAATTCCTTCAGCCAAAAAGTGATGAGCCTATGAGAAAGCAGTTGAGGCCAAAACATTGAATGCTTTTGAGGAGACAGATATAGTTTTTCAGGCTAAAGACATCAAAGGGTCTAGGGATAAAGTAGCAAAAAGACAATAGACAATAGGTGCAGGAGTAGGCCATTCAGCCCTTCGAGCCTGCACCAAACAATTCCACATCGACCCTCCAAAGAGTAACCCACCCAGACCCATTCCCCTACCTAATATTTACTCCTAACTAATAACCTACACTATAGGCAACTTAGCATGGCCAACTCACCTGACCAGCACATCTTTGGACTGTGGGAGGAAACCTGCACTGACACAGGGAAAATGTGCAAACTCCACACAGTCACCTGAGAAGTCACCTGAAAAGCTATCAAGTTGGATGATCAACCATGAACATATTAATGGTGGAGCAGGTCCAAACAGCCTACTTCTACTCCTATTTTCTGTTTCTATGAAACTGTCAGCCTTCAAAGGAATTTGACGGATAAAACAGTATGTTTTTTACACAATAACAACAATTTTGCTCGGCAGCTCTTTGATGGAAGGCACTGTTTCAAGTTGGCTAGCTGAAGGCCTAAGTTGACTGACCACAGCAAACCAAGGAAGAGAATTTCCACTATGGGTGCAATCAGCAAATTGCACCCAATGTTGTCTTAAGAGTTGATCCCAACGTTGTCTTAGAGTTGATAAACCTTTTACTTTGAGTTCTCACTTAAATTCAATTCCAGGATTATGTTCCTTCAGTGTCATTGGATCAAAGTCCCTGAATTCCCTCTTTAACAGGAGTGTGGATCAGCATACAGTACACGGTCTGCAGCGATGCACATGGACTGCAGCAATGCACGTGGTCTGCAGCTATGCACGTGGACTGCAGCGATGCACGTGGCATGCAGTGATGCACATGATCTGCAGCGATGCACGTGGCATGCAGCGATGCACATGATCTGCAGTGATGCACGTGGACTGCAGCGATGCACGTAGTCTGCAGCGATGCACGTGGACTGCAGCGATGCACGTGGACTGCAGCGAAGCACGTGGTCTGTAGCGATGCACGTGGTCTGTAGCGATGCACATGGTCTGTAGCGATGCACGTGGACTGCAGCGATGCACATGGTCTGCAGCGATTCAAGAAGGCAGCTCACCACTACCTTCTCCAGGGATACTAGGGACGGGCAAAAAATACTGGTCCAACCAGCAACACCCATCTTTATCTTTACTCAGCGGGTTGTGAGTTCATGGAATGCCCTGCCAGTAGCAGTGGTGGACTCTCCCTCTTTATGGTCATTTAAGTGGGCATTGGATAAGCATATGGAGGTTATTGGGCTAGTGTAGGTTAGGTAGGCTTTGGTCGGCGCAACATCGAGGGCCGAAGGGCCTGTACTGCGCTGTATTTTTCTATGTTCTATGCCCCACAAGTGAAATTTTTAAAAAGACAAACACAAATCTATCCCAAACCATCACAATCTGGTGTTTCAATCATAACCCTTCAAAAAAACCTGTGTTTTAAAAAATATTCTTTGATATATTGAAGAATGGTAAATTGCAGTTTAGTACAACTGAACTGAGGTTTCTACTAAAAGTAAACATTCCTAAGCACATTGTAAATCGATGACTGAAAATGACTTTAAAAATATACAGATCCATTTGCAAATTTCATTTGGATAGTTCCCTAGTAAATTTTAAAATATTATACTGAAAAGTTTTAACATGTGTCTTGAGTGTCCTCACACCCCAAAAGCATACTAAATTTCAGAGTTTCTTTAAAAGCCTATAACCAAATACAATAAGCGGGATCTCTCATTGGTGTATGAATTGTCCTGCAGATATAGCTGGTTTTATGGGCGGTCGTCATTCCAAGCAAGATGCTGACAAGCAGTGACATGAGATTTCAGAAACTTGCATGAAATATAACAAAATGCTTGAAAATCTACGATATTTCATGCTCATTTGATCAATTTCAGTCTAATTGTGCCAAAACTGTCAGCACAGCTGTGGAAAACCTCAGATCTGATGCATATTAAATTGGTCAGTAGAAGGTACTTAGTCACTGCTGACTTTTTACCTGTGTTGGCCTAATAGCTGAAGGCATAAATTTTCAGTGCCCACCTTGATTCAGTCAGATGTGAGAGAGGCTGGAAGTAAATTACTCCCTCAGAAATTGAGCATTTTGTGGAGGGGTAACTCCCCTCCTCATTCCACAAAGCCTGCCCACCACCTACAAGACCAGTCTGCCTCTCTCACTTCATACGATAGTCCCACCATCCTGGGAACAAGTCTGGCCTATGGCAATAATATGTTTCCTGAGGCAAGAACACAACTGCACACAGTACTCTTGGTGTGGTCTAACAATACTATAAAACGGAAGCAAAATTTCACTACTCCTGTCCTCAAATCCTCTTGCAATAATAGATAACATTTCCAATAGTTTGTTCCAGCTCAATGCCCAATTGACAAGGACATACGGGTCCCTTGTACATTGACACTTCCCAGCATCTTCTCTTCTTTGCACATCTGCATATTTGGAAATATTGCATTTGAGCCCAAGTACTGACCCTTCTAGTATTTCACAAGTTACAAGCTGCCAATGTGAAAACTATCCATTCATTCCTACGCTGTTTTCTGTCATTGAATCGCATCAAATGTTTTGAAGAGGTGACTAAGATAGTGGACAGGGCAACATCTTTGAATGCTGTTTACACAGACTTCCAGAAGACAGTCCCACATGAGATATTGTTTAACAAGATAAAAGCCCACAGAATTGAGGGTAAATTACTGACATGGCTTTGAAGTTGGTTGAGTGGCAGAAAATAGAGATAATGGGTAGAATGTGAACAGTGGTGTTCTACAAGGGTCTGTGTTAGGGCCTCAAATATTCACTTATTTAATAACGGCTTGGATAATGTCATAAAAATTCAAATTTGTTAGGCAAAGTGAGGCAGCATTGTAGACAGTGTAGATGACAGCATAAAATTACAAAGAGACATTGATAGAATAGTTCACAGGTCAGTGCAACATTGAGGGCCGAAAGGCCTGTTCTGCACTGTACTGTTCTATGTTTTATCAAAGGCTGGGAGATGTTTGGAACTATCTTCCGCAAATAGCAGTGGATGTTGGATCAGTTGTTAATTTTAAATCTGAGACAGATAAACTTTTGTTAATCAAAGTTATTAAGGGATATGGGCTAAAGACAAGTATGTGAAGTTAGGCCACAGATCAGCCATGATCTCACTGAATGGAGCACAGCCTGTTACTACGTAAGTTTGCCAATCATTAGTCTGTGCTAGTATATTACCTCCCATTCCATGTGCCTTAATATTTTTAAATCAGCTTCCTGTGAGGGACTTTACCAAAAGATTTCTGATAATCTGCACATACTATGCCAATTGGCTCTCTTTAATCAATTTTGTAACATCTTCAAAAAGCTCCCAATGACTTTGTCTAACCCTAAGTGATATTCAAGTATTTATCATATCCTTTGTTCATTTCTTTTATAGTTTCATGGATTGTGGGCATTGCTAGTCAGGCTATTAAAAAGTCAATCACATTGGAACAGATTCTGGCATTTTTCCTGTCATTGTAATTCTCCATTTTCCTTCTTGATCCCTTAAATAGTGGGGTAAAAAATGAGGTCTGCAGATGCTGGAGATCACAGCTGCAAATGTGTTGCTGGTCAAAGCACAGCAGGTTAGGCAGCATCTCAGGAATAGAGAATTCGACGTTTCGAGCATAAGCCCTTCATCAGGAATAAGAGAGAGAGAGCCAAGCCGGCTGAGATAAAAGGTAGGGAGGAGGGACTAGGGGGAGGGGCGATGGAGGTGGGATAGGTGGAAGGAGGTCAAGGTGAGGGTGATAGGCCGGAGTGGGGTGGGGGCGGAGAGGTCAGGAAGAGGATTGCAGGTTAGGAGGGCGGTGCTGAGTTGAGGGAACCGACTGAGACAAGGTGGGGGGAGGGGAAATGAGGAAGCTGGAGAAATCTGAATTCATACCTTGTGGTTGGAGGGTTCCCAGGCGGAAGATGAGGCGCTCCTCCTCCAGCCGTCGTGTAGTTGTGTTCTGCCGGTGGAGGAGTCCAAGGACCTGCATGTCCTCGGTGGAGTGGGAGGGGGAGTTAAAGTGTTGAGCCACGGGGTGATTGGGTTGGTTGGTTCGGGCGGCCCAGAGGTGTTCTCTGAAGCGTTCCGCAAGTAAGCGGCCTGTCTCACCAATATAGAGGAGGCCACATCGGGTGCAGCGGATGCAATAGATGATGTGTGTGGAGGTACAGGTGAACTTGTGGCGGATATGGAAGGATCCCTTGGGGCCTTGGAGGGAAGTGAGTGTGGAGGTGTGGGCGCAAGTTTTACATTTCCTGCGGTTGCAGGGGAAGGTGCCGGGGGTGGAGGTTGGGTTGGTGGGGGGTGTGGATCTGACAAGGGAGTCACGAAGGGAGTGGTCCTTGCGGAACGCTGATAGGGGAGGGGAGGGAAATATATCCTTGGTGGTGGGGTCCGTTTGGAGGTGGCGGAAATGGCGGCGGATAATACGTTGTATGCGCAGGTTGGTGGGGTGGTAGGTGAGAACCAGTGGGGTTCTGTCTTGGTGGCGGTTGGAGGAGCGGGGCTCAAGGGCGGAGGAGCGGGAAGTGGAGGAGATGCGGTGGAGGGCATCGTCGATCACGTCTGGGGGGAATCTGCGGTCCTTGAAGAAGGAGGCCATCTGGGTTGTGCGGTGTTGGAATTGGTCCTCCTGGGAGCAGATGCGGCGGAGACGAAGGAATTGGGAATATGGGATGGCGTTTTTACAGGGGGCAGGGTGGGAGGAGGTGTAGTCCAGGTAGCTGTGGGAGTCAGTCGGTTTATAATAGATGTCTGTGTTGAGTCGGTCGCCCGAGATAGAAATGGAAAGGTCTAGGAAGGGGAGGGAGGAGTCTGAGACAGTCCAGGTGAATTTCAGGTCGGGATGGAAGGTGTTAGTAAAGTTGATGAACTGTTCAACCTCCTCGTGGGAGCACGAGGCAGCGCCGATACAGTCATCGATGTAGCGGAGGAAAAGGTGGGGGGTGGTGCCAGTGTAGTTGCGGAAGATGGACTGTTCCACATATCCTACGAAGAGGCAGGCATAGTTGGGGCCCATGCGGGTGCCCATGGCAACTCCTTTAGTTTGGAGGAAGTGGGAGGATTGAAAAGAGAAGTTATTCAGGGTGAGGACCAGTTCAGTCAGTCGAAGGAGGGTGTCAGTGGAAGGGTTCAGGGTGAGGACCAGTTCAGTCAGTCGAAGGAGGGTGTCAGTGGAAGGGTTTCAGGGTGAGGACCAGTTCAGTCAGTCGAAGGAGGGTGTCAGTGGAAGGGTTTCAGGGTGAGGACCAGTTCAGTCAGTCGAAGGAGGGTGTCAGTGGAAGGGTTTTTCAGGGTGAGGACCAGTGAGTGATATCAAGGGAAAAGGGGATGATTCAGGAAAACGGTGTCAAGCAGATCAGCCATGATCTCACTGAATGACAGGGTGAACTCGAGGAGCTGAATGGGCAATATTGCTTGTGTTCTTAGGCATCAAAGTGTGGCCCAGCCATTGACACTCACATCCCACGACAGAATTAAACTGACCATTGATTTCGATCTCCATAAAGGAGAACAGATACTTAAGTATCAATGTGATTCTCTTTATTTCACAATAAGAACACAGTCTATTCTACAGTTCTAATGACATTTCATGGCTTTACCTCCTTTAATATTAACCTAACCAGTATGTAACCAAAATATGTTTCTGAACATCTTTTAAAAAAAGATATAGATTAAAAATTCCTGGTTTAAGTGCTGTTAACTTTACAAACTTCCTCAGATGACCCCCTTGTAAATGATATTGAAACAGCATGTTCACTGTTCCCATATGCTCACATTTCTTTATTTTCAGACCAATTGTTTGTTTTTCTGCATTCTTTCATTTTCTCCACAACTGAAGGTGTTGATCATTCCTTGCGTAGAGTGATTGCACTAGATTTCCAGTTTACTGCTCCCAAAATTGTGGGTGACATTGCAGATGAGCCACCTGCCAAGGAAGGCACCCAAAATGGCAAGTAAAACATCTAACCCACCCACCTCCACCAGATAATGGGCACCAGATGATGCTAGGATGGGCCTCAGCCAAACAGCTGTGTTGTGGCACGCAGCAGATCCTCAAAAATTAATCTAATCCAAGGTTGGAGTCAAGTTTTGTTCTGACTGATACTGGTAATGTTGGAGTGACAATTAGCCGATTTCTTTCTCCCTCCCAAGTCCAGGAATACTGGGACCAGCCCTAATGTTTGTCCAAGCCTCACAAAGCACAGGCCAATGTCTGAAACACAAAGCTTTCCTTGACCTGAATGAGCATTGCACCACCAACATCAACACTTCCTCAACAAAAATCTGCTCAGCGTCATTCTAACCTCTTGCCAAGATAATGTTAAAACCTTTGAACAAAAAAAATGCAGTAAAACTGGTGAAATGCTTGCACTGCGTTCTGTTTTCAGTCACTTTGATGAACAGCTGGTTGGCAATGAGTTTTTTTTTAAACAGGGCTTCCTGCCGGACCTCTGCATACACCATCTGACATGCTGCACTACGCGTTCGATTTGTTGGAGATAGGTTCAGTGTAGTATAATGGATCTCTTCCTCCTCCAGATGATTCTGTAGAAAAATAAAATCTTATCATTCATCTTAACAGAGAAGGAAGAGGGAGCTGGGGCAAGTGGACACTGGCAGGAAGTTCCCCTTCTTTCCTTGCTGGTTTCTGACTTTCCGCTCACCCCACCACTTAAGAAGAAAGGCTCAGGCCTTTGAGGTGATTCCGCAGGGCACCAATGATTTCCCAAAATAAAGCATGTAAGTCCTGCCACTCTCCCTTCCTGGAACTATCAGGGTTGATATTCCTATTTATAATCAAATTTTTATGGTTATAGGTTAGGAGCATATTTATAAAAAAACTGAAATAGTTTTATTATTCTAAAGTCAAAGTACAAAAGCTAGACAATTCAACAATTCACTTCCTTCAAGCAAGTTGTCTATCTAGATATTTATTAATGACTTGGATGAGGAGGTTGAAGGATGGGTTAGCAAGTTTGCAGACGACACAAAAGTTGGAGGTGTCATTGACAGTATAGAGGGCTGTTGTAGGCTGCAGCGGGACATTGACAGGATGCAGAGATGGGCTGAGAGGTGGCAGATGGAGTTCAACCTGGATAAATGCGAGGTGATGCATTTTGGAAGGTCGAATTTGAAAGCTGAGTACAGGATTAAGGATAGGATTCTTGGCAGTGTGGAGGAACAGAGGGATCTTGGTGTGTAGGTACATAGATCTCTTAAAATGGCCACCCAAGTGGACAGGGTTGTTAAGAAAGCAAATGGTGTTTTGGCTTTCATTAACAGGGGGATTGAGTTTAAGAGTCGTGAGATCTTGTTGCAGCTCTATAAAAAAAACTTTGGTTAGACTGCACTTGGAATACTGATTCCAGTTCTGGTCGCCCTATTATAGGAAAGATGTGGATGCTGTTGGAGAGGGTTCAGAGGAGGTAATGAATCTGTGGAATTGACTGCCACAGAGGCCTAAGGAGGACAAGTCAATGATTGTCTTTAAGACAGGGATAGACAGATTCTTGCTTAGTAAGGAGTTCAAGGGTTATGCTGAGAAGGCAGGAGATTTGGGTTGAGAAACATATCATGATCAATGGCAGAGCAGATTTGATGGGCCAAATAGCCTAATTCTGCTCTTATATCTTATGGTCTTGTGGATTTACCAGGAATGTTAATCTCCATTCAGATAACTTTTCCTGTCATCTCTGTCAAGAAATTTTGATAAAATTCTGCCTGCAGAACTCATTTCAATAAAGCTAACCATGGCTTTAATTTAGTTTCTTGCCTGAGCTGGCTGTTTGACATGTCAATTTTATTGATGACAGAAGACACTAAACATTTATAATGATAAATTGCTAACTAGCTGTTGTTCCAAGAGGAATGTAAAAAACATAATTATTAAGGCAGATATTATTGACTAATTTGTTTCCATGAACTTGTCATGTACATATTAGAGGCTACATTGTTGTTAGATAGGCCAATGGACTAGATGTAAAGTGTAATCCATTAGGTATAAAGCAAGGTCATGTGGTGTGGTGTTCCCGTCTCTTAACCAGAATATCTGGGTTTGAGTCCCACTCCAAGATCTGAGGCCAAGTAACATTAGTTCATAATATGGCCAAAATGTTTGTCTATCATGCTGCCAATCCTTCCAACACACACCAATGGCAGGCAGAGTGGGAGAGATTCCTGGTCAGTTAAGAAATAAGAACATTATTGGAGTTTCTACCCACACTAACCATAGCTCCAAGCTATAAGATGTGTGTAAAAGTGTGCGTTACTGCATTATGGATGGACAATAACACACCACCTCCCAACATGAAAGTACCTTGCGACCCCCTGAGGATGTGGCAAGTGCTTTATAAACAGACTGATGCTGCAAGTCATCACTTCCTTACCTCACTAGTAACTGCACTCCTATATGATGTCACCTGGTTCCTGGTCAATGCGAGAGCCCAACCTGATAGATTAAAATAAGAAGAATTTGAGAGAGAGAGAGAAAGGGGATTTTGTTTAAAAAAAAAGCAATTTTCATGTGCCTTAGGACAAGGTCAAAGTACTGCTGATTCAGGAAATTTGAAATACGAACAGGAAATACCTGAAACACTCAGGTCAAATGGCATTCTGCAGAGAGAGGAACAGAGTTAACAATTCAGATAGGCTTTTCCTTGAAACGTCGATTCTTCTGCTCCTCGGATACTGCCTGACTTGCTGTGCTTTTCCAGCACCACACTTGATTCTAATCTCCAGCATCTGCAGTCCTCACTTTCGGCTAATTCAGATTGATAAGCTATGTCCGGAACTAGAAGATGTTTGAGATAAAACAAGAAAAGCACCAGGTACAAATATGCAGGTGTTGCACAGAGAGAAACAACAAGGTCTAGAATAGGGTAGAGCAAGCAGGATCAATGTTAAGATGATGTGAGACATAAGCAAGTGATAAGGTAGGGCTAAAATAAAAAAATATTCTGGAAGTGGTAACAAATGGTTTGAATGAAATTGCAGCAATATTTCACCTCTTGTTCTGAAAGACTTATGACTCATTGGGGACTTTTGACCAAAAAAAAAGTTGGTTTAAGTCTTAAAACGCAAACCCTTGACCTCCCACATGGCCACTACTGGCTTAAACTTCGAATAGATGGTGGGCAGCCTACCACATTCAAGGAGGAGAGCTGGCACTTAAAATACAATAATTAAGTGGGAGGCTGCATGGTCACTTACCTTTTAACTTCAATTCTGATCCCAACTGAGCACAACTAAATTCCAAGTGAGGACTCAGTGGACCAGGAGCTGAGTGTTTTTACACCGAACTTCTGAAGTCATTTACGGTCATTTAAAATTGGGTTAACCACACGTTGTGGTTGACAGTAATTTACAAATACAATTCTTCTGTGATAAACCCATCTTCAGTTGTATTAGTCAGAGAAGGTGGCACTCTTAAATTGGAATATTTCTGAAACACATTTTGTCAAAGCTTTTCATCTTGCATTCGTCAAGATATTCACAAGAAATATCAAAACAAATTTTCCAAGAAGACAATGCTGAACGATTGGCCAGTGGACACTGACTGGTAGAGGCATTTCCATAGAGAATATATCAGTTAATGGTAACTCACAGTTAACTACTAAGCTTTGTTTAAATTTAAACCAAGCAAGTTGACTATGACTGGTCAGAACATTGTCATAGGAATGAACCAGTGAATGGCTGTTGCCTATTGTGTTTAAGTCAAAGAGACACAGTCTCTGTACATATTCAAGAATTGGCACCTTGCTATAAATCACTCATAGTACATGCACGTGCACCTCATTGTGAATCTGACTGGCAATCTCAAAGTAGTGTCAGCATACATTGTGGCACACTCATGATTATTTGGTGAATGATAACCAATTGCAGAATTGCATTTAATAATTTGTGGATCAGTTCACTGAACTTATAAACTCAACAATTTAAGCAGTTGTGCTCAGTTTTAAAGACTCCCATCCATGTCCAAATAGAGGGTGTTGCAATGGGATGCCCACGAGACCCTGTACACAGAAACATCTTTGTTTGATTCCATGAGAAAAATGTGTTGGATGGATAGACACTAAACTCATATCCCTTGCATATTTCTGATATGTACATGACACATTTGCTATATTGGAATAGCTGCAAGAATCTCTTTGCATGTCTCAATGGTCTCCTTTCTGCATTCAAATTGCTTTGCAGCGGTCAAATGAGCTGCCTTTCTATTACGTGCAAATTGAGAAATCTGGTGTTTCTTTACTACTGGGTAACAGGTCTATCTTCATGGGCCAGCACATGTTAAAATTCCTACAGTTCCACATGATATAAAATTGGCCTTGTCAGTAATCTTGGAAATAGAAAATGAGTCATTTGTTCACCATGTAAGCTTAATGCTGAAAAAGGCACATGTTCTGGGATAGAATCTACCCTGATCTGATCAATTTTCTCTATATATCATAAAAAACATTTGAATCAGCTTAAGGCTGCAACTTTCAGTTCTGAAAGGACCCGAGGTAACCTTGGAAAGGTAGGATATCTCAAATCGTTGACCAACAGGTGAAACTAGCTGTTTCATGCTGCTAACTACATTCCTGCTAACTTCTCCAGCTGCTGTGCAGACCTCCAAAGTCTCTGCATGGCAGTGGGTGGAAATACCGTAATATGCTGGCATGCCATTTGGCAAATGTGGACTATTGGGAGCACCTGCTTGTGTGCGCACCTTTAAGAAGGATTGTTTGTTGCCACTATGCAGTAGCAGCGAAAGTAGTGTTTGGCATTAACAAGAGGCTGCAATCAAGCAAACAAAACCATTCTGCCTACCACATAAACGAGTTACATGATGTAAGATTCAGTGCCTATGTGATACTAGGAATACAGTCTATAAATCACAAAGATATTGGATTATATCAAACATCCAGTCCCTTCTATTGTTTGCAAGAGATAAGTTACTGATCACACCCAACTAGCCTTTGTTTACAAAACTCAAAAAACAGAAAGTTCAACATTAACAAGGTTCAGTGATTTGACAATATTTGCTAAGTAATTCTAAGTGTGCTACGAATGACACTGGCAACCAAGTTAAGCTTGCCAGTCAGCTCACAGTGTGACGCACATGTACATATTAGACGCCTATATACACTCATACATATATTCATACACGCGGCCCTGTTCTTTGCAAACAGGAAGAACACAATCACACATTGCACCTGTTTCAATGATCAAAATATCATTTCCTGGCCCATTATGTCTTGACCAAAGTGCCTGGTTGAAATTTAATCAAAACTTGGCAGCTAATTGTCAATTAATACCAGTTGATGCATTCTCCATGGCAAAGCCTTCACCAATTAGAGCCCACTCGCCCACCAATCAGCTCTTCTCATTCAGGACAAAATGTTGTTCCCCTTTGCGTTGGTATTTTTTTGTAACTATCCTGATTCGTGTCGGATGAAACTTGGACAAAATGTGTTTTTTTTCAAGCAATAACCAAGTTTGGTTCCACCTGACACATATCAGGGAACATTTTCAAAAGCAAAGTGTCTTGAAAAACATTACTTTTTGAATTGCTGTGCAATTTCAGCTGGTTCTTGTCAGGTTTTATATCAACTGACTTGTGAATGTGCTGAACATAACCTCGAAGGAAAATAAATCTCTTTTTAAAGCCAATTCAACTGTGGTTTGAAAATAGCACCCAGCCTATTCCCAAACTGAAAACTCTACATCCAACGACGTACAAGTCATTCCTTTCTCTGCTTCCCAAAATGATGAAGCACATGGGGTAGGTCACTGTCCAGGAGTCTTGAGATTCTTAAAGATTTTGTCCTATGCTAACCAGAGTTCAGAATAGTCTTAACCATGAAACCCAGAGCATACCTTAAGTCAATTTGAAAAACATTCTGGTATCATCAAGGTACTGACTATACAAAGCCAGTTTACACTTGCAATAATCAAAAACAGAGTCCAACATTAAATAAGAGTTGGTGATTGGACAGTATTTGTTAACTAATTCTAAGTGTGCTATGAATTATGCTGACAACCAATTTAAGAAGCGCAATTAATACTAAATGTTTGGAAAATAGATCTAAACAGAATGAGAAAATGGCAGAAACTTGAGTCAACAGAGAAAGATGAGGCTCCAATGGCATAGTGCAAAGACTTCAGTGTGTAAATGCTCTCATGCACTCAGTCGTGTTCTACCAAGGATTCTGCATAGACACAGTGGGGCAGACTGCCTCCTTCCAGAAAGATCTGATGGGATTTAACAGAAACCAGTTGCCAGGGTTTGTTGCGATCTGCAAGTGGTTACTGTAATGGGTTTGAAAATCTATTGTGTTCTCCTTGCAGATCTCTGAATCCCATTGACAATGCTTCATATTATAAAATCAGTACATGTGGTGCATTTTCAAAAGGCTTTTGTTGAAGTCCCACATAAGGGGTTAGTATGCAAGGATGTGGCATGTGGAATTGGGAATAATATACTAGCATGGACTGAGAGCTGGTCAGCAAACAGGAAACAAGGAGCCAAATAAATAACTCATTTTCAAAGTGAAACGCGAGTTCCGCAGGGATCAGTATTTGAGCCCAGGTATTCACAAAATATATCAACAATTTGAATGAGGGAATTCTATGCAACATTTCCAAGTTTGCAGACAACGCAAAATTGGGTGGAGTTGTCAGCGGTGAGAAAGGAATAAAGTGGTTTCAAGGCAATTAAGATACATTCAGTAAGTCGGCAAATGTGTGCAGATGCAGTGTAACATGGATATTGTCCACTTTGGAAGGAAAAATAGAATGGTAGAATATTATTTAAATGGAGATAGATTGGGAAATAATGATGTATAAACAGATCAGGCTACCCAGTCACTGAAAGCAAGCCGCAACAAAGGCAACTGGTATGTTGGCCCTCATTGCAAGAAATTCAGTACAGAAGCAGCAATGTCTTGCTGCAGCTGTTCAGGGCCATGATGAGACCAGACGAGGAGTATCATGGGCTCTTTTAGTCTCCATCTAAAAAAAACTATACTTGGGAGTATACCAAAGATTCACTTGACTGATACCTGGGATGGCAGGATTGTCACATGAGGAGAGATTGGTTTGACCAAGCCTATATTCACTAGAGTTTAAAAAAAAATAATGGATCTCATTGAAACATATAAAATTCCAACAGGTCTGGATAGATTGGAATTGGCTAGAAGCCTAAAATAAGGGATCATGGTTTCAGGGTACAGAATAGATTATTTTCTCATTAAGACAGTGGTGGATCTGTTGAATTCACAGCTTCCTTAGGTGTAAAGGTACTGGGCATATTTAAGAAATGGATAGATTAAAGACGTCAAAGGGAAGATGTGAGAATGTTTGTGATAGTGGATAGGGATATATCATGAAAATACCGAATGAAGGAACAGGTTCATGGGACTACATGGTTTCTACTTACTATGTTTCTAAACCTTACTCTGTTGAACCTCTCGTGCAATTCTAGCAATCTCAATCTATTTAAAATGTTACAACAGTTGTTCCCATTGTCTCAGCCCTCTGCATAATGTCGAAGCTGACGTCCTCAACTTTGAAGTAGGAATAATGGGTTCCCCCTGACATGGAGAACATTCCGACAGCACCCGGAATGTCGTACAAGCTTGCATGCTGTTACACAAAGTGGAAGCAGCAGAGATTTAGAGAGGCATTTATAAGTCCATCTCAAGTCGCCCTGGCGAGTTGGGACAGCAGCCCTGCTGGTTACATTTGAGTCTGGGTGGGGGCAAGCTTTAATTAAGCAAATTGCTGGAAAAGCTCAGCAGGTGGCTCAGTGGTTAGTACTGCTGCCTCACAGCTCCAGGGACCTGGGTTCAATTCCAGCCACGGGCGCCATCTGTGTGAAGTTTGCACATTCTTCCTGTGTCTGTGTAGGTTTCCTCTGAATGCTCCGTTTCCTCCCAAAGATATGCAGGTTAGGTGAATTAGCCATGCTAAGTTTCCCAAAGTGTTAGATGCATTAGTCAGGGGTACATATGATGAATGGGTCTGGGTGGGTTACTCTTCGGAGGGTCAGTATGGACTTGTTGGGCCAAACAGCCTGTTTCCATACTGTAGATAATCTAATCAATTAAGGTCTGCTGTGGCATCCTTGGTGAGAAATCAGAGTTAAAGGTTTTGGGTCCAGTGACCCTTCCTCAGAACTGGAAGACCCGAAAGTTAACTCTGATTTCTCTCCACAGGTGCTGTTGCAGACCTGCTGAGCTTTTCCAGCAGCTTGCTTCATTAAAACTGGCCCTAACCCGGATTCAGTTGTAACCAGCTGGGCTCTAATTTCTGATTTGTTTTTAATTAAAAATCACACAACACCAGGTTGTAGTCCAGCAGGTTTATTTGGAAGCACTAGCTTTCGGAGCTAGTGAAAGCACTAGCACTCCGAAAGCTAGTGTGCTTCCAATTAAACCTGTTGGACTATAACCTGGTGTTGTGTGATTTTTAACATTGTACACCCCAGTCCAACACCGGCATCTCCAAATCCCGATTTGGTTTTGTTCTGGATGTAGGTTGCCCGCTGAGCTGAAAGGTTCACTTTCAGACGTTTCGTCACCCTCTTCGGTGAGCCTCCGGACGAAGCCCTTCAGCCCACTAAAGGACGGTGACGAAACATCTGAAAATGAGCCCTCCAGCTCAGCGAGCAAACTTACATCCAGAACCTCAACCCAAGCGACAAATCTTCTCAAAACTCGCTCTGATTTCTTTTTTGTTTCTGAATCCGCAGTTCTTTGGGTTTGATGAAGCAAGGCTGGAGGCTGGGAAGTAGAGTTTGTAAGGGGCAAGGGCCAGTTCTCAGCTGCTTCCAGAAAGCACTGCACTTTATGGGTTAGCACTGCTGCCTCACAGCGCCTGAGACCCGGGTTCAATTCCCGCCTCAGGCGACTGACTGTGTGGAGTTTGCACGTTCTCCCCGTGTCAGCGTGGGTTTCCTCCCACAGTCCAAAGATGTGCGGGTCAGGTGAATTGGCCATGCTAAACTGCCTGTAGTGTTAGGGGCAGGTGTAAATGTAGGGGAATAGGTCTGGGTGGGTTACGCTTCGGCGGGTCAGTGTGCACTTGTTGGGCCGAAGGGCCTGTTTCCACACTGTAAGTAATCTAATCTAAAATTATAATGAATGGAATAGTCACAAACCCTGGCGCCAATGGACGGGTTGGGCCCGTTTCCATGCTTCCCTAAAACGGCAAGGCTTACTCACTTTGCCACTCCGACGAGACGTTCCTGCGGTGAGGCAGGAAAGAGCAGGCGGCTCCTGCGACGGTTGCGACCGTTGGCTCCTGGGGGCGCGCGCTCGCGGGGCCGGGCCCTGGGGCGGGAGCGCCGCGGGGCCGGCCGCTAGCGCCCCCTGGCTCAGCTGACCGTTCGGCGGCGGCGTCGTCGTCGGCTCAGCAGCGCGAGGCGGAGGGCTTGGCGGGAAAGGAGGGCAGGCGCCGCGGGTGAGGGCGAAGCTCGCCTGCCCGCTCGCGGCGCCGCCCTCCGCCTCCTCGCTCCCGCCCGCCCGCGGCAAGGCGCACCGCAGGAGGTGGGAGACCGTCTCGAAGCCCCGGTCGACGCGCTCCGCCAGGGTGTCCAGCCGACCCGTCAGCCTCTCCAGGGCCGAGCAAACGTCGGCGCCCAGCGCCCGGACGGCGGCCGTTTGAGCTTCGATCAGAGCCTCGAGGGTGGGCGCCGGGCTCTCCGGCTGAGGGGGCTCTGCCACCGCACTCTCCCGGGGGGTGCTGGCGCTTTCCAGGGTGGCCTGCAGAGTGGAAACCACGTGCGACACCACCCCGCACATGGCGGAGGTGGACTCCTCCATGCTCTCGGACATGGCGCTCAGTGTCTTCGGCAGGCCCTCCAACACCTGGTACAGCCGCTGGTGAGCTTCCAGCATCTTCCGTTTGACGGCCGGGTCCCGCGGGTCGTCCCACTCGGCGGCACCGGGGAAAGGTAAGGCCCGCCGGCGCGACGCCTCCGAACCCGGGGCCTCCGGTTTCCGCTCCGACCCGCCGAGCGGAGAGGGGCCCTGGGCCTCACCCAGGCCCGACCCGGGCTGGGCCAGCTGCGCGGGGGAGGCCGCGGGTTTGTCTTCCGCCGAAGGCTCCTCTTGGAAAACCTCCCGAGGACCTGCGGGGGGAGAGAGAGAAAGAAGAGAAACGGGGCAAGAGTCAGGGTTGGGAAGGAACTCTGGGCGGTTAAAAGGCTAGCGCTTGCAGATTGAGCCGTACTGGGCGGGGTCTTGATGCTGACTGGGATTGCCTGGGCCGTGTGAAGAGGCACGATGCTGAGGCAGTCGCCGTGCTCGGAGAAACCGCCCGCCTCGCCGTCTCCGATGCTGATCTCCCTCGGTGTCCCGCTGATGTCCATCGCCGATTGCTCCGCAGGGGTGAGAGCTACAGCATCAGTTGTGCCCCCACCCAGCCTGCTCCTCTCCCTCGTGTTGTGCGCTGCCTTTTCCTGCAGATCAGAAGGAGTGAGGTAGACGCATTACCTGAAAGATCATCACGAGACAAGTAGAACAAGTAATTATTGTTAACAGACATGAAGACCCAGGTAATACCATTATGAAGGTTTAAGTGAAACAATACAAGCCTTCTACATTTATAGAATTTAAAAATTCAATGGACCTGGATCTGCACCTTAAGTGCTGTGAGCTGCAGGACCATGTGCAGGAAAGTGAGATTAGGAAAAAAAAACACCTGAGTGTCTCTGGGTCGAGATGTGGAGGTAAAAGTGAGGTCTGCAGATGCTGGAGATCAGAGCTGAAAATGTGTTGCTAGAAAAGCGCAGCAGGTCAGGCAGTGTCCAAGGAGCAGGAAATTCGACGTTTCGGGCATGCCTGACAAGATGTGGAGGTGCCTGTGTTGGACTGGGGTGGACAAGGTCTGAAGATATACAACACCAGGCAGCCTGAAAGTTTGGTGATTTTAAATAAACCTGTTGGACTATTTATCTCTCCACCCCAGAGACTCCCAGCCTCATTCCTGATGAAGGGCTTTTGCCCGAAACGTCTATTTTCCTGCTCCTCGGATGCTGCCTGACCTGCTGTGCTTTTCCAGCACCACTCTCATCTTGACTATAACCTGATGTGTGTGACTTCTGACACTATACCTGGTGCTCCAAAAGCTTGTGATTTCAAATAAACCACTTAGACTATAACATGGTGTGTATGACGTTGGACACGACACCAGACGCTCTGAAAGCTTGTGATTTCAAATAAAACCTGTTGGACTGTAACCTGGTGTGTGTGACTTATGACCTTGTCTCTGGGTCAGCATGGACAAGGTGGACCAAATAGTCCCCTTCTGTGTTGTATCATTTCTATGGTTCTATGCATCTTCTGTTAAGTTTGATGCATCATATGTTGTCAGGTTAAGTTCATTAAATTTGTAGTCGATTGTGTGGTACTGGAAAAGCACAGCAGGTCAGACAGCATCTAAGGAGCAGGAAAATCACTGAGAATTCCTGATGAAGGGCTTTTGCTCAAAGCATTCACACTCTTGACTCTAATCTCCAGCATCTGCAGTCCTCACTTGCGCCCACTTCATTACATTTGCAGCCATTTTAACACTATATATGATTTATATAAAGAAGGGGACTGATCTGTCACATTGTGTATTAGTCCTTGATCCTGTTTGCAGAATGCTGGGGGGATGAAAGCTGGGATTCAATAATTTTCATGCAAAGTCCCAGACCGCCTCCTGCCTTTTGATGAGGAAGATATATAGTTTGAGATATTTATCAGTTAAAGGTCTTAAATGAACTGGGGTCATTGCAATTGTCAGCTGAGGAAGAGTCATGAGGAGAGGTGCAGGAACAGATTTGTCTGTAGTTTTATTTCATGACTTTGAAAGGAAATAATAGAGTGGGTGGAGAAGAACATGTCCCATTGGTCAAAGGGCAAGTTTGGGATGAAAAACACAGCCTTAGGGCCAAACTTTACAGGAGAGAAATTAGGAAACACTTCTGCATGCAGTAGTAGAAGTTTGAAGATCAAGTAAAAAAACACTAGAGTCACTGATGAAATGTAATGTAAGTGGACTTGTAATAAGAGACATAGATTAAAATCCCACCACAGCCACTGGTGGAATTTAAATTCAATAAATGTGGAATCAAGAACTATTAATTGATAGTTGTGAAAGAAACACGTCTGGTTCACTAATGTCCTGTAGAGAAGGAAATCTACTGTCGTTACTCTGTCTGGCCTCCATGCGATTCTAGACCCACAGTAATGTGGTTAGACCTTAACTGCCCTCAAATGGCCAGGCCCTCAGTTCAAGACCAATTAGAGATGGGCAAAATATGTTGGCCTCGTCAGTGATGCCAACATTCCAGGAATGAGTTCAACACACGGTCACTGAGTTAAGATCAGGGCAGTAATGACCTCACTGAATGGCAGAACAGGCGTGTGGGGCTGAATGGCCTGCACGTGTTCCTAGATGTGAAACATATGTCTGGTAATAGTTTGCATGTGTACTCAGTGAGTGGGAAAGGTTTTGCTTTAATTCATTCAAGGACATGGGTGTTGTAGGTTCGGCCAGAATTTATTTCTTGTCTCTAATTATCAGTTTGGGAGTGGGGGGAAGGAGGATATAGAGGGGAGTGCTGCAGGGCAGTTACTTGTCCACAAGCTGCCACATGAAGGTCTGGGTCCTGGGTGTTTGACTTGTTACATCATAACAGGACATGGAAATTGCAGTCATCAGGTATGATTGTTTCCTTCGAACAGAGAGGCGTGACTTAACGATATTGATGGATTTGAGAGACTGAACAGAAAAGTCCTGTTACCCCTTGCAGAGAGGTCAATTATCAGAGGGTCCAGATTTAAGACGATTGGAGAAAGGGTCATCAGCAATTCTTCGCGAGTGACTATGTTTGTCCACCAAGGTCATCCTGTGTTACTGGTCAGGGATTCTGTGGTTCCTTGTGTGGTGAATGAACCTAATCCTAGAGCCACATCTCTAAACACCCATTTGGCAGGTACATCTGTCAAGCAGAAGGAGTAAAGGGGATGAGGAATAACTTTTCCACCTGGAGTGGGGATCTCGAATTTGTTCCCAAGTTGACATGGAAGCCCTCAGCCACTTCACAAGGCACCTGGATCTGCACCTACAAAACTCCAGGTGATGGAAAGTGAGAATAAAAATGGGTGGCTACACTGCAGAGAAGATGGGCAGAATGGCATCTTCCTGTACTGTAACTTTCTGTGGACGAACGTATGGGAGAGTTTGAAGGGTTCTGAACTGAACTTCAAACGTGTTTTCTGCATCTACATGTGCTGCCTGACTTGCTGAGTTTCTCCAACACACATACACACACACACACATTTGAACTTTGACTTACCCTGGCTGAACGAGTGAGATCATTGAATCTCTTCCTGCACTGGATCCAGCTCCTCGGGGTGATGCTCAGTCTGCTGACCTCCTCGGCCACTTCCAGCCACGCTTTCTTGGAGAGGCTGCTGTGAAGCTTCTTCCCGGAGCGAGGGAAAAGCACCTTGGCCCTGGCTCTGACCGCCGCCACCAGCACCTCCAGGGAGGTGTCTGAAAACCGGCGGGCCACCTTACCCCTCCTCGCAGCCATGGGCGGAGGCAGGGGGAAGCCACGGTGGATGGCTTTTGGGTATTATCTGGGTTGGAGAAGGACGGAGCCGCTGCCGGAAATTGCGCTGAAACAGAGGGAAGGGCAGGAAAGTGGGCGGTCGGCTGGACGGGCGTAATGTCGCGTTGAGAGTGAAATAAGTGCAGGTTTCTGCCGTTAAAATCCGCCTCGGTCGGCGGCGGCGAGTTCCCCGCTGTCTGGTTAAAATCGCGTCTGCAGCCGCTTGCCTCCCCCTCTCCTGGAGGGAAAGGGCCGAGTGCTGGAATTTAAAGCTGACAGACAGCCCCCCCCCCCCTCCCTGTTCAGAAATTAAAATGCAACAAATTAACAGCCATCCTGACTTCTGAAGGTATCCCCATTTTGGGGGGCGCCTTGTGGTGCTTTGGCAGTGTCTCTATCATGGACCCGAGACACCAGGTGAAAGTCCCATCTGCTTACCTTAAACGTCCTGAACATAACCATTACTTAGAGGAGAAAGTGAGGGCTGCAGATGCTGGAGATCAGAGCTGAAAATGTGTTGCTGGAAAAGCGCAGCAGGTCAGGCAGCATCCTAGAAGCAGGAGAGTCGACGTTTCGGGCAGAAAATTCCTGAAGAAGAGCTTATGCCCGAAACGTCAATTCTCCTGTTCCTTGGATGCTGCCTGACCTGCTGCGCTTTTCCAGCAACACATTTTCAGCCATAACCATTACTTACTCTAACCTCACATTATGTTTAACATAAGCTTACCGTGCACTTTAATCTTAGATTTACTATAACCATATACTTCCTATAACATTAACTATGCACTTATTTTAAACTTATCGTAAATTTACTGTCACCTTATCATCCACTTGTTAAACCTTATATTTGCTACTATCCTGCCTTGCACTTAACAATAACCTTATGTTATCTGCTTTGGAGGTGTGCAATAACATCTTCTGCACAGATAAATTCGGGGGGAAAATGGGTTAAAAATTATCATTGGCAACAACCCCAGTATCTCCCACGACAGAGTCCACATGTTACATGTTGCAAATTTTAGTTTTTTTAAAAAATGCACCTTTCTTGAGCTGCAAGATGTACAGCACGGCCGCCAGTAGAAATAGGATGGAAATGACAGCCAACGCCAGGAAATAAACAGACCGAGGACCGAGGGATCCGCAGCTCTCGCACCTAAAGCCCTCAGTTGGAGGTGGGGAATTGCTGGCATCGTCCGGCCCTGAAATTCAAACATAGTCATCAGAGATAGCCAAGGAGAGAACAATAGATCCGCTTCAGGATCCCCCTTCCCCCCCCCCCCCTCGCCCCCTTCGTCCCCCCCTCCCCCTTCGTCCCCCCTTCACCCCCCCCCTTCCCCCCGCCACCCCCTTTCGCAAAACTAAAACTAACAAATTTTCGCATCTGTTTATCTCTACCTTTTATGGACACGGAACAAATGTTTTAAAATGCATTCAAACGGATTACATTTAGGGAAACGTGTTCCCGCCTGTCCTTCTGTCATTCTTCCTTTTGCACAAAGTTAAAAATCACACAACACCAGGTTATAGTCCAACAGGTTTAATTGGAAGCACACTAGCTTTCGGAGCGACGCTCCTTCCAAAAGCTTGTGCTTCCAATTAAACCTGTTGGACTATAACCTGGTGTTGTGTGATTTTTAACTTTGTCCACCCCAGCCCAACATCGGCATCTCCAAATCATTCTTTTGCACGAGGTAACTTAAATGAAACAAAGTCATAGAGACATACAGAATGGAAACAGACCCTTGATTCAACTTGTCCATGCCCACCAGATATCCTAAACAATCCTATTTGGTCCATGTCCCTCCAAGCCCTTCCTGTTCATATATCAATCCAGATGCCTTTTACGTGTTACAATTTTACCAGCCTCCATCACTTCCTCTGGTAGCTAATTCCATACATGCACCAAACTCTGCATGAAAATATTGCCCTTCTTGTCTTGGCTATTTACCCTATCTACACCCTTATGATTTTATAAACCTCTGTAAGGTCCCTCCTCAACTTTCAACATTCTGGGGAAAACAGCGTATTCAACCTCTTCCTATAGCTCAAACCCTCCAATTCTGGCAACATTCTTGTAAATCTTTTCTGAACCCTTTCAAGTTTCACAATATCCTTCCTATAGCAGAGAGACCAGAATAGAACGCAGTATTCCAAAAGTGACCAAACCAATGTACAGCCAAAACATGACCTCCCAATGCCTATACTTGATGCACTGATCTATAAAGGTAAGCATACCAAATGACTTCTTCACCATCCTATTTACCTGTGACTCCACTTTCAAGGAGTTATGGACATTCATTCCAAGGTCTGTTTGTTCAGCAACACTCCCCAGTACCTTACCATTCAGTGTATAAGTCCTGCCCTGATATGCCTTTCCAAAATGCAGCATCTCACATTTATCTAAATTAAACTCCATCTGCCATTCCTTGGCCCATCTGATCAAGGTCCTGTTGTACTCTGAGGTAACCTCAGATGATGGTAAATATATAGTGAATCCAGTACATGAACAGTGAGAATACATGTGATAACTTCTGTTAGAAAGTCCACAGAGCCTAACCCTAAAACTGAAGGGACTACCTAAGATTGTTAGCCTCTTTCTGCTACACTTGGCTCAGGTCCTGCTTTTGACATCTGCACAGCAGTCTGGACAATGTGAGATTGTGGAAATAATTCACACTTAAGGCAACAAGAAGCGTTTGTGTTGATGACATTCACAAACTTACCTTAAACGTCCTTAACATGACCATAACCATTACTTACTCTAACCTCATGTTATGTTTAACATAAGCTTACCGTGCACTTTAACCTTAGATTTACTATAACCATATACTCCCTATAACCTTAACTATGCACTTATTTTAAACTTATCTTAAATTTACTGTAACCTTATCTTGAACTTGTTAAACCTTATATTTACTACTATCCTGCCTTGCATTTAACAATAACTTTATCTTACATTTACTATAACCTTACACTTACTATAAGTTCACACCGTTCTTAAATAAATAACTTGTAGTTATTTTGCTCCTTTCCCACCATGAGTATATCAGAAGTCTTCACAGCACTTTGAATATGTTTTGGACTGTAGTCACTGTGGTACTGCAGGGAAAGAGATTGCTAAATTCTGAATGAAGACTGACAAATAGAAATTGGCTAAGAGATTGCATTGTGTGTTTTGGGTCATTTGGTTGGCGTAATACTGCCCAGAGGGGACTTTGCAAAGTTATTTCAGTTTCCGATTTCCAGCAGGAAATTGCAAGTCTAGAATTACAAAACTAGAATTACAAAGGTTGATTTGTTCTATATTCTCAGCTTTTGACTGATATGATCTCCACATTGGAAAAAAGTTAGTTTCTTTCTGCTGGTACATGTACAGGTTGTCCGTCTGATCTTGTAATCTGCTGGTGCGGTTTGAGGTATAGTATGTATGGGGAAAACAGACATATGAACAAAAGAGATAGCAACAAAAGGTCATTCAGCCCTTAAAGTTGCTGAGCTGTTCTCTTCCACTCTCTTCTATCAGACAGAAGATACAAAAGTTTAAAATTAAAAACAACAAATTTAAGAACAGCTTCTTCCCCACTGTTATCAGACTCATATATTAGAGTTGCTCTTTCTCTGCACCTTCTCTGTGACACTATTCTGCATTCTGTTCTGTTAGCCTGATGTACTTATGCAACGATGATTTGTCTGGTTAGCATGCAAAATAATACTTTTCATACATGTGGCAATAATGAATTAGATCAAATCAAAGGTCATGGCTGAGCATCTATCTCAATTCTATACTCCTACACTATTGCTATACTCCCTTAGTACATAAAACAAGTACCTCAATAACTGAGCATCTTAACCCTCTGTGGTAGAGAATGCCTTCAGGTGAAGAAATTTCTCCTTATTTCACATATTCACATATTCGTAGCTCTATACTTGCTAGGCAATGGAGGCATTCTCCCAGTAGCTACGCTCAAGCCCCTTAAAAATTTTGTTTCAATTAGAACACCTCTCATTGTTTGAAAGACGAGGGAATATCAGCTTAGTATTTTTGATCTTTCTTCCCAAAAATCAGAACAAGGAACATACATTGTGTTCCCTCAGAGACAAATTCTTAATTAAGGAGACCAAACTGTACATAGCATTCCAGATACAATAATACTAATATGTCATTATTCTCATGCTCCCATTTCAATGCAATAAATGCTAATACATCTAATTGTTCCAGCAAGTTAACTTTACAGGTCCTTTTGAATACCTGTATTTCCTAGTCTACTAACATTTGAGAAATATTATGCATCTCTAACCTTTCTACCAAAATAGATAACATCACATTAAACATTATATTCCACATAGTTGCTCATCCATTTAACCTGTCTCAACATTTTGCTTTTTTTTTGCAGTTCCTCGTGGTTTACATTTCCACCTAACTCTTTATTATTGATAGGCTTGAATGCATTATACTCGGTCCCCTCATATTATTCATTGACTTTGATTATCAATGGCTGAGACCCAGGTGCTGATCTTTGTCATTTTGTGCTACCCCGAAAATATCTTGTTTATTCCTACTGTCTGTTTTCTGACCATTAAAGCAATATTTAATCCATGCCTATATACAACTGCTAATCCCGTGAGCCCAACGTTTATGAAGTAATTGTGTTTGTACATTTTTTGAATCTCCAAATATATTACACCCACTGTTTTCCTCTGATCTACTCTTACAACCTGAAAAAGTGCTAACAGATGAATCAAACATGATTTGATCCCTATTATCATTTTTTCCTGTATCTCTCATGCTTACTGCTACTCTTTGTTTTTACTCAGCAATAGACCTTTACAAATCTGCTTTATGTTTCTTGATAGTTTCCTCCCAGATTCTCTCATCTCATAGAGTCCCTTCAGTGTGAAAGCAGACCATTCACTCCTTCAAGTCTACACTGACCCCGCTGGAGAGCATCCTTTCTAGCCTCCATGTCCCAACCTTATCCCTATAACTCTGTATTTCTTTTGGCTAGTCCATCTAACTGACACATCCCCGGACACTATGGGCAATTTAGCATGGCCAATCCATCTAACCTGCGCATCTTTGGACTATGGAAGGAAACTGGAATACCTGGAGGAAACCCAAGCAGATATGGGGAGAATGTACAAGTTCCACACAGGCAGTCGCCCGAGGGTGGAATTGAACCCGAGTCTCTGATGCTGTGAGGTATCATGCTGATTACTGAGCCAATTGCTACCCAGTTGAACTCAGTCATTTGTTGCTCACCTTTTACTGAATTCCAAAATTCTCCAAGTGCTCAGGTTTGCTTCTCTTTTCTTTTTCCACATCACAATAAGCTCCATTTTTTAATGTAATGCTACCGTAAAATTGCTTTGTTAACCATAGCTGGGTGACCATGTCTGTTGGGGTGTTTAATCCTTGAGAGTATACTTGTTGAAATTTATAAAATTATTTTGCCAACATCCACTGCATATTTACACTTAGTATCACATTAATTTATTTAATTCAGATTTCCAATGAACTTAGCCAACTTTTCCCTTATAGTGGCATAGTTTGCTTGGTTCAGATTTTAATATCAGTTGGAATGAAACCATTCTCAAAATATATATTCTTAAGCTATGTATTCTTAAACTATGAGGAGCGTGTGGTATAGTGATAATGTCACTGGGCCACTAATGTAGAAATCCCGCTGTTCGAATGCTGCCTGACCTGCTGTGCTTTTCCAGCAACACACTTTTGACTCTGATCTGCAGC
The DNA here is from genome assembly GCF_020745735.1 of Hemiscyllium ocellatum. Classification (NCBI taxonomy): domain Eukaryota; kingdom Metazoa; phylum Chordata; class Chondrichthyes; order Orectolobiformes; family Hemiscylliidae; genus Hemiscyllium; species Hemiscyllium ocellatum. Next base: position 19,073,996 of record NC_083433.1, read on the forward strand.
GTCTGCAGACCTGACTTTATCTTAATGTTTAGGGGAATTGAGTTTGAATTCTGCCATGGTAGATGGTTAAAATTTGACTCCATTGAAAAAGCTGGTTTAATGCCAACTGTGTAACCACTGTCAGTTGTCGTAAGAACCCATTCAGTTCACTAATGCCCTTTAGGAAGGAAACTTTCCATCCTAATCTGGTTTGGCCTTCATGTGCCTCCAGACCCACAGCACTGGAGATGATTTTTAATTGCCTTCTAGGCAATTACATTAGATTAGATTAGATTCCCTATGGGCAGTAAATGCTAACTTAGCCAACAATGTCCATGTCCCGTGAACAAATAATATTTGGGGGAGCATGGTGGTAGTGGGCGGTGTGGTGGCACAGTGGTTAGCACTGCTGCCTCACAGCGCCAGAGACCCAGGTTCAATTCCCGCCTCAGGTGACTCTCTGTGTGGAGTTTGCACATTCTCGCCGTGTCTGCGTGGGTTTCCGCTGGGTGCTCCGGTTCCTCCCACAATCCAAACATGTGAATTGGCCATGCTAAATTGCCCGTAGTGTTTGGTGAAGAGGTAAATGTAGGAGTATGGGTCTGGGTGGTATACGCTTCGGCGGGTCGGTGTGGACTTGTTGAGCCGAAGGGCCTGTTTCCACACTGTAAGTAATCTAATCTAAAAATTATCATTTTATTATCATTCTTCCACAAACGTTATTCATATTAATTCAGTTTTTAAATTGTATATAAAATAAAAAAAAACCTGTTCCCAAGGTGATTCCTCAATATCTAGAAGATTTAGATAATTTAGAAAACTGCAAAAATGAATCACCTTTACAATATTACTGCAATTTGGTTTGCACAGCTAAATGAAGATTTAAATCCCCAATAACTACCATATTGAACTTGTTACATAGTTTCCTGATTTATAGTCTGCCTAACACGACTGCAAATCTTAGTGCTTTTTTAAGATGCACTAAGCAACAAGCTGAAATAAAATATGTATTGAGAAAAAACAACATTGTGAACCTGCAGCAACTTACGCTATTCATGGGCAAAATGATAGAGCGCAGAGGTATTTGCGCCCTACCTAGTACAAAGAATATTTACAGCAAATATTTATGAAGTCTATATTCCTCTACTATCAATGTTTTCTGTACATTTTTGTAGCTCCATCCAAATTAATTAATAAAGTTTTTCAATTTTAAGAGCTAATGTTCTTTCTCTCTATGGTTTTTATCCCATTCCTTTATTATCATGGTTACACTTCTCCTTTTTGCTTTACCAATCTCTTCTAGAAGTCAAGTGTTTTTATCCCATCCCTTTATAATCAAGATTTCTCTTTCCTTTTTGGTTAACTAATCTCTTCTCGAAGTCAAGAGTATTGTAACATTTATTTCCCAACATTGGTCACTGTGCGACTCCCATCTTTTATTAAATCAAGCTCATTAAATTCTAGCTGTGCTGCTCATGTTATCTGTTTCACCATGAATATGTTGTGCCTTCAGATATAGAGCTGCTTGCTTTAACCTTTTTTGGGTTTTTTTTCTGATTTCACATTCATCAGTAAAATCTTATACTCTTTAATTGGTTTGGCAAAAGCAACAGATGAATGAATGGATCAACGCAAGCGTTCATCTAACAGGACATTAAAAAAGATCACTAAGTTCATCAGATATTGTCCTGGTAGTCTCATAGTACACTGATACAGAATGTTGAATTGCCATCTTTCAACCAAATCTCAGTCATATATATATAGTATGCCTAAATGCCAATCTGTATTCAGCTTGTTTATCTTATTCCTCGTGCTCCTTATATTAAAATATATTCCATTCAGAGTCATAAACTCTCTACAGTGAAGAAAGAGGCCATTCGGCGCATTGAGTCTATACCAACCCTTCAAAGAGTATCCCACACAGACCCAACCCTGCACTACCATGGTTAATCCACCTAAACCTGCACAACTTTGGACTGTGGCAGAAAATTGGAGCACCCAGAGGAAACCCACGCAGAGATAGCGAGAATGTGAAAACTCCACGCAAGCAGTCAGCCAAGGCTGCAATCACACCTGGTCCCCGTACCACCAAATCTATGATTTGGAGATGCCAGTTTATAGTCCAACAGGTTTAATTGGAAGCACTAGCTTTCGGAGCGCTGCTCCTTTATCAGGTCATTGTGAAGTACACAATTGTAAGACACAATTTATAGCAAACGTTTACAGTGTGATGTAACTGAAATTATACATTGAAAATTACCTTGATGGTTTGGTAAGTTTCTCATCTGTTAGAATTATCATGTTAGTTTTACTTCTTTCATATGTAAAGCACAAAACATTTTTAAAAAGTTACATTCTCAGGTTAACTTTAACAATTGGTATCAGCCCAGATAATCTGTTGAAGGTGTTAGCCCCCGGTGTGCTGTTGTCTGTGCCATAATGTTTAGACTGATTCTAATCTAAAAAATGAGCTCACACACACACATACACAGACACACACTCCCACACTCATACATGCACCCTCTCACAGACTTAGACCACTTTACACTCACACATACACTTATACACTCTCTCTCACAGAAACTCACACACACACTCCGACAGACGCACACACTCCGACACTCACACAAGCACCCTCTCACAGACTTAGACCCCTTTACACTCACACACGCGCGCACACACACACGTATACACGCTCTTCTCACAGACACACACAATCCCCCCCACCACCACCACAGACAGACACACGTACACATATACGTTTGTGGGGTGGCTTTGTACTTGCGGAGTTACATTGTACTTTGTTCAAAAACTGTATGAATCCATGTAAGACTCTGTTAACTCATTTTTTAGATTAGAATCAGTCTAAACATTATGGCACAGACAACAGCATACCGGGAGCTAACATCTTCAACAGATTATCTGGGCTGATACCAGTTGTTGAAAGTTAACTTGAAAATTTTAATTTTACAAAAAGGTTTTGTGATTTACATATAAAAGAAGAGAAACTAACATGGTCATTCTAACAGATGAGGGACTTACCAAACAATCAAGGTATTTTTCAATGTATAATTTCAGTTACATCACACTGTAAACTTCTGCTATAAATTGTGTACTCCACCACCACCTGATGAAGGAGCAGCGCTCCGAAAGCTAGTGCTTCCAATTAAACCTGTTGGACTATAACCTGGTGTTGTATGATTTTTAACTTTGTCCCCCAAATCTAGCCTTGGTAAACTCACTTCTTTCTTACCAAGCCTGTGTTTTCTTTGTCTTCCAGACTCACTCACTTGCATTTTAACTTCTAATTCCATCTCAGCTGCTCTCCCCTCTGAAATACTTGCCAAGATTCCATCAGCCTGTCAATCCAGTTCAAATTCATCCAACAGCATTTGTAAACCTCCCCATGAGATGATTACTCCTGTTCCTGGTCAGCTGTAACCTGTCCAGTTCAAACTGGACCCCCAACCCCTAGAAATAGTCCCAATATTTTTTTAATTTCAAAAATAAACTTTATTAATTAAAAAAATCTTTATATCCATACATAGTCACTAGACCAGTTTGGTTTTGTACAGTCTTTGCATATGGAGAGCAAGCAAACATTGGAGTTTGACATTCCCGACAGTTTCAACAAACCTAAGGCATTTCTTACTTAGGAGAAAGTGAGGACTGCAGATGCTGGAGATCAGAGCTGAAAATGTGTTGCTGGAAAAGCGCAGCAGGTCAGGCAGCATCCAAGGAACAGGAGATTCGACGTTTCGGGCATAAGCCCTTCTTCAGGAAGAAGAAGGGCTTATGCCCGAAACGTTGAATCTTCTGTTCCTTGGATGCTGCCTGACCTGCTGCGCTTTTCCAGCAACACATTTTCAGCATTTCTTACTTATGCAAGATTCTTTTTGCATATATTTCAGGGTCCAATAACTGAACGGACCCCTATTGTACTTTGGCTGAAAGAGCTTAGATGGTGGTCTTTCCATACCTAAGGCCCCCTGTCACCCACTCCTTTCAATGATGCTGACTGCCTGTCACGGAGTCTTCACCTTCCCTGGTCCTCTCAATTGTTGACTAATCGTGACACAATGGCTCAGTGGTTAGCACTGCTGCCTCACAGCGCCAGGGACCCAGGTTCGATTCCAGCCTCGGGTGACTGTCGATGTGGAGTTTGCACATTCTCCCTGTGTCTGTGTGGGTTTCCTCTTGGTGCTCCAGTTTCCTACCACAGTCCAAAGATGTGCAAGTTCGGTGGATTGGATATGCAAAATTGCGCATAGTTTCCAAGGATGTGCAGTCTAGATGGACTAGCCATGGGAAGTATAGGGCGGTGGGTCTGAGTGGGCTGGTTTTTGGAGGGTCAGTGTGGACGTAATAGGCAAAATGGCCTGCTTCTCTACTGTAGAGATTCTATGCAAGGTAAATATGTGTGGTCGAGAGATTTGGGAAAGTTAAACGCTTTTCTTTCTCCTCTCATTGTCATGTTCCAATTTACTTGGTTCCTAAAATGCTATTTTCTGAAAGACGGCTGTGACATTCCTATTGAAGTGAATCAATACAAACTCTCAATTATTTCCTAAGGGAATCAGTTCCTTGGATTGGCCACTGAAAGAGTAATGGTCCTGATATTTATGGGTAGTTCTCAAGAGATGCTGGAAATAGTCAAGGAATATAGTCATTGACCCACAGACTTTGCCTAATTTAACAGCAGGAGCTCATTCTAATTTCTTTTTCCTGTTTGCCACTTGGCAGCGGGCAAATGATCTGGCCGCCAGGCAGGAGGTTGTGATCCTTGACTATTTTAATGAGGGGGTTTAGTGGCTTTAAGCTTGAGGCTTAAAGAACAAGGAGAGAGAAAATTGTGAGAGAGCAAGAGGAGAGAAGATCAGTGCTTGAGATGGAGGGCGGTTGGGGGGGGGGGGGGGGGGAGGCGGTGGTGAGTGGGTGCACAGAGAGACAAATACAAATGTGGGAAAGGAGGAAAAGGCCAGCGATCGGTGTTTGGGTGAGGCAAGGTTGGTTTTGCCTGTGATATGGAAAAAACGTTGACATTTGTTGAGTTGGGGGTGATTCTACATTGTAAGAGAAGCTACGAATGGCTACTGGAGGAGGAACGAAGGAGTCAGTAGAATCACTTGTATTTCTCCATCAGAAAAGGAGCTCTGAAAAAAATATCACATTGCTCCTTGAGTCGACAACTGCTCATTACCTTTTGCTGCCAGCTTTCTCAAGATCTGAGGAGACTATACAGGGTTGAATTTAAACTTGGTTTCTAATTGAATAATGAGAACCCATGTTAATGAAATATTTTATCTATCCATGTTGGAACACTTTTGGGAGATAGAATCTATTACCATGAAAATAGTGGCAGTGCACATGTGGTGGTTGTGATCATATTCCCAATTTTGTTATTTCCTTAATGCCTTAATCTTTTCTTCCCCACTGTGAGAAGGCAGCAGACGGATTAATATCGAGGTCAATATTGATTAATTTCAAATTAATCTCCCTTCCTGTCCTCTCCCTCTCCCAGTCCTCCTTCCTTTTCATTCCTGATAAAAGGTTTCTGCCTGAAACATCGATTCTCCTGCTCTTCTGGTGCTGCCTGACCTGCTGTGCTTTTCCAGTGCCACAATTTTCGACTGTGATCTCCAGCATCTGCAGTCCTCAGTTTCTCATTAATCCAGAGACCCAGGTAATGTTCTGGTGTTCCGAGTTCAAATCCTACCAGGCAGATGGTGGAATTAAGAGTCTAATGATGTCGATTGCCAGGGAAAACCCCATCTGGTTCACTAATGAGCTTTAGGGAAGAAAACTTGTCTGGTCTGGGCCTACATGAGACTCCAGATCCACGTGGTTGACTGTTAACAGCCCTCTGGGATGAGCTGTAAATACTAACCTAGCTCGTGATATCCTCACCCTGTGAATGAATGAAAAAAAACCCTGTCTTTCTTAAATGGCAGTGACACCAGAGCAATAGAGTCAAAACGTGTGGTGCTAGAAAAGCACAGAAAGCATAAGCTCTTCAACGTCGACTTTCCTACTCCTCAGATGCTGCCTGACCTGCTGTGATTTTCCTGCACCACACCATTTGACCCTGACTCTCCAACGTCTGTAGTCCTGACTTTCTCATACAGGTTGTGATTAGCCAAAGGTACGTACAAGTGGGTAAAAACAGATACATGGAATTATGTCGCAGACCAAACATGCATCAGTTAAATGGTGGGGCAATCTCAAAGGGTTTTTTGTTTTTAGATTACTTACAGTGTGGAAACAGGCCCTTCGGCCCAACAAGTCCACACCGACCCGTCGAAGCACAACCCACCCATACCCCTACATTTACCCCTTACCTAACACTACGGGCAATTTAGCATGGCCAATTCACCTGACCTGCACATCTTTGGACTGTGGGAGGAAACCGGAGCACCCGGAGGAAACCCGCGCAAACACGGGCAGAAGGTACAAACTCCACACAGTCTGTCGCCTGAGTCGGGAATTGAACCCGGGTCTCAGGTGCTGTGAGACAGCAGTGCTAACCACTGTGCCACCGTGCCGCCCACAATTTGATTGCCAAGTTAAATAGTGAATTCCTGCTGGTGTATTATTAATAGCTTAATCTACTTAGAGTCATACAGCACAGAAACAGACCATTCGGTCCAACTCATCTAGATATTCTAAATTAACAGACCCTTCGGTCCAACTCATCTAGATATTCTAAATTAATCAGACCAGATATTCTAAATTAATCTAGTCCCATTTGCCAGCCCTTGGCCCATACCCTTCTAAACCCTTCCTATTCAGATACCCATCCAGATGCCTTTTAAATGTTGTAATTGTACCAGCCTCCACTATCACCTTTGATAAGTCATTCCATACATGCACCACCCTTTGCATAAAAAAGTCACCCCTTAGGTCCCTTGTAAATCTTTCCCCTCTCACCCTAAACTCCAGTTCTGGACTCTCCCACCCCAGGGAGAAGACCTTGTTTACTTAACCTATCCATGCTCCACATGATTTGAAGGGTACATTTATGGAATTTTGTACCTGTCTACTCAAGACAAGTTTGCTTTTCTGCTTCTTGTAAAATTGCCTCCTTTTTTTCCATTTTTTCTGATTCCTATTATCCTTTCCCATAAAGACAAGCATTATTAATCAAAATTAAATTAGTGGAGGGGCTGTTCGATGAACAAAGAATCAAACTTGAATTAGAAGTAAAAAAAATGTGGAACTTTCTCAAATTATTTCGTCGTTAGCCAAGTCAAACTTGCCCTCCAGTCTGATGGTTGTGGAAAGTTTAAAGTTTGCCAACGGACATCACGTTCTCCTTCTCTAGGGACGCCAGAGTTAGATATAGCTGCTAAGGAATGGAGGGTAGTTGGAACTGTTAGTCCTTTTGATTGTATGCTGCCTGGACCAAGCTATCAAGCTGAGGTGTAGACCCTTGTGGAAGTCCTCTGACTTAGCCTCTCTCTTCCTCTGTACCAGATGCAGAAACTAGGAGCATGGGGCTGTAACCCAGCTAGTAAAGCAGTGAAAAACCCTTCTTATTCTGATTGTTGAAACGCATTACTACACAGACGTTTGTATCAAACAGTATTTTCCACCAATCTGCCAGCTACAGTTCTGCATTTTCACAATCTTCTTCATAGCATATATTAATTCTAAATTGATATCGGCAGCAAATTCAGATAATATCCATTCAACTTGCAAGTCTAGATGTATGAAATAAGAGCACCAGGGAATTGGGAGCATCATGTATCTTTAACAGTCTTAAACATTTCTGTTTATCCTTGTCTTTGTTTTTTGCTCTCCAACCACTTCTCTATTTATGTCGGCCCTAGTTTCTATGTGTTGCTGGAAAAGCTCAGCAGGTCAGGCAGCTTCCAAGGAGCAGGAGAGTCAACGTTTGGGGCATGAGCCCTTCTTCAGGAATCCCTTTCTGAAGAAGGGCTCATGCCCGAAACGTCGACGCTCCTGCTCCTTGGATGCTGCCTGACCTGCTGCGTTTTTCTAGCGACACATTTTCGGCTCTGATCTCCAGCATCTGCAGTCCTCACTTTCTCCCAGTTTCTATGTGCCGTTATCTTGTCCCTGAGTGACCTGTCCAGTATCCTATGAAATATTGCATTTTCACATTTGGAATGCCCGTATTTATTTTATCATGGTTTTGCTTTCCTTGAAATAAATTACTTACCCGTCAGGATCAACTTGGTCCCGTTTCTTAAGGCTAAGACCCCAAATTGCCAGTCCATGCAGAAATAAAGGCCGGCATCAGATGCATTGACACTTTCTATTGTTAAGTTGAAGAATCCAGAGAGACACGAATGGATGCTGTGGTCGGCAAATATTTGGGACGGAAGACATGCTTTGAGTTGAAAAAGGAATAGACCAGAATCACTGGAGTTTGTCCTTCCTGCTGCTTCAGCCAGTATGAGTAGGTTTGGTCAATGAAGGACTGGGTCTTTATGAAACACATGAGGGTCACATTATCTCCCAGCCTAACAGAGCGGGATTCAGCTGTCTGCAAGACCAGGTGACGACCTTGAACATCTGGAGGGAATGAAAGCAGAAACATGACAGTAACAGGGGGTAACGTAAAATTTCCTCCATTTGCAACAGCACGTTTAGACCTTAAAGAGCAGAAGTATGCCCTTCAGCCCATTGAATCTGATTCAATGAGAACATGGTTGATCTGATAAACCTCAACTTCATTTTCCTGTCTTCATCCTTACTCCCTTACTGATTAAACATCTAGCTCAGCCTTGAATAGACTAAACAACGCAGGGTCAACAGCCCTCTGTGGCAAAGAATTCTATAGATTCAATACCTTCAGACCAGAAACTCTAAACATCTGTCTCTTAAATGTGTGACTCCTTATTTTGAGAGGTTTTTAATAAATTTCCTTGATTCTGAAACACTGTGGAATGTCCTAAAGTCCTGAAAAGGGCATATATTATCCAATTTCCTTCCCAAGAATTTGACCACGATTATAGAACTCATAATCCTAATTAGGATTAAAAGCAAATGCTGGAGATCCTAGTTGTGAAAAAAAGGTTGAGACTGTTCTGAACAAGAGTCATTACTGGACTCAAAATTATAACTCTTGTTTTTCTCTCTCCACAGATGTTGCCAGATTTGCTGAATTTCTCCAGTACTGACTGTCTTTATATAAGTTACAATTACTTTTGTTCAACAATTGGAAAGGATTACACATACTTAAACCCATTTGGAAACATTATCATCACAGCTTCTGTTGATGTACACTCGCAGCTTGAGACCTGGTGATGCAGTGGCAGTATCCCTACTCTGGTCTAGGAGATCTGGGTTCAAGACCCACCTGCTTTAGAGATAGAATCATAAAGTTGTACAGCACAGAAACAGAAGCTTCAGTCCAAGTCATCCTTACTGATCAGATATCCTGAATTGATCTAGTCAAATTTGCTAATATTTAGTCCATATCCCTCTATTCATGTACCCATCCAAATGCTTTTAAAGTTGTACTTTTACCAGCCTCCACTACTTCTTCTGGCAGCTCATTCCACACACACACCACCCTCTGTGTGAAAAAACTGCCCCTTTTAAATCTTTTCCCTTTCACCGTAAATCTCTAGTTTTGGACTTCCCTACCCTGGGGAAAAGATCCTTGCTATTCACCCTATCTATGCCCCTCATGACATTATGAGCCCCATTAGGGTCCCCTCTGTCAGCGTCTGAAAGCTCCAGGGGAAATAGTATCAGCCTATTCAGCTTCTCCCTGTAGCTCAAACTGTTCAAATCCAGACATCGCTGAACACATTGATTAGAAAATACCTGAATGCAGGAACCAAATGTAATGGCAATCATAATCAGATCTCCACTCCTACATTTAGAAGGGCGCATGTGGCACTGTGGTAGTGTCTGTGCCTTTGAGCCAGGAGACGCAGCATTAAAGTCCCACCTGTCCCAGTGATGTGTCATAAAGAACCTGAAGAAAGTTGATTAAAAAATATCTAAAAACTTACAGCTGTGTAGGAGAATAGGGATTAGCAAACGCCACATGTTTGGCAGAGAATAACTCCTCCCCAGGAGCAAGTGCCTGAGTAGTTGTGCAGACTGTCGCACCCCAGACTGGGGTGGTAGCCAGGAAAATAGGTCACTCAGAGATTCCCCTCCCTTCCACCCACCCCCACCCCTTTCCTGTTGACACCACAGTTTCGAAACTTGCAACCTTGATGTGTTGAGACCAAACGGTTGATTAATCTTGCTCGAGATATGAGTACCCTTTACATTTTATTCAAGGCAGCACCAATGATGTTAGAAGCAAGAACGGAATGTGTTCAGAAAAGAAGATTTGAAACGAATGTTCAAAATGGTACACCTTCATCTGAGGAGATACCTCAGGGTTTATGAGAGTCAGGTTAACAGTGCGAGCTGAGAATCTATCTCACCCCTGTCCAAAAGTAGATGGTGGTGATGGAACCGAGAGGATCTAATCGGTTTGGCAGCTGGGAGTCTGACAGAAGGCTGATGGGTGACTTCACAGTTTAGAAATTAAGAAGAGATTCCATATTGTCAGAAGCTGTTTCCACTCATGGGGGAAGGCAAACACTGGGCGCTATAAAGATGTAATGATGTGTAACCAACTTAATAGGGAATTTGGAAAAAATGCATTTTAACTTGTGCATAACCTTGGTTTTTCTGGAGGTGGATGTTAGAGATAAATTACCTGTAACACTACAGAGGAATGAAATATTGGAGGGGAGTCGGATGAAAATGAGTGGGCGGAGCTTGGTCTGGAGAAGAGACACCCAAACTTTCATTGGTCAGAGGATTGAGTACAGGAGTTGGGATGTCTTATTGCAGCTGTACAAGATGTCAATAAAGCCACATTTGCAGTACTGCGAGCAGTTCTGGTCGCTGTGAGATAGAAAGACTATTAACTAGAAAGAGTGAAGGAAAGATTTACTGGGATGCTGCCTGGACTGGAAAGTTTGAGTTATAAGAAGAGGCTGGGGCGTTTTTTTCTGGAGGTTAGGAAACCGATAGGTGACCTTACAGAGGTTTACAAAATCCTGAGTGGCATAGATAAATAAGATAGCATCAGCTTTTCCCCATGGTAGTGATATCTAAAACTGGGGGTCATAGGTTTAAGGTGAGAGGGGAGAGATATGAAAGCGTCTAGAGGGGCAATGTTTTCACACAAGGTGATGAGTATCTGGAATGGGATGTCAGAGGTAGTTGTGGAGGCAAATGCAATTTTGTCATTTTAGAAACATTTAAAACTGGTACATGGATGGGATAAGTATGGAGAGATATGGATCAAATGCAGGCAAACAGGACCAGCTTAAGTTGTGAAAACTGGGCATTCTGGACAAGTTGAGCTAAGGGCTTGTTGCCATGCTGTAGACCTCCATGACTCAAAATGGTTGAATCCATGTTCCGTGCTGTAAATTACAACATGATAGCCTCAGACTATGTGCTGAGAAATACACTAACACCAGAGGCAGCTGCCTCTCAAGCACAGCAGAGCAAGGTCACTGTCTAATGCCCTTCAGTATAGCAAAGTGAGAAGCTGGGAACTGTGTAGAACTATTCAGAGAGTAAAGCTAACAAAGAATAGACACTGTGATCATCGAGATTATCAGTTGTAATGAGGCAGAGAGGGATATGGTATAATGGGATTGGTTCAATTTGATTGCAGTTTCTGTAATTTTCAATATATAATGCTTAGTTATGTACTTTTATAAACCTTTAATCAGGCTTAGGAAATTTGAAAATAGGAAATAGGAAAAATGTCCATAAGGTCTCTCACCAACGTTTACAGATGCACCACAGAAGGTATTCTATCCAAATGCATGATGGCTTGGTATGGTAACTGCTCTGCCCAGAACTGTAAAATATTGTGAACATCACGCAAACCAACCTTCCATTCATTGACTCCATCTATCCTTCTCATTGCCTCAGAAACACAGCCAACATCATCAAAGACCCCTCGCATTCCAATTATAATCTCTTCCACTCTCTTCCATCAGGCAGAAAATACAAAAGCCTGAACATATGTACCAACAGGTTGAAAAACAGTTTCTTACCCCTGCTGGTATTAGACTTCTGAATGGATCTCTCAAACTTCAAATCTAATGTTGATCTCGCTCTTTGTTTACCTTTTTGCAGCAGTAACATTGTATTCCTTGCCCTGTTCTATCCCCTTGTGAGCTTTGTATGGTGTGATCTGTCTGTACTGCATGGAAAACAAAACTTTTCACTGTACCTAGGTTTTTGTGACAATAAATCAAATCAAATCAAAATATTAGCAATTGAAATGAACATTGAATCCCCAGACCTGAGCTGGGGAAGGTTTCTTAGATTGTTAACTAGAATGAGCCAGTTGTCTCATGAGGAATACTTGGACAGACTGTGCTTGTTTGCACTAGTGTTTAAAAGAGTGAGGGATGATTAGATTGCTGGAAAAGCGCAGCAGGTCAGGCAGCATCCAAGGAGTAGGAGAATCGCCATTTCGGGCATGAGCCCTTCTTTGGGAATCTTTCAAGAAGGTTTCAGGGCTCATGCCCGTAACGTCGATCCTCCTGCTCCTTGGATGCTGCCTGACCTGCTGCACTTTTCCAGCAACACATTTTCAGCTCTGATCTCCAGCACCTGCAGTCCTCACTTTCTCCTAGATGATTAGATTGCACTGTATACAATCTTGAGAATGGTCTTGTCAAGATAGATGTGGAAAAGATGTTTTCTTTTGTCGGTCAACCGAGAACAAGGAGGGTGGGGCCACTGTTTTATTAATTGGGGGAGGTAAATATCGATTGAAAGGATATAGATATTGATTGGGAGGAGGTGGATATTGAACGGGAGAGGGTGGATATGGACTGGGAAGTGGTAAGTATTAATTGAAAGGGGAATTCCAGTGGCGCAGTGGTAGTGTCCCTATCTCTGCACAAAATTGGACTGATGGCAATGGTGTCTGTTTAGTTCCTTTAACCCTAACAATCTCTGAGACAGACCTGACCACAGAATAAATTTTACACACACACAATGAATTTTCATATTCTTCTCAAAAAGAAAACCCAAATACTGAGGAAGCTGGGAATCTGAAATTAAAAAAAAGGAAATACTGGAGAAACTCAGCAGGTCTGGCAGTACCTGTGGAGGGAGAAACAGGGTTAGAGTTTTGAGTCCATTCTGAAGAAACCATTATGGACTCAAAATGTTAACTCCATCACTCTATTTCACAGACACTGCTGAGTTTTTCCAGCTCTTTCTCTTGTTATTCCAGCATTTTCTGTTATTACAGGTCCTTCGGGCCTTGACCTGTGAAACCAATCTGAAGCCCATCTAACCTACACTATTCCATTATCATCCATATATTTATCCAATGACCATTTAAATAGCCTTAAAGTTGCGGAGCCTACTACTGTTGCAGGCAGGACATTCCACACCCTTACTACTCTCTGAGTAAAGAAACTACTTCTAGCATCTGCCCTATATCTATCACCCCTCAATTTAAAGCTATGGCCCTTGTGCTAGCCATCACCATCCAAGGAGAAAGGCTCTCACTGTCCACCCTATCTAATCCTCTGATAATTTGTATGTCTCTATTAAGTCACCTCGTAACCTTCTCTCGAATGAAAACAGCCTCAAGTCCCTCAGCCTTTCCTCTTAAGACCTTCCCTCCATACCAGGCAACTTTCTAGTCAATCTCCTCTGCACCCTTTCCAATGCTTCCACATCCTTCCTATGATGCAGTGACCAGAACAGTACAGAATACTTCAAATGCAGCTGCACCAGAGTTTTGTACAGCTGCAGCATAACCTCATGGTTTCAAAACTCAATCCCTCTACCAATATCTTTTGCCTTCTTAACAACCCTATCAAACCTGGTGGCAACTTTCAGGGATCTAAGCAAGAGGTCTCCAAGATCGCTCTGCTCATCCATATGACCAAGAATCTTACCATTAGCCCAGTACTCTGTATTCCTGTTCCTCCTTCAAAACTGAATCACTTCACGCTTTTTTTGCATTTAATTCCATTTGTCAGCTTTCAGCCCAGCTCTGCGGCTTATGTATGTCCCTCTGTAACCTGCAACATCCTTCTGGACTGTCCATAACTCCACTGACTCTAGAGTCATCCGCATATTTACTAACCCATCCTTCTAACCCCTCATTTATAAAAATGACAAACAGCAATGGCCCCAAAACAGATCCTTGCAGTACACCACTGGTAACTGTGCTCCAGATGAACATTTCCCATCAACCACCACTCTCTGTCATCTTTCAGTTAGCCAATTTCTGATCCAAACTATAAAATCCCCCTCAATCCCATGCTTCCCCATTTTCGACAATAACCTACTGTGGAGAACCCTATCAAATACCTTACTGAAATCCATCTACACCACATCAACCACTTTACTCCTCATCCACCTATTTGGTCACCTTCTCCCTACCTTTTATCTTAGCTTGCTGGACACACTTTCCTTATTCCTGAAGAAGGGCTTATGCCCAAAACGTCGAATCTCCTGTTCCTTGGATGCTGCCTGACCTGCTGCGCTTTTCCAGCAACACATTTTCAGCTCTGATCTCCAGCATCTGCAGACCTCACTTTCTCCACCTTCTCAAAGAACTCAGTAAAGTTTGTGAGGCATGACCTACCCTTCAAAAAATCATGTTGACTATCCCTAATCAAATTATTCCTTTCTAGATGATTATAAATCCTATCTCTTACGATCCTTTCCAACACATTACCCACAACCGAAGTAAGGCTTACTGGTCTATAATTACCAGGGTTGTCTCTACTCCCCTTCTTAAACGAGGGTGCAACATTTGCTATCCTCCAGTCTTCTGGCATTATTCCTGTAGACAATGATGACGTAAAGATAAAAGCCAAAAGCTCTGCAATCTCCTCCCTGGCTTCCCAGAGAATCCTAGGATAAGTCCCATCTGGCTCAGGGGATTTATCTATTATCCCACTTTGCAGAATTACTAACACTTCCTTATGAACCTCAATCCCATCTAGTCTAATAGACTTTATTTCAGTATTCTCCGCGGCAACATTTAATTGACATATTTTTGACAATTCTAGGATTCGATTTAAGGTTAGTATTAGACACTGGGAAAGAGTATTAAAGGTTTAAGATCAGTTTTTTTTATTTCAGAGGCACACTATATTCATAAGACTATCTTGATATACATACATAGTCATTAAAGCAGTTCGGTTCTGTACAGTAGCAAATGAAGAAACAAACACTGGAGTTTAACACTATTCAACAAACAAACCCAAGGCATTTGTCACTTGTACAACACTAACATTTATGTATACTTGAGGCACTGGGAGGATCCGATAACTGAACAGACGCCCCCCCCCCCAATTTAACTTCGTCAGAAAGACCTCAGATGGTGGTCTTACCCATTGCGCTTTGGCAGCTGCTGCCCTCAGCATGTTGTCCTGGATCTTTGAATGTGCCAGTCCACAGCAATTGATCTGGAAGACCCAGATCAAAGAGCATCTTTCACTGGATTAAATTTAAGATTAGTGTTGCACATTGGGAAATAGTGTTTGGGTTGAGGTGAGTCAAGGGGAAACAACTGTCTGAAATTCTTTTATGGTAACTTATTAATTCTGAAACTAATTAGTAATTAATTAATACTTTGAAAACAAACTTAAGAGGTTAAAAATATCCTCCTTGTTAGAAAAGGTACTAGCTCCTGTTAACATATGTAGATCAACAAATGTAGGAATTGCCAATTCAAATCTCGTTGATTGGTGGCATAGAATCAACAAATTATTTTCATTTGCTCTCATCTCTGAGGCAATGTTATAAATCTTGAAGTTTGGTGGCATTTAGTACACTTACCTTTATTTGTCAGTGCATTGAGTATAGGAGTTGGAAAGTCATGTTGCACCTGAACAGAACATTGGTTAGGCCACTCTGGGAATACTGCATTCAGTTGTAGTCTCTCTCCTATAGGAAAGATGTTGCTAAACTTGAAAAGGTTCAGAAAATAATTACAAGGATATTGCCGGGGTTGGATGGCTTGTAGGGAGAGGCTGAACAGGCTGGGCCTATTTTCCCTGGAGCGTCAGAGGCTGAGGGGTAACCTTAATGAAGTTTATGAAATAATGAAGGGCATGGATAAGGTGAATAGCCAAGCCTTTTCCCCAGGGTAGGTGGGTCCAAACCCAGAGGGCATTGGTTTAAGGTGAGAGGGGAGAGATTTAAAATGGACCTAAAGGGCAACTTTTTCAGATAGAGGGTGATGCCTGTATGGAATAAGTCAGAGGATGTGGTGGAGGCTGATACAATTACAACATTTACAAGGCATCTGGATGGGTATATGAATAGGAAGGGTTTAGAGGGATATGGGCCAAATGCTGGCAAAATGGGACTAGATCAATTTAGGATATGTGGTTGGCATGGATGAGTTGGACCGAAGGGCCTGTTTCCTTGCTGTACACCTCTATGACTACAAATAAATGGGCTAAACATCTGGGCAGAACCTGCTGGAATCAAAAGAAAAAGTTTTCATCATCCTCGATCAGCCACACGGTAAATATTCAGACGGCACAAACCAATTTCAACCAACAGCATCAACTCTGGGCAGTAACAATGAATAGAAAACTGAATCTTTAGAAGTGGCTAAAACTAATCAACAATTTTAAAAAATGCAGGAAACAACAAAAAGAAAGTTCAGTTTGTGCATACATTATTGCAAAATAGGTTTTATTTCTTAAGTTATTTTGTTCAAACCTTAAGTCTGGACATTCTAAAATTCAGTTAGAGACAAATAAACACAGTAAGAAAAATTCTTAAGTATTTTTGTAGAGTTGAAGGAGAAAAGGCTGCCATCTTGTGACAATGATCTGTAATTACATAGGTGCAACATTGGATTTTCATAGAATTCGTATATTGTGGAAGCAGGCCGTTCAGCCCATTGAGTCCACATGGACCCTCTGAAGAACATCCCACCCAGACCCAACCCCTTGCCCTATCCCTGTAACCCTGCATTTTCCATGGCTAAACCACCTCTCCTGCATATCCCTAGACACTACGGGCAATTTAGCATGGCCAATCCACCTAAGCTGCAGATCTTTGGACTGTGGGAGGAATCCGGAGCACCCAGAGGAAACCCTCGCAGACACAGGGAGAGTGTGCAAGCTCCACACAGACAGTCACCCGAAGGTGGAATCAAATCCGGGTTGCTGGTACTGTGAAGCAGTGGTGTTAATCACTGAGCCACCGTGCCATTTTCCATTATAACATTGAACCCAGGGAATTTGATTAAGCTATTTTCAAACTTACATCAAACTATCTTCATTTGCTCTCATCTCTTAAACGATGTTATAAATCTCGAAGTTTAGTGGTGAAGAAGGCATTTGGTATGCTTGTCTTTATTGGTCAGTGCATTTAATATAAGAATTGGGATGTCATGTTGCAGCTGAACAGGACATTGGTTAGGCCACTTTTGGAATATTGTGGTCTCCTTGCTATAGGAAAGATGTTGTTAAATTTGAAAGGGTTCAGCAAAGATTTACAAGGATATTGCCAGGGTTAGAGAATTTGAGCTATTGGGAGAGATGGAATAGTCTGGGGCTATTTTCCCTTGAGCGTCAGAGGCTGAGGGGTGACCTTATAGAAATTTATAAAATCATGAAGGGCATAGATAAATATTAATAAATGTAAATGTAAAAATGGGTATCATATACTGTAAGAATATGCCATCATGAACATTCCAATCGGGAGTATTTTGGTTCATTGATATGGATGAGGTGCTTATTTTATGGAAACATTGGGAAAAATGCTCATCACTGAGGAGAGCTCTAAATCACTCCAGCTAAGGTAGGCCCCTCCCACCTGGGCACACTAAAATTAGATTATTTATGATATCTACAACACATGCTCCACTGAGGTAATATATACTTCTTTATTAACGTGTTTCAATGGATTTCAAGTCACAGTGAGGAGGAAAGAGTTAAGTTCTAAGAGGATATAAAAGGATTGCTCAGATGGGCAGATCAGTTGCAGACGGAATTTATCTGTGATAAATGTGAGGTGATGCACCTCGGAAGAAAAACTATACAAGAGAGTACTCAACGAATGGCAGGTCACTGGGAAGCTCAGAGAAGCAGAGGGATCTTGGGACGTTTGTCCAGTTTCATATGCAAGTTATCACAAGCCACTTTTAATTCGGCTACTTATTCAGAAATCTCACAGACAATCAAGTGCTGAAACTAATATTTAAACTTTATTCGATGAGACCTCTCAAGCAAGCAAGGTCAGCCTCACAACCCAACTTTGCTATTACCCAATTAATGGTGGAACTCAGCTACAATTTAAACAAGCAGTGTCTGTGTCTGGATGTGTCCAGGTTTCGATTCTCATTGAGCATTGTTCTCCTGAGTTCTGCTCCAGGAATTCTGGAGTTGAATTCTAATCTGATATTCCATCCTTCAAGTTTGTGATATGATGGTATTAATAATTTTTTAGATTCTTTCATCCACAATATTGATTACTCCTCTGTCACCATCAAGTCTGCAGCTTGCTTTCTTATCAGAAGCAGCTTCTCTGTTCCTTGTTATATTGTCTGTTGAAGACACAGCTTTCCTGGTGATTAATTCTTTCAATTCTTCTATAGAACAATCTGTTGTTCTTGCAGCATAAAACAGCCAGTTATAGAGTCATAGAGATGTACTGCACAGAAACAGATCCTTCGGTCCAACTCGTCCATGCTGACCAGATATCTCAACCCAATCTAGTCTTACCTGCCAGCACCTAGCCCATATCCCTCCAAACCCTTCCTAATCATATACCCATCTAAATGCCTCTTAAATGTTGCAACTGTAGCAGCCTCCACCACTTCCTCTGGCAGCTCATTCCATACATGTACCACCCTCTGTGTGAAAAGGTTCCCCCTTAGGTTTCTTTTATATCTTTCCCTTCTCACCCTAAACCTATGCCCTCAAGTTCTGGACTCCCCGACCCCAGGGAATAGACTTTGTCTATTTATCTTATCCATGCCTCTCATGATTTTATAAACCTCTATAAGAACATCCCTCAGCCTCCGACGCTCCAGGGAAAACAGCCCCAGCATGTTCAACCTCTCTCTATAGCTCAAATCCTTCAACCCTGGCAACATCCTTGTAAATCTTTTCTGAACCCTTTCAAGTTTCGCAACATCTTTCCGATAGGAAGGAGACCAGAATTGCACACAATATTCCAACAATGGCCTAACCAATGTCCTGTACAGCCGCAACATGACCTCCCAACTCCTGTACTCAATACTCTGACCAATAAAGGAAAGCATACTAAACACCTTCTTCACTATCCTATCTACCTGCGACTCCACTTTCAAGGAACTATGAACCTGCACTCCAAGGTCTCTGTTCAGCAACACTCCTAGGACCTTTACCATTAAGTGTTTAAGTCCTGCTAAGATTTGCTTTCCCAAAATGCAGCACCTCGCATTTATTTAAATTAAACTCCATCTGTCACTCCTCAGCTCATTGGCCCATCTGATCAAGGTCCCGTTGTAATCTGAGGTAACCTCCTTCGCTCTCCACTACACCTGCAATTTTGGTGTCATCTGCAAACTTACTAACTCTACCTCTTATGCTCACATCAAAATCATTAATATAAATGATGAAAAGTAGTGGACCCAGCACTGATCCCTGTGGCACTCCACTGGTCACAGGCCTCCAATCTGAAAAACAACCCTCCACCACCACCTTCTGTCTTCTACCTTTGAGCCAGTTCTGTATCCAAATGGTGAGTCCTCCCTGTGTTGCATGAGATCTAACCTTACTTACCAGTCTCCCATGGGGAACCTTGTCGAACGCCTTACTGAAGTCCATATAGATCACGTCTACCGCTCTGCCCTCATCAATCCTCTTTGTTACTTCAAAAAATTCAATCAAGTTTGTGAGACATGGCTTCCCACGCACAAAGCCACGTTGACTATCCCTAATCAGTCCTTAACAATCCACATGTAAATCCAATCCCTCAGGATTCCCTCCAACAACTTGTCCACCACCCACGTCAGGCTCACTGGTCTATAGTTCCCTGGCTTGTCCTTACCACCTTTCTTTAATAGTGGCATCACGTTAGCCGACCTGTAGTCTTCCGGCACCTCACCTGTGACTATCGATGATACAACTATCTCGCAAGGGGCCCAGCAATCACATCCTTAGCTTCCCACAGAGTTCTAGGGTACACCTGGTCGGGTCCTGGGGATTTATCCATTTCTATACATTTCAAAGTTAAAAATCACACAACACCAGGTTATAGTCCAACAGGTTTAATTGGAAGCACACTAGCTTTCAGAGCACCGCTTCTTCATCAGGTGGTAGTGGAGGGCTCAATCCTAACACAGAATTTATAGCAAAAATTTACAGTGTGATGTAACTGAAATTATATATTGAAAAATTGATTGTCTGTTAAGTCTTTCATGCTTGAATACCATGACAGTTTCACTTCTTTTGTGTGTAAATCACAAAACCTTTTTTTAAAAAAAGTTGCATTCTCGGGTTAGCTGTTAACAATGGTGGTAGCTAGACAATATGTTGAAGGTGTTGGCCCCCTGTGTTCTCTGTCTATGCCATGATGTTTAGATTGATTCTAATCTAAAATGTGAGATAACAGAGTTTTACATAAATTCATGAAGTTTTTGAGCAAAGTACAATGTAACCCTGCAAGTACAAATTCACCCCACAAAATATATGTGCATGTGGGTCTTTGTCTGTGTGTGTGTGTCTGTCTGTCTGTCTGTCTGGGTTGGGGGTTGTGAGTGTGAGAAAGTGTATGTGTGTGTGTGTAGTGAGTGCAGAGTGTCTTAAGTCTGTGAGGGGGTGCATGTGTGAGTGTGGGAGTGTGTGCGTCTGTAAGGGTGTGTGTGGGTGTCTGTATGCATGTCTGTGTGTATGTGTGTATAGGAGTGCCTGTGTGTGTGAGAGTGTGTGTGTGTGTATAATGCAATGGTGGTTACCTGTAATATGACATGAACCCAAGGTCCTGGTTGAGGCCCTCCCAATGGGTACCAAACTTAGCTATCAGCCTCTGCTTGGCCACTTTTAACCATAGGGAGGGCCTCAACCGGAACCTTGCGTTCACGACTCATTACAGGTAACCACCATTGCATTATGCACACACACACTCTCACACACACACAGGCACTCCTATACATACATACACACGGACACACATACACACAGACACGCGCACAGACACCCACACACACCCTTACAGACACACACACTCCCAGCCTCACAAATGCACCCCCTCACAGACTTAAGACACTCTGCACTCACTACACACACACATACATTTTCTCACACCCACAAACCCCACCCCAGACAGACACACACACACAGACGGACAAAGACCCACATGCACACATATATTTTGTGGGGTGAATTTGTACTTGCAGGGTTACATTGTACTTTGCTCAAAAACTGCATGCATTCATGTAGAACCCTGAGCTCAAAAAATTAATGAATTCATGTAAAACTCCGTTATCTTACTTTTTAGATCAGAATCAATCTAAACATCATGGCATAGACAGAGAACACAGGGGGCTAACACTTTCAACATATTGTCTAGCTATCACCATTGTTAACAGCTAACCCGAGAATGCAATTTTTTAAAAAAAGGGTTTTGTGATTTACACATGAAAGAAGTGAAACTATCACTGTATTCTAATGGACAATCAATTTTTCAATGTATAATTTCAGTTACATCACACTGTAAATTTTTGCTATAAATTCTGTGTTACCTGATGAAGGAGCGACGCTCCGAACGTTAGTGTGCTTCCAATTAAACCTGTTGGACTATAACCTGGTGTTGTGTGATTTTTAACTTTGTACACCCCAGTCCAGCACCGACATCTCCAAATCATGACTACTATACGTTTCAAGATATCCTCTATAATATGGACATTTTCCAAGATGTCACCGTCTATTTCCCTACATTCTATACCTTCCATGTCCTTCTGCACAGTAAACACAAATGCAAAATACTTATTTAATATCTCCCTCATCTCCTGCGACTCCATGCAAAAGCCACCTTGCTGATCTTTGAGGGGCCCTATTCTCTTCCTAGTTACTCTTTTGTCCTTAATGTATTTGTAAAAACCCTTTGCATTCTCCTTAACTCTATTTGCCAAAGCTACCTCGTGTCCCCGTTTTACCCTCCTGATATACCTCTTAAGTAAACCCCTACTGCCTTTATACACTTCTAAGGATTCACTCGATCTATCCTGTCTATACCTTACACTTGCTTCCTTTTTCTTAACCAAACCTTCCATTTCTCCAGTCTTCCAGCATTCCCTATACCTACCAGCCTTTCCTTTCACCCTGACAGGAATATACTTTCTCTGGATTCTCGTTATCTTATTTCTGAAGGCTTCCGATTTTCCAGCCATCCCTTTACCTGTGAACATCTGCCCCCAATCAGCTTTCAAAAGCTCTTGCCTAATACCATCAAAAATACCTTCCGCCAGTTTAGAACTTCAACTTTTAAATCTGATCTATCCTTTTTAAAACAAATAGAATTATGGTCGCTGGCCCCAAAAGTGCTCCCCCACTGATACCGCAGTCACCTGCCCACCTTTATTTCCCAAGAGCAGATTAGGTTTTGTACCTTGTCTAGTGGGTACATCCACATACTGAATCAGAAAATTTTCTTGTACACGCTTAACAAATTCCTCTCCATCTAAACCCTTAACACTATGGCAGGCCCAGTCTATGTTTGGAAAGTTAAAATCCCCTACCATAACCACACTATTATTCTTACAGATAACTGAGATCTCCTTACAAATTTGTTCTCAATTTTCCTCTGACTATTAGGGGGGTCTATAATACAATCCTAGTAAGGTGATCAACCTTTCTTATTTCTCAGTTCCACCCAAATAACTTCCCTGGATGTATTTCTGGGAATATCCTCCCTCAGCACAGCTGTAATGCTTTCCCTTATCAAAAACACCTCTCCCCCTTCTCTCTTGCCTCTCTTTCTATCCATCACGTGGGTGTCAGAACAGTTTTGTTTCTGTATTTTCAACTCCTTCTCTCAGGTCTCTTCAACTCCTCTGTAAGAGTCTGTCCTTGTTCCTTCACAATTTATTTCAAACAGAGCTTTTTTAAAATATACTTATTCATAAAAATATCTTTATACGGACATTGTCACTGAAGCTTATCAGTTCGGTGCAGTAGCATATGAAGAAACAAACAAATATTGGAGTTTGACTCTCTCCAGGAAACAAACCAAAGATATTGTACAAGATTATTTTTGCATATATTTGAGGCACCAGGAGGGTCTGATAACTGAACAGACCCCTATTTAACTTCAGGCTGAACGGTTTCAGACAATGGTCTTTGCCCACCATCCCTTGGCAACAGCTGCCCCAAGCTTTCGTGCGTCCCTCAGCACATAGTCCTGGACCTTGGAATGTGTCAGTCTGTATCACTCACTCGGAGTCAACACCTTGCTCTGGAAGATCAACACGTTTTGGGCAGACCAAAGAGCACCTTTCACCGAGTTGATGGTTCCCCAAACACAGGTGAAGTTTATCTGGGGAACAGACCATAGAGCACAGAGTCCGGTGTCACGGAGCTGCTCGGGACGAACCTTGTCAAAAACCAATGCATCTTTCTCCAGATTTTCTTTCAGTTATTGCTGCTTCTTTCAAACACTATCACAGATGCTCCTCTTTCTTCATTACCACAGATCCATGAAGGTGGTAGGACAGGTTAGTAGGGTAGTTAAGGATGCATAACGGACACTTGCCTTCAATGTTCAGGGCTTGGATTATAAGAGCAGGGCAGTGATGTTTGAGTCGTACAGAACTTAGATCACAGCTGGAGTAGTGTGTGTGGTTCTGGTCCCACACTATAGGAAGGATGTTATTGCACTGGAGGGGGTGCAGAGGAGATCCACCATGATGTTGTCTGGGATGGAGTGATTTGGTGATGAAAAGAGCTGGATAAGCTTGAGGTGTTTTCTTTGGAGCAGAGACGGTTGAGGGGGAACCTGACAGCAGTGTATAAGATTATGAGAGACATGTTCCCCTTAGTTGAAGGGTCAATAACAAGGGCATCATTTTAAAGTGAAAGGCAGGTGGTTTAGAAGGGACTTGAGAAAAAAACATTTTCACCCAGAGGCTGATGGGAGTCTAGAACGCACTGGGAGAGTAGTTGAGGTGGGAAACCTCACAATCTTTAAAAAGTACTTGGAGGAGCACTTGAAGTGTCATAAACTTAAAGCTATGGGCCTAGTGCTGGAAAATAGGATTAGTGTAGGTAGAACTGTATTTTTGGCAGCACAGATATAATGGGCCAAAGGGGCTCTTCTGTACTGTATAATCATACGATTCCATAATTCTAGATATGAGGTTACTCCAAATCACTAAAACCCAGTGTTTGGGGAATCAAAAAGACCATCAACCATTATCTCAAGAGATCTGGAATAAAAGAAGGTGGACATGATTCAGGTCCATTGTACCCTGAAGGTGGCTGCACTGGTGGATAGAGTGGTCAAGAAGGCATATAGTATGCTTGCCTTCATCAGACGGGGTACTGAGTTTAAGAGCTAGCAGGTCATGTTAAAATGATACAAGACTTTGGTTCGGCTGCATTTAGAATACCGTGTACAGTTCTGGTCACCACATTACCAAAAGGATGTGGACACTTTGGAGAGGATGCAGAGAAGGTTTATGAGGATGTTGCCTGGTGTGGAAGGTGCGAGCTATGAAGAGAGGTTGGGTAGGTTAGGATTGATTTCATTAGAAAAATGGAGATTGAAGGGGGATCTGATTGAGGTCTACAAAATTATGAAAGGTATAGACAGGATAGATAGAGGTAAGCTTTCTCCCAGGGTGAGGGATTCAATGAGAGGTCATGCTTTCAAGGTGAGAGGTGAAAAGCTTAAGGGGGATACATGCAGAAAGTACTTTATGCAGAGGATAGTAGGTGCCTGGAACACATTGTCAGCAGTGGTAGTAGAGGCAGGCATGGTAGATTCATTCAAGGTGATTCTGGACAGATGCATGAGTAGTTGGGAAACAGAGGGATACAGATGCTTAGGAATTGGGCAAGAGGTTTAGACAGTGGATTTGGATCAGCTCAGGTTTGGCGGCTAAAGGACCTGTTCCTGGGCTATAAATTTTTTTCTTTGTTCTTTGATGCTACAGACATATAAAAGGTGAAGTTGCTACAGTCCCAGAGGACCATGGGGAGTTGTCTCATCAGAGAGAGAGAGAGAGATTCAGACGACGGGGGATTGGGGTGGTTTAACCTGAGAGTCACCACAATTCCAGTGAGGGGAAAGGTTGAGAAGCAGAGTCCTTCATGATAATCTCAGCCAATATGGGAATTGAACCACATAAAGCCATGGCTAGACCCCCATTCTGAGAAGTGCTTTTTGATTTGTGTGTGAAGAGGGATATGTTGGGTCTGAGGTGTTGCAATATTCAGAACATGAGCGGCACTAAACGTGTCAAGATTATGAGCGCCGATGCGTGATCTTGCCAAAGCAGATGCTTGCCAGGGGGGTGACAGATAAGTCATTTGATAGATGATGGATAAAAGATAGATAAATTTTGGAATATTAGATAGCAGTGTCATTAACTCCATGTAATCTAGGTTTTAAAAAAATTATTTGTGGGATGTGGGTGTCGCTGACATTTATTGTCCATTTCTAGTTGTCCTCGAGAAGGCGGGGGTGAGCTATTTTCTTGACCCATTGCCGTTCACCTGCTGTGGGTTGATCCACAATGCCATTATGGCAGGAGTTCTAGGATTTTGATCCAGTGACAATGAAGTAACAGTGATATATTTCCAAGTCAGGATGGTGAGTGGCTTGGAGTGGAATTTGCAGGGGTTGGTGTTCCCATGTACCTGCTGCTCTTGTCTTTCTACATAGAAGTGTTTGTGGGAGTGGAAGGTGCTGTCTAAGGACCTTTGATGAATTTCTGCAGTACATCCTGTAGATAGTACACACTGCTGCTATTGAGTGTTGGGGATAGAGTGGATGTGGTGCCCATCAAGCGGGCTGCTTTGTCCTTGATGTGTCAAGCTTCTTGAGTGTTGTTGGGGCTGCACCCATCTAGGCAAGTGGGGGAGTATTCCATCACAATCCTCACTCATGTCTTGTAGATAATGCTGAAAATGTGTTGCTGGAAAAGCACAGCAGGTCAGGCAGCATCCAAGGAACGGGAAGAAGGGCGTATGCCTGAAACATTGAATCTCCTGTTCCTTGGATGCTGCCTGACCTGCTTCGCTTTTCCAGCAACACATTTTCAGCTCTGATCTCCAGCATCTGCAGACCTCACTTTCTCCTCTTGTAGATAATGGACAAGTTGTGGGGAGTCAGGAGGTGAGTTACTTGCCACAGCCTCTAACTTGCTCTTGTAGCCACTCCGATCTTGTGGCAATTCCAGTTGAGTTTGTGGCCAATGATAAGCCCCTAGGATGTTGATTGTGGGGGTGTCAGTCATAGTAACACCATTGAATGTCAAGGGATGGTAGTTAGATTGTCTCTTATTGGAGTTGGTCATTGCCTGGCATTTATGCGGTGTGACTGTTACTTGCCACTTGTCAGCCCAAGCCTGGATATTGTCCAGATTGTATTGCATTTGGACACGGACTGCTTCAGTATCTGAGGAATTGTGAATGGCGCTGAATATTGTACAATCTTCAATGAACATCCCCACTTCTTACGATGCAGGGAAGGTCATTGATGAAGCAGTTGAAGATGATTGGGTCAAACCCTTGTGAGGAGTGCAGAGATGTCCTGGAGCTGAGATGACCTACCTTCAACAACCACAACCATGTTCCTATGTGCCAAGTATGATTGCAACCAGCAGACAGTTTGCCCCAATACCCATTGATTCCAGATTTGCCAGGGCTCTTTGATGCCAAGGTAAAAACACTGACTGCAGATGCTGGAAACCAGATTCTGGATCAGTGGTGCTAGAAGAGCACAGCAATTCAGGCAGCATCCAAAGTGCAGCGAAATTGACGTTTCGGGCAAAAGCCCTTCATCAGGAATGATGGCTAACTTAGTCAAATGTGGGTTGGATCCAATCAAGGTGGCAGTGGAGTTGCAGTGGAGCATGCAGGCTTGTGCTTGGAGCTTGTCTGCTCTGACCCACACCCTCCCCCCCCTTTAATTTTGTTTCTCTTTCACGTTCTTTTCCTTGTTCACTACTTTTCTTATTTAATCGACATACCTTCTATAAAGTGTGAGTCCGTGCGGCGCAGAGGAGATTGTGGAGGAGGAGAGCAAGCCAGCATGGGGAAGCCGAATTCGATGTGGCAGCGAGAGAGGTCGCTGGCATCGAGGGTGGTCATCCCAAGTGATGGCAAGAGCAGGAGCGGGCAGGAGGGGCTGAGATCGAACCCAAGGCGGGTGTGAGATTGAGACCACAGTGGGGGAAGGGGTGAGTTTGAGCCGGGTTGGGGGATGGGGTGAGATCGAGCCCTGGGTGAGGTGGTGTGGGGGTGAGATCCAGCCCGGGGAAGAAGGTGGGGGTGAGATCGAGTCAGGGGTTGGGGGTATGGGGATGAGATTGTGCCCGGGGTGGGTGGAGGGGGTGTGGGACTGAGCCCAGGATTGGGGTGAGATCCCGTCTGGGGCAGGGATGTGGGGTGGGCTGGGATTGAGCCCAGAGTGAGATGTGAGGGTGCGATCAAGCCCAGGGTGGAGAGTGGGGGTGAGATTGTGCCCAGGGCAGGGAGTGGGGGAGGGATTGAGCCTAGGGCAAAGGGTGGGGGTGAGATTGTGCACAGAGCAGAGGGGGTGGTGAGATTGAGCCCAGGGTGGGAGGAGATGGTGGGATCGTGCCGGGGGCAGGGAGTGGGGGGAATGGGATTGAGCCTGGGTTGGGGTAGGGGTGAAATCGAGCCTGAGGCAGGGAGGGTGATGAGATTCCAGTCTCAGGCAACTCTTTGTGTGGATTGTGCACGTTCTCTCCTGCAACCTGTGTGGGTTTCTGGCAGGGGAGGTGCTGAGTGTGTGGGGGAGTACCACCTATTGTTGTTGTAGGCCTGGTCAAAATGGCCATCAACAGATTTAGGCAATGGGTTGTGGACGTGGCAGTGAAGAAGGAATTTAGTACACTTTCCTTTATTGATCAATGCATTGAGTACAGCAGTTGGGAGGTCATATTGCAGATGACTAGGACATTGGTTAGGCCACTTTTGTAATACTGGGGTCTCCTTGCTCTAGAAAGATGTTGTTAAACTTGAAAGAGTTCAGAATAGGTTTACAAGGATGTGGCTAGAGTTGAAAGTTTTGAGCCATAGAGAGAGGCTGAAAAGACTAGGATGTTTTTCCTTGGAGCGTGAGAGGCTGAGGGGTGACAATGTAAAGGTTTATAAAAATCAAGTGGGACATAGATACGGTGAAGAGCCAAGGTCTTTTGCCCAGGTTCGGAGAGTCCAAAACTAGAGGGCATTGATTTAAGGTGAGAAGGGAAAGATTTAAGAGGGACCTAAGGGGCAATATTTTCATGCTGAGGGTGTTGCGTGGATGGAACAAGCTGCCAGAGGAAGTGGTGGAGGCTGGTACAATTACAACATTTAAAAGACATCTGGTTGGGTATACGAATAGGAAAGGTCTCAAGGGATAGGGGCCACATGCTGGTCAATGAGACTAGATTCATTTAGGCTATATAGTTGGCATGGACGAGTTGTACTGATGACTCTATGACTCTAAAGGGCATATTTTTAAGGTGAGAGGAGAAAGATTCAAAGGGACCTGAGGGACAGCAATTTTATACAGAGGGCAGTTCATGTGTGGAATGAGCTGCCAGATGAAGTGGTAAATGCAGATACAGTCACAGCAATTAAAGGATATTTGGGCAGGTACATGGATAGGAAAGATTGAGAGGGATATAG
Source organism: Hemiscyllium ocellatum (assembly GCF_020745735.1). Lineage (NCBI taxonomy): Eukaryota > Metazoa > Chordata > Chondrichthyes > Orectolobiformes > Hemiscylliidae > Hemiscyllium > Hemiscyllium ocellatum. The sequence continues at coordinate 19,102,831 of NC_083433.1, forward strand.
GCCAAACACTGAGATGTCTGGTATGAGTTGGACTGAAAGGCCTGTTTCTGTGCTGGATGACCCTATGACTCTAAATAGCTGCTGCTGACCAGCACAGACTGGATGGGCTGCAGGGCCTTTTTCTTTGTTGTAGACTCTATGTTTCTATGACTGTATATATTCAATTTAATACAGACAGCTCCCAGGTATAAAAATGAGCTCACAAAGAAGTGATTTGCATTCATATGGGAGTTTTGAATGAACCCAAATCCTTCTCAACCAAGGAGATTAGTGTAGTTACTGTTGTACAATGGGGTGAGTGGATGGGGGAAGAAGTGAATTTATCTTCTTAGTTGGAAAACTCCTTGGACAAGATGGTAAGTGGATGTGTTTAGAGGCAGTATAACAGTAGTAAACCTGAAAGAGGATTTGGTCAAGAGTTAATATTCAGAGATGAGTGCCCATTGGGACTTCCTGTGATATTGGGACCAATAATTGCATGATTGTATAGAACCTCGACATTGTTAAAATGGAGAATGAGATTGGAGGTTCTCGCCTTGCACTTATCAGGATTAAAAGTCAAAACAACCAATTTTCTTCCTTTCTAAATTAGATTTTCTTGAGTTTCGGTCCTGGTATGTCAAGGTGAAAAAGTGATTGGAACCAGGTGGAACTCATTGATAATGAGATCCCTGATTGGGATTGGGCCAGTCAGGGAGTTCTGGCTGACAGATATAAACAGAGGATTCAGAGAGTCTCCTGACTTCAGGGGACTGACTCTGAACTGGCTAGCCACGATCAGTGTACAGTGCATAAGGGGTGACCTGGTGACAGGATATAGGCCTCTGTGCATCCCATGTCCCACTTTAGCAACATTGGAGGCAGGTTAATAGACATGGGCCACAGTAAGAACTGTGTCTTAAATTCGCATGCTCTTTGTGCATTAGTTTTTAAATGACTTTGTTTCCATTGTAGTCAGATTATTGTCATGGCCGGAAACCAGATCTAGGTTATACTTATTGTCATTGCATCATATTCTGACTTACTTTCTTTTCTAATATGTAAAAATCTATCGTGGACTTTCGCAACCAGACTGATTCTGCCAGTCTGAGCTGGGCGGATGTCAGAGCAGTAACCAGAAACCAGATTTCACAATATCAGTGTGACCTTGAAGGCGCTCAGTCCCCAGGTCACTCGGGGGGTTTCAGTGGAATCAGCACTTTAGTGTGAAAACCTAAGCAGCAGGCTGATGTGCAGTGTTGTTGTGGCTGTGGAAACCGCAAACTCAGAAAAGCCACGGGCCAAAGAAGCCGAGCATGTAGGTGAAGCAGCTCAGAGACCGGAATGAACAGCCTGCAGTGGGTCACCTTGATGTGGCTGAATTGTAAGTATTGCATCTACCCAACTGGGTTACTGATCCAATTGCTTCATTACTTCTCCCCATCTTCTTACTGCCCATTGCGCCCATGCATTTGTGAAAACATCTATTTATTTAATCTTTCGTCTATTGGATCCCAATTTCTAAATCCGCTGGGTCGCCATCGCTGATTTATTGGATCCCAACAGCACTGTTCACGTGCCTTCAGCTCGAAAGCTGCAGTGCTTCAAGAAGTTGGCTCACCCCCACCTTCTCAAGGGAATTTGGGGGTGGACGATAAATGCTCGTCCAGCCAGTGATATGCGCATCCAACAAGTAAGTCAACAAAACTGTACCTATTGCATGAAAATTATCAATAGGAAGAAGATTGGCCATGATCTAGATGCATGGTAGAGCAGCATTGAGGGGCCAAATGGCCTGATAGAGTCATAGAGATGTACAGCATGGAAAAAGACCCTTCAGTCCAAATCGTCCATGCTGATCAGATATCCTCAATTAATCCAGTCCTATTTGCCAGCATTTGGTCCATATCTCTCTAAACTATTTCTGATTCACCCACCCAGATACCTTTTAAATGTTGTAATTAATCCTATTTCCAATGTTATTTAGATTATGACCTCTGTCTTTCTTAGATCCCTGTCTTAATCTTTGGATCTAGCTATACTGTTAACACTGTTCATTGGCTCCCCTTAGAGTTGTAGCAATATTTCATAATGTTATGCGAGGTTGAATAAGAAATGCGCAATTTAAAAATGCTGCACAAATATGGTTGGCGTTTGCATGTTCGCATTTGGGAACGTTGGGGGAGAGTAGGGAGGTGATCACCAAATGGTTAAACTATGTTTGAAATTATATAGACTCCTTTCCTTGGTCCTCAAGTGGAACTTGAAACCAAGACATTAGACTCATTAACTGAGACACAGTTCATGTATCTGAAGACCACCCTATGTTACAAGTGGGGAACTTAAAAGTTGCCCCTTAAGTTCCTTTTATATCTTTTTTACAAATCATCATGGCAAGTTGAGGGTGGATTTATAATAAGGTAGGCAGAGACTACAGCCATGTCCCCGGTTTCAGATATTCTTGTCACCCTCTTAACATTTACTTGTTTCTTCCGAATACAGATAATTGCATCATGGCATGGACTTCGTGGATAGCAGCGCTCTCTGGAGAGACAGTGAGCCTGGGATGTGAGATTCAAAATAGTTCAGATCTGCTGTACTGGTTTGTACAATTTCCCAGCCAGTCTCCAACCTCACTGTTATATCACCATCGCACCAGCACCACCGCCACTTACTTTAATGGTTTCGGGTCTCGTTTCTCTCCCTCGTTTGATTCATCCACTCAAAGCTCTCAGCTAAGGATCACAAATGTCAGTGTTTCAGACACTGGGAACTACTACTGTGCTTTCAGAGTACACGGTGAGATGAGATTCGGGACAGGAACCATGCTAACAGTGACAGGTAAGAAAGTGACCACCCTCTCACCCGAACACGGTTTACTCTAAAAGATTAAAATTTCCAAGCAGTGTAGAGTTGAGGTCCAGGTACAGAGATCTTTAAGGTGTCACAAACAGGTCCAAAAAATAATCAAGGAGATTAAGAGAATGCTGGCCTTTATTATCTCCAGTACTAAAGGTATGCTTCAATTGTACAGAGCCTGGTTAGATCATACCTGGAATCACTGTGAGATGTTCTGGGTGCTACATCTCAGAAAGGAGATATGGATCTCAGTGGGTGTGCAGGATCTATTGACCAAGCTTATCTTCAAGACTGAATTAAGTGGAGAGATTGCACTATTGTTATGTATTGACAAAATTGTGACAATTCAGTAGGAGGCCACTTAACCCCTTGTCTCTGTACGGGCTCTCCAAATGAGCAAATCACTTGCTGCCATTCTCCCACCTTTTCCCTGTAAACCCTGCACATTCTTCTTTTATATATAACTGTCTAATTCTAGATAAAAACCAAAAGAACTGTAGATGCTGTAAATCAGAAACATAAACAGAAATTGCTGGAAAAGCTCAGCAGGTCTGGCAGCATGTGCGAAGAGAAATCAGTTAACATTTCGGGGGGGTCAGTTCTGAGAAACGATCACTTGATCAGAAACATCAACTTTGATTTCTCTCCGCAAAAGCTGCCAGACTTACTGAGCTTTTCCAGCAATTTCAGTTTTTGTCTAATTCTAGTTTCAATCTCGACGCTCCCACCATCATAAACAGTGTCTTAAACATTAGCTGCAATAAAAAGATTTTCCTAATGTCCTTCCTTTTACTGATTACTCTAAACCTGTCCCCCCTCATTCTCGATTCTGTTAGCGAACAGGAACTCCCTGTCTAATCTGTGCAGACCTCTCATGGTTCTACCAGGTCCTCTCTCAGCTTCTTCCCTTCAAGAAGAGTGGTCCTAACTTCTCCATTCCACCTTCATTCCTGTTCCTCATCTTGGAACAATTTCTATTCAGCTTAGTTATACTATCTTTGAAACCTTCACATCTTTCAAGTGTGCAGCCCAGAGCTGAGGCTAGACTAGTGTCTTGTAGAAGTTCAACATAACCTCTTTGTTCTTGTATGTCCCTATGTTGCCAGAGTTGGAGGGTTTGAGCTATAAGGGAGAGGCTGAATAAATTGGGGCTGTCTTTAGAGTGTCAGAGGCTGAGGGGTGACCTTATAGAGATTTATAATATCATGAGGGGCATAGGTAGGGTGAATAGCCAAGGTCTTTTCCCCTGGGTAGAGGAGTCCAAAACTAGAAGGCATAAGTTTAAGGTGAGAGGGGAAATATTTAAAAAGGAGCTCGGGGCAACATTGTCACGCAGAGGGTGGTGCATGTTTGGAATGAGCTGGCAGAGGAGGTGGTAGACGCTGGTACAATTACAATGTTTAAAAGGCGTTTGGATGGGTACATGAATAGGAAGAGTTTAGAGAGATATGGGTCAAATGCTGGCAAATGAGCCTAGATTAAGTTAGGGTGGAGAATGGGAAAAATTTCTGGCTGTAAGAGCTGCTCCTTTTTTTGAGGTATTTTAGGTGTTGGAGGTGATTTCCTTGAATTCCAGGAGCAGCAATTCCTGTTTTATTTGCTGCTGCATTGTTTGGGAACGTTGGAAAAAAAAAGTCAAAACAACAGCAGTTTTAAAAGGGAGAAGGGCAGACAAAGGAAGCACTTGGTGAGGACAGTGCAGGGGAGAGAGAGAGAGAACGAACGAACGAACCTGCATAGTTACTGCCTTTGCTGTTTGAATTTGTGTATTGCTGGACATCGGAGTGCATCTGGGAAAATTAACAAACAGTGAAATTCACAACTAATCTTGGAGGAACTGTTGGGCGAAGTTCACATCACATAATCAGATAAGTTAATTGTTGTTTTAAGTCTGTCCAAGAGAAAGGCTGCAGTAGTGAGTATAGTGGATTCTTTCTTGATTATATGTTTTTGGAGATAAGTCTCTTGATTAAACTTAAAATATAAGCCATAGCTATTAATTTAACTTGGGGCAGTGTTTGTAGAGGAATAAGATGGTGTTATTTTCTGGGTCTGTAGATTGTGAAGGAGCAAAAATGGCCTTTGCAGTGATATGTACTTCTTGTCAGATGTGGGAGTTTAAAGAGAGTTTAAGGGTCACTGCGGATTATATCTGCCATAAATGCTGTTGGATGCAAATCTTATCAGATCGAGTGGATCGACTGGAGAGACAGATAGAAGCGATGAGGAATTTGCAACAGCAACAGTATGTGATGGATGGCAGTTATAGGAAGGGGGGAAAGTCTCAGATACAGTCACATAGATGGGTTAACTCCAGGAAGGGTAAGAGAGGTGGGCAGCTAGAGCAGGAGTCTTGTGTGGATATACCCATTTCAAACAGGTATGCTGTTTTGGAAAATGTAGGGGGTGATGGATTCTCAGGGGAACGTAGCACAAACAGTCAAGTTTCTGGTATTGAGACTGGCTCTAATGCAACGAGGGGTACGTCGGCTTCCAAGAGATCAATTGTGTTCGGGGATTCTGTAGTCAGAGGTACAGACAGACGTTTCTGTGGCCAGCAGAGAAAAAGCAGAATGGTGTGTTGTTTCCCTGGTGCCAGGATCAAGGATGTCTCAGAGAGGGTGCAGAATGTTCTCACAGGGAGAGGGGCCAGCAAGAGGTCATTGTGCACATTGGAACCAACGATATAGGAAGGGAAAAGGTTGAGACTCTGAAGGGAGATTACAGAGAGTTAGGTAGAATTTTAAAAAGGAGGTCCTCAAGGGTAGTAATATCTGGATTACTCCCAGTGCTACGAGCTAGTGAGGGCAGGAATAAGACGATAGAGCAGATGAATGAATGGCTGAGGAGCTGGCGTATGGGAGAAGGATTCACATTTTTGGATCATTGGAATCTCTTTTGGGGTAGAAGTGACCTGTACAAGAAGGACGGATTGCACCTAAATTGGAAGGAGACTAATATACTGGCAGGGGAATTTGCTAGAACTGCTTGGGAGGATTTAAACTAGTAAGGTGGGGGAGTGGGACCCAGGGAGATAGTGAGGAAAGAGATCGATCTGAGACAGGTACAGCTGAGAGCAGAAGTGAGTCAAATAGTCAGGGTAGGCAGGGACAAGGTAGGACTAATAAATTAAACTGCATTTATTTCAATGCAAGGGGCCTAATAGGGAAGGCAGATGAACTCAGGGCATGGTTAGGAACATGGGACTGGGATATCATAGCAATTACGGAAACATGGCTCAGGGATGGGCAGGACTGGCAGCTGAATGTTCCAAGATACAAATGCTACAGGAAGGATAGAAAGGGAGGCAAAAGAGGAGGAGGAGTGGCATTTTTGATAAGGGATAGCATTACAGCTGTGCTGAGGGAGGATATTCCCGGAAATACATCCAGGGAAGTTATTTAGGTGGACCTGAGAAATAAGAAAGGGATGATCACCTTATTGAGATTGTAGTATAGACCCCCCAATAGTCAGAGGGAAATTGAGAAACAAACTTGTAAGGAGATCTCAGCTATCTGTAAGAATAATAAGGTGGTTATGGTAGGAGATTTTAACTTTCCAAACATCATCTGGGACTGCCATAGTGTTAAAGGTTTAGATGGAGAGGGATTTCTTAAATGTGTACAAGACAATTTTCTGATTCAGTACCTACTAGAGAAGATGCAAAACTTGACCTACTCTTGGGAAATGAGGCAGGGCAGGTGACAGTGGGGGAGCACTTTGGGGCCAGTGACCATAATTCTATTCATTTTAAAAGAGTGATGGAAAAGGATAGACCAGATCTAAAAGTTGAAGTTCTAAATTAGAGAAAGGCCAATTTTGATGGTATTAGGCAAGAACTTTCAAAAGCTGATTGGAGGCAGATGTTCGCAGGTAAAGGGACGGCTGGAAAATGGGAAGCCTTCAGAAATGAGATAACAAGAATCCAGAGAAAGTATATTCCTGTCAGGGTGAAAGGGAAGGCTGGTAACTATAAGGAATGCTGGATGACTAAAGAAATTGAGGGTTTGGTTAAGAAAAAGAAGGAAGCATATGTCAGGTATAGACAGGATAGATCGAGTGAATCCTTAGAAGAATATAAAGAAAGTAGGAGTATACTTAAGAGGGAAATCAGGAGGGCAAAACGGGGACATGAGGTAGCTTTGGCAAATAGAATTAAGGAGAATCCAAAGGGGTTTTACAAATATATTAAGGACAAAAGGGTAACTAGGGAGAGAATAGGGCCCCAGCTGAAAATGTGTTGCTGGTTAAAGCACAGCAGGTCAGGCAGCATCCAAGGAACAGGAAATTCGACGTTTCGTGCCAGAGCCCTTCAACGTCGAATTTCCTGTTCCTTGGATGCTGCCTGACCTGCTGTGTTTTAACCAGCAACGCATTTTCAGCTCTGATCTCCAGCATCTGCAGACCTCACTTTTTACTTTAAGAGAATAGGGCCCCTCAAAGATCAGCAAGGTGGCCTTTGTGTGGAGCCACAGAAAATGAGGGAGATACTAAATGAATATTTTGCATCAGTATTTACTGTGGAAAAGGATATGGAAGATATAGACTGTAGGGAAATAGATGGTGACATCTTACAAAATGTCCAGATTACAGAGGAGGAAGTGCTGGATGTCTTGAAACGGTTAAAGGTGGATAAATCCCCAGGACCTGATCAGGTGTACCTGAGAACTCTGTGGGAAGCTAGAGAAGTGATTGCTGAGCCTCTTGCTGAGATATTTGTATCATCGATAGTCACAGGTTTGGTGCCGGAAGACTGGAGGTTGGCAAACGTGGTGCCACTGTTTAAGAAGGATGGTAAGGACAAGCCAGGGAACTATAGACCAGTGAGCCTGACCTCGGTGGTGGGTAAGTTGTTGGAGGGAATCCTGAGGGACAGGATGTACATGTATTTGGAAAGGCAAGGACTGATTCGGGATAGTCAACATGGCTTTGTGCTTGGGAAATCATGTCTCACAAACTTGATTGAGTTTTTTGATGAAGTAACAAAGAAGATTGATGAGGGCAGAGCCGTAGATGTGATCTATATGGACTTCAGTAAGGCGTTCGACAAGGTTCCCCATGGGAGACTGATTAGCAAGGTTAGATCTCATGAAATACAGGGAGAACTAGCCACTTGGATACAGAACTGGCTCAAAGGTAGAAGACAGAGGGTGTTGGTGGAGGTTTTTTCAGACTGGAGACTTGTGACCAGTGGAGTGCCACGAGGATCGGTGCTGGGTCCTCTACTTTTTGTCATTTACATAAATGATTTGGATGCGAGCATAAGAGGTACAGTTAGTAAGTTTGCAGATGACACCAAAATTGGAGGTGTAGTGGACAGCGAAGAGGGCTACCTCAGATTACAACAGGATCTTGATCAGATGGGCCAATGGGCTGACAAGTGGCAGATGGAGTTTAATTCAGATAAATGCGAGGTGCTGCATTTTGGGAAAGCAAATCTTAGCAGGACTTATACATTTAATGGTAAGGTGCTAGGAGTGTTGCTGAAGAAAGAGACCATGAAGTGCAGATTCATTGTTCCTTGAAAGTGGAGTCGCAGGTAGATAGGATAGTGAAGAAGGTGTTTAGTATGCTTTCCTTTATTGGTCAGAGTATTGAGTACAGGAGTTGGAGGTCATGTTGCGGCTGTACAGGACATTGGTTAGGCCACTGTTGGAATATTGTGTGCAATTCTGGTCTCCTTCCTATCGAAAGATGTTGTGAAACTTGAAAGGGTTCAGAAAAGATTTACAAGGATGTTGCCAGGGTTGGAGGATCTGAGCTACACGGAGAGGCTGAACAGGCTGGGGCTGTTTTCCCTGGAGCGTCGGAGGCTGAGAGGTGACCCTATAGAGGTTTACAAAATAGGATAAATAGACAAAGTCTTTTCCCTGGGGTCGGAGAGTCCAGAACTGGAGGGCATAGGTTTAGGGTGTTAGGGGAAAGATATAAAAGAGACCTAAGGGGCAACTTTTTCACACAGAGGGTGGTACGTGTATGGAATGAGTTGCCAGAGGATGTGGTGGAGACTGGTACAATTGCAATATTTAAGAGGCATTTGGATGGGTATATGAATAGGAAGGGTTTGGAGGGATATGTGCCGGGTGCTGGCAGGTGGGACTAGATTGGGTTGGGATATCTGGTCGGCATGGACGGGTTGGACCAAAGGGTTTGTTTCCATGTTGTACATCTCTATGACTTGAACAAAGCCTTGGTTATGGTATGCTTTATGAACCATGCTCTCAATCTCTCCTGCCACATTCATTGACTTGTGCACCTACCTGTACATTCTAGTCCTTCAGCTGCTGCACCCTATTTAGGGTTGTGCCCTTTATTTTATAATTCATCTGAATGTTATTTGTACCAAACTTCACCTTTCTCTGTAGTGAAGTGCACCTGCCACCTGCCTGTCCATTCCACCTACTTGTGAATGTCCTTCTGGAGTTCTACAGCATTATCTTCACAGTTCACAATGCTTTCAAACTAGTGCTCTGTACACCAAGTTCTAGGAAAAGGAAGGGCCTCAACTCTGTCGCTTATCAAACCTCATTACAAACTTTACTTCACCCCAAAAAAACTCACCCATTTGCTACTGCTATAACATGGGTTGTATTTCCTGGGATTTAGAAGATTACGGTGAGGTTTGATTAAACTTTTCGTAGATATTACGATGAACTGACAACGTAACTGGAGAGTAACGATCTCTGGGAAATCTAGGACAAGGGAACATCATCATAAATTAAACAGAGCTTTCAGGGATAAATTAGGAAATATCTATTCTTACAAAAGGTGATAGAGGTTCATTACTCAAATCCACAAATTTCAATTCATGCTAAATTTTAAAACTGTCATTGATTTTGTTCAACGAAGGTTATAAGGGGATACAACAGAGATCAAACATAATCCCATTGGATAACAGAACAATCTTGAGGGGATGAATGGCCTTCCCCATTGTTCCCCCAGAGAATGGGAAAGAGGAGGTCTTCATGTACTGACACACAATGTTGCTCTCTCTATCATAAAAGGGTCTTTAATTTCTCATTTTAAATCTGAGAGAGAGGAATTTGCGAACAACACATTAACATCACACAGCAAAGGTAGGTGGTAAGAGCAGGAAAGACTCCCTGTCAGCCTCATGAGGAAAGAAATGTTGGAAACTCTCAGATCATTTTCCTTGGTTCCAGATCACAATGTGTATGCAAAAAAATAGATGTTACCGCAGCCAACCTGGCCTCCCTGAGTGAGCTGTCACATTTTGACAACAGTGAAATCTACTTCCAGTGCCACGTCTATCGCCAATCTTATCCCTACCTCAGAAATATTGTGGGCACAAGTCCAATTCCAGAGATTTGGAAGGAAATCCATGTCGATATTCCACTGAGGGAGTGTGGTACTGCCAGAGAGAAAATATTGTTTTTGACTATAATGAGGGAACTGTGAAATATTCCCCTGTCACTCCTTTGGAAAGGAGACTCCCCAGTCATAATACCATAAGAATTGAGAGCAGGAGTGGGCCATTCAGCCTTCCCAATCCTGACCCATCCCTCAATGAGGCCTGAAAATAATTTCAGGAGCAACGGATACGAAATACTCCCGATGCAGTCTCCTCTACAATGGGGAGATTGGACGCCTCCTAGCAGAGCGCTTTAGGGAACATCTCCGGGACACCCGCACCAATCAACCACAACGCCCTGTGGCCCAACATTTCAACTCCCCCTCCCACTCTGCCGAGGACATGGAGGTCCTGGGCCTCCTTCACCGCCGCTCCCTCATCACCAGACGCCTGGAGGAAGAACGCCTCATCTTCCGCCTCGGAACACTTCAACCCCAGGGCATCAATGTGGACTTCAACAGCTTCCTCATTTCCCCTTCCCCACCTCACCCTAGTTCCAAACTTCCAGCTCAGCACTGTCCCCATGACTTGTCCAGACTTGTCCTACCTGCCTATCTTCTTTTCTACCTATCCACTCCACCTTCCCCCCCCGACCTATCACCTTCATCCCCTCTCCCACTTTCTCCCCACCCTCACCCTCCTCTAGCTTATCTCTTCACGCTTCAGGCTCACTGCCTGTATCCCTGATGAAGGGCTTTTGCCCGAAACGTTAATTTTACTGCTTCACGGATGCTGCCTGAACTGCTGTGCTTTTCCAGCACCACTAATCCAGAACCACAGCAAAAATGGTTGACTTTAATTACCCTCTGGGCAATTAGTGGTAGGCAATAATTGCTGGCCTAGCCAGTAATATATACATCCTATGAATGAATGCTAAAAAGTACATGGCATTTGATGGTAGCTTTTCTCTGTACATAACAGAAGCCCAGTTTTCTGCATTATAAGAGCAATGGTGCTTCAAAAATACTTTATGGGCTCCAAGGCTCATTAAGACATTTTGAAAAGGGCTATATGCATCTGAGTTTTTCTTTTCCACAATCATCGGCCCCAAAATGCCTTCCAGCCAATGCAATATTTTTGAAGAGCTGCCATTGTTTTAATGTAGGAACCCATTTGTCACTCAGAAAATAATTTCAGCTCCCAACCCTTGAAATGAAGCTTGGAATAAGATTGTTCAATTTGTTGACTTGGAAAAAGATTCACAAGGATGTTGCCAAGGTTGGAGGGTTTGAGCTATAGGAAGAGGCTGAACAAGCTGGGGTTAGTTTCCCTGCAGCATCGGAGGTTGAGGGGTGACCTTATAGAGGATTATAAAATCACGAGGAACATGGATAGAGTGAATAGACAAGGTCTTTTCCCCAGGGGAGTCCAAAACTAGAGTGCATAGGTTTAAGGTGAAGAGGGGAAAGATTTAAGAGGGATCTAAGGGGCAACTTTTTCATGCAGAGGGTGGTACGTGTATGGAATGAGTTGCCAGAGGATGTGGTGGAGGCTGGTACAATTACAACATTTAAAAGACATCTGGATGGGTTCATGAATAGGAAGGGTTTAGAGGGATATGGGTCAAGTGTTGGCAAATGGGACAGGATTAATTTAAAATATCTGGTTGGCATGGACGGGTTGGACCAAAGGGTCTGTCTCTGTGCTGTACATCTCCACGACTTTTTTTTAATTAGCCTGAATTGCTGGCTTCTCCGGCAACAGTTTGAGGCTAAATTAAAACAAAAAGCTAGAATCTCAATTAATGCAGCAAAGGTATCAAAACATGGCAATGAATATTACTTGTGGAGCAACTTTAAGGTTGCTAAGTTTCTTTTGAAGAAAAAGCTAAGAGTACAGAGAAAAGGTTGGAGACCTGCAACAGGTCAGTGTGTATTTAAGACATACACTGAACCTCGCTCACTTTAAATTAACACAAAGACCTGTGGATGATGGACATCTCCTGCAAAAATGGAGAGTGCTGGTGGGTGACTGGAAGTGAAATATTAACTGTATTTTTCCTTCAATACATGCTGCAAGTTCTGTTGTGTTTCTCTACCACTCTGTGTACTTGGTCTAGCCCTGTCTGTCTGAGCATCTTCAAGAATTTTCCACGCTTATCACAAACTTATGGGGAATGATTACTTAGTGGGATTATCCCTAAACAATTAATCCAGAGAACCAGATATTGTTGTGGGAACCTGGGTTGAAATCCAACCTGGAATTTGAATTTAATTAAATAAAAATCTAGAATTAAAAGTCTAATGATGACTGTATAACCATTGTCTAGGAAAACCATGTTTGAGCTGAAAACGTATTGCTGGAAAAGCGCAGCAGGTCAGGCAGCATTCAAAGAGCAGGAGAATTGACGTTTCGGGCATGAGCCCTTCTTCAAAACCATGTTTGAGTCATTAATGCCCTTTAGGGAACGAAATCCGGTCGATATGTGACTCCCTCAGAGCATTAGGTGATGGACAATAAATCCTCTGAATAAATACATTTTTAAAGTTATATTAGTGCAGGTAAGGATGGCATAAATATTCGAATACTTTTTTCCCATTGTGGGCCAATTTGCGGTTTGGAAGTTGGGAGTCCTCAGTGAGAATGGAAAGTGTGAGATTGGGCCCTGTGAGAGCAGGGATGCAAATGTTATAAATGAGATAGAGCAACATGCCAACCCTTGCTGTCTCACACTTCCCAAAATTACAACTTGGAACTCCACTTGGTCTCCCAATCCCCCAGATGAGAAGCTGTTTAATGGAATGACACAGCAAATATTTTGTCAGAAGCATCTTCAACAAACATTTCGCCTAGAGCTTCCAGTTATTAGATTAGATTACTTACAGCGTGGAAACAGGCCCTTCGGCCCAACAAGTCCACATCGACCCGCCACCCACCCATACCCCTACCTAACACTACGGGCAATTTAGCATGGCCAATTCACCTGACCCGCACATCTTTGGACTGTGGGAGGAAACTGGAGCACCCGGAGGAAACCCACGCAGATACGGGGAGAACGTGCAAACTCCACACTGTCAGTCGCCTGAGTCGGGAATTGAACCCGGGTCTCAGGCGCTGTGAGACAGCAGTGCTAACCACTGTTCCACCGTGCTGCCCCATGCTGTTCCATTTATCAGCATTGAATTGCAAATTGTCTCCTTAAAGTGTTCTAACAGTGGATCAGTCGATAGGTTTGGTAAAAGGATTCAGAAAGGATTCACTAGGTTGTTGCCAAGTTTGAAACATTTGAGATATATGAAGATGCTGAATAATCTGAGGCTGTTTTCCCTGCAGTGTCGGAGGCTGAGGGGTGACCTTACAGAGTTTTATAAAATTATGAGGGGCATGGAGAGGGTGAATAGCCAAGTTCTTTTCCCCAGGGTGAGGGAGTCCAAAACTAGAGGACTTAGGTTAAAGGTGAAGAGGGGAAAGATTTAAAAGAGACCTAAGGGACAACTTTTTCACGCAGGAGGGTGGTGTATGTATGGAATGAGCTGCCAGCGGAAGTGGTTGAGGCTGGTACAATTATGACATTTAGCAGACATCTGGATGGGTACGTGAATAGGAAGGGTTTAGAGCGATATGGCAAATGGGACAAGATTCATTTAAGATATTTGATCTGCATGGATGAGTTGAACCGAAGAGTCTGTTTCCATGCTGTATGTCTCTGTGACTCAGTGAATTGAAAATTACTGCATGTTATTGAACAACCTGTATTTTTCCACAATTAGATTTGGGAAAATATGGCATTTCGCACTTAATCTGTCTCCGACAAACCCAATTCTGGTGAAGCTGCTTCATTAGCTGGTAAAGTTCACTATAAAAAGTCAGGTTTTTTTTACTGAAGATAGTAGACATGCTTTAACCAACTGGTAAGTGATTGCCGGGCAATCATTCTTGTGCAGGGCATAGGCAATTACCAGTGACCAAGCTCATTTCTTCAAGTTGTGAAATGTTTTCAGGTGGTTTTATATATTTTTAATTTCAACCTTTTTGTTTTTCCTCCCTGGCTATTTATTTCCCCTCTCTCCATTCAACCTTTCAGATATTCTCCCACTCGACAGGTTCACAGATGTTATTACACACCTCTAGAGCTGGTGGGATTTGAACCCATGCCTCCTGGCTCAGGGGTAGGGACCCTACCACTGCACCTCAAGAGCGCCCCACATCCAAATTTTCAATTCCGCATTTTATTTTTCTTCCTGCTTCTGATTTTGATTTCAAATATATTGGTTCGAAATCCAGGTCTATTTTCCTCTTTTGAATTCTCAATCTGTAAATCTCATCAGTTGTGAGGATGCACAGGAAGGGGCCTCCTGGCTGGAGACCTAATCAAAAGTTTCGGGTGAATTTCCTACAGTGAATAGGTGCCTAAGTTACAAATGAAGAGCTGTTGCATGACCTGAATAATTTATATATAAACCAGTGGTTAGTTAAAAGCAAATTGCAGATTGTACTTGCTATGAAATAATAGGAAACTAGGATTGTGTGAAATACTCAAATTAAACTTTCTGTGACAGATAATAGAATGTAAGTGAAACCCTTCAGATAATTTCAACTCAGAGGAATGCGTCTTCAGCAGAGAATGCAGAGCAAGGCCCTAATTCAAAACTTAGGATATTTAAACTTTATTCTTTCATGGGATGTATATGTCGCTGGCAAGGCCAGTATTTATTGCCAGTACCTAATTGCCCTTGAACTGAATGGCTTGTTGGGCCCTCTCACAAAGCAATTGAGATTCAACCGCATTTACTTAAATTGAAAAAGTATACTTTGTTCATAAAAATTATGTCTGTTAGTACGTACAAAAAGATTCTGATGCTGTTCTATATCATCATTCCAACGAGGAAAAAGGTACACAAACAGTACATCCACTGTACAAGATAATGAGAGGCATAGATAGAGTTGATAGCCAGAGACTTTTTCCCAGGGCAGAAATTGTTAACACGCGGGGTCATAGTTTTAAGCTGTTTGGCGGAAAGTATAGAGGGGATGTCAGAGGCGGGTTCTTTACACAGAGAGTTGTGAGAGCATGGACTGCGTTGCCAGCAGCAGTTGTGGAAGCGAGGTCATTAGGGACGTTTAAGAGACTGCTGGACATGCGTATGGTCACAGAAATTTGAGGGTTCGTACATTAGGTTTACCTCACATGAGGATCAATGATCGGCACAATATCATGGGATGAAGGGCCTGTTCTGTGCTGTACTGTTCTATGTTCTATGAACTACTGCACAGTTGCAAATAGCAGTTTTCAGTAGGAAAATCTTTTACATTTTGAGGCAAAGAGATAGTCTGATAACTGAACTGACCATCACTAAACTTCAACAGAAAGACTTCAGACAATGTTCTTTCCCCACCACACCTTGGCGACAGCTGCCCCAAGCTTCAGTGAGTCCCTCAGCAGGTAGTCCTGGACCTTGGAATGTACCAAGGTCTGCATCACTCAGTCAGGGTCAACTCCTCATGCACTGGAAGACCAGCAAGGTTCAGACAGAACAAAAAGCATCTTTCACTGGGTTGATGGTCCTCCAGGTGTGTGTCCTGGGGAACAGACTGTAGAGCACAGAGTTTCGCATCATGGATGAACCTCTGGGTCTGGAGTCACATGAGCCCAGCCTGGGTAGGGACTGGAGGATCTGATGGGCTTTCATAACAATCCACTTCATGGTCATCATTACTGAGATCTGATTCCAGATTTAGTTAATCGAGTTTAAATTCAACAAACTGCTGAGATGAGATTTGAACCCATGTCCCTAGAGAATGAGCCTGATCTTTTTGTACGTAAGGCAGTGAAGTTCAGAATACCGCCATCTCCTCTCTGAGGAAATGATGAAAGATCTCATGGAGTTTGAACAAGATCTGTACCCTGGAACTGCCCTGGATTGCTGCCTGTAATTCACAATTAGACAGTGTATCATTTCTGGGCTATCCAAACTTTTCTTTACTCATTTTGTTTTTGCCTTCCCTTTTAAGACAGAGATGAGGGCATTTCTTTTCTCTCTCAGCGTCTTTTTGGAACTCAGTGTCTCAGAAGACAGGATCCATGAATATTTTTGAGGCTGTGTGGTGGATTGATTCTTATTAGGCATGGAATCGAAGTTGATCCGGGATAGGGTGGCACAGTGGCTCAGTGGTTAGCACTGCTGTCTCACAGCGCCAGGGACCCACGTACAGTTCCAGCCTCGGGTGACTGTGTGGAGTTTGCACATGCTCCCCCTGTGTCTGCAGGGGTTCCCTCTGGGTGATCCGGTTTCCTCTCACAATCCAAAGATTAGGGTGAATTGGCCATGCCCATGCAATATTGCCCATAGTGTTCAGGGATGTGTAGGTTAGGCATTAGTCAGGGGAAAATGTGGACTAATAGGGTAGGGGAATGGGTCTGGGTGGGGTTACTCTTCGGAGGGTTGGTGTGAACTTGTTGGGCTGAAGGACCTATTTCCACCTTGTAGTGATTCTACGAAAAGGGGGGAATGTGGAATGGGAAACCGATCAGAATGATCTTATAGAATGGCTGAATGGCCTACTTTTTCTTGGAATTTGTCCATTAGTGTGTTCCAGCTTTCAGTGAGGCCTATTTTCCTATGAGAAAGTGTTATGTCCCCAGATATCTAGGTCACATTTGTAATGTATCCTAGCCAGAGTATTTCAACTGGCTTTTATCAGACAATCCTTTTTGGACGTCAGTGGAACAACGGGACTAGAGTTTGGCTTGTGCTGTCACTAACATTGGTAGTGCATATGAATGATGCTGTTGACATAGCCGTCCTATTTGAAATGGTTATTTGGTTTTGCTGTTGAAATACTTCCACAGAGGCCCATATCCTATCACCAAGTCACCCATTATTTACATATACATCTTACTTGACACTGATCCAGCTCCCTCAGTGCCAGCTCTCAGAGTGAACAGAACCCTTGACATTCGTGTTTCTATCCATCAACCAATGCTCCCTGATTAGACCAGGTTAACAGCCCCAGTCAGGGATCTCATATTCTATGAGGCCCAACTGGCCGATCTCATTACAATCATCTTGCTGATCAATAGATAATGGTTGACTAATGGCTAAAGTTTAAAACTATTGTAATACTATTAAAAGTTATTCCTCTTAATATGGTTATTTTTATTTCACCATGTACTGCAGATGTCTGTCAATTTCACTCCAAATTTCACTCCAGGCATATGTGCAAACACTAACATAAAGGATTAAAAATACCTATAAAAATGACTAGAATCCAGGTTATAATAATTATTCCATTAAACAAAAGAAACTGGTCACTCAGGGGTTAGCACTGCTACCTCACAGTGCCAGGCACCTGGATTCGATGCCATCCTGAAGTGACTGTCTGTGTGAAGTTTGCACGTTCTCCCTGTGGCTGCGTGGGTTTCCTCCAGGTGCTGCAGTCTCCTGCCACAGTTCAAAGATGTGCAGGCTAAGTGGATTGGTCATACTAAATTGCCCATAGTGTTCAGGAATGTGAAGGTTGGGTGGGTTAGCCATGGGAAATACGGGATTACAGGGATAGGGTAGGGAATTGGATCTGGGTGGGATGCTGTTCGGAGGGTTGGCATGGTCTTGGTGGCTGAATGGCCTTCCTCCACACTGTAGGGATTCTGTAGTTTTATTGGAACACCTGCCAATCAGGAGGGATGGGGATAGAGGCAGCACCATAAGGGGTAATGTCCCCGGATAGTAATCGATGGACTGAAAGGCCTACTTCTGAACCTACAACTTGTATTTTTAACTC
Source organism: Hemiscyllium ocellatum (assembly GCF_020745735.1). NCBI lineage: Eukaryota > Metazoa > Chordata > Chondrichthyes > Orectolobiformes > Hemiscylliidae > Hemiscyllium > Hemiscyllium ocellatum. The sequence goes on from NC_083433.1 coordinate 19,120,763, forward strand.
ATGTCAATCTGGCCTACATGTGACTCCAGCCCCGCAGCAATGTGTCTGACCCTTAAGTGGCTTCCAGGCCCTTTCCACTGACACATTGTGAAAAAAATCCTGTCAAAAAATAAAATGAAATTGATCAAATTTCTCCGGCTGAAGGCCTCAGAGGGTGGCGATTCTGTGAATGTGGAGAAATTATTGCCAGTGTCATGACCAGAGAGCACAGTGACAGAATAACGTGGGGGAACAATCTGTTTGAGGGGAGCTGCTGTGATGTGGGAGGGCAGTGGAAGCAGATTCAATCATTCGGAAGAGAATTAAATAAGTAGTTGTAAATGAAAAGAGGAACGTATCAGGCTGTGGGCAAAGAGCTGTTTGAGTGGTACCAGATGAAGAACTCTTTGTAAGATGTGGCACAGGTACAACGGGAGAAATGTCCTCTTTCTCTGATTCTATTTGCAATATCAAGAAAAGTAGTGAACAGGACCTGCCCAAAATGGCTGCTCATAGGAAACCACAAAGACTAATTTTCCATTATACTCAAATCTAGGTCAACGACTTGGAAACTTCTGTTGAAGGGGCTTTGCTGAATCAGTACATTGGTCACTCTGAAAAAGAGAAGCTTACTTCTCTATTTCTGCCCACTGCCACTTCCTTCATCACCTGACAAATCCTCCCAGCAGTACACTGCAGCTTAGGTAGCTCCCAAGAGGACTTAAACATGGCTGACAAGGGAAGCCAACAGCATAAAAGCAAAAGAAAAAGCATACAATGTGGGGGTGAAGATTATTGGGAATCCTTTAAAAACTAGCAGAAGATACCTTAAAAAGTAATAAGCAGGGAGAAGATGAAATATCAAGTTAGAAATATAAGATTGCAAAAAGTGCTTTTAGATATACACAGGGTAAGAGAGTGGACATTGAACCACTGGAAAATGAAGCTGGAGAAGTAGCAATGGGGAACAAATAAATGGCGAAAGAACTGAATAGGCACTTTACATCAATCTTCATGGTGGAAGACACCAGCGGCATGCTAGAACTTCAAGAGAGTCAGGGAGCAGAGGTTAATGTCATGGCCATCACTAAGGAGAAGGTGTTTGCGAAGCTGCGAGGTCTGAAGGTGGATAAATCACCAAATGGACTGAACCTCAAGAGTTCTGAAAGAGATAGCTGAGGAGATTGTTGAGATACTGTTGGTGATCTTTCAGGAATCATTGGGGTCAGAGAGGGTTCCAGAGGACTGGAACATGGTGAATTTAACACCCCTATTTAAGAAGGGAGGGAGGCAGAAGACAAAGCCCGTTAGCCTGATCTCAGACATTGGTAAGATTATAGTGTTCATTCTTCAGGATGAGATTGTGGAGTACTTGGAAATGCTTGGTTAAGTAAGGCTGAGTCAGCACAGCTTCATCAAGGGGAGCTCATGCCCCACAAATCTGTTACAATTCTTTGAGGAGGTAATGAGCAGGTTAGGCAAAGGAGAACCAGTGGACATGATCTATTAAGATTTCCAGAAGGCCATTGTCAAGGAGCTGCATAGGAGGCTGCTAAATAAGATAATATCCCATGGTCACAGGGGCAAGGTATTGGCATGGATAGAGGATTGGATGACTGGCAGGAGATAGAGAATAGGGATAACTGGATCCTTTTCAGGATGGCAGCTGATGACTAGTGAATTTCCACAAGGGTCACTGATGGGGCTACAAATATTCATGTTATACATTATGATCTGGATGAAGGAACTGAGGGCATTGTTGCTAATTTTGCAGATGACACTAAGATAGGAGGAACAGGTAGTGTTGAGGAAGCAGGGAGGCTGATGAAGGACTTAGACAGGTTAGGAAAGTGGGCAAAGAAGTTGCAGATGGAATATAGTGTGGGAGGACAAAGGGAAGTGTGGATTATTTTCGAAATGGGGGAAGGCCTCAGAAATCTGAAGCACAAAGGGAGTTGGGAGTTCGAGTTCAGGATTCTCTTAAGGTTAACACGCAGGTTAAGTTGGTTGGGAAGGCAAATTCAATGTTAGCGTTCATTTTAAACACATCATTTTAACAATTCATTTTAAGTTGTGGGACAGGGGTAACGCCCCTACCTCTGAGCCAGAAGGATTGGGTTCAAGTCTCATCTGCTCCAGATATGTGCAATAGCATCTCTGAACAGGTCGTTTAGAAAATATCTCCATTGTTGGTTAAGGAAGAAAGAGTAAAGAGTGGTGTTTTTTAAGAGAGGCTGAAATAAGCAGTGATTCCCACTCAGCTTGGTGTAAGGAGTTGCTGCTCCTCCCCGATTAATGACTTGAGGTATACAGGGCCTGACTTCAAAGCCCACAATGCCTCAAAATGTGGAAGTTTGCTAAACAAAAGGGAGGCATGAGAACAGAAAAGATTTTCCAGGATGTTGCCAGGAATGGAGGAGAGGCTGGATAGGCTGGGACTTTTTCACTGGAGTGAGGGTGACGTTATAGAGCTTTGTAAAATCATGAGGGGTATAGGTGAGGCGAATGGTAGGTGTCTTTTCCCTAGGGTGGAGGAGTTCAAGACCTGGGGGCATTTTTTTAAGGGGAGATGAGAGATTTTAAAAATACATGAGGGGCAATCTTTTTACACAGAGAGTTGTTTGTGTGTGGAATGAACTTCCAGAGGAAGTGGGTGGATATGGGTATAGTTGCAATGTTTAAAAGACGTTTCAATAAATTCATGAATAAGCAATGTTTGGAGGGATATGGGTCAAGTGCAGGCAGGTGGGACTAGTTTAATTTGGAAACATGGTTGGCATGGACTGGTTGGACCAAAAGGGTCTGTATGACTCGAGCAGTAGATGCCACAAATGCCAAGTTGGCCACAGCTTGTCTCGATGGTGCCAGTGATTCCTTGACATTTGCTTAGATTCTGAATCATCTCCACACCTCAGCTCAGGGAAGGATTATGGTCAGCTGCATAGCAAACCCAAGGTTCCACTTAAATGAAAGAGAAGTGGAGGTTGGAACTGTTTTAACTTACAGTGTACCTACATGTGTTTCCCATCCAAAATCTCACCTCAGTGGTTCAAATTTAATTCAGAGATTGGGATTTGCAATTTGTGTGAGGTATAACAATCAGCAAACAGTGATGACTAGGAACTGGGACCATTATGAAGAAGTTCAATATGTTTGTTACTGCATGGAGTGCTATAAAACTAAGGTAAGCTGCTTTCTCAGAATCAGAGTTTTCAAGATGTTTGAAAGAACTCAGGGACTTGCATTGTACAGTATTCATCTCTTGGCTCATTTCTTATGCCACTATTTACACATTTCCCAGCTTCAAAACAAACCTCAGGAGGTTATAGATTGGCTGGTACGTTAGGCAGGCACAGGGCAGATGGAATTTGATGCTGAGAAATGTGAAGTTTGGTTGGAGGAATGCAGAGAGGATGGCTGTGCCGATTTCACAGACTAACGTGTTTTCCCCCAGTATTTATGAATGTGGTTAACAATGTGACATTGGACAGATATCTCCCCACTCCTAAGCCATACCGACTGGGAAACAGACACAATCCAGGACACCACAGAGAACTCCCTGATCCCCTTCACAAAGGTGCTATGGGATAGACCATATAGGAGCAGAAGTAGGCAATTCAGCCCACCAGGTCCATTCCATTATTTGATCATGGTTGATATGTTTCTCAACCCCATTGTCCTGCCTTCTCCCCATAACCCTTGATCCCCTTACCAATCAAGAACCTAACCATCTCTTTAAATACATTCAACAACTTGGCCTTCGCAGCCTTCTGCAGCAATGAGTTCCACACATTCTCCAGCCTCTGACTGAAGAAATTCCTCCTCATCTCTACTCTAAAGGGTCTTCCCTTTCACTCTGAGGCTGAGCCCACAGGTTCTAGTCCCTTCTATTGGTGGAAACATCTTCTCCACATCCACTTTATCCACACCTCTCAGTGTTCTGCAAGTTTCAATCAGATCCCCTCTCATCCTTAGAAACTCCATTGAGTACAAAAAAAAACAAGTCAATTAAATGTTGCCTAAATGCAGATTCCCCCAAAAATGTAAAAACGCTGCAGAGGTTCAGCTTTCCCGTCATTTTATTTAAACATCTAACTATTTGGCTTTTATGTATATGTATGTTTTAGTTTAGTAATGGGACACTTTCATTTATATCTTTATCCAATTTTTATTTAATGTGATTTGGATCCCTGTTGCTTAGTGAATCTGACTTTTAACCCCTTGGATGTAATTAATTACCATGATTCCACCTATTTGTTTGTAGCATCAGTAAGTTTGGATGTATTGCAGGTGGATCCCTTAGTGATTTACCAGGATCTTGATAGGAACGGAGTATAAGTAGAATGGAAAGACTGGGACTTCTTTTTAATGAATTATACGAGGTTGTGGGGTGACTTTATTGAGGTTTTAAAATCATGAGGGGCATAGGTGAAGTGAATGACAAGGGTCTTTTCGCTAGAATGAAGAAGTTCAAAACTAGAGGGCACATTTAAAAAGGACATGAGGGGCAACGTTCTTACATAACTGGTGTGTGGAATGACCTTCCAGAGGAAGTGGTAGATGCAGGTACAGTTACAACATTTAAGACATTTGGATAAGTTAACGATCAGGAAAGGTTTGGAGGGATATAGGCGATGAGCGGGGAGGTGGGACTAATTTAGTTTGGGAACATGGTCAGTGTGGACTGGTTTGACCGAAAAGTCTGTTTCCGTACTTAATAACTCTACAAATCAAAAACAATTGGCAGTAGTTCAATTGGATTAGCCTTTGATCCAAGATTTTTATTAAATTCAAATTTCACCATCATTCTCATGAAATTTAAACAGTGCCCTCAAAACCATAAGCTTGGGGAGTTCTGGATTACTAGTCCTCTGACATTACCCCTCTCCCGCCAGTTCCACTAGGTGGGACATTCATTTGGAAAACCAGTACAGGTACAATGGGCTGAATAGCCTCCTTCTGCACCACAACAATTCTGTGGTTATTTATCTATTTACTGTGTACCTTGGTTTAACACCTCCTCTGCCCTCAGCACTGACTGAATTCTACCGCTGCTCCATTTAGCAGGTTCCCACAATCTCTATTCACCGAGGTCCGCATTGACACCTCTCCGTATTGAAAATGTGCTGTGATTGCTTTGAATAACCAAGATATTAATCAAAAGAGTGCAATTTTCTGTCAAACAGAAATCTATTATCTAATTAACTAGTTTCACGGGGTCACCACAAACTATATTATCCATGAATCCTTAAAAAACTTTTATTCTGTTGGTTCCTGAAGATTTTTGAATATTTTTATCCTCCCTCTGTACCTTTATCTGACTTTTTCTCCTTAATTCGTTGTCACATCCAAATAGATTACTGCTGTATTTTGTCTGGCTTTCTGTTGCTTTATGTCAGCCCAGCTACCTCTTGTTCTAAGTCCCGATAAAAGCAGAAAAATCACTTTCTCCTTCACTATTGATGCATTTCCAGCATTTTCTGTTGCCATTCCCAAATTCTGATGCTCATCATGTTTTGGTTGCTCAAATCAGGGAAGGCATATACACCTAATGGTAAGGTCCTGGGGAGTGTTGCTGAACAGAGACCCTGGAGTGCAGGTTCATAGTTCCTTGAAAGTGGGGTTCCACGTAGATAGGAAAGTGAAGAAGGCATTTGGTATGCTTGCCTTTACTGGTAAATACATTGAGTGCTGAAGTTGGAATGTCATGTTGTGACTGTACAGGATATTGGTTCGTCCACTTTTGGAACACTACATACAATTCTGTTCTCCCTGCTTGAAACTTGTGAAAAGGTTCAGAAAAGATTTACAAGGATGTTACCAGTGTTGGAGGGTTTGAGCTATGTGAAGAGGCTGAATATGCTGGGGCTGTTTTCCCTGGACTGTTGGAGGCTGAGAGGTGACCTTATAGAGGTTTATAAAATCATGAAGATCATGGGTGAATAGCCTAGGTCTTTTCCTCAGGGTAGGAGAGATCAAAAGTAGAAGGCGTAGGTTTAGGGTGAGAGGGGAAAGATTTAAAAGGGACCAAAGGGACAACATTTTCACACAGAGGGTGGTGCATGTAATGGAATGAGCTGCCAGAGGAAGTGATGGAGGCTGGTACAATTCCAACATTTAAAAGGTATATGAATAGAAAGGGTTTCAAGGGATATGGTCCAAGTGCTGGAAAATGGGACTAGATTTATTTAGGATATCTGGTTGGTGTGGATGAGTTGAACCGAAGTGTCTGTTTCCTTGCTGCACATTTCTATGACTCTATTCTTTCATGTTTTTTGTTTGTTCAACTAATCTAATCGACCCCTATTTAGCTAACCCACTAGATTGAAGTTCTGATCTATTTCAATATATTTTTAATCCAGCTGTATGTATTTTAGCAAGCTTTGTGATGGACCAGCTGTGATGATACTATAACTTTAAGAGGTCTGATTTGTCCTGGATTTATAAAGAAAGGTTTTAAGGCAGAGGTGAAGAGATGTTTATTGAAAACTTATAAAGTAAACAGTAGTGAGGCCTTGGGTTTTTGTTAAGTTGGAACAACAGAGGCAGCTTGATTTGGTAGGATCAAGCTCTCACAGAACCGGGATGTTTTAGTTTTTTAGCTTTCTCTCAGTAGCGGTTGCTGCCGTGTCTGTTGCTACAGTACATCTCTCCGGCAACACCCTTTCTCTGAGTTCTCTTGATGTATTTCCTCCTGCTAGAGTTGCATGTGAAATAATCTATTTTATTGATTTTGTCTTTGCCAAGGATGTGTTTATGGGATATTGCTATATTGGAACAATTACTATTTCTATTCTGTTAAGCTTTCCAATAGAGTTGCAGCATTGCCAATTCTTTTCTTTTGTCTCTCGTTGTATTTTAACTAGAGTATATGAATAAATTGTGTTTTACTTAAGTTGTTTGACCAATCGAATTGCATCTGGAATGCAGCGTCTTAGACTTACGTTTAAAATAAGGAAAAGTTAGGGTCCACACTATCTTCTGAATATATTTTTAAGGAAGGTTTGGTCTGGTCCATAACACAGCAAAAAGAGAGATAACAACAAATTAAAGCTGACTAAGAAAGAAGTCTCTAATGGAAACTCGAGATAGGAAGTAAAACATTCTTTTTCTACCAGCCTCATGAGTTTGCTGCTATTGATGAATCTAAATGCCATCTGAGGAAGCCTGATAAATCCATATCCCTAAATCTGCTATGTGTGGGATCCATTGTTCAATCTGCAGAAGCTTATTTTGATGTAAAACAGATCTCATTTATCACCAATGAGCCAATACAAAAACATTTATGCAGTAACATTCTGGCTGTTTGGCTGATGTTGTGGAAAGTTGGTGGCCAACAATATTTATGTTTATCTTTATCTCCATATTATTTTCTATCTTTCTGTCTGTCTCTATACATCTCTTGTAACTCATTGGATAGTTCATTTCTTATCTCTTTCACTGGAAGGAATTTTGGAAAATTTCCGAAGGATTTTCTCAGGTGCAACATGCTTTAAAAAAAACCCTGTAAACCCAATTATTAGAAAATAACATGAAAATAAATGTTGCAATATCACCCCCTCAAAATGGACATTTCATCGTTTTGATTAATTGCTTACTTTTTTTCCGAAGGTTCTGCTGACAGGAAGGGAAGGAGAAAGGATGGATCGACTTGTGTTGTTACTGAAGTGAACAGGGGTTATGCCCAGTTAATGTTGAACGCCACACTGAGTAACAGAAGAGTGACTGGTGAGGCTGCCAAAAGCCAAACAAAGAGGCTGAACATGTACTGCAATGTCACGCTTGAAGATGGTCTGGGAGTATTGGAGATGTGTCAGTGTGAAACCATTGAAACAACAGCAGCAAACCATTCTGCAGAGAGTACGTTGTGTTCAAAATGCAATTGTTAAAGCTGGTCTTTATTAACTCGTGCTGTCACCTGAGGGTAGAATTGGAGGGGTTGGGCTGTGCAGAATATGGGGGAATTGAATGGGCAGAAGGAGGAGGAGGAGAAGCAGATGGGAAATCCTGTAGCTTGACAGGAACAGTAGAAGTGGCTAGCCGTGGGTGACAGTGCCAATTTTAAAAGTTCACCTCAGGGGATCTCCCATCCACCGCCTCCAACCTCATAGTCCCACAACCCCGCACCGCCCGTTTCTACCTCCTGCCCAAAATCCACAAACCTGCCTGCCCCGGCCGACCCATTGTCTCAGCCTGCTCCTGCCCCACCGAACTCATCTCCCAATACCTCGACACGGTCCTGTCCCCTTTAGTCCAAGAACTCCCCACTTACGTTCGGGACACCACCCACGCCCTCCACCTCCTCCAGGATTTTCGCTTCCCCGGTCCCCAACGCCTTATTTTCACTATGGACATCCAGTCCCTGTACACCTCCATCCCCCATCACGAAGGACTCAAAGCCCTCCGCTTCTTCCTTTCCCGCCGCACCAACCAGTACCCTTCCACTGACACCCTCCTTCGACTGACTGAACTGGTCTTCACCCTGAATAACTTCTCTTTTCAATCCTCCCACTTCCTCCCAACTAAAGGAGTTGCCATGGGCACCCGCATGGGCCCCAGCTATGCCTGCCTCTTCGTAGGATATGTGGAACAGTCCATCTTCCGCAACTACACTGGCACCACCCCCCACCTTTTCCTCCGCTACATCGATGACTGTATCGGCGCTGCCTCGTGCTCCCACGAGGAGGTTGAACAGTTCATCAACTTTACTAACACCTTCCATCCCGACCTGAAATTCACCTGGACTGTCTCAGACTCCTCCCTCCCCTTCCTAGACCTTTCCATTTCTATCTCGGGCGACCGACTCAACACAGACATCTATTATAAACCGACTGACTCCCACAGCTACCTGGACTACACCTCCTCCCACCCTGCCCCCTGTAAAAACGCCATCCCATATTCCCAATTCCTTCGTCTCCGCCGCATCTGCTCCCAGGAGGACCAATTCCAACACCGCACAGCCCAGATGGCCTCCTTCTTCAAGGACCGCAGATTCCCCCCAGACGTGATCGACGATGCCCTCCACTGCATCTCCTCCACTTCCCGCTCCTCCGCCCTTGAGCCCCGCTCCTCCAACCGCCACCAAGACAGAACCCCACTGGTTCTCACCTACCACCCCACCAACCTGCGCATACAACGTATTATCCGCCGCCATTTCCGCCACCTCCAAACGGACCCCACCACCAAGGATATATTTCCCTCCCCTCCCCTATCAGCGTTCCGCAAGGACCACTCCGTTCGTGACTCCCTTGTCAGATCCACACCCCCCACCAACCCAACCTCCACCCCCGGCACCTTCCCCTTTCACCGCAGGAAATGTAAAACTTGCGCCCATACCTCCACACTCACTTCCCTCCAAGGCCCCAAGGGATCCTTCCATATCCGCCACAAGTTCACCTGTACCTCCACACACATCATCTATTGCATCCGCTGCACCCGATGTGGCCTCCTCTATATTGGTGAGACAGGCCGCTTACTTGCGGAACGCTTCAGAGAACACCTCTGGGCCGCCCGAACCAACCAACCCAATCACCCCGTGGCTCAACACTTTAACTCCCCCTCCCACTCCACCGAGGACATGCAGGTCCTTGGACTCCTCCACCGGCAGAACACAACTACACGACGGCTGGAGGAGGAGCGCCTCATCTTCCGCCTGGGAACCCTCCAACCACAAGGTATGAATTCAGATTTCTCCAGCTTCCTCATTTCCCCTCCCCCCACCTTGTCTCAGTCGGTTCCCTCAACTCAGCACCGCCCTCCTAACCTGCAATCCTCTTCCTGACCTCTCCGCCCCCACCCCACTCCGGCCTATCACCCTCACCTTGACCTCCTTCCACCTATCCCACCTCCATCGCCCCTCCCCCTAGTCCCTCCTCCCTACCTTTTATCTCAGCCTGCTTGGCTCTCTCTCTCTTATTCCTGATGAAGGGCTTATGCTCGAAACGTCGAATTCTGTATTCCTGAGATGCTGCCTGGCCTGCTGTGCTTTGACCAGCAACACATTTGCAGCAATTTTAAAAGTGCAAAGACATGTGACTTTGGGTAATCGCGCCACAGTGCCACCTATCTTGGAGGACAAGATCCCAGTTCAGTAGTCTTATTGACTTTGGATTCACAACTCATCAGGGGCTGATTAGCTTAGTTGGCTGGGAAGATGATCTGTACTGTAGAGTAGGTACTATCAAGTGTGTGTTCAATTCCCCTCACCAGCAGAGGTTACCATGAAAAACTCATTCTTGCCTGAGAGGTGGTGAGACCTGGTAGCAGATACATGGAAACATCTGTTATGTTATTCAGGTGGATATCCTCAATAGGTATGGGTTACTACCGGATTAAACTACAGTACCTCGGGCATATACCTGAGGCCGTTACCTGTCAAGTTTACCAGTGGTCCCTATTGACTGTATGGTCCTGATAGCTACAAACTCGGCTGGGTTTATCGCAGGTCTCTAGGTCCCTTCAGTTTATCCTTTCACCTAGGAGTGAGAGGGATTCACTTTAAGTCAATCCTAATGCCTTCTCAGCTAAGTTCTAGACTTAACATACCAACACAAAGGTAAACATATCTTATCAAATAAAGGTTCGGCGAATACGAAGTGTGTGGTGTAAAATATAATAGAAATTTATCAATATAATAAGTTGAATACTCACAATCAGATGTTTTCAGTTAATCACAATCGTTACAGCCTTTTTGAATGTTCTTAAAAGATACCTAGGATAAAAGCAGAGCTTAATACCTGAGTGTCCCAAATGGGATCTTCATAGACTAGCGTGTATCAGCTAGTTGGTTTAGATTGTATCTTCTTCAGGCTAGAATGCAGTGCCTCAACCGAGAATCTTTTAGGCAGGCGTATTTCAGCAAACTCTTAGCCGTCCGTATGTTTCATCCGATCGGTCCGTATTTTGCACAAATGTGTCTTTTCTGCAAGCCTGGTGGTTCAGAGGATGGTTGGGTGACTCATTGTCTGTGTTTCAAGACAAGAGTGAGTTCTGTCTGTTTTAGCTCTGCTTTTATATCCCTTACAGTCTAAGTTAAGCAATTACATCATTTGTTTAAAGAACTGGAATCTCAAACTGTGCCTCGGTCAGCATTGTTTAAAGGTCGCGTTAAACACTTAATTAGCTGAGAAAACAATAAGTAGCTGATAAGTAGCTGGTAGAGAGCAGTTGCCACATAGTCATAGTTATACTTAATTGTTGCTAGGCTAAAATACAATAAAGAGTTAATAGTATCATTGTTGCTACAATCTAATATAATCAGGTAAAATTCCACAGAAGAATTGAGTCTTTTCATGAAGAAGTAGACAGATCCCATGACACTTAACGAGTTAATAGCATCATTGCTGTTAAGCTTAATCTTATACAATATAATATAATCAGGTAAAATTCCACAGAGGAATCGAGTCTTTTCATGAAGAAGTAGACGGATCCCATGACACTTAACGAGTTAATAGCATCATTGTTGTTAAGCTTAATCTTATACAATATAATATAATCAGGTAAAATTCCACAGAGGAATCGAGTCTTTTCATGAAGAAGTAATGGATCCCGTGACACATCATTCCCTCTGAACCAGTCACCATCATGACTTGGAAAGGTACTACCATTCCTTCGGGGTTGCTCGGTCAAAATCCTTGCCCTCTCCCTCCCTCACAGCATTGTGGGTCAACCCACACTATGTAGACCATAGCAGTTTAAGAAGACAGCTTTCCATGACCTTCCCAAGGGATGAACAGCAAACGCTGACCTAGCCAGTAACACCTATATCCCATTAAAGTAATATTTTTTTAAATGGAGAACAAAGGAGTAACTCCATATTTGAGAGCGAGAGATTAATTTGCATCCAACTTTAGTTTTATAAATAAATAGAAGATATTTAATAGCTTGATTGACCCTCAATGAATTAGGATTAGCCTTCATTGCTGGTTTAATGCTAAGTGACAACTTAGAGTTATTCTAGGATTTGAAAGCTACACTAGTTTACCTAGAGAATGCTCAGGTGGTAGCTGGCTTGTCATTATATCACAAGCATGTGTGTTCACATCCTATTCCAGAGTCTTAAATCCAAATCAAAGTGAACCATCCAGTGCAGTGCTGATGGGGATGCTGTGTTGTTGGAGATATAGCCTTTCAAGTTGACTGTAAATGTGAGGTCCACCTGCATTCTGATCCCACTGCATAAGATGGGAGAAATGCTGTAGGTGTTATCCCCAGTGTCCTGGCTGATAGTTACCCATTAATCAACAGTACATGCAAACCAGATATCTGGTCATTATCACATTGCTGTTCTTGGGAGCCTCCTGTGTGCAAATTGGCTTTTGCACTTCCCACATCACAACAGTGACCACACTTTGAAAGTACTTTGTATAAATGGTTTTAGGACATTATGAAAGGTTCTAGATAAATGTAATTCTTTATTTTCAGTGACAGGGAGATTGGGGTTCCTCACCTCCACCTGCCAAAAAAAAGCCTTTGTAATGTCAATTTATACCTTAGTTTGCCTGTAGTGACTGGAATGAGGTTGGCCAGGTGAATCTCATTGGATATGAGTTACCTGATTGGGGCTGTTAACCTGGGCCAATCAGGGAGCCCTGGCTGACAGATATAGATTAGATTAGATTAGACTTACAGTGTGGAAACAGGCCCTTCGGCCCAACAAGTCCACACCGACCCGCCGAAGCGCAACCCACCCTTACCCCTACATTTACCCCTTACCTAACACTACGGGCAATTTAGCTTGGCCAATTCACCTGACCCGCACATCTTTGGACTGTGGGAGGAAACCGGAGCACCCGGAGGAAACCCACGCAGACACGGGGAGAACGTGCAAACTCCACACAGTCAGTCGCCTGAGTCGGGAATTGAACCCGGGTCTACAGGCGCTGTGAGGCAGCAGTGCTAACCACTGTGCCACCGTGCCGCCCACAAAGCAGGTGTAAAAAAAGAAACGAAAAAAAAAATAAAAAGAAAAAAATAGAAAAAAAAAGATAAGCAGGTGTATCAGGGATTCTCCTCCATCTGGGCAGTGGCTGTGAACTGCCTGGTCAGACTCCTTGTACGCTGCATGTTGTAAATAAAGGGTAACTTGGTGATGGGATACCAGCCTCCCTGGAGTTATTTCATTGCCGAGCCCTAAAAATATATGGAATTTAATAAAATTCAGTTCAAGTAATGCAGACAGAATGGAAATTGTATCTAGGTGAGCTCTCTAACTCTCTATTTTCTATGCAGGAGTGTTAAAACTTTGTTATTCACTGCAAATGTTCATGTTTTATTTCTTCTTTGCAGGGTTGAATGGCCTGGATTTGTTGATGTGGTGTTTGGGTTCAGTTATTGGGCTGTTAATAATAACACTGCTCTGCGTTCTCATTTACTTCACTTGCTGCAGACACAAAGGTACCTGTCTGTTTGGGTAGGGTGAGGGGTTGGGCAGCAAGGGCCATGGATTGAAGCACTGGTACTTAAGCTAATCGTAGTGAGCATATAGTTAAAAGTAACGTCTCCAGAACCAACTGTTACTGTGTGGAAACCAATTCTAACTTGCCTGGATCCAATTGCAAACCTATTGAAATCATTTGAGACCCACCAGGCCCACAACCAATTGTAACTCCTGTTGTCTGCCAGAGATATTATCTCAGCACAAGCGAGAGATGGAAGCTAGGGGCTTCCCTTTCTGGCTTTAGTATTGTCCCTCTTGTGATTAGCAAGTTCATTTCCAGTGTTGCCAGACACCACCTTAGTTTCTGCTCTGTGAATTCTCTTGGAATCGGGATAATCAAATTTGAGCTCAGATTTCAACCATTGCTTTCTTCTTGATCTTATTTATAATAGATTGTTGAGAAAAGACAAGTTTGAGATTGTTCTTGTTAGAATTCTATTTTGTTTTTTCATGGGATATGGCTGTAACTGGGCTGGGTCAGACCCTAATTGCCCCTTGAAAAGGTGATAGTGAGCTGCCTTGTTGAATTGCTGCAGTCTTTGGTGTGTAGGTAGATCCACAATGTCGTTAGTGAGGGAATCCAAGGAGTTTCACCCAGCGATACTGCAGGAATGTTGATTTCCAAGTCAGGATGGTGAGTGGCTGAGAGGGGAATTATAGGGGTCTTCCAATGTATCTGCTTTCCAGAAGATAGTGGTTTTGGGTTTGGAGAGTGCTGTCTAAGGATGTTTGGTGAACCCCTGAAGTGCATCTTGTAAATAGTACCTACTGCTGCTACTGAGCATTGGTACTGGAGGGAGTGGATGTTTGTAGATGTCCTGGATAGTATTGAGCTTCTTGAATGGTGTCGGAGCTGCACCCATCCAAGCAGTGGGGAGTATTCCGTCACATTCCTGACTTGTAAATGACAGACAGGTTTTGAGGGGTCAGGGGTGAGTTATTTGCCAAAGAATCCTCTGCTTTCACAGCCGCAGTATTTATTTGGTTGTGTCCATTTCAGTTTCTGATCAATGGTAACCCCAAGGGCATTGATAGTGGGGGACTTCAGTGATGAAGTGAATGTCAAGAAGAGCTCACTAGGTTTACTCCTGTTGGAGGTGGGCATTGTCTGGCATTTGTGTAGTGTGAATATTACTTACCACTTGTCAGCCTAAGCCTGGATATTGTTCAGGTCTTGCTGCATTTGGGCTTGGATTGCTTCAGTATGTGAGGAGTTACGATTGGTGCTGAACGATGTGCCATCACCAGCGAATTACCCCCAATTCCTTGTGATGGAGGGAAAGTCATTGATGAAGCAGTTGAAGATGGTTGGGCCTGGGACTCTACCCTAAGGAACTTCTTCAGAGCTGTCCTGGAACTGTGATAACTGACCTCCAACAACCACAACCATTTCCATTAATGTCAGGTATATCTGCAACCTGTGGAAATACTTCCCCTGATTTTTATTCGCACCAGAATTGTTCGGGCTCTGTGATGCCACACTTGGTTGAATGCGACCTTGACGTCAAGGGCTGTCACTGTCCCCTCCTGTCTGGATTTCAGCTCTTTTGTCCATGTTTGAACCAAGGCCATAATGAGATCAGGGGCTGAGTGGCTCTGGCGGAACCCAGACTAGGCATCACTGAGCAGCATATTGCTGAGCAGGTAGTGCTGGATAGTACTGTGGATGACACCTTCCATCACTTTACTGATGATGGAGAGGAAGCTGATGGGGCGGTATTGGAAGGTTGCTTAGCCTTTGCGGTAACCCAATACCTAGAGCCATTTGTTTGATACCATATGACGTGAATTGGCTGAAGATTGGCATCTGTGATGCTGGGGACCTCAGGAGATAGCTGAGATGGATCAACGTCCAGCAGAAGCTGGTTATAAATGCTTCAGTCCTGTCCTTTGCACAGATGAGCTGGGCTCCTCCTTCATTGAGCATGAAGGTGCTGAGTTTCAGTTCACTCAGACAGCCCAATGCACTATTACTTGCATGTTGCAATCTGGTAGAGGCTCCATCATGTGGCGAGTCAGGAATTTCTCCTGCTCTTACCATCTGCCATTGCCGGTGTGTTGGGAGGATTTCCAATTTGATACTCCAACTGTGGGATGAGCCCATCACCATCAAGTCCTGGGGTGGGACTTGAACCTGGAACACCTGGCTGGGAGGAGTGCAAGCATTAATTGGTGGTATAGCAGGATGAGATATTGTAGAGATCATTGTAATTTCCTTGGACATTGTAATCACATTTGTGCCTCTTTGATACATTCAGGTGCAAATAACTTACCGTCAAATATTTGGACTCCAGCCCCACAGTTAACTGAAGTTGGTTCCAGGGTGAGTATGTCTTGAATTCTCTTTTGAGACCTCTCCACTCTCAAGTTGTTGTCCACCTTTAAGACACTCCTGAAAACCCACATTTAAGAAAAATTCATTCATGGGATGAGGGTATCACTGGCCGAGCCAACATTTATTGCCGATCCCTAGTTGCCCAGAGGGTAATTAAGAGTCAACCCCATTGCTATGGGTCCAAACTCTAATAGGCCATAGATGAGTCGAGACGAGACCAGGTAAGAATGGCAGTTTCCTTCCTAAAGGATATTAGTGGGTTTTTCCCCTGACAATCAACAATAGGTTCATTGGACTCTTAATTCCAGATTTTTTTTAAAAAAATGAATTCAAATTCTACCATATACCATAGCAGGATTTGAATCCAGGTCCCCATTATATTACCTGAGTCTTTGGATTAATAGTCCAGTGCTAATACCACTAGGCCATCTCCTCCCCTTCTTTACTGTAAGTCACCTACCTTTCCAGCAATAAAAGCCATCGGCTTTACTGCTCCCTGGTCCACCAGCAGATGTACTGGGGTAGCATAAGATAGTGCTACCAATGTAGAAACAGGGCTTAGTAATGGTGTTAGTAGAGTCATAACATCATACAGCACAGAGACAGATCCTTCAGTCCAACGCATCTATGCTGACCAAGTTTCCCAAACTAAACCAGTCACATTTGCCTGCATTTTGTCCATATGTCTCTAAACCTTTCCTATTCACGTACCTGCCCAAATGTCTGTTAATTGCTGTAACTGAACCTACATCTATCACTTCCTCTGAGAGCTCATTCCACATATGAACCACCCTCTGTGTGAAAACGTTGCCCCTTTTAAATCTTTCTCCTCTCACCTTAAAAATATGTCCTGTAGTTTTGAACTCTGCGACCCCCAGGAAAACACTCTTGCCAATCACTTTATTTATGCCCCTTTTATAAATCTCTACAAGGTCACCCCTCAACCTCCTACACTCCAGATAAATAAGTCTCAGCCTCTCCTTATAACTCAAACCTTCCATTCCCGGCAGCATCCTGGTCAATCCCTTCTGTACCCTATCCAACCAAAGCTTACCTTGGGACGTCTAACAAGGCCGCCAAGTTGCAAAGTCAGGTCAGGTCAGGCCTCAGATGGTTGCTGTGGAGAGGGACGGAGTCACTTGTGCTCATCAAGTAACACATGTCAGCCATGAGGTCTGAGACTATAGCGAGATTGGAGGAGGCGGGAGAGATGGTGATGAAATATCAGCAATGTTATGACATCATAAACATGATGTTTTCAGATGGTGTCACTGAAGGGCGGGGTATATGGAGGTCGAAGGTTAGAATCATTGAGGATTGCAGAGGTCACATGGCAAAGCATAAAAAGAATGAAATCTCTGGCTACGTTTAGACAGATGACGTTGAAACTAGGAGAGTGCTTTCCTGCCTCATCTTGGTGAGAATCTTAGAATTAGCTGTATTGTCACATGTACTCACAGTGAGAAGTTTACAAGTCGCCACTTGTGGCGCCATCTTAGGTACAAAGGTGCCTGGGTACAGAAATAAAAGGTTCAGTCATAGAGTCATAGACTTATAGAGATGTACAGCACGGAAACAGAACCCTTTGGCCCAACCCGTCCATGCTGACCAGATATCCCAACCCAATCTAGTCCCATTGGCCAGCACTTGGCCCACATCCCTCCAAATGCTTCCTATTCATATACCCATCCAGATACTTTTTAAATGTTGTAATTGTACCAGCCTCCACCACTTCCTCTGGCAGTTCATTCCATACACACACCACACTCTGTGTGAAAAAATTGCCCCTTAGGTCTCTTTTCTATCTTTCCCCTCTCAGACTAAACCTATGCCCTCTAGTTCTGGACTCCCCCAAGGGAAAAGACCTTGTTTATTTACTCTATCCATACCCCTCATGATTTTATAAACCTCTCTAAGGTCACCCCTCAGCCTCCGGCTCCCCAGGAAAAACAGCCCCAACCTGTTCAGCCTCTCCCTTTGGCTCAATTCCTCCAACCCTGGCACCATCCCTGTAAATCTTCTCTGAACCCTTTCAAGTTTCACAACATCTGACAGTGGAGAGGCGTTAGCGGAGGATTGTGTTCTCAACTATGTCAAAGATTGTAGATGGGTTGAGAATGCCAAGAAAGGGAGGTAGACCCAGTTCCTGCGTTGGCTCTCGCTGGAGCCACTTATTCCTGCTGTCAATGGTAATGTCACCTTGGATTCAGTGATCAATAGTCCAGGGGAGGTTGTGGGTTTGAAACCAGATCCAACAACTTGAGTATTGAATGTTGTGGTTCTGCTCGCCGAGCTGTAAGTTTTTGCTGCAAACGTTTCGTTCCCTGGCTAGGGAACATCATCAGTGCGGTGGGAGCCTCGTGTGAAGCGCTGCTTTGATGTTTCTTCCGGTATTTATATTGGTTTGTTCTTGCTGCTTCCGGGTGTCAGTTTCAGCTGCAGTGATTTGTATCTGGGGTCCAGGTCGATGTGTCTGTTGATGGATGTTCTTGCTGTTTCCGGGTGTCAGTTTCAGCTGTAGTGGTTTGTATATGGTGTCCAGGTCAATGTGTCTATTGATGGAGTTTGGGGATGAATGCCATGCTTCTAGGAATTCTCTGGCTGTTCTCTGTCTGGCTTGTCCTATGATAGTGGTGTTTTCCCAGTCAAATTCATGTTGCTGGTTGTCTGAGTGTATGGCTACTAGAGATAGCTGGTCGTGTCGTTTTGTGGCTAGCTGATGTTCGTGGATGCGGATTGTTAGCTGTCTTCCTGTTTGTCCTATATAGTGTTTTGTGCAGTCCTTGCATGGTATTTTGTAAACTACGTTAGTTTGGCTCATGCTGGGTATTGGGTCCTTTGTTCTAGTGAGTTGTTGTCTGAGCGTGGATGTTGGCTTGTGTGCTGTTATGAGTCCTAAGGGTCGCAGTAGTCTGGCTGTCAGTTCTGAGACACTCCTGACGTATGGTAGAGTGGCTAGTCCTTTTGGTTGTGGCATGTCCTCGTTCCGTGGTCTTTCTCTTAGGCATCTGGTGATAAAGTTGCGTGGGTAACCGTTTTTGGCGAATACCTTGTATAGATGTTCCTCTTCCTCTTTTCGCAGTTCTGGTGTACTGCAGTGTGTTGTGGCCCTTTTGAATAGTGTCCTGATGCAGCTTCGTTTGTGTGTGTTGGGGTGGTTACTTTCATAGTTTAAGACTTGGTCTGTGTGTGTTGGTTTCCTGTGTATCCTTGTGGTGAATTCTCCGTTGGGTGTTCTCTCTACTAACACGTCTAGGAATGGGAGTTGGCTATCCTTTTCTTCTTCTCGTGTGAATCGGATTCCTGTGAGTGTGGCATTGATGATTCTGTGTGTTTTTTCTATATCTGTGTTTTTGATGATTACAAAGGTGTCATCAACATATCTGATCCAGAGTTTGGGTTGGATTTGTGGTATGGCTGTATGTTCTAATCTTTGCATAACTGCCTCTGCTATGAGTCCCGAGATTGGTGATCCCATGGGTGTTCCGTTGATTTGTTCGTATATCTGTTTGTTGAATGTAAAGTGTGTGGTGAGGCACAGGTCCAGTAGTTTAAGTATGCCGTCCTTGTTGATAGGTTCGGCCTCCTGTGTTCTGTTATGTATGTCCAGTAGGTTGGCTATTGTTTCTCTGGCTAGGGTTTTGTCAATTGAAGTGAACAGTGCCGTCACGTCGAATGATACCATGGTTTCTTCTTTGTCAGACAACAACTCATTAGAACAAAGGACCCAATACCCAGCATGAGCCAAACTAACGTAGTTTACAAAATACCATGCAAGGACTGCACAAAACACTATATAGGACAAACAGGAAGACAGCTAACAATCCGCATCCACGAACATCAGCTAGCCACAAAACGACACGACCAGCTATCTCTAGTAGCCATACACTCAGACAACCAGCAACATGAATTTGACTGGGAAAACACCACTATCATAGGACAAGCCAGACAGAGAACAGCCAGAGAATTCCTAGAAGCATGGCATTCATCCCCAAACTCCATCAATAGACACATTGACCTGGACACCATATACAAACCACTACAGCTGAAACTGACACCCGGAAATGGCAAGAACATCCATCAACAGACACATCGACCTGGACCCCAGATACAAATCACTGCAGCTGAAACTGACACCCGGAAGCAGCAAGAACAAACCAATATAAATACCGGAAGAAACATCAAAGCAGCGCTTCACACGAGGCTCCCACCGCACTGATGATGTTCCCTAGCCAGGGAACGAAACGTTTGCAGCAAAAACTTACAGCTCGGCGAGCAGAACCACAACAACGGATACCCGAGCTACAAATCTTCAATCAGATTTTGAGTATTGAATCCTGGGCTAGCGCCAAGGAACGCTACACTGCAGGAAGTAACTGTCTTTCAGGGGAGCTGAACACACTCAAAGGGGTGCGTAAAACATTCCCGGAGCTATTGTGAGGAAGGACAGAGCATCTCTCCTCAGTATCCTGGCCAATGTTTATCTCTCAACCAAAACAGATCATTTTGGTCACCATGACATCTCAGTTTGTGGGATCTTGCTGTGCTCCTACTGGGCCTTGACATGGTGACCATCTGCAGGTCAAGAGGGGTGATGTTGGCAGCTGTGGGCAAGCAGACTCTGGCTGGCTGACGAGCCTCTCCCTGTGGCTATAGACACACTGAAATATCCGATTGAGTGGAAAATACTTTTGAAGTGTTCCAGCAGACGCTTGGAGATGTATTTGCAACATTAAAGAGCCACATCTTGCTTTAATTTCAGAAACTCCTGTTATTTGTCTTCATATGTGTGCCACGGTGTGTGTCTATTTCATTGTGTGTGTGTGTGTGTGTATCTGTGTTAGCACATGTGTATGTGCGTGCGTGTCTGTCTGTGTTCGTGTGCATCTGTGTGCACGCATGCGTGTGTCTGTGTTACTGTGTGTGTGCAGTGTGTGTCTGTGTATGTATGTTAGCGCATGTGTCTGTGTGCATGGTAGTTCATTAGGAGGAGGATAAATATTTGACTGTGGCAGGAACTTGTGAATGCACATTCAAAGCCAGAGGTTAGAAGGTTGATTAGACATAATCTCTGATATACTTTTCTGGTCATAATTTAAATTCAGTTTGCACATCACAAAACACCAACTTCACTGAGTACTTGTTCCCTCTACACACACAGTTCTCACTCAATTATCCCTTAATTAATAATGTCACCATCAGTTGTTCTCTCTGTTCTTGGGCATCCCTCCCAGACACTGCCAAATGAAAACAATGAACTCTTGTTAACATGGGCAGGCTGTTGTTTTACAGCCATCTCATGGTTCTGAGCAAACAAGAGCCTCTGCCCCTGGTCTGCCTGCCATTGTTACGTCAGAAAGACTTACAGCTTAATCATGGGCAGTGTGACATATTTGGGCCACAACCAGGTCAACGGCCATCAATGGGGCTTGAACCTGAGGCTTGTGATACAGAGGGAGGAATGCTGCTCTGCAAGACCCCTTTCTTTTTGCTCATCACATGGAGTGTCCTGTTTAAAGAAGCCCTTGAGCTAATTTGTCTGAATTGCTTTTATGAAAGAGTTACAAGAGTTCACAAAAATACACAACTGGCTGTAAAATGCTTTGCGATGTCCTGTGTTTGTGAATAGTCAGTCATTCTGTCTCCCTTTCTCTATGAGAACATTTTCACATGCAATGTCCAGAAGATTACTTTTCCTTATGTAGACCTTTAAATTCTCTATTTTCTCACAAGCAGCCATTCCCCAGGGACCGACGGTTACCACGAGAGCAACAGTTGCCAGGAGACCAGCGGTTATCACCAGAGCAGCAGTTACCAGGGGACCTGTGGTTACCACGGGAACAACAGTTGTCAGAGGAGCAGTTACCAAGGCTTCCTGATTTGTCACCACGGCAGGCGTTGCTATGGCACAAACAATTGCCACGGACACAGCGAATGCCAGAGGAAACAGAAGTGCTTTACTCAGCCTTAGATCTGATAGCAATGGACAAAAGAAGGAAGGAAAGATTATCTTAATCATGATGGAGGGGCCCTTATTTCAATGCTGCATCCTGAACTTGCTTTAGACTGTTATCAGGGACCTATTGTCCACCGGATGTTCAGAAGATTGCAACATTATATAACTTAAATTCACAATGCCCCGTCTCTATCTGTTCTCCTGTGTCCATTCCCACAATGTCTAATGTCAATTAACAGGAACTATAGCGGAGAAGCTCCTGCTCCCAGGCCTGTGTCATTGCCAATCAAATTCATATGGCACCCTATCACCTAGGATTCCTTCACTAAAGTGTGGCAAAAATTGATGTTGCAGCTCACCTGATGTCCATTTCCTGGGTGAGCAGAGACTTTCTCTGATTAAATATTGGGAAAACTGAAGCCATTGATTTTGAATGGCAAGTGCATTCCTCTGCCTGGCAACAGTTTGAGACTAAGTCAATCTGTTGGCAACCTTGGGGTTACATTTGATCTTGGGTAAGCTTCCAGCCTCTTTTTTTAGTGTAATCTTCATGATGGCCTATTTTCACCTCAGTAATATCATCCGGCTTTGCCTCTCTTTCAGCCCACTGATGCTGAAGTCCATCTTCGTGCTTCAATATCTCGTGATTTGACCACTTCAATGCACCTCTTGACTGGATGATCTGTATCACCACTGTGGCTCCAAGAGCAGGTCACTGGCTAGGAATACTGCAGTGACGTAACTCACTCCACAATCTCTCAAGTGCATGACAGAATTACCCATCCCATTTCTGGCAACCAGTCTTTAAAGGATCCCACAGTGCAGTAGAAGGCCATTCAACCCATACCGACCCTCCCAAAGCACATCCCACCCAGACCCATCACTCTCTTCCCCTGCATTCCTAATCTGCCCGGTCTGCACATCTCCATAGACTATGGGCAATTTAACATGGCCAGTCCACCTAACCTGCACATCTTTGAACTGTAGGAGAAAACCCACACAGACACAGGAGATTGTGCAAACACCATACAGACAGGTCCTCGAGGGTGGAATCAAACCCAGGTCTCTGGTGCTGTGAGATAGCAGTGCTAACCACTGAGCCACCGTGCTGCTAAGCTTTCTGCTTGACATCTGCCAAACATACCAATCAGGTCTGTGATGTCTGACCAGACTGAATCTATTCCCCAATAAATACTGGATGTTTGAAAAATAGTGTTCTGTGTTCACACAGGCCCAAATTAGCTGCAGCTTAACTAAAGAGGGAGCTGAGATTGTGTCTTTATGCAATAATAATTTTGACATAACAAAGCTCATATCAGGCAGGGGATGGTGTATTGAGCACGATCTGACTCATGCACAAAGGGATCTGGAGTCTGGCTGGCGCAGTCAATAGGAACTGAGATCAGGTTGAAGCCAATAGCATGGATCCCCATTCTAGGTGGAAGTGAGGACTGCAGATGCTGGAGATTAGAGTCAAGATTAGAGCAGTGCTGGAAAAACACAGCAGGTCAGGCAACATCCGAGGAACAGGAAAATCGAGGTTTCAGGCAAAAGCCCTTCATCAGGAGTGGCTCCTGTCTGAAATGTCCCAAACGTCAGATGCTACCTGACCTGCAGTGCTTTTCCAGCACCACTCTGGATCCCCATTCTGGCTGGGGTGGATCTGAGGAGAAAGTGAGGTCTGCAGATGCTGGAGACCAGAGCTGAAAATGTGTTGCTGGAAAAGCACAGCAGGTCAGGCAGCATCCAAGGAGCAGGAGAATCACACCTTCCTGAAGAAGGGCTCATGCCCGAAGTGTCGATTCTCCTCTTTGGATGCTGCCTGGCCTGCTGCGCTTTTCCAGCAACACATTTTCAGCTGGGGTTGATCTGAACCAGCCTCCCTGTCCTCGCTGAGGTAGAGATCACAGCGCTCCAGGTTCGACCAGTTTTTGGGCAAAGTCAGAAGTTTCACGATACCAGTTATAGTCCAACAGGGTTTATTCAAAGCCACAAGCCATTGGAGCACCGCTCCTTCATCAGGTGAAGGAACAGCACTCCGAAAGCTTGAGATTTCAAATAAACATGTTGGACTATAACCTGGTGTCATGAGACTTCTGACTTTGTCCACCACAGCCCAGCACTAGCAGCCCATATCATATGTCTGGGCAAGCATATAAAAAGGTTATCCTTGCTTAACAATGGGAATCAGGGTTAGGCAGAAATGCAGAGTTGAGGTGGGACAGTCTCAAACTGATGATTCTGGATTAGTGGTGCTGGAAGAGCACAGCAGTTCAGGCAGCATCCGAGGAGCAATAAAATCGACGTTTCGGGCAAAAGCCCTTCATCAGGAATAAAAGCAGTGAGCCTGAAGCGTGGAGAGATAAGCTAGAGGAGGGTGGGGGTGGGGAGAAAGTAGCATAGAGTACAATGGGTGAGTGGGGGAGGGGATGAAGGTGATAGGTCAGGGAGGAGAGGGTGGAGTGGATAGGTGAAAAAGGAGATATGCAGGTAGGACAAGTCCAGACAAGTCATGGGGACAGTGCTGAGCTGGAAGTTTGGAACTAGGATAAGGTGGGGGAAGGGGAAATGAGGAAGCTGTTGAAGTCCACATTGATGCCCTGGGTTGAAGTATTCCGAGGCAGAAGATGAGGCGTTCTTCCTCCAGGCGTCTGGTGGTGAGGACGCGGCAGTGAAGGAGGCCCAGGACCTCCATGTCCTCAGCAGAGTGGGAGGGGGAGTTAAAATGTTGGGCCACGGGGCGGTGTGGTTGATTGGTGCGGGTGTCCCAGAGATGTTCCCTAAAGCGCTCTGGTAGGAGGCGCCCAGTCTACCCAATGTAGAGGAGACCGCATCGGGAGCAACGGATACAATAAATGATATTGGTGGATGTGCAGGTAAAACTTTGATGGATGTGGAAGGCTCCTTTAGGGCCTTGGATAGAGGTGAGGGAGGAACTGATGATTGGCCTATTCCTGCTTCTAAAGCCTATGTTCTGACAGACAGCTGCCATGGTAACTGAAGCCAAATATTTACTTCATGTTTACTCCATATCCACCTAAAGTCAGTCAAAAACACAATGTAGACACCTTCTTCCACTTGACTGGGGAGCTACAATTTGTTTTTGTCAGGGGACCAACAACATGTAGAAGTTTACACAGTACCTTTTAGATTACAAAGTTATGTCCCATGCTCGTTCACGCAGGAACGTTAGAAACTGAGCAGGGAGCAGTAGAGAGGTTCACAGTGAAAGGGTTAAATGAGGGTTAAACAGTTAAAAAGTGTCTTTTACTGAAATGAGATATAAACAGAAAATGACAGAAGGTTATTAGACAGGATCAGGAACAAGACCACGGTGAGGAGCCAGGCCAGGGAGTGGGTGATGAGAACAAGGATGTAGCCTAGATTACAGCAGGTGCAGGATGGTTGGAGTGGAGGGGACCCTTGGTTAGGGAAGAATAATGCCTGATGCATGTACTGTGGGAAATATGTGATTGTAAAGTAACCATATTAAAATTGAGTACATGACTGACAGTGTAAAGGAAGTAAGAATTTGCATCTCTTCCTGAGTTCAGTCTTAGACTTTTTAAGGCTTGTTTTCCAAGCGTACACTTGATTAAACAATTGTAACCTTTAGCTGAGTGACCTGCCGCTGACTGACCTGTAGCTGAGTGACCTATAGCTGGGTAACCTGTAGCTGAGTGACCTGTAGCTGAGTAATCTGTAGCTGAGTGACCTGTAGCTGGGTAACCTGTAGCTGAGTGACCTGTAGCTGAGTGACCAGTAGCTGGGTACCTGTAGCTGAGTGACCTGTAGCTGAGTAACCTGTAGTTGGGTAACCTGTAGCTGGGTAACCTGTAGCTGAGTAATCTGTAGCTGGGTAACCTGTAGCTGAGTGACCTGTAGCTGAGTGACTTGTAGCTGAGTAACCTGTAGCTGAGTAACCTGTAGCTGTGTGACCTGTAGCTGAGTGACCTGTAGCTGAGTAACCTGTAGCTGAGTGACCGGTAGCTGAGTAATTTGTAGCTGAGTGACCTGTAGCTGGGTAACCTGTAGCTGAGTGACCTGTAGCTGAGTAACCTGCAGCTGAGTAACCTTTAGCTGAGTGACCTGTAGCTGAGTGACCTGTAGCTGAGTAATCTGTAGCTGAGTAACCTGTAGCTGGGTAACCTGTAGCTGAGTGACCTGTAGCTGGGTAACCTGTAGCTGAGTGACCTGTAGCTGAGTGACCTGTAGCTGAGTAACCTGCAGCTGAGTGACCTGCAGCTGAGTAATCTGTAGCTGAGTAACCTGTAGCTGGGTAACCTGTAGCTGGGTGACCTGTAGCTGAGTGACCTGTAGCTGAGTAATCTGTAGCTGAGTAACCTGTAGCTGGGTAACCTGTAGCTGAGTGACCTGTAGCTGGGTAACCTGTAGCTGAGTGACCTGTAGCTGAGTGACCTGCAGCTGAGTGACCTGTAGCTGGGTAACCTGTAGCTGAGTAACCTGTAGCTGAGTGACCTGTAGCTGAGTAATCTGTAGCTGAGTGACCTGTAGCTGGGTGACCTGTAGCTAAGTGACCTGTAGCTGAGTAACCTGTACCTGTGTGACCTGTAGCTGAGTGACCTGTAGCTGAGTAACCTGCAGCTGAGTAATCTGTAGCTGAGTGACCTGTAGCTGAGTGACCTGTAGCTGAGTGACCTGTAGCTGAGTAATCTGTAGCTGAGTGACCTGTAGCTGGGTGACCTGTAGCTAAGTGACCTGTAGCTGAGTAACCTGTACCTGTGTGACCTGTAGCTGAGTGACCTGTAGCTGAGTAACCTGCAGCTGAGTAATCTGTAGCTGAGTAACCTGTAGCTGGGTAACCTGTAGCTGAGTGACCTGCAGCTAAGTGACCTGCAGCTGAGTGACCTGTAGCTGAGTAACCTGTAGCTGAGTGACCTGTAGCTGAGTGACCTGTAGCTGAGTAACCTGTACCTGTGTGACCTGTAGCTGAGTGACCTGTAGCTGAGTAACCTGCAGCTGAGTAATCTGTAGCTGAGTAACCTGTAGCTGAGTGACCTGTAGCTGGGTAACCTGTAGCTGAGTGACCTGTAGCTGAGTGACCGGTAGCTGAGTAATCTGTAGCTGAGTAACCTGTAGCTGAGTGACCTGTAGCTGGGTAACCTGTAGCTGAGTGACCTGCAGCTGAGTGACATGCAGCTGAGTGACCTGTAGCTGGGTAACCTGTAGCTGAGTGACCTGTAGCTGAGTAACCTGTACCTGTGTGACCTGTAGCTGAGTGACCTGTAGCTGAGTAACCTGCAGCTGAGTAATCTGTAGCTGAGTAACCTGTAGCTGAGTGACCTGTAGCTGGGTAACCTGCAGCTGAGTGACATGCAGCTGAGTGACCTGTAGCTGGGTAACCTGTAGCTGAGTGACCTGTAGCTGAGTAACCTGTACCTGTGTGACCTGTAGCTGAGTGACCTGTAGCTGAGTAACCTGCAGCTGAGTAATCTGTAGCAGAGTAACCTGTAGCTGAGTGACCTGTAGCTGGGTAACCTGTAGCTGAGTGACCTGTAGCTGAGTGACCGGTAGCTGGGTAACCTGTAGCTGAGTGACCTGTAGCTGAGTGACCGGTAGCTGAGTAATCTGTAGCTGAGTAACCTGTAGCTGAGTGACCTGTAGCTGAGTGACCTGTAGCTGGGTAACCTGTAGCTGAGTGACCTGTAGCTGAGTGACCTGTAGCTGAGTAACCTGTACCTGTGTGACCTGTAGCTGAGTGACCTGTAGCTGAGTAACCTGTAGCTGAGTAACCTGTAGCTGAGTGACCTGTAGCTGAGTAATCTGTAGCTGAGTGACCTGCAGCTGAGTGACCTGCAGCTGAGTGACCTGTAGCTGAGTAACCTGTAGCTGAGTGACCTGTAGCTGAGTGACCTGCAGCTGAGTGACCTGTAGCTGAGTGACCTGTAGCTGAGTAACCTGTAGCTGATGCATCGCAGCTTCTCTGCCCAGAACCATAAGACACTACAGATAGTTGTGAACACAGTTTAGTCCATCACGCAGGCCAAACTTCTATCCATTGACTCTATCTACACTTCCTGCCATCTCAGAAAAGCATCCAAGATCATTAAGAGTCCTCTTCCACCCCGGTTTATAATCTCTTCCAACCTCTCTGGCAGGCAGAAGATACAAAAGCTTAAACCAACAGATTCAGGAACAACTTCTCCCCCACCGTTAGACATATTTGAAATCATAAGCTTTCAGAGCACTGCCCCTTCCTCAGGTGAAAATACTTATAATATACCTGTTGGCCTATAACCTGGTGTCATGTGACTTCCGACTTTGTCCAACCCGGCATCTCTACATCATTAGATTTCTGAACGGGCCTCTCAAATTTCAAACCTAATGTTGATCATGCTTTTTGTGTAAATTCTCTGCAGCCATAACCTTATATTCCTTGCTCTGTTCTATCATCCGATGATCTCTACGTTATGATCTGCCTGTACTGCAGTCAAAACAAAACTTTTCACTGGACGTATATACAAATGACAATAATAAATCAAATCTAAATCACGTTTGCTGGTGGTTTGCCACCTCGTATCACAACAACAATGGAGGCCAAAGTGGGAACTGTGCAGATGCAGGTACAGGTACAGGAAGATACAGGTATCTTTCTACATTTCTGGAGCCCAACCCACCACACCCCTCATTGGAGACTGAAAAATAAAAGTCCAGAGGTGTATAATGGGTGAACAAAGTGATGCTTCTCATTTTGTACCATTTCTAAAGGTTAACTATTTCCCCTTGGTGAATGCTGCACAAAGGAAACCACATCTTTTAAGGTCAGTGTTTTTGTGTCTGTTTATTGTTATTTAATTGTAGAAATTCCATTAGATTTCTGGACAATCCACTCCACTGTTGACAGTACAAGTGTTACGTGTCTCCACATTAAAAGCACATCCATTATAAATGCATCATTTTGTCTGACAAATGAGAATTAAACAGGAACATACAAGAACTGTACAACATTTCATTTCAGACTCTTCAGAGCAAAAGCCTTGGGATTTGTCATCAGCTGTTTACACAAGTGATAGTTTAACATTTACTAAATTAAGAGTGATGTGAGCTTTACCACTGGGCATTGATGGAGATTAAGACAAGCACCACTGAGTTAGTTAGCGACTTAACGTCTGTCTGATATAAACTCAGTGTTAATTGTGGCTTCACAGCTGATCTTATCCTGCAACAAGCCTTTCTTACCCTTCGACAGCACAGTTAGATGTGATTCGCATTTCATTGAGTGTGGAAGCAGGCCATTTAGCCCATCGAGTCCACAGCGATCTTCTGAAGAGCAGCCCACACAGGACCAGCTCCATGCCCTATCCCTAGAACCCTGTATTTCACATGGCTAATCCAACAGATCACTATGAGCAACTTAGCATGGCCAATCCATCAAACCCATGCATCTTTGGACTGTGGGAGGAAACCAGAGCCCTCGGAGGAAACCCACGCAGACCTGGAGAGAATGTGCAAACTCCATACAAGCAGTTGGCCAAGGATGGAGTCGAACCTGGGTTCCTGGTGATGTGAGGCAGCAGCACTAACACTGAGCCACCATGCCGCCCCATTTGAACAAGATTCCAATTGTACCCACACATCCTATGGAGCAGACAGCTCCTCATTCAGACCCAGGATGTAAAATCTCAATCCATGCCTTCAAAGCACTTAAATACAAAACACGCACGCACCGTTCCGTGGTTCATTTGCTGAGAAAGCTGACTGTTATGGGCCCAATACAATGACAGGGACAGTGATTAGCAAACAATTCTGTTTGATGGACAGGATTTTTCTGCACGCAGGGTAAATAATCTCTAAGCAATTGCCACTCAGATATACCCAGTAATGCCAGGTGGAGCATGGCAAGGCCAGGAGGGCATCACGAGTGGACACTCGC
This sequence comes from Hemiscyllium ocellatum, assembly GCF_020745735.1. Taxonomy (NCBI): domain Eukaryota; kingdom Metazoa; phylum Chordata; class Chondrichthyes; order Orectolobiformes; family Hemiscylliidae; genus Hemiscyllium; species Hemiscyllium ocellatum. Next base: position 19,150,365 of record NC_083433.1, read on the forward strand.
CAATGAGGTTGGGACTCCAAGCAGCGATCCTTGTTTAGAGATAGATGTTCTGACTGGGCAGATCCCCAGTCACATATTCAACTGCAAATCTTGTGGGGGGGTGGGGGGGGTTACACAAACAAAATGTCCTTTAGCCACCTGATTCCCTCAGGAGTACTGACAGCAACGGCTGACATCTACAGGACACAGCAGATGGTGACCGGCAAACCTCACTTTACATAGAAACAGAAAATAGGTGGAGTAGGCCATTCAGCCCTTTGAGCCTGCAGCTGTACAGGACATTGGTTAGGCGACTGTTGGGAATGTCGTGTGCAATTCTGGTCTCCTTCCTGTCGGAAAGGTGTGAACCTTGAAAGGGTTCAGAAAAGATTTACCAGGATGTTGCCAGGGTTGGAGGATTTGAGCTACAGGGAGAGGCTGAACAGGCTGGGGCTGTTTTCCCTGGAGCGTCGGAGGTTGAGGGGTGACCTTATAGAGGTTTACAAAATGATGAGGGGCATGGATAGGATAAATAGGCAAAGTCTTTTCCATGGTTTTGGGGAGTCCAGAACTAGAGGGCATAGGTTTAGGGTGAGAGGGGAAAGATATAAAAGAGACCTAAAGGGCAACTTTTTCACACAGAGGGTGGTTAATGAATGGAACGAGCTACCAGAGAAAGTGGTGGAGGCTGGTACAATTGCAACATTTAAGAGGCATTTGGATGGATATATGAATAGGAAGGGTTTGGAGGGATATGGGCCAGGTGCTGGCAGGTGGGATTAAATTGGGTTGGGATATCTGGTCGGCACGGACGGATTGGACCAAAGGTTCTGTTTCCATGCTGTACATCTCTATGACTCTATGACTATTCAGTAAAATCATGGCTGATCATGCACTCTCAGTATCCCACCCCCCCGCTTTCTTTCCAGACTCATTGATCCTTTTAGCTGCATGGGTCACATCCAGCTCCCTATTGAATATATCTAAGGAACTGACGCCAACAGCTTCCTGTGGGAGAGAAGTCCACAGGTTCACAACTCTCTGAGTGAAGAAATTCTTCCTCATCTCAGTCCTGAATGGCTGACCTCTTATTCCTAGACTGTGACTCCTAGTTCTGGACATCCTCAACATCAAGGACATTTAATCCACATCTAACCTGCCCAGTCCCACCAGGTTTTATATGTTTCTGTGAGATCTCCCCCTCCAACCCCACATTCTTCTAAATTCCAGTGAGTACAAGCCCAGTCGATCCAGTCATTCCTCATATATCAGTCCTGCCATCCCGGGAATCTGTCTGGTGAAGCCTCACTGGACTCCCTCAGTAGCAAGAATGTCCTTCCTCAGACTAGGAGACCAGAACTGCACACAATACCCAAGGTGCGGCCTCACCAAGGCTCTGTATAATTGCAGCAAGACACCTCTACTCCTAGGGGTGTCAAATCCTCTCGCTATGCTGGCCAGCCTGCTATTAGCTTTCCTCACCATTCGCATGACAACCTTCAGCGAAGCGACCTTCTGGGTCCTCCCAAAAAAGACACATAACTCAATGCTGGAAGGACAACTCGATGGGAACCCATTCCCATCTACTCTGAGCAACACCCACATCCAAACATCTCAACATTTCAGATTCCTCAATTTTAATGAAACCATTGTTTATTGATTATACAATTAGTTGGTGTGTTCAGAGGATGTAGCAGCTGGAGTGAGAGTATGGAAGTCACAAATTATTGGCTGCAAGAGGCCTAGGGCTGATGAAATTGTCCTTGGATGCGTTTAGACATTGAACATTTAATAATGCTGTATAACTCAGATTGTGCAGGGACCATATTCATGACCAGTATCCCAAAATCATAGTCATACAGCACAGAAACAGACCCTTCGGTCCAACCAGTCCGTGTCGAACATAATACCAAAGTAAACCAGTCCCCCCCCTACCTGCTCCTGGCCCATATCCCTCCAAATCTTTCCAATTCATATACTTATCCAAATACTTATCCCATTCCTGATGAGGGGCTTATGCCCGAAGTGCCGACTTCCCGCTCCTCGGATGCTGCCTGACTTGCCGTGCTTTTCCTGCACCACGCTCTCGACACTTATCCAAATGTCTTTTAAATGATTTAATTCTACCCACATCCATCACTTCCTCAGGAGGTTCAACCCACACATCCTCCATGTAAAAAAAATTGCCTTCATGTCTCTCTCCTCTGACCTTAAAAATATGCCCTTCAGTCTTGAAATCCCCCATCCTAAGGAAAAGACACATCCTGTCAACCTTATTTATACCCCTTAATTCATCCATTAACATAATCAAATTGGGGCATGCATCCTTTTAGAAATTATGATCACTTGATTTGGACATTCACTGAGAAAACTTCCTCAAATGTTGATGCAAATCCTTAATTAAAATTAAACATTTTAGTAACATGCAAATTATATTGGTGTCTGTGTCTCTTTGCTGATCCAACATGCAGATGTCAAACTTTCCCCATGGTACTGATTTGTGCCAAGTGCCAAGAAATTCAGTTTCCATGGCGATGAGGCTGGGTAAATATTGGACTGGTCATGTAGATGCTAGATTGCTGCAATCTCCAATTAAACAACATCAATATAAAAATGAGAACAATACATTTTTAAAAGTCAAAGGTATGAAGAGGAGAAAGCATTCTGTCCAGATGCATCACACTGGGATAGCAAATGCTCTACCCAAGATTGAAAAACTACAGAGAGTTGTGAACATAGCCCAGTCCATCACACAACCAGCCTTCCATCACTGATGCTGTCTACACTTCCCAGGAAAGCAGCCAATGTAATCAAAGACCCCTTCAAACCCAGCTATAATCTCTTCTACCCTCTTCCATCTAGCAGAAGATACAAAAGTTAGAAACCACATACCAACAGATTCAAGGACAGCTTCTTCCCCTCTGTTATCAGACTGATGAAACAGTCCTCTCATATATTAGAATTGATCTCTCTCTGCACCTTCTCTGTTGCTGTAACACTATATTCCACATTCTGTTCTATTACACTGATGTACTCATGTAATGTATGACTTGTCTGGATAAAACACAAAACAACACTTTTCATTGTATTTCAATACATGTGACAATAATAAATAGTAAGGCAGGTATATATGGAATTTGCTTTCAGTTGAACTGTGATCTTATTGATTGGTGGAACGGAGGCAATGGGTTAAATGGCTTCTTCTTCCTATGATTTAGGACAGCCCTCGTATCCAAGAAAGCACGCCGACGCTTCTACTTCTCAGGAGGCTGGGAATTTCAGCATACCTGTAAAAACTCTTACCAATACTTATAGCTGCACCACAAAAGGAATTCTGTCTGGATGCATCATGGCTTAGTATGGTAACTGCTCTGCCCAGGACCATCAGAAATGACAGAGAGTTGTGAACGCAGCCCAGACCATCACATAAACCAACCTTCCATCCACTGACTCCCGTCCATATTTCCCACTGCCTCAGGAAGGCAGCCAACATCAACAGAGACCCCTCCCACCCCCCCCCCCCCCCCCCCTCCCTTCCCCGGTTATGATCTCTTCCACCCTCTTCCATTGGGCAGAAGATACAAAAGCTTAAACACACGTACCAACAGGTTCAAGAACAGCTTCTTTCCCCAATTTTGCTGAATGGACCTCTCAAATTTTAGATTTAATGTTGATCTTGCTCTCTGTGCGTCTTCCCTGCAGCTGTAACACTGTATTCCTCGCTGTGTTCTATTACCCTAATGCCCTTTGTATGGTATGATCTGCCTGTACTGCATGTAGAACACAACTTTTCACTGTACCTAGGTACATGTGACAATAATAAATCAAATCAGATCAATAATGAAAGACACGCTCTGACAGAGAGGTTTTCCTTTAGCTCTGCCACACCCCAGGCCCTAAAAGCTGCCTGGGCCTTGTTGACTCTGGCTCTCCCACAATAAAGCCACACCCCACGGTAACGTGGCTCTGCCTCTAGAATTTCTTCGATTCACCACCATTTCATTACATCTTAATTTCCAAAACACCTCAAACTGGAAATTCTCCCCTCAACCCTCTTCACCTCCACCACCTTCTGTAATACTGTTCTTAAAACATTTTAGTCAGCCTTTCTAACAGCTCCTTTTTGGTTTGTTGTTGACTTGTCTGATTATAATTTTTCCAAAATACCTTATTTTTCAAAGATAACTTGCCACGTCCACATCACTTAATTCCACCAAGCCTCGAGTGTAAGCCCACCCCCATAATCTCTCATCTCTAACTCTTCACTTCATCTGGTTAACAGCTCAGTCTACATGATATCATTTCTATGCTGAGTTAGAATTGCCACAGTGCAGATAGAGGTCATTTGGCCCATCGAGTCTGCAATTAGCCTCCAAAGAGTATCTCACCCAGACTTATCTCATCCCCGTAACCCCATATATACTGTGGCTAGTCCACCTAACATGCACATTCCTGGACACTATGGGACGACTTTAGCTGGGTCAATCCACCGATGGACTGTGGGAGGAAACTGGAGCACCTGGCAGAAACCTCCACAGACATGGGAACATGCAAACTCCACACAATTGCCTGAGGCTGGAATCGAACCCAGGTGCCTGGCGTTGTGAGGTAGCAGTGCTAACCACTGAGCCACCGTGCCACCTGGATTTACCCTTCTTCTCCTTACTACTTAGCCCTACCTTCATATTTCCATCAATTTGTGATAATTATGTCTAGCCGCCATTATGAATGTCATCCATATTTAGTGAAGAAAATGGCCAGGTTTGGCTAATTTGTTGTCAGTCTCTTACCCAGTCACAGGAGCTTATCATTGCCCTCTGATTCTGGATTGCTAACAACTCAGAATAGTGAGTTATTCCCATTGCTCTGATTTAAGCTCGGGAAATCGCTCCCTACTCGTGCCTCCTTTGAGAGGCTCCTTAAAACCTACCACTTTGGCACAAGCTTTCAGTCATCGATATAACCTCACATAGTTTGCCAATGCATTTTGCTTAATAACACATAGTGAGGTGCTGTTTCTGGTTGAATCGCTGATGGCTATTAAGTCAGTGATACAGTAACTCCTGATAACCTCTAGTCTTAGTCAAGTCATTGACGAGTTTTTTGAGATTGCTAATGACTGGATGGAGCACTTCACAATATTGAAGTGTGTGTGTGTGTGTGTGTGTGTGTGTGTGTGTTTTCAGTGCAAGAATGAACAAGTTAATATCACTGATGGATGCATAGGATAAATTCCCAGAGAATAGCAGTCAAACATAGAATAATTAATTAGAGTCATCCAGCACAGAAACAGACCCTTTGGCCCAACCAGTCCATGCCGACCATAATCCCAAACTAAACTAGTCCCAGCTGCCTGCTCCTGGCCCATGTCCCTCCAAACTTTTCCTATTCACGAACTTTACCAAATGTCCTTTAAACACTGTAACTGTACCCACATCCACCACTTCCTCAGGAAGTCCATTCCGCACACAAACCACCCTCTGGGTAATAAAATTGCTGCTCATGTCCTTTTCAAATCTTACTCCTCTCACCTTAAAAATATGCCCCCGGTCTTGAAATAGTCCACCCTAGGGAAAACACACCTAACCTTCACCTTATCTTTACCTCTTTATTTTATAAACCATGATAAGATCACCCACAACCTCCTACATTCCAGTGAAGACAGTCCCAGCCCATTCAGCCTCTCCTTCTAACTTGGACCCTTCATTCTCAGCAACATCCTGCAAATCTCTTCTGAACCCTCTGCAGTTTAATAATATCCTTGCTATAACAAGGAGACCAGAACTGGGCACAGTGCCCCAGAAGAGGCCTCACCAATGTCCTGTACAACCTCAACATGACGTCCCAATCTTGTACTCAGAGGTGTGAGCAATGATGGCTTGTGTGTTAAATGCTTTCTTAACCACCCTGTCTATATATGAATGCAAACTATTTACAAGGGAGACTAGCTGAGGTGGACGACCTGAGAAAAGCAAAATTTAAGATAGGGGAAATAATCAATAAATTGCGCAAACTCATTTGCATACACAAGTATTGAAAGGTGGGACACCCTTAATTATAGAACACATTGCTGGGAAAAGGAACATTACTAAGACTGAGAAACATTAATTCCTACATTTGAAAAGACAGCAATATTAAACCCCACGTACAATAGAGTAGTTAGCTTAATGGCAGATAGGGAAGATGACAAAACCTTTATTGAAAGTATAACATCGAGAAGTGAAATATGATGCAGTCAGCACAGATTTCAAAAGGGAAGGTCATAGAATCATAGAGATGTACAGCATGGAAACAGACCCTTCAGTCCAACTTGTCCATGCCGACCAGATATCCTTATCTCGTCCCATTTGCGAACAATTGGCCCATATCCCTCCAAACCCTTCCTATTCATATACCCATCCAGATACCTTTTAAATGTTGTCATTGTACCAGCCTCCACCCACTTCCTCTGGCAGCTCATTCCATTCACGTACCACCCTCTAGTCCTTTGGTCACTTTTAAATCTTTCCCCTTCTCACCTTAAACCAGTGCCCTCTAGTTTTGGACTCCCCTACGCTAGGGAAAGGACCCTATCTGAACGCTCTGAGCAGGCAGCCGAAGAAGTGGACAGTTGTAATATTGTGATTTGAATCTTCAGTTGCACTGTGGATCAGTTGCTGCATTGCAGACTCAGGACTAAGGGCGGTAGATGTTGAGTCAGGGCAGAAGAGGCAAAGCCGAGATCAAGCTGGCTACAATGCTGATTAACAAGCAAAAAAAGTTTCAAGTAAAAGAGACTCCAGGAAGGTATGAAGTGCTGAAAGCAAAAAAGTTGCCAGAGATCACAGTGGCTCAGACAACTTCCATGGAGAGAGAGCAAGCTAACGTTTCGAATCGAGATGACTCTTCATCAGAGCTGATGTGAAGTGTGGGAGGGGGCAGCATTTATACAATGAGGGGGGAGGGGGGAGTGATAAAGTGCTGAGGGAGAAAGAGTGGTGACATGTTGTTCATGGGAAATCCTCTGACACTCGCGATTCATGTAAACGGTTCAGACTTGGGAACCCCAAGGGTGATTCCAAACCTTTGCAGGGAGAACGCCAAATTTGTGGGGGCAACGAACATTGAAGAAGACTATAACAAAATGCAGGAAGATATTGAATAATCTTACTGAATGGATGTGGAATTGAGGGTTTCTATGCTGAGAGTAATAGGGTGGGGCACATTGGTGCAAAGAACGAAGAGTCACAAACGCTTTGGAAAATAAGCAGCAAAATGGGTCACAAATCTGATGCATCTATGGATGCAGATGCTAACTTTAATATAAGTAGTAATGTCAGTGAATAGAACCATTAAATGTAAAAAAAAACCAATAGGGTTCTTCTCTAAATGGTTTGAATTGAAATAACAGTGCAGTTAGGTTGAACTTGTAGAGATCTTAGTTAGACCCCATTTGGAACACTGTGCAATAAGTCTTTGTTTTATAATAGTTAAGGTGCTGGAGGTTTTGTGGGAGGTTTCTCTATCTCTGACGGCCAAGGGATGTACGTTTCTCATGGGGCCAAACAGGTTGGCCAACAACTGCCTGCCATTGCTTCTAACACGTGCCAACAGTGGGGTGGTGGGAGTGGGAGAGACTCATTCATGGGATGAGGGTGGCACTGGCTAGGCTAACAGTTATTACCCATCTCTAATTAACCAGAGGGCAGTTCAGAGACAAGCTGAAAATGTGTTGCTGAAAAAGCGCAGCAGGTCAGGCAGCATCCAGGGAACAGGAGTTTTGACGCTTCAGGCATAAGCCCTTCTTCAGGAATCAGAGACAAGGTCAAGATTAGGGTGTTGCTGGAAAAGCACAGCAGGTCAGGCAGCATCCGAGGAGTAGGAGAGTCAACGTTTCGGGCAAAATCCCTTCATTCCTGATGAAGGGCTTTTGCCTGAAATGTCAATTTTCCTGCTCCTCGGATGCTGCCTGACCTGCTGCATTTTCCCAGCACCACTCTAATCTTGACCCTGATCTCCAGTATCTGCAATCCTCACTTTCGCCTAATTCAGAGTCAACCCCATTGCTGTGGGTCTAGAGTCACATGCCAGTCAGACCCCAGTAAGGATGGCAGTTTCCTTCCCTAAGGGGTATTAGTGAACCAGATGGGTTTTTCCCCAACAACTGACAATTGTTTTGTGGTCACCATTACACTCTCAACTTTCTGCTGAATTCAATCTCTGTCACCAGTTGTGGCGGGATTTGAACTCGGGTTCTCAGCACATTAGCTGGGGTTCTGGATTAAGCGTCTAGCAATAAAACCATTAGGTCATCACTTCCTCTGAATGGGGAGTATCAATAGAATGATGGAATTGACTTGATTTTGATTTGATTTATCGCCAGGTGCTGGCAGGTGGGACTAGATTGGGTTGGGATATCTGGTCAGCATGGAGAGGTTGGACCGAAGGGTCTGTTTCCATGCTGTACATCTCTATGACTCTATGTACCCAGATACTGTGTAAAGTATTGTTTTGCATGCTATCCAGGCAAATCACACCTGACATAACTCCAACAGATTAACAGAACAGAATGCAGAATATGGTTTTGCAGCTGTAGAGGACTGACCCAGATTTGAATCCTGCCTCCTTGCCTGACCCACAGTGGATGCCATGGAGCTGTGGGTCATCCCTGGGGTGAACTCTGGAAGAAGGATGGAGGCATCGGCAGAGGGTACGAGAGAGTTTTACAAAGCATCGCAACTGGGAAAGGAAGGAAGACAAGGGGATGACTCCATTACCGCCTCTACAATTATGAAGAGATTTGACAGGGTGGATGTAAAGATGGTTCCACTAATTGGGAGGAACAGAATTAGGGACCATAAATACAGGATCGCCACCAATCAATCCAAGTGGAAATCTGTGAATTTGCTCTGCAAAGGTAGAATCCGGTACCACATTGGCGTGAATTACCTTGTGGCCTTTAAGGGGTTCCTAGTTAAGACATAATTGGAAATAAATGCAAGGACATGTTAAGGTTGGGTGAAACTAGATGGGAGCAGGCTAGTGCAAAGCTTCAGTATTAGCATAAGCCAGTTGGGCCAAATGGCCTGTTTCTTTGCTAAAGTTCTACTTAATTTTCCGCGACATGACATTTACAATCCACAGGGTACAGAGGTTTTTCAACAAAAGTTCAACCTAGTTTATCTTGCGTGTTGAACGGCTTGCAGGTAAAGTGCAGTACATAATCTTAAACAAACCAAATCTGCTTTCTCAATGAGACCGTACGCAAAACATTGATTATCAATCCGAAACTCCCGAGCGAAGAACGAAACAGCAGTGATATCATAACAAACCATGACATGCAAACAATCCTCAGCAACTGCCTACGTTTTAACAAAAATGAAGAAAAACTCAGCAGGGCCTGGCAACACTTTAAAGAAAAGGGGGATGCAGCCATTGCTGACTAAGCCCAGCATTTACTGCCCATCCCTAATTGCCCAGAGGGCAGTTAAGATGCAACCACATTGCTGTGGGTTCGGAGTCACATGCAGACCAGACCAGGTAAGGATGGCAGATTTCCCTCCCAATGGGACCTTTGTGAACTAGATGGGTTTTCTTGTTCACAAATTATCAACGGTTACTCAGACCTTCTTTTAAACAAAAATGCAGGTGTTATTGGATTAAAGATTTCCCCAAACACCAGGCGGAGGACTGAAACCCAGCTCACGGAAACATTGAAGCCCCCAATTCCCGTTGCCGGGCGATGAGAGAAACGGAATTAACGTTTCAAGGGAAACATGATCCTCCCTCGGAACCGAAGTTCAAACTTTGAAACATTAGCTCTGTTTCTCTCTCCACGGGATGCTGCCAGACCTGCTGAGTTTCTCCAGCACCTTCCTGTTTTTATTTCCGATCTCCAGCAAACGGAGATCCCAAACTTTCGATTTCTACAGGCGGCAATCCGGGACTGCGGGAGTGAGAATTTCTTCCACAGCCGCAAGTTGGTCAAGACTTTTTGGTCACATGGTGACACTGTTCTGAGTAGACATTTGGGTTCAGACCCCTCACCTTGTGACGATGGGGCCGTGGGGGAGGGGGGGGGGAAGGGGGGAGAGGTTTAAACTTGTCCCCAATTTAGAAATTGCAGACACCAGCCATATTGCAACCAGTGGGATGCCTGGGCGTGACATAGAGTCATCCAGCATAGAAACAGATCCTTAGTCCAACCAGTGCATGCTGATCATAATTCCAAACAAACTAGTCCCACAGCCTGCGCTTTGGTCATATCCCTCCGAACCTTTCTCATTCATGTACTCGTCTAAGTGTTTTTTAAATGTTGTAACTGAACCCACGTCCACTACTTCCTCTGAAAGTTCATTCCACACACGAACCACTCTCTGTGCAAAAAAACTTTGCTCATGTCTTTTTTAGATTAGATTAGATTCAAGGTTTGTGCGAAGATTTGTAGCTCGGGTGCTCGTTGTTGTGGTTCTGTTCGCCGAGCTGGAAGTTTTTGTTGCAAACGTTTTGTCCCCTGGCTAGGAGACATCATCAGTGATGATGTCTCCTAGCCAGGGGACGAAACGTTTGCAAAAAAAACTTCCAGCTCGGCGAACAGAACCACAACAATTAGATTAGATTCCCTTCAGTGTGGAAACAGGCCCTTCAGCCCAACCAGCCCACACTGACCCTCCAAAGAGTAACCCACCCAGACCCATTTCCCTCTGACTAATGCACTTAACACTATGGGCAAATTTTAGCATGGCCAGTTCACCCTAACCTGCACATCTTTGGACTGTGGGAGGAAACCGGAGCACCCGGAGGACACCCACGCAGGTATCTCTCTCCTCTCACCTTAAAAGTATGCCCCAAGTCTTAAAATCCACCACCCTAGGAAAAAAAGCCATCTGCCATTCACCCTGCCTATACCTCTCATGACTTTATAATCTCTGTAAGGCCAAGTCTCAACCAGTCAGAAAAGCCCCAGCCTATCCAGTCTCTACTTATAACTCAAACCCTCCATTCCTGGCAATATCCTGGTAAATCTCTTCTGAACCCTCTCCAGTTTAATAATATCCTTCCTATGACAGGGCGACCAGAATTGGATACAGTACTTCAGAAGAGGCCTCACCTCACCTGGTTGACCTTGTTGACCCATCTCCCAAATGCCAATGGAGATTACTCAGAAACTCTGCTGTGGGCTCTCTAATAGGGAGCTCAGAGCTAAATACACCTAATTTGTCACCGGCAACAGTACCATTGTAAAGAGGAATGTGTGGCGGATATCCTTCTACCTGTCACTCATCAGGACACATGCAAATCCCAAATGATTACAACAATTTATACTACAGGAAAAACGGGCACTGATTGGTGGACAAATGGACTCTCAATTGATCAAGGTGTTGCTGTATATAAAGCTATGGAGACCAATGGTACAATGAGGTGATCTCATGTAAGAGTCTGCTGTCCAAAATCTCTGTGTGCACTGGTGAGTTCCCGGTATTGTCTCTGGGGAGCTGGTGTTCTGAGGGAATTTGAGTTCTGCTCGGTTTGAGATGGGGATAGGAGAATGAGGAGCCAAATCCCTCGATTGTCATCGAATCAATCCACACGAGGCCCTCATCCCGCAGTGTGTTCCCATGACAGTGGCAACGTCTGGTAACGAGCTAAGGAGAACGCGGAGATTCTCACACATTGTGGGGGTCAGTGAGTTTTTAACCAGTTCAGCGATCAAAGTGGGTAATGGGTAGCAGGTGTGTTTTTAACCAATGATTTGTTACCATTGGTTATCGAAACACAAAGAGCTGGTTTCTTATGGTCTTTTTAAAACTAAAGCTGGATTTTAAAGGAAACAGCTATGTTCATTTTTGAAAGGGAAAGCTGATGAGGGTTTTGTAATTCCTGACTGTCGGGCCTCTCTCCTGAGGTGATGTTATTTTTAGGCTGTCCTGGAGAGGGAGCTCACGCTCTCCATCAATGCCCTCGAAGGTTTTGAGTCCGGTTTCTGGTCAAGCGTCCAGATGGGAAATGTGGAAATCGGCATTTGTGTTAAATTATAGATTTACAATAAAATCCTTCTAAATCCCAGAGAGTGTTTTCTTTTCATTCTCAGGATGAGGGTGCTGCTGCCTGGTGCAGCATTTATTACCCATCCCTTAGAGAGCCAACCAATGGGTCTGGAGTTACGTGTAGGCCAGATTTCCTTCCCTGAGGAACATTAGTGAACCAGGTGGATTTTCCCCCAACAAATCCTTTCATAGTCATCATTAGACTCTTAATTCCACCAAATACCATGGTGGGATTTGAACCCAGGTGGGTCACGGATTAAGGATCCAGCAATAACACCATTAGGCTGTCACCTCCTTTGGCTAACTAACTCAACAGATGGCTATTGGTGTCAGCTTGGGTACTAGGAGACAGCTCTACCCTGCACTGGGGAGGAAGATTAAACAGAGTCCTAATAAGCATCCTGGACTTTGGATGGCACGGTGGCTCAGTGGATAACACTGCTGCCGTACAGTGCCAGGGATCTGGGTTTAATTCCAGCCTCGGGTGACTCTCTGTGTGACTCTCAGGTGACATTGTCCCCATGTCTGCATGGGTCTCCTCCCCCAGTCCAAAGAGATGCAGGTCAGGGTGGATTGGCCATGCTGTGTCCAGTGATGTGTGGGTTAGGGTGGGTTTAAAAATCCCATGCAGGTTAGGGGATGTGGTAGGATAATCTGCACATCCACTAATACCATTTATTGCATCTGTTGCTCCTAATGCAGTCTCCTCTACATTGGGGAGACTGGATACCTCCTAGCAGAGCGCTTTAGGGAACATCTCTGGGACACCCGCACCAATCAACCACACCGCCCCATGGCCCAACATTTTAACTCCCCCTCCCACTCTGCCGAGGACATGGAGGTCCTGGGCCTCCTTCACCACCGCTCCCTCACCACCAGACGCCTGGAGGAAGAACGCCTCATCTTCCGTCTCGGAACACTTCAACCCCAGGGCATCAATGTGGACTTCAACAGTTTCCTCATTTCCCCTTCCCCCACCTCACCCCAGCTCAGCACCATCCCCATGACTTGTCCAGACTTGTCCTACCTGCCTATCTCCTTTTCCACCTATCCACTCCACCCTCTCCTCCCTGACCTATCACCTTCATCCCCTCCCCCACTCACCCGTTGTACTCTATGCTACTTTCTCCCCACCCCCACCCTCCTCTACCTTATCTCTCCACCCTTCAGGCTCTCTGCCTTTATTCCTGATGAAGGGCTTTTGCCCGAAATGTCGATTTCGCTGCACTTTGGATGCTGCCTGAACTGCTGTGCTCTTCCAGCACCACTGATCCAGAATCTGGTTTCCAGCATCTGCAGTCATTGTTTTTACCTAGTTAATCTTCAGGAGGGTCAGTGCAGACTCGATAGGCTGAATGGCCTACTGCATTCCAATGTGTTAAAAGTGAATCATTCTTTCTCAGGATATGGGTATCATTGATGTCTGTTGTCCAGCCACTGTCCAGAGGCCAGTTAAGCAGAAACACATCACTGTGTGTCTGGAGTCACGAGCAGGCCAGTCTGGGGAAGGACAGCAGATAGCCTTCCCTATCGGTGTCAGCGGGCCAGGCAGACTTTCACCAAACCCAATGCTGGTTTCACCGTGATTGAGATGACGCCTCAGTTTCAGATTTACTCATTGACTGGTTTTAAATTCCAGCCATGGTGGGATTTGAACCCAGATCCCCAGAACATTAGCCAATCCTGTGGCGTGACCAACCCTCTGACAGAGTCGTATTACCGACTATGATAAAGTTGAGGTGCAATGTGGGAAAAGGAGCAAAGAATTTACCGAGATTCGAAGGTTCACAGAAACGGTGTTCAGGTGCTGAAACATAAACGTGACATAAACGCGATGTCGTGTTATATCGATGGACGTCTGACGTGAGTGAGTGGCTGACCACTCCACTCCAGCAGAGTGAGAGATCTGTGTTTGCTTTGTGTCACTTTTACAAAAATGAGATTTTACAGAAGATTGCAGGGACAGAGGGTTCCATCCGGCCAGTTCAGAGGTTACTCTCGTGCGCTTCGTCTGTGTCATGGGCAAGATTCCCATTTTCATTCAGCCTCTTGGCCCGATAGGTCTCGTAGAAAATGTTGTGTGTCACCTCCTTCAGGTCCTGGAGGTGAGTCCTGTGGAGTGACAGAGAGAGCCACAGGGAGAGTGGGCGGGGGAGAGAGGGACACAGAGAGAGGAGGCAGGGGAGAGAGGGACACAGGGAGAGGAGGCAGGGGAGAGAGGGACACAGAGAGAGGGGGCAGGGGAGTGAGGGACACAGAGAGAGGGGGCAGGGGAGAGAGGGACACAGGGAGAGGAGGCAGGGGAGAGAGGGACACAGAGAGAGGGGGCAGGGGAGAGAGGGACACAGGGAGAGGGGGCAGGGGAGTGAGGGACACAGGGAGAGAGGGGGCAGGGGAGAGAGGGACACAGAGAGAGGGGGCAGGGGAGAGAGGGACACAGGGAGAGGGGGCAGGGGAGAGAGGGACACAGAGAGAGGGGGCAGGGGAGAGAGGGACACAGGGAGAGGAGGCAGGGGAGAGAGGGACACAGAGAGAGGGGGCAGGGGAGAGAGGGACACAGGGAGAGGGGGCAGGGGAGAGAGGGACACAGAGAGAGGGGGCAGGGGAAAGAGGGACACAGAGAGAGGGGGCAGGGGAGAGAGGGACACAGGGAGAGGGGGCAGGGGAGAGAGGGACACAGAGAGAGGAGGCAGGGGAGAGAGGGACACAGAGAGAGGAGGCAGGGGAGAGAGGGACACAGAGAGAGGGGGCAGGGGAGAGAGGGACACAGGGAGAGGGGGCAGGGGAGAGAGGGGCACAGAGAGAGGGGGCAGGGGAGAGAGGACAGGGCGAGGGGGCAGGGGAGAGAGGGACACAGAGAGAGGAGGCAGGGGAGAGAGGGACACAGGGAGAGGGGGCAGGGGAAAGAGGGACACAGAGAGAGGGACAGGGGAGAGAGGGACACAGAGAGAGGAGGCAGGGGAGAGAGGGACACAGGGAGAGGGGGCAGGGGAGAGAGGGACACAGAGAGAGGGACAGGGGAGTGAGGGACACAGGGAGAGGGGGCAGGGGAGAGAGGGACACAGAGAGAGGGGGCAGGGGAGTGAGGGACACAGGGAGAGGGGGCAGGGGAGTGAGGGACACAGGGAGAGGGGGCAGGGGAGAGAGGGACACAGAGAGAGGAATTAGGTTGGAAATAGAGAAATGCAGTAGGGCAAGAGGAAAGGAGGCGGATTGGGAGGTTTGACAGAAGGGGGGAGGGAAAGGCAATTAAAAGAGAGATATAGTGACAGAAAGAGAACAAAGGAGGGAAAGGGAGTCATCACAGGAGGAGAAATCGCTTGACCAGAGAGAAGGGAGGAAAAGAGGGCTCAGAAAAAAATACAAAGTGGGAGGTTTCAATAAATGTGGACGGGAAACAGAAAAGGTGGACGATAAAAAGGAAAGGAAGATAATTAAGGAGAGACAGAGAGAGAGAGAGAGATAAAGAGGAAAACAGGAAAGAACCAGCAGAACATTGTACAAAATAGCAAGAAGATGGAGAACAGGAGGGTGAAAACATGACCAAGATAAATGTGAAAAATGTAAGATGAAACAGGGCAGAGAGGGGACGGGAACAGAGATGGAGAAGGGAATACGTGGCACAGGGTAAATAGAAAGATGTGGAGGGGGATAAAGAAAGAGGTTCATTTTCTATAATAATAATAACAAGCCAAGTGTGGGATATATCCTTACCTAACGATGAGGTCCCGGAGAAGTGGGAACTCACAATGAGTCACATTCTCAACTAGAAAGGAACAGAAAGAAACACAAATTCAGAAACAGCATGCCCTTGTTCTGGAACCTAATCTGATTTGATTTGAATTGTTATTGTCACATGCATCTGAGTACAGTGAAAAGTTTGGTTTTGAGTGCAGTACAAGCAGATCATAACATACAAAGATCACAGGGTGTTAGACCAGAGCGAGGAATGCAGTGTTACAGCTGCAAATAAGGTCCACAAACAGCGAGATCAATCTTCCTTTATTGGTCAGTGTATTGAGTACACGAGTTGGAAGATCATCTTGCGGCTGTACAGGACATTGGTTAGGCCACTTTTAAAATATTACGTCCAATTCTGGTCTCCTTCCTATTGGAAGGATGTTGTGAAACTTGAAAGGGTTCAGAAAAGATTTACAAGGATATTGCCAGGGTTGGAGGATTTGAGCTACAGGGAGAGGCCGAACAGGCTGGGGCATTTATCCCTGAGGTGTCAGAGGCTGAGGAGTGACTTTATAGAGGTTTATAAAAACATGAGGGGCACGGATAGGGTAAATAGACAAGGTCTCCTTCCCAGGGTAGGGGAGTCCAGAACTAGAGGGCACAGGTTTAAGGTGAGAGGTGCAAGATTTTAAAGGGACGTGAGGGGCAACTTTTTCATACGTGTGTATGGAATAAGCTGCCAGAGGAAATGACCATCATAACATTTAAAAGGTATTTGGATGGGTATATGAATAGGAAGGGTTTGGAGAGATATGGGCCAAGTGCTGGCAAATGGGGCTAAATTAATTTAGGATTTCTGGTCAGCATGGATGAGTTGGACTGAAGGTCTACTTCCATGCTGTACATCTCTATGACTCCATGACTCTAAGTCCTGAGGATGTGGACAACTGCGTGTCCCTCCATCCCAATGAAGGATTTGAAGCTGTTTCCCTGTGTTAGTGCTGCCTGACCAACTAAATCATTCCTCCATTACTTGTTTCCAAATTCAAGAGAAAGTAGATGTATTCGGTCTCATGGCTGTATTATAAAGAGCATTGGCATCAATTTATTTCCAGGGCGTTTGAGAGATTGATCTGTCGAGTAATTTGGGGATTGGTCAACAAACATCGGGACATTTACAACTCAATTGTGAAAGAGATTACTCTGCCTAGTCACCCTGGAAATGTATTATCCATCTCAACTCAGTGAAGATCTGTAGCAAATGAGGAACTTCAGTTCTGAGTTAGATCGGGGATGCTGGGTTTATTCTTCCATTGGGGAAGAGAAGGTTGAGAGAAGATTTGAATGAGGAGGAGTCTGGTTCAAGTCGACAGAGAGAAACTGTTTCCATGGGAGAGTGTACTGAAGGCAAAGGTCGAAGGCGATTGTCAGGAGAGGTGTATGTGAGGTGACCAGTAGCATTTTCATGTGGTGAATGGTTATAGAGGGACGAGGTCTGCCCTGTCCAGGGATGTGCAGGTTAGGAGGATTGGCCGTGGGAAAAGCAGGGTTACTGGGATCGGGTATTAGGGGGAGGTACCTACGGAGAGAGATTGGTGGAAGGGGCAGAGGTGGGGAGGGTCAATCTCTCTGACCCAACCACAGCAGGTTTGTAAGCCGCAGGACTCACCCTCAATGATGCCCCATGGGGTTTTCCTTCCTAACACCCTCTTCCCGTTGATCTGATATTCCGTGTCACTGCCAATGATGGCAAACGGCATAGTCTCCTGGGGAAAGGGCACAACTCAATCCATCAGCACAAAGATCATCGCTCCCCTCACCCTCACCCTCGCCCTCACCCTCACCCTCGCCCTCACCCTCGCCCTCACCCTCGCCCTCACCCTCACCCTCGCCCTCACCCTCACCCTCACCCTCGCCCTCACCCTCACCCTCGCCCTCACCCTCACCCTCGCCCTCACCCTCGCCCTCACCCTCACCCTCGCCCTCACCCTCACCCTCGCCCTCACCCTCGCCCTCACCCTCACCCTCGCCCTCACCCTCGCCCTCACCCTCACCCTCGCCCTCACCCTCGCCATCACCCTCGCCCTCACTCTCGCCCTCACCCTCACCCTCGCCCTCACCCTAACCCTCGCCCTCACCCTCGCCCTCGCCCTCGCCCTCACCCTCACCCTCGCCCTCACCCTCACCCTCGCCCTCACCCTCGCCATCACCCTCGCCCTCACCCTCGCCCTCACCCTCACCCTCGCCATCACCCTCGCCCTCACCCTCGCCCTCACCCTCGCCCTCACCCTCGCCCTCACCCTCACCCTCGCCATCACCCTCGCCCTCACCCTCACCCTCGCCCTCACCCTCGCCCTCACCCTCGCCCTCACCCTCACCCTCGCCCTCACCCTCGCCCTCGCCCTCGCCCTCGCCCTCACCCTCACCCTCGCCCTCACCCTCACCATCACACTCACCCTCGCCCTCACCCTCACCCTCGCCCTCGCCCTCGCCCTTGCCTCACCCTTGCCATCACCCTCGCCCTCACCCTCACCCTCGCCCTCGCCCTCACCCTCACCCTCACCCTCGCCCTCACCCTCACCCTTGCCCTCACCCTCACCCTCGCCCTCACCCTCACTCTCACTCTCACCCTCGCCCTCACCATCACCCTCGCCCTCACCCTCGTTCTCGCCCTCACCCTCACCCTCACCCTCACCCTCGCCCTCACCCTCACCCTCGCCCTCACCCTCGCCCTCACCCTCGCCCTCACCCTCGCCGTCGCCTCACCCTCGCCATAACCCTCGTCCTCGCCCTCGCCATCACCCTCACCCTCACCCTCGCCCTCACCCTCGCCCTCACCATCACCCTCGCCCTCGCCCTCGCCCTCACCCTCGCCCTCACCCTCGCCCTCACCCTCGCCCTCACCCTCACCCTCACCCTCGCCCTCGCCTCACCCTCGCCATCACCCTCGCCCTCGCCCTCGCCATCACCCTCGCCATCACCCTCGCCCTCACCCTCGCCTTCACCCTCACCCTCACTCTCACCCTCGCCCTCACCATCACCCTGTCCCTCACCCTCGTTCTCGCCCTCACCCTCGCCCTCACCCTCACCCTCGCCCTCACCCTCATCCTCACCCTCGCCCTCGCTCTCACCCTCACCCTCACCCTCGCCCTCGCCCTCACCCTCACCCTCACCAGTCCCGCCCTTGCCCTCGCCCTCACCCTCACCCTCGCCCTCACCAGTCTCTCCCTCGCCCTCACCCTCGCCCTCACCCTCGCCCGCACCAGTCCCTCCCTCGCCCTCACCCTCAACCTCATCCTCACCCTCACCCTCACCCTTAGCCTCGCCTTCGCCCTCACCCTCGCCCTCACCCTTAGCCTCGCCTTCGCCCTCACCCTCGCCCTCACCCTCGCCCTCATCCTCGGCCTCACCCTCACCTTCACCCTCCCCAGTCCCTCCCTCGTCCTCACCCTCGCCCTCACCCTCACCCTCGCCCTCACCAGTCCCTCCCTCGCCCTCACCAGTCTCTCCCTCGCCCTCACCCTCACCCACGCCCTCAGCCTTGCCCTCACCCTCACCCTCGCCAGTCCCACCCTCGCCCTTGCCCTCACCCTTGCCAGTCCCTCCCTCACCCTCCCCTCTCAGCAGCCCCTCACTCACCTTCCCCAGCCCCTCACTCACATCCCGTTCCTCACCAACTCCCCCCCTTCCAACGCACACTCGCATTGTCCCCCCCGCTGACCAGACCCATCCCTCGAGGAATGGGGAAGCGAGTGAAATGGTAGATCAGGCCTAGAGGGGTCTCTCTGGAGAACTTCCTCGTTTGGGGTGGGGTGTGGGTGGGGGGCGGTGAACAGATAAGTGCACACTTTCTGAGTGGGAGATTTATCAAAGCAATGGAGGCAGATTAATTGAAACACTCTGAGGGAGTGATATGCCGGGGGTGGGTGGGATGCTCCGATAAATCTGGATTGACCAGGAAACATGGTCGGATGCAAGAACAGCTGCCTGGGGAAGGGGTTCCTGTGCAGTGGGAACTGACACAGCCTTGTTACGCGTACATACCCAGACCCAGACCTGCCAACACTACCTCCACACGTACCCACACAGAGCTCCGACTGCATCCCACTTACCCTGATCTTGTCGTTTTCCATCTTGTCTTCCATGTCCTCATCAAACTCCCTCTGTGGGTAGAACTCAATGCCATTGCTCTCCAGCTCCTTCCGCACCTGGCAGGTCAGAGCAGAGAGCTTATAAAAAGCACACACCGGTAGCCAAGCCCCCCTCAATCGCACTGAGTCACTGACAGGAACAAAGCCGCAAAACTCAGTTTGCTAAAGAAACAGGGAGTCATGACAAACAATATTCCCCACTCTCTAGAGGGACAATTGCAGAATCAGGCAGAGACCGTTCAGCCCATCCTGTCGGTTCCAGCCCTCTGACTGAGCAATGCACCCAAGTCACACTCTCTAGCCTTCTCCCCATGTCTCCTGTCTACATTTGAGTTTAATTACCTTTTCACAACCTTGATTCAATCAGCCTCCAACACACTCCCAGGGAACGTCTCCAAGCCTGAACCACACTTCATCCTCTTTAACAATCATTTTAGATCCGTGCACTCTGATTCTCAATCCTATTGTGAACTGGAATGGTTTCTCCCCATCCCCTCTGTCCAGAGCTTCATGAGTCGGAC
Source organism: Hemiscyllium ocellatum (assembly GCF_020745735.1). Classification (NCBI taxonomy): domain Eukaryota; kingdom Metazoa; phylum Chordata; class Chondrichthyes; order Orectolobiformes; family Hemiscylliidae; genus Hemiscyllium; species Hemiscyllium ocellatum. The sequence goes on from NC_083433.1 coordinate 19,170,723, forward strand.
ACCTCACGAAATCTCCTCTCAGCTCATCTTTTTCTTCAAAGAGAACATTCCTAACTTTTCCAATCAATCTTCAAAACTGAAACTCCTCGCTGTTTGAACCATTCTCGGAATCAAGATGGCGCCAACTCAGGATGACTCTCTGCGAGGTCTCTACAGCAGAACTTATTCTCACATTTCTTACAACGGTTTTGCACCTCAATTCTGTTAAAATTTACGAGCACTGCTCTCTTAAATCTACTTGTAGATTTACTTAAATCTACTGTAGGGATTCTATGACTCTCTAAGTCTAATGATGTGGCATCTTCAGAAGATGCCACATCATTAGACTTAGAGAGTCATAGAATCCCTACAGTGTGGGAACAGGCCCTTTGGCCCAACAAGTCCGCACTGACCCTCCAAAGAGTATCCCACCCAGACTCATTCCCCTACCCCATTACTCTACACTTACCCCAATGCACCTAACCTACACATCCCTGAACACAACGGGCAATTTAGCATGGCCAATTCACCTGACCTGCACATCTTTGGATTGTGGGAGGAAACTAGAGCACCCGGAGGAAACCCACACAGACACGGGGGAGAATGTAGGTAAAAACAATGACTGCAGATGCTGGAAACCAGAGTCTAGATTAGAGTGGTGCTGGAAAAGTACAGCAGGTCAGGCAGCATCCGAGGAGCAGTAAAATTGACGTTTCGGGCAAAAGCCCTTCATCAGGAATACAGGCAGAGTGCCTGAAGGATGGAGACGTCGATTTTACTGCTCCTCGGATGCTGCAGTTTTCCAGCACCACTTTAATCTAGACATGGGGAGAATGTGCAAACTCCACACAGACAGTCGCCCGAGGCTGGAATCGAACCCAGGTCCCCGGTGCTGCAAGGCAGCAGTGCTAACCACTGAGCCACCGTGCTGCCCAACCTCTGCATGGACCTCTCAAATTTCAAATCTAATGTTGATCTTTCTTTCTTTTAGTGCAGATGTAACACTGTGTTCCTCACTCTGATCTATCATCCTGTGATCTTTGCCTGTACTGCACGCAAAACCAAACTTTTCACTGTGCTCAGGTACACGTGACAATAATAAATTAACTCAAATCAAACCTCATCTGCACCTCTCCAATACCTTTAAATCCTTCTCGATGTGTAGCACCGAGAGCAGGACACAGTCTTCCTGCCGAGGCTGAGAGTCTTATACAGGTGAATCAATAATGTCCTTGCTCTCATACTCAATGACCTGATTTTAAAAAAGCCCAGAATAACTAATTGAAAGAGTCCAGAGACAGTACATTCCTGTCAGGGTGAAAGGCAAGGCTAGTAGGTGTCGGGAATACTGGATGACTAGAGAAACTGAGCTTTTGATTAAGAAAAAGAAGGAAGCAGATGCCAGGTAGAGACAGCAGAGATCGAGTGAATCCTTAGAAGAGTATAAAGGCAGTAGGAGTCAACTTATGAGGGCAAAAAGGGAACATGAGATAGCTTTCGCAAACAGGGTTAAGGAGAATCCAAAGGGATTTTATAAATACATTAAGGACAAAAGGGTAACTAGGGAGAGAATAGGACCCCTCAAAGTTCAGCAAGGCAGCCTTTGTGTGGAGCTGCAGGAGATGAGGGAGATACTAAACGAATATTTTGTATCAGTATTTACTGGGGAGATGACCTGGAAGATATAGAATGTGGGGAAATAGATGGTGATATCTTGAAAATTATTTATATTACAGAGGAGGAAGTGCTGGATGTCTTGACGTGCATAAAAGTGGATAAATCCTCACGACCTGATCAGGTATACCCTAGAACTCTGTGGGAAGCTAGGGAAGTGACTTCTGGGCACTTGCTGAGATATTTGTATCATCGATAGTCACAGGTGAGGTGCCAGAAGACTGGAGATTGGCAAATGTGGTGCCACTGTTTAAGAAGGGTGGTAAGGACAGGCCAGAGAACTATAGACCGGTGAGCCTGACCTCAGTGGTGGGCAAATTGTTGGAGGGAACCCTGAGGGACAGGATGTACATGTATTTGGAAAGACAAGGACTGATTGAGGATACTCAACATGGCTTTGTGCTTGGGAAATCAGTAAGGCGTTCAACAAGGTTCCCCGTGGGAGACTGATTAGCAAGGTTAGATCTCATGGAACACAGGGAGAACTAGCCATTTGGATAAAGAACTGGCTCAAAGGTAGAAGACAGAGGTTGGTGGTGGAGGGTTGTTTTTCAGACTGGAGGCCTGTGACCAGTGGAGTGCCACAAGGATCAGTGCTTTGGATGTGAACATAGGAGGTATAGTTAGTAAGTTTGCAGATGACACCAAAATTGGAGGTGTAGTGGACAGAGAAGAGGGTTACTTCAGATTACAATGGGATCTTGATGAGATGGGCCAATGGGCTGAGAAGTGGCAGATGGAGTTTAATTCAGATAAATGCGGGGTGCTGCATTTTGGAAAGGCAAATCAGGGGAGGACTTATACACTTAATGGTAAGGTCCTGGGGAGTGTTGCTGAACAAAGAAACCTTGGAGTGCAGGTTCATAGCTCTTTGAAAGTGGTGTCACAGGTAGATAGGATAGATTTCCCATGGTATGGAAACCAGCCCTTTGCCCCAACAGGTCCACACTGACCGTCCAAAGAGAAACCCACACAGATCCATTCCCTTACCCTGACCAATGCACCTAACATACTGGGCAATTTAGCATGGCCAATTCACCTGGCCTGCACACCTTTGGACTGTGGGAGGAAACCCACGCAGACACGGGGAGAATGTGCAAACTCCACACAGACAGTTGCCCGAGGTTGGAATCAAACCCATGACCCTGGCACTGTGAGACAGCAATGCTAACCATTGAGCCAATATGCCCCCCAATAGTCAAGGATAGTGAAGAAGGCGTTTGGTATGCTTTCCTTTATTGGTCAGAGTATTGAGTACAGGAGTTGGGAGGTCATGTTGCGGCTGTACAGGACATTGGTATGCCACTTTTGGAATATTTTGTGCAATCCTCATCTTCTTCCTATCGGAAAGATGTTGTGAAACTTGAAAGGGTTCAGGAAAGATTTACAAGGATGTTGCCAGGGTTGGAGCTATAAGGAGAGGCTGAACAGGATGGGGTTGTTTTCCCTGGAGCGTCGGAGGCTGAGGGGTTACTTATATTAGATTAGACTTACAGTGTGGAAACAGGCCCTTCGGCCCAACAAGTCCACACCGACCCGCCGAAGCGCAACCCACCCATACCCCTACATTTACCCCTTACCTAACACTATGGGCAATTTAGCATGGCCAATTCACCTGACCCGCACATCTTTGTGACTGTGGGAGGAAACCGGAGCACCCGGAGGAAACCCACGCAGACACAGGGAGAACGTGCAAACTCCACACAGTCAGTCGCCTGAGGCGGGAATTGAACCCGGGTCTACAGGCGCTGTGAGGCAGCAGTGCTAACCACTGTGCCACCGTGCCACCCACAAACCTTATGTTACCTTATAGGGGTTTATAAAATCATGAGGGGCATGGATAGGGTAAATAGACAAGGTCTTTTCCCTGGAGTGGGGGTGAGGGAATAGGTTTCGGGTGAGAAGGGAAATGTTTAAAAGGGACCTAAGGGTAACCTTTTCATGCAGAAGGTGGTGCTTGTATGGAATGAGCTGCCAGAGGAAGTGATAGAGGCTTGCTCTGTCTCCATGGATACTTCCTGACTCACTGGGATCTCCAGCATTGCTGTTTTCAGTACAGATCCCAGCATCTGCAGTAAGTTGCTCCTTTCATTGGAATAATGCCCTTTATTTTATTATATCATGTTGCTGTTGTCTTGTGACCAATTTGAAATTGTTCCACACCGGACTCCACACCTGTCCGCTGACTGCACCAACACGGTTACATCTTGGAGCAATCTTCACACCAGAATTGTTTATGTGGAACGTCTTGCAAACAGGTTTGGGATATTATTAAGGGTTCCGAAGAGATTTACCAGGATGTTGCCGGGACTAGAGGGTTTGAGTTATAAGGAGAAGCTGAATATGCTGGGACTTTTATCACTGGATCGGAGGAGGTTAGGGGCTGACCTTATAGAGGTTTATAAAATCATGAGGGGTGTAGATGTGATGAATGGCAGGTGTCTTTTCCCTGGGGTGGGGGAGTTCAAGACTCTAGGGGGGATACTTTTAAGGTGAGAGGTGAAAGATTTAAAAAATACACAAGGGGCAACATTTTTAAACAGTGAGTTGTTAGCATGTGGAATGAATTTGCCGAGGAAGTGGTGGATGCGGGTACAGTTAAAACATTTAAAAGACATTTGGATAAGTATACGAATGGGAAAGGTTTGGAGGGATATGGGCCAGGAGCAGGCAGGTGGGAATAGTTTGGGATTGTGATCAGTTTGGGACAAAAGGTCTATTTCTGTGCTGTATGACTCTCTGACTCCCCTGAGTGTAACCGTGACCGATTCTGATCATGGGTTGGGTGTCAGCACGTTGATTAGAAACAATGATTAAACTAGCAGAAGTGTTAAGAGATAAGGGGTGAATATTCTGTGATCATTAACACCTGGGTCTGGGCAGATTGTTGGTAGATCGTGCATTGATACAAAACAGAAAGTTCCGCAAACACTCAGCAAATTCATTAGCCTCTGCACAGAGAGGGGAACAGAGTTCACGCTTCACACCAGAGACCTTACCTCAGATCTGGAGGATCTCAAAACTTATTGACAGGTTTGAAACGAGTGGAAAGGCAGGGAAAAGAGAGGGAAAAAGCAAAAGGAAAGCGCTGTTAAAGAACTAAAGGGTTTATAATCAGCTGAAGTTGTCATGGTAACAGGACAGATGAAGTAATTGAAGATAGTATTAGAGGCGGTGGGCGGCACGGTGGCACAGTGGTTAGCACTGCTGCCTCACAGCGCCTGAGACCCAGGTTCAATTCCCAACTCAGGCAACTGACTGTGTGGAGTTTGCACGTTCTCCCTGTGTCTGCGTGGGTTTCCTCCGGGTGCTCCGGTTTCCTCCCACAGTCCAAAGACCTGCAGGTCAGGTGAATTGGCCATGCTAAATTGCCCGTAAGGGGTAAACATAGGGGTATGTGTGGGTTGCGCTTCGGCGGGTCGGTGTGGACTTGTTGGGCCGAAGGGCCTGTTTCCACATTATAAGTAATCTAATCTAAAAAAAAAGGTGTAAATGGCAACAGCAGAATCATTAATAACAGTTGGAACTCAAAGTAAATGAGGATGGAGACCATGATCTTAAATTGTTGAACTCAGTGTTGAATCTGGAATATTTCTGTCAAGTAACAATCTCCGCGCCTCAGCCTTGTTGTGTTGAGTTTCCCCACTTTCTTTTTGAAGTGAACACCTCAATTCCCTTGAAAGGACCTCACCTCACTGCTCCATGTCTGCACTGACAGACAGATGGATGTAGGTGGGGTGGAGTGGGGGTGGGGGTGGGGGATAAGGAGTCACTCACCCTCAGTTTAAACTCATGTCTCTCCTCCAGGGTCATCGTATCGGCCTTCGCGATGACAGGAATGATGTTCATTATTTTTCCCAGGCGCTTCATAAACTCGACGTCCAGGGGGCGCAAGCTGCAAGGAGAGACACATTGGTCAGGTGGTCGTGGGGGGAGGGGTAGAGAAGGCTGTGGGGTGGTGGAGTGGGGGAGCAGGGTAATGTTTGAGGCAGGGATACGAGAGCCTTTTGGACCTCAATCTGAAGGCCATGCCAGCCTAGACAGTGACTGCCTGAAGGCCCGACACCCCTCTCTCCCCCCACCCCCCCCCCAACCCCCCCAAACACACACACAATGGAAACCTCCCCTTCGCACTTCAGCGGCGGAGGGAGAAATTTATTCTGGTCCCCTTTGGTTCTGAGGTCAGTCACCTTGACCTAGTCATGGACAGTTAGGTTCCCACCTCTCTTCTGTTCTTTTGACATTGCCCATTTGAGTTGGGGATTACCACAAGGCAGGTTGCTCAGCCTTCACCATCTCCTCCTGTCCTCACCCCAGCCACCATCCCCATTCATCTTCCAACCCTGCTGTATCATTCCATTAGACTTTAGGCCTCCCTTCATCCAAGCATCCCAATTCCATCACTCATATCACTACATTCCTCCTCTCTCTCTCTCTCTCTTCACCAAATGGGGTGGCATGGTGGCTCAGTGGTTAGCACTGCTGCCTCATGGGTGACAGTCTGTGTGGGGTTTGCACATTCTCCCCACGTTTGCGTGGGTTTCCTCCGGGTGCTCCAGTTTCCTTCCACAGTCCAAAGATGTGTAGGTTAAGGTGGACTGATCATCCCTACAGTATGGAAGCAGCGTGAGTCCATTGCTGACCCTCTGAAGAGCGACCCACACCCCTACCCCCTACCCTATCCCTGTAACCCTGCATTTCTCATGGCTAACCCACTTAACCTGCACCCTCTTTGGACTGGTTGGAAGGAAATGTTAAACTAAAATCCGTGTTTACTCTCAGGGAGAGATCAGGAGAAGAACAAGGAATTTCTCCCCAGTATTTCTCATGGAAAAAAGACACTGGAATGGGAAACTAGCCATGAAGTGTCAGAACAGGTCCTATTGGCTGACACTGCCTATCTTGCTCCCATGTTCCTAAAGTGTCCCAGGCAATAAATAACTCCTGAATGAGCATCATTAATAGAGTCATTACCTCACTGTTGTTGGCAGCTTGCTATGTCCAAGTTGGGTGCTGTGATACAGCGGCCACTGTACTTTACTAGCTGCAAAAGATCTGTGGACGTCCTAAAGTCTCAAAAGGCTTTATAATAATTGCAACTTGTTTAGTTTAGCTGTGACAGTGAGGGTGTGAACTGAGCTGGCTGCTCTCTGACCTTAGTTAGAGACTGTACGCATTAAGTTAGCATCCAATACTTCATAACTGGCAATGTATATCAACTTGCCTGTGAGGATTATACCCAGAGGAAGGGATTTCATCACAAGCCATGTGTAATTCCTGGGGGGAGAGTCAATAGGCTACGCTGTAACTAGAGTCAAGATTAGAGTGGTGCTGGAAAAGTACAGCAGGTCAGTCAGCATCTGAGGAGCAGGAAAATCGACATTTCGGGCAAAAACCCTTCATCAGGAATCTTGACTCTAATCTCCAGCATCTGCTGTACCCACTTTCGCCTCCACTGTAACTAGTAATGAACGCTGGTGGTTATGTAGGACTCTTGCTAACTTCAAGAGTGTGAATGGTTCATGGGAAATTGAATTAAAAAGTCATCTCCATGTGATCTCGAGTCTGGTAGCCCATTGTAAGTAACGTCTAACTCCCCACCTCCTCCAAAAATTGCCACCGCAAAAACAGATTATGACCACTGGCACACACCAGGTGATATTGAGTCAGGGCTAAACCGGAATGATGTGGCACGGTGGCTCACAGCACCAGGGTCCTAGGTTCAATTCCACCCTCGGGTGACAGTCTGTGTGGAACGTTAAAAATCACACAACACCAGGTTATAGTTCAACAGGTCTAATTGGAAGCACTTCCAAATTTAACCTGGTGTTGTGTGATCTTTAACTTGGCACACCCCAGACCAACACCGGCGTCTCCAAATCATGTCCATGTGGAGTTTGCACATTCTCCCCGTGTCTGCATGGGTTTCCTCCCACAGTCCAAAGATGGGCAGCTTAGGGGGGGATTGGCCATTGGGAAATTGCCCATAGTGCTCAGAGATGTGCAGGTCAGGGTGGATTGGCCATTGGGAAATGCAGGGACAGGCTAGGAGGATGGCCGTGGCTGGGATGCCCTTCAGAGGTCAGTGTGGACTCGATGGGCTGAATGGCCTGCTTCCACATGTAGATGATTCTATGACAGGTTCACTCCGTGTTGTAGACAAACGTGAGGACTGCAGATGCTGGAAACCAGAGTTTAGATCAGAGTGATGCTGGAAAAGCACAGCAGTTCAGGCAGCATCCGAGGAGCAGGAAAATCGATGTTTCGGGCAAAAGCCCTTCATCAGGAATAGAGGCAGGGAGCCTCCAGGGTGGAGAAATAATGCTCCTCGGATGCTGCCTGACCTGCTGCGCTTGTCCAGCACCACTCCGATCTAAACTCTGGTTTCCAGCACTCCCTGTTTTAGGCAGGACCTGGTGGATGAGCTGAGCATCCAGTGACACAGTACTCTGACTGAGGCCCTTTGTTTCAATATGGCACCATCACCACCTCACGCCTTGCACGTTTTCTCTCACTCTGTGGTGAAGTTAGGCGAGAGAGAGAGAGAAGGCTCTGATTGGCCATACAGAGAGTGGCGTATGACCATAAGTGGGCCATTTGGCCCATCCAGTCTGTTCCACCATTAAATGGCTGATCTGATAATACCCAACTCCAATCTCCTACCATTAACCTGGTTTCCCTTGCCTGGTTAAAAATCTGTCTCAGACTTCCTGACACCTTGTGACCCGGCCTAGAATTCCACAGATTCACTGCCCCCAGGGAAAGAGGAAATTCCTGCTCTTCTCTGTGCGGAACATTCTGGAATGCAAAATACGTACGAGTGGCCGGTGGGTGAGATGAAGTACAGGCAGCAATGCACCCGGGTGTCTGGAATCCGCTTCTTCCGAGCAATGTTCGCCTCTTCCTTCAGGAATTTTTCATATTGTTCACTGATGTATTTCTCAATGGGCTCCCAGCTGCAACAGACCAAGGGGACGTGAGAGACTGCAGCTCAGAGATTCAAGACCCACCTCACCCCTGACGCCAACCCTCTCCCCCTCCCCAATCCATGGAGTGGGGGGCGGTTATGGGGTCCGTGTATTTGGTATATCCCAACCCAAAAACCTTTCGCATTTTTAACAGACGGGTTCATCGAGGTCAACACTTTAGCCACAATTGCGGCGAGGAATTTCAGGTAACGGGCAATAAAGGTTTGTATCTTTGTGTCCCACTCTATACAGTCAGAATATTAGTCACCTGAGAGGGCTACTCTCGGAATAATGGGAGCTGTCCCTGGGAGGGAGTCACATTCGGAATAATGGGAGCTGTCCCTGGGAGGGAGTCACATTCGGAATAATGGGAGCTGTCTCTGGGAGGGAGTCACTCTCAGAATAACGGGAGCTGTCCCTGGAAGGGAGTCACTCTCGGAATAACGGGAGCTGTCCCTGGGAGGGAGTCACTCTCTGAATAACGGGAGCTGTCCCTGGGAGGCAGTCATTCTTGAAATAATGGGACCTGTCCCTGGGAGGAAGATACACTCGGAATGACGGGAGCTGTCCCTGGGAGGGAGTCACACTCGGAATAATGGGAGCTGTCTCTGGGAGGGAGTCACTCTCAGAATAACGGGAGCTGTACCTGGGAGGGAGTCACTCTTGGAATAATGGGAGCTGTTGCTGGGAGGGAGTCACACTCGGAATAATTGGAGCTGTCCCTGGGAGGGAGTTGCAATGTGAATGTAGATATTGTCCCGACCATATTCCGGGTGTACACCACAGACCTTTCCCCACAGCCGTCTGCAATTGCCAAACAGATTTCCCACTTGCCATTCCAAGAGGGGCCAGCCCTTTCGACTGTTACATACCAGTTATCATTGTTGATCTGGTCTCCGAAACCGGGCGTGTCGATAACCGTCAACTTCATCTTCACCCCCTTCTCCTCAATAACTGCAACAGAGGGAGATTATCAGGGAACACCGGGATAGGGAACGCTGTGGTTAATAACCAGGGAGATTATCAGGGCACACCGGGATAGGGAACGCTGTGGTTAATAACCAGGGAGATTATCAGGGCACACCGGGATAGGGAACGCCGTGGTTAATAACCAGGGAGATTATCAGTGCACACCGGGATAGGGAACGCTGAGGTTAATAACCAGGGAGATTATCAGTGCACACCGGGATAGGAACGCCATGGTTAATCACCAGGAGGATAATCAGTGCACACCGGGATAGGGAACGCTGTGGAAAATAACCAGGGAGATTATCAGTGCACACCGCGATAGGGAACGCTGTGGTTAATAACCAGGGAGATTATCCGTGCACACCGGGATAGGGAACGCTGTGGTTAATGAATAGGGAGATTATCAGGGCACACCGGGATAGGGAACACTGTGGTAATTAACCAGGGACATTATCAGTGCACACCGGGATAGGGAATGCTGTGGTAAATAACCAGGGAGATTATCAGTGCACACTGGGATAGGGAACGCTGTGGTTAATAACCAGGGAGATTATCAGTGCACACCGGGATAGGGAACGCTGTGGTAAATAACCAGGGAGATTATCAGGGCACACCGGGATAGGGAACGCTGTGGTAAATAACCAGGGAGATTATCAGGGCACACCGGGATAGGGAACGCTGTGGTTAATAACCAGGGAGATTGTCAGTGCACACCGCGATAGGGAACGCTGTGGTTAATAACCAGGAAGATTATCCGTGCGCACCGGGATAGGGAACGCTGTGGTTAATATACAGGGAGATTATCAGGGCACACCGGGATAAGGAACGCTGTAGTTAATAACCAGGGAGATTATCAATGCGCACCGGGATAGGGAATGCTGTGGTTAATCACCAGGGAGATTATCAGGGTACACCGGGATAGGGAACTCTGTGGCTAATAACCAGGGAGATTATCAGTACACACCGGGATAGGGAATGCTGTGGTAAATAACCAGATAGATTATCAATGCGCACCGGGATAGGGAACGCTGTGGTTAATAATCAGGTAGATTATCAGGGTACACCGGGATAGGGAACGTTGTGGTTAATAACCAGGGAGATTATCAGTGCACACCGGGATAGGGAACGCTGTGGTTAATAACCAGGGAGATTATCAGTGCGCACCGGGATAGGGAACGCTGTGGTTAATAACCAGGGAGATTATCAGTGCGCACCGGGATAGGGAACGTTGTGGTTAATAACCAGGGAGATTATCAGTGCTCACCGGGATAGGGAACGCTGTGGTTAATAATCAGGGAGATTATCAGGGTACACCGGGATAGGGAACGTTGTGGTTAATAACCAGGGAGATTATCAGTGCACACCGGGATAGGGAACGCTGTGCAAAATAACCAGGGAGATTATCAGTGCGCACCGGGATAGGGAACGCTGTGGTAAATAACCAGGGAGATTATCAGTGCGCACCGGGATAGGGAACGCTGTGGTTAATAGCCTGGGAGGTTAACAGGGTACACCGGGATAGGGAACGCTGTGGTTAATAACCACGGAGATTATCAGGGCACACTGGGATAGGGAACGCTGTGGTTAATCACCAGGGAGATTATCAGGGCACACCGGGATAGGGAACGCTGTGGTAAATAACCAGGGAGATTATCAGGGCACACCGGGATAGGGAACGCTGTGGTTAATAACCAGGGAGATTATCAGTGCACACCGGGATAGGGAACGCTGTGGAAAATAACCAGGGAGATTATCAGGGTACACCGGGATAGGGAACGCTGTGGTTAATAAACAGGGAGATTATCAGTGCACACCGGGATAGGGAACGCTGTGGTTAATAACCAGGGAGATTATCAGTGCGCACCGGGATAGGGAATGCTGTGGTTAATAACCAGGGAGATTATCAGGGCACACCGGGATAGGGAACGCTGTGGAAAATAACCAGGGAGATTATCAGTGCACACCGGGATAGGGAACGCTGTGGTGAATAACCAGGGAGGTTAACAGGGTACACCGGGATAGGGAACGCTGTGGTTAATAACCAGGGAGATTATCAGGGCACACTGGGATAGGGAACGCTGTGGTTAATCACCAGGGAGATTATCAGGGCACACCGGGATAGGGAACGCTGTGGTAAATAACCAGGGAGATTATCAGGGCACACCGGGATAGGGAACGCTGTGGTTAATAACCAGGGACATTATCAGGGCACACTGGGATAGGGAACGCTGCGGTTAATAACCAGGGAGATTATCAGTGCACACCGGGATAGGGAACGCTGTGGTTAATAACCAGGGAGATTATCAGGGTACACCGGGATAGGGAACGCTGTGGTTAATAAACAGGGAGATTATCAGTGCACACTGGGATAGGGAACGCTGTGGTTAATAACCAGGGAGATTATCAGTGCACACCGGGATAGGGAACGCTGTGGTTAATAACCAGGGAGATTATCAGGGTACACCAGGATAGGGAACGCTGTGGTTAATAAACAGGGAGATTATCAGTGCACACCGGGATAGGGAACGCTGTGGTTAATAACCAGGGAGATTATCAGGGCACACCGGGATAGGGAACGCTGTGGTTAATAAACAGGGAGATAATCAGTGCACACTGGGAAAGGGAACGCTGTGGTTAATAACCAGGGAGATTATCAGTGCACACCGGGATAGGGAACGCTGTGGTTAATAACCAGGGAGATTATCAGGGTACACCGGGATAGGGAACGCTGTGGTTAATAAACAGGGAGATTATCAGTGCACACCGGGATAGGGAACGCTGTGGTTAATAACCAGGGAGATTATCAGTGCGCACCGGGATAGGGAATGCTGTGGTTAATAACCAGGGAGATTATCAGGGCACACCGGGATAGGGAACGCTGTGGAAAATAACCAGGGAGATTATCAGTGCACACCGGGATAGGGAACGCTGTGGTTAATAACCAGGGAGATTATCAGTGCACACCGGGATAGGAACGCCGTGGTTAATCACCAGGAGGATTATCAGTGCACACCGGGATAGGGAACGCTGTGGAAAATAACCAGGGAGATTATCAGGGCACACCGCGATAGGGAACGCTGTGGAAAATACCAGGGAGATTATCAGGGAACACCGGGATAGGGAACGCTGTGGTTAATAACCAGGGAGATTATCAGGGCACACCGGGATAGGGAACGCTGTGGTTAATAACCAGGGACATTATCAGTGCACACCGGGATAGGGAACGCTGTGGTAAATAACCAGGGAGATTATCAGGGTACACCGGGATAGGGAACGCAGTGGTTAATAATCAGGGAGATTATCAGTGCACACCGGGATAGGGAACGCCGTGGTTAATAACCAGGGAGATTATCAGGGCATACCGGGATAGGGAACGCCGTGGTTAATAACCAGGGAGATTATCAGGGCACACTGGGATAGGGAACACTGTGGTTAATCACCAGGGAGATTATCAGTGCACACCGGGATAGGGAACGCTGTGGATAATCACCAGGGAGATTATCAGGGTACACCGGGATAGGGAACGCCATGGTTAATAACCAGGGAGATTATCAGGGCACACCGGGATAGGGAACGCTGTGGTTAATAACCAGGGAGATTATCAGTGCACACAGAGATTGGGAACGCTGTGGTTAATAACCAGGGACATTATCAGTGCACACCGGGATAGGGAACGCCATGGTTAATAACCAGGGAGATTATCAGGGCACACCGGGATAGGGAACGCTGTGGTAAATAACCAGGGAGATTATCAGGGCACACCGCGACAGGGAACGCTGTGGTTAATAAACAGGGAGATTATCCATGCACACCGGGATAGGGAACGCTGTGGTGAATCACCAGGGAGATTATCAGGGCACACCGGGATAGGGAACGCTGAGGTTAATAACCAGGGAGATTATCAGGGCACACCGTGACAGGGAACGCTGTGGTTAATAACCAGGGAGATTATCAGGGCACACAGAGATTGGGAACGCTGTGGTTAATAACCAGGGAGATTATTAGGGCACACCGGGATAGGGAATGCTGTGGTTAATAACCAGGGATATTATCAGGGCACACCATGACAGGGAACGCTGAGGTTAATAACCAGGGAGAATATCAGTGCACACCGGGATAGGGAACGCTGTGGTTAATAACCAGGGAGATTATCAGGGCACACCGGGATAGGGAATGCTGTGGTTAATAAACAGGGAGATTATCAGGGCACACCGGGATAGGGAACGCTGAGGTTAATAACCAGAGAGATTATCCGTGCACACCGGGATAGGGAACGCTGTGGTTAATAACCAGGGAGATTATCCGTGTACACCGGGATAGGGAATGCTGTGGTTAATAACCAGGGAGATTATCAGGGCACACCGGGATAGGGAATGCTGTGGTTAATAACCAGGGAGATTATCAGTGCGCACCGTGATAGGGAACGCCGTGGCTAATAACCAGGGAGATTATCAGGGTACACCGGGATAGGGAACGCTGAGGTTAATCACCAGGGAGATTATCAGGGTACACCGGGATAGGGAACGCTGTGGCTAATAACCAGGGAGATTATCAGGGTACACCGGGATAGGGAACGCGTGGCTAATAACCAGGGAGATTATCAGGGTACACCGGGATAGGGAACGCTGTGGTAAATAACCAGGGAGATTATCAGGGAACAACAGGATAGGGAATGCTGTGGTTAATCACCAGTGTGATTATCATTGCACACCGGGATAGGGAACGCTGTGGTTAATAACCAGGGAGATTATCTGTGCACACCGGGATAGGGAACACTGTGGTTAATTACCAGGGAGATTATCAGGGCACACCGGGATAGGGAACGCTGTGTTTAATAAACAGGGAGATTATCAGTGCACACCGGGATAGGGAACGCTGTGGTTAATAACCAGGGAGATTATCAGGGCACACCGGGATAGGGAACGCTGTGGTTAATAAACAGGGAGATTATCAGTGCACACCGGGATAGGGAACGCTGTGGTTAATCACCAGGAGGATTAACAGGGCACACCGGGATAGGGAACGCTGTGGTTAATAACCAGGGAGATTATCAGGGCACACTGGGATAGGGAACGCTGTGGTTAATAACCAGTGAGATTATCAGTGCACACCGGGATAGGGAACGCTGTGGTAAATAACCAGGGAGGTTATCAGGGCACACTAGGATAGGGAACGCTGTGGTTAATAACCAGGGACATTATCAGGGCACACTGGGATAGGGAACGCTGTGGCTAATAACCAGGGAGATTATCAGTGCACATCGGAATAGGGAACGCTGTGGTTAATCACCAGGGAGATTATCAGTGCACACCGGGATAGGGAACGCTGTGGCTAATAACCAGCAGATTATCAGGGTACACCGGGATAGGGAACGCTGAGGTTAATCACCAGGGAGATTATCAGGGTACACCGGGATAGGGAACACTGTGGCTAATAACCAGGGAGATTATCAGGGTACACCGGGATAGGGAACGCGTGGCTAATAATCAGGGAGATTATCAGGGTACACCGGGATAGGGAACGCTGAGGTAAATAACCAGGGAGATTATCAGGGAACAACAGGACAGGGAATGCTGTGGTTAATCACCAGTGTGATTATCATTGCACACCGGGATAGGGAATGCTGTGGTTAATAACCAGGGAGATTATCAGTGCACAACGGGATAGGGAACACTGTGGTTAATAACCAGAGAGATTATCAGTGCACTCCGGGATAGGGAACGCTGTGGTTAATAACCAGGGAGATTATCTGTGCACACCGGGATAGGGAACGCTGTGGTTAATAACCAGGGAGATTATCAGGGCACACCGGGATAGGGAACACTGTGGAAAATAACCAGGGAGATTATCAGGGCACACCGCGACAGGGAACACTGTGGTTAATAAACAGGGACATTATCAGTGCACACCGGGACAGGGAACGCTGTGGTTAATAACCAGGGAGATTATCAGGTCACACCGGGATAGGGAACGCCATGGTTAATAACCAGGGAGATTATCCGTGCACACCGGGATAGGGAACGCTGTGGTTAATCACCAGGGAGATTATCCGTGCACACCGGGATAGGGAATGCTGTGGTAAATAACCAGGGAGATTATCAGGGCACACCGCGACAGGGAACGCTGTGGTTAATAACCAGGGACATTATCAGTGCACACCGGGATAGGGAACGCTGTGGTTAATAACCAGGGAGATTATCAGGGCACACCGGGATAGGGAACGCTGTGGTTAATAAACAGGGAGATTATCAGGGCACACCGGGATAGGGAACGCTGTGGAAAATAACCAGGGAGATTATCAGGGCACACCGCGACAGGGAACGCTGTGGTTAATAACCAGGGACATTATCAGTGCACACCGGGATAGGGAACGCCGTGGTTAATAACCAGGGAGATTATCAGGGCACACCGGGATAGGGTACGCTGTGGTTAATAACCAGGGAGATTATCAGGGCACACCGGGATAGGGAACACTGTGGTTAATAACCAGGGAGATTATCCGTGCACACCGGGATAGGGAACACTGTGGTTAATAAACAGGGAGATTATCCGTGCACACCGGGATAGGGAACACTGTGGTTAATAACCAGGGAGATTATCAGGGCACACCGGGATAGGGAATGCTGTGGTTAATAACCAGGGAGATTATCAGTGCGCACCGGGATAGGGAACGCTGTGGTTAATCACCAGGGAGATTATCAGGGCACACTGGGATAGGGAACACTGTGGTTAATAACCAGGGAGATTATCCGTGCACACCGGGATAGGGAACACTGTGGTTAATAAACAGGGAGATTATCCGTGCACACCGGGATAGGGAACGCTGTGGTTAATAACCAGGGAGATTATCCGTGCACACCGGGATAGGGAACGCTGTGGTTAATAAACAGGGAGATTATCAGGGCACACCGGGATAGGGAACGCTGTGGTTAATAACCAGGGAGATTATCCGTGCACACCGGGATAGGGAACGCTGTGGTTAATAAACAGGGAGATTATCAGTGCACACCGGGATAGGGAACACTGTGGTTAATAAACAGGGAGATTATCCGTGCACACCGGGATAGGGAACGCTGTGGTTAATAAACAGGGAGATTATCAGGGCACACCGGGATAGGGAACGCTGTGGTTAGTAACCAGGGAGATTATCCGTGCACACCGGGATAGGGAACGCTGTGGTTAATAAACAGGGAGATTATCAGTGCACACCGGGATAGGGAACGCTGTGGTTAATAAACAGGGAGATTATCAGGGCACACCGGGATAGGGAACGCTGTGGTTAGTAACCAGGGAGATTATCCGTGCACACCGGGATCGGGAATGCTGTGGTTAATCACCAGGGAGATTACCAGGGCACACTGGGATAGGGAACACTGTTGTTAATAACCAGGGAGATTATCCGTGCACACCGGGATAGGGAACGCTGTGTTTAATAAACAGGGAGATTATCAGTGCACACCGGGATAGGGAACGCTGTGGTTAATAACCAGGGAGATTATCAGGGCACACCGGGATAGGGAACGCTGTCGAAAATAACCAGGGAGATTATCAGGGCACACAGCGACAGGGAACGCTGTGGTTAATAACCAGGGACATTATCAGTGCACACCGGGATAGGGAACGCTGTGGTTAATAACCAGGGAGATTATCAGGGCACACCGGGATAGGGAACGCTGTGGTTAATAACCAGGGAGATTATCAGTGCGCACCGGGATGGGAACGCTGTGGTTAATCACCAGGGAGATTATCAGGGCACACTGGGATAGGGAACACTGTGGTTAATAACCAGGGAGATTATCCGTGCACACCGGGATAGGGAACACTGTGGTTAATAAACAGGGAGATTATCCGTGCACACCGGGATAGGGAACGCTGTGGTTAATAACCAGGGAGATTATCAGGGCACACCGGGATAGGGAACGCTGTGGTTAATAACCAGGGAGATTTTCAGGGCACACCGGGATAGGGAACGCTGTGGTTAATAACCAGGGAGATTATCAGTGCGCACCGGGATAGGGAACGCTGTGGTTAATAACCAGGGAGATTATCAGGGCACACTGGGATAGGGAACACTGTGGTTAATAACCAGGGAGATTATCCGTGCACACCGGGATAGGGAACACTGTGGTTAATAAACAGGGAGATTATCCGTGCACACCGGGATAGGGAACGCTGTGGTTAATAACCAGGGAGATTATCAGGGCACACCGGGATAGGGAACGCTGTGGTTAGTAACCAGGGAGATTATCAGGGCACACCGGGATAGGGAACGCTGTGGTTAATAAACAGGGAGATTATCAGTGCACACCGGGATAGGGAATGCTGTGGTTAATAAACAGGGAGATTATCAGGGCACACCGGGATAGGGAACGCTCTGGTTAGTAACCAGGGAGATTATCCGTGCACACCGGGATAGGGAACGCTGTGGTGAACCACCAGGGAGATTATCAGGGCACACTGGGATAGGGAACACTGTGGTTAATAACCAGGGAGATTATCCGTGCACACCGGGATAGGGAATGCTGTGGTTAATCACCAGGGAGATTACCAGGGCACACTGGGATAGGGAACACTGTTGTTAATAAACAGGGAGATTATCCGTGCACACCGGGATAGGGAACGCTGTGTTTAATAAACAGGGAGATTATCAGTGCACACCGGGATACGGAACGCTGTGGTTAATAACCAGGGAGATTATCAGGGCACACCGGGATAGGGAACGCTGTGGTTAATAAACAGGGAGATTATCAGTGCACACCGGGATAGGGAACGCTGTGGTTAATCACCAGGAGGATTATAGGGCACACCGGGATAGGGAACGCTGTGGTTAATAACCAGGGAGATTATCAGGGCACACTGGGATAGGGAACGCTGTGGTTAATAACCAGTGAGATTATCAGTGCACACCGGGATAGGGAACGCTGTGGTAAATAACCAGGGAGGTTATCAGGGCACACTAGGATAGGGAACGCTGTGGTTAATAACCAGGGACATTATCAGGGCACACTGGGATAGGGAACGCTGTGGTTAATAACCAGGGAGATTATCAGTGCACATCGGAATAGGGAACGCTGTGGTTAATCACCAGGGAGATTATCAGTGCACACCGGGATAGGGAACGCTGTGGCTAATAACCAGGGAGATTATCAGGGTACACCGGGATAGGGAACGCTGAGGTTAATCACCAGGGAGATTATCAGGGTACACCGGGATAGGGAACGCTGTGGCTAATAACCAGGGAGATTATCAGGGTACACCGGGATATGGAACGCGTGGATAATAACCAGGGAGATTATCAGGGTACACCGGGATAGGGAACGCTGTGGAAAATAACCAGGGAGATTATCAGGGAACAACAGGATAGGGAATGCTGTGGTTAATCACCAGTGTGATTATCATTGCACACCGGGATAGGGAATGCTGTGGTTAATAACCAGGGAGATTATCTGTGCACACCGGGATAGGGAACGCTGTGGTAAATAACCAGGGAGATTATCAGGGAACAACAGGATAGGGAATGCTGTGGTTAATCACCAGTGTGATTATCATTGCACACCGGGATAGGGAATGCTGTGGTTAATAACCAGGGAGATTATCAGTGCACACCGGGATAGGGAACACTGTGGTTAATTACCAGGGAGATTATCAGGGCACACCGGGATAGGGAACGCTGTGTTTAATAAACAGGGAGATTATCAGTGCACACCGGGATAGGGAACGCTGTGGTTAATAACCAGGGAGATTATCAGGGCACACCGGGATAGGGAACGCTGTGGTTAATAACCAGGGAGATTATCAGTGCACACCGGGATAGGGAACGCTGTGGTTAATCACCAGGAGGATTAACAGGGCACACCGGGATAGGGAACGCTGTGGTTAATAACCAGGGAGATTATCAGGGCACACTGGGATAGGGAACGCTGTGGTTAATAACCAGTGAGATTATCAGTGCACACCGGGATAGGGAACGCTGTGGTAAATAACCAGGGAGGTTATCAGGGCACACTAGGATAGGGAACGCTGTGGTTAATAACCAGGGACATTATCAGGGCACACTGGGATAGGGAACGCTGTGGCTAATAACCAGGGAGATTATCAGTGCACATCGGAATAGGGAACGCTGTGGTTAATCACCAGGGAGATTATCAGTGCACACCGGGATAGGGAACGCTGTGGCTAATAACCAGCAGATTATCAGGGTACACCGGGATAGGGAACGCTGAGGTTAATCACCAGGGAGATTATCAGGGTACACCGGGATAGGGAACGCTGTGGCTAATAACCAGGGAGATTATCAGGGTACACCGGGATAGGGAACGCGTGGCTAATAATCAGGGAGATTATCAGGGTACACCGGGATAGGGAACGCTGTGGTAAATAACCAGGGAGATTATCAGGGAACAACAGGACAGGGAATGCTGTGGTTAATCACCAGTGTGATTATCATTGCACACCGGGATAGGGAATGCTGTGGTTAATAACCAGGGAGATTATCTGTGCACACCGGGATAGGGAACGCTGTGGTTAATAACCAGGGAGATTATCAGGGCACACCGCGACAGGGAACACTGTGGTTAATAAACAGGGACATTATCAGTGCACACCGGGACAGGGAACGCTGTGGTTAATAACCAGGGAGATTATCAGGTCACACCGGGATAGGGAACGCCATGGTTAATAACCAGGGAGATTATCCGTGCACACCGGGATAGGGAACGCTGTGGTTAATCACCAGGGAGATTATCCGTGCACACCGGGATAGGGAATGCTGTGGTAAATAACCAGGGAGATTATCAGGGCACACCGCGACAGGGAACGCTGTGGTTAATAACCAGGGAGATTATCAGTGCACACCGGGATAGGGAACGCTGTGGTTAATAACCAGGGAGATTATCAGGGCACACCGGGATAGGGAACGCTGTGGTTAATAAACAGGGAGATTATCAGGGCACACCGGGATAGGGAACGCTGTGGAAAATAACCAGGGAGATTATCAGGGCACACCGCGACAGGGAACGCTGTGGTTAATAACCAGGGACATTATCAGTGCACACCGGGATAGGGAACGCCGTGGTTAATAACCAGGGAGATTATCAGGGCACACCGGGATAGGGTACGCTGTGGTTAATAACCAGGGAGATTATCAGGGCACAGCGGGATAGGGAACACTGTGGTTAATAACCAGGGAGATTATCAGGGCACACCGGGATAGGGAACACTGTGGTTAATAAACAGGGAGATTATCCGTGCACACCGGGATAGGGAACGCTGTGGTTAATAACCAGGGAGATTATCAGGGCACACCGGGATAGGGAACGCTGTGGTTAATAACCAGGGAGATTATCAGTGCGCACCGGGATAGGGAACGCTGTGGTTAATCACCAGGGAGATTATCAGGGCACACTGGGATAGGGAACACTGTGGTTAATAACCAGGGAGATTATCCGTGCACACCGGGATAGGGAACACTGTGGTTAATAAACAGGGAGATTATCCGTGCACACCGGGATAGGGAACGCTGTGGTTAATAAACAGGGAGATTATCAGGGCACACCGGGATAGGGAACGCTGTGGTTAGTAACCAGGGAGATTATCCGAGCACACCGGGATAGGGAACGCTGTGGTTAATAAACAGGGAGATTATCAGTGCACACCGGGATAGGGAACACTGTGGTTAATAAACAGGGAGATTATCCGTGCACACCGGGATAGGGAACGCTGTGGTTAATAAACAGGGAGATTATCAGGGCACACCGGGATAGGGAACGCTGTGGTTAGTAACCAGGGAGATTATCCGTGCACACCGGGATAGGGAACGCTGTGGTTAATAAACAGGGAGATTATCAGTGCACACCGGGATAGGGAACGCTGTGGTTAATAACCAGGGAGATTATCAGTGCACACCGGGATAGGGAACGCTGTGGTTAATAACCAGGGAGATTATCAGGGCACACCGGGATAGGGAACGCTGTGGTTAATAACCAGGGAGATTATCAGTGCGCACCGGGATGGGAACGCTGTGGTTAATCACCAGGGAGATTATCAGGGCACACTGGGATAGGGAACACTGTGGTTAATAACCAGGGAGATTATCCGTGCACACCGGGATAGGGAACACTGTGGTTAATAAACAGGGAGATTATCCGTGCACACCGGGATAGGGAACGCTGTGGTTAATAACCAGGGAGATTATCAGGGCACACCGGGATAGGGAACGCTGTGGTTAATAACCAGGGAGATTTTCAGGGCACACCGCGACAGGGAACACTGTGGTTAATAACCAGGGAGATTATCAGTGCGCACCGGGATAGGGAACGCTGTGGTTAATAACCAGGGAGATTATCAGGGCACACTGGGATAGGGAACACTGTGGTTAATAACCAGGGAGATTATCCGTGCACACCGGGATAGGGAACACTGTGGTTAATAAACAGGGAGATTATCCGTGCACACCGGGATAGGGAACGCTGTGGTTAATAACCAGGGAGATTATCAGGGCACACCGGGATAGGGAACGCTGTGGTTAATAACCAGGGAGATTTTCAGGGCACACCGGGATAGGGAACGCTGTGGTTAATAAACAGGGAGATTATCAGTGCACACCGGGATAGGGAATGCTGTGGTTAATAAACAGGGAGATTATCAGGGCACACCGGGATAGGGAACGCTCTGGTTAGTAACCAGGGAGATTATCCGTGCACACCGGGATAGGGAACGCTGTGGTGAACCACCAGGGAGATTATCAGGGCACACTGGGATAGGGAACACTGTGGTTAATAACCAGGGAGATTATCCGTGCACACCGGGATAGGGAATGCTGTGGTTAATCACCAGGGAGATTACCAGGGCACACTGGGATAGGGAACACTGTTGTTAATAAACAGGGAGATTATCCGTGCACACCGGGATAGGGAACGCTGTGTTTAATAAACAGGGAGATTATCAGTGCACACCGGGATAGGGAACGCTGTGGTTAATAACCAGGGAGATTATCAGGGCACACCGGGATAGGGAACGCTGTGGTTAATAAACAGGGAGATTATCAGTGCACACCGGGATAGGGAACGCTGTGGTTAATCACCAGGAGGATTATAGGGCACACCGGGATAGGGAACGCTGTGGTTAATAACCAGGGAGATTATCAGGGCACACTGGGATAGGGAACGCTGTGGTTAATAACCAGTGAGATTATCAGTGCACACCGGGATAGGGAACGCTGTGGTAAATAACCAGGGATGTTATCAGGGCACACTAGGATAGGGAACGCTGTGGTTAATAACCAGGGACATTATCAGGGCACACTGGGATAGGGAACGCTGTGGTTAATAAACAGGGAGATTATCAGTGCACATCGGAATAGGGAACGCTGTGGTTAATCACCAGGGAGATTATCAGTGCACACCGGGATAGGGAACGCTGTGGCTAATAACCAGGGAGATTATCAGGGTACACCGGGATAGGGAACGCTGAGGTTAATCACCAGGGAGATTATCAGGGTACACCGGGATAGGGAACGCTGTGGCTAATAACCAGGGAGATTATCAGGGTACACCGGGATATGGAACGCGTGGCTAATAACCAGGGAGATTATCAGGGTACACCGGGATAGGGAACGCTGTGGAAAATAACCAGGGAGATTATCAGGGAACAACAGGATAGGGAATGCTGTGGTTAATCACCAGTGTGATTATCATTGCACACCGGGATAGGGAATGCTGTGGTTAATAACCAGGGAGATTATCAGGGTACACCGGGATAGGGAACGCTGTGGAAAATAACCAGGGAGATTATCAGGGAACAACAGGATAGGGAATGCTGTGGTTAATCACCAGTGTGATTATCTGTGCACACCGGGATAGGGAACGCTGTGGTAAATAACCAGGGAGATTATCAGGGAACAACAGGATAGGGAATGCTGTGGTTAATCACCAGTGTGATTATCATTGCACACCGGGATAGGGAATGCTGTGGTTAATAACCAGGGAGATTATCAGTGCACACCGGGATAGGGAACTCTGTGGTTAATTACCAGGGAGATTATCAGGGCACACAGGGATAGGGAACGCTGTGTTTAATAAACAGGGAGATTATCAGTGCACACCGGGATAGGGAACGCTGTGGTTAATAACCAGGGAGATTATCAGGGCACACCGGGATAGGGAACGCTGTGGTTAATAAACAGGGAGATTATCAGGGCACACCGGGATAGGGAACGCTGTGGTTAATCACCAGGAGGATTAACAGGGCACACCGGGATAGGGAATGCTGTGGTAAATAACCAGGGAGATCATCAGGGCACACCGCGACAGGGAACGCTGTGGTTAATAACCAGGGAGATTATCAGTGCACACCGGGATAGGGAACGCTGTGGTTAATAACCAGGGAGATTATCAGGGCACACCGGGATAGGGAACGCTGTGGTTAATAAACAGGGAGATTATCAGGGCACACCGGGATACGGAACGCTGTGGAAAATAACCAGGGAGATTATCAGGGCACACCGCGATAGGGAACGCTGTGGTTAATAACCAGGGACATTATCAGTGCACACCGGGATAGGGAACGCCGTGGTTAATAACCAGGGAGATTATCAGGGCACACCGGGATAGGGTACGCTGTGGTTAATAACCAGGGAGATTATCAGGGCACACCGGGATATGGAACGCTGTGGTTAATAACCAGGGAGATTATCAGTGCGCACCGGGATAGGGAACGCTGTGGTTAATCACCAGGGAGATTATCAGGGCACACCGGGATAGGGAACACTGTGGTTAATAACCAGGGAGATTATCCGTGCACACCGGGATAGGGAACACTGTGGTTAATAAACAGGGAGATTATCCGTGCACACCGGGATAGGGAACACTGTGGTTAATAACCAGGGAGATTATCAGGGCACACCGGGATAGGGAACGCTGTGGTTAATAACCAGGGAGATTATCAGGGCACACCGGGATAGGGAACGCTGTGGTTAATAACCAGGGAGATTATCAGTGCGCACCGGGATAGGGAACGCTGTGGTTAATCACCAGGGAGATTATCAGGGCACACTGGGATAGGGAACACTGTGGTTAATAACCAGGGAGATTATCCGTGCACACCGGGATAGGGAACACTGTGGTTAATAAACAGGGAGATTATCCGTGCACACCGGGATAGGGAACGCTGTGGTTAATAACCAGGGAGATTATCAGGGCACACCGGGATAGGGAACGCTGTGGTTAATAACCAGGGAGATTATCCGTGCACACCGGGATAGGGAACGCTGTGGTTAATAAACAGGGAGATTATCAGTGCACACCGGGATAGGGAACGCTGTGGTTAATAAACAGGGAGATTATCAGGGCACACCGGGATAGGGAACGCTGTGGTTAATAACCAGGGAGATTATCCGTGCACACCGGGATCGGGAACGCTGTGGTGAATCACCAGGGAGATTATCAGGGCACACTGGGATAGGGAACACTGTGGTTAATAACCAGGGAGATTATCCGTGCACACCGGGATAGGGAACGCTGTGGTTAATCACCAGGGAGATTATCAGGGCACACCGGGATAGGGAACACTGTGGTTAATAACCAGGGAGATTATCCGTGCACACCGGGATAGGGAACGCTGTGTTTAATAAACAGGGAGATTATCAGTGCACACCGGGATAGGGAACGCTGTGGTTAATCACCAGGGAGATTATCAGGGTACACCGGGATAGGGAACGCTGAGGTTAATCACCAGGGAGATTATCAGGGTACACCGGGATAGGGAACGCTGTGGCTAATAACCAGGGAGATTATCAGGGTACACCGGGATAGGGAACGCGTGGCTAATAATCAGGGAGATTATCAGGGTACACCGGGATAGGGAACGCTGTGGTAAATAACCAGGGAGATTATCAGGGAACAACAGGACAGGGAATGCTGTGGTTAATCACCAGTGTGATTATCATTGCACACCGGGATAGGGAATGCTGTGGTTAATAACCAGGGAGATTATCAGTGCACACCGGGATAGGGAACGCTGTGGTTAATAACCAGGGAGATTATCAGGGCACACCGCGACAGGGAAAACTGTGGTTAATAAACAGGGACATTATCAGTGCACACCGGGACAGGGAACGCTGTGGTTAATAACCAGGGAGATTATCAGGTCACACCGGGATAGGGAACGCCATGGTTAATAACCAGGGAGATTATCCGTGCACACCGGGATAGGGAACGCTGTGGTTAATCACCAGGGAGATTATCCGTGCACACCGGGATAGGGAATGCTGTGGTAAATAACCAGGGAGATTATCAGGGCACACCGCGACAGGGAACGCTGTGGTTAATAACCAGGGAGATTATCAGTGCACACCGGGATAGGGAACGCTGTGGTTAATAACCAGGGAGATTATCAGGGCACACCGGGATAGGGAACGCTGTGGTTAATAAACAGGGAGATTATCAGGGCACACCGGGATAGGGAACGCTGTGGAAAATAACCAGGGAGATTATCAGGGCACACCGCGACAGGGAACGCTGTGGTTAATAACCAGGGACATTATCAGTGCACACCGGGATAGGGAACGCCGTGGTTAATAACCAGGGAGATTATCAGGGCACACCGGGATAGGGTACGCTGTGGTTAATAACCAGGGAGATTATCAGGGCACAGCGGGATAGGGAACACTGTGGTTAATAACCAGGGAGATTATCAGGGCACACCGGGATAGGGAACACTGTGGATAATAAACAGGGAGATTATCCGTGCACACCGGGATAGGGAACGCTGTGGTTAATAACCAGGGAGATTATCAGGGCACACCGGGATAGGGAACGCTGTGGTTAATAACCAGGGAGATTATCAGTGCGCACCGGGATAGGGAACGCTGTGGTTAATCACCAGGGAGATTATCAGGGCACACAGGGATAGGGAACACTGTGGTTAATAACCAGGGAGATTATCCGTGCACACCGGGATAGGGAACACTGTGGTTAATAAACAGGGAGATTATCCGTGCACACCGGGATAGGGAACGCTGTGGTTAATAAACAGGGAGATTATCAGGGCACACCGGGATAGGGAACGCTGTGGTTAGTAACCAGGGAGATTATCCGTGCACACCGGGATAGGGAACGCTGTGGTTAATAAACAGGGAGATTATCAGTGCACACCGGGATAGGGAACACTGTGGTTAATAAACAGGGAGATTATCCGTGCACACCGGGATAGGGAACGCTGTGGTTAATAAACAGGGAGATTATCAGGGCGCACCGGGATAGGGAACGCTGTGGTTAATAACCAGGGAGATTATCCGTGCACACCGGGATAGGGAACGCTGTGGTTAATAAACAGGGAGATTATCAGTGCACACCGGGATAGGGAACGCTGTGGTTAATAACCAGGGACATTATCAGTGCACACCGGGATAGGGAACGCTGTGGTTAATAACCAGGGAGATTATCAGGGCACACCGGGATAGGGAACGCTGTGGTTAATAACCAGGGAGATTATCAGTGCGCACCGGGATGGGAACGCTGTGGTTAATCACCAGGGAGATTATCAGGGCACACTGGGATAGGGAACACTGTGGTTAATAACCAGGGAGATTATCCGTGCACACCGGGATAGGGAACACTGTGGTTAATAAACAGGGAGATTATCCGTGCACACCGGGATAGGGAACGCTGTGGTTAATAACCAGGGAGATTATCAGGGCACACCGGGATAGGGAACGCTGTGGTTAATAACCAGGGAGATTTTCAGGGCACACCGCGATAGGGAACACTGTGGTTAATAACCAGGGAGATTATCAGTGCGCACCGGGATAGG
Organism: Hemiscyllium ocellatum; assembly: GCF_020745735.1. Classification (NCBI taxonomy): domain Eukaryota; kingdom Metazoa; phylum Chordata; class Chondrichthyes; order Orectolobiformes; family Hemiscylliidae; genus Hemiscyllium; species Hemiscyllium ocellatum. The sequence goes on from NC_083433.1 coordinate 19,198,121, forward strand.
GAACGCTGTGGTTAATAACCAGGGAGATTATCAGGGCACACGGGGATAGGGAACACTGTGGTTAATAACCAGGGAGATTATCCGTGCACACCGGGATAGGGAACACTGTGGTTAATAAACAGGGAGATTATCCGTGCACACCGGGATAGGGAACGCTGTGGTTAATAACCAGGGAGATTATCAGGGCACACCGGGATAGGGAACGCTGTGGTTAGTAACCAGGGAGATTTTCAGGGCACACCGGGATAGGGAACGCTGTGGTTAATAAACAGGGAGATTATCAGTGCACACCGGGATAGGGAATGCTGTGGTTAATAAACAGGGAGATTGTCAGGGCACACCGGGATAGGGAACGCTCTGGTTAGTAACCAGGGAGATTATCCGTGCACACGGGGATAGGGAACGCTGTGGTGAACCACCAGGGAGATTATCAGGGCACACTGGGATAGGGAACACTGTGGTTAATAACCAGGGAGATTATCCGTGCACACCGGGATAGGGAATGCTGTGGTTAATCACCAGGGAGATTACCAGGGCACACTGGGATAGGGAACACTGTTGTTAATAAACAGGGAGATTATCCGTGCACACCGGGATAGGGAACGCTGTGTTTAATAAACAGGGAGATTATCAGTGCACACCGGGATACGGAACGCTGTGGTTAATAACCAGGGAGATTATCAGGGCACACCGGGATAGGGAACGCTGTGGTTAATAAACAGGGAGATTATCAGTGCACACCGGGATAGGGAACGCTGTGGTTAATCACCAGGAGGATTATAGGGCACACCGGGATAGGGAACGCTGTGGTTAATAACCAGGGAGATTATCAGGGCACACTGGGATAGGGAACGCTGTGGTTAATAACCAGTGAGATTATCAGTGCACACCGGGATAGGGAACGCTGTGGTAAATAACCAGGGAGGTTATCAGGGCACACTAGGATAGGGAACGCTGTGGTTAATAACCAGGGACATTATCAGGGCACACTGGGATAGGGAACGCTGTGGTTAATAACCAGGGAGATTATCAGTGCACATCGGAATAGGGAACGCTGTGGTTAATCACCAGGGAGATTATCAGTGCACACCGGGATAGGGAACGCTGTGGATAATAACCAGGGAGATTATCAGGGTACACCGGGATAGGGAACGCTGAGGTTAATCACCAGGGAGATTATCAGGGTACACCGGGATAGGGAACGCTGTGGCTAATAACCAGGGAGATTATCAGGGTACACCGGGATATGGAACGCGTGGCTAATAACCAGGGAGATTATCAGGGTACACCGGATAGGGAACGCTGTGGAAAATAACCAGGGAGATTATCAGGGAACAACAGGATAGGGAATGCTGTGGTTAATCACCAGTGTGATTATCATTGCACACCGGGATAGGGAATGCTGTGGTTAATAACCAGGGAGATTATCAGGGTACACCGGGATAGGGAACGCTGTGGAAAATAACCAGGGAGATTATCAGGGAACAACAGGATAGGGAATGCTGTGGTTAATCACCAGTGTGATTATCTGTGCACACCGGGATAGGGAACGCTGTGGTAAATAACCAGGGAGATTATCAGGGAACAACAGGATAGGGAATGCTGTGGTTAATCACCAGTGTGATTATCATTGCACACCGGGATAGGGAATGCTGTGGTTAATAACCAGGGAGATTATCAGTGCACACCGGGATAGGGAACTCTGTGGTTAATTACCAGGGAGATTATCAGGGCACACCGGGATAGGGAACGCTGTGTTTAATAAACAGGGAGATTATCAGTGCACACCGGGATAGGGAACGCTGTGGTTAATAACCAGGGAGATTATCAGGGCACACCGGGATAGGGAACGCTGTGGTTAATAAACAGGGAGATTATCAGTGCACACGGGGATAGGGAACGCTGTGGTTAATCACCAGGAGGATTAACAGGGCACACCGGGATAGGGAACGCTGTGGTTAATAACCAGGGAGATTATCAGGGCACACTGGGATAGGGAACGCTGTGGTTAATAACCAGTGAGATTATCAGTGCACACCGGGATAGGGAACGCTGTGGTAAATAACCAGGGAGGTTATCAGGGCACACTAGGATAGGGAACGCTGTGGTTAATAACCAGGGACATTATCAGGGCACACTGGGATAGGGAACGCTGTGGCTAATAACCAGGGAGATTATCAGTGCACATCGGAATAGGGAACGCTGTGGTTAATCACAAGGGAGATTATCAGTGCACACCGGGATAGGGAACGCTGTGGCTAATAACCAGCAGATTATCAGGGTACACCGGGATAGGGAACGCTGAGGTTAATCACCAGGGAGATTATCAGGGTACACCGGGATAGGGAACGCTGTGGCTAATAACCAGGGAGATTATCAGGGTACACCGGGATATGGAACGCGTGGCTAATAACCAGGGAGATTATCAGGGTACACCGGGATAGGGAACGCTGTGGTAAATAACCAGGGAGATTATCAGGGAACAACAGGACAGGGAATGCTGTGGGTAATCACCAGTGTGATTATCATTGCACACCGGGATAGGGAATGCTGTGGTTAATAACCAGGGAGATTATCAGTGCACAACGGGATAGGGAACACTGTGGTTAATAACCAGAGAGATTATCAGTGCACACCGGGATAGGGAACGCTGTGGTTAATAACCAGGGAGATTATCTGTGCACACCGGGATAGGGAACGCTGTGGTTAATAACCAGGGAGATTATCAGGGCACACCGCGACAGGGAACACTGTGGTTAATAAACAGGGACATTATCAGTGCACACCGGGACAGGGAACGCTGTGGTTAATAACCAGGGAGATTATCAGGTCACACCGGGATAGGGAACGCCATGGTTAATAACCAGGGAGATTATCCGTGCACACCGGGATAGGGAACGCTGTGGTTAATCACCAGGGAGATTATCCGTGCACACCGGGATAGGGAATGCTGTGGTAAATAACCAGGGAGATTATCAGGGCACACCGCGACAGGGAACGCTGTGGTTAATAACCAGGGAGATTATCAGTGCACACCGGGATAGGGAACGCTGTGGTTAATAACCAGGGAGATTATCAGGGCACACCGGGATAGGGAACGCTGTGGTTAATAAACAGGGAGATTATCAGGGCACACCGGGATACGGAACGCTGTGGAAAATAACCAGGGAGATTATCAGGGCACACCGCGACAGGGAACGCTGTGGTTAATAACCAGGGACATTATCAGTGCACACCGGGGTAGGGAACGCCGTGGTTAATAACCAGGGAGATTATCAGGGCACACCGGGATAGGGTACGCTGTGGTTAATAACCAGGGAGATTATCAGGGCACACCGGGATAGGGAACGCTGTGGTTAATAACCAGGGAGATTATCAGTGCGCACCGGGATAGGGAACGCTGTGGTTAATCACCAGGGAGATTATCAGGGCACACCGGGATAGGGAACACTGTGGTTAATAACCAGGGAGATTATCCGTGCACACCGGGATAGGGAACACTGTGGTTAATAAACAGGGAGATTATCCGTGCACACCGGGATAGGGAACGCTGTGGTTAATAACCAGGGAGATTATCAGGGCACACCGGGATAGGGAACGCTGTGGTTAATAACCAGGGAGATTATCAGGGCACACCGGGATAGGGAACGCTGTGGTTAATAACCAGGGAGATTATCAGTGCGCACCGGGATAGGGAACGCTGTGGTTAATCACCAGGGAGATTATCAGGGCACACTGGGATAGGGAACACTGTGGTTAATAACCAGGGAGATTATCCGTGCACACCGGGATAGGGAACACTGTGGTTAATAAACAGGGAGATTATCCGTGCACACCGGGATAGGGAACGCTGTGGTTAATAACCAGGGAGATTATCAGGGCACACCGGGATAGGGAACGCTGTGGTTAATAACCAGGGAGATTATCCGTGCACACCGGGATAGGGAACGCTGTGGTTTATAAACAGGGAGATTATCAGTGCACACCGGGATAGGGAACGCTGTGGTTAATAAACAGGGAGATTATCAGGGCACACCGGGATAGGGAACGCTGTGGTTAGTAACCAGGGAGATTATCCGTGCACACCGGGATCGGGAACGCTGTGGTGAATCACCAGGGAGATTATCAGGGCACACTGGGATAGGGAACACTGTGGTTAATAACCAGGGAGATTATCCGTGCACACCGGGATAGGGAATGCTGTGGTTAATCACCAGGGAGATTACCAGGGCACACCGGGATAGGGAACACTGTGGTTAATAACCAGGGAGATTATCCGTGCACACCGGGATAGGGAACGCTGTGTTTAATAAACAGGGAGATTATCAGTGCACACCGGGATAGGGAACGCTGTGGTTAATAACCAGGGAGATTATCAGGGCACACCGGGATAGGGAACGCTGTGGTTAATAAACAGGGAGATTATCAGGGCACACCGGGATAGGGAACGCTGTCGAAAATAACCAGGGAGATTATCAGGGCACACAGCGACAGGGAACGCTGTGGTTAATAACCAGGGACATTATCAGTGCACATCGGGATAGGGAACGCTTTGGTTAATAACCAGGGAGATTATCAGGGCACACCGGGATAGGGAACGCTGTGGTAAATAACCAGGGAGATTATCAGTGCGCACCGGGATGGGAACGCTGTGGTTAATCACCAGGGAGATTATCAGGGCACACTGGGATAGGGAACACTGTGGTTAATAACCAGGGAGATTATCCGTGCACACCGGGATAGGGAACACTGTGGTTAATAAACAGGGAGATTATCCGTGCACACCGGGATAGGGAACGCTGTGGTTAATAACCAGGGAGATTATCAGGGCACACCGGGATAGGGAACGCTGTGGTTAATAACCAGGGAGATTATCAGGGCACACCGGGATAGGGAACGCTGTGGTTAATAACCAGGGAGATTATCAGTGCGCACCGGGATAGGGAACGCTGTGGTTAATAACCAGGGAGATTATCAGGGCACACTGGGATAGGGAACACTGTGGTTAATAACCAGGGAGATTATCCGTGCACACCGGGATAGGGAACACTGTGGTTAATAACCAGGGAGATTATCCGTGCACACCGGGATAGGGAACGCTGTGGTTAATAACCAGGGAGATTATCAGTGCGCACCGGGATAGGGAACGCTGTGGTTAATAACCAGGGAGATTATCAGGGCACACTGGGATAGGGAACACTGTGGTTAATAACCAGGGAGATTATCCGTGCACACCGGGATAGGGAACGCTGTGGTTAATAAACAGGGAGATTATCAGGGCACACCGGGATAGGGAACGCTGTGGTTAATAACCAGGGAGATTATCCGTGCACACCGGGATAGGGAACGCTGTGGTTAATAAACAGGGAGATTATCAGTGCACACCGGGATAGGGAATGCTGTGGTTAATAAACAGGGAGATTATCAGGGCACACTGGGATAGGGAACGCTCTGGTTAGTAACCAGGGAGATTATCCGTGCACACCGGGATAGGGAACGCTGTGGTGAATCACCAGGGAGATTATCAGGGCACACTGGGATAGGGAACACTGTGGTTAATAACCAGGGAGATTATCCGTGCACACCGGTATAGGGAATGCTGTGGTTAATCACCAGGGAGATTACCAGGGCACACTGGGATAGGGAACACTGTTGTTAATAAACAGGGAGATTATCCGTGCACACCGGGATAGGGAACGCTGTGTTTAATAAACAGGGAGATTATCAGTGCACACCGGGATAGGGAACGCTGTGGTTAATAACCAGGGAGATTATCAGGGCACACCGGGATAGGGAACGCTGTGGTTAATAAACAGGGAGATTATCAGTGCACACCGGGATAGGGAACGCTGTGGTTAATCACCAGGAGGATTATAGGGCACACCGGGATAGGGAACGCTGTGGTTAATAAACAGGGAGATTATCAGGGTACACCGGGATAGGGAACGCTGTGGAAAATAACCAGGGAGATTATCAGGGAACAACAGGATAGGGAATGCTGTGGTTAATCACCAGTGTGATTATCATTGCACACCGGGATAGGGAACGCTGTGGTTAATAACCAGGGAGATTATCTGTGCACACCGGGATAGGGAACGCTGTGGTGAATCACCAGGGAGATTATCAGGGCACACTGGGATAGGGAACACTGTGGTTAATAACCAGGGAGATTATCCGTGCACACCGGGATAGGGAATGCTGTGGTTAATCACCAGGGAGATTACCAGGGCACACTGGGATAGGGAACACTGTTGTTAATAAACAGGGAGATTATCCGTGCACACCGGGATAGGGAACGCTGTGTTTAATAAACAGGGAGATTATCAGTGCACACCGGGATAGGGAACGCTGTGGTAAATAACCAGGGAGGTTATCAGGGCACACTAGGAAAGGGAACGCTGTGGTTAATAACCAGGGACATTATCAGGGCACACTGGGATAGGGAACGCTGTGGTTAATAACCAGGGAGATTATCAGTGCACATCGGAATAGGGAACGCTGTGGTTAATCACCAGGGAGATTATCAGTGCACACCGGGATAGGGAACGCTGTGGCTAATAACCAGGGAGATTATCAGGGCACACCGGGATAGGGAACGCTGAGGTTAATCACCAGGGAGATTATCAGGGTACACCGGGATAGGGAACGCTGTGGCTAATAACCAGGGAGATTATCAGGGTACACCGGGATATGGAACGCGTGGCTAATAACCAGGGAGATTATCAGGGTACACCGGGATAGGGAACGCTGTGGAAAATAACCAGGGAGATTATCAGGGAACAACAGGATAGGGAATGCTGTGGTTAATCACCAGTGTGATTATCATTGCACACCGGGATAGGGAATGCTGTGGATAATAACCAGGGAGATTATCTGTGCACACCGGGATAGGGAACGCTGTGGTTAATAACCAGGGAGATTATCAGGTCACACCGGGATAGGGAACGCCATGGTTAATAACCAGGGAGATTATCCGTGCACACCGGGATAGGGAACGCTGTGGTTAATCACCAGGGAGATTATCCGTGCACACCGGGATAGGGAATGCTGTGGTAAATAACCAGGGAGATTATCAGGGCACACCGCGACAGGGAACGCTGTGGTTAATAACCAGGGACATTATCAGTGCACACCGGGATAGGGAATGCTGTGGTTAATAACCAGGGAGATTATCAGGGCACACCGGGATAGGGAACGCTGTGGTTAATAAACAGGGAGATTATCAGGGCACACCGGGATAGGGAACGCTGTGGAAAATAACCAGAGAGATTATCAGGGCACACCGCGACAGGGAACGCTGTGGTTAATAACCAGGGACATTATCAGTGCACACCGGGATAGGGAACGTTGTGGTTAATAACCAGGGAGATTATCAGGGCACACCGGGATAGGGAACGCTGTGGTTAATAACCAGGGAGATTATCAGGGCACACCGGGTTAGGGAACGCTGTGGTTAATAAACAGGGAGATTATCAGTGCGCACCGGGATAGGGAACGTTGTGGTTAATCACCAGGGAGATTATCAGGGCACACTGGGATAGGGAACACTGTGGTTAATAACCAGGGAGATTATCAGGGCACACCGGGATAGGGAACACTGTGGTTAATAAACAGGGAGATTATCCGTACACACCGGGATAGGGAACGCTGTGGTTAATAAACAGGGAGATTATCAGGGCACACCGGGATAGGGAACGCTGTGGTTAGTAACCAGGGAGATTTTCAGTGCACACCGGGATAGGGAACGCTGTGGTTAATAAACAGGGAGATTATCAGTGCACACCGGGATAGGGAACGCTGTGGTTAATAAACAGGGAGATTATCAGGGCACACCGGGATAGGGAACGCTGTGGTTAGTAACCAGGGAGATTATCCGTGCACACCGGGATAGGGAACGCTGTGGTGAATCACCAGGGAGATTATCAGGGCACACTGGGATAGGGAACACTGTGGTTAATAACCAGGGAGATTATCCGTGCACACCGGGATAGGGAATGCTGTGGTTAATCACCAGGGAGATTACCAGGGCACACTGGGATAGGGAACACTGTTGTTAATAAACAGGGAGATTATCCGTGCACACCGGGATAGGGAACGCTGTGTTTAATAAACAGGGAGATTATCAGTGCACACCGGGATAGGGAACGCTGTGGTTAATAACCAGGGAGATTATCAGGGCACACCGGGATAGGGAACGCTGTGGTTAATAAACAGGGAGATTATCAGTGCACACCGGGATAGGGAACGCTGTGGTTAATCACCAGGAGGATTATAGGGCACACCGGGATAGGGAACGCTGTGGTTAATAAACAGGGAGATTATCAGGGTACAACAGGATAGGGAATGCTGTGGTTAATCACCAGTGTGATTATCATTGCACACCGGGATAGGGAACGCTGTGGTTAATAACCAGGGAGATTATCTGTGCACACCGGGATAGGGAACGCTGTGGTGAATCACCAGGGAGATTATCAGGGCACACTGGGATAGGGAACACTGTGGTTAATAACCAGGGAGATTATCCGTGCACACCGGGATAGGGAATGCTGTGGTTAATCACCAGGGAGATTACCAGGGCACACTGGGATAGGGAACACTGTTGTTAATAAACAGGGAGATTATCCGTGCACACCGGGATAGGGAACGCTGTGTTTAATAAACAGGGAGATTATCAGTGCACACCGGGATAGGGAACGCTGTGGTAAATAACCAGGGAGGTTATCAGGGCACACTAGGAAAGGGAACGCTGTGGTTAATAACCAGGGACATTATCAGGGCACACTGGGATAGGGAACGCTGTGGTTAATAACCAGGGAGATTATCAGTGCACATCGGAATAGGGAACGCTGTGGTTAATCACCAGGGAGATTATCAGTGCACACCGGGATAGGGAACGCTGTGGCTAATAACCAGGGAGATTATCAGGGTACACCGGGATAGGGAACGCTGTGGTTAATCACCAGGGAGATTATCAGGGTACACCGGGATAGGGAACGCTGTGGCTAATAACCAGGGAGATTATCAGGGTACACCGGGATAAGGAACGCGTGGCTAATAACCAGGGAGATTATCAGGGTACACCGGGATAGGGAACGCTGTGGAAAATAACCAGGGAGATTATCAGGGAACAACAGGATAGGGAATGCTGTGGTTAATCACCAGTGTGATTATCATTGCACACCGGGATAGGGAATGCTGTGGATAATAACCAGGGAGATTATCTGTGCACACCGGGATAGGGAACGCTGTGGTTAATAACCAGGGAGATTATCAGGTCACACCGGGATAGGGAACGCCATGGTTAATAACCAGGGAGATTATCCGTGCACACCGGGATAGGGAACGCTGTGGTTAATCACCAGGGAGATTATCCGTGCACACCGGGATAGGGAATGCTGTGGTAAATAACCAGGGAGATTATCAGGGCACACCGCGACAGGGAACGCTGTGGTTAATAACCAGGGACATTATCAGTGCACACCGGGATAGGGAACGCTGTGGTTAATAACCAGGGAGATTATCAGGGCACACCGGGATAGGGAACGCTGTGGTTAATAAACAGGGAGATTATCAGGGCACACCGGGATAGGGAACGCTGTGGAAAATAACCAGGGAGATTATCAGGGCACACCGCGACAGGGAACGCTGTGGTTAATAACCAGGGACATTATCAGTGCACACCGGGATAGGGAACGTTGTGGTTAATAACCAGGGAGATTATCAGGGCACACCGGGATAGGGAACGCTGTGGTTAATAACCAGGGAGATTATCAGGGCACACCGGGTTAGGGAACGCTGTGGTTAATAAACAGGGAGATTATCAGTGCGCACCGGGATAGGGAACGTTGTGGTTAATCACCAGGGAGATTATCAGGGCACACTGGGATAGGGAACACTGTGGTTAATAACCAGGGAGATTATCAGGGCACACCGGGATAGGGAACACTGTGGTTAATAAACAGGGAGATTATCCGTACACACCGGGATAGGGAACGCTGTGGTTAATAAACAGGGAGATTATCAGGGCACACCGGGATAGGGAACGCTGTGGTTAGTAACCAGGGAGATTTTCCGTGCACACCGGGATAGGGAACGCTGTGGTTAATAAACAGGGAGATTATCAGTGCACACCGGGATAGGGAACGCTGTGGTTAATAAACAGGGAGATTATCAGGGCACACCGGGATAGGGAACGCTGTGGTTAGTAACCAGGGAGATTATCCGTGCACACCGGGATAGGGAACGCTGTGGTGAATCACCAGGGAGATTATCAGGGCACACTGGGATAGGGAACACTGTGGTTAATAACCAGGGAGATTATCCGTGCACACCGGGATAGGGAATGCTGTGGTTAATCACCAGGGAGATTACCAGGGCACACTGGGATAGGGAATGCTGTGGTTAATAAACAGGGAGATTATCAGGGCACACCGGGATAGGGAACGCTGTGGTTAATCACCAGGGAGATTATCAGGGCACACTGGGATAGGGAACACTGTGGTTAATAACCAGGGAGATTATCAGGGCACACCGGGATAGGGAACACTGTGGTTAATAAACAGGGAGATTATCCGTACACACCGGGATAGGGAACGCTGTGGTTAATAAACAGGGAGATTATCAGGGCACACTGGGATAGGGAACACTGTGGTTAATAACCAGGGAGATTATCAGGGCACACCGGGATAGGGAACACTGTGGTTAATAAACAGGGAGATTATCCGTACACACCGGGATAGGGAACGCTGTGGTTAATAAACAGGGAGATTATCAGGGCACACCGGGATAGGGAACGCTGTGGTTAGTAACCAGGGAGATTTTCCGTGCACACCGGGATAGGGAACGCTGTGGTTAATAAACAGGGAGATTATCAGTGCACACCGGGATAGGGAACGCTGTGGTTAATAAACAGGGAGATTATCAGGGCACACCGGGATAGGGAACGCTGTGGTTAGTAACCAGGGAGATTATCCGTGCACACCGGGATAGGGAACGCTGTGGTGAATCACCAGGGAGATTATCAGGGCACACTGGGATAGGGAACACTGTGGTTAATAACCAGGGAGATTATCCGTACACACCGGGATAGGGAACGCTGTGGTTAATAAACAGGGAGATTATCAGTGCACACCGGGATAGGGAACGCTGTGGTTAATAAACAGGGAGATTATCAGGGCACACCGGGATAGGGAACGCTGTGGTTAGTAACCAGGGAGATTATCCGCGCACACCGGGATAGGGAACGCTGTGGTGAATCACCAGGGAGATTATCAGGGCACACTGGGATAGGGAACACTGTGGTTAATAACCAGGGAGATTATCCGTGCACACCGGGATAGGGAATGCTGTGGTTAATCACCAGGGAGATTACCAGGGCACACTGGGATAGGGAACACTGTTGTTAATAAACAGGGAGATTATCCGTGCACACCGGGATAGGGAACGCTGTGTTTAATAAACAGGGAGATTATCAGTGCACACCGGGATAGGGAACGCTGTGGTTAATAACCAGGGAGATTATCAGGGCACACCGGGATAGGGAACGCTGTGGTTAATAAACAGGGAGATTATCAGTGCACACCGGGATAGGGAACGCTGTGGTTAATCACCAGGAGGATTATAGGGCACACCGGGATAGGGAACGCTGTGGTTAATAAACAGGGAGATTATCAGGGTACACTGGGATAGGGAACGCTGTGGAAAATAACCAGGGAGATTATCAGGGAACAACAGGATAGGGAATGCTGTGGTTAATCACCAGTGTGATTATCATTGCACACCGGGATAGGGAACGCTGTGGTTAATAACCAGGGAGATTATCTGTGCACACCGGGATAGGGAACGCTGTGGTGAATCACCAGGGAGATTATCAGGGCACACTGGGATAGGGAACACTGTGGTTAATAACCAGGGAGATTATCCGTGCACACCGGGATAGGGAATGCTGTGGTTAATCACCAGGGAGATTACCAGGGCACACTGGGATAGGGAACACTGTTGTTAATAAACAGGGAGATTATCCGTGCACACCGGGATAGGGAACGCTGTGTTTAATAAACAGGGAGATTATCAGTGCACACCGGGATAGGGAACGCTGTGGTAAATAACCAGGGAGGTTATCAGGGCACACTAGGAAAGGGAACGCTGTGGTTAATAACCAGGGACATTATCAGGGCACACTGGGATAGGGAACGCTGTGGTTAATAACCAGGGAGATTATCAGTGCACATCGGAATAGGGAACGCTGTGGTTAATCACCAGGGAGATTATCAGTGCACACCGGGATAGGGAACGCTGTGGCTAATAACCAGGGAGATTATCAGGGTACACCGGGATAGGGAACGCTGAGGTTAATCACCAGGGAGATTATCAGGGTACACCGGGATAGGGAACGCTGTGGCTAATAACCAGGGAGATTATCAGGGTACACCGGGATAAGGAACGCGTGGCTAATAACCAGGGAGATTATCAGGGTACACCGGGATAGGGAACGCTGTGGAAAATAACCAGGGAGATTATCAGGGAACAACAGGATAGGGAATGCTGTGGTTAATCACCAGTGTGATTATCATTGCACACCGGGATAGGGAATGCTGTGGATAATAACCAGGGAGATTATCTGTGCACACCGGGATAGGGAACGCTGTGGTTAATAACCAGGGAGATTATCAGGTCACACCGGGATAGGGAACGCCATGGTTAATAACCAGGGAGATTATCCGTGCACACCGGGATAGGGAACGCTGTGGTTAATCACCAGGGAGATTATCCGTGCACACCGGGATAGGGAATGCTGTGGTAAATAACCAGGGAGATTATCAGGGCACACCGCGACAGGGAACGCTGTGGTTAATAACCAGGGACATTATCAGTGCACACCGGGATAGGGAACGCTGTGGTTAATAACCAGGGAGATTATCAGGGCACACCGGGATAGGGAACGCTGTGGTTAATAAACAGGGAGATTATCAGGGCACACCGGGATAGGGAACGCTGTGGAAAATAACCAGGGAGATTATCAGGGCACACCGCGACAGGGAACGCTGTGGTTAATAACCAGGGACATTATCAGTGCACACCGGGATAGGGAACGTTGTGGTTAATAACCAGGGAGATTATCAGGGCACACCGGGATAGGGAACGCTGTGGTTAATAACCAGGGAGATTATCAGGGCACACCGGGTTAGGGAACGCTGTGGTTAATAAACAGGGAGATTATCAGTGCGCACCGGGATAGGGAACGTTGTGGTTAATCACCAGGGAGATTATCAGGGCACACTGGGATAGGGAACACTGTGGTTAATAACCAGGGAGATTATCAGGGCACACCGGGATAGGGAACACTGTGGTTAATAAACAGGGAGATTATCCGTACACACCGGGATAGGGAACGCTGTGGTTAATAAACAGGGAGATTATCAGGGCACACCGGGATAGGGAACGCTGTGGTTAGTAACCAGGGAGATTTTCCGTGCACACCGGGATAGGGAACGCTGTGGTTAATAAACAGGGAGATTATCAGTGCACACCGGGATAGGGAACGCTGTGGTTAATAAACAGGGAGATTATCAGGGCACACCGGGATAGGGAACGCTGTGGTTAGTAACCAGGGAGATTATCCGTGCACACCGGGATAGGGAACGCTGTGGTGAATCACCAGGGAGATTATCAGGGCACACTGGGATAGGGAACACTGTGGTTAATAACCAGGGAGATTATCCGTGCACACCGGGATAGGGAATGCTGTGGTTAATCACCAGGGAGATTACCAGGGCACACTGGGATAGGGAACACTGTTGTTAATAAACAGGGAGATTATCCGTGCACACCGGGATAGGGAACGCTGTGTTTAATAAACAGGGAGATTATCAGTGCACACCGGGATAGGGAACGCTGTGGTTAATAACCAGGGAGATTATCAGGGCACACCGGGATAGGGAACGCTGTGGTTAATAAACAGGGAGATTATCAGTGCACAGCGGGATAGGGAACGCTGTGGTTAATCACCAGGAGGATTATCAGGGCACACCGGGATAGGGAACGCTGTGGTTAATAACCAGGGAGATTATCAGGGCACACCGCGACAGGGAACACTGTGGTTAATAACCAGGGACATTATCAGTGCACACCGGGATAGGGAACGCTGTGGTTAATAACCAGGGAGATTATCAGGGCACACCGGGATAGGGAACGCTGTGGTTAATAACCAGGGAGATTATCAGGGCACACCGGGATAGGGAACGCTGTGGTTAATAACCAGGGAGATTATCAGTGCGCACCGGGATAGGGAACGCTGTGGTTAATAACCAGGGAGATTATCAGGGCACACTGGGATAGGGAACACTGTGGTTAATAACCAGGGAGATTATCCGTGCACACCGGGATAGGGAACGCTGTGGTTAATAAACAGGGAGATTATCCGTGCACACCGGGATAGGGAACGCTGTGGTTAATAACCAGGGACATTATCAGGGCACACCGGGATAGGGAACGCTGTGGTTAATAACCAGGGAGATTATCAGTGCGCACCGGGATAGGGAACGCTGTGGTTAATCACCAGGGAGATTATCAGGGCACACTGGGATAGGGAACACTGTGGTTAATAACCAGGGAGATTATCAGGGCACACCGGGATAGGGAACGCTGTGGTAAATAACCAGGGAGATTATCAGGGCACACCGGGATAGGGAACGCTGTGGTTCATAACCAGGGAGATTATCAGGGCACACTGGGATAGGGAACGCTGTGGCTAATAACCAGGGAGATTATCAGTGCACACCGGGATAGGGAACGCTGTGGTTAATAACCAGGGAGATTATCAGTGCACATCGGAATAGGGAACGCTGTGGTTAATCACCAGGGAGATTATCAGTGCACACCGGGATAGGGAACGCTGTGGCTAATAACCAGGGAGATTATCAGGGTACACCGGGATAGGGAACGCTGTGGTTAATCACCAGGGAGATTATCAGGGTACACCGGGATAGCGAACGCTGTGGCTTATAACCAGGGAGATTATCAGGGTACACCGGGATAGGGAACGCGTGGCTAATAACCAGGGAGATTATCAGGGTACACCGGGATAGGGAACGCTGTGGAAAATAACCAGGGAGATTATCAGGGAACAACAGGATAGGGAATGCTGTGGTTAATCACCAGTGTGATTATCATTGCACACCGGGAGAGGGAATGCTGTGGTTAATAACCAGGGAGATTATCTGTGCACACCGGGATAGGGAACGCTGTGGTTAATAACCAGGGAGATTATCAGGTCACACCGGGATAGGGAACGCCATGGTTAATAACCAGGGAGATTATCCGTGCACACCGGGATAGGGAACGCTGTGGTTAATCACCAGGGAGATTATCCGTGCACACCGGGATAGGGAATGCTGTGGTAAATAACCAGGGAGATTATCAGGGCACACCGCGACAGGGAACGCTGTGGTTAATAACCAGGGACATTATCAGTGCACACCGGGATAGGGAACGCTGTGGTTAATAACCAGGGAGATTATCAGGGCACACCGGGATAGGGAACGCTGTGGTTAATAAACAGGGAGATTATCAGGGCACACCGGGATAGGGAACGCTGTGGAAAATAACCAGGGAGATTATCAGGGCACACCGCGACAGGGAACACTGTGGTTAATAACCAGGGACATTATCAGTGCACACCGGGATAGGGAACGTTGTGGTTAATAACCAGGGAGATTATCAGGGCACACCGGGATAGGGAACGCTGTGGTTAATAACCAGGGAGATTATCAGGGCACACCGGGATAGGGAACGCTGTGGTTAATAACCAGGGAGATTATCAGTGCGCACCGGGATAGGGAACGCTGTGGTTAATAACCAGGGAGATTATCAGGGCACACTGGGATAGGGAACACTGTGGTTAATAACCAGGGAGATTATCCGTGCACACCGGGATAGGGAACGCTGTGGTTAATAAACAGGGAGATTATCCGTGCACACCGGGATAGGGAACGCTGTGGTTAATAACCAGGGACATTATCAGGGCACACCGGGATAGGGAACGCTGTGGTTAATAACCAGGGAGATTATCAGTGCGCACCGGGATAGGGAACGCTGTGGTTAATCACCAGGGAGATTATCAGGGCACACTGGGATAGGGAACACTGTGGTTAATAACCAGGGAGATTATCAGGGCACACCGGGATAGGGAACACTGTGGTTAATAAACAGGGAGATTATCCGTGCACACCGGGATAGGGAACGCTGTGGTTAATAAACAGGGTGATTATCAGGGCACACCGGGATAGGGAACGCTGTGGTTAGTAACCAGGGAGATTATCCGTGCACACCGGGATAGGGAACGCTGTGGTTAATAAACAGGGAGATTATCAGTGCACACCGGGATAGGGAACGCTGTGGTTAATAAACAGGGAGATTATCAGGGCACACTGGGATAGGGAACGCTGTGGTTAGTAACCAGGGAGATTATCCGTGCACACCGGGATCGGGAACGCTGTGGTGAATCACCAGGGAGATTATCAGGGTACACCGGGATAGCGAACGCTGTGGCTTATAACCAGGGAGATTATCAGGGTACACCGGGATAGGGAACGCGTGGCTAATAACCAGGGAGATTATCAGGGTACACCGGGATAGGGAACGCTGTGGAAAATAACCAGGGAGATTATCAGGGAACAACAGGATAGGGAATGCTGTGGTTAATCACCAGTGTGATTATCATTGCACACCGGGATAGGGAATGCTGTGGATAATAACCAGGGAGATTATCTGTGCACACCGGGATAGGGAACGCTGTGGTTAATAACCAGGGAGATTATCAGGTCACACTGGGATAGGGAACGCCATGGTTAATAACCAGGGAGATTATCCGTGCACACCGGGATAGGGAACGCTGTGGTTAATCACCAGGGAGATTATCCGTGCACACCGGGATAGGGAATGCTGTGGTAAATAACCAGGGAGATTATCAGGGCACACCGCGACAGGGAACGCTGTGGTTAATAACCAGGGACATTATCAGTGCACACCGGGATAGGGAACGCTGTGGTTAATAACCAGGGAGATTATCAGGGCACACCGGGATAGGGAACGCTGTGGTTAATAAACAGGGAGATTATCAGGGCACACCGGGATAGGGAACGCTGTGGAAAATAACCAGGGAGATTATCAGGGCACACCGCGACAGGGAACGCTGTGGTTAATAACCAGGGACATTATCAGTGCACACCGGGATAGGGAACGTTGTGGTTAATAACCAGGGAGATTATCAGGGCACACCGGGATAGGGAACGCTGTGGTTAATAACCAGGGAGATTATCAGGGCACACCGGGTTAGGGAACGCTGTGGTTAATAAACAGGGAGATTATCAGTGCGCACCGGGATAGGGAACGTTGTGGTTAATCACCAGGGAGATTATCAGGGCACACTGGGATAGGGAACACTGTGGTTAATAACCAGGGAGATTATCAGGGCACACCGGGATAGGGAACACTGTGGTTAATAAACAGGGAGATTATCCGTACACACCGGGATAGGGAACGCTGTGGTTAATAAACAGGGAGATTATCAGGGCACACCGGGATAGGGAACGCTGTGGTTAGTAACCAGGGAGATTATCCGTGCACACCGGGATAGGGAACGCTGTGGTTAATAAACAGGGAGATTATCAGTGCACACCGGGATAGGGAACGCTGTGGTTAATAAACAGGGAGATTATCAGGGCACACCGGGATAGGGAACGCTGTGGTTAGTAACCAGGGAGATTATCCGTGCACACCGGGATAGGGAACGCTGTGGTGAATCACCAGGGAGATTATCAGGGCACACTGGGATAGGGAACACTGTGGTTAATAACCAGGGAGATTATCCGTGCACACCGGGATAGGGAATGCTGTGGTTAATCACCAGGGAGATTACCAGGGCACACTGGGATAGGGAACACTGTTGTTAATAAACAGGGAGATTATCCGTGCACACCGGGATAGGGAACGCTGTGTTTAATAAACAGGGAGATTATCAGTGCACACCGGGATAGGGAACGCTGTGGTTAATAACCAGGGAGATTATCAGGGCACACCGGGATAGGGAACGCTGTGGTTAATAAACAGGGAGATTATCAGTGCACACCGGGATAGGGAACGCTGTGGTTAATCACCAGGAGGATTATCAGGGCACACCGGGATAGGGAACGCTGTGGTTAATAACCAGGGAGATTATCAGGGCACACTGGGAGAGGGAACACTGTGGTTAATAACCAGTGAGATTATCAGTGCACACCGGGATAGGGAACGCTGTGGTAAATAACCAGGGAGGTTATCAGGGCACACCGGGATAGGGAACGCTGTGGTTAATAACCAGGGACATTATCAGGGCACACTGGGATAGGGAACGCTGTGGCAAATAACCAGGGAGATTATCAGTGCACACCGGGATAGGGAACGCTGTGGTTAATAACCAGGGAGATTATCAGTGCACATCGGAATAGGGAACGCTGTGGTTAATCACCAGGGAGATTATCAGTGCACACCGGGATACGGAACGCTGTGGCTAATAACCAGGGAGATTATCAGGGTACACCGGGATAGGGAACGCTGAGGTTAATCACCAGGGAGATTATCAGGGTACACCGGGATAGCGAAAGCTGTGGCTTATAACCAGGGAGATTATCAGGGTACACCGGGATAGGGAACGCGTGGCTAATAACCAGGGAGATTATCAGGGTACACCGGGATAGGGAACGCTGTGGAAAATAACCAGGGAGATTATCAGGGAACAACAGGATAGGGAATGCTGTGGTTAATCACCAGTGTGATTATCATTGCACACCGGGAGAGGGAATGCTGTGGTTAATAACCAGGGAGATTATCTGTGCACACCGGGACAGGGAACGCTGTGGTTAATAACCAGGGAGATTATCAGGTCACACCGGGATAGGGAACGCCATGGTTAATAACCAGGGAGATTATCCGTGCACACCGGGATAGGGAACGCTGTGGTTAATCACCAGGGAGATTATCCGTGCACACCGGGATAGGGAATGCTGTGGTAAATAACCAGGGAGATTATCAGGGCACACCGCGACAGGGAACGCTGTGGTTAATAACCAGGGACATTATCAGTGCACACCGGGATAGGGAACGCTGTGGTTAATAACCAGGGAGATTATCAGGGCACACCGGGATAGGGAACGCTGTGGTTAATAAACAGGGAGATTATCAGGGCACACCGGGATAGGGAACGCTGTGGAAAATAACCAGGGAGATTATCAGGGCACACCGCGACAGGGAATGCTGTGGTTAATAACCAGGGACATTATCAGTGCACACCGGGATAGGGAACGTTGTGGTTAATAACCAGGGAGATTATCAGGGCACACCGGGATAGGGAACGCTGTGGTTAATAACCAGGGAGATTATCAGGGCACACCGGGATAGGGAACGCTGTGGTTAATAACCAGGGAGATTATCAGTGCGCACCGGGATAGGGAACGCTGTGGTTAATAACCAGGGAGATTATCAGGGCACACTGGGATAGGGAACACTGTGGTTAATAACCAGGGAGATTATCCGTGCACACCGGGATAGGGAACGCTGTGGTTAATAAACAGGGAGATTATCCGTGCACACCGGGATAGGGAACGCTGTGGTTAATAACCAGGGACATTATCAGGGCACACCGGGATAGGGAACGCTGTGGTTAATAACCAGGGAGATTATCAGTGCGCACCGGGATAGGGAACGCTGTGGTTAATCACCAGGGAGATTATCAGGGCACACTGGGATAGGGAACACTGTGGTTAATAACCAGGGAGATTATCAGGGCACACCGGGATAGGGAACACTGTGGTTAATAAACAGGGAGATTATCCGTGCACACCGGGATAGGGAACGCTGTGGTTAATAAACAGGGTGATTATCAGGGCACACCGGGATAGGGAACGCTGTGGTTAGTAACCAGGGAGATTATCCGTGCACACCGGGATAGGGAACGCTGTGGTTAATAAACAGGGAGATTATCAGTGCACACCGGGATAGGGAACGCTGTGGTTAATAAACAGGGAGATTATCAGGGCACACTGGGATAGGGAACGCTGTGGTTAGTAACCAGGGAGATTATCCGTGCACACCGGGATCGGGAACGCTGTGGTGAATCACCAGGGAGATTATCAGGGCACACTGGGATAGGGAACACTGTGGTTAATAACCAGGGAGATTATCCGTGCACACCGGGATAGGGAATGCTGTGGTTTATCACCAGGGAGATTACCAGGGCACACTGGGATAGGGAACACTGTTGTTAATAACCAGGGAGATTATCCGTGCACACCGGGATAGGGAACGCTGTGTTTAATAAACAGGGAGATTATCAGTGCACACCGGGATAGGGAACGCTGTGGTTAATAACCAGGGAGATTATCAGGGCACACCGGGATAGGGAACGCTGTGGTTAATAAACAGGGAGATTATCAGTGCACACCGGGATAGGGAACGCTGTGGTTAATAACCAGGGAGATTATCCGTGCACACCGGTATAGGGAACGCCGTGGTTAATAACCAGGGAGATTATCAGTGCACACCGGGAAAGGAACGCTGTGGTAAATAACCAGGGAGATTATCAGGGAACAACAGAATTGGGAATGCTGTGGTTAATCACCAGTGGGATTATCATTGCACACCGGGATAGGGAATCCTGTGGTTAATAACCAGGGAGATTATCAGTGCACACCGCGATAGGGAACGCTGTGGTTAATAACCAGAGAGATTATCAGTGCACACCGGGATAGGGAACGCTGTGGTTAATAACCAGAGAGATTATCAGTGCACACCGGGATAGTGAACGCTGTGGTTAATCACCAGGAGGATTATCAGGGCACACCGGGATAGGGAACGCTGTGGTTAATAACCAGGGAGATTATCAGGGCACACTGGGATAGGGAACGCTGTGGTTAATAACCAGTGAGATTATCAGTGCACACCGGGATAGGGAACGCCGTGGTTAATAACCAGGGAGATTATCAGTGCACACTGGGATAGGGAACGCTGTGGTAAATAACCAGGGAGGTTATCAGGGCACACTAGGATAGGCAACGCTGTGGTTAATAACCAGGGACATTATCAGGGCACACTGGGATAGGGAACGCTGTGGCTAATAACCAGGGAGATTATCAGTGCACACCGGGATACGGAACGCTGTGGTTAATAACCAGGGAGATTATCAGTGCACATCGGAATAGGGAACGCTGTGGTTAATCACCAGGGAGATTATCAGTGCACACCGGGATAGGGAACGCTGTGGCTAATAAGCGGGGAGATTATCAGGGCACACCGGGATAGGGAATGCTGTGGCTAATACCAGGGAGATTATCAGTGTACACCGGGATAGGGAACGCTGTGGTTAATAACCAGGGAGATTATCAGTGCACACCGGGATAGGGAACGCTGTGGTTAATAACCAGAGAGATTATCAGTGCACACCGGGATAGGGAACGCTGTGGTTAATAACCAGGGAGATTATCAGTGCACACTGGGATAGGGAACGCCGTGGTTAATAACCAGGGACATTATCAGTGCACACCGGGATAGGGAACGCTGTGGTTAATAACCAGAGAGATTATCAGTGCACACCGGGATAGGGAACGCCGTGGTTAATAACCAGGGAGATTATCAGGGCACACTGGGATAGGGAATGCTGTGGTTAATAACCAGGGACATTATCAGGGCACACCGGGATAGGGAACGCTGTGGCTAATAACCAGGGAGATTGTCAGTGCACACCGGGATAGGGAACGCTGTGGTTAATAACCAGGGAGATTATCAGTGCACACCGGGATAGGGAACGCTGTGGCTAATAAGCGGGGAGATTATCAGTGCACACCGGGATAGGGAAAGCTGTGCTTAATAACCAGGGAGATTATCAGGGCACACCGGGATAGGGAACGCCGTGGTTAATACCAGGGAGATTATCAGGGCACACCGGGATAGGGAACGCTGTGGTAAATAACCAGGGACATTATCAGTGCACACCGGGATAGGGAACGCTGTGGTTAATAACCAGGGAGATTATCCATGCACACCGGGATAGGGAATGCTGCGCTTAATAACCAGGGAGATTATCAGTGCACACCGGGATAGGGAACGCTGTAATAAATAACCAGGGAGATTATCAGGGAACACCGGGATAGGGAACGCTGTGGTTAATAACCAGGGAGATTACCATGGCACACCGGGATAGGGAACGCTGTGGTTAATAACCAGGGAGATTATCAGGGCACACCGGGATAGGGAACGCTGTGGTAAATAACCAGGGAGATTATCAGGGCACACCGGGATAGGGAACGCTGAGGTTAATAAACAGGAGATTATCAGTGCACACCGGGATAGGGAACGCTGTGGTAAATAACCAGGGACATAATCAGTGCACACCGGGATAGGGAACGCTGTGGTTAATAACCAGGGAGATTATCCGTGTACACCAGGATAGGGAATGCTGTGGTTAATAACCAGGGAGATTATCAGTGCGCACCGGGATAGGGAACGCTGTGGTTAATCACCAGGGAGATTATCAGGGCACACCGGGATAGGGAACGCTGTGGTAAATAACCAGGGAGATTATCAATGCGCACCGGGATAGGGAACGCTGAGGTTAATAAACAGGGAGATTATCAGTGCACACCGGGATAGGGAACGCCGTGGTAAATAACCAGGGACATTATCAGTGAACACCGGGATAGGGAACGCCGTGGTTAATAACCAGGGAGATTATCAGGGCACACCGGGATAGGGAACGCTGTGGTTAATAACCAGGGAGATTATCAGGGCACACCGGGATAGGGAACGCTGAGGTTAATAACCAGGGAGATTATCAGTGCGCACCGGGATAGGGAACGCTGTGGTTAATCACCAGGGAGATTATCAGTGCACACCGGGTTAGGGAACGCTGTGGTTAATAACCAGGGAGATTATCCGTGCGCACCGGGATAGGGAACGCTGTGGTTAATAAACAGGGAGATTATCAGGGCACACCGGGATAGGGAACGCTGTGGTTCATAAACAGGGAGATTATCAGGGCACACCGGGATTGGGAATGCTGTGGTTAATAACCAGGGAGATTATCAGTGCGCACCGGGATAGGAACGCCGTGGTTAATCACCAGGAGGATTATCAGTGCACACCGGGATAGGGAACGCTGTAGTTAATAACCAGGGAGATTGTCCGTGAGCACCGGGATAGGGAACGCTGTGGTTAATAAACAGGGAGATTATCAGGGCACACTGGGATAGGGAACGCTGTGGTAAATAACCAGGGACATTATCAGTGCACACCGGGATAGGGAATGCTGTGGTTTAAAAACAGGGAGATTATCAGTGCACACCGGGATAGGGAACGCTGTGGTTAATAAACAGGGAGATTATCAGGGCACACCGGGATAGGGAACGCTGTGGTAAATAACCAGGGACATTATCAGGGCACACCGGGATAGGGAACGCTGTGGTTAATAACCAGGGAGATTATCAATGCGCACCGGGATAGGGAACGCTGTGGTTAATAACCAGGGAGATTATCAGTGCACACCGGGATAGGGAACGCTGTGGTTAATAACCAGGGTGATTATCAATGCGCACCGGGATAGGGAACGCTGTGGTTAATCACCAGGGAGATTATCAGGGCACACCGGGATAGGGAACGCTGTGGTAAATAACCAGGGAGATTATCAATGCGCACCGGGATAGGAAACGCTGAGGTTAATTAACAGGGAGATTATCAGTGCACACCGGGATAGGGAACGCCGTGGTTAATAACCAGGGAGATTATCAGGGCACACCGGGATAGGGAACGCTGTGGTTAATAAACAGGGAGATTATCAGTGCACACCGGGATAGGGAACGCTGTGGTTAATAAACAGGGAGATTATCCGTACACACCGGGATAGGGAACGCCGTGGTTAATAACAAGGGAGATTATCAGGGCTCACCGGGATAGGGAACACTGTGGTAAATAACCAGGGAGATTATCAGTGCACACCGGGATAGGGAACGCTGTGGTTAATAACCAGGGAGATTATCAGTGTACACCGGGATAGGGAATGCTGTGGTTAATAACCAGGGAGATTATCAGTGCACACCGGGATAGGGAACGCTGTGGTTAATAACCAGAGAGATTATCAGGGCACACCGGGATAGGGAACGCTGTGGTTAATAACCAGAGAGATTATCAGTGCACACCGGGATAGGGAACGCTGTGGTTAATAACCAGGGAGTTTATCAGCGTTCACCGGGATAGGGAACGCCGTGGTTTATAACCAGGGAGATTATCAGGGCACACTGGGATAGGGAACGCTGTCGTTAATAACCAGGGACATTATCAGGGCACACCGGGATAGGGAACGCTGTGGCTAATAACCAGGGAGATTGTCAGTGCACACCGGGATAGGGAACGCTGTGGTTAATAACCAGGGAGATTATCAGTGCACACCGGGATAGGGAACGCTGTGGTTAATCACCAGGGAGATTATCAGTGCACACCGGGATAGGGAAAGCTGTGGTAAATAACCAGGGAGATTATCAGTGCACACCGGGATAGGGAACGCCGTGGTTAATAACCAGGGAGATTATCAGTGCACACCGGGATAGGGAACGCTGTGGCTAATAAGCGGGGAGATTATCAGTGCACACCGGGATAGGGAAAGCTGTGCTTAATAACCAGGGAGATTATCAGGGCACACCGGGATAGGGAACGCCGTGGTTAATACCAGGGAGATTATCAGGGCACACCGGGATAGGGAACGCCGTGGTTAATCACCAGGAGGATTATCAGTGCACACCGGGATAGGGAACGCTGTGGTTAATAACCAGGGATATTATCCGTGCACACCGGGATAGGGAATGCTGTGCTTAATAACCAGGGAGATTATCAGTGCACACCGGGATAGGGAACGCTGTAATAAATAACCAGGGAGATTATCAGGGAACACCGGGATAGGGAACGCTGTGGTTAATAACCAGGGAGATTATCAGGGCACACCGGGATAGGGAACGCTGTGGTAAATAACCAGGGAGATTATCAGGGCACACCGGGATAGGGAACGCTGTGGTTAATAAACAGGGAGATTATCAGGGCACACCGGGATAGGGAACGCTGTGGTAAATAACCAGGGACATTATCAGTGCACACCGGGATAGGGAACGCTGTGGTTAATAACCAGGGAAATTATCCGTGTACACCGGGATAGGGAATGCTGTGGTAAATAACCAGGGAGATTATCAGTGCGCACCGGTATAGGGAACGCTGTGGTAAATAACCAGGGATTTATCAGGGCACACCGGGATAGGGAACGCTGTGGTTAATAACCAGGGAGATTATCAATGCGCACCGGGATAGGAAACGCTGTGGTTCATCACCAGGGAGATTATCAGTGCACACCGGGATAGGGAACGCTGTGGTAAATAACCAGGGAGATTATCAATGCGCACCGGGATAGGAAACGCTGAGGTTAATTAACAGGGAGATTATCAGTGCACACCGGGATAGGGAACGCCGTGGTAAATAACCAGGGACATTATCAGTGCACACCGGGACAGGGAACGCTGTGGTTAATAACCAGGGAGATTATCAGGGCACACCGGGATAGGGAACGCTGTGGTTAATAACCAGGGAGATTATCAAGGCACACCGGGATAGGGAACACTGAGGTTAATAACCAGTGAGATTATCAGTGCGCACCGGGATAGGGAACGCTGTGGTTAATCACCAGGGAGAGTATCAGTGCACACCGGGTTAGGGAACACTGTGGTTAATAACCAGGGAGATTATCCGTGCGCACCGGGATAGGGAACGCTGTGGTTAATAAACAGGGAGATTATCAGGGCACACCGGGATAGGGAACGCTGTGGTTCATAAACAGGGAGATTATCAGTGCACACCGGGATTGGGAACGCTGTGGTTAATAACCAGGGAGATTATCAGTGCACACCGGGATAGGAACGCCGTGGTTAATCACCAGGAGGATTATCAGTGCACACCGGGATAGGGAACGCTGTGGTTAATAACCAGGGAGATTATCCGTGAGCACCGGGATAGGGAACGCTGTGGTTAATAAACAGGGAGATTATCAGGGCACACCGGGATAGGGAACGCTGTGGTAAATAACCAGGGACATTATCAGTGCACACCGGGATAGGGAACGCTGTGGTTAATAAACAGGGAGATTATCAGGGCACACCGGGATAGGGAACGCTGTGGTTAATAAACAGGGAGATTATCAGGGTACACCGGGATAGGGAACGCTGTGGTAAATAACCAGGGACATTATCAGGGCACACCGGGATAGGGAACGCTGTGGTTAATAACCAGGGAGATTATCAGGGTGCACCGGGATAGGGAACGCTGTGGTTAATAAACAGGGAGATTATCAGGGCACACCGGGATAGGGATCGCTGTGGTAAATAACCAGGGACATTATCAGGGCACACCGGGATAGGGAACGCTGTGGTTAATAACCAGGGAGATTATCAGTGCACACCGGGAGAGGGAACGCTGTGGTTAATCACCAGGGAGATTATCAGTGCACACCGGGATAGGGAACGCCGTGGTTAATAACCAGGGAGATTATCAGTGCACACCGGTATAGGGAACTCTGTGGTAAATAACCAGGGAGATTATCCGTGCACACCGGGATAGGGAATGCTGTGGTAAATAACCAGGGAGATTATCAGGGCACACCGCGACAGGGAACGCTGTGGTTAATAACCAGGGACATTATCAGTGCACACCGGGATAGGGAACGTTGTGGTTAATAACCAGGGAGATTATCAGGGCACACCGGGATAGGGAACGCTGTGGAAAATAACCAGGGAGATTATCAGGGCACACCGCGACAGGGAATGCTGTGGTTAATAACCAGGGACATTATCAGTGCACACCGGGATAGGGAACGTTGTGGTTAATAACCAGGGAGATTATCAGGGCACACCGGGATAGGGAACGCTGTGGTTAATAACCAGGGAGATTATCAGGGCACACCGGGATAGGGAACGCTGTGGTTAATAACCAGGGAGATTATCAGTGCGCACCGGGATAGGGAACGCTGTGGTTAATAACCAGGGAGATTATCAGGGCACACTGGGATAGGGAACACTGTGGTTAATAACCAGGGAGATTATCCGTGCACACCGGGATAGGGAACGCTGTGGTTAATAACCAGGGACATTATCAGGGCACACCGGGATAGGGAACGCTGTGGTTAATAACCAGGGAGATTATCAGTGCGCACCGGGATAGGGAACGCTGTGGTTAATAACCAGGGAGATTATCAGTGCGCACCGGGATAGGGAACGCTGTGGTTAATAACCAGGGAGATTATCAGGGCACACCGGGATAGGGAACGCTGTGGTTAATAAACAGGGAGATTATCCGTGCACACCGGGATAGGGAACGCTGTGGTTAATAACCAGGGACATTATCAGGGCACACCGGGATAGGGAACGCTGTGGTTAATAACCAGGGAGATTATCAGTGCGCACCGGGATAGGGAACGCTGTGGTTAATCACCAGGGAGATTATCAGGGCACACTGGGATAGGGAACACTGTGGTTAATAACCAGGGAGATTATCAGGGCACACCGGGATAGGGAACACTGTGGTTAATAAACAGGGAGATTATCCGTGCACACCGGGATAGGGAACGCTGTGGTTAATAAACAGGGTGATTATCAGGGCACACCGGGATAGGGAACGCTGTGGTTAGTAACCAGGGAGATTATCCGTGCACACCGGGATAGGGAACGCTGTGGTTAATAAACAGGGAGATTATCAGTGCACACCGGGATAGGGAACGCTGTGGTTAATAAACAGGGAGATTATCAGGGCACACTGGGATAGGGAACGCTGTGGTTAGTAACCAGGGAGATTATCCGTGCACACCGGGATCGGGAACGCTGTGGTGAATCACCAGGGAGATTATCAGGGCACACTGGGATAGGGAACACTGTGGTTAATAACCAGGGAGATTATCCGTGCACACCGGGATAGGGAATGCTGTGGTTTATCACCAGGGAGATTACCAGGGCACACTGGGATAGGGAACACTGTTGTTAATAACCAGGGAGATTATCCGTGCACACCGGGATAGGGAACGCTGTGTTTAATAAACAGGGAGATTATCAGTGCACACCGGGATAGGGAACGCTGTGGTTAATAACCAGGGAGATTATCAGGGCACACCGGGATAGGGAACGCTGTGGTTAATAAACAGGGAGATTATCAGTGCACACCGGGATAGGGAACGCTGTGGTTAATAACCAGGGAGATTATCCGTGCACACCGGTATAGGGAACGCCGTGGTTAATAACCAGGGAGATTATCAGTGCACACCGGGAAAGGAACGCTGTGGTAAATAACCAGGGAGATTATCAGGGAACAACAGAATTGGGAATGCTGTGGTTAATCACCAGTGGGATTATCATTGCACACCGGGATAGGGAATCCTGTGGTTAATAACCAGGGAGATTATCAGTGCACACCGCGATAGGGAACGCTGTGGTTAATAACCAGAGAGATTATCAGTGCACACCGGGATAGGGAACGCTGTGGTTAATAACCAGAGAGATTATCAGTGCACACCGGGATAGTGAACGCTGTGGTTAATCACCAGGAGGATTATCAGGGCACACCGGGATAGGGAACGCTGTGGTTAATAACCAGGGAGATTATCAGGGCACACTGGGATAGGGAACGCTGTGGTTAATAACCAGTGAGATTATCAGTGCACACCGGGATAGGGAACGCCGTGGTTAATAACCAGGGAGATTATCAGTGCACACTGGGATAGGGAACGCTGTGGTAAATAACCAGGGAGGTTATCAGGGCACACTAGGATAGGCAACGCTGTGGTTAATAACCAGGGACATTATCAGGGCACACTGGGATAGGGAACGCTGTGGCTAATAACCAGGGAGATTATCAGTGCACACCGGGATACGGAACGCTGTGGTTAATAACCAGGGAGATTATCAGTGCACATCGGAATAGGGAACGCTGTGGTTAATCACCAGGGAGATTATCAGTGCACACCGGGATAGGGAACGCTGTGGCTAATAAGCGGGGAGATTATCAGGGCACACCGGGATAGGGAATGCTGTGGCTAATACCAGGGAGATTATCAGTGTACACCGGGATAGGGAACGCTGTGGTTAATAACCAGGGAGATTATCAGTGCACACCGGGATAGGGAACGCTGTGGTTAATAACCAGAGAGATTATCAGTGCACACCGGGATAGGGAACGCTGTGGTTAATAACCAGGGAGATTATCAGTGCACACTGGGATAGGGAACGCCGTGGTTAATAACCAGGGACATTATCAGTGCACACCGGGATAGGGAACGCTGTGGTTAATAACCAGAGAGATTATCAGTGCACACCGGGATAGGGAACGCCGTGGTTAATAACCAGGGAGATTATCAGGGCACACTGGGATAGGGAATGCTGTGGTTAATAACCAGGGACATTATCAGGGCACACCGGGATAGGGAACGCTGTGGCTAATAACCAGGGAGATTGTCAGTGCACACCGGGATAGGGAACGCTGTGGTTAATAACCAGGGAGATTATCAGTGCACACCGGGATAGGGAACGCTGTGGCTAATAAGCGGGGAGATTATCAGTGCACACCGGGATAGGGAAAGCTGTGCTTAATAACCAGGGAGATTATCAGGGCACACCGGGATAGGGAACGCCGTGGTTAATACCAGGGAGATTATCAGGGCACACCGGGATAGGGAACGCTGTGGTAAATAACCAGGGACATTATCAGTGCACACCGGGATAGGGAACGCTGTGGTTAATAACCAGGGAGATTATCCATGCACACCGGGATAGGGAATGCTGCGCTTAATAACCAGGGAGATTATCAGTGCACACCGGGATAGGGAACGCTGTAATAAATAACCAGGGAGATTATCAGGGAACACCGGGATAGGGAACGCTGTGGTTAATAACCAGGGAGATTACCATGGCACACCGGGATAGGGAACGCTGTGGTTAATAACCAGGGAGATTATCAGGGCACACCGGGATAGGGAACGCTGTGGTAAATAACCAGGGAGATTATCAGGGCACACCGGGATAGGGAACGCTGAGGTTAATAAACAGGAGATTATCAGTGCACACCGGGATAGGGAACGCTGTGGTAAATAACCAGGGACATAATCAGTGCACACCGGGATAGGGAACGCTGTGGTTAATAACCAGGGAGATTATCCGTGTACACCAGGATAGGGAATGCTGTGGTTAATAACCAGGGAGATTATCAGTGCGCACCGGGATAGGGAACGCTGTGGTTAATCACCAGGGAGATTATCAGGGCACACCGGGATAGGGAACGCTGTGGTAAATAACCAGGGAGATTATCAATGCGCACCGGGATAGGGAACGCTGAGGTTAATAAACAGGGAGATTATCAGTGCACACCGGGATAGGGAACGCCGTGGTAAATAACCAGGGACATTATCAGTGAACACCGGGATAGGGAACGCCGTGGTTAATAACCAGGGAGATTATCAGGGCACACCGGGATAGGGAACGCTGTGGTTAATAACCAGGGAGATTATCAGGGCACACCGGGATAGGGAACGCTGAGGTTAATAACCAGGGAGATTATCAGTGCGCACCGGGATAGGGAACGCTGTGGTTAATCACCAGGGAGATTATCAGTGCACACCGGGTTAGGGAACGCTGTGGTTAATAACCAGGGAGATTATCCGTGCGCACCGGGATAGGGAACGCTGTGGTTAATAAACAGGGAGATTATCAGGGCACACCGGGATAGGGAACGCTGTGGTTCATAAACAGGGAGATTATCAGGGCACACCGGGATTGGGAATGCTGTGGTTAATAACCAGGGAGATTATCAGTGCGCACCGGGATAGGAACGCCGTGGTTAATCACCAGGAGGATTATCAGTGCACACCGGGATAGGGAACGCTGTAGTTAATAACCAGGGAGATTGTCCGTGAGCACCGGGATAGGGAACGCTGTGGTTAATAAACAGGGAGATTATCAGGGCACACTGGGATAGGGAACGCTGTGGTAAATAACCAGGGACATTATCAGTGCACACCGGGATAGGGAATGCTGTGGTTTAAAAACAGGGAGATTATCAGTGCACACCGGGATAGGGAACGCTGTGGTTAATAAACAGGGAGATTATCAGGGCACACCGGGATAGGGAACGCTGTGGTAAATAACCAGGGACATTATCAGGGCACACCGGGATAGGGAACGCTGTGGTTAATAACCAGGGAGATTATCAATGCGCACCGGGATAGGGAACGCTGTGGTTAATAACCAGGGAGATTATCAGTGCACACCGGGATAGGGAACGCTGTGGTTAATAACCAGGGTGATTATCAATGCGCACCGGGATAGGGAACGCTGTGGTTAATCACCAGGGAGATTATCAGGGCACACCGGGATAGGGAACGCTGTGGTAAATAACCAGGGAGATTATCAATGCGCACCGGGATAGGAAACGCTGAGGTTAATTAACAGGGAGATTATCAGTGCACACCGGGATAGGGAACGCCGTGGTTAATAACCAGGGAGATTATCAGGGCACACCGGGATAGGGAACGCTGTGGTTAATAAACAGGGAGATTATCAGTGCACACCGGGATAGGGAACGCTGTGGTTAATAAACAGGGAGATTATCCGTACACACCGGGATAGGGAACGCCGTGGTTAATAACCAGGGAGATTATCAGGGCTCACCGGGATAGGGAACACTGTGGTAAATAACCAGGGAGATTATCAGTGCACACCGGGATAGGGAACGCTGTGGTTAATAACCAGGGAGATTATCAGTGTACACCGGGATAGGGAATGCTGTGGTTAATAACCAGGGAGATTATCAGTGCACACCGGGATAGGGAACGCTGTGGTTAATAACCAGAGAGATTATCAGGGCACACCGGGATAGGGAACACTGTGGTTAATAACCAGAGAGATTATCAGTGCACACCGGGATAGGGAACGCTGTGGTTAATAACCAGGGAGTTTATCAGCGTTCACCGGGATAGGGAACGCCGTGGTTTATAACCAGGGAGATTATCAGGGCACACTGGGATAGGGAACGCTGTCGTTAATAACCAGGGACATTATCAGGGCACACCGGGATAGGGAACGCTGTGGCTAATAACCAGGGAGATTGTCAGTGCACACCGGGATAGGGAACGCTGTGGTTAATAACCAGGGAGATTATCAGTGCACACCGGGATAGGGAACGCTGTGGTTAATCACCAGGGAGATTATCAGTGCACACCGGGATAGGGAAAGCTGTGGTAAATAACCAGGGAGATTATCAGTGCACACCGGGATAGGGAACGCCGTGGTTAATAACCAGGGAGATTATCAGTGCACACCGGGATAGGGAACGCTGTGGCTAATAAGCGGGGAGATTATCAGTGCACACCGGGATAGGGAAAGCTGTGCTTAATAACCAGGGAGATTATCAGGGCACACCGGGATAGGGAACGCCGTGGTTAATACCAGGGAGATTATCAGGGCACACCGGGATAGGGAACGCCGTGGTTAATCACCAGGAGGATTATCAGTGCACACCGGGATAGGGAACGCTGTGGTTAATAACCAGGGATATTATCCGTGCACACCGGGATAGGGAATGCTGTGCTTAATAACCAGGGAGATTATCAGTGCACACCGGGATAGGGAACGCTGTAATAAATAACCAGGGAGATTATCAGGGAACACCGGGATAGGGAACGCTGTGGTTAATAACCAGGGAGATTATCAGGGCACACCGGGATAGGGAACGCTGTGGTAAATAACCAGGGAGATTATCAGGGCACACCGGGATAGGGAACGCTGTGGTTAATAAACAGGGAGATTATCAGGGCACACCGGGATAGGGAACGCTGTGGTAAATAACCAGGGACATTATCAGTGCACACCGGGATAGGGAACGCTGTGGTTAATAACCAGGGAAATTATCCGTGTACACCGGGATAGGGAATGCTGTGGTTAATAACCAGGGAGATTATCAGTGCGCACCGGTATAGGGAACGCTGTGGTAAATAACCAGGGATTTATCAGGGCACACCGGGATAGGGAACGCTGTGGTTAATAACCAGGGAGATTATCAATGCGCACCGGGATAGGAAACGCTGTGGTTCATCACTAGGGAGATTATCAGTGCACACCGGGATAGGGAACGCTGTGGTAAATAACCAGGGAGATTATCAATGCGCACCGGGATAGGAAACGCTGAGGTTAATTAACAGGGAGATTATCAGTGCACACCGGGATAGGGAACGCCGTGGTAAATAACCAGGGACATTATCAGTGCACACCGGGACAGGGAACGCTGTGGTTAATAACCAGGGAGATTATCAGGGCACACCGGGATAGGGAACGCTGTGGTTAATAACCAGGGAGATTATCAAGGCACACCGGGATAGGGAACACTGAGGTTAATAACCAGTGAGATTATCAGTGCGCACCGGGATAGGGAACGCTGTGGTTAATCACCAGGGAGAGTATCAGTGCACACCGGGTTAGGGAACACTGTGGTTAATAACCAGGGAGATTATCCGTGCGCACCGGGATAGGGAACGCTGTGGTTAATAAACAGGGAGATTATCAGTGCACACCGGGATAGGGAACGCTGTGGTTCATAAACAGGGAGATTATCAGTGCACACCGGGATTGGGAACGCTGTGGTTAATAACCAGGGAGATTATCAGTGCACACCGGGATAGGAACGCCGTGGTTAATCACCAGGAGGATTATCAGTGCACACCGGGATAGGGAACGCTGTGGTTAATAACCAGGGAGATTATCCGTGAGCACCGGGATAGGGAACGCTGTGGTTAATAAACAGGGAGATTATCAGGGCACACCGGGATAGGGAACGCTGTGGTAAATAACCAGGGACATTATCAGTGCACACCGGGATAGGGAACGCTGTGGTTAATAAACAGGGAGATTATCAGGGCACACCGGGATAGGGAACGCTGTGGTTAATAAACAGGGAGATTATCAGGGTACACCGGGATAGGGAACGCTGTGGTAAATAACCAGGGACATTATCAGGGCACACCGGGATAGGGAACGCTGTGGTTAATAACCAGGGAGATTATCAGGGTGCACCGGGATAGGGAACGCTGTGGTTAATAAACAGGGAGATTATCAGGGCACACCGGGATAGGGATCGCTGTGGTAAATAACCAGGGACATTATCAGGGCACACCGGGATAGGGAACGCTGTGGTTAATAACCAGGGAGATTATCAGTGCACACCGGGAGAGGGAACGCTGTGGTTAATCACCAGGGAGATTATCAGTGCACACCGGGATAGGGAACGCCGTGGTTAATAACCAGGGAGATTATCAGTGCACACCGGTATAGGGAACTCTGTGGTAAATAACCAGGGAGATTATCAGGGCACACTGGGATAGGGAACGCTGCGGTTAATAAACAGGGAGATTATCAGGGTACACCGGGATAGGGAACGCTGTGGTTAATAACCAGGGAGATTATCAGTGCACACCGGGATAGGGAACGCTGTGGTTAATAAACAGGGAGATTATCAGGGCACACCGGGATAGGGAACGCCGTGGTTAATAACCAGGGAGATTATCAGTGCACACCGGGATAGGGAACGCTGTGGTAAATAACCAGGGAGATTGTGAATGCGCACCGGGATAGGAAACGCTGAGGTTAATTAACAGGGAGATTATCAGTGCACACCGGGATAGGGAACGCCGTGGTAAATAACCAGGGACATTATCAGTGCACACCGGGACAGGGAACGCTGTGGTTAATAACCAGGGAGATTATCAGGGCACACCGGGATAGGGAACGCTGTGGTTAATAACCAGGGAGATTATCAGGGCACACCGGGATAGGGAACACTGAGGTTAATAACCAGTGAGATTATCAGTGCGCACCGGGATAGGGAACGCTGTGGTTAATCACCAGGGAGATTATCAGTGCACACCGGGTTAGGGAACACTGTGGTTAATAACCAGGGAGATTATCCGTGCGCACCGGGATAGGGAACGCTGTGGTTAATAAACAGGGAGATTATCAGGGCACACCGGGATAGGGAACGCTGTGGTTCATAAACAGGGAGATTATCAGGGCACACCGGGATTGGGAACGCTGTGGTTAATAACCAGGGAGATTATCCGTGTACACCGGGATAGGGAATGCTGTGGTTAATAACCAGGGAGATTATCAGTGCGCACCGGTATAGGGAACGCTGTGGTAAATAACCAGGGAGATTATCAGGGCACACCGGGATAGGGAACGCTGTGGTTAATAACCAGGGAGATTATCAATGCGCACCGGGATAGGGAACGCTGTGGTTAATAACCAGGGAGATTATCAGTGCACACCGGGATAGGGAACGCTGTGGTTAATAACCAGGGAGATTATCAATGCGCACCGGGATAGGGAACGCTGTGGTTAATAAACAGGGAGATTATCAGGGTACACCGGGATAGGGAACGCTGTGGTAAATAACCAGGGACATTATCAGGGCACACCGGGATAGGGAACGCTGTGGTTAATAACCAGGGAGATTATCAGGGTGCACCGGGATAGGGAACGCTGTGGTTAATAAACAGGGAGATTATCAGGGCACACCGGGATAGGGATCGCTGTGGTAAATAACCAGGGACATTATCAGGGCACAGCGGGATAGGGAACGCTGTGGTTAATAACCAGGGAGATTATCAGTGCACACCGGGTGAGGGAACGCTGTGGTTAATCACCAGGGAGATTATCAGTGCACACCGGGATAGGGAACGCCGTGGTTAATAACCAGGGAGATTATCAGTGCACACCGGCATAGGGAACTCTGTGGTAAATAACCAGGGAGATTATCAGGGCACACTGGGATAGGGAACGCTGCGGTTAATAAACAGGGAGATTATCAGGGTACACCGGGATAGGGAACGCTGTGGTTAATAACCAGGGAGATTATCAGTGCACACCGGGATAGGGAACGCTGTGGTTAATAAACAGGGAGATTATCAGGGCACACCGGGATAGGGAACGCCGTGGTTAATAACCAGGGAGATTATCAGTGCACACCGGGACAGGGAACGCTGTGGTTAATAACCAGGGAGATTATCAGGGCACACCGGGATAGGGAACGCTGTGGTTAATAACCAGGGAGATTATGAGGGCACACCGGGATAGGGAACACTGAGGTTAATAACCAGTGAGATTATCAGTGCGCACCGGGATAGGGAACGCTGTGGTTAATCACCAGGGAGATTATCAGTGCACACCGGGTTAGGGAACACTGTGGTTAATAACCAGGGAGATTATCCGTGCGCACCGGGATAGGGAACGCTGTGGTTAATAAACAGGGAGATTATCAGGGCACACCGGGATAGGGAACGCTGTGGTTCATAAACAGGGAGATTATCAGGGCACACCGGGATTGGGAACGCTGTGGTTAATAACCAGGGAGATTATCCGTGTACACCGGGATAGGGAATGCTGTGGTTAATAACCAGGGAGATTATCAGTGCGCACCGGTATAGGGAACGCTGTGGTAAATAACCAGGGAGATTATCAGGGCACACCGGGATAGGGAACGCTGTGGTTAATAACCAGGGAGATTATCAATGCGCACCGGGATAGGGAACGCTGTGGTTAATAACCAGGGAGATTATCAGTGCACACCGGGATAGGGAACGCTGTGGTTAATAACCAGGGAGATTATCAATGCGCACCGGGATAGGAAACGCTGTGGTTAATCACCAGGGAGATTATCAGTGCACACCGGGATAGGGAACGCTGTGGTAAATAACCAGGGAGATTATCAATGCGCACCGGGATAGGAAACGCTGAGGTTAATTAACAGGGAGATTATCAGTGCACACCGGGATAGGGAACGCCGTGGTAAATAACCAGGGACATTATCCGTGCACACCGGGACAGGGAACGCTGTGGTTAATAACCAGGGAGATTATCAGGGCACACCGGGATAGGGAACGCTGTGGTTAATAACCAGGGAGATTATCAGGGCACACCGGGATAGGGAACACTGAGGTTAATAACCAGTGAGATTATCAGTGCGCACCGGGATAGGGAACGCTGTGGTTAATCACCAGGGAGATTATCAGTGCACACCGGGTTAGGGAACACTGTGGTTAATAACCAGGGAGATTACCCGTGCGCACCGGGATAGGGAACGCTGTGGTTAATAAACAGGGAGATTATCAGGGCACACCGGGATAGGGAACGCTGTGGTTCATAAACAGGGAGATTATCAGGGCACACCGGGATTGGGAACGCTGTGGTTAATAACCAGGGAGATTATCAGTGCACACCGGGATAGGAACGCCGTGGTTAATCACCAGGAGGATTATCAGTGCACACCGGGATAGGGAACGCTGTGGTTAATAACCAGGGAGATTATCCGTGAGCACCGGGATAGGGAACGCTGTGGTTAATAAACAGGGAGATTATCAGGGCACACCGGGATAGGGAACGCTGTGGTAAATAACCAGGGACATTATCAGTGCACACCGGGATAGGGAACGCTGTGGTTAATAAACAGGGAGATTATCAGGGCACACCGGGATAGGGAACGCTGTGGTTAATAAACAGGGAGATTATCAGGGTACACCGGGATAGGGAACGCTGTGGTAAATAACCAGGGACATTATCAGGGCACACCGGGATAGGGAACGCTGTGGTTAATAACCAGGGAGATTATCAGGGTGCACCGGGATAGGGAATGCTGTGGTTAATAAACAGGGAGATTATCAGGGCACACCGGGATAGGGATCGCTGTGGTAAATAACCAGGGACATTATCAGGGCACACCGGGATAGGGAACGCTGTGGTTAATAACCAGGGAGATTATCAGTGCACACCGGGTGAGGGAACGCTGTGGTTAATCACCAGGGAGATTATCAGTGCACACCGGGATAGGGAACGCCGTGGTTAATAACCAGGGAGATTATCAGTGCACACCGGTATAGGGAACGCTGTGGTAAATAACCAGGGAGATTATCAGGGCACACTGGGATAGGGAACGCTGTGGTTAATAAACAGGGAGATTATCAGGGTACACCGGGATAGGGAACGCTGTGGTTAATAACCAGGGAGATTATCAGGGCACACCGGGATAGGGAACGCTGTGGTTAATAAACAGGGAGATTATCAGGGTACACCGGGATAGGGAACGCTGTGGTTAATAACCAGGGAGATTATCAGGGCACACCGGGATAGGGAACGCTGTGGTTAATAAACAGGGAGATTATCAGGGCACACCGGGATAGGGAACGCTGTGGTTAATCACCAGGGAGATTATCAGGGTACACCGGGATAGGGAACACTGTGGCTAATAACCAGGGAGATTATCAGTGCACACCGGGATAGGGAACGCTGTGGTTAATAAACAGGGAGATTATCAATGCACACCGGGATAGGGAACGCTGTGGTTAATAACCAGGGAAATTATCCGTGTACACCGGGATAGGGAATGCTGTGGTTAATAACCAGGGAGATTATCAGTGCGCACCGGTATAGGGAACGCTGTGGTAAATAACCAGGGAGATTATCAGGGCACACCGGGATAGGGAACGCTGTGGTTAATAACCAGGGAGATTATCAATGCGCACCGGGATAGGGAACGCTGTGGTTAATAACCAGGGAGATTATCAGTGCACACCGGGATAGGGAACGCTGTGGTTAATAACCAGGGAGATTATCAATGCGCACCGGGATAGGAAACGCTGTGGTTAATCACCAGGGAGATTATCAGTGCACACCGGGATAGGGAACGCTGTGGTAAATAACCAGGGAGATTATCAATGCGCACCGGGATAGGAAACGCTGAGGTTAATTAACAGGGAGATTATCAGTGCACACCGGGATAGGGAACGCCGTGGTAAATAACCAGGGACATTATCAGTGCACACCGGGACAGGGAACGCTGTGGTTAATAACCAGGGAGATTATCAGGGCACACCGGGATAGGGAACGCTGTGGTTAATAACCAGGGAGATTATCAGGGCACACCGGGATAGGGAACACTGAGGTTAATAACCAGTGAGATTATCAGTGCGCACCGTGATAGGGAACGCTGTGGTTAATCACCAGGGAGATTATCAGTGCACACCGGGTTAGGGAACACTGTGGTTAATAACCAGGGAGATTATCCGTGCGCACCGGGATAGGGAACGCTGTGGTTAATAAACAGGGAGATTATCAGGGCACACCGGGATAGGGAACGCTGTGGTTCATAAACAGGGAGATTATCAGGGCACACCCGGATTGGGAACGCTGTGGTTAATAACCAGGGAGATTATCAGTGCACACCGGGATAGGAACGCCGTGGTTAATCACCAGGAGGATTATCAGTGCACACCGGGATAGGGAACGCTGTGGTTAATAACCAGGGAGATTATCCATGAGCACCGGGATAGGGAACGCTGTGGTTAATAAACAGGGAGATTATCAGGGCACACCGGGATAGGGAACGCTGTGGTAAATAACCAGGGACATTATCAGTGCACACCGGGATAGGGAACGCTGTGGCTAATAACCAGGGAGATTATCAGTGCACACCGGGATAGGGAACGCTGTGGTTAATAAACAGGGAGATTATCAATGCACACCGGGATAGGGAACGCTGTGGTTAATAACCAGGGAAATTATCCGTGTACACCGGGATAGGGAATGCTGTGGTTAATAACCAGGGAGATTATCAGTGCGCACCGGTATAGGGAACGCTGTGGTAAATAACCAGGGAGATTATCAGTGCACACCGGGATAGGGAACGCTGTGGTTAATAACCAGGGAGATTATCAATGCGCACCGGGATAGGGAACGCTGTGGTTAATAACCAGGGAGATTATCAGTGCACACCGGGATAGGGAACGCTGTGGTTAATAACCAGGGAGATTATCAATGCGCACCGGGATAGGAAACGCTGTGGTTAATCACCAGGGAGATTATCAGTGCACACCGGGATAGGGAACGCTGTGGTAAATAACCAGGGAGATTATCAATGCGCACCGGGATAGGAAACGCTGAGGTTAATTAACAGGGAGATTATCAGTGCACACCGGGATAGGGAACGCCGTGGTAAATAACCAGGGACATTATCAGTGCACACCGGGACAGGGAACGCTGTGGTTAATAACCAGGGAGATTATCAGGGCACACCGGGATAGGGAACGCTGTGGTTAATAACCAGGGAGATTATCAGGGCACACCGGGATAGGGAACACTGAGGTTAATAACCAGTGAGATTATCAGTGCGCACCGGGATAGGGAACGCTGTGGTTAATCACCAGGGAGATTATCAGTGCACACCGGGTTAGGGAACACTGTGGTTAATAACCAGGGAGATTATCCGTGCGCACCGGGATAGGGAACGCTGTGGTTAATAAACAGGGAGATTATCAGGGCACACCGGGATAGGGAACGCTGTGGTTCATAAACAGGGAGATTATCAGGGCACACCGGGATTGGGAACGCTGTGGTTAATAACCAGGGAGATTATCAGTGCACACCGGGATACGAACGCCGTGGTTAATCACCAGGAGGATTATCAGTGCACACCGGGATAGGGAACGCTGTGGTTAATAACCAGGGAGATTATCCGTGAGCACCGGGATAGGGAACGCTGTGGTTAATAAACAGGGAGATTATCAGGGCACACCGGGATAGGGAACGCTGTAGTAAATAACCAGGGACATTATCAGTGCACACCGGGATAGGGAACGCTGTGGTTAATAAACAGGGAGATTATCAGGGCACACCGGGATAGGGAACGCTGTGGTTAATAAACAGGGAGATTATCAGGGTACACCGGGATAGGGAACGCTGTGGTAAATAACCAGGGACATTATCAGGGCACACCGGGATAGGGAACGCTGTGGTTAATAACCAGGGAGATTATCAGGGTGCACCGGGATAGGGAACGCTGTGGTTAAAAAACAGGGAGATTATCAGGGCACACCGGGATAGGGATCGCTGTGGTAAATAACCAGGGACATTATGAGGGCACACCGGGATAGGGAACGCTGTGGTTAATAACCAGGGAGATTATCAGTGCACACCGGGAGAGGGAACGCTGTGGTTAATCACCAGGGAGATTATCAGTGCACACCGGGATAGGGAACGCCGTGGTTAATAACCAGGGAGATTATCAGTGCACACCGGTATAGGGAACGCTGTGGTTAATAAACAGGGAGATTATCAGGGCACACCGGGATAGGGAACGCTGTGGTTAATAACCAGGGAGATTATCAGGGCACACCGGGATAGGGAACGCTGTGGTTAATAAACAGGGAGATTATCAGGGCACACCGGGATAGGGAACGCTGTGGTTAATCACCAGGGAGATTATCAGGGTACACCGGGATAGGGAACGCTGTGGCTAATAACCAGGGAGATTATCCGTGCACACCGGGATAGGGAACGCTGTGGCTAATAACCAGGGAGATTATCAGTGCACACCGGGATAGGGAACGCTGTGGTTAATAACCAGGGAGATTATCAGTGCGCACCGGGATAGGGAACGCTGTGGTTAATATCCAGGGAGATTATCAGTGCGCACCGGGATAGGGAAC
Organism: Hemiscyllium ocellatum; assembly: GCF_020745735.1. Classification (NCBI taxonomy): domain Eukaryota; kingdom Metazoa; phylum Chordata; class Chondrichthyes; order Orectolobiformes; family Hemiscylliidae; genus Hemiscyllium; species Hemiscyllium ocellatum. The sequence goes on from NC_083433.1 coordinate 19,239,741, forward strand.
GCTGTGGTTAATAACCAGTCAGATTACAGAGCCTGCGGTAAGGTTTGACACAGTTAGAGTGGGTACCTAATGTTGATTCATCACATCAAGAAGATTAGAGTTACATATGAATTCAGATATTGTGATTATTTCCATGGAAGCAGGGAAAGGGAAGGTGATTGTTAAATCATGAATGAAGGTAGTTTTTCCGCTAGGTATCAGAATCTCTTTTGTTTTCTGTGATTTGAACAGAATTCCTCTTCCTGACTGAGCACAATCACTCTTCAGGATTGCTGGATATCTGTTGTCATGGCAACACACTAATTGGCTGCACCATCTGCCACCTGACCCCAAATCTATTACACACTCGCACACTTGCACACTCACACATACTACCTCTCTCATGTGCACAAACAGTCTTTTACACAAACACACACAGACCCATGCACTCTCATACACACACACAAACACTCTCCCTCACACACACATTCTATCTCACACTCACACAGACACACTCTCTCACACACACATTCACGCTCAAATACACACACTCACAACAGACACACATACATCCCCCCCACACACAGACTCTTACACACAGAGCCATACATAGACATACATACACTCCCTCACACACACACACACACTCATACAGGCACACACACGCGAACTCTCTTTCACATACACACTGACCCACACACACATAGACACATACTCTGACACATGTACACACAATCACACACACACTTACGCACATACTCATTCACTCACACACACTCACACACACCGTCTCACACAGACACACTCTCTCACACACACACTCTCACGCACACGCAACCTCTCACAGATACAAACACACATCCTCTCTCAAACACAGACACACACACACACACACACACTGTCACACACACACACACACACACACACACACACACACACACACTCTCTCTCACACACACAATGCATTTTCACAGAGACACACTCAGACACACATACACACACAAACATCGCACATTATGAAAGTAAAGCTCGTGGAGATTGTCAACAAAAAGCATCTTGAGAAAGTGCTCAGTGCAGTTTTTATCTGAGAAGTATCTGTGCTGAATATCCGGCAACTTGTAATTCCTGCTTTTTATAGGAAGATGGAAATATGAACCTGAAATCCTGGATTGCTCGGGGAAATACAGAATGTATTTCAACAACAAAAAACATGCAACTGTCAGTGCTGGCCCAAGTCAGAAGGAAGGTTAACAAAATGATAGAAAATCTTATTGCTTCTGATTGTTGGGATTAGAGAGCGTGCTGGTGAAGTTTGCTGTTCCGTGGCAAGATACTAGGGATGCCTTCTTCCAGAACAAGTGCCTTCTCAAAAACTCTGAGAACTAGTCAGAAATAAAATATCAGTAAGCAGTGCAGAGCGTTCCAAAACTGTGATTTTACAGGGATTTCAGAATAAGACATGGTTCAGCCAGGTTCTCAAGGATAGCTTTACCGACCAGCAGTTAACATCACCCCTTGTGCCTGCCATTCTCAACATTCACAGGTCAAACCGACCTGAGCTAATGTTAGATGTTGAACATTTGTTTTTCCATCTCGGTTTACTTTCTGCGCTTGCAATTAGGGAGAAAGGATAGTTTGTAAGTGACCTCACCGTGACTAACTGTTCGGATCTCCACAGTTTTAGGAACCTTCTCTTCCCGATTCCTGCCGCAGGATTTCCGACTGACTTGAGATTTGAACAATGTGTTCACCAGCGTTGATTTTCCCAAACCGCTCTGACCTACACAGCAGGCGTTAGGTGGTTAGCATTTTAAAAACAAACAGCGGATTGCAAATGAATGCCAATATCGATAAAAGTGAAACATGTTGGAGGAAGGATGAAGGAAGTTCACCTGTACCTCCACACACATCATCTATTGCATCCGCTGCACCCGATGTGGCCTCCTCTATATTGGGGAGACAGGCCGCTTACTTGCGGAACGCTTCAGAGAACACCTCAGGGACGCCCGGACCAACCAACCCAACCACCCCGTGGCTCAACACTTTAACTCTCCCTCCCACTCCACCGAGGACATGCAGGTCCTTGGACTCCTCCACCGGCAGAACATAACAACACGACGGCTGGAGGAGGAGCGCCTCATCTTCCGCCTGGGAACCCTCCAACCACAAGGGATGAATTCAGATTTCTCCAGTTTCCTCATTTCCCCTCCCCCCACCTTGTCTCAGTCGGTTCCCTCGACTCAGCACCGCCCTCCTAACCTGCAATCCTCTTCCTGACCTCTCCGCCCCCACCCCACTCCGGCCTATCACCCTCACCTTGACCTCCTTCCACCTATCACATCTCCATCGCCCCTCCCCCAAGTCCCTCCTCCCTACCTTTTATCTTAGCCTGCTTGGCTACTCTCTCTCATTCCTGATGAAGGGCTTATGCTCGAAACGTCGAATTCTCTATTCCTGAGATGCTGCCTGGCCTGCTGTGCTTTGACCAGCAACACATTTTCAGCTGTGATCTCCAGCATCTGCAGACCTCATTTTTTACAGGAAGGATGAAGGAGATAGTATTGACCATGCTGTCAAAATGGTTAGGGGTGGCGTGGTGGCTCAGTGGTTAGCACTGCTGCCTCACAGCACCAGGGTCCCAGGTTGGATTCCAGTCTCAGGTGACTGTCTGTGTGGGTTTACATGTTGTCCTTGTGTCTGTGAGGATTTCCTCCCACAATCCAAAGATGTGCAGGTCAGGTGAATTGGCCGTGCTAAATTGCCCGTAGTGTTAGGTGCATCATTCAGAGGGAAATGGGTCTGGGTGGGTTACTCTTCGAAGGGTCAGTTGTTGGGCCGAAGGGCCTGTTTCCACAGTTGAGGGAATCTTAAAACAAACAAGCACAATATGGTGGCTCAGTGGTTAGCACTGTGCCTCATGGCACCAGGGACCTGGGTTCGATTCCAGCCTCGATGACTGTCTGTGTGGCATTCTCATGTTTTATAGGGTGGGGGTCATGAAGGAGGGGGTACAAAATAACAAGAGAACTGGCTTTCTTCCTAATGCCAAGTTAGATTGATAAATTCTTAATCTCACAAGGAATTAAGGGATACAGGGAGAGTGTGGGTAAGTGGTGTTGAAATGCCCATCAGCCATGATTGAATGGCGGAGTGGGCTCGATGGGACGAATGGCCTTACTTCCACTCCTATGTCTTATATTCTTATGGCCTAAGTCCATTGACCAGGCAATGAAACTTATTATAGTGGTACAGGCTGTCTTAAAGGACATCCGAATACTCATTATTTTCATCAAACTGACCGATAACAACTGTACCTGCAAGGGCATCCCTCCCACAGTCCAACGATGTGCAGGTGAGGTGGGTTAGCCATGCTTAAACCCAGGGTTATGGGGATAGGGTCTGGGTGGGATGCTCTCAGGAGGGTAGTGTGGACATGATGGGTTGAATAGTCTGCTCCCACACTGTAGAGAGTTTAATGAGGTCCAGGCATTGATCTCGATTCCCGAATCATTCTGTGGTTCCAGTTGTGAACAAGATGAAAAAATTACAAATAAAATTGTCCGCTTGGCTTCCAGAACAATAGAATTCCACCATGGGGAGTCTGGGCTGTCAAATTCGTCAATGTCCTGATATCTGTGCCCAGTTTCTGAGGTTATGAGGGGTAATGTAAACATTTGTACCTCAGATGAAGCAACCAATAGGAAGAGAGCTCCTTTACCAGAGGGGCAGGTTTTTACAGGGTGGGGGTCATGAAGGCGAAGGTTGGGGTGGGGAGGGGTGCTAGAGAAAGGCCAATTTTGACGGTATTAGGCAAGAACTTTCAAAAGCTGATTGGAGGCAGATGTTCGCAGGTAAAGGGACGGCTGGAAAATGGGAAGCCTTCAGGAATAAGATAACAAGAATCCAGAGAAAGTATATTCCTGTCAGGGTGAAAGGGAAGGCTGGTAACTATAAGGAATGCTGGATGACTAAAGAAATTGAGGGTTTGGTTAAGAAAAAGAAGGAAGCATATGTAGGGTATAGACAGGATAGATCGAGTGAATCCTTAGAAGAGTATAAAGTAGGAGTATACTTAAGAGGGAAATCAGGAGGGCAAAACGGGGACATGAGATAGCTTTGGCAATAGAATTAAGGAGAATCCAAAGGGTTTTTGCAAATACATTAAGGACAAAAGGGTAAGTAGGGAGAGAATAGGGCCCCTCAATGATCAGCAAGGCAGCCTTTGTGTGGAGCTGCAGAAAATGGGGGCGATACTAAATGAATATTTTGCATCAGTATTTACTGTGGAAAAGGATATGGAAGATATAGACTGTAGGGAAATAGATGGTGACATCTTGCAAAATGTCCAGATTACAGAGGAGGAAGTGCTGGATGTCTTGAAACGGTTAAAGGTGGATAAATCCCCAGGACCTGATCAGGTGTACCCTAGAACTCTGGGAAGCTAGAAAAGTGATTGCTGAGCCTCTTGCTGAGATATTTGTATCATCGATAGTCACAGGTGAGGTGCCAGAAGACTGGAGGTTGGCAAAAGTGGTGCCACTGTTTAAGAAGGGTGGTAAGGACAAGCCAGGGAACTATAGACCAGTGAGCCTGACCTCGGTGGTGGGTAAGTTGTTGGAGGGAATCCTGAGGGACAGGATGTACATGTATTTGGAAAGGCAAGGACTGATTCGGGATAGTCAGCATGGTTTTGTGCGTGGGAAATCATGTCTCACAAACTTGATTGAGTTTTATGAAGAAGTAACAAATAGGATTGATGAGGGCAGAGTAGTAGATGTGATCTATATGGACTTCAGTAAGGCGTTCAACAAGGTTCCCCATGGGAGACTGATTAGCAAGGTTAGATCTTATGGAATACAGGGAGAACTTGCCATTTGGATACAGAACTGGCTCAAAGGTAGAAGACAGAGTGTGGTGATGGAAAGTTGATTGTCAGACTGGAGGTCTGTGACCAGTGGAGTGTCACAAGGATCGGTGCTGGGTCCTCTACTTTTTGTCATTTACATAAATGATTTGGATGCGAGCATAAGAGGGAAGTTAGTAAGTTTGCAGATGACACCAAAATTGGAGGTGTAGTGGACAGTGAAGAGGGTTACCTCAGATTACAACAGGATCTGGACCAGATGACCCAATGGGCTGAGAAGTGGCAGATGGAGTTTAATTCAGATAAATGCGAGGTGCTGCATTTTGGGAAAGCAAATCTTAGCAGGACTTATACACTTAATGGTAAGGTCCTAGGGAGTGTTGCTGAACAAAGAGACCTTGGAGTGCAGGTTCATAGCTCCTTGAAAGTGGAGTCGCAGGTAGATAGGATAGTGAAGAAGGCGTTTGGTATGCTTTCCTTTATTGGTCAGAGTATTGAGTACAGGAGTTGGGAGGTCATGTTGTGGCTGTACAGGACATTGGTTAGGGCACTGTTGGAATATTGCGTGCAATTCTGGTCTCCTTCCTATTGGAAAGATGTTGTGAAACTTAAAAGGGTTCAGAAAAGATTTACAAGGATGTTGCCAGGGTTGGAGGATTTGAACTATTGGGAGAGGCCAAACAGGCTGGGGCTGTTTTCCCTGGAGCGCAGAGGCTGAGGGGAGACCTTATAGAGGTTTATAAAATTATGAGGGGCATGGATAGGATAAATAGACAAAGTGGGAGTGCAGAACTAGCAGGGATAGGTTTAGGGTGAGAGGGGAAGGATATCAAAGAGACCTAAGGGACAACATTTTCACACAGAGGATGGTACGTGTATGGAATGAGCTGCCAGAGGAAGTAGTGGAGGCTGGTACAATTGCAACATTTAAGAAGCATTTGGATGGGTATATGAATAGGAAGGGTTTGGAGGGATATGGGCCGGGTGCAGGCAGGTGGGACTAGATTGGGTTGGGATATCTGGTCAGCATGGACGTGTTGGACCGAAGGGTCAGTTTCCGTGCTGTACATCTCTATGACTCTATGACTAACTGTAAAAGAGTCCCTCCCTTCTAATCGGTTATAGAAAGTAAGGACTGCAGATGCTGGCGATTAGAGTCTTAGAGGATATGGAAGGATCCTTTACGGCCTCAGATGGACGTGAGGGGGGATGTGTTGGCACAGGTTTTGCACTTCCTGCGTTGACAGGGGAAGGTGTCAGGAGTGGAGTGTGGCTGGTGAGGGGCATGGACCTGACAAGGCAGTCATGGTGAGAATGGTCTCTCCGGAACGCAGATAGGGGTGGGCAGGGATATATATCTCTGGTGTTGAGGTCCGATTGTAGGTGGTGGATGTGGAAGAGGATGATGTGGAGGTTGGTGGGTGTGAGGCGAGGACTGGGGATGGGCGGGTTCTGTCCTTGTTGCGTTGGGAGGGGTGGGGTTCATGGGTGGGGGTGTGGGAAACGGAGGAGATGCGCTGGAGGGCATTGTCGACCACGTGGGAAGGAGCCATCTGGGACTTTCTGAGATGGAATTGGGAACAGATGCTGTGGAGGCAGAGGGATGGGGAATAAAGGATGGCGTTTTACAGGAGGCAGGGTGGGAGGAGGTGTCGTCCTGGTAACTGTGGGAGTCAGTGGGTTTGTAGTAAATGTCCCTCCCTTCTGATGCCAAGTCCATCGATCAGGCAATGAAACTCACCATGGAGGTAGACGTTGTGTTAAAGGACACCCGATTACTCATTATTTTCATCCAACTAACCAATAACAACCTTTTTTTTCACTTAATCAAGTTTCCACAATCTGAATCTAACTTGCAACTTTACCCTTGTTCACTCATGAAGTCAGGAGTGTGGTGGAATACTCTGCACCTGCCTGAATGGGGGCAGCCCCAAGAATACTCAAGAAGCTCAACACCATCCAGGACAAAGCAGCCCACTCGATTGACACCACATCCACAAACATCCCCTCCCTCCCCCACCGACGCTCAGTAGCAGCAGCGTGTACCATCTCCAAGATGCACTGCAGATATTCACCACAGATCCTCAGGTAACACCTTCCAAACCCTTGACCACTTCCATCTCGAAGGACATGGGGAAGCAGGTACATGGGAACATCACCCCCCCTGCAAGTTCCCCTCCAAGCCCCATCCCCATCCTGACATGGAAATATCTCACCGTTTCTTTACTGTCACTGGGTCAGAATCCTGGAATTCCCTCCCTCAGGGTCAACCCACCGCAGGTGGACTGCAGCGATTCAAGATGGCAGCTCACCCCCACCTTCTCAAGGGGCAACTAGGGATGGGCAATAAGTACCGGACCCAGCCCAGAGACGCTCACAACGCACAAAAATGAATCAATAAAAGAGGTTGACCCACGGAACAATGGAGCACAAAAGGAGCCCATTCCACCCATTGTGTCTGTGCCAGCTCTTTCAAAGCTGGTTTGTCCCAGTCCCTTGGCTTTGCCCAATCCCCCGGAATCTCTCAGTCCTGCGGATTCTCCCAGTCACTCAGCTTTTCCCAGGCCCCCCAGTTTGGCCCAGTTCCCCCGGATTCTCCCAGTCACTTGGCTTTTCCCAGTCCCCCGGATTCTCCCAGGACCCCAGTTCTCCCAGTCCCCCCAGTTTGCCCCAGTCCCTCCGGATTCTCCCCATCCCCTGGATTCTCCCAGTTACTCCAGTTTGCTCCAGTCCCCCCGGATTCTCCCATGCGCCCCCCAGATTTTCCCAGTCCCATGGATTCTCCTAGCCCCTCAGTTTGCCCCAGTCCCCCTGGATTCTCCCAGTCTCTCCGGATTCTCCCAGTTCCCCTGGATTCTCCCAGTCCCCCCCCAGATTTTCCCAGTCCCATGGATTCTCCCAGTCCCCCCGGATTCTCCCAGTCCCTCGGGATTCTCCCAGTCCCCCCAGATTCTCCCAGTCCCTCTGGATTCTCCCAGTCCTCCCAGATTCTCCCAGTCCCCCCGGATTCTCCCAGTTACCCCAGTTTTCCCCAGTCTCCCTGGATCCTCCCAGCCCCCTCCAGATTCTCCTAGTCTCACCAGTTTGCCCCAGATCCCCTGGATTCTCCCAGGCCACCAGTTCTCCCAGTTTGCCCCAGTTCCCTTGGATTCTCTCAGTCCCTTGGATTCTCCCAGGCCCCCAGATTCTCCCAGCTCCCCCGGACTCTCCCCATCCCCTGGATTTTCCCAGCTCCCCTGGACTCTCCCAGCTCTCCCGGATTCTCCCAGCCTCCCAAGTTTGCCCCAGTCCACCCAGATTCTCCCAGCACACCCTGGATTCTCCCGATTTCCCGGATTTACCCAGCTCCCCCGGACTCTCCCAGTCCCCTGGATTCTCCTGTCTCCCCAGTTTGCCCCAGTCTCCCCGGATTCTCCCAGTCCCCCGGTTTGCCTCAGATCCCCTGGATTCTCCCAGTCATCCGGATTCTCCCAGTCATCCGGATTCTCCCTGATAGCCCTACATTCTTCATTAAGTCCATTCGAAAGCTTCTGCTGAGTTTGCTTCCCTTATAGAACAGCTCTCTGTAGCTTATGGCCTTCACTGTGTTCAGAGGATGCTCTCCAGGGCTTAGCAGAATTTCGGGAATTCTGTCCTCTGTCATATGAGCAGGTAAAGAGAGGGAGCTTTGGGGAAGGTTAAAGGCAGTGTAGAGTACAATATCTCAGTTCTCACCCACGACCATGATGTTAAAGTCAAAGCCAGTCTTCATGGTCTTCCGCCTCATTTGCTCAATGATGGTGTCGATTCCCACGTAGCCAAGGAGCTGGGATCCCATCGCTGATGGTTTCATGGGAACGGCTGGCTTGGGTTTAGGATCCTGAACCACGTCCGACATCCCAGATCCAACTTTTTTATCCTCTTCCAAACCTAAGGAAAAATTGGAAATTGTGTGAATTCCACATCTCCACAAGGTTTTATTGATAATCCACCCTCTCTTGGAATGCTCTGTTAAGAATTCCTTGAATCTTAGAATCTGGGGGCCTGGGACAATCCGGGTGACTGGGAGAATCCGGACGACTGGGAGACACCAGGGGCCTGGGAGACACCAGGGGCCTGGGAGAATCCCAGGGATTGGCAGCTAAGATTGAACCACAGCCAATTCTACTCCGGAAACCCCTTAAAATGATTTTTTTCTCTAAATCTCTCTGCGGTTTCACTGCTCCCAACCTCCATCACTTCCTCCAGCCCCTACACCCTTCTCAATCTCTGTATCCCCCTCCAGCCCCTACACTCCCTGTGATTTGTGTAACCCCTCCAGCCCCTACTCCCCCAGCCTATCTCTGTAACCTCCTCCAGCCCCTACACCCCCTCCCTATCTCTGTAACCTCCTCCAGACACTACATCCCTCCCTATCTCTGTCACCCCCTCCAGCCCCTACAACCCCTCCTTATCTCTGTAACCCCCTCAGCCCCTACACCCCCTCCCTATCTCTGTAACCCCCTTCAGTCTGTATTAGAACAGAGAACATAGAAAAGTACAGCACAGAACAGACCCTGAGGTCCACAATGTTGTGCTGAGACTTAATCCTAATGTAAAATATAGTAACTTAACCTACACACCCCTCAACTCACTGCTCTCCATGTGCATGTCCAGCAGTCACTTAAATGACCCTATTGACTCTGCTTCCACCACCACCGCTGGCAACGCATTCCATGTATTCACAACTCTCTGCGTAAAGAACCTTCCTCTCATGTCTCCTCTATACCTTCCTCCTAATATCTTATATCTATGATCCCCTCATACCAGTCAATCCTGCCCTGGGGAAAAGTCTCAGGCTATTGACTCTATCCATGCCTCTCATTATCTTGTACACCTCGATCAGGTCTCCTCTCTTCCTCCTTTTCTCTAGAAAGAAAAGTCCGAGTTTAGTCAACCTTTCTTCCTAAGACAAGCCCTCCAGTCCAGGCAGCATCCTGATAAACCTTCTTTGCACCCTCTCCTAAGCCTCTGTATCTTTCCTATAGTAGGGTGACCAGAACTGGACACAATATTCCAAGTGTGGTCTCACCAGGGACTTGTAGAGCTGTAGCAAAACCTCGCGGCTCTTACACCCGATCCCTCTGTTAATGAAAACCAAAACACCATGTGCTTTCTTAACAACCCTATCCACTTGGGTGGCAACTGTGAGGGATCTATGTACTTGCACACCAAGATCCCTCTTTTCCTCCACACTGCCAAAAATCCTGCCTTTAATCCTATATTCAGCATTTGAGTTTGACCTTCCAAAATGCATCACTTCACATCTATCCAGGTTGAACTCCATCTGCCATTTCTCAGCCCAGCTCTGCATCCTGTCTATGTCACGCTGCAGCCTGAAATAGTCCTTGATACTATCAACGACACCTCCAACCTTTGTGTCATCTACAAATTTACTAACCCACCCCTCAACCTCCTCATCCAAGTCATTTATAAAGACTACAAAGAGCAGAAGCCCAAGAACAGAGCCCTGTGGGACCCCACTCAACACTGACCTCCAGGCAGAATACTCTCCATCTACAACCACTCTCTGCCTTCTGTCAGCCAACCAATTCTGAATCCAGATAGCCAAATCTCCCTGTATCCCATACTTCCTGACTTTATGAATGAGCCTACCATGGGGAACCCTATCAACTGCCTTGCTGAAGTCCATATACACCACATCTACTGCTTGACCATCATCGACCTGTCTTGTCACCTCCTCAAAGAATTCAATCAGATTTGTGAGGCACGACCTGCCCCTCACAAAGCCATGCTGACTGCCTTTAATCACACTATGCTTTTCCAAATAGTCATAAATCCTATCCCTCAGAATTCTTTCCAAAACTTTGCTGACCACAGACGTAAGACTGACTGGTGTGTAATTGCCAGGGATTTCCCTATTACCCTTCTTGAAAAGAGGAACAACATTCGCCTCCTTCCAACCTTCCGGTACGACTCCCGTGGAGCGTGAGGAGGCAAATATCCTCGCCAGCAGCTTAGCAACCTCCTTTCTCACTTCTCGGAGCAGCCTGGGATAAACCTGGTCTGGCCCTGGGGACTTATCAATGTTTGCCAAAATTTCCAGCGCATCAACTTCATCAATCTTGATCTGGTCAAGCCTGTGTCCCAGCTCCTCTATGTTCTCATTTACAACAAGGTCCCTTTCCTTGGTGAAAACCGAAGCAAAAAACCCATTTAGGGCTTCCCCTATCTGCTCAGACTCCACGCACAAGTTCCCTACACTATCCCTGATTGGCCCTACCTTCTCCCTGATCATTCTCTTATTCCTCACATATGAGTGAAATGCCTGCGGGCTCTCCCTAATCCTCCCCGTCAAGCCTTTCTCATGCCCCCTCTTGACTTTCCTCAGTCCATCCCTGAGCTCCTTTCTAGTAAGCCTGTAATCCTCTGAAGCTGTGCTAGATCCTTGCCTCCTCCATCTTACGTAAGCTGCCTTCTTCCTTTTGCTGAGAAGCTCCTCTGTTCTCATCATCCAAGGTTCCTTGATCTTACCCCTTCTTACCTGTCTCAGAGGAACACATTTGTGCATCACTCGCAACAACTGCTCCTTAAACAGTCTCCACATGTCTGCTGTGCCCTTTCTGTGGAACAATTGTTCCCAGTCTGTACTTCCCAACTCCTGTCTGGTAGCGTCATAATTTCCTTTTCCCCAATTAAATATCTTCCCTCGGTAACTGCTCCTTTCCCTCTCTAAGGCTATGGTAAAATGTGAGGCAGCTGTGGTCACTGCCACCAAAGTTCTCCCACTGCGAGATCTGACACCTGCCCCAGCTCGTTGCCGAACACCAAATCCAAAATGGCCTCTCCCCTCGTCGGCCTGTCTACATACTGCATAAGGAATCCCTCCTGAAGATACCTGACAAAATTGGCTCCATCCAAATCATCTACACTTAGGAAGTTCCAGTCGATATTGGGAAAGTTGAAATTACCGATGCATTCCCTCACTATCTCTGTAACCTCCTCTAGCGCCTACATCCCTCCCTATTTCCTTAACCTCCCCCAGCCCCTACACCCCTTCCCTATCTCTGTAACCTCACCCAGCCCCTAATCCCCTCCCTATCTCTGTTACCTCCTCCAACCCTTACACCACCTCCCTATCTCTGTAACCTCACCCAGCCCCTAATCCCCCTCCCTACCTCTGTTACCTCCTCCAACCCCTACACCACCTCCCTATCTCTGTAACGTCCTTCAGCCCCTAATCCCCCTCCCTTTCTCTGTAACCCCCTCCAGCCCGTAGATCCCCTTCCTATCTCTGTAACCCCCTCCAGCCTCTAATTCCCCCTCCCTGTCTCTGTAACATCCTCCAGCCCCTACACCCCCTCCATATCTCTGTACCCTCCTCCAGCCCCTACAGTAGACAATAGGTGCAGGAGTAGGCCATTCTGCCCTTCGAGCCTGCACCACCATTGAATATGATCATGGCTGATCATCCCCAATCAGTATCCTGTTCCTGCCTTATCTCCATAACCCTTGATTCCACTATCCTTGAGCGCTCTATCCAACTCTTTCTTAAACTTATCCAGAGACTGGGCCTCCACTGCCCTCTGGGGCAGAGCATTCCACACAGCCACCACTCTCTGGGTGAAGAAGTTTCTCCTCATCTCTGTCCTAAATGGTCTACCCCGTATTTTTAAGCTGTGTCCTCTGGTTCAGCACTCACCCATCAGCGGAAACATGTTTCCTGCCTCCAGAGTGTCCGATCCTCTAATAATCTTATAAGTCTCAATCAGATCCCCTCTCAGTCTTCTACATTCAAGGGTATACAAGCCCAGTCGCTCCAGTCTTTCACCCCCTCCCTATCTCTGTACCCTCCTCCAGCCCCTGCACCCCCTCCCTATCTCTGTACCCTCCTCCAGCCCTTATTCCCCCTCCCTATCTCTGTAACCTCCTCCAGCCCCTACACCCCCTCCCTATCTCTGTAACCTCCTCCAGCCCTTACTCCCCCTCCCTATCTTTGTAACCCCCTCCAGCCCCTACACCCCCTCCCTATCTCTGTAACCTCCTCCAGCCCCTGCACCCCCTCCCTATCTCTGTAACCTCCTCCAGCCCTTACTCCCCCTCCCTATCTTTGTAACCCCCTCCAGCCCCTACACCCCCTCCCTATCTCTGTACCCTCCTGCAGCCCCTACACCCCCTCCCTATCTCTGTACCCTCCTGCAGCCCCTACACCCCCTCCCTATCTCTGTACCCTCCTGCAGCCCCTACACCCCCTCCCTATCTCTGTACCCTCCTGCAGCCCCTACACCCCCTCCCTATCTCTGTACCCTCCTCCAGCCCTTACACCCCCTCCCTATCTCTGTTCCGTCCTCCAGCCCCTATACCCCTCCCTAACTCTGTACCCTCCTGCAGCCCCTACACCCCCTCCCTATCGCTGTACCCTCCTGCAGCCCCTACACTCCCTCCCTATCTCTGTACCCTCCTGCAGCCCCTACACCCCCTCCCTATCTCTGTACCCTCCTGCAGCCCCTACACCCCCTCCCTATCTCTGTACCCTCCTGCAGCCCCTACACCCCCTCCCTATCTCTGTACCCTCCTGCAGCCCCTACACCCCCTCCCTATCTCTGTACCCTCCTGCAGCCCCTACACCCCCTCCCTATCTCTGTACCCTCCTGCAGCCCCTACACCCCCTCCCTATCTCTGTACCCTCCTCCAGCCCCTACACCCCTCCCAATCTCTGTACCCTCCTCCAGCCCCTACACTCCCTCCCTATCTCAGTACCCTCCTCCAGCCCCTACATCCCTCCCTATCTCTGTCACCTCCTCCAGCCCCTACATCCCTCCCTATCTCTGTACCCTCCTCCAGCCCCTACACCCTTCCCTATCTCTGTCACCTCCTCCAGCCCCTACACTCCCTCCCTATCTCTGTACCCTCCTGCAGCCCTGACACGCCCTCCCTATCTCTGTACCCTCCTGCAGCCCCTACACTCCCTCCCTATCTCTGTACCCTCCTGCAGCCCCTACACCCCCTCCCTATCTCTGTACCCTCCTGCAGTTCGGAAACGCTCTGACACCTGGTTGAAATATAACCGATATCGGGGGTGATGTGACGTGGTGGAGGCTGAGATGGCATTTCCCCTCAGGGAGTGAATCCATAACCAGGGGTCACGGTTCAGAAAAATGAGGGACTGCGCCCTTTGAGGCAGATGTGATGGAAATTCCTCTTTCCGAAGGTTATTAATCTATTCCCCAGTGAGCAACACGGGCTGGATCATGGAATATAGTCAGGTCTGTGTCAGATAGATCTTTGGTTGAGAGGGTGAGGGGGTTGAAAAGGCAGGGGAGCAGAATCAAAGATGAGATCCGAACAGCCCTGATCTTCTGCGATGGTGGAGCAGACGGGGGGACTGTGTGGCCTACTCCTGCTCCCATTTCGTATGACCCTGCGACCTCTGTAATCCGCCCATTCCAGGCTCTTGCACGTTTATAGTCATTGAGCCATAGAGATGTACTGCAGAGAAACAGACCCTTCGGCCCAACCCATCCACGCCGACCAGATATCCCAACCCAATCTAGTCCCACCTGCCAGCACCCGGCCCATATCCCTCCAAACCCTTCCTATTCATGTACACATCCAGATGCCTCTTAAATGTTGCAATTGGACCAGCCTCCACCACATCCTCTGGCAGCTCATTCCATACACGTACCACCCTCTGCATTTCTCTCCATCCTTGGCCAGTCTACACCATATAAACTCTGCGGTTTTCTCCCTTACACCTCTCTGCCCCCTCCATCAAACTCCTGCTGCTCACGATCCCTTTATCTCACTCGTCAGGGTGTGCCTGATGTAACTTCCTGCAAAGCAGCCTGGGACATGCCACTCTCCTGTACATTTCATTATGGGTGGCACGGTGGCTCAGTGGTTAGCACTGCCCCCTCACAGCGCCAGGGACCCAGGTTCAATTCCAGCCTCAGGTAACTGTCTGTGTAGAGTTTGCACATTCTCCCTGTGACTGGGTGTTCTGGTTTCCTCCTACAATGAGGACTGGAGATCAGAGCTGAAAAATGTGTTGCTGGAAAAGCGCAGCATCCAAGGAGCAGGAGAATTGACATTTCCGGCATGAGCCCTTCTTCAGCCCATTTTCCTGAAGAGGGGCTCATGCCCGAAACGTCGATTCTCCTGCTCCTTGGATGCTGCCTGACCTGCTGCGCCTTTCCAGCAACACATTTTCAGCTCTTTGCTCCTACAATCCAAAGATGTACAGACTAGGTGGATTTCCCATGGGAAACACAGGGCTACAGGGATAGAGGAAGGGGATGAATCTGGGTGGGATGCTCTTTGGAGGGTTAGAGTGGACTTGATGGGCCAAATAGCCTTCTTCCACACTGTAGGGATTCTATGGTTAAGCCTTCTATAACAATGCAAGTGGTTGTTGTTGTAGTAATTAGACTACCATATCCACAGGAAGCACCATTCCCATAAGCAGTGGTCTGTTCAGTAGAAGCGCTCATTGTGGAATCCAATCTCATTGATCTCTCTGCTCTGTTGTGACTCAGAGCTTCCAAAGTAAGCGAAGGTGACAGAAGGCGTTTTGGGCTGATCAAATTCATTCACCCAGTGTTACGGCTCAGCTAACCTGCCCTGTCAAATATCTAATCCAGGCAGCCATGTGTCCAGCACAAACGATCCAACATCCAACTCTCCTATGACACCATCAAGAGTACAGTTGGAACATTAAAGATCCCTGCAGCTTCTGGGGAAAGAGATTAATATTGGGAGGTCATGTTGTGGCTGTACAAGACATTGGTTAGGCCACTGTTGGAATATTGTGTGCAATTTTTGGTTTCCCTCTGATTGGAAGGTTGTTGTTAAACTTGAAAGGGTTCAGAAAAGATTTACAAGGATGTTGCCAGGGTTGGGGGGGGAGGAGGGGAGAGGGGTTGATCGATAGGGAGAGGCTGAACAGGCTGGGGCTCTTATCTCTAGAGCATCGGGGAATGAGGGGTGACCTTATAGAGGTTTATAAAATTATGAGGGCATGGATAGGGTAAATAGACAAAGTCTTTTCCCTGGGGTGGGGGAGTCCAGAACTAGAGGGCATAGGTTTAGGGTGAGAGGGGAAAGATATAAAAGAGACCTAAGGTGCAACTTTTTCATGCAGAGGGTGGTACGTGTATGGAATGAGCTGCCAGAGGAAGTGGTGGAGGCTGGTACAATTACAACATTTAAAAGGCATCTGGATGGGTATATGAATTGGAGGGATATGAACCAAGTGCTGGCAAATGGGGCTAGGCTAATTTAGGATATCTGGTCAGCATGGACAAGATGGACTGAAGGGTCTCATCCCTGAGATGTGGGCATTGCTGGTGAGGCTGAGATTTGTTGGCTCCATCCCTAATTGCCCTTGAACGGAGTGACAGCTCGCCCGTCCGAGGGCAGGTGAGAGACAAGCCCAGCGCTGTTTCTTCCTTTGTCAATCAAAGCTCATTGTAGAATGCCCTTTCCTTTCCCAGGGTCAACTCGATGACCCTCATTAACAGACCGAACTTGGAGCAATTATCAGTACAAACACCTTTCATGTGGGACTGATCGAGGGGGGGGGGGAAGGGATCTGCATCAAATGGGACTGATCATGAAATTCCGTGCTCTCGTACATTTGGGACCGTCGCACTCATAGACTGCCAGATCGTCACAAAATGAAAGTGATCAGCATGTAGTCAGCAGACTGTGACTAAATCAGTCAGTGACAGCACACAGCGTTCCAATGTCCTCCAGCAGAGGAGTTCTCGAAACAGTTGGCACTCGATGAGAGGGGAGCGACTCTCCCCTGTAACAACATTCTCTCCCCTCCACCCACAAACCTCTCCCAATACACACACTCACACTCACACACACACACACGCACACTCACACACACACTCATACACACTCACTCACACACAGACACACTCACACACACAGATACACTCACACACACACTCACATACGCTCACTCACACACTCACTCACACACAGACACACTCACACACACTCACTCACACACACACAGACACACTCACACACATTCACTCACACATTCACTCACACACAGACACACTCTCACACATACCCACACACACCCACACACATACACACACACTCACACATGCAGACACACACACACACTCACACACACTCACTCACACATTCACACGCACACACTCACACATGCAGACACACACACACACTCACATACACTCACTCACACATGCACACAGACACACACACACCTACACATACACACACATACAAACACACACCTATACACGTACATACACACACACTCACACGCATTCACTCACACACACACAGACACACTCTCACACATACACAGACACAGACACACTCACACATTCACACACATACACTCACTCAGACACACACACTCACACATGCACACACACATACACACACACTCACACACACTCACACAGACACACAGACACACACACTCACACTGACACACACACACCGACACACACTCACACAGACACACTCACACTCAGTCACACACACACATACACACACATACACAGACACACACACATTCACACAGACACACACACAGATAGACACAGACAGACAGACACACACACACTTACACAGACACACAGAGACACAGACACACACACATAGGCATACACAGATACAGACACACATAGATACACACAGACACACACACATAGACACACGCAAACACATAGACACACACAGGCACTCACACACATACACAAACACACACACACACACACACACACACACACACACACACACACACACACACACACACACACACACACACACACACACCCTCCCCTCCTCCCCTGTCCCTTCTTGGAAGCTGCCAGACCATTTCAAAGAGGAAACAAAGCATTAACAATGAATGAGAAAGGAGGTGGGCACAACAGCACAAAGGGATACGACAGGCTGGAAAGCAAGACAGGGGAAGGAATCGGCTGCTTTGATTTGTAAGCTGGCTAAGACTGCTCTTTTCCAGCTCACCAGATCTGAAGAGCAATTCCTCCCGGGGCTCATTGCCAGGCGGAGATGTCCATACACTCTGAGTAACACTGCACATGCCTCACCACGGTTGAGTTCCTCTTCACCGCTGAGCTCTCCGTCAGGGGACTGCCTCACTCCGAGCTTTCTCAAACCCCGGCCTTGGTTCCCAGTTGACTGTAAGCCAACATTCTGAGGCATGACGTTGTTTCTACCCTTTCACAGCATTACTCGCAAGGCCTGCATTTAATACCCATCCCTAACTGCCCTTGAGGGACTGGCTATTTCAGAGGGCAGTGCAGAGTCAACCACATTGCTGCGGGGCTGGAGTCACTTGTAGGCCAGACCGGGTGAGGATGGCAGTTTTACTCCCTGAAGGGCATTACTGAACAAGAGGTTTTGTTAAAGACAATACCAGATTCAATCAATTACATTCAAACTCAAGAGTCATAGAGACATAAAGCATAGAAACAGGCCCTTCGACCCAACTCATCCACATCGAGCACGTTTTGCACTCCCCTACCCTGAGGAATTGGCTATTCACCGTATCTATGGTCCTCATGATTTTATTGACCTCTATAAGGTCGCAGCCTCCTACACTGGCATTACCATCTACATCTGACCCCAGACCCACAGCATTGAGCTTCTGAGGGCAGTTAGGGCTGGGCAGTAAGACCAGGCAGTGGAGTCCTCATGCCCTGAGGAATTTTAAAAACATAAGAGGGAGGAAGTTATGGTTCAGTTCTAGAAGCCCCCGGTGAGGCCACACCTGGTGGGCAATTCTGAGCCCAACCCTCCATCAAAGAGAGATGAAATGGTCCCTGAACTCTGAGAATTAAACCACAGGGAGAGAGGGGACAATCAAGGATCCTATTCCTCAGAATTTTATAGATGTTTCCAAGATATTAAGGAGGTAATAAATACATAAGCCAAACAGAGAGATTATTTCCATGTGTTGCAGACTATAGGTCGAGGGGTGGAGACTACATATTAGACTCAGAGCTTTCAGTAGCAAAGTGAGGAATCACTTCTACACACAACTATCCCCCATAAGCAACAACTGATGCTAAATCAGAGGTAACTTGGAAATAAACGCTGATAGACTGATACTAATTAAACGGGTTTAGATATGCTCTATATATAGAATATGCTGACAATGTGCTGAGCAGAGGGTGAGGTATTGGTGTTTGAGTTATAGCTTAATAATGCTATGGAGTTAGGTCAGCGTGCAAGATCACTGTAAACTGAGGGTTCTTGTAGCACAATCGCAGTGTCCCCATCTCTGGGCCAGACGATCCAGGTCAGTTGCCTTCTGCATCTTATAATGGGCTGATTAAGAAAAGGTTATCACTGAAAACTGGAACATGTGGTTTCCTGTTCCTATGTTCTAAATATTGCTTAAACCCTCACCGTGACTCAGACACAGCCTCATCGTTACAGAGACTCACCCTCACCGTTACAGAGACACACCCTCACCGTTACAGAGACACGCCCTCATCGTTACTGAGACACACCCTCATCGTTACTGAGACACAGCCTCACCGTTACTGAGACACACCCTCATCATTACAGAGACACACCCTCATCGTTACTGAGACACACCCTCATCGTTACAGAGACACACCCTCACCGTTACAGAGACACACCCTCACCGTTACTGAGACACACCCTCATCGTTACAGAGACATACCCTCATCGTTACTGAGACACATCCTCACCGTTACAGAGGCACACCCTCACCGTTACTGAGACACACCCTCACCGTTACAGAGACACACCCTCACTGTTACAGAGACACAGCCTCATCGTTACTGAGACACACCCTCACCGTTACTGAGACACAGCCTCATCGTTACAGAGACACACCCTCATCGTTACTGCGACACACCCTCACCGTTACAGAGACATACCCTCATCGTTACTGAGACACACCCTCATCGTTACAGAGACACACCCTCATCGTTACTGAGACACACCCTCACTGTTACAGAGACACACCCTCATCGTTACAGAGACACACCCTCATCGTTACTGCGACACACCCTCACCGTTACAGAGACACACCCTCATCGTTACTGAGACATACCCTCATCGTTACTGAGACACACCCTCACCGTTACTGAGACACACCCTCACTGTTACAGAGACACAGCCTCACCGTTACAGAGACACACCCTCACCGTTACTGAGACACATCCTCATCGTTACTGAGACATACCCTCATCGTTACTGAGACATACCCTCACCGTTACAGAGACACACCCTCACCGTTACTGAGACACACCCTCACCGTTACAGAGACACACCCTCATCGTTACAGAGACACACCCTCACCGTTACAGAGACACACCCTCATCATTACTGCGACACACCCTCACCGTTACAGAGACACACCCTCATCGTTACTGCGACACACCCTCACCGTTACAGAGACACACCCTCACCGTTACTGAGACACACCCTCACCGTTACTGAGACACAGCCTCACCGTTACTGAGACACACCCTCATCGTTACTGCGACACACCCTCACCGTTACAGAGACACACCCTCACTGTTACAGAGACACACCCTCACTGTTACAGAGACACAGCCTCATTGTTACTGAGACACACTCTCACCGTTACTGAGACACACCCTCATCGTTACTGAGACATAGCCTCGTCGTTACAGAGACACACCCTCACTGTTACAGAGACACAGCCTCATTGTTACTGAGACACACTCTCACCGTTACTGAGACACACCCTCATCGTTACAGAGACACAGCCTCATCGTTACAGAGACACACCCTCACCGTTACTGAGACACACCCTCACCGTTACAGAGACACAGCCTCACCGTTACAGAGACACACCCTCATCGTTACTGCGACACACCCTCACCGTTACAGAGACACACCCTCACTGTTACAGAGACACACCCTCACTGTTACAGAGACACAGCCTCATTGTTACTGAGACACACTCTCACCGTTACTGAGACACACCCTCATCGTTACTGAGACATAGCCTCGTCGTTACAGAGACACACCCTCACTGTTACAGAGACACAGCCTCATTGTTACTGAGACACACTCTCACCGTTACTGAGACACACCCTCATCGTTACAGAGACACAGCCTCATCGTTACAGAGACACACCCTCACCGTTACTGAGACACACCCTCACCGTTACTGAGACACACCCTCATCGTTACTGAGACACAGCCTCATCGTTACAGAGACACAGTCTCATCGTTAAAGAGACACACCCTCACCGTTACTGAGACACACCCTCACCGTGACTGAGACACAGCCTTACCGTTATTGAGACACACCCTCATCGTTACTGAGACACAGCCTTACCGTTACAGAGACACAGCCTCATCGTTACTGAGACACACCCTCATCGTTACAGAGACACACCCTCACCGTTACTGAGACACACCCTCACCGTTACAGAGACACAGCCTTACCGTTATTGAGACACACCCTCACCGTGACTGAGACACAGCCTTACCGTTATTGAGACACACCCTCATCGTTACTGAGACACAGCCTTACCGTTACAGAGACACAGCCTCATCGTTACTGAGACACACCCTCATCGTTACAGAGACACACCCTCACCGTTACTGAGACACACCCTCACCGTTACAGAGACACAGCCTTACCGTTATTGAGACACACCCTCATCGTTACTGAGACACAGCCTTACCGTTACAGAGACACAGCCTCATCGTTACTGAGACACACCCTCATCGTTACAGAGACACACCCTCACCGTTACTGAGACACACCCTCACCGTTACAGAGACACAGCCTTACCGTTATTGAGACACACCCTCATCGTTACTGAGACACAGCCTTACCGTTACAGAGACACAGCCTCATCGTTACAGAGACACACCCTCATCGTTACAGAGACACACCCTCACCGTTACTGAGACACACCCTCATCGTTACTGAGACACAGCCTTACCGTTACAGAGACACAGCCTCATCGTTACAGAGACACACCCTCATCGTTACTGAGACACATCCTCACCGTTACTGAGACACACCCTCATCGTTACAGAGACACACCCTCACCGTTACTGAGACACACCATCGTTACAGAGACACTCCTTCATCGTTACTGAGACACACCCTCACCGTTACAGAGACACAGCCTCACCGTTACAGAGACACACCCTCACCGTTACAGAGACACTCCCTCACCGTTACAGAGACACACCCTCACCATTACTGAGTCACACCCTTATCGTTACTGAGACACACCCTCACCGTTACTGAGACACACCCTCACCGTTACAGAGACACTCCCTCATCGTTACAGAGACACGCCCTCATCGTTACTGAGACACACCCTCATCGTTACTGAGACACACCCTCATCGTTACTGAGACACACCCTCATCATTACAGAGACACACCCTCATCGTTACTGAGACACACCCTCATCGTTACTGAGACACACCCTCACCGTTACAGAGACACACCCTCACCGTTACTGAGACACACCCTCATCGTTACTGAGACACACCCTCATCATTACAGAGACACACCCTCACTGTTACAGAGACACACCCTCATCGTTACTGAGACACAGACTCATCGTTACTGAGACACAGACTCACCGTTACAGAGACACACCCTCATTGTTACAGAGACACACCCTCACCGTTACAGAGACACACCCTCACCGTTACTGAGACATAACCTCACCGTTACAGAGACACACCCTCACCGTTACTGAGACACAACTTGATCTTACTGAGACACAGACTCATTAACACTGAGACACAACTTCATCGTTACTGGTCAGCACTGCTGCCTCACAGCGCCAGAGACCTGGGTTCAATTCTCCCCTCAGGCGACCGACTGTGTGGAGTATGTACATTCTCCCCGTGTCTGTGTGGGTTTCCTCCCGCAGTCCAAAAATGTGCAGGTTAGGTGAGTTGGTCATGATAAATCGCCCGTAGTGTTAGATGCAGGGGCAAACGTTAGGCAATGGGTCTGGGTGGGTTGCTCTTCGGCGGGTTGGTGTAGACTTGTTGGGCCGAAGGGCCTGTTTCCACACTGTAAGTAATCTAATCTAATCATTACTGAGACACAACATCATGGGTACTGAGATACGCCTCATCGTTATTGAGCCATGGCTGATCTTACTGAGATACAATCTCATTGAGACACCGTCTCACTGAGATTGAGCCTGATCATTACAATGATGAGAAAATTCTGATGAGAATTGTTCTGACGGAACAAATCAGGGCAGTTTGAAACCTGTCTCGATTAGAGAGGATGAGAATGAAGAGTGGTGCTAGGGGAGTTACTCAGCGATGTGGGTGCCAGTGACTGTGAAATGTTGCAGTACTGGATGAAATTCAGAAGCCTGGCAATCAAGAAATTTGAATCATAGAGTCCCTCCAGTATGGAATAAGGCCATTCAGCCCACCCCAACCCTCCAGAGTGCATCTCACCCAAACCCATTCTCCTCAGCCCTGCATTTCCCCTGGCTAACCCACCTAGCCTGCATATCCCCAGACACTGTGAGCAATTTAGCAAAGTCAGTCAAGTCAACCTGCACATCTTTGGACAATAGGAAGAGATGCCCAAAGATATGTGGAGAATATGCAAACTCCACACAGACAGTCGCCCGAGGCTGGAATCAAACCCAGGTCCCTAGTGCTATGAGGCAGTAGTGCTAACCACTGAGCCACCCATGGAGAGAAGGGGAGACATCCTTTCAACATTCACCCTGTCAAGTCCCCCCCAGAATCTTAGTTTTCCAGTAAGATCACTGCTCATTCTTCTAAATTCTAACGAGTACACGTCTAATGTCCTTGATTATACTCTGATCTCAAGAACACTAATGTAAGTACACAATTTTCGAGAAGAAAGTGAGGTCTGCAGATGCTGGAGATCAGAGCTGAAAATGTGTTGCTGGAAAAGCGCAGCAGGTCAGGCAGCATCCAAGGAGCAGGAGAATCGACGTTCCTGAAGAAGGGCTTATGCCCGAAACATCGAATTTCCTGTTCCTTGGATGCTGCCTGACCTGCTGCGCTTTTCCAGCAACACATTTTCAGCTAAGTACACAATTTCCCTGTTTCCTATAAGGTAAAACATGATGTCACTTCCTTTGGCCCACCTTTCATCTTAGGGAGTTATTTTGTTCTTTTTGCTCATTGGTCTGAGATGTTATCAGTAGAAATGTAGTCTTCAATCTGGTGAGATCCAGCAAGCTTGCAGATGACACCAGAATTGGAGGTGGAGTGGACAGCGAGAAAGGTTACCTCAGATTACAATGGGACCTTGATCATAGAATCATAGAATCCCTACAGTCATTCAGCTCAACAAGTCCACACTGACCCTCTGAAGAGTAACCCACCCAGACCCATTCCCCTACCCTATAACTCTACATTTACCCCTTACTAACGCATAAACCTACATATCCCTGAACACTATGGGCAATTTAATATGGCCAATTCATGTGACCTGCACAGCTTAGACAGGCCACTGGGTTGAGGAGGGGTAGATGAAGTTTAATTTTCGATAACTGTGAGGTGTTGCATTTTGGAAAGGCAAATTAGGGCAGGACTTATACACTTAATGATAAGGTCCTAGGGAGTGTTGCTGAACAGAGAGATCTTGGAGTGCAGGTTCATAGCTCCTTGAAAGTGAAGGTAGATAGGATAGTGAAGAAGGTGTTTGGCATATTTGCCTTTATTAGTCAGAGCATTGAGCACAGGAGTTGGGAGGTCATGTTGTGGCCGTACAGGACATTGGTTAGGCCACTTGTGGAGTATTGTTTGCAATTCTGGTCTCCCTTCTATAGGAAGGATGTTGTGAAACTTGGTAGGGTTCAGAAAAGATTTACAAGGATGTTGCCAGGGTTGGAGGGTTTGAGATGTAGGGAGAGGCTGAACAGGCTGGGGCTGTTTTCCCTGGAGCGTCGGAGGCTGAGGGGTGACCCTACAGTGGTTTGTAAGGGCATGGATAGGATAAATTGGAAAGATCTTTTCCCTGGGGTGGGGGGAGTCCAAATTTAAAGGGCATAGGTTTAAAATGAGAGGAGAGAGATATAAAAGGAACCTGAGGGGCAACTTTTTCACACAGAGGGTGGTACGTGTATGGAATGAGCTGCCAGAGGATGTGGTGGAGGCCGGTACAATTACATTTAAAAAGCTTTAGATGGGTATATGAATAGGAAGGGTTTAAGAGGGATGTGGGCCAAATGCTGGCAAATGGGATTAGATTTATATAGGATATCTGGTTGGCAGAAATGAGTTGGACTGAAAGTCTGTTTCTGTGCTGTATATCTCCGTGACTCTCATGGTGACGGCTCAACAGTTACGTTAAGAATTCATCTCTCAGTCAGAAATCAACCACGGGATTTGGGTAAACACTCACAATGGTGTTAAACAGAACAGTGCAAAATAAAAAACCATAAAATGCATGAGCAGCAGGAAGCCATTCAGCCCATTGCTCTGCTATTGAACGAGATCATGGCAGATTTGATAACCCTTAATTCTACTTTCATCCCTTTATCCCATCACACTCTCTATTCCTTTACTGAGTCAAAAAATCTGTCTTTCTCAGCCTTGGATAGACTGAGTGACCCAGGCGTGGCGGGAAAGATTCTAACAGGTTCACTACTCTTTGAGGGAGGAGAATCCTCCTCATCTCTGTCTGAACTGGATGGTCCCTTATCCTGAGATTAATCCCTCTGATTCTAGACATTCCTACAAGGAGAAGTCATCTCTCCACATCTTTTATGTCATTGTTTCAAATAAGGTCGCCTCTCATTTCTCTGAACTCCAGGCCTAACCTACCCCACATCTCCTCTGAAGACAATGCCTCCCTGTTTATCTTTAGGACAGGCATAGGCCTAGTGGTACCATCAGTGTTAATCCAGAGACTCAGGAATGTTTGGGACAAGGCCTCCACTACCTTTGGAGAGATCTGGTAGAATTTTGTTTCCTAACCCGTTGCTCCCGTATCATCAGGTCGGAGGTTCCGGTGTGAAAATGGGAGAAACTCCAGTGGAGTGTTACATCAGAGTTGCAGCCATTGACCGGTCCATCCCCCCACTAAGGTGTTGGCTTCATCGTTGGGGTCTTAAGGTTCTTCCTTTGTGAGCAGTGACACCATGTGACCATTCATAGGCTGGATCACAGGCCAACAGCTTGTGTCAGGAACATGATTAGATCAGATTCCCTACAGTGTGGAAACAGGCCCTTCGGCCCAACAAGTCCACAGTGACCCTCCGAAGAGTAACCCACCCAGATCCATTTCCCTCTGCCTAATGCACCTAACACTATGGGCAATTTAGCATGGCCAATCTACCATAACCTACACAGATTTGGACTGTGGGAAGAAACCAGAGCACCCGGAGGAAACCCACGCAGACACGGGGAGAACGTGCAAACTCCATAGTCAGTCGCCTGCGGTGGGAATTGAACCCTGGTCTCTGGCGCTGTGAGGCAGCAGTGCTAACCACCGTGCCGCCCACTGTGTCATCGGGCCTGTACAGACGTGATGGGCTGAAGGGTCTTTTCTGCATTCGATGACTCTACAATATTCCTGAGGCCACATTTGGATTCTGAGGGAAAGCAACTCTCAATGTAGAAAACATTTTGCAGGAATCTAGGAGCATCATGATGGCTCAGTGGTTAGCGCTGCTGCCTCACAGTTCCAAGGGATGCAATTCCAGCCTCGGGCGACTGTCTGTGTGGAGCTTGTACCTTCTCCTCGTGTCTGCGTGGGTTTGCTCCGGTTTCCTCCCACAGTCCAAAGGAGCACAGGTTAGGTGGATTGGCCTTGCTAAATTGTCCAGGGTTGTGCCATGGGAGATGCAGGGTTATAGGGCAGGGGGTTGGGATGCTGTTCAGAGGCTCAGTGTGGACCCGATGGGCTGAATGGCCAAACTGTAGGGATTCCGCATATTCACGCTTCGGGGCCTCGACAAACTCCAAACAAAAAGGCTTTTTTAAAAAAATTGTGGCAGTGATGGGGGTCCTGACCATGTCCCAGCTTGCATTGGAAGATAGGGAGGTGCAGTCACCCACCCCAGTCACGGTGGGGAGTCACATGGAGAAGGAGCAGGGGCTCTGGGGTGACGGGGGCACCCCTCAGCAGGAACCTGCCCTCAACGGAGGCAATCTGTTTGTTCACAGGTAGCGCCCATCGGTGCTTGGCTGCCCACGGATGGGGTTCCCTGTGCGATCACAGGTTCGTCCATGGCTTGTCAGTCACGTTGTGAGATGCTGAGACAGCCCATAATCATTGTTCAAGAGCCAGCTGTCCATTGTAGACAATGCTTTCAAATCAGCAACAGACTGTGAGCACTGACGACAGTCTCTGTTATACAGAATGCCTCATAATATCTGCTCCCGCACCTTGAAACACAATCTTAAACATCGTGATGTCAAGATTACAAGCCCCCCCCCCCAATAGTTCATTATGAAACACAATTTATTTCCAACAGTAGGATTTGTCTTTCTCTCCCCCCTCCCTGGGCCAGCAAGCGTTTCACTGAGCAAATGGATTAGCTGCTTAGGGAAAATATTACACAACAGCACCCACCACGAAAGCTGCAGGATCAGATTTGGGAGCTGGGAGACAGAGAAGCCAGGCTGGATATACACCCCGAGTCAGCAGGCAAGGCACAGAGAGAGAGAGAGAACATGACAAAGAAATGGAGGAAAGCGATTGCTTACCTTTCCACATCTAGGAATGCTGCTCACACCTAAAAAGGTTTGAGTGTGTGTGGTTTCCTTTTTCAACACCGAGATTGCCTTCTCAGCGTCCAAACCTTTCAGATGTTATATCGACATAAACCTGATATTATATTGTTGTGCTTCCTGGACCACAAGAGATGTTGTCTGACACTGGGTTTCACGTGACCAGAATATTAATTGATTCTGGCTCCGTCCTTGCATCTCTCTCTCTCTCTCTCTCTCTCTCTGTACCCTCCCCTCCCTTCCCTTCAGAGACACCGACTCCCTGGAACAGATGAGACCCCCAGCCTGAATCTGCTGTGAGTGAGCAGACTCAGTACAGAGCAGGAGTTGGTGCTGTATCATTCAGCAGTGAGCTGCAATTTTCAGACATCATTAACTCTCCAGGAGCAGTCGCCTCACTGCAAATCTTTTTTCCTCTTCCTTCTATGTAATGTTACTGCACATTTTATTTCTCTATTGTGTGCGTTCCTCCCCCTGCTTTCAGCTCCCCGTTGGAGCTGAGGCCACTCTCGCAGCCCGGTGGCAGATCAGAAGCCGGCTATTTGACTGTTGTGGCATCACCCAATGCCCCCTTCCCTCCTGATGTCACTGGGCCAGGGGTTGGGGATTCCCCGGGTAATGGCACACAGTGATGATTTCTTTATTCTTTCATGGGTGGCTCAGTGGTTAGCACTGCTGCCTCACGGCGCCTGGGACCCGGGTTCAGTCCCAGACTCAGGCGGCCATCTGTGTGGGGTTTGCACGTTCTCCCCGCGTCTGCGTGGGTTTCCTCCCACAATCCAAAGATGCGCAGGTTAGGGTGGATCGGCCTTGCTAGATTGCCCCATAGTGTTAGCTGCAATAGGAGAAAGTGGGGACTGCAGATGCTGGAGATCAGAGTCAAAGAGTGTGGTGCTGGAAAAACACAGCAGGTCAGGCAGCATCCGAGGAGCGGGAGAGTCGATGTTTCGGGCCAGAGCTCTTCATCAGGAATGAGGCTGGGAGCCTCGGGGATGGAGAGATAAATGGGAGGGGGGGATGGGGTGGGGCTGGGGGGAAGGTAGCTGAGAGTGCAATCGGTGGATGGAGGTGGGGATGAAGGTGATAGGTCGGAGAGGAGGGTGGCGCCGGATAGGTGGGAAGGGAGATTGACAGGTGGGACAGGTCATGAGGATGGCGCTGAGCTGGAAGTTTGGAGCTGGGCTAAGGTGGGGGGAGGGGAAATGAGGAAACTGGTGAAGTCCACATTGATGCCGTGGGGCAGAGTGGGAGGGGGACACCCGCACTAATCAACCCCACTGCCCCGTGGCTGAACATTTCAACTCCTCCTCTCACTCTGCCAAGGACATAGAGGTCCTGGGCCTCCTTCACCGCCGCTCCCTCACCACCAGACGCCTGGAGGAAGTACGTGTCAACTTCTGCCTCGGAACACTTCAACCCCAGGGCATCAATGTGGACTTCACCAGTTTCCTTATTTCCCCTCCCCCAACCGTACCCAGTTCCAACCTCCCAGCTCAGCACCGCCCTCATGACCTGTCCAACCTGCCAATCTCCCTTCCCACCTATCCACTCCATCGTCTCCTCTGACCTATCACCTTTACCCCCCACCTCCATCCACCTATTGTACTCTTGGCTACCTTCTCCCCAGCTCCACCCCCCTCCCATTTATCTCTCTACCCTCGAGGCATCCAGCCACATTCCTGATGAAGGGCTCCTGCCCGAAAAATCAATTTCCCTGCTCCTCAGATGCTGCCTGACCTGTTATATTCATTAGTCAGGGGTAAAGATAGGGTAGGGGAATGGGTCTGGGTGGGTTACTCTTTGGAGGGTCAGTGTGGACTTGTTGGGCCGAAGGGCCTGTTTCCATACTGTAGGGAATCTAATCAGGTTGCATTGGCCATGGGAAATTACCCATGGTATCTGGGGGTGTGACGGTTAGGTAGACTGGCCATGGGAAATGCAAGGTTAAAGGGACAGGGTTGGAGGGTGGATCTGGGTGGGATGTTCTTTGAAGGGTCAGTGTGGACTTGAGGGGCCGAATGGCCTGCTTCCACACTATAGAGATTCAATGGGATGTGGGAATTACTGGCAAGGGGCCAGCATTTGTTGCTTCTACTTTATCCCTAGTTGCCCCTGGACTGAGTGGCTGGCTCAGCCATTTTGGGGGGGGGGGCGCAGTTAGGAGTCAGCGCATTTGGACTGGAGTCACATGTAGGCCCAGACTGGGTAAGGATGGGCTGTTTCTTTCCCAGAAAGAGACCAGATGGGTTTCTATGACAATGGATAGCTTCATCGTCATGACGACTTGAGACTGAAGTTCAATTGCGGTTCTGTTAACTGATCTTAAATTCCACTAACGACTGTGGTGGGATTTTAAGTCACGGACTCAAGCATTAGGCTAGGCCGCTGGATCACGAGACCAGTGACATTACCATCATACCACCTTCTCCCCTTCCCGAATGGGGCAGTGGATAAATCATTGGCTTTACTCAGCACATGACTCAACCTGAGTCGAGAGTGTGGTGCTGGAAAAGCGCAGCAGGTCAGGCAGCATCCGAGGAGCAGGAGAATCGACGTTTCAGGCATAAGCCCTTCTTCAGGATTCCATTCCAGATGAAGGGCTTATGCCCGAAACGTCGACTCTCCTGCTCCTCGGATGCTGCCTGACCGGCTGTGCTTTTCCAGCAACACGCTCTCGACTCTGATCTCCAGCATCTGCAGTTCCCCACTTTCTCCATAGTACTCAAACCAATGGGTTTCGGCCCAGCCCATAGGCTAATGGTATCCATTATTTACCAGTGAAGCTCTGAACCTAGTCTGGGCCGCGTGTATGGATCTACCGACCTGCATCAACAAGATAAAATCGAACCTTTGTTACAGAAGCATGTTATTAAACTGGAGCGGGTTCAGAGATGTTGCTGGGAATGGAGAGCTTGAGCAATAAGGAGAGGCTAGAGAGACTGAGGCCTTTTCCCACCAGCACATAGGAGATTGAGGGGTGACCTTTTAGAGATTTATAAAATCATGAGGGGTATAGAGGGAATAGTAAGCGTGGGGAAATTCAAAATTAATGTGACAGGAGAAAGATATCAAGAGACCCGAGGGGCAACCTTTTCACACGGAGAGTGTTTTGTGTGTTGAGTGAACGGCCACAGGAAGTGGTGGAGGCTGCAGGCGGGTACAATTACAAAATTGAAAAGACATTTGGACAGGCACATGAATAGGAAAGGTTGGGAGGGATAAGAAGGGCTTATGCCCGAAATGTCGATTCTCCTGTTCCTTGGATGCTGCCTGACCTGCTGCGCTTTTCCAACAACACATTTTTAGCTAGGAGGGATATGGGCCAAACACAGGCAAGTGGAACCAGTTTAGTTTGGGAACATGGTCGGCATGAACGAGTTGGGCCGAAGGGTCTGTTTCCGTGCTGTACGACTCTATGTTCCTATGGTTCCCCTTGCAAACTGGGAGAGCAGATGCAAGCCTGTTTTCTTGCTGTCCTGCATTAAAGTGTAATGGGGGGGGGTCTTCATTATGTTGCCATTCCATCAACACGGACCCTACTCAACTACACGTATGACGGGATGATACCATTGCCCACACCACAACGTGTCAGCCTCACTCGTTACTCACTGATACTCTAACGTAGGAGACCAAAGCAGAATGAATGACCACACTGTGTAAGGCAATAGCACCTACAGTCAGTTACTTCTGCAAATAAACATACTCTGTGCTCCAAAGATGTGCAAGTTAGGCGGACTGGCCTTGATAAATTGCCCATAGTGTCCAGGGATGTGCAGGCTAGGTGGATTAGCCATGGGAAATGCAGAGTTACAGGGATAGGATAGGTAGGTGAGTCTGGATGGAATGCTCTTTGGTGGGTCGGTGTGGACTCAATGGGCTGAATGGCCTGCTTCCTCACTATGGGGATTCTATGAGGGATCAATACTAAGGACAACGTTCCTGATCTCTTTCAACTGCTGCAAAGGATTCTTTGAACTGAATTGAATTGAATTTATTGTACCGAGGCACAGTGAAAAGCTGTGTCTTGTGAGCAATACAGGCAGACCACAGAGTTAAGGAGCATAGATAAATAAATAATAGGGAAACACGGCAAAAACAAAAACACAGGTACAGGCGAATGTTAAGAGTTTGCGAGTTCTTTCGATATTCTAACAACAGTAGGATAGAAACTGTTTCGAAACCGTCTGCTGCGTGTTCAGGCTTCTGTACCGTCTCCCCGTTGGTAGGGCTTGTAGAAAAACATTGCCAGGGTGGGATGGATCTTTGAGAGCGCTGGCGGCCCTTCCTTTACAACGGGCCTGGTAGATGGATTCTATAGATTGGCCTTGCGTCCGTTTCAGGACACAAAGCCAGCACTCCATCACACTGTGCCACCTAGCCACAGCGTAACGCCTCAGGTGGCACCTCCAGTGCTGAGCCAGATTGAAATACCAGTCAGAATGCCACGGTCAGGGACTTTTTTTTAATGATTCGCATTATGAGGGCATCGCTAGCTAAGGCAGCGTTTATTGCCCATCCCGAATTGCGCAGAGGGCAGTAAAGAGTCAACCACATTGGCTGTGGGTCTGAAGTCACATGTAGGCCAGACCAGGTGAGGATGGCAGCTTCCCTTCTTCAAGGACATTAGTGAACCAGGAGGGGTTTTTCCTGACAAACAGGTCATCATTAGACTCTTAATTCCAGAATTTCAAAAAAATGAATTCAAATTCTACCATCTGCTGTGTTGGGATTCAAACCCCAGTTCCCAGCACATGTCCTGGATCTCTGGACTAACAAACTACTGATAACACCACTAGAGCATTGCCTTCCCCAGCGGGGCCTCAGTTGCTGACCTTTGCACTCTGAGGTAGGAGTCATGACCCACTCATGGTCAGTACGTAATGCTGCTGCAATGTTTGAGTCACTCAGTCATTAGAGACAAGCCAGGTTATGACTCAGACATAACGGGCAACATCTCTTACACAGAAAGCAAGAAACAGTCTCTGTAGATGAATGAGATTGCGATGTGCACCATAATCTATCAGTGACAGTGATGGTCATGTGCTCGAGTCTGTGAAGAGAGAAAGAACAGTATGTTCTGTACTCAGAGTTTTGAATATATTCTCCTGTTAGTAAAAGGAATTTGCTGTAATCTACTACAGTTAAATCATAGTTTCTCTTCGATAAAAGAAATTTACCAAATATATGGACAAATGATGTGACGTAATACAGCTGTCTGGTTGGTATATATTTTAATATCATTTATTTTAGGTTTGGGTTTTCTATGTGTTTGAAGATAATAATTACTTGTAAGTATTTCTGTAGCCATGATGATTTCTTTTACAACAATTTGCGAGAGCTTCTTTGGCTCAGGTGTGGTTTTCTTTGGATATTTTACAACATACCAAGGCAAACCATAAGGGTGGCACAGTGGCACAGTGGTTAGCACTGCTGCCTCACAGTGCCAGAGACCCAGGTTCAATTCCCACCTCAGGTGACTGTCTGTGTGGCGTTTGCACATTCTCCTCGTGTCTGCGTGGGTTTAAAATTCCTGAAGATGGGCTCATGCCTGAAACGTTGACTCTCCTGCTCCTTGGATGCTGCGCTTTTCCAGCAATACATTTTTCAGCTCTGATCTCCAGCATCTGCAGTCCTCACTTTCTCCCTAACCTTTAGCAAGGTTCCTTAGCTCTTAACTGCACTCTGGGTAATAATACTGGCCAAGCTGGTGATACCCATTATGGGTGGTGTGGTGGCTCAGTGGTTAGCACTGCTGCCTCACAGCACCAGGGTCCCAGGTTCAATTCCAGCCTCAGGTGACTGTCTGTGTGGGGTTTGCACGTTCTCCTTGTATCTCTGGGGGTTTCCTCCCACAGTCTAAAAATGTGCTGCAGGCCAGGTGAATTGGCCCTAGCGATAGGTGCATTAGTCAGAGGGGGTGGGTTACTCTTCGGAGGGTCAGTGTGGACTGGTTGGGCCGAAGGGCCTGTTTCCACACTGTAGGCAATCTAATTCATTGGAAATTTCTAGACTTTTAAGTTTAGGGCAAACACCCATAACTTGGAGGGAGAGAGACTTTTTTTTAAGTGTTGAGGCAGGTTGTGAAGTCCTTGATTGAGATGGTTTTGTCAAACAGTTCTGTCTCCAATTTCCCTCCAGTTCTGCATGGAGCAGTTACACAGATGCAGAATGACATCTGTTGCTTCATTGGATGTCCCGTAGATCTGGCTTCTCATTGTCACTGCCTCCCCCATTTCAAAATGAGAGTCCCTTTGTCTTTCCTAAATTAGACTAGTCCCGTTCATCTGTGCTTGGCCTATTTCCCTCTAAACCTTTCCTCTAATGTACCTGAGCAGATGCCCATTAAATGTAACTGTATTTGCCTCTACCTTCTTAACAGAATCCCTGAAAGTAAAACACAGGTCACAGGAAAATAAATTGTCAACTTAAAGACCAAAGCTGGCAATAGGAATTCATAATCCAATGCTTCGGTTCCTATCCAAGATGTGTTATTCACATCTTGCCATCCAATAGCCTCAAGAGTTTTCCCCCAAATAAATCATCATGGCTACAGAGATATTTACAAGTAATTATTATCTTCAAACACGTAGAAGATTAGATTAGATTCCCTACAGTGTGGAAACAGGCCCTTCGGCCCAACCAGTCCACACCAACCCTCCGAAGAGCAACCCACCCGGACTCATTCCCCTGCCTAATGCACCTATCACTCTGGGCAATTTGGCATAGCCAGTTGACGCTAACCTGCACATCTTTGGACTGTGGGAGGAAACCGGAGCAAACCCACACAGACACTGGGAGAATGTGCAAACTCCACACAGTCACCCAGGGCTAGAATCAAACCTGGGTCCCTGGCGCTGTGAGGCAGCAATGCTAACCACTGAGCCACCGTACAACCCCAATTTCAATAGATAAACAACAGATTGATGATATTAAAGTAAATATAAACCAGACAGCTATATTACATCATGTCATTTGTGTGTGTGTATATATATATATATTTGGTAAAATTCTTCTATCGAAGCGAAACTATGATTTAACAGTGGTAGATTACAACAAACTCCTTTTACTAACACGAGAATATTTTGTAAACTCTAGTACAGAACATACTGTTCTTTCTCTCTTCACAGACTCGAGCACATGACTATCACTGTCACTGGTAGATTATCGTGCACATCGCAATCTCAAGAGTTTTTGGCTTTGCCATCCAATCCTGAGCTTATTCTGAAACGCAAATGACTGATTTGCATCCAGGTTCTCATGTCCAGCTGGAATGATGCAAGTTAAAATAGGTGGAGGATCACATTTTTAATCAACATTACGGGACAAGAGGCCATTTGGCCCATCTGTACCGGCAAGAGTCATCCAATTAGTTCAAGCCCTTTGTCCTTCCACCGAGGCCGTTTATATTTATATTTCTACTTTCTTAACTACTTATCCAACTTCCTTGAGAAAGTTATGAACAGGTCTACCCATTTCAGGCAGTGCGCTGTAAATTGTTTTAACTTATTATTCTCATTGTGCCTAATTGTACCCACATTAGCTTCTCACTCCAGCAGCTATAACCTCCCATTGTTATGACGTTGATATAGATCACCCCGATTTGCTCCATGTTCCAGTCACAGTATGAAACTCTCCGTGTCCACAATGACTCTGGTTGGGAAACGTTGGGCCTGATACACTTGCCTTTCCCTTCATGACACCACTCTTCCATTGCCCACGTCGACGCAAAACTGAATCAAAACGTCTGCTTCATATCTCTAGTGCAATAATCTGAAGTGATTTCAATGCTCAGTGTCCTGTTAAATTGATTTTCCAAAAAGATCTTTCACTTTAGTGGGGAAAAAACAGCTTTTTTTTCTGTTTTCAACAGATGCACTGTTGACATTTCCCACGGCTGAGCTCATTATGAATGCTTTGGGAATTGCTCAAATTACAGAGACACAGAACCTGAGGAGGGAACCTGCGTCGCATTTTGATTATCAGTTTTAAGAGGCTATAAAAGGATTACCTGTTTTTTAATGTAGTTAGTGATATACTTTTTCTTTCAACAGTTTAGCCACTTGAGGTGATTTTTTTTATGAAGGATTCCTCAGTATGAATCGTGTTTTAATCAGAGCATTATTAGATTAGTAGAAGTTGAATTTTGTTCTCATCTCCAATGTGATGTTATGTCCCTGATGTCTGCCCACTGGGCGAGAGACTCAGGGCGTGAAGAGGGCTTGGGGTATGCGGAGCGTGGAGAATGTGGGGTGCATGGAGGGGGCATTGGTGACAGGGTGGCACGAGAGTAACAGGGGAAGGAGGAACAATAGGGGGCATGGGGAATATGATGGAGGCATATAGGGTGACCCGGGTGGTGAGAGAGGTGAAGGGTCACAGGCCTGTACTGACCATTAACACTGGAAATGGAAGCGGGACTCCCAACTCTCTGTTGCCTTCCCTTGCTGTGTCAGGACTACATCCAGGTCAGAGTTGAGAGTATTTTGCTGGAGAAGCATAACTGGACAGACAGCATCTGAGGAGCAGGAGAATTTATGTTTCCGCCACAAACCCTTCATCGGGAATGACACGTTGATTCTCCTGCTCCTCGGATGCTGCCTGACCCTCTGTGCCTCTCCAGCATCACACTCTCGACCCTGATCTCCAGCATCTGCAGTCCTCACTTTCTTCTATATCCAGGTCAGCACAGTGGCTCAGTGGTTAGTATTGTTGCTTCAGAGACCCAGGTTCGACTCCAGCCTTGGGTGACTATCTGTGTGGAATTTGTGCATTTTCCCTGTGTCTGCGTGGGTTTCCTCCCACTGTCCAGAGATGTGCAGGTTAGATAGATTGGCCATGGAAAATTGCCTATAGTGTCCAAGGATCTGCTGGTTAGATAGGGTAAAATTGGATTACAGGGATAGTGTTGGACTGGATGGGATGTTTTCCGGTGGTTAGGTACAGACCTGATGGGCTGAATGGCCTCTTTTTCACTGTAGGGTGTCTAAGGCCTACTTCCATTTGGCTTGCCCCTTCCTGGACTGAAAGCATGGCAAATGGAGGCCCATTTAATGGAGAGTGGTCTGCTGTGTACAGGAACCCTATGTATGGAGTTTTACGCAATGATTTAAAATACCTACACCATCGTTTCTGCTCGTAGCTTCTCACAGCTTCTGTGGATCTGCTTACTGTTCCCTGAGTCCACACCCAGGCATGATCAAATGAGCAAAGTGAGCATAGACTAGTAACCAGGTGCACATAATCTAACACAGAACAATTCAACACTACATTTCCAGAATGTAAGACCCTCACGTGGTTCAAACAGATCGGGACCATGTTACAATGGAGGAAATGGGCTGGGAAATTTCCAGAATAATAAAAAAACAGGTTGAGATGGTCAATATTGTAACCAAAGGGGAGGTATTTTAAAATCAACCTGTTCAGAGATGTTATTACACACCTCCGGAGCAGGTGGGACTTGAACCCAAGCCTCCTGGTTCAGAAGTAAGGACACTACCACCGTGTCCCAAGGCTGACCAGGGCAAGATGTCCCTGATTCTGAAACAGAACTGAGTGAGAGTGGATGAGACTCAGTTATAACACGGTGGGGAAATAGGGAACATGAAGAGGGTGAAGGTAAGGGGAAGATGGAGACTTCTCAGGGTGAGCATCTTGAGAGACGTCATCTTCAGACTTTACAACAAAAGACGAGACAGCCAGGGAGCAGTCTACATTTGAATACAGCGGAGTAAGAGAAAGCACACACTAATTGACAGAGAGGAGTGTTTAATGTTCGCGTGGCCTAACCTTCATGAAAATGTCTTCTCTTCGTCTCTCTTGGTGTTCGTGAACACTCAATGGGTTTTGAGTTGGCCTGTTGCTTCCTTCGATTGGTGCCCAGACCCAGTGGTGGCCCAGCCTCGTTTAGGCTCGGAGCGACCCTTGACCTTCCTCGTTGCAGTCTTCTTTGGAGATTGGTGTACAGTGTTGGCGTGGGAAGTTCATCGTCCTGTTTGGCGCATTGAGACAAATCCGGTGATTGAGTGGGGCTCGGCTTGAGGTGATCGCTCAACCCCAATGTCCCTTCTGGCTGTGGAACCCTGATGCGCTGAGTGGGAATGAGGTGGTTGCATTTGAACTGGACACTTGTTGAGTGGTTAGCCTTATCTAATGATCCATGGCCGCTTGGAGGTACCCTTGTCTCTCTTAAGGTTCCTTTCAGATCTAACCTTGGAATGCCACTTTCAATCCTTGCGGATTGAGTTGGAATAAGGCTACAGGACTGCAATCCCACAATCCCACTATGCGGCCATTCATCATCTTGAGATGGCTTCCCATCCAGCGGACCTCTTGGATGGGGGTTCTGCAAGCTGTTTTGAGCTTTGGTCTCCTGACCAGGCTGTAAGCTGTAACAGGGTGTTGAGTTCCATGGTGGAGAGGTGAAAGGTCCCCCTGGATCCTGGGTCGATGTTGGGACTCGGCTGTTGGGAAGGACAGAGCCCAACCAGAAATGAGAGTTTAGGCATTCCAACACCGTGGGTAGCCCCTCCGAGCGGCCATCTGAATTGTCAGCCTGCTGGGAGATCTCCGTACGCTGTTCGGAGATGGTGACCGTCTGCACAGGATGAAGCTTCAAGGCCACGTGCGGGTCCACGCGCCCGACCGGGCTGTGACGCAAGAGGGCCGAGGCTTTCTTCAGCAGCTCGTCCAGGTCCCTGTCTCGCCTCCGCGCGTCCCTAACGGTGAGATCCTTGTACCCGAGCACAGAGCTGGGCGCTCCCCCGTTGGCGGGTTGGCCAGAAAGTGGTCGGCCAACTGTCTCCCGTTGCGGCGGGCTCGGAGATCGCATCAGCCACTCGGCTCGGCTCGGGGGCGAGCTGTTGGGTGGGGTCGGATTCGGGGGTTGACTGGGCGCGGTCTTTTCCTTCAAAGCGGGCCCTGGGCGTCGGCTGGCACCGCGCTGAGTGAAGCAGCTGACCGTGAACTTGCGCTTCAGAATAGGACTGAGGGGGCACTGTCCCATCCTCAAACCTCGCCACGGCAGGCTCTGTAACAGCCTGGGCGATGAGGCTCCCTCAGACAGCGGCAGGGATGGGACACTGGCGCTCATGGCCTGCTTCCTCACAAATGGCGGCGAAAATCCACAACGTTGCTCCATCACAGCCGGAACATCCCGTCACTTCTACAGGAAGGAAACAAAATGTTAAACAAAACATTATCCCCTGCTTTTCGAAAGCTCGCTTTACGCCACCTCACTTTTACATTTCTCGCGAAGTGGAAGAAATCCGAAGAGGATTTTACGAAGAAAGGCAACATTTCTCCCGTATAAGTTTACGTTGCTTCGCTTTTCACCATTACAAAAGGTTTCGTAGGAATGCTCTGCTTTCGGATGGATAGCGGGGGATACCTGGACTGCGGAGGATTCAAAACCGTCCGCATTTCGTACCAGACACAGAAGGTCAGAGGTCAGGGCGTGACGGCATTTTTGGTCTGGGATATGAATTCACCTCAACTCCCCCCCAACCCCATGTCACCTCAATCCCCCGTGCTGCAGCTGTACAAAACCCTGGTGTGGCCGCACTTGGGGTAGTGCGTACAGTTCTGGTCACTACACTATAGGAAGGATGTGGAAGCTTTGGAAAGGGTTCAGAGGAGATTTACTGGGATGTTGCCTGGTATGGAGGGAAGGCCTTATGGGGAAATGCTGAGGGACTTGAGGTTGTTTTCATTGGAGAGAAGAAGGTTGAGAAGTGACTTAATTGAGACAAAAAAGATAACTATATGGTGGACAGTGAGAAACTTTTTCCTCAGATGGTGATGAATAGAACAGGGGAACATAGCTTTAAATTGGGGGGTGATAGATACAGGATAGATGTCAGATGTAGTTTCTTTACCCAGAGAGTGGTAGGGGCATGGAGTGCCCTGCCTGCCTCACCAACTTTCAGGGCATTTAAATGGTCATTAGATAATCATGTGGATGAAAATGGAATAGTGTAGGATAGATAGGC
Source organism: Hemiscyllium ocellatum (assembly GCF_020745735.1). NCBI lineage: Eukaryota > Metazoa > Chordata > Chondrichthyes > Orectolobiformes > Hemiscylliidae > Hemiscyllium > Hemiscyllium ocellatum. The sequence goes on from NC_083433.1 coordinate 19,279,292, forward strand.
TTCAGAGTGGTCCCACAGGTCAGCTCAACATCGAGGGCCAAAGGGCCTGTATTGTGCTGTAATGTTCTATGTTCTAAAACAACACAGTCTCTTCATAGGCTCAGGAAGGCAGCTCACCATCACCCTCTCCAGGGCACCTAGGAATGCGTAATAAATGCTGGACCTACCCAGCAACACCCACAACCTGTCAGTGAGTTTTTAAAAAGCCTGATGGAGGCAAGAGAAAGTCACCGTTCCTGGTGGAGGATGGGAGAGAATGGACTGGGTTATGTTTGGTTTCCTGCCTCTCCTGCTAAGATTGAGAGGAATTTTACCTCGTGCATGATCTGGGCCCAATCCCTTCCGCACACTCCTGGGGAAATCCAACCAGCTCATAACCCAGACTGGCATCACATCCCCCCAATGGACACTGCTGTGATGTTCCTTCTGAACTGATTCGCTGATTAAAGTCAGAATTGCTTTTCAAATCCCCCTCCATCCCCATCATCATAGAATCCCCATAATGCAGAAAGAGGCCATTCAGCCCATTGAGTCTCCACCAACCCCATGAAGAGAATCCCATCCCTACTCTATAGCTGTAAACCCATATTTCCCATATAGCCTGCACATCCCTGGACAATTTAGCATGGCCAAATCACCCAATCTGCACATCTTTGGACAGTGGGAGGAAACCACAAAGACACGGGGAGAATGTGCAAACTCCAGGCAGACTGGAATTGAACCCGGGCCCCTGGTGCTGTGAGGCAGTAGTGCTAACCACTGAGCCACTCTCCAGATCATCCTTTTCCAAAAACTAATATTTAATTTTCCTAAATGGGCTTTTACCAGGTTCAAATATTATTGCACTGAAAGAAAATGCTATTGGTTTTACGTAAGATTTTCCTCAGAGCTGTGCAGAGACGACACTAGATTCTGAGAGTACAGAAACCCAATTTACAGAGTTATACACAATGCTTTAAAGTGTCCACACCATCCTCTCAGCCTCTCACACCATCTGTCTCATCTGCTCACTTTTACCCAAGTCCACACCCAGGCTTGATCAAATGAGCACAGATTAGTAACCAGGTTGACACAATCAAACACAGAACAATTGAACACTGCGTTTCCAGAAAGATCTCGGCTGGTCAGGACCGTGTTACAGTGGAGGATACGGGAGAGGGACGGTGTGATCGAGGAAGAAAGCAAGAGAGAGAGAGAGAGAGAGAGGACACACTGCTAAGGTGTTGGGGTTTTTTAACTTGATTTGATTTACTGTTGTCACATGTACTGAGATACCGTGAAAAGTGTTCTTTTACGGATTGTACCATACAAAGTTCAGCAGGGTAGCAGACCCGTGGTGATTGGAACCAGGTTAACCTCATTAACTATGAGGTTTCTGACTGTGGTTGTTAACCTGGAATAAACAGGAAAGTCCTGGCTGACCAATATAACCAGGAGATTAGAATCCCCTCAATTGAGGACTGACACTGAGCTGGCTGGTCACAGCTAGTGCACTGTGCACGAGTAACTAAAGGGTGACATGATGAAAGGACCCAGCCTCTGTGCATTTATTTCAAGAGCAGAGTTCAGTGTTACAGCTGCAAAGAAATTGCAGAAAGAGAGACAGGGACCAGAATGAACATTTGAGAGGTCTGTTCAAATGTCTGATAAAATATGTGGGCGGCACAGTGGTTAGCACTGCTGCCTCACAGTGCCTGAGACCCGGGTTCAATTCCTGCCTCAGGCGACTGACTGTGTGGAGTTTGCATGTTCTCCCCGTGTCTGTGTGAGTTTCCTCCCACAGTCCAAAGATGTGCAGGTCAGGTGAATTGGCCATACTAAAAATTGCCCGTATTGTTAGTTAAGGGGTAAATGTAGAGGTGTGGGTCGGTGTGGACTTGTTGGGCCGAAGGGCCTGTTTCCACACTGTAATGTAATCTAAACAGTGGGGAAGAAGCTGTTTTGAATTTGATTGTATGCAAAGCTTTATATGTTCAGCTCTTACTGCGACTGAGGTCCAGTTTAGGAAGAGGAAATATTTTTTGATGAGTCAGGCAAGAGGGGGCCCTATACACTCAGTTCAGGGTAAGCGCTGGTTGTATGGGGCTTGGAGCTTGGAATGCGTGTTGTACATGAGGGCCCGAATGGTCATTGCAAGACAAATGGTGGGGAATTCCTGGCCTGCAGCTGGACAGTTTGGCCAGGATATTGGATGAGCCAGGGGTAAGATGGGAATTCACGTCAGCGTCAGAGGCCGTTCAGCCCCCTAATATGCAGGTCAGGTGAATTGGCCGTGCTAAATTGTCTGTAGTGTTAGGTAAAGGGGTAAATGTAGGGGAATGGGTGGGTTGCGCTTCGGCGGGTCGGTGTGGACTTGTTGGGCCGAAGGGCCTGTTTCCACACTGTAAGTAATCTAAACTAATCTAATCCGCTCTGCCATTCAATAGGATCATGGCTGATCTTCAGCCAGAAGTGCTGAGTGGATGACTCGTCACAGCATCCTCATGAGTTCCCCAGATCAACCGTCTTCAACAGATTTGATTCAGTCCACCTGAAATGAAGAAGCAGATGAAGATACTGGATACTGCAAAGGGAACTGACAAGGTCCAGGCTGTGCTACTGAAGACTCACGTTCCTGAACCAGCCGTGCTCCTGTGTTCACGTTTAGTTATAACTCTGCCTGAAAATGTGGAAACTCGCCAATGTGAATCCTGCCCCAACAACAAAAAAAACCAGAACAAATCCAATCAACCAATTCCCCATCAGCCTACAGTCTATTCTGGGTGGACTGAGGGCATATGTCATTGACGGTGCTGTCAAGATTACTTACAGTGTGGAAACAGGCCCTTCGGCCCAACAAGTCCATACCGACCCGCCACCCACCCATACATTTACCCCTTATCTAACACTACAGGCAATTTTTAGTATGGCCAATTCACCTGACCTGCACATCTTTGGACTGTGGGAGGAAACCCACACAGACACGGGGAGAATGTGCAAACTCCACACAGTCAGTCGCCTGAGTCAGGAATTGAACCCGGGTCTCAGGCGCTGTGAGGCAGCAGTGCAAACCACTGTGCCACCGTGCCGCTTACTCAGCAATAGCCAGCCCTTTGATGCTCAGTTTGGTTTCTCTCAGGGCCCCTCAGCTCCTGACCTCATTACAATCTCTGTCCAGACATGAACATCAGAGGTTGATCTCCAGAGGTGACATGGGAATGACTGCTTTTGATATTGAGGCTGAAGAGTCATAGAGATGTACAGCCCGGATACAGACCGTTCGGTCCAACCCGTCCATGCTGACCAGATTTCCCAACCCAATCTAGTCCCACCTGCCAGCACCCGGCCCATATCCCTCCAAACCCTTCCTATTCATATACCCATCCAAATGCCTCTTAAATGTTGCAATTGTACCAGCCTCCACCACTTCCTCTGGCAGCTCATTCCATACACGTACCACCCTCTGTGTGAAAATGTTGCCCCGTAGGTCTCTTTTATATCCTTCCCCTCTCATCCTAAACCTATCCCCTCTAGTTCTGCTCTCCCACTTTGTCTATTTATCCTATCCATGCCCCTCATAATTTTGTAAACATCTATAAGGTCTCCCCTCAGCCTCCGATGCTCCAGGGTAAACAGCCCCAGTCTGTTCAGCCTCTCCCTGTAGCTCAAACCCTCCAACCCTGGTAACATCTTTGTAAATCTTTTCTGTACCCTTTCAAGTTTCACAACATCCTTCCTACAGCAGGAAGACCAATATTCCTAAAGTGGCCTAACCAATGTCCTGTGCAGCTGCAATATGACATCCCAACCCCTGTACTCAATGCTCTAACCAATAAAGAAAAGCGTGCCAAACACTATCCTCAAACCTTTGAGGAAGCGGGCATCGAGGAGCCCAGCAAAAGTCAATCAGTAAAACTCCCCTCTTGTTGGAGTCTATAAAAAGATGGTTATGGTGGTTGGAGGTCAGTAATCTCAGCTCCAGGATATCCCTGCAGGAGTTCCTCAGAGGAGAGTCCTCGGGCCAACCATCTTCAGTTGCTTCATCAATGACCTTCCCTCCATCGACAGGTCAGAAGCTGGGATGTTTGTTGATGATTGCACAATGTTCACCACCATTTCCAGACCCTCAGACACAGAAGCAGCTAAACCTTGCTCAACGTCCAGGCTTGGTTTGATAAGTGGCAAGTAACAATCACACCACACAAGTGACAGATAACGACCACTTCTTACAGGGAAGAGTTTCTCTATCTCTCCTCGACAGTCAATAGCATTACCATCACTGAATCTGCCAGTATCAGCGCCCTGTGGTTACGTCATCATAACCGCACTAGTCTTACAAATGCAGAGTCTCCAAATTCGAATCAGGGGTTTGGAATCCTGCAGTGAGTAACTCATCCCACGACTCCCCAGAACCCACGCATCATCTGCAAGGTACAAATCAGGAATACTCCCCCCTGACCTGGATGGGGGCAGCTCCAACAGCACTCAAGAAGCTCCACATCATCCAGGACACAATAGCCTGCTCCGTTGGTACCAAAACCTTGAGTCTACTCCACCAAAGCTCAGTCAGGGCGACGTACACCATCGAGAGGGCACACTGCATCAACTCAAGCAGCTGCCTTCACCAGCAACTTCCGAACCCTCGTCCCATATCATGTCAAAGGACAAGGCCAGCAGCCTCATGGGAAATCTGCACGTGTGTTGCATTTTATCACGGCATCCCCTACAGTGTGGAAACAGGCCATTCGGCCCATGGAGACATCACCAGCCCTTTGAAGAGCATCCCACCCCAGACCCACCCTTTACCCTATATTTCCCCATAGCCAACCCACAAATCCCTGAACACGATGGGGCAATTTCCCATGGCCAAATCCACCCGAACCTGCACATCTTCAGATTGTGGGAGGAAACCAGAGCACCCAGAGGGAATCCACGCAGACACGGAGAGAATATTCAAACTCCACACAGACAGTCGCCTGAGGGGGGAATCGAACCTGGATCCCTGGCACCCCGTGAGGCAGCAGTGCTAACCAATGAGCTACTGTGTTGTCCATTGCATGAGAGAGAGTAAGACAGAGAGAAATGGAGATGGAGAGGGATAGAAAGGAAAAGTAGGAACTTACATTTCCATAGCACCTTTCACAACCACCCCACTGCAGGATGTCCCGAAACAACTGATTTGTGCACAGCAAGATCCCACTAAAGGTAACAATGCAAATGGCATGTTTATTTTAACATAGGGTCAACTGCAGGATAAATATTGAGCAGGATGCCGGGGAGAATACAGTCATTCCTGACCCCCATCTCATTGGGCCATTTTATATCTGCCCAGGTAGGGTTTAATGGCTCACCAGTGAGGTGGCACCTCCAACAATGTGGCACTCCCTCAGCAGTGACCATCCGATAATGCCCATTCCCTCAGTACTGACGCTCCGAAAATGTGATACTCCCTCAGCACTGACCCTCCGACAGTGTGGCACTCTCTCAGCACTGACCATCCAACAGTTCCCACCCCCCTCAGCACTGACCCTCCGACAATGTAGCACCCCCTCAGCACTGACCCTCCGACAATGTAGCACCCCCTCAGCACTGACCCTCCAACAGTGTGGCACTCTCTCAGCACTGACCATCCAACAGTTCCCACCCCCCTCAGCACTGACCCTCCGACAATGTAGCACCCCCTCAGCACTGACTTTCTGACAGTGCCCACTGCCTCAGCACTGACCCTCTAACAGTGTGGCGTTCTGTCAGTACTGACCCTCCAACACGCAACACTCACTTAGCACTGATCCATCAACAGTGCCCACTCCCTCAGCTCTGACCCACCGACAGTGTGGCGCTCCCTCTGCACTGACTCACCATCAGTCCTTGCTCCCTCTGCACTGACACTCTGACAGTGCATCACTCCCTCAGCTCTGACCCTCCGACAGTGCAGCACTCCCTCAGTACTGACCCACTGATATTATGGCGCTCTCTCAGTACTGACCCTCTGACAGTGCGGCACTCCCTCAGCACTGACCCTCCGACAGTGCAGCACTCCCTCAGCACTGACCCTCCGACAGTGCGGCACTCCCTCAGCACTGACCCTCCGACAGTGCGGCCCTCCCTCAGCACTGACGCTCCGACAGTGCACCACTCCCTCAGCACTGACCCTCTGACAGTGCGGCACTCCCTCAGCACTGACTGTCCGACAGTGCGGCACTTCCTCAGCTCTGATCCTCCGACAGTGCAGCACTCCCTCAGTACTGACCCACTGATATTATGGCGCTCTCTCAGTACTGACCCTCTGACAGTGCGGCATTCCCTCAGCACTAACCCTCCGACAGTGCGGCACTCCCTCAGCACTGACTCTCCGACAGTGTGGCGCTCCCTAAGTGCTGAACCTCCAATAGTGTGGCATGCCATCAATACTGACCCTCCGACTGAGCAGCACTCCTTCAGTAATAACACTCCTTCAGTGCAGTGCTCCTTCAGCATTGAATCTCTGACAGTGCTGCACTCCCTCAGTACTGACCCTCCAACAATGCGGCACTTGTTTAGTAATGACCCTACGACAGTGTAGCACTCTCTCAGCACTGTCCCTCCGATAATGCGGCAGTGGCTCTGCACTGACCCTCCGACAGTGCGGCACTGACTCAGCACTCACCGTCCGACAGTGCAGCACTCCCTTAGTACTAACCTTCCAACAGTGCAGTGCTCCCTCAGTACTGACCCTCTGACAGTGCTGCAGTCCCTGACCACTGACCCTCCAACAGTGCGGCACTTGTGTAGTAATGACCCTACGACAGTGTAGCACTCTCTCAATACTGACCCTCCAACAATGCGGCAGTGGCTCTGCATTGACCCTCCGACAGTGCGGCACTGACTCAGCACTGACTCTCCGACAGTGCGGCCCTCACTCAGCACTGACCATCCGACTGTGACGCGCCCTAAGTGCTGACCCTCCAATAGTGCGGCATGCCATCAGTACTGACCCTCCGACAGTGCGGCACTCCCTCAGCTCTGACCCTCCAACAGTGCGACACTCCCTCAGCTCTGACCCTCCGACAGTGGGGCGCTCCCTCAGCACTGACTCTCCGACAGTGTGGCACTCCCTAAGTGCTGAATCTCCAATAGTGCGGCATGCCATCAGTACTGACCCTCTGACAGAGCAGCACTCCTTCAGTAATAACACTCCTTCAGTGCGGTGCTCCTTCAGCATTGAACCTCTGACAGTGCTGCACTCCCTCAGTACTGACCCTCCAACAGTGCAGCACTTGTTTAGTAATGTCCCTAAGACAGTGTAGCACTCTCTCAACACTGGCCCTCCAACAATGCCCACTACCTCAGTACTGACCCTCCAACAATGCGGCAGTGGCTCTGCACTGACCCTCCGACAGTGTGGCACTGACTCAGCACTGACCCCCTGACAGTGCGGCACTCCCTCAGCACTGACCCACTGACAGAGCGGCACTAACTCAGCACTGACCCAATGACAGTGCGGCACTCCTTCAGCACTGACCCAATGACAGTGCGGCACTCACTCAGCACTGACCCAACGACAGTGCGGCACTCCCTCAGCACTGACCCTCCGACAGTGCACCACTCCCTCAGCACTGACCCTCCGACAGTGCACCACTCCCTCAGCACTGACCCTCCGACAGTGCACCACTCCCTCAGCACTGACCCTCCGACAGTGCAGCACTCCTTTAGTACTGCATTCAGTCAGCCTGGATTCTGTGGTCTGCTCTGTAGCCTGGTGACTCCAAGCGGTGATATTCCGAGACAAAGACAAGGCTGTGGCCACAACAATAGGTGAGAGGATGGAACAGGATGGGCTGAAGTGGCTTGAGAAACATACACACACACGTACGCGCGCGCGTGCACATACACACACACACACACTCACACACACAGTCGCACACTCACACACACAGACACACTCTCACACACACACACTCACGTGTACACACTCACTCACACTCACACACATACACATAAACTCCCTCACACACTTACACACACTCTTTCTCACACACTTACAATTACACACACACACTCTCTCACACACATTTCCACACTCTCTCTGTCACACACACACTCACACACACACATACACACACATTTGCACACTCACACACTTACACATACACGCTTACACTTACACACTGTCACAATTACACTTACACATGCACACTCTCTCTTATGCACACACACACACACTCTTTTACTCACACACACATATACACAAACACTTACATACTCTCTCTCACACACTTACATTTATGCACACACACACACACTCACGCAAACATACACACACACTCACACACACAGTCTCACACTCACACACTCTCACACACCCAGACACACTCTCACACACACACATACACACACACTCACACACACAGTCTCACACTCACACACTCTCACACACACAGACACACTCTCACACACACACATACACACACACTCACATGCACACACTCACACTCTCACACTCTCACACACACAGACACACTCTCACACACACACATACACACACACTCACATGCACACACTCACACTCACACACATACACACACACAGAATTACACACTCACACACATACAGATAAACTCCCTCACACACTTACACATACACACTCTCACACACATTTCCACACTCTGTCTCACACACACACACTCACACACAGTCTCTCTCACAACACATACACACTCACACACTTACACATACACACTTACACTTACACACTGTCACAATTACACTTACACATGCACACTCTCTCTTATGCACACATACACACTCTTTTACTCACACACACATTTACACACACTTGCACACTCTCTCTCACACATTTACACTTATGCGTGCACACACACTCTCTCAGACTCTTACACTTACACACACACTCTCTCTCACACATACTCACACTCACCCCCTCTCACTCACACATTCACACACACACACACTCTCACACACATGCACATACTCTCTCTCACACACTCACATACACACACACACACACGCTCTCTCTTGCACACACACTCACACTCACCCACTCTTACTCATAAAATCATACTCACACATACTCACACACTCACACGCAGACACACACTCACACACACACACTCTCACACACACAGACACTCACGCACACACACAAATACACTTTCACTCACACTTACACATTAACACACTCCCACACATGCACACACAGATACACTCTCACACACACTTACACACCCACACACTCAACACACTTTCACACACATACACACACACTCACGCACTCACTCACACTTACAGGCCTACACTCTCACATACATATTCACACCGACACACTTACATACACACAAACTCTTTCACACACTCACACTTACACAGACATACACACACACTCACACATTCTCTCACACACGCACTAACATAGTCACACACTTCCTGACATGCTTACACTTACACATACACTCTCTCTCATGCTCACACGTATACACACACACACACACACACACACACACACACACACACACACACACACACACACACACACACACACACACACACACACCCCCCTCAGTATGGACTGTGACTGACTTCAGGACCACAGACCGTGACAGCAGCTCAATCACAGGCCACTCACGGTGCATCGCATGAAGACTGTACAAAGAGCATTGCTGCAGAACAGAGTCACCGCAAATGGCATGGCACACCCACCTGCTTTTCAGCACGATCCCCCCTGCTTGGGAGAGATCCCTCCAACAGGCAGATCCCTCCATGAGGTCAATCCCATTGCCAGATGCTCAGAGCGCTGTCAGCTCAGGGATGACAGAGAGAGGGCAGCAGCAACAGTGAGCAGCACTTTCACCAGCCAGTGCCAGCCCTCCCAGCAGCCAAGGGACTGAAAGCCTTCATTATGAAGTGACCTGACTCCTCAGCATCTTCTGTCCTGGGAAAGCAGCAGCAACAGCAGCCCCCGCACTCCCCAAGCCAATGTCCCAAAAGAGATCATTCGCATAAACATCCGCACAATCTCTCTCGCTTCTCGTACTTGTTGCTTTCTGATTCCATTCGCTTTGCCCGCCTTCCCACCCACTCCCCTGGCCAGCCGTTCCTGTTCCTGGGTTCCCACGGTGGGACAGGGTAATTCCTGCTGTCAAACTGGTCAGTGAGTGTGCCGGCAAGACAAAAAAACTACTGGGTGGGAAACAAGGAGCTATCTCGCAAAGGGATGAGAATAAGAAGGAAATCAATCGCAGACCAAGAGGACAATTTGTGAATGAGGCCAGAGCACATTGTCAGAGTGTTACATGGGTATTTCACACATCGAGGGATGTGCAGGTTAGATGCTGAACTGCCCATAGTGCCCAGGGATGGGCAGGTTAAATACTGAACTGTCCATAGTGCCCAGGGATGTGCAGGTTAGATGTTGAACTGCCCATAGTGCCCAGGAATATGCAGGTTAGATGTTGAACTGCCCATAGTGCCCAGGGATGTGCAGGTTAGATGCTGAACTGACCATAGTGCCCAGGGATATGCAGGTTAGATGCTGAACTGCCCATAGTGCCCAGGGATATGCAGGTTAGATGTTGAACTGCCCATAGTGCCCAGGGATGTGCAGGTTAGATGCTGAACTGCTCATAGTGCCCAGGGATGTGCAGGTTAGATGCTGAACTGCCCATAGTGCCCAGGGATGTGCAGGTTAGATGCTGAACTGCCCATAGTGCCCAGGGATGTGCAGGTTAGATGCTGAACTGCGCATAGTGTCCAGGGATGTGCAGGTTAGATGCTGAACTGCGCATAGTGTCCAGGGATGTGCAGGTTAGATGCTGAACTGCCCATAGTGCCCAGGGATGTGCAGGTTAGATGCTGAACTGCGCATAGTGTCCAGGGATGTGCAGGTTAGATGCTGAACTGCCCATAGTGCCCAGGGATGTGCAGGTTCGCAGCTGAACTGCCCATAGTGCCCAGGGATGTGCAGGTTAGATGCTGAACTGCCCATAGTGCCCAGGAATGTGCAGGTTCGCAGCTGAACTGCCCATAGTGCCCAGGGATGTGCAGGTTAAATACTGAATTGCCCATAGTGCCCAGGGATGTACAGGTTAAATACTGAATTGCCCATAGTGCGCAGGGATGTACAGGTTAGATGCTGAACTGTCCATAGTGCCCAGGGACGTGCAGGGTAGATGCTGAACTGTCCATAGTGCCCAGGGATGTGCAGGTTCGCAGCTGATCTGTCCATAGTGCCCAGGGATGTGCAGGTTAGATGCTGAACTGCCCATAGTGCCCAGGGATGTGCAGGTTCGCAGCTGAACTGCCCATAGTGCCCAGGGATGTGCAGGTTCGCAGCTGAACTGTCCATAGTGCCCAGGGATGTGCAGGATAGATGCTGAACTGCCCATAGTGCCCAGGGATGTGCAGGTTCGCAGCTGAACTGTCCATAGTGCCCAGAGATGTGCAGGTTCGCAGCTGAACTGCCCATAGTGCCCAGGGATGTGCAGGTTCGCAGCTGAACTGCCCATAGTGCCCAGGGATGTGCAGGTTCGCAGCTGAACTGTCCGTAGTGCCCAGGGATGTGCAGGGGAGATGCTGAACTGTCCATAGTGCCCAGGGATGTGCAGGTTAAATACTGAACTGCCCATAGTGCCCAGGGATGTGCAGGTTAGATGCTGAACTGCCCATAGTGCCCAGGGATGTGCAGGTTAGATGCTGAACTGCCCATAGTGTCCAGGGAAGTGCAGGTTAGATGCTGAACTGCCCATAGTGCCCAGGGATGTGCAGGTTAAATACTGAACTGCCCATAGTGCCCAGGGATATGCAGGTTATCTGTTGAACTGTCCATAGTGCCCAGAGATGTGCAGGATAGATGCTGAACTGCGCATAGTGCCCAGGGATGTGCAGGTTAAATACTGAACTGCCCATAGTGCCCAGGAATGTGCGGGTTCGCAGCTGAACTGCCCATAGTGCCCAGGGATGTGCAGGTTAAATACTGAATTGCCCACAGTGCCCAGGGATGTGCAGGTTAAATACTGAATTGCCCATAGTGCCCAGGGATGTGCAGGTTAGATGCTGAACTGTCCATAGTGCCCAGGGATGTGCAGGGTAGATGCTGAACTGTCCATAGTGCCCAGAGATGTGCAGGTTAAATACTGAACTGTCCATAGTGCCCTGGGATGTGCAGGTTAGATTCTGAACTGCCCATAGTGCCCAGGGATGTGCAGGTTAAATACTGAACTGCCCATAGTGCCCAGGGATGTGCAGGTTAAATACTGAATTGCCCATAGTGCCCAGGGATGTGCAGGTTAAATACTGAATTGCCCATAGTGCCCAGGGATGTGCAGGTTAGATGCTGAACTGTCCATAGTGCCCAGGGATGTGCAGGGTAGATGCTGAACTGTCCATAGTGCCCAGAGATGTGCAGGCTAAATACTGAACTGCCCATAGTGCCCTGGGATGTGCAGGTTAGATGCTGAACTGTCCATAGTGCCCAGGGATGTGCAGGTTAAATACTGAACTGCCCATAGTGCCCAGCGATGTGCAGGTTAGCTGTTGAACTGTCCATAGTGCCCAGGAATGTGCAGGGTAGATGCTGAACTGCCCATAGTGTCCAGGGATGTGCAGGTTAGATGCTGAACTGCCCATAGTGCCCAGGGATATGCAGGTTAGCTGTTGAACTGTCCATAGTGCCCAGGGATGTGCGGGTTAGATGCTGAACTGCCCATAGTGCCCAGGGATGTGCAGGTTAGATGCTGAACTGTCCATAGTGCCCAGGGATGTGCAGGGTAGATGCTGAACTGTCCATAGTGCCCAGAGATGTGCCGGTTAAATACTGAACTGCCCATAGTGCCCTGGGATGTGCAGGTTAGATTCTGAACTGCCCATAGTGCCCAGGGATGTGCAGGTTAAATACTGAACTGCCCATAGTGCCCAGGGATGTGCAGGTTAAATACTGAATTGCCCATAGTGCCCAGGGATGTGCAGGTTAAATACTGAATTGCCCATAGTGCCCAGGGATGTGCAGGTTAGATGCTGAACTGTCCATAGTGCCCAGGGATGTGCAGGGTAGATGCTGAACTGTCCATAGTGCCCAGAGATGTGCAGGTTAAATACTGAACTGTCCATAGTGCCCAGGAATGTGCAGGGTAGATGCTGAACTGCCCATAGTGTCCAGGGATGTGCAGGTTAGATGCTGAACTGCCCATAGTGCCCAGGGATATGCAGGTTAGCTGTTGAACTGTCCATAGTGCCCAGGGATGTGCGGGTTAGATGCTGAACTGCCCATAGTGCCCAGAGATGTGCAGGTTAGATGCTGATCTGCTCATAGTGCCCAGGGATGTGCAGGTTAGATGCTGAACTGCCCATAGTGCCCAGGGATGCGCAGGTTAGATGCTGCTCATAGTGCCCAGGGATGTGCAGGTTAGATGCTGAACTGCCCATAGTGCCCAGGGATGTGCAGGTTAGATGCTGTTCATAGTGCCCTGGGATGTGCAGGTTAGATGCAGAACTGCCCATAGTGCCCAGGGATGTGCAGGGTCGCTACTGAACTTCCCATAGTGCCCACGGATGTGCAGTTTAGATGCTGAACTGCCCATGGTGTTCAGAATGTGCAGGTTAGTTGCTGAACTGCCCATCGTGCCCAGGGATGTGCAGGTTAGATGCTGAACTGCCCATAGTGCCCAGGGATGTGCAGGTTAGATGCTGAACTGCCCATAGTGCCCAGGGATGTGCAGGTTCGCAGCTGAACTGTCCATAGTGCCCAGGAATGTGCAGGTTAGATGCTGAACTGTCCATAGTGCCCAGGGATGTGCAGGGGAGATGCTGAACTGTCCATAGTGCCCAGGGATGTGCAGGTTAAATACTGAACTGCCCATAGTGCCCAGGGATGTGCAGGTTAGATGCTGAACTGTCCATAGTGCCCAGGGATGTGCAGGTTAGATGCTGAACTGCCCATAGTGTCCAGGGAAGTGCAGGTTAGATGCTGAACTGCCCATAGTGCCCAGGGATGTGCAGGTTAAATACTGAACTGCCCATAGTGCCCAAGGATATGCAGGTTAGCTGTTGAACTGTCCATAGTGCCCAGAGATGTGCAGGTTAGATACTGAACTGCCCATAGTGACCAGGGATGTGCAGGTTAGATGCTGAACTGCGCATAGTGCCCAGGGATGTGCAGGTTAGATGCTGAACTGCCCATAGTGCCCAAGGATATGCAGGTTAGCTGTTGAACTGTCCATAGTGCCCAGGGATGTGCAGGTTAGATGCTGAACTGCCCATAGTGCCCAGGGATATGCAGGTTCGCAGCTGAACTGCCCATAGTGCCCAGGGATGTGCAGGTTAAATACTGAACTGCCCATAGTGCCCTGGGATGTGCAGGTTAGATGCTGAACTGCCCATAGTGCCCAGGGATGTGCAGGTTAAATACTGAATTGCCCATAGTGCCCAGGGATGTGCAGGGTAGATGCTGAACTGTCCATAGTGCCCAGGGATGTGCAGGTTAAATACTGAACTGCCCATAGTGCCCAGGGATGTGCAGGTTAGATGCTGAACTGCCCATAGTGCCCAGGGATGTGCAGGTTAAATACTGAACTGCCCATAGTGCCCAGGGATGTGCAGGTTCGCAGCTGAACTGCCCATAGTGCCCAGGGATGTGCAGGTTAGATGCTGAACTGTCCATAGTGCCCAGGGATGTGCAGGTTAAATACTGAACTGCCCATAGTGCCCTGGGATGTGCAGGTTAGATGCTCAACTGCCCATAGTGCCCAGGGATGTGCAGGTTAGATGCTGAACTGCCCATAGTGCCCAGGGATGTGCAGGTTAAATACTGAACTGCCCATAGTGTCCAGGAATGTGCAGGTTAGATGCTGAACTGCCCATAGTGCCCAGGGATATGCAGGTTAGCTGTTGAACTGTCCATAGTGCCCAGAGATGTGCAGGGTAGATGCTGAACTGCCCATAGTGCCCAGAGATGTGCAGGTTAGATGCTGATCTGCTCATAGTGCCCAGGGATGTGCAGGTTAGATGCTGAACTGCCCATAGTGCCCAGGGATGTGCAGGTTAGATGCTGCTCATAGTGCCCAGGGATGTGCAGGTTAGATGCTGAACTGCCCATAGTGCCCAGGGATGTGCAGGTTCGCTACTGAACTGCCCATAGTGCCCAGGGATGTGCAGGGTAGATGCTGAACTGCCCATAGTGCCCAGGGATGTGCAGGTTAGATGCTGCTCATAGTGCCCTGGGATGTGCAGGTTAGATGCAGAACTGCCCATAGTGCCCAGGGATGTGCAGGGTCGCTACTGAACTGACCATAGTGCCCACGGATGTGCAGGTTAGATGCTGAACTGCCCATGGTGTTCAGAATGTGCAGGTTAGTTGCTGAACTGCCCATAGTGCCCAGGGATGTGCAGGTTAGATGCTGAACTGTCCACAGTGCCCAGGGATGTGCAGGGGAGACGCTGAACTGTCCATAGTGCCCAGGGATGTGCAGGTTAAATACTGAACTGCCCATAGTGCCCAGGGATGTGCAGGTTAGATTCTGAACTGCCCATAGTGCCCAGGGATGTGCAGGTTAGATGCTGAACTGCCCATAGTGTCCAGGGAAGTGCAGGTTAGATGCTGAACTGCCCATAGTGCCCAGGGATGTGCAGGTTAAATACTGAACTGCCCATAGTGCCCAAGGATTTGGAGGTTAGCTGTTGAACTGTCCATAGTGCCCAGAGACGTGCAGGTTAGATACTGACCTGCCCATAGTGTCCAGGGATGTGCAGGTTAGATGCTGAACTGCGCATAGTGCCCAGGGATGTGCAGGTTAGATGCTGAACTGCCCATAGTGCCCAGGGATGTGCAGGTTAGATGCTGAACTGCCCATAGTGCCCAAGGATATGCAGGTTAGCTGTTGAACTGTCCATAGTGCCCAGGGATGTGCAGGTTAGATGCTGAACTGCCCATAGTGCCCAGGGATATGCAGGTTCGCAGCTGAACTGACCATAGTGCCCAGGGATGTGCAGGTTAAATACTGAATTGCCCATAGTGCCCAGGGATGTGCAGGTTAAATACTGAATTGCCCATAGTGCCCAGGGATGTGCAGGTTAGATGCTGAACTGTCCATAGTGCCCAGGGATGTGCAGGGTAGATGCTGAACTGCCCACAGTGCCCAGGGATGTGCAGGTTAAATACTGAACTGCCCATAGTGCCCTGGGATGTGCAGGTTAGATGCTGAACTGCCCATAGTGCCCAGGGATGTGCAGGTTAAATACTGAACTGCCCATAGTGCCCAGGGATGTGCAGGTTAGATGCTGAACTGTCCATAGTGCCCAGGGATGTGCAGGTTAAATACTGAACTGCCAAAGTGCCCTGGGATGTGCAGGTTAGATGCTCAACTGCCCATAGTGCCCAGGGATGTGCAGGTTAAATACTGAACTGCCCATAGTGCCCAGGGATGTGCAGGTTAGCTGTTGAACTGTCCATAGTGCCCAGGAATGTGCAGGGTAGATGCTGAACTGCCCATAGTGTCCAGGGATGTGCAGGTTAGATGCTGAACTGCCCATAGTGCCCAGGGATATGCAGGTTAGCTGTTGAACTGTCCATAGTGCCCAGGGATGTGCGGGTTAGATGCTGAACTGCCCATAGTGCCCAGGGATGTGCAGGTTAGATGCTGAACTGTCCATAGTGCCCAGGGATGTGCAGGGTAGATGCTGAACTGTCCATAGTGCCCAGAGATGTGCCGGTTAAATACTGAACTGCCCATAGTGCCCTGGGATGTGCAGGTTAGATTCTGAACTGCCCATAGTGCCCAGGGATGTGCAGGTTAAATACTGAACTGCCCATAGTGCCCAGGGATGTGCAGGTTAAATACTGAATTGCCCATAGTCCCCAGGGATGTGCAGGTTAAATACTGAATTGCCCATAGTGCCCAGGGATGTGCAGGTTAGATGCTGAACTGTCCATAGTGCCCAGGGATGTGCAGGGTAGATGCTGAACTGTCCATAGTGCCCAGAGATGTGCAGGTTAAATACTGAACTGTCCATAGTGCCCTGGGATGTGCAGGTTAGATGCTGAACTGTCCATAGTGCCCAGGGATGTGCAGGTTAAATACTGAACTGCCCATAGTGCCCAGCGATGTGCAGGTTAGCTGTTGAACTGTCCATAGTGCCCAGGAATGTGCAGGGTAGATGCTGAACTGCCCATAGTGCCCAGGGATGTGCAGGTTAGATGCTGAACTGCCCATAGTGCCCAGGGATATGCAGGTTAGCTGTTGAACTGTCCATAGTGCCCAGGGATGTGCGGGTTAGATGCTGAACTGCCCATAGTGCCCAGAGATGTGCAGGTTAGATGCTGATCTGCTCATAGTGCCCAGGGATGTGCAGGTTAGATGCTGAACTGCCCATAGTGCCCAGGGATGCGCAGGTTAGATGCTGCTCATAGTGCCCAGGGATGTGCAGGTTAGATGCTGAACTGCCCATAGTGCCCAGGGATGTGCAGGTTAGATGCTGTTCATAGTGCCCTGGGATGTGCAGGTTAGATGCAGAACTGCCCATAGTGCCCAGGGATGTGCAGGGTCGCTACTGAACTTCCCATAGTGCCCACGGATGTGCAGTTTAGATGCTGAACTGCCCATGGTGTTCAGAATGTGCAGGTTAGTTGCTGAACTGCCCATCGTGCCCAGGGATGTGCAGGTTAGATGCTGAACTGCCCATAGTGCCCAGGGATGTGCAGGTTAGATGCTGAACTGCCCATAGTGCCCAGGGATGTGCAGGTTCGCAGCTGAACTGTCCATAGTGCCCAGGAATGTGCAGGTTAGATGCTGAACTGTCCATAGTGCCCAGGGATGTGCAGGGGAGATGCTGAACTGTCCATAGTGCCCAGGGATGTGCAGGTTAAATACTGAACTGCCCATAGTGCCCAGGGATGTGCAGGTTAGATGCTGAACTGTCCATAGTGCCCAGGGATGTGCAGGTTAGATGCTGAACTGCCCATAGTGTCCAGGGAAGTGCAGGTTAGATGCTGAACTGCCCATAGTGCCCAGGGATGTGCAGGTTAAATACTGAACTGCCCATAGTGCCCAAGGATATGCAGGTTAGCTGTTGAACTGTCCATAGTGCCCAGAGATGTGCAGGTTAGATACTGAACTGCCCATAGTGTCCAGGGATGTGCAGGTTAGATGCTGAACTGCGCATAGTGCCCAGGGATGTGCAGGTTAGATGCTGAACTGCCCATAGTGCCCAAGGATATGCAGGTTAGCTGTTGAACTGTCCATAGTGCCCAGGGATGTGCAGGTTAGATGCTGAACTGCCCATAGTGCCCAGGGATATGCAGGTTCGCAGCTGAACTGCCCATAGTGCCCAGGGATGTGCAGGTTAAATACTGAACTGCCCATAGTGCCCTGGGATGTGCAGGTTAGATGCTGAACTGCCCATAGTGCCCAGGGATGTGCAGGTTAAATACTGAACTGCCCATAGTGCCCAGGGATGTGCAGGTTCGCAGCTGAACTGTCCATAGTGCCCAGGGATGTGCAGGTTAGATGCTGAACTGTCCATAGTGCCCAGAGATGTGCAGGTTAGTTGCTGAACTGCCCATAGTGCCCAGGGATGTGCAGGTTAGATGCTCAACTGCCCATAGTGCCCAGGGATGTGCAGGTTAAATACTGAACTGCCCATAGTGCCCAGAGATGTGCAGGTCAAATACTGAACTGCCCATAGTGCCCAGGGATGTGCAGGGTAGATGCTGAACTGCCCAGAGTGTCCAGGGATGTGCAGGTTAGATGCTGGACTGCGCATAGTGCCCAGGGATGTGCAGGTTAGCTGTTGAACTGTCCATAGTGCCCAGAGATGTGCAGGGTAGATGCTGAACTGCCCATAGTGCCCAGGGATGTGCAGGTTAGATGCTGAACTGCCCATAGTGCCCAGGGATGTGCAGGTTAGCTGTTGAACTGTCCATAGTGCCCAGAGATGTGCAGGTTAGATGCTGAACTGTCCAAAGTGCCCAGAGATGTGCAGGGTAGATGCTGAACTGTCCATAGTGTCCAGGGATGTGCGGGTTAGATGCTGAACTGCCCATAGTGCCCAGAGATGTGCAGGTTAGATGCTGATCTGCTCATAGTGCCCAGGGATGTGCCGGTTAGATGCTGAACTGCCCATAGTGCCCAGGGATGTGCAGGTTAGATGCTGCTCATAGTGCCCAGGGATGTGCAGGTTAGATGCTGCCCATAGTGCCCAGGGATGTGCAGGTTAGATGCTGCTCATACTGCCCTGGGATGTGCAGGTTAGATGCTGAACTGCGCATAGTGCCCAGTGATGTGCAGGTTAGATGCTGAACTGCCCATAGCGCCCAGGGATGTGCAGGTTCGCTACTGAACTGCCCATAGTGCCCAGGGATGTGCAGGTTAGATGCTGAACTGCCCATGGTGTTCAGAATGTGCAGGTTAGTTGCTGAACTGCCCATAGTGCCCAGGGATGTGCAGGTTAGATGCTGAACTGCCCATAGTGCCCAGGGATGTGCAGGTTCGCAGCTGAACTGCCCATAGTGCCCAGGGATGTGTAGGTTCGCAGCGGAACTGTCCATAGTGCCCAGGAATGTGCAGGTTAGATGCTGAACTGTCCATAGTGCCCAGGGATGTGCAGGTTAAATACTGAACTGCCCATAGTGCCCAGGGATGTGCAGGTTAGATGCTGAACTGCCCATAGTGCCCAGGGATGTGCAGGTCAGATGCTGAACTGCCCATAGTGTCCAGGGAAGTGCAGGTTAGATGCTGAACTGCCCATAGTGCCCAGGGATGTGCAGGTTAAATACTGAACTGCCCATAGTGCCCAGGGATATGCAGGTTAGCTGTTGAACTGTCCATAGTGCCCAGGGATGTGCAGGGTAGATGCTGAACTGCCCATAGTGTCCAGGGATGTGCAGGTTAGATGCTGAACTGCGCATAGTGCCCAGGGTGTGCAGGTTAGCTGCTGAACTGCCCATAGTGCCCTGGGATGTGCAGGTTAAATACTGAACTGCCCATAGTGCCCAGGAATGTGCAGGTTCGCAGCTGGACTGCCCATAGTGCCCAGGGATGTGCAGGTTAAATACTGAATTGCCCATAGTGCCCAGGGATGTGCAGGTTAAATACTGAATTGCCCATAGTGCCCAGGGATGTGCCGGGTAGATGCTGAACTGTCCATAGTGCCCAGGGATGTGCAGGTTAAATACTGAACTGCCCATAGTGCCCAGGGATGTGCAGGTTAGATGCTGAACTGCCCATAGTGCCCAGGGATGTGCAGGTTAAATACTGAACTGCCCATAGTGCCCAGGGATGTGCAGGTTCGCAGCTGAACTGCCCATAGTGCCCAGGGATGTGCAGGTTAGATGCTGAACTGTCCATAGTGCCCAGGGATGTGCAGGTTAAATACTGAACTGCCCATAGTGCCCTGGGATGTGCAGGTTAGATGCTCAACTGCCCATAGTGCCCAGGGATGTGCAGGTTAGATGCTGAACTGCCCATAGTGCCCAGGGATGTGCAGGTTAAATACTGAACTGCCCATAGTGTCCAGGAATGTGCAGGTTAGATGCTGAACTGCCCATAGTGCCCAGGGATATGCAGGTTAGCTGTTGAACTGTCCATAGTGCCCAGAGATGTGCAGGGTAGATGCTGAACTGCCCATAGTGCCCAGAGATGTGCAGGTTAGATGCTGATCTGCTCATAGTGCCCAGGGATGTGCAGGTTAGATGCTGAACTGCCCATAGTGCCCAGGGATGTGCAGGTTAGATGCTGCTCATAGTGCCCAGGGATGTGCAGGTTAGATGCTGAACTGCCCATAGTGCCCAGGGATGTGCAGGTTCGCTACTGAACTGCCCATAGTGCCCAGGGATGTGCAGGTTAGATGCTGAACTGCCCATAGTGCCCAGGGATGTGCAGGTTAGATGCTGCTCATAGTGCCCTGGGATGTGCAGGTTAGATGCAGAACTGCCCATAGTGCCCAGGGATGTGCAGGGTCGCTACTGAACTGACCATAGTGCCCACGGATGTGCAGGTTAGATGCTGAACTGCCCATGGTGTTCAGAATGTGCAGGTTAGTTGCTGAACTGCCCATAGTGCCCAGGGATGTGCAGGTTAGATGCTGAACTGTCCACAGTGCCCAGGGATGTGCAGGGGAGACGCTGAACTGTCCATAGTGCCCAGGGATGTGCAGGTTAAATACTGAACTGCCCATAGTGCCCAGGGATGTGCAGGTTAGATTCTGAACTGCCCATAGTGCCCAGGGATGTGCAGGTTAGATGCTGAACTGCCCATAGTGTCCAGGGAAGTGCAGGTTAGATGCTGAACTGCCCATAGTGCCCAGGGATGTGCAGGTTAAATACTGAACTGCCCATAGTGCCCAAGGATTTGGAGGTTAGCTGTTGAACTGTCCATAGTGCCCAGAGACGTGCAGGTTAGATACTGAACTGCCCATAGTGTCCAGGGATGTGCAGGTTAGATGCTGAACTGCGCATAGTGCCCAGGGATGTGCAGGTTAGATGCTGAACTGCCCATAGTGCCCAGGGATGTGCAGGTTAGATGCTGAACTGCCCATAGTGCCCAAGGATATGCAGGTTAGCTGTTGAACTGTCCATAGTGCCCAGGGATGTGCAGGTTAGATGCTGAACTGCCCATAGTGCCCAGGGATATGCAGGTTCGCAGCTGAACTGCCCATAGTGCCCAGGGATGTGCAGGTTAAATACTGAATTGCCCATAGTGCCCAGGGATGTGCAGGTTAAATACTGAATTGCCCATAGTGCCCAGGGATGTGCAGGTTAGATGCTGAACTGTCCATAGTGCCCAGGGATGTGCAGGGTAGATGCTGAACTGCCCATAGTGCCCAGGGATGTGCAGGTTAAATACTGAACTGCCCATAGTGCCCTGGGATGTGCAGGTTAGATGCTGAACTGCCCATAGTGCCCAGGGATGTGCAGGTTAAATACTGAACTGCCCATAGTGCCCAGGGATGTGCAGGTTAGATGCTGAACTGTCCATAGTGCCCAGGGATGTGCAGGTTAAATACTGAACTGCCAAAGTGCCCTGGGATGTGCAGGTTAGATGCTCAACTGCCCATAGTGCCCAGGGATGTGCAGGTTAAATACTGAACTGCCCATAGTGCCCAGGGATGTGCAGGTTAAATACTGAACTGCCCATAGTGCCCAGGGATGTGCAGGTTAAATACTGAACTGCCCATAGTGCCCAGGGATGTGCAGGGTAGATGCTGAACTGCCCAGAGTGTCCAGGGATGTGCAGGTTAGATGCTGAACTTCGCATAGTGCCCAGGGATTTGCAGGTTAGCTGTTGAACTGTCCATAGTGCCCAGAGATGTGCAGGGTAGATGCTGAACTGCCCATAGTGCCCTGGGATGTGCAGGTTAGATGCTGAACTGCCCATAGTGCCCAGGAATGTGCAGGTTAGCTGTTGAACTGTCGATAGTGCCCAGGGATGTGCAGGTTCGCAGCTGAACTGCCCATAGTGCCCAGGGATGTGCAGGTTCGCAGCTGAACTGTCCATAGTGCCCAGGAATGTGCAGGTTAGATGCTGAACTGTCCATAGTGCCCAGGGATGTGCAGGGGAGATGCTGAACTGTCCATAGTGCCCAGGGATGTGCAGGTTAAATACTGAACTGCCCATAGTGCCCAGGGATGTGCAGGTTAGATGCTGAACTGCCCATAGTGCCCAGGGATGTGCAGGTTAGATGCTGAACTGCCCATAGTGTCCAGGGAAGTGCAGGTTAGATGCTGAACTGCCCATAGTGCCCAGGGATGTGCAGGTTAAATACTGAACTGCCCATAGTGCCCAAGGATATGCAGGTTAGCTGTTGAACTGTCCATAGTGCCCAGAGACGTGCAGGTTAGATACTGAACTGCCCATAGTGTCCAGGGATGTGCCGGTTAGATGCTGAACTGCGCATAGTGCCCAGGGATATGCAGGATAGATGCTGAACTGCCCATAGTGCCCAGGGATGTGCAGGGTAGATGCTGAACTGCCCATAGTGCCCAAGGATATGCAGGTTAGCTGTTGAACTGTCCATAGTGCCCAGGGATGTGCAGGTTAGATGCTGAACTGCCCATAGTGCCCAGGGATATGCAGGTTCGCAGCTGAACTGCCCATAGTGCCCAGGGATGTGCAGGTTAAATACTGAATTGCCCATCGTGCCCAGGGATGTGCAGGTTAAATGCTGAATTGCCCATAGTGCCCAGGGATGTGCAGGTTAGATGCTGAACTGTCCATAGTGCCCAGGGATGTGCAGGGTAGATGCTGAACTGTCCATAGTGCCCAGGGATGTGCAGGTTAAATACTGAACTGCCCATAGTGCCCTGGGATGTGCAGGTTAGATGCTGAACTGCCCATAGTGCCCAGGGATGTGCAGGTTAAATACTGAACTGCCCATAGTGCCCAGGGATGTGCAGGTTCACAGCTGAACTGTCCATAGTGCCCAGGGATGTGCAGGTTAGATGCTGAACTGTCCATAGTGCCCAGGGATGTGCAGGTTAAATACTGAACTGCCCATAGTGCCCAGGGATGTGCAGGTTAGATGCTCAACTGCCCATAGTGCCCAGGGATGTGCAGGTTAAATACTGAACTGCCCATAGTGCCCAGGGATGTGCAGGTTAAATACTGAACTGCCCATAGTGCCCAGAGATGTGCAGGTTAAATACTGAACTGCCCATAGTGCCCAGGGATGTGCAGGGTAGATGCTGAACTGCCCAGAGTGTCCAGGGATGTGCAGGTTAGATGCTGAACTGCGCATAGTGCCCAGGGATGTGCAGGTTAGCTGTTGAACTGTCCATAGTGCCCAGAGATGTGCAGGGTAGATGCTGAACGGCCCATAGTGCCCTGGGATGTGCAGGTTAGATGCTGAACTGCCCATAGTGCCCAGGGATGTGCAGGTTAGCTGTTGAACTGTCCATAGTGCCCAGAGATGTGCAGGTTAGATGCTGAACTGTTCATAGTGCCCAGAGATGTGCAGGGTAGATGCTGAACTGTCCATAGTGTCCAGGGATGTGCGGGTTAGATGCTGAACTGCCCATAGTGCCCAGGGATGTGCAGGTTAGATGCTGCTCATAGTGCCCAGGGATGTGCAGGTTAGATGCTGCCCATAGTGCCCAGGGATGTGCAGGTTAGATGCTGCTCATACTGCCCTGGGATGTGCAGGTTAGATGCTGAACTGCGCATAGTGTCCAGGGAAGTGCAGGTTAGATGCTGAACTGCCCATAGTGCCCAGGGATGTGCAGGTTAAATACTGAACTGCCCATAGTGCCCAGGGATATGCAGGTTAGCTGTTGAACTGTCCATAGTGCCCAGAGATGTGCAGGATAGATGCTGAACTGCCCATAGTGTCCAGGGATGTGCAGGTTAGATGCTGAACTGCGCATAGTGCCCAGGGATGTGCAGGTTAGATGCTGAACTGCGCATAGTGCCCAGGGATGTGCAGGTTAGATGCTGAACTGCCCATAGCGCCCAGGGATGTGCAGGTTCGCTACTGAACTGCCCATAGTGCCCAGGGATGTGCAGGTTAGATGCTGAACTGCCCATGGTGTTTAGAATGTGCAGGTTAGTTGCTGAACTGCCCATAGTGCCCAGGGATGTGCAGGTTATATGCTGAACTGCCCATAGTGCCCAGGGATGTGCAGGTTCGCAGCTGAACTGCCCATAGTGCCCAGGGATGTGCAGGTTCGCAGCGGAACTGTCCATAGTGCCCAGGAATGTGCAGGTTAGATGCTGAACTGTCCATAGTGCCCAGGGATGTGCAGGTTAAATACTGAACTGCCCATAGTGCCCAGGGATGTGCAGGTTAGATGCTGAACTGCCCATAGTGCCCAGGGATGTGCAGGTTAGATGCTGAACTGCCCATAGTGTCCAGGGAAGTGCAGGTTAGATGCTGAACTGCCCATAGTGCCCAGGGATGTGCAGGTTAAATACTGAACTGCCCATAGTGCCCAGGGATATGCAGGTTAGCTGTTGAACTGTCCATAGTGCCCAGAGATGTGCAGGGTAGATGCTGAACTGCCCATAGTGTCCAGGGATGTGCAGGTTAGATGCTGAACTGTCCATAGTGCCCAGGGATGTGCAGGTTAGATGCTGAACTGCCCATAGTGCCCAGGGATGTGCAGGTTAAATACTGAACTGCCCATAGTGCCCAGGAATGTGCAGGTTCGCAGCTGAACTGCCCATAGTGCCCAGGGATGTGCAGGTTAAATACTGAATTGCCCATAGTGCCCAGGGATGTGCAGGTTAGATGCTGAACTGTCCATAGTGCCCAGGGATGTGCAGGGTAGATGCTGAACTGTCCATAGTGCCCAGGGATGTGCAGGTTAAATACTGAACTGCCCATAGTGCCCTGGGATGTGCAGGTTAGATGCTGAACTGCCCATAGTGCCCAGGGATGTGCAGGTTAAATACTGAACTGCCCATAGTGCCCAGGGATGTGCAGGTTCGCAGCTGAACTGCCCATAGTGCCCAGGGATGTGCAGGTCAGATGCTGAACTGCCCATAGTGCCCTGGGATGTGCAGGTTAGATGCTCAACTGCCCATAGTGCCCAGGGATGTGCAGGTTAGATGCTGAACTGCCCATAGTGCCCAGGGATGTGCAGGTTAGATGCTGAACTGCCCATAGTGTCCAGGGATGTGCAGGTTAGATGTTGAACTGCCCATAGTGCCCAGGGATATGCAGGTTAGCTGTTGAACTGTCCATAGTGCCCAGAGATGTGCAGGGTAGATGCTGAACTGCCCATAGTGCCCAGAGATGTGCAGGTTAGATGCTGATCTGCTCATAGTGCCCAGGGATGTGCAGGTTAGATGCTGAACTGCCCATAGTGCCCAGGGATGTGCAGGTTAGATGCTGCTCATAGTGCCCAGGGATGTGCAGGTTAGATGCTGAAGTGCCCATAGTGCCCAGGGATGTGCAGGATCGCTACTGAACTGTCCATAGTGCCCAGGGATGTGCAGGTTAGATGCTGAACTGCCCATAGTGCCCAGGGATGTGCAGGTTAGATGCTGAACTGCCCATAGTGCCCAGGGATGTGCAGGTTTGCTGTTGAACTGTCCATAGTGCCCAGGGATGTGCAGGTTAGATGCTGAACTGCCCATCGTGCCCAGGGATATGCAGGTTCGCAGCTGAACTGCCCATAGTGCCCAGGGATGTGCAGGTTAAATACTGAATTGCCCATAGTGCCCACGGATGTGCAGGTTAAATACTGAATTGCCCATAGTGCCCAGGGATGTGCAGGTTAAATACTGAACTGCCCATAGTGCCC
The DNA here is from genome assembly GCF_020745735.1 of Hemiscyllium ocellatum. Taxonomy (NCBI): domain Eukaryota; kingdom Metazoa; phylum Chordata; class Chondrichthyes; order Orectolobiformes; family Hemiscylliidae; genus Hemiscyllium; species Hemiscyllium ocellatum. The sequence continues at coordinate 19,305,495 of NC_083433.1, forward strand.
TGGGATGTGCAGGTTAGATGCTGAACTGCCCATAGTGCCCAGGGATGTGCAGGTTAAATACTGAACTGCCCATAGTGCCCAGAGATGTGCAGGTTCGCAGCTGAACTGTCCATAGTGCCCAGGGATGTGCAGGTTAGATGCTGAACTGTCCATAGTGCCCAGGGATGTGCAGGTTAAATACTGAACTGCCAAAGTGCCCAGGGATGTGCAGGTTAGATGCTCAACTGCCCATAGTGCCCAGGGATGTGCAGGTTAAATACTGAACTGCCCATAGTGCCCAGGGATGTGCAGGTTAAATACTGAACTGCCCATAGTGCCCAGGGATGTGCAGGGTAGATGCTGAACTGCCCAGAGTGTCCAGGGATGTGCAGGTTAGATGCTGAACTTCGCATAGTGCCCAGGGATGTGCAGGTTAGCTGTTGAACTGTCCATAGTGCCCAGAGATGTGCAGGGTAGATGCTGAACTGCCCATAGTGCCCTGGGATGTGCAGGTTAGATGCTGAACTGCCCATAGTGCCCAGGGATGTGCAGGTTAGCTGTTGAACTGTCCATAGTGCCCAGGGATGTGCAGGTTCGCAGCTGAACTGCCCAAAGTGCCCAGGGATGTGCAGGTTCGCAGCTGAACTGTCCATAGTGCCCAGGAATGTGCAGGTTAGATGCTGAACTGTCCATAGTGCCCAGGGATGTGCAGGGGAGATGCTGAACTGTCCATAGTGCCCAGGGATGTGCAGGTTAAATACTGAACTGCCCATAGTGCCCAGGGATGTGCAGGTTAGATGCTGAACTGCCCATAGTGCCCAGGGATGTGCAGGTTAGATGCTGAACTGCCCATAGTGTCCAGGGAAGTGCAGGTTAGATGCTGAACTGCCCATAGTGCCCAGGGATGTGCAGGTTAAATACTGAACTGCCCATAGTGCCCAAGGATATGCAGGTTAGCTGTTGAACTGTCCATAGTGCCCAGAGACGTGCAGGTTAGATACTGAACTGCCCATAGTGTCCAGGGATGTGCAGGTTAGATGCTGAACTGCGCATAGTGCCCAGGGATATGCAGGATAGATGCTGAACTGCCCATAGTGCCCAGGGATGTGCAGGGTAGATGCTGAACTGCCCATAGTGCCCAAGGATATGCAGGTTAGCTGTTGAACTGTCCATAGTGCCCAGGGATGTGCAGGTTAGATGCTGAACTGCCCATAGTGCCCAGGGATATGCAGGTTCGCAGCTGAACTGCCCATAGTGCCCAGGGATGTGCAGGTTAAATACTGAATTGCCCATCGTGCCCAGGGATGTGCAGGTTAAATGCTGAATTGCCCATAGTGCCCAGGGATGTGCAGGTTAGATGCTGAACTGTCCATAGTGCCCAGGGATGTGCAGGGTAGATGCTGAACTGTCCATAGTGCCCAGGGATGTGCAGGTTAAATACTGAACTGCCCATAGTGCCCTGGGATGTGCAGGTTAGATGCTGAACTGTCCATAGTGCCCAGGGATGTGCAGGTTAAATACTGAACTGCCCATAGTGCCCAGGGATGTGCAGGTTCACAGCTGAACTGTCCATAGTGCCCAGGGATGTGCAGGTTAGATGCTGAACTGTCCATAGTGCCCAGGGATGTGCAGGTTAAATACTGAACTGCCCATAGTGCCCAGGGATGTGCAGGTTAGATGCTCAACTGCCCATAGTGCCCAGGGATGTGCAGGTTAAATACTGAACTGCCCATAGTGCCCAGGGATGTGCAGGTTAAATACTGAACTGCCCATAGTGCCCAGGGATGTGCAGGTTAAATACTGAACTGCCCATAGTGTCCAGGGATGTGCAGGGTAGATGCTGAACTGCCCAGAGTGTCCAGGGATGTGCAGGTTAGATGCTGAACTGCGCATAGTGCCCAGGGATGTGCAGGTTAGCTGTTGAACTGTCCATAGTGCCCAGAGATGTGCAGGGTAGATGCTGAACTGCCCATAGTGCCCTGGGATGTGCAGGTTAGATGCTGAACTGCCCATAGTGCCCAGGGATGTGCAGGTTAGCTGTTGAACTGTCCATAGTGCCCAGAGATGTGCAGGTTAGATGCTGAACTGTTCATAGTGCCCAGAGATGTGCAGGGTAGATGCTGAACTGTCCATAGTGTCCAGGGATGTGCGGGTTAGATGCTGAACTGCCCATAGTGCCCAGGGATGTGCAGGTTAGATGCTGCCCATAGTGCCCAGGGATGTGCAGGTTAGATGCTGCTCATACTGCCCTGGGATGTGCAGGTTAGATGCTGAACTGCGCATAGTGCCCAGGGATGTGCAGGTTAGATGCTGAACTGCCCATAGCGCCCAGGGATGTGCAGGTTCGCTACTGAACTGCCCATAGTGCCCAGGGATGTGCAGGTTAGATGCTGAACTGCCCATGGTGTTCAGAATGTGCAGGTTAGTTGCTGAACTGCCCATAGTGCCCAGGGATGTGCAGGTTAGATGCTGAACTGCCCATAGTGCCCAGGGATGTGCAGGTTCGCAGCTGAACTGCCCATAGTGCCCAGGGATGTGCAGGTTCGCAGCGGAACTGTCCATAGTGCCCAGGAATGTGCAGGTTAGATGCTGAACTGTCCATAGTGCCCAGGGATGTGCAGGTTAAATACTGAACTGCCCATAGTGCCCAGGGATGTGCAGGTTAGATGCTGAACTGCCCATAGTGCCCAGGGATGTGCAGGTTAGATGCTGAACTGCCCATAGTGTCCAGGGAAGTGCAGGTTAGATGCTGAACTGCCCATAGTGCCCAGGGATGTGCAGGTTAAATACTGAACTGCCCATAGTGCCCAGGGATATGCAGGTTAGCTGTTGAACTGTCCATAGTGCCCAGAGATGTGCAGGATAGATGCTGAACTGCCCATAGTGTCCAGGGATGTGCAGGTTAGATGCTGAACTGCGCATAGTGCCCAGGGATGTGCAGGTTAGATGCTGAACTGCGCATAGTGCCCAGGGATGTGCAGGTTAGATGCTGAACTGCCCATAGCGCCCAGGGATGTGCAGGTTCGCTACTGAACTGCCCATAGTGCCCAGGGATGTGCAGGTTAGATGCTGAACTGCCCATGGTGTTTAGAATGTGCAGGTTAGTTGCTGAACTGCCCATAGTGCCCAGGGATGTGCAGGTTAGATGCTGAACTGCCCATAGTGCCCAGGGATGTGCAGGTTCGCAGCTGAACTGCCCATAGTGCCCAGGGATGTGCAGGTTCGCAGCGGAACTGTCCATAGTGCCCAGGGATGTGCAGGTTAAATACTGAACTGCCCATAGTGCCCAGGGATGTGCAGGTTAGATGCTGAACTGCCCATAGTGCCCAGGGATGTGCAGGTTAGATGCTGAACTGCCCATAGTGTCCAGGGAAGTGCAGGTTAGATGCTGAACTGCCCATAGTGCCCAGGGATGTGCAGGTTAAATACTGAACTGCCCATAGTGCCCAGGGATATGCAGGTTAGCTGTTGAACTGTCCATAGTGCCCAGAGATGTGCAGGGTAGATGCTGAACTGCCCATAGTGTCCAGGGATGTGCAGGTTAGATGCTGAACTGTCCATAGTGCCCAGGGATGTGCAGGTTAGATGCTGAACTGCCCATAGTGCCCAGGGATGTGCAGGTTAAATACTGAACTGCCCATAGTGCCCAGGGATGTGCAGGTTCGCAGCTGAACTGCCCATAGTGCCCAGGGATGTGCAGGTTAAATACTGAATTGCCCATAGTGCCCAGGGATGTGCAGGTTAGATGCTGAACTGTCCATAGTGCCCAGGGATGTGCAGGGTAGATGCTGAACTGTCCATAGTGCCCAGGGATGTGCAGGTTAAATACTGAACTGCCCATAGTGCCCTGGGATGTGCAGGTTAGATGCTGAACTGCCCATAGTGCCCAGGGATGTGCAGGTTAAATACTGAACTGCCCATAGTGCCCAGGGATGTGCAGGTTCGCAGCTGAACTGCCCATAGTGCCCAGGGATGTGCAGGTTAGATGCTGAACTGCCCATAGTGCCCTGGGATGTGCAGGTTAGATGCTCAACTGCCCATAGTGCCCAGGGATGTGCAGGTTAGATGCTGAACTGCCCATAGTGCCCAGGGATGTGCAGGTTAGATGCTGAACTGCCCATAGTGCCCAGGGATATGCAGGTTAGCTGTTGAACTGTCCATAGTGCCCAGAGATGTGCAGGGTAGATGCTGAACTGCCCATAGTGCCCAGAGATGTGCAGGTTAGATGCTGATCTGCTCATAGTGCCCAGGGATGTGCAGGTTAGATGCTGAACTGCCCATAGTGCCCAGGGATGTGCAGGTTAGATGCTGCTCATAGTGCCCAGGGATGTGCAGGTTAGATGCTGAACTGCCCATAGTGCCCAGGGATGTGCTGGTTCGCTACTGAACTGCCCATAGTGCCCAGGGATGTGCAGGTTAGATGCTGGACTGCCCATAGTGCCCAGGGATGTGCAGGTTAGATGCTGAACTGCCCATAGTGCCCAGGGATGTGCAGGTTAGATGCTGCTCATAGTGCCCAGGGATGTGCAGGTTAGATGCTGAACTGCCCATAGTGCCCAGGGATGTGCAGGATAGATGCTGAACTGCCCATAGTGCCCAGGGATGTGCAGGTTCGATGCTGAACTGCCCATGGTGTTCAGAATGTGCAGGTTAGTTGCTGAACTGCCCATAGTGCCCAGGGATGTGCAGGTTAGATGCTGAACTGCCCATAGTGCCCAGGGATGTGCAGGTTAGATGCTGAACTGCCCATAGTGCCCAGGGATGTGCAGGTTCGCGACTGAACTGCCCATAGTGTCCAGGGATGTGCAGGTTAGATGCTGAACTGCCCATAGTGTTCAGGGATGTGCAGGTTAGTTGCTGAACTGCCCATAGTGCCCAGAGATGTGCAGGTTAGAGGCTGAACTGCCCATAGTGCCCAAGGATGTGCAGGTTCGCTGTTGAACTGCCCATAGTGCCCAGGGATGAGCAGGTTAGATGCTGAACTGTCCATAGTGCCCAGGGATGTGCTGGTTCGCTACTGAACTGCTCATAGTGCCCAGGGATGTGCAGGTTAGATGCTGAACATCGCATAGTACCCAGAGATGTGCATGTGAGATGTTAAACTGTCAACGGTGTCCAGGGATATTCAGGGCAGATGCTAAACTGTCCACAGTGTCCAGGGATATGCAGGTTAGATGCTGAACTGCCCACAGTGCCCAGGGATGGGCAGGTTAGAGGCTGAACTGCCCATATTGCCCGGAGATGTGCAGTTTAGATGCTGAACTGCCCATCGTGCACAGGGGTGTGCAGGTTCACAGCTGAACTGCCCATATTGCCCAGCGATGTTCAGGTTAGATGCTGAACTGCCCATAGTGCCCAGCGATGTTCAGGTTAGATGTTGAACTGCCCATAGTGTCCAGGGATGTTCAGGTTAGATGCTGAACTGCACATAGTCCCCAGGGATGTGCACGTTAGATGCTGAACTGCCCATAGTGCCCAGGGATGTGCAGGTGAAAGTGAGGACTGCAGTTGCTGCAGAGTCAGAGTTGAGAGTGTGGTGCTGGAAAAGCACAGCAGGTCAGGCAGCATCCGTGGAGCAGGAGAGTCGATGTTTCTGGAAAATGCTCTTCTTCAGGAATCATGGGAAATGCCGAGTTACAGGTATGGCGGTGGATCTGGGTGTGATTGTCTTCGGAGGGTCGGTATGGACTCAATGAGCCGAATGGCCTGTTTCCACTCTGCAGGGATTCCACGATGCCTTTGCTCTGGAGAAGGGGGATTCTAGCTCAGAATTAGAGAATCATGCGGTTCAGGATTAGATTGATGCCAAATGTGTGGAGGTTTTGTTGAATCCAGGTCTGGGAGAGTCGTATCCCAGGCTGCTGTGCGAGAAGGGGCAAGAAATTCCAGGGGTCAGGAGTGGGCACTTTGGCTGGAGCAGGATTATTCAGGAATACAAGGGTCAATCTAAACCTGCCTACACCTCACCATCACTTCCAATGCTCAGGCTCACTCAGCTCAGTGAATACAAAGCATCCCTCATTCGGTTTTCAATGGGCCAGTCTTTGAGAGATGGGAATTGCTGAACCTTGAATCCAGAATATTCCGAACTGCTGGTGAAACAGGAATGATGCAGGGTTGGAGTTCTTTTTTTTCTTTTATTCATTCACATGGTTGTGCACAGTTGACTGGGCCAGCATTAACTGTCCCTTGAGAAGGTGGGGGTGAGCTGCCATCTTGAACCGTCGCAGCCCACCTGCCCTTAGGGAGGGAATTCCAGGATATCGGCCCAGCAACAGTGAAGGAACGGTGAGATATTTCCAAGTCAGGATAGTGAGTGACTCAGAGGGAAACCTGCAGGGGGTGGTGTTCCCATGATCTGTGACCCTCTTCTGTCTAGACAGGAGTGGTCATGGATTTGGAAGATGCTGTTGAAGGGACCTGGGTGAGTTGCTGCAGTGTGACTTGTAGATGGTA